>NC_137778.1:27419203-29819203 GCF_963455305.1 Plecotus auritus
AGTTCTTAAAAACAACTTGGAAGGTTCTTCTGAAGGAAGAATTTTGTCCTCCACACAAAATGGTGGTGTTGAGCCAGTCTGCTCACCGGGGCAGCTTTGGGGAGCTGCAGACTCACGCAGAGAAGCGCTCAGGGGCAGCAGGCATTTGCATTTGCCGGTGTGTCTCTGTGACCCTCCCTGAGCCTGCTCTCTGGAGGCTGCAGGAAGGCCCCATGGAGGTGGACAGAGTTGGCTCCAGGGACGCGCCTGCGGTTTGCTTGGGTCTTGGCAATTTTTTGCAGAGTCACTGCAGAGCCCAGAAGAAAGAACACTTAAAAAAAAAAAAAGTTTTAAAAGAAACGAAAAGGAAAAGAAGAGGGAGAGGAGAAGAAAGAACAGGCACTCTCAGCTCCAATGGAAGCTATGCCAAGAAACAACTAACTGAAAACAGACCGAACCAAGATGAGAAATGAGGAAAGAATAAAATGGTTTGGAGTCAGGCAGACAAATGCACGAGAGAAAAATGCACATGGCTTCAGAGCCGGACTTGGCATCCAGCTCAGAAATGTGTGTGTGTGTGCAGTTTTTTATTTTTATTTCTGGGAGAATACTTTCCAATTTCTTCTCACTGAAAAGGATGAGTTCTTTTCCTTCTTTGACATAGTGGAGAGACCACCCCCACCTCCCTTCAAAAATACTACCTCCTCTAACTCAGAAAACATTTAAAAATGTTTTCTTGTGCTGAATGACTAGATCATTTCCTACTGTCTCGAACCAGATACAGGACTAAAACCCCAATGTCTGGGCCTCCTGTTTTTTTAACCAGTTTTCTAACACCCTCCTATGAGGAGATGAAGGACCATTGGCTTGTTTCAAAAGAAGGCAGGGTGTAACTCAGGCCAGTTTTCATTCTATATTACCTGACAAGTCTAAGCAGCCCTGGGCATGAGGCCTGCCAGTATTTGGTTTATTAATTTAATCCACTGATGGCTTGTGTGCTAATGAATGTCTGAAATGCTCGTCTATGAATATGAATTTTTAATGCTGTCCTCATGGCCTCTGCTGTACTTTCCTGCTTATGAATGGAAGCTTAACACATTCAAATCATCCGTGGAACTATATGAGGTGGTGAGGAGGGGAGACCTGGAGAGAAAATGGACTACTGTGTTGCTAATTTCCTTCTCACCTTTGACCACAGCGGGTAATTATACATAATTTATAGAAACAGTTCTCCTGGAAGGAGGAAACCTAAGGGAAGCACGAAAGTTTGTTTCATCTAAATTGAATACCTTTTGGATAAGAAATAGAAATGTGGTTGGAACTGGATTCTTCCTCTGTGTCCTGTGATCAAAGCACTGGGGCTTCTGAAAGCCAGGGCCGCAGGGTGGACATTCTTATGTTGACCTCACTCTGCAAGGCTAGCCTTGATGAGGTAAGACCCTCAGAACAGCTGCCAGGGACTTTTGTTTTCTGCCATGACAGACATGTTCTAAATCTAAAAGCACTGATCATAAACTAGTGGCCCGGTGCACAAATTCATGTACATTGAAAGGAAATTAATTAGAAGAAATATTTTAATATCACTATTCACCCTTTCTCTTTAATAGAAGTGTCAACCAAATTCATGATCAACAATGACAGATGGAAACACATGTGTGTGATTGGTGCCAACGAGAGCTTTATAGCATATGAATCGCGCATGTGCGAGTCAACTTAGCCTTTTATATATATAGAATAAACTTGCTTACCTAGACATGCTTTCTGATGTAGCTAAACTTTTTCCAGCCCACTGAAACACCCCAACTTCTCTTTCAGGTAATTGTCAGTAACACAGCAGTAAATAACAACACAAAGCAAATTATTGTAGATCACGCAGGGAGAACAAAGGGTAAAATATTTAACTGCAGCAGTGTTTGACTATAATCTGTGCAGTGAGAAAATCTGAAGTCATTTTCAAGGTCCACCATTTCTTACTTCTTTTCAGTCAGGTCAAGTTTCTAAGCTTTCTAAATCTCTGTTTTCTGGCTAATTAAAAGAAAACAGGATTCTACCAAGTCTCCTATCTAACCTACTCCAGGACTTCTGTGAGGATCAAATGAGATAAGGCACAGGAAAATGCTTCATAGGACATTTGGTTAAAGTGTAAAATGTTTCCACCTGGCTATAAAGCAAGTTGTGTTCCTGGGCTGAAGAAACCCCAAGGAGGCTAGTCGCTAGGGACAGAAAGCTGGACATTGCTACATGATGTAATTACCCAGATGATCACTTAGCATATTCGCCTTTTATATATATAGATGACCAAAAGAATAGCATTCGAGCATCTATTTTCTGTGCTTCTCCCCTTGCCACTCCACTCTCTTACTTCCCCACCCTTGCCACCGACCTTAATCAAGTTGGGTAGTAATAGATACTCCGGAGAGGTGTGTAAGTGGCCCCCATCCCTAGGGTGGCCAACATTGTTACCCTGAGAACATCTGAGAATAGCCTGCAAGTTACTGCGTCTCTGAGAGAAGTCTCTTGAAATACATGTTCTATCTTATGTGCCCCCATTTCCAAGGGATTGTTAAGATGCAGAAAGTGCTCAATATGTTAAAGAAACTAACAAATAACAACAAAACACACACTCAAAAATCCTCAACATGCAAAAAAGGTTAGTTCTTTCTTCTCCCCTAAAAATAAAAGAAAACAATTTTTGAAGTGAACCCTTTTGTTTCAAATCATTCTAAAGTCTAGCTGTCTTCTCTCTAGTAACAGATTACCTTGTCTGACCTGACAGGTTACTGTGGTTTTAGAAGTTAAAGGAGGCTGATGGGGAATGTCTCTAGTGCTGAATATGCTTTGTAATCTGCCTTTAGGACCAAATAGTCACAGGCAGTTTTCGTTTGCTGTAATAATCACAATCTTAATACCTTTGTGTGGTGAGAGCTATTTCATTATTTCATTTATTCCACATCACAATTTTATCAAGTGGCTATTCCTCTTTTACAAATGAGGGAATTGAAGCTCAGAATGGTAAAAATGTTACCCACCACACAAATGGTGGAGATGAGATTCAAACCCAGTTCTATTTGGCTCTAAATCTCAACCTTGTAAGCACTTGTATCCTGCTTTGTGCTGTTAGACCAAATAGGACAGCATTTCACCAGGGCATCCCTGCAGACAATGCTGCCCAACACCCTGATGACAGGAATTCACGTTTCCATCTCGGTAACTCGTTCCATTGTTTGAGAGTTCTGTGTTTTCTACATTTCTTTACTTTGAATCTGATGATCATCATTGTGAAGCCAAGAGGGACCTTTAAACAACTGTTTGAAAAGAAGTGTGTTGTAACAGGGGGTAGAGAAGAGAAGAAGCTGTTATGTTCTTGATGGGTCCCCTGGCCTTCTCCAGTTTCTGGTACTCTTCCCCAGGGTCACTGAGTGTTATTTTTCATTTCTTGGAGCATTTTCATGACCAAAATTTTGGAACTGTGCTTGCTACACGTGGCTATTAAGAATCTGATATGTGGCCCTGGCCAGGTGGCTCAGTTGATTGAAGTGTTGTCCTGTGCACCAAAAAGTTGGGCGTCCGATTTCTGCTCAGAGCACATACCTAGGCTGTGGGTTCGATCCCCGGTCGGGGCATGTATGGGAGGCAGTTGAAGTTTCTCTCTCTCTCAAATCAATGAAAACATATCCTCAGGTGAAGATTGAAAAAAATATAAAGAACTTGATATGAAGCTAGTCCAAATTGAGATGTGCTCTAAGTGCAAAATATACACTGGATTTCCAAAGCTTCATATAAAAAAAAGGATATAAAATTCCTTGTTAATTGATTACATGTTGAAATGATAATATTTTGGATATGAGTTAAATACATTTGCTTGAAATAATTTATTAAAATTATTTTGACTTGTTTCTTTTTAAATATGTGGCTGCTAGGAAATTTTCAATTATATATATCCATATGTAATTTGAGGCTTGTGTTATATTTCTATAGGAAAGCATTGTTCTGTATGTGCCCTCAAGGATGGACTGTATCAGATGTTTAACAGGTAATAAATCTACTCCTTGCCTCATACAGTCTCAGAGATGAGAAAAGCAAGCGCTTCTTTTCCTTCCACCTTATGTTATTTCAGTGCTTTGAGTACAAGGTACTTTGTAGGCTCAGAGTGATCGTTGAGTCCTTGGCACGTGGCTTACTGCTAGAGTGAATATCCTTTAGTCATCCTTGTTTAAAATTGGAGGGAGTTATTTCTTTATTTACACCAGAAATACTGCTCTTTGTGTTACAGGGGAATGTATGGCCCTATTCCTTGAAAACCATGAAGTTAGCATTGGAGAAATTCAAGCTTTTGTCCCAGTTTTGCTGGGTGTGGGTAGTGGGAAGGGAGAGAGGTGGAGAGTGGGTAGGACAGGTGGAGAGCTCTGTGAGGCAGACTCACGGTCAAAGGATGCTCACAGACTACCCTGCGTGTCCATGACGAACACAAAGCTCTTTCCAAAGCCTGAGTTCTCGAAGAGTATCCAGAGTAACCGACCGTGCTGAAGACCTGAGTCAGCTCTGATAACTATTCCCTGAGAAAGCAAATGGCCTACCCACACCCCCTTCCACTCCCCAAACACCTAGACCTGTTTGTTCAGGTCACAGAGAGGAGGCTACAGCTGATTTCCATCTTGAAGGAAGGAATTGTTCCTGCCCATCGGCCTGCCTGCCTCCCGCCCGCCCGCCTGGGGTTGCAGCTGAGCCATATTTAGCCTCTAAAACTAGATGTTTTAGTGCCTGGCTTTTTTTAACTGGCATATGTTAAGAGCTTTGAATTAACAGGTGCATAAAAACTGTCAAAAAACACTTAAATCTCAAGACAGACTGTCAGTTGTATTAAAAAATATGGTGTTACATAACCATGCACTCTCAACACGTCCAGCGTGTTACCGCTTGGAAAGTCTTTTCTCCTTGCTAGCAACCCAGCAATGTTAATCCATCCCATGAAACAAAAGGCCGTGGTCCTTTAACCTCTCGATGGAGGATTTGGGTTGGATGTGTCTGCGTGCACGCATGTGTATGGGGCATGGGGGTGGATGAAAATCATGGAGGGGAAAATTCTCTCTTCTGCAACTGAATCTTCTTTCAGTTTCCAAGATCCCCATTTGTAAACTAAGCTAACTGAGGGGAAAAAAGAACTCCCAGAGTTCTGGGAGGCATACTTGAAATTGTTCCTTTTAAGGAAAACAAACAATTTATCATGTAATAAGGTGACATTTCAATTAAAATTAGCAGAGGATGGCAGAGAGAGGGAAAATGCATTGTTTAGAGCTTTGTGAATTACAACTATTTCAAGCAAATGTATAAAGGCACTACTTGGTTAAAATCAGTTAAAGCAGAGGATAAATAATGTCTGCCTTCATGATAAAGGCTGGTGACCCTTGAGCTCTGGCAAAGGTCAGGGCTGTACATTAACATTCACTTTATTATATTTTTAAAGACAATAGTTATGTATTAGTAACTCTAAAATTGGATGAAAGAACCAACCATTTCTGAGTTAAGTACTCTCTTGCACATAATATGCATCATAAAAGCATATTAACTTAGTCAAATCAAAAGTTTAATACGGTCTTGCTTGCATTTTATAGAGCGATGTCTTGGTTTCAGCATTGGCTCCTAATCTACCAAATAGCTGGATGGCCATGGCCAACTCAGTTACATTTTTGAAGCGTCATTTATTTTTTAAATTGTAATATGATAGTGGATGGGGGTGGGATGAGAGAGACAGCCTTGTTAATATTTACTTTGGTTCTAAAACGAGTAAAATGCTATGATTTATGAAATTCTACCTGGTGTAAAAGTGTCCCTTCTGGACGTCCCCTGGTAGACTGCTAGAGCCAGCAGACTGAAATGATGAGGCAGGTGTTTGCTTGCTTTTTGTTTTTTCCTGTATCCTGACATTTAGATTGCTTTTGGTTTTGCTTTTTCATGTTTGTGTGCATTCCGGAGGGCTATTCTAGGTCAGGTTTCTCAGGAAATAGATCCTGAGATGGAGATGTGTGCACAAAATTTTATTGGGGAATGTGTTTAAGGACAACTGTACAAGGTCAGGGAAGCCAGGACTGGGCAGAGAGGGACTGGTTGTGATGCAGTTGCAACAAAGGACTCAGCCAATCTCCGGGGGAGTTCTGACTCCTCGTTCTTCCCAACTGAGGCAAGGGGACCAGTGTTTTGCACCCCAACTATTAGTCCTTGGTTGCAGACTGTCTTTGCCAAGGTCAGTCTCTGTAGCCTAGGGCAGTGGTTGGTAAACCGCGGCTCGCAAGCCACATGCGGCTCGCGAGCCATGGTTTGCCGCTCTGTTGATTAATGAGTTTGCCGACCACTGTCATATACTACCCTTTACCTCTTTGCACACAGTATGCCACAATTGCCTAATCCTCACAGCTTCCAACTACACGGTAACATTTAGTCTAGTCCACTGGTCAGCAAACTCTTTAGTCAACAGAGCGGCGGTTTGCTGACCACTAGCCTAGGGCAACTCATTGGAGAGAGAAGCACTAGTGAGCCATTAGCAGCCCACACTTCCCACAGCTGGGGGAAGGGGTGCCTCAGTCTTGAAAGGGTCACCTGGGCAGTGCACAGTACCAATTGCAACGACAAATACAGGAGCGGTTCCCATGGTTCTTGTAGTTTCTCCCTTACTAGATGTGTGACCTTAGACAAGGTGTGCGGGAAGCCGCCCATTGTCTTCAGCACCAGCAGAGAGGTGTGGACAAGGAACCCGGGAGGCTGGTGACCCTTGGGCTCTGGCAAAGGTCAGGGCTGTACACCCACTGTTTAGTCCAGACAATGGTAGCTGAAGCAACTTCCCTACCAGACAGTCATGTAAATCCTTACTGATAAGATAGTCTGCCTGTTACCGTAAACTGCCTGCCTAAAGGCTATAGGTGTATCCCAAATTGAATAAAAGGATGGCGAGGCTGGAGCCCAGGTGGAGTCCTTCCTCTTGAGCTGGGCTCCCGCCTGGTCCCCCAATATTTCCAAATTATTGTTTCTTGTCTCGTCTCTTTCATTTGTGTGTGGCCCCTCTTCCAGAGCCCGAACCCTGAACCACGCGGGACATGGGTCATTCATAAAGATGCTTAATGTTTGTGCTTCTTAACCCACACTTTCCTCATTCCCAAGCTGGGGAGGATAACAGAACCAGGCAAAGGTGCCATGAAGACTAAAGAAACAATATTTGTAAAGCATCCAGCAGAGCTCCTGACAGGTAATGGGCTTTTTAAAAATACAAGCTTCAACCTTGTATCAAATGATAATCCTTCATGTCTAAGGAGAGTTTCAAAAGAGAAGGAAGAGCTGACAAATATTAGGTGTCCCCGGAGGTCAGTCCACATGAAAATGTTTTCCTGTTGTAAACTGCCTTGTTCCATTTGGAATCTGGGTTGTGCTTTCCACCCCCTGAAGGATGTCACGCTTGTTGGGGGTGGTGGGGGGTGGTGGTGGGGGGAAACAACACATATTGAAATGATGTAATCTCTCCCACCCACAATCTCCTCATCTCATCTCCACACCACCCCCCAGATCTGGCATTAGTCAGCATTCACTGTTAAGAGCTAGGGACTGAGACAGGAAGTATCCTCCAGACAGGCTCTTTCTGTCCTGCTTGTACATGAACTTGAGGGGCTCTCCCTATGTATCCTGCAAATCCCACTGACATCAGTACATTACGAAGCAGAGGGTTTGGATGAGATAGAGGGGAGGTGGACAGAAATATTTAGTGATTTTGCCAAATTCCTTTTTAAAGACGAAACCAAGCCAAAAACAGATGGCATGTACAATTCCCAACACTGTTTTCCCGTTGGAAGGTATTAATATTATTGTTGTTTTATCCTTATGATTGGGAACAAGTTAGTTTCTGTAATGGGCAAGGGTTTTTTCCAGAAGGAATTGCATTCTAAGGAAGATCAAAGTGTGGGTGTTTGGTCTGATACACATTTCCTCTCTGTTTAAATGCTGGGCCTTATGTTCTGTTTCAAAATTCTGGTGTGCATGTCAAATAGTTGGGGCTGAGAGAGAGAGAGAGATAGTTCTGTTGTTTCATTCATTTATGCATTCATTGGTTGATTCTTATATGTGCTGTAACGGAGCACGTCCCCCGGAGATAGACCACCGAGACCAATTGGATCAAACAGGGAAAAGTTTATTGCAGATTCGAATCTGGGCCCCGCCGTAGCTGACGCAGCAGCAGGCAAGTGCCGTGGCGAGAGCGCTGTTGAAAGGAGCAGTCCCTTCCTTTATACCCCTTCCCTCTATAACCGTTGGCCTGGCATTCCCTGATTGGCCCCTTTGAATGACCCGCGAATGTGGGACCCCTTTGTCCTGGACTTTTCCTAATATGGTTCGCTCGCGCAGTGAGGAAGTTCTACACCGGACCTTTCCCTATATGGGTTGTTTGTTACAGAGACAGCTCTGTAATGCCTCTGGCAGGTAGGGGAGTGGTGGTCAGGCAGAAACTATTTCTTTTATTTATGGAACGGGGAGTTCTATAGTGCCTGCGGGGGGTGACCTTTCCAAGTGGTTGTTTTAAATTTTTCTACTCTGACTCTAGACCCCGAGGTCTAGTCCCTTCCTGCCCTCCACATGTGCCTTGACCGGGGATCAAACCCGCAACCTTGGCATATTGCTTACTCCCCCCTTCCTTCTTCATTTGCCCCCAGAGCTTCCTTCTGGCTTTTCTCCTGCTCAGTGTCAGCCAGTCTGATGCAACCATCACAGCAGGCCAGAGAAGGAGATGCGATGTCATAAAACCAAACCCTGTTGGTAAATATTTTGATTTCAGAAAAGCTGAAAAACAGTTGTTATTTCGGAAGTTGGAGGGAGGGCCAGGTTCAGGGAGGAAATTCCTGAAAAGGAACCTGGCCCTGGCAATGACAAGCTCTGTAGCCGGGAGATATTTTTACCTTTGAATATGGAACAGGAAGATCATTTTCTCAAAACATTAGCGTGAAACTGAACTGTTACCAGCCCGCCAGCAACATATAATAGAAAAGAAGAAAATCACTTGCGCCCCAACCATGGAGAACTTAAAACCGTAACAATAAAACAAACGAAAAAGACCCAAACAAACTAAAACCGCTTTTCATTCCACTTGTGAGCACAACAATCCCATCCCTCAGGGTGTATTGGTTTTTATTTTCACTTATTTACATTCAGGCATTCATTTTGCCTTTCTTTAAAAGAGTCTGAGGTGTCTAAGGAACGAAAGTAGTTTTTCTCGATTATTTTTATTAGCACTATTCATTGTGTCATCTTTATGATAATATAAAGTTTCAGGTTCTTTTTTTTCTTCTTTAAAGAAAGTAGCTAACAAGTGTCTGAGAAATATTAGTCAATTAAAACTCTGTTCACTTTATACCTTCAGTTTTGCTAAAAAGAGATGGTCAACGGCCTTGTGACTGATTCATACCTGACACTTTGTCAAAATTTAACCGATTGTGTTTACGTGGCACAACCTCAACATAAAGGAAGTCTTGTGCCAAATTACAGAGTTGTGGGGGGCAGCACTGAATGCTCATGAGACTGTGGGGAGGGTGGGCTGGAGGTGTGAGGAGAGGGTCTTGGGGTGATCTGACATATTTAAGCATCTCTCAACATTCCCTTGGGGCCTCTCACTTTCTGGACCCTCACCCCTTCCTTGGCTTTGCTGTGCCACAGCCTTCCACCTTCGCGGCCCTGGTGGCTCACCTGCTGAGTGAGCAATTTCTTGCTCTGCAAATGCTAAGTTCTCCCCCTCATCCTCTCACATGCCCAGAGTTTCTTCTCCTCCCACCACTTTCAGACTTGGATCAAGCCATACAGCACAGGCCTAGTACACATACTATACATGCTGCCGTGTCTACCATGCAGCAGCCACCAACATGATGGAATCCAGAGGGTGGGGTGCTCCACCCCACGAAGCAAACTTCACCCAATGGCGAGAAGAAATAGGTGGGAACTGGCCAGATAAATTCCCTCTTCTCCCTCACTCCCATGGACCGCCCTGAAACATCATTTCTGAATACAGCCTGTGTGCACAGGTTCCTACTGGACATGTCTGCTGTGCCCCCAGATACGTCTTTTACTGTCATTGCAAAGCACTGGCCAGCACAGTATTGCTTCTTCTTCCTCCCTCCATCTGACCTCCTGACTAGAGCATCAGTAGTCAACCCTTGCCTGGGGAACTGTCTCCTGAGAGGCCTGAGCTAAGATAGGAGGGCAGCATGAAGTCTATCGAGAAATTAGTCTTCTCAACAACCCTCATGGATGGACTGCTGTCTGAATCGTAGAAAAAGGATGTCCAAGTACAAATCCCTCTGAGATGCTGGGGATGCTAGACAGTCCCCCATTAAGATCTCAAGAGAAGAGGGGGCCCAAATATGTGTCTATGAAGGGAAGGGGAGGACAGGTTTAGTGACTCCTCAGAGCAGCAAGTCTGCAGGACTACGTGGACACAGAGTGGCCCTCAGCAACCAGTGGATAGAAGTAGCCCAGCCTTAGTGGTTGTGATGAGGGATCTTCACAGGAAATCCTCTACAGGGAAATAGAGGAGGAGAGAGTGTGGTGGGTGGGACCCGGAGGTTTGAGAGAACTTGCTCAGAAGAACTTGTGAGGTCCCTCTTAGAAGTATTAGAATTATTTGGAAATTTGGGAAAGGGGAGGATTGAGAGAGGGTTAACGGTTCTGAAATACAAGTTGGACCAAAGCCAACTTTGATAATGCAGTCATTGAGTAACAGTGACTAGCAGCATTTTACACTAGCTAGCCACAGTGTGATAACTATTTGTGGTCTACTCTTGCGGTGTTTCTGTGGAGCAGAATGACCACTATGAGGCCACTGACTAATGGGATATGCCATGAATGGCTCTACTTTATTTGTTTTCCTACATCCTAAGCCCATTAGCCAATCTGAGAGATACTCCATTTCTCTTAGGAACATACCATACTACACCACAATGTCAAGATTTCTGACTAGGACATTCAAGTTGACACTTGAAAAGATATGTTCTAGGGGTTGGGCTCCTTATTCTAAACCCTCTGTTTATAATGAAAGCTTCCAGATACTCTCAAATTATGCTTGAGAAATTATTAGTAACCAGAGGCCCGATGCAACGATTCATGCACTGGTGGGGGGGGTGTGGCCTGCGGGGATCAGCCCACTGTGGGAGTGCTGCTCATCCCAGTCAGCTGAGCAGCTATTTCTGCTGTGGGAGCAGCCGCTCATCCCGGTCAGCCGAGCGGCTGTGGACTCGCCCTCTGGGTGGCGCTCACACTGTGGGAGCACACTGACCACCAGGGGGCAGCTCCTGTGTTGAGTGTCTGCCCCCTGGTGGTCAGTGTGCATCACAGAGACTGGTCGACTGGTTGTTCTGCCGTTTGGTCGCTGGGCTTTGATATATATATAGAGATTATTAAACTTGGGGGAAAAAGTGACTACAGGAAAGAGCCAACAATACAACAGGTAGGTAAGACAGCAGAATGAGACTTCTTCATTTACATCTTAGATTACCTGTGTCACAATTTCCAAATCCAGGAACAACAGAGGGGCCTGCCCAGTGGTATAGCATAAGTGTCTATATACCAAGGAGATGAATACAACATAGTTGCAGTCATGAACATATTCCCCACAAGCTAGTCAAAATAGCTCAAAAGTTCATACCAGCTATACTCATTAAATCCCTATTTTGGAATCTTATGATTTCTTTTTCCTTTTAACCCTATCTTTGAGTAGAGAGATGATTATTATTTGAAATTTAAAGTAAAAGCAATGACATAGCAATAAAACTTCAGAATTATCACACAACAAGATTTAAGGTTTAAAATCTACTTTATTAATATCTATTTTATTTATCACATGGCAAGATTTAAGGTTTAACATCAATGTCTACTGCTTATTCTAGTTGACATTCAATTGTGTCATATTTAGATATACATTATGATGTATACACAAAAGTAACAAATGGATCTTGTGCATTGCTGTTCATTCCCTGCCCTTCCCCTCCCTCCGCACCTGCTGGTATAACTTTTTAAATTCAACCCACGGATCAAATTTTATTGATTTTCCTTGATGTATCTTCAGTATCATAGCACTTGACATATGGTAGATATTCAAGGAATGTATGTATAAAGAATGAAATTTATCAAAGGTAATCACTCTAATGGGTCAAATCTTTTAAAACCATCTCCTATTCTAAAAAATCTAAACAGGCTTTCCTCTTAGGCTAAATAGACACGTTTCAAAAGAAGACATACAGAAGGCCCAGAGACATATAAAAACATGCTCAAAGTTGCTAATCATCTGAGAGATGTAAATCAAAACGACAATGAGGTACCATCTCACACCTGTCAGAATGGCTATGATCAACAAATCAACTAACGATAAGTGCTGGCAAGGATGTGGAGAAAAAGGAACCCTCTTGCACTGCTGGTGGGACTGCAGACTGATGCAGCCACTGTGGAGAACAGTATGGAGTTTCCTCAAAAAATTAAAAATGGAACTTCCATTTGACCCAGTAATCTCACTTCTAGGAATATATCCTAAGAAAACAGAAACACTAATCAAAAAGGATATATGCACCCCTATGTTCATAGCAGCACAATTTACAATAGCTAAGATTTAGAAACAGCCCAAGTGCCCATCAGCAGATGAGTGGATTAGAAAACTGTGGTACATCTACACAATGGAATACTATGCTGCTGTGAAAAAGAAGGGATTCTTACCATTTGCAACAGCATGGATGGACCTGGAGAGCATTATGCTAAGTGAAATAAGCCAGTCGGAGAAAGAGAAATATCACATGATCTCACTCATTTGTGGAATATAATGAACAACATAAACTGATGAACAAAGATAGAACCAGAGTCATAGAAGCATCGAACAGACTGTCCAACCTATGAGGGAAGGCAGGGGTGAGGGGATAAGAGACCAACCAAAGCACTTGTATGCATGCATATGAGCATAACCAATGGACACAGAAGGGTGTGTGTGTGAGGGTATGTGCTGGGGGTTGGGGGGTGACTGGGGAGAGGTCAATGGGGAAAAAAGGAGACTTATGTAATACTTTAAGCAATAAAGAATTTAAGTTAAAAATAAATACATAAATAAATAAAACACATACTTAATCAAATATTTTAAAAATTATAAGATGCATAATTATTTTATGTAACACTCTAAGAGAAAAAGTAAAATGCTGCCAATTAAACCTAAATACATTAATTTTAAGATGCATCCTGAATTCACAGATTTTAAAATGTGAAAAATGTGCATCACAAAGTCAATGGAAAACCATCGTTCCAGCCTTCACTGGGAGAAGATAGTAAAAAAATAACATATAAATAAATATGTAATTATAAATAAAATAAAATTACAAATTGTGGTTAAGTGCCATAAAACTAAAATAAGGTGTAGGCTTCCCTTGAAAAAACAAACAAAAAAACAAACAACAACAAAAAATAAACTTGGTTTTAAATTGTGATCATTTCAAATGAACAGACATTTGTGGAGGCTTTCAGCTCAAGAGTCTGCCAAATTGGACTGTCATTTATTTACTAAAATAAGTGGAAACTTTGATGCACTGTATAAAATATGTAATGCAGATTAAATTAACTTCTTGAAAAGGGAGGCCATAATCTATTTTCTGACCAGTGACAAGACCCAGGAGAACCTGAGAAATTTCAACCAATCAGCAATGCGTTGATCACGTGATGCTCACAAGCAGAATACTTGTCTTCCATCAGATCTCAGAACACAGTAACTGACTTGAGCAGTAGTTGGGTCTTAAGTTCTCTACCATTTGTAAACATTTTTATGAGTAAAACCTTCTTACTTTCATTGTTTGTCACTCATTTTTTTCTCAGTTGACTCAATGATTTAAGTCAAGTTTCAAAAATAGATAAGACTGGAAATAGTCACACGTACAGCTTTCCCCTAACACCGCTGGATTTAGTGGACAAAACGTTTCAAAGCTATTTTTACCTTAGTTTAAAAGGTAAATTAAATTTACAAGTTTTGCAAAAGGGCAAAATAACCCTGGTGTCTTTTTCCCCCCCCAGTATTATTATTCTGTTTCTGATGAGATATAAAGAAAGGCATTTGCTAGTGGAAATACAGCATTGATTTGAAGGTGAGACCATTTTTTTTCACAAGAGCAATAAAGAATAATGTGACCATAAAGAAATGTACTAATGGGGCGATAAGGACACATATATAATACCTTAATCAATAAAGAAAAAAAAATGTACTGAAGTCAAAACTAAAGGTTTCATAAGAAAACAGCTATGGAGATTTTCCTTGGGTGCACAAGAGTCACCTGAAAAGATGGGCAACTGGAGTCTCCTGAACCAGAACTTATAGGTCAAAAAGAAAGAGGAGAAAGATGAGACACGTGTGTATTGTTATGGAGGCCCCTGGAGCAGAAGTGTGGAATGCCAGCTGCCAGGTGACAGCTGATGCCAGCTCCTGGACATTACACTTAAACCTAGGACTTCAGTCCCTGCTGTCTGCTGAAAAGCTCCACTGTGTCACCATCAGATTCTGCCTGTCCCTGGCCTCCTTGCTAAGACCTATGGAGTGATCTGTGTCCTCTGCTCTGGACTTGTATCATTCTGGACTCTTTTCTTTTGTGGGCCGAATGCAACATGTTTCTAAAAACCCTCATTGCTTCCTGCTTTTCTGGTTGGGAAAAAAAAATGCGAATAGAAGCAAAATAAGAATGGGTGGAAGTATGGTAAAGGGCATTGGGCCTGCTTGTAATCACAGGTGCCTTGTTAGGACTGATTTATGTTTGGCCAATTTGGAAAATGTTTTTACCAAAACAATCCAGACCTAATTCATAGAGCTGTGTAGTCTTTCACCCTCAATCCGATTTAAACTACTAACATGATTTAAGCTCTGAAAAGCACACGTTGCCTAAGGCAAGAATTTAAAGTGAGAGTCAAGTTCGCAGTCTTTTACAAAGTATACTTTCTCACCCCCTGTCACTTCTCTAGTTACCAAATCTTTTCCAACCTGTCTGGACCTTCTGTGACTCGGACATAAATCAGGAGAAATGTGGTTGGAAATGGGTTCCTTTTCTTCAAAGCAACTTGTACCCACCTCATTGGAGCATTAGAACTCCGTAACGGCACACATGGTTTCCATTATGCCAACGGGAAAACCTGCCTTCGCTGCTCCAAACTGTCTCTCTGGTGTATGAGATCACAGTCCAAGCTGATTTAAAAAAAAAAATAGGAAGAATTCCTTGGATTAAAATCAAGAAGGGGTCTTCTAGGACCTGAGATCTCATTTCTTCTGCTGATAGACACATAGAGAAGAGGCTGACGTGTGGTGGCTTGGCATGGTCTCTGATATGAAATTTCTGGACTTTAAATACCACTATCCTCTGGGGATTTCAGAACTCCTCTGAGGCTGTTCCCAGCCTGAGCCAGATGATCACAAGAGGCCTGGGAACAAACATAAGACATGCAGCCTTGAGGCAACAGCAGTATGTTCACAGCTTTTTTTCTTCTTCTGTTTTTCTTTTTTATTACTCTCTTCCTCTATCTCCTCCCTGCCCTCTCTTCCACTCCCCCTTCTTTCCTTCCTTCCTTCCTTCCTTTTTTCCTCCTTCCTACTCTTCCTCCTTCCTTCTTTCCTACTTCATACCTTTATTATTGATGTCTTGTACTTTATCTTTGAGTTTTATGGTGTATTTCTCAGCATGCTGGACAGGTACAAAAGGTTAAAAATTGATAAATATCTCTCAAATGCCTTTTTCTAATTCCCTCATTTATTTTCTAAGATTATTATTATTTTTACTCTGCTACTGCTTTCATCAGTAGGGAATAGCATTGAAGTTCATAGACAAGTGGGTTAACTGCCATAATAAATAGATCTTTATGTGCCATTGGGAGACCAAGAAACTCCAAGAAAACACTTATCAAAGTTCCTCCCAGTGAGTACATGCATACATCCTGCCCTGCAAAAATTATTGAAAAAATAGATTATTGTGTACTGAATATGCATTAATTCATTTAATAAGCATTAACTGAGCACCTACTCTGTGCTAAGAACTCTTCTAGGTGCCACAGATAAAGTGGGGAACACATGAGACGAAGCTCTGACTTACTTGATGGTGTAAGGGACAAGGCACTTTGTACATAGGACTTTATTTGATGTTCCCGAGAACTTTGTAAGCTGTATATTATGATTCCCAGTTTACACATGAGAAAAATGAAACGACAGAAGGTTAAATGATCACAGTTCCTCAGGGAAAGAGCCTGGATCTCCACACAAATTTATCTGGTTCCAAAGCCTTTCTACTTTCTGCTATCCGCATGGCCTCAGAGGCTAATGAAATCATGAGAGATATTGGAGGGTGAGGCCCACTAGGCAGAGTGCCAATTGAGAGGGATCCAGATGAGAGACCTGGCAAAGGCTGGAGCAGCCCCTGAGAGTTGCATGGAGGCATCCAGGCTGAAGGATACAAAGACAGAGTTTAGACAAAGAAGGGAGGGAAAACATAAAGGGGCAGAGGCACATGTGTGCATGGCTGAGTTAGACAATGAATAGAGACAGCTTAGAGGGGAAAAAAAAAAAGATTCTCATAGGAGAAAATCAGGAGACAGAGCCAATGAGAGAGGGAGGTCTGGGGCACATTGTGGTGTGCCAGGAAAGCCAGACTTCACACTGCAACCTGGGACGGTAGAGAATGTGGGAGGGTGGACTTAGATGTGACAGTCAATGTCCTCCTGCTCTATTATTGCTAAAGATTTTTTTTTTTAACTCTTCAAACTTATCTTTTCCTTATCAGTGAAATAGAGGATAATCATCAACATGTTTTTGGTTGACTTCAAGAATGACCAACATTGGTAAACCGTGGGACAAAAGGACTAGCATTTGATGAGAATTCCACCCTGGATATATGTTTTAATACCCACTCAGATTCTTCTTTGGACAGGCTTGGTGCTCACACAACTGGATAGATACATGAGTATTTAGCCAATAAAACTGGTTGAAGAATGTGAGAAATTTATCTACTGCATGAAGTCATTGTTTCATATTTGTCTGAAGCTCCCAGCGGACGCCGCACACCAGATTTTTGTTCCCCTCTGCTTTCCACATTGCTCTTTCCCACGAGGAGATCTTTTGATATCAGCATGGGGTCTATGGAATTCTTTGGGGGTGAAAGGTGTCTTTTCTATTATAGTAACTTTTTATTTAACCAGTTCACTTCCATGTAAAAACTGCTATTGGTGCAATCAAATTAGAAGAGGCACACCAGATTCGTTTTTTAATTTTCCTCTGGTTGGGCGAAGTTGCTGAGCAAATTTGTTGAGCAGCTGGAATTGTTGAGGTCACACTAACATTGAAATAAGAAGGTCCTGACACCAAGATATCCAGAGATCTGAATAATTCTGGGCTGCCTCCAATTTTAAAATCCATTTCTCCAGGCTGTTCCTTTCTTCTTTCCTTTCTCCCACACTGGTTTCTGGCTTTTCCCCTTTTACTAATGAACCCAATGCTCTGTGAATTTTTAAATTTTGCTTGCTGTAATAGAAACAGTTCCTATGGTATAACCTTTAGGTCAATTCTATCAAATATTATTTGCTCAGTCTGTTCAGAAAAAAAAAAAAAGAATAAAATCACTTTCTTCAGCCCAGATCTTGTGTAATTGCACAAATTCTCTGATTTAGCTGGCTCAGCAAATCTATCCCAAGGTGCTTTGACCCAGAGATGGGAGGAAATTCATTATGCATTCCTTGCTCAAATTGTGACCTGCATATAATGATGGGAACATCAACCTTGGTCACCCTGCTTTCCCTTTAGTCTCATTTCTTCTGAACTTCAGACTAATTTGTTTCTGGCTGCATAGCCTGAGGACATAGTGGAGTCTGACCAAGGGGTTGCCTGAGACCTGGATTTTCACACCATGAAGCTGGTAACAGTTTTGACTTCAATGCCTTGAAAAGTAGGTGATTTCAATTGCCCTGTTTCCTTTCAGGGAAAATGCTTTCTTTGCACCTAAACAATCTTCCGGTGCTTTTGACTGACAAGCATATTGTTATGATTATGACGGGACTTCTTGACTCCTGCAAGGGATAGCATTTAAAACTGCCCGAAAATCACATAGTCATATCAATTGATGCAGAAAAAGCATTTGACAAAATCCAACAACCTTTCTTGATAAAAACTCTCAACAAAGTGGGAATAGAAGGATCATACCTCAACATAATAAAAGCCATATATGTTAACCCCACAGCTAACATCATATTCAATGGGCAAAAACTAATACCATTTCACCTAAGAACAGGAACAAGACAGGGATGCCCACTCTCACCACTCCTGTTCGACATAGTACTGGAAGTACTAGCCATTGCTATCAGACAAGAAGAAGAAATCAAAGGCATCCAAATTGGAAAAGAAGAAGTAAAGCTGTCCTTATTTGCAGATGACATGATACTGTACATAAAAAACCCAAAAGACTCCATCAAAAAACTACTAGACTTAATAAATGAATTCGGCAATGTAGCAGGATACAAAATTAATGCCAAGAAATCTATGGCATTTCTATAAACCAATAGTGAACTTACAGAAAGAGAGACTAAAAGAGCAATCCCATTTACCATCGCACCAAAAAAATTAAAATACCTAGGAATAAACTTAACTAAGGAGGTAAAAGACCTATACGTGGAAAACTACAGGACACTGAAAAAAGAGATAGAGGAAGACGTAAACAGATGGAAGAACATACCATGTTCATGGATTGGTAGAATCAACATCATTAAAATGTCCGTACTACCCAAAGCAATCTATAGATTCAATGCACTCCCCATTAAAACACCAACGGCATATTTCACAGACCTAGAAAGAACTCTCCAAAAATTCATCTGGAATAAAAAAAAGACCCCTGAATAGCCACAGCAATCCTGAGAAAGAAGAACAAAGTAGGTGGGATCTCAATACCAGATTTCAAGCTGTATTACAAAGCCACTGTTCTGAAAACAGCCTGGTACTGGCACAAGAACAGACATATACACCAATGGGAGAGAATAGAGAATCCAGATATCGACCCAAACCACTATGCTCAATTAATATTTGACAAAGGAGGCATGAACATACAATGGAGTCAAGACAGTCTCTTCAATAAATAGTGTTGGGAAAATTGGACAGATAGATGCAAAAAAATGAAACTAGACCACCAACTTACACCATACACAAAAATAAACTCAAAATTGATACAGGACTTAAACATAAGATGGAAAACCATAAAAATACTAGAGGAATCCATAGGCAGAGAAATCTCAGACATATGCTGAAGCAATTTCTTCACCGATACCGCTCCTAGGGCAATGAAAACTAAAGAGAAAATGAATAAATGGGACTACATCAAAATAAAAAGCTTTTGCACAGCAAAAGAAATCATCAACAAAACAACAAGAAAGCCCACTGTATGGGAGAACATATTTGCAAATTTTATCACTGATAAAGGTTTAATCTCCAACATCTACAGGGAACTTATACAACTTATAAAAGGAAGATAAATGATCCAATAAAAAAATGGGCAACGGACCTAAATAGAATCTTTTTGAAAGAAGACAGAAGGAAGGCCAAGAGACATATGAAAACATGCTCAAAGTCACTAATTATCCAAGAGATGCAAATCAAAACGGCAATGAGATACCATCTCAAACCTGTCAGAATGGCTATCATCAACAAATCAACAAACGACAAGTGTTGGCGAGGATGCAGAGAAAAAGGAACCCTCGTGCACTGCTGGTGGGAATGCAGACTTGTGCAGCCACTGTGGAGAACAGTATGGAGTTTCCTCAAAAAACTAAAAATGGAACTCCCATTTGACCCAGTAATACCACTTCTAGGAATATATCCCAAGAAACTAGAAACACCAACCAGAAAGGATATATGTACCACTATGTTCATAGCAGCACAATTCACCGTAGCTAAGATTTGGAAACAGCCCAAATGCCCATCAGCAGATGAGTGGATTAGAAAACTATGGTACATCTACACAATGGAATACTATGCTGCTATAAAAAAGAAGGAATTCTTACCATTTGCAGCAGCATGGATGGACCTGGAGGGCATTATGTTAAGTGAAATAAGCCAGGCAATGAAAGAAAAATACCACATGATCTCACTCATTTATGGAAAATAAAGCACATTATAACCTGATGAACCAAAAGATAGATACAGAGGCAGTAAAGCACCAAACAGACTGTCAAATTACAGCGGGAAGGCTGGGGAGTGTTGGGGAGGGAGGGAAATAGATCAACCAAAGGACCTGTATGCATGCATATAAGCACACTAATGGACACAAGACACTGTGGGGGCGCGGGGGGTGGGATGATGGCATGCGACAGGGGGAAAAAATAAAATAAAGAGCCAGCCCTAAAAAATAAGCAAATAAATAAATAAAATAAAACCGCCCCGAGACTGGCACAAATCAAAATATTCATTAACTTAAACTATGCCAGCTAAAATGGAAGAGCCAAAATTGTAGTGTTTTATATTATGTCAGAAGTCCATGAACACAGTGCAAAACTGCTTAACTCTTTCCCTGCCTAAAGAAAAGTGTCGTATATAATAGAAGATATCTGGATATTTTTTCAAAACTCTACCTACCATACAAATGCCTTATATTTCTCACCTTATAGTATCCATTGATTGTTTGGGATTATTGACTCAACTAACTTCTTTGTTCCCATGGATTCATTTGACCCTTCACCTATTACGTGCAGCGCACTGTGTTTGACTTCTTGCAGAGAGAAACTAAGTTCTTGCCCACAGTTGCTGGTGATCTATGAGAAACAAGACACGTCCATTAATAGCTATAACATACCAAGTGGGATAAAGGTGACATGATAGGTATAGATAAGTTGCCAAGGTCATTTAATTAAGGCAAAATCACTTCCACCCTGGGAACAATAAATTAGACATCTAGGTGTGGACAAAAAGGGGCCACAAGCTAACCTGACAAGCTCAGGGAAGGCCTGCATGGCAGTCTTGCAAGCTCAAAGACCTACAGTAACCACAAAGGATGGTCTGAAATTAAAACTATAACTAAAAGCAGTTATGGTGGGTAGTCACGTCCTAGACTAAGATCTTCCCTGACAAGGTCAATCTTTACCTTAACTGAGCCTTTCTGCATCTAAGATAACATATCCTTGAAATGTCAGGGTAACTTGTTAGCTTCCCTTTTTCAGGACCCCTCAGGGCACAACCAAATGCCCTGGGCCCCAGGACAGATACCACAAATTCCTTCATTGTTATTGTTATAACTAGAGGCCTGGTGCACAAAATTCATGCATGGGAGGTGGGGGGTGTGTCCCTCAGCCCAGCCTGCACCCTCTCCAATTCAGGACTGCTGGCTCCCAACCGCTGACTTGCCTGCCTGCCTAATTGCCCCTAACCACTTCTGCCTGCCAGCCTGATCACCCCTTAACCACTCCCCTGCCAGCCTGATAGACGCCTAACTGCTCCGCTGCTGGCCTGATTGCCCCTAACTGTCCTCACCTGCAAGCCTGGTCGCCCCCACTGCCCTTCTCTGTTGGCCTGGTAACCTCTAACTGCCCTCCCTTGCCAGCCTGGTCACCCACAACTGCCCTCCCCTGCAGGGCTGGTCACCCCCAACTGTCCTCCCCTTCAGGCCTGGTCTTCTCAACTGCCCTCCCCTGCTGGCCTGATTGCCCACAACTGCCCTGCCCTGCTGGCCATCTTGTGGGGCCATCTTGTGTCCATATGGGGGCAGCCATCTTTGACCACATGGGGGCAGCCAACTTGTGTGTTGGAGTGATGGTCAATTTGCATATTACTCTTTTATTAGGTAGGATGTTAATTATTGACTGTTAACTATCCTGTACCCACCTAAGTAAAAGAAGTATGTGTCTATCATTTTACTTTTTACCCAATCCCAGAGGTTCCCCTGCTCCTTTGCTTTCTCCAGCCTCCATTGGATTTCATGTCACCCACTTATGTCTCCTCCTTTGTAATGTATAAAACAAGGTGAAAAACTGCCATTCTCTGGAGTATTATCCCAATACATTGAGATTCTGCTTCTCAGCAATTGTCAACAGTTTAGCTCAAATAAACTCACAAAAATCCTTTACAGGTTTGAATGTTTTTTATGTTAACATAGGGGTTATCAGTCCAGTCTCCAGTTTTTCAAGAATTTTCCCTCCCTTCATTGGTGATGGGCACTTGGCAGCCTTTATATAAAAATAGAGGCCTGATGCACGAAGATTCGTGCAAGAACGGGCCTTCCTTCCCCTGGCTGCCAGCACCACCTTTGCTCCAGCCCGGAGCCACCTTTTCGCTCCGGCCCGGAGCCGCCTTTCCACCTTCCCACGCTGCCCAGAGACCCAGAGTGGCTGGGGCAGTGCGGAATGCCTGCATCATCACCATGGCAATCCCTGCCCCTGGCCGCTCGGCACCTGTGTATGCAAATTAACCCGCCATCTTTGTTGGGTTAATGTGCATACTCACTCCTGATTGGCTGGTGGGCGTCGCAAAGGTACGGTCAATTTGCATCTTACTCTTTTATTAGTGTAGATGGGATTCTGTCCTGCCCTCTAAGCATGCCTCAGCCACAGCTGTTTGATCATTGACCATGCTCATGGAGTCAGAGTCCCTTCCATTAGAATTCAGATCCCCCAGCAAGTGATATCAGTCCCAGTAGGTAGAAGTTCAAATTCCAGCCCTGTCTACAGATGGACCAGAGAAAGTCCTAACGTGAACACAGCCAATAGGCAGAGAGAACCGAAACAACAGAAAGCATGGTTCCGGTGGAAATTCAGATCTCAGGTGCCTTCTGAAAGCAAGGTTACATTTCTGCCTCAGTCTCTAGTCCTTCCCACCCCTCCTCCCAGCACCAGCATTTCATTTTTAGGGAGAGGGTTGGCAAGAATGAGTTGATTTCTTTTTCTTACATTTCAAAGAGCCCTATCAAATGCAGAACTCTTTGTAAGAAAGGAGAGGACTGGTTGGTCTCCACTGAACCAAGAATAAGAAAAAGAATAGGAATCCTAGTGTAGCAGGATAATATTTTGATGTATTAACAAATGTGTTTTTCCCCGTGATTTCCTGTTACCCCTGACCCTCCCCCATCTGGGCAGCTAGACCATGAGTCATTTCTTGCCTTCAGGGAGGGTTGTCACAGCAGTACCAGAGAACAAAAGAGACAAATTCTTGGCTTTTGAGTTTAAAAAGCTGAACTTTGGGCTTCAGACAAAAAAGGTTTGGAAGAATATTTGATCAACTTGAGCCAATTTTTTCCTGCCCACGTAAAATAAAAATTCCCCTGGCTGGGAGACAAGAGGCTATTCTAAAGCAAAGCAAGGAGTGTTGGACCCTGGGGAGTCCCTGAAAGGGGCTCTTGCACTCTGCTTCTGCCCTCTCCACAGGCTGAACGCTGGCATAAGTGTGGGTCTTTCACATTCTGAGAACAAGGAGAACTGTGTCTTATTTCCAGGTTAGAATTCAAAAGATCGAAAGCCTCAGAGAGATCCCCTCTACCCAGCCTTGTGCCAGACAAGCTGCCTGGCACATTTACAGTACAAGGGGATGCATTGCCTTGGAGAGTTTTCCACGGTCCTAGACTGGTAAGGGAGCTGAGCCTAATATCTTCTCTACCTCCTGAGAGAGGTAGAGAAGTGGTTAAGAGAGAGCCAGACCTGGAGGGATCCCACAGTGTGGTCCAAGGGATGTTGAAGATGTAATCTACGTGAATTGAGTACAATGGACCAGTGGTACCATAGGCAGCTTAGAGGAGGCCAGCCTGGACAGATAACCACCAAGAACTAGACCTTGGGATATGTAAGGG
Organism: Plecotus auritus; assembly: GCF_963455305.1. NCBI lineage: Eukaryota > Metazoa > Chordata > Mammalia > Chiroptera > Vespertilionidae > Plecotus > Plecotus auritus. The sequence continues at coordinate 27,443,005 of NC_137778.1, forward strand.
CAATTCTGGGAAAGCAGATCCACTTGATGGGCAATTCTGAGTTCTGCACTAAAATCTTCCTCAAATGGAAGCTCTGATTGGTGGTTTAGGCATCATTTAGATAGGGCATAGATCTCCTTAGATAGGCTAGAGCTTCTGCTAATCATTCTAAGGGTCGTTGATCTCCTTTATGGCCAGCTTGTACTTCATTGCTTTATAGAACATGCAGGAGCTCCTGATTCAATCTACTGTGCCATATCCATGATCTATTGCTGCACAGCAAGTACCCCCAAAACTTACTCTTAAAACAACCACTATTTTATTTGCTTCTGATCCTGTGGAAAGAGTAGCAGCAGAATAGTCCTTCTGACCTGAGTCCAAATTGCTGACCCACAGGATGATGAGAAAACAAATTAGTTGTTTTAAGTCACTATTTTTCCTCAAAGTCTTGTTTATTGAGGCATGATTTATTTAGAGTGAAATTCATGCTTTGTAGGTGTATAGTTTCATGTAAGACTATACAGTACCTTATTTAGCTGATATTTAGATGAGACTTTGGAGTTTACTAGTAGACTTCAGATGCTTGAATGAGTTGAGACTTTTGGAGCTGCTGGGATGTAAGTTATAGTTGCATCCCACTTATTGCTACCAGAATCTGTATTAGTCAGCTCAAGCTGCATAACAAAATACCATCTTCTTGCTGTGTCCTCAAAAGGAGAGAAAGAGAGAGGGATCTGGGGGAAAAGGGGGAGGGGGAGAAATCTTTATTGTCTCTTATGAGAACATCAATCCTATTGAATCAGGGTCCCACTCTTATGACCTCATTTAACTTTAGTTACCTCCTTATAAGCCCTACTATCTCCAATACAGTCACTTTGGAGGTTAGGATTGCAAACAATTTTTTTTGGGGGGGGGAGCATAATTAAGTCCATAATAGGGGCATTGGGTCACAGCTCCCTGAAATGTAATACCAAGAGAGGTTTTCATAAAGAAATCACTGTAAATGTAGCTTTGGAGTTCTGAGTGAATCCCACTAAGATTGAAAGAAAATGTATGAAATTTTCAGAGAGTTGAATTAACAAAGCACTATGGGTCTGAACCAGGAAAGACAGAGGCTTTCCAAAATGAAAATAGGTCTCTGGACCCTCAAGTTTCTATGATCGGGAAGCAGACTGAGAGAGCTACTCAGTTGCAAACATGGGTTATTTCTTATGGAGAAGGAAAGATATTTCAAAGTGTGGAGCCGAGAATGGTGGAGAACAGTGAAGTAGGGAGCCCCAGACAGCAGAACTAGGCCCTCGTGATACTCTGCCCCAGTAGAGGGAGACCTGACAACGTCTCCCAGGCTACTTCTCAGAATGCCTTCTCTTTGCCTCGTGCTTCTTGTTTTTAAAAAGGAGTGTCTACTGAAGCAATCTGTTCTGTCTCACCATTGCATGTTGAGGCATGGTGAGGACAGGGAACGTCTCATTTTTGTTCACAGGTATTTCGATGAAGAGGAGCTGCATTCACATCTGGACTTGATCAGATGATGAGATCCTGGACTCCATGCCTGAAACCACAATGGGATGAGAGGTTGGAGGGAAAAGGTGGGTGCATTTTATGTGTGGAATAGATGTGAATTATTGTAGCAAGGAGGGCCAGACTGTGGTAAACTGTTTGCAAAGATGGCACAACCATCACTCTCATTCCTATATGAATGTCCCATTGCAATGTGACTTTCCTGCCCCTTCCATCAGATGCAGAGTCCATTTTGTCACCACCAGATCCGGGTTGGTCTTGGGACTTGCTTTGGTCAGTGGAATGCAATAGATGGGACTGCTGAGCTTGGGTCTCAAGGAGTTATCTTTGAGGTTCACTCCTGCTATCTTCTAACCCTGAGCCCTCCGTGAATAGAAATTCAAGCAGGCTTTCTGGAGGATGAGATGAAATGGAGAAAAAGCCCCAGGTGACAGGCATCACCAACTGCCAGGTTGTAGATGGGGCTGTCTTAGACCACCCACACCTAAGAAACCCTGTGGAGTACTGCATCCTCCTGAGTGATCCCAAATAAGATCAGCAGAACTTCTAACAGAGTCCAGACCAAATTCTTCACCCACAGAATCATAAGCAAACAACAGTGGTTTTTTATTTCAGACACTGAGTTATGGGACAGTTTATTATGCAACCACAGAGAAGTGATACTTGTGGCTAGAACGGCAGACTTGATTTCACTTCCCTAACAACGTGTTCCACTAGCAATGGGAAGTCGGGGAGGACAGGTTGGGTCATCTTTCTTAAATGGAGACTACAGCACGGGCGAAGCTTCAGAGATTCGATTCTCAGCTCATGCAGTCAGGTATCATTTCAGAATCTCAATTCCTTCTCACACCTGCTCTCTGATGCTTTAAATTCCTTTAGCTGGGGGTAAAGCTTTCCACAACATAAACTGAAATACATTACTTTAAAATAACTCATTACATTAAAATGTAGAGACACTTGGGAAAAATAACCTACTGATTTAAAGTTTCCCCAAGATGTAAGTAACTGTTGTCTCAGTCCAGTGGTCAGCAAACTCATTAGTCAACAGAGCCGCAGTTTGCCGACCACGGTCTTAGTCTATTCAGGCTGCTATCACAGAATACTATAGACCGGATGACTTGTAAAAAATAGAAATTTATTTCTCACAGTTCTGGAGGCTAGGAAGTTCAAGACCAAAGTGCTGGCAGGTTAAGTATCCGGTGAGGAGCTGCTTTCTGAGATGACTATCTTCTGTGTGTCCTTAAATAGTCAAAGAGGTAGGGGAGCTTTTTAAGGTCTCTTACAAGAACATAAGTCTCATTCATGAGGGCTCTACCCTCATGCCCTAACATTATAAAGGCCCACCCACCTCCTAATACCATCGCATCAGGGGTTAGGTTTCAACGTATGAATTTTGGAAGGACACAACATTTTTAGTCTATAATAACCGTCTTCAGATCTTTTCTTAAGAGCATATTTGAAGAGAATGGGACTTTTTCTTCAATAAATCTCCATCTTTGCTATACAAAAAAAAAAAAGAGAGAGAGAGAGAGAATGGGAGCACGGGTCACCTGAAAGAGGGGCTGGGCTGTCTAAGATAAAAACCATTGTTTGCCCAGAAATTTGTCCAGAGTACAGCCCTGGCCTGTACCATAGGAGATGTGAAGGACCACAAAAAATTTTGTCTGTTTGGTTCAGAAGATATTTAATTATCTTCTAAAGTGATAAGAATAAGAGGAATATGGCAATAAGATAGCTGGATGCCTCTATCTACAGGCCTTTTCAGAGTTTGGAAACTGGGTATCTCACTTGTCATCCTGGTGAAAGGTGCACCTCCACCATCACATGGGGTTCAGGTGGTCACTAGTTCTAGAGTGCTCCCTGTCTTCCAGCAGCAACTCAGTGAGGAAGGGAAAGCTCAGCACAGAAGGCTGCAGAGGTTTCTGGACCTATGGGACACAGGGCCATGTCTACTGGCAGTTTCTGAGTTAAATGCACATGAGACAAATGAGCCACAATACTGAACATGACTCAATGTGGCTGCTTCAGCTACTTTTAAGTTATACAAGCCAGGTTTAAGCAACTGCAATTATAATTCCACCAGACTATATAGTTCCATTTATATAGCTATGGACTTTTAAGTTTGTGTCTGTATTGCCTGGTTTTTGCTTGGCTAAGAAAATGAGAAGATGGACAAGTTCTACAGGGTTTTTACTTAAATGAAGGTTCTGGTGTAAACATGGAGCTTTAGGATGCTGGATACAACTAATGGCCACAGGTAGTATACACAAGGTAGTGTTACCCAACAACTGAAATAGCAGCTTATGAAATAACTCTACTAACTCCCATTATTCATTTCCTCCTCCTCCCCCCTCAAGCAGCGTGACACTATACATTGCAAGGTTACTTCACTCCTCATATGAACTTTTGGCCTAGTGACTTATCCCTGAGGCATGCTATAATCACCAAGAAAAGTGCTCTCTGTCATGTCTTATTGCTTAATTATGGCTCTATTTTAGGTTCCTAGAGCCATTTGGCTTGGAAAGACCTCTCTTATGTGTGACTTTGAACATGCATCCATGTTGAGTTTTCCTTGAGTTCACACACCAGTCTGTTCCACTTCCATCTTTTTCTGGCTTGGGCAATAATTACTGCCCCTTGGTTTAGCAATGCCTTGAATTATTGCAATGGGCCCTTATAATTACACTATTCTGCACATAAGAGGATACTTCAACCTTTTGTCAGAAAAGCATGTGCTTAAAGTTAATTTTCCCAATACTTAAAGTTTTTTGTTGTTTTCACTAAATCCCAGTGGGCTCACTTTTTAAATCAGTGACATGCAAAAGCCTCCCTGTTTTCCAATGTACTCTTGTTCTGGTGACTACATTTTCTTTTTAACTCAAAATCTGGACATATTGTCTAACAGAGGTTTTTGTTGTTGTTGTTTTAGTTGTGTGTGGGTATTGCTCCCCAGTTGCTAACGGCAAACCAAAATGCATGGCAGGTCCTAGATACATTCTTGGATTGCAAAACAACTGAACAGAATATTTAAAGTTAAGTGTTTGCAAAATTTGGGACTTCCGGAGGATGCATCTATATTCAGTGTTCCTACCACTTATTCTGTCCTCCCATTACTAAGACATTATGTTCTGTATCAGCCTCTATTTTATGAGTATCAATCTTAGTCCTTCACATAGACTAGAAGCTTCTTAGGGACAAAGGCACAGGTCATGTATCTCTTATACAGCTCTGTCCATATACATAGCTGTATACAGTTGTTTGCTCCATTGCATAGAGATGATGTTGCATTTTTAAGACAGCTGTTTGGGATTAGGAGCTTGCAAAAGTAGCCTGACATTAAGGTAAAGGCAGACTGGAAAACAGTGTCCTGCTTCATCCCTCCAGAGAGTAGTTCAAGTCAGGCCTGGGGTAGATCTATGTTGAGAAGGGGTATAATTACCCTGGTCCAGAGCGCCCCAGGTCTGGTCTGGCAGACTGAGTTATATCTATCAGGGCCTTTTAAAATGCTGACTTGGCTCCTTAGAAATACAAAACCCAAAACATCGTTTATAAAGGTCACTGGGAATGGCCTGGGTCAGAATAACTTGAGTCCGTTTTGTGCCAGTGCCTCAGAAGAGGAAGTTGCTAAATACTTAGATAAAGCTCCTTGAGAATACTATGTTGCTAAATCCAAACAAAGAATGAGAGAGGTTTATAGCTGAGTTTTTACTCTATAATTCAAATGCCAATCCAGCAATGAAATATGCTCTAGGAATTGCAATCAGATTTTTATCATCTTACTTGGAAACCAGCTGTGCTCGCAGTGAGTACAAAGATTTACTACCTGCAATTGCCATAATTCCATCAGTAGAATTATGCAGAGATGAAAAACTTAAGAAAAAACTGTTTTCAATGCAACACAAACCTTGTTTTAAGAAATTCTGTTTCCTTGAAACTAATAAAAAATGGCTCTAATTTAAAGAAAGTAGTAGGGAATCAAGGTAAAGAACTCTGAAAATTCAGGAATTCAATTTACTCTTCAAAGTATTTTTTTTTAAAGATAAATGAGTAAAAATTACAATTTGGTAAAGACCGTCTTTTAAACAGAGCAAGCGAGATAACCCAAAGCAGTTAACTCCTCAATTACATAGCACATCAAGTGCCCTGATAACCTTATGCTCTTAACTATTTGAGAAGTGGAAGAGAAGAGGAATTTAACTCCAGGAAAGACAGCTCTACAAAGTGCCCCAATAAACTCATGGCAGCAATTTTGAACCAATAATTTCCTTCACAGAAACTAACAATTACTGCGGATTTGTGAATCCATATATCAAAAGTCTTTTGAATGTATTTTATGATTTTAAAAGATATCGGCTATCCTGGAAAAACCAGTGCATATGGTCCTCATACCAATGAGCCTCATGTCTCGTTCATTTGCTCGTGTTCCTCTCACACATGGGCTACAGCTGCTCTTGTACAAAACTGATGCAATAGAACTTTGTCACTTATATCATCACCTGAACTCTCAGATACCACCCTGGGAAAGCCAAGCAAGGTATGTTTTTCAACATAATCGTTTCAGTGGACCATTTATAGAAAGCATTTCACATGGACCAACACAATCCCAGAGTGGGTTCTACAGCAACATTTTTAAGAGGGATGCAGTGAACTCCGTGGTCTGCACTCTAGGAGATACATCAAGGTTGAAAGAGACACATCAAGAGTTTAGAACTGCAACTTGACTAGCCCTATAAGTTTAAAGTGAGCCAGTCGGCCAACATGACATAAGTGAAATCTCTGGCTTTCCAATTCCTCATTTGTAAGGTAAGATCATTAAATCAGATGATCTCCAAGGCCCCATCCATTTCATTTATTTCATGGTTTTCATTTCTCCATATACCTTATATGATAAATTCTTAAGGTACTTAAACTGAGTATTAAGTTGTACCCATCTGTTTTTGGATACAATATTATAGAACCTCATTTATGGATGAATTTTTCCCTAACAGAGGTTCATACAAAAGTAGCTGATTGTATCTACCATATGAAGATTCAGGATGCATTTCTGACACACACTGCTCAAGAACACATATTAAACTGTGAAATTAAAAAAAAAAAGATAAACGAGAGACCACATTTTAAGTGCATCAGATTTGTTTATCCCTTAGAAAAATAGGAGTATATTGGACAATGAAGCTTTCAGTTTTTATGCATGTCATTCATAAATAAAAACAGTCTATAAAAATGCCTCTGTTTAGAGAAGCCAGTAATGGAGAGCTATAATTTCAGGTCAAATTACATAATATAAAAATACAGAGCTCATCCTCACTACTAGAAAATAATATTCTCAAACAAACTCATTAAAAAAATTCTTTTTCAGAAATTATGTATACTATATTATATTTGTCATCCTCTTTTCTTTCTTTTTTAAGACTTAAAATGCGTGACTTTACTGTTTGGAAGTTCTGATAAATCAGAATTTAATGTGATATTCACAGATTTTGTAACAAAATTATAATATTTATTTACAAATTCACATATAGCACAATGTAGTGGTCAAGTATTAGTGATGGTAATTAATAAACTAATAGAGTAATAAGAAAATCGCCATTTTAACAATTTAAATGCTTTATGACAGGATAATTTATATCCAACATATAAAATACATACTTAATGTTAGAAAGAAAATGTATTTTTTTTCATAATCAAAAGTAGCAAGATTTTCTATATTATTTTCAGTCTCACTATAGACAAGTTTTCATTGTCTAAATTTAATCAATGTGCTGATTAAAGACAATTTATTAATAGTAAAATTACATATATAGCATGTTGATATATATATATATATATGTTTGTGTGTATATATCAACCAATCAAAATTCAGTTTGGAAACTAGAGCCACTTAAAAGGCAATGTGAATACAAATGTAATGTTGGCTTAAGCTGGTAATTTCAAAACTGTGTTTTGCAATTTTAGTAAGACCCAAACAGATAATACTCTAGTAAGACCCAAATACTACTTTTTGTTAGTTGTTTGTTCTCTTTTTCATGTTTAATTTTTGTGTCTCTTTACTGATGACATAAAACAGGGTTCTCAGTCCCAGCACTTCTCCCAGAAGTTAAATGAGTTTGATGAGGTATCATCATTTTTCATTTTACTTTTTCTATATTGCCCTGGTCTAAAAACACTCATAACCATGTAATTTTTCTTCTATCCTTTAAGTTACTTGTTTTCGCCCAAAATAAGGGGACAATAAGGAAACTGGACCAAAATCAAGATGAACTATGGGTAAAATTATAATTATTTGAGACTTTAGAATGGTCCAACATGTTATTTCTAAAACTAATCCTAGATTAAAAAACTAATATTGTTTTAAAGAGGCATTTATCAGCGGTCATGGCATACTCTACAATAGAAAGTCTACTGAAGACCGTATTAGCTGAAAACAATAAACACTGGCCCTTCATGTGGTTAGAGCAGCTGAACTGTCATGAGCACTAGTCTTCACTTCCTGACTTGGGTGGTCTGGAGTGAGAAGGGGAGTGCTCTTGGGATTTTCACATTGTTCATCTACCTTTGGGCAAGCAGTTGGTGCTTGATGCTCTTTGTTCTGAGGAGACCCTAATGTCACACTCTCCCCAGAAGGCCGAAATGGCCTCTCTCCATGAACCTTCTGTTTCCCTGCTTCTGCCTCTTGTTCATGCAGTAGTTGCTCCACCTCCACCTCAAGCTCCAAAGTCTCCTCCTCAGCTTGGACATCCAGTTGCTGCATCAACTCCTCCAACTTCTTGGCCTTGCGGAGCTCATTCTGCTGTATGATTGTACAAAGGTGCTCAGTGAGCTGCTCTTTAAGGTCAGTCTTGCGCTGTAGATCGAGCTTGGCTGTAACATACTCCGCTTCTGCCTTGTCAAACCGCTTCCTGTAGGGACAGGCACAAAGGTTGGTCCATTCGTTTTCCATAGCAGAAAGAGGGCCGAGCAGCAATAAACAAACTCCAGAATTTGGTAACAAGGTATAACGAAGACATGACTATTAGTACTATATGAACTCTTGTCTACACGTTAGACAAACTAGGCTGTTGCTGCTGAAACTTCCACAACATCCACACTTGGACTCTCCTATATATCAACATTCTTCTGCACTCATTTCCTCTTTCCAAAGCTGTGCTTGAATGAAAGCAGGCGAAGAGGGTTAATTCAGCGGTATGCTAGCTCTAAAGGGGGTAAGTCCTGATTTGTAGTGTTGGTCAACTTCTCTAGTGTGAACATACCACCATGACCAATTTCAAGCTATCAATATAATTGAATGTGGAATAGGGGGAAAAATGCACAAAATCTGCTCTCATGAACTAGCTCCAGCACACAACTGGTTAAATTTATGAGTGGTAAAACAGTAAAAGATGAAGAATCTCTATTATTTACATTAAATTATCAGGGTGACATTGGTTAATAATCACATTATCTTAGTTTCAGGTGTACTTTATAATACATCTGCGTACTCTATTGTGTACTCACTACCTGAAGTCTAGTCTCCTTCTGTCACATATATTTAACCCCCTTTAGCCCCTTCTACCTCTCTCCAGCTCCCTTCTCCTCTATTAAACACCATTCTGTCTCTGAGTTTTTTGTTTGTTTGTTCATTGGTTGCTTTTTGTTTTATATCCTACATAGAGTGAAATTATATGGTTCTTGTCCTTTCTGTGGGACTTATTTCACTTAGCATATTTTCAAGATCCATCCATGTTGTCACAAATGGTAATATTTTATCTTTTTAATGACTGGGTAGTATTCCATTGTATATATGTACCACATCTACTCTATACAATCATCCAACTTAGGTTGTTTATAAAAAAAGAAAAGCAACAAATTATATATAAAAGTCAAAAGACAGTGAACTATTGTGAATAATGGTGGGGGTACATATAGCTTTACCAGTGTTTTTAAATTTGGGGGTAGGTACGCAGAAAAGGGATCACTGAATCATAAGATAGCTCTATTCTTAATTTTTTGAGAAACCTCCAGAGTGGAGGTTTTCATAGTGGCTGCACCAATTTACATTCCCACAGCAGTGTGCAAGGGTTCCTAATTCTCCACATCTTCTCCAAAACCTGTTATTTCTTGTCTTATTGATAATAGCCATTTTAACAGGTATGAGGTGGTATTTCATTGTGGTTTTGACTTGCATTCCCCTTGTAACTAGTGATGCTGAGCACCTTTTCATATATATGTTAGCCACCTGTACGTCTTCCTTGGAAAAGTATCTATTCAGGTCCTCTGCGTATTTTTGTTTTTTTAAACCTCACCCGAGGATATTTTTCTATTGATTTTATAGAGTGGGAGAGAGAGGGAAAGACAGAGAGAAACATCGATGTGAGAGAAACACATCAATTGGTTGCCTCCTGCACGCACCCTGACCAGGGGCTGGGCCAGGGAGGAGCCTGCAACCGAGGTACGTGCCCTTGACCAGAATCGAACTCAGGACCCTTTGGTCCGCAGGCTGAGGCTCTATCCACTGAGTCAAACCGTCTAGGGCCCTTTGCCCATTTTTAATCATATTTTTGTTGTTGAGAAATCTGGATCTCTTGATTAATGGATTAAAAAAGGAAGAAAAATTTTGGTGGAGAAGGGTATGGACAGTCGTTGGGAAATGAATATAAATGGGACAGGGCACACCAAGCAAATGATACTGTGTGCAGGCAAAAAGTAAAAATCAAGTAGGAAAGAAAAACTCAGGATATGTTTTGGAAGGGTTTCTCAACATTGGCACTCCCGGCAACTCGAACCATGTAATTCTTTGTTATGGGGAGCTGTCCTAGACATTGTAGGATGCGTAGCATCATTGGCTTTCTCCCACCAGCTGCCAGTAGCACCCTTTAGTTGTGAAAACCAAAAATATCTCCAGAACATTACCAAATGTTTCCACATCTTCACCAAAAGGCAAAAATGTCCCCTTTGAGAATTCCTGGGTTAAGTTGTTCTCACCCTCTCCATTCTACAACAACAGTGTTATTAGACTTTTATTAGGAAACTAGAGGCCCAGTGCACAAAATTTTTAGGGGGGGTTGGGAGGGGGTAGTCCCTCAGCCTGGCCTGCGCCCTCTCGCAATCCGGGGATCCTTCAGGGGATGTCTTACTGCTGGTTTAGGCCTGATCCCCATGGGGCAGTTCCTTTGTTGAGTGTCTGTCCCCTAGTGGTCAGTGAGCGTCACAGTGACCAGTCGTTCCACCAGTTGTTCCACCGCCGTTCAGTCAATTTGAATATTAGGGTTTTATTATACAGGATTTTATAAGTGTCAGATATGTAAACTCCACAGACAGTAACACCAGTCTTACTTGAAGTAAGGTAATTCTACTGGAAAAGTCACCCTGAGATTCCCCTTTTGTTTTTCTTTTGCATTAAGTTGATATAAAAAAATTATATATTGGTTCACTGTGTTTTGACTTTTCTATATGTGTTGCTTTTATTTTTGCCAAGAAGAGTGATCCCCACTTATCATGTAATTATTCCATTTAATGTCCACTAACAGTTGTGAAGGCTATGCTGTCTTATGATTGCCTATACAACTCAATGTAATAAGTAATTTCTAGTACTAGAATTATAGAAAAAAAGAAATAGGTGTATCTCCTAACACAAGATTCTCTGTCTTGGAAGGAAATATAGTGAAAAAATAAAAGGCTTTGATTTTAGAAAACTCAGAGTTCTAAACCTGCCTTTGCCATTTGCTAAATGTGTACCTGTTTTTTTCTTGGGTGTGAAGAAGAGAGACCCAGGCAAACTAGCTCAGGTAAAAAGCCAACTCACGTCCTCCCTCTGGAATTTTGGAACTCTGATAGAGTGGGGGGAGTGGGTGTGGATCTGATATAGAGGCACAGCTGGTGGCAATATTGGGTGGTGAGTATAGTAGGAAAAGCCGAAATGCTTTAAAGAAACTGTGGTGTCTGAGCACTGAAGAGGATAGCCTTTGATTATGATCACATGCCTGTGAGATTCCCTCTTGTAACCTATAAAATAATAAAACCCACTTTTTACCTGAGCTAGTTTGAATGAGTCTCTGTTCTTCACAGAGCTCATAGTACCAAGCCATGCTCTGAACCCTTGTGTGGCCTATAGATTAAATGTTCTGGAGTTGGTAGCTTGTCTTTGTTCTAATCAGAGATGGCCCAGGGTCAGCATCATGAGTATAAAACACAGCCAGGTTCCTGTGGGAGGGGTTGGAGACAAAGCATGCAATGACTAAAAATCCAGTGGAGTGACCTGAGGTAGTTTCCTTCAATTGAGTTCTGTTTTATCTGTAAAACGGTGATAATAGTACTTCATAGGAGCATTAAGGATTAAGTAATGTGAGTAGGGCAGGTGTCTGGTCTAGGGCCTGATAGGTACCCAAGAAACAGAACTTCTCCTCTGGAGCACCAGACTCAAAAAGCACTGTCAGTATATCACTAAACATGTATCTAAAATGAAAATGATGCAAAATGTAAGGATCTGGTGCTTATACTTGAAAACTCTAACTTACATAACATTTATTTATCATATTTCTTTTCTTTTTTTACTGTCCTCTAGTAAATATGAGAATGGGAAAACTGTTTTTCCACTCCTCTCTGTGTTAAGAGAATTGTGCTAAAGGAGCTCTGTTGGATATTTGGATCCCTGATTTCCATACTGTATAAAATATCCTGTTTGTGAATGTTCTGGCATCAAGCATGAACACTCTAACAACACTCTCTATAGGTATATGACTACCTTGCCCCTTCCCCCCCTTCAATCCTCCCTTCTCTGCGAGGCTGTGGTCGCACTCAGCCAGTCAAAGTCAGCCAGGAAAGATTTACTGACCCGGGCTCATGAATGCTGAATTGAAATGAAAATTTGCAAATAGTTACCTAGGTTTCCATCAATCTTTCACCCTGGATAAATTACTGAAGATTCTGCATTTTGTTTATTTATTTAAGTCCTTCTGGCCAGAAACATGCATATATATTCTTGTACAGAGTGATTTATGCTTAAAGTATTGATTAGTTTTACAAACTGCACTATGAGCCTGGGGGTCAGGTGGATGTACCAAATCAGCCTGAAGACACATTTTGGAACAGAATAATAAGTGCATTATATATAACACAGTAAGAGTTCAGCTGAAATGTAATTACAGATTTAGTTTGTTATTTTAAAGGGACATTGAATGATTTAATTGTTATTTAAAGGATTCTGGAAACTGTGTCTTGGCTTTGGTATCCCTGAAATTAAAACAACAATAACAACAACAACAACAAAAAACCCTCAATCATAACCCTTGGCATGCCGTTAGGTTCCACTGATCCACTTTTAGTTTTCCTGTTTCTTTTATTAGCAACTATAACTATCTGTAAGGATCAACAAACATATCATGATTTTTAAAGTCCTTTATTAGAAGTCTTCTAGAGAACAAAGAGAAAATATATTTATATTTAAAAAAATAGAATAAAACTAATCATATTTTACAATTACTACATAGGTCCATTGGATCCTTTTATAAATCTAGGTTACTTTACCAGATCGTTGAGATATTATTTTTTTTTAACATTTTGCCATTTCATCACTCTATGATGTATTTCCTTGTACCAATTATTCCCATTTATGCTAACAAATTAAAATAATAAGAAAAAAGAGAATGGTGAAATGACCTAAAAGGATGATACTATAATGAAATAAATCATTATGGTTCAATTTCCTTACTGCATTGTCCAAAGTATTATATCATCTTTCAAGAAAGTATGAAAGACTGGAAACCCCAGTTTTGTAATCTGCTCTAGCTTTCATTGAACACAGTTGAGAACTAGTATTTTTTTATTCTCTGCGTTAATGGCAAAGTAGAGAAAATTGACAGATGAAAACATTTTGCAGTTATTAGGTCAAAAGATAAATGTGGTAGGCTAAAAAGTGATCCCACAAAGATATTCAGTTCCTAATCTCCAAAATCTAGAGTCCCTGAAGGAAGTGTGACCCGGCCGACACCTTGATTTCAGACTCTGGCTTCCAGAAAATGTAAGAGTATATTGCTCTTGTTTTAAGACACCCATTTTGTAGTAATCTGTTATAGCAGCCCTAGTTAACCAACACAAATGCACATACAGCCAGTCTAGATTTGAATCTATTCGTATAAGTGACATCTCAAAGTATGTCTTCAAAAAAACACATCCTAGATGAATGTTCTCAAACTCACGAATCAATGAGTGAAAAGAGGATAAAAAGAAAATGTTACTTTTCATAGTAAATAGTTTCAATAGGAAGAACTTAATTAATCCATATTTTACAAGTATCTGGACCATCCTGTATTGCTGGGAGGCTGTAGCTGCATTCTTTCCGTTGTTTTTTTTTTTTTTTTTTAAATAAGTTTTGGAGTCAAACATTACTTGATACAAAGAGGTTTGTGATGCTTAGGTTCTTATTACAATTTTTAATGAAATTGTTTTCCACAACCCCTTTTATTCTCACTTCTGTCGATTACTCATAAAATGACTTAAAATTATACATGCATGTGCACATGTGTGTACATGTGTGTGTGGGACCGTCTGTTAAACAGAGGTGGCAAATAGTGATAATTGTTTTTCCTGGTATATTGAGGGTTAAAGAAATGTTCTACATGCAGCCACTCTGAGTTTTACAAGCTGGTCTGCACAGCATATGGCAACACTGTCATTGTTGCTGCCAACAGCAGCAGCAGCAGCAATGCTCAAGTTGGCTCACTCCAAAGTGTTTGCCCTGATGTTGTTCTACAGAAGCCAATTCCACAGTGAACTCTGGCCTGTTCAGTATCCCAGCACCTTTTGTGGACACAGCACTGTACCAGGCACTAGAGAACTATATATTTTTTAAAAATCAAGGAAAATCTCCCAAATAAATAAATGGACTACCCCAGGGAGTAGTAGAAATCTAGACCATAACAGTATATTACCAATCTATAATTTCTCAATAACCACAGACATAAATTTAGAAAATGTCTTAATCTTATGCATGAACAAGATACAATGCTGGTTCTGGACACAATTGTTAATAAGATTTTAAAAAATAGCCCCACACATGCAATATGGATATTCACATACAATGATGTCAATATCAATACCTTAAGAAACTACCATTTTGAGCTTGTTAAGAGATATAAAATTTTTTATTTTGTAAAAATTTACTGAAATTTCATTACAAACATTTCTATTTTATGGGATGTTTCTTCCTTTAACCTGTAATTCCACCTTCTTTGTGGTCCTCTAAAGGTTAAAACTATGAAATTTTAAAAATATAATGTTCAGTATACAAAGGCATCCTTTCTCAGCCTCCTCTAGGCCAGAATTAAAACATAATCAGATAACTTTTCTGAAGTATCCAGAATAATCTGAATTACTCATATAAAAGGCTATAAAGGCCAAAAAACAAAAACAAAAACAAACAACAAAAAAAGTTCCTCTGGCAACCTTAAGTTACAGAGAATAAAATGTGCTAAACATCTAGGCTTTGTTTAATCTTAATAAAATCTTGGTCACCTCCTTAATGACCTTATTAGTAGAAATCTGGAACCTCTAGTTATCAGCTACTGATGGCATTAATTTAGGCAACCCATTAAATCTAACAGCACATGGTCAAACAACAATTACAAAAATCATGAGGACACCACAAACCTCTTTCTTAAATAATAAACAGTGAATTAAAAACCACAATCAAGCATTTCCGCTTTATTAAATTGTTATATAAACATTCTGATGCTGTGGTTTACCCTGGACTAATGAGGCATTCTGATTGATTTCTAGTGTTACAGAGAAAGATGCAAAACGGAGTCATTAACACAGCATTCCCTTGTGAAAAAAGACAAACCGGGATGATTAAAGCAATGTTGAAAGGACTGAAAACCCTGAAATTGGACTTAATTTTTTGCCTTTTTATCTGCTTGCAAAGTTCATGTAATTCTTTACATGTGTTAGTTCATTTTGAAAATACTCTATGATTTTTTCTCTTAAAAAATGCCAATGGCTGAAACCAAGGAAACACATGATAGTGAACCATTTTATACAGAATAGAATCGGAAAGAAAAAACTTCAAGCTTTCAAGACAGTGATATTTTCTTTAAATACTCACAGACTTTAAAAAATAAACTAGGTGTTTCTTTAATGAAAACTGAAATGGGAACTAGGTTAATCCCTAAGGAGAACCTCAATCAAAATTTAACAAAAAAACCATACAGTTGGCATTAGAATTATAATTTGGGGGCAAGTCATTCAGATATTTAAAGAATCTCAATCATTAAATATCTGATGCTTTAGTAAGAAAGACTAAAATGTAAATAAACAATAAGGAAATAATCTAAAGGGAATATGAACAAGGTTAAGGGGGAGGGCAAAGTAAAGGAAAACTTCAAGAAGAGGAGACACACTTGACACTACTTATTCCAAAACAGGAATGAATACAACACTTACTGTGGTGGTTATGAGGCTAAAATGATGATACACATAAAAGGTCCTGACCCAGCTAGCAATACACATTAATTAAATCGAACTGCTTTTTCTGAATCAAATTTCTCCAACTCACCGAGCATTTGAATAGTCCAGACTGGCCTGGTCAATCCGGTTCCTGAGGATTCCAATGTCAGCTGAAACCATGTCATCTAAAGCCTGTAACTCCTTCTGGATCCGCTTCAGTTTCACAGTCTCTGCCTGAGTTCTTTTAGATCTAGAAAATTAGGAACATGAATGGGGAAATAAAAACATTCTAAAACCATATATCCATATAGAATGTAAACGAAAAAAGCAAGCTACTATATTTACAATATGAATATAATGTATAATTTTTAAAAATTAGATAAGAAAAATAGAAATAAATCAAATGCCAGTAACATTTTGGTGTATCTCTAAGATTTGCACTTCTCCTTATTGTTCCAAATTTTCTATTAGTAGATACTAAAGGCCCGATGCATGAAATTCTTGCAAGGGGCTCAACCCTCGCAGCCGCGGCAGCTTGCCTCGGCCCTTGCAGCCCCACCTTCATCCGGAAGGTCATCTGGGAGGATGTCCGGAAGGATGTTCGGCTGTCTGGTCTAATTAGCATATTATGCTTTTATTATTATAGATGATTTTCATATACAAGGGGAAAAGATTGAAAAATTTATCAATAAATAGTTCACTCATAGGTATATTCATTCCATAAGGACGAGAATACACACTAAAAGAATATATCTGTAGTCTCTTTACATTGAAACATCAAATACAACTCTCCAAATCTCTAGCCCATTTTATTTGATACCTGGAAACCAAGAACGGATGCCTGCATCAAACACGATTTATTTGTCTAGAAACATCTATTTTGGTTTTAACTTTCTTAAGACTCGTTTCCCCAAACCGTTATTGCTTTGATTCCTGTTCTTTAGGTAAAACTACAGGTCCTCAAAATTTTTCTTTCTGGGCCTCAAAGCCAAGCACTTCTTTTTCTTGCTTAAAAGCACATCCAACCTCACCATCTCTCAGTCCCCTCACCACCCCCAAGTACATTACAAACATAAAAAACAAAACAAAGACAAAAGCCAACCTTTAATCATGATTTCACTCATTTCAAAATTTCACACACATTTTCACAGGAGAATAAAACTCCCACATAAAACCTCATATTGCAGAAAGAGCCCTGGCCGTCGTTGCTCAGCTGTTAGACCGTCAGACGCCTGTGCACCAAAACGTTGCACATTTGATTCCCAGTCAAGGGCATGTACCTGGGTTGCAGGTTCAATCCCCGGCCCCAGTTGGAACATGTACAGGAGGTAATCAACTGATGTGTCTTTCTCACATGGATGTTTCTCTCTCTCTCTCTCTCTCTCTCTCTCTCTCTCTCTTTCTCTCTCTCTCCCCCCCTCTCTTTTTCTCCCCCCCCCGTCCCCTCCCCCGTCACTTTCCCTCTCCCTCCCTCCTTTCTACTCTCTCGGAAAAGCAATGGGAAAAATACCCTCACGTGAGGATTAACCAAAAATAAAAATAAAAAATAATAAAGGGCAGAAAGAGTGGGTGAGGGATGGGAAAAGGGTTCTAATGGGAATGTTCTTATTTGAAGCCAGCACAACACAGTAAAAAATGGGGGAGGGGGATTTCGAACACACTGACATTGGGAGGCGAGAGAAAAACTGAACTGCAAACAGTATGGGACAGTACTCGCAATGGTGACCCAAGTCATCAATAAAAGCTTAAATTATATCATGTATCTTCTATCAGTGGGGCAGAGTAATTATTTAAGAAAAATGTCCATAGGAAACATAAGATTTGTGGGAGTATAAAACATTTATATGGAACAATCTGCTCCTCTACATGTTAGATGATAAAGGCCCCCTCATGTCAAAATGGAAACTTGCATTTCTTAATTTACTTATATTGACAGCTACTTACTGCTCCCTTATGAATGCATAGGTTAAAACTGAAAGCACTGACACTGATCCTTAAGTTTTAATTGTACCTGTATTACCAGTAAACTTGCTATGATCTATCCTTAAATGATTTCAGTATCATTTATAAAGCATAATTTGTTTAATCAGCCTTAAAGAAAATGCCACTTTATTAGAATAGACATGGGAAAATAAATATAAAACATGACAGAGCTGACTGCAGATTGCAAACAATCTTCCCTGGTTCAGGTGCCTCACCTTTCCGCAATAGCTCTAGCCAAAAGAGCTTTCTTACGTTTATTTTTCTCTTCCATTAGCCGCTGTTCTTGTTGGAGGACTTCCCAACGAGACTTTTCTTGCCTAGGGAGCAAAAAGTGTAAAAATGAGTTTCTGAACCACCACCCCACACCTTCCCAGTCTCAGTCCCCCACGTATAAAATTTAATCAGCCAGATTATGTATATATTTTTTAAAAGTCCTTTTGAAAGGAACCCATCTGCAGCTCATTATTTTGTTCTAATAGAAACAAAAATTATGATTTGAAGTAAAGAAGGCTTACATACCGTAAATTGG
This sequence comes from Plecotus auritus, assembly GCF_963455305.1. Lineage (NCBI taxonomy): Eukaryota > Metazoa > Chordata > Mammalia > Chiroptera > Vespertilionidae > Plecotus > Plecotus auritus. Next base: position 27,461,435 of record NC_137778.1, read on the forward strand.
CCCTTTGAAATCCATTATATGTATATAACCTAGGAACCCACAAACTGGAAGCCAGAATAATGTGGCATTTTTTAGAAGTTACAAAGAAACCTGTGTAAGTTAATTATGTATTATATGCAAAATGGGGAGAAAAATAAGTAGTTCTGTAGCTAATATGTTATATTTTCCAAAGTTCTTTTAAAAATCATTTTAGGGATTTAATCATTAAATCACTTTATAGTCTACATTCTTGGGCCCATGGAACATATTTGTAATAGCTGTTTAAATATTCTTTGCCTGATAATTCCCATTGTTTGTGAGCTGTTTTTCTTGATGACTTTCCTCCTGGTTATGTATCACAATTTCCTTTCTTTGAATGCCTAGAAAGTTTTCTTTTTCTCCAGATTGAATGTGCATTTAATTTTTTAAAAAAGTGTTTCAATTACAGTTGACATGATACTATGTTAATTTCAGATGTACAACATATTAAACATTTATATACCTTACAAAGTCATCACCCTGATAAACTGAGTACCCAACTAACATAATATATAGTTAGTACAATATTAACTATATTCTCTATGCTGTACTTTACTTGGGACTATTTTTATAACTGCCAATTTGTACTTCTTAATCCCTTCACCTTTTTCACCCATCACCTCAAACCCCCTCCCATCTAGCAACTATAAATTTGTTCTATTTGTTTATTTTGTTCATTTGTTTTTGAGATTCCACATATAACTGAAATCATATGGTATTTGTCTTTCTGACTTATTTCATTTAGCATAATACCCTCTATGTCCAGTGGTCCTCAACCTTTCTAATGCCGCGACCCTTTAATACAGTTCCTCATGTTGTGGTGACCCCCAACCATAAAATTATTTTCGTTGCTACTTCATAACTAATTTTGCTGTTAATGAATCGTAATGTAAATATCTGTGTTTTCCAATGGACAGCAGCGGTTCTCAACCTGTGGGGAGAACCACTGCTGTAGAGCCTAAGACCATCGGAAAACACAGATATTTACATTACGATTCATTAACAGTAGCAAAATTAGTTATGAAGTAGCAACGAAAATAATTTTATGTTGGGGGTCACAACAACATGAGGAACTGTATTAAAGGGTCGCGGCATTAGAAAGGTTGAGAACCACTGCTCTATGTCCATCCATGTTGTTGCAAATGGCAAGATTTCATTTTTTATGGCTGAGTAACATTCTACTGTACATATGTACCATTCTTTTTTATCCATTCATCTATTGATGGACACTTAGGTTGCTTCCATATCTTGGCTACTGTAAATAAGACTATAATGAACATGTGTGCACATGTCTTTTTCAAATGAGTGTTTTGAATCTCTTTGGGTAAATACTCAGAAGTGAAATTGCTGGGTCATATAAAGTAATTATTGATAGGTATGTAGTTATTGCCATTTTGTTGCCTTCTGATTGTTTTTGTAGTTCTCTGGTCCTCTTTTCTTGTACACTGATGACTTTCTAGTGTGTTTGGATCCCTCTCTTCATTTCTTGTATATTTCTTAGAGATTTTTGCTTTGTGGTTACCATGTGCTTCATATTTACCAAACTATATTTATAGCAGACTATTTTTTTAGAATATATTTTTATTGATTTCAGAAAGGAAGGAAGGAGAGATAGAAACACCAATTATGAGAATCATTGATTGGCTGCCTTCTGCATGCCCCACACTGGGGATTGAGCCCACATGCCCTGACCGGGAATCAAACAGTGACCTCCTGGTTCACAGGTCGATGCTCAACCACTGAGCCACGCTGGCTGTGCTAGAGCAGTCTATTTTAAGTTGATGGTTCTTAAAGTTCGAGCATGTTCTAAAATCACTACAATTTTTACTCTTCCCCTCCATGTTTGTTTTTGTCATTCTTCTTTACTTCCTTCTCCATGTTTGTTTTTGTCATTCTTTTTTACTTCTTTTGTGTTTATGTATAATTGTAATTAAACATGGTCTTTGTACGTTTGCCTTTTAACCTTCCTCTTAGAAGAATAGATTAACTCAGTGAGAACCTCAACAGTTGATTGATCCACTGCTTTTACTTTATTTGCCTGTCAGTGAGAATTTTCTTTCATTTTCTTATTCATAGTTTTGATCTTTTCCTTTCTACTTAAAGAAGTCCTTTTGACATTTCTTGAAATACTGGTTTAATAGTGATGAACTCCTTTAGCTATTTCTTGTCTGGGAAACTCTCTCTCCTTTGATTCTAAATGACAAACTCGCTGGGTAGAGCAACCTTTGTTGTATGTCTTTGCCATTCATCAATTTGAGTATTAATGCCAATCCCTTCTTGCCTGCAACATTTCTGTTGAGAAATCACCTGAGTCTTATAGGAGTTTCCTGGTACATAACTGCTTTTCTCTTGCTACTTTTAAGATTCTCTGTCTTTAACCTTTGGCATTTTAATTATGATGTCTTCCTGTGAGTTTCTTTGGGTTCATCTTGTTTGGGACTCTGTGCTTCCTGGGCTTGTCTATTATTCCCTTTGCCAGGTTAGTAAAGTTTTCAGCCATCATTTCTTCAAATAGGTTCTCAGTCCCTTGCTTTCTTTCTCTTCTTCTGGCACCCCTATGAAGTGAATGTTGATACACTTGATGTTGTCCCAAAGGTACCTTAAAGTGTCCTAATTAAAAAAAATTTTTTTGCCCTAACCCAGTGGTCGGCAAACTGTGGCTCTGTTGACTAATGAGTTTGCCAACCACTGGGATAGAGGTTTAATCACAAGGAACAACAACAGCCTGTAATTATTGGAATCGAGAGTCTAGGTCAGTGGTTGGCAAACTCATTAGTCAACAGAGCGGCAAACCAGTTTGCCGACCACTGCCATAACCGGTTTGGCTCAGTGGATGGAGCATCGGCCTGCGGACTCAAGGGTCCCAGGTTCGATTCTGGTCAAGGGCATGTACCTTGGTTGTGGGCACATCCCCAACAGGCAGTGTGCAGGACGCAGATGATCGATGTTTCTCTCTCATCGATGTTTCTATCTATCCCTCTCCCTTCCTCTCTGTAAAAAATCATTAAAATATATTAAAAAAAAATTTTTTTTCTGTCCCAATTGGGTGTTTTCTGCTACTTTATCTTCCAGATCACTGACTCAGTCCTCTGCTTCTTATAACCTGCTGTTGATTCCCTCTAATGTATTCTTCATTTCAGTTATTATATTCATTTTTTTATGGTTTCCTTCTCTTTGTTGAGGTTCTCACTAAGTTCATCTATTCTTCTAAGTTTATTGAGCATTCTATAACCAACCACTGTTTTGAACTCTGTATTTGGCAGACTGCTTGTCTCTTTTTTATGTTCTTTCATTTGGGGAATGCTTGTCTCATTTGTTTGAATCCTTGTATTTCTTTCTATGTATTAGGTAGATCTGCCATGTCTCCCAGTCTTGGCAGAGTAACTTTATATAGATGTCCTCTGCGGCCCCATGGTGCAGTCCTTCTGTTCACCTAAGCCAGGTGCTCCAGGGGCATCCCTTTTGTGGGTTGTGTGTGCCTTCCTGTAGTAGTTGAGCCCTGATTGCTATTGGCACATCAATGGGTAGGATTGCCCACCTGGCTTACTTGCTGTGAGGATTAGCTATGACTACAGCAGAGAAGCTGCTGTGCAGAGGCTTATCCCATAGAGAGGGAGTCTCTTCAGGTGGGCTGTGGTGCCAGCTAAGTTCACCCTTTGGGTGTGTCTTTTGTGGAGCTGGTTGGGTGATGCTCTGGTGTGGTCTGAAGTTGGTCACCAATTGTGTTGGTTTTGAAGCCTCTTAGAAGGAGCTCCACTGCAGGCCAAGGTCAGACTCTGGTGGCTTGGGGCCACCTGGTCAAAGCTACAAAGTGATCTGCAGTTGATTGATGCTTGTGCCAGACATGGAGGTGCTTGGGAGAGACTGCTGCAGACCAACGCCACTGCCAGTAGTGCCAGGCTTGGGACCCTTTGGTGGACACCAGGATTTGAGCTGACGCTAGCCAAATGCAAGTTGAGATTAGTCATCACTTGTGTCAGGCTTGGGGTTGCTTAGCAAGAGGTACAGAGCACGCTGAGGACAGCTGCTGCTTGTTTGCTTTGTGAACCTTTAACATTTTAGGAAAAGTCCACAGTATGAGCTGAGGTAGTCCATGAGTTGAGTGAGGCGAGGTCTCAGGGATTCACCAGGGTGGGGAGAACGGTGATAGCTTAGATTGGCACTCATATGTGCCGGGCTCAACAAAGGAACAATGGACCTGCCAGTGCTTCTGTCCCGAGAGAGTTGGCCCCTGTCCCTCCAGTCCTCATCTGAAGCTAGGCAATTCACGTACTCCTTGCATGTCCCTGGCACTTTATGAGCTGCTGCCCCTGCAGGCTTAGAGCAAGGAGTTTGTGAGTAACTCCATGCACAGACTCAAGAAGAAAGCCAGGGCCTCCAGCAGCCCTCCGTCTCACAGGGGTGCAATCCCTGTTGATTTTCACAGCCAGATGTTGTGGGGACTCCTCTTCTCAGCACTGGTACCCTGGGCTGGAGAGATGGCCTAGGTTTAGGACCCCTAACTGCTCAATAGGGAACTTCCACAGCCGAGATAGCCCTCCTGAATCTTACCGCCACACTATGAGTGTGGGACCTACCTGTTCTGTCTCTGTCCCTTCTACCAGTCTTTCTCTTTGTATCTTTAGTTAGAGTTCTGTTCAGCTAATTTTCTTTTTTTATTATTTAATATAGTTTTGTTGATTTTAGAGAGGAAGGGAGAGGGAAGAAAGAGATAGAAACATCAACGATGAGAGAGAAACATTGATTGGCCACCTCCAGCACACCCCACACCGGGATCGAGCCCGCAACCTCAACATATGCCCTGACCAGAATCAAACCATGACCTCTTGGTTCATAGGTCAACGCTTAACCACTGAGAGCCATGTTGGCTGGGCTGTTCAGCTAATTTTCAGGTGGTTCTCGAGGGTGGTGGTTCTACAACTTAGCTGTAAATTTGATGTGGTTGTGGGAACTGGTGAGCACAGCATTTACTTACTCCGCCATCTTCTCCAGAAGTGACTCTATAATAAAAGTCTGCACCATGAAACACCCTTAGGACAATAAGCAATGTTTATTTCATTCATTTTCTTTCAATTTGCTCACTTTTTTTCCAGCTTTTAAATATTTGTAAACAAAGTGAAAAACTATAAACTAAGACTTGAATGGTGGGCTAAAGAGAAACTTCAAAGGTCTGAAAACATGAACTGTCTTCCAATCAAATTCTGAAAGAAGTATATTAAAATTTCCTATAAATTCATCAACTTGATGTCAACTCAAATTCAACAAGATAATGAAAAAGCTATTTGTTCCTACTGTTGACATTTCTTACAGCCATATATCAAAAATATCTATTCCCAGACTTAGTAACCACTTCCACAATTATTCTTCTCTCCATTCCTACAACTTCCATCTTAGTGCTGGTCCTTTCTCATTTTTACTATCGCAGTCACCTCCTCACTAGATGCCTTAGTTCCAGCTCAGCCAGCACCCTATCCCAAATGTTCTGCCACACTGACACCTGAATATTTTCTCACCATTATTCTGATCAGGGCCTCTCTCCTTCAGAGGGCTTGGTGGTCCACTACAGCAGCAGTCGCCAACCTTCAGACCTCGCAGACCACCGATTGGCGACCGCTGCTCCAAAGGTATCCTTAAACCAGTGGTCACCAACATTTCGGATCTCACGGACGACCGGTGGTTGGCAACCACTGTACACAGCATCTGGGAACTTCCTAGGCAAGGATCTCTACTCCCAAGTCCTTTTGCTCTTTCTTAATTCTTTACTATTCTCTAGCCTGATCTTTGCCTCTTCCAGAGGAGCGAGATGTCATCTTTGAACAGTCTCTGGAAGACAGCTTTCCTTTCCCCTTCTTAGAGCCTCAGAATTCCTCCTTTTCAACAATAGTTCCTGACATTACATGTCTTCTATGAAAATTCTCCCAAGTACCTAAGAAAAGAATAATTTTCCTCATGACATGCAATCTAAATTGCCCAGCTCAATTCAAACCCACCCCCTATTTGTCTCAGGCCTTTGTTGGTAAACTATTTGAATGTATGCACATGTTATATTTTGCTCTCATAATTCTCACAGCTATACATCTCCTGTCAAAGTAAATAATATATGATTATATGAATTTACAAGTCATAGAATGGCAATTTTCACAAGAATGTGGCTAAACTAAATTCTGGAGGTGGTTGCAAATACAAACAAATTAAATAAGAATAAAAAGAAATCTAATGACACATGTGAATTATTTAATCAGTCCCCTTAATTTCCTACATACTTTCCTCTGACCATCCCTACATGTCTCTTCACAAGTACCCTTTTCTGGGCCAATGAAGATGCAGCCTGGAAGTTGAAGAATGCATTAAATTTGGGAAGGAGTACTACGCATATAAGAAATGCTTCTGTGAGTGTCAAGGTTATAGACTCTGGATTCAGAGAGACTTTTATTGAGTCCTAACTCTACTACTTACTAGTTGTGTATTGGCTTTGAGAATACAACAGCTATTCTAAGTCCAAAATAGCTGTAAAGTGAAAATAATGAACTAAGTGACATTAAACATAAAATGCCTAACACTGACTGACTTATAATACATTTAGGTAGTAGCTCTTTCTCAACAATTTGCTTATCACATTTCTAGGTTAGAATATGAAAGAGAGAAAATGTTAAAACTACATTTCTTCAAAGCCCAATAGGAAAAAAAAGTAAAATGGAAAATATATCATGGATATATAGACTTACTAACAATTCCACTTTCTTTTTCTCCAATTTGCAATCTGGTTTTAGAGGTACAACCTCAGCACTTATGTGACCATCCCGGGAATTCTCAAGTCCCAGTTCCCTTGGTTGACTTTCAGTGCCCTGTGGTTTTCCATTGCCAACAGGAGAGTTGAGTGTAAGAGGATTAGGAGCAGCAGGGGGAGAAAAATGTGGCTTTTGATGATTGAATCTCTGTTGTGGTGCAGAGAGCAGCTGCTCTGGAGATAATCTGACTGATCCATGTTGCAGTCCAAGTTTTTGGCTTTGCTCTTGAAGGACTTTTTCTCGCTGAAGTTGTTGTCGACTTTTCTTCACAGGGGGACGCCGCTGTGGTTCAAATGGATCTACATGAGAAAAAAATGAAGGAAAATTCCTTTGTGTGAACAGCAAATAATTATAATTTCTCTAGGAAAATAAAGGATTAACATTAAACTTTTTGATAATCCCCCTTCTCTAACTTAAAAGCCTGGGAAAAACAGCATTTTCCTGCAGAGTTTAGATAGTTCTTCAATCTACTGTTAACATTTAACAAAAACTGTCCTACCTCTCAATTTATCTTCAGGGAGAGCTATTTGTCTGTGAGTAAGGCCTTAGGATACAAAACAAGGTTTTTCAACTTGATTTGATTATTATCAAAAGTATCATCTATTAGACCAAGATAGGTAGACAAGTGAATTCTCTGATATATCTTAAATTTGATTTACGGTTGTGTCTACTCTCCAGAAATAAAATGGTGGTTGAATTTTTAAGTGAGCTTCACCTTTCTTAAATTTTCACAGATTTTAAGGCAATCTGATACATAAGAAGATGCTATACACAAAGTATAACTAAATGAAGTCCCCTATTTCTAGTTTATCCTAAATTGTTTTCTTTAATCTTCTAGAACAGTCCAAGGTTGTGTTCCCCAAAGTCTAGTTAGACTTTAATCAATGTATGCAACCTAACTTTAATAGCAGCCTGATCAAAGCAATAGAGGAAGATAAAACAAGTCATATTACAAACTGAGTAATAAGACTTCTATTACACTTTTTATATTGTCCATATCAGTATTAACCTTGTAGGGAAGATAACTGGAGAATTTAACTCATATTCATATTATATTTAATAAAATTTATAAATGATATTCTTTACAAAATGCTCAGGAAATGATATTATAAGTCCTTGTAAATGAACTCAAATAGGGCTTTTAAATTCTGCATATTGACCTTTGAAGCAATACAAACTTATTATTTAGATTCTCCAAGGGAGAGTTCAAAGCTCTGGAGTCACAGTTCCAGAGTTGCTTCTGTCCAGATCAAGCAATTATTTATTCCATACCTCAGTTTCCTCATCTGTCAAACTGGTTGAAAATTACCTCTCTACTTAACACATATGGAGTTGGTGTAAAGATTTAATGAGACGGGTAAAGAAAACATTTTTTATTTATTTTTATTTTTTTGTAGTTTTCCTCATTTTTAAAAAATATATTTTATTGATTTTTTTACAGAGAGGAAGGGAGAGGGATAGAGAGTTAGAAACATCAATGAGAGAGAAACATCGATCAGCTGCCTCCTGCACACCCCCTACTGGGGATGTGCCCGCAACCAAGGTACATGCCCTTGACCGGAATCGAACCTGGGACCCTTCAGTCCGCAGGCCGACGCTCTATCTACTGAGCCAAACCAGTCAGGGCAAGAAAACATTTTTTAAAAATAGCTGTACTATCTAAAGTAAAATGTTACTGTTGTTGACTTTAGCCAGAAACATAAAGTAGCCTCCTGCATCTTGGGACAGGAACTTATTCTTGGCTACTGATCTTTATTCACACCATCAGAAAATATGATTGAGCTTGCTTACTTCTCAGTTATACTCATTAGCTGAATTAATAATGACTCTCAAATTCTGTACATTAGCTTCCATTTCATTTTGCATTTTCACAGAACCCACCTATAAGATTCATAACGCTAATTTTTAAACTCTCAAACAAACAAATCAGGCCATTTAAAAATAAAACATATGACAAAAAAACTCCTGGAACTAATAAGCCATTATAGGAAGGTTGCAGAATACAAGAGTAATATATCAAAGTCAAATGCTTTTCTATGTACCAACAATGAACAAGTGGAATTTAAAATTAAAAACACAATACCATTTACATAGCACTCAAAAAAATACTTAGGTATAAATCTAACAAAATATGTACAAGAGCTATATGAGGAAACTACAAAACTCTGATGAATGAAATCAAGGAACTAAATAAATGGAGAGATATTCCACATTCATGGATACGAAGACTCAATAATGTCAATTCATCACAACTTGATCTATAGATTCATTGCAATACCAATAAAAATCCCAGCAAATTATTTTGTGGATATTGACAAACTGATTCTCAAGTTTATACGAAGAGGCAAAGGACCCAGAATAGCTACACAATATTGAAGAATAAAGTTGGAGGACTGACACTACAAAGCTAGAGTAATCAAGACAGTAGGTATTAGCGAAAGACTAGACAAACCAATCAATGAGACAGAATAGAGAGCCCAGAAACAGGCTCACAAAAATATAGTCAACTGCTCTTTGACAAAGGAGGAAAGGTAGCAATTTCTTTTCAACAAATGGACCTGGAACAACTGAACATCCACATGTAAGAAAAGGAATCCAGACACAGACCTTACACGCTGCACAAACATTGACTCAAAACAAATCAAAGACGTAAATGCAAAATTCAAAACTAGAAGATAATGTAGGAGAAAACCTAGATGGCCTTAGCTATGGCAATGACTTTTTAGATACAACACCAAAGGCACTATCTATGAAGAAGATAATTGTTAAGCTGGACTTCATTAAAATTAAAAACTTCTGCTGTGCAAAAGACATTGTTAAGGGAGTGAGAAAACTCACTGCAACAGACACATCTGATAAAGAACTTTTAAATTTCTGTCAAATGGGTATGAATCAGTATTTCACTATGCTCTTGATTTGCAATTCTCTGCTTATAGATGGTGATAAGCATCTCTTCATATTACCTTTTCATTTTTTTGTCAAATTTTCTTTGGCTTATTTGTATTTTTATATATCAGCAACAACTGGAAAACATAAAGCATTGTAGCTGCACTGCTTTTTTATTTCCAAAATTTTTCATCTATCTATATAAAACCCTAACATGCAAATTGACTGATCAGCAGAATGACCTGAAGAATGACCGGTCCACAGGGGGCGGGGCTGGCGAGTGGGCAGTGCCAGGCCAGCCAAGGCGGGTGCCAATGGGAGCTCCCTGGTTGCCCTGCCAGTCACCACCCCACAGATCAGCCCTGATCGTCGGCCAAGCCTAGGGACCCTACCCTATATATTGAGAACAGTCTTTTAGGTTTAAAAATTAAAACCTGGCAAGGCTACTCTAACACTGAAAAAACAGGATGATGCAGTGATGACATGCATGGATTCTGGCTTGCACATTTTGTGGTCAGCCCTGATTCTGACACTTATAACTGTGTGACAAAGCAAATTACTTAACTTCTCTCTGCTTCAGTTTTTCCACTTATAAGATGGGGAAAATGGCAATACTGCCTCAGAAGGATCATGTTATGGACTACTTTTATAATCAGGGCAAAAAAATGTAACTGCCCATACAAAAGCAAGATGCCTTTCACCTGTATGAAAAGTATGGTCACTGGTGCATGCAGCATCCGGGATTGCAAGAGGGATGTCCGATTGCCGGTTTAGGCCTGTAAACCAGAAGTCAGACATCCCCCGAGGGGTCCCGGATTGTGAGAGGGCGCAGGCCAGGCTGGAGGACTCCACTGCCCCCCACTGTGCACAAATTTCGTGCACCGGGCCTCTAGTTATGAAATAAGTCACATTCTATAATGTGTCACACACACACACAATCCATCCAGTATCCTACCTAATAAAGAGGGACTATGCTAATTGACTGTCACACCCTCACAAAGATGGTGGCGCCCACAGCCTATAAGGAAATATGCTAATTGACTGCCACACCCTCAAAGTTGGCGGCATCCAGAGCCACAGGATGGCAGTGCCCAGTCCCCTCAGCCCCACCAGAGTGGCAGGCGCGTGGCACAGCCGGGCCCTGGCCGCTCCACACGCCTGCCTCCAGAGTCCCCAGCCGCCCAGGGACAGCCCGAGACGCAGGCAAGCCTCGGATGTCGGCTGCCCAGCCAACACCTGAGGCGCACGCAAGCCTTGGATGTTGGCTGCCCAGCTGCGTAGGGCCAGCCCGAGGCTCAGGCAAGCCTTGGATGGCAGCTGCCCAGCCGCCCAGGGCAGGCCCAAGGTGCAGGCAAGCCTCAGATGGCAGCTGCCCAGTCGCTCAGGGCCGCCTGAGGCTTGTGCTGCCAGCAGTGGCAGCAGCAGAGGTGTGATGGGGGCATTGCCTTCCCCTGATCGCCGGGTTGCCTCCCGCCCCTGAGGGCTCCCGGACTGTGAGAGGGGGCAGGTCAGGACGCCCTTCTCCAGTGCATGAATTTTCATGCACCGGGCACTAGTGGATTATAAAAAATTAACAACAGTTTAACAAATAAAACATGCTATAGTAGATATAATTGCTATTTAAAGATAGAACATTACCCCCTTTTTGGAATACACAAGATAACTATATTTCCTGTCTTCCAAGTCATATGACTTGCTTTTGCTAAATGAGATAGAAGTGACACATGTCATTTATTGGTGGAAGTATTTATTGCCAATGATTAATTCTCAATCTTCTCTTGCCATGGTGAACTCCTATAGGATGGTACCAAGGCATTGTGTGGAGTGACCATATGGAGTAGAGTCACCTGCCAACCCATGTTAGACAGAAAGGTGGAATAAAATTTTTTTTAAATCTTTATTTTTTTACACAATTGATATGTTAGGGCTATTTATTACTGCCGCTTAAGTTGGTAATTAATTTCATAATTACCACTACCTTTGAAACTTCTTATGTTCCACTCCTTGCTTCCTCCCCCACCCTGAATTTTGTGTTTCATTCCCTTGACTTTCTTTATAGACTTCCTATATTCCTAAAATATACCGGCTTTATGTGATTTTGACCTTCCATAAATGGTATCAGACTATATATTCTCCTGCAACTTGCTCTTTTCATACATTGTATTTATGCAAGTTATACGTGTTAATGCATGTGTTCATATATTCCTACTAGCTATATAGTAGTCCACTGGATGATTATACCACAATTTATTTATCCACTTCCTTGTTAATGAACAGTTGGTTTATTCCCAGATTTTCAATATTATAATGAAGAGTGTTGAGAACATTCTCAATCTCCACCACTGCATAAATGGGTTTTTCTAGAGTTGTTATCCTTATTTTTTGCTGGTAACCAACTTCATTTTCATAGATTATTTAATTATATTTTTATGGCTGGAGAATAGTTGGAAGAAACCTTCAAAAGTAAAGATCCAGCTCTTCTAGTTTTACAAATGAGAAATCCAAGGCAAAAAGATTTAGATGCAGATTTGGATGATCTGACAATCACTGTGTTTGGTTATGAGTATACAAAGATGCTATAAGTATGCAAAGATGCATCTTTTCTCTTCTTCAAGGATTATAGACCAGTCAGTTGGTGTCTATGTTCTAACATCTGGCTATGAAATGATAGGCTTTGAAATTAAGGTCCACCCACTCTATCCCAAATTGCAGAGCTATTTAAAAATGTTCTTCTACATAATCTGTTACTTTATTTAGACTTATACACGAAGTCTTCTTTCCCTCAGCAAACTCACCTCTCCTAACACACATAATCTCTGTGATATCTTCCCAAAGTGCACCCAACCCCCAGCAGTGTGAGGTCCCTGCTCATAGGTAGCAAGTTCTTGAACAACATCTACTATTACATTTTTTATAGTTTGTCTCCGCAGTAGACTAGAAATTCTTTGAAGGCAGGGATGAGGCCATGTTCATCTCAGCATCCTAAATGCAGAAGCTGATGTCTTTAACTTCAGGTCAGACAAGAAGCAGACGTACTTGCAACACTGTACATCTGAATAAGTGAATGGATGTTGAAAACACAGAGCAAGAGAATTTGATGACATCAAGCAAGATAGAATCAGTTAATTAAACACTGTAGCATGACTTTTATGATATAGTTTTTAAAGCCCTCTGGACCAGTCAAATTTTCCTCAATCTATGTAATCTTCACTGGCCCTATGTTACCTATTTACTTCCTTTTCTGATTGTCAACCCTAGATTATCCTCCCATCTAAAAATGCAGAGGCCTATCTGAGCAACATGCAGTTTTCTGAAAAAAAAACTCTAATAAAAGGCATGACAGGGTTTTCATTTTTTCCCAAAGTACAGTGTGTAAGTTGTGTACCAAGAGTAGTATAAACTCACAGAAGTTGTATGCATTACCGGGATCACTAAACAGAATTTTATGAAATTTCAACCACCAACAAAGCCTCATTTATATCAACAAGAGTTCTCACCAAGTATCAACAAACTTAATTCCTTTATTAAAAGATAACAAAATAGTACAAGTCCATTCAGTGATTATTCTATAAAGCCAGAGAGGGAAGGACAAAATTCTGGATTATATCACAGATGTGTGTGTGTGTGTGTGTTGTCTGTGTGTGTGTGTGTGTGTGTGTGTGTGTATTTATATCACTTCTAACCTCTCAAAGGCCCCCTTTAGTTTGCTGACTCTCTGGGTTGGAAAGAAGAGCAAAAATCATCTGGCAACCAGAAGTGAATGCAAGACTCCAGATGTATTATGAAAAGCACCGACGTTTTGCATTAAGACCCCCGTGTTCCCCTTTGCTCAGTCATTATCTACTGCTATAAATAAATCACAATTCTAAAATGGTGAGTGACCCTCCTCCTTCCTTTACTCTCCAACCCTGGACCTACACCACAATCTTCTTACATGAGCCCGCCAGGCTATAGGCTCAGCCCCCTCTCCCAGGTCCCATTCCTTTCCCAGGGAAAAAACCAACCCCTGCAACGGATCCCTGAACTCTCTTTTCTAAAAGTAGATCCCAGGCCCCTGAGCCCGCCCCTCCCCCCACGGCTCCAAGTACGTCCACTTCCGGAGCCCCTCAATTCTGTCTTCCCATTTACAGATCCATCCCCCAACGTAAACACCTTATCCTCTTCCCCGTCCCCTTCCCCTCAAAAGCAGCAGCCCCGCCCCTTCTCCTAACAGACCCAAGATTTCAATCTTCGCAGGCACGTCCTGTTACCTTTACTCTGCTTTAGTCGCTTCAGTTCCTCCTCAGAGAAGCCAGCCCAGCCCTGCGCCATCCGTCCGGGCTGCCAGCACCCCTAGAGTACCCAAATTTTAGAGTCCCGAGTGCCAACACTGACTACTCAGGCACATCCGGATTCTTCCCCGCAGCGGTGGGTCAACCAATCGGTGCGTCGCGCTTTGGACCCAAGGCCCCCCTCTTCCGTCTCAGGCTGCCCACGGCAGTGCCGTACAAACTGCCTAAGGAAATCTTGGCTACGCAGACATTCCTTTTCCCTGAGCTGCTCTTCTCTCTCTTCCGTCTCTTATCATCGTTGGGTTAATAACTTCAACAGATAAGGGGACAAATATCAAGGAGGATCAGGGTGGAGATAAGCAGGCAGTTAGGAAGTGGCTACGAGTCGGTGGCGCGAAAGGGCGGACCAAACTACCTGGGGGTGGGGGAGGGGGGGTCCTCTCAGTTCCCTGGGGCGGAGCCCTCTACCTAGTGGTCTGGAGGTGTGTGCTCTGTGGGTCGTTGTACCGGTTCCTTTCAAAACTGCGCTGAAATTGCCCTGCAGGTTGACTCGAGAGAATGTTCAGATTTAGGTGTTTAATTATGAAGGTACATTTCAGAGAACTGGGATTGAATTCGTGGAAAGGGAGCAGAGACATTTAACAAGGTCTCTGTAGCGTCTCCGAGTTCTGTTGACTGGGTTGTGTCCTTGATACTTTATGAATAATTCTTGCTATTCTGCGACCTTTCTCCTAAGAGATGTCTACATCTCCCCCGTTAAAAATGGACTCTTCTGTTTTTGTGGTTCGAGAAGGCAATGGAAAACAGCCCCGGAGGGTGGGCAAACGTTCCTTAGGCTTCCCTAGCCTGAAGTCCCGCTTTCGTTGTTCCGGTTCTCCCTTGGACACCTCACCTCTCCGGGCTCCCGTATTCTCATGTTTAGTAACATTTCGAAGATTAAAAGATGCAAGCGTTGTAAAAAACATACAGGGTGGTTAAAAGGCCCGTTATTACATTTTCCATATTTCTCTTATATTTAGCATTTAAAAAAACATTTTTATTTTGGCAAACGTTTTAAGATGTCAAATGTAAGCCAAAGGGAGTTTCGACACTGATGTGTCAATATTTTTACACAAATTGAAATAAAGGAGTAGATTGAAACTACCACACAAAGAAAAGGGTTGAAATAAGTATTTCAGGTTTAGATAGGTGGTCAGAAGGGAAAGGAATTTACCTTATAAACTTTGAGCTTTTAAATTTAAAAGTGGTTTCTGAAAACTAGGTGCACAAGCGCTTCTTTTTAAATGTGGAATCATTTCCCCCAAATTTAAGATTTTTAATGCCACCCGAAAGGATTGGAGGAGACATTAATCCAGTTTTTTTTTTTAATGTCTACTAAATATGTTAATGTAAGTTACAGATTAGCTTCAAAGTAATAGATGGGGATCGTAGCAGTCTGGTAATTAATTCAGTTTCCCATTTATAGATTCCAGCCATCTAATTCATCTAATAAAAATGAATCACGTTGTATGCCCCATGTTACATTTTGTACATGAACTTTTTTTTAGCTCAAGGTGTGAATTTCCAAAATTGTCAATAATCTTAATAGACATGGATATTATGGTATTTTTAAAGGTTTTGTTAGCCCTGAACGAGAACAAAAGCATGAGCAAGATTATAGTAAAAGATAACATCATTTGTGTAAATTTGTAATTTGTAGTTTACAAGGTTCTAAGTCTGTTGGCTTTCAGGGGAAATGGGTTTCTTCAAATATTTTGCTGGGAGATTAAATTCAAAGAAGTTCTTTGTTCTGTGAGAGTTCTCTGTACCTTGGGTTGAGAGATTATCTCTACAGGTTGGTTTTCCTGGGCTCTGGAAATTGCAGTTGCTTTAAACCAGATTTAAGGTTATTTTTTTTTTTCAACTTGTGATATAAATTTGGATCACACCGCCTTATATGATACAGGCCTCAGGTGTTAGTTTTCTGGTTGTGCAAACTTGCCTAGCTTGCTAGTAATGCAGCTAGGACTCAGACTCAAGCAGTACTAGAATCTAAGATCTTAACTACCCTGCCATTCTGATTTTATAGTGTTCCTCTGGCAAACATTCCATTAAGTTCTTCTGTAGCTCATACGAGCAGTGTGAGAATGACTGACAGTTCTTAACTTTACACCCTGTGTTTACATTTTTAAAAGATTATGCCTTCTCATCCAGTGGAATCTTTTGTAAGTGAAATATCGTGTATTCTGACAAAGAGAAATGAGAAGTATTCATTTTTCTGTGTCCACGGGTTGTGCATATATGCATACAAGTTCATTGGCTGATCTCTTCCCATCCATCCTCCCCTGCCTTCCCTCTGAGGTTCAACAGTATGTTCATGCTTCTGGGTCTACTTTTGTACATCCATTTTGATTAATTAGATTCCACATATGAGTGAAATCATGTGATACTTATCTTTCTCTGACTGGCTTATTTCACTTAGCATAATACTCTCCAGGTCCATACATGCTGTTGCAAATGGTAAGAGTTTGTTCTTTTTTATTGGCACATAGTATTACATTGTGTACCTCAGCCTAAGTGCTGTTTCTAAATCGTAGTTATTGTAAATTGTGCTGCTATCAACATAAGGGGTGCATATATTCTTTCTGATGTTTCAGGTTTCTTAGGATATATTCCTAGAATTGGGATCATTGGTTCAAATGGGAGTTCCATTTTTAATTTTTTGAGGAAACTCCATACTGTTTTCCATAATGGCTGCACCAGTCTGCATTCCCACCAGCAGTGTACTAGGGTTCCCTTTTTTCTACAACCTTGCCAACACTTGTCGTTTGTGGATGATAGCCATTCTGACAGGTGTGAGGTGATATCTCATTGTCATTTTGACCTGCATCTCTCATATGATTAGTGACTTTGAGCATTTTTTTCATATGTCTCTTGGCTTTCTGTATGTCCACTTTGGAGGTCCTTTGCCCATTTCTTAATTAGATTGTCTGTCTTCCTTTTGTTAAGCTGTATGAGTTCCCTATATATTTTCGAGATTAACCCCTTATCAGATGGATCGTTGGCAAATATGTTCTCCCATGTAGTGGGCTCTCTTGTTACTTTGTTGATGGTTTCTTTGGAGTGCAGAAGCTTTTTATTTTCATGTAGTTTCATTTGTTTATTTTCTCCCTAGTTTCCATTGTCTTAAGAGGTATGGGTAAACATATTGCTCTGGGAGATGTCTGAGATTATAGTGCCTAAGGTTTCCTCTAGGACTTTTATCGCTTCACATCTTACATTTAAGTCTTTTATCCATTTTGAGTTTATTCTTGTATATGGTGTAAGTTGGTGGTCTAGTTTCATTTTTTTTTTTCCTGTATCTATCCAATTTTCTCAACGACATCTATTGAAGAGACTATCTCTGCTCCATTGTATGCTCTTGCCTCCTTTGTCAAATATTAATTGAGCATAGTGGCTTGAGTCGATTTCTTGGTTCTCTGTTCTGTTCCATTGATCTATATGAAGAGGCAATTCCTTTTTAATTGTACTAGTATCTCAAGCATTTTTTAAAAAAATGAAAATGCATTAAAAGCATTAACTAGAACTGCTCAACAAAATACCTCTCCTGTTTAACAGTTTCCACCAGTCCTCAGTTTAATTACCATGTTATTCTGCCAGCTTTCTCCAGAAATAATTGACTGGATGAAGTCATTTCATTGGATATTTACAAACACTAGACTTGTAAAGGGGGTTTCTGTCAATTCCCCTTGGGCTTGGAAATGACTGAGGCTGAATTGGCAGTGCACAACTGCTATTTTGGGCTTAGCATATTTTCACAGGCACCAACTCAGGAAGATGATGGGAATGAAACAGAGGAAGGTAAAATGTTTGGCCTTCACAATCAGTCGTATTGTAATTTTGGCTGTAAGTTTATTGGAAAAATGAGAAAGTAAAGTATTGACTTGGTCTAAGACACAAAGTGGTTGGATAGTGATTTCTCTGTGTGGCGGTTAGAATATATCTTGTTCAATTATGAATAGTCTGGAATAAATTTGCAAAGCTTTGAGTATCAGTAGTCAAAGTTTAAACATTGGCTTATCAGTCATGGTAAAATGAATTACCAAGGTCAGTCTGTTAATGTTATTGATTTAATATTCTGTAATAAAGTGTTTTTGTTTTGGATTAAATAATAAGATTTGATTTTGAAGGCATAATGTCAAAGTAGAGAGAAGACAAGATGAAGATTTGGCTGGGAATTATTTTATCTGAGGCAGCCTACAGGAAATTCCAAGACAATATCAATATAAATGAGGCTTTTAAAGAATTGAAGTGGAATGCCAAATTGCAGTACTGTAGATTCAAGTTTAAAGATGTCAGTCCCTACTTGGGGAAAAAAATTGATGCAGAAACTTCAGATGGTCTTCAGAAGAAATTCCAACTGTGCTAATACTTACAATGTGATGATTTCCGTGTGACTATTCATATACTTAAAATATTGAGAGGAGAGAGAGTGGAAGTAAGACTATTGGGTAAGGTGCTTGGTTTTTTTTTTAGAAAACAGAATGGTAGAGGCAATAAATATTTTAAGAAGAAAAGAGGAATTCTACCAGTGAGATTGTAGAAGGTAATATAATTATGAAGAGGATACAAAGAGTCAATGTAGATTTAGTTCTTATTTAGAGCTACAATTTAGCAAGCCAGGAGGATGAATACCTATTTCTCAAAGGTGACCCCAGAGTAATCCAAAGTGAATTTTAATGTCATAACGTCAATAATTTAACACTTTCTCAATCACAGCTTATAAATTTGGCGAACACCCATTGAGTCATTTTTAATTTATATGGTAGCAGTAGGTTTTGCATGACATGAAGGCGACACCACTTTGTGGGAACTCCTTAAGAAGAAAGAATACAACACTGTAAATACTCTCTTACAGGGAAACCTCAAGCAAGTGGAAGGCCCTCAAACTTGAGCTTTAGTAGCTTCTAATTAACAAATTTTGTTTCATTTATATAGGACAAAAAGGTTCATGTAAGTGAAGAGTGACTAGAATATCAATGTGGCGGTAAGAGGAGTGAATTGGGACTTAAGACCTGCGTTCTAGCCTAGGCTGATTCATACATTTCATTGTCATTTACTGAAAGCAGCGTTATAAAAGGCATTATGAAAGTGGCTATGGCTACAAAGACCCTGTGCTTAGGGAATAAAACATTCCATGCTCAATTTGAATTTGGGAAATAGTGTGCACCCTATCATGAGGCACATGAGACTTGGGCATATTAGTCGTTCTGAGAGATGTTATTATTGAAACACACACACACATACACACAAGGTTTAACTTCATTTATTCCAGTTTTTAGCTCTTTTCCTTTTTAAAGTGTGTGACACATAGTAATGTCACCTGGAAGACATTTTGGGGAATGCTGGGCTATGAGGAATGATCTCTTTTGGCCTCCTTAACTGTTACAGGTATTCTTAGGTCTTCCTCTTTGGCTAAGTGGGAACTGTCATTCTAACCAACACTCCCAGCAGTGTAGTTTTGACAGACTTGCACACTTGTGTTCATCCGGCAGCTCTAATGAAATGGTGCCAGCCATCAAGCAGAGATAGGTGATGGGGTGTGGACAGTGCTTGACTGGGATGGAGGGACTGGCCTTTCACAGCTCAGGCTTCTCGTGATTCCAGAGAAGATTTTCCTTCGTGCATCCTTCAGCCTTTTAAATGAGCTCTCTGTTTCAGAAGTGCTGCCTTCTGTGTTTGTAGAGGTCATCACACCGGATTGTGAATACCACCCAAGCAGCCTGTGCAATGACAGAGGGTCAAGTAAGCGTGAGATTCTGCCCCCTCTTCAGAGTATTTCTGCATATAAAGGCCTGAAAGGAGGCCCTTTTGCCAATTATAGCTTTGAATGCAAAGGTAATGCCAGAGCCACCACACCTTTTTTAGGGTAATTACCACTTAACTAAACATTTCTGAGTTCCTTATAAATTGGTCCCCTCAGTCGTTTAATCATTTTAGTAGCTCTTCTCTGAACTTGGTCCAAGTTTTCCACAGTTTTGGTAACAAGGTGCTCCATAGGGAATGCATTGTCCAGGTGCAGCAACCTGGCCAGGGTATTTGGTGCGGTGGGAGGGAACAGGAGAAAGATGACAACTATCCAATATCCCTTTGGCTCTCATAAATGTATGGCAGCTTTCCAGCAAATGGAGTTGAGCTCACAGTAAATGTGTAGGCAAGTAGACTGGAAATTGCCCCTTCCTTGAGTCAAGTGGAAGAAAAGCCAGAGGCCTACATGCAGGTTGTGGGTGTGTGAAGTTGATGAAATCCTTTACCTGAAATAACATTATAACCATACTTTACAATAAGAAATCTTAACAGGGATATTTCAAGGGAAGGCAGTGGCCTATCCTGAAAGTTATCAATATTTATACCATATTTGTGTAAGTAAGATCATAAAAATATTGTTTATTATTTTTTTCTCTTTTTTTTTTGATGAGAAAAAGAGATTGGATGAAGTCTAGAAGTCACTCAGTCTGGGTCAAGCAAATGATTAAATGGGAGAGTCAGAATTATACCCCAAATATGGCTTTAAGTTCTGTATTTTTCACTTGAAACAAAAAAAGGAAACCAAGCAAAATACTTCCACACCCATATCCTATTTCTAACACTGGTTTAGGAAGTAAGGTGTTAATACTCCTTGACAAGTCTTTTGGCCTCTTAATTTAGTTAGTGTATCATTTGTGTCTGTGGTTTTTTATCTCGTAATCTTTAGTTTCCTTTTTTTTTTTTTTGACAGTTCTCTTATGCCAAAAAAAGAAATTCCAAAGATATTAGCATCCGTTATTAAGGTAAAAATAAGTATGTCACAGTTTGTTGGGGTTCTAGGAGACCCTAACAAAGATCCTAGCAAAAGATTGTTAAGGTTTAAGTACAAAATGTAATAGTAAATTCCTGAAAAATACAGAGTGCTCTTATTTCTTGATATTTGGGACATTTAAACAAGTGTTTAACAATCTGATTCTAGGGCTAATTAAACATATACTGTATATAATGGACCACCCTAAGAAGTGAAACTACGTATCTCTTTGGCAACATGTTTGAACCATGTTTCTGTTTAAAAAACAGAAATATTGCTATAAAACAAAACTAGGCAAGGAGAGCCATATCAGGAGTATAATATTTAATGATTAATATGCATATTATTATAGTATTTTAAAGATATAATCATGAGAGCATAAGATTTTAATTGAAATGCAATTACTGTTTCTCACAATCTTGGAAGATTGCTTGCTATTAAGATTCTAAGTTCACCAATGCTGACATGGGGTCATGCGCTATCAAACTTGGAATTGGGCTTTTGTTTCAAGCTCTTGGCTCTAGCGTGGATTTCTCCCTGACCATTGAAGGCTGATTTTCTCATGAAGAAACCTATAATCAAGTGAGGATTTGGGGAAGCAGGATACTAATATTGAATTCAGAATTATTCTTCCTAGCTCTGGTCTAACAGCCCTTTGTGTTAGCCAATCCAACTCTGGAGGCTGGGTTCTATAGATCTTTGAACACAGCTGGACTCTCAGGTAGTTTGGTCTTTGGGGAGTGATAGACCTAAAATAACTTTGAATAGTTAAATCTGACCACGTGTGAAATGGCAGTTGCCTTTTAATTTTAATGGAATATTTCAGAGCATTTTTATGGAAAAGCTCTTAAAGTTCTTTTTTTTTTTTACCACCTTAATGAAAGGGGAAAATGTGTTGCTGTTGCTGTTATTTTTTATAATAAATTTAAAGCAGTTCCTACAAACCTTAACAAGTAGAATCAAATATTTAATGCTTTTGGCAAAACACCTTTATAAAATTTCCAGAACAAAATAAAATATTCTGTATTTAAACAGTTTTGAATCAGACTGAATTTCTAAGAGTACATACATCATGTATAACTGTTTCCAAATTAATTTAGTATGTGGACTCATCAAGCCATTTCATTATTGCACTAGTTACTATTGCATCTGAAAATATTTATGCTCAAAGTTTTAAACCAGAATAGACAGCTAGATTCACAAATACGAATATTACAGATAGAAACACTTGTTTTGGTTTTTATTTTTTACACCATATTCCTTTTGTATAATGTGGGCACTCTAACTCTGGGACTTCACATGAGATGTGTGCAGGCACCTCTTACCAGCGGATGCCAGCCGGCTACAGCAGACCACCGCGGTGGGATTCCTTTATATTTGCTAAATGTGCAACTTGGAAGCCATTCATCATAAAGGTCTAAGTTAAACGGGAAAAGTTGGTTTAACTGAGTCAGATGGACTAGTACTGTTACTTTGGGCATAGACCACCAGGAAAAGCCTTGACAGGATTTTAGTTACCTTTTCAGAGGGAGCATTTTGAACAAATGACAAGTTAGAAACTACTGGGAAAGTGGCATGACAAAAGGAATGGAAATGGAAAAAGTTGAAGTGATCGCTTTTTATGTGTTATTTGTTATTCAGAAAGAATCTTTGTCCTGCCCTGAATGAACCTTGAGCTGGATTCTTCAAAACAATCATTTGTATGATAGAATGCTAATATGGTTCTGGGAAAGATGTCTTCCAGGGAAAAAGTTTATTAATATAATTGTAGCTAACATTTATTGCCAGTCTCTCTTCTAAGAGTTTTTCCACGTATTATTTTATTGAACCTCCACAACCACCTTATTATCCCTCCCATTTTTCACATGAGGAAACTGAAGAACAAAGAGTATAAGTAACTTCTCTAACTTGCCACACTTAGTGATTGGAATTAACCCAGTCTGACTCAAAAGTTTGTGCTCTTAATCTGTGCACACTTTTGACTCAAGTATTTTTTTAGAAGTCTACTCATTGAATATTTTAAAGTTTTTCTTGTAGGTAATTGAATTTACTAGTATATAAGATTCAACATATGTGAATAAGAGATATGGTAAAGCTATTATTGATATTCAAACATGGACAACAGTGTGGTGATTGTGAGGGGGAGTGGAGGTGGAAGAGGACATAGAGGGGATAAATGGTGATAGAAAAAATAAAAAATTTAATTAAAATTTTAAAAATCCAGAAGGAAGAAGGAAGATTAAAAGATCTATGGTGTCTATTGTCATGTATATACATATATACATATATATACCTCTCTCTCTCTCTCTCTCTCTCTCTCTCTCTCTCTATATATATATATATATATATATATATATAAATATATAAAAGGCTAATATGCTAAGTGTCCGACCGTCTGACCGGTTGCTATGACACACACTGACCACCAGGGAGCAGATGCTCAACACAGGAGCTGCCGAGCTTCAGTGATTTGGCAGTGGTGGTTCTCGGGTGACACACCCTGAAACCAGAGAAGAGGGAGCGCAATTCCTCGCGGGGCCATGTGATTCCACCTTCGGCCGTGGAGTTATGTTGGTGCTGGGGCACAGTTGTCCCGAATCTGGTTTACTGCACACTTGCATTTGTGTTCCACACCCTGTACGATGGCAACTTTGCAGAGTGCCCTCTCGCACTTCAGGACCCCTTGGGGGATGTCTGAGAGCCAGTTTCGGCCTGATCCCCGCAGACCAGGCCGAGGAACCCCACCTGACAGGGACCCGCTCACTCTGCAGACGCCAGGAAGGGACTGTGGGAAGTTGGCTCTAGGACATGTCTGGCCCATCTCGACCATTCCCACCCCACTGGCCACCTTCTAAATAATTTCCTTTCAATGTGCACAAATCTGCACCGGGTCACTAGTGTATGTGTATGTGTATGTGTATGTGTATGTGTATGTGTATATATATACAGTGAGTGGCCAGATTATTGTGATCTCTGAATGCATAATAATCTGGCCACTCAGTGTGTGTGTGTGTGTGTGTGTGTGTGTATGTATTAGAGGCCTGGTGCATGAATTCGTGCATGGGTGGGGTCCGGCGAGCCTGGCTAGGGGGAGGGGACATGGGCGGTTGGCCGGCCTGCCTGCTGGTTGAACTCCTGGTCAAGGGGACAATTTGCATATTAGCCTTTTATTATATAGGATATACACTGAGTGGCCAGATTATTATGCATTCAGAGATCATAATAATCTGGCCACTCAGTGTATACTAGAGGCCTGATGCACAAAATTCATGCAAGAGTAGGCCTTCCCCTGGCTGCTGGCACAGGCTTCCCTCCGGGACGTGGGCTTCCTTCCGGCTTTCAGTAGGCACCAGGGACCTGGGCTTCCCCCACAGCCCTGGCTTTGTCTGGAAGGTCGTCTGGAAGGACATCTGGTCTAATTAGCATATTATGCTGTTATTATTATAGTATATATACAGACTGTAAACCATTTTAAGGTTAAGACAGTTCTGGGTCAGATAATCTTTTGATACCATTAATAAAATGGAGATTAAATAGTAATGTGGCTAAACTGTACCCTTGCCTTTAGTTAATATAAATCATATATCAAGGAAAAATAATTTGTACTCTTTATATCCCTGCCAAGGCTAGATAGAATTTATGGTGAGTTTATGAAGAATTTATAATAAGTAGGTAGGTAGATATATAGATTCAATCTCACTTTAAATTCAATATATGTATGTAGACATAACATATCTGAATATGTACATACACACTTGCAAGTGCCTTTCTCCCTTTTAATATCTGTCCTTTTCACTGAATTTTGACAGAATCAATTTATCCTCCCAGCTCACTAATTTAATCTTGAGTCTCATTCATTCTACAATTGTCTACGTTTTATTAATCACAATAATTTTCCCAAGAAAGCTCTGCTTCTTTTTCATAGCATCCTGTTTTGACTGAGGTATTTTGTTAGTTGACACCTTTTCCTTTTGAAATTATGTGTAGTTACTAATTAAGTTTTTTTAATCTTCTAATTTCCTATAATTTTCTTTCCTCGGGAATTACTTCTTTTAAGGAAGTTTGGTGCTTTTTTAAACATTTGGCTCACTTTCTCATATGTTTGATATTTGGTCATTTGTTTATATTTGAAGATGAAGGTCTACCTCAGGAGTTCTTAACTTGAAGGCAGAGATCACTAAGGAGCCCTTGGATAGAATTCAGGGTGTCCATTCATTTAGATGGGAAAAATCACATTTGTTTTCAACTGGCCTCAAAATGAAAACTACAGGAGTATTATTAGCAGAATCTGTGACTTTGTCACTGGTAGAAATCACATATATTTCATATCACATTAATTTGTAAGTATGGATTATAATCACTGCTTCAGAATTTTGGTAGTATTAGACCTACTAGATTTTGTCCTTTGTGTTAATAAAAAAGCAAGTATATTTTATATTTTAAAAATTACTTTGAGTTTCATTTCAATGTAATTTACATCATTTAAAATCCTATTTTTTTATATATATACATTTCAAACCATTATTTTGAGAAGCGGTTCATAATTTTCATTAGACAGCCAGAGGGGTTCATGTCACAAAGGAGTTTAAGACCCCTCCAGGCTAGGCTGATCACTGCTGCTTTTTAGGACATACTTCATCAGTCTGGGTAAGAATACTTGTTCCTTATTGAGTATATGAGCCCTGACTCTGTTGGCTGTGTAGAGGAGAGGTTTGACTTGCTCCAGGGCAAGCTTGGGTGTAGGAGGTACTTGTTTTCTTTTGTGAGATCTCTCAGGCCTGTGATAGTTAGGGGGAGAGATTTCTCCTACAGCCCATTCTATCCATTCTGAATTAGAACTCCCATTTTTATGGGAGACTAGTACTTGTGCTTTTTGCTTGGTGGAAACAAAGTCAAGGCAAGTGGCTTTGTGTGTGGAGATTGGCTCAGTTGTGCTGCCCTTATTAATTACCTGCCCACTCTGGGCTCATTCCTCCTAGCCCTGTGCCTCTGATTCACAGATTGAATCTAGGGTTCTACTGGGTAAACTCAACTTTTCAAGATATCCTCCCTTTCATTTTTTATGGAATTAAGATGTGTGTCATTTTTTGGAATTTATAGTCAGTCTGATCTTATGTAGAAAATTATTTCTGTTCATGGACCCTGATGCTTTCCTTTACAGCATTCCAGGCTTGTTGTGGATTTATTTTTACTTTTAATGCTTTATTTGATTTTTGGGAGGTAGAACAGATAAATATATTTAACTCTCTTCTTGAACCAGAAGTCTATCTTCTTTTTATTGGCTTAAGTAAGGATTTAGAGTATATAGCAGTGGTCCTCAAACTTTCAGACCCTCCTTTTAAAAAAAAGTTAAGAAAATTTGCAGGCCCCACTGACTTAGCCTGAGAAATACTGTTGTACCTAAAATCTCCATTGGTTTGACAGTTCCTGTTTTTCCCCCCTTAACAAAGGCTTGTGTAAATAGGGCGGTGGTTAACCTGCAGTTCTTCCCTTTGACCCAGCACACCTCTCCTCCAGAGTGTTTAGTTTGTGTATGATTATCATAATTATCATCATGCTCTTGGGTGAGATACGTATTTTTTATCAGGCATGTATTACTGTGCTCCAGTTGCCGATTAAAAGTAATTCATGCCATGTATTTAGTGAAGTCCCACGTGTGCATTATCTGTCTGGTTTCACTCTTTTGCCTGATATCCAGATAGTTCCTGTGCTGGAGCCTTATCCATATGGGCCCAGGGTGAGTCACACTTGCAGGGACTGCTAAAAATAAAATTCTGTGCTCTAGCTGTTTTCACCTCTGAAAAGTACAAATGATTTGACATTGATAGAAACATTTAGCAGCATTTTGGTTTGAATCAAATTAATTTGTCATTATTTATTTGGAGATTAAAGGCATGGTCCCTGCTTATATTTTTAGCTTTTTAAGTAAAATTTTGCTTTTTAAAATTATTTAATTTCAGTTTAGAATGAACTCATTGGAATTCTTAATTTTAGTTTTTAAAAATTATTTCAGAACTTCTTAAATAATAGAGAAAAAGAACTTTTAGAGAAAGAGATAGAATTGGAAAAGTTACCCAACTTTCCCTAGTTTTAAGCTTAAAATTCAGAATCTAAAAATCTTAGTACCATCTCAGGTTATAGTTAAATAAAAGTGTCAAGAGCTGGCTCCCTAAATATCATCAGTACAATCTGTTGGTAAGATAGAGCTGAGTTTATTGTTTACTGTGGTGAGGTAATAAGTACCACCTCGAGAAGCTTTGGCAATGTCTGGGAACGGGCTAGGCTAGGGGAAAAGGTAAGGCCAGAATTTATTGAGAATTGGAAGTTTGGTTTAAATATGCCCTTTCATTGTGGGGACTTGATTAGGGCGATAAGTCCAGGATTGGTAGAGCAAGAGGAAGAGTTGAGGCAAGGGATCCAAAGAATCTTGAGGACTCACCTGTTTATTGATACTTTCCAGTGAAGTGGGTCTTTGGGAAATTCCTGTAAAAAACAATCAAACCATTTGCTTGGGTAGGACAGTTCTGGAAGCGTTTAAAAATGCTAGTGAAGACAGCATAACGGAAAATCTTGTGAACATAGGCAGTCAGATTTGGTTTCCATTCTCAGTGCCCAGGCTGCTGTGTCAGTAGATGGTTCTGCTTATCAAGATTCTCATTGTTGTCTGAATGGGGTAACCCTGTATTTTCTCTGCCATTAGATCTCACTGGTGTCCTCCTAATTCACTGCTCCTCACTATAAAGTGGTAGAATAAAGTTTCACTTGAAGCAGGACTGCTGTGGTATAATTGGCGCATTCTGAGGTCTTTGAATCATGGTGTGATTATCTGAAGCTCGCATCTAGGAGACCCAAGACCTGAGAGCCACTCTGTGTGTGGGTGAGGGGTGGGGAGTGTGTGTGTGTCGGGGGAGAGGGCAGGGAGGGCAAGTCATGTGGGTGGGCTACCAACTTAAAGCATTGTGACCTCATAAGCAACGGAGCTGTAGCCATGGAGAAACAAGGGCCTAGAGGTGATAACATCTAAGCAGTTTGTTCCAGAGTGACAAGTGAGATGATCAGGACAGGATTAAAAAGAATCTTTTAAGAATGGCTTTTAATCAGGTGGGCCCTAAAACAGCTGTCACAATGCAAGTAAGATAAATGTGACTCCTGTGATAAATATATGCCATTCACTCTTATTCCTCCAAATACATGCCACTTTCCCACCACCATAGAAAAGATCGAAATTTCCATTTTATTAAAATTGGCACCAAGGCTTCTTTGTTACTGTACCAATTTTCTATCATTGGTACAGTAGGGACATGATCCTCAGAGTACCAGTGCACACATAAAGTTGTTCTGTGCCTATGTGTTGAACCAGAAAAAAAAGTTTTTAAACAGAAAAAAAAGATGAGAAGGAAGAGGAAAAAAATAAACATTTAAAATTTTTATTCAGTTATGCTCAAAGGATCTCTCATGCTCTCAGAAACTTGAGCAAGATAGAGCCCTTTCTTTTTGTAGCTTGAAGCAACTTTCCTGTCAACCACCCATCTAACCCCTGTCACTAGAAAGCTATGTGCTGGCAAACTGGCCTCCATAGTTCAAGGTTGGAGAACCCCAGCCAACACTGGAGGGTGGGACAGAACCCAGGCGCCAAGCAGTATCCTCGGGCTGCTAATTTGCTGGACACACAGAGCCCTGTTCTGTAACCTTCCTCTAGGCTGTGGGTGAGTGGAACCCATTAACATTTAAAAATATTTGCAGAAATCGGGGGGGGGGGGTTATTTCTGGAGGGCCAGTACTCAGTGCACTTTCATGCGTGCCAAAGTTTGCTGGCATGGCTCAGGCTTTGATAGAGAACATCTGGGCGGCTGCTGCTGCAGCATATAGATGGGGTGGAGGGCAGGGAACAAAGGGGGCTTGTGAGAGTGTGCAAGTGGGGGAAGCAAAGGAGCCCTTACCTAACGCCTGACCCGTGCTCAACTGGGGGAGGGGACTGAGGACAGGAATGGAATGTTTTGCCCTCAAGTTCACTCTGTAATGAATACTGGAGACAGATGGCACTGCACTGGGTACTGGGCTGCAGAGACCTTCACATTGCTGGACAGACATGGGCCCAAGTGAGGAGATGCAGCCAACAGCAGTCATCACCAATGGCATCTAGTTGGGGCCACTTGGTTGGGGAACAAGGGAACAGGAGATGAATTAGGGAGCAGGGAAGGTTGGTAGAATACTTTCAGTGGAGACAGATTTGTCATTGTTTTCCCCATTGCCAGTCCCATCCATATGGAAACAAGATAAAACGAGTTGCATGTCATGAATAGGTATATTTCAGACACAAAGTGCTTTTATTAACTGAATGGTAAGATCAGACTGTTGAAAATCTGTCATTTGTGAGTAGAATTTTGGATAAGATTCTGATTTATGCATGCTGCACTTACCCAGCATGCATATATATGTAAGAAAAATCCATGTTCAGGCATTTATTAAATCATGGAATGTTTGACTAGCTTATATATGATAGCAACCACTATAGTTTATAAGAATGAATAAAGTACTATCCCCTCTACCACTTAGATACTGGTTGTACATAAGTTGGTCTAGGTATTTTAATGAATGTAATGTATATATTTCATTTACAAAGTCTTCCTTACCTGTAACCCTCTTCTCTTTCCTCCCCAGGTCATTACCATCCTCTGACTCAGCTCCAAAAAAATGAGTCCCACATTTTTAATATTGCTGAGAACTCTCTTCCCTGTGGATTCATTGTAGAGCCCATACATTACCACTTGCAAGTGCTACAGGTTTTATGATGGCAGGGGGGCTAATACCAACTAGCCCAGGAGTGCCGAGTTTCTGGGATCTTCAGACTCCACTCATTCAGCATAAATTTATCAAGTGTCTATTCTAGGATTATGATATTCAGCAAGATAGTTCCTCCTTTCCAATGCTGGGAGCCCCAAATAATGTATTAATTTTTCAAATAATGGATTCTGGCTTGCATGAAAATAGGTAGGCAATCTTTACTTAATTAACTTCCTTTAATGCTTAATTCCCATTAATTGCTTTGATGACTATTATGTTATGTCAGATTGCTCACAACATTTTAAAACTTATATTACTAAGAGGGTGTATTCTGCTGTTCAGAAACTACTACCGGTAGTAAAATAAGGTCACTATGACTTTGAATTTTAGGAGACTGGTATCAATGATAGATTGATCTGTCTGTCTGTCTGTCTACCTACCTACCTACCTACCTACCTACCTATCTGTCTCTTTTAGCTTAATATAGACCAGTTAGTATCTTAAGAGGTTTGGCTTTGGCAAAAAGTAATTTAAAAACTGTTAGTCCTAAGTTTATTTAGAATTTGAGTTTACTTCAGGTATTTATGTTAAGAAATATTTTGCTGCTTATTTTCACATTTCTAATTGCTTTTTAATATTTTAAGATTTGTCTTTACTTTTTTTCTGAGGCTTTCCCCTTTTCTTCTCCTCCCTTTCCTAGTCAATGAAACAGCTCCATCTGAATGGCAGATTTGTGGCCAGTTACTCCAAGAAAAACAGTTTTTCAAACTAAAATCACTAAAGGTCACTTTGGATTGTATCAGGTATTCTCTCCCTTATCTTAGAAATAACAAACATCTGGTGCTATTTAGAAATAGAAATAGAAAGTTCAAATTGCAAATAATGATCTTGACCAATTTTTAGTTTGATAAAAACCATGGTCCCTTTTTCTAGAAAAAAAAAAGTATATTGAAATGAAATTTTACCTCCATACTTGCACAATTATGTGTCTGTTAGTAAGAATCTTTACCCCAGGTGACTAGCTCTACTTCCTTTTGAGGTTAACTTACATTTTTATGCATTTACTGCCCCTTGAACAGAGACATTCCTTATTTATTTATTAGTGTTTTGGGCATAGTGGATATTCAAATGCTAAGTAGAATTTGCATTCTTGAAATAAAGGCATCATAAGGATTGAGAAATGGAATATTAGCCTTAGTCATATAAGTGATAAAGAAGTTGACATCAAAATGCTGAAAATACTCTTAAGTTTATCCAGTCCATATTGATTCAAAGCAAACCAATATATAGACTATTTGTTTTTCTGATCTCCAAATTGTTGGATACCTTTTTATATTATGTGGAGACTCAAATGTCAGAAATGATTCATTAGGTTCCAAAGAAAATCTAGAAATTATCATTAAGCCAAAGAGTGATTCCCTGAATTCACTATCCTAAGCAAATAATTGAGTTTGGACTAAAGTCTTAGGAGATGCTACTCTTACTTTGTTTTCTTCACCAAACTAACTATAGTGGGTCCTTTGAAATTAATCCTCCATGTCATGATTTCTTTCTTAATTTGTATCCAATCACCAGTGGCATCTACTATTTATTGTCTATTCCTTTTCTTCATCCCCTGGAAAATTGGCTCATGTGAACCTGTCTTGGCTTGCAAGGCAGTAAGATGACAAAGATAACCAGTCGTCAGAATTACAAATGTAATGGCTTATGCAGGGTACCCAGAGTTAGACAGTTGGTTTTCAAAGAGCACTTCTGAGTTTGATGTCAGGGACCCACTGCCAATGAAGATCTCTAGAATTAAGTCCACCTTATGCAGTTGTTGCCTCATCTGAAACTGTCAACTGGGATAAAACATCTGCATACAGCAAAAGAGTTTGGAGTTGCTCATCTGGGCATGAGGGGAAGATTGACCCAGTTGCTACAGATGATCCAAAAGCTGTTTTCCATGACTGATTTTATGACCTTATTTCAACTCATATCTGGATGAGCTCAGTTGTTTTGTCCAGTATTTTATCTGCATAGCAGCTCTGTTCAGCAGGTCAGCCAGTCCCAACCGTGGCATTTAAACAGTGAGGATACGTCAATGGCAGTAAATGGTGTCTTTATGTATCCCTCACCCAGGGAGATGTAACATGTTTACTAGCTGCATAGGCCTTTCTCTTACATACTCAACAATACCTCCACTGCTGTTTGAGATTCTGAGCTCTTGACGTCTGCTTGGCCTTGAGCCCATCCTTATTCTAACTGCATTATCAACCAGACCCTGAATCTTTGTCACAATGTGCTTAACAATCACCCACAGCGTAGTATTGCTACAATTCAGTTGTCTCCAGTGTGTTCATTCCCTTTATAATGTAAACACTGAAGTGTTTCTATTAATGTAAAGTGAAGTATCAGCTGATAATTTTGACAATATAAATTTGTGCTTATAATCATGAACTGTCATTAATAACATAAACTTTCCTGGAACATTCAGGAATTTGGCAGCAGATGAGATATCAAACTTGCCACTTCTACAGTTGTTCAGAGCTGTGTAAATCATTTGAACTAGTTATTATTGCCCAAAGGAGAGGTGATTTTTTTCTACTGGCATGAAATACTTTTATTAAAAGTTTAACCTTAATGAGGAACTGCATTCAAGATACAGGATTAAAAATACACACTGAGGAGATATCTCAATGCAAAGAAAAATAGAATGGGAGGTACTAAAGTAGCAGAAGGCAACTTATTTTGTATAAGCAAAAATATTTTGCTTTTATAGAAAAAAATGGGTATATTGATGCAAGTCTCACTTAAGCGAAAAGCCATTTTAAAAAGAGTAACATGTTGGGAAATTGGATAGCCACATACAAAGAATGAAACAAGAATGCTATTTGATACCACGCACAAAAATTAATTCAAAATAGATAAAAAGGCTTAAATATAAGACCTGAAATAATAAAGTACATACACAAAAACAGGTATTAAAACTTATGGACCTTGGTCTCAGATTGGCTTTTGTGAACTTGACCCCCATGGCAAGGGAAGTAAAATAAAAAAATAAGTGAATGGGGACCACATCAAACTAACAAGTTTCTGCCCAGCAAAAGAAACCATCAATAAAACAAAAGGCAACCAATCTAATGGTAGAAAATATTTGCAAGTGATACCTCTGATAAGTAGCTAATGTCCAAAAAATATAAAGAATTCATATAACTTATCAACAAAATAAATAATACAATTATAAAATGGACAGAGGACCCGAGCAGATACTTTTCCCAAGAAAACATATAAATGGGCAATAGATATATGAAGAGATACACAACTTCACTAGCTGTTAGGGAAATGCAAGTCAAAACCACAATGAGATACCACCTCACACTTATCAGAATGACTGTTATCAACAAAACAAGTGTTGGAGAGGATGTGGAGAAAAAGGAATGCTTATACACTGCTGGTGGGAATGTAAGCTAGTACAACCACTATGAAAAACAGTATGGATGTTCCT
Organism: Plecotus auritus; assembly: GCF_963455305.1. Taxonomy (NCBI): domain Eukaryota; kingdom Metazoa; phylum Chordata; class Mammalia; order Chiroptera; family Vespertilionidae; genus Plecotus; species Plecotus auritus. The sequence continues at coordinate 27,494,486 of NC_137778.1, forward strand.
CAAAAAATTAAGAATAGACCTACCTTATGTCCCAGCAATCCCTCTTTTGGGTTTCTACCTGGAAAATTTGAAGACATTTATTTGTAAAGGTATATGTAGCCCTATGTTCATTGCTGTATAATTCTCAGTAGCCAAGACACAGAAACAACTTCAATGGATGATTGGATAAAGAAGATGTACATATTTACAATGGAATACTACTCAGCTATAAGAAAGGATAAAATCTGCCAACTGTGACAATATGGATGGATTTTGAGAGGATCATGCTAAGTGAAAAAAGTCAGATGGAAAGGACAAGAACCAGATGATTTCTCTCATGTGGGATGTAAAACAGAAAGCAACAAATGAACAAGCAGACGCATAGATACAGACAACAGTATAGTGGTTAACAGAGGGAAAGGGAAGTAGGGGGAGGATGAAGAGGGTAAAAGGTGTCAATTATATGGTGATGGAAGGTGACTGGACTTTGGGTGGTGAGCACATAGTGCAATATACAGATGATGTATTACAGAATTGTACCCTGAAACAATGTTACTAATCAGTGTCACTCCAATGAATTTAATTTAAAAAAAGAATAACATTAAATCACATAAACTGACAATTATGAGTAATATTTATTTTTTATTTTCCTTTTCAAATGAATGTAGAATAAGCAGTTGTGTAAAAAAAATGAGTCCTTGAATATTCCAGGATCTTGTTCTGAGAGAAATGATAACAACAAAGGTCTGACACAGACACTACTGTACAATCTTTGATGGAACCAGTTTACTATTCCAATGTTTATAATCTGATTTTTTGGGCTCCATTTACTACCGTGGAGATTAAAGGCTTCAATTCATCATCTTCTTAAAGCATGCCTCTTGGGGAGAATATGTTGTCCTCAGTGAGGTTGAAATAGTTCTCCAGTTGGTGGGTTTCTAAAGGTTTTTCTCAACCTTTTTATAACCTCTGCCCCTCTTTGATAAAGAAAAATCTCATGTTTCTCTGGAAATTATTTTATGCCTTACTGGGGAACACCAGGATGGGTGAGGAGAGGGGAAGGGATGATTACTCCACTCCTTTTCTGTTTTCTGAGTTTCTTCTCCAGTTTGCTCAGGCCCAAGTATATGGATGTCTTTTATCCTCTGTAGCCCTTCCTTTCTTCCTTCCTTCCTTCCTTCCTTCCTTCCTTCCTTCCTTCCTTCCTTCCTTTCTTCCTTCCTTCTTTCCTTCCTCCCTCCCTCCCTCCCTCCCTCCCTCCCTCCCTCTTTCTTTCTTTCTTTCTTTCTTTCTTTCTTTCTTTCTTTCTTTCTTCCTTCCTTCCTTCCTTCCTTCCTTCCTTCCTTCCTTCCTTCCTTCCTTCCTTCCTTCCTTCCTTCCTTCCTTTCTTTCTTTCTTTCTTTCTTCTTGTAGAACTTTTTTGTGAGTGAAATAGGAATAAGATTTTCCTAAACTTTAAAAAATGCAGGAAGCTATGAATGGACATTAAAATATTGCTGCCTGTCCTGAGATAGCAAAGTCCACCTCAAATAACTACATTTTGACACACCAAACTTCTTGTGTGAGAACTTTCCATGGCATTTCTGTCAAGATATAAGGATGGCAACCATGTCTCTGGGAACACTTTTCAGAGTCTGCAAATTGAAAGATTTTAATCTATAGGAATTTAAGAACCCAAGAGAGCCTTGATGGCAATGAAGGCTCCATATGTTAAAATATGCTATCTGGAATTCTTCAGTGAGGGAAACCAAATTTGAGGATCAACTTCATTTCTGTTAGGTATCTTATTTCCTTAGCAACAGCCCTATTTCACTCAATAGAATTTGGTCCTGGAACTTTCTGATGATGACAATAACATTGCTATGCTGTAGAGCTGGAGGCAAAATCAAGTGTGCCAATTTGGATCAGTTTTTCCTCCCCGGCAGTACTGGCAGAAAGCTACTCAAATTTCACAAAATACACCCATTGAAATACTGCCACTTCTGAAATGAGAGAGGGTGTCATTTTTATGTGCGGAATGATGAACGTCATCTGGAGAAGATGCAAAAGAATTTGTTAGCAAATACATTTAAGAAAACAGATGAATAGAAACGGTAAATTTTTAAAGGCCAACATTTTATGAATTCAGATATCTGGTATGTATTCTTCCACATAAAATGGGTAGTGAATGAAACAATGTCAGGTTGTATCAGTGGAGTACTTCTATTTTTAGAAAATTCAAATGCTAACCTTGAATTATAACTTGACTGAAATATTTGATGAATGAGTTGGTTCATAAATGCTGATAATATTTTTAAGTAGATGTCAGTTGCATTGAATTATTAAATGTCTCAGTGGTCTTGTATATCTTTTAAAATTTATTTAGTTTGCTAATGTAGGAAAGATTAGTTTCAGTAGGGTTTTCTTCTACTAAAATAGGGAAATAAAAATAAGTTTAATAGTAATTAGAAATTATTTGTCAAGTTCCAAAGTTTGGAAATGTAATCAATTTTTTTTTCCAACCAGCTCTATACCTCTAAATTCTTACTAGGTCTAAGACTATGTTGCAGAGGAGTATTGTTTTATCTCAAAGAGTACATTCATTGTTTTGAAAACATAACAGACTTCTTGGAAGTAGGCTTTCCTGTTGTACACAATCTCAGGTTATTTTTGAGTTTATTAAAATGGAAATATTTCATTATTATTTACATAATATCTATGCTAGAACCTGGGAAAGATACAAAGTTAATTATCATTGCTACTCTAAGAAACACCATCTGGTAGTAATTATTTATTTTTTAATGCTACATGCCACATCTTCATTCTAATAATTCTATGAAACAGTGCAGAAGAGAAACCTGGGCAAAGAGCTCGCAGAATAGCTTCATATGCAATAGTTAGTTGGTATAGGAACAAGTTCTAGATCCAGAGTGTTCTGGTCCTAAACCAGAGAACCCCAGAGTCTGAAAGATGAGTTCTAGTACTTGGCCAGTTACTAGCTGTGCAGCCTTGGGTCATTCACTACCTCTGGACCCTCAGTTTCCCCATCTGTATGATAATGGGATTGAGGCAGATGCAATTGAAAAGATTTCAATAATATTCTTTCTAGTTCTAACATTCCCAGATTATTTTCTCTAAGAAAGTTAAATATCACCACCTGGAAGAAAGACCAGACTGCTTAGAGGCATAGTTTCCTCAGCTTTCTCTTCCTGAGTTAATACTCCCCTGCCTCTTTCTGTGAATCCAGACAGAGCTGAGTTTGTCTAAAGATGCCTCTTTTTCCCTTTTTTCCTCATTCACTTTCTTAGAGGTCAGTGCTTTTGACATCTTCTTTAACTTCACTGCTGTAATTCCCATTTCTAGAAGCTCCTTTGAGCATGTTAAAACTGTTTACTCTGAAAAGTCCTCTGAATTCTCTTCAGAACAGCAGCACTCCTCTCTAAACAGTCCACATCATCTTCCATGACCTCATTAAGACTACCTGGTTGTATACCAAAGAGCGCTGGGAATTTGAGTCATATCAAGTTCAAGACTAAGGTCCACTTTCAAATTAGACTTTTCTCCACATGCTGGGCATACCAGTTAATAGTAGTGGATTTTGTAATCAAAGAAAACACGATAATTTCAAGAGAAACATCAAAAGTGCTTTATTCAAAGTAATGTCCAATGCTAGCTACACATTTCCCCATCTTTAGGTAATTTGTGGAGACGATCCCAATAGAACTTTTCTTGTTTTTAGGCAAACCAGTCAGAGATCCAATTTTCTACTTCTTCATATGTTTTGAAATGCTGCTCAGAAAGTGCGTGTGCCATCGATCAGAACAAATGGTAATCTGAAGGAGCAAGGTCTGGTGAATATAGCGGTTGGGTTAATACTTCCCAGGCAAGATCTTTTAATGTGTCTTTAACTGGTTTTGAAGTGTGTGATGGTGCATCATCATGAAGCAAAATTACTTTGCTGTGTCTTCTGGCACATTCTGGTTGTTTCATTATCAAAGCATTGTTCAAATTAATTATTTGTTGTTGGTAGCGATCAGTATTAACAGTTTTAGAAGCTCATAATACACCACACCTTCCTGACCTCACCAAATGCAGAGCATTGTCTTCTTTCTGAAGCGATTTGGCCTTGCAGTCAATGTTGATGGTTGTTGCAGTCAATGTTGATGGTTGACCTGGATCAACCCATGATTTTGTGCATTTGGGATTCTCAAAATAAATCCACTTTTCATCGCCAGTCACAATTTGATGCAAAAAAGACTTTCTTTCGTGCCATTGAAGCAACATTTTACTGATGACTTTTCAGTTTTCCATTTGTCTTTCATTCAGTTGATGTGGCACCCATTTTCCTTCCTTTAAAATCTTTCCCATTGCTTGTAAACGATCAGAAATTGTTTGCTGGGCAACGTTTAATCTTTCTGCAAGTTGTTTTTGAGTTTGACACGCATCTTCATCCAATAATGCTTGTAATTGTTGGTCTTCAGACTTTTTTGGTTGACCTGGACGTCTTTGTCTTTCACATCAAAATCATCACTTTTAAAGCGTTTAAACCAGCATTCACAAGTATCTTGAGATGGAGCATGTTCACCATAAGCTTCCCAAAGTATTCAGCAGCACTTTTCTTTAAAATAAAGTAATGAATTAAAACTTCCCGCAAATGCTCTTTTTTTAAAAGGCATGAAATTCGACATTTTTAAGTGTAAAAATACCTATGATTTTAACACCTTCAGCAAATTTGACATATGAAGTTTTGAAGCTTGTTGTCAATACAACAAAATAGTATACATATCAAATCGCATATATATCAACATATGTGTAACTTCATCTATTGAAAAAAAATCCGTATTATTAACCGGTACACCTAGTAATATCACTTTACACCATCATTTTTCAGTATTTTTCTTAACCTGGTAGTAGAATTGTGCCCAAATCCCTGATACATGCCACCCTCAGCTTCAGTATCATTCATGAGCCATAAAGTAGGTGTTCTATCCAGTTCATCTTGGGTATGCAGTCACTCCGTGCTTCATTGGCTGCTGTATAGATTTGTGTTGGGTGTAAGAAATTTAAAATTTAGTGTCTGCTGCCAGAGACTCAAAGTCTCTTGAGTGAGAGGGGCATTGTTCACGAGTAGCAATGCTTTCTCACAAAGGTCATTGTTCTCACAATACCTATTAACAGCTAAGCAAATAATCACAAATCAACCACTACTGAACATCTCCACCCCTGTTGTTTTGTTTGAATACTGTAATACCAGCAAGTTTGATTTGCTGTTAGCCCATTAGTGTTGGGTAGTTTTCTGTGTGATGAACAAACTGGAATTTTAAATTCCCTGTTAAATTTCCTCTAAGCAAGAGGATGAGGTGGTCTGTGTGGCTTATAGCCAGATACAGTCCCCATTTTTTTTTACATGCAATAAATGTACAGGAAGGTATGTTTCCATGAGAGACTAGTTCTATCCACATTAAAAGCAAATTGCAGAGAACATTTGCCAATTTCTATTAAGAACTTGAGAAGTACAGGAAATTTCTCTGCTGCTGCCTACACTGTATTTACCCCCTGTCCAAAATTTTATGCTTATAGAAGTGTCTGTAACATTGAAGTCAGTTAAATTAGCCATGTCTGGCATTTAAAATTCCTTTGGTTATATTCTTATAATCACATAAACTGAGTGCCTTGTTTATTAATGCTCAGAGGCAGTGAGTGTAGGGGAAAGGGCACGAAGGCAATCTGTCCAGGCATGACAAGGTGATATATGTGGTGGTGATGATGTATGTGAAAGTGGTGGTGGTGGAGGAGGAGGTGGTGGTGGTGGTAGTGGTGGTGGTGGTGGTGGAGGTGGTGGAGGTGGAGGTGGTGGTGGTGGTGGTGGTGGAGGTGGTAATGGTGGTAGTGATGGTGTTGGTAGTGGTGATAGTGTGTGTGCATACATTTGCATATAGGTAGAGGGATTTAAAGGGGTACTTACATATCAAGCACACAAATACTTACAAAAACCCCACTGAAGATATTACATATTAACTTGGGTGTGTCCCCTCTCCCGCATGAAAAAGTCTTCTGGCTGCACTGAGTTCTTGGACTCGTTCTGGGAGACTTTCTGATTAGTCAAATTGATTCCACCTTACAATCACCTTCATGACCCAGGTCAGAAGCCTTTTCTGGTGAAGCCTTCTTGACATTTCCAAACTCCAGGCTGAATTAATAGCTTTCTTTTCTTTTTTTTTTTTTTTGCTTAGTGCATTCTATATACTTGTGATAAACATTAGATGGGTGTTTACAAATCTGTCTCCAGCTATATTGTGACTTATTTGAGGATAGCATTTCTGTTTTATACTTCTTAATAGAGGCAGTGTAGGAAGAATCTGAGCTTCCAAGTCAGACCTGATTTCAAGTCTATTTAATTCTATTTTGTCTTGAATAAAGTATTCAAAGTTTGGCCTCAGCTACTTTATATGGAAAATGTGTAGAGTAATGTCTAATTCCATAAGGCTTTTTGAGAAGTGAAAAAAGGCCCTCATATATGTCATTTCCTTGTATCTTACCTAAAGCCTAGTGACTGCCAGAAACATCAGGAGCATTCAATATTTTCATGTCCTTTGACCTAGAATATCCTATTAACTATGCCCCTTCTTCTAAAACAAGTTGGCTCCTACTCACTAATGGCAGGCTGACAAGGGTATGGGAGGACTTTCTGATGCCCAGACTTCATCACTGAGAATATTCATAGAGACCATGGTTAGAGAGTCAACTGTTCAAGAAGCTATAAAAAAAGATATCATCTCTATCTTCTACATTATCTTTCTGTAGAAGTTAATTTAGATGATCTCATTCACTCAACAGATAGTTTTTGAGTACTTACTATATGCCTGCCAACTGTGCCAGATGCTATAAAGATTACAACCTAGTGGATGGCAAAGATTTTTTAACTAACTAAATAAAAAATTATAACTAAATCAAGTTAAGTGTTATGAAGGAAAGATATAAAACCTGAGGTCCTGAATTTCTTTCCAAACCTAAACTACATGATTTAATGTCTAAATTTCCAAGAAAGTAGAAAATTGATCCACAAATTGCAGGTGGAAATTTCAAGGTCTATAAATTTGTCCAACCCTTCTTATTTAATCTTGTGTTCCATTTCTTAGTCATCTTCTCATGTAGTCTGGGTCTTCTCCTGGTGGCCCAGTCAACATCCCTGTGTAGTTCCCTTTGGAACCTTTTCCATCCCACTACTTAAAATGCTGCTAAATAAGCTTTAAGATTTCTTAGTTCTAAAATGTTTTTATTATTTTAATGCTGCTAGTGAAGGAGGAGGGCAAATTGTGCTCCCTACATTTTTACTTCTAAATTTTATTTTCAGTGCTTGGTTATCATAATGAACTGTTATTAGCTTTTCCTGATAGCAGCACTCCAAAAGGAACAAGCTGGAATGTAGAGCATGCATTACATGGAAAGTGAAATGTTTTGAAAGGGCTTTGAAGTGTTGAATAGGAATAGGGTATTAAGAACATTCCACCAAATGGAAGAAGCCTGGCAACTGGACAAGCTGTGGATGTGCAGATGGTGTTACTAACCATCAGTTAAGTAGAGAACACAGCCTATGTGTACAGATCGATATGTCATATGTCTTTATAGATTGGGATGTACCAAGAAGTTGTCAGCAGTTGTTATCTCTGTATGTATAGCCTCCAACAAGAATAGTCAAATTACTCATGTTACACAGTCTCAAGTTTCAGTTTAGTCTGTACTAATATGAATGAGTCCATTTAAGATGTCGCATATGAGAGAGGATGCTTCCAAAGATGAAAATTGACATAAAATGTTGGGTTTGTTTGTGGATGAGTTGGGGAGCAGGGAGGTGCAGAAAGCAAGATCCTTTAGTTTTATAGTTCTTTTTAAAAAAATCTCCTTTATCCTCATGTCAGACAATCTACAAACCGTAATAATCCATGTGATACATAACGCCCCGCAGCATTTTACAATTAGAGTGTGTGCAACTCACTCGGCCTCCGTCAACACTAACGTTAAAGAACCACAGACGGTCCTTTAGTCCTTTACGTAGTAGGTATGACTATGAGTCAGCCGGCCACTTGGAGTATTACAGAGAGGTGTTATTTCTCAGAGATAAGGAACAAAGAGGTCTTAATATCCGGCTCAGCCAGGGCAGGAAATTGCCTACTTCCTGAGCCAGAGTGGTAGAGGCTGTGGGATGGGAGCCAGATATTGGAGGAGGCAAGTAAGCACCAGATACCTCCGGATTTTATCTTCGGGCACATGGACTTTGTATCAGATGTCAAGAACTCATTTTGTGTTTAGCACAGAAAGATGCTTAGCAAAGAATTAATTACACTAAAACATTCTTATAAAGGTCATGGATGGACATTAATTTTCACAGATGGACATTCATTCTCAGATGTTTATGCTTTTTATTCCTGAACCTCTTCAGTATGTGGTTTGTGACAACATTTTAATTTTAAAGACTATCAATTATCCTGTTAAAACAAAATTCTACTATAAAAGTGTAAAGTACCAGGTTGACCTTACATCCTTAGTCCTTTTATAGACCTTCCATCTAATCCCAATGACACTAAAAAACTAGTTTGCAAAGCATTTAACATCCCAGCTTTCTTTTTCTCGTTTGTAAATTAAGAGTGTTGAATTAGATGCCCTCAAATATTTGGGCTCTAAAGAAAAGTGGCAGAGCTCCTTTAAGTACAAAGCTATATAGAGGAACAAGGAAAACTTTGGGATCTTGGAAACTTGAGTCTGAACCTCTGCACATCCAGTTATTAGATTTGGGGCATTTCGAACATTCTCTAATCTTGTCAAGCTAGTTTCAATATTTGTGACTGGAATAATATTTGAATTATATGGTTTTTGTACAGCTAAATGACATAGGTCATTAAAGTGTCTGACAGACCTATTTTTAATAGCTGATCCTTTTCCCTGCCCCTTTTCTTCCAGTATTATGTAGACTTAATAGATTTTACTACCTTTTATTAGAAAAAACTAGAAGTCAGATGGTAATGCTGAAAAAAGAAAAATTAATAAACAGGAGGATCTATGTAAAGACAGATTGGATTTGACAAGCAAAAATAAGGACGAAGTGCTATAGGTGGAAGTGGAGTTCTTGGGGTGCTACAGGGAAAAAGAATTTCCTGAGGCCCCCATGGGAGGATGGGGTATCGTGGGAAGATTTATTGATGATGTAAAATTAAGGGGTTTCCCTCCAAGGTCCCATCTCTGGCCGTCCAGCCATGGAAGTAGTCCAGTCTTATCTTTAGCACGACTAGAATTAAGGCTGCTCCCCAGAATTTCTGCTCCACATTAAAGTTCAGTCCAGTCCAGCAGCTGGCTAGCTTAGCTTGTATTCCCAGGTGCAGTCCATTGCATGTGGGTTCTGCATGACCATGGGCTACAGGGCTGCTTAAGGTCACATGGCTGTGGAGACTAGCACACAGGAGAACTGGAACAAGGAGCAAGAGCAAGCAAGAGAGAGCAAAAGGAAGGGGGAACTCTTTGTCTTGGGGTCTTACCCTTCCAAGATTTCCTGTGCTTTGATAGGGCCTACCCTCCTAGCCAATGATCTTTTTCTCAGACTAGACTGACAGGCAAGCACCTTTCCTACATACCCCAACTTTACTGCACATGTGCCCATCTCCCCTTTGTTCAATCCCTTCTCCCTGATCTTCAGGGAGTGGACTGGTGGTTTCCTGGGGAGTGTGAAGCTGTAGCTTCCTGGTGAAGCTGCCTAGATGACCATGCTTATAACGTCTGGCCTCCCCTTTGCTCCCTTCCTATTATTAACATTAACTAGCTAATTATGATGATAGCAGAAGGACATTCTGCACAGGGAAGGATATGGTAATCAGAAGTATGATGGCTCTGGAGAATAAGTAGTAATCTAATGCTATTGAAAAGTAGGCTGTAGAGATCAAGGTTAAGATTCATATTTTATGTTTCTCTTCCAATTTTTACGCAAATATTTGTATATTATACACGATATTCTCTACCCTTTTTTTTCCTTTTAAAAATATCTTGGAGGCCTGGCCAGGTGGCTCCGTTCATTGGAATGTCATTCTGTGCAACAAAAAATGTGGCAGTTACATTCCAATCAGGGCACATACTTAGGTTGTGGGTTTGATCCAGGTGGGGTGTGTACTGGTGGCAACCGATAGATGTTTCTTTTTCTCTTCGATGTTTCTCTATCCCTTCCTCTCTCTCTCAAATCAATAAAAAAGATATCCTATCCACTGGTGAGGTTAAAAAACAACATATTTTGGAGATCATCATATATCTGTACATAAAACATTTCTTTATTTACTATTTATAATATAACATATCTATGCACTATATTTATATAAGCAATACTCTATTAATGGATATTTAGGAGATTACCATATTTTGCTTTTATAAACAAGGTTGCAGTAAATAATCTTGTTTATATATCATTTTACTACATGTGCGAATAAATCTGTAGGCTATAGTCCTAAATGTGGAATTGCTGGTTAAAGGCATGTGTATTTGTAGTTTTGATAAGTATGGTCAAAATGCCCTGCAAACAGGTTTTATTGATTTCAGTGCACGTGGTCTGTGTGTGGAGGTGTTTCTTCCCCTGAACTCTGGCCAATGCAGAGTTACTGTACTTTCTGAATTTTGCCGTTCTTCTAGATTTAAAAACAGCATTTTAAATGTGGAAAATTAAATTTAAAGCATCATTTCTTGAATATCTTTTTATTTATTGAAGACCTGTCTGTATTTCCTTTTCTGTGCTTTGTCTCTTCACTATCTCCACTCATTAAGCTACTGGATTGTTGGTTCTTTCTTATTGATGAGTAGAAATTCTTTACATATTAAAGAAATTAGCTTTTTGTTTCTTATGCAAACATTTTCTCTCAATTTTTTGTTTGATTTTGACTTTGATTATTATGATTCTTGCCATACAAAAATTTTTAAAAATTATATATAGTCAACTTATAAATTTTATAGGGCTTCTGGATTTTATTTATTCTTAGAGAAACTTTTCTCACTTGAAAGAATATAGTTTTTTTTTCATAGTTTCTTCTACTTTTGTGATTTTATTTTTTACACTTAAATCTTTTATCTATTTTCAATTTATTCTGGTGCATGATAGGAATCCAAATCTTTTTCAGGTGTTTACCTAACTTTCTCATCACAAATTATTATAAAATCCATATTTTCAATGCCATTTTGAAATGTTCCCTGTGTCTTTACTATATTACTGTATGTATTTGGATCTACTTCTGTGTTTTCTTTTTTATGGACTTATCTAATTCATGTGTAAGTAGCAAAATATTCATTTTGATTAGATTTATAGTAGGTATCAAAACCTGGTAGAAATAGTTTTCTTGTCTTGCTTTAGTTTTTCAGAAAATTCCTGGCTATTTTTACTTGCTTATTTTTCCGGATGATTTTCAGAGTCAATTAGCCTATCCTCTAAAACAGTGGTTCTCAACCTTTCTAATGTCGCGACCCTTTAATACAGTTCCTCATGTTGTGGTGACCCCCAACCATAAAATTATTTTCGTTGCTACTTCATAACTGTAATTTTGCTACTGTTAATAAATCGTAATGTAAATATCTGTGTTTTCCGATGGTCGCGACCCACAGGTTGAGAACTGCTAGCAGGGTCGCCTAAGACCATCGGAAAACACAGATATTTACATTACGATTCATTAACAGTAGCAAAATTACCATTATGAAGTAGCAACGAAAATAATTTTATGGTTAGGGGTCACCACAACATGAGGAATTGTATTAAAGGGTCGCGACATTAGAAAGGTTGAGAACCACTGCTCTAAAACAAAAACATCAAATTTATAAATTAACTGAGGTAAAATTGAGTTCTTACATACTTTTGTATATTCATGCCCAAGTACATTATATGCTTATCTTTATGTTCAAGTGTGTGTGTGTGTGTGTGTGTACATGTGTTTGATGTATATGTACGTGAGTGTGTATTTTGTTATTCTCAAGAGAATTTTAAAATTTTCTTCATATTGATCTAATTTATTTCTGGTCAAGTGTATTCCTAGGTTTTATTGTTGTTATTGCTTTTGTAAATGGGATCTTCTCTCCTGTAGATCATCCAGTTGGGTATTGCTTGTATAAGGGCTGTCATCGTACATTAATTATTTTACCCAAGTACCTGGCAGAGTTCTCTTATTGCTAGAATACTTTTTAAAATTTTTATTCTCGTGTTCTTTTTCCAGATATACAATCATGTTATCTGCAGATGATGATAATTTTAGCTTCTTTCCTTTTTTATTTATTTTTAAATATATGTTTATTGATTTCAGAGAGGAAGGAAGAGGGAGAAATAGAAACATCAATGATGAGAAAGAATCATTGATCAGCTGCCTCCTGCACGCCCCCTACTGTGGATTGAGACTGCAACCCAAGCATGTGCCCTTGACCAGAATTGAACCCGGGACCCTTCAGTCTGCAGGCCAATGCTCTAGCCACTGAACCAAACCAGCTAGGGCTTCTTTCCTTTTTTTATACCTTAGTTTATTTTTCTTACTGAATTGTGTTGGCTAATACCTTTAGGACAGGGTTAAATGAAAGTAGTGATAATAAAAAATTATGTTTCATTCATGATCTTAGTAGAAAAGTTTTCCTGGAACAATTTAAGTATCATTGGAATTATCTATTTTTTAAACATTTGGTAAAAGTGTAACATTAAGTCAGATGATGATTGAGATATATACTCCTTTGCATTATAACATGTATCATTCCCATTTTATTATGACTTTTAAAAATCAAGAACACATAAACAGAGAACAAAGGGAAGAAAATAGGTCATGTAGTATAAATTTGTAACAGAAAGCATGACATGAGTGACAGAATTAAGACCAAACAAGACTGGCTCCCGTAAATATAAGTAGGCAACTTACCTTTTTAAAAAATCATGCTTGCCCAGCCGGTGTGGCTCAGTGTTTGAGCATTGACCCAGGAATCAAGAGGTCACCTGTTCGATTCCTGGTCAGGGCACATGCCCAGGTTGTAGGCTTGATCCCCAGTAGGGGGCATGCAGGAGACAGCCTATTGATGATGTTTCTCATCGATGTTTCTATCAATCTCTTTCCCTCCCTCTCTCTCTAAAAATCAATAAAAATGTTTAAAAAATAAAAAATCATGCTTAATCATAATGAAAAACCCAACTCAATGTTTTATATAAGAGTTATGCCTAAAATACATGTCTCAGAAGAGTTGAAATGAATAATTTATTTAAAAAAACCCCTCAGATCTTTTTTAAACAGATAAAAAGATGTCTGCTATTAGTTATTTATCCATCAAACTTGAACTGAATGTGTCTTGTTCAATCTAAGCTGTTTTCCACAATAATCATTTATAAGTTTATTTAGAAATTTTTTTATTTAACAACTGATGAATTCTGTCTGGCTATTTTTAGATTAGTATAGTCATTCTTTGATTTTCCTTTTTCCTTAGGCTTACTGTTGGGCATTACTTCATAGGTGGGCAGAGAAGACAAATAAATGAATGAACGAGATATATGAAAATACTAGGGAAAACATAATGCTATCCAAAAGCAAAGTGAAGTTATCAGGATCTTATCACTGCTAGAAATCTCTGTCTTTAAGACATCAATACCCTGGTCAATCTTACTTTTTTAAGCCAAATTTTTCTTTTAATGAGATTATAAACACTTATCAGTGTTCGTATCTTATTTCCTTTATTTTATATGATTTATTTGGTGGTGTGGCAATTTTCAAGTCTTAACTGGAGAGTTGCTTCTTCTGGCATTCTAGTTTATAGTTACAGATACCAAATTCAAAACACATGATTAGTGCAGTCAAATTATATGCACATTTAACTCATAAAATTCCATCAGACAATCTGCACCAACTTACAATAAAGAAGAATACTTTGAATAAGATGGAAGATTTTATCCTCAATGAGCACAAGAGCCAGGCAGAATGGGGAGATGTGATTCTGATCTTTGTTTAGATGCTCAAATGGGGGAGCATCTTAGCACAATGCCCTCATAAGACACATTTATAGTTACCTAGATGTTCTTTTACATCCTAATGTAAACCCTCCAGTTGTCCAGTAGCATTTGCATGCCCTATCAGAAATAATTTTCTCAAAGGGGACATATGTAATACTTTCAACAATAAAAATTTAAAAAAGAAAAAGAATTTTCTCATAGAAGTGTAATTAAATTGGAGGCCATCTGTAACAGCATGCAATGTATCCCTCAGACTTGATTGGATGCTTCCAATAGGCATCACCTTTTCTCTCACAGATTCTCATAAAGTGGGATCAAAGTCTAGCCAAGGAGATAGGTACAAAGAACAATGGGCAATATCTGATTACCATGGAAAGTGCAATAATGGAGACATGTACCAGTGCCTTATGGAGAAGGAGACTTACTAGTAGAGCTATGTGGGAAATAATAGGTCAGCAAATGAACTGAAGCAAAGCATGAAAACCAGTACCAAGAGCATGAACAAAGGCTCCAAAGCACAAACATATGCAACAGGTTTTTATTTTATTTTATCTTTGTTAGCCCCTCACCCAAGGATAATTTCTCCATTATTTTTATTTTATTTTATTTTATTTCATTTCATTTTTTAGAAAGAGAGAGTGGAAGGGAGGGGGAGAGAGACAGAGAGAGAAACATAATGTATGACGATTATTTGCCTCCCTCCAGGGATCGAACCTGCAACCGAGGTACATGCCCTTAACCAGAATTGAACCTGAGACCCTTCAGTTCGTGGGCTGACATTCTGAACCAAACCAACAGGTTTTTAAAAAGCAAGATATTTGTTGTAGTTTAAAATCCAAGTGTATGTTGAGTATAAAGGAGGTTGGAAAGGAAGGCTATGTTAGAAAGTGAATTAAAATGTTATTCTAAGAAATTGGGCTTCGTTTTTTTTTGTTGTGGTTGTTTTTTTACAAAAAGCCATCATGTTATTTGGAAGCTGGAACTCAGGTAATTTTGGACTTCTGCATACAAACCAAAGGTGAGACTTAAGTTCAGATGTTCCAGTTCAAATTCAAAGCTCTTTCAACTCCACCAGACTACCTGTAGGGCAGATTCTAAGTCACTTCTCATTTCTACAATTAGGCCAGTCTTGTCATTTGCTCACCACTGCACTGGCCATGATCTGCCACCTTTGGGGCTAGCCCACCCCTGACAGTGACTCTGGGCCTTTCCTTTGTTTGGTGTTCAAGATGGTGGCAAATCTAAAGAGTTGTCAAAAGCAGACAGTTGGAATGTAGAGTTACTGGACTGTGAAATTTCTGTGGAAAATTCAAAACACCCTGCACTTAACACAATGCCAGAGCTGATTATTGCAGTTTATTGCTAAGCCCCAAGGGACACCTGCAGGCTTTTACCTTCAGTCTAGAACCCCTGGCCCGAGGAAAGGTGTAATGCCACGTTAGTTCCGCACTCTTTCTATTAGAGTTTACTCAAAGCTGCCGCCACCAGATGTGTTACAAACGAACGTTAATTCTCCTCTAGCATCTGGATCGCATGTACAATGAGGGGGCAAGATTTATGCCCTGCTGAAGCATTCCCCGGTTTTTAGCACAGAAGTGATTGAACTCCAGATGTTAACAAAATGCAGAGACCTTTTAGTATGATTAAAAACATGATTTCTTGTTTTGCTCATGACAAAAACCATTGGATTAACTTATTAGAAGCGGAGCTGCCGTCCTGTTCATTGGAAGCTGTGTCTACTTTAGCTATTGGAGCTTGTCGTCGAAGATTTTATGAAGAAAGAATGACTTACCAACTCCTAAAATCAACAACTTCAAGGGCCCTCTGAAAATCAGGGGTTACAAAGATAGTAATGCTCTAAGAACTGTGATAAAGATTTAGATGAGAATGAAAATTAACACAAGGGTTTGCATGAATTAATCAAATTAGGATCTTCTCCCTTTCAGTAATTGTATTATCAAGATAAAAGGAAAAAAATGGAAAGAACTCATGGGCATGGACAACAGTGTGATGATTGCCAGGGGTGGGGGGATGGGGAAGGGGTAGAGATGAAGGTGGAAGAGGGTATAGGGAGGATAAATGGTGATGGGAAAAAAAAATCAAGAAAAAAAGAAACATGGAACCACAGCCTTAGAGCTAGAATGATCTTTTAAAGATCATCTGATCTGTTTGTCACTTCCTCAGTTCTTTCCTTTCCCCATCTTACAGGGAAGAAGAGAATGGTCTCCTTTTAGAGTCAGACATCTGAGAGTTACAAAGAGCCAATGTTTTGATACAGGTCTCAAAACCAGTAAGCAATGAACTTGCTGAATTCAGTCTTCTATTTTCAAAGTACAATATTTCCTCAATGATAAGATGAATTTTGCCCTTAATTGACTTTTTCCATAGTTGGAATGCATCTCATATTCAGTGTGAACACTGAGCAAGTTTATTTATTTTGGTGTTCATAGTTGTTATTAAATTAATGGTGCATATGACAGTCAATGGCATCTTAGAATCAAGGAAATATGGTAACTATTGATTTCATCAGACAGAAATCTTGTATTAATAAGCTATCATCTAGACCTTTTATTACTACCATAATCGAGGAATCTGTAAAATGTATTATTATGCCAATGAGAAAATGCCTTCCCATGGAGATAATCATTTTGTGATGTTCTCAGCCTTACCTAGTCAGGATAAAGGAGGAACTAAATAGCTTTCAATAGAAAAGTTTAAATGTAAAATATGATCATGTTGAATACTCTTTAATATTCATGACTTTAGTCTATTTCCATTATACCTTTCAAGAGTTTATGGACTTACTATCTCAATGGTTCATGAATTTTAAGATGTTAAGTCACCATTTACCTTCGGTGCCTTTGGTTATTTATTCTAGTGTCTTTTCTGTGACTCAAGAATATAATAAATATACCTAAGTGTGTGTAAGTTAAAAATAGTGTACTCATAATCATGAGTGGTTTACAACTTTATGGTTAAGAATTGAAGATTCAGGAAGTGCCTTTTCTTAAATTTATTTTTAAGTGCTTTACTGTTTGATTTTTTTTGTTGTTGTTGTTAAACTTGCTGTAGAACTTGGCCCATTGCATATTCTCCCCACTCCTCCTTCTATATCTACTCATACATTGTAGATTTAACTAAAGATTGTGTAGAGGAATGGAAGGTAGGTGTTGAGTTTTCGTCATAAACTTAGAGCAAACAGTTTAAACACAACTCTTAACTAATAACTTAAACATTCCAGTAGACATTTTGATTCTTCCCCCAAGTGTTGTTTGCTTTGTTTTGTTTTTCTCTTCAGAAACATAGTACCCAATCTCACATTATTTTTTCTTGCCTCCAGGATTTTCTGTCAACTTCAAGTTCCTCAGTCCCCAATCATTCTAGCTTGCATTCAACAAATAGTTGAGGGCTACTCTGAGGTAATAGGGATATGCCAGTGAACAAAACAAAATTCCTGCTCTCATGGAGCTTACTTTCCCTCAGGGCGTGAAGATGGTATGTGTGACAGATGTCAGATTATAAGTATAATGAAAAAAATGTGTGTTGGGCTAAGTGGGGAGAGAAGGAGTAATCTTTGTGTGCGTGTGTGTTTTGAGGATGATGAGGGTCTTTAAATTACAAAGGGAGGCTAGGGAAGACCTCTCTGATACACAGACATCCAAGAGAGACTTGAAGAAATAAAGGGAGTGACCATAAGGAGTCAGTGGAACAATTCAGCTCCACTCCAGTTCCTACAACTGATGTTTTAGATGAATTTTTTATAAGACTCCACAAAGCAAAGAATCTAGCAGCAACAGAAATGACCTTTCATGGGCATTTTGCAGTTATCTTTTGTTAACTGTTCCTTGAAGTCTTGCCCCAATTCCTAAGAAGCTAATTAATCAAAATGTATCTTGAAATAAGAATTACAGGCCAGGTTTGTAAAGGTGGCTAAGCTTTTAAGTAGAGTTCTTATAAGGCAATTTCCAGAAAAATAGGAGTGACATAAATATCTTTTTCTTTTATCCTTTAACCTAACCTAATACTGTTTTACTAGAACTCTTTCCCAAAGAAATGATACAAATGTGGACAAAACTTTAAATGCAGAGATGATCATTGGGATATTATTGATAAAAATGAAAACTTGAAAATCTGAACTCTAAGATTTTTTTTATTAAAATAACTAGAGGCCCAGTGCACCAGCCCAGCCTGCACCCTCTCCAATCTGGGACCCCATTTACTGGGATCGGGCCATGGAGGTGTGGCCAGCATGGGTGAGGGGTTGAGGGCTGTTTGCAGGCTGGCCACACCCCCTTCAGGGTGGGGGTCCTCACTGGGGTTCCTGGCCAGGTGAGGGCTGATGGCTGTTTGCAGGCTGGCCAAGCCCCCCAGCAAGGACCCTCACCCCATGGGGGTGTGGCCAGCCTGGATAAGGGGCTTTCTTTTTTTTTTCTTTTGTTTTTTTTTCAGCGCCTCCTTGAGCGGAGGCCAGGGTCGGCTGGAAGCAGGTATCTGGGATTTATTTATCTTCTATAATTGAAACTTGGTAGCCTTGAGTGGAGGCCAGGGCTGGCTGGAAGCCTGCATTGCCCCTGGAAACCCAGGCTCCCAGCCCCTCCTGGAGCAGAGGCCAGGGCCGGCTAGAAGCAGGTAGCTAGGATTTATTTATCTTCTATAATTGAAACTTTGTAGCCTTGAGCGGAGGCCAGGGCCAGCCAGGGCGGGTGGGAAGCTTGGCTTCCTCCATCGCTGGCGGCAACCCAAGCCTCCTGCTCGCTCCAGCTCTGTGGCTGCCGCCATCTTTGTTGGGATTTATTTATCTTCTATAATTGAAACTTTGTACTCTTGAGCGGAGGACAGGGCTGGCCAGGGCGGGTGGGAAGCTTGGCTTCCTCCATCGCAGGGGGCAACCCAAGCCTCCTGCTTGCTCCAGCTCTGTGGCGGCCACCATCTTAGTTGGGTTAATTTGTATACGTGCTCCTGATTGGCTGGTGGGTATAGCAGAGTGATGGTTAATTTGCATGTTTCTCTTTTATTAATGTAGATAAAGTAGAGCTCATTAAGCTATTTAATGTCTACAAATAATTATTGATGACATGATAAGTTGATTATAAGTGGTACAGTTAGAGAAAATGGTACCAAATAGTGCATAGAAACTTTAGAAAAATTAGAAGTAATTTTAACAAAATTGAGTGGTAAGTACATAAGGTAGATGATTTTTATAGTTTTAACTTTTTCTTTTAAAATCATTGTTATTTAAATATAAACTAGATAGAATAAGTTGCACATATTTTTAAGTTAACAATAGGTATTGGCAAATAAATATATAAGCCCATATAACCACCTGAATTAAGATATAGAATAGTCCCATCACCCCCAAAAGTTCCCTCATGCCTATTTGTTGTCAGTTTTCCTTCCCTTTCCTCAGCCTCAAGCCCTACTGACCTGCTTTATGCCACTATAGATCCGTTGTGCCTAGTCTAGATTTTATATATGTTTCTGGCTTTCATAATGTTATTGAAACTTCATGCTGTTGCATGTGTCATTAATTCATTCCTCTTCTATTTTGGGGGGTGAGTAGTATTTATAATTTGTTTATTTATTACCTGTTAATGGATCTTTAGTTTGTTTCCAGTTTGTGGTCATTATCAATAAAGCTGGTATAAATGTATATAAGAATTTTTGTGGACATATGTTTTCAGTTTTTATTGGTAAATAGCTAGAAATTAAATCACTGGGTTAAATGTGATTTAATTTAATATAATTTGCCTAACTTTTCCCAAAGTGGTGTACTGTTTTACACTCCCATCATCAATGTATGACAGTTTCCATTGAATTTCATTAAAAAAAAAAAGAATATTGGTAATTTAAAATTTTGCCATTTTAAATGCATGTATAGTGATGCTTTATTGTGGATTTGATTTGTGTTTCCTTGATTACTGATGTTGTGGAATAGCTTTACTCCTGCTTATTAGCCATTTATTTATTTTCTTTTGAAAAAGGTCTGTTCAAATTTTTAACCTATTTTTGAAAAATTGTTTTGTTTCTTATTATATAACTAGAGGCCCAGTGCACGAGATTCGTGCGCTGGGGGTTGAGGGTCCCTCAGCCGGGCCTGCACCCTCTTCTTGCAGTCTGCGACCTCTTGGGGGATGTCCGCCTGCTGGCTTAGGCCCAATTGCCCTGGGGATCAGACCTGAGCTGGCAGTCAGACATTACTCTCACAGTCCAGCGGGGCTCTCGCAGTCCGGGGCTTTTGCAGTCTGGGACCCCTCGCTCCTTACTGCCTGCCTGCAGCTGAGGCGGGAGAGGCTCCCGCCACCACCGCTGCGCTCGCCAGCCGCCAGCTGTGAGCCCAGCTCAGGGCTTCTGGCTACGAGGCGCTCCCCCTGTGAGAGTGCACTGACCATCAGGGGGCAGCTCCTGCATTGACCATCTGACCCCTGATGGTCAGTGCGCGTCACAGCGACCGGTCATTCTGCTGTTCGGTCGATTTGCATATTGGCCTTTTGTTATATAGGATTGTAAGCATTATATTACTATATATATATGTGTGTGTGTGTGTGTGTGTGTGTATGTACATACATATATGTACACACACACTCACACACAAATAGTCCCCTACTTACAATGGTTTGACATACTATTTTCTGACTTTACAACAATGTGAAAGCCATATGCATTCAGTGGAAACTGTACCTCAGATTTTGAATTTTGATATTTCCCCAGGCTAATGGTATGAGTCATATTTCCCAGCTTATTTGCCAATCTAGTCCTGTTTGATTGGTTGCTGGACATTGGGATATTAGAGATGATTTTGTGCATTTCGGTTTTTTTCTTAAAAGGTGTTGAATTCTGTTTTTTTTTGTGTCATTTAGATTAATTGAGATTATCTTAATTCTCTCAGGGTTTGCTTTTTTAAAAAATGCATTCTTTTTTTCATCCTTATATGATCTGTTTTTCTTTTTCCTCTTTCCAAACTTTTAGTACTGTCTTTTTATCCCAGTGTTTTAAAATATTTCAATACTGTGCCTTGGTTTGGCACTTTTTTCTTTTACTGAGTAGATACTTGGTGAGCAATCTCAATAAAAAAAACCAACACAACTTTTTTTTAATCCAAATTAGTCAATGAAACATCTCCATTTTTTTCTATTCTGTTTCTGTCAAACATGTATTCATTAATTAGATGTTAAACCTTCTAGGTGTTTCTTTTCTCTAATTTTTCCCTATTTATATCATCCTGATCTTGTTTCATGGATATTTTAACTTCTTTTCTATCTTAGCATTTTAGAACACAATTTTAAAATAAAATTTACTTGTGATGCTCTTTTGCTTTTATTTCTGTTATTTGTTTTTAAATCCTCACCTGAGGATATTTTTTCCATTGATTTTTAGAGAACGTGGAAGGGAGAGGGAGAGACAGAGAGAAACAGTGATGTGAGAGAGACACATTGATTGGTTGCCACCTACATGCCCCTGACCAGGGCCGAGAGCCTGCAACCAAGGTACGTGCCCTTGACCAGAGTCAAACCCTGGACCCTTCAGTCTGCAGGCTGACACCCTATCCACTGAGCCAAACTGGCTAGGGCCTTTTATTTCTTCTGAGTTTCTTCTCTCCCCCGCTACCCGCCTCTACTCTACATTGTTCTGTCTTTTATACTGGAGGCTTTCTTCAAATGTCAAGTGATCTATTGTTCGTGTGTGTGTGTGCACATGCGTATTTGACTTTATTGTAGTTTTCAATTATAGTTGACATACAATATTATGTTAGTTGCAGGTGTATAACCCAGTGATTAGATGCTGTGTAACTTACTAGGTGATCACCGCAATCAATTTAGTACCCATCTTGATACCATTCATAGTTATTACAGTACTAGTGGCCCAGTGCATGGATTTGTGCACATTGAAAGGAAATTAGTTAGAAGAAATATTTTAATATCGCTATTTACCCTTTCTCTATAATAGAAGTGTCAACCAAATTCACGATCGACAATGACAGATCGAAACACATATGTGCAATTGTGCCAGCGAGAGCTTTATATGTATTACACATGCATGAGTCAACTTAGCCTTTTATCCTAATATATAAAAACCCTGGGTCTGTCACATCCACAACGACCGGAGGCTCGACCTAACGCCCAGGCTGCATGTGCAGCAGGCTCTGGTGGGTGGGGACTGTGGCAGCAGAGATGGGGATGGGGGAGGCGGGGCCAGCACTCACACTCACGCACAGACACACACAGCGCCCACCAGCTCACAGCCTTTTCTTCCTTTCTTTCCCTCCCTCCCAGCTCGCTCTTGGAGCCTCTCTCAGAATGAGGAAACAAAACAGACTGGGCCTGAAGAGGCCTGGATGGAAGGGAGGGCAGGCAGCGGGTGGAGCGGCCCCCACTGGCCCTGCCCCCTCCCAGCCAGGAAAGAGGAAGAGGGAGGCAGGGAGGCCTGGAGGACTGCTGAGAAAAACAAAGAGAGACAGACTGGGAAAGATCAGGCTGGCAGGGTAGGGCAGTTAGGGGTGATCAGGTAGGCAGAGGTAGTTGGGGGTGAGATCAGGCCAGCAGGGGAGAGCAATTGGGGGCAAGATCAGGCCGGCAGGGGAGGGCAGTTAGGGGCAATCAGGCAGGCAGACAGAGGCAGTTAGGGGCAATCAGGCATGCAGGCAGAGAGGTTAGGTGTGATCAGGCAGGCAGGCAGAGGGGTTAGGGGCAATCAGGCAGGCAGGCAGAGGCAGTTAGGGGCGATTAGGCAGGCAGGCAGGTGAGCGGTTAGGAGCCAACGGTCCCAGATTGCGAGAGGGATGTCTGACTGCCGGTTTAGGCCCAATCCCTGCCGGCCTGATCTCCAAAGGGGTCCCCGATTGGAGAGAGGGTGCAGGCTGGGCTGAGGGAACTCCCCCCTGCATGAATTTCATGCACAGGGCCACTAGTAAATATAGAATAAACTTGCTTAATTAGACCTGCTTTCTGATGTAGCTAAACTTTTTCCAGCCCAGTGAAGCCCCCCAACTTCTCTTTCAGGTAATTGTCAGCAACACAGCAGTAATGGGAAGATTATTATTGTAGATCACACAGGGAGAACAAAGGGTAAAATATTTAACTGCAGCTGTGTTTGACTATATTCTGCACAGTGAGAAAACCTGAAATCATTTTCAAGGTCCACCATTTTTTACTTCTTTTCAGTCGGGTCAACTTTCTAAATCTCCATTTTCTGGCTAATGAAAAGAAAATAGGATTCTACCAAGTCTCCTATCTACCTACTCCAGGACTTCTGTGAGGATCAAATGAGATGAGGCATGGGAAAATTCTTCATAGGGCATTTGTTTAAAGTGTAAAATGTTTCCACCTGGCTATAAAGCGAGTTGTGTTTCTGGGTTGAAGAAACTCCAAGGAGGCTAGTTGCTAGAGAGAGGAAGCTGGGCGTTGCTACATGATGTCATTACCTGGAGCCCACAGCGACCGTTTGTAGGCTGGGCTGTGTGCCGCATTTTGCGCCATGGGGTCTTGGCAGCTTTGGCTGCGATTTGGAGGGCTGTCGCTCTGGGGTGGTGGCGGGGCCTGTGTCCCACTTAGGGGAAGCCGAGTGTTACTTTGTCAGCACCAGGTCTGCAGTGCCATTTCTTTGTAAATGACCAGCGCACATCATGGCAGCTTCTGCATTGAGCCTCTGCCCCCTGGTGGTCAGTGCGTGTCATAGCGACCGATCGGATGGTTGGAGGGACACTTAGCATATTAGCCATATATATATATGGCTAATAATAACATATATGTTATTGACTATGTTCCCTATGCTGTACTTTACATCCCTGTGACTATTCTATAACTACCAATTTGTTCTTCTTAATCCCTTCACCTTTTCACCCTTCTCCCAACCCCCTCCCATCTGACAACCATCAATATGTTCTCTGTATCTATGAGTCTGTTTCTGTTCTACTTGTTCATTTATTTTGATTTTTAGATTCCACATGTAAGTGAAATCATATGGCATTTGTCTTCCTTTGTTTGACTTATTTCACTCAGCACAATATCCTCTAGGTCCATCCATGTTGTTCAGATAGCAAGATTCATTCATTTTTATGGCTGAGTCATATTCCATTGTATATATGCACCACTTCTTTATCCATTCACCCTTTGGTGGACACTTAGGTTGCTTCCATATCTTTTAATAATTTCTGAATTTTCTATAATGAGCATGTGCCACTCAGAAAATGTATGTAATATTATTGTATGAGTTTCCTATTGCTTCTGTAACAAGTTATCACTAACTTAGTGGCTTTAAAAGCACAAATTTATTATCTTACAATTTTGTAGGTCAGAAGTTCAATAAGAATCTCACTGGGCTAATATCAATGTGTTGACAGGTCTGCATTCCTTTTAGAGGCTCTAGGGGAGAATGTGTTTCTTTGCCCTTTCCAGCTTTTAGAGGTCACATGCATTCCTTGGCTCATAGCCACTTTCTCAGTCTTCAAAGTAAGAAGCATAACATCTTCAAATCTATTTTTAACTCTGATTCTCCTAACCATCACCCCCTTGACCAAAAAAGGACACTGTGATTATATCGGGACCTACTGACAATCCAGGATAATCTCCCCATCTCAAGGTTTTTAAATTTATTACCTCTGCAAAGTCCTTTGGCCATGAAGGTAACATATTCATAGGTTCTAAGGATTAGACATCTTTGGGGGAATGTTATTCTGCCTACCACAATTACTAAGGTATTTTTTTAACAGTTACTAGGATTATAAGTCATCATTCTTAAAATGTGCTCTAACAAAAGTTATTTTATTGACATATTCCACATATACTTTGAACAACATTATGACACCTGAGTTTTGGTAATATTTAAGCAAACTGTGCTACTCATTTTTCTCAACTCATGTGAAGATATGCTGCTTATGTAATTGTGGATGATGCCTTGCTGCAAGGTAGATAATATATTTACAGACTATTGGGATTTGCCAAATATGGCCCTAACTTTGTTTCCTGGTCTCTGATTCTCTCTAGCTTACCCTTGACTTTTTGTGACATCTTTGAGCATGCCTGCCAGTACTAATTTCTAGAGTTATTACTGTGCCTTAAGTACTATACTGAAAATTTACCAAAACATTCTCCTTTGATATCCCAGGTCAATGTATGGTACCCTGCTTTTCTAAACTTAGGCTTAAAACTAGTCATTGTTGCCTAATTTTTATCCTGACCTTTACTTTCTCTGTCCAATCAATTGTCAGATTGTGTAGATTTTTTTTTCAAAAAATCTCTCAAAAGATCTCTCACAAATTTTGTTTCATTTTAATTCTAAAAATTATCACTGTATTTGATACTTGAACTATCACAAATGTATTATGAGTCTCTTTGCTTATACTCTCCTTCCAAACTACATTTGCTAAATGAGTCTTCCTAAAGACTCACTTCCATGAAAATATTTTTAGATACTCTTCAGTGTCCATAAAGTAAATTTCTAACTCTTCAGTACAATATAGAGACCCCTTCATTTCCATTTTAACAATTTACGTCCTTCATGTCTGATATCAAATCCAACCTCCTTTTATTTTGCTTTCCTTAATTGTGCCAGCTTTCAGCAGTTTCTCATCAACATGAATGGATTTCTCTAGCAGTCTTCTGTAGAAATCTTTTAGTAATTTATCAAGTTATGTTTTGATTTATTTTTATATGATTCTGTCCTTTTATGTTTTACTCTCTAACTCAATTTTCCAAGCATCAAATCCATGTTTTGTAGGTAGGTCTTTGAATCTGTTATAATATCTAATACCTAGTGATTAATAAATATCTATTTGTGGGTAAGAAAAGAATGGGACTTAGGGCTACATTTTTAACAGGTATTTTTTTGAGTGGAAGAGGTTTTAAAAACAGTTTTAAAAGACACTTTTTTTATGTCCATATAACCATTCTGTAGGGTTAAATTAGAGATCTTCACTTTAAAAATTTATGTGATTTCCATAAAGCAGTTTAATTACTAATGGACAGAGCCAGGGCTCTTTATCCCTACTCTGTGTTCTTTCTATTCTATTCTATGACCTCTCAGAACTGGATTCAGCATTTCTTATTTTATTTAAAAATTTTTAGGTCTCCATGCAACCACGTTAGTAACCACACAGACTATGTTAATCATTTTTCTCTGAAATTGACCTCACTCTTTAGTTCTCTTTTGGCAGGATAATCTTCCTATAGCTCATGAATCAAATCAACTTTGTTTTTACAGCAGAACCTAAAAGACTCCTTAATTCCTTCACAACACTGCCTTGCATTCCCTATTCCTCAGTTTCAGTTCACTCTTTTGTATAAAATAAGAAACACGAAGTATTCTTGGATTTAAAATTGTCCCAAATGTCTCCAGGGTTGACTCACTGTTAAACCTCATGGAAACCCTAGTTTGTTTGGCTGAACCCGGGACTGGGATTTGGGGAATTATAATAATTACAGCTCATCTTATGATCCAAGGCCAAGTATTTTATTTTTCTTTGCTCTTGTTGCTCCATCAGCAAAAGGTAAAATTTATTCTGTGTAACCAGAAGGTCGATCGCAAAGGATAGCAAAAGTTGCATGCAGTTTGTGAAGCATAAGGCTATATAAAAGCTAAATATAACCATCCCAACTGCTGCAGGGGAAGAGTGTTCAGATCTTTTTCTCAGGGGGCCTAGCAGTGAATATATTACCCAGCTCCATTTTTCAGACCAAATCACACAACACATTTTTAAATCACAAACCTGAGATATTTCAACATCTCAATAATATTAATGATGATGATGATAAAAATGGTAGTCATCATTTGTTGAGCCCAAGAGTGTACCAGATTCTGGATCAAACTTTACAAAACTCTTATGAGGTGTGTAATCTTAACTCCCTTTTGCAGAAAAATAAAAACAACAGGTTCAGTCAGGATAGGTAACTTGTTTGAAATTACAGAATTAGAGAAATTGTCATCTCTCTGACCCCAAGCTTAAGCTCATAACCAACATGCGTGCCACTCCCACTGATCAAGGCTCTGGATACACAGCAGAGAGCTGTGAAGTGGGAACTACTTTTGTTCTTTGTGACAGTTTGACTCATTTTATAGACCCTAACTTGACTTGTTTTACTGAGAATATTTTAAGAGAAAATAAGCAATAAATAATTCAGGTTTCAGCTAACTTACAATTTGGTTTAAGTATATGATCCTTTGCCAGTGGTTCTCAACCTTTCTAATGCCTCGACCCTTTAATACAGTTCCTCATGTTGTGGTGACCCCCAACCATAAAATTATTTTCGTTGCTACTTCATAACTGTAATTTTGCTACTGTTATGAATCGTAATGTAAATATCTGTGTTTTCCGATGGTCTTAGGCTCTACAGCAGCGGTTCTCAACCTGTGGGTTGTGACCCACAGGTTGAGAACTGCTAGCAGGTTTGCCTAAGACCATCGGAAAACACAGATATTTACATAATTTTATGGTTGGGGGTCACCACAACATGAGGAACTGTATTAAAGGGTCGAGGCATTAGAAAGGTTGAGAACCATTGTCTTATGCTCTCTTTGTTGATTTTACTTCCTTCCCTCTCTCCCTCCTTGCATCCCTTCTTTTCTTCCTTTCTTTCCCCCCTTTTCTCTTCTTTCTCTCTTCTTTCCTCCCTTCCTCCCTCCTTACCCCTGCATCCTTCCTTCTTTTTAAAAATTTAATGGCTTTAAACTTTAACACTAATAATACAAGAAGGATTTTATTAAATTTCTGTCTATTTTTAATACCTATCCAGCAAGACTCTATTACATTGTAGCAATATTTTTTAAAACATTCAGGGCAAACTTTGGGCTTTCTTGGCTTCATATAATTTGAGATACTAACAGTATCACCTTCTAATTTATTTGGCAATGTGTTGCTAATATCAGAACTTCTTTCTAGGCAATTGTTCTCCAGGTACATTGGTTTCAATGTAGAGTTGAAGGCATTTTGGTAACATAACAGGAAACTTTCCTCATCCCTTGATTACCATGGCTTTCAAAATCACAGTTGCACACAGTAGAGCCATCATCCAGAAGACACAGAGGTATTTCTATATCCATTATGTATTCACCAGCCTCCTCCCTTATTGAAATATCAAGGCTTTGGGCCCTTATTTAATCCCACCAAATGCATTCATTAATTTCACAACTAGACACTGAGCCTGAGAGTGGGGAAAAAACAGATAAAAATCAATCCTTAATTTCATGAAGCTGATCCAATGCATATATTCTAGCCATGTTCCACAGTCTGTACGTACTCCTAGGGTTAGGTAGAGTTTGTCTATGGGCACTGGACTCTGTGGATGGATGACAAAACTTAGCTTGAGAATTTAGGTTAATTACCATACAAATATTTTTAGTGTGTTTCTCTTTTAGTCTTATTAGTCTAGATGTCTTCTCCTTTGGTCATCTTAGTTCATCTGCATTTTTCTCTTTGCCTTTTGTTTTCTTTAATAACCTCAGCATCCCCTCACCAATTCCCTCCTCCCTACCATGCTTTAATATTCCGAAGAGCCCTGTCAGGCTTCATTTTATAGATGAGGAAATTAAAACTCAAGTTAAATAACTTCCTCAAGGCCACACAGCTAGTCATGGTAGAGCTGGGATTTTGACTCATATAGTATATCTTACTCCAAAAGTTGTATTTAGCAACCACAATTTTATTCTACTAAAAAAAAATTTTTTTCCCATGCATTTACCACTAAGTACTTAATCACCTGGGATTATGACTTCTCTGAGATAGTCTATGACTATTTGCACAATCTAAACTCTGGTCTGTAAAACATGTGAATGATAAAAACATATAGTATTCCTGGTGCTATTTTCAGCTTATGGTGGTTCTGATCCATTTCAGAATCTAGTGTTTCTAATGCCATCCAGTTCAAGAGGACAATTAATCCATTTTCATTGGGAAATTCTTTGGTCTTCTGTTCAATCCTTCTTACACCACACCACTCCCCCCACATAATCCATCATAAACCTTGTTCTAGAACTAACCCTGACATTTTTGAATGACTGTATGTAATTATCACTCACTAACATGTCTGAGAAATTCCTCTTTTGTATATGTGAGTTGTCCAAACTGCCAGGGTCCTCACCAAAAACAGATGAACAAAAGCACTATCTTTCCTGAAAGCTGTTGTGAATTTACACGTTTTTCTCTAATACTACCTGAGTTGAGAGTGGTAGAATTTAAAAAGGGTCCTATGGAGCAGAATGTGTCCTGTTTAGAGAGATCCATGGGATCAAAGCACGCAGGAACATTCTGTGGTTGGGACCTGTTTTCCTGGGCCTGAGTTTCCTAATTTATGAAATTGGGTCTATAATACTAGGCAGTGACTGTGTGTCAGAATTGTGAAGGAGATTCTTAAAAACACTGACTCCCAGTATCCACTCAGAGATTATGGTTTAGAAGGTCTGAGACTGGACTGGGAACTTCTATAATTTAACCAGTTGTCCAGGTGATTCTATTGCAGACTGTCTTTTAAAAGAAATTGTGTGGGAAACACATATAATATTCTATGCTTTGATGCTTCAAAGGACTTTTGGTGTGATTACATTAAACCTATTTTTTCCCTACTTAGGATCCCCGTTGCAAAGAGGGGAGGGCTCCCATCCAGCTGTAGGCCTCTCATTCAAGGTTCTTGCTGCAGCCAGCAGTGTCCTTGGAGTCTAGTTCAAAGCTGAAGAGAGTGAACCATGGAGCCAGGAGCCATTGGTGGAGGGGCTGGCCCGAAGGAAATGAAGTATTTCAGCCAGAATGTATTGACGCATGACCAGGAAACCACAAGACTGGTGAAAACCTTTCCAAGCCTGAGCCCTCTGATCAAAAGAGGTGCAGGAAGCAGCTCTGCCAAGAGTCCTTTCTGCTGCCGGCTGGAGCCCCTGAGCTTCTGACGCTCTCTGAGTCAACTCCCTGAGCAGATGCTATCGCCCAAGGAGCCATTGCCCAAGCATTTTCTTACTTTGCTCTGACGTGGCCCCACAGGTGGGTGGAAATGAGTTGCTTTCTCTTTTTCTCTTATAGCCTCTTCCTTTTGGCAGAGGTTGCTATCTGATTGTACACTCTGATTTTTCAGAAGCCGTAGGTTACTGGCTTTTTACCCTTAGACAGCTGGCTATTGTTTGATGTTCAGGGCCTGTACAAAAAATCAAATCCTAAAACTCTTATCAATACCTGGATCACCCGATCAGCAAATATCAATAGCTTGGGCTTCAACAGGAATGAACTTCCTTTATTTATTACATCATAAGCATTACCCCTTGTCCCAGGATACTCTTTCTTTTGTTCCTCATAACAATAGCTTAACCAGGAATTACATTCAGATCCCCGTCATGGATAGAGACCATGCCTGGATACAAAGTCAAAATAATTGTGTTCCTGTGAATTCTCTCTTTCCTTGGCCAGAGTAACTGCCAGTTGTCATGTATAAATCTCATCATCATATAGCACATCCAGTCCACAGCTGAGACTAGCATGTCCTGAACCATGTCCTGAGAGCTAAATGACAGAGAAGTTGGACTGGCCATGGAGCACTTTAACTGATTGCTTAGAAATGGGGTATTTTTCCTGGAAAGATAACAGATTTATTCTGAACTATTGATTCTGTCATGAATCAGGCTCCCACGTAGAGGAAAATAAAGCAAATGTGATACATTTTTCATTTGGCCTTCTGCCTGGCTTTCCTGCTTTTTGCCTTATATTGCATGCTTCCATTTTTATTCTTAAACCCTGACTAGAAGACCCAGCAATATTGCCCATGTGGCATAAAATCCACAATCTTAATCTGCTTGTTACCAAAATCTCAGCTAATAGATGGCCAGTAGCTTTTATGAGACAATTCCCTGAATGTTAGCTTAGATTTCAATCAGTTTAGGAAACAGGAAAAATCAGTGGGGAGGGGCCATACCCCCTCCGCAAAGATTTCAGAGGTCAAGGTCTGGGAGACTCTAGGCACAAAGTGAGCAGTGACAAGCAAGTGTTTTCTGAATGATTCCTCCCCTGGGACATCCATGTAAAGCAGAGACTTTGCAAACACGTTGCCCCGCAGTGCATTTGAGACGTGCCGTTTTGGGGAAGTGCTAACTTTGTACACTGCTGACACCAACCATTTGAAAATAAAACCATTTTTTTTCTCTCTCTCTCCAACACTCTTGGCTCAGCTTATCCTACCAAAACACACTTCAAAAGACTTCTTTATAGAAAGAATGTTTCAAAAATATAATATTCCATCTGTTATTTCAATAATACATGCTCTGGGACTCTCTTTATGAACCATTTTCCTTTCTTTGCTCCCATTTAGATGTATAAATATTTGATTCAAGAGCCCTGAGGAATAGTCAGCCAATCAGGTCACTGAATTGTGAACATTCCTAACCCTATAATTTTGTCTATAGCAGCACCCCCTGCTGTGGAACTAACTGCTAAGGGATTATAGCAATGTAATCCTCAGCCCATTCCATCTCAAGGTTACTCTGAAGTGCAGAGAAGTAAGCGGTTTTAATTTTGATAAAATAAACTTTGTTTTGTAACTTTATTATTTGTTTTTCTTTCCCCTTTCAGCACTTCATAATAGACATGTCTGGTAATTTGAAGTCAGCCTCCCTGGTTGAGGTGCCTTAGGCCACCCCCTATTCTTGTAGCTTTTAAAGAGGTAGCCACACGATGTTTGGTCCTGTCATTGCGAAGTGCAGAACCCAAGTTTTTTCTGCTTCATGTGAACTGAACCAAGCCATATATTGACACGTATTAAACATCGCCAATGGAACTTTCCAGTGGGTGGCAACAGAAGGGCATGAACACTGTCATGTCACCCAAATATGTTGGAAATGTCAAACTATGTGAAAAATTCTAAGTACTTTTCTGATTGTTAGTCTTTGCTCACAAGCCCTGTACTTCAGCAATTATTGAAGCATTTAAGGTTATAACATGAGTTTCTGGGGAACCCCCTCTTTGATATTGTAAACTCAAACATGTTGCCAGGAATAAATGGCCTTTTATGGATGAAATTTGATATATTTTGAATAATGCTCAAAGGGATCTTTTGCTGTGTGTGAAGAATAAAATAAAAATTTCCGTTATAAAAATTTATAGCTGGATGGGTAGGGAAAAGTATTTTCCAGGATAAAAATATTTTCCTGTCTCTTCTAAAATTAAAAAAATACTAAGTTTTAGATACACAGAAAATTAAGTTTAATTATTACCCCATAATAGCCAAATCTTTCTAGAGATAATAGGCCAAAATGTGGCAGAGCTTTAAAAATGTCCATAACTTTGACCAAGAAAATATGCTTTTAGAAGTTTACTCAGGACATCAGGACATAAAAGTATATATCCATAGATGTTTATCATTGCATTATTTAAGAGTGAAATATGTAAAGAGTTTAAATTTAAAAGTTAGTGCCCATTAGCAGTCTGAATAAGAACTCATATTTAGTGTTGCTTTTAAAAGACGTTTTTCTTAAGTATTATTTATAAGTATTAATTTGAACCTTGTCCTTCCTTAGTGTTAATAAGTTAAACACTGTGTTAGAAATTGCTCAGATCAGTCTAGATATGATCAATGTTAAGATGATAATCTCTAGAGGAGTATTAACTTTTCCTTCCAGCTATGACTTAATAGCTTCTACCTGACCAACACTCCTACAATAGCAACTTAACATCTGGATAAATTAAAAAAATAAGTGTGATGGCATTAGAGAGGTATAAGGCACCAGTAACTTCAAAATAATAGAACAAAGAGATGAACCTAACATTTGGAGCTGCTTTTCCCATCAAGCTATTTCCCACTTTAAAAGGAGCCAAGAAATTGAGAAACTGAGGGCAGCTTTTAGCAGTTTTATGAAATTGAAGGAACAAAAATTAGAATTGGAGTTTGTGAAGGTGTTAAGGATATGCTAAATAATCAGACATTCATTTGGGACCCCCCTAAAGGATTACAAATTAGGAATAAGAATGAATAGAATCAGCCCCTCAGAGACTGAAACAAACTCTAAAGTCAGTTTAGTCCCACAGATTAGAATAAAGTGACATACAAAGCAAAGTAAATGCCCTGTTCAGGAAGGTAACATCAACAAAAACTTAAAACTATTTTAAAATATTATATTCTTAACACTAGCATTTAATAAAATATTATCAGCCTTTCCATTAGGCAAGACCAAATGATCAAAAGTGAAGTGAAAAAACACTTGGGTGGGGAGGGAGGATGAAAGAGACCTATAGAAAACATTTATTAGAGTTACCAGACATGGACTTTTAAGTAGATATGATGAAAAATTTTAAGAAAATGTAGGATAAGGTAAAAAGTTGCAGCAGAAAGTGAATCTGTAAAAATAATTGAATTGGAATTCTAGAATTAAAAAAATACAATGATTAATTTTTAAAAATCAGTAGATGGGTTTAATAGCAGATTAGACATAGCCAAGATATAATTAGTGAATTGGAAGGTAAATCAGTAAAAATTATCCAGAATAAAATATAGCGAGACAAAGGAAAGTACTGCGATAACATAGGACATGTGTAAGTGCAATTCTAAGAGAGAGAATGGAGCAGATGCAATATTTGAAGAGATAATGGCTGATAATTTTTCAAAACTGCTGAAAAACATCCAGCCATAGATTTAAGAAGTGTTATGAATGCCAAGTAGGAAAATATGAAGAAAATTACATGAATGAAAATCATAATAAAGCTACTGAAAGCCAAAGAGGAGGAGAAAAACCTTAAAGTCAAAGAACTTTGATTTCAAAGAAACTATAAGAAAGCAACTGACTTCTCAGTTAAAATTATGGAAGCTGGTAAATAATGGAAATCATATTCAAATAGCTGAAAGAAAAGAATTTCCTACCTCAAATTCTGTATCTAGCAATAGTGTCTTTCAAAGTTCAGGTTAAATAAAGACATTTAAATACCAAGATTCTTCATTATCAGTAGAACTTCACAAAAGGTAATTGTAATGGGAGTTCTTCATGCAGAAGAGAAATGATCCTGGTAGAGGCATGAGAATGCAGGAAGAAATATAGTAGAACTGTATAGTCAAGCCAAAACTGAAAAAAAAAAAAAAAAAAAAAAACAACCCACAAAAAACAAATGTCCATCAATAACAGAATGGACAAATAGATTGTGTTCTATGTATGTAAAAAGTACTAAATAGCAATAACAATAATCAAGCTACATGGGTTAATCTCACTCAACATTATGTTGAGTGAAAGAAGAAAGACACAAAGAATATATATTGGACAGGGATATGCATTTCCAAAAAGGGCCAAAACACATATGATAGAATCAGAATGTTGTTTCCCAGGGTAGAGAGTTACTGGAAAGAAGCACAAGGGGTTTTTAAGGGTTGGGATGATTTATTATTTTGGATCTGGTTCCTCATTACATGACCATGTTTACTTTGAGAATATGGGTGAAGTTCTACATTGACGATTCCTGTATCCTAATATATAAAAACCCAGGGTCCATAACATCCAAAACGACAGAAGGCTCGACCTACTGGAAGTCAGTCCTGCAATCAGTGCTGGGTTGCCGTGGTGACCCAGCACTGACTGCTGAGGGAGCTGCAGATCAGGCCTGGAGAGAGGCCTGAAGAGAGAAGCAGGGTCTGATCCACAGCATCTGTGGCAGCTGTTGATCAGCCATTGCCTCTCTCTTTCTCTCTGGGCTTTGCCAGCAGCCACACCTCTGTTTCTCTCCAGACCTCCACAGGGACTGCTGATCAGCCCCGCCTCTCTGATCAGGCACAGAGATAGGCCCAGAGATGCTGATTGGCATAGAAACTGACCAATCAGAACCAAATCTGGGTGAAATATGAGGAGCCAATTGCTGCCTAGGAGGTGGAGCTTTTGACACTGACTGGCATAGAAACCGACCAATCAGAACTAAATCTGGGTGAACTGTGAGGAGCCAATGGCTGCCTAGGAAGTGGAGCTTTTGACGCTGACTGGCATAGAAACTGACCAATCAGAACCAAATTGGCCCACAGAGCAGTTGGGGGTGAGATCAGGCCAGCAGGGGAGGGCAGTTGGGGGCAAGATTAGGCCGGCAGGGGAGGGCAGTTGGGGGTGACCAGGTTGGCAGGGAAGAGACAGTTGGGGGCGAGATCAGGCTGGCAGGGGAGGACCGTTGGGGGAGATCAGGCCAGCAGGGGAGGGCAGTTAGGGGCGATCATGCAGGCAGGCAGAGGCAGTTAGGGGTGATCAGGCAGGCAGGCAGGTGAACGGTTAGGAGCCAGCAGTCCCCAATTGTGAGAGGGATGTCCGATTGGAGAACAGGCTGGGCTGAGGGAACCCCCGCCCCACCCCCCACCCCCCATGCACGAATTTCATGCACCGGGCCACTAGTATTTCAATAAAGGGAAGGAGAAAATACTCCAGGGAGGGAGTTTTATTCACATAATGAGAAAAATACATTTTTTTTTCCAGTGAAGGAATTAGAAAGGAGTACAGAAATAGCTAATTGAGTTTCACTTCCTTACAAGAGATTTTTAATAATTTGGAGAACACTCCATGGAATTTTAGGATTTTTTAAAAAATCAGCCCTAACCGGTTGGGCTCAGTGGATAGAGCATCGGCCTGTGGACTGAAGGGTCCCAGGTTCGATTCTGGTCAAGGGCATGTACCTTGGTTGTGGGCACATCCCCAGTAAGGAGTGTGTAGGAGGCAGCTGATCGATGTTTCTCTCTCATCGATGTTTCTAACTCTATCCCTTTTCCACTCCCTTCCACTCTGTAAAGAAATCAATAAAATATATATTAAAAAAAATCGAATCCTAAGGATTATAACCCCTTTCAGACTTTCTATAATTAGCTTTCAGTCATTACTTCTGAATCTTGAGGCTGTTAGATATGAATACTTTTCTTAAGTCAGACATTTCTTTCTTTAATCTTGACTAATTAACAAAAATGTGGCCATTTGGATGAGGCTTGTCTTTGTGATTTAGAGCACCACGGAGTCCCAAGGAGGGGTCATTGTTTGATAAATGGGGTAGTGATTTAACACTACATCTGCCTCACAGTGCACAGACATGGAGGGAAAAGATTCAGGTGGTGGGTAGACTTTAAACTTTCTTAGAAACTAACGAGTTGAAACCTCTGAATAGAAACCTCGGGAAGCTCTGGGTTGCTGAGAATAAAGGGGGTCAGGAAGATAAGTCTCTGGATGGAGGCCCCAAAGCAGGAAGGCAGAAGCTCAGAGTAATCTTTTCTTAGGAGACCCATTCAGATAAGAATGAATCATAACAATTCATTTTTTTAAATTTTTTTTTGTTTGAACATGTGTGTAACAGCTAGGAAACTATCTCAGCTGAGAAACTTTTGCTTACAGCATGGTTAAAGATGGAATGATTTAGTTTGAGCTAGAGGTTTCTAGCTAAGAAGCCAAGAAGCAGAGTAACAGCCAATGGAGGGGCTATATCCCATAGCTAGAGTACTTCTCCAAAACAGAAGTGAGCCTCCAATGGAATGCAAAACAGAATTTCTTAATTGTTTCTTCCGTGACAGTTGTATATGCTTAGAAACGAACATGGTCAAATGCTTATTTTTTCAGATACAAATTACAATGCTGCACAATAAATGTTTTAATGTTCTCAACAGGGGTCTTCAATCAGTTTGGCATGGTTTTTTAATCTTTGCAAAAATAAATTTTACAAAAAGAACTATCTTAATATGTTTGAAGCTATTTATACTTTCTCTAGAATTTTTGCTATCTTTTAACGCAGCAATTTTCAACCTTTTTCATCTCAAAGTATACATAAACTAATTACTAAAATTCAGCACACCAAAGAATATAATTTTTTTGCCGATCTGACAAAAAAAAGGTAAAAAATTTATTCATTTACACCTAGTAACTATTGTTGTATTGGCTGTTGTCATTTTTTATTAGATAATCTAAGGGAAAGGAGGTCAGTGCCCCTGACTAAATAGTCAGGTATTGCATGTTTTAAAAATTCTTGTTGCACAGTGGTTGAAAATCACTGTTTTAAATGTGATGGTGGCAAAAACATTTTTTTCAGGCAATGAGAACTAAGAAAAATAAGACTGCTTTTCATTTGTCTTTACACATTCTTCAGCAGATATGTCATCAGCATGACAATTCAAAAGGAATGATGCCTCCATGACACTTGTTCCCTTACTACTCTTCATGTGACCTGTGTGTCAGCTCTATAGGACTTCCTGCAGCTTCAAGGTAAGGAAATATATTTCTTTCTGGAATATAACCATCCTGATAACCACTGTTGTCAAGCATCACTAACAGAGTTACTTAATCTTCTTCCTTAATAGACTTGTATTCTAGAGGTTCGTAGGTAACCTAGAGACTCACTTTGCTCTCACAATCTTGGGAAATTTGATATCCCTCAGAACATCAGTGACATCTGAAAGCGAGCAATACACTGTCCCCAGCCTAGCTGAAAAGAGGGCATTGTGATAAAGACATTTGATAAATGCCACACCTGTATCAGCATGTGAAAAGTTATTATTTTTGTTGGAAAAATAAGCTTTCTGTTTCTCCTCTCCTGTAACAAACATTGTCCCCTGGCCACAGGGTTATCAGGTGGGTATTCCAGGTCTACATCTCGCTGGTTACTGTGATTTTCTCAAGGGGGCACATGATCTGAAAAATGTCAGTCTTAATCTTTCCCTGGGATTAATCTATCCCCTGAGGTTTCCAAGACTGGATGGTGTTTATCTGGGGTTGCTAATAGATATATGGAGAGAATATGCTTGCTGAATAAAGTCAAGTGGAGACAGAGGAATCTGTGACTTTGGTTCTGGTTAAAGACCCTGAGGCTCTTCTGTCAATTCTCTGACTTAAGTATGCTCCAGACTTTGTGAATGAAGGAATTCTCTTATTGCACAAGCCAGTTAGAGTTGATTTCTGTCACTAGCGACCCAAAAAGTCTTAATGAACAAAAGAACATTATCAAGAGTAATAGGAGGGCCAAGAACTGCCAGTGGCCCCCAATTTGGGGCTATTTATTTTCAGCATCGCATCCAAAGAAGCTCTCTTATTTGTATGGGCCCTTGCCAATTGTACATGAAATACCTGACATATATATTGTGATCATTTCCAAATATCCAGGCTCTCCATATGGCTTTTCTCAGAGGGCAGTGTTTCTCAATTTCAATCTGTTCTCAGGAGCTAAAGATGTAATTTTTTTATACCGAAAGTGCCAAGAAATCTCTATTATGACCTTGATTGGCACAAAGAATATAGTAACATCTGCTATAGTCTAGGCAAGGTGCTCAGTAGAAGTTTAATGAATTAAAAAATGGCTTTAGACCTCAAGTTACTTAAAACCAAAAGTTTATCTATAAATAAGAATATCTATATGCTACATGTATTATTCATTAAAGAAACAATGGCTGATATAAACTGAGTAATTTGGGAATTAAGAGGAAACTATCACTGTGGGCTAAGAAAACTAGAGATGTGGAATTGAGCAGAGTCCTGAAGGACAGCTGGGTTCAGATTGTACAGAAAGCAAGGATTTTTGGAGAGAAGAAATGTTTGTGACAAAGAGAGCAAAAAGAATGGAAGCTTGATGAAGAGAAGGGCATTCATTCCATACCACCTACCATTTGATACTATCTGTGGCCAGTGCTTAGGATTTTATGCTGGATTTTGATCTGAAAGTGAGAAGAGGGAGCTAACCACCCCATCTGGAGCTCTCCTGGACACATGGTCCCTAAAAGCCTTTTGTATGCTCCTATTCTCTATGAATCCGTGGGCTTCCCTTCTGATCATTCATCAAAGTAAGGGGCCATCTGCTCTGTGCTCCATGAATGAAATGAAGGCATGTGTTATGTGGCTCCATTCCAGCTTCCCCTTCTTTACATCTGCTGTGCCTCTTTGAACAGCCCATGGGGCATAACTGATATCTCACCTTACTGCAAGGTGCATGACCCTTTGCTTTCAGTCCTATTTTACTTTGAAAACTACCTGCACCTCCCGCTGTTCAGGTGTTATTGCAGAAACCCTTACCATCCACCAAACCACTGGTTGTTTAGACTTCTTTGGCAGTAACCCATTTTACCAATGAAAGGTATTAAAAACTTTCATTAGAGGAAATTCAACATTTCAACCAATTCTTCTATTACAGGAAGAATAACAACTTTCAATTTATATATCCCAGCCCCTTTGAAGTACATTATTGACATTTGCTAACCAATCTCCTCTATATTCTTGGGCACCTCACCTCACAAGACAGAGTTTGAAGCTCTAACAACCTTGAAACTACAGTGTAAAATGAATGAAAATGTGCCTGTGAATGAAGTGACACAACTAAAACAAATATTGCAAAGGTCTTTTATTTTTATTTATTTATTTTTCAAATTTCTTTATTGATTAAGGTGTTACATATGTGTTCTTCTTCCCCCATTACCGCCCCATCCCCCCCACTCATGCCCTCACCCCCCTGTTATCTGTGTCCATTGGTTAGGCCCATATGCATGCATACAAGTCCTTTGGTTGATCTCTCCCCCTAACCCCCACCATCCCCTACCTTCCCTCCGAGGTTTGATGGTCTGATTGATGTTTCTCTGTCTCTGGAACTGTTTTTGTTCATCAGTTTATGTTGTTCATTATATTCCACAAATGAGTGAGATCATGTGATACTTTCTCTGACTGGCTTATTTCACTTAGCATAATGCTCTCAGTTCCATCCATGTTGTTGCAAATGGTAGGAATTCATTCTTTTTTAGCACAGCGTAGCATTCCATTGTGTAGATGTACCACAGTTTTTTAATCCACTCATCTGCTGATGAGCACTTAGGCTGTTTCCAAATCTTAGCTATGGTAAATTGTGCTGCTATGAACATAGGGGTGCATATATCCTTTCTGATTGATGTTTCTAGCTTCTTGGGATATATTCCTAGAAGTGGTATTACTAGGTCAAATGGGAGTTCCATTTTTAGTTTTTTGAGGAAACTTCGTACTGTTCTCCACAGTGGCTGCACCAATCTACATTCCCACCAGCAGTGCACCTTTTTCTCCGCATCCTTGCCAACATTTGTCATTTATTGATTTGTTGATGATAGCCATTCTGACAGGTGTGAGATGGTATCGCATTGACATTTTGATTTGCATCTCTTGGATAATTAGTGACTTTGAGCATGTTTTCATATGTCTCTTGGCCTTCCTTCTGTCTTCTTTCGAAAAGTTTCTATTTAGGTCCGTTGCCCATTTCTTTATTGGATTGTTTATCTTCCTTTTGTTGAGTTGCATGAGTTCCCTGTAAATGTTGGAGATTAAACCCTTATCAGTGATAACGTTGGCAAATATGTTCTGCCATACAGTGGGCTTTCTTGTTGTTTTGTTGATGGTTTCTTTTGCTGTGCAAAAGCTTTTTATTTTGATGTAGTCCCATTTGTTTATTTTCTCTTTATTTTTCCATTGCCCTAGGAGCAGTATCAGTGAAGAAGTTCCTTCGGCATATGTCTGAGATTTTGCTGCCTGTGGATTCCTCTAGTATTTTTATGGTTTCCCGTCTTATGTTTAAGTCCTTTATCCATTTTGAGTTTATTTTTGTGTATGGTGTAAGTTGGTGGTCTAGTTTCATTTTTTTGCATGTATCTGTCCAATTTTCCCAACACCATTTATTGAAGAGACTGTCTTGACTCCATTTTATGTTCATGCCTCCTTTGTTGAATATTAATTGGGCATAGTGGTCTGGGTCGATTTCTGGGTTCTCTATTGTATTGCATTGATCTATATGTCTGTTCTTGTGCCAGTACCAGGCTGTTTTGAGAACAGTGGCTTTGTAATACAGCTTGAAATCTGGTATTGAGATCCCACCTACTTTGTTCTTCCTTCTCAGAATTGCTGTGGCTATTTGGGGTCTTTTTTTTATTCCAGATGAATTTTTGGAGAGTTCTTTCTAGGTCTGTGAAATATGCCATTGGTATTTTAATGGGGATTGCATTGAATCTATAGATTGCTTTGGGTAGAATGGACATTTTGATGATGTTGAGTCTACCAATCCATGAACGGTATGTTCTTCCATCTGTTTATATCTTCCTCTATCTCTTTTTTCAGTGTCCTGTAGTTTTTTGCATATAGGTCTTTTACCTCTTTAGTTAAGTTTATTTGTAGGTATCTTAATTTTTTTGGTACGATGGTAAATGGGATTGCTTTTTTAGTCTCTCTTTCTGTAAGTTCACTATTGGTGTATAGAAATGCCATGGATTTCTTGGCGTTAATTTTATATCCTGCTACTTTGCCGAATTCATTTATTAAGTCTAATAATTTTTTGATGGAGTCTTTAGGGTTTTCTATGTACAGTATCATGACATCTGCGAATAAGGACAGTTTTACTTCTTCTTTTCAATTTGGATGCCTTTGATTTCTTCTTCTTGTCTGATAGCAATGGCTAGTACTTCCAGTACTATGTCGAACAGGAATGGTGAGAGTGGGCATCCCTGTCTTTTTCCTGTTCTTAGGGGAAATGGTTTTAGTTTTTATCCATTGAGTGTGATGCTGGCTGTGGGTTTATCATATATGGCTTTTATGATGTTGAGGTATGATCCTTTTATTCCCACCTTGTTGAGAGTTTTTATCAAGAAATGGTGTTGGATTTTATCAAATGCTTTTTCTGCATCAATTGATATGACTATGTGATTTTTCCCCCTCAATTTGTTTATGTGATGTATCACGTTTATTGATTTGCGGATATTGTACCATCCTTGCATCCCTGGTATAAATCCTGCTTGGTCATGGTGTATGATCTTTCTGATGTACTGCTGGATCTGATTTCCTAGGATTTTGTTGAGGATTTTGGCATCTATGTAATACAAGCATAAAATTTGTGTGGTATGTACTCACCACAGTAAACCCACTTTTGCCCCATCCTGTATGCTTTCATTTCTACCTAGGAGTGGAATGGCTGGAAAATGTTAAGTGTGTGTTTAACTTTTTTTTTTAATTTAATAAATCTTCATTGTTCAGATTATTACAATTGTTTCTCCTTTTTCCCCCCATAGCTCCCCTCCACCCGGTTCCCACCCCACCCTCTGCCCTTACCTCCCCCCACACTGTCCTCATCCATAGGCGTACGATTTTTGTCCAGTCTCTTCCTGTACCCCCCATACCCCTTTCCCCCTGAGAATTATCAGTCCACTCCCTTTCTATGCCCCTGATTCTATTATATTCACCAGTTTATTCTGTTCCTCAGATTTTTAATTCACTTGATTTTTAGGTTCACTTGTTGATAGATATGTATTTGTTGTTCATAATTTTTATCTTTACTTTTTTCTTCTTCCTCTTCTTAAAGAATACCTTTTAGCATTTCATATAATACTGGTTTTGTGGTGATGAACTCCTTTAGCTTTTTCTTATCTGTGAAGCTCTTTATCTGACCTTCCATTCTGAATGATAACTTTGCTGGGTAGAGTAATCTTGGTTGTAGGTTCTTGCTGTTCATCACTTTGAATATTTCTTGCCACTCCCTTCTGGCCTGCATAGTTTCTGCCGAGAAATCAGCTGACAGTCGTATTGGTGCTCCCTTGTAGGTAACTAACCGTTTTTCTCTTGCTGCTTTCAAGATTCTCTCTTTGTCTTTTGCCATTGGCATTTTAATTATGATGTGTCTTGGTGTGGTCCTCTTTGGATTCCTTTTGTATGGGATTCTGTGCGCTTCCTGAACTTGTAAGTCTATTTCTTTCACCAGGTAGGGAAAGTTTTCTGTCATTATTTCTTCTAATAGGTTTTCAATATTTTGCTCTTTCTCTTCTTCTGGCACCCCCAAAATTCGGATGTTGGTACGCTTAAAGTTGTCCCAGAGGCTCCTTACATTATCTTCATATTTTGGGATTCTTTTTTCTTTTTGTTTTTCTGGTTGGGTGTTTTTTGTTTTCTCATA
Organism: Plecotus auritus; assembly: GCF_963455305.1. Taxonomy (NCBI): domain Eukaryota; kingdom Metazoa; phylum Chordata; class Mammalia; order Chiroptera; family Vespertilionidae; genus Plecotus; species Plecotus auritus. The sequence goes on from NC_137778.1 coordinate 27,537,256, forward strand.
TTTCAGATCTTTGGTTTGATTCTTGGGGTACATTGATCTACAGTTGAGTTTCAGTATATTCTTTATTTTAGACAGTGTATGCTTAATTTCTGACTGGTCCTTTTCCTTTTTTTTTGGCATTCTCATTAAGGTCCTTGAAGGTCTCACTAAGCTCCTTGGAGGTCTCATAAAGTTTCTCGGTGGTTTTTAGAAGATTCTTGAGTAACCTTATAAATGTGGTTCTGAACTCTATGTCGTCCAGTAGTTTGCTTACCTCCATTTCTTTCATTCGTGACATGTTTCTTTGTCTTCGCATTTTGTTGCTTCCCTGTGTTGATGGAGTGGCTTTGTGTGGTAGGTGACCTATAGGGGCCAGTAGCTCAGCCTCCCCAATCACCTGAGGTGGATGCTTTTGGTACACCCTTTTGTGGGCTGAGTGCAAAGTCTTGGTGTAGTTAAGCCTTGATTGCTATTGGTACACTGGGAGGAATTGACCTCCAGGCCAATTGGCTGTGAGGGCCCGCTGTGTCTATAATGGAAGAACTGCTGCGCTGGAGAAACGCTTATGGTGCAGGACTTGTTTCAGTGGTGCTTTGGTGCTCACTGAGTCTGCCTCTTGAATGTGTCACTTATGGATGTGAGGAGTTGAAATCTCGTGTCTCACACTGACCACTAGGTACACTGGCTTCTGGATCTCCAATGGGGTGCAGGTCAGCTACTGTCTGAGGCCACCCAGCAGGAGCTACAGCGAGAACTACAGTTTTCTCCTCTTTGCTTGGGGTTTGGAGGTTTTGGAGCTGTCTGACCTGGGCTTCAAGTTTGCTAGGTTAAGCTGCGATAGGGCAGGCCATTCATATGCTAAAGCCGCTGCTTGGAGCTTTGGTGAGTTTGTAGATTGTGCGGGGCGGGGTTTCAGGGCATCACTAGGCTAAGGCGTGGCAAACAGCGATGGCTGCCAATTAGCCAGCTCTGCGTCTCCGACCGCGTCCCCACGTCACGCGCCCCAGCACAATAAACAATTATTCCTGTGCACAGCCCTGCAAGCAAGCCTCCCTCACTTTCCAACCCGATGGCAGACAGTCCAGCTTCTCCCCATAGGAGTTTGTGTCCCCCGCGTCTCCCCAGAAACCGGAGTTTGGAGTAATCGGGAGCTTGTCTCCCTTCAAGTTGAAAAAAGCAGCGCTCCCAGTCGCCCGTCGTCAGCCCGATTCACGCGCCTCTGTACCTCAGTTTTTAGCGCTTGTGCACCTCTCAATACTGTTTTCTCTTTCCTTCTAGTTGTAGAACTTCCACTCAGCCAGCTTTCCCGTGGTTCTGGGTGATAGACGTTTTGTCTTTTAGTTGTAGTTTTGAAATTGTTGTGCGAGGCAGCAGTTTAGGTATTTACCTACACCGCAATCTTGGATCCTCACTTTAGTTGTAGTTTTGAAATTGTGCGAGGCAGCAGTTTAGGTGCTTACCTATGCTGCCATCTTGGTTTCTCCTGTGTTTAACTTTTTAACAAGATGCCAAACTGTCTTCTAAAATGTTTCCATAGTTTTCATATTCACCAACAATTCCAGGTCCTCCATGCCCTCACCAATCCTTGATATGCTCATTCTTTTCAGTTTCAGTCATTCTAATGCATATGTAGTGATATGATGTTAATTTGCATTTCTCAAATAACTAAGGATTCTGAGCATCTTTTCATGTGCTTATTTACCATATGTATATTTTAGTGAAGTGTTTGTTCAAACCTTTTGCTCATTTTATTAGGTTGTTTTCTTATTATTAGTTTTAAGTATACTTTATAGATTCCAGATATAAGTTTTTTATGAGATTTACAATTTGCAAATATATTCTCCTAGTCTGTGGCTTTGTCTTTTGTCCTTAATAGTGTTCTTCAGTAGTACAGACAATAGTGTGGTAAGGGCCTGGGGTTGGAGGGCAGGTGCTGGCTAAAAGGGATCAATGGGGGGAAAAGGGGACATCTATAATACTTTCAACAATAAAGATAAATCTATATTTAAAAAAAAACAAAAAGTAGAACTAATGATGCTAATGAAGTACAACTTACCTTTTTTTGTTTGTTTGTGTGATGGATTATGCTTTTGGTGTCCTATCTAGGAAATGTTTTTTTTCAGAGCTCTGTGGTTTTAGGATTTACATTTAGGTGTATGATTCTTTGTTTTAGTTTGTGCATAGGGTAAAAGCTGTGGACCACATGCATTCTTTGCATTTGGGTATCCTATTGCTCCAGCACCAATTGTTGAATAGTATCTTTTCTCCACAGAATTGCCTTGGCATCTTTGTAGAAAATCAGTTGTGTATATATGCATGGATCTGTTTCTGGACTGTTTTCTTTTCCATTGATCTGTTTTTATATCTTTATGCCAGTCATGAGCACACTGTCATGATTAATTAGCTGTAAAACAAGTTTTTGGTATAAAGACTTTATTCTTCTCTTCCAAAGATCAATTGATTATTTTATGTTCTTTGCAATTCCATATGAATTTTACAATCAACCTGCCAAATTCTTTAAAAGAGAAGTCTGATTGGATTCTGAATCTACTAAATATATAGACCAATTTGGGGAGAATTGACATCTTAACTATATTGGATATCTCTATCTACAAACACAATATATTTCTTCATTTGTTTGGGTCTTCTTTCATTTCTTCCAGCAATATTTTGTACTTTTTAACATACAGGTCTTGTAAATCTTTTGTCCATTTTATTCCTAAGTAATTCATATTTTATGCTATTATGAATTATGTGTTTTTTTAATTTAATTTCTAATTTTTTGTTTCCAATACATAGAAGTAAAATTTGATTTTTGTTTATTGATCTTTTATCCTGTAATCTTGCTAAAACTCACTTACTACTTCTAGTAGCTTTTTCATAGATTCCATTGGATTGTCTATATAGAGAACATGTTGTCTGTGAATACGTGTTTTTTTTCTTGCATTCTAATTTGAATGCCATTTATTTACTTTTCTTACTATATTTTACTGGCTAGAACCTCCATAATGTAATGTTGAATAGGAGTGGCAGAGCAAACATTTTTGTTTTATTTATAAACTCAGGAGGAAGACATTTAGTTTTTTACCATTAAGGATGCTGTTAGTTATAGGTCTTTCATAGATGCCCGTCATGAAGTTGAGGAATTTTCCTTCTGTTATTAGTTTACTGGGAGTTTTGATCAGTGCCTTTGGATATGGATTTGTCAAGTGCCTTTCCTGCATCTATTGAGATGATCATAGGTTCCTTTTATATTTTAATATGGTGAATTACATTGATTGATTTTATATGTTAAACCAGCTCTTCATTCATGAAACAAGTTGTACTTGTTAATTATATATTACCGTTTTTTGTATTGTTTCATTTGTTTGGATAAAATATTGTTTAGAATTTTTGTATCTTTGCTCATAAATGTAATGGTTTATCATTTTCTTTAAAAAATGATAAACCATTACAGTATTCTCTCCTTTTCAATTTTCTGAAAGAGTTTGTGCAGAATTGATATTATTTTTTCCTTTACTGATTGGTAAAATTCACCAGATCAACAACTTAAGTGAAATGGACCAATTCCTTGAAAAGATACAGACTCCCAATGGTTGCTTAAGAAAAAATAGATAATATGAATAGCTCTAGATCTAATAAAGACATTGAATTTGTGGTAAAAAAAAATATTCCCATAAAGATTATGATTGAACTTTGTGGGTGTTGTGTTCTTTATTTATCTTGTGCATAGAATTAATTGAGTTTCTTGGATCTTTGGATTTATAGTTTTCATCAAAGGTTTAAAATGGCCATTATTTCTTTAAGTGCTTTTTCTGCCTCCCCAACATCTCTTTTAGATACACTTATGTTAAACTAATTGAAAGTATCCCACAACCCACTGATGTTTTTATTTATTTTTTAAATTCTTTTTTCTATCTATGATTTATCTTGGACAGTTTCTATTGTTTTATTTTCAAGTTCACTTATCTTTCCTTCTGCAAGATGCTATCTGCTTGTAATTCCATCCATTGTATTTTTTTTAATCTCAGAATTTTTGTTCTCATCACTAGAAGTTTGATTCATTTTTAAAAATATCTTTTATGCTTCTACATAACTTTTGAACATATGGAATACAGTTCCAATAACCATTTTTATATCCTTGTCTGCTAATTCAAACATCTGTGTCAGTTCTGTGTCAATTTCATTAGATTGCTTTCTCTCCTCATTATGGATTGTATTCTCCTGCTTCTTTGAATACCTGGCATTTTTTTTACTGGGGGCCAGACATTTTGAATTTTATATTTTGGGATACTGGATATTTTTGTATTTCTATACATATTCTTGAGCTTTCTTCTGAAATACAATTGAATTACTTAGAAACAGTTTGATCTTTTTAGGTGCCATATTTAAGATTTGTTAGATGGAACCAGAGAATTTAATCTAGAACTAATTATTCACAATAACCAAGGTAAGACCCTTCTGAGTACTCTTCCTACTTCATGGTGATTATGACGTTTTCTAGGGGTGATGAGAGCAGATACTCTTCCTGGACCTATGTGATTAACAGGTACTATTACCACTAAACTTTTCAGGTAGGTTTTTTCCCCCTAGCTCAAAATGTTTCCTTACATGCCTGTATTAATCAGTACTCTGCTGAATACTCAAGGGAGATACTTTGCAAAGTTCTGGAATTCTTGCTCTGCACAGATCAAAACAAAGGTATATTCTCAAGGTGATCACCTCTGTGGGCAAACGGCATGATCTCACCAAGATTATTTGAGAGGCACATAGTGTGGCTCTCACATTTGTCCACCCAGGGACCGACAGAAGTGTTTATACATGGTCTCTCCTCTGCCATTCTTTGAGGGTCAGCTGCCCATGGATGCTGGCCGAGTGGCATCATGCTGGCATCCCATGCTGAGGTATCAGAGAAGCCCTAGGGAAAAAAGCAAAAGCAGGTCACACTTGAGGTGAGATGCTGTCAGCTCAAGTGAGTGAAAGTTCCCAGTGCTGGAATCTGAGGTGAGACTGAAAAGACGTCAGGTAGGGAGCAATAGACATCTGATACAGATTATAATTTAAATATGTAATATAATTGCAATGCAAATCCATCACTAAGTTATATATTGAAATGATGCATACATCATTTGGAATTATCAAGACATAAAGTACTAAATAAAGAATAATACCATTTCAGTTTTAGCTGGAGGTATATTTATAACAATGCCCCACAGCAAGCTAGGTTATAGAATTTAACATTTTAAATTATTTTCCAAAAACTTTGAACTATATTAAGATGTACAGTATTTTTTAAAAAATAACCTTTTAGTATGAAAAGTTTTCCTAGAGAGGCTAATACACTGAACACCACCCAACACATACCCTCTTCCCCCAGTTTTAAGAACCTAAAGGTTTGATTACTTTATACTTTGTAATTTTTCTAAACAAAATCCAGTTTATGGACAATTATACAGAACAAATCAACTAGTTTCTTCAAGAAATAAGTAGCAAGGAAAATAAAGACAATAAGAAGGAACCCAAAGTTTGAAAGAGATACAGGAGAAAGCCACTAAAAAATGTGTGAACCTTGTTTGAATTCTGATTCAGACACACCAACTATAAACAAAGAAAAGATAAAATAATCAGAAAAATCTCAACACTGACTAGAAGTTTGATTATATTAAATAATTATTTTTTATGCCCTTCCTGGATTTAAAAGTGTTATTTCACTTACGAATTTTTAAACTGATTCTTATCTTTTAGAGATACTTACTGAAACATTTTGTATGAAATGATAATGTTGTCTCAAGTTTTTTTTTTTTTCACAATAACTGAATGGCAGGAGGTGGAGGTATAGATGAAACAAAAGTGATCATTGAAGAAACTCAGTGATTTGTTCTGCAGAATTGTCCATAAACTGTATTTTGTTCAAAAAATTTAAAAAGTGTAAAGTAATCAAACCCTTAGGAAAAATAAAAGTCTAGCAGAACATATTAAGGAACTAGCTAACTAAGGGCCACCGCTTTTTCCCCCTAATCTTTGTCACTGAGAACCCACATTTGTACAAAGCAGATGGCTTAAACATTTCAGTGGTCATCAAAATGGGTGCTGACTTACAAGACCTAAATGGTTAACATTGTTTACAGATCCAAAATTTAGGATTGTAACCAGGAAAGGGCCTAGAGTATGAAAATAATACACTGTTCATGAATATGCATATGCACGGGCATATATACATATATTTGTATGTCATATGTACACATCTAGATGTGTTTATAAACATGTTTAAATACATGAATTAAAGCCTTGTTTTCATTTTTTGATGAGGTTCACTTAGTCAGTAAATGAAAGCTTTGCCTCAGCCTTCATTTCTGCTAGTAAACAAGATAGAAACATAAGCAAACCCACACATTCCAAACATCTTCTCCTGCAAAGGGAATTTCTTTCAGCCCTAAAATATATATTCATACTTTTTAAAAAATGTCTACCCAAAGAGGTGTTTTTAAAGATCAAGAATGCTAAATGTTAACACTCAAAAATTGAGAAAACTTATTCTATATACGATGGTTGCTTTCTCATGGTGTAAAGTTCTATTGAGGGTCTTTTGGGGAAAACATCAAGCTCTCCGTGGGTGTAGTGCCATGGACAGATGGCAACATCAATATGATTTTTTCAAAGATGTTAATCAGATCATGCTTAAAGCCTTTCAGTATCTTCTCATTCCACTAGACCAGTGGTCGGCAAACCATGGCTCGTGAGCCACATGTGGCTCTTTGGCTCCTTGAGTGTGGCTCTTCCACAAAATACCACGGCCTGGATGAGTCTATTTTGAAGAAGTGGCGTTAGAAGAAGTTTAAGTTTAAAAAATTTGGCTCTCAAAAGAAATTTCAATGGTTGTACTGTTGATATTTGGCTCTGTTGACTAATGAGTTTGCCGACCACTGCTCTAGAATAAAATCTAAACATCAAGGGCATCTGTCCGTGCCTGTATTAGTTTTCTAGTGCAGCTGTAACAAAGGACCACAAACTGGATGGCTTAACCAACAGAAATTTATTGCCTCATAGTTCTGGAGACTAAAAGTCTAAAATCAAGACGTCAGCAGGGTTGGCTACTATTGATGGCTGTGAGGAAGAATCTGTTCATGTCCCTCTCCTAACTTCTGGTGGTTTGCTGGCAATCTTTGGTGTTCCTTGCCTTGTATATCATTATCCTAACCTCTGCTTTCATCTTCACATGGAGTTCTCCCTGTTTGTGTCTGTCTCCATGTCCAAATTTCCCTTTTCTGGAAGGACACAGATATATTGGATTAAAGCCCACACTAATGACCTCATGTTAATGTGATCATCTGCAAAAATCCTATTTCCAGATAACACAGTACTGTACAGGCACTGGAGGTTAGGACTTCAACATCTTCTTGAGGAGGGGGTGTTCATGATTCAACTTTTAACAGTGTCTACTTTTCTGATATCATCTCTTACCTCTCTTCTGCTTGCCATGGTCATACTGGCATTCCTACTATACCTACAACAGGTCAATGGCATCTTCTCCTGTTCTTTATGCTGAGAAACCTCTTCTCCTGTCCATCATAGTCTTCTCATTTAGGTCTCAAATCTAAGTCAGAGATGATGGCCCTGACCACCCTATCTGAGGTCTGTCTCTTCACCCACTGCTATTAGCCTATTTATGCCTGCAAAACCCTTACCACTATCTGAAATCTTCTTGTTCTTCTGTGTGTTTGCCTTTCTTATCTCAGAGTAAGGTATAAAAATAATCTAAAGAGTCACATTACCAAACAGAATAAAAATTTACCAAGGAAATTGGCAGAACGGGTCATTACCCAGAATAATGTTTTTTTTAAATATGGAAACATTACTAGCTTCCTTTCTCCCAAGATTGAAAATCATCTCTGATCTTTTTTAAGCCTCACTGACCATTCTGTTTAAAATCACAACTTTCCACCCCAACCAGCATTCCCGTATACCTCTTCCTTGTTCTGTTGTTCCACAACACTTCTCACCTTCTGAAAGACTGTATAATATACTTGTTCAAACTGTTTTTTAAAAAGGCCTTTCTCGCTTCCAGTAGAGAAACTAGTTTGTTTTATTCATTGAAGTAGCCAAAGAATTTAGGACAGTGCCTTGTACTTAGTATGTGTTCAATAAATATTTGTAGATAGTGGAATAAAAAGTGCTGCCTTGCTCTTTTCATCTCTAATTTGTTTGCCTGAGTATAATGACAATAGGAGAACTTCCTTTGTAAAAGAAACTGCAAAAGAAAACTCCAGATTAGAGGAGAGGGAAGCAGAATCACTAGGGTGTGCACCTTGCACAGTGTTTTTATACAGGCTCTGACTATCCTTGCTAACATTTTGATGTTTATTGGTGCCCACATATTAAAACTCCTGTTGGGTTGAATGAATCCTGCAGGGGCTGTGCTGGTCCTGGGCTCCAGGCTTCACTCTTGCCTTGACTAGAATTGGGATCTTGTCACTCTTCAGGATGAATGGTTGACTTAAAGACATGCTCTCTAGCCAAACCCCAATGCTTTCCTTTTTCCTACAAAAACTTTTTTTTTAACCATACCAACATGAAAGGCTTCCCAAAAATCCAGACCAACCTTTACCTTAATGGAGTCTGAAGCTCACTCTTCTGTTTATGATGTGTAAGAATTGAACTGGGAGATATAAAGTTTGCAGCTATTATGTAATCGAAACCATTTGTGTTTTCCCAAAGAGGAAAAAGGAGGCTAGAAGGGGATGGGGAGGCAGGGAGGAGAAAGAAAAGGAAAAATCCCAGAATTGGAAGCTTAGAGCCTGTGCAATGAGCAGGAAGTTGAAACTCATCCAGCTGTCACATAAGAACAGAAGAAAAATGCTTTATGTATTCAATCATTATTAAGTGTTCTGCATGTCTATTTCCCATGTTATTTGCCAGTATATATTGGTTTTCAAATGCTAGCATTTTAAGAGCAGGAGAATATTTGCTTTTAAGATAAAAATTGTTTCATTTTTGAAGGCCATAAAAACAAAGCTTCCATGTGATGAAAGAGGGAAAAAAAGTGATACCCTTACTTTCAAGCATTCTCTACTGAAACCAAAAAGGCCTCTCTTGCCTTTAACTTTGAAAGGGGCTTTCTAAATGAAGGGCCACTCAAGGCTAAGTCAGTAGTGTTCCAGCTCCGCAAATATATTTTAGAAATAAAGGGTTCAGTGCTCAGTGATGGTGTGGAGGTAGACAGGACTTCAAAGCAAGAAAGTGATTGCCAAGTGAGCTGCCAGTATATGACTCTCCCATAGAGAGCAGGTCCCTCCAAGTCAAACTAGGAGATGGAAAATTTGGGGAAGTAAAAGTCTTTGTGAACATTTTTCTCTTTTAGCTTCTATAAAATGGTCTGAACAAAGAAATCTCAATTAGAATTAAATCACTGAATTTATGAGTCTTAGCATTATGCAATGCTAGGACTAGAAAATGAAGAAAGCAGAGATGGCCCATGTCTCTCTTTTTTCAGATGAGAAAATTGGAGCATTGAGGAAAGCCTGACTTTCCAAGGCCACATGTGTATTCATCCTCTAAGCCAAGCTCCACGTCTCGTTATATAGTTATTTGAAAATAAACATTAAATGTAGATATTATGACTGTGATTTAGGCATTTTTTTCTTCTTTGGTCATCTAACAAGTGGTTCTCTGCTGTCCTTTAAAAAACCTTACAAAGGATCGTCTTACTTCTGGAGGTGGAAGCTCACATATCGCTCTTTAGTCTATTTACCTCATCCCTATAAAAGGCCATTTTGAGAACATATTTTATATACTTCAAGTCCACATAAACATAAAATCTGATCCCTTATGAATAGAAATGTTTGTGGTGGACTGTTAAAGAGCAACAGAGTTCTGATGCAGCTTTCCCACTGGCAGAGTTCCCAAATTCCCTTTAATGATGTCCATTTCTCCTAGAATTAAGGCTTTGTTTACTTCACCCTTCCTCATTGCCCATTCACTCTACCTCCTAAGTCCAGTTATCCTCTTTAGCTCTCTCTTTAGATATTTATATCTTGGCTTCATATCCAATACTTTTTTGGCTTCACATCAAAATTGTTTTCCAAGAAACCTAAATAATCTTGACACATTGATTGTCACCTCTTTACTTCCCTTGGTCTCTGAGTGGCATGTTTTTGTTTATCCAGTCCCTATGCACAATACTGTGCTAAACTCTCCTTAACTGAGATAAATGTTATCCTCTTTCTTTTAATACATCCTAAATTCCTAAATTCTTGATGCTTTTTACTTCTCTTACTTTCTATATTATGTTTGAAATAAATGGCTACAAAATTATATATGTCAGTCAGCTTTCTTTGTTCCTATAACTCTTGAATTTATGGACTCTGCAGTTTTAAAGAAGAAGAATTACATGAACACTAGTGTGTACACCATCAACTTAACAAACAGAATATTGTCAATATCATTGAAGCCCCCATAGGCTTCTCCTGATTGCATCTGCCTTCCTATTAGTTCAAAATGTTTGTTATTCCATTGTTTTTCTTTATAATTTTATCACTTCTGCCTATATCTTGAACATATGTTTAGTTTTGCTTTTTTGAGGTTCACAAACACGGTATCGTGTATATATTTCTATGACTTGCTTTTCTGGCTCACTATTTTTAATTAATGTTTATCAACACATGTTGCTTAATTAATTTTTATTGCTGTAAGGAATTCCATTTTATAACCATATCATCATGTACTCATCCTTCCTACTTTTGATGACAAATATTTGGGTAATTTCCAGTTATTTGCTTTTACAAAAAATTGCTGTTAGGAACACATTTATACATATCTCTTGGATTATTTATTAAAGAGTTTCTGTAGGATATAAAATTAAAAGAAAATTTACTAGGTCAAAGGCTACAAGAACCTTCAACACAATTTGATAATGTCGAGTTATTTCCTAAAATGGTTGTACCAAATTATACTCCCATTTGCTCAACATTGTCACTAACACTTGGATTTGTTCAACATTTTTTTCTAATTTGTGTGTGCCTGTGTGAAATATTCTCATTTATGGTGTTAATATGCGTTTCCCTAGGTACTAATGAAATTGAGCACTTTTAAAAATAGGCACATGGGCCATTCCTATTTTCTCCTCTGATACATGGGTGTTGATGTATTTTGCCACTTCTAAAAATTGGATTGTTTGTCCTTTTTAAATTTATTTATAGTTCTTTACATATTCTAGATTTCAAGCTTTTGTCAATAATGTATTGTAAATATTGTCCTTTTACTTTCCTAATGATCGGTTGTTGTTATTTTTTTTAATCTTTTTTTTTTTTTGGTGATTCCTAATTTTAATTTAGTCAAATCCACCTTTTTTTCCATAATATGTACTTTTTATACTTTGTTTAAGATATTCTTCATGCCCTGGCTGGTGTTGTTCAGTGGATAGAGTGTTGGCACACAGACTGAAGGGTCTCGGTTTGGATTCTCTGTCAAGGGCATATACCTAATTTGCAGGTTGGGATGTGTGTGGGAGGCAACCAATAGAAGTGTCTCCCTCACATCAATGTTTCTCTCTCTCCCTCTCCTCCTCCCTCCCTCCATTCCACTCTCTCTAAAAAAAAAAAAATCAATAAAAAAATATCCATGGTGAGGATTTAAAAAAAAATTCTTCTCTTACCTGAATTCATAAACATATTCTGCTATTTTTTCCTGAAACTATAAAACTGTTCTCTTAATCTACATGCATTTTTGTGTGTGTTTAGTATGAAATGGAATCCTACTTTTTTCTTATGAATAACTAACTAGATCAATATCTTAGAGAAAAAGTCTGATCTTTCCTAACCTGCAATGACAACTCAGGTTTCCATATTTGGATGAATTTATTTTGGTCTCTCTACTTCATTCCACTGGCTATGTGTTTATCCCTACATCAATATCACACTTTCTTAATAATTAGAGCTTTTATATTAAGGATCAATGTCTGGTAAGATGAGTCCTTTTGACAAAGTTCTTCAAGAATGTCTTGGATACAACTCACCTCAGGCAATGAGTTGGGCATTTTTCCATTTTATTTCCTCTGATAAAATTTTGTGTAAGGTTGAAATTTTCTGTTTTCTTTAAAAAAATTAAATCTCTATTGTTGAAAGTATTACATATGCCCCCTTTCCCCCCTATTGACCCCTCCTAGCCCATTTCTGTCCCTCCACCCCAGGCCTTCACCACCCTATTGTCTGTGTCCATGGGTTATGCAGACACGCATACAAGTTCTTTGGTTGGTCTCTTCCCACCCATGAAATTATCTGTTTCTTGAATGTTTGATAGACTTATTTGTAAAATGTCTTTACCTGGTGCCTTATTTGTGGGACGATTTTAACCATGGATTTAATTTCTTTAATAGTAGAAGATTATTTTGGATTTTTATTTCTTCTAAGTGATTTTTATTGTTATATTTTTCTAATAATGTGTGCCTCAGCTAGCTCCTGAAATTTATTGACATTTAGGTTTTAACTATATTCTCTTTTCTTTTTTAAAATGAGATGTTTCTCTAGATATGTCCCCTTTTCTATTCTTAATATTATTTATTTGCACCTTCTATTTTTTTTCCTTGACCAATATTGCCAAAAGTGAATTAATTTTATTAAACTTTCACAAGACAGCCATTTGGCTTTTTTAAATCCTCTCTATTTCCATCTTTGCTTTCTCTTTTATTAATTATTCATTATCCCTTTACTGTTACATCTCCTCCCCCCCCCCCCCATATTGACTAGCCCTTTAGCAAAGAACTTCATATATGAGTACACAGTTTGCTGGTTTATCTTGTAGTGCTAATAAAGAGTAGTAAGATTGGGGAATTTCACCCCATCCCCTCCTTGCCTTTAGCAGGAATTGGCCATTGCCCAATTGGGCAGAAGATGGCTTTGGATTTCAGAGGGTGATATATGGTATTAGGAATATCCGTAACCTCAGAGGAGAGTCTGAAAAGGACACATTACACCTCTAACAGCCCTAATCACACTGACCACACACTTAATGTCAGAATTTTCCTACTTGGCTTCTTTAAACTACATACTAATCATTTTCCAAATATGCTGTTCCTCACCTGTGTGAGAGAGATAACCTTTCCCACTGATTAAATATTTTGAGAGGAGGGTGAGTATTGGTGAGCGCAGGCAAGGAGATGGAGTTGATGAGGATGTAATGGATCTTTAAAAATGGACTCTTGACTATGAAATAAAATAAAAGAACAGAAAAGGGAAAACATATTGGCAATCATTTACCATTTTCTTTCTAAAGCATCCTAATAAACAAAAACTCATTTGGTCTTCTAACAGCCCCAACATCAGTAAAGTGGGCAGGGCAGGTATTCTGGAGAATACAGAATGAGAAGCAAGTGCATGGGGGTAGTTTCCTTGGGAAAGGAAGTCATCAACTTGACTGAAGACAGACTTTATAATGAAACAACTGATAATAGATTTTTAAAACCCTTTTGTTGAATTTCTGTGATGCATAAAGCTTCTCGAATAGATTTTTAGATGAACTTGATTAACAGGCAAGTTGTTTACATTGGTATGGCCTTCCTGAGAGTCGTCATTATTCTTTAGACTGATTTCCTTTTCAGGATCCAAGATATAATATACATCTTTAATTTATCTCATCACTCTTGTGGGGCACTTTCCAGCATATGCTATTGAATTTGTTAAGTGAAGGCATATCTCTATTTTGTAATCCATGAAAGCTGGTATTAAAGACAAAATAAATACACTTCAGGAAAGATAACATTTTTCACAACAGATGTGAGAGCAAAGAAACTGCTGACATGTTTATTAGCAATGGATAAACTGAACGTTTCAGTTTGGCCCAGCACCCAGAAAATGTAGATGTGTATCCAGATGCAAACCTCTACAGTCTGCTAAAGAAAATTTGTGTTGGACATTCTACAAGATTTCTGGCACTTCCTGCTTGACAAGAAGTATCCCCAAGAGCCACCAATCTCATGATATTTTGGTAGTATTTTTTTGTTTTTTTTCCCCTCGCTCTGGTAAGAGCTAAGAAGTGCAGCAGGGCACAGTATTTACATAATAAAAAACAAGAACTGAGAAATTTACTAAACTATTTTCTCTTTATTAATCTTCACCTGAGTATATTTTTTCCATTGGTTTTTAGAGAGGGTGAAAAGGAGGGAAGAAGGAGGAAGGGAGGGAGAGAGAAAGAAACATGTTTGTGAGAGAGACCATCTTTTAACATCAACTGGCCACCTCCTGCACATGCCCCAACCAGGGATGGGGAGCGAACCCACAACCCAGGTATGTTCTCTTGACTGGGAATTGAACCCAAGACCCTTCGGTGGATGGGCCAATGCTCCAACCATTGAGCAACACCGGCCAGGGCTAAACTATTTTTGACCTTCAAGTTAGAATAAAAAGGTGTGTCTGGCTGAGAATACAGGATGCCTGGGTCATCTTTCTGCACTCTAGGTGCAGAAATTTACTATTTGTGAGTAAACTAAACATTTTTTAGTTCTTGCAAACATTTGTTTAAATGCATAAGGCCTCAGTTTAATTCCTTGATTTGTTTTTCCCTTGATGGGAAAGTACTTGTCTAAGGTCTTAGCAAATTTCAGCATTTAGTGACATTTTTTTTTTACATATCGACAAATACCAACCAGAAAGTCAAACTCAACATAGAAATCCATGCTTTTAATAATATTTATTTATAATAAAATATACATTAGGCAGTGTCCCAAAACTAAGAATTTGGCATTGTGTCTGTCTGCTCTGGTTGTGTAAGGTCATCACGTTGATTAAATTTTTGATTAAAGTATATTTCTGACTATTTCACCAATAAGATTTTTTTAAATGACAATATTAATAGCTACCATTTATTTAACCACATATGCCAAGTACTGTGGTGTTTGCTTTACATGAAATAGTAATAGACACTTACATTTTTGAGCATTTAGTGTGCTACACACTAAGTTTTTACTGGAATTATTTCATTTACTTCTTTCAAAAACTCCTCGAAGTCTCACGATTATACTAGTTATGTATTTTATAGATGACAAAACTATGGCTTAGAAAATTTGACATTCAGTAAGATTTTCAAAAGAAAATTTAGTGGGGGAAAACTGTTTTAAGATGTTTTTATAGCATTGAGATTGTTTTTATGAACTTGTTTAGAACTCAGAAGTCCTTGAAAGTTGCAATGGTGTTTATTCCATAAATCTAAGAAATCATATACCGATTTGCTGATGGCTGGCCATTGCTGTTCTCAGTGCCAGGAGAATGTGAGCCTGTGATGTGTTGCTCAGACAACTGAGCTTATTGGAGGCAGCAGGACTCAGAAACCAAGAATCTAGGGCAGAACCTGGGATTAAAACAAAAATTAGGTTTGGCTCAGTGGATAGAGCATCAGCCTGCGCACTGAAGAGTCCCGGGTTTGATTCCGGTCAAGGGCACATGCCTGGGTTGTGGGCTCGATCCCCAGTAGGGGGTATGCAGGAGGCAGCCGATCAATGATTCTTTCTCATCATCAATGTTTCTATCTCTCTCTCTCCCTCTCCCTTCCTCTCTGAAATCAATAAAAATAAAAATATTTTTAAAAATTAGGACAAAATAAGTAGATGTTTAAGATATTGGATTTACATCTGATTGAGCAGCAATAGCAAAGTGAAAGTATTCAAAAATCTAGAAAGCAGTATTCATGGACCTCTTCCAGTCTGGCTTCTTGCTCTCTTTATTTCATATTGTAGAACTTGATCTGGAACTTGTGCTAGAAAGTCATCAATATGGATGAAATTTGAGGCATCATGTTAAATTAATGTCCTTGTGTACATGTTTCTGGTACAATAGCAATGCATAATTATATTTTCAGGAGTGTCTAGAAACAGACCATTTTGAATATTTGCTTATACAAGCCAAATGTAATATTTTAACAATTTTTGTTACAAAGAAATATAGTGATTATGAAAATGTGCATACCTTTTGTCAGACTTACTCATCTTTGTATTTTATGAGAGCCACCCAAGAAAAACTAACTTAATTTGCTTCACAGTCACATCCTATTTAGGATCCCAAACCATGTTACCCTGCTTGGTCATTTACCTCATTCACCAGACATGCTTCTAAATGGTTGTGACTATTGCTAACATTCAAATCCACTCTTTAAAAGTGCAGATTTGCAGCACTGAGTAGATAGCAGAGAAGGTTTTAGAGGCTGCTATGGCAACACAAAAGGCGTAATCACAAGAAATGATTGGACTGTGAAACAGCAACGGCATTAGAATATATTGTTTCCTAAGGCAACTGCTTTCTTAAAATGTAAAGTGAGAAGTATTTCCTTTGAACATACCAAACTTTATATATTTAGAGCAGTTGTTCTCAAACTCCAATGTTCACAGAATAATTTAGAAATATTAAAATAAATTTGCACAGTGGTTCCATTAATAGAAACTTTGGGATCCAAGTCTCAATTAATCCAGTGGGTCTTCAACAGACTCGAAGATCTGCATTTTAAAAAGCTCTCTCAAGGGATTATCAGGCACATGATCAACAGGACATTTTCTACAATATACCCATCTGGACACATTATTACATAGTCACACTCAATACACCCAGGAACATAACTTGACTATTCCATGTTTGCTTTCCTTAAACCATCTTGAGATTCCTTAATACCATGTTTGGACTCTTGTGGTTATTTTTAGTTTCCACTTAAGTATAATAGTTAAACTTTTTACTATGACCTTATGCTAGTCATTCTTAGTGGATTACAAATGAAATCCCTAAGATTCAGAATGTAACCTCTCCATAGTGTCCAAAACTACAGGCAGATAGCTTTGTCTGTACTTGGATTTTATAGTAGCCCTTAGGAAGGAAGTATGGTTTCATAAGTACACCAAAGTGTATAGGACAAGGTCCCAGCTTTGAGGGCACTTCTAATCTAGAGAGGAAAAAATCCAAACATCTATTTAGAGTGGAATTGATAAAGAAACTGTGGTGAGTTCACACATTGGAGTGCTATGCAGCAGTGGGAATGAATGAACTATAGCTGTATGCACAAACATGGATGAATATCACAAATACAAGTTCAGCCAATTAAGTGAGTTATTAAATAATACAATCAGAGTGACTCCATTCATAGAAAACTCAAAATAGGCAAAATGAACCATACATTTAAGAATGTATACATTAGTGACAAAACTATAAGGAAAACCTAAGCAATTAATGCCACAAAAATGAAGATAATTGTTACTGATGGAGTAGTTATGATGAGGAAGGAGCATACAGAGTGGGTTTGGGTGCTATCAGTGTTCTAGTTCTTGATACTGATAGTGGTTACATAGTTGTTTGCTTTATAATTATTTGTTAACTAGAGACCCGGTGCACAAATTTGTGCACAGGTGGGGCTGACTGAGGGGAGGGGCCGTGGGAAGTTGCCTGGCCATCCCCGCCCCCATCAGGCCAGTTGGCCGGCTGCAGTGTGCATCATAGCGACTGGTCATTCTGGTCACTTGGCTTATATATATATATATATATATATATATATATATATATATATATATATATATTATGTTAAAATACACAAATAAAGTTTACTTTGTTTTACTTACCAACACATACAATAATTAATCAAATAAAAACAAAAATATAAGAGGGAAATCTGGAATTTCTATGATTGTCATACACACAGACATTACACATGGATATTTATCTATTACTGTGTAACACACCACTTATCCAAACTTAGTATCCTAAAACAACATTACTTTATGGTTATGATTTTGTGAATTGACCAGTCTTAGCTGGACAAGGGCAGAACGGTTTAATATTGCTTCTTCTCTCAAAGTGGGGCCCCTCAATGGGATGCCTATTAGGGCTGGGGCTGATGAGGCATCTTTCTCTCTCCGGGGTCTCTGTGGCAGGATAGACTGCTTTATCTTGTGGCTCAGGGCTCCAGTAAAAAACTTCTAAGATCATAAGTCTTAGAATGCAAGTGCTTATCAAACCTGTTTGCATAATGCTTGATTATGTCTCAATGAGCCCAAAGTCAATGAGGGTGGGGTCTGTACAATGTCATGAAAACCATAGAGGGGCATGCTTTATTGGGAGCCACCAATGTAACTGTGTACCATAATTGTATATATATGGAATATACACACACAGATATACACATATAGATTATGTAATGATTTATATGTGTGTAAATAGGTAGATGATAGATAGATAGATAGATAGATAGATAGATAGATAGATAGATAGATGGATGACAGGAGAAAAGTCTCAGTAGTGTAAGGATGGCCCCACTTGAAGATAAGAGAATGGTTCAAATGATTACTATGTCCCTCCCAAATTTAAGATTCTGATATTTGTTTGGTGAGTCTCAAGTTTGCTTTTGCACAGTCACTGTCATCTCTATTTTCCTTAGTCCAAGTTGACTAAAGTAACCAGTAAACAAATTGGATGCTAAAAGAAAACTATTGCTGAAATTCTGCCATTTCAGCTGACACTGACATGGCTGTGGTCATCTGCAGTTACATACCTGGTACTTAGAAAGAACAGCCATCAGCACTGCTGTACTGGTTTCTAGGCTCAGTTGGAAGTTAATAGCAACTGCATTTGACTTTCTTCAGCTAGAATATCCTTTCAGTGGTAACGCAATAATGACTTTTCTACCAGCTTGGGAGGTACCATAAACACCACGTAAAGAACACTTCAGCTTTTGGCCCCACTCTGGGAGCACATGGATATGTCCTGTGGGAGGTGTTTTGAGTACTGGTACATGGCTCCTGAGATTTGCCACATGAGATTTGGTGTAAGACACAAAGCAGGCAGGGAGGAATCCTTGAAAGGAAAGCCAACAAGCATGCTGATCACATAGCTTTGGGAATGTGTTTTAGCAGTTTGGCTGAAAGCCTGCCCTAGTTTAGCATTTCTTGTAAGCAGTTATGTGGTAATCCTTTTTCTGTCAGGCCATAAGCTCTCAAGGGACATGAACTAGATTGTTTGCTCTCCTTGTAACTCCCCATGGAACCCTGAACTCACTAGTACACTGTACCCCGTGGGCACTCACTCACTGTTGATGGCCTAATAGACCCAAATCTCAAAATCCAGAATCATTATTAGCATGTTTAACCAAATATTTTTGGAGTTTGAAAGAGGTCTTATTTTGAGTTTTAGGGGGATGCCCACCTACTTCTTTATTCCAAACAGCCCTGTGTGTCTATCAGAAACTTTTCATACCCAAATACGTATTTACAAAGGACTCAGCTCAGCTAACAGCCCCTTGGCATATCACAGATCCTCATGCTCAGGCTCCTTCTCCAAACCCTTGAAAACTGTCCACACTAAAGGGTGGCAATTCAGTCTTTCACCAAGCCTGGATAAGGTGATGCTTCTGAAATGTTCTAGAATGCAAAGAACAGAATTCTACAGCAGATTTCTCTCTTGGTCTTTCCCTCTTATATGCATTGACTGAAACATGTATCCATATGTTTAAGGCCATATAATGGGACTTCCAGTTTTTCTTTTTACATCAGACCTTTCTCTAAAGAGAACCTCAATTAATGACTTATGTGTCCAGATTTTTTATTTGAAAATCCTATTTGAAGTGTAATTAATGATCCACCAGTAAACAATACTGAAATATGTACTTGAATGAATGTTGGTGATTCACTTCAGATAGACAGGCAATCATTTGGGTGTGTACCATGGGTCAGATACTATTGTTCTCAGTATCTGAAAGGCTGTCTAGAATCAAATAATCTATCATTGTGAAGCTGGTCATTTCTGACATATCTCCTTTTCTTTTTTAATTTTTCAAGACAATTGAAGTTATGAAACTAAAAACCTTCACTCTTTATTTTATCTGCATTTATATTTTCAGGTTTAGTTTGACTCCTCTATACCATATACTTCCAGCTCTATCTTTCACTTGAAGATGGAATTTCATGAAGTGTGTCAAAGTACAAATTTCATATTAGTGAGATTAATCTATTATCTATTTCCCATCTTAAATATAACACCTCTTTTAAAAAGTTTTGATGGAGGCTTTATAAGGAAACATGAAAATAACTCTAGAGGGTAGAGACCACCCAGTCTACAACTATTTAACAATACTGATAGGATTTCTATTGTTTTGAGAGGAGGATTACCATGACAACAGTGCCACATTTTTCACTACCTTTATGCAGGGCATGGTGACAGCTCTCTGGGTAGTTATTGCTTTACATAATGTTACCACAGTTGAATGACAAAGCTTACCAACCTAACAGCTGTGGCCAGTTGGGAGAAGGCATGTTCTCTGGTCATGATTCTCAGAGGCAGGCTACATGCTCTCCACCTGAGAGATGGTCTCTCTTCAGACATCAAGCTGGCCTGAGGATCCTATACTGGGACATCTCTCTTCTCTCTTCACACTGGCCAGAATAAAAGTGCATTCTATGCTTCCCAATATCAGAGCTACCCTTCCTCAAAGTTCCTTCTAACCACCATCATGTTCAGGTTTTTAAAAGCTGCCACTTTCCTCCTGGGATATTTGGATGTTTGAGAAAGCTATCTTTCCAAAAGTTTTATGTTCAAAGCACATACTAGTTTTGAGAAAATACTTACTTCTTGGCTCAAAATGAGAAGATGTATGAATGGGAAAATAAGTTACTTGGGTGTGATAACTGAGTAGCTGGCAACAATAAGTTTATATCTCTTTCAAACTTAGTATGTTTGAAAGAGATAGTAACTTTTAAATATTTTTATTAATTTAAGAGAGAAAGGGAGAGGGAGTGAGAGATAGAAAATCAATGATGAGAGAGAATTATTGATCAGCTGCCTCCTGCACACCCCACACTGGTGATCAAGCCCGCAACCCAGGCATGTGCCCCAACATAGGGCGATGCTCAACCACTGAGCCATGCTGGCTGGGATAGATATTAATTTTTAATTATGAGAAATGGTAACCTTTTATGCCCTCAAAACCACAGTGTTTAAAAATTAACAAATAACAGAAAAATATTGTAATGAAATTGATTCCAATTGGCCAAGATGCTCACTTCTCTCTTGATAAATCAGTATTAACCATTATTTGCCTACGCTAAGAATGTGTTCCTGTTAAAGCTAAAAATAGATCCCTAAGTATCAGTGTGAGATCCTCATGAACACATGCATTTGTCATTCTTCAGCCAGGGTCAAGCAGCACTTAACCCATCCCACAGCAGCTAGGAGGATGACTTGCTTCTAGAAAGCTGCCACTCTTAAACAGTTATGGTATCAGGAGACTTTGAGCAACAGACCAGTGATTTCCAAACACATCTAAAGATGCATGCTAAGCCAGGACACATCCTCTTTTTATCTTCTTTAAGTTTTGGAGGTTTTGGAAATATTCAATGCTGAAAAAATTTTCCTTGACAGAGTTAGGAAAGAACATTAAGATTTTATGCTTTAAAAAATTAGATGTGCCCTAACTGGTTTGGCTCAGTAGATAGAGCATTGGCCTGCAGACTGAAGGGTCCCAAGTGTGATTATGGTCAAAGGCATGTACTTTGGTTGTGGGCACATCCTTAGTAGGGGGTGTGCAGGAGGCAGCTGATCGAAGTTTCTCTCTCATTGATGTTTCTAACTCTCTATCCCTCTCCCTTCTCTCTGTAAAAAATCAATAAAATATATTTAAAAAAATAGATGGTATTGGAGTTTTTTTCTTTACTACAAAGGCAGGTGAAAAGAAAACTTTTTGTATTGCTTTGATCATCCTGATTAAGGGACAGAGAAGGAAATTTCAAAAAATAAAATATGTTTTTATTGTTTTGAGTCACTATTTCATGCATGTTGATTTTCAAACAAAGGATTTTGACCTGAGAGTCATGGGGGTGGGTGGAAGTGGTGGAGGGGGAGAGGGTCGGGGAGAGGAGAGAAAAAAGAAAAAAGTTCTGTTCATGTGGGGAGCAGAGAGGTGTTTATGAATGTGCTCCGGATTAGAGAAGTGGTAACAGTGATGAGCTAACTGAGTTAGTAAGAGCATGAGGCAATGAATTTGACAGCCCTGGTTTCAAACCTAGCCTTCACCACTGGTTGTCTGTGACACTTGGGACAAATTATTTAACCTCCTTGCTTTCACCTCCTAATCTGTAATAGGTGCAGAGCAACATGAAATCTACATTGCTTTTAGAATTGAATGAGATCACACAAAAACCCTGAACACAGTGCCTGGCCCAGCTTAAAGCTGCTGTTAGAGTTTTTATTATTCTCTTCTGGCAACAGATTTTTATGGCTGTTTTGACAGTTTAACCTCACATCTCTACCAAGTTGCCAAAAGAGAATTTTCCATCCCTGCCCCTCTTAACCACACCCTGCTTTAATCATGAACCGGATTTCAACACCATCCCTGAGAGGTCACCACCTTCTACAGATTTTCTCTGTGTAGTTTTAAATTTCACTGCACCTACAAATGTTAAAAGCAATCTATCAACCAAAGTGATACTTAGCACCTCTTATTAAGAAACTGTACTGTTAGAGTATGCCCTTACAGTCTAGAAAGGGAAAACATGTTAGACATGAGTGAGGACATTCACAATATCCTCCATTCCAGTGACTTCAAGACAGTACTCTATGTTTTGTTCAGGCAGGGAGAGTTTATGCTTTATAAGCCGTCTCTCCAAGGGCTACCAATATCTCAGCAATGTCAGCATCATCCAAAACTTCTACATAAGCCCCTATCTATCTATCCCTCCCTCCCTCCCTCCCTCCATTTATCTTATAAAATAGTTCCAATGATGGAGCACTGTAGGTTTAAAATTTTTCTCCTCACCTTTGATTGATGTTCTGTGTTGTTTTTGTTTGTTTGTTTGTTTTTTCAGATTTCAATTTTGTTGTGAAACACACCACACCCAATTTGTAATGTAATTATCCCCAAAACATTGGGAACTTCAACTTTGGAATGGATCTTGACAATTCAGTTATTCTCCATCTGTATCAGCTACTTCTTGTGCAATGATGGAAAACATAACTAAATTTGGCTTTAACAACAACAACAACAACAAAAGCAGAGCG
The DNA here is from genome assembly GCF_963455305.1 of Plecotus auritus. Lineage (NCBI taxonomy): Eukaryota > Metazoa > Chordata > Mammalia > Chiroptera > Vespertilionidae > Plecotus > Plecotus auritus. The sequence continues at coordinate 27,560,241 of NC_137778.1, forward strand.
GGGAGTAGAATCTAACTTTTTGGTTCTTCTAACCAAAAAAGGTAAGGGTAGAACCAGCTAGGGACTTGACAGGTGCCAATAAACATTAATTGTGCTACATACTTCAATTTTACATTTTTAAAGTGGTTGCTTCATTCTTACATTCCATGAGTTGGCAAGCTTCAAGTCCAGTTGGCCCCAAGTTTATGTCTAAGAAAGAAGAGAGTTTCTTTTTATCCCCCCTCTCTTTCTCTCAAGTCCTATCAAAAGACACATTGGGTGGGAGAATTCTGTGAACACAGAAGGTCAAATGGATGCTAGGTACAGTTGCAAGGTAGCTGGTAGACTGTACTCTCCTCAAGTAGCTGCAAGGCAAGAATAAAATGGTTCTTTAAATTAGGCTACCCTGAAACTTCACACTTTCACCTCTTCTAGACTATTTGGAAATAACCGTCCTATATGGCCATCTCAAAGTATCTCATCATATGTTAAATAGCTTCTCACCACGTGTTAGTCAAGCAGTATAGTTTGAAGAAACATTCAGACAACTGTACCACAGCTTTCATAATACCCACCTCTTCATGTAAGCCATCAGATGTTTCATCCTAATGTTAAGGGAAAAATAACAAGAAGATAACTCTTTTAGGTTTGTGTGCTGTGCATACACAGTTTAAAACAAAACAAAATAAAACAGACAAACAAAAACAGAGAGCAGCTTACACCTTTGAGATATATTAGATCCATAAAGATTATTCTCTCAAGTCCAAACTTATGTGGACCCAGGGTACACAAGATGATTTGGTTCATTACTGCTCCCTTTATTGAGAAAGCTCAGAGGGTTCCTAGGAATGCTCCCTATGACTTTAGGAAATCAAACAAAACACAGATTTGCCTGAGACCTTACATTTTGGAGTCTGTGTTGTCTTGGCCAAGACTAATTCTTCATAATCATGTTAGTTATCATTTCAGAAAAATTTAGAATGACTTAAATTGTAATTGATGATTCATTGGATAGGAACGTACATGGTTTAAGTTTCATGGGGTGAGGAGAAAGCTTGTTAAATACAGTCAGGGCTTTTAAAAAGATTGTAGATAGAATTTTAAAGCAATTTAAATGAAAAAAAACTTTTCAAAACAGATTACAGCTGCAGTCCTATATAATAAAAGCGTAGTATGCAAATTGTCTCCTCTACCGGGAGTTCCTCTGGAGAGTTTGACCAGGGGGCAGGGCCAGCCGGAGGAAGGGAGGGAGGCCCAGGCCCTCAGCTGGCAGCCGCTAGGGACCCTACCAGTGCATGAATGTAGGGCACAGAGAGAAAGGCGAGGGCTGTGTTTGCTATTTAGGTCTAATAACCCAAAGTGGATTAGTTGACATTTTTGCTTCCCTTTTATGAACATGGATCCAATATTCAGTTGTTCAAAAGCAAATTTCCAAGTGTGTATGTTTTCTAAGAAATTAATGTTTTTCTTCTGCTGGATGCTTTTGAACTTAAAGAGAAAACAGTTACAAAAGACTACATTTAAACTGGTATGAATTGTAAAGTGAAAATTTTGGATTATTCAAGGACTTTAATTATTTATGCTTCTTTTGGTTTTAGTTAATACAAACTAAGTTGAATTGCTCTATCGCTTTTTCATGTGTTACTAGTCTTCATCCTCTTGTCGTCCAAATATACCTTCTTTTGATAAAAGCAGTGCTGGATATCCCAAGAATTCACCATGACACGGAACAGCCCCTTCTTGAATGGGCGTATGTGAAAGTTGAAATGCAAAGTAAAATTTGAAGGCCTATTTACAAGCTTGCCCTTTAGCATTCCCAATTTAGCCTTACTCCTCCCCACTTTTTACTGTCCTCTTTCGGGAAAGCTGGACAGCTCTTCAAGGATCAGGATAACTGCTCAAGTTACACTCTATATGGAAGCTCTGGCACTCTGCTAGTTTTATACAAGGGTTTTATTAAATCTATGCCAAACAGCTTCCCATCATTGGATCAGCTAAAGATGAAAGTTTTTTGCTCAAGTGACAATTTTTTATTAAAAGCAGTGTGTGTGTGTGTGTGTGTGTGTGTGTGTGTGTGTGTGTGTGTGAAAAGATGGAAATCTGCCTATATCAGATACTGGGTTTTCATACTAACACACAAGTTTGCTTCCTAACTGGTTCTCATGTTTTCTTATAGTTGGCTTCTCAACAAGATGATTCAGAAAATGCTGCTGAGCTGTGGTGCACAAACAAGGACATGAGGTACTGGTGACTCAAACCTTATCAAATAGGCTGGGGATTCTCTGTACAGTCCAGGGAGTGAGTGTCCACTTGAAAAGATATGTAGACAGAAACATGGGAAAACTTGGTTGTAACAAACTAAATGGAGAGTGCGTTTGTTTGGAGGTTGTTCTTAAAGACTGCTTTTAGCAGTATGGTATCTGTATGGCAATTACTGAGAAGAGTGAAACCCATGATGGCAGCCTCATTATCCTCCCCTGTATAAGAGTGGCACTTATGGGTCCTAGAAGAGTCTTGTAAATTTTAGTAAAAATCAAAACTTTTTAATTGACAATTAAGACATTTGGCTATGATTATAAACTCAGAGAAAAACATGGGATTGTAGGCTTTCCAATCAGGACTGAACTTGTTTGTTTGCTTTTCAACATTTGGGCTGATTAGAAATCTTTTAGTTGATAGAATTTTGGGTTGTTTCCAGCTTGGGGCTATTATAAATAAATCTTCTATAAACATTTGAGTACAAGTCTTTGGGTGGGTTATGTTTTTATTTCTCTTGAGTAAAAGCAAAGAGTAAAATTTGTGGGATATCTGGTAAGTATATGCATGTTATTTATATGGTTAAACATAGAGAAGCGATTGTACAATTTTGCACTTCCACCAGCAATATATATGAGCTATAGTTGTTCCATATCCTTGTCAACATTTGGTATGGTCAGTTTTGTTTTTTTAATTTTTGCCATTCTATTGGGTATGTATTCATGTCTTATTGTAGTTTTATTTGCATTATCCTAATGAATAATAACCTTGAGCATCTTTTTCTGTGTTTATTTTTTACCTTCATATATACTTTGGTGATAGGTCTGCTAAAATATTTTGCTTATTTTTCATGTTGTTTGTATTTTCATTATTGAGTTGTAAATATTTTTATGTATATTATATAGGTTCTTTGTCAGATACATTTTTTGGAAATATTTGCCTTTTCATTTTATAAATACTGTTTTTAAATGAGCTAGCCTTTTAAATTTTGTTGGGCTTCAATGTATCAATTATTTTTTATTATTTGCAGATTTTTTTTGTTCAATCTAGGATATCTTTGGCTGAAGGTTACAAAGATTTTTCTTGATTGTTCTCCAGAAGTGTTATAGTTTTAGCACTTACATTTAGATCTACAACCCATTTTGAGTTAATTTTTCTACATGATGAAAATAAAGGTCAAGTTTAATCTTTTTCATTGTGAATATCTAATTGCTCCAGCACCATTTGTTGATAAAAATACCCTTTCTCCATTGAAATACCTCAGCACCTTTGTCACAAAACATTGACCCAATATGTATTTGTCTATTGCTGGACTGTCAGTTCTATCCCATTGATCTATATTTCTATCTTTTTGCCAACACCATTCTATCTGGATTAATGTAGCTTTACAGGCTTAAAAGTAGGTACTGTAAGTCCTACAACTTGATTTTTCTGTTTCAAATTTTATCAGGGGCAATTTTAGATCCTTTGTCCTTCCATATAAATTTTAAAATTAGCTGTTTAATTTCTACAAAAATAAAGCTATTTTGACTGGTTTTGCATTGAATCTATAGATTAATTAGAGAAGAATTAACATCTTAATATTGAGTCTTCTAATCCATGAAAATAGTATATATCTCCATTTTATTTGTCTTTTTAACTTTCTCTTCACAATGCGTTGTAGTTTCCAATGTACAGGTCTTTATAATCTCTCCCTCCTACTCTCTACCCCATCTCCTCCTGGTAAGCATTGATCTGCTTTCTGTCACTATAGATTAATTTTCCTTCTATACTTTCTAATAAGTAGAATCATACTTTAGTGTTCCACTTCCTTTACTTAGTATAATTATTTTGAGAGTCACCCACATTGTAGTGTGAATCAACACTTCATTCCTTTTTATTGCTTAATAGTAGTCCCTTATATGAATATACCACAATTTGTTTATCCATTCACCTGTTGATGGATATTTAGGCTGGTTTTGAGCTATTACATATAAAACTTCGGTGAGTACCGGTATACACATATTTCTTTGAGTTCATGCTTTTATTATTCTTAGATTAATACCTAGGATGGAAAAGTTGGATTTCATGGTAGATGTATGTTTACTTTTATAGGAAACATATTATCCAAAGTGGTTGCATAATTATATATTTCCACCTGAAGTATATGAGATTTTCATTTGTCTCATTACTATATTATTTCTGAAATTCATATTTTCTTTGACTATGTTAACTAAAAAATCTCTTTTGTATATATTTTAAAATACTCCATATTTTCATATTGACATTTCATCTATGAATTAAAGCCTTTCAAGATGCAACCACTATTAGGGGGACAATTGAGCGTGGTGTTGCATTTTTACTGTACATACAAAAATTAGTATTTGATTCTATTCTATTCTTGTTGAAAGCTGAGATGTGAGCCTGAGAGCTGCAGCAACCATGTTTAGAGTCAGCCCAAGAGAATGAGGCTGGTGTGCAAGGAAAGAAAGAGAGAGAACAGATAAAGGTGGAGTTGAGACAGATTGATATAATTCAGATCCCTGGCTTTAGCATTTGTTACATGAGATACTATATTTCACTTTTTGCCTTAAAAGGGATTTTACATGTCATCTCTGCTCACATGCTGCATAATCTAGTTGATGAGGCCACAATAACATAAGAATAATAACACACTATCTAATGAAAGGAAAAGGCAGAATATGACATCCTGCTAAGTGATACCTTTATGCTTCTACTGTACCACTTCTCAGGCTGAGGCTTCTGTTATGTTTCTATAGTATAAAGCTTCTCCTATTCCTGCTCAAGAGTCTGGAGCTCTTGTGAGGAGTATGTGTAGGTAGATGGTATTTAGGTAATGATATGTCTGCTTATAAAATACTTGTACAATTTTATAATTTCATGCCTCATTTACTTATTTTAAAACCTTCACTTGGGCTTCATCACCATTAATAAGTTCTCAGATTTTTTTAGTTTTTAAGTTGAAAGGTGTTACGTTAAAGATGTTCACAGGTCATCTTAAGTGTTTGAAAGTTGCCCACAGATAAAAGATATTCAGAAAGTAAATCTTTCTCTTATTGTTAATAAACAAACTGGTTCAAATAAGTATTTGCCTGCCCGAGCAGTCCACTTACCCATGAAGAAACTTCCAGTAGCAAGTGGTATAGTCAAGAATCTCTTACTAACAAAGCATTGCCATCAAATGTACAAATGCACACCTAAAAATCCTATAGGATCAGAAATCTGATCAACTCCAAAATTACTCTGCTGATGCTTCGTCTTGACAAAAACAAACAAAAGAAAGGTGTACAATCACACAACGTTTTAGTAACCAAGGACTAACACTTTTCCCTAAGGTTCTTCATCTCATGCAAGGCCAGGCAGTGCCCTGTTCAATGAATATCATGGACTGCTGACAAGATCTGTATTTTTTAATCTGGAAACTCCTAGAAGATAGCTTTTTAACTCTTTCTTTTCTACTCAGGAAAGAACTTAGATCATCAACTATAGATGCATTTAAAGTTCATGGATGCTGGGCCTATTGGTGTGATTGAATTTAATAAATATTTCATGTAAATTCCAAGTAGCTAAGAAACTGATTAGCTAAGGTAATGTGAGCATTGGAAACGCGAATGTAATTTTCAAGGTGATTGGCCTTACATAGTGGATAGACCAATAGAGAAACCATGCCTAGCAGAGCAGTGCCTGGGTCTGCTTCTATCCAACCTGACCAAGGCAATCAAACCAGAGTTTTACCACATGCCTACAGATTCTGAATAAATTGGCAGCTACCCGTGGTTCAGGGATTTGAAGAAGACTAAGGCATTATTTTATTTTAAAAAAAACACACACACAAAAAAAAACACACGCCCTAGCTGGTTTGGCTCAATGGATAAAGCATTGGTCTGTGGACTGAAGGGGTCCCAGGTTCGATTCCAGTCAAGGACACATGCCCGGGTTGCAGGCTCAATCTCCAGTAGGGGGCATGCAGGAGATAGCCAATCAATGATTCTCTCTCATCATTGCTGTTTCTATCTCTGTCTTCTCTCTTCCTCTTTCTGAAATCAATTAAAATATATATATATATATATTAAAAAAAAAACAACGGCAAGGGCTGAAATTGTCTTTAGAAAACAACAACAACAAAAAACCACACATTAGAGAATTCTGTCCAGCTGCATGGTATCTCGTGCAAGGGAGACATCTTGTGTTTCATCAAGCCCAGAGGTTTTCTTTTCAGTAAGGACAGATGGAAGCTTTTCTTCATTATTCTCAGTGGTCGGCAAACTGCGGCTCGCTAGCCATATGCGGCTCGTGAGCCGCGGTTTGCCGCTATGTTGACTAATGACTTTGCCGACCACTGACCTAGACTCTCGATTCCAATAATTATAGGCTGTTGTTGTTCCTTGTGATTAAGCCCCTATCCCAGTGGTCGGCAAACTCATTAGTCAACAGAGCGGCAAACCGTGGCTCACAAGCTGCATGTGGCTCGCGAGCCGCAGTTTGCCGACCATTGTCCTAGGTGATCTTTTACAAGGCAAATTTATCCTGAAAAGCCAAACCCAAGTCTCAATTTGGGCTTCAGATGAGGCGATGTACATTTTTTACCTTAGAATTAAGACACTTCAACCACATTGGCTATGGATGGAACTCTTCAGTTTCCTATTTTTAAAAGTTTCAGGCTTGAAAGACACAAAGAGTACCCTAAAATAGAAATGTTAAAGAGAAGGGCCATCAATTAATCAGGCTGTGTTAAAAGGTCAAATTAAGTCTGATGAGTTTAAATGAAGCTGGATTTAAATTCAACAAATGTGCATTGAGAGTCTACTAAGGCACAGAGCAAGCAAAAACTGTGGTCACTGTTACTTTAAGAGAGTTTTAGCCTAGAGGAAAACAAAGATGTATTTTAAACAGGTTGCTTAGCATGATAGACATTAGAAGAAGCACAACAGCTACTACAGGACTATTTACAGAGCAGATTTCTGACTTTCCCATGCTTTGTCAGTCAGCTCTAGCAGAATTTGGAAAGCCCATGGCTGCTCCTCAGAGGCAGTTCTCTGGCAGTATTTAAGTCACTCTCCCTCTCACAAATACCATGGAATGTGGAATGAAAAAGCAGTGTGGATCCCTCTTTATAATTTTATTCAAAAGTGTTCTGGAAGAGAGAGCCAGTGTATGGGTCATTATCAACACAGTTCAGGCTGAGAAGTGCAAGGAGCAGAAACACAACTGGAAAGTAACAGGCTCAGGTTTTCAGAAAGGGGGACTGTCCATCCCTGAATGGCAAGGGGAAGTATATGGCAATGGGATCTGGACTGAATGAAGCCTTTGGAGCTGAAGTTGTAAGCAAAACATAAACCTTGAAGACAAAGTTCTGCCTGCAGATATCTTATCTTGTGGTAAAGTACTGAGCTGGGCCCAGAAAGCTTTAACCACTCACTGACGTGCTAGGGAGACTTTCTGGCAGGGTACGACAACTTAGAGGCGGCACTGAAAGACCTGGTGTGTTTATATAATCATGTCCAGTTTACCTGTGTCAGGCAAGAGTTTGACAGGCCTAAGAGAAGGAACTCCGCAGCGTCGCCAGTTATCCGTGCGGCTGGGAACGCCACTAGCCCGGCCAGCCAAAGGAAAACACATGCGCCTGCCAGAAGTAACAAAGTAATGGACTTTCCATGAAAACTATCAGTTCTGGGCGATTAGGTATTTTTAGAGAAAAGACTTATGTATACTAGGTACCATGATCATTAAGACCTGAACTGATGGAGCTCCTGTATTTAAGGTGGAGGTGGGGGCTGCTGGTGAAGAAATGAAACATCTAAAGAATTCATGTCCTCAGGGGATCAGGAGGGCACAAATATTGGGAAAATATACTCTAACCTTTAAAGCATAGATTCATTATGGCACCAACAACCTAGCATGAACACGTAGTTTAGAATGAGAAAAAAGGACTTAAAACTGTAAATGTGTTTTCCTATCATCTGCAGCTGTACTTGCTCTGTCTTGGAAATGGAAAGAGAAGAAGTATAAAAGATTTTCACACACATTAATAATCCCTGAGGGTCCTTGGTCAAACAGTCTTGAGCTGGGATCTATAGTTTACTGTAGCCCATGCATTTCCAAACATTTTCTTGAGGCTTATTTAACGCTTAGATCCTAGAGTTTCAGATTTTTATTAAACCATGTATTATGCAGTTTGTCAAATAAGGTCATAAAAATTTTCAGATACACAGAAAGATGAAATATTTTTAATAGTACCTAGGGCTGAGAAACAAAACTTCCTAAAAAACTGGTGAATATGAGGTACAAGGTTGTAAATATGAAATCTCTAGACCATAGTATTGCATCTTGCCTAGGAAATACTTGTTGGACTGACAGAGGATGAATATTTTCATTAGTAAGTGAGCCCTATGTAAAAGCCAGTATTCTTAGTAGTATCCTATTCTATTTCTCACAGGACTAGAGACATCACTTAGTCCAGGAGTACCAGATGTCATCATTCAATAAAGTATTCAGCACGCTACCTACCTGAATATTCATGAACCCAGATGCCAAGGACATGTCAGATTACCAATATTCCTGTGAAATTGTGTAGTGGAAACTGTTTAATGTACGTTTGGGGAAAAATCAGTTCCAGGCCTGAATTTCTGATTTTACTCAGTATTTAGCTGTAGGCCCATTGTCTTGCTTAGCACACAGTTTCTTATTAACACTGGGAAGTTTAGGTTGAATCTTGACTTACTTCTCTCCCATAAAGCTTTATATGGATATCACAGCTGACCAAGAGATATATCACCTACCCCATTCTCAGCAAGACATCCTGTATCGCCTTCCCATCTTAGATAACTTATCCAAGGTAAAGTTTATCTCCAGAAGCCATTCATTTGAATTAATGTCTATTATAAGAAGCTATTAAAGAACAGATTCTTGCCATAAAAAGCTTAATGTAAACACCCATGAGTGAATGATTTATAGTCTTATCTACTTACTAGTAGCCCTGCACACAAATCTGTGTGCCAGTAGCTCGCCAGTAGCTCGCTGCTGCTCTCCAGTAGCTCTCTGCCCACTGCCCTGCCCTCCTGTAGCTCCCCTGTCCCTCCTTTCCCCCCTCATAGCTTGCTGCCCTGCCCCCTCCTGTAGCTCTCTGCCACCTGCTTGTAGCTCGCTGCCCAACCCTCCTGCTGATCCGTGATCCAGTCGTTACACAGTTACTTAGTGCCTGGCATATTGAAGGGCCTCTTCTATAATTGCTCTTGGATATTCTGGAGACAGCACATGAAAAATGGACTCTGTCCATGAGAACCAACACACAATTAACCACCCTTTCACCAAAGCTCCATTTAGTCTCCAGTGTGTCTGGACTGGCTATTTGTCAGGGCTCAGGATGCTGGTCACTCTCAGAACAGGAGCTTTGCATCCAATTGTTATAGCTACCTGTGTCTTAATCAGTAGCTCTGTTTTAAGTGGTTAGAGCTGCATAATATTTGGCTTAAACCACTGGCACCAGTGGAAGGAAAATGGGAGGACGGGAGGTCAGTCACTCTGTGGTTGGAATCAAAATACCTAGGTCCAGTGAGGCTGAAATAAATGAGACTGTGACGGGGTGAGTGTGCAGAGCAACTGAGGAACTGGGGAAGGGTGGTTATGATACTTTGGCAACAATCAAGGAAAGAAGAAGAAAAGTGTGCAGAATGGGTGGGAGAAACAAGGATCCACTAACCAAAAATCACATGACTTGATTGGTAACACTACTTCATTTCACTGGAAACTATATTATGGTAGGCAAGCCTTGAAGTGAGAGTGGTTGATTTTTTGTTCTGTGTAATAAAAATATTTTGACATTATACTCACAGAGGATGTGGAACCCCTGACCCCAGATGTATACCAACTATCAGAATCATAAAGGTGACCTTTCATACTTCCACATGTCTTCAGAGCTAATATTTGCATGTAACTTAGTGATTCAACTATGATGAGATAGTAGCAACAAAGCGCTAAATAATGTTTGTTTTTATTTGTTTTGATACCTTTTTTTCTTTTCTCTCTTTTTATAACCTCTTTAAGAGAACCTGATGATCAGAACCTCAAGTGTGCTTTTTCAGTTATTGTGACATGTTTATCTGTTTCCCATGAGTAGGAGAGGGAGGGTTAAGTGTTAAACATGCAAGGGAATGTTTTCTGACCCCCAAGTGGGATGCCTGTATTCTCCTCACTGTGTGCCATGGAAACAGGAGAGGAAAGCCATCTGTACCCCATCCAATAATTATGTCTTCTTGATCTACCTTTTAAAATTACATAGTTATTAGAAGGCTCTGCCATCCATTTCCTGTTTACTAAGACACCTGTCATATGAGCTTTGCATTCTGAATCAATCAATAACTGCTAGTCTGTGGGAAAACACACACAGCTTTTCTGGATCATTCTCAAAGATTGACAGTTGAGGAGTCAAAATTGCTAAATTCTTATCTTGTCTTTATCATTCACATTCCATGATCTGTAAAATAGTAATAGTATCATCTACCTTGTGGGGTTGTTGTATGGCTCAGGTGAATTAATATACATAAAGCACTTAGAAAATAATAACCATGCTGTGAATATAAGCAGGAATTAAAGAAGCTTCCATCTGATATATGGCAGTGGTCTCTATCAGAAGTTCATATAGCCACGTTTATTAATTAAGAAGCTTCTTCATGCCCAGCTGGTATTGCTCAGTGGTTGAGCATCGACATATGAACCAGGAGGTCACGGTTCAATTCCAAGTCAGGGCACATGCCCGGGTGTGGGCTCGATCCTCAGTAGGGGATGTGCAGGAGGAAGCTGATTGATGATTCTCTCTCATCATTCATGTTTCTATCTCCCTCTCCTTCCTCTATCTGAAATCAGTAAAAACATTTTTTTTTTAAAAAAAAAAGAAGCTTCTTCATGAGTTGGTAAATCATTTACACACATTTTATATGGACTATGTCACCTGTTCCTAGGTCAGAAGTTATATAGTGCTTCTCTAACAAATATGAACTTTAGTTCATAATACCAGGGTGCAATAAATGGCACATACATTTGTTCTAAATAAAATTTAATCTGTTTAAATCAGGCTGGTAGAAAATAAAAATTCAGGCATTTGAAATGTTGGTAGGAAGCAATGGGAGAGGAAATCTCCTACCTCCCTGGTATCATTCAAGAACTATGAGAATGTAAGGCAGTCTAGAACATTTGGAGTGTCTTTTTGTCATTGGTCAACATGGATCATCATTGTTATGTTCATTGTCCAAGCACACTCATGCCCTTAAAGGTGGGCAGCCTACTACTTCCATAGCAACCTTGGGTTCTGGGGTTTTTGATAAAGCTGGGTGTTCCCATATATCTCAAACCATCTCCTTGGAAATACCAGACTACCAGTGCCTTCTATGTTACGGCCATCGCCCCAGGCCATTGGAAAGGATGAGGCCACTGATCATGGCTACAGTTGTCTACATCAGCGGTTGGCGACCGCTGCTCCAGAGGTTTCCTTAAACCAGCGGTCGCCAGCCTTTCAGACCTCATGGACCACCAGTGGTCCGCGGACCACTGGTTGGCAACCGCTGGTCTAAACTGAACCTAGGAAATGGCCTGCCCTATCGCAGCTTAACCTAACAAACTGCAGCTCTGGTCAGACAGCTCCAAAACCTCCAAAACCCAAGCAAGGAGGAGAAAACTAGTTCTCGCTGTAGCTCCTGCTGGGTGGCCTCAGACAGTAGCTGACCTACTCACATCTATAAGTGACACATTCAAGAGGCAGACTCAGTGAGCACCAAAGCCCCACTGAAGCAAGTCCTGCCCCATAAGCGTGTTTCCAGCACAGCAGTTCTTCCTTTATAGACACAGCGGGTCCTCACAGCCAATTGGCCTGGAGGTCAATTCCTCCCAGTGTACCAACAGCAATCAAGGCTTATCTACACCAAGACTTTGCACTCAGCCCACAAAGGGGTGCACCAAGAGTGTCCACCTCAGGTGATAGGCTGAACCACTGGTCACCTACCACAGAAAACTACTCCATCAACACAGGGAAACAGCAAAATACGGAGACAAACATGTCACGAATGAAAGAAATGGAGGAAAGCAAACTATTGGACATAGAGTTCAAAATCACATTTATAAGGTTACTCAAGAATCTTCTAAAAACCTCCAAGAAACTTTATGAGACTTCTAAGGAGCTTAGTGAGACCTTCAAGGACCTTAATGAGAATGCCAAAAAAAAATGGAAAAGGACCAGTCAGAAATTAAGCATACACTGTCTGAAATAAAGAATATACAGAAATTCAACTGTAGATCAAAGGACCCCAAGAATCAAACCAAAGATCTGAAATATGAGGAAACAAAAACACCCAACCAGAAAAACAAAAAGAAAAAAGAATCCAAAAATATGAAGATAGTGTAAGGAGCCTCTGGGACAAGTTTAAGCATACCAACATCCGAATTATTGGGGTGCCAGAAGAAGAGAGAGAGCAAAATATTGAAAACCTATTAGAAGAAATAATGACCGAAAACTTTCCCTACCTGGTGAAAGAAATAGACTTACAAGTCCAGGAAGTGCAGAGAACCCCAAACAAAAGGAATCCAAAGAGGACCACACCAAGACACATCATAATTAAAATGTCAAGGTCAAAAGACAAAGAGAGAATCTTGAAAGCAGCAACAGAAAAACAGTTAGTTACCTACAAGGGAGTACCCATACGACTGTCAGCTGATTTCTCAACAGAAACTATGCAGGCCAGATGGGAGTGGCAAGAAATATTCAAAGTGATGAACAGCAAGAACCTACAACCAAGATTACTCTACCTAGCAAAACTATCATTCAGAATTGAAGGTCAGATAAAGAACTTCACAGACAAGAAAAAGCTAACGGAGTTCATCACCACCAAACCAGGATTATATGAAATGCTGAAGGGTATTCATTAAGAAGAGGAAGAAGAAAAAGGTAAAGATAAAAATTATGAACAACAAAATGATATCAAATACATACCTACCAACAAGTGAATCTAAAAATCAAGTGAATAAAAAATCTGATGAACAGAATGGACTGATGAATATAATAGAATCAGGGACATAGAAAGGGAGTGGAGTGACAATTCTCAGGGGGAAGAGGGTGTGAGGGGTGCAGGAAGAGATTGGACAAAAATCTTGCACCTATGGATGAAGACAGTGGTGCAGGGTAAGGGCATGGGGTGGGGTGGGGAATCAGGTGGAGGGGAGCTATGGGGGAAAAAAAAGAGGAACACCTGTAATAATCTGAACAATAAAGATTTATTTTAAAAAATAAACAACCTAGGAAAATGGAAATTTTGTATTTTGAATATGAAGTTATATTAGTCCTTCCATTTCATAAATTTATTGAGCCCTTTCCTAGGTGTTTGGGGGTTTACAATGTCTCTGGCCTTAACAATCTAGCAGATTTCAAATATTTTGTCAAGTTTATATAATTTAATCCTTGAGTCAAGACCATTCTCTGTGGTGAAAACACAGGTCATGTTACACATTCCTGTTTGACAGTTGAACCAACTGAAGCTCAGAAAGGCAAACGTGATTCACAGAGGATCATATCCAGTCAGAGGAAGTGCTAGAAGTACAGCTAAAGATTAAACATTACTCTACTCTGATCCAGGAAGGAACCTTGAATAGATTTGGTCTATCAGCCAGTAGGTGGGAATAATTTGAGTTTGGGGAATCCTTCCCTAAAGTGATAAAATTAAGGGGGGTTCCCAGCTTCACACCTTGTAAGCATGGCACAGCATGTCTGAGAGGTTGCCACAATGAGAATCTCCATCATTATGGTATGGGGGTGGACAGATCTCAATGCAAATACTAACCCCCAATAGTCTAAATGTGACTAATTGCCATATGCCTCCATTTTCTAAGTCACTCTGATGACCTATCTTATAGGACTGGTGGAAGCAGTGAGTGAGATGGTCATATAAAATGTACAGTCCTGTGCCTGGGCACCCTTACCTACAGGAGGTGCTCCAACAACATTGATTCTCGTGTGTTGTATAGTGATGACCATAGCTTTCTTCTAAAAACATTGATGCCTCCTCACCAACAAACACATTTTACTCAGTTTGTGCATTCAAAAAAATGTATCTAGTACCTACTAAATGGGAGTCTCATTGCTGGGAAGTAGGTATACAAATGTAAGTCATGTCTAACCCCTGCCTCAAGGAATTTGTCTTCTGTGGCACTTGGTAGGGAAGCCTTTCTCCTCCTAAACTCTTCAATTTTTAGGGAGGAAAGAAGGCTGGGAGATAGGGACTCAGGAGAAGTCCTTCTCCACTGCCAGTTCAAGAGGTGCAGAGGGAATGGGAGTAAATTCCCTTTGGGATTTCAGTCCCTCAGGCTGAGTGGTGGGCTTAAGACAGAAAATGGGATGGTGCCTACTCCTCTTATGCAGCTGAGAGAGTTGCGTCTAAAGGGAGCTCTTATTTCCTGTGTTCTGTTCCCTGACATTTTCAATTTCCATCACATGAGCATTTGCCAGTCATCTGCTTTGCCTTTATCTCAAAATTAATTTCCTGGGAACATCTGGCCCGAACTACAAGGCTGCCCTTCCCAATGGGCTGTTCTTCATGTGGTGGAGTTGATGACCGCACTCCCTTTGCCCTGATATGCAGTGAGGCATGGGGCCTGAGTGGCTCATGTCTGTCCAAGTCCCCTTATCTGAATGCAGAGATACTTCATACTTCACTTGCCTTTTAAAAAAATCCTCACCTAAGGATTTTTTAATTGATTTTTTTTTTTTTTTTTTTTTTTTAGAGAGAGAGAAGGAGAGAGAGAAACATCAACGGTTGCCTCCCTTAAGTGCCCCGACCCGGGATTGAACCCACAACCTGGGTTTGTGCCCTGACCAGGAATCGAATCTGCAACCTTTTGGTGTATGGGACAAAATTCCAACCAACTGAGCCATTCATCCAGGGCCTTCACTTCCATTTTTACTTAAAATACAACTAGCCAGACTTATGGTAGAAGAAGGTGCAGAGGTTCACTGGGATGTTTCTCTTTCTTTCCTCCAGAGTTCAGGCAAGGAGTTCCAAATGGACCTCAGAAGAGGTCTTTCTAATTCACTGTGAGCACCCCAAAAAAGTGACAATAAAGTATCAAAGTGTAAATACTGGGGTGTGTGTGTGTATGTGTGTGTGTGTGTGTGTGTGTGTGTGTGTGTGTGTGTGAGAGAGAGAGAGAGAGAGAGAGAGAGAGAGAGAGAGAGAGAGAGAGAGAGAGAGAGAGAGAGAAGGGTGGAGGGGGAGGGAGAGGGAGAAAGAGAGAGATATTTAACAGGGATCATGATTGCCCTGTTTCGGAGTAAAGCCATTTTTACTCAAGAAATTTCAGAAAGTACTCCAAAATAAATGCATTTTCTCAGACTACATGTCTCCTGAGGAAAATGTGGAGTTTTTGCTTCTGGCCACACTGGAACCTATCCCCATGCCCACCTCACCCTGCCAAAGCTTTGATGCTAAAGAAACACTTCGCTATTTCAAACTCCAACCCAGAATAGCAGACATTGTGGTGGATGTGTTTCACTTTCATGATATTTCTAATTCACACCCACTCTCTCAAACCGCACTCAGTACGAGGTACATACCACAGTCCATTCCCATTTTTCTGACCACCAGCCCCAGCCCCAGCCCCCACCCTACACGTCATGAGCTGGACATTTTTGTTTCCATCAAACTTCCTTCTCATTCACCATGCTGCAAGAGCTCTTAAAACTTCAAATCTCCTCCAAACCATTTCCCACTTAAACTGGCGGCGAGATGACCTTTTCTCCAGCTTCAGAGTTCCAAGGTAAAACTCACAACTCCACCACATTGCAAAGGACAACAACTAGGACCCTTTGGATGTAAGCGTTACTTTCTCTAGAGCTCAAGCCTTTTTACCAACCATCACCTGTGTTGTCGTAGCATTCTACTCAGTAAAAAGAAGAAGGTGTTGTTTCTCATTTGGCAAACAGCAAAACTGGGATAGGCATTAGCAGCATACCTAAGATCCCTCAGCATGATCCAGGAGGAGGCAAGGCAGGGAGAGAACCTGCAAATTCTCAAAAATAATGACCTATGTGTCACAGACCCAAAGTTTCCTTGGACTCTACAGGATCTCAGTTGTCACTGCTCCACATGATCATGGAATTTTCTTTGTCCTTACTAGTATTCTCAGATGGATGTTAAAAATTATTTTAAAAGATTCCATCCTCCCAATCATATAACCATTTCCCCACCAGACTGCTAGGGCAATGCCTGAAGTTCTGAACATGGGGGTTGGAGGTGAGTGGAATTTCCTGCTTTCTCCTCCTCTGCCCTCTTACTCTGCTCCTGGGAGTGAAGGAAACTGATATTTATTCATTGTCTAGTGCACGATATATTTAATTTCATTTAGTATTTATAACAACCTTCCGTTTTTACTATGGTATTGTCTCCCCTCCGAAGGACTGAATGCTTTCTCTCTCTCACACAGTGTACAAGATGCAGGGCTGAGCTATGAACCCCTGGACTCTCGTCAGTTTCAAAATCTATACGTTACTTCTGCTTTTTTCCTTTCAAGTTTGTTCCTGATGTTCATTTTAAATATATTTAGGACATACTAATCTCCTTTGGATAGATGCTAAAAATTGGGATCAATGAGTATTTTTATCCTGGATTTAAAATTTTTGTTTTGTTTTGTAATTTCCTAAACATTAAGTTGGTTGAGTTAACATTCTTATTCCAGAGGCTGGGACCAAGATGAAAGTCAAGAGTCTGACTTATTTCTTTAGGAATGTATTCAAATCATACAAAGTTATTCATTGACTTGGCCTTTCCCTCCCAAAGACCTTAATTTAGAATGGTTTGATTTTATTACTGGTGATTGGGAGAGTTTATTGCATAGGAATAAACTATATGATCCTTTGGAGAAATATGAAAGTCATCACCAGCTGAGGTGATCCTTGAATAAAATGGGTGAAAAGCATTCTAGAGAGGAAGAATCTACAAGAGAGATTATTTTTAGAAGAAAAAGATTATTGTTGGAGTAATAACATGTCTTAGGCTAGATATGTCATTTGGTCTCTGAACTTAAAAATAAATCTTGTTTTTTCTTTCAATATGACACATAATCATAACAGAAAAAAATATGTATAGACTAAAAAAAAAATTAAACACACATAACTCCATCCACCCAGATATAATGACAATAGACATCCTGATCTATAAACTTCCAGCACTCTCCTCTATAGACATAATTTACAGAAATAGAATCATACATCTTTGAAACTTGCTTTTTCTCATTAAATATTATGAATACCTATTGATATCAATAAGGAACCATTTATAGCATAATAATTAAGACCTTCTAGTATGATATTGAGTGTCATAACTTTCTTAACCTGTCCTTTACACAGTGAGACAGTTTCTAACTTCTCAATTTAAAATAGTGATACAACCCTAGCAGGTTTGGCTCAGTGGATAGAGCGTCAGCCTGCGGATCAAAGGGCCCCCAGTTCAGTTCTGGTCAAGAGCATGTACCTTGGTTGCAGGCTCCTCCTCAGGCGGCAAGCCTGGTCAGGGCTTGTGCAGGAGGCAACCAATCGATGTGTTTCTCTCACATCGATGTTTCTTTCTGTCTTTTCCTCTCTCTTCTACTCTCCCTTAAAAAAAAGAAATCAATGGAATAAAATAGTGATATAGTGACTGCCATACAGAAGCCTTTAAATGAGAAGGGGGCCAGGGAATGAGAGATAGCAACCCATATCTGGAAGTGGAATTGTTTATTAAATTAAAGGTATTAAAAATGTCAAAGGTTTTGATAGATTTTCCCAAATTATTTTTCTGAAAATTATACTGACATACAGAGCAGTGTATAACTGTTCATTTCCCTAAATCCATAGATTGATGGAAATGCGTGCCATTTTATCTTTCTTAGTATGCATTTTTTTGATTAGCAATTATGTTGAATAATTTTTTTCTATTGCCAATAAGTAGTTTTTATTTTTGTAAGTTACTTATCATTTTCTTTTGCCCACAATTTTCTACCCTGGTATTAAGTTATTCACTAACTGAATTTACAAGCTCTTGTTATTTAAATATACAAGCTGTCCCAAAAAAATGGATACATGCTTTGAATAATGATTAATTCTAATGGGTTAAATCTTAAAAGAAATAAACATTGGAATTAATAATTATTCAAAGTATGTATACATTTTGGGGGTCACCCTACATTCTAATTTATGTTGCAAACATTTTTTCCAATTTGTTGTTTTTGCCTTTTAATATTTTTATGGTGTTTTATGTAGCAAACTGAAATTTTACATTTCATGGTATTTCTTTTTTTTTTTTAAATATATTTTATTAATATTTTACAGAGAGGAAGGGAGAGGGACAGAGAGCTAGAAACATCAATGAGAGAGAAACATCGATCAGCTGCCTCCTGCACACCTCCCACTGGGGATGTGCCCGCAACCAAGGTACATGCCCTTGACCGGAATCGAACCCGGGACCCTTCAGTCCGCAGGCCGACGCTCTATCCACTGAGCCAAACCGGTTTCGGCTCATGGTATTTCTTTATTTGCTTTTTCCCTTTGGTTCCTGAGAACTTTAAATCAATTTTTGAAAGCCTGACCTATAGTACAAAAGATCTCTAGAAATCCATTCAGAATTTTCATGCATCTCTGCTTATGATACTAATTCTTAAACCATGCTTCTATGGAACACTTTTTCCACAATTTTATTTTAGTCAAGGTGTTGTGCCATTAAATATGAATAATATCAGTCTTTCCAACTTTTTAGAAAATTTAATCAGATATCTTTCAATTCTAAGGTTTCCAAGCACATTTTTTAAATATTTGGTGCTGATATTTCCCTTTATTACAATCTAATAAAGTCTGGTGTCATAGTATATATTCTGTTATTTTAGATTTAATATGTTGATATTAAATGGTGTTGTACAAAGATCACTATTACTTCCAGATGTTCTACCAACTGACAAGTTGAAGGATCTCTAGTGTATGGTATATGTTTGCTACAGTTAAAAACTGAGAGGGAAATAATGTTCACAACACATTAAAATTGGAAAACTGAAGACTAAGAATTCTGTTATAACTGCTAATCATTCTCCCTCCATCCTTTAATATCCCATGCCTTGATCACGGAGATCACTGACAAATGTATTCAGTGAATCTCATTGCCACATTCTTGTGAAATTAGAATTTTCTGATGAGCTCAAATAACTTTCCTAAAAGAAAGATGCCTTTTTAAACCACAAAAATTATTGACATTGGAAGTATAAATGGGACAAGAATACTTCTTTCTTTTTTAATCCTTCCAGAGGCAATCTTTATTGCTGTACTGGGTCTGTGAAAAACATATACAAAGGCACCTCTTAACTGTCACTCACAAATAGAAGCTTTGAAAATATGCACCTATAAAATGCATGCATTTCCTGAACTGGTAGCTGTTTTATCCAACAGACCATTAAAAGCCCATTTAGAGGGCCTCTCACAAGCTCATGTGCACTACAGGTACTAAAAGCTGGTGAACCCAGCATGGTAAGAAACAAAACAAAACAAAAAATTGGACCACCATCCACTGAAATTTACAGACAAAGAAAGCTCTCTCCCCAAACATAAATTTTCTCCAACACTAACACTCTTATAAAGAACAGGTAATGTGACAAAATCGTCCCACTTCCAATCTCCCAGCCAAAATCCAACACTCCTCCTGCCCTCCAAGTATCAATCATCAGGAAGGCAAGGCAAATGAACTTTTAATCAATAACAGCTACTGTTTCTTGTACCGGAACTGTTTATGATTTAAAAGGGGGAAAAATTAAATTGATCCTGATGTGAATGTTTTCCCTCTTGAAGAGAAAAAAGCAACACCCTGTGTCAAAAAAACAGGGAATGTAGTTTCACATTTTTAAAAAATATATTAGAAGAAAATAAATTTGAAATTGTTTTTACCCTTATTATCTATAGACAGAAGAGTAACTGCATAGGATGCTACAGATGATGTCATGTGAAACAAATGCCTTCAGTCTGTGCCTTTGCACCATTGTATTTCCTGGCATTTGTCCATTGATATAGATCAATAGAGCCAGAAGGAAATTTAGTGAACATCTGTACAAAGATGGCTGCCTCGGGAGCCCTGCCACTGGAACTGTTTAGGCAAGAAGATGAATCAGATGGGAAGTGTAGCGGGAATTCATACAACAGAAGGGCTTTTAGAGTATATTAGTGGGTGGAAATGATTGTATATGGGAGGCTGATATGTAGAACTTAAAATAGTAGGTCTAATCTGGCTAAAGGTACTTGCTCCTTTCCTTATCCATATCCAAAAGGCAAGCCTTGCCTGGAATCTCCAGGATTTTGCTGAAAAAGTTTGTAAACTCCAGTATAAGACACCTTGAAGGCCACCTGGGTGTTCTAATTCTTTCCTCAGTGTTCCTTCCATTCCTCTAGGCTCCGTCCATATAGGTCCAACTCGGCACCACAAATCTTATACTACTGGTAGTCAGGTCTTCCTGCATCCTGAGTCTCACTTTAGCCAGGGATGAATCAAACTGGACCCTTTATGAAGCCTGTTGTATTATTTTGGCATGTTTGCACAAACCAGACTGAAATGAAACCCTCTTTCCCTTGATTGGGAAAAGCTACACAGGCTTTTGCCCCATTTTAAAGAGTAGTGTGATTGTTGGGGGTGAGGTAGGGAGGGAGGATGATAATGGGAGTGCTTTCTTGACTGTTTTCTTTTAGTGTGCTGAAAAGGAACAAATCAATCCTGTCTTGCTTATTTATAAAACTTTAACACCAATGGTGTGGGGAGAATTAATGAGACCAGGCACGAGGAATGTGGAAATTTTCATTTCTAAACTTCTGGCACACAGACATGCATTAATGTCTTGTAGCTTTTCAAGTGCACTGAAGAAATGAGTTTTTGGCCTCTTACAACTTTGGGTGGAGAGCTTGCATTTGCACACGATTACTCACCACTGTCACTGGCATCCAGGGGAAGGACCCAGCAGAGAAGCCCACAAATTTGAAGAAGCAAGATACTGCACCCTCACATGTACCTGTTAAAGAACATAATGATAACTGTCGACCCTCAGAAGGGAAAGACCATGTGACTTACAGGGTGCACTTAATCTTCATACCACCTCTGTGAAGTGAAAACTTTCTGCACATTACAGATGAGGAAAGTGACTCTCCAAAGGATCAAATGACCTATTAAAAGAAGCATAACTCATAATCAAGCGAGCCGACGTTTAAATTCAGGTCTATGTCTAAATCCCAAGTTCTTCTCATTTTTCTGAGAAATACTTTCCTGGGAAGTAGAGAAGGAAGTTAAATCTATATTAAATACAATATTAATCATCAGTGTTATAATAAAAGGTGTGATGTCCATCAGCCACAGTAACCATGCTGCACCTCTGTGTTCTTCTGCTCTGGAACCCACTTATGAATAGCTGATATCTCAAAACTCCTTGAAGACCTGAGCACCGTCATCTCTGCAGGATAAAATTTTTGGGATGGTCACAATAATCACTTGGTACAGTTCCAGAAGGTGTGTCCCAGAATGCTTTGCAGACCTGCACCACAGAGCCTTTGCAGACTTGCACCAACTCTCATACTGTAAATTATGTGTCCTTTCCACTGTCTTTCTGATGCCATGTTTTTAGCATTTTGTACTTTTTGTTGGTGAGTTCATCTGCTTAAACGGTCCCCAAGCACATTGCTGAAACAAGAAGGCTGTGATGTACATTATGGGAAAATATACATGTTAGGTAAGTTTCATTCAGGCAGGAGTTAACATGTTGTTGGCTGTGAGCTCAATAAGTCAACAATATATATTAAGGTGTCTTTAGATAGAAACACACATAAAACAAGATTGTTTCCATTAGCTGACAGGTAATGAGGGGAAGACTTCTGGTCTGTCAGTAACTGGGTCAGTGGGCCAGATACAGAAGTAGCTTCACACTCCTGAGTTCTCCGGACTTGGTTGTCACATTGTTTGGGGACATCTATGAAGTTGCTGCATCTGCATATTTTAGCATCTGTGAAATGGAGTTGTAATTTCACCCAACACAGGGGAATTGAGGGGATTACTACACAGTTGTAAGTTAAGGTTTTGGAGAAAGTCTGCATTTTTAGAAGCAAGAGACTATAAAATAACAAAATTATTTTTATTTTTAAGATACAGTTGATTCTCATTATTCATGGATTCCGTTTTTACAAATTTGGCTACTTGCTAAGATTATTTGTAACTTCTAAATAAATATCTGTGGTGCTTTCGTAGTCGTTTGCAGACATGTACGGAGCAGCAAAAAACTTGAGTAACTCTGTGCACTCATTCCCAGCTGAGGTCAGAAAAAGTGGTGGGTACTCTGCCTTGTTTCAACTCTCATCCATAAATATGTGTCTTTTCCACTGTCTTTCTGATGCCATGTTTTTAGCATTTTGTACTTTTTGTTGGTGACTTCATCTGCTTAAAATGGTCTCCAAGCACAGTGCTGAAATGCTGTCTAGAGTTCCTGAGCACAAGAAAGCTGTGATGTACATTATGGAAAAACTACAGGTGCATGAAATTCATGCGTGGGTGCAGTCCCTAGGCCTGGCTGGCAATCGAAATGCAAGCGTCTGGCGTGGAAGGGCAGGTCCCAGCTGACCTCTGAGCCCTGAGCAGCACCTGGGCCCTGGGGCCCTCATGGGCCCCCCTCCACCTGAGTCATCAGGCCCCTACCCGGCTCCCTCAGCACCTGGGAGTGGGAGGCGGCTCCGCCCCTCCGCTGCCACCACTAGTTGCCTCTGCGGGGTGATCAGTGGGGCGATCGGGCCCTGCTTGCACCTGCCTTGGCCTGGAACCTCTCGCTCACCTGCTCCACCATCCAGCCACGGTCCCGCTCTTGTCAGGGCTCATCAGGGCCGGCAGCGCCTCCACTGCTGCCCGCTACCAGCACTGTGTCACCAACACCTGCCATGTTCTGTGCTGCCCCTGGTGGTCAGTGCACATCATAGCAAGCGGTCGAACTCATGGTTGAATTCCCATTCGAGGGGATAATTTGCATATTAGACTTTTATTATATAGGATAGGATATGCATGTTAGGTAAGTTTCATTCAGGCAGGAGTTACAATGTTGGATGTGAGCTCAATGTTAATAAGTCAAAAATATATATTAAGGTGTCTTTAGATAGAAACACACATAAAATTATGTTTTCATCAGTTTATGGAAATGTTGTGCTCAGAGGCTCACAGGAACCTAACCTTGTATTTCCCCTAAGAGCAATGGGTTACATTTGCTAATTCAGTATTCCCAGCTACTTAGAAGACATAACTCCTGCAAATAATTATAATCAGATGTATTTATTGTTGGTTATCTTGATTTTCTCTTAGAAAAATCACTTCCAGGGATAAAGGAGAGTTTAGTGATCATTTCATCCAACTCCATTATTTTACATTAGAGAAAATGAGAGTATAGAGTTGTGACTTGATCTTGGTTTCTAGGCAAGAGTCAGGCAGAACCTGGATTAGAACCAGGTGTCTCGGCCCTCAAGCCAATCCCTAGACCACCAGACCACACTGGTTTCCCTGTGTAAGCATGGGGAAGGGGACTGCTTTGGGAGATTTAGGTTAGTGGGATGACATAAAAGAATGGTTTCCCATGTGGCTTGTGCTGTAGCTTCACATCCAGCAGTGTTTATTCCTTTGGTGATGTGAAAATAGTAAAGTGCATATTGCAGGTACCTAAGCTTGAAGAAACAGGTGCTGTGCACTATATTATGGGCAGCATTTTGATATGTGGCAAAAGACCTCTGTGAACAATATCAGGATTGAATGAGATCAACATTTATAGGAAGAATTTTTCTTTTAAAATTTTCACTGTTATCCTAGGCATCTTTTGTTTGATATTAAGCTAACCAATCTTGGAAGCAGCTAATAAAGCTTTGTTCTTTGATACATTTTCCTCTATATTCTTCAGGAGCAAGCAGAAGTCATTTTAAATTGAGGCAAGAGAGATTTGGGTAACACTTAAACCAAACTAGGGGACTAAGAGAAAGATGACCACAGAGAGTGACATCCTAGAGATCTTGGAGAAATATAAAAGTGACTTTGAATGATATCATTAAATTCAGTGAACACTTGAGGATCTACTGAATGCTAAGCATTTTGCTTTGTGCTCTAATGTTCTTCTCTTGAGGTCTATGTTATGATCATACCATTATAATCCCCAAATTTTTTTCATTGCCAATCAGTTTGGCCACGATGCAATAACAACAATAAATGAGTATAATCTATTCAAAATCATAGTCTGTTTTTTAATATAATGGATTATGTTTTAAATTATATTTTTCAATTATGGTTGACATTCAATATTATTTTGTATTAGTTTCAGGTGTACAGCATACTGGTTAGACAATCATTTCCTTTAGAAAGCAATCCCTCGGTAAGTCCAGTACACACCTGGCACTATACATAATTTTTGCAATATTATTGACCATATTCCCTATGCTGCACTTTTACAATCCCATGACTATTTTGTAATTACAAAGTTTTGCTTCTTAATTCCTTCACTTTTTTTCACCCAGTTTCCCAAACTCCCTCCCCTCAGTCCAACATCAGTCTGTTCTCTGCATCTAAAATCACAGCCTATTTTGTCTCTAATCTTTTTCTTGGCACCTTTCCTTTTTTCCCCTTAGTATATACTTTAAAATACCTTTCCTAGAAATACAGAGAGCCAAAAAATTCCAAGTAGCTTCTCAGTATAGAAAGTTAGTGTCTGAAGGTGAGAGCCTGCAGTCCAGCTCCTTGGGCCAGGTCTGGAGCCAGATCAACCTGATGTGTCTCTTGGCACATGGACACTTCTGTTTATAGCCCCAGCGCAATCATTAAGTAATGTAGCTATAAGTGGAAGGCAATAATAACCCAATCTGTAAGTGCAAAGAAAAAGTGTGGGGTAAAGTTAGAGCAGAGGCTTGCATTATTTTATCATCAAGTTTTCCTCTAGTCAAGTACAATTTGTCAAACAGCATTAACTACCAAATGCCACTGGCATCACTTTGTCAGCAGATTTCAATCTTCTGCGGAAAAAAATAAACAGAGAGAAAATTATCAATGAGCACTTACTATGTGTCACATACTGCTCTGGACTCTTCTATATGTTATCTTATTTAACTGTTATAGAAAACAGTCCAGGTAAATGTTTTAATCTAAATTTTATAGGTAAAGAAACTAAAACAAAGAGATGATGTAATTTTTCTAAAGTCAATAAGTAATGGAGCCAGCGATCATATTCAAGGCTTGATCCAATTACCATCCTCTTCTCATTTTGTCACGTGACCTGTCCTTGTTTATCAAAGTTTTCCATGTAAGGCATGGAGATTCCAGGCTTTTTTCTCACTGTGTCATCCACAGACCATGTGTGTCAGAATCACCTGGAATAGTTATTAATGATGCAAATTCCTGGATTCCATCCCTGCACAATGGGTCAGAATTTTAGTGGGTGAGGTCCCAGAATCTGCTTTGTTAACAAGCTTCCCAAGCAATTTTTTATGTACTTCTGAAGTTTGAGAGACAATGGTTTACATACTCATACACGTCAAAAGAGGTGGAGTAATAAAGAATATCACAAAACCTGCACCAAAGATACTAATGTTCATGGCAGGTGCTGTCAGTGCCCTACTCATATCCCTGGGGCCTCACCAGTATCAGTCAAGTCAGCCAGCTTCAACTGTGTCTGTGTGACTTGTCCTTGGGGATTTCTTCCAAGCCTCAGGTGGGGTTCTGCTTGTGTACATGGTAGGCCAGAAGTACCACGGAATTAACTACCCAACTCTATCCCCTCTGCCACAGCTCCTACCCAATGATTGGGCAGAGCTAGTGTCTAAATCCTCCAGCTTGCTGACTCTGGATAGATGATTCTGAGGCTTGTGTTCTGTGCTGTTTTCCAGAAATCCGCCACAAGATTAAGTTCCAGTCTTCCCTGGTGATAGCTGGGTTTATATATCACTCTTTTTTGCAGTATTCTCTTTCTTGTCTTATACTCGCACTTTTTTTACCAATATTTCCTGCTTGCCCTTTTATTTCACTTGAACCCTGGTATTTGGGTCTGCTTCTGGGGAACACCAAACCAGAGATTTTACTAAAACCCCAATGGTAGCATTTATCTCTGTCTGTTAGACCATGATGTTTCTCTCCCACCACTTCACTAAGAGAGCTATTCGCCTCTGAACTAATTTCAACTATTCTGTGCAGGTGCATATTTAGAAAGTACAAGCCAAACTGTGGAAGTTGCTCTCTGGCCTCTCTTTAGCCTCTCAAATTCAGCCATGCTTCGTATTGAAGTGAAGAGTATAAGATTGTGAACTCAGTTGGATGTGGGTTTGAATTCTAACTCTTCTGTTTACTGGTGTGATCTTGGCAAATTTCTCAGCATCTTTAGGCTTCCATGTCTTTTATAAAAATAAGAGTAATACCT
The DNA here is from genome assembly GCF_963455305.1 of Plecotus auritus. Taxonomy (NCBI): domain Eukaryota; kingdom Metazoa; phylum Chordata; class Mammalia; order Chiroptera; family Vespertilionidae; genus Plecotus; species Plecotus auritus. Next base: position 27,586,923 of record NC_137778.1, read on the forward strand.
ACCTTAATACTTGGTGAGAGGATTAAATGAAAGAACAAATGTAAGGAGCCTGATAGGTTATCAATGAATGTGTGTTTGTTTTTCCCTTCCTCAGGTCTCCTTATTTCTGAAGGTGTGGTAATCACTTCAGTCCCTGGTCACGTATCTCTCCTTTATTCGAACTTGATGGTTCTTATTGATCATGCCATTCATGTTTCTTGCCATGAAAAATTAACAGCACCTACCGATAGCTAATGTCTAATGTCTGCTCCACACTGTTATAAATTCCTCTATTGTAACTGTATCTTAAATTCATCTATCCCTCTATTATTATGCCTTATACACAGAGGGTATGTGGTAAATATTTTTACTGATTTGTTAATACATCAGATAATTAGCATCCTCAAGCATAATGATCCATATTTGATCTTAACATGCCATATCAAGATCGTATTGTTGGCACCAGCCCTCAGCAGTACTAAACTTCTCTGGACCTGGCAGGGGGGGATGAAAATAAACATCTCATTCTCCCAAAGAGGGCTGGAATTCCAGAAAGTTCAGGAAGTGAAGGGTGTAAAGTTTGGCAAGAGATGCTTTTCAGAGCTTCTTGGCAGATATGAAAGCTGTAGATTGACTGAGTCTTGGCTGGAATCTTTCCCCAAGTATCGTTTTTAGGGGAGACAAGGGGTTTCAAGAACATGGTGGTCTCTCTGCAAACACTGTCATTTGGCTCCTCCCTACTCACTCCTACAATGGAATCTGGTCCAATGAATAATTATTTACTTATTTTCCTGCTTCCACCCATCATGGCCAATCCTGCATTGTTACTAATACTTCTTACTACATTATTGATATTACTACATTCTGGAAGGCATCCTAAAGCTGCCTTTTATGTTGTTTTGTGAAAAACACATGTAATATCTCTTCTTTTTCAGTCAGATTTTCTTCTGCTTCCCCTAATAAGCTATTTTTGCAAAATAATTTCCATGACTTCTATTAAAATTTCAAATTCTACTACTTCCTTTTACAAAGTCAGGTCCATTTGCAACTTGCCAACTTTGTTTTATACTCTGTAATTTCTGGAGAGACAACCAAATCACAGCCTTCTTTGAATATGTTGGGACAATCAAGTATTTAAATTATCACCAATAATAATTATTACCAGTTTTCTGAAAGCTACTCTTTGATCCCGCCTCCCTTTGTGCCTCCACTTAAAACTCAACAGACTTTTTAAAATGTTACCTCTTTTCTTCACCATTCCCTTCTTCCTACCTAAAAGTGCTTTTGTCCTTAGAAGTTCCTCCTGCCTGTCATTCAAGTTAACATTGGAAGGAAGTTAACAATTAGTGATTGTTTTCCTCAGAAAGAAAAAAAAGTTAATGATCCAGGTGGTCTCAGCCACAGTCATTTCCCTTTAATGCTTATATTGAGCAGTAAAAGCGCCCTTTAGTTGTCAGGACAACACATATTCCTGATCCCACCCAACTTTGGGATCTTCCTGTGACAGAGCCACTGCATGTGTTATATTGTGTGGATTCTGAAGTAGGTAGAACTAGGCAAGGTGAGAGGACTTCTTAAGGCTTCCCCTAAGTTGTACACGAACCACTCAGAGGTAACAAAGGATATTATTTTGCTTAAAGATCCAAGGGAGCTTTTGATGGGGGTTATAGGACCCAGCCATAGATTTGGCACCCAGCACAACCACAGAGGTTGAGTAATATGAATAGTAGGGCTCTGAAAGAGATGGGCCTGGTTTTAATATCACACTCTGGTCTTATAGTCCAGCAAAGTGCAATAAGTGGAGGCTCAGGAAAATATACTACAATCTGGGGAACATATGAAGAATGATCAGGGAGTGATTTATAATACCCTTCTTGGCAATGATAAAAGTGTTTGGTGAAGAGCAATATAGAGAGGGAATATATCTTGTCCTATTGTGGTCTGTAATTATGTTCTTCTCTTGCAGATTTTAGATTCCAAACCCAGGTGTCAATTATAATGATGGCTTCCATGTTCACTTTAGTGAAGTTCCAGACCTTCCCTAAGTCACTTAATTCTAGAAGTTGTCTAGGCCAAAGAGCCTTGCTTGCCTAAATGAAGCTTGCTCTACTTCTCCACCCTATAATTGTAAAGGCGTTATCATTCCCATCCAACTGCAGCTAAGATACTATTCAGCCACATTGTTTTGGAAGCATTCTCTATAAACCTTCTAATGATGCATTCCTAAGAAACAAAACTCTAGGGAAGATGAGGTGCACATTCCCTAAATCTTAAACTCCACCACGTCTGTGGTCACGAGAAGAACAACATCTATATGAAACTTTATTTTTTAAACTCAGTCTCAGGGACAAATCAGGGTATTTTTCATTTACAGAAGAAGCAATTTATAAAAATCAACTCTCCCTGTTCTTATAAATAATAGCTTAGAAAAGGAGCAATGGATTTGAAAAGCCACAACCAAACTATCAAGTCTATTAAAAAGATTAGATTTCCTGATCTTAGGGAAAGTGGAATTAACGATCAATCCTCCCATTTTATAAACTTTCTGGCCATTTAACTCATTAAAGGAAAAGTCATGTTTGTTTTGTAATTTGGTGCATTTTCTCAAGTAATTTGGTACAATGATTACATCCAAAAGGAAGGAAAATGGACACAATTCCCCTAAGAGAGCTTCTGTTTCTTTGTAGAAATATATGTTTACTAGAGGCCCAGTGCATGAAATTCGTGCACAGGTACTGTCCCTAGGCCTGGCTGGCAATTGAAGCATGAGTGTCTGGCATGGAAGGGCAGGTCCCAGCTGACCTCTGGGCCCTGGGCAGCAACTGGGCCCCCGGACCCCTACTTACGCCCCTCTGCCTGAGTCACGTTGCTCGAGTCCCCACGCTGAGATGTGGCAAGCGCGGCTAGACATTGTGGGCCGGGGAGCAGCATGGGCCTCTGGGTCACCCAGCAGCACTGTACGGAAGTTGGGAGGGCAGTGCACTCTCTCCCAGCTGGCCTCATCAGACCGGCTCCTGCGCAAACCCATGGTGAGCCCCACCAGCCCCTGCGGTCTTGGGAGCCCATTGGGGCCGGCAGCACCTCCACTGCCGTCTGCTGCCAGTGCCTCATTGCCAACGCCCACCATGTTCTGCATCGCCCCCTGGTGGACAGCACACATCATAGCGAACGGTCAAACTCCCGGTCGAACTCCTGGTCGAGGGGACAATATACATATTAGGCTTTTATTATATAGGATATCTTCCATTGATTTCAGAGAGGAAGGGAGAGGGGGAGAGAGAGAGAGAGAGAGAAACATCAATGATGAGAGAGAATCATGGATCGACTGCCTCCTGCATGTCCCATACTAGGGATCAAGACCACAACCTGGGCATGTGCCCTGACAGAGAGTCAAACCTTGACCTCCTGCGTCATAGGTTTACTTTCAACCACTTAGCCACGCCTGCCTGGCTCTTGTTCTTCTTTTAAAGGAGAGAGAATTAACAATCCAGAGGTCAACTTGCCCAAAACAGCCAAGTTTTGCAGTGACAGAGTCGGAGGGAGTTTAGGGGGACCAGTTCTAAACACACACTCATGAGACACTGTCTCTGGCTCTTCAAGAGGCACTTTCTCGAGGCCCTCAGATTCCTCACATGACTCTCCCACCCTCCCTACCTGCCATCAGAGCTGAGGAGGGTGGAGGATGGGAAGGGCCATCTGTGGTTCACCTGGGAGGGGCAGAGCTGGGAGCACTACAGACCCGGGGTGGGAGTTAGAGGCAGTGATCTGAATGCTGATCACCCTGTCCCAGCGACTCAGGAGCATTTCTTTCTCCGGAAGCACTGCAAGAATTGCCTTAGGCCGCGGGCCTTGGGGCTGGTCTCCTCAGTTCTGTTCTGTGGTATGGGATCCTCTCTGTCCTGGGAACGAGTAGGGGATTGGAGTCGGACCCCTGGGGAAGCCCTTTGCATTGGATCCTGAGACCTTTTTGTGTCACCCATGACGCGGTTCCAGGCACAGCTGATCTGTGTGTCCAAAAGGGGGCTTCATTTTCCTAGTTTTCAACGTTTGCTTTCCATAATAATGTACATTATGTTTTGTTGGTTTTTGTACCAAAAATAAAACCATTTGCTTGTTTCCAATAAGTACTTGTCATCACTGAAGAGAGCTTGGGGGGAGTGTGGCGGGGGGGGGGGGGGGGGGGGGGGGGCGCCGTGGAGGGATTAGGACAGCCTGCTGGCAATGATCCGCCTCCTGGACCTCAGGATGGGAGGCTAGTCGTGAACATTCCACATCCCTCGTGTGGAGCTCAAACTAAGGTCTGGGTTTTACAGTCAGACCCTCAAAACAGACAGACCCCTGCCAGCAGCTGCTGGAGACCCTGTCTTCCCAGAGGCCGAGCGGAGCATGGGGCTTCCTCCTCCCCCCCCCCCCCCACACACACACACACATCGTTCTTCACGCTCTGGCTTCCCTCCAGTACACCCCAAAACCGCCACCTCAGCTGCCACAGTTTCCACTGTCTCCGCATCGCCCTCGGGGAAGATGCTGTCACCTCCTGCTGTCTCCTTGCTTCCTCTTTCCCCTCAGTCTGCTCCTGACACAGAAGCCCGCGGGTCTTCACCTACAGCCCGGGTGCCTCCGCCTGCACTCAAGGGACGCCAGGTTCTCACGGGCCCTCGATCCCTGCAGGATGTGCCCCCTGAGCCAGCCTTGACCCCCTTCCATTCAGCCTCTTGCTCGTCCTGCTGCCCCTGCATAGGCTGTGCCTTCTGCCTGATGCCCTTCTCCAGGCGTCCGCCTGGCTCTCCTCCATCCGTCCAGTTTCCCTCAGTGGCCTCCCTTTGCCCCTCCCTCGAGGAGCCCCTATGTGGCTTCATTCCCATGTTTTCACGGTGCCCGTGCCCTCTGACAGCTGCACCTCGTGTCTGTCTGAGGCTGTTTCCTCCCCGCATCCCTGTCCTCTCCTGGCGGAACGCATGCTCTAGGACAGGGCGGCTGGCTCCCTGCTGCTCTGCCAGCACCCAGGATCGCCTGGGCGGGCTCAGTCAGTGGTACGGGTTGAGTAAGATGCGCAGGCACTGGTGTTGGTGTAAAGGCCATTGGAAGGCAGACTCGCTTGGCGCTGAGGGCCGGTGAGCTCTCCGCACAGCGCTCAGGGCAGGGCCTTGGGGAGCCAGCTGGTCTTTTCTGGCAAGAAGGCGGGAGGAAGAGAATGAAAAAGGAGCAGTGTGTGTGTTCCCTCAACTACTTAAAAGCTGATCATCTCATTCCATTCTGAAAGCTATGAATAGAAACCCTTAGAATAGATCAACCCTGTGAGGCGGATTCTGGGATTATCTGAGATTCCATGGAGAGTACATGACCTTCGTCTGCCACAAGGACGGTGCTTAGTAACCACCAGCTTTTAGTGCTATGTGATTCGTGCACTGGTGGGGGGCGGCTGTGGACCCGGCCTCTGAGCAGCTGCTACCGCTGTGGGAGGGCCACGCACTGACCACCAGGGGGCAGCTCCTGCTTTGAGCGTCTGATTGGTTCATCAGTCCTTTTGGTCATCATGGTCACTGCCTAGATAGATAGATAGATAGATAGATAGATAGATAGATAGATAGATAGATAGATAGATAGATAGATAGATAGATAGATTGATATAAATGTCCCGAGGCTGGGTTAGGTGAAAGTTATGGCATCTTAGACTCTTATTCTCTGTCCCATGAACTAGCCCCTTCCCAGCAGACTTTGGCCTTCCTTACATGGTGCTGCTTGAGATGCCCTCAAAGAACCACATCCCACCATCAGGACAGTTCTCAGTCCCAGACTCAGCTATCCACTGATCATCATCACTTTGAAGAATATGTGATGTTTTCAATCACTTTGGAGGAAAGCCATGTGAGAAAATGTTCTGGATGAATTATGTTCTGGTTTAAAGAGACTACAGTACAGAGAGGGATTGAAGAGGGGCTGTTCTTCCTCTACCTCAGTGGTTCATTTGAGAATTAAATAAGATAAGCTCGGGAAAATGCCCAGCACATGGTAACTTCTCAGCAGATGCTGGTTCCTTACCTTCCCTCAGAGGTTTGGAGTCTTAGCCAAGAGGTGCCAATGACACGTGATGTTCAGTGTTATTATTTAAACCAAATTTCAGGTGACAACAATAGCATTTAAATGTAAAACAATTTTAAAATATTTTTTGGTCTGGTTATAAAAGAAATAGCATGTTTAGTATATAATGTTTGGAGAATACAGGAAGGTGTGAAAAGGTACACAGATGTCACCAGAGACCCTGTAGTTGACATGTTGTATAGGCTTTTTTTTTCTTTTTTTTTATCTTCTTTTTCTTTTCTTTTTTTTTTTTTTTATAAATTAATGTTATAATGTTCTGTATCCTGGCCTTTATTCTTACTAAAATATCTTAAGTATTTTCAAGTATTTAAATATTCATATTTTTAACAGTTGAATAGCCTACCATTTTGTGACTATATTATTCATTTACCTAATCTCCAATTTTAAATATTTAGGTTATTCCCAGTTTTTCAAAACTATAAATAGTAATCTGATTACAAACTATTATTCATAAAGCATTGCTGATTAATTAGAATAAATTTTTAGAAGCGGCATGTTGGAGTTAAAGAGTATATATACTTTCAAGAATATAATATATGTAGGTAAAGTTATATGTATATATGTGTATATGTGCTTATTTATGGTTAAGACTCCCAAAATGTTGTACCAGTTCATATTCCTACCTGCAGCTTGTGCACATGCTCATTTACCAAGAGGAGAACATTGCAAAGTCAAATAAACAAAAATTAGAGAACATTCAATCCAGAGAATAAAAAGCTGTAATGTAAATCAGTTTTCTTTTCCTACCACATATTTGAATATCCGAGGAGAATGCTGAAGGAAAGGAGGTTAAAAAGACATTTTCTGCACATATCAAATTTTGGACAAATTCTTGAGAGGAAAAAAATAAACAATGTGTTGAAGGGTTTGTGCCTTAAGAAAGCTGGCAAAATGTAATGGCACAGGACATAATATGTGATTCTATGCATGCCGTCACGTAGCCTCTTCCCGCCTTTTGCCCACAGAAAATGACAGGACTTGGACAGCTTACAACTGTGGATATATGGCAGTGATGTTCCCCACATGGCCGAAGGGAAATGGCTCAGACGTGCATTCCTGAGGCCAGCTGAGTGGTGCAGTTGTGCTGAATTCCTGTAAGCCTGATCTAAGGTAGCCATGGGGGTGGTGCTGCGTAAGGTTAATTTGGAATTGTTCTTCTCCAAGGTATAGTGAGCACAAGTAGTTTTTAGAAGGAAATTAGTTTCCAGGCACATTGGCCATCTTTCTATGTGGGCTGTCACATCATCTTTCTTCAAATAGTATTTCTTCAAAGTGTTGAAAAGATACATATTAGTTGTGTTTTTATAAAACATTTAAACAAAGAAGAATACAAAATTTCCCATAAGCTTATCACCTAGAAATAGGGTATCATTGTTTCCTTTATGTTGTATTTAGTATTTCCAATTTTAAATGTTCTTTTGTATTTTACATAATTATATCCATATCATATACACAGTTTAAGGACTTTTTCACTTAAATACAATATTGTGAACATTTTTCCATTATAAAACATTCTTTAGAAACTTGTGTCTAATATTTCATTGTATCAAGGTGCTAAATTATTAAAATTTCTCCCATTGTTTAACATTAAATTTGCTTTCATTATTTTACTGATATGAGTAACATTGATGAACATCTTCTAACAGAAATCTTTGCTGCATTTCTTTTGTTTTATTTTTTTATTTTTTATTGATTAAGGTATTACATATGTGTCCTTATCCCCACATTGCCTCTTCCCACCCCCGACTCCTGCCCTCACTCCCTGGTGTCTGTATCCATTGGTTATGCATGCATACAAGTCTTTGCTGCATTTCTGACCATTTCTCTAAGGTATATTTTTCTAGAAATCTGTTATTTCTGAGAAAAGGAAACTTGATGACTAAAGCTCAAGCCAAAAGCATATTTTTCTCTTACTTCCTTTACTTTCAGCCTGAGTGTTATAGGGTCATCATTTAGTTATGGATTTTATTTGTTGTTGTTTTAAAATAATGGGTGTGTTGTCAGTGAACTCCCAACTTCTAGAAGATTCTTTCAGCTCAGTTCTCTCATCCTGACTGGTCTTTACGTCAATTCCCCACCCCCATTCGCCACACCTAAAATGTTCTCCATGGACGGGCTTCTTTCAGTGCAGACATCTCTCTGATCCTCACGTTTTTCCCGACTACCCCAATGCATCCCGCTTGGATGTTGAGGCCGCTTCCTGGAATGCAGGGCTTTTGTCCCTCAGATCTCAGATATGATCCCACCTTGGTTCACCTGCTTGTAATGGAAAACCAGAGGTGTGGTTCCCTAGAGCCTTCATGACTCACCACACTGCTTTCTAATCTCACCCAGCATGAGACTCACCTATATCACATTCACATCCAGTGGAAAGAAAAAAATACCTTGAACCATATCCAGAGGGCAGTGATGGGAAAAACCACGGGATTGGTTCAAATTTATGAACTATCACTCTTGAAAATGAAACCAAAGGGAAGCAAAACTCTGTGCACTCAAAGCCTAGATGAAGCAGAGGGAGTTTTACTGAACTGATCTGAAGTTCCATGTTAAGAGACAGAGGTTCTATTCCAAAGAAGTTTTATTTCCTGTGCCTCCTTCTACCCAACAGAAAACAGAAATTAATATTTTCCACTCCCTCATTATCACAGTGTAATCTGTGGAAACATAAAACTCAATACTCAGTGTTCCGTATTCCTCAGAGAAAAAGGAGTTAACAAATAGCCAATATTCCTAAAGCTAGAACTCAGAGAAATCTGGTGTTGTATTTGGCACTGTTGCCTAAATACATGACAATCATGTGTTGGCATAGAAGCTTCTTGATGACATGAGGCATGTCTAGAAGTACCATCTCCTTTAAGATATGTCCAGCTAGTGTGCATCAAACTCTCTCTGTTGCTCAAAAAATTGGCTTTGCTTCCATGTTCTACAGTTTCTACTTTTGCTTTAGTTCCCCTGCCAGGGCTACACAGCGTAATATCTCATTATTATTGAGGTCACGAAGATCAGTTTTTCCATTCCAATAAAGGTAGACATCTTTGTCTCCACTGTGTAGTTATAATTACTAGCATCAATTACAGTCTTTCAGCATGCAGCAAAATGTGCTAAGAGCTATAATTTTCACATCCGCCCCTTTGAAAAAGGCACAATTCTGCTTCTAGTTTTAAGGATGAAGAAATTGAGGCCGAAAATGGTAAGAAATAGACTAGAGCTAAGACTATACTTACCCTATGGAACCTTAGACTTTGGTGTGTTTTTTTTTTTAGCATATTTGCAACTTCTACCTCCTGGAAAAAGCCATTTTAATGTGTAGTTTTTCTTACCCACCTCACCTAAAAATTTAAAAATCTAGTAAACTTTTAATGAAAAATGTATTCAGTTTTAGGTTGTTACTGTTTTCCTTTTCTGTGGGAGAAATTAAACTAGGTTTTGTTGGGCTTGACAGCTTGCATTTTGCCTTGTACAGTGTTATACATTTGGTAAGGAAATTACCTAGGGAGTACGACTCTTAACCTGGGCATGCCGTTCATGCTGGAGCTGGAGCTTTAGAACTGTAACCTCTCTTTTCATGTTGCAGAACTGGTCTCTCTGTGGATTTTTTTTTTTTTTAATTCACCAGAAATGTGTTATTTTACATTCCTCAGACCTGAAGAACCAACTCTATCGGGTGAATTTAATTTGTGATTTTGCTGACCACATCACTATATCTTCCCTCTCTTTTATTTTTAAAGGGGTAGCATTTCTACTGAAATCTTTATGTGATGGATCTTTATAGAAAAATAATCTGTGGTTTAATGGGGCTTTAAGAAATGTCCTTAGAAAAGAAACTAGTTGGTATGAAAATAAATCCAAAATATCTATGGATGTGATTCATGTGACTCGGGATTTTTTTCCTTTGCTAAGATGTTAAGGCCAAAAAGATTTATATCCCAATTAAAATTATTCAAGTATTTTAGAAGTTTGAAGGTTATTTGTTTTATTACAGATGCATCAAAATAACTCATTTCGCCCAGCTGGCATGGCTCAGTGGTTGAGCATCAACCTATGAACCAGGAGGTCAGGGTTTGATTCACGGTCAGGGCACATGCCTGGGTTGCGGGCTCGATCCCCAGTGGGGAGCATCTGGGAGGCAGCTGATCGATGATTCTCTCTCATCATTGATGTTTCCATCTCTCTCCCTCTCCATTCCTCTCTGAAATCAATAAAAATATATTTGAAAAAAACTCATTTCAATAGTTTTAGGATGATACTTAATGGGAAGGCACCCAGAATGTGCATAAGTTTATTTGCTGATGAATCAGTCAAAGACTAAGAGTTCTCAGGAAATTTCCAGAGACTAATGAAGACCTGAGCCTATAATAGCTATTATTGTTGTTTATCATTAACTACCCTTCCTACTCAAGGACGTGGACTGAAGGAGCTTGGCACAGGAATAAGCCAAGTGAGCAGTTGTCCACAATTCTATGCTGAAAACCAAGACCAGAGTCTTTTTAACTTTAGCACCATTGGTACATTTTTCCTTTCATTATTTTTTTTAAAATTTATTTTATTGTTCAGAGTATTACAGCTGTCCCCCATTTGTCTCGCTTTGTCCCCCTCCACCCGTCTCCCACCCCATCCCAGGCTTTTCACCTGTCTGTTGTCTGTGTCCATGGGCTATGCATGATGCTTATCAGTTCTTTTCATTGCTTTAAAAAATGCATAACTCAGCAAATTGATTTGATCATTCATCCATTTGTTTATGTCATTCATAGATATCTGCTACCCCTAATCGAGTGCTCTTTGAACATCAGTGTTAATGGGACTTACCTGAGCAGATTGTTCAAACACAAAAATCCTGAGCCACAAGCCAGAGATCATGAACCACTTAGTTTAGGGAGGTGTCCAGGAATCTTCCTTTAAACAAGCTTTTGGGACATTCTAATGCCGGTGGCCCTGTGAGTGCACTTTGAGAAGCATGTTTATAACATATAAGGCATGAGATGAGGCCACAATGGGTACAGATGGAAAAGGCCTGTTTTATTCCTCAGGAAATATCAAATTAAAAAGGAATATAGATTTTATCATTAATGATAAACAACAATAATAGCTATTATATGCCAGACATCAGACTAGATTATGTTTATATATCAGTTCTATGAATCCTCACAATATTATCACTCCCGTTTTGCAGTTGTAGAGACCAAGGTTCCTAAAGATTAAGTAACATGTCTAAGGGCAGGAGCCCAGGCTGGCTCATTCCATAGCCAGCCCTTGTTTCCTATATGTACTATCTCACAACCTCTACATCAATCACAGTATAAGACAACACATGGTAAGTGGCGTGAGAATGGCACTCCCAAGCTGGTTTCATAGGAATGATGGAGAAGGAACTTACATTTATTAAGTGCTCACTGGATGCCACAACCTATATGTTTCTTAAATGTAATCTCCACCACTCAGTGCAGATAAAGTATCATTTCATCTTACCTTCAGTTTCTTCACATATAAAGAAGGCATAAAAAAAAAGGCCTTGCCCACAGGGATCTTAAGTATCTAACTTGGCAGTAAGCACTTAATAAATGTCTGCTTCTGTTATTTTCACTATCACATTTTATAGTTGAGATATCTGAGGCTCAGGAAAGTTAGGGAACTTTGCAAGATTTGTGACTCAACCGTTACCATAGCCTCAGGGAGAGGAGAATGCCATTTGAGCTCTGATAACTAGAGAAAGCTTCCTGGGTGAGACAGCACTAGGTCAGCCTTGCAGGATAGGGAGAGTTTAAGGGCAGAAGTGATGGGAGGACAGTCCAATTTTTGCCTGAGTTATTTAACTTCGCTGAAATTATATCTATCATTTAACAAAACTCAAATCTTTCAAGACTTCAACCTTCAGAACTCCTGCCAAAATAAATTCTAGGCAGGTTCAAGAAAAATGTCCCTGGATTCCTTCAAGATCCTCATGTGAAATAGGCAGAGAAAATGTGTGTATTTAGACTAGAAATGAAGACTGGACCACAAAATTGCTGCAGCAGATGGAGCACGGTGTCCTAAAGAGGCAGACCACAGACAACCTCACAAGCTTAGGTGTTAACATGAGCCTGCAAAGGCCACAGCCTAGTGGATGTGGCCCTGCATCATGGGGGTGGTGTCGGGGAAGTGGATTTATTTCTGCTGCCACAAGCCTTTCTGGGGAAAAGTCATACCCTAAAAATGTAAATTTTGTACTCTTGGAGTTTTCCCCACAGAGTTCAAATCTCTTATCAATGAATTATTCCTTCAGTGCCAGTCTATCATGGGAGAAAGTCAGAGCCCACGGAAGCCTAAATTTCTCCATCAGTAAAACCAGAGGCCAAAGGAGTGGAAAGGGCTTCCGCAAACTCATGTGACTGGAGGCTGCTGTCATGGCTCCTGGGCCAGTGTCCTTCCCAGCCACAGCTCTGCAGAGGTGTGGCAGGCAGAAGGCACCTCAACAGTCCTGCCCCAGAAGAAAAGGGGCTTTAGAAAGTTCCCTTTTCTGTCTCCTTAGAAATCTCATTATATCCTATATCTCTCTTTTAATCTTTCATCCATCTCATAGCTCTTCAATTCAACCAGTGGGTTTTTTTCGTTTGGTTTTTTTTTTCATGTATTCATTCGATCTTTACAAAGCACCTATCACACACCAAGTGCTGCTCTGGTTTCTGTGGAGACAGCAGTGAAGAGAGGAGGTGACAACCTCCACCTACACTGGGCTTACCTTTTAGGGAGTAGAGACAGTCTATCAACAAGATAAATTTGTTGAAAGTATGGTACGTTGTAAATAAGTGATCAGGAAAAAATAAAGAGGAAGAGAGGAAGTTAATGGGGGTGCAGGGGAGACATGCAGTTTTGGGTAGGGGAGCCAGTGAAGATCTCACTGGGAAGAAGACATTTGGGAAGAGGCCACAAAGGTATCTGGGGAAGAGTGTCCCAGGCAAAGGCAGCAGCAGAGTGAGGCCTGAGGTGGAGTGTGCTGGGTACACTGGAGGAACAAAGGGGCAGAGTGGCTGAGAGGGGGTTTATGGCTTTTCTCTGGGTGAGGAAGTCTGTCCCTGGGGAGTTTGGGGCAGAACACATGATGTGCTTTGAGTTTTCACAGGTTCACTTTGATCACTGTGTGGAGATGAGAATGAAGGGGACAGGGGTAACAGCAGGAGGCCAGTCAGGGAGTTGTTGTGATTACCCAGAGTTATGGAATGGTATTTACTGGTATTTTTGAGGACTTCTCGATGTTAATGATTGTATCACATGCATGAAACACACCCTCCTATTTCCGCTACTGAGTGTCCTTGCTAATTCTGAACAGTGACAGCTCTGACATGAAGAACCTCAGGTAAAACTGAGTTGACGGACTTGCAAATACTTCATACTGGTTCTCTCAACACCCCTCAGTTCCCTCCTCACGTGTCTTCCTGTACTTCAGAGGCTGAATATGGAAACTAGAATGATATTTTCCAGACCTCCTTATAGTTACGGTTTCCAAGGGGATTTGAGTTCCAAGGTTTGGAGGCAGAAGTGAGCAAGGGGAAGTGGTGGGCAAGTAGAGAAAAATGGACTCTCCTAAAGAGCAGGGAGGCCATGGGCTCTTTGGGATGAGCTGTATGTCACATGTGTCAAGTGCTAAGCAGTAAGGCAATGGCAGAGAGGCCTATCCCCAAATACTGTTTCTCTTGGATGCACTGTACTTAGCTAATAACCTCAAGCTTGGTTCCTTGGCCCTTACAGAAATTCTGTAAGCTTCAAATATCCTGTAATGAATACTATGTGATGGAATGAGCCAAGGTAGTTGCAAAAGATCCAGCCATCTAGTCTTAGTTTTAGGCTTCAGTAAGGAGGAAGAATGAAAAAAAAATTTTTCATCAGTTCTACCCCAATTCTGGAAATCCCTCACACACACACACACACACACACACACACACACACACACACACACAAAAGTTATTTATATCATTAGTTCACATTAGGCCCCCATCATGGCCATGCTCAGTTTCAAAGAAAGCTGGGAAATTTAGCAGGACACATTTCCATCTCAATAATGAAGGATTTGTGTTAGTAAAGAAGAGGAGAATGGATATTGGGTAGTCAGCTTGCAGTACCTGCCACAAAGAGAATGTATTAGTTCCTGATACATATAGTTAAATGGCTTTTCAGAAATGTTTACACTCTCATCATTATAGAAAATGAGAAATATAACATGGGATAAAATTAAATGTACTTGTTCAATTGTTTAACTGTAGCCATAAAATATCTCTTTGTATCAATAAGATTTTTAACTATGATTTGAGTGCCTAAAATATGCCAGTCTCTGTTCTAGAAACTAGAAAGAAAGCATTGGACAAAATATGCAGAAGTCCTTGTTCCCAAGATGACCTGGTTGCAAAAGGTGTCACAGGAGGGACTGTGTTGTCTTTTATATGTGTTATCTTTTATCTTTTCTAAGGTTGGCCCATTCAATATGGGTGATTGTTGACCAAAAATCACGATTTGGGTTTTGGAATGGTTGATCTGACATAAACTGTTTGAATGTTGAGTCTGTAGTCTGCAAAGGGCACTGATAATTTGTGACAATAAAATTATATTGTTAGTATATGTTAGCATCTAGTAGAATACTTATCTTACTGTCTTCAAGGTGGGCATGTGTTTAGGGATAGAAAAAGAAAGAGTCACAGTGAAACTATCCCATCTAAGCAAGTAATCTAGTTAATGAGGTACAAGAAGCTAAAAGTGTGTGGTTGGGGGGTGCATGTAGAGAAAGGAACCAGCGTGTCTGGAAGCAAGAAAATAGGAGTGCTTCAAGGGAGCTGTGGGGGGTGCATTATGATGTAGGGTGAGAGGGTAGCAGTGGCAGGAGATGAAACATAGTGAGGAGTGAGCTCAATCCTGACGCTGTAGAAAAGAGTTGCAATTTTATCATGTTGGTAATGGGAATAATTAAAAACTGTGGAGCAGGGACACGGTGTTATTAAAGCAAGTAAAAGAATAGAGACAAAGCTATTAGCATGTGCCTGGCACCTAGTAAGCACATATTAAAATGTCAACTATAATAATAATTATTATTATTCCTTGATTACAAGCATCACTCTGGCAGCAGTGTGGAGGATGGACCGAGGAGGACAAGATTACTGTAGAGGATGTGGACAGTTGGCAATGGTTGTGAAAAAGAAGGTAGAGAAAAGTGATATTCAGGCAGAGAACCACAAGGCTTACTGAGAGATAAGGTAGAAAGAAGAGTCTGGATTCCAAAATGAGTGCCTGGGTGTGGGACCATTCGCTGATAAACATGTGGGCAAAGGAATCCATTTGTAGGCAAGATGAGGTGCCTTGGGGACATCCAGGTCATCATGTCCTCATATGTCCCAATCTTCTATTTTAACCTAAAACACCGATGTCATGCCGTTCCAATGGGCCTGCTGGACTCTCAGTATCTCTATTGCAACAATATAGGGAACCGGTCACTGGTCGCCTCAGTCTTTTCTTGCAGACTAAGCATTATTTCTTACTGTCGTTGAAACCTCTCAGCAGATGGACTAGAGGAAGAAGAACATTTGCTTGGGTTCCTTTAAAGGATGGTTGTCATGTGAAGTTTGTGATTTCATGTCTCCTCTGCTCCTGTCAGGATTGGCCGGTGAGAGCATGGAAGAGCAGGGCCGGCTCTTCTGCATCTCAGTGGTGGAAAGCAAGCTGGCCTGAAGGAGTTTCTGTGCCCACCTGAACCTTTAGACTTAGAGTAAGAGATGAGGAAGGAGCCAAGTGCTCAAGGACAGCCTGTCTGTGTGATAAATTCAGAGAAGTTGTCTGACCGGAGCAGCTTCTTTGAGGAATAAAATCCGGATCCTCTACCTCCCTCGCTGAAACACAGGATTTATACAGACATAAGCTAGGCATTTTGTAAAAGCAGTGGGGGGTGGGGGGGTGTTAGAAGTTAAATGCACATTATTAAATTCTGTTTTACCTGCAGCCCCTTTATTTTTAGGCCCAGCATAATTGCTTTCAGACCTAGAGCTTGCTGAGCTGATGATTTTGTTTGGTTCTGCAACATGACCTGTTCTTTGAGACTCAACCTCAGGCTCAGGGGTAGCAGTGCCTTACTTCCTGTAGTACCTGAGAGGGTGGAAAGGGGAGCCCATACCAAGGAGAAGGGAAACGAATGTTTTGGTACCTCTCTGACTCTGTCCTTCATTCACCCAGGATACTTGATTATATTAAACCAAATCCAATCCCCTTTCCCTACTCCATGCTCAGCTAACAGCTTTTAGTGTCCTTTAGAAATATCGGTGTGCTGTACAGTCTAGTGAGTCCAGTCTGGATTGGAATCTCATTTCTGCTCTCATTGGGAGCTCCAGCTAACTTGAACCCTCTGAGCCTTCAGTATCCTCATGTGTAAATTGGGCCTAATAGTAAGATCTAGCTCATCAGGTTGCTGTAAGATTGAATAATACAACATGATGCATAGAGAAGTCCTAGTGCACTGCCTGGTATTTGTAATTGGTAGAGCAGGCTGTAAATGGTGCAAATGGCAAGATAGCTGCACAGATCAGAGTGCATCCAAGCCAGGCTATACAAGTTTCCAATATTAAATAACTGTCTTAACCAAAGACTTTTAACTGGAGCCAATATTCTAAACAAAGCAATGATTTTAACCATCTATAGTCTTTCTGTGAGGGGAGAAACAAAACATAATTATTTTTATAATAGTTCCCACTAATTATTTTTAAAATAATTAAAATCTGATGTTTTCATTAGGCATATCCATTCATTTTGGGGTTTTGTCTTCAGCAATGACAAAGTTTGCAACAACAACAACAACAAACCCACAAAAATACTGACCACTGCCTCTGTCTTTCTAGAACCCTCCTGCTCATTGGTTAATTCCTCTTTGTTCTCTGAAGATTTTACCTTTAAAAATTTTAGGACTTAACACAGGAGATTTTAGTTACCTTTTTTAAAATTATTCGCTTATCTTATATTCTCATGTTATAATGCTAGAAGAATTTTAACCACCCAAAACACCATCTATGTAAATGTAAATGTAATTTGCAAGAAAACTCCTGACAGGTCCCTTTGGGCCTGTTTGATACAAGTTTAGTAACAGAATGCATTTTAAGTGAGTGTATATTTCTGGTTAAAATTTTGCATTTGCTCTGTGTTTTATAGAATGTGTTTGCTCTCTCCCGGGGCCCGGACTTCATCCCCCATGTTTCCTCTGGTTTATAGATCTGTAATGGCCCAGTGATTTTGATGATTTCCCAAAGCCCTTGTCCTGGAACACATGATCTAGAGAGACTAAAGCAAGGACAAAGTCAGGAGAAGAATGCCTTGAGAGCACTGGTGTTTACAGTGCTAAGCCTGTGAGGAGTTGGGAGCAGCAGTACCCAGAGAGTTTAGCAAACCTGGGAAGAAATAGAAATTAAATACCTCATCTGATGAGCAGATGATGTTCTGAAGATGGACAGAGCATGTCGCACACAGGAAAGACTCCAGTCTCTTCCCTTTATCCAGTTTATCTTTCACTCCCCCATTACATATGCCCTTCTAAAATATAGACATGGTCGGATCAGAGCTCTACATAAAACCCTTTAGATTTTGTAATGTAAGCATTAGCTTGGCACACAAGCCCTTAATGCTGAGCCTTTCCAGTCTTATCTACCATGGTTGCCCCTCATGTTCCAACCACACTGAACTTGTCCCCCAGTTCACCATAATGTGCTCTCTCCCATGTGTCTGTACTGGCTGTTTCCTTTGCCAGGTGAAATCCCACCCATTTTGTCAAAGGTTGGCTTAAATACAGTCTCCAAATGGAAGGTTTCTGAATGCTTAAAGCTGACATAGTTATGTTCTTCTGTGTTTCTACACACTTTGTAACAGGTCTTTATGCACTGTATGCATTCATATGTAATTATTTTTTGGTATGTCCCTTTCCTCTGTTGATCCTGAGAAGGAATATATCTGCTGAGACCTCCGGGTTATTAATTGGGCCCCAAAATCATAACCAGAGTCTGGCAGCCATTGCTAAGAGTGTCCTCTCATGCAGGCTGCATTTCAGGGAAAGTCGCAGGCTGAGCTGTCAGCCTGTGCACTGAGATCCTGTTGGCTGACCCCACCCTTATAAAGGAGTTCCTGGAATCATCTTTCAATCAGTGGACTGAGACCTGCCCTGTCCAATCAGAACTGCACAGCTATACCTTATTTGCCTATCTGCTGACCAATCCGAATCCTTAAGGACCAATCAGAATGCTAAAAGCCAACTAATCAGGAAAGTACAATTTGGACCAATCAAACTGTGTGAATTTGGAGTCCCCATTTGCATATAAATAAACCAGTTGGGGACCAAGGCAAGTACTCTTTCTGTATAAGTCAGTCATCCCTTTGTCTTGGGGGAGTGTACTTTCAGTTTCCTCAGAAGGCTGCCTGTTCCAATTTCTGTTTGTTTACCGGAATAGTCTCTCCTTTCAATGAACCTCAGATTGGGGATTCCTATTGACATTGGATTGTTAACAGCCACCTTTGCTTGACACTCCTATTGTACAGTAATATCCTCAAAAGGTAGGAAACATATTTTATACATTTTCTTTACTCCAGTCTCAAAAATAGTGAATGAATTTTTAAAAATGAACAAACAAAGCAACCCAGCACAAGAGTCCAATAATAGTTCCTAGAGAAGATGGGATATTAACGAGGCTTGAACCTTTTTTTCCACATTATCTGGACTATTCTACTGACTGAGCTATTTTGTAGAGGGTTTACTGGGAACAGATAACAACAGATCCCCAGGGAAAGAACCTCTGTGCAAAGAACTGTAGGTGCCCCTTGATAGGATGAAAGAGACCGTCCAGGTTGCTAATTTTTGACATCATGAAAGTTTATTAAAGAGAAACCAGAATCCCAAGTTATCCTCAAAGAGAATGGAGAGGAACTGTGTGGGAGAATATGGCACAGAGATTCCTTTGCAGAAAAAAATCACAGCTGTGTGGGCCGGGAAATTCTTCCACTTAGGAGTCATCTGCTCTGGAATGTGTGAGGGGAAATAGTCTCAGTAGGCTCTTGACTCAGCAAGGCCTGGAATTGATGTTCAGGGCTGTTCTGCAAGGTCTTGGGGCATTTAGATTCACAGCGGTCTGAGCCCAGTTGCACACGCCCGCGGGTATCAGTACAAGTCTTAAATCAGAACCACCCGTTACACCCTCTCCCTTCTCCCTGTCTCTGAGTCCTCTCCCCAGCCTCCCTCCTCCCCTGCAGGCTCATTAAGGCCTTTCCCAGTGCAGAGACACAGCATTTTGGGGACTGGTGGAGTGTTTGATATTTTCCACTCTGCGTGTCAAGGGCATTTACAGTCGGCGTCAGAATGTTATGTCGGTCTGAGGAGGCACTTTGAAGTGTTTGTGGTAGAGGCCACATGTGCAGGCAAGATGTGCCTCCTCCCCATCCCAGAGGTTCCTGCTCAGTCTTTCCCAGCATCATGTGACAATGAACAACACCACTTAACCCTTTACTTCTCAATGTAGCTGCTTATGGTTATTAGTCTTATTATTACCATTTGAAAAGGCACTTCCTCCTCCATTTCAGTTTTCGAGTGCCTTCTGCTCACCCCTTATTGGCACTATTTTGTGTCTGTTTTTGCTACCACTCTGCATGAACTTACTACTCTGCATGTAGAAATGTATTTCCAAAGAGTACGTGCAGAGCAGAGGCATACGTGATAAACTGCCCAGATGGTCAAAGCCATGGGATCGTTGATACTCATATGAACCCCTAGCCAAATCAGGGATGCCCCACCTCCCCCATCAGCAAGGTGCCCTTAATAGAGTCATTGGTGTTTTCATTTTACTAGATGATAATTCACAGGTGGCCCTGAAAAAGTCTCTTAGCCTCTTCCAAAAAAGTCTGGAGACTTGAAACCCTGAAGAAAAAAATATATATGAGACTTCAGAGGAAATATTATCAGCTGACCTAAGTGTCTTACTTAGCTATGTGGTTTGGCTCATGCAATAGAGTAGGGCTGAGATTGATGACTTGCAAAGCTTTTTCAACTCGGAGGTTCGGCAATGCTCAGCTCTTAGCTAGCCTGGGAAGTTCTTGGACTTGGCAAGATGGGCTGGGTGGAGTCAGAGGACTCCTCTCAGATATAATGGCGTTGGTGTCTCTTGGGATCAGTTTGTATTCACAAAGCACTTGGCAATGCAGTGGGAACAAAATGATTTTTAGTGGACATAAGTCATTTCAGGCACTCCAATATTGAGACCTTTTGGCAAAGGTACTGTGGGCCCTACTCCATCACCTAGAAGGGTCTCTGGAGATATTTATTATATATGAAATTATCCCCTGAAATGATAACCATGCTTTTTCATTTTAATTTATGGATCTAAAGAAAGGAAGAGACCTGCCTTAGTATGAGACTATTAAATACTATTAACAGTACAGTATGCCAGGCAATGTGCTAGGAAAGTAAAGCCTTATCTTATTTATGGCTCATAATAATCCTAAGAGGTATTATTATCTACATCCGAAACTCAGAGAAGTTAATGTGTACAAGGTCGTATTAGAGAATAGATCTGGAACACAGACCCCAAACGTCCTGATTCTAATTAATATTCGTGTTACTAACCTCAGTAGCACAATTCAAGTCAGAGTCATTGACCTTTTGATCTCCTAAGACAACTCCTGGGATGCTGCCTGCCTTTAACCCACATTTCCCCTAGGTCTGTGTCAGGAAGTGCTTCATAAATACCTCCTGAATGAAGGAATGAGTAAATGGCATGTAACAAGCCTGGGAAGGCACTGAAGCCATCGATGTCGGCAATGAAAGCCTACCCTGGGCCACCCCCAACACAAACAGGGACATTTTCCCAAAGCAGCCAGGGAATTCATATCCCTTGGAGCCAGGGATCCATGTTTCCCTGTCGAGAAATCCCTCTCAGATAGTCAAAGCTCGCAGGCTCCCTACACCGCCTTCTTCCAATGGCACAGACTCTAAGCCTTACTGGCCTGCCAACAATCAGGCAGAAAGAGAGCAGATTGAAGAGGAGAGCAATGACTTCCAAGTTGGAATAACTTTGCTCTTTGTATTTGCTATGCATGGGGGCAAGGCCTTTCCTTAAAAATAAGGCTTTTGCACTCCTGTGAAGAGCCTTACAAAGTTAGAAGAATAAAGTGACCAAAAGGAGGGAGTTAACAGTGTTTTGTTGCAAAGATGTCTTATCTTGTAAGTTGTTCCCAGGAGGGCCGCTAGCGTGGGATCAGGAGAGGGGTATGCCATGTTTTGTTTTGTTTTGTTTTTAATAACGGTTGAAATGAAAAACCGTTCTGGTCACCGTGTCCTAGAAATAAAATGTTTGATGTGGAATAGTGTCCAAGACATGTGACCCCTAAAAAGCCCATTTGGCCCAATGCTTGAACCATGTTTTCAATCAAGAATTGCTACCTCAAGTCCACTCTGTGCCTTTGACTGTGGAGACCCCAACCAATCATTTTCTTATAAGGCTTCTCTGTTTATATGGCTCTCTCTGCTTAACAGAGCTAATTTATTTTGCCTCCAATGTACCAGAAAGAAAGAGATATGTGTTTCTGTTGCTGAATGGATTCATCCAAGTATTTTTATTTGTTTTAGAGCTGAGTTGGCAGTTGATTCTCACAAGAGAGGCGATTGGCAGCTAAAACACTTTTAAATTAGGTATTTGTCATGATTCAGCTTACTCATAAACCTACAAAAAAAAAACCAAAACCCCCAAAACTTAAAGGTCAAAGCTAACAAGACTAAGATTTGCTTGTTTCTTAAATTAATAAAGTCAGTTGGTGGTCCTTTGCCTACTAGTCTGTATCACTACCAAGTTATTTAACTTAGTCTTTATTCTTTTATTGTCCTTCATTTTCCTCAATGCTTTTCCATTTTATGTCTTCTCTTTTTTCTTCTTGCTTCATATTTTCCCTTACTCATTGACTCAGGTCTTTCACTCTTTATATCCCCTGATTTTTTCTCAGTTAACATTGTATGCTGATTGGAGTAGGGTAGAAGACCTGTGGGAGGTAATGCACTTTGTGAAAGATCCTTCTTGTCAACTCTCTATTATTAACCGGTTAATAGTTAATCCGCATTGTTAACCAGTTAATAGTTAATCCACATTATTAACCGGTTAATACGGATTTTGTAATTAAAGAAAACATGATAATTTCAAGAGAAACATCAAAAGTGCTTTATTCAAAGTAATGTCCATCACTAGCTACACATTTCCCCCATCTTTCAGGTAATTTGTGGATACCGTCCCAATAGAACTTTTCTTGTTTTGAGGCAGACCATTCAGAGACCCAATTTTCCACTTCTTTGTATGTTTTGAAGTGCTGCTCAGAAAGTGCATGTGTCACCGATCGGAACAAGTGGTAATCTGAAGGAGCAATACAACAAAATAGCATACATATCAAATCGCATATATATCAACATATGTGTAACTTCATCTATTGAAAAAAATCCGCGTTATTAACTGGTACACCTAGTATGCTGGTCCTCCAGAGAGTGGTCACTACATTTTCTGGGCTATGCTTCATGCAACACACTTAGGAATTGCTCACATAAAAGCCTTGACTTGTAGCTTTGTCCAGTGGCCTGGAACTGATTCTGATATTGGAAAGATTATAACATAGTATTGTACATGGCAGGCTACTCAGTATAACTCAGCATATGTACCTACTATTCCAGAAGGTGAGACCAAAACTCTTGGCCAATAATTCATATTGATTTCTGTATTTTATCTCATGAATGATATTGATTTCAGTAGAATTCATCTCAAAATACTTCATAAAGTCCCACTTTTATCTCACATATTCTGGTACAATTAGAATATCTCTCTGCCAGTTTTTTGGTTAGTTGTTTGTTTTTGCAATAGTGAATTCTGGGTATCTTTGTGAAGGGAATAATGATATGAGTGTCATGTCCAAAGTTCAATCTCACCACTCAAACAAAAACGGTTAGTTTGAAAGAATACTGTGTGTACAATATGCATCTCAGATCCAACCATAAATGTTTTGATTTACTTCTTGTATAAAGTCTGGGAAAACCTAGAAGTTTTAAGTAATTTTTTGCCTCCTGGAAAGTGGAGACTTGACATAAAGTTTTAGGTAGTGCATCCCTTGGACCCTGGATAACTTTCCCTCAAAAAATTTATTTAGCAAACAAAGAGCGAATACCTTTCCTGGAAAAGAGACACTTGGATCAGTGAGAATCTAAAGCAGTTAAACTGCTTTTCACAATAATGAAAAAGAAGACAACAATGTATTTCTGGAAATACCCCTTTAGAGAGATATTTTTTTCCTACATATGTATGCAAATTGCACTGCTTAGTCTGAGACTCATGAATGTGTTTATGTTGTTGAATTGTCCTTCTCACATCCTGACCATGAGTGACCAAGCCTAAAGCAAAATAATAAAAAAATCAACTTAATACTTTTTTTACCAATAAGGTGTCTTTATTTCTGGAGGAACTTAGCTAAGCAGCTATTCCAACTATGTGAACTAATGTAGAATAAAATACAATATATATCACCCTGTATTATAATCTTTACACCTATTTATTCCACCCTCCTGTTTCTTATCATCTCCCTTGATTCTTCCTCTTTTTAGATAACATTACCTCCTATAACCCCAAAAGTGATAGAATTATGCCATAAAGTCTAAAAGAGGTATCCTTAAGCACTAGCCAATTCTTATCCAAATTGTGATTCAAGTACCCCAATTTCGTCTCAGTCTCATGTCTGCCATCTTTAGCATGTGGCTTCCAAGTTACTATGTCTATCTGCATCACACTGTGCAAGGGAAAAATCATGGAGGTTTAAGCACAGGAAATTTTATGGCCAGATAGTGAAGTAGTATATGTTATTACTACTCAGATTCCACTGGATGAGAGCCAGTTATAAGACATAGATTTAATGGAGTCTGGAAAACTTACTCCAACTGCCTGCCTAGGAAGAAAAGTGAATGGGTTTGGCAATGAGCTGCCCAGTGTTAAATCACACTCTCTTTGTTTCCTCATCATTCAGTTTTAAATGGGAAGTTCACAGTTGTCCTTGGGAGGCTACAGTTCTCATTTCTAACTTTTTGCAAGCTGATAGAAGTGGGGGGGGGTTTGTATTCTAGAATTCAGAGGAGTTAACTGCTTGTATTGTTCCTCATGCCCTGTGTGTGCCTCTGGTCTTTACAGTCACTCTAGATCAGGAGGCAAGATCAAAACCAGAGAGAGAGAAGAAGAAGCACAATAGTGGAGGTATAAAGAAGGGAGCCAGACTGGGTTTGCTCAGGTCCAATCTGGATTTGGCTCTTGATCCCTAACTCATAGGGCATGATGAATACTAGTAGATTTAAAAATAGGGCCAGCTGGCCCCAGCCAGGTGGCTCAGTTGGTTGGAGCATCATCCCATACACCAAAAAGGTTGTGAGGTCAATTCCCAGTCAGGGCACATACATAGGTTTCGAGTTGGATCCCCCATCTGGGCGGGTATAGTTCACAACCAATCAATGTTTCTCTCTAAAACCAGTAGGGGGGTGAGGGCCTGTGCTGAGGGTAGGGAGCGGGCTGGGAGAGGTCAGTGGCGGGGAAAGGAGACATATGTAATACTTTCAACAATAAATAATTTTAAAAAAACATATCCTTGGGTGAGGATTTAAAAGAAAAATAGGGTTAGCTGAATCATTACAAACAAACCTCAATTATCTCCACTGAGATGATTATTCTCAATACTTAGAAATTAATTGGAAACTTATTCTGGATCTCTGTATATATCTACTCTATTTTCATATAATTTTTTTCTGCAAAAATCAGTTTTCATAATGATATGGAACTGGATCAATGTGGCTCCCTATTAACATAATTGAGTTCACTAAAGCTGGGTCATGTAAATTTCAGAACACAGATAGGCTTGTATGACATCAGTGTTAAAGATTCAGAAGGCCATTCTAATTGAGGGCTGGTTAATAGCAGAGCCTTGAAGTGCATTTCATTGGTGCCACCTGATGTTGGCCTCTCAGCTATACCTCCTGGGACTCAGGGGCTACCAAATGAAAGATGCAATACCACCTCACTTTCCTGCCAAGGAAGCACCTGGAATTTTTACACACATTACTAATGCATATGGACAGATGTTAAATATTTTAAATGACTGGGAGAGGCTAATTTGTATATTTGGGCTATGACTTCATGCTTATCTTCTTAAATTTAACAAAGCACTTTGACAAGGCTCTGTGGAGAGGTGGGGGATGGATATCAATGAATAAGTAGCCTAGGTAACTCTAGCACTGTTGTGGGAGGAGATAAGAAATATTGGTCAAAGGATACAAAAGTTCAGTGGGATGAGTAAGTTCTGAAAATCTAGTGTACAACATGGTGACTATAGTTAATAATACCGTATTGTATACTTGAAATTTTCTTAAAAGAGTTGATCTAAGTGTGCTCACCATTTTAAAAAATCATAACCGTGTGAGGTGATGGATATGTTAATTAGCTTGATTATGGTAATTATTTCACAATGTATATAAAAATTATACTGTACACCTTAAAAATGTACCATTTTATTTGTTAATAATACCTCAATAAAGCTGGATAAAAAGTATATATATCTAACTAGAATATATGGCATGATATAATAGTGATGAAGCAGAAATATAAATAAGGTATAATGGCCGTACTTGTATTACCTTCTCGTAGTACCCAAGCTTAGAAAATAGTGGTAAAATGGATTAATTCTAATTAGGCAGTATCTAAGAGGGCTCATAGAGGAAATATTTGAGATGGGTGGGTCTTGAAGGAAGATTTGATTACAGATGGTGGAGATGATGCAAGAAAATTTATGTGGGCAAAGAGGCAGAAATAAGCAAGGTCATATGTTTGGGGAGTAGAGAGTAATCTGATTCCATGGAAGCAATGCAGTCATTATTTAATAAATATTTATTCAGTGCCCATTATGTGTCAGATACTATTATAGGCACTTGAGCTGCATCAGGGAATAAAACAGATTATATTAAAACACAATAAAACAAAAACACTGACTTGGATTCTTTAGGTGGGAGGAGCATAGAGAATGTAAGAGAAAGAAAGAAGATGAGTAAAAGGGTTGAGGTCAGTATATTGAGGGCCTTGAGTCCTTTGCTAATAAGCCAAAGAGGCTGAGTTTAGAACAGAGATAGGGAAGTCCTTGCATAGAGGTGAGAACAAAAGCCCTGAATGAGAAGGGTTCCACAGAGGGGAAACCCCAGGAGAGAATTTTGAGGAACACCAACATCAGATGAGGAGGCTAAGAGACCAGATGGTGGAGTAGACTAAGCATAAGGTTCCTGAAGAAAGGGATGGTACTTGTCTCTCTACCACTGGATCTCCAGTATCTAGCACAGTGCTCTCATGATAGTAGGTGCACATTATTCTTTTAAATGAATGCATTATTGAAAGAAACCAGATCAGAGAGTGGGAACACTTTAAGTGAGCATAAATTTAACATTCTTCCCAAATGTTAAATCAGATAAGTGACTATGCTGTTTATTCTGTTTGCTTCTCCAACCCCCAAATCCATTATCCACCCTTCTCTGCCCTGTTCTCTACTCCCTAGAAAACTGACCTCTACAAACTGCATTTTCTGGGCTTTCTTGCCCTTTGTTAAGTTTGCATTAACTAATGGGGGAGACATCAGCAGGACATCAAAGAGCAAGAGTAGAGGCAAGTAAGGAATTTCTCCTCTTCTTTCTACTGGCCAGTGGCTTTGGCAGAGGCTGGTGTTCCTCTACTAAGGCCACAGCTCATATCAGATTGCTCCAGGTTTTTTTTGTTTCTGATAACACTCCTCTTTACACTTATTGTTTCGGGTCTTTTCTGCTGTGGCTAATCCCTGGACAACTCACCACTCCTTTGGCCCTTTTAACCTTCCTGCAGGGTTATTTCACTTCACTAAAATTCCCTTTGTTAAGATTACACCCTTTAATGTGCTGTTTTCTACTGTGACCATGTCTGATGAAGTAATTAAAAATCTTAAGAAGGAGAGAAACCAAGATGGTGGCATAGGTAAACACCTAAACTGCTGCCTCGCACAACAATATCAAAACAACTAAAAGACAAAACAGACACCATCCAGAACCACAGGAAAGCTGGCTGAGTGGAAATTCTACAACTAGAAGAAAAGAGGAAAGCACATTGAGACTCAGAGGAGCTGCAAAAGGCTGAGGTACGGAGACTCGCACGCGGAGAGGACGGGCGGCTGTGTGCACGGGCAGCTGAGTGCGCAGCTGGCTTTCTAAAGCGGGAGACAGAAGGAAGCTCCCGACTGCACTGACCCCGGTGAGATGCTGGGAAACCAGACTCATTCGGGGGAAATCTGGACTGTCAGGAAAAGAGAAAGCACACTGAGACTTGGGAGCTGCAGAAGGCAGAGGTCCAGGGGTGCGCATGCACAGAGAGGACTGACTGCTGAATGCACAGGAGGCTGAGTGCACGGCTGGCTTTCTAAAGTGGGAGGGAGACGGAAGCTCCCGATTGCGCTGAACTCCAGTTCTGGGCAAGTTTCTGGGAACCCCAACTCATTCAGGGAGAAACTGGACTGTCTGGTAGCGGGCGACACTCAAGGGCGGCTTTCTCTCAGACGTGCTTGCAGCAATTCCCGAGGGACTCTGAGACCCAGGGGTCTCATAGGGCAGGGCTAACAGGAAGCCAAGGCTGTCTGCTCTGCCCTGAGACTCCACCCCATCCAAGCTGAGCACAGAGGCTTTTGCAATTTTGCAAGTCTTATCTCATAAGAGTGTCTCCAGCACAGAATGTTCTCCCAGCATAGACACAGCTGATCCTCACAGCCAATTGGCCTGGAGGTCAATTCCTCCCAGTGATACCAACAACAATCAAGACTTAACTACAACAAGGCTGAGCACACAGTCCACAAAGGGGTGCACCAAGAGTGTCCACCTCAGGTAACTGGGGAGGCTGAGCCACTGTGCCCTAGAGGACACCTACCACACAAAGCTACTCTACCAACTCAGGCAAGCAGCGAAAATGCAGAGAGAAAGAAACAGATCACAAATGAAAGAAATGGAGGAAAACAAACGACTGGATATAGAGTTCAAAACCACGGTTATAAGGTTTTTCAAGAATTTCCTAGAAAAGGCCGATAAATTTAGTGAGACCCTCGAGGATATGAAAAAGAACCAACTAGAAATTAAACATACACTGACTGAAATAAAAAATATTATACAGAGACCTAACAGCAGACTAGAGGACCGCAAGAATCAAGTCAAAGAGTTGAAATACAAAGAAACAAAAAACACTCAACTGGAAAAGCAAAAAGGAAAAAGAATCCAAAAATTTGAAGATAGTGTAAGGAGCCTCTGGGACAACCTCAAGCGTACCAACATCAGAATTATGGGGGTGCCAGAAGAAGAGAGAGAGCAAGATACTGAAAATCTATTTGAAGGAATAATGACCGAAAACTTCCCCCACCTGGTGAGAGAAATAGACTTACAAGTCCAGGAAGCGCACAGAACCCCAAACAAAAGGAATCCAAAGAGGACCACACTAAGACACATCATAATTAAAATGCCAAGAGCAAAAGACAAAGAGAGAATATTAAAAGCAGCAAGAGAAAAACAGTTAATTACCTACCAGAGAGCACCCATATGATTGTCAACTGATTTCTCAACAGAAACTATGCAGGCCAGACGGGAGTGGCAAGAAATATTCAAAGTGATGAATAGCAAGAACCTACAACCAAGATTACTCTACCCAGCAAAGCTATCATTCAGAATTGAAGGGCAGATAAAGAGCTTCACAGACAAGAAAAAGCTAAAGGAGTTCATCACCACCAAACCAGGATTATATGAAATGCTGAAGGGTATTCTTTAAGAAGAGGAAGAAGAAGAAAAAGGTAAAGATAAAAATTATGAACAACAAATACATGTCTATCAACAAGTGAATCTAAAAATCAAGTGAATAAGAAATCTGATGAACAGAATAAACTGGTGAATATAATAGAATCAGGGGCATAGAAAGGGAGTGGACTGACAATTCTCAGGGTGAAAGAGGTGTGGGTGGTGCGGGAAGAGACTGGACAAAAAGCAGAAGGTGAGGTGGGAACCGGGTGGAGGGGAGCTATGGGGGGAAAAAAGAGGAACAATTGTAATAATCTGAACAATAAAGATTTATTAAATTTAAAAAAAATCTTAAAAAGATCATTCAAGATATAGGGATACTGTTGATGATCAGATCACAGTGGGGGATCTGAATCCAGGTGGAATAAATCTAACCAGTCGATAGTAATATGAAAGTTGAAACTGTGATTGGAGATCTTTTCTTTTGAGTAATATGAGGGTGAATGAAAGGAGAAATCCTGTGACGTGAAGGACTGGCAAGGGAAGATTTTTGAGGGTTGTTTTTTTTGTTTTATTTTGTTTTGTTTTTAGGATGGAAAAGAAATCAGCCTATAAACATGGTGAATGCAATGAGCCAGTCAAAAATGACAGAATAGAAATGTAAGTCTCAAAGATGATAACGAGTCGAGCACTATTCCAGAAAAACCAGACTCAAGAGCACTGGATAAAACCTATGAAAAAGTAGGGACTTATTCTGGAACAGGAAAGAAAAATATAAAGTTGGTAGAGAATAGAGATGGAATTGGTGATGAAAAGATGAAGGCTGAGAAAGACTATATCTGAGAGGTTCCTCCTTTCTGTACAACATATCATGTAGTAATATTTGCTAAGATGATCTTAGGAGACTTCAAAATTTGAGAGAAATGGAAAAAAAGAATAGTTTAGAATGTGGAGTTTAGTTTTATTCTACAAAATGGTGTTGGGTGACAGATGATGAAAACTCTGCTTTTGCATTCTTTTTTTTAAAATATGTTTTTATTGATTTCAGAGAGAGGAAGAGAGAGGGAGAGGGAGATAGAAACATCAATGATGGGAGAGAATCATCAATCATCTGCCTTCCACACACCCTCTACTGGGAATCAAGCCCACAACCCGGGCATGTGCCCTGACTGGGAATCAAACTGTGACCTCCTGGTTCATGGTTTGATGCTTAACCCCTGAGCCACACTTGCCAGGCTGTTTTTGTATTTTTGATTTTGCAACAGTGAGTAGGATGGATTAGAGAAGAAGAAAACCACCATATTTGTGGAAATTTCAATAGTCCAGGGGAGAGTTGATGATGGTTTGACGTGAGCAGAGAAAAGTGAGACTGAATGAGGATGCTGTATTTATTGGTGATCTATGTTCAACACTATAGAAGGCACAATAGAGATTTCACAAAACACAAGAAATATACTTCCTACCTTCCAGGAGCACACAGTTAGCTGGGAAAGCACATGACAAAGACTGGATGGAATAAAGTAAAGACTAGTAGTGCTGAACAAGGAGTCAGAGCCAGATTCTAATCCCTGCCTGCCACTTACTCAGCATCACATCCTGAGTAATTATTTCCCCATTCGCCTCTTAGCATCCTTGTTTGACTAATGAAGGAGTTAAAAACTGATAGTCTCCTTGGTTTCTAAACACCATTCTTTTTGTTTGTTTGTTTGTTTGTTTAAAGTATTACAAATAGTAGTACATATGTCTCCTTTTTTTCCCTGGTGTTCGTGGGTTCACAGCTGGTCCCTGGATATTGTGGTTGTAGAGTCCCGGCAGGTATCCAATTTTTCCTGGTTGAAGGTAAGGCTAGGCTTCCAATCACAGCTACTCTCCCCTTCAAGATGGTGCAGTCTCTGCGGCAGAGACAGTCACTTTGGGAGAGATTTCAGCAGCAGTGGAGGCTGCCCGGTCAGGGGAGCCCGGTCTGGCAGTCCCCAACAGTCCCTTGGAATATAGCTGTCCCTCACTCACAAATAGACACTCCCTGTACGTCCACACACTCTCCTTTTGTTCTCTCACTCACACACTATCTTGCAGCCTGCCTTCCTGTCGGCAGCCATCTTTGATCTCCTCTAAACACCATTCTTGAACAAAAGAAACCAGGGTTCCTTGGAGAAATACCTGATGCTAGAGCTAGGGCAGGTAAAATAAAAGATGAGCCTGGAGAATCTTGCAGTACAAAAAAGGCCATGCTCACCAAACAAACAGATGGGAACATGTCAGAAGGATGCAGAAGCCCATACCTGAAGGAGCTCCCACTGGTTGAAGTTGGAGCAAGTTGATCAACAAAATAAATAACATAGCATTGGATTGTAAGTCAAAATATAAAATAAATATACATGAGTACATATTGATATCCTATCTAATAAAAGAGTAATATGCAAATTGACCATCACTCCATCACAAAGATGGCTGCACCCACAGCTGAGGCCAAGTTCCTGTAAGGAGCCTTAATGAGCAATCAGCAGGGACCTGAGGCTAAGCCCTCCCCAGCCCCCGTGGGGCTTGACAGGGGACCTCAGGCCTCGCCCCCCACCCAGCAGGGCTTGACAGGGGACCTCCGGCTGTGTCCCCTGCCCTGGCATCAGGCTGGGGGACCTCAGGCCATGCCTCCCACCTTGGCACCAGGCCAGGGGACCTCAGGCCACCACCCCACCCAGCAGGGCTTGACAGGGGACCTCAGGCTGTGTCCCCTGCCCTGGTGTCAGGCTGGGGGACCTCAGGCCACACCTCCCACCTTGGCACCAGGCCAGGGACCTCAGGCCATGCCCCCCCACCCGGCGGGGCTTGACAGGGACCTCAGCCTCGCCCCCTGCCCCGGCGCCAGGCCAGAGAACCTGAGGCCATGCCCCCCGCCCTTCGGGGCTTGATGGGGGACCTCAAGGTGCGCTTCCCGTCCTGGTGCTGGGCTAGGGGACCTCAGGCCGCGCCCCCCACCAGGTGGGGCTTGACAGGGGACTTCAGGCCGTGCTCCCCACCCCGGCACCAGGCCGGGGGACCTGAGGCTGTGCCCCCCCCTGCCTGATGGGGCTTGACAGGGGACCTCAGGCCGTGCTCCCCACCCAGCAGGGCTGGACAGGGACCTCAAGGTGCACCCCCAGTGCTGGGTCGGGGGAACTCAGGCTGTGCCCCCTGCCCAGTGGGGCTTGACAGGGGATCTCAGGCCGTGTCCCCCCACCTGGCAGGGCTTGATGGGGGACCTCAAGGCATGCCCCCCGCCCTGGTCTGGGTTGGGGGACCTCAGGCCATGCCCCCCATCCTGGTGCTGGGCCAGGGGACCTGATACTACAGCCCCTGCCCGGCGGGGCTTGACAAGTGTGGGACTGACCAGATCTGGATCTAGCCCAATGCGGGAGGGGGCGGCCAGGTCTGGGTCTCACGTGATTTTGAGGCACATGTGGGTGAGCAGGGACTTGACTCTGGGTCCTGTGGTGCGCCCCAGACTCTGACAGGAGGAAGGTTTTCATATACATTTTACTAATTTTCTTTCATCTCTGACACTTCTATTATAGAGAAAGGGCAAATAGCAATATTAAATTATTTCTTCTAATTTATCTCCTTTTAATGTGCACGAATTTCGTGCACCGGGACACTAGTAAATAAATAATTGAATTGAAATGGGGGAGAAAAGTCAAGTCTCTCTTCCAGAAGAATTCCAAATAATATATGCAGATACTCCCCCCCCCTTCAAGATGTGAAGCTTGTCTGCCCTTCCTGAAGACACACCTGTAAAATGATCTAGGCTTAGTGACTTGTTTCCAAAGAATAGAACAGGGAAAAAGAAAACAGTAACTTTATACTGGAGAAACCTGGCAGCAGGACATTAACCAAGGGGTGGAGGTTAATATCACAGTAATGTCATCAACTCTCAATATTATGTGATCAAAAGGGCACTTCACCCCTGTGGTTATCTTCCCCAAAACCCAGAATCCCAGTCTACTCATGTGAAAGACATCAGACAAAGTCAGACTGAAGGACATTCCACAGGATCCCTTGCCATTACTCCTAAGGACCGACAGGGTCACTAAACAAAGAAGAAAGTCTGAGAAACAGTCACAAATCAGAGGAGACATGACAATTAAATGTAATGTGCTGTCCCGGATTGAATCCTGGAACAGAGAAAGGACCTTAATGGGAAAAAGGATGAAATTCAAATAAAGCCTGGAGTTTAGTTAATTGAAGAAGAAAAAAAGTTGATGGTCTCTAAAGTCTCTTCCAGCTGGTAGCTATAAGAATAGCATTTATTATCTAATTGCTTCATAACTGTGCTCATATTGCTTATAAAGTGCCAAGAACACACGAGGTAAGGGAACCATGAAAGCAGAATGGAAGGCTTTAATCAACGTTTTTTTTCTCTTGTAACTTCCTGTAGTTGTGTGTTTCAGTGACGTAGTATGTGGTTAGCTCAAAGCAATTTTTGAGGCAATAAAGAAGTGTTTAGGTGAAAGTCTCTTGTCTGTAACTTTCCCAAATCAGTGCTCACTTCTGCCCTAGTAAGGGCAGTCTCAAGCAAGCCAGCAGGTTGTCATCCATTTGCAAGCCTGAATATTTGAGTCTCCTAGGCAGGGCCATCACACCGAAGCACACTATGAAACTGTTGCTATGGTGATGGCCATGGTGACAGGACTACCTTTGGCTCATTTGATTTTCCTGGACAGTTTTTTTATGGAACCCTAATGTGAAATCATGCTGGCTCTGATTCATGACATTTTCCTGAGTCTTTATAATGTTTCTTTTTTCTAAGTAAGCAATTTCAGGTCAGGTAAAAATGTGAGTAAATCATGCCTGGCTCTTGTTCCAGATGTATCAATTTCTGTTCATTCCCTTTTTCCCTTTCATGGCTTTGGGACAATAAAAATAAGCAGTGCCTCCACCCTGGAGCCTTTCTGAGTATGCAATATATAAACGGTATACCGTGTAGGGAGCAATATTTCCCTACCTTGGTCATTACTGACCGTAGCGTTTTCTCTGGCAATTATCTGAAACAGCAAGAACATGGAGTAATGATTTTGGCACACTCAAGACCCTGGGAGGATCAAAGAGGCTGATGTGACAGTTCATGAAACAGGGAGGAAGCAAACCGTCCCCCACTGCCAACACTAACACAGCCCTGTGCTTGAGAGTCTGGGAGAGCCCAGTTGCCAAGTGTCTGCCTGCATTTTCTCTGAGGGGGCCAAGCCCGGAACAGGTCAGGAAAATTATGGCTTTTATCAAGCAGACACCGTGCCTCTCTTTGAGGATGGTCAAAGTCTCACTCACTGCTGGTAACTGCAACACATGTGGTCTTTTCAAAAGAGGACATGAATATTTTCATTAACTGGGAAACAAGGTACCCACATGAGACTTTATTTATTTGGAATACTTAGGGCAGAGCTGAAAGGAGCAAGAAGTTGGTGAAGAAATTAAGAGAGAAGGCTCTGGAGACAGATTGCCTGGGTTTTAATCCTGGCCCTTTCATGTACCATCCTGTGTAACTTGAGCAAATTTTCTAAGCTTTCTGCCTCAGTTTCCCCAATAAAAATGATAATAGCATCCAAGTTATAGGATTGCCCTGGCAATAAATAGATGTACTTATAGCCCTGCCTGGCACATGTTAAGTCCTCAGTAATGTCAGCTGCTGTATTATTTTCATTTTTTAAGCATTATTATTCAGGAAAGAAAGTCATTAGATTTTGTGATGCCCTATTAGCTGACTGTTTATTCTTCAAATATTTACTGAGGGCTTAAAATGTGCTAGGCATTGTGCTAAGTACTGTAGATAATTCAGGAACAAACAAGTCCAGTTCTTTGCCACCGAGAATGTCTATTCTGGTGGAAGAAATAAGAAAAATGTGCACAAAGGACTATACTACATGAGAGAGTACTTTTTTTCTGGAGTGGCACTGATTAAAAAGTAATTTGGGATTTCAAAAAAGAGGTGAATCACTTCGTAAGTGGGTTGGGGCACTCTTTATAGAGGGTGTAACACTTGGCCGAACACGAATAACTAGTGGAATTTTTGCGGGGGAGACTAGTGCAGGTGTGGGTGGTAGCAGGTAAAGGAGAGGGGACAGGGAGGAATCAAGGCAGATGAAAGGCAGAAGGAAGATGCTGAAAAAGTACTTGAGAGACAGGAGAGTGCTATCCAAATCCAGGGCTGAAACTAGGGGTTCTTGGTGGAGAGAAGTCCACAAAGCTAGGAAGGGTTCAATGGAGGGCTTTGAATAGACTTGGCCAAAGGAGTTCAGATCTTTATTTCATTAAGAATTTGGGTGTCTTTAGGAATAAATTAGTAGTGCTGTGAATTTTAGATTAGAAGTGTGTTCCAGAAACTGACTCTGAAACAATGTCCTGCCATGTCACTAGCCCTTTCCCATACAACACAGGAGTTATTTCCATCATTTATCACCAGTATAGAAGTACTAAAAAAATTAAAAGTTTAATTTAACAAAATAGCTTAGCAAAATACTAGTTCCTCAAAAATTGTGTGTTATGGGTTTTACAATTATAAAGTACTTTTACCAAAGGTTTTATAGAGCACACTTTAATTAAGCTCAATAATTTTCATAAATGGAATTTGCCAGCTGAGATTTCTCTTTTAAGTAAAGATAGTAACTGCTGAAGGAGTTAGCAGATCACTCTGGCAGGGGTGGCTTTTGGGGACCTGGACTGGGTTTTCCAAACGCAATCCAAGTGATGACCTCAAAATTCCATTGATACTAAGTTCTTGGTCTAATAAGGACAGAGTTGCAGGTCAGCTTATGCTGAAGAATGTTCCAATGCCCTCTTATCCTAGTTAAAACTGGGATAGCTGCCTGGATTAATTTGGGGGTATGTGAGACTTTGATACTCTGAACAGATGTTATATTGACATCCTGAGCAGCTATGACCTTTCTTTGCTACTCTTTGTAGAACCTTGAGAAATAAATCTTAAATGAGTGTGACAAAAGTCTCTAAGAGTCTACCTATGCTTATTAAAAGTAGTGAAGTCTCTCTAACCAACAGATGAGTTCTTTGCATCTGGGAAAGAGAGTTGGATTCATTCTGCATCATCAATTATAAGTTTCTAGCTGAGGTCCAACAGTTGAATATTTATTTCAAGCCGTGATGGAAGAGGAAAGAAGAGTCCTGTTTGATTTTCTAGATCCAAGGCTGTATTTTGAGCTGCCTCTTAGAAAAATGCTTTTACTTAAACATTGAGCCAACTTGATTTGGAACTGTCACCACCAAGAGACAAAACGTCTGGAATACTTGCAGTGTCATTTCTGGTTAGTCTGTTTTTTATGACTTGTCATGCATTACTAAAGAGGGAAGAGTGAATACTGTGTAGGATGGGGACTACATGAAACCATTAGTGCTGTCAGAGCAGGCAGAAACAAGACCACCAGGCACAACAGGAGACCACCCAACACAAAACATGAGCTCCCATTAGCAACATCTTCCAGAATATATACTCTTGACATTTGCATTTCAGAATGTTGAGCCACTAAAAATGCAGCAAGATAATTATTGCTTTGTGATGATATTTAGCAACTCTCACAATGTGGACCACCAATTCTGGTTTGGGTTTCTTCTTTTTATTAGCACCATCTGAGAATGTCTGTGGTAGAGACTTTGGTGAATTGCATCTGTCCTGTGGCCAAAGGAATGAAAGGAAGAGCAACTTGGTTTGTTAATATGGAAGAGTTCAGCAACAAAAGCCCAAGACACATGTCTGAAAAAGGCTTCATTGAGGGCTTTTTACTTTTTTTTTTCAAAGAAAGCATTCCAGAATGTTTTACTACTGCTTCTTAAAGTATACTCCATATGCATATAGCCTTGTACTAAATTCAGAGCTGCAGTGATATCTTTTATCTAACAAACCTTTCTGGTCAATATCTCTGAAAGACCCAGTTGTCTCCTGATTGAAATAAATGAAAAACACATCCCCCCTCCGCTAGAAGTCAACATAATTATTCAAAATAAGTTCTTTATCTTTTTAAATTTATTTATTAAGGAAAAATCAGTCTCTTTTCTCTCCTTTCTCTGAGGCTCTTTTCCTTGCCTTTATTTCATTTTATTCCATCTCTTATATTGAATGTCTAGGTCAGCTTTAAAAATCTGAATTCACCAATTTTAATTCCTGTCTGACTTATTTATTTGTTGATGACACATTTTTTTGCTTATTGTTGTTACTTTCTTCTCTTTTATTCTCATTTACTCTGTTAACAGTTTTTGAAGTTTATTTACAGATTTTCCTAGATGTTTACAATTCATTACCCAACTTTATATCTCCCTCACCTTTATGATTTCAGTGCCTTTTAAATGCAATTATTTTTCAAGAAAGTTTTTCTTCTTTTGGGAGTTTTGGATTTCAAGAGAATGATACCTAATCCTTAAATCAGCAACTCAGCATTTTAGTTTTTTATTGGAACTTATTCAGATTGCAGATCTTTTTGTAAAATTGGTTTAGCAAGTCATAGTTGTCATTGTTCATAAAATCAACCTTTAGTGGAAATAACAAGTAAGTATCTTATAGAGTGGTTAAGTTTTATATCTAATGCATAAATCTCTTGATTCAAACCTTTGACAAAAATAAATCACAATTATCTTCCACTGAAGCCAATCTCTAGAGCAGTGTCAAAGTTGAACTGGAACTCTTTACCGTTCTAGTGTATTATTCGAATAACCAACATCTGCTGTGTTACAGGCAAGATTCTGATCCAAGTAGTATTCATTTGGGAGGATACATCTTATAAACCTTTTCAATTCAACAAGAGCAGAATAAGTTGAAACTGTGCACAGTGCACAATAAATATTTGGTGAACAAATGGCAGAAGCAGAACATAACTAGAGAAAGATGTAGGCAAAAACATAGGGAAAACTGTAAAAGGGCTGGAAGAATACAGTCACGAAGGTCATGGGTTTCACAGCTGAAATCTCTGTTTCACCTCAACACACGCATGATTTGTTTTGGAACCCATGGTATACATCACGATTTCCAGTAAGTGAATTCCAAATTGAATTCCATCCTGGAATGGTAAGGTTTCCAAATACTAAATTATTTACCAGTTATGGATGATCCGAATTTTTCATCAATTTACCCAATCCTCTTTTGATGACCATTTGCTGTTATCCTTATGAGAAATTCTGTGTTTGTCATATTGGCATATAAATTCACTGGCTTTATTTGTATCAGTTTGTCTTCTTTGTCACCCAGGAAACTTCTCTGCTTTCCCAGGCCCTCCATCATTCTTTCAACCCCAGGGGCTGATCTTCCATTTCCTGAGGGGTGGAAGCTTGGCCCAAATGTGTGTAATCCTGAGGTTTCCCCTGGGGTCCTGGATGGTGGGAGGAGGTAGTTCTTGGTTCAAAGTTGGTGTCTCAGGAGAGGAATCATACCATACAATTAACTGAGCATTTGTCAAAAATACTGGCATGTGCACACGTCCTTTAGCTCCCCAAAGATTTGCCTTTTGCTTTGCTAACATCAGGATATTTGCCAGCCGCATGGAAAGACTGCCAAGCACATCCAGCTCATAAAGCCAGAAGGCTGCTACACTTGACTATCTGGAAATCATTCACTCACTTGGGAGGTTCTGTGGCCTCTTTATTTCCTTGGAAACAAGGCCCACCCAATGATTTCAAGAGCACATTGCAGCACAGTTTGAACAGACAGACAAACTATGAAAGTTGGAGCTCTGTGGCTCCTCTCCTTCCCCATTTAGTGCAACACATTCTTTTCTCGACCACATAGGTTTACAGCCTCCCAAGACCTTTCCCATGAAAGGCAATAGAACCTAGTGTCAAGTTAAGATGAATGATTAGGAAAATGTGTAGCTACTGAGCGTGAGATTCCCAGTTGAGTATCAGTGGTGACCACAGGAGGTGAGGGTTTGCCTTTTTTCCATCGGTTGTCAGGAGTAATTGAGAGAAGCAGAGGCCTCTGGTTTGCCTCTCAAGTTGTGAACTCCACTTCTCAGTATTATCAAGGGTTCACTGGGTAGAAAATAAAGCTTCCTTCCCATTTCTATTTCCTTGGTAGGCTGGCAGTGGGCTTTCATTATCTCCTTTCCATTCTCTAAATGGGAAGCAATACTTCAGTAATGGTCTTTCTAGTTTATATAACTAACTACATTACTTTCTTGCTTTTAAAACCTCTAGTGCCACCATCTATAGAATAAAATTTATTGTTTTTTGCAGGATACCTGAATTCAAGTCTTGCTAAATTATTCCAGCCCTTCAAATCATCATGTTCTTTTGAATTCTCACTGTACTCGGGCCGCTTTACAATAGTACCTCTCTGGTTCAAGAGTGGGCTTTTTTCATTATTGATTGATTGATTTTAGAGAAAGAGAAGAAAGGAAAGCATGAGAGAGAAACATCAATTTGTTGTTCCACTTATTTATGCATTCATTAGTTGATTCTTGTATGTGCCCTGGCTGGGGAAAGAATGAGCTTTTATATAAGAACTTCGTAAAGCAATTGGATGGCACTTGACTTGGGGCTCTTGTCCATCATCATTGACAGTGAAGCTTTCATAGGAAAAACAAACAAATAAAAACTTCTGGACTGAAAGAAACTAATATGAAAGCATCTGGTATAGTATCTAGCAGAGAGGAGGTCCTCATTAAATGTTTATTGATGGAAAGAAGGAAAGGAGGAGGGGAAGGAGGGAGAGAGGAAAGATGGGAAGTGCTTTTTCAAACAGAAAAGAATGGACCTAACATTCAAGTTGCTTAGTGTCTCAAAGATCATTCAGATACAACATTTGGGCCTCCTCAGATATTCTATTTTAGAATTTATAGCTCACATTTGAAGTGAAGTTTTGAACTTAATGTCAAGGAATATTTGGAAAACTTATTTTTGTTGAGGTTTCTTCCCATACATTTACTTAACTGAAATAACTTGGCCTTTTGGCCAAAGCTGTTGTATAAGAAATACTTTATTTTAGTCACACAGATCTAAATGCCAATATGACACTAATGAATCACATGGAGCTGTGCCTCTATTGGCCATTTTACTATGTTTGGGTTGCACTGTGATTAAATTTTCATAGTCATTCTTCTGTTGAGCAAACACAATCTAAGTCTCTACTAACACCTAGAGTGAACACTGGATTTATCATCAAGATTGTTAGTGACCCTGACCAGAGTAGTTTTGGTGGGCTGATGAAAGCAAACAGCTGAATGGAGTGGGGTTAAGAGATAATGGGAGGTAAAATTTGGAGAGAGAAAGCAAATATATACAACTCTTTTGAGAAGTTTTTCTAAAGTTTTTTCTGTAGCAGAAAATGAGATGGTAGCATGAGAGAGAAGTAGGGTAAAAAGACTGTCAGGGTTATTTTATTGTTGCTTTATGGTATGGACTGAATTGTGTTTCCCCAAAATTCATATGTTGAAGCCCTAACCCTCACTATCTAACAATGTGACTATACTTGGATATAGGTCCCTTAAACAGGTTATTAAATTAAAATGAGGCTGTTATGGTGGGCCCTAAGCCAATATGACTGTTTTCCTTATAGAAGAAGAGACTAGACACCGTACAGACACAAAGGATGTGCTCAAACACAGAGGGCAGACCATGTGAGAACACAGTGGTCTGCAAGCCAAGGAGACACAGGGGAAACCAAACCCAGTAACTTCTTAAAGTTGTTAACTCTTGAACTTCTAGACTTCAGGATTGTGAGAAAATAAATTTATGTTTTTTAAACCACCCAGTCTGTGGCATTTTGTTATTGCAGTCCTAGGAAACTGAGTTGTATTTGTATTGTTTTGTTTCTGGTGCGGGGGGAGGGGGGGATTTTTTTTTAAATATATCTTTATTGATTTCAGAGAGGAAGGGAGAAGGAAAGAGAGATAGAAACATCAATGATAAGAGAGAATCATTGATTGGCTGCCTCCTGCATGTCCCCCAATGGGGATCAAGCCCTAAACCTAGGCATGTGCCCTTGACCGGAATTGAACCCAGGACCCTTCAGTCCACAGGCTGATGCTCTATCCACTGAGCCAAACCAGCCAGGGCAGGAATTTTTAAGATGGATGAAATAATAGCATGTTACCTGTTTTCAGAAAATATCCAAAGGGAAATTTTTCTATCTAGGAGACAGAGGAGAAAATTTATGGAGAGACTTTTGTTGAGAAGGTGAAAGTGGATGGGGTCTGGTCTTTGTTATTCATTTCCCAGAGAACCTCTTAGCCTTAGGCCTCAGTCAAGGACCCTAAAGTAAATCTTCTCTGATTTCTTGAGGGTTATTGTATAAGAATCAGTAAACTTAATAAGAAGAGGAGACCCTACCAAACCTGAGTTTCTGGAAAAATAGTGAATCATTAAGAGAAATAGATCAGGAAAAAAGAAATTGTTTTAAAGTAGAAGAAAAGAGAAAGGGAGACAGAATCGGGGAGGATGAAGAAAAAGAAACAAGATGAATTTAACTTTGTCAATGAGAAGTCTGAGTTTGGTAAGATATACAGGTAGAGATGTTCTTGTGGGTGGTGAAACTGTTGAGAAAAAAATTAGCAAAATCCAATGAAAGTGGTTGAGTGAGTCTGCAAGTGAACCTTCTCTTAAAGATTATATTTTCCATAAATAGTTTGTTTACTATGAAGAGTTCCTACCACATCATCACCTCCCCCTGGTTGAAAGAGGCATGCAATATCTATCAAAATAAAGTTTTTGAGATGAATAAGTTGGTTTGGTAAAGGAAGTTGGTTAAGAACAAGTTTCATTTGGGGACAAGAAAATGACTGTTCAGCCTTGACATCTACAAGATGTTTGGCATCTACAAGATGTTTAACTACGGGCAAGGATATCATATGATAAAAAGGAGCCCTGGCCAGTTTTGTATGTAATTAGAGTGTCAGCCCATGGACCTAAGGGTCTCAGGTTCAATTCCTGGTCAAGGGCATATACCTTGGTTGTAGTTCACTCCCCACCCCAGGTCAGGGCACATGCAAGAGACAACCAATTGATGTGCCTCTCACATTGATGTTCCCTCTCCCTCCCCCTCCCTCTCCCCCTCTTCCTCTCCTCTCCCTCTCTCCCTCTCCCTATTTCTCTCTCTCTCTCTCTCTCTCTCTCTCTCTCTCTCTCTCTCTCTCTCTCTCTCTCTCTCCCTCCCTCCCTCCCTCCCTCCCTCCCTCCCTCCCCCCTCTCCCTTCCTTCCATTCTGTCTGACAATCAATGGGAAAATATCCTTGGGTGAGAATTAAAAACAAAAAACACAAACAAACAAACCTGAGATTATAGAGCTTGTGTGAAGTAAAAGGCATTATCTTACTACCAAGTCTCCAGTATTCCTGGAAATCTGCAAAGACTAGCCCCATTTTGCAATGGTGTGAGAATCTTGTCATAATGGGCGTAAGAGATTAGATCATAAAAATGTATTTTGAATAGGCCCAACATGTCACAGTGAGTCAGTCCCAAAATAAAGACTGGAACCCAGGACTCCTGACTCTTAGCCAGGTCGCTGTTCACATAACTATATTTCCTGTGTTTTTATTTTTGATCTTGAGTGAATTCCCAGTCTCTCTCTCTTTCCCTCTCTTGCTCTCACTCTCTAGCTCTGTCTCCCTCCCTTTCTCTCTCATGTACCATAGATGACCCTTGTACATGTCCTCCATAAATCACTCTTTAATGTAGTCCCTTTGTTATTCTCAAGGTACCCAAAGGAAGATTATGGCAGAGAACCAGGGCTCAACAATAAGGGAGATAATTGAAGGTCATTCAGTTGAGAATAATTCATATTTATCCATGGCTTCCTTTCCCACAGCATCTGGTTTCCGTTAGCCAGCATGGTGTCCTCTGCTTCTGACGGTAGTGGCCTATGGTAACCACATTTTTGCTAAAAAAGAAGAGTACTTTCTTACATCTTTTTCTGAGATGTTTTTAAGCTCTTCCTTGTACAAAGCAATGCTCTGGATTTGGATGAAGACAATGCTTTATGGTGTTAGGTACTGGCAGCTTTGAGCCTGCTCCTGGCAGTTTCTCTGCTCCTTTTTCTTTCCATCAAGATCAATCATACAATTAAAGATTAGGAAAGCCAAGGTCAGATAGTTTGTCTTATTAACTCCTCCCAGAACTTTTCAGTTCTAAGCAGGCTTAGATTTATTCTGTTTTTAAATAGATTTTCTGTTCTTATATCCATGGATGGAGAATATATTAACTCACCCACTAAGCTGTTAGCTGCCCACAGTAGACACTCATTTTTATTTTATATTTTTGCATTGGACTGTTGTATTTGCAATGGAAACTCATACCCATATTTAAACCATAATCTCTTTCAGCCTGTTCAACTTCATTTAATGGAAGTACCCACTCATTTCACCAAACCTGATTCATGAAATTTCATATCTATGGAACAAGAAAAGTTTGGAGAGGTGATTTAATTTACAGAAAGGTTCTTCAATCTATAAAAGGAGTCACTCTAACACAAAAATCTGTAGCAATAATAATATGGGGGATTTTTCCATGCTTTGACCAGCTGACAGCAAATGCACCTGATAGTAGCAATGCTGTAGAAGTCCACAGGGTGCCAAGTCCCTATGGGGTCTAAAGAGATGCCACACCGTAACTTACAAAATATCGT
This sequence comes from Plecotus auritus, assembly GCF_963455305.1. Classification (NCBI taxonomy): domain Eukaryota; kingdom Metazoa; phylum Chordata; class Mammalia; order Chiroptera; family Vespertilionidae; genus Plecotus; species Plecotus auritus. The sequence goes on from NC_137778.1 coordinate 27,630,404, forward strand.
TCAGTAATTTTCTGTGCCAAAAGCAAAGGTGAAACATGGGCCTGCAAATCAGAGAGAAGGAGCCAAGTAGAAAATGCAGTTTGGAAAAAGCCCGGGGTTGTAACAGCTCGTTTCATTGACATGGGATGTTCCAGAGTATGGGACTGAGTTAAAAATCAAATAACAAAACTTCAATAGAATGATAGGAAAGTATCATCTAGTTTGTTTTCTGGAACTCAGAATTAAAAAAAAAAAGAAAAAATGGAAAACATGGGAAAGATAAGTGACATATGAGATAAATCCAGAAGATCCAATATCCAACTAATAGGAGTTGTGAGAAGACAGACTAGATAAAGAGGAGAAATAATTAGAAAAATTAGGCAAGAACTTTTTCCAAACTGAAGGGCACATTCAAAATGGATTATTCTACCAAATGTCAAGTGATGAAAGTGAGAAAAGCACAACATTTAGGAAAATTATTGTGAAAAATTAAAACATAAAAAATAACAGGTCATAAAAGCCTCCAGGGAGTTTATACCCTGGAGGCTTTGTTAGCTAATGCTGTGGTGGTAATCATTTTGCAGAATATAAGTGTATGAAGTTAACACTTTGTACACCTTAAACTCACACAATATTAATTCATTTATAGCAATAAAGATCAGGAAAAGAGCCTCCAGAGAGAAAAGCAGACTCTTTGTCAATAAAACTATATGCTAGAGAACATCTTCAAGTTCAAGGACCAATGTTTTTCAGCCTAGAATTTAATTTATTTTTCATGTTTGATACACATATATTGCAAAATGATTACCACAATGAGGTTAGTTAACACCTCCATCCCCTCACTCAGTTACCTTTTGAGTGCATGTGTGTGCATGTGCGTGTGTGTGTATGTGTGTGTGTTGATAACATGTAAGATCTACATTCTTAACTTTCAAGTAGATAATACAGTATTGTTAATTATTGTCTCCATGCTGTACATTAGATCCCCAGGACTTATTCATCTTATAGCTAAGAATTTGTACTTTTTGACCAACAACTTCTCATTTCCCCCAACCGTCTGTCCCTGGTAACCACTATTCTACTCTCTATTTCTATGAATTCAGCTTTTTGAGACTCCACATATAAGTGAGAACTTACACTATTTGTCTTTTTCTGTCTGATTTATTTCACATAGCATAACGACCTCAATGTCCATCCATGTTGTCACAAAAGACATGATTTCCTTCTTTTTTTTTAATTTAAAAAATCTTTATTGTTCAGATTATTATAGTTGTTCCTCTTTTTTCCCCCCATAGCTCCCCTCCACCCGGTTCCCACCCCACCCTCTGCCCTTACCTCCCCTCCACTGTTCTCATCCATAGGTGTACGATTTTTGTCCAGTCTCTTCCCGCACCACGCACCCCCACACCCTTTTCCCCCTGAAAATTGTCAGTCCACTCCCTTTCTATGCCCCTGATTCTACTATATTCACCAGTTTATTCTGTTCATCAGATTTTTTATTCACTTGATTTTTAGATTCACTTGTCGATAGACATGTATTTGTTGTTCATAATTTTTATCTTTACCTTTTTCTTCTTCTTCCTCTTCTTAAAGAATACCTTTCAGCATTTCATATAATCCTGGTTTGGTGGTGATGAACTCCTTTAGCTTTTTCTTGTCTGTGAAGCTCTTTATCTGCCCTTCAATTCTGAATGATAGCTTTGCTGGGTAGAGTAATCTTGGTTGTAGGTTCTTGCTGTTCATCACTTTGAATATTTCTTGCCACTCCTGTCTGGCCTGCATAGTTTCTGTTGAGAAATCAGCTGACAATCGTATTGGTGCTCCCTTGTAGGTAATTAACTGTTTTTCTCTTGCTGCTTTTAATATTCTCTCTTTGTCTTTTGCTCTTGGCATTTTAATTATGATGTGTCTTGGTGTGGTCCTCTTTGGATTCCTTTTGTTTGGGGTTCTGTGCGCTTCCTGGACTTGTAAGTCTATTTCTTTCACCAGGTGGGGAAGTTTTTGGTCATTATTTCTTCAAATAGATTTTCAGTATCTTGCTCTCTCTCTTCTTCTGGCACCCCCATAATTCAGATGTTGGTACGCTTGAGGTTGTCCCAGAGGCTCCTTACACTATCTTCAAGTTTTTGGATTCTTTTTTCTTTTTGCTTTCCCAGTTGAGTGTATTTTGTTTCTTTGTATTTCAACTTTTTGACTTGATTCTTGCAGTCCTCTAGTATGCTGTTAGGTCTCTGTATAATATTTTTTATTTCAGTCAGGGTATGTTTAATTTCTAGTTGGTTCTTTTTCATATCCTTGAGGGTCTCGCTAAATTTATCAGCCTTTTCTAGAAAATTCTTGAAAAACCTTATAACCATGGTTTTGAACTCTATATCCAGTCGTTTGCTTTCCTCCATTTCTTTCATTTGTGATCTGTTTCTTTGTCTCCGCATTTTTGCTGCTTCCCTGAGTTGGTAGAGTAGCTTTGTGTGGTAGGTGTCCTCTAGGGCACAGTGGCTCAGCCTCCCCCAGTTACTTGAGGTAGACACTTTTGGTGCACCCCTTTGTGGACTATGTGCACAGCCTTGTTGTAGTTAAGTCTTGATTGTTGTTGGTATCACTGGGAGGAATTGACCTCCAGGCCAATTGGCTGTGAGGATCAGCTGTGTCTGTGCTGGGAGAACTTCTGTGCTGGAGACACCCTTATGAGACAAGACTTGCAAAATTGCAAAAGCCTCTGTGCTCAGATTGGATGGGGCGGAGTCTCAGGGCGGAGAAGATAGCCTTGGCTTCCCGTCAGCCCTGCCCTATGAGGTCCCTGGGTCTCAGTGGTCCCTCGGTAATTGCTGCAAGCACCTCTGAGAGAAAGCCACCCTTGAGTTTTGCCCGCTGCCAGACAGTCCAGTTTCTCCCCGAATGAGTCTGGGTTCCCAGAAACTTGCCCGGAACTGGAGTTCAGCACAATCGGGAGCTTCCATCTCCCTCCCGCTTTAGAAAGCCAGCCGCGCACTCAGCAGTCAGTTCTCTCTGTGCGCACGTGCCTTTGGACCTCTGCCTTCCGCAGCTCCCCTGAGTCTCAGTGTGCATTCTCTTTTCCTGACAGTCCAGATTCCCCCCAAATGAGTCTGGGTTCCCAGAGTCTCGCCCGGGACTGGAGTTCAGCGCAGTCGGGAGCTTCCGTCTCCCTGCCACTTGGGAAAGCCAGCCATGCACTCAGCCGCCCATCCTCTCCGCGTGCACGTGTCTCCGTACCTCAGCCTTTTGCAGCTCCTCTGAGTCTCAGTGTGCTTTCCTCTTTCCTTCTGGTTGTAGAATTTCCACTCAGCCAGCCTTCCTGTGATTCTAGATGGTGTCCATTTTGTCTTTTAGTTGTAGTTTTGATATTGTTGTGCGAGGCAGCAGTTTAGGTGTTTACCTATGCTGCCATCTTGGTTTTCCCTCATGATTTCCTTCTTTTAAGGCTGAATTATATTCCACTGTATATTATTCATTCATCCACCAATGCACACTTAGGTTGTTTACATGTCTTGGCTATTGTAAAGAATTCAGCCTAGAACTTTATAAGCAGTCAAAATATCAATCAATATGAGGGCAGAATATATATATTTTAAGGCAGAAAAAAAGTCTCTAAAATTCTGTCTCACATTCACTCTTTCATAGGCTGTCACTTGCAGGAATAAACCACACAAAAAACTATGACATGGGATACAGAAAATTATGTATCCAATGTACAAAGACATAAAAGAATGCTCTACATGATAGTCAAACCAGTCCAGACAGACACAAGTTCCCTGAGGGAAGTCTGTGTGTGAGAGAAAAAACAATTGAACAAACAGCAAATAGCATTGATTTATTGCTGTTTTTTTTAAGGTGGGGAAAATAGATTAGATATTTTAGTGCAGTACTCAGAAAACCTAAAAATATGATCAGTGTAAAACACATATATACAAAGCAAATAGCAAACATCAAGGTTAATATTTAAGGAGAACTATAGAGAACAGGCACAGTCCAAATAGGAACACAGCTAAATGTGACATGTTTTTCACGTAGAGATATGGTCAGGCAAGGCCTGGAGACTGGGAAACCAGTGAGGAACCTATTTTAGTTATCCAGGTGAAAGATAATGGTGGTCTGATCCAAGGCCATGGCACTGGGGTGGAAATGAATAGGCAAAGTTTAGAAATATTTAGGAATTAGAATAGGCGAATTAGGAGATTGATGTCAGAGAGAAAAGGGTCAAGATAGAGACTCCATGAGTTTGGTTTAGAAATCTGGGCAACAAATTATACCATTCCCTGAGAGAGGAAACACTAAAAGAGAAGAAGGTTTAGAAAGTGTAATAGTGAGATCATTTGACTCTGCGATGCTGAAGGGATATCCATGTGAAAATGACCAATGGAGCTCTAGAGAAGAGTCTGGTTTAACATGTGCTTTCTTAGGCAATGGGACACAGTGGGTTAATAGTTCATGATTGAGGGTTCCCTTGGACTTGAAAATCAAAATATCAATTAACAAACTTCTAGGAAAAATAATTTAGAATAATAAGCAAAAAAATTAATATATAACATTCCTAAAACTTCCAGTTGTTTTTATCTTTACTGGTGTTGAATTTAAAAGAATGCATTACAAAACAATTTCAGAATAAAAAGTAGTTTACTTGTGTTTCTTCAAACTCTGTAAAGGTGATACACAATCCTTCAAGAAAATGATACAAGTCTTCTTATTTCTCATCTCAATTCACTTCTCTCGCAGACCACAGCTAATCTCTTTTCAAATCTCTATAAAAGAACTATTTTTTCCTCTAGCTCCCCCAATTCTTGTTAATTCTTCATCACAAAACTCAAAAACTATTCAAACAAATCAGGACAATGTAGCAGAGTGGGGGGAAGAAACAGCTTGAAGTTGGCCAAGTTAGAGTCAGGGAAGTTTTTAATGTCAGGGAAGGAGAAAGATTGGAAATATGTATTACGTTTTATCCCATTCTAAACGTATTGTTTTCCAAATAATGACTCAGAAAGATCAAGTATTCATTGTAGTTACCAGAAGGAGTCCTGAATCTGGAAACAGTTCTGAATCTGGCCCTCACCTTGTCAGTGTACGTCTGTTGTCATCAGTCCTGGGAAGCCTCTCTCAGAATAATCTCACAGGAGAGTGGGTTTATCAATGCAATAGACTTCCCCTTCTCCACTTATTTTGGGAGATATTCCTCCCAGGGTCTAGAATAGTGATATTTCCCCATCTAGGGTACCATCATCTTTTCAGTTTTAGAACAGTTCATAATGAAAATGCCACTTAGTGAACAGAGAATGAAAACAAATAGAAATACTGTGTGATCTTCAGCAGAATTCCCTATTCATGTTAGAGGCAGGGCCATGAGTGAGGAATCATTGCCCACAACACCCCATAGGGACTGAGCATCTGTGTTTCCTGACTCCCTATCTCTGGTCTGTCCAATTGCACTTCCCTTTTCTGTTTATCCAGACTGGACTATTTTATGTGCACTCAACTCTTTCTCCATATAAAGTGCAATACAGTTGGGTTGGGTTCCAGTTACTAAATTAAAATCATATTCTTGAATGGCCTGCTTGAAATTACACCCAGGTGACCTTGACTGGAGTTTTTTGTGTTCCCAAACACTTCAGACACTTATTTACAGTCTCCAGGCTTACTCCCACTGTTGGCAAACCTTATTTCCCCTCTTTCTACTTGGGAGGAAGCATCTCACTGTCGTCCCGATTGTATTGCTGTCACTCTAGAAAAGAATAAAAGTCTGTCAGTATCTCTCAAGCATGTTCAATTCCTCCCTCTCATCTCTCCTTTTCTCTTTTTTTTTTATTTTTTTAAAATATATTTTATTGATATTTTACAGAGAGGAAAGGAGAGGGATAGAGAGCTAGAAACATCGATGAGAGAGAAACATCGATCAGCTGCCTCCTGCACACCTCCCACTGGGGATGTGCCCGCAACCAAGGTACATGCCCTTGACCGGAATCAAACCCGGGACCCTTCAGTCCGCAGGCCGACGCTCTATCCACTGAGCCAAACCGGTTTCGGCACTCTCCTTTTCTCTTTTTAATCTCTCTCTCTCTCTCTCTCTCTCTCTCTCTCTCTCTCTCTCTCTCTCTCTCTCTCTCTCTCTCTCTCTCTCTCTCTCACACACACACACACACACACACACACCTCCTCTAGTTATTTGAAAGCCATGGAAATGTAAAAGAATTGTTGGTTTTTAGCTATGAGTCACCAGCCGATTCAGAGACTAAACTGTTTAGAGAGGGGTTAAAATCGGATTCCAGTATTAACAGGGAGTTCTGCATTAGATAGTTTGCATAGATTTTTTTCTCTGTATTTTTTTTCCCATATATTTTTCATCTTGACTAAAACTTTTGTAAATTTTACTTTGATAGAGCACAAATAGAACTTATGTTCCATACTTCACATAGCAGCTTTCATTAATTGATTTGCTTCATGCTCTACCATAATTCTGTTATTTTATCTCCTCTAGGGTGTTAGCCTACCACTTGGGGGCATTGGGGAAGGGGTGTGACTGTAGTATAGCTCAGTGCCTGGCATGTAGTTGACCTGGTGATTCAACATGGCAGGGCAGGGATTGGTTCCCTGTGCTCTCCATCTGGACATTTCCCCTGCCAGTCTTCTCTAGATCACACAGCTCTCCTCCTGTTTAGAGACAGAAACAATCATTCCATTTGATGATACACAAGCACAGTGAAAAATACTTTACCTGCACTGGTAAGGGATGAGGTGGAGATGGGGAGGAAACTCTTTTTAAGACTGAAAAGAGAAGAAAGAAGGGGATATAACGGATTGGGGTTTTTTTTCCATTGTCCATCTCTTCCATGCCTCCTAGTGAAGATATCAATAACAAATTTCATTTACACATATGATGGCATTTTCACTTTGAGTCATGGGCCCTAGATGGATGTCTGGAAAAGCGATTTATAAGTTAGCCCTTCCTTCAGCCCTCCCACATGCATACAGAGAATCCCGTACACAGACACGACTGGCACACCCACAGAGAAGCCACATGTGCACCTACGAACACATGGACAGGCAAACAATGAAAACGCCCAGTGGTAGCCAGAACCAATCCAGCCACACATTCCTTCTGCTGCAGACAGCACATGTGCTGGCATTCTGACACCCACACAGACACAAAGACCCACACCCAGATGCCACAGCCACACCCACAGCCCTTACTTTCTCAGCTGTGACTTTCCTCCTACATGCCCTGTTTGAACACAGGACTGTCTCTAATTAGGATTTCCTAGGTCCATCTTTGCTTAACTAATCAAACTTCTCTCTGTGCAGCCTCATGGAAAAGGCAACTGCTGAATGGCTCAAAATGACTGAGAAGGGAAGAAAAATAAACAACAGCTCACTAGACATCTGAGAAAACTGAAATTTGAAAGCTAGGTGGACAGGCTCTCAGGCCCAGTGGTGTCCCAGCTACTCCCTCAGATAGCTCAGTAGACAGACAGCTGGGTGATCTGCAAATGGTGGACAGTGCAGTCATTACAAAGGAGATGACCACTGGTACTAAATGGAGAAGAAAATATGACCTAATGTGGAAAGCAAATGAACTTTAGAACCAAGCAGAGCGAGATCCAAATCTAGCAATGCCATTTACTAACCATGAACTTGGGCATGCTGTTTAACCTCTGAGTATCAGTTGATACTCAGAGGTTAAACAGCATGCCCAATTTCTAATAACCTGCTATTTCATGACAAAATCTGCATTTCAGTATTCCAATCCAAACAAAATCTGCATTTCAGTATTCCAGTGAGGATTAAATATAATGGTATATGTAAAGTGGCTATTACAGTGTTTAGCCTCCTAAACATGTATTCTATTTTTGCTCTTGAAGTTGTTCCCAAAATATCCTGTAAGCTCTCCGGGAAAAAGACAATAGCTTTAGTTTTCAGACTCTCTAAGCCAAATTACATGCTCACTGTTTCCTCAGGAATGGAGTGGCATTGGTAAGTAATATTTAATGAAGGAATAAATGAATGAGCGAGTAGACGAGTGACTGAATGAATGGCATAAGTACATAACACCTGTTGTTTTTAGAATCACCAATATCCAATATAGAATCTAACACATAGTCCTAGTGCTAAAGGTTTTTCAGTTTAATGGGAATGAAAGCTAGAAAGCAATGATCTAATAGAATGAGAGAGGCATTTCAAGGTTTTATTAGAGCAAATGAAAAAAGGTAACAAGGATTTGGGGGTGGAAGAAAGATGTGTTCAAAGACTGGTCATTTAACAAAAGGACTAAACAGTCTCCATTTGAGTCATGAAATAGCAGGTTATTAGAAATTTTTGTGGGACCAGACTTTATGGAGTAGTGAGGCAAGAACTAATTTGCAGGACACTAATGAGTAAAAGGAAGATGAAGAAGTGGCAACAGTCAGTCTATGTCTTGGGGCTATAGAAATTTCACAGTATTCCAGTGAGGATTAAATATAATGGTATATGTAAAGTGGTTATTATAGTGTTTAGCCACTGTAAGTTCGCCCCAAAGTTAGCTCTAGTCTCCTCTTTCTGTTAGGTAAGTTCCATATACAAAACTAAAAGGAAAGCTTGAAAGTGAGAGGGAGAGAAAAAGAACATTGCTGTGGATGGCAGGCTGGGAATGCCATTGTAGGAACTTCCTTATGGTTTCCCCACAACTGGAAAAGCAGTGGCTGCCTGGCCTGAGCTGATCCAGGACCGCTGCTTGATGGGGGGCACTCAGCAGCATTTAGAGGAGGGACAGGACACTGCAAAGAGAAAATGAGTGATGCGCTTAAGGAAAAATATCAAAGGTTTGGAGAATGGCAAGAGGATACAAATGCCAGGAGAAAAAAGACGTGGCCAAGGCCAGGCTTAATTGTTTAGTTCCTTGATGCCTACGGAGCATCCAAGCAGAGAGACAGTTCTGGGCAGCATCCTTAAAACTGTATTTTGAGCCCTTGCTGGTTTGGATCAGTGGATAGAGCGTCGCCCTGTGGACTGAAGGGTCCTAGGTTCAATTCCAGTCAGGGTATATGCCCGGGTTGCGGGCTCCATCCTCAGTGGGGGGTATGCAGGAGGCAGCCAATCATTGATTCTCTCTCATCATTGATGTTTCCATCTCTCTCGCTCTCCCTTCCTCTCTGAAATCAATTAAAAAAAACAAAACAAAAAACTGTATTTCAAAAGTGAGACTGGGGGAAACAGACTTTTTCTTCTCCAATACTCTTCACATACTCATTCCACCCTCAGGCCCTCACGCCCTGACTTTCGCTCTTCTCTTGCATGTTTTGTTCTCATATTCTTTGCTTTCTTCCATTAACTACTTCTGAGTTTTGCTTTTCTCTTATCCCTTTTTTTTTCACCTCATCACAGCCTTATGGCAGCACAGACTGTCCTGCTCCTTTCAGAAACTTTTGTTCCATCTGTAAAATCAAGGTCAGTGGTGCTCATTTTTGTCCATGTCTCCTGAGTCACAGTGATAGACAAAAAAGGGAAAGATTAGCACTTGTGTGGTTCCCCACAGATGGAGGAAGATATACACACTCCTGAAATCCAGGCAATGAAATGGATAGAAACAGCAGAATTTGAGCTTGAGTTTTGCAGGTTGAATGTGGCCCATGCCATGGCTCCTACTATATCCCTAAAGGGCTACTGATCCTTTTATTCTTAAGGTGGGTAAGAATTTCAGTTTGGAATTCTCTTCAGAAGGAGTTTTGTTCTAATTGTTCTTTAAGTACACAGGGGAGCAGTGATCCATTTCTCTATTTGTTAGCTCACGGGGGGGTGGGGAGGGGGAAGAGGCTAAGGGAGGGTGGTAAATCCATTTATTCCAAAGTGTAGGGGAAAATCAGTGGGAAAATATCTTTAAACTAGTGGCCCGGTGCACAAAATTCGTGCACATTAAAAGGGGATTAATTAGAGGAAATAATTTAATATTGCTATTTGTCTTTCCTCTATAATAGAAGTGTCAGAGATGAAAGAAAATTAGTAAAATGTATATGAAAACCTTCCTCCTGTCAGAGTCTGGGGCACACCACAGGACCCAGAGTCAAGTCCCCGCCCACCCACATGCGCCTCAAAATCGCGTGAGACCCAGACCCGGCTGCCCCCCCCCCCCCCATTGGGATAGATCCAGACCTGGCTAGTCCCACCCTTGTCAAGCCCCACCAGGCAGGGGGTGTAACCTCAGGTCCCCTGGCCTGGTGCCAGGATGGGGGGCGTGCCTTGAGGTCCCCCGTCAAGCCCTGCCAGGTGTGGGACATGGCCTGAGGTCCCCTGTCAAGCCCCGCCAGGCAGAGGGGGCACAGCCTCAGGTCCCCCAGCCCGGCACCAGGAGGGGGAAACAGCCTCAGGTCCCCTGTCAAGCCCCATCGGCAGGGAGGTGCAGCCTCAGGTCCCCCCTGGGCGGGGGGTGTGGCCTGAGTTCCCCTGACCCAGCACTGGGGGTGCACCTTGAGGTCCCCTGTCAAGCCCCGCCAGTCAGGGGGCACAGCTTCAGATCCCCTGGCTCGGTGCTGGGGCAGGGGGTGCAGTCTGAGGGCCCCCAGAGTGGTGCCAGGGTGGGGGGCACGGCCTGAAGTCCCCTATCAAGCCCCACCTGGTGGGGGGTGTGGCCTGAGGTCTCCTGGCCTGGCGCTGGGGCCAGGGGAACAGCCTGAGGTCCCCTAGCCCAGCACCAGGACGGGAAGCGCACCTTGAGGTCCCCCGTCAAGCCCCACTGGGTGGGGGGTGTGGCCTGAGGTCCCCCGTCAAGCCCTGCCAGTTGGGGGGCACAGCCTGAGGTCCCCTGGCCTGGCACTGGGGCGGGGGGAGCAGCCTGAGGTCCCCTAGCCCAGCACCAGGACAGGAAGCGCACCTTGAGGTCCCCTGTCAAGCCCCTCTGGGTGGGGGTTGTGGCCTGAGGTCCCCCAGCCTGGCACTGGGGCGGGGGGAGCAGCCTGAGGTCCCCTAGCCCAGCACAGGAAGCACACCTTGAGGTCCCCTGTCAAGCCCCACGGGGGCGGGGGAGGGCGTAGCCTCAGGTCCCTGCTGATTGCTTGTTAAGGCTCCTTATGGGAACTTGGCCTCAGCAGTGGGTGCAGCCATCTTTGTGACGGAGTGATGGTTAATTAGCATATTCCCTCTTTATTAGATAGGATACCCAGATAAAAGAATGAGTAGGAAATGTGTTAGAAAATGTGTTAGGAAAGGTAGCTCAGTACATGTTAACAAGTAATATAACTAAGCTCATATGGAGTTTAATGTGTAATACAATGAGTAATACAACTTGGGAAGCAGCAGAGTGTAGTGGACAAGGGAGCAGAATCCAGAGCCAGACTCCCTTTGGTTCACCCTTGAGTTCTATTGGATCAAAGTATTCAGCATCTCTGTGAGTCACTCTCCACAGCTGTAAGGTGGGAATGAAAATAGTAAGAGTGCAGTAGCTCCCCCATTATCCACAAGAGATCTGTTCCAAGACCACGGTTAGTACTGAACCCTATATCCACCATGTTTTTTTTCCTATACATACATACCTATGATACAGTTTAATTTATAAATGAGGCACAGTAAGTGATTAACAACAATAACTAATGATAAAATAGAACAGTTACAAAAATATAGGGCAGCCCAGCCTGTGTGGCTCAGTGGGTGAGCCTCAACCCATGAACCAAGAGGTCACGGTTTGATTCCCCGTCAGGGCACATGCCTGGGTTGCAGCTCAGTCCCCAGTGGGGGGTATGCAGGAGGCAGCCAATCGATGTTTCTATCTTTCTATCCTTCTCCCTTCCTCTCTCAAAATCAATGATATATTTTTAAATAATATATTCCATATAGCATGGTATATTTTACAGAATACATAGTACAATAGAACATTTTAATTTAAGTGTCAGTTTTTAAGCCATATTTCTCATAAACACTTTAAATTTTTTAAAACTAACATGTGTTTGAAAATATAGCATTTTATAGATGCTGTTTGCTCTTTACTCAAATATCCAACAATATTCTTGCTTTTTATAAAAGTAAATAAAATGAGGTTAACATTAAAAATGAAGAGCAGATTTCTTTTTAAACTTTGCTCTAGATAAATACGCATACTATTGTTTTCCACAATAAAACACAGCCAGTGCTTTGAGGGGACTGATATCCTAAGCATCAGATTTATTTAATTTAATTAATTTTTTAATTTAAATTCTTTATTGTTTAAAGATTACATAAGTCTCCTTTTTCCCCCATTGACCTCTCCCCAGCCGCTCCCACCTCCCAAAATTTAATTAATGAAATTTTAAAATCCAGATTCTTCACCTCTGCCATGTTTAAAGTATGACCTCAAATTAATTGGCAATCCATCCCAGCTTTCATTAGGTAAAAATCCAGATGACATGAACCAGCTAACTTTGGGTACAAGTAACATATCTTACTACCATTGCCTTTAAATGCTCCACTTGTCCACACACACATGCATACACACAGACACATACACATTCATCAGTTAGAAATGCTCTCTGTAACAGGTAACCTAACAGTAGCTTAAGTAAATATTGGGATTATTGTTTTCAGACAACAAGATATCTGCACATAAATGGTTTCTGGTGTTGGTTCAGTGGCTCAAAAATGGCAAGGCTTCTTCTCAAGGTTGTAGGATGGTTACTTCACCATAAGCCATCACTTCGACATCCCTGGCAGGAAGAAGAGAGTAATCTACAGACCACTGATGTCTGTTCTTGTATCAGAAAAGCAGAAACATCCATAGAAGTTCACCCCCTTTACACACACACACACACACACACACACACACGCACGCACGCAACTTCCCCTTAGTTTCATCATATAGAATTGGGTTACATGACCACGGTAGTTGCAAAGGAGGCTGGGAAAGGGCCAGGTTACTCATGATTGGCTTAAATCAAACACGATTTATCATCTGGGCCTAGCGGCTAGGCATTACTGCCTTGAACAAAATCACAGCCCTGCTAAGGAAGTACAAAAATTGGGGAGATAACAATGTCTGTTACAATAACTTACCACTTATCAAGAGCCTATCTGGGAAGGCATAGATCTAGTCACTTTATATATATTATGTCATTTAATCTTACAATACTGAATAGTTATTATAAATGCTGTTTGCTCTCTATTCCTTATAAATAAGGAACATGAGCCTCACGAAAGTTGTAAGCACCTTGCCCGAGGTCACACAGCTAGTAAGCAGCAGGCTGGGATCTGAGCTCAGGTCTGATTCCAACTTCGTGCTCTTTCTACAATATCATACAGCCTATAACCTTGCCATCTATCCCTTGGCCATTCCTGATTCTATCTGGCCAAAACTACACCCTTGACTTCATACAATCCTGATCACAATCCTACCCCCAAAATAGTAAGTTATTTTTCCAAGATTGCACAATTACTTAATCTATGTAAAATGTTGCCAATACAAGAGTGAACAGGACAAACAGGTTTCTGATCTTAGAGTTTCCATTCTAGTGGGGAAGAAAGGCAGTAAGCATGTCAACAAATAAAGATAATTTCAGGTAATGAGAGACTTATGAAGAAAGTGAAACCAGATAATGTGACGAATAATCTACAAGCTACTTTTGATGAGATGCCTAAAAGGACTGAGCCCTGAACTGCTAGAAGGAAATAGCCTGGTCTAATTTGGGGGGAAGAGAACTCTAGGCAATGGGACTAAGAAGTGCAAAGGCCTTGAGGCAGAAAAACTTTATAGATACAGAATGTTGATCGGTGATGCTGGAGAATAATGACTGAGAAAGAGATGATAAGAAATGATATCCGGCCCTGGCCAGTGTGGCTCAGTTGGTTGGGCGTCGTCCCATGCACTGAGAGGTCGCCAGTTCAATTCCTGGTTGGGACACATGCCCAGGTTTCGAGCTCAATCCCAGTGGGGAGCATGTAGAAGGCAGCTGATCGATGTTTCACTCTCATATTGATATTGCTCTTTCTCCTGCTCCCATCCTCCCTTTCTAAAAATCAATTAAATATATTTTTTTAAAAAAAGAAATGAGATCTGAGAGAAATGTGTATTTTATTCAAAATGCTATGGGAATTTTGACAAGTTTTATTTAAGCAGGAAAAACATGGTCCAATTTGTTTTTTAAACACTGTGGTAGCTGTGAGAAAGTAGCCTGACAAGGTGCATGGAAGGAAGTCAAGATTTTAGCAAGATGGCTTACATAGAGCAGCACTGGCACAGATGGGGTAGGTAAACATTGTGGTACAACGTACCTTTGGGGGAATTTGTTTTTCTCATGCATCTGTTTTGTCTTGGCTCTGCAATTCTGTGTTTTATCACTTTCATATGTATGTGCTTCAATTAATTGTGGCCACTATTTTCTTCTTAAATGTGCTTAGAAGAAATGCCTCAATACACTGGCAAAATTCAGCCAGATATTTAGCATTTTCTCCCACTTGAATGGATGTGTGTACAAGGCAGTCCTGAAGCAGTTCTCTCACTCAGCCTCTGACTGCAGAGCTCCCCCCACCCTTCCAGAAAAAAAATAAATACTGCACAATCCCATTTCTTTTTATAGATACAGCCTGTTAAAGGTTTAGCTTTGCATAATTTGCCATAATGAATTATAAGCTTCTCCCTTTTCTCTGAGTTCATGAAATTAGTCATAATAATAGAAGATTCTCCTAGAAACTATGTTCTGGGGTTAATCAGTGTGTTCTTAATTGGAATTATGAGTGGAGTGAGGAGAAACACATGTCACTTTTGGAAACTTCCATTGTAAATTGTAAGTTTACTATGGCTGAACGCTCACTCCTTCTGGAAAAACCATCTAATTTAATTGCCATGGGAGCTGATAATAGTGCTAGTGTCCCTTAGAGTGAAATTGAGACAGCTATTACCTGACCTGTCCTGATCTGCTCTTTTGTTATCTAAACCCAGAATGTGCCTTGCATACCAAGTTTAAACTTCTTCAGTTATGATGGAAAGGAGCTATGTATCACCAGGATAGATTCCGTGTAAATAATTTGAATTTTTATTTTCATTAACTTGGGTAATGATGACTTGATTCACAAGGCACAGGAGGCCTGGCTGTTGTCTGGGTAACTAAACAATGGAGAGAGCTCAACTGGATGACTGTGGCCAAAAGCACTCCGTGCAGGAAATCTTGGGCTCATGTAGCTTTACAGGCTTAAAGGTTCCTTCCTTTAGACTCATAGAGGAAGGCCTGCACTGGGGGATCTTGGGAGGGTTGAAAACAGAGCTCCAGGTGATCTACGCACAGAGTGAAGATTTTCAGTTACAATATTGAATTAAAACATTCTTGTACAATTGAAGGGGGGGAATCAAGAGATATTTAATGCCTTTTAAATCCAGGTAAGTTTACTATAATAAAAACATATGCTAACTCCTTGACTTCCTGGCCTAATAAGTCCCAGGTTCAGTTGTGAAGCCTGATCCAAACTGCAGAAACAGTGACCTGGAAAGCCCTTGTGCAACTGCAAGGTTTCTGTGGGTCCCCTACTCCAAGTTCATCTCAGCAACCAAAACAGTGATTTATAGAATGTTGGGGAAAATGGGGTTTTGCTTCCAGATTTTAACTTTCAAATAAATATTAAGCATCTCTTGGTTATTAGGAATTGCTTAACCAGTATTTGGATTATCTGCATCACCTCCTATTAATTAAATAAACATTAAAAAATAAGAGAGCTGCTATTTCTCATGTTTTGATAGTAACAGACTGTATTAGCTTCTGTTTATCACACACTTCCCTCATCGAAGTCTCAAGTATAGCTTCTTAGTGGTTTGATAAATGTATCTGGAGCACTCAGAATCTCAAATAACTGTTAAGAGTTTGCTCCCCACCCCATCTGACTATTACTCATCTCACTCTTAATCATGCAGTTCCTCCTTCCTGCCTGCCCACACACAGCAACACTGCCTATGAACTTGGTCAAGCTGAAGGCGATAATATCCGTAATCCAACCTTGCAACTTTCTCTTGCTGGCAAGCCCAACAAATTGCTGCCTATTTCTGTACTTCTCTCTCCTTTTATCAGTGATTTGGGGTAATCATCCTGGTTGCCTACTTTGTTTTCATGGGTTTGGAGAGGACTGACATTTGTGGAACGTTGTGAACAAAGAAGAAAGCTGCTTATAAGTGCCTGAAATTACTATTTTCACATGTCTTAACTGCCATAACAAGGAGGAAAATCTTCACAATTTGGAAGGCCTTCTGAAAATTAGCCCCACTGCACCAAACCTTTGATCTTTTGGTCAAACTGTCGATCTTTGAGAACTCAGCTCTCTTGTGAAATTTCCAGGCTGCTCCCAAAACAATTGGTTGCATAAGTTCTGAGAGCCAGACCCACAAAGCATCTCTGTGTTTTGGAAAGTTCCCTCCATAGATTTAGATAATGATGGCACTAACAGAGACCCAAGAGTGGTGCCACCCTACCCTTCCAGTCACATACAGTTATCTTTTGTTCTCTTGGCATATTTTCCCCTCGTATTCCCCTTCTCTCTTTATTTCCCCCTCCTCTCCTTTGTTTTCTTCTCTCTTTCTTTTCCCCACACACATTTCTAAGCCTTGAACCAGGCTTTTACATCTCCAGCTTCCCTTAGGCAAGTCTGCACTTGACCTGAAGGTAAAAGATGTTTCCAGGTTTAACTAACACCCCGGCAGGACTGCACATACCCATTGAGTGAAGTTCGGGTTGCCAAGGGCTCCAAGGACAATTTTTTTCACAATGTTTCAGAACTTTTACTACAGGATGCTCCAAGAGGGAGTTAAAAATTGGACTTAAAGTATGTACCATCTCATGTCAAATTATTGAAAATAAGTAGTTGGTTTACAGTAAGATATTGTTAGTTTTCAGTTTACTGAAATATAAACTGTACTCTAGTGGGGTGGTGTTGGACAGGCAATGGGCACGCATGGGATCCTGCCAAGGGGACATTGTGTTGAGATAGATTTCGTTTGGGTTTAGTGGGCTATAATTATGGGGTTCACAGTCATTGTCATGTGTACAAAGTTATTGCTGGTCATAGTGGTGTAGGCCAGCTCCTACTGCCACTTGTGCTTTCTTCCCTGTCACTACATGAAGGTGCAGGGCTAGTGGTGTAGGACATACGGGAATGTGAGCATGTCCTACAGCCCTGGTGTTGGGAGGAGTGGAAGAGAAAGGAAATGTGAAATTGTCTGAAGAAAATTCTTGCAGTCCTCGGCTGTCTAAGCTTTTTGATTCTATCAATGATCTGCTTTTTATAGCTGCCTGGCCAAGCTGGACAGTCTCTCCTGACAGGAACTTAATGCAGCATCATAGTTATAAACACATGATACCTTCTTTTTCCCTTTTGATGGGGATTGTAAGAAATAGAATACTAGAATTATCAGAATCCCTGTGTTTATAGAGCACTAACTGGAAGCAGTAGTACAAACAGTGAGTATGTAAGCCACAACTATATTCATCTAAACTGTGAATAATAAAAAATAAATTTCAATCAGCTATGCTAAAGGAGAGACAGATATCTTTCTGTTCTCTTTGTGGAAAATATTACAAAATTGTTTTAATATGAAAAGGCAAAGCACATGCAGTCAAAATGTAGGAAAAAAGTAGTGGTATGTCAGGAAGTCAACAAAAATGTGATTTTTCTTGATTTTGTGATGTTTGGAGTATTGGTCAAAAATTTTGAAGTTATTTTTAGGGATTTATTTTCTCTTTCTAAATAAATTCTCAGTTTTTGCTTACTTCCTCAAATTGCAGGAGCTTCATGCCTCAGTAAACCCCATTTGCTCTGCTCCCCGAGTCCAGGCCTCATCAATAGCCACTAATGATTCTGGCACCTCCTCTGTCTCCGGTTCAAAGTGACATTATGAGCTTAGCCTTCTGGGTGTAAGGAGCAATTGTAGAATTGCTCTAATAATAGGAAGGAATTATGAACATGCACTTCTCTTTCTTCAACAGAGTTAAACGAGGGCTCATACTCTGGGTTTCCAGATGCACTTAAAATGAAATAATAATGTTGGGCCAGCCTTGCCCTGCTTTAAATTAATCACGCCAGGAAGAGACAGTAAACCTTTCAGACCACCAGTGTGCATAAATGCTTTAGTGGCCCAGACCCTACACCCTCTCTTGATTATTTGAGACACAAGGAAAGGTGAGCTTAATAAATGAGGCTGTTTTATGATCCATTTAAATAATCTAAAAAGGAAATTAATACTTGTATTACTTTCTATGAGTGAAAACCTTCCTTAAAAAAATCTATGAGTTAGCTCTTTCTGTTATAGTGGTTAGGACTGCCCAAGCCAAAGTATGGATCCAGAGAAATAATGGAAGGCTAGGGAAAGAGTGCATGGCCACACAAATCAAAATGGAATAAACAAGATGGGCTGGAAACTAATTTGGTACTAAAGGAAATCACCTCTAACAGAGCCAAGAAAATTCACTTGATTAGAAATCAGACTGGGACTTAAAATATTTCTTACTAATAGTCTTTTGGATTATGTGAATTTTTGCTGGGGCTATTGTAAGAATAAAAAGAGGGTCCAGAGAAAATGTGGAAACAGTTTGTGATCCCTACCCTACATCAGTACCATCAGTACTTATTATGTGAGAAACATTCTATTAGTCACTTTGCAAACATTGTTCTTAAACTTTAGGCACTCAGAACAATGCAGTAGAGAAAGCTAAAATATCCCAATTGGATAGAAAAGGAGACGACAATCACTTCTCTGATCTCATTTTTACCTGTTCTGTTCCAATCAGCTTCAGCCATGCTGGCTTAAGCTCTGTTTCTAAAACACCAGCACAATCGAGTCTCAAAGCCCTTGAATTGACTGTTCCCTCTGCTCAGGACACTCTTCCCTAGATTTCCACTTGGCTTACTCCCTTACTTCATTTGCATCTCTGTTCCAATGTCACCTTCTCTGAGAGCCCCTAACCCATAACTCTTTGTCCCCTGTTTTATTTTTCTTCTTAGCAGGTCACAGATTTTTTTGTTCCCGCTAAATATCCTCAAGAGCCAATGCACATTTGGAGATGGAACTCAATCATTGCATAGCTCAATAGGAACGCATTAATTAGCTTTGCTCTACAAATGTGTCATACAAATGTTGGCTTCCATTCAGATGCCTTGTACTATATTACATGAGAGATTTTCAAGCAAAGCTCACAAGTAGCTCTTAACTGGCTATACCTGCTCAAATTCTTCTATTAGCTAGACATTATTCCAGTAATTTATGTCCTGATAGAATGGCATTTTTATCAGTGAGGGTCCCAATAGTTATCAGGTGGAATACTCAATATAACTCTAGGAATTTTTAAATAACATTATTTGCATAGTGTATTAGTTTCCTAGGGCTGCTGTACAACAAACTAGGTGGCTTAAACAGAAGAAATTTCTTTGTCTCACAGTTCTGGAAGCCAGAAGTCTAAAATCAAAGTGTCCACAGGGTTGGTTCCTTCTGAGGCCCATGAGGGAAAATCTGTCCCATACTTGTCTCCAAGCTTCTGGTGGTTGGCTGGCAATCTTTAGCATCCCTTGGCTTGTGATTGGATCCTCCCCAATCTCTACATTCATTTGTATAAAGCTTCTCCTTGTATGCATGTCTCTGTTTTCAAATTCCATCTTTTCCTAAGGACATGTCATATTGAATTAGAGCCAATTCTAATGACCTCATGTTAACTTGATCATTTGCAAAGATCCTATTTCCAAATAATGTCACATTCATAGGCACTGAAGGTTAGGACTTCAACATCTTTTCAGGGAACATGGTTCTACCCATAATACATGGTATGGATGGGATGGAAGGGAATTGCACAGTGTATTCCAGTAACCTGTCGTTAGAACAGCAGAGCTACTACTACCTCTAGGCCTCAAGGGATGAAGAGAGGGGTGGACACTAGAAAGGAAGGAGAAAGTTGTACATATATAGCAGGCTGCCTCAAGGAAAACAGTGACCTTTGGTTGAGCAACAGAGCCAGCTTCAGAAGACCCAGGAGGGAGGGAGCTGAGGTCATAAACATCCTAACCTCATTCTCCTCCCTCTTTCTAATCTTCTGCCAGGGCTTCCCATTGGCCCAACTCAAAAAGAAATCAGACAGCAAGGAATCTTTGTGCTGTAATCCATACAAAGTGCAAGTTTTAGAAACATTTCTAACTTTTAATGTTATCTTACTATTTTTAATTTTGTTCTTTTGCATTTTCAAGAGGAATTTACCTGGAGGATTGGTTTATATTCACTTTGACAATTCCTGTTTTACTTTTACTAGTAGAGAGAAAATGCAGGGCTTTAGATGAATAACTAGCTGGATAAGAAGAGGTTTCTCTTCTCGCTTGCATTAGCTTGCTCAGCTATCTGCTGACAAGGTCCTGCCTGGAATCCTGGCCCCTCCATAGACTAGGTAATTGGACATGGTATGCTTGCCAAGCATGTTTGCTGTTATGTAAAATGAGGAGGACTGGAGGTAACCAGGATGTTAGTAGTATTTTATGGGATGTGACCTCTTCCATAACCTCTCAGATCTTCAGTAAAACTGCTAAACCAGTGGTCGGCAAACTCATTAGTCAACAGAGCGGCAAACCGCGGCTCACGAGCCGCATGTGGCTCGCAAGCCGCAGTTTGCCGACCACTGTGCTAAACTAATGACATATTTGAAGAAAGTGGACTTTGTGTTTGGATGATGCAGAATGAATCCAAAGCAAGGTAGAGAAAACTATGAGGAAGGAAGCCATTAGGAATTGTAGAAATGGTCCTCAATTTGCACAAGTACCAAATTAGATTTTTAAACCAAGTTAATGTAAGTCTGCAAGAGATAGTAGGACCTCGGCTGACAACCTGGATATGCCTAAAAATCCCCGGAGATTTTCATACTTCAACATTTTCCATTCTATTTCTTTATAATCTCCATGGTCAAGAACCTGAAGTCTAAATTTTAATTCCCATTGCTGCCATTTCACTCTGCTCAGCAGTTGTAGTAATAACCATAGCAGCTGCCAGGTATGAGCAATGCAGTCAGACTGTCTGGGTTTGAATTTCATCTACACTAGTTGCAGGCTCAGGCAGGTTATTTAAACTATTTAAACTCCAATTCCTTCATCTATGAAATGGGATTACAATGTCTACATCCATAAGGTTGTTGTAAGTATCAAATGCATTCATGTATGCAAAAACCTTAAAGTACCTAGCACACAGTAAGTGCCAGGTAATGTTTGTAAATGATATCATTACCATGTGTTGAGCATTGTGCTGTTTTATAAAATTAGCACATTTAATGCTCACAATAACCCTCAGAATTAGCTGTTATAACCTCCATTTCACAGATAAGGAAATAAAGGTGCAGCAAACTTAAATAATAAAGAGTGGTTATTTTCTATATGTTCCTGCTGCATTTATTATGGGATCAGTGGTACTCATGGACAAATAAATGTTTAATGAATAAATGAGTAATTTTTTCCTCTGACCTTACACAGAACCCAAAGAAAGAAGAGAAATAATTTTGTCTCTTAATTCTACATTTTTTAGTGTTCACTAACACTCTCAGACTGAGGATGTAAGTGCCAATTTCACTAATATTCCATTTTCTTTTTCTTCCAGAGAAGCAATAGGAATATTTATAAGAAAGAGATATAAACTATATTGTTTCTCAAACTCCAACCCCTTGACTTTTTCTTTTCTTGGTTTTTCTACAAGCAGCCTTTGGAACATAATGTATGCCAACTAAAACTAACTCTCTAAATAAATTAAAAATAACTTGCAATTTCTGAACCAAATAGCCTATTAAACTCTAATAAATAACATCCACTTTTCCTTTTCTTACTAATACTATAAATATATTCTCCAAAAAGGTAATCTAATCTTCTTGGCACAGTTTTCCCTGCAGAAATCCACACTCTTTCTGGTCCATGATTTCCTTACTCTTTGGGTGTTTCCAATTTTTTCCCCTCAGAATGCATTTTGTTATTGTTTAAAACTGACATTAAATCACCTCAAATTAACTGCATAGGACTATTTTCTTACTCTGTTTTGGGAATGGATGTGTAATTTGAAATTAATATTAAATACCATTGTACAAGTTTTGTGTGAGACACTCCTTGGTGAAGGTACAGAATGCTCTGCTGAAATAATCATTTAAACATAATGGTCACCGAATGTTCCCATTTTCTAGTTCTTGCCTACTACTAATTCTAATCTTCCATTATTTTTGCAAGTAATTCTTTACTACCAAAGTAGTTCAAATTCTTTCATTTGATTCAAGGATCCAGTAAGAAGTGAGACTCTGGTGGCATGTTCATTGATCTAGGCCTTGAAGTACACTCTGCCAGCTCCTTAGACCATTCAGGCCCTTTCCCCTAACCCGTGCATCCTATATTAGTAAGAAACAAAGTGTACAATATAGTCTAGAAGGCATGGGAACTAAAGGTCAGGAGTATAGATTTGACACTTCTATTACTGTGTAGCGTTTAATAAAAAATTAACTTCTTCAAAATTCAATTTATTCGACCTTAAATGGCAATGCTGTCTTCCTATATTCTGGAGAGCCAAGGCAAGTAGAGAGCTTTAACTTCCTTGGGTAAAAGTTGCAAGATGCAGTGACACTGTCTCCTCTCCACCGACAGTGGAGATGTTCCCCAGGAGAAGGGCCTTCTGTTCTGCCTTCCTCTTTGCCCTCCTGTAACATTCAACATTTGTGGCCGCTTGTTCTTCTGCCTTAATTTCTCTGACAGTATGCTCTTGTATTTCTTCCTATCTTTTGGGTTTCTCCTCCTCCTCTACGTCTTCACTATGAGTTTCACCTAACTTTTATGCCTTTATTCCCACACTCAACAAACAGGCACAGAATGAGGACACAGAGACAAGTGGCACCATGATTGTCCTCAACTAGTGTTTAGGCTGGTAGACAGATGAACATGACATTATGTGTAATCAGTGACTCTGGGTTCCCTGGAGTATGGATTTATTTATCCTTCTCTCATTACTAAACTCTGAAAAGAACTATTGTATATCTTTGGTAATAATTTCTCATAGTAATATTTATCTTCTATGCTGCCCCATTGGGTTGGTTTCCTCAAATCAGAATTTCAGAGCCAGCACTCCTTTTACAGATAAGCAACAGAACCTGAAGACAAAACAACTTCCCCACAGCCACCCGGCTTATAAGATACAGAGCTGTCCAGAACCAGACTTCCCAACTCCTCCTGCTCCTACTGTCAGATCTGGTAGGAGCTCTTTGTGGGCTGAATTTTCCATGTTATCCCATAAGTAACTCTATACCACATGAGTTGATGGTTTGGTATTTTCCTCCTGTCCCACAGAGGGTGACAGCATGCCCTACAGATCTGAAGAGGGGCAAATATGCACACCTCTCTTGACAGAGCAGACACATTCTTTAGGTTCCATGTCAGTCTGTGGAAGATTTGCTCTGAAAGCCAGTGACCTCTGGCACATAGGCTGGAGAAATGGTTCTGAGTCCATTAAAATTCATACTTAGAGTCTGATGGATCATATGGGAGCTGCTGTAACAAAAATCATTCCTCAGGTCACATGGTGTGTTAACCCCCTTGCTCCTCATCACAGTGATGACGGCTCAGAGGAACAGTCCTGGATTTAATGAGTTCTCAGAGTTTACCTGGAAAAGGATGAGTGATCTCCCTCTGAGGCTGCCTGATGCAGGAGACAGTAAAGAAAAGCAAATATTGACAGAAACCTGATAATATTTCCCTTTCCAGTGGTAAAGATGACACCTAGATATATGTGGTCAAGTAGGGAGCTGAAATAAAATAGGAAGGGAAGGAAAGGAGGGTGGGAGGTATGGAGGGAAGGAAGGAAGGAGAGAGAGAGAGAGAGAGAGAGAGAGAGAGAGAGAGAGAGAGAGAGAGAGAGAGAGAATGGCAAGAAGGAAAACTGTTTCACTAACCTGAAGCCTGTCAGATAAAAGCCACTGGGACCATAAATTCCTCCCAGCGTTTCTAATGGGATTTTAATACAGCATTTGGACATCATCTTTTTTTCATTCTTTTAATGACATACATGCTCAAAGTGAAGCCACAGAGCCTCTGAACTCTGTATATTTCTGTAATACACAAAGAAAACAGCCGTCACATCCATTTTAAGGAACTTTTCAATACATTATAGTAAGGTCCATGGGCTCCGGATCGGAGGGAACTGCACAAAGCCCGTCTGTACATCATCTGTGACGGGCTTGACTTCCAGCCAAGGCAGATTTTTTTAAATAATAAAATAAAATACTGTGTTTTTTTTAAAGGAACATTATATTTTTAAACTGGAAATAATTGCATTTTGTATCTTATATGGCATCTGAAAGTGATTTAGTTGAACAATGTGGTTTCTGATTGGTATTTGAATTGGTTCCAGAACATTTTTCATAATAACCATCTTAAAGATCCCAATTATCTGATCCTCTTTCCCCCTTCATATGGTTTCATAGGAGGTTTCCAGAGACAGACAGAAACCTGCAGGACCAGGCAAGCCCTCTCACATGTAGCTGAACTGTGTTTGCTGCTAGGCTCAAAGGAAGGGACTGCTTGTTATTCTGAGTTGTCCAGGATGCATTTATGACTCAATAAAGGAGGCCTTGGCATTACCAGAATAATTACTTACTCAAACAAGCCTATAAAACCAAAGGGCTGCCCCGACTAAAAGGCAAACAGGGAACTTTTTTCTTTTACTGTTAACATGTAAATCTAGTAATGTGTATTTAGATTTCTATAAAATCAGCTCTAGGCGCAAAAGGGATGGTTGATTTACCAGGTGGGCAGCAGAACCAATTCCTCAGGGTTACAGAAGGGCTAAGGGAACACAGTTCTGTTAAGTCTGAAAAACACCCATCCATAAATAGACTCAGCTTCATCTGTAATGTGCAGAGGTTGGGGTGACAAGAGTAGGCCAGGAGTCAGCTGGATCTGATGGGGTCTCCACTGCTATTGAATGATGTCACCCAGAAATTCCAAACTCTCTGTCTTATGGGAAGAAAATATCATACTTTTTTATGGGATCATTGGAAGAAATGAATGCAATAATACATGTGAAGGTCTTAGAACAATACCATGTATATAGCAGGACACACAAGAAATAGCAGCTCTTTTTAGTACAAAGAGTGGAATCTTACTGCAATAAATAGTAGCTTTTATTATTCTATATATTCATAACGAGACTAAATATTTTTTGAGCACTAAGTGTCAGCACATAGTGCCTGACACTATGCTAAGCATTTCAAATAGTATATTGCCGTTAATCATCTACTCAAGGTAAAATTCCTCTCTAAGGTGAAGAATATGACAAGTGACAGAATTAAAAATAGGGCTGCCAGATTTAGCAAAGAAAAATGGAGGATACCCAGCCAATTTTGAATTTCAGATACATGAGAAGTACTTTTTAGAATAAGTATGTCCCAAATATTGCATGGGATACATACTTATCTATCTGACAATTCTAACTAGAAATCAAGCCCCCAGACCCATTTTATCAAGCCTGTGCTTGTTTTACTTCACCACACAAAGTTATATGCAGAATACAACTTATTCCTTGTATATTTCATTCTCTAGTATATTTTTCCCAGCCAGATATTTTTTAGTAAGAAACGATCCAGAAATTGTTTGTGGTTAGCCACTATCAGGGAAAGTGAGATTTTAAAGTTTTTAAGTTATGTGTTAGCAATCTGATTTGTTCATTCAACAAAAATGAACAAAGCTAAACCAGGACAGCTGGGGGTGGAACTGGCACATCCAGCCAGCTCTGTGTACTTTTGCAATTATGGTTTCAAAGCCTGTCACAAATTCATTCATTCATTTATTTACTTATTTAATTTTTTAAACTTAAGTATAGTTGGTATACAATATCATATTAGTTATATTAGTTTCAGATACCATATTAGTACAGTATAGTGATTCAACACTTTTATACCTTGCAATGTGATCACCCCACTTAATGCAGTAATCATCTGTCACGATGCACACCTATCACAATTTTATTGACTAGAAACCTCTTCACTTTTTCACCCATCTCTAAGCCCTCCCTTCTGGTAACCATCACTTTGTATCTGTTTCTATGATATCAATAGATGCAAAAATAGAAAAAAAAATTCTGAAAAAATTCAACACATTTATGATAAAAAAGAGAAAAAAGTTCTCAACACAGTGTGTATAGAGGGAGTGTACCTCAACATAATCAAGGCTATATATGACAAGTCCACAGTTAGCATGATATTCATAGTAAAAGCTAAAAGCTTTACCTCTAAGATCAACCAAAAAGGAGCAAAATAACATTTCATAATGAGAAAAATATTTCTGTACTACAACTTGCTGCTATAAATTGTTCTATAAAATGTTTTGAAAATTTTAAAGTTATGCATTAGCAATTTGATTTGTTCATTTAACAAAAATTATTGTCTTTATGTAAAGGTACTATGTAGATAGTGAATGAACATAAACAGACTCTCTGTCCTCAAAGAATTTATACTCTAGCAAAGGGACATAAAGTAGTTAAATTAGCACAGAAACAAATATAGTTACAGTCATACAAGATCTCTGGAGGAAAAGAATATGGAGAGATGTGTCTATAAGAGAGGAACCTAAGTTAGTAATATGTAAGCTGATAAGATATGAAGGATAAAAAGGATTTAACCAGAAAGTCTTAATGGAAAGATTAATATAGGGTATCCCAAAAACATGTATACACAATTTAACAACTGACAGCTGTAGGTTCTATTACATTTTGAAAATGAAGTGTATTTTAATAAACACTGCCATTATAGTGTATATGCATTTTGGGACACCCTGTAGATATGCAAAGCCCCCATGGGAGACGGGAGCATGGCAAGAATGAGGAACTGATGTGGAGAGGTGAGCCATGGGCAGTATTGTGGGTAGGTGAGGGAGGTATAACATAGTAACAATAGACTAGTCTTCAGCAACAAATGGACCCAAACAGATCTTGGCTCAAAACAGTACGTGTTTATTTCCCTGATGATTGGAGGATCCTGAGGAATCCACTGTCAGAGATTCGTGTTGATACTCCTCTATCATCTGCAACATGTGGCTTTCAAAGTTGTCATGAGTGTCGCCATCCCAGTCACCTGATAGGATCATGAGTAATGCTATCAGAGGTTTTTATGGATCAGGTCTAAACGTAGCAGGGTATCACTTTTGCTCGCATTTCCTACACTTAGTCACATGGTCAGCCCTAATGGCAAGGGAGTCTGGGAAATGTAAACCATCTCTGTCACAGGAACAAGAGGAATAGGTGTTAACCACTTGCAATCTGTACCATAAGCAGATGGAGCTGTATGATACAAGGTTTTGTAAGCTTGATTAAAGAATATTAGTTTTATCTCAAAAGCAATGGAAATCCATTGAAGTTACTTAAGCACAAAGAAGTGACATGATGAGATTTGTATTTTGAAAAGATGACTCTAGCAACAAATTGGAGAACAGATCAGCAGGGTATCAGAGTAGTGGTAGGGAGGTCAGTTAACAGGATGTTATAACAATGCAAGCAAGGTCACAGTAGCATGGACCAGACTAGTTGATGATGCTAGAAATGGAGAGAAGTAGATGGATGCAATAAGAGCACACAACAAAGCATTGATTAGGGAACAAGGGGCAGATACATAAGTCTATTTAATTTGTTAAACCTTTTATTTCTTGTTTTTCCCTGGATCTCTTTAGTTTCTTTTGTACCACTAAGCTCCTTGATCAGCATATAGGTTGTCAAAAAACATAGGACTTGTGTGTGTGTTTGTTTATTGTTTTCTTCTACATAAAATTAGGACAATAATAGCTGTGCATCCTACTCCTTGGGGTTTAGTTGTTGTGAGAATCAGCCGCTGTAGAGATCACGTAGACTGAGGTGCACAGTGGCTCATATTCACAGGGCACCCTGGTGTTTGAAGTTTCTATAATTGCTTGCTCAAACTATTTAAGGAGGCATTCATCAAAGCCTTTGCACATAAAATAAAGAATTGCATGTTCAAAAGCCTGCTCACTCTTTCCTTGTTTTTACTGCTACCTAATATAAAAGTAAGTGAAAGTTATTTGCCTAATATAATGTGCTAAACAAACACAAGACATACAAACTTGTTATTCAGCATACAGTTTAATTGGAGAGTTGAGAATTTGGTGGTTGTTTTTACTGGTGTAAAAGAAGGTGGCTGTTCAATCCTCTAGTTGAAAATGATCTTTCTCATGGCTACTGAATTTTGGTTTCTCTTTGAGTAATCTAACAAGCTGAAAATAGTAACAGATAACACATTAAACACGCACACATACATATATGTACATATATAAATATATCCTTCACCATAACCCTATCTGAAGTGCACTATTATTACCATCTCATTTTATAGGTGAGGAAACTGAGGCATTGAGAGGCTAACAAACTTTCCCAGAGTCACAAAGCCAGTAAACAGCTGAGCTAGAATTCTAACTCAGGCACCTTGACTCCAGAATCCGTTCTTTTGAACCCCGTTGTGCTGCCTCTTTATAATGTACTAATACTGATTAAAGTGCTATATGCTGCCCCTAACAAGATTATCCTCATTCTAGTTATTGCCTTGGTTTTTCAAGAATTCAGTGACAGCACTCTAAACTAAATTACTCCAAGAATTACGACTCACTTGGTCCCACAGCTATTAAAGTGAGACTAGTATGATAATCTCAGATGGAAAGGAAACTGGAAAATTCCACAAGTAACTGCAGCCAGTTAATGTCTTGCCCAGCAAGGAGCAGGTTGCTGCCACAAAGTTGCTCTGTCAGAGTGATGAATTCCAGAGCCCACCACTGGAGAGATAAGGAAGTCAGGATTCTAGGCTTCCTTTAGTGTCCAATGGCTTGTTGCATGATTGTAGAGAAAGCAGTACAGTAGTTGAATCTTGGAAGTTGAAAAGATGCTCATTGACTTGACAAAGGAGAAGTGATTCCAACTTAAAGGAACAGGAAAATAACATGGGAAGGAGAAAGCAGGTAACAGCAAGGGTGGGTAGAGTAGAGGCCAAGGAAGAGAAGGCTGGCTGAGCCAGGTCTTGGAGAGTTTTATGGAATTTAGAAACTATTCTTTGTAGCTCCAGGAACCACTGGAGGGGTTTGAGAAGATGGTGATACGTTTAGACCAGTGGTCGGCAAACCGCAGCTCGCGAGCCGCGGTTTGCCGCTCTGTTGACTAATGAGTTTGCCGAGCACTGGACTAGACTAAATGTTACCGTGTAGTTGGAAGCTGTGAGGATTAGGCAATTGTGGCATATTGTGTGCAAAGAGGTAAAGGGTAGTATATGACAGTGGTTGGCAAACTCATTAGTCAACAGAGCGGCAAACCGCGGCTCGCGAGCTGCATGTGGCTCGCGAGCCGTGGTTTGCCGACCACTGGTTTAGACTATCGAGAAGGTGTCAGATTTAGGGAAAAGATTGTGGTTTCAGCTTTGGACTTTCTGTGTTTGAGAAAGTCAAACTGAGGGACATTCAGTGGAGGTGTTCTGTGGAAACATGGACATGAGATCTGTAGGACAGAAGAGAGATGTGGCTGGAAACTGATTGGGCTAGCAATTAAAGCCATGACCATAAATAAGATTTTCCAGGTGAATATACACAAGGACACAAAAAGAGGATAGAGACTGGGACCCTGAAGACATATTGAGGGTGGTGGACAGATGAGCAATGAACCTGAGGGAGGCAACAAATCAGGAGAATTACATAAGCAGAGCAAAGGCCATGGGAGGAGGGAGCATTATACAAGGGGTTGGACAGAATCTCAAGTTATCTTAGAGAGTGAGATGAGCTGAGGCCTGAAAAGCACTTCCTATGTCGACCGAGTGGCAGGGCACACTCCTAAGTACAGTGAACCTGAGGTTAGGAAACACAATGAGGAGGACAGGACTCTTCTAGGAAGAAGGCAAAGACAGCAACCTGGCACCCATTCTACCTTGTGTTCCGCTGTGGCCCAGTTTCTTTAAGAGCCTGGGAGGCGACAGAGTTGTGCCACCTGTGTTCCTCTGGCATCCTCTTAGAATAGATCAGCGGACTTTCATTTGGGATTCCAGCAATCAAGTTTTAAGGTTATTTTCCAAATTTCTAAACTGTGTGACATGACACATCAGACCCTCATTTGGGACCCATTTATCAAATATATGAGAACATGTGAATGACCCAAAATACAGGTTTTAGGTGTGGCACGTGTGGGCCAACTGAACCGAGTCTTTCCATTTTAATAAAACCCAGGTTTGCACAGGCTGAAATGAATTTTCATTGATTATTTTTATTTTTCTCTAGGGTTTATTAGTAAGTTTAGTTCATAATAATCATTCAATCTTAGAAATATTAAGGCAAAGCTGTTTGAAGGAACCCAGCTCTGTAAAGATTTTCCCACTCGCTTTTCACCATGTTTGAAATTCCATGATTTATCTTGACTCATTCCCTAACTTTTGTGTATCTTGGACATGCCACTTAACCTCTCAGGATCTCAGTTTTTAAAAGTGGGCTGGACAAAATGCTCAATAAAACCATATTATTCTACACCAGAGTCAGCAAACTTTTTCTGTAAAACATCAGATAATAAACACTTTCGGCTTTGCACACAACGTGGATTCTGTTGCAAATATTCAGACCTACCGTTATAACATGAAAGTAGCCACAGATAATATGTAAACAAACGAGTATGGCTGTGAGCCAATAAAACTTTATTTAAAAAACAAATAGTGGGTCAGATTTGATATTCAGGCTATAGTTTGCCAACTCCTATTCTGAAATTTAAAATTAAGTCCTTCAATTTACAAATTTGGACCTCTTAGAATCACCCATTAAATTATTCATATCCCCGAAAAGGCTAATTATTCATTTACTACCAGCCATAATGTGGTGGGAGTTACAAAATTTACTACTCATTGCAAATGAGAAAAACAAAGAATTATAAGGCTTAATATTTCATTGGTAAACAATCTGGTCTTCTTCAAAGGGTAGTAAGAAAAAATGTACTAAAAATCCAGTCAAACTTAAATTCTGTTTGATCCAGTAATTTAAACAACCTACGTAAGAAGCATTTAACATCTTTTTCTTAAAATTTTCATGTCTCTTTTTTTTAATTTTATTTTAATTTTATTTTTTTTATTGTCTGAAGTATTACAAATAGCAGTACATATGTCTCCTTTTTTTTTCCCCATTGACCTCCCCCGGGCCTCCCCTACCCCCCAGTACATGCCTTTACCTGCCCCCCCCCCCCCCCCGCAGTGTCTTGTATCCATAGGTTATGCTTATATGCATGCATACAAGTCCTTCGGTTGATCTCTTACAGCCCGCCCCCCCAACCTCCCCTGCCTTCCCGCTGTAGTTTGACAGTCTGTTCGATGCTTCTTTGCCTCTGTATCTATTTTTTCCCCATTTCTTTCCTTTAAAAAATCTTGCCTCTGCAGACTAGAAATAAACATATAACAAAAAATGTTTGAGTCCCAATTTCAATGTCCAACAGTTCTGAGTCTCCGTTTCAATGTCAAACCGTTCCTTATGTGTACATGTCAGCAATGATATCTGGATGGTGGGCACATGGTGGCAATGCAGGTCCGACCCTCTCTGGTTTGGTCCTAGGCAACCTGCTGCGACGCACAGCTGCTGACTGCTAGCGTGGCAAGGCGTCATCAGCGTCTTCCATCTCTGGACTGTTTCTCCTCTTGTCTTCGTGGTTGGAGCAGACCTGTCAATTCCTCTCTGTTGCAGGAATCCACATGGTCTTGGAGTTGTTTTCTGAAAATATACATATTCTCGACCAAAAGTTAATAAAGGAATCTTTCCTATATAGTTGATTTGGGATCCTTTTTATTTTTGCCCAAATGATTTTCCTTTGTCTTATTTAGACACCATGTGTGTTTTTCATGGGTGTCTTGCTGTTAGCATTACAAATGAAAATTAATTTTGTAAAGTAAAAATTTTCTAGATGTAATTTACTTATAGGATATTTTTCCTTACATGATATTACCCTACTATCCCCCCTTTTTTTGATTAATGGAGGCTTTTGTAAATTTTATAATTGCAGTCTTGATAACTTTAAATTTTAATTTTTTGCACAAAAATATGACTGCTTTAAGTTCATTGCATGTTCAGGAATTTTACTATGAGATGAATGAACTACCAATAGAAATTTTAGTTACTACTTTAGGAACAGCTTTTTGTCCAGTACAATTAAATTTTCTTGAATATTCACTTATTTCAATTAGCCTATTTAAATTAATCTGAAAACTTGATTATTATTTTACTGTCAAATTTAATACTCTACCAACAATCTTAGTTTACCCTGTAAATATTAGTGGAAAGGATTATTTGCATTCTTGAGAAGACCCTGAGCATTCCTGGTGCTAGGCTGGATTTAGATATAGGGCAGCTGCTGTCGGCCAAGTCTCTGTCTGTTACCTGGGTCCCCCCCCCAAAAAAAAAAAAAAAAAATTCATGTCTTTGAAAGCCTTCCTTCTTCCTGCATAAAGACAGTGTTGAGTGAATGAATGAGGATGAAGGGGAGGGGGGGCAGGTTTTGTGGGACCTCAGCATCCTAAGGGAAGAGCAGGGTCCTCAGGAGCAATGCCCCCTCCTTGTGTCTCTGGGATACCATCTTTGTCATATGGAAGCTGTGTGCCCTGTGGTCAGTGTAACTTGCCATCTAATTGGTCTTAGATCGGGCTCAGCAGGGCTCAGGAGTGACCCTTGGCTGACTCTGCCTTACCTTCACTCCTGTTGGTATTAGGACCCCTCTGAGGTCTGGTTGTGACAATCATTAGGCCCTAATTTAGAGCTCTGCCTTGCAACTCTTGCTACAGAACCGTTTCACACCCTCCTGTATAGTGACACCCTCTGCCAAGTTCCCTAGCCAGATTCTCAGCTCTTTGTGAAATCTATCTGTGCACGTGAGACCAAGCATGGCTCAGGAAAAGGTCACCCTTAGAGCCTTTCTCTGCCTCAGCTTGCTATATTGTCAAGTCAGTGGGACTGTGACTCAGCTCAGATTAAGGAGCTACTAAGGTGGTCTCCTCTCCTAATCAACCTGTTTCCTGGAGTTCCCTTCAACTCACCTAATGCTAAATGAAGAGGGATGTCTGACTGTTTTCCAGCTTTCCTCGCCCTCTCCCTCTAGCTACCTTTTCTTTTTCTGCTCACCCATTTCCATTTTACCCTCTGCTGCCACAGAACCGCCTAAATGTTGTAGCAGAAGAGCTAGTTTTTCTATGCTGGAGGAGTCACAGAGCACAAGCCCTTTGGGCTAAGTTGTTTATATAGTAAAGGGAGTAATGAAGGGATTTGAAGAAAACTTCCTTAATGTTGCCTGCTTGGCTCTCTAGTCTATCGTTTATATAAAACCTATTTCGCATGTTAAAAGCTGACTGTTTCCTATCTTGCTGAATTTCTTAGGTGACAAATTATGGTATTCCCCCAAGTGAATGGATGGATAAATGCATGTGAGCATTAGGATAAAACTTTATAATCTAAGAGGCAAAATGAGGAGTGCGTATTCCCAAAGTATTGTATCATTGTAATTAATTTCCAATTTTATTCAATAGTTTTTTTTTTCATGAAGACAGTGGAATAAGAGGAGGTTCTTGAGAGAGCTAATCTCAGGGTGGGTGGGTATTAACGCAGAAGGGAATGGAGAGGCAGCTGGTGGTGCTGAGTGTTCAAGGTTCAATGTATGGCCATGTGGCAGAAGAAGAGAAAAGCTGTGAAAATGCATTTCACAAATGTGTCTGGGGCAACATGGCCAAGTATTCCAGTAGGAAAGAGGATCTGAAGCATGAATCAGTGCGATCCAGTGAAAGGTTTTGGGGAGAATACTGAAGTAATGAGCTAGAGCAGTGATTTTGCACAATCTGAGGACTGGAACGTCAAGAGTCAGTAGTTTGGGTAAAATAGTGCCAGAGGACATAGAACCTTGTTCAAATATGGGGCACATTTATTAAGTTGACTAGAGGCCCGTTGCACGAAGAGATTCATGCAATAGGCCTTCCTTCCCTTGGCTTCCAGCATCGGTTTTCCTCCGGCACCCGGGACTGAGGCTTCCGCTCCCGCCAGAGTCTGCCTTCTTTGTCTTTGCTGCAGACTCAGGCTGGAGTCTGCCATCTTCATCTTCGCTGCAGACTCCGGAGTCTGCAGTCTTGTCTTCACTGTGGCACTCCGCTCCTGTAGATCTCTTCGCCCCCTGACCTCCCTCTCATAGCAGGCGTCCTGCCCTGCCTGGCCACTCTGCACCTGGAGCAGCTGGGCAGCCACCATCTTTGGCCTTCTAATTTGCATACTTACTCTGATTGGCTGTGGGCATAGTGAAGCTATGGTCAATTTACATATTTGTCTATTATTAGGTAAGATTGTTCATGTTTGGTTCCCTTGACTATGAGACCAGACTCAAAACTCAGGTGGTCTAATGGTGAAGGGTCCAATAGAATGTCCCAGGGAGAGCTAAAGAGAAACATACATAAAAATATTTAGCAGCTGAATAGAAAGTTTATATTTTATTAAAATATGGATAATTGCTTATGGTCGGAAACATATCTACAATTTAAATGCCATCCTGCTACCTACAAAGCCATGGAAAATCCGTAGGTAATTTACTCTTGACTTCGAAGTGTAGTATATACTTTAGAATTATATTTTTTCCTAATTGTGTCATCCCAGGGTTGACATCAGCATTTCTTGAGTGTGCACTGACTAGTAAAGATATGGAAGAAGAAGTTAAGGAAAACAAGCCAAGCCAGGATTAAAGTGCTCCTCAGAGAGGGGACTGTGCACATCACTTACTGACTACACATCAGTTCACAAAACAAACCCAGGCACTGGGGATACAGAATAAAGATTACACTGATTCCTATCCTCAAGGAGATTAAGTTCTAATGGGAGGGAAATAAAATACATAAAATCAACATAAATACATACAGATGTGCACAAGCGATTACAAGGCTGAGACGGTCATATGGAATCGAGAATTAGGCTGATTCGTTGGGAAATGATTAGGTTAACCTGAAAAAGATATATAAAGGAAATAGGGATGTAATATTCAAGGTTGTTATCAGCGTGCTGTACTTTCACAGAAAAGTTTAGTTTCTTGATACTCCTTAATGTGTAGGCCTTAGATGCAATCTTCAGCATCTAAGAAACTTTATTTCCAGGACTGACACCACCTAGTCCCCAGCATAGCTGCAGGGCTTAAGGATCTTCTAACAACCCTCAGAAATTGCTATTTCTCTAATAAAAACATCTCAATTAAATCTGAGAGCTTGCTATAGTGTGAAAGCAGATATATGCAAAAAGAAATATGTCAACAATTCGAACTTGTCAGGTGCCCACAGTTGTGGTGTGGATAGCATAAGACCTGCTCTCAGTGGACTGTTTGCAGCCACAGGCTCAAAAATGCTTCCTTTTGGCCCTGCCTGCCTTCATCATCACACAAGGCACATTCCCATGAGTCTGTGCCCTAGGACAGCGGCAGAAAATAATCTGCTTGGACCTACTTTGAAGCCTTGTCTAGGCAGGTTTTTTACTCCTGCTCCCTGCGATCTTCTCTTCTCCTTCTCCAGGGTTGGCTGTCTGGCTGTGAGGAAGGCATAAGACATCATTTCCAAGAAAAGGGAGGAATTAAAACCAGAGGCAAGTGGGAAAAATCACATTCTTTATTCAAACAGGGAACCAGAAAAGACATCTCATTAGAGAAAAAGAGAACCAGAAATTTTTTTAAAGGGGGGGGGGGAGGGGCACCAATATAGCAAAATCTAGAAAGAGCTTGGAAGGACTCTGGAATCCGACAGGCTGTTGCAGTTGTTTGCCTTGCCAAAAACCCACCCAGCAGTTCTTTTTGAAAAAAGAGCCCATAGGGACCCAAAGCACTGACTAATAATTCTTGAATCCATCTCCACAATATTATTCATCTCTGCCAAGGTCAAGTTTGGTCACTGCGTGGCTGGAGGTCTGGGCATGCTGCTCCTCGTTTTATTTTTACAGTAGTTATGGAGGCCTTTATATTTTCAAGGGCCCTCCTGTCACTTATTACCCACCGTCCAGACCACCCACCCACGCTCCCACACACAATACATCCAGACACACCCACAAATACCCAGATTCTTTAAACCTTATGGTTTAAAAGGGCTACAGGAAAAGTGTTTGCTCCAAAGGACTTTGCTGTACATACTTGTTGTTTCCCAAAATAAATCCCCTTTACTCTCTAGAGGCCAATCTGTGGATCTTTCCACTCAGCAAACATTTACGGAGCACCTAATGTGTATAGAGCACAGATGGCTGTAGGAGCTAAAGGAAGCTCACAGGAGGTAGGCAGGGCAAGAGTTCCTTCCTGAGGGCTCCTCTTTGTTTCCTTGTGACCAGGTGAGGGGGAGAAGGGGCAGAAAGGGAGAGGCTACTTCTTTCTCTCACTCATATTTCCTCTTCCCTCCTTCCTTTTCTTTCCCCTTTATTCACTTTTTCTCTCTATCTCTTCTTCATCTTGTGTCTCTCTCACTCCCACCTCTCCCTCCATCCCCTTTCTCTATTTTCCACTAAGATAAAACTGCCTCAGAGGTTCTGTCCTGCTTGAGAGCTATCACTATGCTTTTCCTGCCTCCTTAATAAACTGTTCGTGAAAGTAGGCCCTGTGGCCATGCAAACTCTGTAAACATAAAAAGAAGGGAAAGTGTTTGTCCTAACTCCGAAAATGACTTTAAGGAAACTGCATTCATGCCTCCACATCCTAACAGTGGTGTCTGCCCATCAGAAAGGCCAATGCAGGGCTGACACCCCTGAGGACTTGCAGCCTCCTAGGCCTCCCAGACCCTGAGCCCTTAGCATAATTTATGAGGTGTCAGGATATCCCAACCACAAGGTCAGAGTAGAATGGTTTTTACACTTCAGCTGCCATGAAAGAGAAACAATTTAATTCTGTTTCACTCTGGCACTGTCTGTTTTCGCAGTGAACAGGGGATTTGGGTCTCCTCAAGATTATTTGTCTAAGCACAGACCAAGACCGCTGCTGAGACTTGAGATGTCTGATTTTGACTCTGGCTTCCTTCTCCTTCCTTCCCAGCTAGGGAAGGCGGCGCTTGCCTTTCCTATTGTATCAAAGTGAGACTGGAATTTATTTCCCCCAGGCAATTGTTGTATGCAGTGGATAAACCAGATTTCTTGAGTCACTCTATCCTCCTATAACTTTTAGTGGGGAAGAGTGGGTTTGGGTAAGTAAGGGGTATGAGAGAGCCCTCTCCTAAATTCAGCAGGCCCCACAGTCTCTGCCAAGTCGTGGTCTTGAGTCTGAAGCAGTGTTTCCCTTGGCCTGGAAGTGAAGCCTCCTGGCTCCTCCTAAAGCTGTAGAACCAGAGACATTCCGCTGAGTAGCCTGAAGCTCTGCCTGCCAGGAAAACCCAACATCTCCTCAGAGAAATCTCAGGCTAAGAGTGCAACACTCCTTCACCGACAGAGCCGCCAGAAGACAAACGCAAGGCCAGCTGGCTTCTCAGGACCCCAGGAACCCTGTCCTCCAAGCCAGACTTAGAAGGTCATCCGAGAATCAGAATGTGACATTACATCACAGAACATTCACCCAGGAAGCTTTGGTGATGGAGAGGGCCTCCTGGATTCTTGGGCCTGGAAGCAATAGACTTTCCTGTCCCAGTTCATGTGATCTTCTCTGTTAACCTCATCTCCTAGCATTTGGCCACATGACAGGCACTAGAAAGACAGGAATGGGAACAATAAAATAGGATATATTTCATCAATCTTTAAAGTTTAAGGCTAGTTAAAAGGAACATGGTAAGTATTTATATACTGATAGGTAATAATCTCTAAGAAACAGTAAGTGAAAAAAGCCAGGGTACAATGCAGTGAGATAATATGTCACCATGTTTACAAAAAGAGGCAGTTACATATTAATATGTACTTACATAGACATTGTATAGGAAAACAGAAGTTTGTCTTTAGAACAGAGAACTAGAAGCCTGAGGGTCAGAATTCAAATGCAGGTTTTCTTTTTGCTAGGTATTCTTTTATATTATTTTTTAAAAAGAAAAAAAAAACTTTTTTTCAAACCAAGAGCTCATATTATCATTACAGAACAAATTCTCATTTAAAAAATAAAATAAAATTACAGGGAATTTTAAAGCAAAAGGAAAAGTAAGAAGAAAAGCAAATTTATTCAGTTTAGAATGCAGCTTAATATTGGGCCAGCCAATTCTCAAAACAAACAAACAAACAAACAAAAAACACACTCTCCTGACTTAAAGCAATTATTTCTTGGTGGGAACAAGGAGCTATTTGGTAAATGACCTCTTCGAGTTCCCTTATGGAAGAATTCCTGACTTTCATGTGGATGAGAAGACTACTCTGCCTGAAAGATCTTTAATCAAAGGGATGGACCCTCCTGCAATTTAGCACCCAGTGAGCCTCAGTTTCAAGCAAAGATCTGAGTCAGTTGGCTCGCACTCCCCTCTTCCCTAGTCAAAGTTTCTGCAGTCCCTTTTCTATACTAGTTATCTCTGTATTTCCAGGGAATGTCATTGATCCAAGCCAGGTGGGTGCGTATGGGATCCTAGGTCGAACAACATGTGTTATAGTACTAGCTCTCTCTGGGTTAATTTGGTAAATCATTTAATCTCTCTCGGCCTCAGTTTTCTCATCTGTAAAGAGAAAGATTTAAATGAGATACATTACCTTGAAATGCATTAAGTGCTGTAGGTTTTCCATTCTATGAAAATACAGTTATCAGGATGCATGCAGATGGAGCCTGGGATATACTCATGGATTTCCATAGTTCCATCTGACCTTGGGCAGATGCATATATGAAAGTACTTTCTGACTTGTTTCTTCATTAATCAAGGATAACTAATTGCTACCCCAAAGATACTGTTCACCACCAGAAAAGAAGGTTTAGAAAGGACATACTGTCCTGCCATATTGACAAACAAGGAACCACCATATTGTGAATCAAGCCTCAAAGGTATCTTGGTGTTGCCCCGATACCTTGGCCCACTGCTATATCCATCATCTGATAGGCAGACGTTGTCACTGAGGGCTATATCCCTGATTAGACAAGAAATGCCACCAAAATGAAGGTTCCTCGATCCATTCTCCATCCCACTGTAGGTGTCTAGGATATTAGAAGCACTTTCTCCATGTCAAGACAAGGTACTCTGGTAGAGCAGTCTAGTAGTGCTGTCAAGGTTCACTGGAACCAGAGACATGGTGAGGAAAAAAAGAATGGAAGGATCCCCGGAACAGCAGTCCCATCAACCCACGCTGCTCTACTCTCAGGTGGGAAACGGAAGAACTCAGTTGGTTAGCAATCAACTTGAAACATCTGATTATTTCTCTGCAAATTTCTTCCCCTCCAACATGTTTCCGTTCAAAATATAACTGATCCTCATTTCTTTCTCCAAATATCATTCAATTTATCATTGTCATGTGTGTCCTGTTATCTTCAACCCCATAACAGTCTTGAGTGATTTTTCCATTAGCCATGCTTTTGAAGTATTACCCTGCCACAATTCAGTACAATAATAGAGTGGTTAAAAAAAACAAAAAGGGGGCTCTAGAGAGATAATTATGGAAAGGCTAAAGAATATAAACTTTGGAGTTAGAACATGGTTTAAATTCTAGCTCTGGCCTTCACAAGACTATAGCAGCTAGATGGACCCTCAATGGCCAGTAGCTTTGGACCTGCTGCTCAGGAAGGAGCAGGAGCTGATGGACTGGCCCTTGCTCTATCACAAGTTTGTTTATAATTTAGGGAATTTCAACAATGAACAACTTTTTGAAAAGACATCTAAAAATGTTTGAACTAGATTGGTAAATGCCCCAGCTAGTAAGGAATGTAATAAAATTATAGATTCAAGTGGGTGAAAAGGGAAAAAGTTATGCCTGTCAGGTTAAAATATTTGACTGTGGTTCTGAAATTGATCCAGCTCCTTGGCCATTGAATAGGTTAAAGGAAAATGATAGAAGAAGCTATGATTATCAAAAGCACCAACATTGTCAAGGAACCATGCTTTCCTCCCTAGAAGCTGTTCTGCTCCATGCTAACTGAAGATGTGACCATGGTAGTCCTAGTAAAGGAGAGGAGAGGACGGAACCAAGGGATGACCTCCATTGGATCAAGTCAGTTGTTTCCTCACTCATTGTAAACATCCTAAATATCAAAAATTATTTTTACTATCATTAAGGTGTTATGGGATATGTAAGTAATATCCCAAAAATATTATATTTTGCCATACAAATCATTGCTCTGATACAAGTGAAATGCATAGATTAGTTGTTCAGAAAACCCTTTGGTTTATTTCAGGTTGTTGCATTTCCTTAACCCAGTTGGTGTTCATTTTGAATTATGTGATTGTGACTAAGCTCCTTGATAAAATCAGTAATGATTTCCAAAGCGTGCTTATATTTAAAAGTCAAGTGCGTAAATATCCAAGATTTCCTGAATCTGTTTTTAAGAGATGCTATTAGACTTCTTGATGTGATTATTTGAAAGAGCCAATCATTGAGCTTAAAACAGATGTACACAAATACTATATTGGAAAAATGTAAGAAATCACCCGGCCGGAGTGGCTCAGTTGGTTGAGCATCGTCCTGTGCATTGAAAGGTTTCCAGTTCAATTCCCAGTCCGGGCACATACCCAGGTTACAGGTTCGATCCCCAGTTGGGGCTCATACGGAAGGCAACTGATGGGTGTTTCTCTCTCTCTCTCTCTCTCTCTCTCTCTTTTTCATCATGTCCTCAGTTGAAGATTTAAAAAAATTTTATGTAAGAAATTAACAAAAAATCATAAATCTGCCTTTTACAAACTGTATTAAGTTTGGGAAGGTTCTTACTTAAATTGTTTGTGTCACAGTTTCCTCATCTAATAAATGGATTATAATAGACCTTACCTCATTATGCAATCACCACAGTTAAATGACTTAACATAGGTAAAATGCTAAGAATAGTATAAGCATTACATTATTATCAGCTATCTGAGATATTATATTATCCTAAAAATTCTTGACTCACTGTGTTGGGTTCACACAAAAAAAGTAAGGATGCTGCTTCTGAATCTTTCAGTCTTCCCAGAGCCCATGTCTACTTCACCCCTTTGTCATAATTGTAGTTAGTTCTGTTTCTTCATGTGCTGTGCCACATGTAAAGCTTCATCCATCTTTAGTGACACATGTTTACTTACTTACATACCTATCCCTCACTTGGCCATATCCTCTCTCAAAAAAATAAAGCTTGTCTTGCTCTTTAATTTTAAATCATTCTCCTCCACTTTCCTCCTCAAAGTTTTCCTGCTATTTAGATTAGAATACTAACAGAATATCTGAAAGTTTGAAAGGGAGAGTCAAACTTAACTATAATCTTTCACAGGATTCTGGCTTCCTCGCCATCTTTGTTTCCTTAAGACAAAATATCCATATGGGTCTGCTCTCAGTTGAGGGAGATTAAGGAAGACATTTTTCCCTGGGAAATAGATAAGGTGTTATAGTGGGTATTGTTCATTGTCTACCCAACATCCCCCTCTTTACCTGCTAATTAAATTGAATATATTTAGGTAGCAAGCAGTTTAGCCCCTTCTCTGTCCCCACTTGCCATTCCATTACCTTTGTCAGTAATCAGAGGTGGGCATGTGACTCAGATCTGGCTAGTGAAGCATAGGAGAAAATCTCCCGGGAAAGTAAAGTGAGAGAAACTTCTGGAAACCATTTTCTTTTTTTAAGAAAGAAAAAGACTAAATCTCACAAGGAAAAAATCCCCCTAATGAAGTGAGAATGTGATGTTGGAGGCTGGCAGCCATGTTACCATAATGAGATACAAGTCTAAGAATCAAAACCCAGCATACTAACAATGTTAGAGTGAAAAGAGGAGAAGAAAAGAGAACCTCAGTGACAGAATTGAGCCACTACCATTGCCTTGGAACAATCCTGTGTCCAGACTTCTTTTAGTATAGAATATAACAATTGCAATTTGATCTGCTGTTACTTGGTAATACAAATGTGCATTTCAGAAGGAATATTAAGTACTTAGAATCCCCTTTAAGATCTAATAAAAATAATTATACTTATAAGGATTTTTCTGTATTTCAAAGTATTGTCATACCTCTATGATTTCACTACATATTTGAACTTTAATTATAATTTGATTTGATTTTTTTTCTGCCCCAGGTATTTATTACCCCTTTCTAGAGAGGTTTTTGCTAAAAGTGTGGATTTGGAATCAGAGAGACCAGAGTCACATTTTACTAGACATTTGAGTGGGAAAATTACTTAATTTCTCTGATAGCTAATTGCCTCACTTAAAAATAATATCTAGGGCTGTTACTGAGATGACATAAGTAACAGGATTCTCTAAATCTTGGTATAAAATGAAAACAAAAAGATGTAGAGAAAAAAGAGAAGGAGGAAATAGGAGTGGGTAAGAACAAATTGAAACAGGAGGAAGAAGAGAAGGAAAACAAAAGAAAAAGAAAAGGAGGAGGGGGCTAAAGAAAAAAGGAGTAGAAGAATAGGCAAGAAAACGGAGAGAAGGAGTTAGAACACAAAGGAAGGCAAGGAGGGAAAATTGGAGGAAAAGAAGAGGAGGAGGTTCAGAAGATAAGAGGAAGAGAAAAGTGATGATGATGACCAGGGCAATGACAATGGCCGTGATTTTAACCCAGAGAAGAACTAAGGAAGAGAGGTTAAGATAAATTTTAGTGCACACACAAAAACGCTCTATCATCTGTGTCTTAATACAGTGTGATTTCCCTCCCCCCTTAAAGCTTTGCTATTATATATGGTTGACCCTCATGCAGTTTAAATCTTGTTACTCCAAATACCACTACAAAGAAAATTACAAAGGATTATAAACCTTGGGCAATAGTCCTCGTATTTCAAAGAAGTGGTTGATTCATTAAGATTCCAGTGCAATCAAAGAACTTAGAGAAGTCCCTGGAGTTTGTTTTAGTCAAATGTGAGGTACAGCTAAATTAAACGAATAAAAAATTAAATGAGTGATTCATTGGGTTTCTTCTATAATGACCAGGTGTCCTTCTTCTTCAGTGATGACAGGATAAGAGGAAAGAGGCTTTTTTTCCTCATGCTAGAGGGAGGTCTTGACAGTGAGGGCTGATAAAAGACCCTCAGTTACCATCCCATTGGTTACAAGCCATTTCCTACACAGAGTCTAAGAAAAAACTTGACTGGTTTTGTGCAGTTACAGTGAAGTGTAGCATAAACGAACATAGGTGGAGGACTAGAAAGATCTCTCAGAGGACCTTCTGGACCTACACTATTGTACGGAAGCCATCATGGGGAGTTGGAAGAGGGTGTCTTTCCATTTATTTCTCTAGGTTTGTTTGTATCAGCTCTCTCCCTGTCTTACTGTCTCTCTTGGATGATGTCGTGAGTCCTCCATCTGCAGCTCTCTCCTTCCTGCTATAAGAAACACATGCAACCTTTCCCTTTGTCTGTCCTACCTGCTCCACACCACTTATGTTTCCAGCTTTCCAAGGTATGCATTCCTTGGTGAGCCTGAGATTTACCAACTTTCCCAAGTGCCATATTCCCACTAGATCCCCCTCCGTTTCAGATTGAATTATCTCTAGCAACCATCTCTCACACACATCCATAGATATTATTGCTAGTTCTCATTCTTCCCTCTAGGAGGTTAGAGCTTGAGCTAATGCTACCTTCATCACCCTAACCTCCATCCTCTGGCCTAATGCCCTTACCTTCTGCATTTAAGCTTTTACTTTGGAATATTATTACCTTGCTTTGCAATTCCAGTAGAGTGACTTCACCCAAGAAAGGCAAAGGAAGGAAACTCTTGCATTGACCTGAATTAATAACAGAGAAATGAGAGAAGTCTAATCTTTCCAGGGCAGAAGATGTGTGCATTGTTTGTTGTGAGGAGCCCTTGGGAGGGGCAGATTTCAAGGTCAGCATTTATGTGGCACATTTTTCAATTAGACAATATACTGTATGGCATTTCCCTTCCTCCCCCAACCCCTTCTCTTTTATTACCACATGACTTCATCTCCCCGTGTGACTGACAGAGCCCATTGGGCTCAACACTGATAAAAAACATCTGGGGGAGAAAAATTGCAATTTAGAAAACAATTAAGTACATCAATTTCAATTCATT
The DNA here is from genome assembly GCF_963455305.1 of Plecotus auritus. Taxonomy (NCBI): domain Eukaryota; kingdom Metazoa; phylum Chordata; class Mammalia; order Chiroptera; family Vespertilionidae; genus Plecotus; species Plecotus auritus. The sequence goes on from NC_137778.1 coordinate 27,674,427, forward strand.
TAGTTGGCCAGAGAAAGAAAAGTTCTTTCAAAGAGGTAACTTGATCTACAGTGGTCATGGATTAAAGGGCAGTAGATCCATTTTCTTCAGGTCATAGAGTGGAGGAATGCATCTTAGCTCAGAGGTCTAAACGCAGACACACACTCCTTGTTGCAAATTTTAAAAAAGAATAAACCACTGAGACGTTCCCTAATTTTCTCATTTCTTCTCATGTTTAAGACAGTCTTTTTCTATTCTTCCTGAATTCCCAAGAACTTAAGTGCTTCCTTGAAGGGTGTGTGTTTCTGTCTCTCAAATGCTCACCATATGCTCATTTGTTATGGGAGCTGTGTAAGTGAACCTTGGTTTACTGTTCAAGACCCTATCCAAAGGACTCAGGGGTAGTATGCGTGTGCATGTGTGCGCGTGTGCGTGTGCATGTACGTGTGTGTGTGTGCATGTGCGTGCATGTGTGTGTGTGTGTGTGTGTGTGTGTGTGTGTGTGTGTATTTACTGACTTTCCCTTTTACTCACTAGGTCTTTGAACACCCACTCATGGGTTCATTTTTTCAGGTACTCAGAACCTTTACCAATCATGGCATAACTTTTCATTCGCAAAACCTTGTATAAAGAATTTTAATACCAACAAACTTGTCCTGGGTGCCTTCTCCCTTGCCAGAAACATATATCGAGGTATTTTATTGATCATCTATTATAACACAGCCACTGTGATTTACCCCTTAGTTATAATATCTAATTTTCTTATCACATCTATTACATTAAATAGGTATTATCATTCCCATTCCTAGTTTAAGACATTAAGATTCTTACCCACATAAAAGAGGAAAGAGTTGAATCATATTTCTCACCTTCTTAGGTTCATGCTTTAAATATCACAGACAGAAAAATAACAACCTAGGGAAAAAACTGGAAGGTAAGTTCCAGTGATAACTCTGAATTAAAATTTTCTGGTTACATTTAATTAAGAGAACATATATAAAATAACTAGTTAGTGTCTGGCTCAAAGTAGTTCCTCAGTAAGTGATGGCTGTAATTATTACATAAATTCATCTTTACTTATTCCTTTACCCTTACCCTCAATTTTCCTTGGGATTATCAAGTACACCGCTTAGGTTTTATTATAGTCCCCACTTAAAATCCTCACCTATGTTATCTGAAGACCTAAAAGCAAAATCCAGAAGCAGGCATTTTATGTTATCTGACTGAGAATATTAACTATCAGGAAATCTCACTTTAAGAAGGGGCCAACAGATGGAAAAGTTCCTAAAGGAGACCTCCCTAATTTTCTATTAAAGTCTGCCTTGGGAACCAGTTTAAAACATACCCCCTATCACAGCATGTGTTTAATTTTGCCTACTGTAGACAAGGAATGCAATTACAATACCGTGAGGCCATATGGAAGTGTAGGGTTGGGCATACTCATTTTGTAATGAGCCAGAGCTGCCTGACAGGATCATTCAACAAGTGGACCACATTGGCACTAGGAGGGCTGGAGGCTAGGAAACATGAACAAAGAGAGGATTCCACATTAGTGAATGGATGGTAAAGTACAGAGGATGTGTGGGCTAGAGGCATTTGAGAGGCAGGGGGAGTGGAAAGAGGAGCCACTGGTGGGGCTGTGGTTAAACCAAGAAGCCTATAGGCTTTTGGAATTCATGGGTCTGGGCTCCTGGGTAGAGAATCCAGGGGTGATTTTACAGCTCAGCCAAGTCAGAAGATTGCTGAGAAGAGTTTACGTGATTTAATGGTAGAGGTAGCAGAATGAAAAACATGCCTAATTCCAAAATCATTGCTATAGTTAAAAAATTAGGAGATAGACCATTGGGAATTAGAGTGTTTAAAGCAGGGGTGGGCAAACTTTTTGACTCAAGGGCCACAATGGGTTCTTAAACTGGACCGGAGGGCCGGAACAAAAGCATGGATGGAGTGTTTGTGTGAACTAATATAAATTCAAAGTAAAGAAGCGGAGGGGAGAGCAAGAGAACCGGATAGAACAGCCGGATCCGGCCCGCAGGCCGTAGTTTGCCCACGGCTGGTTTAAAGCATACCTGCTAGACCCTGGTGGAATTTGGTGAGAGGAGAAGAAATCAGGATGGCTTTCTTGTCAGAGGTGAACAATCAAACAATAGTAAGAAGGCAAGAGTAAGGATGGTGACTGCAAGAAAAATGTGGGACTGAAACTGAGCACCATGCCACCCCATCAACCATGAGTCCCATTAGCAAGCAATGAGGAGGTCTTGCGTTTGGTTTCTTGTTGATAATAGAAACAGGACAGCCTCCTTCTACTGGACAAATGTGCTGCTGAAGAAGGGAAAGGTTTTCACGATACGTTGGTTTTTGTTTTTATGTTTTGTTGGTTGGTTTGGTTTTTAACCTCTCAAGGTCAGCTCAAGGCAATGAGACAATTAAATCCAAGGGACTGCAGAATTTGTCAGAACCATTTATCTTCCTTGAAAAGGCATAAAATGTTACAAAATAAGATTTCCAGCCTTTCTGGCCTCTGTTTCTGCCAAAAATGCCCCATGACAACTGCCCTCTGAGAGGCAGCAGCCTCTTCAGGTCACAAGGAACCCTGGAGCTTGCTAATAAAAAGAAAATGATTTTCCATACAAAGCAACCAGATCTCCCCTGTACACCTAAGAAGAATTGGCTTCAGATGTAGTTGAAGGTTTGGGGTGGGGTTTTCATTTTCATATTACAAAAGCTCACTCTGAGCTTGAATTTTCATGTTATTCTTCCAAGCACAACAGAACCCCCTGTCAGGATATGCATGGCAACTGCATTCTTGAGACAGCTGTAAATTCGCCTGCCCTTTTCTCTCTTGAACGTTAGGTTTCTTTCAGGGACCCAAAAGGATTGTTTCTGTGGAATCTAGTTTTCCCTAGTTTAACCCAAAATAGAAACCTGCTCTAATGCATCAACAAATCTTAATAGGCAGATTCTGAACCAAAAGAATCGTGTCCCTGGGCTGAATTGCTTAGTACAGTAAAATTCTCCATGTGGATTAACAGGAAAAAGAGAGAGAGAGAGACAGGGAGAACTCTTTTCTTCATCATCTTTTTATTTATAAAACACTTCTGAGCTTATTGGCAGGAAGGCACAATCTAATGTAACATTCAGGGTGGTCCATTTAAAACAGTGCCTTCAACACAGGCTAGCTGTAAGTGTGGCCCATAAGTGGGTCACCAGATGTATTGTTATGTCATTCCTTCCTGCCATTGTAAAACCAGGCAAGGCTTTCAGGGTTGGGAGGATACGTGGAAATGCAGGGAGGCTGTTGAGCCATAGAACTGTGAGAATAAAGAAATCCATGAGGAAGCCTGGTAACTGGAAAGTAAAATCTGAGAAAAAAATAGGAAATGTGTTCAGTCTCAGTGCTAGTGTCTCTGTTCTCATAGGGACTGTTTGGGTTTTTTGTTTTGTTTGGGGTTGTTATTTTTGTTTGTTTTGTTTTTGTGTACCACCCCGATGGTTGCATTTCATTTGCTCATTCAGCACATATTTATTGAGCTTCTACTCTGTGGCAGCACTCTCTTGAATACTGAGGACATGATAAAAGCAAAGGCAGTGCCTTCCAGAGCCTACGTTCTAGAGATAAACAAATATGTCCATGGTAAATTCTACATAATGTCAGATAGTGATAATGCTTTAAAGAAAAATACAGCAAGTGAGGAGGAAAGGGGAGAATTTGGAAAGGCCTCTTGAATCAAGTAACTTTATTATAGCAGAGACCTGAAGGCAGTGCAAGGTGAGCCATGTGCACACCAAGCAGACGAAACAGCAAATGCAGAGGCCCAGAGGCATGAGTGTGCAGTCATTCCGGGAACAGCAAAGAGGGTGTAGGTCCTTGTGAGACCAGCTTTATTTTACTCAAACCTTCCTAAAGTTAAGATAAGGAGTGGAAGAAATATGGGACAGAACTGGGATTCTTATTTATTAACTAAAAGTAGAAATTGAGGTAGAGACAATTAACCTACTTCCCACATCCCTGAGCCAGTGATCACAGAGTGTGCTGTATGGCTAGTGGGGACTCCCCAGAGTGAAGGAAGAGAGGGGAGAATTTTGCCATGAACGGAGGCAACCACTTTTTGAATGAAGATTAGGCAACCATTGTGAGTTCTGTCCAAGGCCATGGCCATTTCAGAGTCTGCACAGGTATTCTCTCAAGGTTAGTATGAAATTTTGTATTACCAATAGGGTTGTCAAAGTGCAACTGAAATATTAACTTTCTGTTTCCTAGAAAGTTTGCTGTGAAGGACAGAAAAGGGAAAAGACATATTACTCAATGTTCGCTCTTCTCCTTCCCCCTCATCCTGCCTCTTAACCTAACACATTGGCCTCTTCAAAGTCAGAGAGGTGTCATTTCATTTCTCAAAAGCAGTGCTGAAGGATGCCGAAGGAGAGAAAGCCTGGTCTCAGCCACCTGGTGTGAAAGCCCCAAAATGCTAGTGAAGCTGCAATGAGAGGCTTTACTGGCAGGGATCTGCTGCCTCCTCCTGAACTTTAGGCTTCAATCATGAGATGATTTTTTTCCTTCTAACTGGTCTTTGAAGTCTGTCTTCAGGATCATTTTCCAGTATTGTCTACAAGTTGTTCACATGTCCTGTAGGTCATAACTCCAAAAGTTTGATCTGCCTCTTTACTTCCAGCTTGGCCCTGATCAGTTCAAACAGAAACAGAGAAGCAGAGAAATGTGGGCTTTTAAATGACTCATTTATTCGACCAACATTCATTGAATACCTACTACATGCTAAGCGATGTTCCTAGAGGCTGGGAATGAAACTGTGAACAGCAATGAAACTGTGGGAGAATGTGCAGAAAGAGGGAAACTTCTTCCCTTTCCAGATCCACAATCATCCTCTGATTTTTATGGGGACCCCATTCAGAGAATTTCACTGAAGCACTAATTTCATAAACTGCCCCTGAGTAGAATTTCAAAGAATCCAAGATTCATTAACCAAGGAGAAAGGCCTTCCTAGATCTTCAAATGTAAATGAGGCATCACCACTCCATTATCTTCTATCTTGTGTGTTTGCTTCATAACATTGACCATAATTAAAATCATTGCTCATTTAATGTTTGCCCTTCACCAAATTAAAGTGATTTAAATCTGTTTTGCTCCCCATGGTATCTCCAGTCCTCATACAATGTTTGGCATGTATTAGGCACCAAATGAGTACTTGTCAGCTTAGTGGATAAATAAATAGTTGAGTAAATGAATCATGTCCTTCTTATTCACTTGAAAAGTTTGGAAATTTTTCTTATATGCATCTCTGAAGGAGGGGTCATGATGATCACATTCCAGATTTAAAGCAATTCATAATTATTTCCCTCAGAAATTAGAATTTACATATACATGTTCATGCACTAAGTCACTTGGCCTCACCCCTCTTCCTGATTATTGGGCTAAACCTACAAGGGAAAAGTGACTTGAGCATTTACACCAAGCTCCAGATCATGGCCTGTATTAAGAGCACTCATCTTTCCTTAGCCAACGGTCTAATATTCCACATTAAATTATTCGGGCTCTTTGATCCTTAAGCCATTTTTTCTGAAGTCAGGCCTTATGGCCCCAGGATCTGCCCACATTCCAAAGAAGGTTAAGTAGGCTCTCTTATTAATCTCTGTCTGGACCCTATCCTCAGATTAGTAACCACTAAATGTAACCACGGTGATGAGGAATAAGGAGCCTGGCCCATGCAAAGTTTAGCCAATGAACGGCTGCCTCTCTGAAACCAACTGTCCGTGACTTCACACCTCTTCCGGGCACAGCATGTTGATTGGGAGAAGTAATTACCTTGCTCTCACTACCAAGACGCCATCCATCACTCCAAAAGGTGTGCTGAGGAGTCCTTCTGAGCTAGAGAAAGTGCCAAAGGGCTGACAGACTATCATTTCACATCAAGAAATGGTAGCTGGACCCAGAGCAACACTCAGAAAGGCCTAATGAATGGACTCAAATGCCCCCGGATATTTTATTGTGTGATGGGTCTGGTTCTCATAATTTAAATTTCAGTTTTAACAATACATATTGTCAGAGAACATCTGGTAGACACAGAGGGCTGTCTGCCACATTCCTTTTTCCTTCTTGACAAATATTCCTAGAGGGGCTGAGACACAGACAATCATCCATGACATCCTTTTGTTCTTATTACAACAACCCAAATCCTTTCTATACACATGTTTAATCCGGTGGTGCAGGAAAATTGTAGCCTTCTTATTCTTGCTAAGGTCCCACGAGCAAGGCCTGGCTACCTTCCCAAGGCACTCTTTTTCAAGAGTTCCTATAAAGAGACTGTTTAGCTGCATCTCTTGTACATAGCTTGAACGTGTTACATGATTTTAAATTATCCTATTACTTCCTGATGTCAGTCACTGAAGACACTCAGAAACTGAAAACAATTTTGGAGCTTCTTCCTAACTCTCCTCCTCCTTTAACTGTCTCACTCAACTGTGGCCCACAGCTGGGGTGGATAGGATGGAATACACACAGCCATATTGTGCAAGTGATTGGACAAGAAGTGAGACACAGTGCCAACCCACTGGGTGACCCCTCCCAGTGAAGTGAGAACTGAGAGCAAGATCAAGAATCAACAAGAGAGAGTGAGTCACTCTGTCAGTTGCACTCTTGTCCCTGAGTTTTATAAGGCACCTTTGCATTCAAATACTAAACCTCTCCTTTTTCTCAGCCAGACCAGTGTATTTCCTGAGTCATATGTGTTCCCCTTTCCTTAGTGCCCTAGCCCTACTTCCCTTGCCTGATACTACCTTAGTTATTTGCAAATGTCTTTCCCTTTCTAGCAAAACTCCTTGAAAGAGCTAGCTATATTCATTCTTTATAATTCTTAATCACTTATTACTATTCCAATCCAGCTTTTGTTCCTATATACTCTACCCAAACTGCATTGGTCAATTCTCAGTTCTCCTCTCACTTAATTTATTAAAAAGATTTAATACAGTTGATCCCTCTGTCCTCCTTGATGTACTCTCTTCACTCAGCTTTCAGGACATCCTACCCTAGGTTGACTTCATTGGTTACCTCTTAGTTTTCTTTACTGTTTTTTCCTTTTCTTCCCAAACTCTCAATGTTTAAGTGCTCCAGGGCTCACCTTTGTCCTCTGCACTATTTTCATTCATTCTTTTGTATTCTCATCCAGAATCTGGACTCTGCCTACCGTCTCCATGCTAATTTTCCATCTCTAGCCAGATGTCTCTTCTGAACTTCAGCTCACATATTCAATTGACTCAACATCTTCACTTGATGTCTTCTGAAAACTCACAAATGTTGAGTTTAAGCTGTTCTAATTCCTGATCTCTCACCACTGGTGATTCAGGCCAAAAACTTTACCATCTTTGATTTCTCTCTTTATTACATCCACACACACAAGCAAATCCAATTGGCTTTCATTTCAAATAGTAGTATATCTGGAATCCAAACACTTCTCTCTTCCTTCAGTGACACCACCCTGGTTGAAGTCACCATCACTTCTATCCTGAATTGCTACAAATTGTAATTTAGGGATCAACATTTGTTTTTTGCAAAGGGTTATGTAGTAAATATTTCTGCTTTTCAGGCCATACAATCATTATGGCAATTACCTCTACTGTTGTAGTGCAAATGGACACAGCTATGTTCTAATAAAAGTTTATTTACAAAAAAGCAGTCAGCTGGATTTGAACTATGAGCCATAGCTTACCAGCACCTGTTCTAACTGATCTCTTTGTTTCCATCCTTGGTCCGCCCCCCTCTCTTCTCCCCCCTTTCCCCCCACCCCCCAGTTCTCTTTACTCAACATAGTGTCAGAGGAACTCTTTTAAACAAGTCACATATCATTTCTCTGCTCAAAACTCTACAGTATCTCCCCACCCCAATCAGAATAAAAGTAAAAGTCCTTTCTATAACCCACATGACCCTACATGATCTGGCCCCACCCATCTCCCTAACCCACATATCTTACTCCACTCTTACTCTCCTTTACTCTGTGGCAGCTGCACTGATACCCTTGCTGTTTCTCAAATAGGCCAGGCACACTCAAGACAGGGCATTTGTACTGGCTATTACCTCTTCCCCCAGATATCCATATGTCCAGTGGCTTCACCCTCTTCACTTCTTTGCTCAAATGTCACCTCTCCAATGAAACGAATACCACTATTTGAAATCACAGCCTTCCTCCATGACTCCCAACCCCCCTTACTTTACTTTATCCTTTCCCAAAAAAACTTACCATTTTATAACATAAAATAATTTACAATTCTATATTTATTGCATCCCTATCTCTTCTAAAATATAAACTACACAAGGCCAGGGACCTTTGGGTTTTATTTCCTGGTATATCCTGAGATCCTAGAGCAGTGCATGGCACATAGTAGGCATTCAAAAAATGTGTTGGATGAATAAACCTGTGTAGCCTCCCAGAGGTATAGTCAGACACTCCATTTTCTATATTACTTTAACTCTTTGTACAGGCCACTCTTTTATTCTTTTTATCCTGATTTATTATTATTTATGTATCTGTCTTTCCCATTACTGAGCTATGATCTTCTTGGACATTTTCTATATGTTTATTTTCAGAAACTAACACAGCCTGTCATACAGCAAAAGGTCAAGTTATACCAACTTAATGAACATACAAAGGTGCTGTATATGCATAGTTCTCTGGCCCCAAATCACGAACTCTGCAAGTCAGTTATCATTTAAAAAGTCTCCTCTCAACCCTTACTCTAGATACATATATACACACACTCTACTAATTGAGATAATTTAAAACTATTTTTCACATATTTACTTAATTAGCTTGCAGTGACCTCTGCAAAAACACTGGCCTCCAATGATTATAAGAGGTAGTTTTCTGGCATAGACACCAAAGCATCAAAGCGTCAGCTGGGACCAAGGAAAGCAATAACACAAATGGTTTTAATTACTCCTGACAGGCAGCTGAATGTATCTGCCACAGGTCTTCTCCCCAATGCATCACTCAAAACAGACCAGTCACAGGAAATGGTGGAGAGGAAAGAAAAAAAAAAAAACAGGATAAGGCCAAAATGTGTCCATAATACAAAGCAGATCATCTTTCACATGGATGACCTTATTCATTTTGTTTTATATTTTTATGATGGTCCTGAATCTATAAAATTGCCGACCCCTTAAGACTTGGCATGCTTGTAAGCTGGTGCTTAGAAGTGGTGGCCCAGGTTCTCAGAAGAGGAGGTAGGTGAAGATTGTACCCATTCATGAATCACTGCATAAGCTAAGGGGTCCTCCAGAGTTCATCTAGAATTGCAGGCATGTTAGCAATTAATTAATCTCTGACGTACAGGTGAGCACCTTCTTCCTATATTCAACAGTCACAGAAGACTAACTTCATCTATAGTCTGCTTGGTTCTTTGGACTTGTTGCTTAGCAAGAAGCTGGTGAGGATTAGGAGTTGCTTTGGTATGACCTACTCACAATTACAATGCATCTCTCTCATGAGCTACACCCTCTCACATGATGAAACTCTGGGCTTTGGGTTGGCCGTATCCTTAGGTTGACTCATACAAAAGAGAGAGAATTTCCTACAAGGCAGGATTTTACCTCAGGACCTAATTTTCTTGCTGCAATCTCCTCCTGAATGCCTGTCTGATCCCTGAGCTCAATGCCTTCTTGTTTCTGTGCATTTTCTGTCCACCAGCTTGCATTGCTGGGTCACTGTTTGAACCATTCTTGCACACCCCAGTGCTCATCAGACTTCAGAAGCCCTTGGTTTTTTCTGCTGCTTTGTTGTGATTCCTTTTTGATGCCTCCAGAAACTTAGACTGCCTCCTGAGTCTTTCTGCTATCATAATATTGCCTTTGATATTTAGTTTGAGTTACTGCAGTGTGAGGGCCTATGCTAAAGACTGAGACTCTATGCCTTGGCTGGTTTGACTCACTAGAGTGTCAGCCTGCAGACCGAAGGTCACGGGTTCAATTCCTGGTCAAGGGCATGTACCTCAGTTGCAGGTTCCCAGCCCTGGTAGGGGCACATGCGAGAGGCAACCAATAGATGTGTCTCTCTCATGTTGATGTTTTTCTTTCTCTCCCTCTCCTTTCCTCCCTCCCTCCCCCTCTCTCTAGAAATCCATGGAAAAAATCCTCAGGTGAGGATTAAAAAAAAAAAGTTTGAGACTAACCATGAATGCTCCATTAAGGAGCTCAGAATTTAATAGAGGAAATAGCACATAAGTGGGTAATTACAGTGCCACATAGTGCTGTGATATGTTAAGCAGAGGGTATTAGGGTAGCACGGTAGTGGGAGCACCTCACAGCACATGGGGGTGGTAGTGAGGGAAGCTTCCCTTTTGTCAGCAACATCTAAACAGTCTGTGCCAGACAAAAAACAACAGCAACAACAACAACAAAACCATGCCCTAACCGGTTTGGCTCAGTGGATAGAGCATTGGCCTGCAGACTGAAAGGTCCCAGGTTCGATTCTAGTCAAGAGCATGTACCTTGGTTGTGGGCACATCCCCAGTAGGGAGTGTGCAGGAGGCAGCTGATCGATGTTTCTCTCTCATTGATGTTTCTAACTCTCTATCCCTCTCCCTTCCTCTCTGTAAAAAAAAATCAATAAAATATATTAAAAACAAAACAAAACAAAATACATTCTATTCTATGGAAGTAATACCTGTAAATGCCCTAAGCCATAAATGGTAGCTCCTTCAGGGAACTACAAATAGTTAAGTATAACTGCAGCAGGTGTGGAAAAGCCAAGGATGGACAAGGAAGTCAGGGCTTTATTGTCCTTCTAAGGAGTGAGAATTCATCCTAGCGGTGATAGGGAGTCACTGAAAGTTTATATGCGACATGGTCATATCTGTATTTCAGAAAGACTGGCATCAATGTGGAGAATGGATTTTACCATCTAGCTATTTCCCTGAACCTGGCCCACATTCTCACCTGCCTTATCTTATCTTTCTGTGGCTCTGAAAAGCCCAGCTCCATACCCCTTTCCCCATCAGTACCTTCAAACAAAACTAATGATCATAATCAGTTTAAGGCCTTATAAGAAATACGAATTATTTGAGCCCATTTCACAGAACTAGACTGTCATGGGGACAGAGCCTGTGAATCTCTGTTTTATAAATGTTTCCCAAATGATTCTGGGGCAGTTGGACTATGGTCAGAATTTGGAACTAATGTAGACTGTCACATACACCACAACACAGATGTGTTGATAACACCAACGGTGTTTGGCTCACTGAATTAGATTGAAGATGACTGGAAAAGGTCTCACTCTAAATGTCTTCCTTCTACAGTATCTCTGGCTCTACTCCCAGGACCAGAAAAATCAGTCCCTCACTTGAACCCTCAAGAACCTTGTCTTGTTTTATGGATAACATGTCCAAACCCTAACATGGCCTAGTAGTCAGCATGGTCAGCTCCAATGGCCTCTCCTCTCAAGTCACTCCTTCTTTTATTTTGCTATTAACAGTATAAAGGACAAATGTTGATACAATTTACTCTCTAATGTCTACTTTCTCAATTAAATTGGGGTAGATATAGAGTTGGAAAATTGTGTAGAGCAATAAAAATATGGAACATTTCTAAGGAGAATGGAAAGTGGTGACTTAGGAAGAGAATATGGACTGCTGATGAACCTCAAAGACTCCACCGAGTTAAAGGTCATACATCCAAAGGACAATTATGTTATTTCCTCCATAAGCTCAGGATCCCAGGAGCAGAGAAAATTGATAATTGTGTCAATCAGTATCTGAGTGTTGGCAAAGCAGAAAGTCAAGAGGTAAAAGAATTGAGTGCTATTGTAAAAGAAAAAGAAAATTCTTGTGTGGGCCTAAAAAGAAGATTCGGCTAATTTGCTCCAAAACATGAAGGAATAAAATTGGAGTGCCCTTATTTGCCACATTTGGTAATGGTTCACCATTTGATTTAGTTCTGCTCTCTGGATCATTCACTAAAGGCTCTCTACCTCACACTTGGTTAAGTTACCTAGGAGTATGGAGTGACATACACTAAGTGCCAGGGACAGAGTAAGTGACACAGTTTTCTAGGGCAAAAATGAAACTACCAAGGTAGTAAGTGTCTTATAATGCTTGTTTTCCTCCTAAGTTAGAGTTATGCCTTGCAGATATGACTTTTATGGTGCTAGCATATCATGCAATAGGCCTTCTTTACTTAAACTGATTCTTTGCATTTCATAGAAGACTCATTACACATCAAAATACGAACATATACATATAGCAAACATATATATCAATCAAAATACAAATGTGAGCTTCAGAATGAAGATAGTGGAATGTTTTAAAGACAATAGCAGTTAAAATTAAATTACATTTGGTTGCAAAAGATTTTTTATTATTCTTAACCAATGCCTTAAATTAATCCAGTTGGTTCACTTTTTAGGTTTATCATTTCCCTTTTCTTTCCAATGTGTGTTCCTATCCACCAAGGAAACAGGAGCAGCTGCTAGGAAGCAAGCAGCATTAGGAGCCAATGGCTAAAATTAGATTATCAGTGACATTTACTTATATGTTCACAGCTGAAATTTCAAGGGTACAACATTTTCTCCTGAAAAGAGAGACTTCCCCATCACTGAAACGCAGCCTTCTGTTATCAAGTTACAACCATACAACTTCACTGGGTAGTGAGCGGACCCAAAATAAAAAGTGAAACCATATACGTTTTCTGTCAAGAGAAAGACTAAAGACAAAATTAAGTAATGGGCTTGTTTTCACAAGATTATTTTGACTGCCCTTCTTAATTAGGGGAAGATTTTTGTCTCAGTAGTAGTCCCAAAGAGGAAATATAACATATCTAGCACGAGGGCAGAGAGAGGAGGTCTAGACCTGACTCTGTCCTCTATAATGCAAATCCTCAGGGACCCAGGGAGCGTAGAATTGTGAACATTGTTCCCTTTCTGGTTTCTGTGTACACTTATAAAGTTTAGGTATATGCAATCATTTTTTTCTTACATTTTGCTCCATTAATCTTTTGGAGAATCCAGTGTTTGCATGTACTTCTATAATTAGTGGAAATTGTACACACGACATCACCAGTCATTTCTAGACATGCATCGCACCCCTTCTCTCCATTCCTCCATGAATTACAAGGTGCCCCCCAGAGAGGAGCCCTTCTGTCCCAGAGCAGCACTGTGCAGTCCAGCCCCTCCTTCCCGCCGCTGGTCAGGAGCGCCCGTCGCTGTGCAGTGCGAGCATCCACACTGGGACGCACTGCTCTGGAAAGCCGTCCTGCTTCTCCTGGCCCAGCACCACCAGCCCACTCTTCCTAATGAGGCTGTGGAGGATGCCCATGTCCCGAGTCACACTGCTGTCAGAGAGGTCTAAGGTGCAGCCCTGCCGAGCCACGTTGTCCTTCAGTATGATGACGCCATGTCTTTTCAGGCCCTCTCGACACCGGGAAAGAAATGCAAGAAGGTCCTTATCAGTCAGGTACCCTATGACCAAGTAGATGGGCAAACAGAAGGAATGGTGGGTGGGAAAGAAGGTGAGTAGGAAAGAACCAGGAGACCATTTGTTCACTCACTCATGATTTTTTTTTTTTTAATAGCCTGGATTGTTTTCATTGCAGGAGGCTTTAAGGATTTAGGTAAGAGGACAGTTACCCTCTTTGAAGGGGCTCAGTGGCCCATCTGTAAAATAGGTATTATACTACCTGGTCTATGTACCTCATGGGCATGAGATAAACTATTGCCCATGCCGTGGGTCCCCTCCACGTCCCCCTACAACCCAACTCTTATCACTCATCTGTGCCTCCAACACACACACACACACACACACACACACACACACACACACACACACACACCAAAAATCAAATTTGCTGTTGTCTCATTTCCTAGGGATTTAAGTCTGAGTCCAGTTTTCCTGTAAATGGGAATAAACTTTTTTTTGCCCCAATTTTTTAAGTTTTTCAAGTATTTAGGTGTCTAATAGGATTTAGATTGGTCCAAAGGCACTCCATCCCTAAGGGTGGAAATTGTCAAACTTATCCAGAGGATGTCAGGGGAGAAATCAAAATGACCCGAGCTTTTTAAGAGTTCCCATGATACCTCATGCTAGCTAACTGTTCTAGGCGCAACTACAGGTAGATCTTCCTTTGTATCCTTGTTCCCTCTGTGCATATCCTCAAATAAGCCCAGTGTTGTCTTTTCTTTGTGGGGAGGAGAGAAGGGCAGGTGTGAGACCATGCAGGACTAACCCGAGACCCACTGAATCCAGATGACATCGTATCTCCCCAGCAGGGGTGTGAATTCCTGTAGGCTGCAGCAGTGGTAGCTTTCTACCTTGTCTCCTTTGACCTGCAGGTAATTCTGGGCTTCGAGGAGGAATGACTCCATCATGTCCACCAGCTCCACGCTGTTGAAAACTGGTAACAAGACATGCTTGCTGACTCTTCCTATCCCAGAACCGCAGTCCAAGGCGCAGTCAGTCCCAGCTCTCCCAGGCCCCTACACAAAAGGACAGACACCATTCTGAGTCTTGGACACTCCAATTACCTCTTCAAATCACCTTTATTTAGGTCAGTTTCATGTAATAAGATGCACTATTTTAAGAGTATCTTCTGGTGAGTTTGGACAAATGTGTACAGGCACATACTTACTACCACAATCAGATTATAGAACATTCAACTATCTTTTCCAAAAAATACCCAAACATTTCTAGTTTTTGCTTTCTTTATTTTCCCCAAATACAGGTCTTTAAAATAAATTCAAAGTAAGATTTTAGGAAATCATGTCTTAGGTTTAAAAACTTGGTAATTTTCTCTTAAGAAATAGGTCATGGGAAGCCCTATGAATATAGAACTTTGTTAACTGTAATTTTTGGTCAAACACACTGCTAAATGAACCTACGCTATAGCTTATTACTTTATTTTAAAAAGCAAAGCAGTTAGCCCTAGATGGTTTGGTTCAGTGGGTAGAGCATTGGTCTGCAGACCAAAGGGTCCCGGGTTTGATTCAGGTCAAGGGCATGTACTTTGGTTGTAGGCTCTTCCCCTGCCTGGGGCCAGGTCGAGGCTCGTGCAGGAGGCAACCAATCGATGTGTTTCTCTCACATCGATGTTTCTCTCTACCTTGCCCTCTCTCTTCCACTCTCCCTAAAAATCAATGGAAAAATATCCTTGGGTAAGGATTAACAACAACAACAAAAAAAAGCAAAGCAGTGAGAGCAGTAAGTACTTTTAAATTTTATTCAGTCAACACATTTCAATTCATATTGGTAAAATTAAAATTTTAGTTTTTTCAGAACTGATTTTGGGGCCTCTGAATTATCTGCTCTTCTGATATAGATGGTAATTTTTAGGACCTGAGCTGAGGGAATGCTAGGATTTTACTTGAAACCCTGCCCCAGTGCTGTACAGCGCATTCAGGTGGATAAAAGGTGGTTGGAGCAAAGTCTCCTGTGTCTTTTCATGCTAAAAATTGTTTTCTGCTTTTGTACCAGAAACTACATGATTCATTGGACACAAAACCCCCTAAATTTTTTTAAGTATATCTGTGCATTAAATTAATGAGGGTGAGGGAAGGATAGATAGATGGTGAAAGTAGGAGAAATCAACTAATGTAAAGTTTCTCAAATTTGCTTCTATAAAGTAATATATATAAATATGTACATATGCATGGCCAGCTGAATCTCTAAGATGTCTATACATATCTATTAATTTATCAAAGATTCTCATTTATTGGGTCGTAATTGGGATGGGTGTTGAGTAGGTTTTATGACAGAAATGACAGTAACAAGATACTTGAAATTGCCAATGAAGATCGTCAGAAGAAAGCCTACTCTTGATTTCTCAGGAACTAAGGGTTTAAAAACAAACCAAAAAAAACCCTCACATATTTGGCTAAGGATCAAAAGGTGAAGTTTGAGCAGAAGAAAAGATCAGAAATGTGCTTTTCAGTTCACCCAGAAGGCTTTCCTCATAGCAAGAAAGGTACAACAAGGGGAAAAAATGAAGCAATTATAGCTTCTTTCCAAATGGAATGATAATATCCATGATTTATTTAGTACTTGTATGTAGTAAGCTCTTTGCATCAAAACAGTTACACAAGACAATAATAATTCCCCAATTTGGCAGTGAGGAAACTTTGATTTCGATTTCTAATGCCACACAATTAATAGCAGAATTTAAATCTGAACAGGGAACTGTGTGACTCCAAAGCCAGTTCATCCTTAGGATTGTCACCTCAAGTACCAACTCTGGTTTCCTAAGTAGTGTCTGTCTAATGCTGTGCCAAAAGGAATTCTAAGGCTTCATTCACACTCAGCAGGAAAGAAGTCTGTGATTGATTAGTGATGTCTGCCTTGAGTATGGGAATGGGACATGATAATCCATGGGACATTTCTTTACCATTCCTACTTATGCTATGCCACTTCCCTCATTCAAATCTTATAACTTAAACTAAACTAATTCAGAAAAAAAAGGCATAGGCTAAAGACTTATGTTGGAATGGCTGTAAAGAAGCATCTTCTAAGTAAATTCATAGCATAAACAAGATGGAGGAAGAACTGGGAAATTATTTTAAGCTACTGAAAATGACTAGTAGAAATGTGTGTGCTCAATTGGAGATTATCATTACAAATTTTTCTTATCATTACTTGCCCTACAGCCTCTATGATCATGTTGCTCACATTGTAGCAAGTGGTTTTAGAAGTAGAACCATGGAATGATAAAGAAGAGAGGCCTCAGAGAAATATGCCAGAGGATTGATTTCAACAAGATTCTAACAGCTGAACTCCTTTTTCTCAGTGAATAACTCAGTCTGAGGCTCTCCTGGTTACAGTGAAGAAGGGCCTCACACACTCAGCCTTCCTGCCATTCTCCTGATAGGCCTTCCAAGGGTCACAGCACAACCCTAGAGTTTTTAACCCACTCATGTCTAATTCTCCTACTTCTTCAGGCAAAGAAACAGACCCAGAGAAATGAAGTGCTTGAAATAGAACTCCCTGGAAAATTCTCCTACTCTGATTTGTATTTTTCACCAATTTAGATGTGTGATATTTGACTAGTTATTCTTGAAATGATGGTTATTACAAATAGAAAAAGGTGCCTTTCACTCCAGTCCTGTGTACCTCTAGCCTCTCACTGCTATCGCCTGGTTCTCTTTACTCCCTTCTACTCCACGTGGATGGCACTGCCTCCCATATGCTGCCACCACATTTCTTTCTCTCTTTCTCAGCCTCATGCGGCTCATTTGAGAAGGGATATTTGCTAGTAAAGACTGGTCTCAGGGACGGCATCACCGCTTCTTGGACACATGAGTCCAAGTCATGAGTGTCTGGAGCTGTGATTGTATTGAGATCTGATGCCCTGGCTATCCTTATACATATGGATTCCTATAAAGTAGTAAAATACTCAGGAATTTCATTTTAGTTTTGGTTATGCCCGTATACTTCATTTTGAGGAACATTATTTCAAGTTCATCCAGTGGAGTTTAAAACTCAAATGGAAGTTAAAAAGGTCACTGTAAAAAAACATGAAGTATATGTATCAAATTAGACCCAGAGTTTTTAGTCATGCCATCTCTGAGAAATGTTAAAATAGAAATACCATCAAATACTGATAACTTTTTACAAATTATCACCACCACCACCACCACCCCAAAAAGCTAAAACTGAGGAAAATGTCAGCTATGCAGTGGACATCATCTTGATGTCATTTATTTGCTAAAGTAAACACATTTGCAACAAGTTTAAACACCTTTTCCCTCCGTCCCATGTCACTAAGTGTTGAAAGGAAAGCCAAACTCTGAATTAGTCAATCTGCCTTTTCCCAGTTGACACAAGAGTAAATCATGTCAGATCCTCATATTCCCTCCCCCGTTGTATCTTGACCTGGATACTCATTTCGCAGATTATTAATGTCAAAGTACCAAAATAGCATTCTTTATAAAAAGACCATGTTTGTACTGAAGAGACCACAGCTTCACAATGAGTCTTGTCTGCTAAGAAGGACTCCTCATATTTGTTTGAAAAGAGCAGTTCACTCTTTCCAACATAAATACGCAAGCACCAGGCCGCTTCCTTTCCCGAGTCCGTGGGCTTGTGGAGGGGCTCTGTCAGACCAGCATCCCTGTGGTCAGCCTGGCATTCCACACGGAGTGACAAGACAGCTGGATTACTCACTAAGCCTCTGAAATGCACTGGGATCAAAGTCAGCCTCACCACCAGGCAAGCAGGAGGCATTGCTCTGGGCCAGACCGGAGGAGCGTTGAGGTCTGTGGTCCATAAAAAAATTTTTTAAAGTAAGGATTTTTTTTTTCTTCATGAGACTAATGGAAAAAATATGTCATGGTTAAGAACAGGAAGTTTGGTGTCAGACAGACCTGTCTGGGCTTAAGTTCCAGCTCTGTCTTTTACCAGCTGTATAACCTTGACAACTTCTCCGAACCTCAGTTTCCTTAACTGTAAAAACAAGGATAATAACAGTTACTTGCCTGCTAAAATTGTTGTAAAGAGTAAATAAGAGATACCCCTAATGGCCTTGGCAGAGTGACTGCCAATCCCAGCAGAAGCACTCAGTGAAATCAGTCAGTGACACTGATATAGAAATACTCCAGGTTAACCTGACCTATAAACAGCCTTGGCCTGCATCCCCAGCTCTGTAGTCCTTATGGCTGCCGCTGATGTCCAGACACTTTGGCCCCAACGGGCGTTCCATCCTGATCCTATTTCTCTACTCAGACCCTTGGTGCTCCAGGGAGGTTGGCTGGGAAGGGAACCTCACCTCAACACTAGTCCTAATATTATGCTTCTAAGTAGGCTGACAACCTAAACCCAAATATTTGTAATATTTGCACTGTTTCTTTTATCAGAATAAAATTAGTTCCAAATTTCAAGCAAACTGTTTCAGAATGCTTTGGAACAAAACCTGCCTGTCAGTTAAGACTTTATATTGTCAGCAGGACTGACAGCAGCTTCACTGTTCTAACAATTAAATGAAGCTCCTTAAAATATAATGAATGTGTTTTATGAAAGCATGTTATTAGTAGTAGTAGCAATAAATTAGATTTGTGGGGTAATAATTATGTGCACTTAAAGCAAGTACTTGACACATAGGATCTCATTTGATCATCACGTGTCCATTGAGGCCGGTTCCATGGTTATGCCATAGTCAAAGCTTTCAGACAGAAAACTGAAACTTAGAGCATTTAAATGACAAGCCCAAGGTTGCTTACACAGTAAGTGAAAAAAAACCACAGTGATTCTAGAGCCCAAGATTTTGGCCCCTATTCTGTACTGTCTCCATATGATATGGAAGTAAGGAAGTAGACTTTCACCCAACACAGGACTCCAAAGGGATCACATTCTTTCAAGGCAATGTCTGAACTATGTATAAAATTATATAAAGAGATTCTACTGCGCTTATTTTAAAACCAAACATGAGTATGCATTCTCTTACCACATCAAAATTTTATTAGAGGGGATCAGTAAATCACCCCAAGATCCCAGATGGCATGATCTCTCATCAATCATCTGGCTGTCAACTGATTTATCTATGAGACTTTAAAAAAGATGTCTTCTCGCCCTAGCCAGTTTGGCTCAGTGAATATAGCGTCAGCCTGCAGACCGAAGGGTCCTGGTTTCAATTCCAGTCAAGAGCAGGTACCTTGGTTGCAGGTTCCTCCCAGGCCCAGCCCCTGGTCGGGGCGTGAGCAGCAGGTAACCAATTGATGTGTTTCTCTCACATCGATATTTCTCTCTGTCTTTCCCTCTCTCTTCCGCTCTCTCTAAAAATCAATGGAAAAATATCCTCAGGTGAGGATTAAAAATAAATAAAAATAAATAAAAGAGATATCTTCTTAACCTCCAAATGGTAATATTAGCACTGCTAGTTCACCTTCCCCTGAAGCATGAGCAATTAGACAGTGCTTAGGAGGGTGAAATGCCAAGTGGAATAAACAAACGATTTGATGTCACCCATCCTTTCTGAGCATCTCAAAGCAGGCTTTCAGGCTTAACGCTTGGCTGCACCATACAGCTTTAATATGGCTTAAATCACAGCACAGAAGCATGTGAGCTCAATGTTTGTAAGAACTTTGCCTTCTCATGAAGCTGTAGTTGGATAACTCACCCCAATAAATTTTCTAAGAAATTCCTGAGAGGCCTGGATATCTGGGTTGGACAGTTCAATGAAATTTCCCATCATTCCCTCTTCTGTAGCTGGTACCTCTTGGTAGAACAGTTTAGCTCTGGCATAGAACTGCATCTCACCATTGATGACTTGACTTGTTAAAGCATACAATTTCACTGCAAATGAAATATTAATATTTATTAATATTTATATCACAAAACAAATTCAATCTTATCACACATTGATTTCCTCTTAGAAGCCTGCAAATTTGTGCTCTGGAGGAACAGGCACTGGTTTGAACTCAGAAGACCTGGATCTGCGTTTGGTTCAATGACTTACTTCTTTTGACCTTGGGAAAACTTCTTAACCCCTCTGAACTTCTGTTATCTATGTATAAATCATAATCATGTGGCATTTTCATAATTCAATACCCTATGGTTTAATAAAACTATAGCTTATTACTGTACTAAAAAGTTTAATAGTGTTTGCTACAGTGCAATATAAGTGTCACAAGTTTTACAGTGAGTTTTATCTTTGAGCTCTAAATGTTTTATGAGAATCTAAGGCGTAGCTATTTTTTCATCTCTTTTTCAAGCAATAACACCCAAATACCTCTTTGTACCAACATAAAATAAAATAATAAGAAAACATATAATATTTATTGAGCAACTATTCTGTACCAGGTAGTGGGCTAGAAACATTATACTATGATTTACTTTGTCATTTCATTATTTCAGAAACCATATGAGATATTATTTTAAGATATTATTTTTAGAAAAACATGTGTTCCAACTTCTTAAGGGTAAATGACTATGCATTTAAAAGTATTTTGTAAACCTAAATGCATCTTTATAGATACAAAATATTTTCATTAGAGCACATTCAGGAGGAAATGATAGAAACTGGATGAAAGGAAGGAACTTCTGATTCAAGACTGTAGGCTGAATACATGCATTTGTATTTCCTCCTTCCCAATACTTCCCAAGAATTATTTTAATAAAATCCATCCATAACAATGAAGAAAATGAAATGGACTCATTATTTCAACAAATTTCTGGAAGACAAAGAACACATGAAACAAAGTTAAAAAAGTTACAGCCCAGGATAGTTGCAAAAGGAAGTAAGAGTTAATAAAAAAAAAAAAAAATATCTACAGACCAACCAGTGAGGGGACAAGTGCACCTTCCCAAAAGCAACAGATATGACAGCTATAATCCTGAGGGTAGGGAGTGGGAATATGTGTCTTCTATAAAAAAAAAATTAAATGAATTTCCTAAAGATAACTAAACCAGTTAGTGTTGAGATCCTGAAACATCACTCATTTGGGCATATAGAGGACTCCAAGTACTTCACCTGCTCACACTCATCAAAGTCTGGTAAGATTTACCTGGACATGAAAAGCTTCTTATCATCTTTTCTATTCAGAGGTGAAGTATATAACAGGGGAAACAGTCTCCATTACCTAGAATCGCTGACCCTGTCCTTTATTCTGAACTATGGGTAAACAATGATTTCCAAAAACATGGGGGTAAAATGGCAGCCTGAGAGACAAAGGTAGAACTGAGCCCAAAGGAAATGGAAATAATTCCAGAAACAGATGAGACTATAAACCAAAACTAAACAAAAACCTCATATATCCTTAGAGAGCTATGAGAACTGGTGTATCCATGAATCAATGATAACATGCCAAGAAAATGATAATTAAAAAAATAACAAAGACTTCTTAGAAATTAAAGTTTTGATTACCAATATGAAATTGAGTAAATTTATCAGGACATAAATACAAAGTTAGATATGGAAAACAGAAATAAAAAGATAAGCCTGGCCGGTGTGTCTCAGTGGTTGAGCATCAACCCATGAACCAAGAGGTCACCGGTTTGAGTCCCTGCTCCAGGCACATGCCCAGCTTGTGGGTTCAATCCCCAGTAGGGGGCATGCAGGAGGCAGCCAATAGATGTTTCTACCTCTCTATCTTTTTCCCTTTCTCTTTCTCTAAAATCAATATATATCCTATATAATAAAGATGTAATATGCTAATGGTCATTACTCCATGAAGCGTAATGACCAACTGTGTAACAACTGGATCATGGATCAGCGGGAGGGTGGGGCAGCGAGCTACCCGGCAGCAGCAGCAGCGGCAGAGAGCTATAGGAGGGGGCAGAGCAGCAAGCTATGAGGGGGGTGGGGGGCAGAGGGAGCTACAGGAGGGTGGGGCAGCTGGCGGAGAGCTACAGGAGGGCCGCAGCAAGCTACTGGTGAGCTACTGGCGCACAGATTCGTGCACAGGGCTACTTAAATATATATATATATATATATATATATATATATATATATATATATATATATATATATTATTATTTTTTTTTTAAGAAGTAAAAAGATTAGAGCTATAAAGACTTAATTTAGGAGGCCCAACATCAAGCTGATCAGGATTCTCAAAAACAGAGAAAATGGAGGGAAGAAAATTATTAAAGAAATAATATATAAAAACTTCCCAGAACTGAAAGAGATTGTAAGATCCAACAAGTACTGAGCATCATGGATTAGAAATAATAATTAAGTAAGGGCCACATTTATATATATCCTTAGGAAATTTCAAAACACAAAGAGTAATGAGAAGATTCTAAAGATATTTCAAGGGAAAATAGTGGTTGACCTTAGAATAGGGTTGCCAAATTCGGCAAATAAAAATACAGGACACAAAATTAGTTTTGAATTTCAGATAAACAATCAATAACTTATTAGTATAAGTATGCTCAAAATATCACACATTACATGGGGTATACTTATACTAAGAACTTCTTAATTATCTTAAATTCAAATTTAGTTAGCATCTAATTTTATCTGGCAACCCTATGTTCAAAGGATTAGAATCAGGTTTATAAAAACACAACTTTCATCAGAAACACTAGAAAACAATGGACCAGTGTCATTAATATTCTGAGACAAATTATTCTGAAGCTAAAATTTAATCCCCAGTCAAATGTGAAAGACTATTTACCTCCTATGATTCATTCTTCAGAATGAAGCTATATTTCAGCCCAATGAGGTTTAAAATCAAGAGAAGGTATGTGACAAAAGATGATGAAATTAACTCAGGAATCCAATGAAAAGAAATCTCTGAATCACAGATATTTATCAGATCTAGAAGAAATCAATTTATATTACAGAAGAAAATATAGGCTGCAAAAACTATGTCTTTAAGTAGTAGAATGAACTGGACTCTGAATAATAAACAGAGTAGGTAAGAAGAAAAGAGACATTAGTGATATCCTAAGAAAGATGTATTTTTAATCTCAACCACCAAAAATGAAAGACAATTGAAAGCTCCAAGCAAAATATGCAACAGTACAAAAATGTTATGATCAGGATGTGAAGAAAACCAAAATATGACATAATTTGGGGTAGAAGAAATATAAGAAAAGATAGTCTATTTAACCTTAACTAGGAACATCTTTCTTCAGATAACACCAAGATTGTGATATTAGACTAGTGCACTACTTGGCTCTGAATTGAACAATTACATTGTCCCAAATTTTGACTCTAAAAGTTAAAAATCTAATAACAAGATCCATTGTACTATGTTCCATCTGTACAGTTACATCAGTCTTTTCCAATTTGAAGACATTGGAGCCAATGTTTGGACTCTTGAATGATCACAAGTTTTCTGAAAGGGATACATGAATCAGTTTCCACATACATCATTTTCTAGTAACTGAAAATATTATGTACTATATCTTTCATGTATATTAACTATTATACATAAATTACTTTAAAAGTGCAACTCCATTAAAAGTATTAATAAATATGTAGATTATTTTTTTCATTTTATACACAAACTACCTACTGATTGAGAAAATACAACATTAAAAGGAGAGTCCTCGTGTTCAGAAATATTGGGAACCACTGACCTAACCAATTCCCCTTCCCTAGCACTTGGTAAAGTGTTGTGCAAACAGCAGGTGGCTCAATAAATGCTCATAAATTCAACAGGGATGACAAATATCAAGTGTCACCATCTCAATAACATGAATGTTCCACATCCCTCTGTATATCTGAGCAAACCAGGTTAGCAAATCACAGTTCATAGGGTCTTTGCAGAGTCAAATGTTGCCTTGGATCACAGGCAAGCCACAGTTCAGAGCTCTCCTTGATCCAACCAAAGCAGCAGAACAGCCACACTCATCATCACCTGCTTAAGTCAACTAGTTGGTGGAGTCTATTAAAACCCTTAATCTGGAAATGGGAATGGTCCATTATGCCAGAAACATTTAGACCACAAGTGAATGCCAACCTCAGCAGGGGTCAGACTCAATAGGTAAGTTTTTATGGTTATGGGCTTGGGTTCTCATTTTCACCTAATTGACAGGAGCATTTCACTAAAAAGATATATGAGGTGTCATGGCCAGCTCCAAGTTCTCCCCTCCTGATAGCTTTTGCTATGGTGCAAGTTGACTGAGATAAGGTAATCAGTCATCTGTCCATGCCTCTTTGTTATAGAAATACATTTTAGTGGCTTATTCTTATAAGATTGCAATGTGTCTCTGAAACTGGGTTAGTCTAAAACCGGGATTATAGATACTCTAGTTCTTGATATAATATGGTGCTTATTTCTTGACCTACATCTTGAGCTGAACTCCCAAAGGCCTTCCAATAGTTTACTTGTTACAGAAAGAAAAACAGAGTACAAGTTCATTTGCCCTGAGTAAGAATAAAGGTCTTGGGACGTCTCTAAGAAAAATTGTGTTTATAGCTATGTGCGCATATTTGTTATTGTCTTTTTTATTTCTTTGTTATTTTTTTAAAACCTTTATTGCTTAATAGTTGGTTATAGCTATTTCAAACTTTATTTCAGTTGTTAGACCTGTTTGTCAACTGAAAATTGACCTCAGAATCTCCAGAGGTTATATAGGCAAGGTTGAGATAGTAAGTAAGAAATGATTTGAGACAGAATATTGGATCAAGTTAGCCTTTTTTAATAAGAAAATAAAGTCCAATTAGGAAATACCCTTATGAAAGGTAAGACCTTCCATATAGATTTTCAGGTGAAACCTAGCCAATTTGGCTCAGTGGATAGAGAGTCAGCCTGCGGATTGAAGGGTCCTGGGTTCAATTTGGGTCGAGAACACGTACCTTGGTTGCAGGCTCCTCCCCTGTCCAGGCCCAGGTAGGTGCTCGTGCAGGAGGCAACCAATCGATGTGCTTCTCTCACATCAATAGATATTTATCTCTGTCTTTCCCTTTCTTTTCTACTCTTTCTAAAAATCAATAGAAAAATAGCCTCAGGTGAGGATTTAAAAAAAAAGATTTTCAGATGTGCATTTCCCAATTTAGTCATTATAGAAGTAATGGTTAAAAGGGGAAGGAAGGGAGGGATGGAGAGAAGGAAAAACAGGAACAGTATCTAGGTACAATGGAATATTATTCAGCCATAAAAAGAAGGAAATCCTGCCATTCGTGACAATATGATGGACCTTGAAGGCATTATGCTAAGTGAAATAAGTCTGACAGAGAAAGACAAATACCATATGATCTTATATATATGTGGAATCTTAAAATAAAAAAACTCATATCTATTTTTTTCACCAACAGAGGAGGGTGGGAAGAGGGACTTAATCATGTTTCTGGTGGAATCTGAAGGTCTGGGTGTGCCAGAATGCTAGAAGTTGTCACTACCAAGTCTCGGAATGGTCCTGAGAGTCCCTCTAAGCAAACGGGTGACCCTTGTTCTTAATTTCCTCCTCAAAGACCGGTTCCTCTAAAAAAGGGTAAATTAAAGGAGGTACTAACAATTGGTGGGCACTGCCCATGTGCCAGGCATTCTGTTGGTCAATTTCATGTCATCTCTTCACATTGTCTCTTTTAAGCCTTACAACAATACTACAAAACAGGGATGATAACCATCATTTTACAGATGAGTAATGAGAGAGTCACAAAGATTTGGTAACTTACTCAATGTCACATAGAAATAAGTGTTACACCCATGTTCTGACCCACACCTATTGAAATACAAAGCCTCTGTTCAGTCTGCTAAACCACATGGGACCATTGTTCTAAATGTGACGTTAGATTAAACCTTTAACAACGTCAAGGAGCTCAATTTTTAATTAATAAATATTCAGTGACTTCTGTGTACTCAGAAATAGGCTGTGGATAGTGCTAGGATAATTATTGAGAAGTAACTTACATGAACATCTTCTATTGGGCCATATGTATAAAGGCCCCTTTGAGCACTGGCATACAAACTGGAGATTTATATAAACTGTTTTCCTATTCTCCTTCCTATTTGTTCACAAACAGCCAACTTTGGAAAATTCATTCATTCCAACTGAATGAATTTCTAGTTATACCAGCCCACATTAGTAGAGTTGCCATTTATACTGGGAGGCGGCACGATTATGTGGATAAACATGACAGACTTCTGGGGTCAGACTGCCCGGGTTTTGGTCCTGCTCCGCTACCACCATCACCACCACTACCATCACCACCACCACCACAACCACCACCCATGATCTCTGGCAAGTTACAGAACGCCTCTGTGCATCAGTTCTTCAGATACAAGATGGGGAATAGCAGTATAACCTCATAGGGATATTGTGAGTATTAACTGAGATAATAATACACAAAACACTGAGAACAGTAATAGGCTTTTTCCCATTTCTTTCTGAAGACCTGCTGTATTCAGTGGTGTAGCAAGGTCTTCCATTGGAGATTTTAGCCAGGGCTATTTCAGTAAATGTCCCCATAACTGAAGTTTGCTGCATAGTGTGCTGGTATGAGACTGGCTGCCTACTGCAGGCCTTTAGAAGGAGGAAGGAAGAAAGAAGGAATCAAAGGGTCTGGTTAGCCACCACTCTTCCCTAATCACCCTGAACAACAAGTTCTCTGTGCAGTAAGACTCCCCAACCTTTTAAAAGAAGGGCTTTATTTTTCCTTCTATGGAGGCTTGAAATCATCAAAGGAGGGGAAGCCAACTCTGAAACACCCCAGTGGAGCTAAGGAGGGAGCACTTCCCCTGGCTGAGTTTTATTTGCAAATGGAAAAGCTTAAATCCACTGTCACCTGAAACTCTCTCTAGTGAATTCAGTTTATGTCTGTGGTATAGCCTGTTCTAAGGAAACTGCATGGTGACTTTAAGAGGCCCCATTCCATGAACCAGGAGATCAAGGTTCAATTCCCGGACAGGGCACATGCATGGGTTGCAAGCTCCATCCCCTGTAGGAGGCATGCAAGAGGCAGCCAGTCAATGATGTTTCTCTCTCATTGATGTTTCTATTTCTCTATCTCTCTCCCTTCCTCTCTCTGAAATCAATAAAAACATATTTAAAAAATGGTTAAGAGGCCCACCTCAAAGGAAGAAAAAGCTAACACATATTGAGCATTGACAACTTTCACATATATAATTAGTTGCATTCAATCCATCTGACAGCCCTACAGTTTTGAGGAAAATGATGCTCAGAGACTTTAGTACTTGCAGAGGTGACTTCTCTGTCAATAGCATTGTGAGAATTTGAACTCGGGACTTTGGTGACCTGTAATTCATTATTGGTAAGGGGCCATTTAATTTGTTTAACAGATATTTATTGAGTTTTTTCTATGTGCCAGGAACCGTGGTAGATGGGTAGAGATAGAAGAGGATAAAATAGGTGAGTCTCGAATCTCATGCCAACTAGAGAAAGCCCAATAGGGGGACTGACACATAGAAATGCATTCCATTAATATATGTTATAATCTCCTGGGATAAAAATCAAGGGTTGAGCAAGTTACTCAAGGGTCTGGGAAGCCTTCTGATTTGGTACAAGTCATACTGGCAGATGAGACATATATACGATTCCTTTCTGCACCATTAAGAACTTACAGAGTTGGCTACTTCAGAGGAACTTTAGCTTCTATTATAAGAGAAAAGGCTGCAAAAAATCTGAGTATTCACAGAACTGGGAGCCTGCCTTCCCTGCACCCTCAATTTAAAGCTCTTGAGGATTAACAAAAAGTTTTTTGTAGATTTACCTCCATTACCAGATTTTAGCAAATCCTGAAGAACAGAGACATGTCTTACTGAATCTTCTCCAGTGCACTGAATATAATTGAACTGGCTCAAAGGAAGAAATGTCTGGTGTTTCTATCTCTAAAAATCAATTCTTTCCCCTGTGGCAGAAACATTTACGAGAGACCAAACATGCATGTACCCCTCTCATCACCCAGCATCCTTGCTGCTAGGCAGGGGATATGACAAGTTATGGGCAATAGACTCTAAACAGATGTAATATATGTCTTCCTGGAGCAAAATATTTAAGGGATGGTTGGCGAACTTTTGGCTCCTATCTTCCCTTGCTATGGTGACAAGTGATATTTTAGATGATGGAACCTTTACCATCCTGGATTCCTGAATGTCTATGTGGAACATAGCCCCTGCCCCCTAGTAATGCCTATTGGAATGATGTAGCAAAAGTGAAAAATAAACTTTTGTATGTTTGGTCATTGAGATTTCAAAAGTTCTATTGGGACGGTATTGGTAATTTATTATTGCAGGCTAGCCTAGCCCATACTGACTAAAATAGCCCTCAGTTATTAAAATCAAAGAGATACTCTGGATGGGGTTAGCTCTGTTAGTCTCAGGGGAAACTGTCAGGGCTGAATCATAGGGCCAGAGAAAATAAGCAGTACCCATTTATGGAAAATCAACTAATATGGAGTCATCTTTGCTTTAGAACCAATTAATGGTATTCAAACTGTGTTTATGGAACCCTGTGGGTGCTACAGAAGCACCCCAGGAGCCGAAGAGGATGGAGAAAGGAAGCAGAAAGATTTCACTTTTTCCTGTATTTTACATTGTGCATCCATGGAAGACTTTGTCAAAGGGTTTGATTTTAATAGTAATGTGTATGTTTTTTAAGTTTGGGAATCATTGATAAACCATCAGCACATTCACAAGGAGAAAAATAGATAAAATCAAAATGACTATTCTAGGTAGAAAAAAAGGATTGAAGCCAAATATAAATTCTACTCTACTTGTCCCAAATAATTTTCATCTGATTTTCAGAAAATCCTGTTTTATACTTACTTTTTAACTCATCTCCCACTGCTTTCAGAGATGAGTTCCTTTTCTCTCTAGTAATTATTTTTAAAACTTGGCAGTCATCTGCCCCTTATTAATTATTGTAATTAATGTCCTAAGAGAATTATTTATAGGCAGTGTGATCTACCAGAAAGAGCACTGGTCTTTGGTATCTACATGAAATCTTGTCATCTCTGAATTTTATTTTCCTCACTTGAAAATATAAGATGGGGATGAGGGAGAGGAGGGGAAAAGAATGATACCCTACGCTGCGGTAAAAAAGAAGGAATTCTTACCATTTGCAACAGCATAGATGGAACTGGAGAGCATTATGCTAAGTAAAATAAGCCAGTCAGGGAAAGATAAATATCACATGATCTCACTCATATATGGAATATAATGAACAACATAAACTGATGAACAAAAACAGATCCAGAGACAGAGAAGCATCGATCAGACTATCAAACCTCAGAGGGAAGGTAGGGTAGGGTGGGGGTAAGGGGGAGAGATCAACCAAAGGACTTGTATGCATGCATATAAGCCTAACCAATGGACACAGACAACAGGGGGGTGAGGGCATGAATGGGGGGTGGGGGCCAATGGGGGGATAAGGACACATATGTAATACCTTAATCAATAAAGAAAATAAAAAATAAAAGAATGATACCCTATAAATCCCATAGTATGGCTGTGAGGATCAATGAGAAATTTTTTATAAGAAATATACTAGATGTATCGGTTAATGCGGATTTTTTCAATAGATGGAGTTACACATATGTTCATATATATGCGATTTGACATGTATGCTATTTTGTTATATTGCTCCTTCAGATTACCACTTGTTCCGATCGATGGCACACGCACTTTCTGAGCAGCACTTCAAAACGTAGGAAGAAGTGGAAAACTGGGTCTTTAAATGGTCTGTCTCAAAACAAGAAAAGTTCTATTGGGACAATATTCACAAATTACCTGAAAGATGGGGGAAATGTGTAGCTAGCAATGGACATTACTTTGAATAAAGCACTTTTGATGTTTCTCTTGAAATTATCCTGTTTTCTTTGAACCAGTTAAAAATTCGGATTAATTATTAACCAGTTAATAATGCAGATTAACTATTAACCAGTTAATAATGCAGATTAACTATTAACTGGTTCTAATGTGGATTTTGTAATCCAAAGAAAACAGGATAATTTCAAGAGAAACATCAAAAGTGCTTTATTCAAAGTAATGTCCATTGCTAGCTACACATTTCCCCCATCTTTCAGGTAATTTGTGGATACCGTCCCAATGGAACTTTTCTTGTTTTGAGGCAAACCATTCAGAGACCCAATTTCCCACTTCTTCGTACATTTTGAAGTGCTGCTCAGAAAGTGCATGTGCCATCGATCGGAACAAGTGGTAATCTGAAGAAGCAATACAACAAAATAGCATACATATCAAATCACATATATATTAACATATGTGTAACTCCATCTATTGAAAAAAATCCACATTATTAACCGGAATATCTAGTATATAAATTTGATATGAAAGTATTTATATGTCTGGAAATAAAGACCCCCTCAGAAATGGATTTATAAAAAGAGACTTTGGCAGACTGCTAACACATAGCTTCTTGACTGCAATACAAAGACTATGTAGCTGCTTTCATGTCTGGAAGCCTTGCACTTCAAGTACACAATGGGGCTTTCAAGGCAACCATAAGAAAACAGACTGGGACTGATACATACTGTTCCTGCTTTCATTGGGGGGAAATATAAATCAAAGGGGGATATTTCACTCATTAATTGGAAATTATTTCCTTTTTAGTGCTGTTAAGAGTGGCCTGAAGTGACCACTTTCACAGAGGCTAAGAAAAGTCATGTAGACAAACCAGATAAGCTTTCTT
Source organism: Plecotus auritus (assembly GCF_963455305.1). Classification (NCBI taxonomy): domain Eukaryota; kingdom Metazoa; phylum Chordata; class Mammalia; order Chiroptera; family Vespertilionidae; genus Plecotus; species Plecotus auritus. The sequence goes on from NC_137778.1 coordinate 27,705,441, forward strand.
TGCTCTATTGTCTAACTTCCTGAAAACTAGAGGAAATAAGTAAAACGGAGACACACTACTGTCCCAGTTTTTTTCTCAATACCCAAAGACTCAACTAAAATCTGCACCTTTAAACTCTCTATTATTCTGACTCAGAAAGGCCAGGAAGGATTATGTGGAGTATACAAGCATACACACACACACACACACACACACACACACACACACACACACACACAAGGACGCATTTATCTATTACTACTGGTTAGTCTTTCTTTTTAACTCTTAGTTGATACACTACTGCATTAATCCTCTCACCTTTGAGTTGCCTAATTTGCCCATCTTTATGTTCTTGGAAATATTAAAAACAGAAATGAATTTCTATAAGCCTGGTACTCAGTTCACCAACACCGAGAACAGCAAATCACTGCACACAAGGGTGCATGGAAGTCCCAGAACAGAGACCTGGCTTGCCAGGCAGCACTTGGTCTTTGCACTCTCTACAAAGAATGTCCTCTTGCTGAGTTCTTTGTGTCTGAAAAGTGTCCTTGTTCTAATTGCTCTTCTAGAAAATCCACAACCTCACACAGTCCTTTCAGTCATTTCTTCTTCCTTATCTAGTAGTTCTGACTCACTTACCCAGGGGAATTTTTTCCAGCAGGTAGAGATAGCTCTGAAAGAAGTCATTGCGAATGGCTTTGTGAAGGATAAAGGACATGCTATGTCGACAGAGTTCATCGTCGGTGTTCTGCCAGCGGGATCTAAAGGCAAAATGGGCTCCCAGGTGGGCCATGGATAAGGGGGATATTATTATTCCTGCAGAAAAAGGAAGCTTGCCTGGCTGTTTCTCTGAATCCGCTTTCTCTTCCTACACGAACTTGAGACTGTCATTTTAAACCAGTCCCCTGTCCATCTATATAAGGACAGGCCATCATGGGGCATGGAGGGAGGGGCAGCAGGCACCAGAGGTCAGGCTCTTGGCACCTCCACCGTCTGATTGCTTGGGTGACACCACTCCAAGCCAGCAGGTGCTAAGTAAAGATGGAAACAGGCTGAGTGAGATCCTGCCTCATCCAGGAAAAGGCACACCTCCCTCCTTCAGCTGCCACTTGAAACAGGCAGCAGCACAGTCTCCAGCACTCTGAAGATTTGCTTTCATTGGATCCCTAAATTGCAGTAGCCTCATTTCCATTTCAAAGAGTTGTGAATATTTTGTAAGAGATCCTGTTCCCTGACTTTCATGCACTCCTTCTGGAACACTGAATCCTCAAGTTACAAGGACCCTTTAAAGCCATCTGAACCACCCACACTCCTTTCATCAGTACAGTGTTGCCCAAATCATCTCATAAAGATGGATATGTGTTTCCCATTTTGAAAGGTCTTCAAGAGACATAGTTATATGAAAGCCTGTTTTGATGTTAAATATCCTTCTGTCAGCAAACCCTTCCACCTAGCTTGCTCTAAACAACAAGCCTGTTCCTTTATATCTGCCTATCGTGGATGTGATTTTCCTCCTAAGTGCTCATTTGGTCTCTGGACTGGGTATCTTCTGATTGTCCCTCCAGGTCCACCCCCAGTCTCCCCACATTACTGTGTGCCCCAGAGGCTGACATATATTGACAACATCAGTGGACTCTCTTGCCCTCTGGCTTCTGGTTGGTTTCATCCAATGGGTAGTGCCTGCAGGAGCTTAAAGGATTATGAATCAACTATTTATCCCCCTGACACTTTCCCTGTGGAGATGCTAGAGGTTGACTGCTTCAGACGGCGGAAAGTCATAGCTCCTATCTGGGTGTCTTCCCCTATGATTCTGATAGCTGCTCCCTCCTCTTACTGCTTCAGGCTTTGAGTTAGTGATGCACCAGGCTGTTGCAAACCTTGGAGAAAACCACTACTCCTTGTAATTTCCTTATTCGCCCACACTTTATAAACAGTCCCTTTATTAAACTAACTTAAATTCTCAGTTTGTGAATGCCATTCTGTTTCCTATAAGGACAATGACTACCATATTACCTGTTTAATGTTCCTAACAAGAAAATCCATAAGAACTCAATATCTATTGGCCCCATGCCATGTGCAATCACTGACCATCCCTTGCCCCAAATACACACACACACACACACACACACACACACACACACAAATGCACACATTATAGTAGACAGTTCTAAGATGGCCCCTAAAGATCCCTACCTCCTGCTTCATATGCATGCCTTTGTGTAATCTCCTTTCCTGAATGTGGGCTAAACTTACTCCCTTCTAAACAATAAAATATGGCAAAAGTGATAGATGTGAGGTCCAAGATTAGGTCATGAAAAGACTGTCTTGGGCGACTTCTTTTGCTCTTTTGCCTGCTTGCTCTGAGGAAAACCACCTTCCTGTTCTGAGCTCCCCTGTAAAGAAGCCACATGCCAAGGAACTGAAGCCCTTAGTACAACGACCTGGGAAGAATTGATTCTTCCACCGACCCTGAGCGAGCTTGGAAGATCCTTCCCCAGTCAAGCTGATAAAAGACCTTGAGCCAGCTAAGCCAAACCCAGGTCACTGAAAGCCTGAAATTAATGTTTGTTCTTTTGTGAAACTGTTGGTGGGAATGCAGGCTGGTGCAGCCTCTATAAAAAACAATATGGAGTTTCCATAAAATATTAAAAATGGAACTCCCATTTGATCCAGTGATCCCACTTCTAGGAATATATCCTAAGAAATCAGAAACACTCATCAGAAATAATATATGCACCCCTATGTTCATAGCAGCACGATTTACAATAGCTAAGATTTGGAAACAACCTAAGTGCCCAACAGCAGATGAGTGGATTAAAATGGAATACTATGCAGCTGTGAAAGGAAGAAAAAGAAAGAAAGAAAGAAAGAAAGAAAGAAAGAAAGAAAGAAAGAAAGAAAGAAAGAAAGAAAGAAAGAAAGAAAGATCTTATTATTTGCAACAGCATGGTTGGACCTGGAGAGCATTGTGCTAAGCAAAATAAGCCACTCAGAGAAGGATAAGTATCACATGATCTAACTCATCTGTGGAATCTAATGAGCAACATAAACTAATGAACAAAAATAGACCCAGAGACATAGAAGCATCAAACAAACTATCCAACTTCAGAGGGAAGGCTGGGGAGGGTGGGAAAGAGATCAACCAATGAGCCCATATGCGTATATGCATAACCCATGGACACAGACAATAGGGTGGTGAAGAACTGGGGTGGAGGATGGGGGCAGGATGGGAGAGGTCAATGGGGGAAAAAGGGGACATATGTAATACTTTCAATAATAAAGTTTTTTAAGAAAAAGAAAATTTAAAATAATTTGTTACAATACAACATAGGATAGCTAATTCACACATCATCAGTAAAATATTTTTAAGATGTGGAATCTAACCATGATCTTTCTTTAAGTTTAATTTGTGTGTTAATCTTTTACTGGGACAGGATGCCAGGGTTCCATTTGCTTGACTTTGACTTATTTACCTATGCTTCTATTTTCCCATTTCCCCTCTACCCACCTCAAGGGACAGCCATTTAATTGAGGGTAGGTGGAGATTGTTTCCATCCATGCCTTCAAGAATTGCCCAGATTGCAATCTGAGCTATCCATTTTTTTCTTGCCAAAGTGTGTGGTTGATTGATGACTGTATCATTCAGTCTTGAGCCAATCCATACATGGTGTTCCTCTAGCTCCAGATTTCATTTGAGAGTGGGCACATTATCCAGATCTGTTATTTTTAATGCCAGCTTGAGTTTGGTTTTCTGTGCTAGCAGCATGGAGTCTTATCTAACATAAATACCATCTTGCCTCATTTTTACTCAGTAAATTCTCATAAGGATGGAGGTCATGTAGATGACATCAAACAGAACAGGAAACTTCAAGTGAGAATATTTCATGGTGTTAAGAAGGAAGGCTCTTAGCTGGAATGTAAAAGATTTGACTGAGAAACTCATTCCTACCACTCACACACTGGGAAACTTTGATAAATTCTCAGTCTCTCTGAGCTTCCTTCTTCTGTAATATGATGATGATAATAGTATACACCTCATGACTGTTATGAGAACAGCACAGTACATATTCAAATAAATGCTACCTATTAGCATTGTAATCTTTGGAAAAAGTTTATTATTTATAGGTCTTGAAAATATTTTATGTCTCTCTGATGTTTTGTTGGGTTATATTCAATGTGATACTGGCTTTTATGCAATTTCACCACATACTTAGAAGATTATTTGTACTTGATGCATTTAAGAGTTGAAAGGAAAAGAAATTCAAGTGAAATGTGCTTTGGGGGCTCATTCATCTATCCTTCAGAAATTTCTGTTGCTGTAGGGGAAACTAAGCAGCAGGAGAAGAAAACTAAGGGATCTTCTTTGTTACTTTTATTCATCAATTCACCTAACAGGAGGCAGGTTCTTAACCCCAACATTTTAGTGATGTTTTGATAACCTCCCATCTGCTGAGAGGGTCAGGGTGTTAGCTCTGAGGAGAGAAACTGGCAATCACTGACTCCAGCTACTCAGTATTCATTATTTGGCAATTGATATTGGCAATTTTCTCAGTTTTTACAGGACTAATTTTCTTTCATTGTAAAATGGGCATTAATTACTTGTTTGGAGATGGATTATTAAGTGATCTGAGATTTCTATATTTCAGAGCCATAATTTCTGAGTGGGGATGAAAGACCGATTGGTTTATACAAAATGCCTTTGTGAGCTTTTGTTTATCTCTATGAGTCAGTTTAGATTTTGTGACTACGTCTTATTCTGGTGTAGCTTGCATCCGTTTCTGGCTCATTGCATTTGTTTCCTTATGTGAATAATTTTTCTCTCAGAGCTGAAATGCTCTATTTGCTACCACCTCATACCACTCTTGACTATATTCATACTGAGTGAATGAGGTTATGCGGTAGATCTCAAGTCTACCACGGGCATCCCTTTTCAAGGCAGGAAAGGAAAACAGTGAAGGTAGAGGAAAGAAATATGACTATAGCAAAAGAAGGTGGAAGCTCTAAGTTTATCCAGGTTGGTTTGTCTTCTCACAAGGGATCCTTTGGTGAGGAGTAAACTGTTAAAAAATAAATTAGCATGGATAGACACTCAGAAATAAGAATGATAAAGGAATTATAAAAGTCCTATAAAAATATGCTTATTCAGTAGTGTGATAAGCTAAATATTTAGGAAAATCCACTCAATATAAAATATCAAATAAAAATTTCATTATATCATGAACTGAGGTCAAGAAGATTCCTAGGTAAGCCACTATTTATCTACATTATTCAAGATTCTTTTCCCCCAAAGAACACTTTTTTAAGTGATCATGGTGTGCCTGCTTTGCAGTTCAACAAACAATTGTGCAATACTCTCTTCTACAAGGTAGTGTGTTAGACTCTTGATAAAAAATTAAATGTTATTTTCCTGCCGAGAGTAGCATTAACTTGCTGATACTTCTAATGGTAATAGCTAAGTCTTTTAAATAGTAATGCCTACTTAATTCTTATAACAACCCTAGGAGGTCAGTGATATACCCATTTTACAAGTGCAGAAAGTGAGGCTTAGAAAGATTAGAGTGAGCTCAACATCACACAGCAAATATATTCAGATTCTAGTTCAAATTTGAATTAGAATCTGAATACTAGTATATATATATATATATATATATATATATATATATATATATATATATATAGTGGCTGAAGCAATCCTGGAATAAAACTAATATGTCAACAGCTGAATCAGGATTTCCCAGCTCCCAACTCAGGGAGAAAATAAAATAAATAAAAATAAAATGGAGTAAAAATATCAAAATAAATAAAAAGACTATACATATTGTTTTTTCACTTTTTCAAGATAATAAATTTGTGTTGCTTTATTTAAAAAGGAAAGAAAGAACAGAAGAAAGAGAGAAGGAATAGGCCAAAATCAGCATAATTACTGGTAACTTTCAGATAAAATTATCAATGTATGTTCTGATATACAGGTTTTACTGAAAATTAATGGTGAGAATACAGAAAAGATCATTCTTGCCTGAAAAACTTAATGTGTATTTGTGCTAAAATTGACATTTAAGTAGACTTAAAGCTTGGAATGAGATATTAGTATGCAAAATTGTGCAAATAGGCTTCACTGTATGACTTAATACAGACCATCAGGCTTACTTCACCCTGTGCTGGTCTAACTTGACGTTTGCCTCTTTCTCACACTTTGTTTAAGAAACAGGCACCTAATCGAAGTTAGCCCTGATTATAACTTGGAAGTCATTAACAAAGCCCATTACCATCCATGTGCTTAGAATATATGGTGCAAGAGGAAGTTGAGATGACTGTTTTCACCCACTCATACTGCCTCATGGAGAACAGAAAGCCTGTCCATTTGGTATCTGAACCAATCAGATTCAAGGTCAGCAGTCAGGTCTCAACATAACAGTCATTATTAAATGAAAATGGGGCTTGAGATAAATGACCCTTTGCAGCTGAAGAAATATTTAAACCCATAATTTTCAGGTTAAGTCATTCAATTTAACAGACGGAAAGGCTGGAGTGACCCTTGAAGGACTTTTCCTGTCTTATTGAGGAGGGGAAGAATTCAACTGGGCTGCTTGGCTCTCATTAGGGGCTTTGACTTCCCAAGCATTTAGATTTTTTAAAAAATGCATTCACATCTTTAATAAGGGGAGTAATGTCCCTGTCTAAAACATCTGTTTGGAATGTGTGTGTATATACTTTTCTCATTTCCTTCATTTATGTTAATTGAAGAAATTATAAAACATTCAAGTTCATATCAAACATTCTTCTTTAAAATACAACAGTGCTTGATTTCACAGACTTTAATATTTCAGTATGACTTCAGGTTGGTAAAAGTGCATAGAACACTAACTAGGCAAATTAATCTTTGCACATTTTCCCTAACTAAATGACATTAGATAATTATTAATAAAAGAAAATGAAATTATACTTTTTTGCTTTATTTTATTTTTTCCATCACCATTTATCCCCTTTATACCCTCCTATAAAATGGGAAAAAAATAGTAAGAAAAAAGTCTGTTCTATTATCAGTAAAGTAGCAAGAGCGTCTTATTGTTGCAAAATTTCCATCTCAAATTATTTCGATGGGGTACTTCTGGAAAGATGAAAAATATACGTATATTGTCAATTAAACAAGCTGCACCAGTCCCTGGGAAACCAGACATGAAATGGTTGAGATGGCCAAAGGTTGTCACTGGAGACTAGGGATTAGAACCTGGTCAAAGCAGCAAATAAAAAAAATTTAAAAAGCTCTTAAAAGAACCTGACAAGGGAAGCTTAAATCTTATTTAAAGGGTTGGGTTGTACTAAGCCTTGAAAAATTCAATCCTCCGGAGGACTATATCTCACTAAGAAAGCTCCATGTAAGTTTATCATGTATCCAACACCTAGACATTGGGCCTCGGAGACCACTAGGATAATATTTCCTCTGGATTAGCACTGAAGCTTGGAAGTGACATTTGTAAGAGGCAGGCTTTAAACTCCAGGGCTTTTCCAATTACAAAATGATCATTCTGGAGGAGGAAAGTGCTTACTGCAGAGAGAAGTTGCTGTGATTTATGTCTTGGGGAATCTTCCTTTTGCACACAAAATTACTTACTAGAATAGGTATGTTTTGCTTTTCCTTTTGTGTTTTAACTAAAGTTGTATTTTGACTGATAATAGGGTAGTGTATATTTGTTTCAGTGTGTTTTTACTTTTTTTTTTTTTTCAGTTCCACCATGTCCAAAAGAATGATTATGCAAATCCTAGTTACAGGTTACATCAGCAATTAAATTATGCACATCATGTGGAAACGTCATGAAATGCCAGCACTGGGCCAATATAGCCTCTGAAACTTTACTGACAGATCTTTCCCTGCACAGACTCAATGGACCTCTTTCCAACTGCTCGCTCTGATGAAAGCCAGACAACAATGAGGTGAGACTGAAAAGTTGTCCCTCCTTTACTTTTGGTCCATCTGTCAAGGTCTCTGGGATCTCTGTAAAGTCTCCTATTGTTCCACATATAAAGGGTACTTTGGACGAATTAATATCTAGTGACAGCCAATGTGATAAACTACCTGACTCCCTTGGGTCATTTTCCTAGGCTGGTTGTCATAGCTCTTTGGTCAGGATGTATGTTTTGAGCAGTTGCAAACATGGACAGGTTTGGGGAAATAATTTTAAATAGTGTATCTCTTTATTTACATTTGTGTGCACACATCCAGGGCATCTAGAGAATAAGTAGACAGATTTGCATTTGAAGCCAAAGGAAGTTGGCTAACTTTGGTTTCACTTCAGAACTGCAGGCTGGATACTAATTGACTCATCTATTTTACAAATCTGTGAGACCTGCCTGTAGTGGGACTGAGTAGCAGATCATGGCTGAATCACAGCAAATCCATCACCCCTGGTAGAAAAACAACTCCTAGATTTACTGAGTAGGTCAGTAAAATGAGTGTTACACAGAGAATTCTTCCCTCTCAAAAATAAAATAAATCTTGAAGCCAAATGTCATAAGCCAAATATGAAAAAACAATAATTTTTTTTACATTTCCACATATTTTATAGAATACGGATTAGAGACCTGGCATGAAGAAATTCCTGGCTTCAACTCACATATCCACTCAGTCCTCACCTCACTTTTTCTTTTTCCATCCTTCATTTCCTGTTCCTATCCTCATCTCCTGCACTTTTTTCCTCTGGATTCTGAAAGTTTTTATTGAAACCTGAGAGTCATAGTCAGTTCTGGAGTTGTAGGAAAGTTCTGCATACACTCAGAGCACTTTTGCCAAATTTTACAAAAATTTAGGATATATACATTTTTAGAAAACTGAAAATTGGTGGTTCTTAGTTAGGCAACTCTAGAATCACATTTAAAATCAGCATTAACCTAAGTGATAACAGAATAATATAAAATTAATATTAAAAATGGTGATTGAAATAAAATTCCAAAAATTCTCACAAATCTGAAGAGCCAGCCATGTGAGGCAGTTATTAAGAACAAAAGGAGGACAAACAGAACAGAGGGTATGCAGATTAGCTCTGACTTTATAGAATTTATTGCATATCATCTAATGGCAGTTGGGAGGAGGGAACACAAAATTTAAAACATAAACTGTTTGGGGGAACCATGGAACATTAGTGGTTGAATAGATCTTATCCTATCTAATAAAAGAGTAATATGCAAATTAACCATCACTTTGTTACACCCACCAGCCAATCAGGAGCAAATATGCAAATTAACCCAACCAAGATGGCTGCGGCCACGGAGAGAGCAGGAGGGAGGCTTGGGTTTCCCTGGCGATGGAGGAAGCCAAGCTTTCCACACACCCTGGCTGGCCCAGGCCTCCACTCCAGGATACAAAGTTTCAATAATAGAAGATAAATAAATCCCAACAAAAATGGCGGCAGCCACAGAGCTGGAGAGAGCAGGAGGCTAGGGTTGCCCCCGGTGATGGAGGAAGCCAAGCTTTCCACCTGCCCTGGCTGGCCCAGGTCTCCACTCCAGGCTACAAAGTTTCAATTGTAGAAGATAAATAAACCCCAGATACCAGGGAATCCGCTTGGGTTGCCAGGGGGCGTGGCCGGCCTGCAAACCACCACAGGCCCCTCACCCAGGCCGCCCCAAGCCCCAAGGGAACCCCTACCCTGATCCAGGACACCCTTCAGGGCAAACCAGCTGGCCCCCACCCATGCACCAGGCCTCTATCCTATCTAATAAAAGAGTAATATGCAGATTGACCATCACTCCAACACACAAGATGGCTGCCCCATGTGGTCAAAGATCCTGCCCCCATGTGTACACAAGATGGCCACCACAAGATGGCCAACAGGGGAGGGCAGTTGGGAGGGACCAGGTTTCCAAGGGAGGGCAGTTGTGGGTGATCAGGCCAGCAGGGTAGGGCAGTTAGGGGTGACCAAGCCAGCAGAGGAGGGAAGTTGGGGCGACCAGGCCTACAGGGAAGGGCAGTTAGGGGTGACCCGGCTGGTAGAGGAGGGAAGTTTGGGGTGACCAGGCCTGCAGGGAAAGGCAGTTGGGAGGGACCCAGGCCTGCAGGGGAGAGCAGTTGGGGGGGACCAGGCCTGCTGGGGAGGGCAGTTAGGGGTGACCAGGCATGCAGGGGAGGGCAGTTAGGGGTGACCAGGCATGCAGGGGAGGGCAGTTAGGGGCAAACAGGCTGGCAGGGGAGCAGTTAGGCATCAATCAGGCTGGCAGGGGAGTGGTTAGGGGGTGATCAGGCTGGCAGGCAAAAGCAGTTAGGGGCAATCAGGAAGGAAGGCAGGCGAGCAGTTGGGAGCCAGGAGTCCTGGATTGTGAGAGGGATGTCCGACTGCCCTGGATTGTGAGAGGGATGTCCGACTGCCCGTTTAGGCCTGATCCCGTGGGATCAGGCCTAAACGGGCAGTCGGACATCCCTCGAGGGGTCCCAGATTGGAGAGGGTGCAGGCTGGGCTGAGGGACAACTCCCCCACCCCCCGTGCACGAATTTCGTGCACCAGGCCTCTAGTTCGGCCATAAGAAAGAATGAAATTTTACCATTTGCGACAGCATGGATGGACCTAGTGGGTAATATGCTAAGTGAAATAAGTCAGACAGAGAATGATAAATACCATATGATTTCACTTATATGTGGAATCTAAAGACCAATATGAATAAACAAAATAGAAACAGGCTCATAGATACAGAGAACACCTACCATGAAAGACACTGTACTAGGCACTAGGGGTCAAATAGTGAACAAAACTAATCTCAGTCCCTTATCAACATGAAGCTTACAGTCCAGTGGGGGAATTAGCAAGCTAACATACTTGGGAAAGCATGCATCTCTGTGAAGAGTGCCAAGGAGAGGCACACAAGCCATGAGAGCCCATCAAAGATGGATAGGCTCTGCTCAGGGAACACTTTCCTGAGAAAGTCACCCTTGAGCTGAATGAGATTGAGGAATGAGCAGGAGTTAACTAAAGCATAATTGGAGGGTAAGAAGGCTGCTCTCTATTAGAGTAAAATTTTGACAGTGTTTCTGTTGTGTTGTTTTTTCTTTAACAAAACTCATCGACTTAATAGTTGTTAGGACTAGGATTAAAGGATATTAGAAGCAGCCGTGTGAATGGGTGATAACTTTTTCTTCCGCCCCCAGCTCTGTTGAGGTATAAGTGCATATTTTCAAGGTATACAATGTGATGTTTTGATATTGTGAAATGTTTACTCGTTGACGTAGTAATCATCTTACAGTTTCTTCTTTTTTTGGAGGGGGTGAGAACAGTTAAGATCTAGTCTCTTCACAAATTTCAAGAATACAATACACTGTTATTATCTACTAGAGGCCCATTGCAGGAAGATTCCTGCAAGAATAGGGCTTCCTGGAGCTGGAGCGAAGCAGAGAAGGGAGCGAAACCTGCCGAGGTGGGCTTCTCTCCTGTCACCACCACTGCCTTGCTTCCCTCCCGTCTCTGCTGCCTCGCTCCCTTCTCCACAGCTTCACTCCCTTCTGCAGTGCTTGGCTTCCTTCTACGCTGTCTTCAGTCTTTGCTCTGCTCCTGCATGTGCAAATTAACCACCATCTTTGTTGGATTGATTTGCATACTCACTCTGATTGGCTGGTGGGCGTAGCAGAGGGATGGTCAATTTGCATGTTTCTCTTTTATTAGTGTAGATAGTCACCCTGGTATACATTAGTTCTCCAGAATTTATCCGTCCTGCATATCTGATACTTTGAAATATTGCCTGTTCACTCCTCAGTTCAAAGGAGCCTCCTCAAGCCCCTTGCAGTTCTGTTTCCAGGCTCTCTCCCACTCTTAGAATCTTGCTTTGACCCTAAAGCTTATTAAGCAAGGAAAGGATGGAAGAGCATTCCAAGCAGAGGGAACAGCTTGTGCAAAGGCCCTCTGGTTTAGGCAAAAAGTAATCTGTGCTAAGTTTTATAGATTGTGTCGAAGAATTCTGTCTTAATTCTCAAAACATAGAAAGCCATTTAGGACTTCTGAAGCAGAGGTCAAGAAAGCTGATGTCACCAGGTTTGCACTTTGAAAAGATTCTTCTATCTACAATATGGAAAACAGATGGAAGGATGAAAAGTTTGATTGTGAACATAACCTTTGCCTCAGAGATGTTACTAAAATGAAGGGCTTCTGTCACATCATATGGAAGAAAGATATAATAATGACTTCTCAGTTTGTTTATTCAAATGACATTTATTGTGCACCTATGTACTGATTTGGTACTGAGGCTAGATCAGTGACAAAATAAAGTTATCTGCCCTCTTAGAGCTTACACGATAGACAAAATATAAAAGTAAGTAATATAAATGGGATGATCAGGATAGTCCTCTTTGAGAAGGTGTATTTTAAGCAAAGACTTGAAAGAAGGAAGGTGTGGCCTTGCAGATGTCTAGGTGAAGAGACTTCCTGGCCAAGGAGCAGTCATTGCAAAGTCGCTCAGGTGGGAGCCTACTTGGCATGTATGTGGGACAGCTGGGAGGTCAGTAATGATAGTTCAGACCATCATCTTCTATGCCCTTTCCATGAAGCTTCCCAGAACTAGGCATCTTTGAAACAAGGCACGATATGGAACAGACAACTTCAGGTTGTAGCCAAGTATTTAAAGTTCTGAGGCAATCTTGGTCTAACTGGTGCCCTATGCACAGATATGAATAGGATGAAAGGTGAAAAGCCTTAGAATCAAGACCCAACTTGAAATAGTAATAACAAAGTCTTGCATTTGCATAGGAAGTGTTAGTTTACAAAATGTGTTTATTATAGACAGTTCCCAACTTAGGATGGTTCAATTTATGACTTTTTGACTTTATGATGGTACAAAAGTGATATGAATTCAGTAGAAACCATATTTCACATTTTGAATTCTGCTCTTTTCCCAGGCTAGCCGGGAAATGCTGGGAAAAAGGGTGAGCTGCAGCTCCCAGGGAGGCACTCCAGAGTGAACAACCAATACTCCACAGTGGACTGAGTTCCCAGTGGTTTTGTATACTGAGCATGTTTAAGGTAGGCTAAGCTAAGCTATGACATTCAGTAGTTTATGTGTATTGAATGGATTTTTTACTTCTTATATTTTCAACTTATGAGTGGGTTTATTGGGACATAATCCTATCATAAGTCAAGGAGCATCTATATATTCATTTTCCCAATTTACTACTTCAACAATTGTGTGAGATAAGTAAGACAGAAGTATAGATTTAAAAAATTACAATATGGATAGTGTCTTTAAAAATGTTTTAGCAACAGTGTTTGAAAGATTTTTTTTTATTTCTTCTCTATATTTAGATACTCTTATCCAGTGACCTTCACCTAAACAGAATTTGAAAGAAATATACATAGTGACATTTCACTACTTACACATTGAGGACTCATTTAAGCGTAAGGTATACATACACGTGAAAATATTTATATACAAGGAAAGCTAACATAATAGGAAAAAAATATTGTATACCCAATATATCTCAAGATTAATATCAAATCTGCTTACTTCAGAACTTCCCTACTCTAAGCATCTTTTCTAAATTCTTACTATAAGTAATAACACTGTTTGGAAAAAAAAAATTTATCCAGTATGTAAACTTGAGGATGAATGCCTACACAGTAAATCTGATTTTCTTCAACTATTTTTCCAAGAGAGGTGGCACTGAAAGATGAGTCAAACTTTGAAAGGGATATCAGCAAGAAAAGAAAAATCCAGAGAAAGCAGACTGTGTGAGCTAAGTTACAGTGAGCATCTGTGCCTCTCACGAATGCTTATTGGTACTTGTATCTTGATTTGGTTGGCAGCACCTTAATTTTATGAAATCATACATAGTACTCCCACAAGGAGTTGTGATAAGAGAATGACAGATAAGTACACTCACACTTTAATTCCCTGAAAAAAAAAATTAAATGATTCAGGAATGATGTACTTCAGTCTACTCTGTGTTGAGAAGCAGTAGTTAGAACTGGTAAGTGTAGTGGGCATTGATAGCATTATAGATATAGAGAGAGGTACATGTTAAAATATAATCTGTGAAATAAAGTTGTGCTAGACTTGCACTGATTTGGTTTTTATGATGGTGTATAAGACCATATGGCCAAGACATCATCACATGAAATTTAAATCTTCAGCACCATGGCCAGCATCTATTTTGCTCGTAAACTTCTGCATATGCTAACATTTGATGTCAAAGGTTAGGAGCTCCTTTGGTCAGCCAATCAACCATCCATTTAATCCCTGAATGTTTTCTTCTTCCATCCAGACTCTGGTTTGAATAATCAGCATAATCCTATATTTACAGTAATACTATATGCAATTCACTTTGTGTGTGTGACGTGCCATTGATTTGGCTCCAACTCCTGGCGACCCTATGAATGAGTGATGAGTGATGCCCACAATGTCCTGTCCTCAGTAACCCTGTTTGGTTCCTGTAGACTCATGCCTATGACTTCTTTTATGGAATCAACCCATCCTGTATTTTCCACTTTGCTAAGCCATTAACATTTTTTAAAAACCCAAGGTTGATACAGTCCTATAGTTCAGAAAGAAATGTTTATTCTAAATATGTACCTTTATTTTAGTGTCTAGTATATGCTAGTTTACTTGATTTACTGACTTTACTTATTACAATAATCCTCCATTGAGTGTAAGATAAACTGCTTTAGGTTTATAGGAACTGAAATGGGCTGAGAAGGAAGAAACAAATGTGAGAAAGACAAAATTCTGTATCTCAAAGAATTCATACTCTACTGAGTGATAAATACAAGGGTATAGCAAGATATACCACTATAATACAGTCTACAATGTAAACAAGAGTGCTGGGGGAGCCTAGAAAAAAGGAGAAATTCATTCTATTTTGAAAAGCAATAACTATTTTCCCAGGAGAGGTGGCAATGAAAGACAAGTCAAACTTTGAAAGGGAGATAAGCAAGAGAAGAAAAATCCAGAGAAAGCAGACTATGTGAGCTAAGTTACAGAATAATGAGAATACACAGAAATTTGGTGTTTTTGAAGCAGTCTTATATGACTTGGAAAGAGAAGTTGTGGCCTTGGCCAGTGTGGCTCAGTGGAAAGGCCTGCGGACTGAAGGTCCCAGGTTCAATTTCGGTCAAGGGCACATGCCCAGATTGTGGGCTCGATCCCCAGTGTGGGATGTGCAGGAGGCAGCCAGTCAATGATTCTCTCCCACCATTGACATTTCTATCTCTCTCTCTCTCCCTCTCTCTCTTCCTCTCCAAAGTTAATAAAAATATATTTAAAAAAGAGAGAGATGTTGTGGTGGATAGACTGACAAGATAATGAGGAGAGATATTGGAAAAGTCCCCCGATGGCATGCTAACATCTAGAAATCCAATTCGTATCCTGATGAGATCGTGTCCTTGAAAGGATGGGCACCAGAGAGCTCTCTTTCCACATGCATATGCCTTGGAAAGGCCATATGAAAATGCAGTGAGAAAGTGGCTGTTACAAACCAGGAAGAGTGTCCTTACAAAGAGCCGACCCTGCCTGACCCTGGTCTGGACCTTAAGAATGGTGAAAATACATTTCTGTTGTTATGAGCACATTCTGTTACCTACAAGGTAATAGAATGTGCTCAACTTCTCTGACTCCAAATTCCAAGCTTTTCTTGTAGTACCAAGTATTTCTAAATCTAGTGATCTAGCTCAATAAGAAAAATGCACATGAAACAGAGAGGAAAAGACAACAAATGATAAAATGTTCAACTGATTATAATGAAATGTAAAGAAGGGGTATTATTAGAGATTTCAGAAGATTAAGGGATTGTTATAACTTTGGCTAGCTAGATGGTAAGGAGATGGTTGGGTGGAAATGGTAGAGAAAATATAGTATCAAAAAGAGCAGAAATTAGTCTGCAAGTTTGGGCAGAAGGTGCTCATACTTCACAGGAGAACTGGGATCTGAAGCACGATTAGGGAGATAAGAGACAAGTTGTGGGCTTGAGATGATAGCAGAGCCTAGGGTCCAGCAGGAGAAGTACATCACAGTGGGCATCACCTCCATCCTGAGGCAGCAGTGGAGATGGGGTTACACCTAGTAGGATGGAGCACCTGTATCTCAAGAGCCACCCCTAATTCAAGAAGCTCCTCTGGGACAGGAGTTTTACCAGGGGATACCTCACTAAAAAGGAATGTCTAGCAACAGTAGCCATGGCCCAGAGTGAGGAAGCTCTTTAGGAATTAGAAAGCAGGAAGAACTACAGAGAGGCTAGGAGCCTATGATAGGGATGGGTGCCACAGTGCATTAAAATGTACCAAGATTTGTTCTAATCAGGTGTGGTGAGGCCAGCAGATCAGGAGATGACTGCCATTGAAAAGACAGTTTATTACCTACAATGCCCTAGAAGAGGGGTACTCCCCAGCTTGCGGGATCTCATGGGGAAATAAACCAGGAGGTGAAGGAGAAAAGGGAAACTAGAGTGAGGATAAGTACACTTAGCTGAGTATCAGATAGTTTGAGTAATTTTGGTGGGCTCTGGGCTATAGGGGTGGTCCCTGGTTGTCTGGTCCCTGGCCCTGGGTGACTTAGAGCAGAAAGACTATTGTCTTAATGTATGAGAATTTGATCAAGGAAGTGATTGGAGGTATGGGCTTTGTTTGGTTTGCATATCAAAGTCAAGTATGCTATCTCTAGGAACTAGGTAATTGGGGAGAGGCAGTCCCTCTCTGAGTCCTCAAGGCCCCCAAAATGTCAAATATGGAAAATAAAAAAATATATGATTAATATACAAAATACTATACAAAATGTGCAGGATGAAAGGGTAAACTGAAACAATAGGTAAAGAGTCAGGAGCCAATGTGAGCCTGATATCTGGGTCTTGAAACAGTTGATTTAGCCACTGGGATTCAGATAGATAGATAGATAGATAGATAGATAGATAGACAGATAGACAGATAGATGATAGGTAGTTTTCCCGCCCCCCCTTTTGTCTTAAAGGGACCATAGCATTCCCAAACTAAGTTTGAGGACAGCCCATAGGTGGTTATGTAAATTTATGAATACATTCAAATAACTGTATTTTCAGAAATTTATGACATTATCTAGGCCTAAGGAGGGTGTCATTATACATCACCAAATCATCCCTTCGTGGATTAAAACAATGTGCTTCCAAATTTATAATTATATTCAGGTATCGACTTACTTAACTTTCAGTCTCTGGCCCAGTATCTTTTAATTCTGAGCATATATTTAAAACAGACATAATTTTAAACCACATTTTATTAATGGCCTCTGTTTTCAATGAGTTTCTTTGTTTAAGTACTGCTACTTTGTGCTTTATTTGGTTAAAAGCTGTTTAAAATCCCTTGAACCTCGAATGTAGTATTACATCTTAATGCCATTCTCATTTATGGAAATATATGTGGAGAAGCAGAAATATTTATTCCCATTCTTTTTTCTTTTTCTGTTTGGTCCCCCAAAGAGAGCTAATTGCACTTCTTTAAAGCGAAGTGACAATTTTTGATACAGATTTATTTAATTTTTTTTAATTACATAGAATAATCAAACATGAGCGTTAATGAGAAACATATGTGAGGCTTCAAATATTCTGGAAATGAATGCAAAGCAACATTCCAATCAACACGGGTCAGGTTTCCTGGCCTGTTTCTGCACATGCGAAAACAGAGAGCCGAGCCGGTGAGCGTAGGTGTGTGACCGTTCATGCCTGAGGGTATATCTGTGCGTGTTGTGAAAGGCCTCCTTCTGCTGCAGCTCCCAGCAGCCTTGAGAATCAATCTTTTACATGGAGCAAGACACACTCCAGGATATTAACACTCTACCGTTTCCAAGAGCCTCTGTTCACACCAGCTCCAGAGGAAACACCATGAAAGAAGGAGCCTCAAGCTGCTAAAAAGCACACAAAGCAACAAGGAAAAACAGTTCCAAATCTCATAAAAGTGGAAAAGTCCTCAAGAACAACTGCCCATTTGTTCCGAGAGTGCCCACAGAGCAGGAGGGTAAATAAAACTCAGTACCTGTTAGATTTATGGGCAAATAATCATTATCTGCTACGTGTAGATGAGTGAAGGATAATTTTATGCAAACCACATAAGTAAATTCAAACAGTGCAAACTAAGCCTGCACAGTGAGAGCAGGAAGTTCAGGGAGAAAAAAAAATAAGGAAATGGCATTTTCTGTGTGGTGTATCACCAACCTGGGAAACCCATTATAGAGCCAAAAACTGGAACAGGATTTTATAAAGGCACTGGTTTGAAATAGAGCTATGCATCCCCTAGGACTTGTACGGTGATTTCATACCTTCAGCAAAACTCTGTTCCCCAAGATCTAATTACTAATTGGCCTTACGTAGAGGATTATGCAGAATTAGTAAACTGGAGTTTTTACATGACAAGTGTACAGTACAAATTCCTTGAGGGCCTTCATGGCACATTCAATTTTTGAATGAATCGGTTTCTGTCAAGTATCAGGAGCCAAGCACCCTACCCAATGGAGCCGGGATTTTATGGACTTGTGTCTCAGAATTATATAGCTTTCTAATCAAAATAGTGGTTTTATACGATTTTTCAAAAGCAGGACATTTGATTTTAGCCAAGTTTAAAATCTCTTTAAATTTGGTGGATTTTAAATTGGAAAGTGAAACCAGGGTTTTTTAGGTTTAGATTTCATTTACTCCTTATCAAATGTGGTTCCCTGGGTGGTAGTGAAGATGAAAAGAAGGCTTTTAAAGGATTATATAATGCCTATAAATAGATTCATTAAAATAAGGGCATCAGTTTACTTGATTCCATTTGAAAAGCATGTATTAAAACACTGAGGAAAATGTTCTTAGAGCAAGACGAGTGTAGGTTTTACTGAAACTAATTTTGTTTAAATGGTTTTGCTGAATTATAAAAACTCCAGTGACTTCACACTTTGGCATAGTAACATAGCATATTAAATGAGATTGCAGAAGCTTTGAAATCACAACAAGTAGGTTTAAATCCAGGCTCTGGAGGAAATAAGGGAGCATCAAAGAAAGGAAAGAAGGGAAGAAGAGAGAGGAGAGGGAGGAAGGATGGAAAGAGCACACATTAAAGAGTATATCTGTGCCAGGCACTTATCATGGTGCTTTCATGTATTTATCTCCTGCTGCTAGCTGTGTGATCTTAGGCAAATAACTTTACCTCCTTGGGCCTCAGGTTCCATATATATATATATATATATATATAATGGCATTCTAAGAACATGATGTTGGCAGTATAACTTTTCGGACCCTCCAAAATCACCACATTAAATAAATAGTATCAACATAATTAATTTTTTTAAAAAAATAATAAAATTAACTTTTTTTGGTGCTGTCTGCACCAAGAGAGCAAAAATAAAAATCTAACAAAACTGGGCAGCAAGGAACAATGCAAATCTCAAAATATAAGCAGGTAGAGACAAATTACCAATAGCCATGGACTTGTTTGTTATTGGCACGTGGGAGAGAAAAAGCAGGGGGGAATAACAAAGGCATTTGATGATTCTAAGGATAAGGGAACGAAAAAGCACCCAACAGATAATATCTGAATAGTACCACAGGTCAATTTGAGAAGATTGTCTGAATCTGAGAAAGATATTGCTCTCCAGCAGCATACTATATAATAAAAGGCTAATATGCAAATTGTCCCTTCAACCAGGAGTTCGACCGAGAGTTCAACCAGGGGGTGGGGCCAGCCAGCCAACCTCCTGTGTCCCCTCCCCCCAGCCAGCCAGCCCAATCGCCCAATTGGAGTGGGCGAGCCAGATCCCACCCATGCACAAATTCGTGCACCGGGCCTCTGGTGTGAATATAAAGCACCTACTAGGTGAAGCAGTCTACTGTCTAGGACAGGGGTGGGCAAACTTTTTGACTCGAGGGCCACAATGGGTTCTTAAACTGGACCGGAGGGCCGGAACAAAAGCATGGATGGAGTGTTTGTGTGAACTAATATAAATTCAAAGTAAACATCATTACATAAAAGGGTACGGTCTTTTTTTTTTTTCAATAGTTTTATTCATTTCAAACATTTTAACAAGAAGAATGTAAACACTAATTATTATAATTTGAAACTTCAAAAAATGGAGGAATCATAGCACAATAACATACCTTATATTGAAGATGGCAAAGGCGAAATAAAATTGCCTAACAAAGGAAAGGTACAAAAGCCTTCTAATTAAACTTAAATATAATAAAATAATTTAAAACTAAAACAAATAGAAAAGAACAAAATGTGTAAACAGTAAATTAAACATTTTCTTTAGTGCAACTTCCAAATTATGCCCGGGACGTAGATGTAGATGGCAATGTAGACTGGGTTGAAAGGTTTTTGGTCTTTAAAACATCAACTTCAATGGGAACAGTGTTGTTGGTCTCCTTTTTAGCTAATACTCTGATACTGTGCTCTCCAGGGGCGTGTCTCCCTACATCACCATGATAACGTGTCTACGCATTCCCAGGGTGATGTCGGGGGACGCGTCCGCGGGCATTACAAGGAGCCTCTGGAAGATTGAGAGGTTGTTCCTTCTACTGAATGGGCGGATATAAATCCACCCACTCAGAAGAAGGAGCTGTGGCCGTGTTTCCCGACGTTGCCATGTTAACACTGATGCTGGTGAAGGAGCGGAGGGGAGAGCAAGAGAACCCTCCGCTCTTTCTGCTCCGCGGGCCGGATAGAACAGCCGAACGGGCCGGATCCGGCCCGTGGGCCGTAGTTTGCCCCCACGGCTGGTCTAGGAGCTCTCAAACCTGACCCATCAGAACAGGGCTCCATAATTTAGAAAGAAAAAAAAAGACAATAGAAGTCAAGGAAAGAAGACATAGATAAAAGTGGGGAAGGGGAACAGAGGTAGAAAATCTCAGAAAACAAGATGCTATATTTTAAACACTGTAGGCAAACAGCAGAAGTGAAGTGAGAAATGCTACTGTTAATAGTGGAGTTTAACCTTGGTTCTTCAGTTTGGCTAGTCAAAAATTCAGAGCCAAGAACTCTAACTCAAGAAGTTTATTTAGAAAGTCAAGAGGTAAAAGAAGTGAGCCAGCTGGGCTGTGTGGACTCAGTAAACAAGTTACAGAGGCAAAAGAAGGACCCTTGGAGCTTAGGAGGAAGAAAACAAAGGTATGCTCTGGAGAAAGAAGGTGTGGGTTTGCTCTAGAGAGAGAGAAAGAGTGATGAAGAACTTGCCTTAAAGATTTTTATCTGTTTTTTAAAAGCGGGAATTCTAGGAGCGGTCTCAGGAGAGGATCTCAATAAAATATTCATCAGCTTTCCAGATGTGCCTCCTCAGGGTCTTAGTCTCTACTGATTGGCCAGTAGGGTAATTGGTCATTGCATCTGGTCCTGATGTTAGCCATAGCATGACTTCGTCTGGTTTTGCTGCTTTTCTGAGCCTGGAGCTGAAACACAACTGAGGCCTAGGTGTTATCTCTAGTTTGACCAAAACTCTGACTCTGTGGTTAACAGACCCAAGGTTTTGTTCCTAAGATTATTTGATGTTGATCAAACCTCGTTGTCCTGAGGGCTTATTGCTTAAGGTAGTGGTCATGCAAGGGCTTGTATGGGATTCCAGTGAGGCTGTTCTCCAGCCCTCTTGTTCTTCCTCTAAAGAGTTCTATACTAACAACCTGCTAAGGGAAGAAAGGTCACCCTGGAGGTGAGGTCCTAGTCTGTAATAGCTGTTTTCTCAAATTTTGCCCATTGCCAGGCACCTGGGACTTTCCACCCTGGTGACATTCTGAACCGAGCCTCTGGTTCCTGCTCTGTTCATGCTAACTGCCTATTCTATCACTACTACTTTCTAAACATTTAGGAGAGCTAATTTCATAAAAAATTAACAACAAAAAATGTATCGCCGAAACCGGTTTGGCTCGGTGGATGGAGCGTCGGCCTGCGGACTGAAGGGTCCCGGGTTTGATTCCGGTCAAGGGCATGTACCTTGGTTGCGGGCACGTCCCCAGTAGGCGTGTGCGGGAGGCAGCTGATCGATGTTTCTCTCTCATCGATGTTTCTAACTCTCTATCCCTCTCTCTTCCTCTCTGTAAAAAATCAATAAAATATATTTTAAAAAAAAATGTATCGAGCTCAAATCCCATACAATTATAATGAAGTTACACCAGGAAGATAGGAAAGAGATCAAAACTATAACTTACTTTGAAAGAACCCAAACTATATTAATGATATAAACATGAAATAATAACATAAATCCAAAGTAGTAAAGTCAGAAATAAGCCAATATGAAGAGCTTCCAGTGGCCTGTTTTGCTTTTTCTTAGCTCTGAGTAAACTGACCAGCAAAATGAAATAAGGTCCGAATGGTTGAGTAGAGTGTGTGTCCCTTTAGTTTATATTTGACTTTCCAGTTCAGGCTTTTCATGTTTGTTCAACTTTAATGATATTATAAACTCAAATGTACTGGCAACAGAATAACCTTGGAATCAATCCTAGCCCAACATCTCAAGATCTAAAAACAAATGGTATTCTGGGAGCAATGAAGATATTTAATATGGTAAAATAAAGCCAATCTCACTAAAAATGTTTAAGCTGTTAATACTTCCTGAACTCAGATGGAGGAATTTTCACCAGCAAGTCCTCTTAGTTATGGTGGAGATTATTTGGTAGGATCCAGTCAAGAGAACATTTAAAGGAAAATGCATATCACTTGAAGAAGACAAAAATGTAGTAAATGGACACTCAGCATTTTGTATACTTTGTTTTGTTTTGGTGATGGTGTTCTAGCACCTTTTATTCAGAGTAATGTTGATATCCTCTCAACTGACTCATTTGGAAAGAAAAAAGTTCATATGCCAGTGAAGGGAAGAGGCAGGAAGAGGATTGTTTTGGGAGAAATATTTTACAATTTGTCAAACTTGGAGTAACATCATATTTTTCACCTCTCCCTCTTAAAAATAAAAGGCACTGTGAACAAGATATTGATGTATGAATGAAAACAAAATGAATTTTAAATGTTTTGTCACTAATGCACACAGGAAAGATTCTGACCTTATTTCAACCATTTCTCAGGGTCTTTGATATACATCTAGTTCCCCTCCTGATATAATAATGACTACCTTGAAGAGACATAGATTTGGCAGGAAATTTCCAAAGTCAGAAGCAATTCTTTTTCCAATATGCAGCTATTTTTTATGACATAAGTGCTGTCTACACACACACACACACAAAAAAAAAAAAGGAAAAGGGAAGAAAGAAGGAAGAGACAGGTGGGATAGAGAAAAAGAAAGAAAAAGAAAGATAAGTTTTAAAGTCAAACATGATTTAATTTCTGCCCCATATATAAAAGGCTGAGATTATATCATCCATTGGCATATAATCTATTTCAACCCTGGGGACACACATTCATTTCCCACCCACCTTCAAAGTTATTATTATAACTGGCAGTTGTTAGGAAGTGGTCTGGAATGTACTGGTTGTTCTGGTTCTGTTCTTCATGACTCAGAGGGTATGTCACAAATGCTTATGTTATGGCACTATCTTTCTTGAAGAGGTGAAGAGAGACGCTTCTTGGTGACCAAATTTCTTTCAACTCATTCCAGCAGAGGTGTGTATGGCAGTAGTTGCCCTGTGCTTTCCAACTCTAAACAAATTCAAATTCTGCTATTAATGTTTCAGAGAAGACACCTGGTTGTTAATTTGCCAATTGCCTGAATTGATCCCATCTAGACTGCTTCTTAGCTCTGAATTGTGCTTGGAACATATAATGTGCACTAAACAAATGTGTGTTGAACAAGAGATTGGGTTTACTTAATATCTCTAATTCAAATGAATAGAAATGAAACTTCTATCATTGTGAGAGTTTATGGAACTGAAGCAATAAATTGAAAAGAGATGGTGTGGCAACTTCTTTACAAGAACAAAATCAATAGATTGCCATTATGACAGTTATCAATATATTCATTATTTGTTTATATACCTAGTGACTGTGATCCTTGAAGGCTAAATTAATACCTGTAAAGTTATTAAAGAATGATAATGGCTTCTGAACTTTTCTTAAACCTATGCTCTAGTTTAAAGTAACAGAAAAACACATGATTTGGTATGCAGATGTGTGAAAATATGGCTGAGTTACCAATTATTTGTTCTCTGACTGCCTGTTTATGGCCTTGAACTCATTTAGGGTAAGGTCTGTGTCTCGTTCTCTTATGGCCTCAATTCTTGGATGAGTGCCTTGTGCAGAATAAGTATTAAGTTTCCACATTCATCTCTACAGGAATACATTATAGCTCTCCCCCAGAATGTATTGTTTCAAATTTCATTTATATATTCACTTTTTGTGTATGTCTTTAAGGATCATCGGGTTGACATATCACACAACTATCTTCTCAAAGTATGGTTCAGGCTGTAAAATAACCTAGGGAAGGAGAAAAGCCCAGAGATTAATTATTCATTTTCCTAGTGGGCCACCCTCTGTCCTGACCCTTGGAGTAATCCAATGATGTTACTATTGTCTTATGTTTTATTAGTTGAAAATAGAGGTTACCACCATTAAGAAGAGGTTGTATTGTAAAAGATCCTTTTAACTGAAATCTCTTTTGTATTATTAGGATGTGCAGCGTGAACTAAAATTAATTTGGAAAGTGAGAAGATGAGTGCATTAATAGCCAGTGGATGTGGACTCTTTGGACCACAATGGCCATTTGATGACATCCCAAAGGCAGTCACAAGGTAAGAAACGATTTCCTGTGGACTCTTGAAGCAAATCAGGATTAACATTTCAAAACAATGCATTTGGAGAATAAAAAATGTAATTCTTACACCTCTGCTCTATGTTGGTATGTGAATAAAATATAGAATAATCAATATTGCTAAAAGCAATAGATTTCAACATACATCTTTCCTGTATTAAAACACTTCCATGGCTCCTGATGCCTGAAGAAAATATCCAAATATCACACTTACTTATAGCAAGCCCCCCACAATTTTGCTCCTCCTGGCTTTCCTAAACTAATTTTTCACTGCTCTCCCACTCAAACCTAATTCTCTAACCATCTCAAATAAATATACAATGGTGTTTTGTTCATTTGTATCTTTGTATATACTATTTGCCTTTCCCTAGAATATCACTATTATGCTCTCTACTAAGCAG
Source organism: Plecotus auritus (assembly GCF_963455305.1). NCBI lineage: Eukaryota > Metazoa > Chordata > Mammalia > Chiroptera > Vespertilionidae > Plecotus > Plecotus auritus. The sequence goes on from NC_137778.1 coordinate 27,730,469, forward strand.
ATTACTATTCATCCTCTGGGAACCCTTCTCTGAGCCTCTATCCACCATGACCAGGCCTGCAGTGGGGGGCAGTTGGGGGGGGCAGACCAGCAGGGGAGGGCAGTTGGGGGGTGGACCAGGCCTGCAGGGGAGGGCAGTTGGGAGTGACCAGGCCTGCAGGGGAGGGCAGTTGGGGGGACCAGGACTGCAGGGGAGGGCAGTTGGGAGGGCCAGGCCTGCAGAGGAGGGCTGTTGGGGGAAATCGGGCTGGTCGGGGAGCAGTTAGGCATTGATCAGGCTGGCAGGGGAGTGGTTAGAAGGTGATCAGGCTGGCAGGCAGAAGCGCTTAGGGGCAATCAGGCAGAGGCAGGCGAGCAGTTGGGAACCAGCAGTCCTAGATTGTGAGATGGATGTCCGACCGCCCTAAACGGACAGTCGGACATCCCTCAAGGGGTCCCAGATTGGATAGGGTGCAGGCTGGGCTGAGGGACTCCTGCCCCCCATGCACAAATTTCATGCACCGGGCCTATAGTTTAAGTGATAATCACCCTGGTATAAATTTATATATGCCCTGTCATTTGACATTACAATAACTCTAACACTTATGAATTATTATCCTTATTTTATAGATGATAAAACTGAGGCTTACACTGTTTAGCTTGCTCAAGGTCAAGAGTAAATAAATGGTGGATCAGGTACTCTCACGCAGTTCTGATTCCAGAATTTAGGCTCCTAGCCACTACCAAGACTGTTCCAAGTGTTGAATAGATTGATTTCTTCATTCAAACAATTTATAATCCATTGGGAAGGGGTGGGAATAAGAGAGAAATGCTAAATTAATACCTATAGAATTATTAAAGAATGATAATGTCTTCTGAACTTTTCAGTTTATGTTTGGAGTTATTTAATTTCATTATGTTATATCTAAGCATGAATTCTCTTGTTTATCTTGCCTAGGATTCATGTCTTTGATTAACTCAGGACATTACTCAGTCCTTAAAGTACTGTCTTACCTCTATTCTATTTTTTTTTCTAGAAGGCTTATAGCCCCTTAAATGTTATCTGTTCTTTCCCTTAATCTCTTCTGTTTATAGTCTTTTTCTCTTTATCTCTTTGTGTTATTTCCTCATATTATTCACAAATTTTCTCTTCAATGATATTTAACTTGATATTTAATTCACCCACTTAATTTACTACTTTTTGCCTTGTTTGAGGAATACAACCACATTGAGGAATAATTTACATTCAAAAAATAATGAGCATGTTTAAATATATAGCTTGATCAGCTTTGACAAATGTGTCCAAGTCCCTCTCTCTCCCCCGCAGCCTGACTTCAGTCTCTCCTCCATCTGTGCCAGGAACAAGCCACCACTGTCTGCTCTCAGTCCTAATAGATTAGTTTTTATATTTAAGAACTTCTTTTATGATGAATCATACCATGATTCCTTTATCATGTTTTTTAGATTCATTCATGTTTTTGCATACATCAGTAGTTTGGGATTTATTTTTTTAATGCTGAGTAGTATCTATTATGTGGATATCCCACAATTTGTATCAATTGACTTTGATGTACATTTGGGTTGTTTCCAGTTTTTTATTATTACGCCTAAAGTTGCCATGAACATTTGTGAACACCAGTGTTTGTGGACATATGTTTTCATTTCTCTTAGGTAAATATCTAGGAGTCATGTGGTAAATGCATGTTTAGCTGCTGAAGAAACTGCCCAACTATTTTCCAAGCTGCTTGCATCATTTGCATTCTCACAAGCAATGCAGAACTCTAGTTGCTTCACATTCTTGCCAATGTTTGGAATTGTCTGATGTTTTAATAGTAATCATTATAGTGAGTGTTGTGGTAAAAAAAATAATGAACTCCCCTACCCCCAAGAAAGATGTTCACATCCTAATCCCTTCTACCCTCTTGCTACAGACTGACAGCCTCTCTAGTTCAGTCCCAGTTTCAGTTTATCTCTTTGTTGCTCTAGTTTTCGGTTCTTTCTTTCTGACTCTGGCATTGCCTCTAGATTACTTGTTGTTGTTGTTTTAGGCTCAGGTATGCTTTTTCTTTTATTCCAAATGTTTATTCAGTACCAACTATAGGAAGGATGCTGTTCTAGGCACATAGGAATGAACAAAACAAAATCTTCAATCTCAGGGAGCTTCCACTGCAAGAATGCTTGCTATCTGATCTGTGCATTTTAATGGATATTGTGATCTGGCAACTTTAGATATTGTGGGGGTTTTTAAGTAATCTAGCCATGCATGATAACTTGTAAAATGTTTTATCAGTTTTAAGAATGAATATTTGGGAATAAACATAAAATAGAAAGGACAGTTAGGGAAGAATTGCAGTATTCCAATAAGATATAGTTAGACTAGTAGATAGAAGTGGGAATGGGGAAGAAAAGCTGGTTTGCAGGAATATTTTGAAGGAAGAAATGGTAGAATTTAGTCATAGTTAATAAGAGGGCATGATGCCAGGGAAGATGTCAAAGTTAGCTCTAACTAGTGCACTAGTTAGAGCTTCTCAGTGCGATCAGTGCCGTCCCTTTTCCACAATGTTCCCCCAAAATACAAACCTCACTTGACAGGTTATTAACCTAGGGCTGACTGCTCTATAGCATTCTCTAAAGAAAAGGTTAGTGGATTCCCTTTCCCTCTTTTCAAGCTGAGGACCTGCAATTCTAATTTGAATAACTGGGATGATTCTTTTTAATTCCCATCTTCAAGGGGGCGGTGACCAGGACGCCACACCTTAACCACTGATGCCCAAATCTGCTGCAAAAATCTTCACGCTCTGCTCCAGGGTGCGTCAGATTAGTCCCAGGGTCCAGCAACTTTCACTGCGCCTGCGCATAGTGGCGCTGCAGAGCGGGCGCAGGCGCCTTGAGGCGGAGCTGACTGAGGCGTCTACAAGCCGGTCTGGGCGGCTCCAGTGTTTTGGGGCCTGGGAACTGTGGGAGGAGCCGGCGGCCTCACCTTGGTAACCACCTCGCTGCCCCGGCTCGGTCTTGCAGGCCTCAGCACTGTCATCGCCTTTAGGGGTCCGGGGACTTTGGCCACCGATTCCGGAAATAGCTGTGCAGGCCTCTTTCAGGCACCCCCATACCCCCCACGCCGTCGTCGCCGCCGCCAGCCATGCAGGGGGAGGACGCCAGATACCTCAAAAGGTGACTCCCCAAGGCATAGTCCCGCCCTCCTGGCCGGGGACCCTGAAGATATTCTTAGAGGTTCTGGGGGTTGGCCTTGAGGTGTCACTGGGCAAAGCTAGAAGCTTAGAAGAGAGGTGGACACGGGAGAAGTCACGGAAAGGGAAGGGGAAGGTGCATTGGGTAAAGAGGTTCTGCAGCCGCCCACCTGACTCGGAGGGGCCTTGAGGACCTCCCGGTAGCTCCTGGCAGCGTCACCTATTTCTGGGGAGAGGGGCTAAGGACGAGGAAACCCGGCTTCCCCGAGTCCCCCTCCCCCTTCCCCATTCCAGTTCAGCATTTCCCCTAATAGATAAATCCTGTGGGGGCCTGGACATAAAGTCTTCTGGCGCTTATGCTCTCTGTCTCCAGTTTGGGGTTCACTGCCCTCGGGTTCTGAAATGATACAGTGGAAAGAAGTGATGGGAGGCTGGACTGAAATGTTGCTTTCCAGTCTGTTTCTGCTTTCCTCATCAGTTTCATCCATTTGACTGCCATGTGTACAGTATCACTTTTATAGGATCGTAATTATCAAGAGGTTTGTCCAGGAGCTTGACATGGAACAGGCCATAATTATTTTAATTTTAAAATATTTGTAATACCAGGATTCTTTAGACTCCCACTCTGTAAATCTGTGGGATTATTGGTTTGACTCCTGTCAAAGATAAGATCATCCCTGATGAAAAGGATACTTCTCAGTGGACCAAGAGTTACTAGTAATCCAATAGAGAAAAACCTTAATTAGGACGCTCCATTTTTAAAGTCCCTGTCACATGTATTCTTTTGGACACAGTTTCCTTATATAAAAATGGAAAGCAGGGAAAATATTACGTTATGAGAGGACCAAATGTGAAAATACTTTTAAGAGATAAAACATGCATGTAAGGTGGTGTTATTATTATGTTATAATATATTTTTACTGAATATATTTACCCTGACTTGGCAGGGCCCTTATCATTACAGAAAGATCTAGTCTTAAAGGGGATTCAAACAGTTGTATAGTCAACCAATCAACTAACCGTACTGTCTTTGCAGGACTGAGGTATCTATTGCCCGCCCTTCTCATTTTTAAAAAGGATATGTAGTCATAACAAGTATTTATTTCCTCATTGCTTACATTGATCTTTTCAATCTTTTTGATTGAAAATTTTGTGACAGAAGAAAATTCTTTCAACTTTAAATATAAGATTGTTCTAGAGCAAAGACCCACTGTTACAGCATTAGCTTATTTTCATGTAATACAGTTGTGCCAGAAGGTATTTTTTTCTTAGACATACTTATAATTCCCGGTCAGGGCACATGCCCCGGTTGTGGGCTCCATCCTCAGTCGAGGGTGTACAGAAGGCAGCTGGTCAATGATTTTCTCTCATCATTGTTATTTCTCTCTCCCTCTCCTTTCCTCTCTGAAATCAATATATATATATATTTTTTTTAAAGTATTAGATGAATGAGACATACTTTCCCTCCCTTTATGGTGCTTATAATGTAGCAAAGAATACATGCTTTAAACTGTATATTACTAGAAGTAATTATTTTATTGTATTTATGAAGTGATATAAGTATATGATAAATATGTGGCCTGTGTAAAGCTTTTTCACACAGTATAAATATTCAACATTTATCCATGTTTTGCATTCATCAGTACAGTACTTCATTCCTTTTAATAGCTGAATAATAATCTATTTTATAGATACAGCATATTTTGTTTATCCATTCATCTGTTGATGGACATTTAGGCTGTTTCCATCTATTGGCTATTATGAATAAAGCTACTATGAACATTCCAGTACTAGTTTTTGTTTAAACATCTGTTTTCACTCTTTTGGTATATTTTCAGTTGTTGCTGGGTCATATGCTAATTATATGTTTAACTTCTTGAGGAACTACTGAACTGTTTTCCACAGTGGCTGCACCATTTTACTTTCCCACCAGCAATGTATGCGGGTTCCAATTCTTCACATCCTTGCTAGCACTTACTTATTTTTTAAAATTGTGGCTATTCTGATGGATGTGAAGTGATATCTTATTGTAGTTTTGATTTACATTTCCCTAGTTACTAGTGACATTGAATTTCTTTTCATATACTTCTTGACCATTCTTTGCCTTCTTTGGAGAAAAAAAATCTTTATATTTCCTGGAAATTAGTTCCCTATCATATCAATGATTTGCAAATATTTTATCCCACAGTGTAGATTGTGTTTTCACTCTCTTCATAGTGTCCATTCATATGCAAAAGTTTTAAATTCATATTTTCTTTAGTTGCTTTTGCTTTTTTAAAAAGCTTTACATGATCATTGATTTTTAAATTCTAGTCCCTCCTTCCCCTTTGTCAACCCATCAACTCATTCTCTATATCTATGGGTCTGTTTCTGTTTTATTTTTTTATTTATTTTGTATTTTTAGATTTTTATTGCTGAATAACATTCCTTTGAATATATGTACCACATCTTCTTTATCCATTCATCTATTGATGGAAACCTAGGTTGCTTCCATATCTTGGATATTGTACACAATGCTGCAGTGAACATAGGGGTGCATATATCTAGTGTTTTTGTTTCCTTCAGATAAATACTAGGTGTATTGGTTAATAATGAGGATTTTTTTCAATAGGTGGAGTTAACATATGTTGATATATATGCGATTTGATATGTATGCTGTTTTGTTGTATTGACAACAAGCTTCAAAACTTCATATGTCAAATTTGCTGAAGGTGTTAACATCGTAGATATTTTTATGCTTAAAAATGTCGAATTTCGTGCCATAAAAAGAGCATTTGCAGGAAGTTCTAATTCATTACTTTATTTTAAAGAAAAGTACTGCTGAAAGTTATTGTATACTTTGGGAAGATTATGGTAAACATGCTCCATCTCAAGATACTTGTGAATGCTGGTTTAAACGCTTTAAAAGTGATGATTTCGATGTGAAAGACAAAGAACATCCAGGTCAACCGAAAAAGTTTGAAGACCAACAATTACAAGCATTATTGGGTGCAGATGCATGTCAAACTCAAAAACAACTTGAAGAAAGATTAAACTTTGCTCAGCAAACCATTTCCGATCATTTACAAGCAATGGGAAAGATGTTGAAGGAAAATGGGTGCCACATCAATTGAACGAAAGACAGATGGAAAACCGAAAAGTCATCAGTAAAATGTTGCTTCAACTGCACAAAAGTCTTTTTTGTATCGAATTGTGACTGGCGATGAAAAGTGGATTTATTTTGAGAATCCCAAATGCACAAAATCATGGTTTGATCCAGGTCAACCATCAACATCGACTGCAAGGCCAAATCGCTTCAGAAAGAAAACAATGCTCTGCGTTTGGTGGGATCAGGAAGGTGTGGTATATTATGAGCTTCTAAAACCAGGTGAAACCGTTAATACTGATTGCTACTGACAACAAATAATCAAATTGAACCACGCTTAGATTGTAAAACGACTAGAATGGGCCAGAACAGTGGTCGGCAAACTGCGGCTCACGAGCCACGTGTGGCTCTTTGGCCCCTTGAGTGTGGCTCTTCCACAAAATACCACATGTGGGCACGCACGCACAGTGCGATTGAAACTTCGTGGCCCGTGCGCAGAAGTCCGTTTTCGGTTCTCAAAAGAAATTTCAATTGTTGTACTGTTGATATTTGGCTCTGTTGACTAATGAGTTTGCCGACCACTGGGCCAGAAGACACGGCAAAGTAATTTTGCTTCATGATAACACAACATCACACACTTCAAAACCAGTTAAAGACACATTAAAAGATCTTGCCTGGGAAGTATTAACCCACCCGCCGTATTCACCAGACCTTGCTCCTTCAGTTGACCACTTGTTCTAATAGATGGCACACCCATTTTCTGAGCAGCACTTCAAAACATACGAAGAAGTGGAAAATTGGGTCTCTGAGTGGTCTGCCTCAAAACAAGAAAAGTTCTATTGGGACGGTATCCACAAATTACCTGAAAGATGGGGGAAATGTGTAGCTAGCGATGGACATTACTTTGAATAAAGCATTTTTGATGTTCTCTTGAAATTATCGTGTTTTCTTTGGATTACAATATCCAAATTATTAACCAGTTAATAGTTAATCCGTATTATTAACCAGTTAATAGTTAATCCGAATTTTTAACTGGTAATACGGATTTTATAATCAAAGAAAACACGATAATTTCAAGAGAAACATCAACAGTGCTTTATTCAAAGTAATGTCCATCGCTAGCTACACATTTCCCCCATCTTTCAGGTAATTTGTGGATACCGTCCCAATAGAACTTTTCTTGTTTTGAGACAGACCGTTCAGAGACCCAATTTTCCACTTCTTCATATGTTTTGAAGTGCTGCTCAGAAAGTCGCGTGCCATCAATTGGAACAAGTGGTAATCTGAAGGAGCAATACAACAAAATAGCATATATATCAAATCACACATATATATATATAAACATATGTGTAACTCCATCTATTGAAAAAATCCGTATTATTAACCAGTACATCTAGTACCCAGAAGTGGAATTGCTGGATAATATAGCCGTTATATTTTTAAGTTTTTGAGGAATTGCCATACTGTTTTCCATAGTAGCTGCACTAATTTACAATCCCGACAACAGTATATGAGGGTTTCCTTTTCTCCTCATCCTTGTCAGCACTTGTTATTTGTTGATAGCACTCTGACAGGTGTGAGGTGATATCTCATTGTAGTTTTGATTTGAATTTCCCTGATGATTAGTGAAGTTTAGCATTTTTTCATGTCTGTTGGCCATCTGTATGTCCTCTTTGGAGAAAATGTCTATTCCAGTCCGCTACCCACTTTTTAAATTGGATTGTTTGTTTTTTGGTGTTCAGTTGTTTGAGTTCCTTTTATATTTTGGATATTAACCTCTTGTCAGTGTATCATTTGTGAATGTCTTCTCCCACTTGGTAGGTTGTCTTTTTTTTTTATAGAATGCAAAAGCAGCTTTAATAGGTTATAGAAAAGGAGTTCAGAGATAAGAGATTTATTCAGTTCAACCGATAACATTCACAAAAGCAAATAGTATTTCAAAATCATTTTATCCTTCCAATTTATTTTTATTTTTAATTTTTAAAAAATCTTTATTTTTCAAAGTGTTACATATGTCTCCCTTTTCCCCGCATTGACCTCTTCTAGCCTCCCTCTGAGCTCCACCCCAAGCCTTCACCACCCTATTGTCTGTGTCCATGGGTTATTGATATATCATACAAGTTCTTTGATTGACCTTTCCCACCCACCCTCCCCCACCTTCCCTCTGAGGTTTAACAGTCTGTTCCATGTTTCTATGTCTCTGAATCTATTTTGTTCATCAGTTTCTTTTGTTTATTAGATTCCACATATGAATGAGATCATGTGATATTTATCTTTCTGACTGGCTTATTTCGCTTAGCATAATACTCTTCAAGTCCATCCATGCTGTTGCAAATGGTGTCTTTTCATTTTGTTGATGGTTTTCTTCACTGTACAAAGCTTTAGTTTAATGTTCCATTTATTTATTGTTTATTTTTTGTTTCCCTTGCCCAAGGAGACATATCCAAAAAGATATTGCTAAGAGCGATGTTGAAGAGTTTACTGCCCATGTTTTCTCCTAGGAGTTTTATGATATTGGGTGTTACATTTAAGTCTTTGACCCATTCTGAGTTTATTTTTGTATAAGGTTTAAGAAAGTGGTCCAATTTCATTTTTATCATGTATCTGTCCGATTTTTCCAACATCACTTATTGATGAGACTGTCTTTACCCCATTGTATGTTCTTGCCTCCTTTGTCATAGATAAATTGACCATATAAATGAGAATTTTCTATTCTCTGGGCTCTGTATTCTATTCCATATATCTATATGTCTGTTTTTATGCTAGTACTATACTGTTTTGATTGTAATAAATGAGCAAGGTATAGCCTTCCATTTATTTGTGTCTTCTTCAGTTCTTTTCTTCATTGTCTTATAATTTTCAAAGTATAAGTTTTTCACCTCTGTGGTTAAATTTATTCCTAGGTATTTTATGCTTTTTGATGCAATTATAAATAGGATTGTTTTCTTAATTTCTCCTTCTGATAGGTCATTATTGGTATATAGAAATACAATATATTTCTGTATATTGATTCTGTATCCTGTAATTTTACTGAATTCATTCATTAGTTCTAATAGTGTATTGTTGGTTTTTTGGGGGGAAGGGAGGTCTTTAGGATTTTGGTTGCTTTTGATGTCATTATTTAAAAAACCATTCCCAAATCCAAGGTCATGAAGTTTTGCCCCTATGTTTTCTTCTAAGAGTTTTTTAGGTTTGAATTTTAAATTTACTAGTATGTGATCCATTTTGAGTTAATTATGTGGTGTGCAGCAAGGGTTTAATTTCATTATTTATATGCCCAGTGTCTTGGCACATTTGTTAAAGAGATTATTCTTTCCCCCAATGAAAGGTCTTGTCACCTTTGTTGAAATCAATCGACTACATATATAGGAGTTTATTTCTGGGCTCAGTTCTGTTCCATTGATCTGTGTGTCTACCTTTCTGCTAGTACGTCACTGTTTTGATTACTGTAGCCTTTGTAGTACATTTTGAAATCGGAAAATGTGCGTCTTCCAACTTTGTTGTTCTTTTACAAGATTGTTTTGGCTATTCAGCGTCCCTTGTGTTTCCACATGAATTTTATGATCTCTTTTCCATTTCTGTAAAAAAAGCTTTGAGAATTTGATAGTGGCTATATTGAATCTGTAGATCACTTTGGGAATGTTGCCATTTTAAATGTAAATCGGATTTAAATGCATGTTAACCCAGCTCACTTGTTTTTGGAACTAGAACCTAGAAAAGAACCATGGCCATTTTATGAGTTTTTAATCTATCTATGCCTATTTTTATTTTACATTGAAGGAAAGTTAAAGGAGGAAATATTGATGTACATCCATCAGAAAAAGCACTCATTGTTCAATATGAAGTGGAAGCTACCATTCTTGGAGAAATGGGGGATCCCATGTTGGGAGAACGAAAAGAATGCCAAAAAATGTAAGTTTTCTTTCTTTGTGTACATTCTGAAAGTAGTGAACCTTATACAAACTTTGTAGAAATATGATATTATTTAAATCTGCATAGATGATAAATGTTTATGGCATTCTTCTAGACATACTTCAGTTTAGTGAAGCAGAGACAACATTAAACTATAGATGCAGATATATTTAGAGAAAATCATGTCTATGTACATAATGGGAACCTACTAAAAAATACCTATTCTGATTTATTCCATTTAGTAAATGCATATAATAGAATATAATCTACAACTTGTGAAATCAATTTTAAGATATGTTTATGTGGGACTTTTTAGCTTAATTTAGGAAATTTGTATTTTCGGAAATCCTGTGTTCTTCCTTCTTCCCTGGAATTGCAGAAAGTAGTATGATTTTCAAAATTTCCAAATGGGGCATGCACCTTGAATTCATCCCTTAAAAATCTAGCCCTCTAGAAGATCCTAATAAGACAAGCATTTTCTGACTCAATGTACTGAGCTTAAATCTTCCAATATCCTACACCCTTTCCTTTCTGCATTTGTAATTCTTTGACGACCTCTTGGGGAACTGGCCTCTTTCATTAGTCTGCAGTTGTGCTGGTAATGATCTTGAATCCCTTCCATAGTTTTGTGGAAGTAAAGAAGGTCTGAGATTACCTAGTTTTCTCTCCCATTCTTCTTCCCTCCATCAAAAACTTGGTTTGGGAAGTAGCTAAAAAGAATTTTAGTGTGTTTGGTGGCATTAAGTGTATGCAGACTGCTAGGAGTGCATGTGATAGTATTTATAACACTGAAAGCACTGCATTTTTTCTATTTAGCAGTGGTTCTCAACTGGTTCTGATCCACCCCCACCCCACCCCCTTCCCGAGGTGACATTTGGCAATACCTCAAGACATTTGGGTTGTCATAACTAGAGAGGTGCTAAGGGAATTCAATGGCTAGAGGCCAGAGTGCTGCTAAGGATCCTACAATGCACAAGATAGCCACCTACAAACAAAGAAGTATTTGGCCCAAACTTTGATAGTGCTGAAATTGGGAAACTTTGGTATATAACAGCACCAAAGAGTAGCTGCCTAGTCTAATATTCCTAATTTGTCTTCTTCTTGGGTTAGAAGGAGACTAAATTGCACACTGAATTCATTAAAAATAACTGAGTCTTTGGATAATCTGCTAGATTGAAGAGATACACACTTGCATACACACATACACTGTAAATCCTAACTGATATGCTCACACGTTTTTCTGTTTTCTTATACCTTTTCTCTTCCATTTGTGTGCCTGTGATTGCTTCCTGGGTTTTGTACATTTTGAAAACATGAAAAATCTCTTTGAGATCTTATTAATTTGCCAAAGACAAGCCAACAGAGCAGAGTTTTTTGCCTTTAGAACCTCCTACATCCACATTTCATGAGAGAAATTTAGATTTTAGTTCTTGAGAATGCAGTCAGTAACCTTATTCAACTATAATTAAATGAGAATGTTGTTTGTGTTTGAAAATCCGAAGTCTTTCTAGACAAGGGATGCATTCACTAGGAAGTCAGCCAGCTGGAAAGAATACTACCTACTGTTGCTGGAGTAAGTGGATTTAAACATCCTTAAGGGGAACACCCGAGGACCTCAGTTTTGGAATACTCCACCCTGGTGTACACGATTTGGAGAGGAATCATGTTGTGGGACCAAAAGCAGAATGTGGTCTGTTGATAACTCAAGAGTTTTTATCAATGGCAACAGCTGGGGTGGAGGGGATACTCATAAAGATTAAGATAGGTTTGAAGTGAAAATGTTAAATTTGGGTAGTCAGTGCTATGGCCCACGTCAAGAAGACTTGTATTTCAATCTTCTTTATTTGGCAAAGGAGTGTATAAGCCCATCTTCAATAGAGGCCCAGTTTCTGAAAATTTCTTTATGAGAAACTGATGGTTATAGTCCAAAACTAATATGGGTATTTTTCTTGTGAGTTTTTGGTGTTCTTAATAGATATGGCTGCCTATGAAGATTATAGTTTTTTATTATAGGAATAATTAGTAAACATACAGATAACATTTTCTAAAAATTATAGCCCTATCTATTTTTTTTCTTTGTCTTTTGTAATAAGGAAAGGATTTAGGAGAGACCTGTACACTAAAAGAAGAAAATCTGACTATTTTAATGAAAAGAAGATGAATCAGATTGCTAATATATGTGTTGGTAAAAAATAAATTAAAAAGAAATAGAAAAATCTGCTTTATTAGATCAGGATACCACTGTACACCTATTAGAATGGGTAAAATCCAAAACACTGACAGAACCAAATGCTGGTGAGGAGGTAAAGCAATAGGAACTCATTCATTGCTGGTAGAAGTATAAAGTGGTACTTTGGAAGACAGCTTGGCAGTTTCTTCTAAAGCTAAACATAAACTTACCATATGATCCAGCAGTTTTGCTCCTAGATATTAACCCACATGAGTTAGAAATTTATGTCCACAAAAACCTGCACATGAATGTGTATAACAGTTTTATTTATAATTGTCAACAATTGGAGACAACCAACATGTTTTTCAATTGACAAACAGGTAAGCAAACAGTGGTGCATCCATACAATCAAGTATTATTCAGCACTAAAAAGAAACCGACTATCAAGTTATGAGAAGACATGGAGGGACTTAAACGCATATTACTAAGTAAAAGAAGTCAGGCTGAAAAAGCTACATTCTGTATGATCCCAACTACATAACATTCTAGAAAAGGAAAAACTAAAGTAAAAAAATTTAGTTTGTCAGGGTTTCAGGGGGTGAGGGAGGAGAGAATAGGTGGAGCATGGAGCATGTTTAGGGCAATAAAATTATGCTTTATGATACTATAATGATGGACACATGATGCATTTCTCAAAGCCCATAGAACTATACAACACAGTAAATCCTAATGTAAACTGTAGACCTAAATTGATAATGTATCACTATCGGTTCATCAGTTGTAACAAAGGTGATAATAACAGAAAAAAAAACCTCTATTGGGGTGGTAGTGGGTGTATATATGGGAACTCTGTACTTTATACACAATTTTTCTGTAAACCTGAAACTGCTCTGAAAAACAACTAGTAAGAAATTTTAAAAATATATGTTTATAGTGTTTCTATTGTGCCTTATCTTAATCGGATTTCTAGAAACCATCAAGATTTCGAAGTTCCTTGATACAATTAAACATGGAGAGGTCTTTTGAGAGTTTTTCTCTGAATGGACTCTCCTTTCTATCTCTGTCTTCTGATGTGCAGTAAAATTATACAAGAAATATAATCAAGAATTTAAAAGAGGAATATAAACAACCAAAATTTTTAAAATAGAGGAACAGAGTACTGGCTAGGGTTCTTGTTGCAAACATTAGAAACCACTGTAGCAAATTTAAATATGAAAGGAATTTATTAAAAGCTATTAGGTAGTTTGTAGAATCCCAAGAGGACCAGACTTAGGGATGACCAAATAGCTGTGAGTAATTTCTAAATCACTCTACTGGACTTATTTCTGGAGAGATCATCTTCACCTGAATGATGATTGCACAGATGCTTAGTACAGAATCTTTTTCTGAGATTTCTGTCCCTGCTGCCTTCTAACATCTTGATGTCTTTTTAAATGTCAGCAGTCTTTACCAAAAAATAATTCTATATAATGGCTACTTATGTTTCCCTTTTTTAATCTGAGCCTTGCGTGAACATATCTGCTTGAGTCTTCACCCTGCACCTAATTTTATGTTTTCATAGGTCTCCTTGGTGCCATAAATTCATGTAAACGGGCAATTGTTTCCAGACTCTGAACAATCTTTTTTATTTATCTTCCAATGAATCTCCTGGACTAAATTAAAAAGGAGAGAGAAGCTGGTTTATTTATTTTTATTAACATACTAACAAGTATAAAATGTTCCTCAGAATTCCTCATATAGGTCTTAAAATACATCCTGCTTTTTTTCTTCTTCCTCCTACTATATAATTTCCATGAGAACAACTGAACCCGAAATAACCAATATTATGTCTTGTTCCTAACTGAAAAACATAAATGATTTCATGACTGTGGTCAGGAAGTGATTCACTCTTGGCAATATGGATTCTCACATCCAATGACTAAACACTTTATATGTATTACGTCAGAAGATTGTTTTAAAATTAGGTCTTCCAATATGCTGTTCTGCCTGGAGAGGCTGATGTAGGCTCTATGTTTCTTTTGTTATCTTATTTATCCAGCTCAAAGAAAATCATTGTTTTGCATTGTTCTAAGCCTAATTATATCCAACACTTTATTATATAAGAGTCTATGTAAGGTACATTTAAATGTTTTATAAGTTATTTATTTAATGAAATATTATTTAAGTTACCACTTACTTTAATAATACCTGAATTGGAAAATTCTGATATGCTTGCAGCATTCGTCTTAAGAGTCTCAATGCCAACACAGATATAACTTCCCTGGCACGGAAGGTGGTTGAAGAATGTAAACTCATTCATCCCTCAAAACTAAATGAGGTAGAGCAGCTGTTGTACTATCTCCAGAACCGCCGCGACTCCTTGTCAGGAAAGGGTAAGTAGAGACTTCTGACTTTTTAATGCAAAACCGGACTTGTTTGACTGTAGTTTGAGTTTTACATAAATATGGGTGTGTTTTTTTGTTTTGTGTTTTATTTTTGCCAGTGCTGTGAATAAGTAAACAAAAGAATAGACAAACATATTTGTTTTATACATGTTGAGCTTTATATTAAACTAGAGGCCTGGTGCACGGCATTCGTTCACTGTAGGGGGGCGGTCCCTCAGCCCGGCCTGCGCCCTCTCTCAGTCTGGGACCCCTCGCTCCTTACCGCCTGCCTACAGTGGAGGCAGGAGAGGCTCCTGCCACTGCCGCTGTGCTCACCAGCCATGAGCCCAGCTTCTGGCTGAGCTGTGCTCCCCCTGTGGGAGCACACTGACCACCAGGGGGCAGCTCCTGTATTGAGCGTCTGCCCCCTGGTGGTCAGTGCGCATCATAGCGACTGGTCCTTCCGCTGTTCAGTTGATTTGCATACAGGCAGTCCTCGGTTACGTCGGACTCCACATACCATACTTCGTTTTGTGGTTACGTCACCATCTCCCATTTATTTATAAAAAAAAAAAAAATAAGTTTTGTCATTTCAACATATGTACATATGTGCCTTATGTTTTTTTATTATTTATTTACCACAAGTAAAGGTCAGAAATTGTTATTTTATTTTAAAATTTTTTTACTGTTTCACTTCATTACTGCTGTGTATGTGCTCCATGTGAGTGACGTAGGTGCTTATATAGGTGGGTTCTGACTTACAGTGAAAATCGCGTTACATCGCACCCTAGGAATGGATCTCTAACATAACCGAGGACCTACTGTATTAGGGTTTTATTATATAGGATGGTTCTACACAAAATGATGTTTCCATTTCATACTGTGTGTGTGTGTGTGTGCGTGCATGCACACATATGCTGAAATAAGGAATAAAAAGCAGATATCTTTTTAAATGTCAGCGGTCTTTACCAAAAAATAATTCTATATAATGGCTATATAATTCTATATAATTCTAGAATAACAATAGGAGAGAATTGGGGCCAGAAAACCTATTTTCTCTCCTCCAACTAGATTTATGTTTTCTAAATTTCTCATTGACATTTAGTTTATTATTTGAATGGGTGACTTAAGTATTTAAATGTTAAATATATGTCGCATGCATTAGACTATCGTAATGTTATGTTTTATGAATCTTTCTTAGAAAAATACTTCCTTTTCATTCCTCAATGTCTCTGTTGTTAACATGCTTCTATTTTCAGTTCCCTCAACAAGAACTAAGCCATTAAAATATTAGAGCTAAGTGACTGATTATTTATAGAAGGCATTTTCAAATAATTTAAACCAAAACTGAAACAAAATAAAAATACAGACATTTTAATGCAAAATCATCTCAGATTATTGAATGGTTAGTTATTTCATTTCATAGCATTACATTTACATATCTTTCATCATGGGTAAGTTCCAAACTATGATGCCCTTGAAATGACTTACAAAGGCTTAAGTTTTTATTATACTAAGTAAAATAAATGAAATAGAAAATTTGTTTAAACCTTTTCAAGTTAGTCTTGTCTCTCTATGAACAGGAGATAAACTGCCTTGTGCCTAATGTATACTTTTATTAGTTAGCCCTAAATAGAGTTACTAACTCACATTGTATAATCAATAGGTATTTATTGAATGAATTGGATGCCTGTGAACTTACTTAAAAGCAAAATTAAGCTTAGCTAATCAGCTGCTGAAAATAAAAATTACTCATAAATGCCAAAAACCTAGTTCTTCTCCTTAAAAAAAAACACAAAACCTTTTTTTTTTTTACAGAAAAAAAAGAAAAAACAAGCAAACCTAAAGATCCACCTCCTTTTGAAGGAATGGAGGTAAGACTACATTCTGATCTAACAGAAATCTGATTATAAGGTGTTGCCTTTTACCATCAGTAATTCATACAATCAACATTAAACATATGTGTAATTTTTTAAAAGTGATTGAACTTAGAAGTGCCTGAAAAAGGTAGAAAGTCAGTATTTAATCGACAAAGGCAAAAATTATTGGGTATGTTTTTTAGACAATTTATTTGTATAGAAAAATAAGTTGTGAAGTGTTTTAAATATTTTTATTGCAATATATTTTGAAATATTATTTATTATAGTGATACAAATTACTTTGTATTATATTTAAAATATTTTATAATTGATAGACCAAGTTTAGAGCTTGTATACTTCCCGTTTTATCATATGGTTTATAATTACTTTTGTATTGAAGTCCTAACACCCAAAGGTCTAATTTTCCCCTCTATGAGTCCTTTGAAAACTTATCTATTATTATAAAAGGCAATATATTAATCACAAAATATCATTCCTTTGACAGTGGCTCTGTTAAGCATTATTATTATTTTGGAATACTTTCTTCTTCTTCCTTTGTTTCAGATTGATGAAGTTGCTAACATTAATGATATGGATGAATACATTGAGTTATTGTATGAAGATATACCTGACAAGGTTCGGGGTTCTGCTTTGATCCTGCAACTTGCTCGAAATCCTGATAACTTGGAAGAACTGCTATTAAATGGTAACTTATAGTTATAAATATTAAAATTAGAAAAATTATTATAAAATATGATTTTTAAATTATTATATTAGAGAATTAAGTTAAAATTATTTATGCTGAACTTAAAAATATACTTTTTCCAGCTCTTTATTACTTTTCTTCTTGAAATTTTTAACATGAGAGCATAACATCTAAATGTTCTCTGGAGAATTCATCAATCATTTAATTTAAATAAGGGAAATCAAGCATTATTGGTACTGTATCTTTTCTTATTTGAAACACTTTTTTAAAAAATATTTTTTTATTGATTTCAGAGAGGGAGAGAGAGAGAGAAACATCAGTGATGAGAGAGAATCATTGATCGGCTGTCTCCTACACACTTCCTACGGGGCATCAAGGCCACAACCCAAGCATGTGCCATGACTGGGAATTGAACTGTGACCGACTGCCTGTTCATAGATCGACACTCAACCATGGATCCACACCAGCCAGGCTGGAACACTTTTTTATTTTTTCAATTAGGAGGCAATATGAAGCTTTTGACATTTGTATATGTGTCAGCCTAAAGGACTCCCTTTAGTATTTGTCATAGGGGAGTTTTACTACCTTAAGTTTTTCTTTTCCTTGGTGTTTGAAGAATAGTTTTGCTGGATAGAGAATTGTTGGTTGATTGTCTTTCTTTTAGCACTTAGAATATGTCATGCCACTACTTTCATGTCTCCATGGTTTCTGATGTGAAATCTGCTGTTAATTTTATTGAGGATCCTGTGTATGTGTTGAACTATTTTTCTCTTGCTGCTTTCAACATTTTCTTTGTCTTTGGCTATTGTCAGTTTGACTATGATGTGTTTAAGTGTTGATATCTGAATTTATCTTACTTGGAATTTGTGGATCTTCTTGGATGTGCAGATTAAATTTTTTCAGCAAACTTGAGAAGTTGTTAGCCATTATTTGTTAAATATTCATTTTACTCTTTTGCCTTCTCTCCTCTTGGAACTCCCATTTTTGTTTATGTTAGTATGCTTGTTGATGTTCCCCAGGTCTTTGAGGCTCTGTTTATTTATTTTTCATTTTTTTTCTTTCTGTTCCTGAAACTAGATAATCCTAATTGACTTGCCTTTACATTTTTTTTAAATTTTTTTATTAAGGTATTATATGTGTACATACCTTACCATTGCCCCCCCCCACTCCCATACATGCCCTCACCCCCCAATGTTTTGCATCCGTTGGTTACTCTTATATGCATGCATACAAGTCCTTCAAGTTGATCTCTTATTTCCCCCACCTCTCCCTAACCTTCCCGCTGTAATTTGACAGTCTGTTTGATGCTTTACTGCCTCTGTATCTATCTTTTTGTTCATCAGTTTATACTGTTTTTCATTATCCCCAAATGAGTGAGATCATGTGGTATTTTTCTTTCATTGACTGGCTTATTTCACTCAGCATAATGTTCTCTAATTCCATCCAGGTGCCTACAAATGGTAATAATTCCTTCTTTTTTATGGCAGCATAGTATTCCATTGTGTAGATGTACCATAGTTTTCTGATCCAGTCATCTGCTGATGGGCACCTAGGCTGTTTCCATAATTGACTTGCCTTTACATTTGTTCATTCTTTCTTTTTCTAGCTCATATCTGCTGTTAATATTATTAATGAATTTTTTCATTTCAGATACTGTAATTTGCAATTGCAGACTTTCCACTTGGTTCATTTTTAAATAATGTGTATCTCTTTATGATATTTTTTGTTTGGTGAAACATCGTTCTCCTACCTTCTCATACTTGTCTTTAATTCTTTCAGTTCTTTTAATTCCTTTTTAAAAAGATATATTTTTATTTTTTTATTTTTTTTTAAATATATTTTATTGATATTTTACAGAGAGGAAGGGAGAGGGATAGAGAGTTAGAAACATCGATGAGAGAGAAACATCGATCAGCTGCCTCCTGCACACCTCCCACTGGGGATGTGCCCGCAACCACAGTACGTGCCCTTGACCGGAATCGAACCTGGGACCTTTCAGTCTGCAGGCCGACACTCTATCCACTGAGCCAAACCGGTTTTGGCGAAGATATATTTTTATTGATTCCAGAGAAAAAGGGAGAGGGAGAAAGAGATAGAAACATCAATGGTGAGAGAGAATCATTCATTGGCTGCCTCCTGCACACCCCCAACTGGGGATGGAGCCCACAACCCGGGCATGTGCCCTGACCAGGAATCCAACCATGACCTCCAGGTTTATAGGTCGACACTTAACCACTGAGCCAAGCGGGCCGGGCCACTTCTTTTAGTTCTTTGAATATATTTACAATAGATTATTTTAAATCTTTGTCTCATAAATTCAACATCTGAGCTTCCTTATGGACAATTTCTGTTGACTGCTGTATTTCCTGATTAAGAGATATCCTGTCCTATTTCTTTGCATAGCTTGTATTTTTTATTGTTGTTTTGAAATAATTTTGTGGAAACTCTGAAAATCTGATTCCCACTCCCTCCAGGGCCTGTTATTTTTGCTGTTTATTTGTTTAATGAGTTTCCTGGATTATTTCTGTAAATTCTGTATTCTTTGTGCAGCCACTGAATCCTCTGCTCAGTTAGTTTAGTAGTAGCTTGTGGATTGTATAGAGATTTCCTTAAATGCCTGGCACTACATGTCCCAACCTTTGCTGGGGGAGCTCTGTGTGTGTGTTTATGTGTGTGTGTGTGGAGGAGGGAGGCTTGTCTTCAGTGCTATAGCAGGTAGTTTAGAGCCTTATCTTCATTTCCTGCTTGCACACTGCCTTAAGGTTTTCCAGAGATGAGAGATTAGGTTCTTCTCTGGTCTTTCTCTTGCATGTGCATATCCCTGCACATAGAATCCTGGGAATGTGTTGAAGCTTTTCAAAGACCCTGTGAATATCTTTTTCCAGTTATTCCTCTTAAAGATTTAGGTCAGCCTCTTGTTAACTCCAACTGGCAAGGCTGCTGCACATTACTGCCACATCTTAACAAGTAGTTTTCAACAAATGCCCTGGGTGTAAGGCTGCATGGAGCAAGCTCTGAGTCAGGACAAGTAAAGAAAACCCTGGGAATGGAGCTTTTCAGCAAGCATCCAGATGGATTAGAGAGTGACAGTTCTTTGAGGAGGCATTTGGGAAGCAAGCACCAAACTGTTCTGCCTCCTCCAGTTGCTGTTAGGTTGCTGTTTTTCACAGATACCATAGTTGTGATTTTCTTGTATATTTTGTATATTTTCCTACTTATTATTTTGAGATCACTTTAGTATATTCTCTAAAAAAATTATAATGGAATTTTAATTTTGCCTTCTGTAAACTCTGTAATTTTCTTTGGGCTATTTATTGATAACTCATGTATAATTCTTGTAGCTATAATTTCATTGAGATACTTCTCTGTTCTTTATTGAAAGAGAAAAATAAAATTTGAAAAGTGGGTCACTAAACCTTTGCCTAAATCATGGTATTATAATATATCACTTCCAAAGTATATTCTATGATATCCTATTTCCTCTGGATTATAGTGATGAAATGTCCAGATTCTTTGTTAAGTAGGACTTTTTGGAGCTTTTGCTCTTAATATACATTGCCTGTCTAATTACTTAATTCTAGAATGATTTTGGCGATCAGTATATATTATACTAGTATGTGTCCTGCATTGTGAATTTGAAAAACATGAAACACCATTATAGGATTTTTCCGTTTGTTAAAAAAATTCTTTCAGAGTGGATTAATATCATAGTGAATTCTTATTGTTTCATAATCTGTATAGCCTGAAAGATCAAATAAATTGAACACTTCCATTACAATGATAAATACTGATAATGCAGTCCACGAAGTATAATAGATCCTGAATGCCAAAGAAAGTTAAATGATAAGTTATATATAATACACAGATATTCTATTTAATTTTTATTATATTAAGAATTGGTAAGCCATATAGCAACACTAATTTGAAAACAGTCTCATTACTTTATGCTTACTTAATATGTGATAATTCTCATTAATCAATTCATTAATTTCACCTTTCTCATGATAAAAATCTAGCGTGGATATTTATTAAACTACCCTGAAGCTAGTTTTGCGAAAAATTTTTGTTTTATTTATGTCTGTTGGAATCAATTTAACATGATATTAAAATATTAGACTTAATATTTTGTGTATAACTTTTATTTGGTTATTAATTTGCTTTAATGCAGCTAGTGTTAGCTTGCTAAACTGCTCATTATTTTTTTTTAGAGTTCTAGTTTTTTTACTTATTCACAAACACCTTAAATCACATGTTAAAAAAAGAAAAAAAGGATACTACTGGAGCAAGTGGAAATTCAATTCAAGAAATAAATGGTCTTATTATTTTATTGTCACCCAAAATATATTTATATTACTTTATCTAAATCATATTTTATTTTTCTGTATACAGGAATAGACTTAAAGTTGCATGTTATGAGTTTTTAAGTAAAAGTTGGATTTCAATTTTAAAAATAGCTTTCTGTGTTGGAAAGAAGCATCCTACTTTGTTGTCCCAGTTCTATCTTAGCTTTGTTATTTATTTATAAGTAGACATTTAAAACCAATCACCCTTTATACTAGAGGCAAGACGAATGATTATACTTGCATGTCCCATTTTTATCTAGAAACTGCCCTTGGTGCATTAGCAAGAGTCCTGAGAGAAGACTGGAAGCAAAGTGTTGAATTAGCCACAAACATAATTTACATCTTTTTCTGTTTTTCCAGGTAACTATTAAAATTAGGTAATAAAAGTAATAGTCTATCTGTATTTCTCCTTGTGTATGACATTGGTTTAGATTGTAGATCATTGGTTCATTTAGTCACTCTGTGTGTCTGCCCGTGCTCTGTTCTGAACTCTTATTCTGTTTTCTATCCTCTGTCCTCTCTGTTGTTCTGTTTTAATTTAGTCTGTACTCACCCATGCATATACATGTGTGCATGAGCATGAGTGTGTGCACACCCACCCATTCATGCACCCACAGTTTAAGAGTATGGACTCTGGACGTAGACTGTCTGGATTTGAATTTAAGTCCTGCTATTTATTAACTCTGTGATCTTGGCTGTATTAACTCTCTGTGCCGTGGTTTCCTCGCCTGTAAGCTGTGGATAGTAATAGTAGCACCTTTTAGGTAACTTTTAGAATAAAGCCTGACCTAGACTAAGTGCAGTAAATGTTATTGTTTTACATACACAGCTGTTATGCATTCACATGTGTTATTTTACACATATCTTCTTTAGAAAGATGTTTTTTGAGACATTGTAAAAAGTCTCTAGCTAATTTCTAAAGAATTGCCTTTCTCTAGTCTAAAAATGTGTCTAGAATTAGCAAATAAATATTTACTGAATAAGTACTTGGATCAATGAATTGTCTAGGAAACATGCAAAACATGATTGCTAATAATTTTTTAAATTTTTTTTATTGATTGATTTTAGGAAGAGAGGGAGAGAGAGAGAGAGATTTGTTGTTCCACTTATTTATGCATTTATTGGTTGATTTTTGTATGGGCACTGACCAAGGATCAAAACCGTAATCTTGACATATCAGGTTGATGCTCTAACCAACTGAGCTACTGGCCAGTAGCTAATACTTTACTGGTTTATTCTTTGGTATTAGTTTTACTTAATAACAGTATTGTTACAGTATTAGTTTTGGTAGATGGTAGTCTGAAGATTTATTTTGGGGGTATCTGAATAGTTTAAATGGTTTTTAATTATAAATGTGTTTTGTTTAATTTCTAACTTAAAAATAATTTTAATTCAGGTAATAGTAACATGTTAAAATATAGTTAAAGGAATCTCAGAATTTCAAATCTTTCTAGTATGCTCTGTATTTATTTATTGATATGTGTATATCAAATTTATTTTCTATGTTGTTTGTACCAATGTTTACCCTAAACAATTTCCTGAACCCACAAAAATGTATTCCTTTAAACACATACTAAAATCTCTTCTTTAAAGCTTTTCTCAGTTTCATGGACTTATCACTCACTATAAAATTGGAGCTTTGTGTATGAATATCATTGATCATGAATTAAAAAGACATGAGCTTTGGCAAGAAGAACTTTCTAAGAAGAAGAAAGCTGATATCCTTTTAGAGTGGCATTTCACCCTGCTGTTGTTGCCTATTGCTATGAGCTTTGGATTAATGGGATTTTTTTTCCCCATTCACAGAACATGAAAAATGCAAGAGTGTTTTATTTTTTTAAAGGTTAAGATGAAGATTGAAACTGTCAGAATGAATATAGTTTGACATATACTTTTTTATCTCATCTAACTTTGATTACTTGATGAGATAGAGGGAGATAAATTAGTGGTTCTGGATACTGAATTGGTGAATCTCTAAGTAGCTACATCTGTGCCTCCTAAGATCCTTTGGTTAGCAGAAGTCTGGCTCACCACTGTTTCCTATGCAGTTCTTTCTCTGTGATTTTGATTGGAATGGGTATGGATTTGGTGATGAACCTAGCTTTAAATTATATTTTTCTAATTAAGCACAATAATGCCTTTCTGAGTACATACAAATTTGAGAGGCCTGCAGAATGATAGAACTTATGAGAAGAACCTTAAAAATTATCTATTTTAACCTATCTTTCAATAGAGGAATATTTTCTGCAACTTCCCTTACAAATGGGTTATTTAGTCTCTTCTTTAACAATGTCACTGCTTAATGATTTAGCTCATTTTGTGATGTGGTACTTTATTTATTATAATGTTCTTTGCTTACTGCACTAAAGTCCACTCCTTAATAGCTTCTGTCCCTGGATTGTAATCTTGCATACTGAAGCAATATAGAATAGGATATTTTTTTCAACATCACATTTCTTATATTTGAGGATATTTTCATATTACCTCTACAACTAATTCTTCTAGAATCTAGATTAAGGTCCTGATTTATTCATGTCTTTCCTTATATGACTTCTTTTGGAGATCAACAACCCATACTGGCGGCTTTCCTTTCAACCCCAAATTTATTGATTTCTTTTAAAAAGTTAAAATATTATTCATATTGTGCAGAGTGTCATATGTTTCTTACGTCCCCATCATGGACTCCCCAAGATACTATAAAAATGCACCTTCCCACACATATGAGCTTTGATTTTACTTAATTAGGATCTTTCAAGGTTTAGAAATTTTTTGTGTACACTATAAACTTCTGACATCTAGATAAGTATTGCCTTAAACCGCATAGACAACTCAAAAATCCTGAATATTTTAGATTATTTCTGGAGTCCCAAGTCTCCTGAATGTACCCAAAATTCATTTAAACTGGAGGGGTGCAAAGAGGACCACTAATGGGACTTTTAGCAACCATTAAGTTATACATTGTGATTGGTGATAAGAACTGATATTTTAGGACATATTATATTCCTGTAACTATCAGATACCATTGGTTGTAAGATGTACCATTATTTACAAATAACCGATGAAGAAAAAAATGCTTCCAATTAAGCTATGGCACATCATGGATTATAAGACACATCTAAATTCTGGAGATGTTACCATGTGGGAAAATGTGTCTTAGAATCACTGGATTATAATACTTGAAAGAATATAAAATGACCTATTAGAATTCTGGCCATTTCTCCTAAAATATTGCTATTTTATTAAGTTTTAAGTTTTCCTTGTGTTTTGATGCAAGTAGCATTCAATAGGAAATTGTTTTTAAGTGCTTGGGGATCTGAAGTCAGACTGAAGTAACTATTTTCTGCAGGTGTCCAGGGGACTGTTTTGGGGGCCATAAGATGTGTGTTTTTTTTTAAATATTTTTATTGATTTTAGAGAGAGGAAGGGTGAGGAATAGAGATATAGAAACATTGATGAGAAACATCAATCGGCTGCCTCCTGCACGCCCCTCACCAGGGGTTGAGCCCTCAACCGGGGCACAGAAATCGAACTGTGACCTCCTGGTTCACAGGCCGATGCTCAACCACTGAGCAACACCAACTGGGCCATAAGATGTAATTTTTAAATTTTGTTTACCTCTAACTTTGGTATATTTCTTTTTTGACATCTATTCTGAAGAGGGTGCTAAATAGTTTAAACCTAATCCACATCCTTTGACTATTCTGGGTATCATCTATCTGAAGTGGAATCTAGTAGTCTTATTAACTAAATCATTTTTAAGGTAGTAATAATTTTGGTACATGGACCCACTTGCTAATCTGTTGAAAGTTAGAAACTTGTGTACATACATAAAATATTTGCTTATGATTTCTGGGGATTCAAGTATTTGGTGAAGCCCAAATATGTGTTCACCCAAGGACTCCAAGCACATCCTTGAACCCTTGGTTAAGAAGTCCTGTTATGACACAATTATTATGCAGAGAATACTATTTTAGTTAAATTATTAGAGAAAATAACTGGATAATGTTGCACATGCAGTTTAATAGCACTATTCTTCATAGTGTTTTTCAGTAGGGTTTCTTCTTTGCTTCAATGAGTATGGAAGATCCTTAACTTGTTTACTTGATGAAGACCCTGAAAACCAAACTTTGAGAAAAGAGTATGAAAAAACCTTTAAAAAATACCAGGGGCTTGTGGTAAAACAGGAACAGCTCTTACGAGGTAAGAATTCTTAAACACTGAGAAATACAGCAAAATACTTACTCTACATTTAGTTTGTTCCATTTTTTTTTGTCAGATTGGTAAAGGTAATAGAATAATTGAGAGTTTTATACATTTTAATATGCTACGAAACTTGTGTCTTTAGCATGGGTAATAATGTTTTAAATTTTACTCTTATTATTTTCCAACAAAAAACCCACTCAGTTTTTAAATGTGTAGATACTTGATATTTATTTACACAGAGATGATGTTTAATCCATTTTGTAACCTTTTCATTAATAAGAATCTTGTCTTTCAATCCCTAATAAACTTAGTGAATTATTTTGTTGCTTTCATAGAAGATTGATGTAAAAGTTTCGTAATATTTCTCTTTAATAAAATAGAGTCTTCTTTGTGGTTATTGAGAGATTTACATGTTTACTGGTATGGTTTCTCATTCATAAGATGCAAAGTGAGAATGATCTGGGGCTTTCAAGTGTACAATCAATTTCTGCTTTGTAGCTGACTACTGAGATATAATTGACATATAATAGTGTAAGTTTAAGGTATCAATAGGATAATTTGATTCATGTATATATTGCAAAATGTTTACCACAATAAGTTAATTAACACATCCTTTACCGCAAGTAATTACTATTTTGTTGTTATCATTATGGTGATAACATTTAAGTTCTCTCATAGCAACCTTCAACTATACAATACAATATTGTTAATTCTGGTCATCATGCTGTACATTAGATTCCAAGAATTTATTCATCTTATAACTGAAAATTTGCACCATTTGACTAATGTCTCCCCATTTCTCCCCACAACTCAGCTTCTGGTAACCAATCAGTCTACTCTCTATTTCTATGAATTCAACTATTGTAGATTCTACATATAAGTGAGAACTTACAATATTTGTCTTTCTCTGTCTGACTTATTTCATTTAGCATAATGCCCTCAAGGTCTATCTGTATTGTCAGAAATGGCAGATATCCTTCTTTCTTTATAGATAAATAATACTCCATATATATATTATGGTTACCAGAGGGGAAGGGGGAATGAGGGAGAGATAGTAAAGGGTAAAGGGGGCCCTAGCCAGTTTGGCTCAGTGAATAGAGTGTCGGCCTGCAGACTGAAAGGTCCCGGGTTCAATTCCGGTCAAGGGCACATGCCCGGGTTGCAGGCTCGATCCCTAGTGGGGGGCATGCAGGAGGCAACTGATCAATGATTCTCTCTCATCATTGATGTTTCTATCTCTCCTTCTCCCTTCTCCTCTGAAATCAATAAAAATATTTTTTTTAAAAAAAAGAGTAAAGGAGGGTCAAATACATGGTAACGGAAGGAGATTTGACTTTGGTGGTAAACACACAATGCAACATACAGATGATGTATTATAGAACTGTATACTTGAAACCTATATAATTTTATTAACCAATGTCACCCTAATCAATTTAATTAAAAAATAAAACAAGTGATAATATGTTAGATATAACCCCAAATATATCAGTTATTATATTGCATGTAAGTGTACTAAATACAATTTGGATGCCACTTTAAGAAAAAAAATGGGTTACTATTTATATATCAACTAGTATAGTGCCTGGAATACAGCAAGTACTTAATTAT
The DNA here is from genome assembly GCF_963455305.1 of Plecotus auritus. Classification (NCBI taxonomy): domain Eukaryota; kingdom Metazoa; phylum Chordata; class Mammalia; order Chiroptera; family Vespertilionidae; genus Plecotus; species Plecotus auritus. The sequence continues at coordinate 27,757,884 of NC_137778.1, forward strand.
TGTGAATTACCTTTCCAACTCAAATGTTTATTAAATAAATTGAATACTTATGTATATATTTCAATATATTTCATACTTATGCATATATTTTTTCTATTCATAAAGGTTTAGAGATAGTTTATAAGAATACATGAAATTAAATACTAAAAAATGAATAAAATCGAGGCCATAGGAGAGCAAAAAGATCATATTGACCATAATGGCCTACATAATTCTGGCAGAAAGTGTTCAAGTCTTAACTCTGAAGCTTTCTGTCCATCAAGGCAAAATGTCAAACATTATCTGTTACATAATTCTGTCAAAAGGAACAATTATATGAGTTTTGACAACCTAGTCACTTTTATAACAGATATTTAAAAGAAATTTTACTTAGAACTAGTAGACAGTGACCTCAACTTTGTCTGGTATAACAGTAATATTACTGAATTTCATATAGGTTATTTCCTGTAGTGGCTGTTAGAAAATCAGTTTAAAAATGAAAAAGGTTTTAGAATCCTTAGATTCAGCTTAGTTGTACAATACATTTTGGATTATAGCTCTTTTTAACATAGCAGCCTCTAGTTGTTGAAGTTTTACCTTGTTTTCTAGATCTATAAAATTATTTTTCCCCACCTACCTATTTTATTATTTGCTAACATATTCCTTTAATTTCCATTTGATTACTGTTAAGTGCTAAGCTCCAAGAGGGTATGAATCATTGTCTTATTATGGTTCTTGTGTCCTTCATAAGAATGTCATTTTATATATATGTTGTATTTTATATAACATAGCATTTAATAATAACAAATGTTTTCTAATGAATAAATTAATAACTAGTTAAAATTTTCAAAATTATATATTCTCTTGTAAGAACTACATCTGTTACTTCAGTGAGCAGGAATGATTTATTAAATTATTGATTCAATATGCCAATCTCATCTGTTTTACTTTTCTAGTTGCTCTTTATTTGCTTCTGAATCTTGCTGAGGATACGCGCACAGAACTGAAGATGAGGAATAAGAACATAGTTCACATGCTGGTGAAGGCTCTTGATCGGGACAATTTTGAGCTGCTTATTCTAGTTGTGTCATTCTTGAAGAAACTCAGCATTTTTATGGAGAATAAAAATGATATGGTAACTTACATTGAAACTGTTCATATTTGCCATTTTCAAGTTAGAATATTTTGATAAAAAGTAAACACATTATCCCCCTACCAAGATAATGCTGAATGAAAATTTAATAATAACAATAACTCCCTTAAATAGCTTTATTGGGAAATACATTTCAGATTACTTAGTACTCCAGATAATTGAAGCTTATAGAAAAATATAAACATCTTTTTCTAATGTTGTATAGAATGAATTTTTTCATATTAAACAGTATATATAGAAAGTAATTTAAACTTAAGTTGTGCTTCAGAGTTATCTGCCCTTATATAATTTTCCCCTAAAGTATTTTTTATCCTGTATTTCAGATATTGTTTGTGAAATTTCAGTTTAGCCCAGTCTCTTCTCTCTCACTTAACTGTTCCAGTTGGTAGGCATAAGCTATTGATTCTGCTCCTTAGCATTCCTTCTTTCTTCTATTCCAAGTGCTATTTGTACCAGTTCATGCCCTCTTTCTTATACCTTCTTCATTTCTTGTTTGAATTATTGCAGTGGCCTTTGAGGCATACAAGTTAATTGTATATTATTTCCCCTTCTGAAAATATGCATTATACAGAAATATATAAAGACTAGAGGCCCAGTGCACGAAATTCGTGCACGGGGATGGGGGGTGTCCCTCAGCCCAGTCTGCACCCTCTCCAATTTGGGATCCCTCTCATAATCCAGGACTGCTGGCTCCCAACCGCTCGCCTGCCTGCCTGCCTGATTGCCCCTTACTACTTCTGCCTGCCAGCCTGATCGACGCCTAACTGCTCCCCTGCCAGCCCAATTGCCCCTAACTGCCCTCCCCTGCTGGCCTGGTCACCCCTAACTGCCCTCCCCTGCCAGCCTGGTCACCCTTAACTGTCCTCCCCTACAGGCCTGGTCCCCCACAACTGCCCTCCCCTGCAGGCCTGGTCGCCCCCAACTGCCCTCCCCTGCAGGCCTGGTTCCCCCCAACTGTCATCCCCTGCAGGCCTGGGTCCCCCCCCAACTGCCCTCCCCTGCTGGCCTGGTCTCCCCCAACTGCCCTCCTCTGCTGGCCCGGTTACCTCTAACTGCCCTCCCCTGCTGGCCTGATCGCCCACAACTGCCCTCCCCTTCTGGCCATCTTGTGTCCACATGGGGGCATCCATCTTTGACCACATGGGGGCGGCCATCTTGTGTGTTGGAGTGATGGTCAATTTGCATATTACTCTTTTATTAGGTTAGATTGAATAAAAATTACCTGCTTTTGCTATGTTATTTAAAAGTCTTTGTTAGAACAATGTTATATTTAAAATAGATCAGACATTAACCTTACCTTGCTTTCCAATATTTAAGTTTATAATTTTAGCTATTATAAATAACACTTCAGAGGACACATTTGTACATGTGTCTTTGTCCATATTTCTGATTATTTTCTTACTAGAGGCCCGGTGCATAAATTCATGCACCAGTGGGGTCCCTCAGCCTGGCCTGCAGGATCAGGCCGAAACTGGCTCTCCGACATCCCCCGAGGGGTCCCGGATTGCGAGAGGGTGCAGACCAGTCTAAGGGACCCACCGGTGCATGAGCGGGGCTGGAGAGGGATACAGGAGGTTGGCCAGCTAGGGAAGGACTACGGGAGGGCTCCAGGGCATGTCCGGCCTGTCTTGCTCAGTCCTGATTGGCCGAACCCCAGCAGCAAGCTAACCTACCAGTTGGAGCGTCTGCCCCCTGGTGGTCATTGCACATCATAGTGAGCGGTTGAGCAGCCTTAGCTTATCATTAGCATATTACACTTTGATTGGTTGAACAGAGGACCGGACACTTAGCATATTAGGCTTTTATTATATAGGATGCTATAGTCCTAAAAATGGAATTATTGGCTCATTGGTCTGAACTCCACTGAGAACTATTTTAGAGCTATATGCTAATATAAGTCATTATGTTACTATGTATTATTGGTATAAATGGATTCTTCTTCAGATAGTCTAAATATACAATATTTCTTCCTACTCTTCTTTTCTTCTTTTAAAACAAATGAACTAGAAAGTAGCTTATGTTTATCAGATGACACAGTATGCTCTTTGAAAACCTGACTGATTTATCACCTTTAATAAGTGCCTTCATTTCTGACACTTGAAATATAAGAAATTTTATTTTACCCACAGATGTTTAGTATCTGTCATCTATCATTATTAATTATTGATGATCACTGTATGCCTGATATTGCTTTAAGATTGAATTTACTTAAGAGAAATTAATGAAAAACAGTTTATAAATTTATTAACCTTATATTTAAGAAGAATATGATGACATGGTGATGTGTATACTCCTGAGGAATTAGAATGTGGTAAATAGTTGCTTTCTGTTGCTCTAAGTTGAAGTATAGTCTTCCATTTATGTATTTAGATTAAGTTCACCTATAGTAGTAGGTTCACAAAATTTAAATTGATTATTCATCAGCATATATCTACTTTTTATTGATTAGATTAATATTTAATACACTACTGATATGTTTATTCAATCAAAAATTACCTCAAGAATATTATTAAAATTATTTTCTGGTAAGATCATAGATTCAGAATATAAATGGTCTCATCAAACCTCATTTTTTATTAAGGAGGAAAAACAAGGTTCAGGAAAGGTAATCCATGCATAAGAATGATTAGCCAGATTTTTACTGTAGCTGGTATGCATGTCATCTTTTATTGTGGAAGAAGTGCATTTTATTTAAGGGCATTATCTAGCATCAGGATTTTTAGAGCTTGACTGGACCTTACCTCCATGTTTAGATTTAGTGAATTACCTCCTAATTTTTCAGGTGAAGTGGCAGAGGGTTGGAGAGGTTAAGTAATTTGCTCAAAGATCTCCAGGTCATGTTTCCTACTCTTTCTCTCTGCCTTTAAGACAAAAATTTTTTGTCTTTATTTTATGTTTTGTTTTGTTTTTTAATTTTTGGCAAGCTTAAGTATAAGCAATTTTTAAATAGCTGCCAGAAACACTGAAAAGAATTACTTAAAGGCTGGAAGAAATTTTCTGATTGTTGATAAGCTAACACTTTACATAGAAATTTAATAAAACAATTATCATACATTCCATTTTATAGATATATAATTAAGAGGGCATTTCATGTTGAGACAGTTACTAAATTTAGCTTTGGGGATTGGGCTTTTATAAACCTGAAAGACATGATTAGAAGGCTGTGTCTAGCGTTTAACTATCTGGTTGGACTACCTGGCAATTTTACATTCCATTTTCTGCAATGGAAATACAAATTAATTTTTTTAAAACTCTCCAGGTTACGTTATTATTAAGTTTTCTATAACACCAGTGTGTACTGTTGCTTTTTCAAAAGAAAAATATTACTTAATATAATTAGTAACAGATGAAGCCTGTGGCGATTTTGTTTCAAAGGGGTGTTGGGAGGGATGGCTGATCTATTTGTGAGGTTGTATTATTTATTTCAATAATGTATTTATTTTAGTGTTGATGTGAACTAATACTGACCTTGCTTTTTAGAGTTATATATTTTAAAGGAAATTTAGTTTGCTTAAAAAATATTTTAATTAATAATTTAAATTGAGATTTTATATTTTAATACAGTATAACAAAAAGGTAATAAGTCATATTAGAATACGATTTTAATAGTAACAACAGAGAGGATATATATTCCTTGGGTTGCTTTTTTTCTTATTAAATTTTGAGGTTTTTTGTTATATTTTGAATATGTCTTTTATCAATAGTTATGTTTTGCAGATATTTTCTCCTAGTTTCTGTGACTTGTTTTTTCATTCTCCTATGAAGAGCAGAAGAAGGGTTTTGTTTTTGTTTCTTTGTTTTTATTGATTTCAGAGAGGAAGAGGGGGGAGAGAGAGATAAAAACATCAATGATGAGAGAGAATCATTGATCGGCTACCTCCTGCATGCCCCACACTGGGGTTTGAGCCCACAACCCAGGCATGTGCCCCAACTGGGAATTGAACTGTGACCTCCTGGTTCATAGGTCGACACTCAACCACTTGAGCCACGCAGGCTGGGCAAGAGCAGAAGGTTTTAATTGTTATGAAGTCCAGTATATCAAAGAATTTTTAAATGGTTTATATTTTGGTGTTGTATTTAAGAAATCTTTGCCTAACTTACGTCACAAAGATATCTTCCTACTTTCTCTTCAATAAGTTTTATAGGCTTTGTGTTGTTGCTCTTTTGTTTATTAGTCTGTGATCCATCCATTCTTAGAATTTTGTATATGGTTCAAGTTATGCATCAAGATTCATGTTTTGAAATGGATAGCCAATTGTTCCAGCACCATTTGTTGAAAAGACTATTCTTTCTCCATTGAATTGCCTTTACACCATATTAAAATTGCCTTTGTACCTTTGTTGAAAATCATTCAGCTATATATGTGTGTTTCTATTTTTGGACTCTCTCTTTTCTATTCCATTTACCATGTGTCTAAGTTTTGACCAATACATCTTTGTCTTAATTATTGTAGCTTTATAGTAAGTTTGAAATTAGGTGGTACATGGCCTCAAATGTTGTTACTCTTTTTTTCAATTATTCTGGCTTTTTCATATTTTTTACTTTACCATACCCATTTAGAATCATACCCAATCTATTTCTTTAAAAAAAAATCTTAGAATCTTGATTGGGATTGCATTGGGTCTATTGTCAATAATAATATATATTCAATATATGAGCCACATTGGATTTTCCAATCCATGAACATGGTATAGCTCTCCATTTGTTTAGGTCTCTCTTGATTTCTTCCATTATTTCAGTTTTTAGCAAAAAAAAAAAATGTAGTTTAAAAATGTAGTTTTTATAAAAGAAATTAGTTTTCCATTGTTGATCTGTTATTAAAATATAATTAATATATAATATCCTATTAGTTTCTTTGTACATCATAGAAATTTGATATTTATGTATGTTACAAAATGATCACTGCAGTAAGTCTAGTTATCATCTGTTGTGATGGATAGTATAAAGAAATACAGTTGATTTTTGTATATTTGTGCCCTGTGACCTTGCTAAATTCACTTTTTAGTTGTAGTTACTCTTTCTATGTTCTTGGGGCTTTTCTAAGTAGGAAATTGTGTTATCTGTAAATAGAAAGTTTTATTTGTTCCATTCTAATTTGCATGCCTTTTTGTTTTCCTATGCTACTAGAGAGAGGCTCTTTAATATGATGTTAAAAAGGAATTCTGTGAGTGGGCTTTCCTGCCTTGTTACTAATCTTAGAAGGAAAGCAATGTTTTTTACTAGTAAGTATAATGTTATCTAGGTTTTTTGTAGATGCTCTATCAGTTTAAGTTCTGTTCTGTTCCTAGTTTTTTGAGACTTTTACTTATGAATGAATGTTGGATTTTGTTAGATGCCTTTTCTGCATTGCTTGAAATGATAATACAGTTTTTCTTCTTGAGACTGTTGATACAGGGATTTTTATTGATTGACTTTCACTTATTAAGCTGGTCACATTCATGGGATAAACACCACTTGATCATGATGTATTGTATTTTTTTATACATTGCTATATTTTGCTAGGTAATGTATTGTGGAAGATTTTTGTATCTTTGTTTATGAGGGATTTCTGGTTTATAGTTTTCTTATGCCATGGGCTGGTTTTGCTATTATGATAAATGTGGCCTCATAGAATGAATTGGGAAGCATTTTCTCTCCAATTTTTCTGCAAGGGTTTGTGTAGAATAGGCATTATTTATACTTGAATGTTTAATAGAATTCATCAGTGAAAAAGTCATCTGGGCCTGGAGTTTTCTTTCTTTAAACTTCTTTAATATCTATAAGACTATTTACGTTATCTATTCTTTCTGAGTGGTAATGTAGTTTGTGTTTTTCAAGGAATTTATCCATTTCATCTATGTTATCAAATGTATGCATACAGAATTCTAGGTTACTATATACCTCAGATAATATCTGTTTGTCTTGAAGATTATTTTTCCTCTGAGAAGACTTCCTTGACAACAACTCATACTGAGATGGTCTCAGGTTCAGTCTCATGGTACTCTTTTTTTTCTCATGTATAATAGTTACACAATTACAATTAAATAATTGTATAATTGTTATTATTTTTTTTGCTGTAATTCACACCCTCTGGTGTATAAAATCCATGAAGTCAGGAACCGTTTCTTTCCTGTTCATATATGTATGAACATATATTTAAGAAATATTTGTTGAATGAATAAAGAAATAAATCTGGAAAAGAATTTATTCACTGTAATCAATGAAGCTAATGACAGAGCCACAGTTTGGTATAAATGTGATAAGTATTTGTCACTGGCCTCTGTAGAAATGGTTTTTGGCAGTTAACAAATGAATGATTGACCCACCCTCTTTAACAGACTAAACTAGGAGAAATAAGAGACCCTAATTAGTGAGTCTTTGGAGATGGATTTGTACTTTATAATGAAGAGCTCTCAGACATAACAGCAGTGAGACCTTGGAGAGTAGATAGAGTTCTGAAGGCAAAATTGTTGTTTGGTCAATTTAGCATTTCAAAATTTTTAGGGTACTCCCTGGGATGGAATGAAAGGGAAAAAGTATATCTAGGGCTCAATTATTAATGTAGCATTTACAAGGTCAGTGAACAATTGCAATAAAGGTGTGGAAAAGGTGGTATAAATAAATGCTTGCTTTATACCGCTAATAAAAGAAAAAGTGGAGCAGGATTTTTCATAAACATTATGGTAATGATAAAAAATTATGTAGTTATATAGAACTAAAGGCCTGGTGCATGAAATTCATGCATGTGGGGGGTGGGGGGGCGGTATCCCTCAGCCTGGCCTTCACCCTCTCCATTCTGGGACCCCTTGAGGGATGTCCGACTGCCGGTTTAGGCCTGGATCCTACAGGGATCGTGCCTGAACCAGCAGTCAGACATCCCTCTCACAATCCAGGACTGCTGGACTGCTGGCTCCTAACCGCTCACCTGCCTGACTGCCTGATCACCCCTACCACTCTGCCTGCCTGCCTGATTGCCCCTAACCCCAATGCCTGCTGGCCTAATCGCCCCTAACTGCTCCCCTGACAGCCTGATCATCCCTAACTGCTCCCCTGACAGCCTGATCATCCCTAACTGCTCCCCTGCCAGCCTGATCGCCCCTAACCACCTCTGCCTTGGCCCCCCGCACCTGGGACCCAGGCTTCCCTCCCTCTGGCCGTCCGCAGGCACCCAGGACCGCGGGCGGCTTCTCCCGGGCCGGCCACAGCCGCAGGTGCCCAGGACCACAGGTGGCTTCACCCGGGCCCGGCTTTGTCAGGAAGAATGTCCAGAAGACGTCTAGTCTAATTGGCATATTACCCTTTTATTAGTATAGATTGCTCTCCTTTTTAGCCATTGCATTGTAATAAAGATATGTGATATTTTTATAACCAAATTTTTCTGATTGCTACCCTAAGAAATGTGAATACAGGGCTTATATTACCAAATAAGATCTGTCCTCTGTGGTTTCACACTCTAAAACAAGCTCTCTTGATGCAATGTTATAATCTTCTAGGTTTGGGAGGTTAACAAACCTTTTCTGTAAATGACCGAGTAGTCAGTATTTTAGGACTTGCAGTTTATACGGCCTCTGTCACAACTGGAGCATGATAGCAGCCATGGGCAGTCTATAAACAAACTAGAGGCCCAGTGCACAAATTCGTGCACCAGTGGGGTCCCTCAGCCTGGCCTGCATGATCAGGCTGAAACCAGCTCTCCGACATCCCCCAAGAAGTCCTGGATTGCGAGAGGGCGCAGGCCAGGCCAAGAGACCCCACCGGTGCATGATCGGGGCTTGGGAGGGATGCGGGAGGTTGGCCAGCTGGGGAGGGATCGCAGGAGGGCTCCAGGGCGTGTCCAGCCCGTCTCACTCAGTCCTGATTGGCCGGACCAGCAGCAAGCTATACTATCAGTCGGAGCGTCTGCCTCCTGGTGGTCAGTGCATGTCATAGCGATTGAGTGACCTTAGCATATCATTAGCTTATTACACTTTGATTGGTTGAATGGACAACCGGACACTTAGCCTATTAGGCTTTTATTATATAGGATGAGCATGGCTGTTTTCCCATAAAACTCTATGGAAACTGCAATATTTGAATTTCAAATAATTTTCATGTGTCTTAATTTTTTCAACCATTTAAAAAGGTAAAGGTCAAAAATTAGCTTTAGCTCTTGGGTTTTATTAAATGCCATGTCAGGCCAGATTAGACACACTAGCCATAGTTTTCTGACCCTTGTCCTAGAGTTTCAAATACTACTTGTAAACCAGGCTCTCTCCTGAATTTTACAAGATTTCCCAAGATCCACTGAATAGTCACCTAAAATTAAAGATGACAAAAATTAAAATAATTTTGCTCTTCTTGTCTCATGCCTGTTTTTCAACTTATAAAGCTTAGTTAAATGGCACCTACATCCACCTTATTGACAATGTGGAAAAGGGTCCTGAGACTGCTCTTATATAGGCCCTCTCACAAGGTTGGCCATTGTTGGTGTCTAGGAACTTGGAATTCTGGAGTGTTTTCACTGTTTCCTAACTCATAAGGCTGGTTTACTGTGCCTAAATTGTTTGCACAAGCAATGTGGTTTATGCTAAATACCTGCTTTCCTTTTGGGAGTCTGCAATTTTAGTCTGAGCTAGGTAGAGGGTACCAATGTGACTTTCCCCCAGTAAAAAATCTTGGGCACCAAGTCTCAGTCTTAATCCAACACTGGAGCACATCCTGTATTCGTTGTGGGGAGAGGTTTCTAGGAAGCTTACACCTGGTTTTCTCTGGACTTTGCCTTCATTAGGCCTTTTTTTCTTTTCTAATTTTACTTTGCATCCTTTCATTGTAATGAATCACAGTCATAAATGGGATTATATGCTGAGTCTTGTGAGTCCTCCTAGCAAGTCACCGAACACATTGAACCAAGCCAAAAACCTGAAAGTCATCTTCAGTGCCTCCTCTTCATTGCTCATTCATGTGATTTGACTGTATCTCTTAAATACCTCTCAAATTAGTCTTTCCTCTTCAATCTTTATATTCTTTCTTTGATTCAAACCCTAATCACAAGGCAATATATTCTTCAGCACTTACCTTCAATCTCTACCTATACAGTGTACCATAAGCATTTGTTTGTATCTGTGTGTGTGTGTGTGTGTGTGTGTGTGTGTGTGTGTGTGTGTGTTTACTGATATGTTTATTTGTATATTACTAGTCTGACCATATCACCCTCTGAACTGAAAACCATTCTGGGCACTTTACTGCCTAGAGGACAATTTAAACCTCTTAGCAGATCATTAAAAGCTTTTTGTGATCTGTCCAGTGCCTGTCCTTCTGGGCATCGGCCACTCTCAGCATACACTTGGTATTGTAGTCATACCAAAGCACAGCCATCTCTCAACAAGCTTTTATGCCCTAATGTCTGACCACTTGCTTTCTCTTCTCTTAACCAGAGAGGAAATTATTACACATTTTAAAGAACTTTGTTTCTAATTTGAAGTCTTTTCTGTTCTTCTAGGTAGCTTAGTGCTTCCTTCCATGTTGCTTCCAGAGCACTTTATGCATTCCATTTCATCACATTGTATTTAATTATTTATTCCATTTCTCTGCTCTCTTTCTAGACTGCAGTCCTTGAAGGCCAGGACTAGATCTTGTTTGCTCTAGCACAGGGCTGGCACTTAGTAGGTGGCAACCCATATATTTTCAAGAACCCGGTGTAATTTGTCCTCTAGTTGATGCTGTTATGTAAAGGAAGGAAGGGATGATGTGGCAATGTATATTTTCACTTCAAAAGTTTGCTTTCATACCAATCAGAAATAATATATGCACCCCTATGTTCACAGCAGTGCAATTTACAATAGCTAAGATCTGGAAATAGCCCAAATGCCCATCAGTAGATGAGTGGATGAATAAAGCTCAGTACATTTACACCATGGAATACTATGTAGCAGTAAAAAAGAAGGACCTCACTCTTTGAGACAGCATGGAGGGATCTGGAGAGTATTATGCAAAGTGAAATAAGCCAATTAGAGAAAGACAAGTATCACATGATCTCACTCATGTGGAATCTAAAGAACAAAATAAACTGATGAACAAAATAGATCCAGAGACATAGAAGCATGGAACAGAGGAAAGGCGGTGGTGGATGGGTGGGAAGAGAATAACCAAATAACCCATGGGCACAAGCAATAGTGTGGTGAAGGCCTGGGATGGAGGGAAGGTGGGGTCCAGAAAGGCTCAATGGGGAATAAAAGAGGACATCTGTAATACTTTCAACAATAAAGATAAAAATAACATTTTTTAAAGTTTGCTTTTAGAGAAGTTTATGGATTAAAATGAGTATATAGCTTAACACATAATTAGGGTACAATGAAAAAATTATCTTTTTTTTTTGTCTTATTGTGCAACAGAACCTCACTGCATTTGTATTATTATTTTACATAGGTGGAAATGGATATTGTTGAAAAACTGGTAAAAATGGTACCTTGTGAGCATGAAGATCTGCTGAATATCACTCTCCGGCTTTTATTAAACCTGTCCTTTGACACAGGACTGAGGAATAAGATGGTACAAGTTGGACTGCTTCCCAAACTCACTGCGCTCTTAGGTATGCTTTTTAAAAATTAATGATAGTGTTGCTTGGAATTTCCAACATCATTGGAAAATTGAGCAGTGTGTTGAAACGTCAGCTGAACAAAAATTATACACACACACACACACACATATATATACACATATGTGTGTGTGTGTGTGTGTGTGTGTGTGTGTAAAATCTTTGGGAACTTAAAAATGAACAATGAATGAAAAATGACACATGCCAGGATTCCCCTGGTTCTGTAGAATGCACTGGAATAGAAACTGTTAACTCTGACTTCATTTACCCATGTAAAAGTGAAATCAATGTGCAACTACATAGGGAAGCAAGAGGGAAAATTATTTTCTCTTCATTTTTTTAAAAAGCAGATATCATTTAAGTTCTTGTATGCTGCCATACTTTTAAAATACTCCTGGCAACTACACAAATTTGGTGAGGCTTTTTGTCATTAAGTAAAAAAGGGCATTTTTATATAGTGTGAGTTAGAAAATACTGCATTGGAGGATTCAGTTGATGATACATTTTTTCTTTTAGCTGTTAGGAAGAGATCTACATAGCAAGGATGGACTCAGGTGCTAACTCTTCTGTGTTTTTACATAATGCTTCTTAGCAGAGTATTATTCACCCTTGATCTTGGTCTGTTCAGTGTCTGTCTTTACAGGCAACTGCTACTCCCCAGCACATGCTGTATACTGTGTCCTTGCTGAGCCCTCAGAGTTCTCTAAACGAGCTCTTTTTATGCCTATGTGCCTGTTCATCTGCTTTTTCCTTCTACCAGGGATGCCACTGCCTCTACTAACCAGAAAGCTAATTCTCCCTTGTCTTTTAAGACTCTCTGTTCCTTTGTTTCAGTATTGCAATTTCATTCTTGTTTTGTAGCGTTCTCCATAGTCAAACATTTTGTAAGTTTCCAATAGTAGTGGGATAGTAGTGGAATGATTTAAAAATACGTTTATTCTTTGCTATCTAATATCTTTTAATCCAATCTTTCATTGACATCATCATTTTTTTTTGTAATACTATTATTAACATTTATTGAACATTTACTGTGCCAGTCATTTAGCTCTGTGCTTTAATTACATTATCTCATGGAATCCCTGTCTGAGATCTGTACTCAGGATTACATAGCTGATAAAAAGCAAAGCTCAAATTCCAACTCAGAGCTATCTGCTGCCAAAGTTGGATTTATTAACTACTATTGTAAACTACTATGTATAGTGATATTAAGTGGGCTATGATTAAATAGACTATGCAGAGCTATAGTTTAAAAATCCAGTTCTCCAAGTCTGCTTTAAAATAAAAAGTTGTTTTGAGGTTGTTGTTTTTTTGGTTTGTTTTTTTATAATCCTCACCTGAGGAGTGAGAATATGTTTTCCATTGATTCTTCAGAGAATAGAAGGGAGATGTAAGAGGAGAGAGAGAGACACACACATTGAATGGTTGCCTCCAATACGCACCCTGACCAGGGCCAGGGATTGCACCTTTAATCCAGGTACATACTTTTGACTGAGAATCAAACCTGAGACCTTCCAGTGTACAGGCCGACTCTCTAACCACTGAACCACCAGCGAGGGCTTAAAAATAAGTTTTAACTTATTTCTTGATCTTTTCTCAGAATAGGAAAACTTTTAATCTACTAGTCAGTCCAAGAACATTTGGTTAATTGGCACAGGACTTTTATTACACATTTTAGAAGAAATTATGTTGAGTAGTTTCGAGATTTGCTTTTGGAGAACCAAAGCAATACAAACATTAGTGAAAAAACAGAAAAACTTTAAAAGTAAAATTGATGGCCCAGCTGGTGTGGCTCAGTGGTTGAGCATTGGCCCATGAACCAGGAGGTCACAATTCACTTCCCATTCAGAGCACAACCCAGGTTGTGGGCTCGATCCCCAGAAGGGGGCATGCAGGAGGCAGCCAATCAATGATTCTCTCTCATCATTGAAGTTTCTCTTTCTCCCTTCCTCTCTTAAATCAATAAAAAATATTTTTTGAAGTGAAATTGATGGGTCTTGCATTTAATGATGTGACCCTCCATTTATCATAATCTAGCAGAATTATTATCAAACGTTAGGTCAGATTCTCAGTGTATGAAGATGAATTATAGTCCTTGCCCTGAAAGAATTCATAATCTCTTTGGTTTGTTCAAAATTCAGTCACCTACCTTTATGAAACATGATTTTAAAGAAATTTTTGGGAAATTACAGAATACTCATTTCATATTTTATTAACAAATATCCCTCTATTTTATTGCTCACAAGTCATTGAATTTAACTTAAGCATTTTCTTTTTTTTTTTCAAATGTTCATATATCCTTTGCTTAATAACTTTCTTTTTTTATTCAATATATTGGGATGACGTTGGTCAAAATGAACATGTAGGTTTCAGGTGTGGGTTTCTATGGTACAAAATCTATATATTGCACCATGTGCCCACCACCCAAAGTCAACTCTTCTCCTGTCACTTAATAACTTTCTTTAGTTCTTCCTTTTCATTCCACTTACAAGCCATGGAAGCAATGGCAGTCATTCATAAACAGAGAGGGTATCTACTGATCTTACAGGGTCAAGGAAAGGCAGAAAATGACCATATTGAACAGAAATCAATACACACTAGAGAAAGAACAGTGCCTTCAACATCTGTGAAGTGCTTCAAAATGTCTACAAGTTTACATCTATTACTTAGTTCTTTTAATTTAATTATTTTAATGGCACTGTTATTTTCTACTCTTTTTTCTTTAAATTATGGGTTTTAATAAGCTTCTGTAGGGTATTTATAAGGTGAGCCTCTAAAAAAAAATGTTCCAAATCCCAAGTAACCGATTCAATATGAACTTTTGGAACATAAAACCATGCTGTAAACTTTATCATGTCCCCAAAATGGCCCCTTTTATCCGTCACTTCCCAGGAAAAATCTACCTAATATATTAGGAGGATAAGGCTATGATTATTAATAAACAACCCTCAGATCTTAGTAGCTTAAAAAGGAGCAATTGTTTATTTCTTGCTCATATTGCATGGATGAGTGGAAAGTGCTGGTCCATGTTAGCATCAGTCAAGGGCACAGACTGGTAGAACAAGAAAAGGGAGAATTGCAAACTTCTCTTAAAGGCTTCCACTTGGAGTGATAAATATTTTTATTTACATTTCTATTGATGAAACTAAGTCACGTGACCATGCTGTACTTTAAGGGGCTGGGTAAGTGTTTGCAAGGATTAGAACTGGAACATTGGTAACAAGCAGCCTAATGATCCTAAAAGGTGTTTTTTTAACTTCTTGGAATTTTAGCTGGGTTTCCAGTATTAACTAGAATCTCTTAAAAAATACACTCTGAGGTTGGTGGGGGGGAGCGTAATGGGGGAATAGGGACACATGTAATACCTTAATCAATAAAGAAATTTTTAAAAATATACTCTGAGACATTTTAGCAAATACTGCCATATGTACTATAACTAGCAACTGTAGTAACACAGAGCATACTGATTAAAAGCTAGAATTATGGAGCCAGACTATATGACTTTGAATATTGTTGTTATCACTTACTTGCTATGTGATATTTTGCAAATTACTTAACCCATATGTCAGTTTTCTCATTTCCAGTATATAGATAAGAATTGTACATATTAATAGAGAAAGGTTGCCAAAACCGGTTTGGCTCAGTGGATAGAGCGTCGGCCTGCGGACTCAAGGGTCCCAGGTTCGATTCCGGTCAAGGGCATGTACCTTGGTTGCGGGCGCATCCCCAGTGGGGGGCGTGCAGGAGGCAGCTGATCGATGTTTCTCTCTCATCGATGTTTCTGGCTCTCTATCCCTCTCCCTTCCTCTCTGTATAAAAATCAATAAAAATATATTAAAAAAAATAGAGAAAGGTTAATTAGATAGTGCAGTAAATGTTAGGGAATTATACGTATGTTAAATTATTATAAAAATACACAGAATACAAATAATAGCTAGAAATGGGTCTTTTTTAAAGTTTTCCAGGCTTACACCATTTTATATGCAGGTCTTTTCAAATGGATTACATCCTTCTTTTGTTAAATATATTCTTAAATTTTCCTTAATGACATGAACATAATTTAAATTTTTATTGAGAGGAGTATAGTATACTAGTTAAAACTAGAGGCTTTGGAGCCAGAGGGCCTGGGTTCAAGTGCTCTCTGTTAGCTGTTGCCTTTGTTATCATTGATTCAGGTTTGCAATTCTGGAGATAATTTATTATACAGGGCTACAGATGTTACTGTGCTCAAGTATTTCCCCTTGTTGAATGGCCCCTGAATGCCATGTATTTTAATTTTTATATGCAGTTTTCCTGTTTCCCCTCTTGTCCTTGGCTGTCACTTCTCATTTCTTCTGCACTAGCAGCAATTCCATAGCAGCAATTTTCCTCTCCTCTAATAATATAGTTCTAATCTCCTGTGGTCTTGGAAACCGACAGCTGAACTTATTTGAAGCGTATACTTTGTTAAAAATGAATTCCAAATGAATGCCGGAAGGGTTCTCTTCCTAATCATGTTCTCTTCCTAGTAATGTTTATTGCATGGACTTTGCAACATTTCTTTTGACTGTGAAGAAACCCATTTTGCTTGATTATGCTCTCTGCTATGTTCAAAGAAATGTTATTCAGTGTATAAATGATTTTCTGATAAGTAATTATTAGGATGGTCATTTTTACATTTGTCAATGTAAATGTTACTTGTGTGGAAAATTAAATCATTAACTCCTAACACAATAAACTAAGCTTCTCAATTGAGTAATGATATGTTTAATATATCTGATCTTTTCCCATTACAATTATATAGACGTAGTAAGGAAGTATTATAAAGAGCAGATTTTAAAGGAATAGGAAATCATTCATCTAAAGCAGAGACTTTCAAACATCTTTTACCCCAGTCTACAGTAAGATACATTTTACATTACAACTGAATAATCACACGTTTGTGTGATGTGATGTGTATATGTATGTGCATATATCCATATGTGTATATTAATATACATGATATTTTAATTATCTATATTATATATTTAGTTTAATATATGTAATTTTAAGTGTCACAAAGACGTATTTACCATTTCTATGTGTCATGCTCTATATTTTCTTTTTTTTCTATTTTTTAATTCTACTTATGACTTACTCATTGATTTTATGTTCTCTGATTGATTTTTATGTTCAGTTGAAAAACATTGAACTAAGGAAGTGATTAACTTCTTTCCCTTTAAATCTTCAGAACTATCACTGTCTCTGCTGGACTTTTAATGTGTTTGTCAGTTGATAATCTAAATTTTTCCAGGTTATTCTTTGACAAATACTTGGAGTGATTACAGGGGAATGAAATTTTTTTTTAAGTGGATAAAACCTTCTGTAAATCAAATAGTTAAAGAATTCGGGCTGCATTTTCTTCACTCTGTAGTCATGGAGAAGGAATTAAAGAGCAGGCAGTAGAACATGAGTGGCCATTTATTTCATTAGAAATAAATGCATTGTTTAATATATGTTCATGTTGACAGGTGACTGAATTAAAGAATTACCCATTTTATATACAGAAATTATTTATTTTTTAAAAGATGCAAAAAATGCAAAGCACTGTTGTAGAGCTATACATGTGGTAGAACTTGTCAGAAGTGACTTTCAAGGGATGCTGTTTCAACTGGAAATGCTATCAGATTTTAAGTAGGTTTTTTATTATTATTTGGGGACCCCATAACTGAAAAATCTTTTTATACTTAATAATAGATTACTTTAACTAGAGTACAATGAATCATGAATCTTTCGGATTCCAATAAAGCTGTGCTGCGTGAACATTTAATCTCCTTCTCTTGTATCCTGAAACATTTAACTAGTACATTGCGACCCCTGCTGTTGTGAGAATTGCTGAATAACTGAAAAATATATATATGTAATGGAGGAAGGTTTTGTGATCTGAATAATTATTACAGGCAAAGGAGAATTTGTTATGGTTCAGCTCTTTTGCCATGTGAAGCTCTGAGTGAATGGTAATTCAATATTGCCAACATTTATTTTAATATTAATTTATTATATAAAGCATTTCATTTAAGAATTTTTACTTTTTTTCCCTTTGACATCAGGGACACAAAGAGAAATAAGAAATTTTAGAAATTATTATGTAAACTTTTCTCCGACTTAATCTTGAAATTGGTTGATTTGAAGAGTTTTCATATTTTCTGAGGCATAGAGAATGGTATTCTCTCTTAAAATGTTTCAAAAATTGTATTTGAATTTGTAGAAAACCTATATTGAAATATTCCTTTGTTTTTCTTTTCTTAAATACCACCAAAATTATTCATTTTTTATTTTATTTTTTGATAATGTTTTTCATAAGGATCCTAAAGTTATCTCTGCCTAGTTCAGTATCAGTTACAAATCTTTTCAGTTCTTTTCATAGTTACTTATACCTAATAACTTTATGATTTCATTTGGGACACCTATCATAGCCAATGGTTTATGTCATAGCAAATGTAATTATATGCAAATTGAATTGGACTTAGAAAACTTGGCTTTAACTTATCCAATTGATAGACAGTTTGTTCAGGTTTTTATGATATTGAATTAACTTTTTTTAAGTGCTTAAAGACTTTTTTGGCTCATCTAAGAATCAGATCATTTAAAAATACATTTTCTTGTCATAAGTCCTAAAGCCATTTGACCTTGATGTGTCTCAGGAGTGCTTCCTTATGTCAGAGTATACTGGGTTGGTAGATGGCAAGGAAATTCCTTGTCACACTGTATTCTTCATTTCCCTGGAGAATGCACTGATAGTGTTTCAAAAGCAGCTTGAAAACTAAATCTTTTTAGCTTTTTGTCTGATGCACCAGGCAAATAATGTTTTTGCACCTCTCAGTTACTTTAGCTGGATATTTCTTAAGCTGAGTATTGTTTGATGTGCTTGGGAATGATTAGCATAGAAGCAAGCATAAATAAATGTACAGTGGAAATGTGTTCTTTGCAACAATCTACTTCATCACGACATTAGTTCATGCATAAAGTGTAAATATCACATGATAGAGACAGTGTAAAACAGAGTGTATATTTAATTTTATTTTTAAAACTACCAGATTTCACTGGTGAACTCTTTTAGACAATTTTGAGTTTGTTTACATTTTTTTCTTTGTGAATGATATTAATATGTTTTTTAAATTGAGTAATGTTCTGAATTCTCATGACAGCTTTTCAATTTTTAACTTGACTTCAAAGGGATTTAAACTCAAGGGAGTAAGCCTTATAAAATATACAGGTTTCATCAGACATATGTGAATTTTATCATTTGTTAAAATAAATATGGAATAGGCACAGCCAACCTAATGTTTAGGAGACTAGATAGCTGCCTGCAAATTTCAGGCAGTAACCACTTTCCACAATTTTGCTGCTATTTTCTAAGTCTCCCCTGTTTGTGAAGACATTGTAGGAATTCAGTGGTTAGCGCATCCGTTTTCAAACTTTTGGTCTCAGGATGCCCCTTCATACTCTTAAAAATTATTGAGGATCCCCCAAGAGCTTTTAATTATGAGGAGTTATATCTATGAATATTTATGGTCTTCAAAATTAAAACTGATAAAAAATTTATATTTATTCATTTTAAAATAACCTGCTACAAGTTGACATAAATATTTTTATGAAAAGTAATTTTTTTCTAAAAAGAGAGGCTTAGTAGACAACAGCTGGCTCGTATATCTACTTAGCAATCTGTTGTGATATCATATATCATTATGTCATGTATATCATGTCATGTAGCCTTTTATTTTTAAAAAAATGCGAATTTAAAAAAGGAAAATAATATATTAGTACTGTATTGTTGTTAAAATGGTGTGACTTTGTGGATCTCCTTTAGGAGTCCTCAGAGCACACTTTGAATTAGAGCATTCCTTTAAAGCTTTTAATTCCTATTAAGTGAAAACACTCCTGGTAGTAATAATTCACAAGGAGTCTTAAATTAGCTGCTTAAATACAGCTAGAAGACATGTTTGGTTTTGCCAAACTATATTTTCTTAATCTTCTTTTTGGATTTCTAGGCATGATCCAAACACTCCCATTCCCTATAACCCTTATTTTCTCTTAATTCTAGACATTTAGTTACATTTCTTACCTTGCTCTTTGGACATCTGCATTTTCAGCAACTCACATCTTACTCATTTTTTTGGTGCTTTTTGGAGGGGTTGGGGAATGCATGACATGGTGTAGGATTGTGAAGATGGAAGACCCTTAGCACAGAGGGATGGCTGCATACAATAAATTCTGGGTAATTAACAATACTAGACTTTTAATGCTGCACAACAGTCATATTTTCTTTGTCTGGTCATTCACCCACTCTCCTACATGAGAATTTCATTTCTCTACTTTCTCCTCACAAATCCAACCTCATTCTCATCCTCGTTCACTGTTCATTACCTTTTTTTGCTTCCCATTTCACTGAGAGAGTAGAAGCAGTAAGAGAACATCCAAGAGTTTCTGCTGCCAAACTGTATCTGTCTATACATTGCTTCTCCCCATTATTATGGATAAACTTGCCCCTACCTTACATAGGCTAGCACTTCCTTCTTCCCCGTTCCCTCTCACCTACTCTAGCTCCTTTCGCCAGAAATTCCACTTTCTCCTCATTTCTTTAATTTTTCCCCACTCTAGTAGATCATTCCCATCCATATACAAATATGCTGTTCCTCTATCTTAATAAAAATTCCCCTTGACTCTCACTTTACTCTTTTACCTTCCAGCTATCATCACATTTCCTTTCTTTGCATCATTGCAAAGTGCCTCAAAAGAGTTGTCTTCATTTCCTGCCTCCATTTCTCTTTTTACATACATTTATATCTTTTTCTGTTTGCTGTCTGCTGTTCTCTCCCTGACTCCTATCTCCTCTCTCTCTTCCTCTCTCTCTCTTTCTTTCTCTATCTTTCGATTCCTTCCCTCAGTGTTCTATACTCTTTTTAATCTTTTTAAAAGTCCTTTTAAAAAAATTATTTATGGATTTGAGAGAGAGAGAAATATCAATTTGTTGTTCCATTTATTTATGCACTCATTGGTTGCTTCTTGTATGTGCCCTGACCAGGGATCGAACCTGCAACCTTGGTGTATCAGGACCATGCTCTAACCAACTGAGCTACCTAGCTAGTGCTCTTTTTAATCTTTTGCAATCAGGCTTTATACCCATTTTCCCCTCTCCTCCCCTCCCCCAAACACACACACACAGCCAATCACACTACTCTGATCAAAGTTCCAGTGACCTCCACATTACTAAACCCAGTTCACAACATTCACATTCAACTTATGAACAGTATTTGATACAGTTCTCTTCTCCTTTAACCTTTTCATTGATTTTCCAGAACACAGGACTCTCTGCTATTTTTCCAAAGTACCCAGCTCTTCTCAGTCTTCCCTCTGCCTCTACCTCATCTCCCCAATCTCTAAGCATAGAATACCCCCCACCCCCCAAGACTTAGTCCTTAGGCTTTTTCTATATCTGTACTTACTCCTTTGGTGACTTTATCCATTCCACTTAAATATTCTGCCTTTACTGAATAAAGATAATTTCAGCCCCTTCTCTGTTTTCTTATTCCAACATTACCACTTGGATGCCTTATAAGTACATGAGATTTAACACATTCAAAATTATGCTACTGACCCTCCCACCCCCAATCCTCCTTAAACCCTTTATTTTCACAATCTTTTCCATCTTCATAAGTGGAAACTTCCTCTTCCAAGTTAACTGCCCAAAATGGGGGAAGTTTTATCCTTGAATCCTCACTTTCCCTCTGTCCCTACATCCAATTTGTCAGATCAGTCAGCTCTACCTTCAAAATATAGCTGCTTACCACCCTGATCCCAGCCATTATCATCTCTTTCCTGTTTTAATGCAGTAGCATCCTAACGGGTCTTTGGGCTTCCTCCCTGGCCTTAGTCTTTCTTTAACAGCTCACAGTGATCCTGTTAAACTTTAAATGAAATAATGTCATTTCTCTGCACAAAACTTTCCATGACTTCCCATCTCAGAGGAAGAACTAAACTCCTTATAAGGGCCTGTAAGAGTTACATGTTCTCTCCCATCTCTTTACCTCTGTAACTGCATCTTGTAGCACTCTCTCTCTTGTTCTTTCTGCTAAAGGCATATTGGCCTCTTGGCTATTCCTTAAACCCAGTAGACACTCCTACCTCAGAACTTTCGCACTTCCTGTTCCTGCTGCCTAGATCTGTTCTTTCCTAGTTTTTTGCATCATTCATTTTCTCACGTCCTTCAAGCTTTGCTTTCAAATGGCTGTACTTAAAATTTCAATCCCTGGCTCCTGATTCTCTCTTTCTCATTTTTTATTTTTCTCTGCAATACTTAATCACCACATAATGTATCTTTCATATCATTACCTTATTTCTTTTGTCACTATCCACCCACCATCACCATCATGCCCCAGGCCCCAAAGACTGCAAGCTCCATGAAAATGTCGAGTTGTGCCTGGCATAGCATAGGTTCTCAGTAAATATTGGTGGGTGGGTGGGTGGATTAGTGTATGAAAGGGACACATGAAAGAAGTGAACTTCAAAAGAGCTGAGCTTGAGTCTTCTTCCTTCCCTTCACTCTTTAGCTAAGTGGCCTTAGGAAAGTAAATTAATCTTCACTGAGCCTTCTGTCTTGTTCAGAAAATAAGGGAATAAAATAAGACCGAGGTCATAGGACTGTTATGTGAAGCAGATGAGAGAATTCATAGAAAGCCTTGTATAAATGTTAGTTATGACAAGGAGGCAGAAAGGAAGGGGAAGGCTTTACAGGATAATGGTTGCTGAATGAAAAGCGTCAGGAGCACAGAAAAAGTCTTCTTGCTTCATAGTTTTGACTATTTCTAGGGGTTTGTTTCAAACATTGCTGTAATTTCACTTTTATTATTTGAGGTAGATATCTTGAGTGAATTGTGTAAATTCAGGGCAGGAATCTTCTAATAGAGTGATACTCGAAGTATCACTGGCCTGCAATGAGTAAATCTAAAAATTGAGAATAAGTATTCAGACACAGCAACTTAGTTAAATAAAATTATCTCTTCTGAATATAATAATACAAATTTTGAACTTCTATTTTGCATATCTTTTATTTAATTACATTTTTATTATACTTTACAAAAGTATTGGTCTTTGACACATTTAGAGGAAAAATAAAAAACTGGCCCTACACCACAGATAGTTTGAGAAGCATTATTTAGATGAAATGGTGGGTTTGATCTTGGATTAGCATACTGTTCTTTTAAAGTATTCAAAAGTCCATATAATGTTGAAGCCAGCATCACAAATGACCATGCCTTGCCAGACTTGCTTAGTTTATTTATGAGCAGAGATCAGAATGTTTCTAAAAATTAAGGAATTGGTAATGTTACCTAGAGATGTTGCTAAGCTTTTCAGTATTTATAAAAATTGTAATAGCTAAAGGTCAAACTCATACTCAATAAATATTCATCAAGTGCTTAACTTGTATTAGGCACTTTAGCATATAATCTATGAATCCATGTGTATGTTAGCTACCAAAGTTAACTATCTCAGACAACTTTGTTAAAGTTGGCCTTTCCTCAACAGAGCCACGCTGGTCAGTGTTTATGTATGGCGCTGAATATACAGGTATGAAAATTTGAACCATAGTTCAAATCTTGATTCAAATCCCTATCTGTATAAATTTTGACTCTTCTGCATTTGAGGTGTGTCCATACTAATTTGCATGGCTGGTTTGTGCTTCACCAATGTTATTGGTGATGGCAAGAAAATGAGGATTCCCAGGTTCAATAGCACACCATTATGCCTGCTTCACAATTCCACATGAATCATTTCACAAAAGATCCTGATTTTAGTCAGAGTACTATTAGACTGTATTCTCCTCACCAAAAAATAAATGAGAGTTTCTGAGGTTTTCTAAATTCACATATTCTGGGATGGGACCCAGAGTGGTTTTGAGAGGAGGAGTGGCACCTGATACATCTTGATCTGTATTACCTTAGGTAATCTGGGTTTCAGGACATTTCCAAGGCTGTAGAAAGGTTTTATCAGCATGTCAGGAGTCAGACCAGGTCAAGAGTTAAGTGATAAATGTTTGATTTCTTCCGATTAAGACAAGTCTGATTTCCCTTGCTGTTGGAGATGGCCAGAGCTGGACTCTAAACTTTGATCACTTAAAAATTAAGGATTATTTTCTTTGACCATTCTGTCATAGGTCCTTAAAAGAAAATTGGAAAAGTTAAGTTCTGGACATCTTTGAAATTCCTCCATAATGTGAAATTCACTTTTTCCATTACATATCAATATGACTTAATTTTTAGTTTATCAGAACCATCATAAAATGAAGAAATAAAACTTACCTTTATTTTGTGAAGAGAGCAATATTTTATAAATGGCCTTTTCTAACTTGATTATTAAAAACTGTTTGGAAATGGTCAAAATAATGTTTTCCAAACAGGAGGTGTTTTCTTTTTTTTCTTTTTTTAAAGTAGGTTGCCTTTATGAAGGTTTATTTAAGAAACTTAAAGTAGATTTTGTTTAATAACTTCATTTAGCCTGTTTATTACAAAACTGTTACGGAATTTCACACATCTGTTTTGGAACGCAGGTCCTCATAGACTACTGCACTGTTTCTCAATTTTAATAGACCTCATTATCCTATAAATAAACCTACATTTTCTTACCTGATCAAGTGAGCAAACAATAGGGGTTAGATGTGGCAAACGCTTTAACAAAAAGCACATGTCTAGCCGTCAGGGTGAGGTAGAGTCATATCAAGATTGCTTGAAGTTATTAATGGCAGTAAAATTTATGCTTCCTCCTGTTTTCCCAATTAAATCAAGAAGCCTTTTTTCTTAAGATTCTTCTATCACCAGCTGGTTCCAATACTCAGTGTGTGAATATTGCCTGGGGTGTCTCCATTTCTAGATGGTAAAGGCTGACCAAAGCACATTAAGTCAATGATGGGGACCTGTAAACTAGAAAGCAGGCATTGTTACGGGCTTTATTTTGGTCCTTATCATTTGTACCACAAGCATGCATATTTTGTAGGATATATTATAAAGAAGTTGTTGTGGTATGCTCTGGATATAATAAAAAGACAAGGTAATAAAATAACTGAAAATATTTTAAAAATAAGTTAACATGGCAAAATGTACAGTTTTACATACTAAACAGGAATGAAAATGCATCAAAAGTGTTGGATTTTAGAGCACTTATTAAGTGAATGTCTATTAATGTAATAGCTATTGAACTTAATGGTAGATTTATAATTTCATTTTCTTAATACTTTTTAAGTTAAATAATTGGACACAAAATCATTTATCCATGAATCATTGTACCACAAAACTATTGTTACACTTGTTTTCAGACTGGTCATTGTAACCTATAAATTGTCACTCCCCATCCCCCCTCAACTCATGGTTAAAAACACTTGGTTTTTATCTATTTATCTCAAATCTGTACTAGATTTTATTGTGAACAAGTGTATTATAAAATAGGAGACTATCCAATATAGTTCCATTCTTAAAAATTGGTCTCTCCAATTTCAAGTTTTAATAGATTAAACATGAAATTATGTGGAAACATGTACCAAAGATGTTCTAATGTACCTTCAGTATACTTTTAAGTATATTTCACTGTATTCAATATATATGTTCAATAATTGTTGCAATTATCTTTTAAGTGGTGGTTTTGCCTGTGGCATTTTAACTACATTGATAAAGCTTTAAGGGTTCTGACTCTATAGAAAACTTAAAGACACATGTGATTTTTGAACTATGTTGTACTCACATAGACTTTCTAGGGGTAAAATATGGCCTTAATGCTACACTATTCTAATAGAAGGGTGCTTATATTCCCACTTCTCTTATCTTTTCAAGGAGCTTTGTGACTTCAAAGGGAGTTTTCTACTTTGAATGAAGACATGGAGTGTAGAAGGGAATAAGAATCTGGCTAATGATGTTGCCCATAACTTGTGTTCTCACTCTGTTTTTACAAAGTGTTGGGCTGGGTCTACTGCAGAAGCGGAAATTTGGCCTCGAGTTCTGGTGTTCAGAACTCATATTTCTGCATGACTGAACTGTGAACGGAAAATCCCAAGTGCCTTACAAAATTAGTGGCTAAATGGTGTTTTTACTAATCACTTCAGAGATGAAAAAACTGAAGACATTTTAAAATTCAAAACCCATCAGCATGCGTTTGCCCTGTAATTGGCAGAATATTGATTGTGAGAGCAGCCCGGAGAGCTGATTTTTTCCTCCTTCAGCTGTTCCAGCTGAACTACAGCTGCAAATTTCTTTAAAGAGAAAGAAAGACAAAACCTCTTGACTGTATTTTATAAGTGCAGTAATTCCCACAAAATCAGTTACTGGAGTTAATGACCAGTTTGTTAAGGCATTAACTGCCCTCAGCTGGGAATGACCAATTTTGGAAGAATGGCTGCACAACTGCTAAGATAATTCAGGAACACTTTCAAATAATGATCCAGCTAATTAACGGTGAATTCCTGTGGAAATCCTATCGAAGTACTTATGACCTCTGCATTTAATAGCCAGTGAGTTCATCATGATTCATGTTTATTACCATAAATACCAAAAGAAGTGTAATGACTAGGCCATTTTTTTTCCAGCCAGGCCTTATTACTTGAACAGATTTGACTAATCCACCTCTACTCATTAAGGCCTAGTTCTCAAAAAATTCAGTCTTTTCACTGCTCTGCTCAGAACTCACAGGGCCTTTGGTGCTATGCCAGCACACTTACTATTGGCAGCCTGTTTTTACTTGGGATGCTGTTAGGGAATAATTGATGTCTATAAGTCTTAAAGGAGCCCTTTTGAAATGCCTGCCATTTGTAGGATGTGGAGGAATCATAGCTGGTTAGCTGGAGTTTATGGTTCTCCGTCATGAATTCTTAGGAGAAAATCATACCCTTCAGTCCCTCGAATTCATTTAGGATATACAAGATTGTTGGGTGGTGGTTTGTTTGTTGTTTTTTGGTGGGTTTGTTTTTTTTGTTTTGTTTTGTTTTGTTTTGTTTTGTTTTTGGTTGTTGGTGTGTTTTTTTAGGTTTATGGTTTAGGAACTAAGATATCCTTTCTTTCAATGAATAAAGATTATTAACTTATAATAAAGGATAAGCTCTTATTTTACTTGGACCATTTAATCTCTCTTAATGGCTGTTTATTGCTACATGATCTGAAAATTAGCCTGTAAGTAATAATAAGTGTTGGCAGCCAGAAAGCCTCTACTTTCTATATGCAGCTGTGTTTGAAGAAATGAATTCAGGTTATTTCCAGATATTCACTCTTCTCTCTCCAGGTATTCTCTTTTCTCCTAAAATAGTTTGCTTTTGTTGCAGCTGTCAGATATCTGCTAGATGTCATAAGGTTATAGGCTGTATTTTTATCAAGTTAATCATTTATATAATTATTGAATCAATGAATAAGGTACCTGTGGTTTACATGCTGTAATCTTCATTCATATATTGCAATTCTTTAGACTGTAGAGAATAAAGGAAATATGTGGCATGTAACAAGATTGAATTAGAATCATCAAGGTAACATCTGGGTAACAATACCATTTATGAATTATTTACATTTTTTTCTGAATAAAAGGGCAAGTGTCAGTTGATGTCTTTTTTCATTTCTTAAATAAATATAAAAAGGGATGAAAATAAGATTTATAGATATTTGCAAATCAATTGATTAAATTCTAGGGAACCTTTACCCAGACAAAATCTAAAAGACATATCAGCAATGTGGGTTATATAGACTTCCGAGTACAGTATTGTAGTCCCTTAGATCTGTCATCACCTCCTTTCACACTTTCCTCAAGGAAAACATGTTTCTGGTGTAGTGCTAGTCATATTCCAGTTTCTTTTGTTCAGTTGTACTCAGCCCAAACAAGGGGGGGAAACTCCTATAGGTTTTATTTGCCTGGCACGTGCTGCTTAAAGATATATGAAGTAATATAGCTAGTTGGGAGGTTTGTCTTCAGTATTTTCAGACTTATCTCTCTGTGTCCTTTCATCTTCCTAATTGCCCATCCTCCATGACCATTCCCCACTCTAGGAGAGAAGTTAAGTTCTATTACACCCAAGAAAGTATGAAAGAAGGAAGAGATTCGTGTTGGTGGTGGTGGTGGTAGTAGAGGAACATGCACTGATGACAATAATCTGTACTGTAATGATTTCCTTTTCTCCAGTTTATTTTTGTTAAGGAGTTTATAACCCGTTGAGAATGAGAGAATAATGAAGAGTTCTTATCAGAACGGAGCCTTGTAGTATGGGGTGACTCTCCTAAGCCCGTACTTCTGAGACAGCATAGCCTTATAGGAAAGTGTTAATAACATATTTTGATTTAAAAATAAGGATGGGGAGGTCAATTTTATAGTGGGCTACTGAAAATTATTAATTCTTAGGTTTGGGCCTAATTTTTTATCCAAAAATATATCTTTCAAAATATACATTTTCTCTTGGAATTTTGTAATATTTCACAGATAGTTTGCTCCAAACTTGGGAATTGAAATAGGGAGCTTGAAATATTTTCTAGAAGAGGGTTACATAAGGATTTGATTCAGTAGTTTAAATTTTTAATGCATTAATTGGAGTGAGTTATACCAAAAAAGTTAATCATATAAATATCAATCACCATTTCCATGATTTCTTATTCCCAGGCAATGAAAACTACAAACAGATAGCAATGTGTGTACTTTACCACATAAGCATGGATGACCGCTTTAAATCAATGTTTGCCTACACTGACTGTATACCACAGGTAAGTCGTTTCAGTGTTTTTAAAAAGAAGAGTCAGTTTTTTTTCACTTTTCTCTCATTTCCCAGATGTCCTTTTCCTGAAAAAAAATTTTTTAATCCATTATAATATAAATTTGGTGTAAGTACAGAACAGTATAAAATGAAAATAACTTTGTTATCCCAAATGCAGAGATAATCATTTAACTTTTTGGTACATTTCCTTTACATTGTTAGAAGAATAATATATTGGGATTATATGCTCTATATAATTACACACTGCTTTATTTACCACACAGACCATAAGTATTCTCCCATGTCATTGAATATTCTTCAAAAATTTCTAATAGTTGTATAACATTTTGTTGTGTAAATGTACCATAATTTAAATATTATTAAATTGTATGTTTAGTTTTTTTTCTAATTTATCACATAAAAACAGAAGTAAAGGTATGTAAGCAACTGAAAAAATGTGGGATAAATATTATAGTATACAAATGCTTATCCATATCTCTGATTTTTTCTTTAGTTTAAATTCCTAAAAGTAGAATTACTAGGTCAAAAAGCATGAACACTTTTGTATTTGACGCATTGTGGCTAAATTACCTTCTAAGAAGACATAAGTTTATATTTCCAGCTAACATTTCACTTTTAGTAACACTGGATATTATCATTTCTCTAAAAATGAAGTACCTTTTTATTTACATTTCTATGAATATTGGTGAGATTGAACATTTTTATGTTTTTATCCATATTATATTATAAATTATTCCTTCATGCCTCTTGCCAGTTTTTTCATTGTCATGTTAATATTTTCATGATTAGTAAATAAGATATAGATAGATAACTATTTGAACTCTGTCATATTACAAACATTTCCCAACTTTGTCAATTGCCCTTAATTCTATTATGGTTGATGGTTTTAAGTGCTTTGCATTTGCTGATGGGAAAATGCTTCATAAAAATTTTTTATAGCACTATTCTCAGTTGCTTGATACATTTTATTTTATATCTTAAAGTCTACCTGAAAGAGTTTAGTGATTTTTTTTTTTTGCATGGACTGTAAGTGTAGAGATTTTATACATATGATTTTATTCTTAGGGAATTTACATTCAGAGAATAACTAATGTTCCATTAATCTTTATTAAACTGAGCTCTAGTAATTTGATTATCTGTATTAAAACACTGGTTGGGTTGATTTTAATATTACATTATTTTCTATAAAATGATTTTCTAAAATAGATAAAGGAAAATTACAGGATGTATAGTACACAATAAAATAACACTTTTAAAAGCACTTTAGAATATGAATAATAGTTTATACTTATTAAAAGTAATTGCTCTTAAGATTCCTAAAAGGCACTTTCTTGTTAGCATAATGTACGTTATTAAATTTGTATTACTAGAAAAGTAATAAGTAATAAAAAGAGGCCATAATTTCTCTGTTTATTAATTGAACATCCTTCTGTTCATCCCAAATCAGTAAGAAAATTCTAAAATTGAATTTTGTATTCCAGAATTTTAACACTTTATCTACATACTATTAAAAACTGATAAACTCTCAAGGATAATTTTTTAGCCTTTTATGTCAGGAGATAAGCTAGTTATGTGTGTTTATAGGAAATAGACTTCCTTTAAAGAATATACAGCATATTTTATCTAACAAGGCAAGGCTTCTTACAGAGATAACACATGTCAGACTGTAGCCAATGTGAAGTGTAATCAAGCTTTTTGTCAAACAAGTTTTCAATAAAAGAGTAGCCATGTCAGAGGGAGATTACAGGTGATTTACTACAGTTTCACTCCACATGTTCCCAGGGTCTCTCCTTTGCAGTTTCAAAGGGTGTTTCTTTTTCAATCCCATTTAGTGTCAGAACTTCATTGACTACAGGATATGAATTGGAAAGCAGCCAAAAAAGAATAATATTCTTGCCTAGATTGACTGTTTTTATCCAGATTATAGTTTTTAAAAAAATTAAATAGAAGAGAAATGTAAACTAAAAAGGGATGGAAACTTATTTTGTTGAATCTTGAATTTGGAGTTACCCTTCTCTCATAGAATGTGTAATCTCAGACATGAAATATAAATCTTTATTTTAAATAAAGAATCATAAATAAAAACCTATTTATTTACCTTTGAGACATTTTATTATCTATTTGTTGATAATTTTATGTGTAGAAAATTCTCTCAGACCTTTTAGAACAATATTTATGCATGTTTTCTTGCCAGATAATTTTCTAACATCAAACATTTTTGCAATAAGGTTTTCAGAAAATTTATGATGTATATTTTATTAACAGAATCTTCTAAAACTCTCTTAGTATTTAACATTTAAAACTTCAACCCTAATAGGATTAGGTGAGGTTATATTATCAGATTATGTCATAAACATCCTGAAGCTTTTTAGTATGAAGTCACATTATGAGAAACCAAATGATACTCTAGAATATATTTGTTCCTAAAGTGCTATGCAGCCTATAACTTGTACTTTACAGGGCTCAATTTTGATATATTTAGGGAAAAGTTGACATGACTTGATATGCTACCCAGTTCCAGGTTCATTATAAAATAGAAGAATCATCAGAAGCATATCTGGAATTCAATTTAATTTCTTCGGGAATTAAAAAGTCCTTTCATAGTTATTGGCTTTTTGAATTAATGTTTAAAACACCAGTAAAGCTTTAAGCTTCTTTGTGACAATAGATTTATTATTTACTTAAATAAAACTATATCTGAGGTTCAGAATATTTTAGAGTTAATATAATACTCTCTTCACTTTGAGATTATACATATTTTTATTTAGTGAATATGGTAAAAAAAAAAAAAAAAAAAAGATGGTCAAGTATTGCAAATAAATTTTTCAAATGAGAAGGCTAAAATCACTTTGAAAATGGGAAAGCAAAGATTCAGCACTCATTCATATCAGTGACCAGAGTATGTAGTATGTCATATTCTTTCATTACATTAGAGATATATTAAGGTGCTTTTCTAAGCTGTAAAACACAAAGTAAGGTACTATTAGTAAAATAGCAGATCTTTTTCTCATTATTTTGGATCCATTCAGAGTCCAATTTAAATACTGCTCTTTTTATATGTGTTTTATAGGTTAAACCTATAATTAGATTAGAGTTTACTTTTGAAAATGATTTAACATTCAGCATAGTTGATTATTTATTCAGTGTGCCCTATAATGTCTTTCAATATTATCTTGCTTTGTTTCTTTTGTACTTTTTTATTGCCTCTAATTATCCAATATATCCTAATTTTTTTTTCCTATTATTGTCAGTATTCTGCAAAATTTTGGGGCCAGGGCAAGTCTTTTCTTTACATACGATGTTAATGGTCTCAGTGGGTAAATTGTTTTAGGTAAGCATACTTGGGATAACCAGGAGTTAATAGTTGTATTCTAATAATAGTTAAAAGTACACATTAACAGTTCATTGTTATTTAGACCTCTAAGATGCATGTTTTGTTTAAATAGGTGCAAATGCCATCCAGATGCTTATAAAAGTATTTATTGGTAATAGAGTGGCCAATCAAAGTACATGTTTAGGTAATGATGTCATGGTGTTATTTAATATTTTACCCTAGAACAGTGTGCAGGGATCTTCATAGTGATCCACATGTTTTCCACCATAGTTGTCCTGTTTGGCCCCTCTTTGATCTACATGCTTCTTTTTAGCTGAATGCTGGTAAACGTCCTTTCTGACAGCCCCCTTTGCTCCTGCCTGCCATTATCTGCTGAAGTTCAGAAACCAGAGCATCACTTCAAACAGCAGAGCTAGGGAGTAGCCAGTCAGAAGAGATTCCTGAGGCATGCAAAGTTCTGCCATAATCATTCAAAGATGTTTGGGCAGGGGGTTGGGGGTGGTTGAGGTGTATGTGAATACAGAGAGCTGTGGGGGTTGGCCTCTGGTCACTGGTAAATAAGTAAAGTCAGGTGCCAGAGAGTCTAGACACAGTGATTTCAGTCGTGGGTCTTTGGTATCTGATACTCAATATGGGACTTGTCTGATTGAGCACTATTGCCTCTTCATTGCACAGACTGAAGCCCTTATAGTGCCTTCTTGTTAAATTAGTAAAAGATGACAATGGACATAGTTAAAGCAGAACAAATCTAGTTTTAATATTTCCTAGTTGTCAGCAATTACACTTACTTTTGAAGTGCCATGGGTAGCAATCAAATTAAAGACATCATATTATACATGGAGTTTGAACTAAACTATTACTTTAAAATGTGAATGCTTTAATTAAAATTGAAGTGTTTCTCTTTCTTATTATGAAAAACTAATTCTATATCATGATACATTTAATTCACATTTAGTCCTGATTTCTCTTGATCTTGGGGGGTGGGTATTGGATAAGATTTCAAATCATACCTTATTTTTTTTTAAATCTAGCTCCTGATTATTTCACCACAGGATGTAACATGGAAATTACAAAAATTAAAAATCCTCAATTTCTAAACATATCACCTGTAACCCCATTTTCTAAGGGCAGTTTTCATACCACACGGTTAATTTCAAGAAGATAACAACAGATATTTTGCCTTCTTAAAGATTTGCTTTGATATAACGTATTTTATTATTACAAAAAGCATCTTATATCAATAAAAGTTTAGAAGAAATCTATAGTAGGTTTTTAATGAATATGACAAACATACTAATTTCATTAACTGGAGGATTGTCACCTACATTTTTATTAAATTGTAATTTAATTTTAATTGGCAGTTAATTTATAGAAAAGTTGCAAAATCTGTTAAATATATATCCAATAAATTTAGATTACTTTTTTTTCCATAGAATTTTTTAGCCTATAACATTATTAAGTGTTTAAGGATTCTTTACCCCAAGATTCCAGTAGCAGCAACATTTGGGGTTAAAGAGCTGCCCTCTGGAAAAAGGCATGATACATGCCAACCTGCTCTAGTATTTATAGTTTCCAGTGTATAGCAAGTTATATATACACATAGTTTTGTTAGAATTATACATAAGTATTTTACTTTTGGAGTAATTATAAGTGGATTTGTGTTTTTTATTTTGCTCTCCAATTGTTCATTGCTAGCACATAGAAACACATGATTTTTGTGTGTTGACTGTGTATCCTTCTTGCAACTTAGACATTATCTGGACTAACGTAGAGAATAACCAAAACAAGATTTAACAGAATAGGGTCTAACCAGTCAACAAATAGTTATTATTCACTTATATATATACTAGGGGCCCAGTGCGCGAAATCACGTGAGACCCAGGACCCAGAGTCCTGTGGCTTGGCGGGACCCTGAAAGAGTCCTGCGGCCGCCGCTGCCGCCGCTGCAGGAGGCGGGACCCAGAAACCCACCCGCGCCTCTGGTCAAGTCCTCCAGAGTCAAGTCCCCGCCCACCCGCATGCACCTCACTGCGCATGCAGCCCCACCCACCCCGCACATGCAGCCTCCTGCTGATCAGTCATTACGGCATGATGGCGTGACGACCACAGGCTTTTTATATAATAGATAAGGCATGCAGGATTCAGGAAGGCATGTTGGTCTATAAAGGTATTGCCCTGATAAGAAGCATAAGAAATTTTTAGGTTATAAATTAACTTCTATATGTTGTTAGCAATTTGACTTAGAGAAAAATATCTTTACACTAGAGGCCCAGTGCACAAATTCATGCACAGGTGGGGTCCCTCAGGGTGGCCTGCAGGGTTCAGGCTAAAACCTACAGTCCAACGCCTTTCCTTCCTGCTGCTCCTGCTCATCCCGGCCCTGTTGCGCCTGCCACTGGCTCACACCCAGTCAGTCCCAATCAGGAGAGGCTCATGCCACCGCAGCGGCGCTCGCCAGTCGTGAGCCCTGCATCTGGCACCCATCCTGAGAGGGGGTCGAGGGGAGGGGGAGCCCGGACTCAATCAGCCCTCTGGGATGCTCTTGCTGGCCCAGGATCCAGATCCATCCCGCTGACGTTCGCACTGGTTATAGGGAGCCACCTGGCGGCCACTTTTATATCATTTCTTCCTTGTGGAGCGTTTAGGGAGGGGAAGCGGCCATGGTGCCCAAGGCCGACTTCCAGAAGGCCGGCAGCAGCGCTGTCGGGATTGTGCCAGTGGCACCGGTCCAGTTCCTTGGTGCCTGGCTCGTTCTCTGGAGATTGGATCTGCAGGACTACTGAGGGAGTGAGTGTCTGCCACTGGGCTGGTGGGCCGCTGGGATGGGTTGGTCAGCTGAGTGGCACCCCCACTGTGGGAGCACATTGACCACCAGGGGGCAACTCCTGCATTGAGCGTCTGCCCCCTGATGGTCAGTGCATGTCATAGCGACCGGTCGCCTGGTCATTCAGTTGTTAGGTCATTCAGTCGCTTAGGCTTTTATATCCTATACTAGGAGCCCAGTGCATGAATTCGTGCACCTTGAAAGGAAATGTGGGCTGCAAGGCTGTGGTGGGCACAGGGGAGGGTCTCAGCCCATCCTCTGTGCCCCTGCCCAGCCCCTCCCACCACAGCCCCTGGTCCCCTGTCTGCCGGCAGCCCTGCTCCAACCGCCACCACTCCCATGCGCTGACAGCACAGGCCCCACTCGCACGCTCTGATGGAGCAGAGTGATTGGAGCTGCTGGCCCAATTGTCCCTCAGGAGCAGGGGGAGATGGAGAAGCCCTCAGGGGCAATTGGGGTTGGCAGCCACCACTCACACCGCTGACAGCGCTGAGCGATTGGGGCTGGCAGCAGGTGAGAGCAGCGGCTCTGGTGCCAGCAGTGGGTGCGAGCGGGGCCAGTGCAGGCAGCAGGTGCAAGTGCCAGGCAGGACCACAGCGCGCAGGAGCAAAGAATTTTCAGTAACCACCAGAGGCTCGCCCCAGTGACAGCGACTGGTGCCCCATCTTGGTCTGGCGCCCCTGCTCACCTGCTCCACCATCCCACTGTGGCTGAAGCCCACCATGTTCTGCACATGCCCCTAGTGGTCAGTGCACATCATAGCAACCAGTTGTTCAGTTGTTCCACCATTCAGTCTATTTGCATATTAGCCTTTTATTATATCCTATCTAATAAAAGAGTAATATGCAAATTAACCATCACTCCACTACACCCACCAGTCACGCCCACCAGCCAATCAAGAGCAAGTATGCAAATTAACCAACCAAGATGGCTGTGGCCACGGAGAGAGCAGGAGGGAGGCTTCGGTTTCCCCGGCGATGGAGGAAGCCAAGCTTTCCGCACACCCTGGCTGGCCCACTCCAGGCTACAAAGTTTCAATTATAGAAGGTAAATAAATCCCAACAGAAATGGCGGCAGCCACGGAGCTGGAGAGAGCAGGAGGCTAGGGTTGCCCCCGGCAATGGAGGAAGCCAAGCTTCTGAAGCCCTGGCCTGCCTTGGCCTCTGCTACAAAGTTTCAATTATAGAAGATAAATAAATCCCAACAGAAATGGCTGCCGCCACGGAGCAAGCAGGAGGCTTGGCTCCGCTCAAGGCTACAAAGTTTTAATTGTAGAAGATAAATAAATCCCAGATACCAGGGCCTCCGCTTGGGTCGCCGGGGGACGTGGCCGGCCTGCAAACCACCACAGACCCCTCGCCCAGGCTACCCCACGCCCCACGGGAACCCCCACCCTGATCCGGGACACCCTTCAGGGCAAACCAGCTGGCCCCCACCCATGCACCAGGTCTCTATCCTATCTAATAAAAGAGTAATATGCAGATTGACCATCACTCCAACACACAAGATGGCTGCCCCCATGTGGTCAAAGATGGTTGCCCCCATGTGGACACAAGATGTCCACCACAAGATGGCCAGCAGGGGAGGGCAGTTGGGAGGGACCAGGCCTGCAAGGGAGGGCAGTTGTGGGTGATCAGGCCAGCAGGGGAGGGCAGTTGGGAGGGACCAGGCCTGCAATGGAGGGTAGTTGGGGGCGATCAAGCCTGCAGGGGAGGGCAGTTAGGGGTGACCAGGCTGGCAGAGGAGGGAAGTTGGGGGTGACTGGGCCTGCAGGGAAGGGCAGTTAGGGGGGACCCAGGCTGCAGGGGAGAGCAGTTGGGGGGAACCAGGCCTGTATGGGAGGGCAGTTAGGGGTGACCAGGACTGCAGGGGAGGGCAGTTAAGGGCAAACAGGCTGGCAGGGGAGCAGTTAGGTATCAATCAGGCTGGCAGGGGAGTGGTTAGGGGGTGATCTGGCTGGCAGGCAGAAGCGGTTAGGGGCAATCAGGAAGGCAAACAGGTGAGCAGTTGGGAGCCAGCAGTCCTGGATTGTGAGAGGGATGTCCGACTGCCCGTTGAGGCCCAATTCTGGTGGGATCGGGCCTCAACGGGCAGTCGGACATCCCTTGAGGGGTCCCAGATTGGAGAGCGTGCAGGCTGGGCTGAGGGACACCCTCCCTCACCCCCCGCCTCTGTGCACTAGGCCTCTAGTAGGATCATAAAAGCCTAATATGCTAAGTGTCCAGTTGTCCGGTCAGCCATTCAACCAATCAAAGCATAATTTGCTAATGATATGCTAAGGCTGCTCAACCACTCACTGACGTGCACTGACCAACAGGGGACAGACAGTCAACGCAGGGGGAGCACTGCTCAGACAGAAGCCCTGAGCCAGGCTCAGGACTGGGGAGCACAGCACTAAGGATGTCCGACTGCTGGCTTAGGTCCACTCCCTCATTTGTTTTAAGCCAGCAGTTGGACATCCCCAAGGGTTCCCGGACTGCGAGAGGGCACAGGCCAGGCTGAGGAACCCCCCTGAGTGCACGAATTTTGTGCACCAGACCTATAGTATATAGATAATATACAATAACTTAATTTTCTGATTTACTAATAATAGAAGACTAGCTTCTCAAAACTACAGCACAAAGTTTGTTCATTTCTCTTTTATGTTAACCTCTTCCTCTTATGAAAAACCTAGATTACTGCTGAATGGCATAGGTAGCCTACCTTTTCCTTTCTACTTTTCTGCCTGCTGCTTCTCTGACCCTCTCCCTTTTTTCTTAACCTTAAATAGAATTATTTTCTCATTTTATACCCATGCCCAAATAGTTGGATCCAGCCTGCAGCTTCATTTATCAAGCATATGTGGCAGTTCCTATAATTATACCTCCAATCCGAACATTTCTTCTAAATTCAGGCTTGCCTTTATTATCTTCATTGAATAGCCATACTAAACTCTTAAATAGGCTGCTTAAACTCAACATATCTAAAACCAAAATTACTATCTTCCCTTTAACATGCCTACTCTAGTTTCTCTTTTTTGGTAAATGTTGGCACCACCATCCATGTTGATGCAGAAACCTGGTGTCATCTTTGACCCTTCCTCCAATATCTCAACATCTAGTCAGTTATTCCATCCCATTTTGATTCTTTTTCCTAAATATAGATCTAGCCTTCCTTTTACCTCTATCTCCACTACTCTCCCTAGTTCAAGAAGCCATCATCTACCTGCATGTTTCCTCTAGCCTTCTAGCTGATTTTCTTGTGTTTTTCTTACCTTGTTTCAGTCTATTTTCTACACTAGCCAGATATTTTTAAAACCTGTATCTTATCCTGACACTTCCCTTATTTAGAATCTTTTAATGGCTTTCCATTATCTTTAGAAGCCCTAAATCCTTAACATGTACTTCAAGACCCTGTGATCTGGCTTTTACCATCTCATCTCTCAACACTGTTTCCCTCACTCCAACCGTTCTTTATCTTCTTTTAGTTCTTCAATGGAATCATGTTCTTTCCTGTCTTGTAAATTTGGCCAAGGTGTTTTCTTTGCTCAGAATGCTCTACTTCTGCACAATTTTAAATTCCTTCAATGCATAGGTTTTATTTAATATTTCTTCTGTATCCTCCACTTTATTTGGAAGTTTATATTTAATGCAGTTGTTCATTAACCATTTATTCATTTAGTTATTCAAGAGTGAGTGTGCCACAGCTATGTACTGAAAATGTAATTGTGTTATATTATTTCTAACATGCAATCTAAGATAATACATTGTGATAAAATAGTGATTTGGGGTTTTTTTGTATCTTTTTTGAGTAAAAATATCCCCTGTGCTTCTTAATAGTTAATGAAGATGCTCTTTGAATGTTCAGATGAACGAATTGACTTGGAACTGATTTCTTTCTGCATTAATCTTGCTGCTAATAAAAGGAATGTACAGCTTATCTGTGAAGGTTAGTGCCTTTGAGCTTCATAGATAACCTCTATCATATGGCAATTGGCATATGATGGAAAATAGATAATAAGGAAGTAAAATTACAGCTATAACCCTAAAAGGTCAGATAGACTCAGAATATTCTGATATCATGAGTAGAAACACCCTGCAGTAACAAGGTCAGTTACCCTTAATTGAAATTTGATTTTTAAAAATACTTTCTATATGAAACAAAACTTTTAATTTGCAGAGTAATTCATTGCAATGTAAGGTAGTATAATACAAATATGTTAGGTATTTGTTTCTATAGTATCTTTGCAAAATTGCTTGTCATGCATTATGACATTTCAGAGTCCCCTTGATAGTTTTTTTCTTATTTGAAAAGTATATGTGTTTGTTACAAAAAATACAAATAAGCAAATAGGAAAAAATTAAGTGTTTACTCACCTTATTTAGAAGTAATCGTAGGTAAAATTTTGATGCAAAGCTTCTATATATTTTTAATTTTTAATATATTTTTATTGATTTCAGAGAGAAAGGGAGAGGAAGAGAGAGAGAAACATTAATGATGAGAGAGAATCATCAATCGGCCGCCTCCTGCACCTCTCACACTGGGGACTGAGCCTGCAACCCGTGCATATGCCCTGACCGGGAATCAAACTGTAACCTTCTGGTTCATAGGTCGACGCTCAACCACTGAGCCATGCCAGCTGGGCTGCTTCTATATATTTTTTAAATTAAAATGGGGTTCTTTATGTATGGTGACATTCTTTAAGTTAATAATATATGAAATATCATTCCATGTGGTTAAATACTTTTATAAAACATACTTACCAATAGCTGCAAAATAATCCACTGAATGATTTTCCATAGTTTAATCTGCTAATTTGGTTGTTTAATTTGCTGCCACTTCTTTTCTGTGACGAACAACAAGCAGTGATTTTCCCTTTTCTGAGGTTTTCCACATTTTCATTTTTATATTCTTAGGATGAATTCCCAGAAGTAGTTCTTCTAGGTCAACCAGCATGTACATTTTTAAAATGTGTGGCCCATATTCTATACACAAAAGAGCCCATACTCTGTGATTACATTTATGTGAAATTCTAGAACAAGCAAAATTAATCTGTTTAATAAGAAGAAAGAGAAGGAATAGAAGAGGAAAAGAAAAGAAGAAAAGTGATTGAATTTGGGGAATAGTATTGGCTGGGCATAGGGGATTCTGGAGCAAATGGAAATATTCTATATGTTGTTGTGTGTGTGAATTACATAGCAGCATACTTTTATCAAAATGAATCTATTGGAGGCCCAGCTAGGTTGAGTGTCAACGTGTGAACCAGGAGGTTACAGTTTGATTTTTGGTCTTTGATTTTCAGTCTTC
Organism: Plecotus auritus; assembly: GCF_963455305.1. NCBI lineage: Eukaryota > Metazoa > Chordata > Mammalia > Chiroptera > Vespertilionidae > Plecotus > Plecotus auritus. The sequence continues at coordinate 27,797,753 of NC_137778.1, forward strand.
AATTCCTGGTCAGGGCATATATCATATGTCCGGGTTGCAGGTTTGATCCCCAGTGGGGGGCATGCAGAAGGCAGCCGATCAATGATTCTCTCTCGTCATTGGTGTTTCTGTCTCTCCCCCAGCCCCCGCTTCCTCTCTGAAATCAATAAAAAAAATTTTTTTTAGTCTATTGGAGCCCTGGCCTGTGTTGCTTTTAGAGCCTCGGCCTGAACATGAAGGGACATAGGCTCGGTTCCCAGTAAAGGGCATGTACCTGGGTTGCAGGCTCAATTCCCAAACCTGATCAGACACGTGCAGGAGGCAACCAATTGATGTCTCTCTCTCTCACATTGATGTTCCTCTTTCTCTGTCTCCCCCACTCTCTCTCCCTTCCATTCCTTGTAAAAATCAATGGAAAAAATATCCTCAGGTGTAGATTAACGCCCCCACCACCACCAAAATTTATTGAACACTTAAGGTTTATGCACTTTACTGCATATAAATTATGGAACTTTTGTGAACTATAAACAAAAAAAAAATGATTTAACTTAGTGAACCTTCTTTTTACTGGGGAATCTTTGGTGTTTCTGTACCAGGAAATGGGCTAAAGATGCTCATGAAGAGGGCTCTGAAATTCAAAGACCCACTGCTAATGAAAATGATTAGAAACATTTCCCAGCACGATGGACCAACTAAAAACTTATTTATTGTAAGTATAATTTTTGACCTGTCTATTGTAATGGCTTGAGAATTGAAGCTTTAAAATGAGCCATTTGGAAATATAACTTTTACTGAGCTCTCACCAAATATTAACTCATGACCCAAGTTGGCTTTCTATCAACAACTTCTTTATAAGAGTAACTCCTAGAAATTTAAACCTAGGTTTTTATGATGTTTTTGTTTTATGATCCCTACCCCTAACCTTTCCGTACTCACTCCATTTTTCTTGCCTTAAACCAGTTCACCATAGGCTCCCCTAGTAATTCAGCTCAAAATTATTAAAAACAAGAGAATCACATTTGATACTTACTTTTCTTTCCAAAGGGTTGAATTTTTAGAGTGGTTCTTCTGCAGAAATCATTTTTAAATTTGTATTAAAATTGTATTTTCTACAGGATTATGTTGGGGATCTTGCAGCCCAGATCTCTAATGATGAAGAGGAGGAGTTTGTGATTGAATGTTTGGGAACACTTGCAAACTTGACCATTCCAGACTTAGACTGGGAATTGGTGCTGAAGGAGTACAAGCTGGTTCCATACCTCAAGGATAAACTAAAACCAGGTCTCTGCTGAGCATCTCACTTTAGTCCTACCATGAAGTTATTTATGTTGTGGACAAGACTGCTAGAGCATTATTTTGTGGCCATTATTATAGTGACAAATTTTCTCTTATCCCAAGTTCTAGTTTCTTTTTTTTTTCTTTTTTTTTAACATGTATTTTATTGATTACAGAGAGGAAGGGAGAGAGTGAGAGAGATAAAACATTACTTATGAAGGAGAATTATTGATCCGCTGCCTCCTGCATGCCCCACACTAGGGATCAAGCCCACAACCCAGGCATGTGCCCTGACTGGAATCGAACTGTGACCTCCTGGTTCATAGGTTGATGCTTAATCACAGAGCCAAGCCAGCCGGGCTCAAGTTCTAGTTTCTTTTTCCCAGTAAGGTGGCCACTCTTATTCTTTTTTCCTAACAATGAATATTAGTTTCCCATTCCCATTCTGCCTTCTTATTTTTTTAATCCTGCCTTTTTGAAATGACCAAATGCCATCCCTTTCTGCAAACCATGTACATACACACACACAAAGTTCTTCAGAGTGTTCAAGTGAGTCTTCTACTTTCTATGTTTAAATTGTCATTCATTTGTGTTTCCAAAGAGTAATTTCTATGTCTCTGCTGCCCTCCCCTCCCACCACGAACTATCATCAGTAAACATGGAAATTTGGAAAAAGACAGATATATAACCATCTTACAGATTCATAAGAATTGATTTAGCTTTTAGTATCTTTTATATTTTCTGTGAATGAAAACGTTCTGTGATCTGACTTTATCAGGTACTGCAGAAGATGACCTTGTTTTGGAAGTGGTGATAATGATTGGAACTGTGTCTATGGATGACTCTTGTGCTGCATTGCTAGCCAAGTCTGGGATAATCCCTGCACTCATTGAATTGCTGAATGGTGAATTATAATTTATCTTAATTTATTTGTATGCTAATATATTAGTAGCTTATTAGTTTAAATTTTTAAATATGAATAGAGTTTGAAATCATAATGTTATTTAACTTGATACATTAATGATCTTATAGCAACTTAAGTTATATAGTTATGAAAAATGAATTAAATATAACTCTTACTGGGATTAGCTAGAGTAATATCAAAGAGTTGAGAACATTGCTGTGTTGAATTTTACCTTAATCTAGGACACTCACTTGTGAGCTTTTTCCTTTCTGAACCCAAATAGGTAACTAGTAAATCCAGGTTTCTAATTTTAGAGTCCTTACTCTTATTATCTACCATACCAAAGGCTCTCCCTCATATCTTTGATATTTCTGGTCCAGTCTTAGAAATACAAATCTATGCATGTATATGCTTAACCTTCTTAGATTATTCACATTCTCAGCTACTATCCAAAAGATTTTCTAACCAGGACAGGTGTAGGGTGGACAGGGTCAATGGGGAAAACGGGAGACATCTGTAATACTTTAATAAAGATAATTTTTTTTAAAAAAGGAAAAGAAATTCAGGACCATTTTAGACATTGCCTTCCTCTCATCAGCCTTGAACAACTAATATTCCATCATTTCTTCTTCCTGTTGAACTTTGTATTTGGATCTCCTATGTTGTGCAAATCCTTTTTAATATTTTGATTTCTAATCAGGAAAGTTTATTTAGAAGTTAATTCTAATTATCATAACCCCCCTAGTTCCAGACGTAGTATTGTCCTCTAAACTTTCTTCAGTGAAGAGAATGTTCTCTGTCTATGCTGTCCATCACATGTAGCTATTGTGTGAACTGGAATTTTAATTCTATTACATTTTAATTTAATTAGCCACAGTGGCTTATGGTTACAAGAATGGACAGTGGAGGCCTAGGTAGAGCCTTTCCCTTCCCCTTGTATTCCTCTTAATGGGTTTTTTGTTCTCCATATTGGACACAAAATGTGTCTGAATCTAATATTATTTTATTAGAGTCATATTTTCTGGGACCTTATATTAGCCTGCTCAGGTGGCCATTAACTAAGTTTCACAGGCTGGTTGTCTTAAACAACAGATATTTCTGGAGACTGGGAAGTCCAAGATCAAGCTATCAGCCTGTTTGGTTCCTGGTGAGGAAAATAGAACCAAATTTATTTCAAAATTAGAGTTGTTTAAAGAATTATTATCATGGACAAGAAATAAAACAAGTGGAGATGTGTTGCCATTTTACGTTATAGCTAATTTAATCAATTTCTTCATACCTGGTGGCAAAATACAGTGAACACTATCAAGAAGCACTGTTACTATTCTCTTAAAACAATCTTGCTCCTCAGTTTTTCCAACCTGGGCTTTTGAGATAAGTAATCTCATGTAGTCTGGTTTAAACTCAGATATGATATAATTTCTCTTTTTCAGAATCTTATTTTTTTATCTCTGTATTCCAAAGTAATTTAACCTATTTAGTTTACAACCAAATTTACTAAAACTTCTGAAAACATATTATTAAGAATTTCCTCACTGTTATCATCATGTAATTTAGAAAAACACCTAAGACATAAATGACATGTGCCACCCATATATTATCAATAATTTAAACTAGTTGTCTTTTATTAGTCTCCTTGACACTTTTAGGTTTTTTATTCAGTGTTTTTTAATTTGTATATAAACATAGTATTCTTTTATTGAAAGTTTTCTGTTTCCTTCAGCTCAACAAGAAGATGATGAATTTGTGTGCCAGATAATTTATGTCTTCTATCAGATGGTTTTCCACCAAGCCACGAGAGATGTCATAATTAAAGAAACACGTATCCTTTCAATGTTTACAACAAATAATGATATATCATATATTAAGAAGAGATGCATCTTTAGGTATTTTTTCTTGCAATATTCAAATAATGTGGAAAATATCAAGCTCTAAAATACATTTATAAGGCAAGCTATTTTTCATGGAAGCATAGTATGGTGTAGCTTAAGAAGCGTTATAATCACATAACCCTAAAGGTCATTTTTAATTACCTTTTACTTCTTACTAGCTGCAGGACCTTGGATATACTACTTAATCTGCTTGAACATATAATCCTGCATCTATAAAATGGCCATAATAATATTAAACTAGAGGCCTGGTGCATAAATTTGTGCACGCGTGGGGTCTAGCTGGCCCACCCTGATCAGGGCTGATCGGGCCAGGCCGGCCATGGGGGAGGGGCTTTGGATGGTTGGCTGGCCAACCCATCCCTGATCAGGGTGGGGAGGCCAGTCGGGAGTGGGGGATGAGGCTGGCAGGGGGGAAGGGCCACAGCAGTTGGCCGGCCAGCCCTGCCCCCTGGTCAAACTCCTGGTCAAGGGAACAATTTGCATATTAGCCTTTTATTATATAGGATAGAAAGAAGACCTCCTTCATTATAGGATTGTTATAAGTACTAATGGATTTAATGTACTATAATAGTTCCCAGCACAGAGATTTACTCAGTAAGTGGTAGTTTATCATTATTGCACCTAAAAGGGTTCCTGATATCGCCAACATCTTCCCCTTTAAAACAGCCTACCCTCTGTATTCACAGTAGCTAATAACAGTATCATCCTCCTAGTCCCATAGCTGAAAATTTTGTGTCTGCTGTCTCTTTTACCATACATAATTAATCATTTATTCTACAAATATATATCTAGTGCTGACCATATAACAATGTTTTAAGCGTTCAATATACTCAAGGACTTTATAGACTATTGGAGAGTTAGACAATTAAATAAGAAATATAAAATTATAATCCAGTGTGAGCAGTGTCATAAAAGATATGTGCACAATACACAGGAGGAGATATATAACCAAGTCTGGGGATGTCATGAAAGGATGGCAATGGAAAATGGAAGTGGTATCTAAGCTGAATTTTTGTCTTTTATTCTATTATTGTGGTGGTCTGCTTTTGTGGACCAAAAATTAAAATTAAAATATCTGCTTTAGAAATCCACTGCATAAAATTCTTCATTACCCATCTGAAAAATCTAAGCTGTGGCTTAGCGTACATAGCTCTTTATAACCTGACCTTAACCAAATTTTCCAAAGTTCCCTGTTTAACCTTACAATACACAATTTTCTCTTGGCACACCAAATTTCTCATCATTTATCAAACATGACCCACCTTGTCAAAACTTACTGCCTCTTCAGGTGCCTTGTCAACCTCAAAAATATTCCTCTCTTTTTACCTGACTATCTCCAACTTAGCAAACATTAATAAGGTTATAAGCCATCTTCTGAGTTAAGCCTTGTGCCTCTCTTCTTCCCATTAGGAGTAATAATTAGTTTGCCCTCTTTAATAATAATTTAGCATAATATGAACTTCCAGCTTGCCAGATATTTCCCTCAGAAGGTATTTTTCCACTGTCTTCTGGCCTGAATTGCTGCGAATGAGAAATCTGTAGTCTACTAATTATTGGTATCTGTCATAAAGTCTGATGACAACTTACTTTTGTTTCCATTCTAAGTGAGTCAGTCTTTTTGCCAGGAAGGCCAAAGTAATGTTTTCTGTTTCTTTAAAGCCAAGTAGTTGTATTAGAATTTGACTTGGTATTTATCATCCTTGCTTGATTTTCCCAAGTATGCAAATGTGTTCTTTCAGTATGTAGTTTTGTCTTATTTTTTTTTATTTCAGGAAAGTTTTCTTGAATTATAATTTTTATTATTTGTCCTGTCCTATTGCTTTGGTTGTCTTCTTGATATTTGTTATGTTGGATCATCTTTGCCTACCTTTAATATCTGTTTCTAATTGTTCTTTCTTTTCATTTATTCTTTAATTTTAAATTTTTTCTTTCTTTTTACTTTCTACTTCTCCTAAAGTTTTATGTATTATTTTTATTTACTCTTGTGCTGTTATAAATTTAGGTTTTTTTATACCTTAAATGATTTTTATTTTTATTTCTTTCTTGAATTATTTCAGTTTCTAATTCTGACATATATTCTTTCATATACTATTGTTTTCTCTAATTATTTTATCTCTTTTTGGGATATTGAATTGCAGTTTTTAACTTTTATGTAAAAATGTTTTGTTTTCTTTTTCTTATAATAACCATATATGGAATTTGACTGTGATTCTTTTCTGTTGCTCTTTTACTGTGAAATTCACTTCCTAGTCTTTTAGTAGGGCCAGATAGATCGAGAAAGCTTTTATAGCTACACAGCTGTAGAGCTACCTTTTTAGCTGTTTTCATGTTTTCAAAAATATGGCCTTGTACTTTCTAAAATTTACTGGCTGTTTTTCTTACCCATTTTATGTAGTTTTTTTCTTTCTTTCTCATTTTTATTTTTTAAACAAATGAAATATAAAATGTCTCTAGCCATCTTGTATTAATGACTTTATTTTAAAATTTGCAGTTAAATTTCAAGTTATTTGAATTTTGTGAAATGCGAGATTTTCTAATAGGATTGAATAGCCTCAGTCTCAAATGTCATTCGTATCTTTAACCACTTTATTCAGAGGCTCCAGCCTATCTCATAGATCTGATGCATGATAAAAATAATGAAATCCGAAAGGTCTGTGATAATACATTAGATATTATAGCGGTAAGTAATTTATCTTTTTACACAAATTATAATAGTCTTCATTTGGGGAGAAAAAATACATTGTACACCTATTTAGAACATTGCATTCAGTGTTAAGACAAATTTGTCTTTTGGTAAATCTCAGAAAATACAGTGATAAAAAATTCATTTTTAAAACATTTTTAAGACTTTTGGCTCTTAACTTTTTTAAAATATGTTTTTATTGATTTTAGAGAGGGAGGGAGGGAGGGAGGGAGGGAGGGAAAGAAACATCAATCGATTGCCTCCCGCACTCATCCCCACTGGGGACAAACCAGCAACCTGGCCATGTGCCCTGACTAGGAATTGAACTGGCAACCTTTTGGTGCATGGGATGTGCCAGATACCAGATTACTTTAAATATTTTTTTCACATATGACAGATAGTGCTACACGTAAACTGCTTGCTTCCTTCTTTGAACTATATTTATACTTTTATTTTGGCTAACCATGTAAAAAGTTTTTTGAATATAGACTATTCAATAGTTTTCAAAGTTAAACTTAAGTATTTTAAAAGGATCAGAATATTATTTAAAGTTCTTTAACAATTTTATTGCAAATTTTCTGAGTTGACATTTCTGCTAGTGATCTCATTATGATATTGGACAATCACCAGCAGATACTTTTTGTCAGTTTTCCATATTTTATTTCAGAAATTCATCTTATTTTATATCATCTGCTCTTTGGATTTGACTGATTATATCATTATTGGTTTAAAACTAAATGAATACATTGAAATTTTAGCTTTGATCTCTAAATTACAATAGGGAAACTTTAATATTAAATCCGTGTTTTACCAGGATGTTTCATACATGTGGGCCACTGGTTACCGGATTTATGAATAGAGACTGTTTATTACTCCTAGAGAACAATTTCATGACTCATACTTTTTTTCTACTGGATCACTGATGTCATTATTGTGTACTCGAGGCCTGGTGCACGAAATTCGTTGGGGTCCCTCAGCCCGGCCTGCACCCTTTCCTGCAGTCCAGGAGCCCTCGGGGGATGTCCAACTGACAGCTTAGAGCCTAAGCCGTCAGTGGGACATCCTTAGCGCTGCCACAGAGGCTGGAGAAGATCCCACCACTGCCGCTACACTGGCCAGCCATGAGCCTGGCTCCTGGCTGAGCGGCGCTCCCCCTGTGGAAGTGCACTGACCACCAGGGGGCAGCTGCTGCATTGAGCGTCTGCCCTCTGGTGGTGAGTGCATGTCATAGCGACCAGTCGTTAGGCCGAGGAAGTATCAGCAAATTGAAATGGTGGTAGATCAGCTACTATATAAGGCTCCCTATGATGCTGTCTGATCACTTGAATCCGTTTTTAAAAATTATGAACAAGTAATCTGAAGGTTCATGCATGAATTATTCATGTGATTTGAAGTCCTGCTGTGCCACTCAACTGAGTCATATTCATAGCTGAATCTTTTAGAAGAGCGGTTATCCAGTGCAGCTCGTAGAAGAGCACCAGCTCTGGAAACTGCCATGTTCTGCTGGAAGGATGTTTCTTTACCTTTTTCTGTTATACACCTACAAGATTCAAGGCCCTGGTTCAGTTTTAGCTTGATAGTTGGGAACGGCACCAGTGGGAGCAGTTCCTTCCCAAAACATTTTTCTCCTCAGTTGGGTTGGGGTTCTGATTTTAACTTTTGGCCTCTGTGAAGTGGCAGCTTGGTCTTGTTGACATTGCATCTAGAATACAACTGACTCAACTGCTCCCACCTACTGAATAATCTCAGGCAATTTATTGAACTTTGTGAAGATTCCATTTACAGTGACTCCTGAGGATTAGAGAACTACTGTAAGGAATGGAGAAGATGTATATGAAGCATCTACCACATGATAGTCACTCAGTATGCTCTTTTCAGACTAGACCAAAACTCAGACCTAGTTAAGTTTATATGTAGATTAAATCTGTGGATCATTTCACTTTTTTTAGTACAGATAATTAGACTATTTTCTGTTCATTTTAATTTTTAAAATAGTTTGGGAAGGTAATCTGTTCACTGGATTTTTAAGTGTGGGACGTTATTTGGAGCATATATTTTAGTCAGACATATTACTATTTGTAGTTTAAGGTTATCCTGCAAATGGCTGAATTTGCATTTTAAAACTTCATATCAGAACAATTAACTGAATAGGGCAGTTAGCTGAAAGACCTAGTTAGGAGAGTGTCTTAAAGAGGGAGCAGCCTTTTCCAGTACAGAAGTGCCTTATCTGTTCAGTTACTCGTGTTCTGAACTGTGGTAATTTATTGGGTTTGAACTCAATTTATCAGCTAACCTCAGACCACAGTTACACTCCTAGCTCACTGGACCTCTGTATTTGGGAGAAATTTGAGGAGTGGGCATTTTAACGCATCAGTAAAAAGACAGCTTCTCAAGCCACTTGGGACATATCTGCCAGTCTTTAGTTCTTTGAGCCCAGACTCTATTACTGATCATGACTCGGGGTCTATTTGCTTGTCCTGAATCTTTTTCAAGAGCAAAACAAGAGGAAATTGACTTAATTTGAAACAGGGGAAACTTTGATTAGGCGCAGCAACGATGATGAAACACTAGAAATGGGCTGTCAGGGAGAATGTGAAGTCTCTGTCCAGTTACATCAGTAAGAACCAAATAATCAACTGCCTAGGATGGAAGTGGATGATCTCTTAAGACTCTTCTTACCTCTAGATTTTGATTTCCTAGTATCTCAGCATGTCCTAAACTAATAAAAAATACCCCAAAATGGGAATTTTATATCTTAAAGCAACTTATCTTTAAGAAAACAGACTTCTTTTTTACTTAAGACAGTGTAGAATAATACTAAGAAAAATGAGATGCCTTACAACCGTTAAGGAAATATGCCTGCTACAATTAAGTACTTGTCCCCAAAATTATGGAAATGTTATGTTAGTGATGATTTGTTTAATATATTTGGGCCCAAGCCCCGAATTGGTGAACTGAAACAGATGTGGTGGTAGTAGTCTTTGTACCATGGAGTATTGCATATTTGGTGGTGCGGTCTCTGTGGCCTCATCAGCAAGTTGTCGCCTGTCTGACTAGGCCTTACATGTAGTTTCATGAGGCAGAGAATGGGGTAGGTTCCGAGGGGAGCAGGGAGGCAAGGAGAGAGCAGCCTAACAGCTTCTTGATCTTCAGAGAGGATTCTATGGGAGTTGACTGTTGCCTTTTCTCTTCCAAGCTTTGGGAATCTTGAAGGGAAGAACAAAACCCTCTACACATAGAGAGCTCCTAAAAACCCAGATAGACTTTTACACTTCAGTGCTTCCTCAGCTTTGAAGTATTTGAGCACCACATAAATTCTTCCCCAGTTGCCAAGTGAATTCCTCCCCTGACTTTACTGGGTTTTCATACATGTAATTCATGTTTATAAATCACATACTGTGTTCCAGACACTAAGGTAGACACTGGGACTACAAAACTCCATAACATAAAGTCCCTAAAATGTAAAAGTTTACCATCGGGACACTACAGAACAGGAGTGTTCTAGATGTGAGCTGGCCTTCCGGGAGCAGTACAACTACATGGCTCTGCCCGTACATGGTTCCGTACCAATGGCACATTGTGGCTACAGAATGTTCACAGGAGAAGGAATGTAGCACCAGTGTTTTAAACTTGTAAAACAAGGTGCTATCTTCATTCCAGGATAGACAAAATCATATTAAATAAGACTGGTGTACTGAAATGAGATAAATCAATGTAGGTTTACATGTAACCTCTAAGACCTCAATTGTTATGGTCTCCACAAAAATGACCAGGAAAGCTTGTGTCAGACGGAAAAGCTATGTTCATTAATAATCTGGACAGCAAGTGAGAGCATTTTAAAAAATGCCTCCTACATCTTTAAAAGGGAAGTTATAGAGGAAGCTTCATAGCAATAGGAAGAGGGTTAGCATTAGAAGTCAGGTTGTTTCAGGACAGGCTTTCAAAAGCAGCGAGTGGGTAGGAATTGGGTAAAATGAATAAACAATAGTCACTGTTAATTGACTTGCAGGTTGGTTATAGGGACAGAACAGATTTCTAAGTTAGTTGTTGACAGAAACTTCTAAGATGTTCTTTCTAGAGTAAGTGGAGTTGGTTCTTCCTTGTTTTACAATCTTGGCAAATTTTAATTTTTCATATTTGTAAGTTTGAGTTTTATGTCTCAGTTTCATACAATCAAATTGGGTTTAATGAGATAAGTTTGGCTAGCCCTCTTTTGGAGTTCATTTTTACATTGCATAAATGTGAGAGGCAGACATTTAGGATATTTTTTCCAATTTTTAGAATTTACACGCGCGCGCACGCGCACGCATACACACACACACACACACACACACACACACACACAGACCAGATCCTTAAATAATGTCATTTCCTTCAAAGTCCTTTCTTTATAACATTGAGGAGATTATATCCATTAAACTACAGTACAGTTGGTTTAGTATGATGTTTCAATTAAAGTCACAAACCATATCAACGACATTAAGTGAGGACCTACTGTATGTTTTATATATATATATGTGTGTGTGTGTGTGTGTGTGTGTGTGTGTATGTGTATATAAAACATACATACATACACACACACACACACACACACACACACACACACACACTGAGTGGCCAGATTATTATGATCTCTAAACGCATAATAATCTAGCCACTCAGTGTATATGTATATATTAGAGGCCCGGTGCATGAATTCGTGCATGGGTGGGGTCCAGCCAGCCTGGCCAGGGGGAGGGGACATGGGCAGTTGGCCGGCCTGCCTGCTGGTCGAACTCCTGGTCGAGGGGACAATTTGCATATTAGCCTTTTATTATATAGGATATACACTGAGTGGCCAGATTATTATGCGTTCAGAGATCATAATAATCTGGCCACTCAGTGTGTATGTGTGTGTGTGTGTGTGTGTATGTATATATGTATATATGTATGTATGTATGTATGTATATATGAATGTGTGTATATCCCTGCCAGTCCTATGCATGTAACTTTATTGATTTTTTAAATTGGCAACAGTTGAATTTAAAAGAACCCAAGCAGCCCTAACCGGTTTGGCTCAGTGGATAGAGTGTTGGCCTGCAGACTGAAGGGTCCCAGGTTCAATTCTGGTCAAGGGCATGTATCTTGGTTGTGGGCACATCCTTAGTAGGGGGTGTGCAGGAGGCAGCTAATCGATGTTTCTAACTCTCGATCCCTCTCCCTTATTCTCTGTAAAAAAAAAAAAAAAAATCAATAAAATATATTAAAAAAATAAAAGGACCCAAGCATAGTATGAAAGATAAGAATCATGGTTTTTATTTTTTTTACTGATTTTAGAGAGGAAGGGAGAGGGATAGAGAGAGAGAAACATCAACCATGAGAGAGAATCATTGAATGGCTGCCTCCTGCACACCCCCTACTGGAGATCGAGCCTGCAACCCAGGCATGTGCCCTTGGCTGGAATTGAACCTGGGACCTTTCAGTCCGCAGGCCGACGCTCTATCCACTGAGCAAAACTGGCTAGGGCAAGAATCATGATTTCTTGCTTAACTACATTCTGTACAGTTATATCTTCTTTTGTGGTCTGACTGGACATAATATTTAAAGTGATATTGCACATATGAGCCCCCTCAGTGCTTTAAACAGAGATTGAGGAGATAATTCTACTGTGAAGTCTGGTTAGAAAATGCCATCCATAGTCAAGATTAAAGGGCAGCAGTGGGAATAATACTATTGCAAAATAGGCAGTATGTGCATAAAAGTCAGCATCTCTATTATGTACGTATTTAATCATGTGTATCTACATATACGTGTCACATACATATCATTGGGAGAAGTCATTTCTAAGATATAAAAGGCATCTTTTTAGCAGCTACTAACTTAACCTTAATGAGCAACTGAATTACTCTAGATCTACTTTAATTTAGTATGAAGAATTGTATTAAATAAACCATATTACATTCTCACTTAGGGGGCTGCCACATTAAAGGAGAAAGGAAAGTCTGTTTTCCATCAAGAATTTTAGGACACAGAGCAGATCTATGTAGCTCTATGTTATCCTGTATTGTGTTAATCAGATACAAGGTGTGACGGAAGCCAGTGACAGAGTTTTCCTGATAGTGAACAGGCTCTGATAATAGGCTAAGGCTTCATACTGTTTCAGCGGTTAAGTAGTAAACAACAATATAGGACTTCAGGAAGGATGGCATATTCCATAGAAAGTCAAACCATAAGTTCTTCATGACACTTTAGAATTTATGGAAACTGAGCACTTTAGATCATGATGTCAGGAGCTGAGAAGAAAATAAAAGACATAGTGTTGTGTACCTTTAAATATTAGACAAACTCGAGTCTCAAAGTGTGGCTATCAGGGTGCACTCCTTGTGAAAAGAAGCATTTCAAAAATAAGGAGAAAACAACTACCGGGTGTCCCCCAAAAATATAAACACACTATAACAGCTGATAGCTCAATTTTGATAATGAAATGTATTTTAATAAACACTGCCTTTATAATTATTCAGAGTATGTGTATACATTTTTTGGGATACTCTATATATTCCTAGAGTATTTCTACAATGACTTGATATATTTTTGTATGTCTTAGCTGTGGCTTAGCTATGACATCCCTCAATTTCCATAGTTACTTTCTGATAATGAGGGGTGATGGTAGAAGAGCAAAATAGAGATTTGGAGCAGAGAGGTTAAAGGGAATAGATTTAATTGATATATGTTGAATTTATTAAATTTTTGACACTGGGTATTCATTTAGAGTTGCCATTTAACTTTTTAAAATAAACTTATATGCCAGTATTCTTCAGTTTTGGGGGAATAATTACTTCAACAATTTTATGAAGTAATGGTATTAATCATAGATTTTTATTTATAAAATGTTACAACTTGAACAAATCTTAGATTTGTTTCATTTTAGAAATGAAGAATCTGAGCCAAAAGATATTAAAATACCTTAATGTCTTAGAAGGTTACATACCGCTCTTAGTATCAGAGCCAGAATCTGAACCCAGGTCTCCTAACCCAATGTTCTTTGCATTATACCATGCCATATTATTAATATACGTAAATTCAGACTCTGAGACACAAAGAAACTATGATTTTGCCATGGATGCTAAACTGTGCTCATTGAAGATAACATAGAAGTTGGCTGAGGCCTGGGATTCCAGAACTCTGGCCATGGGAGTAGGGTAAAGCTCTATGTGTTTCACCAAAGTGGAGGAGAAATACAAAACAAAGTGAGAGAAAGTGTGAGTGTGTGTGTGTGTGTGTGTGTGTGTGTGTGAGAGAGAGAGAGAGAGAGAGAGAGAGAGAGAGAGAGAGAGAGAGAGAGAAACAGATGCATGCAGAGAGAACACGACTGGGAGGAGTTGCAAATGTAAAGTTGTTAACATGTTTTGCCTTTGGAAAGTATATGTCTATTTTCAGATTATTTTGCTTATATTTTTAGTGTTAAAATGATCTTTCTTTTCTAAAATAACAATGTAGATGGCAGTTGATTTACATTTAATGGGAATCCCCAACATTTACTTTTGAACCTTCTTGAAGTCTAAAACCCTTGGAACCACAGTACTAGCCTATTAACTACACTTGCTGAATAGACAGTCAAAAGCCATTAGCTAAAATATTTTATTTTCAGGAAATCTGGAACATAAAAATCAGTGTCACAGAAGCATAAAGATCCTAGGCCAGCATCATATAGCAAAACAATACTATCTCATTTGACTCTAACCAGTATTTACCACTAAGGAAAAGAGAAATTAATTCTTTAAAAGAATTTTGTGTTCCTCATAACAAACATGCTTCATCCAAAAATACTACATTTGGTAAACTCTTGAATACCTGGGGCTGTATATTACAAAGTAGCGCAAGTACAATATCTTGATAATTTTTATACTTAGCCTGTGAATTTAATTATATATATTTTAAAATATTTTCCCAAGTTAGCTGTTAATACTGGAATTGAAATCAATGAAAACTGGTTCTTTTTTATTGTGGTTCTATCTAGGTAAAGGGACTGTGGGTATTTCTATAATTTTCTACTTTCAATACTGAAACAGTTTTATAATCATAAAATGCCAAATATTTTTTAAAGTCCTGGTATAACTTTAATGCCTTGATACTGCTTGGTCAAGGGTTTTGTTGTTATCTTCACTATGGTCTGTAACAACAAGCCACACATACCTATCAAATCTCAAGGCCACTCTCATGAAAACTCCACTTGTCATTGTAGTGGATTCATTATAGCAGGAATCTGTAGTCATCTTTCGCAAAACATAATTTCCTATATCCTAAATGATCACACAGCTTGGTATAGAATAACATATTCTGTCTCATGTTTACTGAAGGAAAAGCTGGGAGAAGGGGATTGTTTTGTTTTGTGTTTGAAAAGGTGAAGAAACAACCATATGTTTTCATTGTGGTATCCTGTAAACAGCAATGCACCTGTTAACCTTGTTAGTCACAGAGAGTCAGATCCATGGCTTTACAGTACAAAAACACTTAAAACCAAAATAAAGTTATTTTTAATAAGGAAAATGACACTACAATCTATATCAGTGGTACTCAAACTTCTTGGCTCTATAATGTTAAGAGATGCCCTGGTTCTATGGGTTTATCTATAGATATAAAAGCCAAAGCGACCATTACGACCAGCCGGTAGCTCTGAGGTGCACTGACCACCAGGGGGCAGACGCTCAATGCAGGAGCTACCCCCACAGCCAACCTCCCACGGCCAGCCAACCTCCCACGGTCCCTCCCCCTAGCCGGCCAGCCAACCTCCCACAGTCCGTCCCCCCCAGCCGGCTGGCCCCTGTCAGGACTGGGCGAGACAGCTCAATCGCCGGCCAGGCCGAGGGACCCCACCCATGCACGAATTTGTGCACTGAGCCTGTAGTTCAGTCATAAACTGATAAAGAAGACAAAACTTTAAAGGAATTCAGATTAGCCTAAGGGTAGTCTTATTATATTTGGTACTAAGTCTGTGCCCAAGACACTAACCAGTCATGCTTTCGTGTCAAATGTTAGCCACTGATGCTCATGGATATTTTTGGTTTGTGTGTTTGCATGGAGTGCAGGTAGTCTTTATTTGAAAACTCGGGTATGCATGTGTAGGTTTATTAACATTGTTGTAAGCTTGAAAGGCAATAAGAAGGCTTAATTAGAAAGGCTATTTGTGGAGAAAATAACATCTTTGTTACACATTTCTACATTTATTAGATATATTTTATTATTAAATTACAATAGTACAATTTTACGAGAAAGGCGTAAGATGATAACTCCTAGAATAAGCATGAATTTGTGTGTATGTATGTGCAGAGCATTACTTACTAGACAAAGAACACTTTATGGATATGTGGTTTAAGTATTTACTTTTTGAATTATACCTACCTCTGACATCTCTTAGTTATTAGTAAAGAGGCAAGTTTTACTCTTAATAGAGTAGCAAACCCTGTATTTTATAGGCTTTGGGCTCTTGACTGGGGTTTTTTTGTTGTTAATACTAACCCGAGGATATTTTTTCCATTGATTTTTTTTTTTAAGCAAAAGAGAGAGAAAGGAAAGATCAATGTGAGAGAGAGACATCAATTGGTTGCCTCCTGAAGGCACGTCTGGGGTCGGGGAATGAACCTACATACCCTTGAGGGGAATTGAACCCTCAGCCCTTCGGTGCCCAGGCTGATGCTCTAACACTGAGCCACAAGGGCCAGGGCACTTGATTGGGTTTTAACTACTGTTCTTAAACTAGAAATCCAAATCCAAATGCTTGAACTTAAATTATAATAAAACAGTCAAATTATGTGTTTTTCTATCGTCTTCCTTGAATACTTCTTCATTCAGATAATCAGATTTTAAGTTCTTCTACCAAAAAGAAAAGTTAGTTTTATACCTCTTGTCAAATGAAACAAGCTAGTATCCATAAAAGAAACAATACCACTTAAATTAGTTCCAGTATTTAATGTAGATTTCATAGGATTTTTGGTATTATAAGGCATATCCTGGGAGTTTTATTGACTTATAACTAACTTATCTTTTAGAAAAAAGGCCAGTTAGAATTTCTTGCCCAAAATATCATTTTGTTTTTTGTTTATGCGTTAAATTCTTTACCTTAATGGATAGTAAGTTCATCCTTTTCTTCTATAAGTGTATATGTGATCATTCTTAAATTATCTGGCCACTTGTAATATGACAGTAATATTTCTTTGCAGCTAACTTTGCCACATGTGGAACCAAAACAATATACTGTACTTTTGAAGTCATATACTTTGAAGAGATTCAAAGTTATATTTAGCATTTGGGCTAAATTATTTTAAAGCTAATCACAGTATTCATATTGCATAATTAGTACCACTTAGTATTTTATTTAATTTTGGAAAACCAAAGTGATTTACTAAAATCTGTAGCCAATGAAACTACTGGTGGAGAAACCAAGATGGCAGCATAGGTAAACACCTAAACTGCTGCCTCGCACAACAATTTCAAAACTACAACTAAAAGACAAAACGGACATCATCCAGAAGCACAGGAAGGCTGGCTGAATGGAAATTCTACAACTAGAAGGAAAGAGAAAAGCACACTGAGACTGACAGGGGCTGCGAAAGGCAGAGGTATGGAGGCGCGCGCACGGACGGAAAGGACTGGCAGCTGAGTGTGCGGCTGGCTTTATCAATCAGGAGGGAGACAAAAGCTGCCGACCTCTCTGAACTCCAGTTCCGGGCCATACTCTGGGGACCCAGACTCATACGGGGAGAAACTGGACTGTCTGGCAGCAGGCGAAACTCGAGGGCAGCTTTCTCTCAGAGGTGCTTACAGCAATTACCGCGGGACACTGAGACCCAGGGGGCCTCTTAGGGCAGGGCTGATGGGAAGCCATAGCTGTTTGCCCCGCCCTGAGATCCCGCCCCACGAAGCCATTGCTGGTTGCTCCACCCTGGGAATCTGCCCCATCCAAGCTGAGCGCAGAGGCTTTTGCATATGAATGACCTGGTCCTTTGAAGTCTAAACTTACCTGACTAACTGCAGCTGAGTCAGTGAGACCCAGAGCATCCAAAAGAAGGCCCAAGGCCCCACAGCAGCTTGCATTGCTTCATAGCTGGGCCTCATCTGGGCACCTCCAAGGCCCAGACGAAGAGGAATCTGCAGATCTTTCTGTAGCTCCTGCTGGGTGGCCTCAAGCAGAGGCTAAATTATCACCTCCTTGGAGATCCAAGAGCCAGTGTACCCAGGGGTCAGAGTGGGACCATCCCAATTACAACTCCTCAGATCCATAAGGGACACACTCAGGGGGGCAGACTCAGTGAGCACCAAAGCCCCACTGAAGCAAGTCTTGTCTCATAAGGGTGTCTCCAGCACAGAAGTTCTCCCATCATAGACACAGCTGATCCTCACAGCCAGTTGGCCTGGAGGTCAATTCGTCCCAGTGATACCAACAACAATCAAGGCTTAACTACAACAAGACTGTGCACACAGCCCACAAAGGGGTTCACAAAGTGTGTCCACCTCAGGTAACTGGAGAGGCTGAGCCACTGGGCCCTATAGGACACCTAGCACACAAAGCCACTCTATCAACACAGGGAAGCAGCCAAAATGCGGAGACAAAGAAACAGGTCACAAATGAAAAAAATGGAGGAAAGCAAACGACTGGATATAGAGTTCAAAACCACGGTTATAAGGTTTTTCAAGAATTTTCTAGAAAAGGCCAATAGGGATCCGAACCAAGATGGCGGCATAGGTAAACACCTAAACTGCTGCCTTGCACAACAATTTCAAAACTACAACTAAAAGACAAAACGTCTATCACCCTGAACCACAGGAAAGCTGGCTGAGTGGAAGTTCTACAACTAGAAGGAAAGAGAAAAGAGCATAGAGACGTGCACAAGCGCTGAAAAGCTGAGGTACGGAGGCACGCAAATCGGGCTGGCAGCGGGCGACTGGGTGCGCTGCTTTTTTCAACCTGAAGGGAAACAAGCTCCCAATTACTCTGAACTCCAGTTTCTGGAGAGACGCTGGGGACCCAAACTCCTACAGGGAGAAGCTGGACTATCTGCCATCGGGTCGGAAAGTGAGGGTGGCTTTCTTGCAGAGGTGCACGCAGCAATCATTGTTTACTGCGCTGGGGCGCAGGACGCGGGGACTTGGAAACGCGGAGACGCAGAGATGGCTGACTGGCAGCCATCGCTGTTTGCCATGCCCTAGCCTAGTGACTCCCTGAGACCCCGCCCCGCACAATCTACAAACCCACCCAAGCTCCACGCAGCGGCTTTTGCATATAAATGGTCTGCCCTATCGCAGCTTAACCTAACAAACTGCAGCTCTGGTCAGACAGCTCCAAAACCTCCAAATCCCAAGCTAAGAGGAGAAAACTGTAGTTCTCGCTGTAGCTCCTGCTGGGTGGCTTCAGACAGTAGTTGACCTGCACCCCATTGGAGATCCAGAAGCTAGTGTATCTAGTGGTCAGTGTGAGACAACACCAGATTTCAACTACTCACATCCATTAGTGACACATTCAAGAGGCAGACTCTGAGCACCAAAGCCCCACTGAAGCAAGTCCTGCCCCATAAGCGTATCTCCAGCACAGCAGTTCTTCCATTATAGACACAGTGGGTCCTCACAGCCAATTGGCCTGGAGGTCAATTCCTCCCAGTGTACCAACAGCAATCAAGGCTTAACTACACCAAGACTTTGCACTCAGCCCACAAAGGGGTGCACCAAGAGTGTCCACCTCAGGTGGTAGGCTGAACCACTGGTGACCTACCACAGAAAACCACTCCATCAACACAGGGAAGCAGCAAAATGCAGAGACAAAGAAACATGTCACAAATGAAAGAAATGGAGGAAAGGAAACTACTGGACATAGAGTTCAAAACCACATTTATAAGGTTACTCAAGAATCTTCTAAAAACCGCCGAGAAACTTGATGAGACCTCCGAGGAGCTTAGTGAGACCTTCAAGGACCTTAATGAGAATGCCAAAAAAATGGAAAAGGACCAGTCAGAAATTAAGCATACACTGTCTGAAATAAAGAATATACAGAAATTCAACTGTAGATCAAAGGACCCCAAGAATCAAACCAAAGATCTGAAATATGAGGAAACAAAAAACACCCAACCAGAAAAACAAAAAGAAAAAAGAATCCAAAAATATGAAGATAGTGTAAGGAGCCTCTGGGACAAGTTTAAGCATACCAACATCCGAATTATTGGGGTGCCAGAAGAAGAGAGAGAGCAAAATATTGAAAACCTATTAAAAGAAATAATGACCAAAAACTTTCCCTACCTGGTGAAAGAAATAGACTTACAAGTCCAGGAAGCGCAGAGAACCCCAAACAAAAGGAATCCAAAGAGGACCACACCAAGACACATCATAATTAAAATGCCCAGGGCAAAAGACAAAGAGAGAATATTAACAGCAGCAAGAGAAAAACAGTTAGTTACCTACAAGGGAGTACCCATACGACTGTCAGCTGATTTCTCAACAGAAACTATGCAGGCCAGATGGGAGTGGCAAGAAATATTCAAAGTGATGAACAGCAAGAACCTACAACCAAGATTACTCTACCCAGCAAAGCTATCATTCAGAATTGAAGGTCAGATAAAGAGCTTCACAGATAAGAAAAAGCTAAAGGAGCTCATCACCATCAAACCAGTATTATATGAAATGCTGAAAGGTATTCTTTAAGAAGAGGAAGAAGAAGAAAAAGGTAAAGATAAAAATTATGAACAACAAATATATGTCTATCAACAAGTGAATCTAAAAATCAAGTGATGAACAATAAACTGGTGAATATAATAGAATCAGGGGCATAGAAAGGGAGTGGACTGACAATTCTCAGGGGGAAAGGGGTGTGGGGGTGCGGGAAGAGACTGGACAAAAATTGTACACCTATGGATGAGGACAGTGGAGGGGAGGTAAGGGCAGAGGGTGGGTTGGGAACTGGGTGGAGGGGAGCTATGGGGGGAAAAAGAGGAACAATTGTAATAATCTAAACAAAGAATTATTTTAAAAAAATGAGTTGGTACTTTAAAAAAAAAAGAAACTACTTATAACAAGATTTCTGTGCTATTATTTTTTTCAATTCCCTTTTTCCCTAACACCCTCCTATGTGTGGCCAGGTCAAGAGAACATAATTAAGAATACTGTGTGTAATATACTTACCAGACCAGAAGCTACTTGCTTGGTCAACAGTTCGACCCCTTCATAAAAATCTTAGAGCTGAAAGTTGACATTGGAAGTCATTTATTATATGCATTCACTGAAGAATCCATTCTACACTGACCCTGCCAAGTGTTCATTTATTCTCTGTTTAACTGCCTTTTCAACATTTATGCTGTCCAAAGTTACTTCCGTGTTCTGTGCCTCATTTTCTCATTTGTAAAATGGCAATAAGAATAGTACCTAACTTAGAGAGCTGTTACTTCAATTAATTAACAGTAATGGTGAACATTAAGTGTTTTCAGTATAGGTTTACAGGTTTTCTAAATGCTTTATCTGCATTTTCTCATTTTATCAGAGCAACTTACATGTGATCAACAATTGGATGGTTGTTTAATTGATTGTATCTAATCATTGTAACCATGCCAACAAGACATGGCATTTGGATTTAGGATGTATTGTTTATATCTAAATTGTCAATTTCAAATATAGGTTAGCATTGAAAATATAACTCCAAATAAAAAAATCTCCTTCAATGATTTAAGTATTGAAATTATAACAGTTGAATTAATAAATGCTTATTATTTTTAGAGTAAAATTTAATAATTAATGTTTATCATAGCTCTACTTTTATATAATTTAATTTTAAATAATTATATTTGGAAATAAATTGACAGCTATTAAGGATATTAATAGAAAACTATTAGAAAGAAGAAAAGTTTAATAACTGTAGCCAAGTTGCCATTAGCAGTACCATAGCCCAGAATATCTCCTACCTCCACCAACCTCAGCTGTAAAAAAGCATTTATATAATTTCAAAGGTGACAGTCTGAAAGCTGACACCACTAAAAGATTTAGTGATACTGTGAAACTTTTAAAAAATTAACAGGTAAGTTATTAATATGAAAATAATAATTACTTTTATTATAAAATTTCAGATTATTCTTACATCCCAGAAATTCATTTTATGATGACAGTTTTTGACTTGAGCCTCAATTTTGGATGAAAATTGCTCAATAATTTGACTAAAGTGTGTATTTGGTCTACCTCTGTTATCATAATTTGTGTTGACTATTGGAGGACTATACTGTTAGCTGGCACCTTTCCAACTCCTGTTTAGATGACTATAAAAAAAAAGTGTCAAAGAAGTAACAGAGGAATTTAAAACTAAGAACTCTAGTATTAGGATAAGAAATACCTGAATCCTTTTTTTTTTCCATCTGTGCCATCAATGGTACTGTCCACTAATTGTTAAGTGAATACATTAGTCAGAAGTAGCCATAATCTGTGGAAAGAACTGGAAGCTAGATTACTTCAGCTATAGTTTATAATAACTTGCCTTTGTCCTTCAAAACATTCACCAAAGATGTTCTCTGTGAACAGGTATTACAGGTACAGCAGTGAATAAGGCAGTCTCACTCCTTAGGAATTCATGGCTGAAGCAGGAGATAGACATATAAAGACATAATTACGACTAAATAAGAAAAAATTATTTTGTTTTCCATAGTAACCATTTCAGTAGTAGGAGAAAAACTTTACTGCTTTAATACTTTAGTGCTTTTTCTTCCTACTGAAACTGTTATCTAAACAAAAAGACATAGCAAAGGATGTAATTTTAATGCTTCACCACCTGTCATTAGTGCTACAAATAAGTATAGCCACAAAACTCTTTGAAAGCTGAAGGCTGATTCCTTACCTAGGTCTAGTGATAAAGAATTTGTGAAATTTAAGATTTTCCAATTTTTGACATTGCCATTAGCAACTGGTAATCCAAACAGAAAATTGATTTTTATTGATTACTAGAGGCCTGGTGCACAAAATTCGTGCGGGGGGTGAGGGGTATAGTCCCTCAGCCCAGCCTGCACCCTCTCCAATCTGGGACCCCTCAAGGGATGTCCAACTGCCCGTTGAGGCCCGATCCTACCGGGATCGGGCCTCAACGGGCAGTCGGACATTCCTCTCACAATCCAGGACTGCTGGCTCCCAACTGCTCGCCTGCCTGCCTTCCTGATTGCCCCTAACCACTTCTGCCTGCCAGCCTGATCACCCCCTAACCACTCCCCTGCCAGCCTGATTGATGCCTAACTGCTCCCCTGCCAGCCTGTTTGCCCCTAACTGCCCTCCCCTGCAGGCCTGGTCATCCCTAACTGCCCTCCCATACAGGCTTGGTCCCCCCCAACTGCTCTCTTCTGTAGGCCTGGGTCCCCTTCAACTGCCCTTTCCTGCAGGCCCGGTCACCCCCAACTTCCCTCCTCTGTTGGCTTGGTCAACCCTAACTGCCCTCCCCTGCAGGCTTGATCGCTCACAACTGCCCTCCCTGCTGGCCTGATCGCCCACAACTGCCCTCCCTTGCAGGCCTTGTCCCTCCCAACTGCCCTCCCCTGCTGGCCATCTTGTGGCGGCCATCTTGTGTCCACATGAGGGCAACCATCTTTGACCACATGGGGGCAGCCATCTTGTGTGTTGGAGTGATAGTCAATCTGCATATTACTCTTTTATTAGATAGCATAGAGGCCTGGTGCATGGGTAGGGGCCAGCTGGTTTGCCCTGAAGGGGCCTGTGGTGGGGCCTGTGGTGGTTTGCAGGCCAGCCACGCCCCCTGGCGACCCAAGAGGAGGCCCTGGTATCTGGGATTTATTTATCTTCTATAATTGAAACTGTGTAGCCTTGAGTGGAGCCAAGCCTCCTGCTTGCTCTGTGGTGGCAGCCATTTCTGTTGGGATTTATTTATCTTCTATAATTGAAACTTTGTAGCCTCGAATGGAGGCCTGGGCTGGCCAGGGTGTGCCGAAAGCTTGGCTTCCTCCATTACCGGGGAAACCCAAGCCTCCCGCTCACTCCGTGGCCGCAGCCATCTTGGTTGGGTTTAATTTGCATACTCACTCCTGATTGGCTGGTGGGCGTGGCTTGTTGTAGCAGAGTGGTGGTTAATTTGCATATTACTCTTTTATTAGATAGGATTATATAAAATAAAGGTATTTTAAATGTTTCCTCTGACCCAAATGATAAGGTCTCCCCAAATTCTCACAAGATGAAAGTACTGTTATCTGAGAGTCAAAGAAGTTCCTTCATAGGCTTACGTAGTAATAATTGACTATTTGTTTTTGGTAGGAATATGATGAAGAATGGGCTAAGAAAATTCAGAGTGAAAAGTTCCGCTGGCATAACTCTCAGTGGCTGGAAATGGTAGAGAGTCGTCAGATGGATGAGAGTGAACAATATTTGTATGGTGATGATCGAATTGAGCCTTACATCCATGAAGGAGATATTCTTGAAAGACCTGACCTTTTCTACAGCTCAGGTAAGATGGTAACCAGTTGTCTGCATGCTAGTTTGATCTGCCAGCCTTGCTCATTCCCAAGCTTTGTAAGCACTTCTTTTAGAGTATAAATGTCTTCTGCTAATCATTTCAGACATAACATCAATACTCACCAGGCAAACCTAATAATTCACTGTTATTTTTCCCAATATAATTCCTTTTTTATTATGTGATCTCAATATAAAAGGCCATGGCCAGGAAAATTAATTGCTCTTAATTGATTACATTCTAGAATATATAACTTAAAATGACATCTTCAAGACTTCTGACTTCTGTTTGAAAATGTAATATGTATTTTTCTTTATTTATTCAAATGTATAACTTAGTAATTTATATTTTGTTTTCCCTGTATTTCATTTTAAAAACTCTACTTTTGCCATGGTTTTTCTTTATTTTCAAAGTAGTAAACTATTTGAAGACTCTTATTGGTTGGGATGATGTAGATACTTTATAGCAATAGTTTTTTCCTTCTAAACTCGGCTAGTGTTTTCAAGGTAAACCTTACATATGTTATAACCTTGTTGATTCTGCCATACTGCCTTTTTCCAGGGATGAGTTTGGCACAAAGATTGGTAAGTTTTTCCATATTTTGGCTTTTAATGTGTTTCACAGTTGCCAGTATTAATATTACTTCATTGAAGTCATTTGGTTGACGAGTGGAAGGAAAGGATTTCTAATTAAGATCTGTAGCAGGTTAGAAATAAAAAGCATGAAAGTAATTATATCTAAGTTAATGGCTCACCTTTTTCCTACTATGTATTGATTCATGTGTATTCATAATTGTATATTGTGCAAATTGCCCATAAACACTGCATTATTTTTATATTTCATATAGTTATTTGAATCCTAGAAAATTGATACTTTACTTTGAAAATCAAATAGATTTCTTCCTAACTGAACTTTACAGTAGTTATGAAATACTGCTTTGTGTTTCAAACCAGATGGTGTAGATCATTAATTTCAACCAACCGAAATTTCTTAGTTCAGTAATGGCAAGCAGCTGTTCCTTACATATTCAGATATTCATGAAGTAAAATGATGTAAAATATATATGATATGAATTTTTTGTTAATAGAAATCAGAATTTCTTGGAATCAGATTTCTTGCTTTGAAGATTGATAGCTACTTTTCAGTGTGAATCATAGTTTTCAAACCAAATAAAACTTTTAACCACCACAGTATTCAACTTTGTTGTTTTAATACAATTAGAATTTTAGAACAGATTTCTAAAAAGTTAAAGCACAGAGATCAACCAAAGGACTTGTATGCATGCATATAAGCATAACCAATGGACACAGACACCAGGGGGGGTGAGGGCATGAATGGGAGTGGAGTGGGGGGGGGGGCATTGGAGGGATAAGGACACATATGTAATACCTTAATCAATAAAGGAAAAAAATTTTTTTAAAGAAAAAAATATTCAGTTTGCTGAGAGGACTTAGCTATAATTAAATAAAAGTCTTATCTATACCCTTAAATATCACATGATCTCACTCATATGTGGGATATAATGATCAACATGATTTGATGAACAAGAATAGATCCAGAGACAAATAATAAGTGGGGGGGGCCGCGTAGAGAGCAACCAAAGGACTTGTACTCATGTATATTAGCATAACCAATGGACACAGACACTGGGGCGGTTGCCCGGGGTGGGAATGGCTGGGGTGGGGGGGTCAACTGGGAAAAAGGAGACTCATGTAAAACTTTAGACAATAAATAAAATTTTTTTAAAAAGTTAAAGCACATTTCCAAAAATTTATTTAAATTAACCTCTTAAATGAAAATCATAAACATTTTTATATAAGATATTTTATAATTAAAATGTACAACTTAGGCTTTTGTACAAAATCTAAATTAAATAAATTTATAGCAAAATTTAGAAACAGCCACCACTAATGGAAAAGTAAATTTAAGCCTTTGAGGGATGGAATATTTTCATTAGATATACTCATGGTGGTTTTTTAATACCTGAGGCCTGATGATATGGTGGAGATTACATTGCTGTGAATTTAAAGATATAGTTCTCATGTCAAGCCATCTATTTTATTAGTGTATTAATATTTACCTAGTTCATTTTCCATGAGTAGTTCATCTACTAAATGAATCTCTGTGGTATCTCTTGGTGTGTGTCATGGAAACCTAGATAATGCCAGCCTCTTTTCTCTTATTGTGTGCAGTTGTATCTTCAGAAACTTCAGAGAAATTTGTAATACTACAGATTTGAAAGCCATCTTATTTAAGTCCCTGGTCTCCATGAAACTTTAGGCTTCTTCCAATAAAAGTAGTGTCAGTAGCTTTTTAGCCACAGAGGTTAAGCTAAGTGGCCCATAACTCCCTGGGTTTTATCTTTTACTTTAAATGAAATATTATTTGCTACTTGGTAGTCATTAGTATTGCCTTCTGTATATTCAAAATGTTAAATATGTTAAAATGTATATGTTTCTCTCTTTTATTTTTAAAAGGATTTTAATATTGTCATATAAAATAGGAATCTAGCATTTCCTTTAGTTATAGTATTTTTTCCTTAGAGTCTAAAATTATTATAATTGTAATCACTGACTAACTTCCTTTTCTGTCATGAAAATTATGCTGTTTGCTTTAGAACATTTACCAAGAGAGCAAGCATATTATCACTTACAGTAAAGCTGGATTACTACCACTACACACTTCTAAATGACTTTTTACTTTTTTGTTTTTCTTCATCAATTGTGGTGAATCTTATTCCTAGCACTTGACATTTAAATACATTTCTGGAATATGAAACTTAAAATGGTTTGCTTCTGTCTCAGAATCATTGTAAAACTATCATTTTCGTTTCCACATGAGTTTCTATGGTGTGTCTTATCAGACACAGCCAAGTAAGTTATGATTTACCTATTTGAGTCATTTCTTTTTCTCATTTTCTCCATTATTGGTATCTATTTTTCCCCACACAATCAGTTTCACTTTTAGCTAGTTCATCAAAGAGCCCAATATTATGTTTTCATTTGACTTTTAAAAATGAAGTTTATTTGAGTAACAATATATAAGAAGATAATGTTTTTGTATTTGTTCCTTTTGTTCACAATGTGTATACGCCAGTTTTTTAACTGACTTTCAGAAATCAGGAGGCTGATAAATTACCTGTGCTGACAATCAGTTTGCTTTGGTTTCACCCTTATTCCAGCACATACCCCTTTTACTTATAAGCATATTTACCATCATTACTTGGAACACCTCAGAAAGTTGTGTTGGATGTAACCATGGCATAAAGGCCTCATATAATTTAATAACCTAAATGTAAATAATGCTCTGCAGCTTACAACGTGCTCTGGTATATGTCACCTGTCTTCTGTTTTTTCTCTGGTTATTTAAATGGGACATGGAATTCTTCGGTTCCTTGAACAAAAAACAAGGTTAGAGTAAAATACTACTAGATTTATCTGGAGTTTGTAATCAAGAATAAATGATTCCTCTGTAGTATTTCTAGAAAACAATTACTTTTGGATTCAGAATGCTGAGAAACAGATAGTTCCGAAGAAGTTGGGGTGCTTGAATGGAGGATTTAATTTAAGGTATAATTTAACTTTTATTAAGTTATAAATAAATTCTAGGGAAGGGAGATTGCTTACATATCAGAGTTGCCTAACTTTTGTCAAGCCATGAAGGGCACAGTAGCAGCTGTGGTTCACAGAATGAGCTGCAGTGTCCTAGAAGTATTAAAAAATAAGTTCAAAATGTAAATTTGCTCTTTTTCACTCACATGATATCAGGCTTATTTTATTGTTAAACTAGTTGTGTTCTGGGTTTATAAAATTTCTGGTTGAATCTTTAAACTGAAAATATTTAGTTTGATCTCTGATGAGCTCCCGGTTTATAGTTCCACTCTGTGTTCCATTTATCCTTTCGCTCCTCATTTTTCCCTTTGAAGACAATGGGAGCTCTGATCAAAATGACGCTGTTGAGAATTTGACATTTAGTTTCTTCCTAACCTGGCTCACGTCACTAGGTCATGTTTCATGTAATAATTTTTAAAATATTATTCCGTTATCGTTTTATTTAGTGTATTTATATCTGAAGTGTTTCTTAGTGTAGAATCTTTTCTTCTACTGGGGATATCTTTGTATTCATTTTCAAACTGTGGTATACATTTTATTTTGTCATTTTACTTAGCTGTGTTCCTCTAAAATTGGCAGATTTCTTGAACTCTGATCCTCAATTATTTGGTTTTCATTTAGCAGAGGAGCTTGTTGATTTTTGTGGCCTTAACCATATTAATTTTAGGCACACTTTCACAAAGTGTTAGATCCATATAAAGTTAATTTTTTTAGCTGCTCAACTCTTTGTGGAATCTTGGCATTCCCCACACCTCTGCTTCCCTCTCTCCCTCCCCAAGTAGCATTCTCTAAGCCCTGCAGGCACACAACCTGCTGCAGCTTTTCTGTCTCCAGCGCTCATTTGCTACATATACCCACTCCCATTGTATATTATTTATTAATGAAATGTATTATTTAATTGCATCTTAAGTGTTTGTCCTTTATTTCACTTAACATAAGAATCTCGAAAACAGAAATGATGTATTGTAATTTTTGTATTGATCACAGTATCCAGGAAAGTATTGTTATGAATATGATAAGTGTAAAATGGTTACATGGTGTCTGAGTAATTGACTTACCATGTCCCAAATTTGTAAACAGTGTTGTGAGTGTGACCTAGCCAATATCT
The DNA here is from genome assembly GCF_963455305.1 of Plecotus auritus. Lineage (NCBI taxonomy): Eukaryota > Metazoa > Chordata > Mammalia > Chiroptera > Vespertilionidae > Plecotus > Plecotus auritus. Next base: position 27,826,651 of record NC_137778.1, read on the forward strand.
ATGTAGAGGTCACTTAATCCAGAATACTTTCAAAATAGGAAACTTCTCAGAACTTTTCAAATAGTTATTACAAAAGCCATATCTTATCAGAAATAGGTTATCTGGATTCTTAGTTTGGAGCAAATAAGAAAATAGACTGAAAAATCAGTAAGAAGTAATAATGCAGACCTGGATTTAGGAAAAGAAGCACTTTATAATCAACAGAAAAGAACTCAAAAAGCATAGTAGTGTAGAGCCATTTAGTGTAAGTAGTCAAATGTATCTAACCATCTAGGGCTTGCTATATAATAATTGATGCTTACAATGAAGATTGAGTCATCGAGAACCATTTAAATATGTTCTGTACACTTTATAAAAACTCAGGGAGTGTAAAATATATTTACAAAGATTTCTAACGCAAGTTTGTGTGTGTTTTAAGGTTTGTCAAGCATTGCTTATTTAGAAATTCACTTATTTGAAGTGTCTAATTTCCTAATCATGTTACACAAATGAAGCTGTGTGGGTATAAAATGCGGGACATACTAACCAAACTTTTGTACTTTACTGACAGTGTGCTATTTAAAGTCTCCTTGTCTTCAATCATTCTATTTCCTTACTGTCTATCCCCCCTTACCTCGCCTCACCCCTGTCCTCTTCTGTCTTTGTGAGCCACCTGAAGGCAGAGATTGTCTTACTCACCTCTGCCCTAGTAGAGTACTGCCTTGTAGTAGATGCTCAATAAATGTTCAAGCTTTGTGCTGGATTGTTTTAAAAGAGCACATGTATGTATGGTCTTCTGTTCATATTCCCAAGAGAAGAGCATGTCATGCTAACATTTTATTTCCAGAATAAATATACAGGTTATTTGCTATTGTGTTGCTTGATAGAATAGCTTCCTTTTTATTCACTACAAATATGTTTTACTAGTTACCATCTTCCTTTTTTGTAGATGGACTAATTGCCTCTGAAGGAGCCATAAGTCCAGATTTCTTCAATGATTATCACCTGCAAAATGGAGATGTAGTTGGACAGCATTCATTTCCTGGCAGGTAAACAATCTTTCTAAGAAAATCTATTTCCCTTGTTTTTAAAAGCTAGAATTCTCTTCATTTCCCATTTTTTTATCTTTGTTCATTAAAGAGGAAAAAATACTCAGTATTTTCAAGATTATGCTTGCTTGAATTTAAATTAATTTCTGAAGTCATATTTTCTATGTAAAAAAAAAAGAAAATCACAGATCTGGAAAACATATATGCTTCATCACTGATTTTCAAAATCCAGGCTTTCTATTGAAAGAGAGAGTACTTTTGTCAAATTAATGAACCAAGTTGTTTTCCAAAGCTAATAAAATATAAAATAAAATAAGGATTCAATGTATGTATTTTACCAATTATTCAAACATCACTGTTTTAACAAGTTGATACTTCGATTAAAAACTTTTCTTCCTTGGATGGCATGCAAATAAAACATTTAAGGGGAAAAAATCTGACATGTCAGCATTGTTCTAAATTGATTTTAAAATTTTACCAGAATGTGTAAACAATATTTTCTCCTTCATATCATTTCTTGTGGTGTAATATTTGAATTTAGACTGATGATTGAAATTTCACATCAAATTAGTCTCATGAATAGGTGTAGTCTTATTTGCCGTTAATACTATTTTTCCTTTAAATTATTTATTTAATTTTTTCTTATAAATTTGTACTTTTCATTAACATGAACTGTTTTCTGTTTGGAAGATATATTTAGGCATTATTTAATTGAAAGAATACAATTATGACTAGTATTTTATAACTCTTATTGGTCACTTGTAATAAGCTATTTGATTCAACAGTAATTATTTACAGCCATTATTGATCATCTATTGTGTATAATCTATTTTACAAATATTCATCATATTTATTTTAATCTGCCCAGCAATATTTTAAGACAAGTATTGTTATAGCCGTTTTACAGATGAAGAAATCAAGGCTCTAAGAATTTAAATAACCAACTCACACTAGTAGGATATTACTGAAAAAATTTGAACTCAGGTCTATATGTCTCCAAAGTTTATGTTCTTTCAAACATGATGCCTGATTTGGAAGGAAACAGCATACTATAGTGACTCTAAGCATTTGGGGTTTTTTTTATCACAACCCCATGAAGAAATACCTTTCATTTTGCAACCCAATGCACACATACACATTTGTTTATATATATGTATATGCCTGTATATATGTAGAACAAAAATTTCTTAAAACACTAATTACTTTTACTGTCTGTAATGCACAATGATAAATTCTGTTTTATTCTATTATTTCATGTTTGAAATGCACATTGCAACCCACTGTATTGGTTTCACAACTCATTGATGATCATGACTCAGAGTTTAAAAGCATGATGGAAAATGTAGTATTACATGAAATACGATACCTTATATGTAGTTCAGTATTCTGTAGTGGACTTTAAATAAATAATAGCACTATCGAAATAGTTTTATTGTTGTACTGGATGTCACGGTAAAAAACTCCTTGCCTTAGGAAATAAAAGTTAAACATGGTTACATACCAGAAAGCATATGGCTTTTGATTACTTCTGATGTTTCTGTCTATATTAGCTGTAATCATTTAAATAGAGGCTCTGTTTAATCATAACTACTATACGCCATCATGGGACAATTCCTTATACAAATGTTTTCTAAAACATAATTGGAAAAGAAAGAAATGATTTGGGTTTTTAATCCTAGTATTTATATGGGAGATTTTTGCTGATGGCATTTACAAGATTAATTCTGCCATTTATGTTTCATTGTGAAGAAAACATTATTTTTGTATCTTCTTCCGATACTGCCAATCCCCAGTCTAAAGAAAACAGACAGATACTAATTATGCATTACTTACTCCAGAAAGATTTGCTTTCAGTTTTTTAAGAACCTGAACATTTTCATTAAAATTGAATATACAAAACAATGAACTTATGAGCTCAATTTAGCAAAATTTCTCATCTGGTTTTCAAAATGGTCATTTTATAAAACAATAAATATGTTTGTACTCAGTGACTAAATTATGCACTTGTGTCCAAAGATTTCAGGGTTTTATTTCTTAATTCTGTTAATAACTCTTTAAAAATGACTGGGAAAATTCTCTTACCTTTGTACCTTCAGTTCCTTTAAAAGGTAAAAATATTTAAGTAGTATCTTTTATATCTAAAAGGCACATCAGAGTAATGTTGGCTTAAATGACTAGTTAATAAAACTTACTATAGACTATTTTCAAATCAAAAGAGTAATATACTTATTTATTATAATCATTTTGATTTAGAAATTATTTACCCTTTAAAAAGAACTTCCCCTGAGAAAGTTGTCTTTCATCTCCTGTCTTTTGTAATTTTTCAGGCCTTAAATCATGTAACTGTATCGTTTTATTTCCAGGAGAAATAATTTATAATGAATTTCCTTAGGTTTTTTTTCGGGGGTGGGGGGTGCGGTCAGGTAATAGATCAAATAAGAAGGGACTTTCAATTAGATCAGCAGAGATACAGAGAAAGTCTACAGTGTAGCCCAAACTCGGTTGTTTTTTTCTGCATTTCCTACTCTGGAATCATTTACTCTTGCTTTTATTCAATCATTTTTTATTGGTTAGGATTCTCTTTTAATGGGATTTCTATGCTCTTCTTTGATAGTAACAAACCATAGATCTTATCTGGTTTATTTTTTAATTCTGCAAAGATTTAAGCATTTTAAATTGCTACATAATTATTCACATATTTTGGCATGAAAATTTGCCACAAAATGTCCCAGATGTGAAATTTTAAACTAATGGCTACCTTTCAGCTTCTGATATCCAATAGGTAAATTTAAAGCCTATTAGATGAAATAACATTGACTCAAAATACTATTTTTGAAAATTTTTATTTTAAGCAAAATAGGAGTATTTTTTTAGAACTATAAACAGAAGATGTTAAACTCTTATTCTTCATCTCTGCTGGGAGATAAGAATAAGCAGACCTAATGGACAACTTGAAGAATTTGGGTTAGTTATGGGGAAAAAAATGTCTTGATTGAATTTTAAATATTGAAAAAGCTGATTTTTAAATACTTTTAAAAAGAGAAAATGTTATATGTTCTGAGTTGTTTTTTGAACAGGGAAATTGTTCAGATGTCTTAAGAATTCTTTCCCTGTTCTTTTTCATATATCTTTGATAAGTAAGCACTGTCAAGTTATCCAAAATAATAATAATAAATTAATGTATAGCCCTAGCCGGTTTGGCTCAGTGGATAGAGCATAGGCCTGGGGACTGAAGGGTCCCAGTTTTGATTCCAGTCAAGGGCACATAACCGGGTTGTGGGTTTGATCCCCAGTGGGAGGCATGCAGGAGGCAGCCAATCAATGATTCTCATCATTAATGTTTCTCTCTCTCCCCCTCTCCCTTCCTCTCTGAAATCACTAAAAATATATTTTAAAAATTAATGTATGAAATGTAAATTTTTTAATCATTGTCATTGTTTTTAACATGAAACAATATGGCAGTGCCAGATGGCATGCTCTTTAGCCAATACTCATGGCTTTTTTGTCTTTGAGGTTTTAACATATCCGTTCCACTGGGTTCAGGTCAAGTTGATGATCCCAAGTTCCTGTGAGGGAAAGAATACATTTCTAATTTTTATAAGAGTTTTTTTAATTGTTCAAAGAAAACCCTTCACTTTCTTCCTAAAATGGCAAAATTTAGTAATAGGGCATATCTGTTAAAATGCAGAAACTAAGCCAGATTTAGAAAACAGTTCAAATTAGTCTTTTTCTTAAAATCCACATCAGGGGTCCTGCTTAATCTGAATGCCTGCATTTTTGTAATATAACAAGGCCATGTAAATGGAAATATTGAAAACTGTAAACTCATCTATCCTATTCTACAAGGGAGATTGGATGTCTGATAAAATAGATGTGGCAGTTGGACAGCGAATCCTGGGTTTTAGACATGCCTCACTATCAGTCTGAACCTCTGGGCGCCAGAATTCCCCGACATTTAGAGGTAATGCAAAATGCATTAGGGCTTCAAGGCATTAGCTACAGAGTTGCCAATCCCAGAGGGTCAGATGTAAATCTTCCCCTCCCCAAATCTGAACTGGTGTTAAAAGTGGAACTTGCTATTGAAGCTAATTAAAAATAATAGGAGTAAGACTAGCTTTCTCCCCCTTTTACCATGTATCCGTACCATATTTTTGGACCGTTTTTTATTATAACTCTTACTTTTCAAGACTAACAAGAACCTCATGTTGAGTATTTTTAAACTGCTTCCAGCTTTTACAAATCAGTTTTTGTTGCAGTAAAAATGGTCCATTTTTCTTTTATAGGAATCCAATTTTCATAAACTGGGAAAAAAATTACAGAGGCTGCTTAGGTTTCCTTGGGGCTTTGAACAATGTTTTTCAGAGGGAGGGCCTGGAGTTCTTTGTGGTTGCCATGGTGATGTCATTTACTGACCATTTCACCATTTCACTGGAGCCGGGGATGAACTAGATGTGTCCTTATCTGAGCCATCTGATTCTTACACTTTCATTTTCTGTGTCTGTTAGACAGCCTGCCTCTTTTCCTTCTTTCTTAGAATATGTTGGCATGAGCTTTTCTGTGCATCATATGAATTATATATTACCAATATGCACCTTTTATTCTGTTCACTCAATTTATTTTTTTCAAACACAGTTGAAATGTTAGTTGTACTTCTAAACATCATACTGAATAGACCTAACAAATTACTTACTTCCTTACTATATAAGAAATAATCTTTCATTCAAATTTTTAAATGCATATTTTTACCTAAAACAAGGACTCTACATGTAAAAATTAGATATTTCTTTAGCCACTTTGATTTTACTCAACTATTTACTCAGTTTTTTCACTTGAGAAAAGCACCTCAAATTTACATATTCCCTGTCTAAAGTGCATTGTGCAGTGTTTACAGAACTACATATTATTTCTAGAACTCTATTTGATTAGATTTTTCAAAGCAGTTACTCAAAGAAGAAATGAAATGATTGTTTATTACAACTCTTAATTTAGCCAATGCAACACTTAGTTTATATTGAGAAGAAAGTAAATATGCCTATAAAATCCATTCTTCGAGAAGTCCTTTATCAATTTTTAATTGATAACCCAAACTCTCCCATTTGTTCTAATAACTGAAGTTTTAGTAACCATTGTTACTGTGGCAGTAGTATAGACAGTATATGAAAGGATCCAAAAATAGTGAAAAGAACCTTCAGGAAATATTTCCTTTGATAAACATTGAGACCAACTATTTTTGTTCAGCAGTATTGTAAGAACTAAATGTATTGGCAAATACTTATGAAATCTTTTAAAGATAATCATTAATTTAAACACTGCTTTATTTAATGTGTAATTAAATTTTTATCAAAAATGAACATAGACTTTTTGTTATTTATTAATGTCTTCTATTTTTCTCAGTAGAGAACATGCTTCATGAAATCTGTAAAAAAAAACCCAACTCTTGACTTTAATAATTTTTCCAGACACAGTGGTTACAAAATAAAGCACCAATTTCCATTTTTTGACTATCAATTGACAGGGATTTTTAATGCTAATACCCACGTATTGACTGGAGCAAAGAGGTATTCTGATCACTTCCTGTAGGAATTTAAATGGATGAAACCATTGTGGGATATATTTGGTAACAGAGAACAGGAGCCTTAAATTGTTCACTTCCTTTCGTCTGTAACTTCATTTCTAAGACTTTATCCTTGTGAAGTAATCAAAGAAAAATCCTGCATAAATGAATAAATGATTGTATGTCAGAGAAAATAGATCCACTGAGTGTAGTGAGGTACACTTGCCTAATTGTGGAATAAACGTTATTTTCAGCACCTACTTTTATGCCAAGGATATTGCCCACACATTAGATTATATCATGTCAGTGTTCTGGTTTAAGTCAATATGAAAGCCAAAATAGGTAAAATAGATACATTTAGTAATATATATTTACTTAACATAAAACTCTTCACTTTTTTAAGAGTTGACCACAGTTTTTTTATAGTTTGCTTCTTCCTTATTGAAAATTCTTTTTTTTTATAGAAAACATTATTCACCTGTGATGTTTTGATAACATAAAATTGAGTACAACACTGCCATATCAGTAATTTCAGTAATGAAAGTCTACAGTATGTTTGGAACATTTAGTCATTCCATTTATATTCATTTGTATGTACAAAAACATTAGGACAACAGATTCTTTGATTTAATCTCAATGTGTAAATATATTTTTATTTTAAGACAAAACTATTATCAAACAATATACAAAATTAAAAAACAAAAACTTAACTGAATATTTATGCAAGGCACTGTTAGACATTTTATTTCCTCTGTTCATGATTTGCATAGGTCTCTAATACTTGTTCTCAGCTGTACTTAGTTTGGGAGATTTGCAAGAGTTGCTTCTCTGTTTTAATGAAATTTTGTTAAACCATGATTAAAACACATAGAGTACAACCTCTTTATAGGAACAGTAGGATTGAGTAACAGGACAGTATTCTGTTTACTTTTAAAAGTTGCTCTGTTTCAGAGTATATTATTGCATCTGAAAATATCCAAATCTCTGAGATTTTTATTATAATTGTATTTGGTTATCCAAATAACATTGTTTTTAATCTAAGTAAAATATGTATTTCAAGTTCAGTAATAAGTACTATACCTAGGTATAATCAATAGAAATAATTTTAAGTTCTTTCCACCTTCATCAGTATTAACCAATCAGAAATGAGTGGTAAACTTTTTTTTTTAATATATTTTATTGATATTTTACAGAGAGGAAGGGAGAGGGATAGAGAGCTAGAAACATCGATGAGAGAGAAACATCGATCAGCTGCCTCCTGCACACCTCCCACTGGGGATGTGCCCGCAACCAAGGTACATGCCCTTGACCGGAATCGAACCCGGGACCCTTCAGTCCGCAGGCTGACGCTCTATCCACTGAGCCAAACCGGTTTCGGCAAGTGGTAAACTTTCTTGACATGAATTAAAACCATTCATAAAAAATAATACTAACTGACAGGGAAAATTATATCTAAGGTAATGAAGTGGTCATTTTACTCTCAAACTTGTGAGATAGTGAAAACAGGAAAACAAGAATGGCAATAGCCCTATAACACAGTTCTGATGAGGAAATAAAACCAATGCAAATAAATGGTTTTCACACTATAAGACTCTTGTTCTAACATAATCCTTATATCAAATTGCATTTTTCTTTCTAAATACTCCCATAGCAATTCTGCCAGTTCCTTTTTTATTACTTCAGAAGATGGACTGTCATAAGAGCCTTCTAAAAGTTTCAAAGAATAAAATGTTTTTTGGTCTAAATCTAAGTATACAAAGACTAATACTAGTAACTTTCATTTAGCTAGCATTTATAACATCATGTATCTCATTTGATCCTCAACAAGTGTGTGAGTTAGATAAGGCAAAGAATAGTATTGTCCCTATTTTAACAAATGTAGAAATTAAGTCTAAGGGATTTTTAAGGGACAAGTCCCAAACCAGATAGCTAATAAATAGTGAAGCCTTTAAGCTTGGCAAGAGCCAGCACTCTTAGTATTACACCATTACTGCCTCCAAATGGCAAGCCATTATCTTTGTCTCACAGTGAACTATGCTTAGAAACTTTCAAAGTAAATGTTATTACAATTCAGAGTAAGATATGTAGGTCTCATTGTACAACACAACATGTTTATCTATTTTGCTTTAATACATTTGACATGATTTACTGCAAATTGGTGCTTCAAATTATAGGCAAGTTGCTACAAATTATTAACACCTTAATTAGTTCGCTACTATTCATTTGTCCTAAGAAGTTAGGCCATAAAGTCCTCTACAAATTCATACAGTTGTATAAACAAATTCGGATGAAATGCGTGGGATAATCTCAGTCTAGAAGGGTTAATGTCTCATGCAAATAATTTATTTAGCTAATTAACTAATGTCAGTATATTATTTTTTACCTATAAATTATTTTATACCTATAAATTAATCCTTATATATTAGTCTTATTTGTTTACTTTTTATTGAGACAACTTCTTTGTAGTCATGAAATCGCAAGAAAATTTGGTTCTGCTGCTAGAACACTAATGATTTGCATTTCCCAAGGAGAATTGAATTAGGTTTTATTAGCAAATTGGGCCTATAACTTTAAGGCCAAATTTTATTAGACTATCATACATCAGCATTAGCAAATTATAAACTTTACTGAAATATAGAAATAGAAGCCAAAAATCAAGGCTTAGAATTCTGGAAACTTTAGAAGATGTTTTATCCTAGAGAAATTATACTACTGACTTGGAAAAAAATTTTAAGTGATTTATTTTCCTTTGAAATTTAGAAGGAATAGAAGTTGGCGACAGAGCTGCCCTCATAAAGTTTGTGTTAATTTTCAATCTGGTGATCTGAGCAGAGTTTTTGGAGGCATGCATGTTAGCTGTATATAAAGTCCAAAGGTGCTCCCAAAGAAAACCAGATTTAAAATCGAATTTATTATCACTTTCTTAGGACTTCATTTAGGGGAAGAAATTCAGCATAACTTAGTCTATAAACAGAAAAGTAATCTGAATATGACTAAATCCTATAAAAATGTTAACACATTAATTATGGTGTAGCTTTGTACTAGAAGAAATGACATGGGAATTAATCCAGTCATGACTGAGAAGTTAATTATATCACCACCATTAAGAGCAATTATCTAGTGTTAAAGTTCATACATTTTTATATGTATTAATTGCATTTTTGTTGGCTGCACAGATATATAAAAATTAGTTGTAAATTTAAATGGAAAGAAAATAGAAAGTCCTTCAGCAAAGATGACTGCTTTTATAACATATTTGACCTATGGAATGCTCATTTTCAAAAAAAATATGAGGTTTTTTTTTTTAAGGGAATAGTATGCAAATTGCCATTATAAAGGCTTGCTTAATCACATGCTAATGATAACCAAGTTGTAATAAATTTGATTGATAAGCACCACCTCCCATCCAAGAAAATAAGAGAGGAAAAGAGAGCATGTCATCTTTTATTTCCTTTAAGTCTGGATTCAGTGATACTGAGCTTACTCCTAAACTCGGGGATATTTTCTAATTTAAGGTTGATTTATTCTGGCCCATCTGTGTTTTGATTGATTTAACAATGTGATTTAAGTATTTATGAACAATTTTAAAATTTTTGTTAGAAATGTTAAACCAAATATTTTTCCTCAAATATTTTTTGAAAAAACAGATGAAACCTAGAGCCTAAAGGTTTTTAAATGTAATATTAATTAATTCCCATATTCTCCATAGTCCTTCCAGATGTGCTATTACCAAATAGCTCAATCCTCAGATAATGAGCCATGTGGGTTCTGTAAACTGATTTGCACTTATTTTGAATAGGAATTATACAGATTGTTGATGAATTATTAAAGTAAATGTATTGCCAAATAAATCTAAGAGCAAAATATTAAACTGTAGTAAATGAGAAAGGAATGTGCAAATGAAGACCTGCCTGCTTTAATAAGTTTAGCAGTTACCTTCTCAGTTTCAACCAAAAGAAAAGTTTCTTTTTTTTCTTTTTTCTTTTTTTTTTTGTTTTGTTATTGTGTTAAAGAAAAAAAAAGGGGGGGGTTCTATAAAACTGCTTGCAGCAGTATCTAAGACAAAAACAAGGAAATATAATGTTCTAAACTCAGCCGGTCCAAACCACTTGAGCTGCTATGACAGCTCATAAAACAGAGTAGTTTTTAACTGGGCTCTGTTTTACATTGCCAAAGTGAATTTTCCTTGCAGGAAGTAGCCAGAGGGTTTATTTAGTTTCCAGTCCCTGGCTTTGATCTTTCTGTACTGTCACATCTCGGGTTACATAGCTCTTTTTCACTGCAGTAAATCTGCAACAGTTAATGAGAATAAAATTTCCTCCTCCTTACTGATCACATGCTGTTAAATGCCAAACCACAGCCAACTGCATATTTGCAGAATTTCAGCTACAATGTATGAAAATGGTGCAGTCGGTTTAATCTTGTCATCTTTGTAATTCATTTTATTGGGCTTGCTTGCTTTTTAAGTGACCTACTTTATCAAAAGTAAGTGGTTAAAAGACCAAACCTGGGAGAAAGATTTAGAATGTTAACAAACAGAGGAGAAAAGTGTGCATGTGTTGAGGAGGTGGGTTGAGGGAGTCAGGGCACATGCAATGTGTACTAGCATTAAGATTCAAAGTGGGCCTACTTTAGTGCTTTTCAAAGACCAGGCCATTTGTCCTCTTCAAATAAAATTAACAAGTTTGTCAATTCTTTGATTGTGTTGTCTGTTCAGTTTCAACATAAATTTGCACTTAGTATTTATTTAATAAGTCAGAACATTATTTTTAACTTTTGATTAAAGAGTCCATAGTATTTAATGGAATTTAAAGAATTTCAAAAAACTTGATCTCTACATTATAAGAGCTATTCTTAAAGTAAAACTAAGATTGTTATAAGCAAGCACTGTACCATCCTATCAAATGGGGCCATATACATATTGAAAATATTATAAATATTTGTAAAATAAATCGAAGGAAATTTAAAATTGTATTAAAACAAACTATTTTTTTAGTTTCTTTATTGATTAAGGTGTTAATATATGTGTCCTTATTCCCCCATTACTCCCCCCACCCCCCCACTCATGCCCTCAAACTATTTTATACACCATTAAACATATGTATCTTCATGCTAAATTACAATAAAATCTCATATTTTTATTTGCTTTTTTTTGCTACAGTTAGACCTTATGATTGAGGCATTATTTGATTCAATTAATATATGTTGTTAAATTTATTTTTCACTTACACCTTTTCTCTTTTTTACTGTCTTATTTTGTGGTTGGTAACTGGAACTTATATCCATCCAGAAATTCACCCTTAGAAGGCCATTTTAGATGATAGCCATTGATAAATATATTCTAATAATATTATACACATATATAGATAATAATAACATAAATATGAAGTATTGTAAAATAAAATATGTAAAAGAAATAAATCAACTTCTAGTTTCTCACCATTGAAGTCACACTTATTATCTTATTGCCATCTGATTCCACAGAAGAAATCATTTGTATTCTCATAAAAATCAAAATGTTGGGTATAAATCAATCCTCCTATATAATAAAAGGCTAATGTGCAAATTGTCCCTTCAGGAGTTAAACTGACCGGGAGTTTGCTTGCTATGATGTGAGCTGACCACCAGAGGGAGGCGTGGAATGAAGGAAGGCCCCAGCTAGCCGCCGACAGCCAGGGAAGGAAGGCCCCGCTGGCAGCCAGAAGGCCCTGATCGGCCCTGTTCCCCAGCCAGGCCTAGGGACCCTACCCATGCACAAATTTCATGCACCAGGCCTCTAGTAGTATATAATACCCATTCATTGATTTAGATAACTATCATGAAAACAATAACTAAAATTACATTGAAATTGAGGATAATATTTCTAAATTTACCAAGATTTCCTGATAAAACAGAGGACCCACTTGGAGAAGTGCCTGTTTTTACTTACCCCAATGAGAAAAGGGTGATTTGAAAATTTTAAAAGACAGAGAGGTGCAGTACTACCCTGGGCCTTTTCAGAAGGTGTTAAACATAATGTAGAAATGTCGAACTTTAAAATAAGCCAGTCTATGTGTACTTAAACTAAAACATCATAGTTTCCATGTGGAAGAACATGGTGGAGGCTAACACAGAACTTTAGACTCTGTATCTGGGGTAGGGTGGGGGCGCTGTTCTGTAGTTTGCTTCTTCATTTTTCTGTAACATTAAATCTGTGTCAGACCATTAGTCCATAATCCACCCAAAGTTCTGGATTTGAAAGTCCACAAAAATTTCTGCACAGAATAAACATTAATTTTGTTAAGTTTTTATTATTCTTCAAAAAAATAAGTAAAATTGCTCAAAAATTTGTTTCTGGAACATGAACTGAACAGTCCAGTTTTAAATGAAATTACTGGAAAGAATTAGAAACAATTCAGAATTCAGGCTTCACTGTCATATAGACTTAATCTTTATCCTAATTCAGTTACTTGAAATGTTCTCTAAAATAGTTTCAATTCCTCCTACAATCTTAGATCTGTTAATTAATAATAATGATGGCAATTATTGAAGTACTAGAGGCCCGGTGCATGAAATTCGTGCACGGGTAGGGTCACTAGGCCTGGCCGGCAATCAGGGCTGATCTGGGCCTTTCAGCTGCCGGGCCAGGGCCTTCCTTCCCCGGCTGCCGGCTGCCGGCTGCCAGCTGGAGCCTTCCTTCGTTCCGCACTGCCCCTTGGTGGTCAGCACACATCATAGCGAGCCATCAAACTCCTAGTCTTGTGATCGAACTCCCAGGCAAACTCCCGAGGGCACACTTTGCATATTAGCCTTTTATATATATAGATATGTACATTGAGTGCCAGGCAGCATGCTAATTGCTATTTATTACATCCCTGTCTAATCTTTACAACAGCTCAGGCAAGGAGCCATTAAAAGTAAGAAAACTGAAGCTTATCAAGTTAAGCAACTTGCCCACGGTTATCTTCCTACCACCCAATGTCTACTTCTACTTCTACCCATCTTTCTTTCTTCCCTCCATTACACTGAAGAAAGTGGCCTTTTTGCGTAGTCCAGCCAGTCCATTTTGCTCTGGCCCCATCCCTGTTGTTTCTCAAGGATTTCTTTGCTCTCCTCTCTCTTCCCTTCTACTGGATCATTTTGTCATCTTATGAACGTTATCTAGAATCTCCAAAGTTAAACTCTCATTGGCCCCACATCACATTCCAACTACTGCCCATTTCTCACTTCCCATCATACATGCTTCTCAAAAGACTCTTCACTCTTCACTTTCCCATCTTGTCAAGATCGCCAGTGGTCTTCACATCGCCACATCCAGTGGGCCTTCCTTGTCCTTCATCCTCAGCAGTGTCTGGGTCCTGCTTTGTGAAACTTCCCTTTTGTATTATTTTCTATATGAACATCTCAAGTATCTCAGCTCAGGTATCACTCCCTCAAGAGCCTTTTCCTGACAAAATGATCAAAGAAGCTCTTTCCCCATCCTCTCATTTCTGTGTTAGCACCCCAATCATTTATTTATCTGCCTTCTTCCACAAGAGGTTAGTCTCCAGAAACCAAGAACTTGGTCGTATTCAAAGTTGTGCCTACAGTGCCTGGCACAGTAGGTTCTCAATAGATGTTTGTTTAATAAATGAGTTATAAGGGTCAGAGCCAGTGTTCAAACACATATGTGTCTTCCTCTATTTCCTGGGCTGTATTTTATTTTCAATCTTAATTTTTCAACAATGTCTTAAATTTATATATAATCTTTACCATTTCAGCATCCTTTCACATATACAGTGTATAGTACAGGGTGGGGCAAAAGTAGCTTTACAGTTGTAAATATAGAAAATAATACAATAATTGACAAATAATAATACAAGAATAAACAGTTTCATGCATTCACACTGTAAACTTTTGCCCCACCCTGTATTTATTATAAACTCAAGATATATATATATACACACACACATGCACATATATAGTATTATATGCTTATATTACAACATTGTTGGTAGGAACCTATGCTATGTGGGAAATTTTTTAATAACCTATATAAGATCAAAATGTCTTTTAAATTGCAGTATTTTATGTAGATGAAGATGCCTGCCTTCATAGTTAAGATTGAGTTAAGAAATTCTTAGTACACATGTATTATACTACAACATATCTCATTGAAGTACTTCTCATGTATGTATACACACACACACACACGAGAAGTATTTATTATTGGGAAAAGAAACTTTTAATGTCCCCGTATTAACAAGTTTTATATTATTTTTCATTATCAAATAGCCTATGTTCTGTAGAAACAAATTATATGCTATACTTAAAATGAATAGAGTTTCCTTAACCGTATTTTTTTCCTATTACTGGGTCTTAACTAATGATCTGTTGGTAACTAGTAAATCAGAAGGATAGCATATGTGCTGTTAGAGATTGTCATTTCTAAAAGATATTTTAACTTCTAAAGTTTCTGTGATGACAAATTAAATTAACTTTATAGGATATAAAATAAAGATATAATCAAGGTAAGAATGTGCATTTAACGTTTTCTTTTTTTAAAAAAATATATTTTATTGATTTTTTACAGAGAGGAAGAGAGAGGAATAGAGAGTTAGAAACATCGATGAGAGAGAGACATCGATCAGCTGCCTCCTGCACGCCCCCTACTGGGGATGTGCTCGCAACCCAGGTACATGCCCTTGACCGGAATCGAACCTGGGACCCTTCAGTCCGCAGGCTGACGCTCTATCCACTGAGCCAAACCGGTTAGGGCAAACGTTTTCTTTTAACACTTAATATTTTCTTTATTTAGTAACCTTTCTAACTGACAGGGACTTGGATGGGCCCCAGGGATAGAGAAACAATTCTTTTTCTCTCAAGAAAGTTATAGTTCAGGATTAAAATGTCATTATTTGAGATGACTTAAAGCATAATTATTATTCCTTATTTCAACTTTCTCTTTTTGAAAATATTTATGATTAATAGTATTATTTGGCTTAGAAAAGGCATTAAGGAATCAATACCAAGTACTATGTCAACTCTGGGACATCAGTGGTTTTGTAACTGGACAACCAAGGGATCAGGCTGCCTGTCACTACTTCGGCCAATTAAGCAGAGACAGGGTTGAATCATATAGGAGCATTTATTCCAGTCCTGCCGGCAGTGTTGGAAAGCAGAAGGTCATCCACAAAAATCTGCTCTGCACCCTACATAAGCCAGCTCTTATATTGGGTAGAAGGATGAAGAGTACATGAGCAAGTAGGAATTACAGGTATGGGAAAGTGGGCATGGGATAATCATTACAGATTACAAGTCATGTGGACTCGGGGGGAGTCACAGAGATCAGGCGCCTGGGGACCAGATTACAGGTAATAGGGGGTTTTAAAGATCAGGGGCCTTCACTACTAGGTGCCCGGAGGTTGTAAACCTGTCCATAATGATAGGCAGTTCTCAGAAATAGGATGGACTGCCTTTTGATGTTAGCGCTCAAGTCCTAGGGCGTTTATCTCTCAGTGAGGTTAGAATGTGCTTTCTCTAATCAGAACAGAACCATCATGGTTAACACAGCATGATTAATATTTCTTATAATCATAGCTGGTCCCAAATATTTTATTTCTGCCCCAAACAGTCTTCTACATGTTCCTGCCTACTTTTGTGTTATTCCCACACCTTGATTAAATGTGCGTGCATGCATGTGAGTATTCCAATGAAATAAACATCTTAAACAGTTCTGAATTGTCCTTAATCTTAAGAGGACACAAAATCAATCATCTTTGGAAAAGAATGCCATGCTATGTTAAATGATAAACACTTTTTTTTTTCATTTTATGCCTAGCAGTACAATTTTTTTTTAATTTTTTATTGATTTCAGAGAAGAAGGGAGAGGGAGAGAGAGATTGAAACATCAATGATGAGAGAGAATCATTGATCGGCTGCCTCCTGCATACTCCCTACTGGGTATCCATCCAGTCCGCAACCCAGGCATGTGCCCTTGACCGGAATCAAACCTGGGACACTTCAGTCCACAGGCTGACACTCTTTCCACTGAGCCAAACCAGCTAGGGCACAGTGCAATTTTTGACAAAGAATTGCATTATTATTGAAATACACTTCCTGAATTACATAGGTTGTTTAATAAAATACTGCATTGTAATGGTAAGTCACTAGAATTTTTGTACAGTAAATTCTTTATTATAACAATAAGCTCTTTGGAAGGATGAGTCCAGAAGGCAACTCATTGTGGCTTTGTAATAGAGATAATGCTTCTTTAAAAACACATCTATGTCCTTCAAAACATAATTTGAATAACCGTGAGATTTGAGGAAACCTATTTTATAAAGGGAGGGAGGGAGGGAGAAGGGAGGGAGGGAGGGAGGGAGGGAATAGCTATTGATGAGTTCTCCAAACATTTAATAGAGTTTTAGATTACAAAGATTTGTTCAAATGGATTACGTTTTCTCATTTTAAACGCAAGAAACCTCCATTGATGATTATTTGAAAATGGAGACGATGTCTGGAGTTAATATAGTTTTGTAGATTTTACCTGTAGGAATTTTAGGTCAATATACAGTCTTTCAGTAGTAGCCCAAGTCACTTGGTAATCTCTTAACTACTTAGTGCCTTCATCAATTAAATAGAACTCAGAGCTATTTCAAAGAGACAAGTGTGGCTCTATAATAGAATCTAATTTCAAATGCTATTTGTTTTTATATTCGAGAAGAATATTAGTAATTTTCTAAACATTATACTTCTGTTATTAAAGTGAATTATTGGCCCTCATAAATTCTATGTCTATGCCGGTTTTTATGTAAAAGCTACATATTTCTATGGCCTCATTTTAGACTAGTGAGGCACAATGGCACAATCAACAAATGCTTTTTATGCCCTTCAATTAAGTTAAAGATTAAAGTCTTTTTAATAGATTTATAAACAGGAGCATAGTTAATGACTTCTTGAATATCTTCTCTTTTGTGGACATAAGTCAGCATCCTATCTCATGTAATGTAACATACACACACATACACACATATATTTTAAGCCTATTTTTTTTGTTTGTTTGTTTAGCTTTACCTAAAGTTGATACATCCCACTTTTTCAGATATTCTTTCCTTTTCAGGTTTTTCCAGCCAAAATCAAAGCACCTTCATATTAGCCGGTCAGAAATTAAAAGGCAAAAGCAATCTTAAAAATTAATCCAAATTGGTGTGGACAGTATCAAGTGGCTAATTTAGAGCCCCTCAAATGAGAAAGGAGAGGTGGGGGCTTCTAGGAGCATAGTTAGGCAAGTAAATTTTTTTTTAAATATATTTTATTGATATTTTTACAGAGAGGAAGGGAGAGGGATAGAGAGCTAGAAACATCGATGAGAGAGAAACATCGATCAGCTGCCTCCTGCACACCTCCCGCTGGGGATGTGCCCGCAACCAATGTACGTGCCCTTGACCGGAATCGAACCCAGGACCCTTCAGTCCGCAGGCTGATGCTCTATCCACTGAGCCAAACCGGTTTCGGCGGCAAGTAAATTTTTAAATTGCAACTGTAACTTAAAATTACATTTTTTCAAATTGATACAAGAAACCCATAAAGCTATGTTTACATGGGTATTAAAACTTCATGCTGAGATAGCTTTGAGGTGGTAAATGAACAGGAATTCTTAAAAGTCTCTAAAACATTTTTTAAAGATTTTTGGGTTTTAAGGACTTTATAAATATTGAATTATTATAATTAACTTATTCTCTGTTACACAAAGGGGAAAAAGAAACTATTACAATTTCTTACTGTTGTAACTTGCCTATTTCTCTTAAAGTCTGGGAGAGTAAAGTACTGTCTGCCATCAGCAAGTGGGTATCATAGTCATTTAAAATAAATCAATTTGTAATCTTTCCTCATCCTACATGCTTGAAATAACTAATATAGATATACAGTTGACTCTTGAACAATGCAGGGGTAGGGGCACCAATCTCCAAGGCAGTCAAAAATCTGCATATAACTACAGTCAGCCCTGTACATACACAGGTTCCCACCGGGAATTTATCCTTGAACAACACAGTTCCAACGTGCTGGCTATTGAAAAATGCGTGTGACCAATCCGCGCAGTTCAGACCCAAGTCGTTCAAGGGTCAAGACACCTGTGTGTGAGTTTGAAATTCCACCTAAAACCCTATTCTGCCCTTAATCTCAAGAATGTACGCTGCATTCCCATCTCCAGGGAGAGTTCTCCTCACCGTTGCCCAGCTTTGCTTATAAGTCCCAGTTTGTTGGGTTGGCACAACCCCAACATAATGAACATCCCAAAATGAAAATACCCCACTCTAAGTACTTCTGTGCCCTTTTCAAAGAGAAGCCAACACTATAGCAGTCAACCTGAGAACAGGAATGTGTGCAAGGTGAGAAGTGATGATTTGTGTGAAATAACCAAAAACCTTGCCCTTGATCAGCTACTTTCAAAGTAAAATCACTGAATATAAAAGATGAGAAAGCATGTAAAGAGCTTTTCCTAGTATTTTTCATCGCTAAAGGTGTTGTATCATTGGCATTAGTCGTAACACAGAATCCCACTTATACAAGCCATTCATTCCCGCTATGGTAAAGGAAGGTATGATTGGCTGTGGCATTATTTTGGTGCAACGACAATTAGTCGCCTGTGCATAGGCATAACTCTCTATGAATTATGTTAGAGCCCCAGGAGGTCAAACAAAAAGCATGCATGAGAAGTGTGCTAGGTATGATAGGGATCTCTTCACTGTTTAGATTAGGTGGCAGGAGCCAGGATTTCCTAGGTATTTTTAGGGAAGGTTCTATTATTTTCATATGTCAGAACAATAACAACACCAACTGTGTAAGAGTCACCATACTGTTCTTGTAAGAGACTTGGAAATATAATCTCAAGGCAGACAGATGTTAAAAGGCTAGCCATTGTTCTTATTTTACAAAAATAATCATGACAAAGAAAGTTACAGAGATAGACTGAAAAAAGTTATCAATAGAGACAGAAATCTTATTCAGATATTCTGTTTCTGAGGTCATTGCGCCCAAATGACTTTTAAAAATTCAGGAGTTAAGTTCATATTTAAATTAATGTTGCTGAATTTAATAAACATAATTGCCAGTCCTTAAATTAAGGGAGGGAAATGCTTATATACATCAGCACTTTTAAAAAGTTTCGTTATGTTGCTTTGAAAATAGTTACTTTAATTTAAAACATGATAATAGGGTACAAGTCAGAAAACTATTTGTTAAGCTTGTATACTTCTTTCCAATGTACACTTACTTTGTTTAGTATCAACTCAATGTGCCCAGAAAGAGCTCAGCCCCATTCTATGAAAATGATAAGGAAATACTTCATGTCATCATCAGAAGACTGCATCCGGTTGACCAGAGGGACTTAAGTCAGTCTGTATCTTGACAATCTAAAATTAGCCTTAGATAGATGTAAGTAGAAAATGAATTCACCTTGGGTTGGTTGGTTGGTTGGTTTATTTGTTTGTTTTTACGGATCCATAATATATCATATTCTCAAGGACCAAGAGAACTTGTAAAATTTAAGAGTGGAGATTTACTTTAGTACCTATTCTTCCAGTGCTACATGCAATGTTGGTACAGTGCACAGTATACTGAGGTTCTGAATGCTCGGGCACCATATAGCTATGAAATATTTATCTGCCTGTGTTGATCACTGAAATTACTGAGTTAGTGACTGAAAGTATTCTCATAACACTGTCCAATATAGAGGTTTGAAATGTTATCATAACCCAAGAAAATGCTTTTTTGTTGTATATTTGATAGCATAAACTTACTGAGAATCAAAATTTCAAACTTTCATGCTTTGCTGTTTTAAATCATACACTTTTAATTTGTTTAAATAGTATTTCTATTATCCATTCTTGTACCCACAATTTTGGAAATATGTTACTTAGTTTGATTTTGCTACAAACAAGTCTTAACTTTTCAACCACTATTTTATTTTTATCAACCAAAGGTAATTTGTAGATTATTTAACCTAAATATTGAGACAAGTAAATGAATAAGTAGACATGACATAACTTGGAAACTTTACATCAAGCTTCTTATATTTGATAAGACTTTTGAGGTTTTTTTTACAACAAACATTTATCCCCCTCTTATATAAAATAATAAAAGAAAGTGAAAAGTTGCAAAACTATATCAAAATATTCCTAAACTATATTATTTATTTAAGCACTTTGGAGATAAGGTTTTAACAGAAGATTAACCATAATTTTCCATTTATGAGAGACTGGTATGTCAGTAGAGGTAGTGTGCACATTAGGTAGCCATATTACCTCATTGACTATGTCCATATGTCAGATTGCTGTGTTTTATGAAGAAAGATAGAGTCCATTTTGTTATAGTACTCATGATAATTTTAGATTCTATTCCATCTCTTGAACTTGTTCATTTTGATAGTGTATTATCACTTTGTTATTCTGGTTGGTGCTTAAATTACAGTAACTGGAGGTCATTATTCATATTTTAACTGGACTCAAAAGTTTTTAGTACCAGCATTAACTTTTGAATTATGCTCAAGGTCTTAGACTTTACAGCATGTTTAGTTTCTTTTCATTTCTTATTCGTATTTTTCAGTACCTAATAGTCTCCGGCTCCCACCTCCAAGAACTCTCCTCTCTGTTCAACATCAGAAACATTTTCCTCTTTGGCATGTGCTTTCTAGTTCCCCAAGCAGTAGAAGCAAATTGGAAAGTGCAGCTGTCATTCTCGGAAGGTCATAGATCACACTGGCAGCCTGAGTAATCCAAGAGGTTTTAAGTATCATAGCTTTGAGTTTAAAGTGAAATTCGCTCTGACAGGGCTGGCAGGCCAATAGGAAAAAGAAATATTTGTGCTTGGAGAAGTGCATATGTAGAGACCAAGGGTATAACTGATGGCTGGAAGTGATTTCAGTCTAAAAAAACAAATCATTAAGAGAGTGCATAGGGGTAAAATACACAGTTCATATTTTAAAGAGTCTCAAAATTAACCAGCAACTAAGGTTAGCATTACAGAGTAATTAGCTGTGGTGTTCGGGCTTTAACTCACTCAGTACCAGACAGGACAGTTAAACCATCACTGTGAAAACATTGCTACTTACATTATAGTCTCTATGTTAAGCCTACAGCAGTCATTTTTGTACCTTAAAAAACCAAGGTATTATGACAGATTATATAAATGTTGAAGCAGTAACAGACAAACAGTTATTCAAAGGAGGTGCTAATGACTCAGTTTATTGACCTAGGGGTTACTTAAGCAGCTCGGTGAGCTCCCCGAACATTTGGTGGTGTGAAATGAGGCATTGCTTGATATTACAGAACTGCCAGCTTCAAGCAGCCTTGTGCCTCATTGAAAAAGTGGAAGTTAAAGATACCTTCATTAAAAGATTGCTGAAAAAGTTGGAGACCATTATAGATTTGAGTAAATATTCACATCGGCTTGATAACCACATCTGACAGCTTCCACCAGGCATCTATTAGGGTATTTTTTCTGTTAATTGCTGCAAATAAGGGAAAAGAAAACATCTTCTAATGGCTCAGTTGTTTCTTCTAAATCCTTGTTCTCTTCAAGAAAGCCAATTTTGAGTTGCAGGAATATAAAGCTTATAAATTCTTTCCTTGAATGTGCAGAGCAGCTAAAAAGTGTAAAATGGAAGGGGACTTGCAGCAAGATGGTAGACCGAGCTGACTCGGAAGGGCATCCTCCCATATAAATCCACAGAAAAGGTGGGCAAAATGGGACAACAACTTATAATTCCTGGCCAAGTTCACAAAACCTCACAAAGATAGGAAACACCCCAGTGACACACATGCACACAAAAAAGAAGCACCCACAGAATCCCGAGTGGGAAGTGGGTTTTGTGGTGTATAGGGGGGTGGCACTGAATTCCCTATATCGGTTGAAAAGAGATCTCCTGGTTTTAATTCACCAGCTTGCTCCATATACATGAGTGGGTTCAGAATTTAGACTGTATAGTATAACTGAGGGAACCCCAAATCCAGAAATTATTAAAATTGCTTCAGGACAGTGAAATCAGCAGGGCCTTGAAATTATAAGCAAATACAGAACCTCTCTGTAGAAATATTTCCAAAGCTCAAGGGCCAACAGACAGGCAAAAAAAACCAATAAGCCTGAACTTGAACACAATGAAAAATTACAGTGGTCATAAAGAAATGACTGTCATGAAGGAGAATCGTCAGATGCAACAGTAAGAGTCAGGATGCCCAAGAACTAGCATTAATAGAGAAAACTCAGTGAGGCTATAAAATATAGGAAAAGTAAAAGGATAGAAAACTTAATGCAGTGGTTGTATAATATGAAAAGATACCAACTGTAAACAAATTAAGATCTATAATAAAAGAAGTGTAAACTAAATTATATTACAGGAGCATCAATAAAATAGATTTTCTTTCATTTGGAATAAGTTCGTGACTATTTTACACATACTTCCCTCATTCGTACAGATTAGTTTTTCTCGGAAGCATCTCAGTATAGTAACTAAATTAAAAGGATCTGTCAATGTTACTTTTCCCATTAGAACTGACAAATGTCTTCTTCTTTTTTTTTTTTTAAGTAAACTCCACATGAGTACTTTAAACACAACTTCCCACTACTCATATCATTTATCCCTGATTTTTGGAGGAAATATTACTTAGCTTGATTTCACTAAAAATATGATTCCTTAGTATTCTTAGGCATTTAGTTTTATAATAAAAGGAAAATTGATAATCACATATGAAAGATTAAAATAAAAGTAAATGGAAAATTACAGCTAAACTTGATATATATTGGTGAAGCTCATTAAAAGACTGCAAACTTAAATCGTACACCTATGGATGAGGACAGTGGGGGGCAGAGGGTGGGGTGAGAACCGGGTGGAGGGGAGCTATGGGGGAAAAAAAGAGGAACAGTTGTAATAATCTGAACAATAAAGATTTATTAAAAAAAAAAAAAAAAAAGACTGCATACCTGCTCATTTTCTCAATAATACAAAGGCTCAAGTCCAAAGCAATAAGTAACACCTTCAAGCAACCCAAAATATATATTTATTACATATAAATTTGTAGGAATGAGACCCTGTCAACAGTTCAATGAACATAATAGAAGCCATTCTACAACAGTAGTACCTTAGCATGCATGTACATTACATTTTTCAGTGTCCAAGACAACGTCTTCCTAGCCTTTTCATAGGCCCTAGTTACAACACTTTGCATATGCCTGATATTCCTATTTAGCTCTAAGTAAATTATTTCACACTTATAAAATGAAGACATCATTTATATGAGAGAGCAATGTAAACCACATTTTGTCGCAGGTAAATAGCTGAAAATTTTAAATTTTATAAAGCTTGCTTTCTAACTTTGCAAAAGGGCAATACTCAGTGATAAGACAAGCCCTCCATCTAGTGGTTGGTCTGAAAATTACGAACCTTTAGATCTTGATTTAATAATACTATGCCACTATACAAACATTAGGTAAAATTTTATAGGCATTGTCTCATTTGACCAACACTTCTCTTGTGACTATCTATAATAATAAAAGGATAATATGCTAATTAGACCAGACAGCCAAACAACCTTCCGGACAAAGCCACAGAGGCTGAGGCAGAGGCGGTTAGGGGTGATCAGGCAGGCAGGCGGGCGAGTGGTTAGGTGCGATCAGGCAGGCCGAGTAGTTATCCAGCGGTCCTGGATTGCGAGAGGGATGTCCGACTGCCAGTTTAAGCCCAATCCCGCAGGAATCAGGCCTAAACTGGCAGTTGGACATCCCTCAAGGGGCTCCAGATTGCGAGAGGATGCAGGCCTGGCTGAGGGACCCTCCCTCCCCCATGCATGAATATCATGCACCAGGCCTCTAGTATATAAGAATATCAAGAAAAAAATGTTCGCTTCTGCCAGAACAGTCCAGCCCTTTCTATTGAATACAGAGGCAAGCTACTGATTTCATCTACGTGGAATACCACAGACTCTAGTTATTGCATGAAGCATATTCCCATTTAAAGGGGCAAAATTTGTTTTGTTCCCAATTAACTATAACTTCTAAAATTTTCAGCCAATTTTTATATTCTTTCCCTTTATTCTCAGTTCCCAAATAGTAATAGTAAACCACACACATTTTAAAAGAAAAAAATACTATTTTTTGTTTGAAATATATATAGCATATTTGATCATTGTTTTCCTGCTGACGCCTCTCCCAGCTCTCATTAATGACTTCACATGTGGACAGCCATCATATGCTCCTAAATGTTCCCCATGCTCTTGCCTCTCAGCGCCTTCTGCTACCACAGTTATCCCTCCAAAGAACAGCAGTAAGTTGTTCCCCTTCTTAAAAGCCATGGCAACTCTCCAAAACTATGTAGCTCTTAAGAAGGCATATGAAGAACTTTCAGAATCTATCCTAACCCCCCTTTCTAAGCCTTATCTCCTGCCACTTGCTCACATCAGAAACCCAAGACTTTCACCCTAACATTCCACTTGCTGGAATTATACACAGACACGTGCATTCAGTGTAAGTCATTTTGTGGTAATGACACCTTAAAGAACTTTAAGATCAATACAGTTTTAGCCTACTTTGGCAGAGTCAGAAAAAGAATCCCGTTATATTCTATACTGGTTCCAGACCACATTATAAGTTATACATCTTGAGCTTCTTCATTTTAAGAAAAATACTGAAAAAAGTGAAGTTACCGGTATTTTAGAGAGAAAATGTGATGGTAAAGATTTTAGAGACCATATCATGAGGAAAGATTAAACAGGAGTTGTAAAATAGATATTAAAGGAGAATAAGACTTCTCGTGTGGCTCCAGAGCAGTGGTTCTCAACCTTTCTAATGCCGTGACCCTTTAATACAGTTCCTCATGTTGTGGTGACCCCCAACCATAAAATTATTTTCTTTGCTACTTCATAACTGTAATTTTGCTACTGTTAATGAATCGTAAAGTAAATATCTGTGTTTTCCTATGGTCTTAGGCTCCACAGCAGCGGTTCTCAACCTGTGGGTCGTGACATTCAAAAGGTTGAGAACTGCTAGCAGGGTTGCCTAAGACCATCGGAAAACACAGATATTTACATTACTATTCCTAACAGTAGCAAAATTACAGTTATGAAGCAGCAACGAAAATAATTTTATGGTTGGGGGTCACCACAACATGAGGAACTGTATTAAAGGGTCGCGGCATTAGAAAGCTTGAGAACCACTGCTCCAGAGGGTAAATCTAGGACTAATAGAACCAGATCTCAGAGCGGTGTAACAAGGAACTTTCTAACAGTCTGACGTGGCCATAAATGGCATGAACTGCCTCCACGGTGGAGTGAGACCTGCATTTCAGAGGTGTTCCCACGAGAATGGGATAGACCCTGCTAAGGATGCTGTTGTGGATGAAAGTGTAGACTGTAGATGATTCCTGGAAATGTGTCCAACAAAGATTCTGTGAAAGAGAACATGGCTGGAGTTTTCTTTGGTAGCACCCACTAATATATTCACTTTTTACTCTGCATTCATTTTGCTTACTTGGGAATTTCAAAGAAGGGAAAAAGTCTTGTATTGCTTTTATCTAATTTTAATAAAATAACGATAATACTTTTCACTTATGCAGCACTTTTCATCCAAGGATTTCAAAGTGCTTTACAAACATGCACTAATTAAACCTCCCCAACAGCCAGAGGTAGGTGGCTTTCCTCCCTTTCTTTGGAAATGTCAGCTCCGGCCCGGAGTTCAGTGAGAGCACCGGAGGGTCTGGGACCGCCCCCGGCTGCTGTCCCCGTGTGCTGTGCTGCATGTGATGCGCCACCTGTCATGTCTGGGTCCCACCCCCCCATCATCTCAAGTTTGAATTCTAATGACTGCTGTTAAATTTTTATGTGAAGCCTTGTTAATATCACAGGAAATTGAGTCTCCTGCTTGCTGAATGCTAATAAGAGCTCTAAGGGTTTTTATAAAATAAAACATAGGTGTAGTTTTTATATTTGTTTTTGGATTTTAAATATAAATGTTTTGTTTATGAAGAATTTGCCATTTTCCTCTCTAGGTACCCCAAAATCTTTGTTCTTGGATCATAAAACTTAATAGCAGGTGGGGTTGGAGCCCTTACCTTTCCTAGTTGTCTTTTCACAACAAATAGTAACCATTTTCGTTGAACTAAAATTATATATTTTCAAGAAGAGATCTTGCATTTTGGTATTTTTCTAATTTAAAGTTCTGAAGTATGATATCTAGACCTGAGGATGCAGGTCAAGTGATACTATATAACTAGTCCTGGAAAGGAAGAGTGGTCTAGTTGTACTGTATTCTGATCTAAAGGGACACACAGCTTCTGTGTATAGGTCAGCAGTACCAGGAAGCGGACATGCACATGCAGAGACACACATGCAGTGCGGGATTAAGGCCCCATATAAACAGCCAACTATACGCACTTACCTGAAGCAGAACAGTCACGGTGGGCAAGGGCAGGTGCACATCTCACAGCTTAGTCTCCCTTGGTTCTCAGGGTCCCTCGTGAGGGCGTGCAAGTGCCTTTCATACTGTTGCCTCCCATGGGAGAAAGAGTAAATAAATGTCCACATGTCCCAAAAGAATAGAGGTGGCTTCAAATTTTCCTCCTCCTATGGAAATTCAAGACCTTTTGTCCTTGACATTGTACTACACAGAGTTGTCTCTGTGTAAATAGGAAACCTGCAGGCTCAGAAACAAACTCATCAGAGTTCTATGTTACGTCTTACTTTCACTGACTGGGTGCAAATTCTTTCCAGCAATGTGACTGGCATTTCACAAAAACGTAATACCCGCCTGTCAACTTACTATGGAAAGTAAAACCATCAGGCAGATCAGATGTCTGTTTATTCTTTACCCTGTTAGCAAGCCCCATGAGAAAACAGTGATCAGAAGTTTGCCTATTGATCATAGAAAGAAAGAAAAAATGGGAGGTTTTGCCGTTTGAATGTATAATGACCTCAGATTCTCAGAACCTTTCTTGAGGCTCCTTCCTCACTGAGGTCAAGCCTTCCAGAACAGTCAGGTGTTGTCAGAGGTCCCCCCAAGAAATTGCTTGGGTTGGTCCTACCAGCATTGCCTCAGGAGCTTGTGGACAGACTGCCTTCGGAGGCTCCTCTTCCTCCTTTAGATAGAATTAGTCATACTGTCACAGTTCTGTGAGAGGTTCAGTGTTCAGGGTGCTTTTGTATAGTTCTTCACTGATCTGCTGTGTGCTTCTCATTTCCAAGTTCTTAAAAGAGATCTCACCATAGCCCCTAGATTGAGAAACAAAGACAAAATTGAGTTGAGTTTAACCTAAGTCTGCTGCTGCTTGACCTCAGAAGAGATGCTAAAATATGTAGGGAGTGGCATAAGTAGAAAGATGATAAAGGAAGGAGTTGAAACCCACAGCTATACCATCACTCTTTATATAGTGGAGCGTTGTTCAGATACATATTTGTTAGCCTTGGTGCTTCAGGGGGAAATTTTCTATAGCAATTTTCCTCTGATTCTAAAATGATACAGGTGTGGCTGAGCTCATGGACTCCGCTAGTTTCTGAGATATCTTTAAAGCTGCCTTTAGACTAATATTTCTCTTCATCATAAAATTTAATCTTCCCATAAAACCAAGGTAGGAGGGGTATGCTAATATTTTGCCACTGTAAGATAAAATTCAAACTTAAAATTTTCAATCAACTTTCAGAAATTATAGACGGAGCCCATCACTCATTATAAATGCTAACCTAGACTTAAGTTTCAGAAATTCCATTCCGCTGAGAGGTAGGTGCACATGACTAATATGCCCTATATGTATTATGACTCTTTACATTTTAGTTCTAAGTCCTATCCCAAAACACACACACACACACACACACACGTTATTTAAAACCTTAATAATTTTAAGTTATAATATGTTTTCATCTCATTTTGAGCTGTGAGAGTAAGTTAGTGGCTATTTGGCTATATTGTTTAATCATATTGAGATTTTGCTTGTAAGAGAAAAGTATTTTCCATCTAATAATGTAATCATTTAAATATATTTATGTTTTCAGAGCTTCCATTTCTGCATTATAAGCCCTTCCCTTTGATGGAAAGCGAGCTCACTGGCATTCACTGCATGAGCCGTGCATGAGCATGTTGCAGCTGCCATATCTGCCTGGCAAAGCTCGTGACTTTGCTAAGTGTTGGGTAATTCTCTGAACCTTAAAAGGTGCTCTGGAGAACAGATTCTCTTCTAAATAGTTTGCTAATGGAACAATGATTTGTTTAAGGTAATAATATTCAAAGTCGTCCACTATCAAGTTATTTTTACAACTGGAGGTTATCTTTGGACTTCTATTTCCATGGAATAAATTGAATCAAAATGTATAATTAACTTGCTGCTACTCAGACATGTGCTACTGAGTACATGTGTGCACTGCGGAGCCAGAAGAAGGGCCGCAGATCCAGTCTGGCTCACTGTGACGTTCCGGAAGATGTCCTGTCTTCCTCCTTTACTCACATGCTTAGTGTGCAGTGTGGCCCTGAGTGAGCATTTACTGTTAAAATGCAACTGCATGTCCGTATACTAGTGTATCAGTCCTACATGTTCATGTGAAGGAGATCTCATTATAAACAGCAGAACTCACTTTTCCAGCTTTAGCATTCCCTCACATTGTATTTCAGATCATTGCTAGCATGTAAAATCTTTTCAGATTCTGGCATAAAAGCCATATATGCATGTAATTTATTGAAACTTTTCTGATCTGTCCTCCTCTTTATCTTTAATGGTTTTACCCTGATGACAGTGGTTCCCAACATTTTTAATGCACATCATTAGAAGTAAATATCATACACATTTTATGGCTATATTGATTTTTTAAAGGATTGGTAATATCCACATCAATCACGTCCACTGCTAGGAAGAGAATCTTGAAGGTGTAAAGTTCCAGGCCTCTTACTTGACCTGCATTGTGGATGTGTGATGAAAAATATAACATTTCTTTTTCTCTTTCTAGCCTTGGAATGGATGGCTTTGGCCAGCCAGTTGGCATTCTTGGACGCCCAGCGACAGCATATGGATTCCGCCCTGATGAACCTTACTACTATGGCTACGGATCTCGATAAAGTCGTCCCTTTCCATATGTGCTCTTAGCTTAGAAGAAACCTGTGTGGGTTGGGTTGACTTTGAATATTGAGCTAATAATGCATGTTGATACTATTGCAAGTCTGTGCTTGTTTTTTCGTTTCATGTTGTTAGCTGCAGGTTAACTGCACCCCCTACGTCCCCTGTTAATTAGAGTGGATGCTTGACACTGTTCATCATCGAACCATATCTTGATGCTGGATAACATTTCCCTTGAGACTCAGAAGTGGATGCTGAAAAGCAACTAGACTGGAAAACAAACACTACATTATGTACATTAAGTGACTAATTTAATTTCTATTAAAAAGAAACATAAAGTACAAATGAATTAGAGAAAGTCATGTGTTTCTATTTAATGTGTTTCATTAGGAGTTACATGCTTATATAGGGTGCATATGAATTTTATTTTTCCCTGCCTCATTTCCCCCCTTGTAAACTCTTGAGTATTTCATGTGGCATGTGCTACCCTGAAAATTTATAAAAAGACGTCACCTTTTTATTCCATGCCATGTGCCTGAAAAGTTGCTTCCCAAAGTTACTAACTATGAGTTTTCAATTAACAATGGAACGTATGCCATATGTTGTTATATATGAGTATAGTCTCTTCAACCATTTGCATTCATGTCTTTCTGATTTTAATATAGAAAGTCTGGGACATCTATTAGTATGCATGAAACTAGATTAGTATTGGGCTTTTAAATTTTATGATTTGTGAAATCCAAAGTATGGTAAGGCTAATTTTCCTCTCTTTGATGAAAAATAAGAACAATATTTTGCTCACTAAGATACTTGTTTCCCATTTGTTCACTTGTTATAAGATAGATTTAGGTAGTAAGAAATGGAAAGACTTCATAATTAATCATGAGTTTTGAAAATAGCTCAATGTTATAATGCTTAAAGTTTACTAAAGCAAATAAAATAGCAATAATCTGTAGCTATTTCCTTGAGCACTTGCTGTGGAAGGAATTATGTAAGGCTTTGAAGGGAATGCATAGATCAAATACAACTTCTGTCCTTGAGTTTAATTTTTTTAATTTAATAAATCTTTATTGTTCAGATTGTTACAATTGTTCCTCTTATTTCCCCCATAGCTCCCCTCCACCCGGTTCCCACCCCACCCTCTGCCCTTACCTCCCCTCCACTGTCCTCATCCATAGGTGTATGATTTCTGTCCAGTCTCTTCCCACACCTCCCACACCTCTTTCCCCCCGAGAATTGTCAGTCCACTCCCTTTCTATGCCCCTGATTCTATTATATTCACCAGTTTATTCTGTTCGTCAGATTTTTTTATTCACTTGATTTTTAGATTCACTTCATATATATGTATTCGTTGTTCATAATTTTTATCTTTACCTTTTTCTTCTTCCTCCTCTTCTTAAAGAATACCTTTCAGCATTTCATATAATACTGGTTTGGTGGTGATGAGCTCCTTTAGCTTTTTCTTATCTGTGAAGCTATTTATCTGACCTTCAATTCTGAATGATAGCTTTGCTGGGTAGAGTAATCTTGGTTGTACGTTCTTGCTATTCATCACTTTGAAAATTTCTTGCCACTCCCATCTGGCCTGCATAGTTTCTGTTGAGAAATCAGCTGACAATCATATGGGTGTTCCCTTGTAGGTAATTAACTGTTTTTCTCTTGCTGCTTTTAATATTCTCTCTTTGTCTTTTGCTCTTGGCATTTTAATTATGATGTGTCTTAGTGTGGTCCTCTTTGAATTCCTTTTGTTTGGGGTTCTCTGTGCTTCCTGGACTCATAAGTCTATTTCTTTCACCAGGTGGGGGAAGTTTTTGGTCATTATTTCTTCAAATAGGTTTTCAGTATCTTGCTCTCTCTCTTCTTCTGGCACCCCCATAATTCTGATGTTGGTACACTTAAAGTTGTCCCAGAGGCTCCTTACACTATCTTCAAGTTTTTGGATTCTTTTTGCTTTTTGCTTTTCCGATTGAGTGTTTTTTGTTTCTTTGTATTTCAAATCTTTGACTTGATTCTTGTGTTCCTCTAGTCTGTTGTTGGGTCTCTATATAATATTTTTTATTTCAGTCAGGGTATGTTTAATTTCTAGTTGGTCCTTTTTCATATCCTCGAGGGTCTCGCTAAATTTATCGGCCTTTTCTAGGATATTCTTGAAAAGCCTTATAACCATGGTTTTGAACTCTATATCCAGTCATTTGTTTTCCTCCATTTCTTTCATTTGTGATCTGTTTCTTTGCTCTGCATTTTCGCTGCTTCCCTGAGTTGGTAGAGTAGCTTTGTGTGGTAGGTGTCCTATAGGGCCCAGTGGCTCAGCCTCCCCCAGTTACCTGAGGTGGAAACTTTTGGTGCACCCCTTTGTGGACTGTGTGCACAGCCTTGTTGGAGTTAAGTCTTGATTGTTGTTGGTATCACTGGGAGGAATTGACCTCCAGGCCAATTGGCTGTGCAGATCAGCTGTGTCTACGCTGGGAGAACTCCTGTGCTGGAGATACCCTTATGAGACAAGAATTGCTAAATTGCAAAAGCCTCTGTGCTCAGCTTGGATGGGGTGGAGTCTCAGGGCGGAGCAGACAGCCTTGGCTTCCCGTCAGCCCTGCCCTATGAGGCCCCTGGGTCTCAGTGTCCCTCAGTAATCGCTGCAAGCACCTCTGAGAGAAAGCCGACCTTGAGTTCCCGTCAGCTGCTAGACAGTCCAGTTTCTCCCCGAATGAGTCTGGGTTCCCAGAAACTCGCCCGGAACTGGAGGTCAGCGCAGTCAGGAGCTTCCATCTCCCTCCCGCTTTAGAAAGCCAGCCGTGCACTCAGCCGCCCGTGCACTCAGCAGTCAGTCCTCTCTGTGCACGCGCGCCTCTGGACCTCTGCCTTCCACAGCTCCCCTGAGTCTCAGTGTACTTTCTCTTTTCCTGACAGTCCAGATTCCCCCCCGAATGAGTCTGGATTCCCAGAGTCTCGCCCAGGACTGGAGTTCAGTGCAGTCGGGAGCTTCCATCTCCCTCCCACTTGGGAAAGCCACCATGCACTCAGCAGCCTGTGCACTCAGCCGTCCGTCCTCTCGGCACGCGCATCTCCCTACCTCAGCCTTTTGCAGCTCCTCTGAGTTTCAATGTGCTTTCCTCTTTCCTTCTAGTTGTAGAATTTTCACTCAGCCAGCTTTCCTGTGGTTCTGGATGGTGTCCATTTTGTCTTTTAGTTGTAGTTTTGATATTGTTGTGCGAGGCAGCAGTTTAGGTGTTTATCTATGCCGCCATCTTGGTTTCTCTGTCCTTGAGTTTTAGATCTCATTGATCTACTGCACTATTTATTGGCTTGATTTATATTTCAGGAACAGTAGAGCTGGAATGAGCCTTTGAAATAACTCAGTCCATCTACCTATTTGAGAAACCAATCACATAAAAATGTTCAATATAGTCAACAGATATTTTTAAACTACTGCTTATGTCTAAGAATATGATGCTTCTAAGGGAATATATGACTCTGAAATATGATTTGTGTCTTTGAGCCTACAACCTAATTGATCTTTCTGAAAACATACATTTGTCTTAGTTTCTATTTCAGCCATAGACTATTAAAACTGGAAAAGGCCCTAGAAGCAACCCTATCAAATTCTTTCAGTTGAAAAAACTGTGGCCAGGAGAGATGAAATTATTTGCCCAAGCTTACCTGTTTGGTCAGTGACATAATCTGTCTCCCTGCTTCCAACCCAGTAACCTCAACACTAAGCATCTTGCCTTGTTATTTGTCATATGTACAAAGATTAAATAAACAGAGAGAAACCAAGATGGTGGCATAGGTAAGCACCTAAACTGCTGCCTCGCACAACAATTTTTTTTAAATATATATTTTATTGATATTTCACAGAGAGGAAGGGAGAGGGATAGAGAGCTAGAAACATCGATGAGAGAGAAACATCGATCAGCTGCCTCCTGCACACCTCCCACTGGGGATGTGCCCGCAACCAAGGTACATGCCCTTGACCGGAATCGAACCCGGGACCTTTCAGTCCGCAGGCCGACGCTCTATCCACTGAGCCAAACCGGTTTCGACTCGCACAACAATTTTAAAACTACAACTAAAAGACAGAACGGACACCATCCAGAACCACAGGAAAGCTGGCTAAGTGGAAACTCTACAACTAGAAGGAAAGAGAAAAGCTCACAGAGAACTGGAGGTACGGCAAAGGGTCTTTGTGCGCGCAGAGAGGAAGGGCGGCTGAGAGCCTGGTTGACTTTCTCTGGCGGGAGGGGGAAGGAAGCCCCCGACTGCACTGAACCCCAGTTCCGACTGCACTGAACCCCAGTTCTGGGCGAAACCCTGTGGACCCAGGCTCATACAGGGGGAGTCTGGACTGTCAGGTAGAGAGAAAGGCACTCGGAGACCTGGGGGAGACCTGGGGGAGCCCCGGCACGCAGGGGTCTGGAGGCGCACGTGCCAGTGCGCACAAAGGCTGCGGAGGTTGCCACAGGCTTTCCCTAGCAGAAGGGAGTCGGAAGCTCCTGACTGCACTGAACCCCAGTTCCAGGTGAGCCCCTGGGGAACCACGCTCTTATGGAGGGGATTCTGGACTCTCGGGCAGAGGCTTGGGAGCCGGGGAAGGCAAAGGTCTGGAGGCGCGCGTGCGCCAGTGCGCACAAAGACTGCGGAGGTTGCCACAGGCTTTCCCTAGTGGAAGGGAATCAGAAGCTCCTGACTGCACTGAGCCCCAGTTCTGACTGCACTGAACCCCAGTTCCAGGCAAGCCCCTGGGGACCCACGCTCTTGTGGGGGGAATCTGGACTCTTGGGCGGAGACTCGGGAGCCGGGGAAGGCAGAGGTCTGGGGGCGCGCGCGCACAAGGGCAAGGCTGACGTGAAGCCAAGACTGTCTGCTCCGCCCTGAGACTCCACCCCATCCAAGCTGAGCACAGAGGCTTTTGCAATTTGGCAAGTCTAATCCTATAAGGCTGTCTCCAGCACCGAACTTCTCCGAGCGCAGACACAGCTGATCCTCACAGCCAACTGGCCTGGAGGTCAATTCCTCCCAGTGATACCAACAACAATCAAGACAACTACAACAAGGCTGTACACACAGTCCACAAAGGGGTGCACCAAGAGTGTCCACCTCAGGTTAACTGGGGAGGCCGATCCACTGGGCCATATAGGACACCTAGCACACAAAGCTACCCTACCAACTCAGGGGAGCAGTGAAAATGCAGCGACAAAGAAACATCACAAATGAAAGAAATGGAGGAAAGCAAACGACTGGATATAGAGTTCAAAACCACAGTGATAAGGCTTTTCAAGAATATCCTAGAAAAGGCCGATAAATATAACGAGACCCTCGAAGATATGAAAAAGGACCAACTAGAAATTAAACATACCCTGACTGAAATAAAAAATATTATACAGAGACCCAACAACAGACTAGAGGAACACAAGAATCAAGTCAAAGAATTGAAATACAAAGAAGCAAAAAACACTCAACCGAAAAAGCAAAAAGAAAAAAAAAAAAATCCAAAAAGTTGAAGATAGTGTAAGGAGCCTCTGGGACAACTTCAAGCGTACCAACATCAGAATTATGGGGGTGCCAGAAGAAGAGAGAGAGCAAGATACTGAAAACCTATTTGAAGAAATAATGACCGAAAACTTCCCCCACCTGGTGAAAGAAATAGACTTACAGGTCCAGGAAGCACACAGAACCCCAAACAAAAGGATTTCAAAGAGGACCACACCAAGATACAACATAATTAAAATGCCAAGAGCAAAAGACAAAGAGAATATTAAAAGCAGCAAGAGAAAAACAGTTAATTACCTACAAGGGAGCACCCATATGATTGTCAGCTGATTTCTCAACAGAAACTATGCAGGCCAGATGGGAGTGGCAAGAAATTTTCAAAGTGATGAATAGCAAGAACGTACAACCAAGATTACTCTACCCAGCAAAGCTATCATTCAGAATTGAAGGGCAGATAAAGAGCTTCACAGATAAGAAAAAGCTAAAGGAGTTCATCACCACCAAACCAGTATTATATGAAATGCTGAAAGGTATTCTTAAAGAAGAGGAAGAAGAAAAAAGTAAAGATAAAAATTATGAACAACAAACACATATCTATCAACAAGTGAACCTAAAAATCAAGTGAATTAAAAACCTGAGGAACAGAATAATCTGGTGAATATAATAGAATCAGGGGCATAGAAAGGGAGTGGACTGATAATTCTCAGTGGGAAAAGGGTATGGGGGGTTCAGAAAGAGACTGGACAAAAATCATACACCTATGGATGAAGACAGTGCGGGGGAGGTAAGGGCAGAAGGTGGGGTAGGAACCGGGTGGAGGGGAGCTATGGGGGGGAAAAGGAGAAACAATTGTAATAATCTGAATAAAAATTTATTTAAAAAAAGATTAAACAAATATAATAAGTGACATTAATAGACAAAACAAAGGTGCTAAAGTTTAACTTCCCACATACTATTACAAAGTGATGTAGGAAGAACATCATATGAAGTATCTAACACAGTAAGTACTAAACATGTGTTACTCTTACTACATTAACTTGTTTTATTTTTTCATAGAATTTACATTAGCTGAACTTATCTTTGTTTGTTTATATGCTTATTGTCTCTCTGTCCCCGTAACCCCTAAGATGTGAGGTCTGTTGAGAGCAGGGAAGTTGTTTTGTGCTGGTGTCTCCCTTGTCCGTAGAGTGGAAGCTGGCGCACAGTGAACCCTTCACAACGAACAAGGAGCAAATGTCAGGGAAAGTGTAGAGTCATTTAGCTCAGGTCCAGATCCACAAACAGTAGC
Source organism: Plecotus auritus (assembly GCF_963455305.1). Lineage (NCBI taxonomy): Eukaryota > Metazoa > Chordata > Mammalia > Chiroptera > Vespertilionidae > Plecotus > Plecotus auritus. The sequence continues at coordinate 27,863,052 of NC_137778.1, forward strand.
AGTAGTTAAACGTTGGTGGTGGGGCAGGCATTCTGAAAAACTAAAATAACACTACTAGGACTACGGTACTGGCACATCTTGAACCCCTTAAACAAAAAGGGGAAAAAAGCTTTATTTGGGCCCCTCAACCCACTTTTCTGTAATGATTGTTCCTTCTTTTCTTAGTGGTCAGCACAATGCATGGCACAGAAAGGGTGTATGTTAAACACCTGTGGAATAAACATGGTCTGTAACATGCGGTTACAAGTTCTAGAACATTTATAGTGTTTAAAACACAGGGCAATCTTTCTTATAGTAACATGGGTGTCATGATGCCTGTGGTTGACTTTAAATTTTCTCAGCATAGGCAGGGTGATGTTCTCTGTGTTTTAATTGGTTCCAGGAATACCATAGAGGCGGCTAGCATTCTAGTAATCAGAATGCACATTGCAGGGGGTTGCTAGTAGCATCATACCAGAAAGGCCACATTCCAGAGATGGAGCTACAAACACTTTAACCACCTTGATCTCTGAAGACACCAGGTGTTTTACTAATTATCATAGCATCAGAAATGGGTTTTTATTGGCAAAATTAACAGCTTATAATCACAATGTACATTAGAAATTAGGTCTAAAAAGAATTCAAGATAGGTGATTTGCTTAACATATTTTAGAAAATGTTCTCTACTCCTGAATAAACAGGGTCTAAACCAGTGGTTCTTAACCTTTTTAATGCCCTGACCCTTTAATACAGCTCCTCATGTTGTGGTGACCCTCAACCATAAAATTATTTTCGTTGCTACTTCATAACTGTGATTTTGCTACTGTTATGAATCGTGATGTAAATATCTGTGTTTTCCGATGGTCTAAGGTGACCCTGCTAGCGGTTCTCAACCTGTGGGTCATGAACCGCTGCTGTAGAGCCTAAGACCATCAGACAACACAGATATTTACATTACGATTCATAACAGTAGCAAAATCACAGTTATGAAGTAGCAACGAAAATAATTTTATGGTTGGGGGTCACCACAACATGAGGAGCTGTATTAAAGGGTCAGGGCATTAAAAAGGCTGAGAACCACTGGACATTCAAGGAGACCTCCACCTTTGGAGATGCCATCTGAGGCTTCATCCTAGCTCTGTCACTGGTCTAGAAGATTTCTGGTTGCCAGATGCTGATGCTGATGCTGATGCTGATAACAGTCCTGCCCCCCAGCAGTGGTACCTCTGCTACTCAACTTTCTAGAGCAAAGTGATGGTCAGACCTCTAGAACTGTGCTCTCCAACATGGTAATCACTAACCATGTGTGACCACTGAGCGTGAAAATATGACTAGTCCAAATTCTAAAAAAATAAACATCAGTTTTGAAGATAGTACAAAATATAAAGAATCTCAATTTTTCATATTGAGTGCATGTGTAAGTGACAGTCTTCTGGACCTATTTAGTTAAAACAATATTAAAATTACCATCATTCTGTTTTTAATGTGGCTACTAGAATTTAAAATTACCTATGTGGCTTGAATTCTGTTTCTATAGGACTTCACTGACTTAGTACACAACTCGGCCTTCATCAAACTATTAGGACAGATTAAATGCTATTTGTGTCTGCCTCCTTTTAAGTATTTAATCCATTTCTGAATAAGGGGCAACATTTAGTCTGCTAGTTGCTTTCATTTAACTTGAAGAAATTGTGGTCTCCTTTATCTAAAAGTTTCAGCTACTGTTATCAACTAGAAAGAACCTAAACGTTTTAGATGATGGAATGCTTTGGGTCAGCTGTCAGCTGTGAAGTTGTAGACACCTTGAGTAGGAGTGATGATGACCACAACCATGCAGATGACAACAGGGAAAACAGATCGTGTTTACACCGAGTCATGTAGTTTTAAAGCTATTGCGTATATTCACTTTATTCTCACAACAGCCTATTAAGTAGAAACCATTACTATTAATTATAGGCCCTATAGGGCCAATTTGACTCCTTACTGAATTAAGTGTAACTTCAGACTTCCCTGTCCAGAGCTCAGCCACCATACCAATGCACCACTTCGGGCCACGCGGCTCAGCCAATCAGAGCTGCGGCGCTCGTGACGTCACTCCAATTGCCAGACCCTCTTCTTTCCTTTCCGCCCCTTTGCTATTTATTAGAAGCGATTGGGGGCCATTTTTGATTCGGGCGGAAATCAAATGAAAACTCAGGGTCAAAAGCCTGAACGTTACAATCAAGACGAACTTGCGTATTTAACTCAAGAGCTAATAGAGAAGCCCTGTCCACAGCCCAACGGACTGCTGGGAGCCGTGAGGGAGTCGCGAGGTGGGCATGGCGCCCACACTCAAGATGGCCCCTGCCTGAGCGTCATCTGGCCGGCCGCTCTAGCTCGGTTCCGGGTTCGTGCGCCTCGGTGGTGGCGTCGGAGGGCCGCAGGCTGGCATTCTGTCCGGCTTCCGGATCCGTCTCTATGGTGGCGGAGGGACCAGACCCCCGAAGACTGTGGGTGTAGTGGCCGGAGCCTCACGGGGGAGGCGAGGGTGGTTTGTGTCAACTGGGGGCGAAGAGGGGACCGGAGCCAAGACCCTCGGCCACCTCCCGCTGCCCTCCGGCAGGTAACAGGGCGCCGCGTCCCTGTCCGTGCGGCCCGGGCGCGGGGAGCGGAGTGGGCGGTGGGCGCGCGCCCGGCTCGCGGGTCCGCGCTTGGGGGCGAGCTTGGCGCGGCGCCGCTGCCGGTTGAGCCCAGCCAGCCGCCTCCGTGCAGCCCCCTGCGGCCTGCGGGACGGCCTCTCCGTGGGGCTGGCGGGGTCCCGGCCCAGGGCGGCGCTGGCGGCCGGACGCTGGAAGGAAGCGCGTTGCCGGGCCTCGCGGGCAGGTGAGGGACAGCCCAGCGACACCGCCCGCCCTGCCCCGAGCGCCCCCTAAGCGGCTGCGGCTGGACCCCGTGGCCCCTTGGCCCCGAGCTGGGCGGGATAGGGCGGGCGGTGTCGCTGGAGCCGGGGAACCCTGGGTCGCGCCGCCCCGGGGGCCCGGCCCCAGAGGACCAGGTGGCCCCTGTCTGTGCGTCGTGCTTTGTATTTAGAATAAAGATGAAACATTTAGGAAACACGTGAACCTTCAGAGTGGCCCCGAATTTCTGAATCACTGGCACCACTGCTCTTAGGACCTGTGAGCAGCCCCACGTCGCGTTTCCTCTCTTGGCTGAAGTCAGACCCCGTTATGGGTCCTTCCAGGCTTCGTTTGTATCGTGGGCACCTGGCAGGTCACCCCGAGCTCCAGGCGGGGACATACACCTGAAACAGACCAAAGCAAAGGACCCAGTCCTTACCGGCTGGCCTTAGAACTCACAATGCAGGCCATTATCTTTGGCACTCGCAGGCTAAGGACCTGGGACCTACATGTCCTGGCTAATGTGGAAAGAGCAGAGGGAGAGCTGTTTGTTCCCCAGAGGATGCGGGTCTCTTGGTTTGAGTGAGTTGCCCGGTGGCCCAGACCAGAGCTTTGGGATCCACAGGTGGCCCAGAAACTTGGAGTGCCGCCCAAGAAAGCCAAGGAATGGGGGACGGTAGGCTGACACATTCCTAAGGACGAGACGATGATGCATACTCAAGTCCGAAACAGCCTGTGCGATAAAACTCCGGAACGTTTCCTTGAAGAGTGGAGATGGTAGAGTCTGCAAAATACTCGTGCTCATAGCACAGTGTTAGGGTGACCTTCTCTGTCTTCTTGTGACATGTTTTAAAGCTAAAAGATTTTGTATTTTCCCCTTCACGCCTCAAAACAAGGAAGAACATTTTAGAAATCCAAGTGCCACTGTGTAACTGTCTTAACTTGCAGTACGTCCATATGAACCGAATTATGAATTACAGTTTTTAGAGCACTGCTTATATCAACCGTTTTAGTGTCTTGGGATACAGTTGTGTGAAGTTAAGAATTACTGATTTTAAGACATCCTCAAATTGCAGTCAACAGCACATCTTATTTCCCCCTAATAAAGTTTGCCTGGACATAGGGTAGAACCCTTCTGTCAACATTAATCATGTGTTTCAAAAATGGCATCTTTCTATTGCGTTCTCTCAAGAAAGGAAGTCATTCCCTTTTAGTTTTTAAGTGATATTTCTTAGGGCCGAGACTCAAAATGTTCACTGCTAAGAAAAATCACCAATGTTAACCTCTTGCTAAAGTTTTCATGACCCTCCGCTGTTAATTATCTCAGGAGAATTCATGATTCTAAGTCAAAGGTGAATAGATGTTGCAAGGCCCAGTACTGCCACAAGGAAGCACCTGCTGTTTGGAAATGACGAAGTAATTACTCAGCCAGAGCAGGCCCTGAATCCTGGTGGCCCTCTTACCTGCTTTGGGGATTCATATTAAAAGGAAGTAAACAGCATGAGGCAGGTTTTCATTTTCTTGTTGATTTTTCAGAAAGCCTTTGTGGGTGAAGGAGTTAGGCCAGCTTCAGGGAGACACTTCAGAGGAACTCTTCTCGAACTCATTGCTCTAGTCGGACTGGTTTTGCAGACCAGACTGGAGGTGTTAGAGAGGAGCAGAGTTCTGCTTGTGAAATAGCATCAGCTCCCTGAGTACCTGAGGCTCCCTGCCTGAGGCAGGGAGGGAATGGATGTAGAATTTGGGGGTAGTAACATGCCCAGTAAGTGCCACTAAGCTCCCCTCCTGATGCCCACCGGCTCCCTCTGTGCCTGCCAAGTGACTGCCTCCACGTGGCTTTGGCTACCTCCTGGCACCCTTTTTACCTGCTGGTGGACAAAAATACCTTTTGTTCATTCAGGTTCCTGGGGAGACAAGCAGACCACGGGCCCCAGAGATGGCTAATGTGCAGAGATGGCCCTTGGGTGCTGAGTAGGCACCTGACCCATTAGCTGTGTCCAAGAAGAGGAGAGCAAGATCCAAGTGTTACTCTTGACCCTCCCTACTCAGCAGGGGTGGGAGTTTTGTCAGCGGCTGGGCAGGCACTGCGCCTTCTCTGGAATAAGAGAAGTAACATAGTTGCTTTTCTCCATGATCCTGCATACACATTCCTCATCCCCATGGAAAGGGGAATGTTGCCTGTAGTTGAGACACTTGGCCTTTTTAATACTATTTTGTGTTTTTAACTCTCCTATTCTTAAGAAAGGTGCATGGCTAGGTGGGCAGGAACTCAGTGGGTTTGTTACAAAGCTGATATCCATCTTTTTTTTTTTTAATTCTCACCCGATAAGTTTTTTTACTGATTTTAGAGAGGGAGAAATTATTGATATGAGAGAGAAACATTGATTGGTTGCCTTCCATATGTGCCCAGACTGGGAATTGAACCTGCAACCTTTTGGTGTATGGGACAGTGCTCCAATCAACGGAGCCACCCAGCCAGGGCCTCACTTCCTTTTCATCTCCAGAAGCGTCCTTGGATTTTGAAAGACTTCCATTTTGGCTAATGTTAGCCCTTGTCCATGTGTTCCTTGTACAGTGGTGCACGTGTGTCTCAGACGGGTCTGGAGCAGCGTGACTCCGGTAACAGAAGGCGTGTGGAACTTCACCGAGTGGAGGGGCTGTGGGTAATGATTATTTGGTTTATATTTATCCAAAGGAGGCAGATTTTAAACTAAAATTTTCAAGGTCTACAGAGAGTGTTTGGCCATGTTACCTGTTTGCCAAAATTAGTAAGAGCTCTTTATTTTTTAAATTATGGTAAAGCCAGAACTGAAGTCTGCCACTTACTTTTCAGACATGTTGTTTGGCTTTAAAAACATTTTTTGAGCCAACGTTGAAAAATGGACATTTCCCCATAAATATCCTGGCTCCTGCCTCCTTCTGGTCAAGGGCACAACCTGGCAACTCTGGGCCTGCAGTCCTGGCTGGCACTCAGGGAGGGCGCAGGGCTGTCTCACAGGTCCTGTGCCCGCGCCACAGACCCTGTGCTGCTGGACTGCTGGGCGTCACCTGTTGTGACCATGTGAGCTGTGTCTCTGTTGTAAAGACAGATTGGACGGGGCAGGTCCACGGTGCATGTCTGTGTGCGTGTGCATCACCGTGATCTGACACCCTCGGCATAGCTCTGTTCACACTTCAGCATGTTTTTCGTATGCACGTTGGTACAGGGATAGGCAGGCAGTATAAATTTCTTTTTAAGTCACCTTTACGGAAGTATAATTGACATACAATAAACTGAGCATATTTAAAGGGGACGATTTTACAGGTTTTGATATTTGTAGTCACCCATCACCATGTTCATTATAATCAAGATTATGAATGGATCCATTCCCCCCAAAGTTTCCTTATACCCCTTCGCCATCCTGACCCCTCCAGGTCCCTCTGACTGGGCCCCCCACCAGGAAGCCACGGGTGTGTTTCGTGTCATTAGGAGTAGTTTGCATTTTCTAGAATCTCGTGTGTGTGTGTGCATGGGGGTGGGGAGTTAGCATGTGAGATTACAGTTTTGCACTTTCCCCTTATTACTTAGCACAGCATTGAAGAGCAGAGAGGCTGCCCTTTTTCTTCTGTTTGTTGTCATTTGTATTCTGTTCCCTGTCTGTTTCCTGTCCCATTTCTCCCCTGGGGTTTTACTTAGATTAAATGAGCTCCCCATTTGTTAACATGTTTTCATCATTGTTAGAAATAGTCTCCAATTTGTATTGTTTTCCTTTATAATTGTAAGTTATTTTAGATATAGAGACGTGTCAGTACTACTCCAGTTTTGCAACCCTTTCCCCTGTGAGGCAGGTGTGTGAGTGGGTTAGGGACGTGAGTGACCCTAGTCTGTGTTTGATTGCCCATCACCCACCCTGAACGTCAGGTGTGAGTGCTGGGGGTTGGCAGGCAGTTGCTTCACGAACTGTTCCGTTCAAGTGCACTCTTTAGAGCTGTCAGCTGTTCCCTGGCAGCATCGCTGGGACCTGGCCGGGCGTTTACCTTTTCACTCTCTGGTGGCCCAGGTTATTGTGGAAACTTGCAGGTTGGCAAGGCTGCGCCTGGATCCTTGGCTCATGTTGCAGAGACTTGAAGTTTGACTGTGTTCTCTGTTTCCTTTCAGGTCCGTGGCTTTGGGGAGGGGCTGCACGTGGCCCCCCGCCCCAGGAATGGGAGCGGAGAGCAGCGCTCTGAAGAGCTGTGCGCTGAAGGGGCCCCCGGTCACACTACCCTCAGGACTAGCTGTGTTCCCCGCCGAGCTGCAGGATGGCAAAGTCGCGTCGGTGTTTGTGTACAAGAGAGAAAACGAAGACAAAGTCAACAAGGCCGCCAAGGTACATAGTGTGGTCTCTTAATAGTTAGTACTTTTATTTTTTATTTATTTTTTTTTTTAGAGAGAGAGGAAGGGAGAGGGATAGATAAAAACACTGATGAGAGAGAAAGTCATCAATTGGCTGCCTCCTATACTGCCCCCACTGGGGATCAAGCCCGCCACCCGGGCATATGCCCTAACCAGGAATCGAACCAGCAATCTCTTGGTTTTTGAGTCGATGCTCAACCACTGAGCCACACCAGCTGGGCAATAGTTAGTACTTTTTCTATGAAAAATATAAAGGCCAAGGGAGGTGGGTCATACTTACGGCCTTTAAAAACACAGCTGTCCTTACTGCATGGACGTGTCCCCAGCTTGCATGGCAAGGCCAAGGACCACAGCAGTAGGCACACACTCCAGAAAGCGCCGTGTGGTGGCTTCCCTATCAGATTGCCCTTCGTAGTGAGAAGGTTGGGAGGTGACTTCACGTCGCTGGTGTAAGGTGGAGAGTTCACCTAGCTCAGCTCGGGGGCTCTAAGTATTGACAACCTTCAATAGTGCAGTGACGGTGGATCTGGAAATAATATTTTAGGAACTGTACTGTTTTCTCTTTTCCTGAGGTATCGCAACGCGGCGGGCATTTTAAAGACAATGCTCGTCCATCCTGTCTCAGATTTGCATCTTAGGAGGAAGACTATTTCTCCCTGAAATTTCATGCTCTCTAGTTTATAGTGTTATATTTCTTTAACAGGATGAAATTATGGCTTTCTCCCTGCCTAAAACCTGCAAGTGAACTCACGCTATAGTTAAGAACTACTGCTCTGTGTAATTCTCTAAGTGAAGTAGTAAGTCCGAGGTAGAAGGATAATAAAAAGTGAAGCCTAAAGGCTTGAGTTAATTCTCTATATACCTGAGCCACAGCTTATTCCTGAAACATGGGCCTAGTTTCTAGTCAAGGCTGGATGTCACACTCAGCCTGGGTAAGGCTGCATCCTGACCAGTCACTAGTCCTGCTCCTGCTGGGCAGTGAGGTCCTTTCTTACTCAGAACCCTCTCATAGCCCAGCACCTGGACAGCAGGTGGTGGACCAGGTGTCAGGAACTTCAGGACCAGTACTTTCAAGGCACTGTCATTCAGTCACAGGCACCTTTCTCCCCCAGGATCAGCGCTGTTTCTCTCTCCAGTTGGTGCCCGTTAGGAGCCTGTCCGAGTCACATTCAGCAAGGACATCTTGTGCTTCCTCTGTTCTCTGGAGCAGACACTAGAATTAAGAAACGTTCCTGTTTGACTGCTAACTATGAGCCTTTCCCATGAATCTGTGTGTAGAATTTATGCATAATTGTGCCAGGGGTGCCCCAAACAGGGTTCTTCGTCAGGATCAGGCAATGAGTGTTTTCTTCCTTCAGTAAAAAAACAAGGAGCCACTTTGGATCTAGAATTTTGGTGGGCATGCAGGGTTCAAAATAAACAGAACCCAAAATGAAATTTATTTTTTTCACTTATTAACCAGGTGAACATTAATCAACTGTGTTTCTAGGCCAGCACTGAACCAAGTAGCATTCCTCTGGCTTACTGTTCTGCCCTGAGCCCGAGAGAATAAAAAAAGGTGCATAAAACCAACAGAAAATAATTAGAGCCTGAGACAGAAAAGCAAAATGAAGAATTTTCTTTGGAGGCAAAAGTGAAGGAAACTCCCCCCTGTGGGTCTTCTGCCCAGAGTTTGACTCCCCTCTAGTCTGCGCTTTCCTTTACTTCTCAGAGTTCTCAGGTGGCTGCTTTGGGCACTTCCCAGTTCCGAGCAGTAATTCTCAGGAGGTCTGGGCTGTCGGGCTCACACTGCACAGTGGCACTAGACATCCCTGATGTGTTATTTAAATACTGATAAAGTTGATAAAGTACAGCAAGTCGGAGATTCTCCTTTGCCTTATTTGACAAATAGGGGTAGTTGGGGAAGGGAGGGACCTGGAAAGGAGCTTGAATGCAAGTTTCTGTCTCCTAACTTTCCTGTGTCTGGTATGAATGTGGGTTTGAGTCGTTAACCTCCAACTCTTCTGTTTGTACTGTTAAAGCACCTGAAGACACTCCGGCACCCCTGCTTGCTGAGATTCTTATCTTGCACGGTGGAGGCAGATGGCATTCATCTGGTCACTGAGCGTGTGCAGCCTCTGGAAGAGGCCTTGGAAACGCTGTCCTCCGCTGAGGTCTGTGCCGGGATCTACGACATCCTGCTGGCTCTCATCTTCCTTCACGACAGAGTGAGTGGCCTGAACACAGCAGCTGGGGGGTGAACGGTAAATTATGCTGCACATAGAAGTCATAAGTTCCTGTTGCATGGAATTGGGCAGTTAGTGACAGACTATTTCAGTCTACTAGTCTCCCCCAGTTCTGGGTAAGTCTTTATCTACAGACTTAGGTAAATACAGCTGCAGCTGTTATTTGTTAATAAAATCAAAACAAACGTTTAACATCAGGCCTGTGGACCAAAGTTCCCCTTCATTTTCAGCAGTTTTGTTCCATTTTCAATTTAGAAAAGAAATGATAATTTCTCAAACACTTGGAGGCTGAATAGCATGCTATTAAACAACAATTGGGTTACCAAAGAGATCAAAGAAGAAATTAAAAACATTCTGAAAACAAATGACAATGAAAACACAATAATCCAAAATCGATGGACACAGTGAAAACAGTCCTGAGAGGTAAGTTCATAGCTCTACAGGCCTACCTCAAAAAAACAGAAAAAAATGGTAATAAATTATCTAACCCTGCAACTTAAAGAATTAGAAAGAGAGCAACAAGAAAAGCCCAGAGTAAGCAGAAGGAAGGAAATAATAAAGATCAGAGTGGAAATAAACAACATAGAAACCAAAAGAACAATACAAAAGATCAATGAAACCAAGAGCTGGTTCTTTGAAAGGATAAAAAAGATTGATGAACCTCTCGCCAGGCTCACCAAAAAACAAAGAGAGAGGACCCAAATAAACAAAATCAGAAATGAAAAAGGTGAAGTAACAACCAACCCCACAGAAATACGAAGAATCATAAAAAAATACTATGAGCAATTCTAATCCAACAAACTGGTCAACCTAGAAGAAATGGATATATTCCTAGAAAAATACAACCTTCCAAAACTCAACCAGGAGGAATAAAAAAATCTGAATAGGCCGATATCTATGGAGGAAATTGAAGCACTAATCAAAAAACTTCCAATAAACAAAAGCCCTGGACCAGACCGCTTCACAGCAGAGTTTTATCAAACAGTCAAAGAAGAAATAAAACCTATCCTTCTCATATTATTCCAAAAAATTCAAGAGGAAGGCACACTTCCAAGTGGGAATAGAGGAACAATACCTCAACATAATAAAAGCCTTATATGACAAACCTATAGCCAACATCATACTCAATGGGCAAAAACAAACCATTTCTCCTAAGAACAGGAACAAGACAGGGATGCCCACTTTCACCACTCCTGTTCAACATAGTACTGGAGATGCTAGCCATACTGATCAGACAAGAAGAAGAAATAAAAGACATCCAAATTGGAAAAAAAGAAGTAAAATTGTCATTATTTGCAGATGATATGATATGCTATTGTACATAGAAAACCCTAAAGACTCCATAAAAAAGCTACTAGAAATAATAAATGAATATGGCAATGTAGCAGGATAAAAATTAATACGCAGAAATCTATGGCTTTTTATATACCAATAATGAACTCACAGAAAGAGAAACTAAAAAAACAATCCCATTTACCATTGCAAAAAGAAGGTAAGATTCCTAGGAATAAATTTAACCAAGCGTACTCAGAAAATTATACGATGCTGAAAAAGGAGATAGTGGAAGACATAAACAAATGGAAGAATATACCGTGTTCATGGATTGGTAGAATCAACATCATTAAAATGTCCATACTACCCAAAGCAATCTATAGATTCAATGCAATCCCCATTAAAATACCAATGGCATATTTCAAAGGCCTAGAACAAACGCTCCAAAAACTCACCTGGAATAAAAACAGACCCCGAATATCTGCAACAATCTTGAGAAAGAAGAACAAAGTTGGAAGGATCACAATACCAGATATCAAGCTGTATTACAAAGCCACTGTTCTCAATACTGCCTGGTACTGGCACAAGAACAGGCATATAGACCAATGGAACAGAACAGAGAACCCAGAAATCAACCCAAGCCATTATGCTCAATTAATATTTGACAATGGAGTCAAGACAGTCTCTTTAATAAATGTTGTTGGGAAAATTGGACAGTATATGCAAAAAAAAAAAAAAAAAAAAAGGAAACTAGACCACCAACTTACACCATACACAAAAATAAACTAAAAATGGATAAAGGACTTAAGATGGGAAATCATATAAATCCTCAAAGAAGCTAAGGCAGCAAAATAGCAGTCATTTGTTGTAGCAGTATCTTCACCGATACAGCTTCTTGAGAGCAATGGAAACTAAGGAGAAAATAAACAAATGGGACTACATCAAAATAAAAAGCTTCTGTACAGCAAAAGAAACCATCAACAAAACAACAAGAAAGCCCACTGCATGGGAGAACATATTTGCCAATGTTATCATTAATAAGGGTTTAATCTCCAAACCCTTATATAAGTTGTATAGGGAACTCATACACCTTAGCAAAAGGAAGATAAACAATCCAATCAAAAAATTCCCAAAGGACCTAAATAGACACTTTTGAAAGAGGACATACAGAAGGCCAGGAGACATATGAAAACATGCTCAAAGTCACTAATCATCCAAGAGATGCAAATCAAAATAATAAAGTACCATCTCACGTCTGTCAGAATGGCTATCATCAACAACAAATGGAGAGGAGGAGGAGAAAAAGGAACCCTCATGCACTGCTGTGGGGAATGCAGACTGGTGTAGCCACTGTGGAAACAGTATGGAGTTTCCTCAAAAAATTAAAAATGGAACTCCCATTTGACCCAGTGATCCCACTTCTAGGAATATATCCCAAGAAAACAGAAACACCAATCAGAAAAGATATATGTACCCCAGTGTTCATAGCAGCACAATTAACAATAGCTAAGATTTGGAAACAGCCTAAGTGCCCATCAGCAGATGAGTGGATTAGAAAACTGTGGTACATCTACACAATGGAATACTATGCTGCTGTAAAAAAAGAAGGAATTCTTACCATTTGCAACAGCATGGATGGAACTGGAGAGCATTATGCTAAGCGAAATAAGCCAGTCAGAGAAAGATAAATGTCACATGATCTCACTCATTTGTGGAATATAATGAACAACATAAACTGATGAACAAAGATAGAACCAGAGTCATAGAAGCATCGAACAGACTGTCCAACCTATGAGGGAAGGCAGGGGGTAAGGAGGTAAGAGGTCAACCAAAGCACTTGTATGCATGCACATGAGCATAACCAATGGACACAGACAGTAGGGGGGTGAGGGCATGTGCTGGGGGTGGGGGTGGCCAAAGAGAGTGCAATGGGGGAAAAAGGAGACTTACGTAATACTTTAAACCAGTGGTTGGCAAACTCATTAGTCAGCAGAGCCAAATATCAACAGTACAACGATTGAAATTTCTTTTGAGAGCCAAATTTTTTAAACTTCTTCAACGCCACTTCTTCAAAATAGACTCGCCCAGGCCATGGTATTTTGTCGAAGAGCCACACTCAAGGGGCCAAAGAGCCACATGTGGCTCGCAAGCCGCGGTTTGCCGACCACTGCTTTAAACAATAAAAAATGAAAATAAAAAAGCAATTATTTCTTAGAGGCAAAATTTTACACATCTCTTCCCATTCGAGTAGGTTGTACCAGTGAGAGACTCTGCGGCGATGTTTTCAGTTCAGGAATAAAGTGGCCGCTCCTGGGTCACTGCTGGGCTGTGTCTAGATGGGTTAGAGTTACTGTTGCTTAGTGGAGTTTACACGCTGACGTGGTAGGACCAGCCCCCCTATAAAAACACCAGTCACAGATTAGAAACACTTGCATTTAACTCATCTTAATGTTTGTTTTTAAATTTTTTCCAACTAATGGGAGACTGAGTCTCCAAATAACATATCTTCTCTTAAAAGTGTGTCTGAGGTTCACATAGAGGGATTACTCATGTTTCCCTGTGGAGGGAGGGATATGCCCTCTGACCGAGGAGTGTGTGCACGTGGTGAAAGGTTTGACTAGTGTAGTGAGCGTAAGGTAAAGTCAGCCCTCCTTAAATGCAATGTTCTATTTCATCCTCGGCACTCAGACTTCAGTCCGGGAAGTCTGTGCGGGTAAAGCGAACCTCTGTGAGCTGGTTCTCCTTCATTTTTTCTCAAATGGAAACATACCATTCACACTATTCTAAATCTTCCTTTAAAATATATGTACCTTGCGCCTGGCCAGTGTGGCTCAGTGGTTGAGTGTCGACCTATGAACCAGGAGGTCACAGTTTGATTCCTGGTCAGGGCACATACCCAGGTTGCAGGCTCGATCCCCAGAGTGGGGCATGCAGGAGGCAGCCAATCAATGATTCTCATCATTGATGTTTCTATCTCTCTCTCTCCTTTCCTCTCTGAAACCAATAAAAATATGTTTTAAAAATAATAATAAAATAAAATATACATCTTGGAGCGTTTAATATAAAAATAGGTACATGTTTGCTCTACAGGGTAAAATATTTAAAGTGTGTACTGAAATGATTTCTGGTTTGGAAAAGAAACATTTACTTCATCCCCGTTCTCATGTTCTTCCTCCCGCTCACGTGTTTGCCCTGTTTGCATGGTGTTGCTTTGGCTCTGCTGTGCTCTGCGGTATTTCTGGTCATCCATAGTATCTCGTTTCCTCCTCTTCGGGCAGAAAATTTCATGCTTACTGGGATAGGACCTAAGGTGACATGGGTCTGGGTTCCTGATAGAATGTGGGCGCGAGAGAATTTAGAGATTAAAACAGGAACCTGTGGGAGCCAAGAAACTTGATGTTTAAAGGTATCGGAGGCAAAGCCACAGGATATGAAAACGGGGTGCATGTTTAGGGACGTGCATCCCCTGACTCCCGTGGGGATGGGGTGCGGCATCTGAGCAGTGGCTTCGGTGTCTTATGAACCTGCCAGGCTGGGCGGGGAGGTAACAGAAGCCCTTCCCTGGCGTCTTCCCTTCCCCTGGCTTCAGTGCTTAAGCAGGCCCCTTCGGCTGTCATGTCCAAAGTCAGACTTCCTTTAGGATGCCACAAGAGGAAGACTGGCCAGGCCTTTTTTGGTGATTGGTATTTAGTTTTTTAAAATTTCTACTTCAAAAATTGGAGTGGCAGTCTTCTTCCTGTTCCTCTTTTCCAGGGCCACCTAACGCATAACAACGTCTGCTTGTCCTCTGTGTTTGTGAGTGAAGATGGGCACTGGAAGCTGGGAGGGATGGAGACAGTCTGCCGAGTCCCCCAGGCCACCCCGGAGGTAAGCGGTGACAGCGCGGCATCAGAATTGGCAAGCGGTTTGGTGTGGTCTCTGCAGGGACCTCCTTTCAGTGTGGGGCGATCTTAGGTTTGGAGACTTGACTTTTTGTCAGTGCTCGTGTTCCTAGAATTGTGGGAGTTTATTCTTACAAGGCCACGGGGCTCACTTACTCTTTTCTCTTCATTTTGTAGCTGAGGGAGCCTGAGGCTGAGAGGTATAATGGCTTAGTCAGATTTTCAGTTTTACGTCCCTCCTCTCTGCTCCTGAAGTTAATGATTCCACGTCATGCTGAACGTTGAACTGACCCGAATGGGTCTGTCTGTGCCAGGTGTGACAGTGTCTTATCTTTATAGCTCCTCCCAGATAGTGCTGGCACATATTGGATACAACTTGTTGTTCGAGGCACAATCATCGAAGTTGTCCCAAGTCACACATTATGTCCTAGGAGCTGGAATCAGGGCCTGTGCATCGTCAACCCCCCGCCCCCCCGCCCCAGCCCCCCACGGCCTTGTGGCTGCCTGTGGCACGTCATACAATTTTGTCTGACTCAGATCTTCCAGCGCCCCTCCTAGGCTGCCAACCCTCCTTGGTGTCTTCTTTCTTGTTTTCACCATGCTGCATGTTGCCACGAGACTCACTCTTTCTGAGAAAAGAAAACCCACCTGTCGTAATATCCCCGCTGAAGCCTTGTCACCCCCTCACCTCTACCCACCATCTCCTCCATGTGGCGTCCACAGGGGCCTCACCCCGTCCGCACCCTCGTGGGCTCTCACTCACTCAGGTGCCATTTCACCACAAGGACCCTCCTCTGATTATCATTCTTGCCCCTTGTTCACTTGCTCCCAGACTTCACCTCATGTCTTGTTAGTACTAGGCATGCAGTGCCTGCGGGGACAGATCACAGACTCTTCCCGGCGGGAGGCAGCTGAGGCCCGTCTCTTCGCAGCTGCCCTCGGGCTCCATCAGCCGCTCACACTCCCTTGCTGAGTCCCACCCTGAGTGGTCTCAGGTGTGCCAGCGCCCTTCCCCGCTGTCCATGCCGAGGGCTCTCTGGGAGATGTGAGAGGAGCCGCAGTGTAAGATAGCTCAGTGTCTTCTGGGAACCAACATGAGTCACTCCTGTGCTTGGTGGCCCTCTGCATGTGTTACTGAAACTAGTTTACATTCTAGGATGAGCGCACCTGCAGGGGGCAGCGAGCTGATTGCATTCACTTTATATTCCTAGTGCCCTGAGTGGTGTGTGGGACTTACGAACTCTTGAAAAATAATCTTTATGTCAGTGAAAGAACGTACTGCTCTGTGATTTTGGTTTTCTCTTGGTAAGATCCTCAACTTTTTTTAAAAATATATTTTTATTGATTTCAGAGAGGAAGGGAGAGGGAGAGAGAGATAGAAACATCAATGATGAGAGAGAATCATTGACTGGCTGCCTCCTGCACGCCCCACACTGGGGGTTGAGCTCACAACCTGGGCATGTGCCCTTGACCGGAATCGAACTGTGACCTCCTGGTTCATAGGCCGATGCTCAACCACTGAGCCACGCCGGCCGGGCAAGATCCTCAACTTTTATAGCTCACGTGGCAGCAAACCTTACAACTGACTCTATGCAGTGAGAGGATGGGTGACAGATCTCCCTGCAGGGGAGCCTCTCACTGGTTCATGTCTGTGCAGGAGGGAGAAGGTTCCAGGTTTGTTTCTCTGTGGGACGGCAAGGGTGTCTGTGAGACCAGCTGAGGGGGAAGCAATGGAACGGACATTGGTTCCTACTGAAGCCTCTGGTGTTTCCCTCTTCGGTTAGGACGTTGGATTTGTGTATTTGAGGGGGTGGAGTTGGACGGTGTCATGGCTGCTGTTTCCATTGCTTGTGGCTTTTGTCGCTTGACGTCAGATTGGTTCACCAAACATCCACATGAATTCCTCCCCGTACTTTATTTCTGTCTAGTTTCTGCGGAGCATTCAGTCAGTGAGAGACCCGGCCTGTATCCCTCCTGAAGAGACGGTAAGATGATACGTGCCCTTCGTGTAGCTGAGTGTGACACTTCACAACAACCCTCCTCCGCCCACCCTTTCTTTCTGAATTACAGAGGCCGAAATTCCTGTGGCCTCGAAGGCTTCTGAGAGTACCTCATCACCAGCGGGCAGCCTTTTCTTGACACTCAGCTGACATTTTAGTCCTATAGACACTTGTGACATTACTTAAAGATGGAGGGACCTCACTGATATATGAAATCCAAAGAACAAAATAAACAAAAACAGAAACAGACTCATAGATACAAAAAACAGACTGACGGTTGCCAGAGGGGAGGGGACCGGGTGAAGATGGTGAGGGGTGAAGAAATACAGGTTGGTAGTTACAGAACAGTCGTGGAGGTGTAAAATACAGCACAGGGAATACAGTCAGTGGTATTGTGATAACTATGTGTGTGCCAGGTGGGTACTGGAAATACCAGGGCATCACTTTGTAAAGTAGGTGATTGTCTAACCATTGTGCTGTACACCTGAAACCTGAAAATAACACAAAATAATGTTGAATACAAACTGTAATAAAAAATAAAATTAAAAAAAAAAGAGGGGCCTCAGTTTGGACAAGATCGCTCGGCCGTCTGGCTATCACTTAGGAATCCAAGATGCAGACAAGAGTGATCATTGCATCGTGTGCGGGCAAAGAAAGCTGTATTTACCTGTGAAGTCGAAGCAGTTCTCTAGACCTGTTCTTATGACCACTGTAAACAAATATTGATCCCCAAAGACACGTCTACACGTGCTTTACAGGAAATGCAAACCCAACTAGAAAAACAAACTTAAATAGAAACCTAAGACTTGAAAAAAATCAGAGTTATCCAAGTCAGTATTATGTGTTCTTCTGATGATAGATGGGTTTTAAATCAATTTAAGGGTTCTAACTAGCATGGAGGGAGGGGAGGTGGAAAATATCATTGGGCATCTTGGGTAGGTAGTAATGTTTAGTGCTGTTTTATGAAACTTGTTTCCATTATGTGTGCATTTGTATGTGCGTGTGCTGATAATAATGAATAATAGTGTATTGTTTACTCTGGGTTGCTGTCAAACCTATTTTGAAAGCCACAGCCATTAAGAGCCTGTGAACTGGAGTGTGGCAGCCTCTGGTTAGCGCTGAATATAGTAAATGCAAAACAGGGAGAGCACTGGTTTTAACGGCCTCCCCTGCTCTAGTCTCCAGAATTCACGACGCTGCCAGAGGTGCACGGGCACGCACGGGACGCCTACGCCTTTGGGGTGCTGGTGGAAAGGCTGCTCACGGACCTGCACGGACAGGGTGAGTTAGGGCTAAACTGCTGCATCCACAGAACAAGGGGGACCACCCCAGCCTGCTGTGCGTGGGCTCAGCCTGCAGGCCCCCATGGCTGTGAGGACCCTGTGCTGCAGTGACCTGTGGGCAGATCGAGCAGCGGAGGAGAAGCGGGTCTCCCACGTTCGCCTCGTTAAAGAACTTTCCGTAGGAAGCACCTTGAACTCCAGCCGTCAGTGTCATGTTGTCATTAACTGGTGTCGGTGGTGATGGTCTGAAGCAGCGGCCGCCAGCCTTTGGGACCTCACGGACCACCAGTGCTGGTCTGAAGAGTGTGAAGCAGTGGTTGTAGACTGTTATCTGGAACAATCAGAGAACAGAGAACGGTTCAGAACATGTTTCTATGTCAGGCTCGACATGTTTTATCTCTATCCTTTCAGAGTCCTTTTGAGTTTTTTCATCTTGCTGTAACTTACTCATGACCTTTTCCCTTTGTTGCCCGGTAAAGCCCAGACTACTGAACAAGCATTTTCCCGAGTCCTCTCGTGGCAGGCTCGGCAGCTGCGTCCCTGTCCTGTAGCCACTCCAGGCCTTCAGGGTCTGCCCGTGAGGCCCCCCAGTGGCTTGTACCCCACTGCTGAGGCTTTGTGCAGTCCTAACCCAGCCTCTGCCGCCAGGCTGATGCCGCAACCTGGAGTTACAGGCACCATCCCCCGTCAGCCCTAAACTGTTCCAGCTCGGTACTCGAGAATGAAACCCCGAGGCCCTGGCAGGCACTCCTGTGGGTGTGAATCCTGCCCTCCACTGGTCAGGAACGGTGACAGTTAGGCACCGTCCTTGGGAGAATTGAAAATACCGTCCTTCACGTAACTCGGTGTCCTTCACGTAACTGTGGATGAGCTGCCTGTTGACAAGGCCTGCACACCTGCCCCTAGTACCTCCTTAGGCCGAGCTGAGTTAGACAATCAGAAATGAGGGGGCCGAGGAGGGGAGGCACCTGGGAACAGGCTCTTCTGTGGGTGGGGTTGGCAGGGCAACTCCCTACACCTGCCAGGGAGTTCGGCTTAAGGGCTGGAAGCTGTTTCGCAACAGCCAGGGCTCTTGTTTGTTTGGGTTTTACAGGTTGGTTTTTGCTCCCGTCAGTCTCCAGCTAGAGAGGCCCTGAGAGGAGGGAGAAGCCTTGGAAACTAACTCTCGCTCTGGATTTCCGTTTCAGCGGACGCTCTCCACAGCTTCCGACAGACCTTGCACTCAGCTCTGCTGAACCCCGTCCCACAGCATCGGCCAGCGCTCTGCACCTTACTGTCCCATGACTTCTTCAGGTGAGGGACCTGGTGGGACACGCTGCCCGCTGCCACGCCTGCCGTCCGCACATCCGCTCCCTGTGAACCAGGGGAGATTGAGTGTGTCCACTGGGGAGTAGGGAGGTCAGGTCACCTCTCCGGGTCCTGTTGTCAGAAGGCTGGGCCGAGGCGTTTTAGCGGAATCCTTAGAGCATCGGGTGGGGAAGAAGCGAGGCTGCGGCCTGGGCTGTTGTAATTGAGAAAGTTAATGAGCATGGCCGCATCTTCCTGCCGCCACTGTGTGGCCCGTGAGTTTGCTGCTGAAATTTTCTTGTTGGGGCTGGAGATGAGCTTACTTTGTTCAGGCAACGACTGTTTCTGGCTTAGTGAGACGGGCCGAGAAGGGCGGGCACAGGGGACACTCGCAGGTTCAGATGTTTCTGAGCCTCTCAAGGTTGGTTTGAGTTATGTGTCCTTCATTTTTTTCACTTCCATGAACAGCTCAGGTTTATTTCCATGTTCATGACTTTTGTTAGCAAAGCCAACCCTGTGTCAGTTTTGGAACTAAAACGCGTTTGCCGTCGGAGAGCCCAAGAAAAAATGAGGCGAAGGGAAAGCTGATGTTCCCCCAGGGAACACTTCCCTGCAGGTTAGGGTGGGGAGCTGCTGTCACTCAGCCAGAGGGCAGTTTCCTTGTAGTTACTGGGTTTTGTCATTTGTTTCCAAGAAACTGTCCACAACGTTTCCCTTACAGGAGTATTAACCAGGGTATTGCCGCGTCCTTATGGGTGATTCATAGTAATATTTTATTTACCCTGATGCAAAGGCCATCCTTCACAGTACATAGATTCCCTGTCACTGTGTGTAACAGTTCTTTAGAACACGCAATGGAAAGGGCAGCGGCAGGCGAGAAACACACACCTGCGCCCCTCCCAAAGCCGGGGGCGGGGCAGCCAGCGGTGTCTCCCTGGGAGGCATTGGACTCCAATTAGGACACCTGGGCCTCTTCTCTGCTTCTGAGCCCTGGGAAGTGGGGTGGGTGTGAGCTGGAGCCCACGGCTGCAGGCTGCCTGCGGAGCCTCCTCCCAGGCCCATCCCCAGAGGACAGGACCGGAGGACCGAAGCAGTGGCCCTGGGGACCTGACCACTCCTCACCCTCTTCCCTGCCTGGAAAAGTGACCTGTTATTTCTGCAGCAGGAGAAACGATGAGATTCCTGTGACTTGTAGAGAAAGCCCCTTCCCCACCCCTTGTTAATCGTTTTTACTGCAGCAGAGGCTTGAGAAGTAACAACCGTTTCCTAATGAGAACCATTTCTCCCACGTAGCTCATTTGACCACATCCCATTACAGCATCGGGTGCACGTGTACGGGTTTTCCTCTCCACAGCCCTCCGATTCTCAGCGTCAGAGTCCCTTGTCCGTAGCATTTGCCTCTCAAGCTGCTTTGTTGTAATGGAGCCTTTTAAATGGTACAGGAGTGTGTTCCTTGTGGAGTGTTACTACAGTGTCGTCTGGTTGTGCTTCGGTGTTTGACATGCCTTCTCTAATCTGTTGTCCCTATTTTTTTCTTCTTGGCATTTAGGAATGATTTCCTAGAAGTTGTGAATTTCTTGAAAAGTTTAACATTGAAGAGTGAAGAGGAAAAAACTGAATTCTTTAAGTAAGTTCAGAAAGTTAACACCTTAAACTTCAATAACTTGGGCTAAGTCCATGAAATCGGTGGGTCACACCTTTGGTCTGTTACCGAAGTTAATACATTGAGTGTTGCCCCGAGTTCGGCTTCCTGCTGGGCCCGCATGCGTAGATCTGGTGAGGGAAGCAGGTGGAGACGAGGGTCCTTACAGTGATGGAGCTCACGGGGGTCCTGGGCAGACGGAGCGGGCAGAGGGCGGCGTGAACGAATGCACAGAGCAGCAGGGTGTCGTGTGCCTGGATGACGACAGCTGGGCCCTGCTGGGGGACAAGTTCCACGACCAGGACGGGCGAGAGGAGGGCACCCTTGCGTGTGGCATGAGGAGTACATGGGCCCCAGCACTGAGCCGGTCCCGCCCCCCTGAGGTGGGCACAGGCTCAGCTCGTATTGGACTTGGACCCCTTACTGACCCGAGGTAGTGAAGGCAGTAAATGTGCGGCTCCGTGTACAAAGACTCTGAGGTCAGAAAGACCTAAAAGGTAAAATCGCAAGCTTTAGTGATCGCCACCAGGTGAACTAGCGTTCTGGGCTGAGGACCTCATGTGCGGGAAATGCGCCGTGATGGCCAGCGTGTCCGTGGGGCTTTAGAGGAGATGTGCCTGGGCTCTTGCCGGTGGGTCTGAGCGCAGGAGAGAAGGTTTAAGGGGAAGAACTGGAGATGACTGTTAGGGTCCATCAGCCTGAAGTTGGTGACACTCTCCCAGAGAAAGTGGGTGCATGAAAAAGACAGTGGGTCCAAATTGTAGCCCCAAGGACCCAACCTCGTAAGGGGCTGGAAGGGAAGGAGTGGCTGACGAGTGAGACAAGGGACCAGTGATCGCAGGAAACTCAGCAGGAAGGAAGGCTGGTCTTCCCAGGAGAGGAGCATGTCAGGAAGGTGGGGTCAGCAGGAAAACACCGGCAGCTTCTATCAGGAGCTGCTTCCCAGAGTGAGCCGGGCTCAGTGAGCTCGGAAGTGAAGGCAGGGAGGAGGTAGACATTGGGTAAAACCTCCTGCAAAGTTGAGAGCAGGGAGCACGTAGAACCGCTGAGGAAGGAAATGGAGTTGAGGTGGATGTTTTTAAGGTGAGAGAGGTGGGAACAGGAGAGGAGGGGCAGTTGAAGCTGCAGGCATGCTGGGGGCTGGAAGGGGAGGGAACGGTGGGGCAGTCGCTGGTGGGTGGCCTTCAGTAAGAGGAGAATCTCACCCTTTGGTACCTGGGAAGGCGGGAGGGACGAGTAGGGATGTGGATGGACCCATTTGTGGATAGTGGCCTATTTCCTAGTAAAGTGGGAGGCAAGATTATCCGAGAAGGCTGATGGGATAGTGGGGTCATATTAACGTTAATATCCAGTATCTGTGTCCTTCTTAACTAAGGGCTTTTACGTGTGCTGTTTTAATCTAGTAAATTTAGAAACAAAAGCCTGTGCTTTGTTAACTGTGGGAAGTTTGGATACTCTAACATCCTCCATCTTTTACATCGGGGAAGCACCTTTTATGGATCGAAAGCCCTGGCTAGGGGGGACACTTCTGCTGTTAATGAGGGCAGTATGCTGGAACATTTCCTCGCTCGGCTTGGAGGGCTGAGTGCTGATGAGCTGGCCTTGCCCCTCACCTGCATTCTTCTTACTGCCTGAGACCGACCTGGTCGCCTTCCCTAGCTCACTTCAGAATGCATCAGTCCGATGGAGTGGAGACAGGTCTGAAACGTGCACAGGTTGGCCCAGTGTCACCCCAGTTCCCAGGCTTCTCTTCCTTGCCCACAGGTTTCTGCTGGACAGAGTCAGCTGCTTGTCGGAGGAACTGATAGCCTCACGGCTGGTGCCTCTGCTGCTCAATCAGCTGGTATTTGCGGAGCCAGTGGCTGTGAAGAGTTTCCTTCCTCATCTGCTTGGCCCCAAAAAAGGTGAATTTTTTTCCAAACTATTATTGGTAATTGAGGAGTTGGGGATTATTAGTCTGTATTTGAGCAGTGAGATTACTGCATGGTGTCGTTAATGTTGCTTCTAGGAGTGGGGAGCAGTATTGGTCCCTTATAACTGACTCAGACCTGGGTCACAGAGCCCACAGCATAGACATGGAGTCTTCCTGAAGAGTCAGACTTCTGTGGTCAGCAGGATATCACACACACGTGCACACACATGCACACAGGACTAGCATATGTAAAGCACGTCTTCAGGGACTTGTGCATTTGCAGTGACTTCCCCAGAGCAAAGATGGAAAAGCACTGAGATCACTTTACTTCTTAGGACCTCAGGTTTTTTTCGGAATGTGAAATTAGGTTATTGCTTTGAAACTTTGTAACTTTATCAGCACTGTAGATGGTAACATTTTAGGTTAGAGAGGATAGCTTTAATATGACTCCAGAATTTTGAGTTGGGGAGAATCCTGCTTTTAGAATTTATTTTTTTAGACTAAATCCAAGCAAACAGTGTTGCAGGTACTAGAATTTCCTTATATTCTCCTTTGATGTTATTCCCTTAGCCATGAACTGTTCACTAGAGTGCTTCGATCCCATTACTCAGATCTTAGGTGGGGGTGTACTTCTGAGTCACCTGGGGAGCTTTTTAAAATTTTGTCTGTGTGCATGATCCCCTGGTTCAGGGGTATTATACATATTTTAAAGGTTCCCACTTCCACAACCACAACAGCTCTCCACCACCAAGTCTGGTGGTTTCAACACCTTCTGGTTTTACAGATACGATTGCAACAATATCAACCTAATATATATATAAAATTCCTCACTGAGTGAGCATAAATGCATAGAGTTATTGATTCTGGATTCTATTAAAATAAAAGGTTTCTTTGTAGTACATTAAGATTGACACAGTATGTTTAAAACACTTCTGTCAGGTGGAGTGGATTTATAATTCAGCCTTGAGAGGAATTTTGGGTCAACAAAGCTTCCCTCTGGTTTGGGGCCTGAGAATTTAGCGAGTACTGAGTATGTCCGGTTCTTGGCTGAGTTTGTGAGTCATGCTAAGCACCCTTCACTGAAATGTGTTTCATCCGTCCCACCTCTGCTCTGGGGTAGACGGTGGGCCCGGAGAGACCCCTCGCCTGCTGTCCCCGGCCCTGTTCCGCTCGCGGGTGGTCCCCGTGCTGCTGCAGCTGTTCCAGGTGCACGAGGAGCACGTGCGCACGGTGCTGCTGGCTCACCTGGAGGCCTACGTGGAGCACTTCACTCCGGAGCAGCTGAGGACAGTCATCTTGCCACAGGTCAGAGACTGTCAGCGCCTGGGGATCCTGGAGCTGGGAGGCCAGGGCGTGGGCCCCACGGGTGCTGATCAGCGAGGCTGAAAAAAGGGCTGTGGCTTTCAGAGGAGAGCACAGGAGGCCCTGAGGCAGCAATTATGTTGAAATTAAAGCTACATGGTGATCCCATTCACAAAGGCCAGTCGGTAAACTAATGGATTTGGTCTGAAACTGAGAAAAACTGTAATTGCTAATTCGTTGGGGAAGAAGAGCCAGCATCCTTGGTGGACTGCTTTGTGAACACAGACTGTTCACAATTAGTATAAAATAATTACAACCGAGGGGATGGATGTTGAGATTCAGGGCTTTTCAGCCTCTTCCTCAGCCACCAGGGAGCCTCGTTAGGATTTGCCCACTTGAAGGCTCCGGGTTGGTGGGTTTCCTGAGTGATGAACAAGTGATTGAAAATGGTGGGGCTTATAACAGAACTATTCTCTCGGTTCTGGAGGCAGAAGTGCAAACTCGGGTGTGGGCAGACCCGAGCTCCTTGAAGCTCCAGGTTCGAGTCCTTCCTCACTTCTCCCAGCTTCTGCTGGCTCCTCGGCCTTTCTTGGTGTTGACTGTGTCACTCCAACCTCTGCTTCCATTGTCACGTGGCCTTTTTGTAAGGACACCGGGCATTCGGTGTAGGGCTCACTCTAACCCAGTGTGACTTCATTTTAAGGTTCTGGGTGGACAAGAATTTTTGGATGACACTATTCAACTCAGTCTGCAGTTTTGTTGGTTGCCTTTGCTGTGCAAAAACTTTTTAGTTTATGTATTTTTTCTTTTGTTGCCTGTGCCCAAGGAGACACGTCCAAAAAAATATTACCGAGAGCCACATCAGAGTTCACTGCCTGCGTTTTCTTCTAGGGGTTCTATGTTGGTTTCAGGTCTTGCATTTAAGTCATTAATCCATTTTGAGTTTATTCTTGTGTGTGGAGTAAGGAGGTGGTGTAATTTCATTTTTATTTTTTTTTTTATGTATCTGCCCAGTTTTCCCAATACCATTTATTGAGAGACTGTCCTTATTACCTCATTGAATATTCTTGCCTCGTTTGTCATAGATTGGCCATATAGGCATGGGTTTATTTCTGGGCTGCTTTGTCCCATTGATCCATATGCCTGTTCTTATGTCAGTGCCAGGCTGTGCTGATGACTGTAGGCTTGTGGTATACTTTGATATCAGAGTGTGATGCCTCCAACTTTGTTCTTTCTCATTGGGTCTTTGTGAATCCATATAAATTTTAGGATTATTTATGCTAGTTCTGTGAAAAATGCCATTAGTATTTTGATAGGATTACATTGACTCTGTGGATTACTTTGATTAGTATGGAAATTTTAATCTTAGTTTTTCTTACCCATGAGCAGTTGTGGTTATGGACCTTTGAGAGGTTTTATGCTAATTACAGAGGGAAAGGGAGATGGGGGAGGTAGAAGAGGGTAAAGGGGGGACAAATGGTGATGGAAGGAGACTTGACTTGGGTGGTGAACACAATACAATATACAAATGACGTACACCTGAAACCTACATAACTTTATTAACCAATGTCACCCAATAAATTTAATAAACATAAAAAAAAAAGTCCACAGCACAAGCCAAAGCGAGTTGCTTGTGAGAAACAGCCGCAGTAAGAAGTTTGGGTCCATGCGTAAGTTGGGTGGCTGAAGTCTCCAGGTTGATGGCGACTCAGACGTGGTGCCTGCGCCCGCAGGCTGAATTGGGGGAGGGCTCAATGAAGGAACAGTGGCACCTGCAAGGACTTCTGTCTTGGAGAAAGCTGCCTCTCCAGCCCTTGTCCTGAAGTCAGACGGTTGTTTACCGAATGTCCCTGGCCCTTTTTGAGCTGCTGTTCCCCTGCTGTAATGTGGGGGAAGCTGTTGTGAGGGGGGGTGACCCCACGGAGCAGGACACTGGAGTAGAGCTCTGGTGCCAGCTGAGTCCGCAGGTGGTGTTTGTGGAGAGTTGGGTGGTGCTTGGTGAGCCAAGCCACCAGGTGTTTGTTCTGGAGCCTCTTGACCATGTGGGCCAAGATCAGCCTCCGTGTTTGCCTGGCTTGGGGCCACCTGGTGGGAGTTACAAACTGATCTGCAATTGGTTGATGCTTGTGCAGTGAGAGGCTGTGCTGCAAACAGGCCACTGCCACTAGGGCCAGGCTTGGGACTCTTTGGTGAGCACCATGATTGGAGCTGAGAGCAGACGGCCACTTGTGCTGGGCTCGTGGCCACTTGGTTGAAGCTGTGTTCCAAGTCAGCACTGGCTGCAGCTTATGCCAGGCTTGGGGCTTCTGATGTGAGCTCCGGTGCAAGGTGAGCCAGCCGCAGCCTGCGTCTAAGGCTCTGGGTAGCATACAAGAGGTACAGGGCATGCCGAGGCCAGCTCTGCGTGTTTGGTTTGCGGACCTAGAGGTTTTAGGAGAGGCTGCAGCGTGAACTGGCACGGGTCACTTGTATGGAGGAGCTGCTGGAAGAGGTTCCACGGGGCTGAGTTGGGTGGAGTTTTAGGGCCTCACCAGGGAGGTGAAAGGTGTTAGCCAGGTTAATGAGACTCAGATTTGCCACATCCATAATTATAGGACTTTGTTCAGCTAGTTGTCAGGTGGTCCTCAAGGGTGGTGGTTCTAATTTAACTGGAACTTTGATGTGGTTGTGGGAGGAGGTGAGCACAGCATTTACCTACCCACAGGTGGCCATGAGTCACCTTAGGTAGGATTGGGAGGGGGAAATGCTGGTCCTTGACCAGACAGTGTGCAAGCTACTGCCTCAGAACATGTGTCTAAGAAATGAAGTTCATCTGAGCAAACCTGCCTGCAGGCAATGTGGTTGTCGACACTCACTCCCGTCTGCTCCTAGGTGTTACTGGGCCTGCGTGATACCAGCAGCTCCATTGTGGCGATCACCCTTCACAGTCTGGCTGTGCTGGTCTCCCTACTTGGACCAGAGGTGGTTGTGGGAGGACAGAGAACCAAGGTCTTCAAACGCACTGCCCCAAGTTTTACAAAAGCTATTGACCTTTCCCCAGAAGGTAAGAGTGATTTAAAAGGTCTCTTTATGGTATGAAGTATCGTTATTAGATTTTTAACATTGTACAAATGGTGCAGGTGGTTGTATTCAGTCAAATGATACAGAGAAGTGTAAAGGAACCGTTGGTAATTTCCTTCCCAGCTCCTTCTGGGGACAGGAAACCGATTTTAATAGCTTAGTGGGAATCCTCTCATCCCTTTCTCAAAAGCCCCCAAAAGACAAATGTGTATTTACACACACAGTTTATTTTTTAAAATATACTAGTATTTTATTGATTTCATAGAGTGGGAGAGGGATAGAGAGTTAGAAACATCGATGAGAGAGAAACATCAATCAGCTGCCTCCTGCATGCCCCCTACTAGGGATCGAGCCTGCAACCAAGATACATGCTCTTGACCAGAATCGAACCCAGGACCTTTCAGTCCACAGGCTGATGTTCTCTCTATCCACTGAGCCAAACCGGTCAGGACTACACAGTATTTTTGGTTTTTTTTAAATATATTTTTATTTTAGAGAGGAAGGGAGAGGGGAGAGATAGAAACATCGATGAGAGACAATCATCAATTAGCTGCCTCCTGCATGCCCCCTACTGGGGATTGAGCCTGCAACCTGGGCATGTGCCTTTGACCAGAAGCAAACCCGGGACCCTTGAGTCCACAGGCCAGTGCTCTACCCACTGAGTCAAACCAACTAGGGCTTCACACAATTTTTTAAAACGACGAGAAAATACTGTCCGTAATTGTACAGCTTGGTTTTTGTTTTTGTTTTTTTCATGTAGCAGTTTATCAGGGACCAGCCTCCAGGTCAGCATAAACTTGAGCTCGTCTTTGTGAAAGCTGCTTTATATTTCATTGAGTGTAATTCACTCAGTGATTTCCCTGTTGATGGCTATTACTCCCATTTCTGGCTTTTTAACCACTACCCACAGTATTGCACTAGATATCCTTAGAAATACATCTTTCAGTTTTATTGCTGTAGGATCAGGTCCCGGGAGTAGACTTACTGAGTCACAAGAATATATGTTATTTAAAATTTTAGTAGATGTTGTCAGTTCCCACATATGCTTTAGTAGTTTAGTTCTTTTGACTTAGTGGCCTATTAGGTGAAAAGCTGTTGGTGCTTAGGTACTTCAAGAAACCTTATTTATTCCGGTGTGTTCCCACTGGGTGTTACCTGGGAGGTGGCAGTAATTTCTGGTCTCTCTAGGCTATAAAGGGTCGCTTTCCTGCTCCTTTATGTAACCCCAAGTAGGAAGGACAGTGACATTGTGAAACTGGCTCTCTAGTCCGGTCCTCACTGATAGTTGGCAGATGCAGGGAAAGTTATTAGAAAAGAGCCATCAGATAGACTAGGCTCTACACTGATGCCAAGAGAATTTAAAAATAATTCCTGCTTCCTAAACCTTTGAGAGCTCAGATGAGACTGGGTCAGGGAGGCTCTGAGCAGCTCGGAGAGGACGTAGAACTGCCGCCACCTCTACAGCTGTGGAATGTACTCATCAGACGGGTGAGGTCTGTGCTGCCAACAGCAAGTGAGAGGTTTATTCATGTTTCATACGGGAGGGCTTTGGGGGGGAGGCGGACGGTGTGGAGGAGGAAGGTATATATAGCTTTGAGATAAGACTTAGGGGTTGGTCTTTGGTGGCAGCTTTGCGTAAGTCCTCACTCCTGACCTCGGTGTTACTTGCTGCCTGGAGTTTTCTAATTCTAGACATGTTACATACCAGCGATCGCCAACCAGCTGAAAAGACACCAGAGCTGCAGGTGAATTTTTATTAAAATAGGTTTTCCTGAAGACACATCAGATCTAATCCCACTGACTTGCGCATGTAGAGATACTCTCTGACTTTTTCTTCTGTCCTGTTGCACTTTACCTGTTTGGTGAGAAGTCTGCTGAGAGTTAAGGAGGAAATTTGAAGGACATCTTAGGTTGAGAAAAATTAGGACTTCAGGAGGGAGGACAGTGGCAGAATGAAATCAGAGGGTGGAGTGCACCAGCAGTGACTGAGCCCAGGCTGTTCTCCGCACTTTAAGGCACAGGAAGTAGCCAAAATTGTGTTTGAATCCTTTTGAGCAATGCCAACTCATGAGTATGAACTTCCTGGTTTTAAAGACTGTAACTTTTCTAACTACGTGTCGTCCTAAGGGTTCTGTCTCTCTAGTCCAACTCCACCAGGTGGACACTCAGCCTGTCCTCACACCCCCCTAGGACAGGTAATCCACTCCAATACTAAGTGTACATTTCTCCCTGCACTTTAGCTTTTATTTGTGCTAAATATACCCGTTTCCCTTAACTGTTGCTCACCTAACATGTGTGCTAGAGCAAGACGCAGTTCACTGTCCCTTTCACTTTTTGGAGTTTCTGTTTATCTTCAGATTCTCCCACGCACGTGGCCTGCAGCCAGCACAGGCAGACCTCACCCGTCTTGGAGAACCCCTCCAGGGTATTCCCTAAAGGGTTCTTTTCTGACAACAGGCCCATCGGCAGCAAGAAGCACAAACAGCAAGATTCCTACACCACTCTTTCCCAGACAGGTAGAAATAGTAAGTTTTATATAGCTTTTCCATTGCTTGGGTGAACGTTTTCTTAATAAGTTTAAATTCTGAAAATTAAGGGCACTTTGGGAACATTTGAGACTGATTACAAGAGAAGTCAGCTCGGGTGTCACCTGCCTCCCTAGGCCACAGGGTGATAAACTACCTTTGCTCACAGCTGGCAGAGGGGCAGGTTAACACTGCTTGAATCTTTTTTTTACAGCAGACACTGTCTTTACTTGGATGCCTCAGTGTAGCAATAGTTCTGGGAGATGATAGGTATGCGTGAGAAAAGTGTCGTGGTTCAGTAAGCCTGGGGAAATGCTGGCAGTCACTGCACATCCATGCCCTGAGCACATAGGCAGCCTGTTCAAGTGAAGGTATGTTGACTGAGGCAAACTTACTTGGCCACACACAGTGTCGGGGTGTACATAACTGACATCGCAAGGGTAACACCGGCTGTCTTAACACTTCTATGTTTGTTTATAGATAACTGTGCCAACAGCATTTATGTTTGAGTATTTAGTAAAAGAAGCTCTAATTGTTGCTTTTGTGGTTTAGTGTGCAAGGATATTTCTAAAAACTTACATCTGTACATTTCCCTAAATATATTCTTGCTTTTAACTAACATTTAGGAGAATAATTCTTGTCCATATCCCACAGGTGATCGGTTTTCTCAGCCTAGGACATTTCCCATGAATGGACTTTCAGACGTGAAAAATACCTCAGGAGACAGTGAGAACTTCCTGCCAAGTCCCCAAGTGTCTGAGGAGTGGCCCGACTGGAGCGAGCCGGGGGAGCCTGAAAGTAGAACTGTCAGCACACAGGTGTGGCCTCCAGAGCCTGCCAGGCCCCCGCTCACAGACTTGAAGATAACGGAGACGTGGGATGACCTTAAGCACAGCAGCCTCGGCAATGCAGTGAGCCCAGGAGGCGGAATCACTGGTACCTCGGGGGAGCACCAGGCCATTTCCACTTCTCTTCCACTCACAGAGGCCAAGCCTTTGGCATCAAGCCAACCACAAAAGACCAGTCCTATCCCAGACCAGCCCCAGTCCCCAAAAGTATCATCACGAGAAAGGCACCCTAAGGTTCCATCAGAACTTGGTTTAGGAGAGGAGTTCACCATTCAAGTGAAAAAGAAGCTAGCACAGGACCCTGAGTTGGACTGGTTTGCTGACATGATCCCCGAAATTAAACCTTCGGGTGCTATTCTTGTTCTACCTGAACTGAGGACAGAAACAGTGATCCCCAACACGGATGGTATTTCGCCAGGGATGCAGTTTTCCTCAAAATTTGCTGCAGCAGAAATGACTGAGGTAAGGATTTCCTTCGTGGGTACCAGCTGCCTTGTCCCCTCGTAACAGACACCTAGCTGTCTTCCCGCCAAGGGAAGGGACACCTATGCCCAATCAAAGCGGCGAGTAAAGTCACTTCCTATTACCATCTTTCCTTCCCCAGGAAAATGCAGCAGTGTGGCTAAGTGTTCAGTGGCACTTGTAAATGTAAATAGTCACCTTTTTACTTGGGAGTAAATCAAGAATAAATTTGGTGTCAGCAGGTGGACTTCATTGGATGAGATGGTGCTTAGAAAGCTATTTTACTTATTTGCATAAGGAACTATAAACTGCTGACCTTTTGAATGTGGAGAGGCTGTCCCAGCGGCTGCCCTTGGCTTTATGTCGTTGCAGGCGGAGTCTGAAGGCTGGGGAGATGCCGGGGAGCTGAACTGGGGAGACAGCAGCTGGTGACAATGGCTGTGAGTTAAACTCTAGGAAAAAGGATTCCTTTAAAAAAAAAAAATCTAATACCTCAAAACAGGCTCTGCAGACAAGAAAACCCCAAGGCATCCTGTTTCTCATACCAGGAGCTTTTCCGGTCTGTGCCAAGGAAACGAGACCTTGGGTGTGGCCCTCAGCTGGGGGAAGCCTGTGCCTCGAAGGCCAGGTCATTCTGGAAGTAAAGGAAATAAATACAAGACCTTCCAACTGATTAGCTTAATTTTGTGCCATTTCTTTACCGGTGAGAAGAGTGAGCTCTATTATGAAATACATATGGAAAACATTTTACTATGAAGGATGTAAATGACTTTAAATTGCTAAGGTTTCCTTGGGCAGCTTATTTATTTGTTTACGGTTATTCCCACATGTATTACATGGACCAAAGTTCTTCATGAGAAATATCCCCTATAATCCTGTTCTCTAAACATCCAATAAAGACTATTTTCACTAGATTTAACTTTACAAAAGTTGTTTTATGTGTTAGGAAATTTATAGACATAATTTACATAAATATTTTTATTTACAAACTACATTGTAGAATGATAGTCATACCCAGTTCTGTCTAGCGATGGTCCAGTCCATTCAAGTTTCATCCTGGAACCCGTGACGTTTTAGCTCGTCAATCTTTTCCTGGAGCAGCTGCATTTTTGTGGGAAGCCAGTCTGGAGCAGCGGACTTCTGGAGCAGTAACTCGATTGCCTCCAGGGCCCGTGTTGCGGCCTGCAGTGCTGACCTGTACTCTTCTTCCACAGGGGGCTCGTGACGGGCTCTTTTAGCACAAGGCTGGCAAATGAGAAAGACGTGGTAGGGATGTCCTAACTGTTATAAAAACTACCAAGAACTTCGTTGCAGACTAGAGCAAAGCTTATTAGAACAAGTTCGAAAACTGTAAAAAGCTGCATGTGCAAATTTTATTCTAGTCATTGGTTCACAAGAGCGGCACCTCCAGCATCCCCTGGAAAGACATGCGGAGGTGTTTTTGTCTGTCAGTGATGCAGGGAGCTAACCCCTCAGTGCCAGCGGCCTCCCTCCAGTACTTCCAGTGACTATGCTCTACCTGTGGTTCTCAACCTTCCTAATGCCGCGACCCTTTAATACAGTTCCTCATGTTGTGGTGACCCCCAACCATAAAATTATTTTCGTTGCTACTTCATAACTGTATTTTTGCTACTGTTAATGAATCGTAATGTAAATATCTGTGCTTTCCGATGGTCTTAGGCGACCCTGCTAGCAGTTATGAAGTAGCAACGAAAATAATTTTATGGTTGGGGGTCACCACAACATGAGGAACTGTATTAAAGGGTCGCGGCATTAGGAAGGTTGAGAACCACTGCCTGACCACAGAGCCCATTTGGATTTATGCTTCATGTTTAATGCTAAGTTTATAACTAAGGAGAGCTGTGTAGCCAGGTCTTTTAAACTGTCACCGCCCAGGAAAGAGGGGTTGAGGGCTAAGACACCCTTTATAATCACTCTAAGGAAGGTCATGAATTCTTGAGGGGCCCCCTTGTACTACTGATAGGATATTTAACTTTACAGACTTAAGGCATAAGAGTCTTGAAAAGTTATTAAAACTTACAAGAATATTGTTCTTGTGGATTGCAATTCCAAATATACTGTCAGTACTCAAAAAACAAAACATTTTAAATCTCCCTAGTGGATATTTAATAATAGGCAGATGTGATTTTGAGGTAGGGTATCGGATAGATAAACATTCCGGAAGGTAAGTTTTCTGGTTTTCCTCTCTGGGTCACAAACTGGGACAGAGACCACCACAGGTAACAAGTGTGTCGACGGTATATTTGGTATGATGTTCAAAGCTTATTCTGTAGTCCTACCTGTTTTTAGGTGTTCATAATCTTTTAGGGGGGAAAATGATTTTTTAAAGAGCATCTAGCATAAAACAGAATTTTACATGTCTAGATCTATTTACTTTTATATGCAACATGAGATCAAGAGCCATACTAGTTTGTTTTGCTTACTCATTAAGTACTAAGAGCAGAATTTCTCGTACAAAAAAAGCTTGATCCATATTGTAATGCAATAGTCCATACCTGTAAAGATGACCACTTTGCTTCTTCTAACGTAACTGTTGCCAAGGATCCCCAGAAAATCCCTTTTTCCTGTTTCACACGCTCCACTCTGGCAGCTACCGTCTCGTCTGCAAATCCCGTCTGCCAGAGATCATGAAAGACCAGGTAAACAGCCAGTGTAGTAAGACTGCTCCCAGAATTCGGTACCTGTGGTTTAACTATTATTCTTTATGCTTCACCTAACACTGTCCCCATGAAAGTGACAGAGGATGCACAGATGTGGGAGCCGTAGGATGGAGTCAAACTGTAAAAAGTCCGTGTCCTGGGACGTCAGTGCAGAGAAGCCGTGCCTCAGTTACATCTGGACCACAGTGGTGTACATTAACATCTAATCAACGTCACTAACAGTCGGGGTCCTCACTGCTACAGGCAGTGACTCCATGTGTTTGACTTCTGTGATGTCTCACCACTGTGCAAAAAGTGAAGCTAGGGAGGTAACTTTTTAAAAAGTAACACGATAAAGAACAGTGACACCATTTTTTTGATTCTGTAAAAAATAAAATAAATACCTTCTCCAGAAAGGATACCACTTTGTTCTTAGTTTCTTCAGAACTGAGGCACTGGGGGACTATCTCTTCATTACTTGTTCCCTATTAAAAATTGGTGAGACAAAATTTTAATACATTTCAATAAGTTGAAAAGATACATGAGTTTTAAGGGCCACCTTACTCAGAAAAGCATTTTAACCCACTGTACGCCACAGGCGTCTATTAAAAATGTTTGCTCTAAGTGGCAGCCCTGACCAACTTTAAAATCATTATTCCTGAGAATTTTCAGCTGAAAATATTCAAGAACATCCGCATTGAGTAATTATTTATTTTTATAATATTCATTGTAAATTGATTTTTTTAAATTAAATTCAAAATATTGTGGCGTGTGGGGATGGTTTCTGTTTGGGTGCGTGGTAGTTAACTGGGATACTCAGGAGATGATTAGCTCGAAGTTCTTCCAGGTGCCTTAGATATACAGTGGGAGGAGCCGTCCATGCCAGATCACCTTCTCCACAGAACCAAATGAATAGGTCTGTGTTCCTCATCCAACCCAAAACAGCATCGAGGAGACTGCCTGGATTAGCAGACCTGGTTAGAATGCCTGTTGGGTTGTTACTACCCACAGCCCTTAGGAATCTCACTTCTTGATGCCTCATCTTTAGAAAAATCTTCTGCAGCAGAAAACTTTACAGCTAAGAGAAGCAGCTCAACACTGTTTCTGGAGTGTCTGAAATGTTTTGCAGGTCACGGCCATAGGTGGGTCTTACCTCTGCAAACTGAGTAAATGCCTCCAAGGCATGTTGTTCTAATAGCCAGTTCCTGTCGGCCAGCAGCAAAGCAAAAATGGAACACAGGTTGGGCACAATTTTGTCCTAAAGAGAGAACCAAGCAGAGAAAAACGTTAGCAGAGTAAATGCAATATGCCTAATGTTGTATTAAAACACATGCTGGTCATGTAACTCCTTTGCTCGAGTCTTCCATTTTGCTCGTATAAATCAGGGTCCTGACCTTGGCCTGCAAGCCCGCCACCTCTGTTCATGTCATTGATGCATCCTCAGTGTACCAGACAGACTCCCAGGTCAGAGCCTCTCTACCTGCCTTTCCTCTGCTCAGAAGACGCTTGTCCCAGATAGCTGCAAGGCCTGCTCCCTCAGCTTCAGTCTTAGTGTCATCACTGACTGTACCATCCCACTTAGAGCTGTGCCCCACGTCCACATGCGCTCTTCTCTGCTCTCCCCCACAGCACTCACACCATCCCATACACTGCACAAGTCACCACTTCTCTGGTCTGCAATCTCACAGTGGGGATTCACTGGGTTCATTATTGAATCCCCAGTGATTAAAACAGTGCCTGATACATATACAAGAACTCAGTAATTTTT
Organism: Plecotus auritus; assembly: GCF_963455305.1. Classification (NCBI taxonomy): domain Eukaryota; kingdom Metazoa; phylum Chordata; class Mammalia; order Chiroptera; family Vespertilionidae; genus Plecotus; species Plecotus auritus. The sequence goes on from NC_137778.1 coordinate 27,898,409, forward strand.
TTTCTTAAATGAATATATGAATCAATCTTATCTAATGGTTTTAAATGCCTCTCATTTGCTGATGAATCCCCAAAATTTCTTCAGGCCTTAACCTCACTCCTGGAAATAGATATATTTCTAGAAATATAAAAGGTAATTTCTGCTAATAAAAACATCTGTTCTATAGGTTCTGGGCACATTATGGTCCAAATGCAGACGCATTTTGGAAAACACTCTTATGCTAAAAAGATTTGGCTACTTTTGCCCATAGAATTGAAAACAAACTGACAACAGCTACACTTATCTCTTGAAACACAACCTGATATGATGGCAACAAACGGGGCAGCATCGTTTACCTGGGAACAAATGAGAAAGTCCTTTAGAAACCAGGTAAATTTTTTGGTTGCAAAGATTTTAATCAACCTGTAATGTCAATTACGGTTTTGCTCCATTTACATAAAAGGTCCTCATCAGTGAGCTCTAGTCTCTCCCATGGAGGAGGGAAAGTCAACTATCTGGAACTGCTGGGTTGTGACGGCAGCAGTAAGGAAGGCGAGACTGAGGAGGACGATCTCCTTCAACAGAAGTGGACTGCCAGGCCTTCACAGTATGATGTCATAAATAAGCACCCAACTGTCAGCTACATATACTTTGCAACATATTCAAAACACTATCTTTAAAAACAAACAGACTCCCTTTCATGGGTATAAAACCAAAAGAATAACATCAGTAAGTTACCCAACTTCCTCATTATACACTATGTTTTCTTTGCTCAGAAACTTTGGGGCAAAAGCCCACAAAGAAAATATCAGACTACGCTGACATAATATATGTGTGTGTGTGTGTCAACGTCTATTTTTCTAAAAAATAACTTAAAATGAGTTCTACTTTGATAGTCACTCTATTCATAAAATACATTTTTCCCCCAACTTACATTGTCATCAATCCACAGAACTGAAGAAATCAAAATCCTAAAAATCCCTTAGTCATTCATTCTTGGAGCGTTTTTGTAATAACAAGAACGGAATTTAGAGTTTTTACCTGGATAGCTGGAGATATGAAAAGTTTTCCTAGAGAGGACACAAAGTCAAGGACTGCCAAGCGAACATGGTCTGGAGGCTCTAATTTCAGAAGTGAGGCCTGCAGAGTTACTACCTAAAGAGGCAAAGAACATTATTTTGCAGAAACATCCTGACTACGATTCTGAAGGGGGTGTGGGAGGGAAAACAAAGCAAAACCCACAACAGCCGAACACTCCACAAACCCTACACTTCATGAAGGTGGATGTGAATCAAACTAACCATGTGAGTCAGTGGCTAGTAGGAAGAATGGTTAAGTAACTGTGGAAAAAACAAAGGGGGGTTCCCGAAAAAGTATATACCAGTGTTCTTCAAACCTTTTAAAATTATTTTGTATTTTAAATTCCAAGTTCCTTATTATTAGCAGGGGTTGGCAAACTTTCTGTAAAGGACCAGGTGGTCAGTATTTTTAGGCTTTGCAGCAACATGTGTTCCCTGCTGCATACTTTATTGTATTTTATTTTATAAACCTTTAAGAAAGCAAAAATCATCCTTAGCTCTTGTGCTGAAAGCAGGGCAGAATCTAGCCAGGAGATTTGCCAACCCCTGATTTAAGGGAACAATGAGAGAAAGTCTTCTGTAAAACGAAAAATGCCTAAATGAACAACTTAGGTTGAAATTTTAGAACTTTAGTTATTTGGATTTTTTAAAGGTAGGCACAATCATATTAAAATTAGCATTTAATTTTTCATAAAAGAATAATAGAACCTTCAGAATCAACGAATTCAACATGTTGCATTCACATAATTTGAGTGAATGATTTTTACCACATTGTCATTCTCTATAATTTAGTAATACATGTTACATATATAGAAATTTTAAAATATACCTAATTAGCCCTGGCTTATGTGGCTCAGAGGTTAGAGCTTCTGCCCACGCACTGAAATGTGTCAGGTTCAATTCCTGGTCAAGGGCACATACCTGGGTTCTCTCCCCGAGTTGGGAGGCAACCAGCCAGTGTTTCTCTCTCTCCCTGCCCCCCTCTCCCTCTCTCCCTCCCACTCTCTGAAAGGCAATGGAAAAACATCCTCAGGTGAGGATTAACAAAAACAATATACCTAATTAGCAAATATTTAAATTTTTCATGTATACAGCCACTCACCAGAGCTTCCCACAGTCTACTGCACCAGGATTTATCTTCCATCACCCAGCCTCCTGAATAACCAGGGTTATTAGTCTTATTTCCTAGCAGCTTTTCTTTCGGTTTGTTTCTTATGTGACTAAGCACAAGCCAACTCTCGACTTGGGGATCATCCTGTCCAGTCTGGACTCATTCCAGAGCCTCTAGACCAGCCGTGGGCAAACTACGGCCCGCGGGCCGAATCCGGCCCGTTCGGCTGTTCTATCCGGCCCGCGGAGACGAAAGAGTGGAGGGTTCTCTTGCTCTCTCCTCCGCTCCTTTACTTTGAATTTATATTCGTTCACACAAACACTCCATCCATGCTTTTGTTCCGGCCCTCCGGTCCAGTTTAAGAACCCATTGTGGCCCTCGAGTCAAAAAGTTTGCCCACCCCTGCTCTAGACCACTTCAGATAAGATGAAGGCCTTTCCCTTCTCTCTCCCCTCACTGGCCTGGAACCTCCAAAATGGGGCATAACTGAGCAACACCCCAGGCTCCCCCGACAGTAACCCCAGTTCTGCCTGTCCCAGACATGCATGCTGGGGTCAGAAAACTCAGCAGTGTCTTCCCTCAAAACCATCTTATTTCCTCAGAGAAACTGAGGATTAGCCTTCGTCCATGCTGGTTAGTCCTCACTCCCAGGGCTGCTGAAATGCCTTGGAAAGTGCTAGGAATGCAGGTCCCACACAACTCTGACTCAACCACAGATTTTTCTGGGCAGTTAACAGCAACAGAAAAGTTTTGACTCTTCCCAGCAAGGAGATAAGGAAGACAGATAAAGGCTGGATTAACAGCCCAGTATACCAACAATCCACCACTAGAAGGAAGAAAGAAGCAATGAGGAGACATCCCTGGACATGCCATTTGTGGCTGCTATGTGCAACTCCACAAGAAAGGTAAATAAGCAAACTGCGCAAGAAATCATGAAAAAGGACAGTTTCTAGAAAGTTATTTTAAGTCATCCCACTTTAACAACTTCCTCAACAAAGTACCCACTTGCTCACTATTCTTACCTGACTGATCAGCTGAGGATCTAGAGTTTGAATGAAAAATCCCAACAGTGGAAATAAAAGGCTGAGTGTCTGTTGAACATAAGGTTGACCTGTTACCTTAAATAAGAAACAAAATAATTTTGAAAATTTTTAATAACATGTGAATAGCAGCCTCTTAATCAGCATTTACTCTATACCTAGGTTCTTTCTGGTTATTACCTCACTTACGCCTTACAGATCTCTGAGGCAGGTACTCCCCTCAGCTTACTAAGAACAGGGGCAGGTCATACCATCTGCTCACGACCGTATGGCTAGTAAAAAGCAGAGACACAATGCAAACCCAGATCTCATCACTTCTGTATGCCTTGTACTTGGGTATCCTGAGTCTCAGAATTCCACTCCTCTCTCCATAATTGTTTCTGTCATGATATTATAAGTTATGTCACTGGCAGAGAGGTTAAATAACCTGCTGAACTCGAGCTTTTGGTCATACATAAAAGATTTATTTAATTTTAGAAAATAGGTGCTTTTATGAATATTTATTGAATGATTTCTGAGGACTGGGGGAAGTACTTAAGCGAAAATACTGCAGATGGGAAATCTGACCACACAAACTTTATGCTGAACCACCTGCAAAACCATGTCTATTATTTCCCACAAGTGCAATTGTAGCTTTCTGCTTTCTGCTTTCACAGGCAGGACAGCCAGAGGTCAACGTTTATTTACTCAAAGCAAATGTCCTATTTAGATTTTTAAGTCGGTATTTTCAAACTGTAATAACATGGACACACATCATACTATTTCCAGCCCACTCATCACTAGGCTCTGTCTTTGCTGGGTCATCTATCTACTTGCCCCTTCTACCTTTAAGCCCAAAAGATATTATTAAGAACCCAGAATCACCAAACAGGCTAAACTAATCCAAGAGAGAAGAGAAATAATAGGGTAAGAAACTTAAAAAAAAAAATTGTGTCCGACTGGTCCTGAAACTGTTAGCTGGACTGTCACCATCTTGACTAGGTTCTGGCTTACTAATCTAATTCAATTGTACAAATAAGTTGTAATCACAAGCTCTACCCAGCACCTAAAGAAATGAGATCCCTTTTACTCTACAGGGAAATTTCAGTACTATTCTCTTTAGTCGATATTTTTTTTCTTCAGGGAAATCATCAGTTGCATTCTTTACCAGATTAGTGTTTAGAAAAGCCCAAAGCTGACTTCCGGCTTCCATAACTGCAGTTTCTTGTCCAATATCCAGAGCTTCGCTCGCAGAATTATTCACAGCAAGCAAAGCAGAGAGCGCCGTGTTCTGTGGAGAGACAGGAAAAGGACCCAAGTCTAGACACCAGCCTAACGGAGCTGAAGCCAATTACCTAGAGGTTATGAGTTACCCATAACTCTTCGTAAAAATCCATGTGGAATTATATTCCTAAGACCCAAATTCATCTTTTCAGCTATTTCTGTAATATATTTTAATAAAACTAATTTTCCTTAACAGGAACATTTGCTTCATTTTTTTAAATAAACCTTTTTCCTTTTAGGTTGAAAATTTAATAAGGAAATAAAAAGAACATTTTATCTTAATAAATAAGTTTGATACAAATAGTCAGTATGGCCAAGCTAATTTATAATATTTATGAATTCAGACCTGGTCAGTGTACTTCAGCTGGTTGGAGCAGCGTCCCATACACTGAAAGGTTGCGGATTCAATCCCCAGTCAGGGAATGCACGGAAGGCAACTGATAGACATTTCTCTCTCACATCAGTTTCTCTCTCTCTAAAAATCAATAAACTATTCTTTTAAAAAAAATGTATGAAGAAGTAGTACACTATCTAGAATCACAGACTAAAAACAACCTTTTCTGTATTCACTCTTAGTTACATATCCCATCTTACCCCCATCCCTCCCCGCTCCCACCAGGTGTGGGCTTCGTTGGGGTGTGGTGGGAGTAAAGTGAAGGCCATGAGAATGGAACGATAGTAACAATGCTTTTCACCCATTATATATCAACAACCCACTTTAATTTTATGTAATCACCATACTGCTCTTTATTTACAATTTACCCATTTCTTTTTATAAATAAACAGGAAAGTAACCTGCTGAACTAAAGTTTTTGGTCAGACATAAAAGATTTATTCAATATTAGAAAATAGGTGCTTTTATTTTACCCAATAAAAAAAATTTTTTGTCTTTACTATAGAAATTAGTTGCCCAATAAATGCAAAACGTGAACCACTTAGCCTACTCCTAACTAGGTATTTAATAGTTCTGCCAAATAAAGGCACATAAATACGTTTATTTCCTTTAGATATATGCAAATGTCACTATGATAATTATGGTCAAGTGCCATCAAATAAGAGCGCATTAGAACATTTACACTCAGAAATGAAATATAAACCCCTTAGGAACCCTTTACTGGTCCCCAATCTTCTGAAGGCCCTGTCCCCATCCTTGCTCGATTTTCTTCATCTTATCACAAACTGATAATCATACTTACCAGTTATTTTACTACCTTGCTAAGCTAGAATGTAAGTCCCTGAGGGGAGGAATTCTTGTTCTGCTCCCTGATATACCAACGCCTAGAGCAGAGCCTGGCACACAAGAACACTCAAAACAGGTTTGAGTGAATGAATGAGCAAATGAACAGTAAACTGGAAAATTCAACTCCATGTATTATAATCCATTTTTCAAAATTGTAATTATTACTTCTTACTGATGAATTTCTTTTTTATTGCATTATTTTAAGAGGGAGCATTCTAAATAGAAAGGTACATAAAGGCTCAGAATAGGTATGCATAATATAGGGGTTATATCCTGTCAAACAGAAGGACCTAGAGCTGTGTCAGCAAAAATACTACAGATAAAGGAATTCCATAATGTGTTTCACAATGTTCAGTATGTCTTGAGCTTCAGACACTCACCCTCCACATAATTTATAATTTACATAATTCAAGACAGGATGTTTCCCAGAGCCTTTCACAGAATGTAGAAATCTGAAAATCTCACAAGTTTCTAACCTGCAGACGGAGACTGGTCCATCTTCTAACAACCCACCCATTCCTAAGACAGTGTTCACCAACCACTACTGGAAAAATCAATCAAACTGATTACTTGCCAGCCACTCGAGTTCCCCCACAGTGCGACTGCCACCGAGCCACCTCCTGCTCTGTGCCACGGCTACTCTGACAACCTCATGAGCAGTTTGCTTCCTTAGCTCAGCGGGAAAAGCCTGGAAAGAAATATGTTGCCAGAGAGGCAGATTTTCCGTTTCTTTTGGGGAAAATTTCTGGATAAACTCCACCTGAAATAAATTGTTAAAGAAACATGAGTAACTTAATATATTATTTAATATATTTTAAAAGTTTTTAATTAAACAGTGTGTGTTATCACAAGGCACCAGATTCAAGGACAACTGAAATGAACACTTATTTTTGTTGTTGCATTTGTTTCCATCAGGAACATTATGAAAATGCACTGAGAATGTTAAAGAATATAATTCCTTAGTAGTCAGGTCAGCTATTTTATAAGGCCCCTACCCAGTAAGCCTACTATTTTTTTCAAATATATTTTTATTGATTTCAGAGAGGAAGAGAGAGGGAGAGAAAGATAGAAACTTCAATGATGAGAATCACTGATCGGCTGCCTCCTGCATGCCCTGCACTGGGGATCGAGCCTGCAACCCGGGCATTGCCCTTGACCAGAATCAAACCTGGGACCCTTCAGCCTGCAGGCCAACACTCTACTCACTGAGCCAAACCAGCTAGAGCAAGCCTACTATGTTCCTAAGAATTCATACTCTCATCACCTTGTACAGTTAAGTCAGAAGTAATATTCCCAACACGACAACAGGAACTTAAAGAAGCAAAGGTCACAGAGGCAGTTTTCCAGTGGAAACTGGCTCTGCTCCACTTGAGACAACGCAGGAACTAGCTTGGCATTTATTATGGGTGTTTGGGGAAGGTCTTTAATTTCCGAATCACTGTTTTTTCATCTGTATCCCTTGTACAAGGCTGACATGAGGACCAAACAGTTTGAGTGCCTGGTATAAAGCCCGGTCCACATTACAGTCTCCAAAAATGTCTGTACCCTCCCTCCTTCCTCTAGAGGAGTGACCATGTCTGAGGAAAAAGAGCTACAGGGCAGAACTGACACTTGGTAAATGCTCACTTCAAACCTCACAGCTGCCATCAGAGTAAGCCTCAGTAACTCCATTTCAGGACTAATGAACACTCCCAAGGACTCGCAGAACAGGGATTCAAATTCAGATTTGTCCTTTAATTTTTATTTTATTTTATTTTATTTTTTTGCTAATCCTCACCCTAGGGTATTTTCTCCATTGGTTTTTAGAGTGAAAGGGAGGGGTAAAAACAGAGAGAAACATCCATGTGAGAGACCCATCGATGGGTTGCCTCCCGAATGAGCCCAAAAGGTGCCAGGCATGGAGCCTACAACCAAGGTACGTGGCCTTGACCTGAATCAAACCTGGGACCCTTCAGTCCACGGGCCAATGCTCTACTCACTGAGCCAAACTGGCTAGGGCTATCCTTTAATTGTAAATTTTAGCACAATCACTTGAGCATAGCAGAAAATTAATATTTGATAACTGAAGGAAAAAATTAAAAACCCCCTCATTTACCCATAACCTATTTATCTGATAGCCTCAGTTATTGGGGAAAATTTAGAAAATTGAGATGTAAGATGTCTAAAATTAGAGTTCATCTCCTTTATTTATAACAAAGCTTCTAGACCTCACTTAGAGCTAATTTGTTGTGAGTTGTATTATTCTAAAAGTTAAAATTTCACAACAACCCTGGAAACAGATACTTTTATTCCTATCTTCTATGTGAGAAACTGAGATCAAGAGGACCTTTTCCCTCCCTCCATGAAGAGCAATGTGCCAAGAACCTAGGACAAGGCCTCTGACGGGAGAGTGAGGGTAGGAAAATTCAAAGGGACCTGAGCAGACAACTAGGCTGGAGTTGGGAGGAAGAGCAGCGTGTCTTCTCAAGTGCTCACCGTCGGCCTCAGGTGCTTCTGCTTGAGGAGGGCTAGAAGGTTGGTGCGGTTCTCCCAGGGCCCGGCCAGCCTCTCCAGGGCAGGGAAGACTGCAGACTCGGGCCAAATACTCCAGTGGGAAACAACTCCCAGCATTTACTGAGCACCCCTCCAGTGCTAGTGTTTTACAAATTTTCTCAAAAATAGTTATACCTATCCACCACTTTGTAGACAGGGAAACTGAGGTTCAGAAAGAATGACTTGTCCAAGGTCATACTAAGCCAGGATTCAAACAGAGGCCTGTAACCCCTTCGCTAACCTAGTGGTTCCCAAGCGTGTATCCCTGTCAGATTCATGTAGGAATTTAACAATAACAAAAACAAATAATATTAAGCCTCATTTCACAGCCACCACTCCATACCCAGATGAAGGTGCGGGAACCTGGTGTTTTTTTGTGTGTGTGTTTTTTTTTTTTCCTTTCTTTGTTGATTAAGGTATAACATATGTATCCTTTTTCCCCATTCCCCGCCCGCCCCCGCTCATGTCCTCACCCCCCTGGTGTCTGGGTCCATTGGTTATGATCATATGCATGCATACAAGTCCTTCGGTTGATCTCTCCCCGTAACCCCCGCCCTCCCCTACCTTCCTTAGGCCCTCCCAAGTGGCCAGTCGGAGGACTGCCCAAGGCTACCAGGCCCTGTAATTGCAGAGCCTCCTCCATCACAGCTTGTTTCCTCACAACCTCAAACAGCTATGGCCATCCTACTTTCGATTTCCCCCTGCATATTAAACTCATTTACTGAAGAAAAACAAGAGATATCATTAAGGGCATATATAATATTCCAGCTCTTCAAATTAGTTAGAGGCAAGAGACATAGAACCATTTCAAGTATCTTAAATGCACAAGAAACAAGAGGGAAGGTGTTTCAGGAAGAGAAAATTAGAATGATTATCTAACTTGCAGCAAAGGCCCTGACAAACTAAGTCAGAGAGCCTTCTTATGACTAGCCTTCGACCTTGGGCTGTGTCCCCCATGCTGGGTCTGCATCATCCAGTGTCAGCAGGAATCCTGCCCAGTCAGTTTAGAAAGAATCTCTCCCGCCTTGCTAACTGAGCACCTGGTCTGTGTTCAGCAAGAATCTTGTTAAGTCAGTTTAGAAAAAATCACCCCTCCCGATGTTTCATCTCACTAATTCTGACGTCCACTTGCTCCGACTCTGAGTCCTCACCTGTCTGTGCAGAATTCAGAACTGAGCCAGCTGCACACTGAGGTCTCTCTCCTATCGTGATAGTCCCTGAATAAAATCTGCGTTTACCACTTTAACTACTGTGTAGCTCTGGTTTTTCTTTAACAACATCAAAATCTGAACTCATCTAAAAGCAATAAGCAATGATACATTAAAAATTGTGCTCTTGTTGCCCTGGCTGGTGTTGCTAAGTGGTTAGAGCATCAGCCCATGCACCAAAGGGATATGAGTTTGATCCCTAGTCAAGGGCACACTTGGGTTGCAGGTTCGATCACCAGCCCCAGTCAGGGTGCATGTGTGGAAAGCAACCAATCCATGTGTCTCTCTCACATCGATGTTTTTCTCTCTCTCCTCTTCCCTCCCTTCCACTCTCTCTAAAAATCAATGGGGAAAAATATCCTTGGGTTAGGACTATTAAAAAAAAATTTTGTTATCAGGCCAACATTTAAACGTAGTATAAATGGGGGGAAGAAAAGTTTTAAAAAGAGTCTGAACCCAATCCTCAGCAGCTGCTCAAAGACGGTGACAACAAGGACATTCTTGCCTGGTGGGGTGGGGCCATGAAGAAGAAGAGACGTCGCAGTAGTATTGACAGGTTGGTGAGCTGATAGCATTCTCCAGGGCAGGACTTTATCTGGGAAAAGACAGGAGATTGACTGGCCTAAAATCATATCTTTTATAAGCTTTTACATGCCAAGGGTTAACAGTAGCTCTTTCTGAGAGAAGATTATATGTAATTTTAATTTTTTTTTCCATGAACCTAGATTACTTTTATAATGAAAGAACTATTTTGACATTATATTTAAAACACCACTTTGGAATCTTGGTTTCGAATTATCATTTTGATGACAACCTCCTACTCAAAAACAATTCATGGAATGTTTTCAGATCTAAGCACAACAGTGCAGAGGTGGGTATAATTCTGGTAAGATGGAACCATAATTAAAAGATTTTATAAACTCAATTTTCTGGAAATCAATTCCTTGCATAATACACTAAGGCCAGGGACAAAAAAAAAAACACAACAAACTAACGAACAGATCATGACCATCTTAAATGGAATGTATCAAATATCTCAGAATTAAAAGTAAAAAAGGTCAATATGAAAAGATTAAATCATCACTAAATCATTCTCTCTTTATACCCATCCACAAAGCATTATTCTTTTCCCAAAAGGCATTAATCACTATCACATTTAGTCCCTCTTGACTAAAAGAGATACAACAATTCAAGAGTCAGCTTGTCTAAGTCATATTAGAGAGAGAGAGAGAGAGAGAGAGAGAGAGAGAGAGAGAGAGAGAGAGAACTCTTGGTCATCAACATTTAAACTCCTCTCTCCTGATTTTCTATTTTGCATTCAATTTTAAATTAATTCTCAACCTAGTCTTTATTTCCCAGAACAATTAATGGAACTCGATAAAATTTTGAAAATATGAGACAATTTCCCCAGTTTTATACTGTTTCTAGTCTATCTTTCTCAACAGTATCAACAAACTGTCAAAATAATTTAGCTGCCAATTTCTCCGTTCGATATTCCCTTTCTTTAGATTAGCGTATCTCCAAAGGAACTTCATGGGCAGTGTGTGCATTAGCCCTGCAATTCTACTCACCAGGTGAGCCACTATGGTGACATGGTGCGCACAGAGCTCAGCAGTCCCATATCTGCAATGTACATGGAGGAGGGAGTCTTTATACAATTATTTATACAACTTCCCAGAAAAGCAAGGAGACGAACTTCCATAAAGCACTAAGTATTCTAAACCGCGGTTATTCCCAGGATCAAGGAATATCACGACAAAGCCACGTAAGCACTAGTCGTCTATGACTTCAAACAAAGAAAGGAGAGAGGAACCCTAACTGAGTGCTGTGATAGGAAATCAGAGTTATTAAGGCAAAACTTTTCTATAAACGTACTAATCTAAAATAATTCACTGTCGGTCACTACAACAAACCAATCCAAAAACAAAGCAGTACGCTGTACCGAGCAAGGAAGCACCAGGCGTCCATCGCTAACAAGGAGGAGATCATGTTAGCACTGAGCACTGCACTCAGCAGAGCGGCATCCTGAGGAGAAACACAGTTCAGGGTAAGTTACCACTCATGTTACACTTCTCAATGAAACAAAACACCATCACAACACACACAGCAACAGATCTCAGGGAAAGGCTCTATTTCCTAGAATCTGAAGGAGCCTATGCTGCCTGCCCGTCTTCAGCACCTACCATATCGAGCATTGTGCTGGGCTATGGGGATTCAAAACTGATTTTAATTGTGGTAACTCAATCACTGGGATCCACCAGAATTCTCTGAGTAGCTGACATCATTAAAACAACATCCTATCTAATAAAAGAGTAATATGCAAATTGACCACACCGCTCCTACAGCCAAAGCCACGCCCACCGGCCAATCAGGAGTGAGTATGCAAATTAACCCAACCAAGATGGCTGTGGCTACGGAGCGAGCAGGAGGCTTGGGTTTCCCCAACAATGGAGGCTCTGGACTCCACTCAAGGCTACAAAGTTTCAATTATAGAAGATAAATAAATCCCAACAAAAATGGCTGCAGCCACAGAGTGAGCAGGAGGCTTGGGTTTCCCCAGCGATGGAGGAAGCCAAGCTTTCCGCCTGCCCTGGCCAGCCCTGGCCTCCGCTCAAGGCTACAAAGTTTCAATTATAGAAGATAAGTAAATCCCAGATACAAGGCAGGGCCTCCGTTTGGGTCATCGGGGGGCGTGGCCGGCCTGCAAACCACCACAGGCCCCTCGCCCAGGCCACCTCACGCCCCAAGGGAACCCCCACCCTGATCCGGGACACCCTTCAGGGCAAACCAGCTGGCCCCCACCCGTTCACCAGACCTCTATCCTATCTAATAAGAGTAATATGGAAATTGACTGTCACTCCAATACACAAGATGGTTGCCCCATGTGGACACAAGATGGCCGCCACAAGATGGCTAACAGGAGAGGGGATCTGGGAGGGACCAGATCTGCAAGAAAGGGCAGTTGTGGGCAATCAGACCTGCAGGGAAGGGCAGTTGGGAGGGCCCAGGCGTGCAAGGGAGGGCAGTTGGGGGCGATCAAACCTTCAGGGGAGGGCAGTTAGGGGTGACCAAGCCAGCAGAGGAGGGAAGTTGGGGGCGACCGGGCCTGCAGGGAAAGGTAGTTGCGGAGAACCCAAGCCTGCAGGGGAGAGCAGTTGGGGGCACCAGGCCTGCAGGGGAGGGCAGTTAGGCACAATCAGGCTGGCAGGGGAGCAGTTAGACATCAATCAGGCTGGCAGAGGAGTGGTTAGGGAGTGATCAGGCTGGCAGGCACAAGAGGTTAGGGGCAATCAGGAAGGCAAGGCAGGTGAGCAGTTGGGAGCCTGCAGTCCTGAATTGTGAGACTTAATGCTGCATACAACTCTTTACTTCTTTTCTTTATGAAACTGAGGCAGATAAAATCCACATATTTTTCCTCTCCTTGCAATCTTTCTATACCTTCCCACCCAAAATGTTTCTTCAAATGTCTTAGCTAAATACTACATCTGAATACGGTTGGGCTCTAGGATTACATTTTCTAGGACACAACTGAGTTAAGGATAAAATGTGTAAGCTGAGAAAATGGCGGTCAACAAGAACATGCATTAATTATTCCCACTTTTTTCTGTATATAAATCACAATTTCAGTGAAACAAAAAATGCAAAAGAGCAACCTCGGCTTAGCCAAACAAGTAACAAACTTACCAGTTCTGGAAACAGGGAGGGATGAAAGGAAGTAATAAATGTACACAGATGAACACAGACATGCTGATACAAGGGGACGGCAACCTCCACTTGCCCTTTACCCTTTACTCCCTGTAAATGAACAGGTAGAGAGAGTTCACCAGAACACTGCTCAAAACTGCAGAAAATGGCTTTGAGTAGAGATACCCTGCAGGGAAATTGAGAATATGGAACCCAACATTATTAACATTTAATAATTAGTAGGTATAATAATATAACATATCATGGGTTTTTTTAGCAAAGCAAAATGTCTCAAGAGGTATACATTTCCAATACGTGAACATGTATAATAAAAACAAAATACAGTCACTATTAGAGAAAGTCCTTAAAGGGTAAGAATTTGCCTGGACATTTTGTATCACTAAGTGTTTATCACATAACTAAACTATTCAAAGACAAAAATCCATGAAGAAACTTCATTTTTAAATAGCTAGATAGCATATATAAACTAGAATATTACAGTTCAGATAGGGAGAGGGCATTTTATGATTGAAATGGTTTAGGAAGTCTTCATAGAGGACTTAAATTAAAAATACAAAAAGATATAAATAGGTAGACAACAAAAGTGTGAGTACAAGGTAAACATGAATAACAGGTCTGACAGAAAACAAGTGAAAGGATGAGGAGCAAAAGTAGAAATTGGCAACAGAATGGGATGGATAACCTTTCAACCCAAAGCTGAGAAGTCTGACAAATCAACTTTAGTTTTGAGCACAGAATTTTGGTTTTGAGAACAGGAGCTCATAGCTGGGCTTTAGGGAGACTGAAGAGGCAACGGTACAAAGAATGGGCTAAAAGAGGGTGAAAAGTCCAAGCACAGCAATAATCCAAGGCAGGAGGATGAATACAAGTAAAAATTCCCAAGCGGTAAAGTACAGTGTCTAGCATTCTCTTCATCAGAGCTCATTTTCATGTTACTAATTACATCTAACCCATTACACTCAATGTTTATAACATTATTAGGCAATACCTTCTAAAACACTGAACAAAATTAAAATAGTTTTAGTGTTTATAGATTCATATATTTCATATGTATATTTTTATAAAGTAGCAACATATGAAATGAGGTCTACAGTAATTATTAACTAGAATATCTGACACAACAAAAAATGTAATTTCAAGATCTTTCCAAGCAAGCGGGCATTCTAAAACCATCGTAACAAGATAGGTAGAAACAGCACATCTGCTACCTGGACGCAGCTCCTGAGACCCGGCTCTCGGTGCACCACAGGGTCTGCACATCCAGGGGCTGAGAGGGCAGCTTATCCATGATGACAACCAACAGGAGACACTGCGGAAACTGTAGTTCGCATGGCAGCTCTTATAAGCAATAAAAACACATTCATTGTGTTACAAACAAATTGGTAAAAACATATTCTACATCTTTTCAGCAGAAACCTGATGTGATATGTAAAGAAATTAGATACATAATTTTTTTAAATGAGAAATATGTTCCAAGAAGAAAAACGTAAGAGAAATTTTAAGTAAAAAGTTTGAAACTTAAAAAGATGATTACGTAAGGGAAGGGACGGCTGTCTCTAACATGTTATCCTATATAATAAAAGCCTAGCGACCATAATGGCACAACGACCAGAACGACTGCTTGACCAGTCACTATGAGGTGCACTGACCACCTCTTGGTTTCTTTCCCTGGCCAGCAGGCTCCAACTGCCAAGGGCGAACAGTGACCAGGAGTGGGTGGCAGGGGATGCGGGTGGTGCCAGGCCAAGGCCCCTGCCCCACCAGTCGCCCTACACACAGAGGGCAACCTGCAGCGGGGGTGGGGCTGGCAAGCAGGCAGGAACGGCTGACCTCTCAGTCCCTCCCCCAGCCATCAGGCTCTCATCACTGGATGGCGAACGGGGAACCGGGGTGAGTGATGGCCCTGATCGCAGGCTACCTAGGGACCGTACCTGCGGGGCCTCTAGTAATTAATAAGAGACATTTTAACATTAATTCTGTTTTGAAGCTTTACCTAATTTACTGTCCAAAACCACGTGCATGAAAGGCTGGAAGGTGAGAAGCTGAGTGATGAGTGGATCCAGGGTAACTAGGAAAGCGCCCGCTATCTCCTCCTGCTGGACTTGAGAAATCCCGGAAGCATACAGGCTGGGAGGAAACTTGCTGGAAAGGGAGGAAAACAATGTTATTAACAGCTACCTTCTAATTTTAGGAAGAGGTAAATACTGCAAACTGATGTTCTTCTAGCAGTGAGAATACATAAAATATAAGTAGCATGCGTTTTATTAAACAAAATTCAGACCACGGAAATGACACCATAACTATGAAGAACCTCAGAACTAAATAACAAGGCTCTAACAAG
Organism: Plecotus auritus; assembly: GCF_963455305.1. Lineage (NCBI taxonomy): Eukaryota > Metazoa > Chordata > Mammalia > Chiroptera > Vespertilionidae > Plecotus > Plecotus auritus. The sequence continues at coordinate 27,913,907 of NC_137778.1, forward strand.
AAATTTAGAATCTTAGTGAAATCTTTGGATTGTTTTAATTCATTTTAATACCCAGTTTGACAATGATGTCTTTTAAAAATACTGCAAAAATATGAATTTAAATAACTAATAAAAACATTATATGTAAAAAAATTTATGATAAATTCTGGCATAACCACTTCTACTAAACATTGTTTTAAAATAGATGGAATGTGCCTTAACCAGTTTGGCTCAGTGGATAGAGTGTGAGCCTGCGGACTGAAGGGTCCCAGGTTCGATTCTGGTCAAGGGCATGTACCTTGGTTGCGGGCACATCCCCAGTAGAGGGTGTGCAGGAGGCAGCTGATCGATGTTTCTCTCTCATTGATGTTTCTAACTCTATCCCTCTCCCTTCCTCTCTGTAAAAAAATCAATAAAATATAGTTTAAAAAAATAAAATAAAATAGATGGAATGCTGAATATACTATGAATTAATGCTCAGTTTCTAAGGAGCAAGAGCTTTACAATAACTAAACTGAAGATATGTATTCAGTATTTTTTGCCATGTTATTTCAATTGTGTCACACTTTAAATGTGGGAACACCCTGTCTTGCAGGGGATAAATAACAACATTTAAAAGGGTGCATTTAAGCCCTGGTTGGGTGGGTGGAACGTTGGTTGGAACATTGTCCCATACACCAAAAGGTTATGAGTTCGATTTCCACTCAGGGCACATATGGAAGACAACTGATTGATGGTCTCTCTCTCATCAATGTATCTGTCTCTGTCTCTCTTCTCCTCTCTCTAAAATCAATAAGCATATCCTCATTGAGGATTAAAAAAATAAAAGGATGGGCTTAAGATAAACATTAGAGCCTCTGTAATATGATGGAGAAAGCACCCATCTGTCAGTGACTTTCGATCATTCATTTGATCACCCTGAGCATCTCAGTTTCTTCACTTGTGACACTGATCTGAAGTTGTGAGGATTAAATTGTAAGATGAAAGACATATATAAATAAAAGGTAATGAAACTCCATAGACATGAACTACAGCTACTGAGCATCAAAGTGTTTGCATTTCAATCAAATAATATATTTTCAATTTATTTATTTGACAGATCTTTACTAAATGCCTATGCATACATGCCATGCACTGTCATAGGATATAGCAGTAAACAAAATACACAAAATCACTGCCTTTATGGAGGGTCCATTCAAATGAAGGGAGGCAGTTAACCAATAAGGGAGCAGGCAAGTTCATAGCATAGCAGGGGGATAGTGCTATGGAGAAACACAAGGTATGGTTGACAGGAAGCTCTACTGAATTCTATTTGAATATTGAGTCATTTGAGGTTTTGCACAGAAGTCAAATGATCTAATTTATATTTTGTCACTCTGGCTACTGTATGGAGAACAGCCTAGAGTGAGTTGAGGGTGGAAGCACAGATAGTGGCTGGATGCTCCTTTTCAAAAATCCAGACAAGAAAATAATAATGGATGGGACTGGATGGTAAGTTAAGGTGGTGAGAAGTGGTTGCATTCTCTATACACATAGTGAACATATATATTTATACTAAAGATGAAAATAAGAGAGTTTTGCAAATGAACCACATGGAGGGGTTATGAGAACAAAGTTAAAGGTGATGGCAAGGATTTGGGGTCAGATCAATAAAAAGAAGGAAGCTGCCATTTAAACTGAGGAAGCCACAGAGGAGCAGATTTGGGGGAGATGGAGAGAAGGTGAATGAAATGGGTGGGAAACAAGAGTTTAGTTTGGGTCAGTTTAAGTGTAGTTACATTAAAGGGAGATATAAATTTAGTCTTGAGACTAAATGACCACAGAGAAGGGGCCTGAGGACTGGGGAAACCCAACTTAAAGAAGCTGGGGAGAAGAAGAGGAACCTGCAGAGACTGCTGATGAAGAGCAGCCAGTGAAATTAGAAGAGAACCAAGAAAGAGGATTGTCTTAGAAGTCAACAAAAGAAAGAGTTCAAAAGAAAGGGTGACCCCTACGGGGAGAAGCTGGACTGTCTGCCGTGGGGTCGGAAAGTGAGGGAGGCTTGCTTGCAGGGCTGCGTGCAGGAACAATTGTTTATTGTGCTGGGGCGCGGGACACGGTCGGAGACAAAGAGCCGAAGAGCCGGCTTACTGGCAGTCATCGCTGTTTGCCACGCCCTAGCCTAGTCGCGCCCTGAGATCCCGCCCTGCACAATCTACGAACACACCCAAGCTCCAAGCAGCGGCTTTAGCATATGAATGGCGTGCCCTATCGCAGCTTAACCTAGCAAACTTGCAGCCCCGGTCAGACAGTTCCAAAACCTCCAAACCCCAAGCAAAGAGGAGAAAACTGTAGTTCTTGCTGTAGCTCCTGCTGGGTGGCCTCAGACAGTAGCTGACCTGCACCCCATTGGAGATCCAGAAGCCAGTGTACCTAGTGGTCAGTGTGAGGCACCAGATTTCAACTCCTCACATCCATAAGTGACACATTCAAGAGGCAGACTCAGTGAGCACCAAAGCCCCACTGAAACAAGTCCTGCACCATAAGCGTGTCTCCAGCACAGCAGTTCTTCCATTATAGACACAGCGGGTCCTCACAGCCAATTGGCCTGGAGGTCAATTCCTCCCAGTGTAAAAACAGCAATCAAGGCTTAACTACACCAAGACTTTGCACTCAGCCCACAAAGGGGTGTACCAAAGGCGTCCACCTCAGGTGATTGGGGAGGCTGAGCTACTGGCCCCTATAGGTCACCTACCACACAAAGCCACTCCATCAACACAGGAAGCAGCAAAATGCGGAGACAAAGAAACATGTCATGAATGAGAGAAATGGAGGAAAGCAAACTAATGGACGACATAGAGTTCAGATCCACATTTATAAGGTTACTCAAGAATCTTCCAAAAACTGCCGAGAAACTTGATGAGACCTCCGAGGAGCTTAGTGAGACCTTCAAGGACCTTAATGAGAATGCCAAAAAAATGGAAAAGGACCAGTCAGAAATTAAGCATACACTGTCTGAAATAAAGAATATACAGAAACTCAACTGTAGATCAACGTACCCCAAGAATCAAACCAAAGATCTGAAATATGAGGAAACAAACAACACCCAACCAGAAAAACAAAAAGAAAAAATTCAAAAATATGAAGATAGTGTAAGGAGCCTCTGGGACAACTTTAAGCGTACCAACATCCGAATTTTTGGGGTGCCAGAAGAAGAGAGAGAGCAAAATATTGAAAACCTATTAGAAGAAATAATGACAGAAAACTTTCCCTACCTGGTGAAAGAAATAGACTTACAAGTTCAGGAAGCACACAGAACCCCGTACAAGAGGAATCCAAAGAGGACCACACCAAGACACATCATAATTAAAATTCCAAGGGCAAAAGACAAAGAGAGAATCTTGAAAGCAGCAAGAGAAAAACGGTTAGTTACCTACAAGGGAGCACCCATACGACTGTCAGCTGATTTCTCGGCAGAAACTATGCAGGACAGAAGGGAGTGGCAAGAAATATTCAAAGTGATGAACAGCAAGAACCTACAACCAAGATTACTCTACCCAGCAAAGCTATCATTCAGAGTTGAAGGTCAGATAAAGAGCTTCACAGACAAGAAAAAGCTAAAGGAGTTCATCACCGCGAAACCAGTATTATATGAAATGCTGAAGGGTATTCTTTAAGAAGAGGAAGAAGAAGAAAAAGGTAAAGATAAAAATTATGAACAAAGTGACATCAAATACATACCTACCAACAAGTGAATCTAAAAATCAAGTGAATAAAAAATCTGAAGAACAGAATGGACTGGTGAATATAATAGAATCAGGGACATAGAAAGGGAGTGGACTGACAATTCTCAGGGGGGAGGGGGTGTGAGAAGAGACTGGACAAAAAGCTTACACCTATGGATGAAGACAGTGGTGGGGGGGTAAGGGCATGGGGTGGGGTGGGGAATCAGGTGGAGGGGAGCTATGGGGGAAAAAAAGAGGAACACCTGTAATAATCTAAACAATAAAGATTTATTAAAAAAATTAAATTAAATTAAATTAAATTAAAAAAACAAAACAAAACAAAACACAAAAAAAAGAAAGGGTGAAGCACTGCTGACAGGTTAATAACGTGAGGCCTAAAACTGACCACTGGATGTAACAACATGGAAGTCACAGATGACCTGACCTTGACAAGAGCTGTTTTGGTGAAGTGGTAGAATAGAAGGTCTAACTGGAATAGGATTAAGAAAGGAAGTACAGCTGATCCTTGAACAATGCAGGGGTTAGGGGCACAAATTCCCCGCACTGTCAAGTCTGTGTATAACTTCTGACTGGAAGCATTACCAATAATATGAACAATTAACACATATTTTGTATGTTATTTGCATTACATACTATATTCTTATAATAAAGTAAGCTAGAGAAAAGAAAATGTTAAGAAAATCATGAGAAATTACATTTACAGTATTTATTGAAAAAAATCCACATATAAGTGTACCTGTGCAGTTCAAACCTGTTGTTTAAGGGTCAACTGTAGACACAGTGGTGTAGGCAAAGCTTTCTAATTTTGTTGTAAACATTTTACGAGGAAAAGAAATGGGAAAGAATTTGATGGATATAGAGTTGAGAGATTTTGTTTTGTATTATTCTTAAGGTGGGAAAAATAATAGCACGTTGGTACATTCATGGGAATGATCCAATAGGGAGGGAAGGCTGATGATGTGAGGGGGAAGGAGATAATTGCTAGAGTGAGGTCCCTGAGCATGTGAGAGGATGGAATCCAATGCACAAATGGAAAGGCTAGCCTCACAGAGCTCATCCACGGGAACCAGAGCCTAAATCTATGGGCTAAATGCAGGCAGAGCGGTGTGTTGGAGGGAGTGCATGGAAGCTCTCTTCCACGTGCTTCTTTTTTCTCAGTGACAGACAAAGTGAGGATACTGACTGACGATGAGGAATAGGTTGAAGGTGCTGGAAACAGGAAGTTTGAAGAGGGAGTGGTATGAAAAAGGCTTCTAGGAGACAAGATGGATCAGGCAGAGCTGAGAGGACCTGGATAAGTGAGTTGACAGATTATCTTAGTGTCAAATTAGGGGCTCTTCTGAGGTAACTGTCAATTTCAAATGTCACTTAGCCCCTATCTAACGTAATACCTTCCTGTAACTCACACATGTGTATGAATAATCTTTTTTTTTTTTTTGGCCTTTGGTATTTATCAACACACTAGTGATTCACCACTTGGTATAATGTACTAGTTAAGAATATAAAGATATACAAAACCCACATGGAATCTATTTTTTTAAAAGCTGTTATCTCCAATTATTTTAAGCAAACAGATAAAAATTTACTAAACATTAAGAAAAATGACTGGTATTTTATTTTAAAATGATATATATTTAATCTTTGCCTGGTTCAAATAGCATTGTTACATTTTAATAATTACATGGCATTCTTCTTACCTGTGTATCTGCAGATAAAGCTGGTGCAATGTACAGCAAGAATCAGAGAGGAAAGGAAGAAATTCCTAAAATAAAACAACTATATTCATTCTTTATATACAATATACCTTTCTAATACACATCTCTCACAAGGACATGCAAAATACAAAATAATATCCTACACAGACAATAGTGTGGTGAAGGCCTGGGGGACATGGGGGGAAGGGCCCAGGGCGGGGGAGGCGGGGAGAGGGAAAGGCAGACAGGATGGAGGGGTAAATGGGAGGGTTGAAGAAGGGGAAACATCTGTAATCCTTTCAACAACAAAGATAAATTTTTAAAAAATAAAAGAAATTTGCAAAATAAACAATAATGATAATATCCTGGATGTGCCACATTAAAATAAATTCTTGCATGAGACTATATAGGAGGATTAGGCCAAGCATCTAAAATTCTTTACTGTGCCCTAGCTGGTTTGGCTCAGTGGATAGAGCGTTGGCCTGCGGACTGAAGGGTCCTGGGTTCGATTCTGATCAAGGGCACGTGTCCGGGCTGCAGGCTCAATCCACAGGAGGGGGCGTATAGGAAGCAGCCAAGATCAATGATTCTCATCACTAATGTTTCTATCTCTCCCTCTCTTTTTCTCTGAAATCAATAAAAATATATTTTAAAAAATAAAATAAAATTCTTTACTGTTAAGACTATCACCAAAATGACAGCAACTATCACACACAGAACACCGACGAAGTGCTCAGCAGACATGTTGCAAGAGACTTTATGTGCATCAGTTTACTTAGTATCAGTGCCTCAAAAATCCTAAGGCGTGTCATTGTCCCCAGAACACAAAGCTGAAGCTAAGGTATCCAGTAATGTGATCAAGTTCTCTGTTAAAAACCAGCAAGGCTGGGCTTTAGGTACAGTTGTGACTGCTCTACCCATTATGGTAGGCTATCTCTTAGAAAGTTAAGGAACTATTTCTTATTGTTATAAGACATAGAAAAACAGCTGATACTTAAATTTTAAAAATTAAAAAAATTCCCCTGGTAGAAAAGGATTAAAAAATGGCATAACAAGGACTTCTAGTCAAGATGGTGGAGTAGGTAAATGCTGTGCTCGCCTCCTCCCACAACCACATCAAAATTACAACTAAAGTAGAAATAATCATCACTGAGAACCACCCAGAGACTAGCTAAACTACTCTCCTACAAGTAAGGATATAAAGAAGCCATGAGGAGATTGGTAGGAGGGGCAGAGGCGATCAGGCAGGTCCCACACCCACTGACAGGAGAGATAACTCAGCTGTTAGGGTTGTCCCCCATTGAGGAATCAACACCCAGCTCCCCAGCCCCAGAGCACCAACAGCAGAAAGGGGAGTCCCCATAACATCTGGCTGTAAAATCCAGAAGGGATTACATCCCAGTGAGACTGAGGCTGCTAGAGCCAGCGCAAGGACTAGCTCAGACTCATTGGATCTGGAATCCAGCCCAGCAGGAGGTGCCAGGGACATACTGGGAGGAACTTGTTAGGTCTGATCAAATAACTGAATTGATACCTCCTGTGAACTGACCTTTAGGCCACTTCACAATGGACATTCGCTTGCTTAGACCACATTGCACTTACTAAGACCATTATCTCTCCCCTCCGGAGTTTCCCAGAATCTGGACCTGCAGAGAATTCTCCGCCCAGAAAAAGCCCGCCTAGAATCCTTTAAAAACCTCTGACTCCCCATCTTTGGGGGATGGCGCCATTTGGGGCTCAGCCCATCTGGTTTCCAGATGACCTAATAAATTCATAATTCTTTACCCCATTTGGCCTCGTGTGTTCCTCCTTTGGTGACCCTAACAGAACTAACTGTCTAACTTCAGAATGAGGGCTGAAGAGGCAGAGGTCACAACAGCTCTCTGGCAGGTGCCATTGTCTTTTGTTGAGGACTCCCACCACACTGTCAAAACGAAGGAGCTGGGAGCCAACTATAGGGTGGGGCAAAAGTAGGTGTACAGTTGTTCATATGGAAAATAACACATCCTATCTAATAAAAGAGTAATATGCAAATTAACCATCACTCTGCTACACCCACAAGCCACACCCACCAGCCAATCAGGAGTGAATATGCAAATAAACCCAACCAAGATGGCTACAGCCACAGAGAGCAGGAGGGAGGCTTGGGTTTCCCCGGCAATGGAGGAAGCCAAGCTTTCCGCCTGCCCTTGCTGGCCTAGGCCTCCACTCAAGGCTACAAAGTTTCGATGATAGAAGATACATACACCCAAACAGAAATGGCAGCAGCCATGGAGCTGGAAAGAGCAGGAGGCTAGGGTTGCCCCCGGCGATGGAGGAAGCCAAGCTTTCCCCACACCCTGGCCGGCCCAGGCCTCGCTTAAGGCTACAAAGTTTCAATTATAGAAGATATATAAATCCTAATAGAAATGGCTGCCGCCACGGAGCAAGCAGAAGGCTTGGCTCCGCTCCAGGCTACAAAGATTGAATTGTAGAAGATAAATAAACCCCAGATACCAGGGCCTCTGCTTGGGTCGCCAGGGGGCGTGGCCAGCCTGCAAACCACCACAGGCCCCTCGCCCAGGCCACCCCACACCCCAAGGGAACCCCCACCCTGATCCGGGACACCCTTCAGGGCCCCCACCCATGCATCAGGCCTCTATCCTATCTAATAAAAGAGTAATATGCAAACTGACCATCACTCCAACACACAAGGTGGTTGCCCCAATGTGGTCAAAGATCCTGCCCCCATGTGGACACAAGATGGCCACCACAAGATGGCCAGCAGGGAAGGGCAGTTGGGAGAAACCAGGCCTGCAAGGGAGGGCAGTTGTGGGCGATCAGGCCAGCAGGGGAGGGCAGTTGGGAGGAACCAGGCCTGCAAGGGAGGGCAGTTGTGGGCGATCAGGCCAGCAGGGGAGGGCAGTTGGGAGGAACCAGGCCTGCAAGGGAGGGCAGTTGGGGGCAATCAAGCCTGCAGGGGAGGGCAGTTAGGGGTGACCCGCCGGCAGAGGAGGGAAGTTGGGGGTGACTGGGTCTGCAGGGAAGGGCAGTTGGGGGGGACTCAAGCCTGCAGGGGAGAGCAGTTGGGGGGACCAGGCCTGCAGGGGAGGGCAGTTAGGGGTGACCAGGCCTGCAGGGGAGGGCAGTTAGGGGTGACCAGGCCTGCAGGGGAAGGCAGTTAGGGGCAAACAGGCTGGCAGGGGAGCAGTTAGGCATCAATCAGGCTGGCAGGGGAGTGGTTAGGGGGTGATCAGGCTGGCAGGCAGAAGCAGTTAGGGGCAATCAGGAAGGCAGGCAGACGAGCAGTTGGGAGCCAGCAGTCCTGGATTGTGAGAGGGATGTCCGACTGAAGAGGATGCAGGCTGGGCTGAGGAACACACACCCCCGTGCACGAATTTCGTGCACCGGGCCTCTAGTTCATAAATAATAATGCAAGAATGAACTGTGTTTTGCACAGTCACAACTTTTGTCACACCCTGAGTGCCATCTACGTTAACCTGGCTAACACCATTCCCGTTCCCAGCCTTACCCAACTCCCAAGCCCTGCGGAACCTCTTCCAGTGGCTCCTCCACACAAGCATCCTGCCTGGTTTTGCGCTGCATATATTCCCAAAATCTCACAAACCCCCAAAAAAGCAGCGCTGGCCTCAGTGTGCCCTGAACCTCCGCTACGCTACTCCAACAACTTCCATTGTGACGCCCATCAGATAGCCCTAAGCCTAGCAAAAGCAGTGGCCAACCTTGGTTTGGAAGGTGACCTCAAATAATCGGCCATAAGCCTGGCACAAAATGACAGCTGGCTTCAGCTCACATCTTGTTGCCCACCAAAGGGTTCCAGGCCCAGCATTGATGGCAACCAACAGCAGATCACTTAGTAGCTCCTACTAAATGGCCCAAACCCAGGAACAGGTTCTGATTGACCATGACCTGCACTGGAACGCTCCCAGGAGGCTCCAGAACGAACTCACATGTTGGCCAGCTTCAGACCTCACCAGAGTATCACCTAACCAGCTCCACAAATAACACCAAAGAGCAAATTATATTGGCACTAGAGCCCTACTAAAGCAACTGCTGATCGTGGAGTCAGCCCCTGCACAACAGCATCTGCTAGTTACAGTAGTCAGCCTGATGGTCAATTCCACACACTGCCATGCCAACAGCAATCAAGGCTCATCTACAACAGGAGGGCACACACAACCTATATGAGGGACACCCAGGGAAACTGTGCCACTGGGCCCCTCAGGACACCTGCTATACTGGTATAAGGCCACCCTACCAAGACTTGGAGATGTAGCAGCTCTACCTAATACATAGAAACTAACACAGAGAGGCAGTCAAAATGAGGAGACAAACATATCCCAAATGAAAGAGCCGGACAAAATCCAGGAAAAGAACTAAATGAAATGGAGATAAGCAACATATCTCCATTCAAATGCAACGTTCAAAACACTGATTATAAAGATGCTAAAGGAACTCAGGGGAAAAACAGATGAACTCAGTGAGAACTTACACAAAAGATAGAAACCATAAAAAAACCATTCCATAATGAATACAATAACTGAAATGAAGAATACATTAGAGTGAATCAACAGTAGACTAGACAAAGCAGAAAATCAAATCAGAGATCTGGAAGACAAGGTAGTCTTCCAAATACCCAATGAGAATAGCACAAAGAAAAAATAATTATAAAAAATGAGGATAGTTTAAGGCAATGGTCGGCAAACTGCGGCTCGCGAGCCACATGTGGCTCTTTGGCCCCTTGAGTGTGGCTCTTCCACAAAATACCACGGCCTGGGCGAGTCTATTTTGAAGAAGTGGCATTAGAAGAAGTTTAAGTTTAAAAAATTGGGCTCTCAAAAGAAATTTCAATCGTTGTACTGTTGATATTTGACTCTGTTGACTAATGAGTTTGCCGACCACTGGTTTAAGGAAACACTGAGACAACATCAAACACAGGAACATATGCACCATAGGAATACCAGAAGGAGAAGAGAGACAGCAAGGAATTGAAAACCTATTTGAAAAAAATAATGACTAAAAAAGTCCAGGAAGCACATGTGAAATTAGATATAATTACAAGAAGAAAACTAAAAAACACACACACAAACACATGGAGGCTAAATATTACATGCTACTACAAAATGAATGAGTTAACAAGAGATCAACAAAGAAACCAAAAAATACCTTGAGACAGATGAAAATGAAACACAACGACCCAAAATCTGTGGTATAAAGCCAAAGCAATTCTAAGGGGGAAATTCGTAGCAATATAGGCCTATGTCAACAAACAGGAAAAATCTCAAATAAACATTCTAACCTTACACCAAAAAGAACTAGAAAAGAACAAAGCCTAAAGTGAGTAGAAAGAAGGAAATAATAAAGATCAGAACAGAAAATAAACAAAATAAACTCTAAGAAAACAAAATGGATCAATGATACCAAAAGCTGGTTCTCTGAAAAGATAAACAAATTTGATAAACCTTTAACCAAACTCATCAATTAAGAAAAGAGAGGGCCCAAATAAATAAAATTAGAAATAAAAGAGAAGTGATAACTGACCTCAGAAATACAAAGCATTATAAGAAAACACTACGAACAATTATATGCCCACAAATTAAACAACCTGGAAGAAAGGATAAATTTCTAGATACGTAGAAAGGCTAAACCAGGAAGAAATGGAAAATCTGAACAGACTAATAACTGCTAACAAAATCAAATCAGTAATAAAAATACTCTCAAAAAACAAGTTGTGGACCAGATGTCTTCACAGGTGAATTTTACCAAACATTCAAAAAAGAATTAATACTTATCCTTCTCAAAATATTCCAAAAAACTGAAGAGGAAGGAAGGTTCACAAATTCATTTTACATGGCCAGCATTACCCTGATACCAAAACCAGATAAAGATACTACAAAAAAAAAAAAGGAAAGAATAGGCTAATAACCCTGAAGAACATAGATGCAAACATTCTCACCAAAAAATTAGCAAATCAAATTTAGTGATACACCAAAAAGATTACTAGTATACATCATGATCAAATGGGCTCTATTCCTAGGATGCAAGGTTGGTTCAAAATCTGCAAATCAATTAATGTGATACACCACATAAACAAAATGAATAAAAAACATCATATTATCATATTAATAAATGCAGAAAAAGCATTTGACAAAAATCCAGCATCCATTTATGATAAACACGCTCAACAAAGCAGGGATAGAGGGAACATACCACAACACAATAAAAACAATGTATGACAAATCCACAGTTAACATCATACTCAAGCATGTCCACTTTCACCACTTTTATACATGATACTAGTAGCCCAGCACGCGAAATCGCGCACAGGTCGCCCGCCGTGGGAGCCGCGGCACGCCCACAGGAGGGAGGCAGGAGGTCCCGCTGCAGCGCGAGACTCAGAGTCAAGTCCCCGCCCACCCGCCCACGCCTCGCCGTGCACGCAGCCCCGCCCACCCACGCACTCCATGCACTTCCTGGTGACCGGTTGTGGTCGTGACGCCATTACAGCATCATGACCACAGGCCTTTTATGATACAGATAGGATGGAGCAAAAATAGGTTTACAGTTGTGACTATGTGGAATCGTTTATTCTTGCATTATTTATTAATTATTGTATTATTTTCCATACCAGTACAAACAACTGTAAACCTACTTTTGCCCAACCCTGTAGTATTGGAAATCTCAGCCACAGCAATTAGACAAGAAAAAAGAGACAAGTCATTCAAACTGGAAAGGAAAAGGTAAAACTAGCATTATTTACAGATGACAGAATACCATAGAAAACTCTAAAAATTCCACCAAAAAAATATTAAAACTTGTAAATAAATTCAGTAAAGTAACAGATACAAAATTAACATTGAGAAATTGGTTGCATTTTTATATACCAAAAACAAACTATCAGGAAGAGTAATTTAAGAAAACATCCTATTTATAGTTGCATTACAAAAAGTAAAATACCTCCCATTTGACCCAGTGATCCCACTTCTAGGAATATATCCCAAGAAGCTAGAAACACCAATCAGAAAGGATATATGCAGCCCTATGTTCATAGCAGCACAATTTACCATAGCTAAGATTTGGAAACAGCCTAAGTGCCCATCAGCAGATGACTGGATTAAAAAACTGTGTTACATCTACACAATGGAATACTATGCTGCGGTAAAAAAGAAGGAATGCCTACCATTTGCAACAGCATGGATGGAACTGGAGAGCATTATGCTAAGTGAAATAAGTCAGTCAGAGAAAGATAAATATCACATGATCTCACTCATCTATGGGAAACAATGAATAACATAAACTGATGAACAAAAACAGATCCAGAGACAGGAAAACATTGATCAGACTGTCAAACCTCAGAGGGAAGGTAGGGGAGGGTCGGGGTAGGGGGAGAGATCAACCAAAGGACTTGTATGCATGCATATAAGCCTAACCAATGGACACAGACAACGGGGGGGTGAGGGCATGAGGGGGAAGGGGGGGTTGGGAAGGTAATGGGGGGATGAGGACACATATGTAATACCTTAATCAATAAAGAAACTAAAATGCAAAAAATAAAATAAAAATACCTAGAAACAAATTTAACCAAGGAGATAAAAGACCTGTACTCAAAACTGTAAGGCATTAAAGGAAGAAAATGAAGAAGATGCAAATAAACAGAAGCATATACCGTGCTCATGCATAGCAAAAATTAACATTTGTAAAATATCCATACAACCCAAAGCAATCTACAGATCCACTACAATCCCTATCACAATACTAATGGCATTTTTCACAGAACTAGAACAAATAATCATAAAATTTATATGTAACCACAAAATATCACGAATAGCCAAAGCAATCTTGAGAAAGAAAAACAAAGTTGGAGATATCATGCAACCTCTTATCAAGGTATAGTAATCAACACCAAGTTGTAGGTATCGTGCAACTTCATTACAAAGCTACAGTAACCAACACAGCAAGGTACTGGCATAAAAACACACACAGTTCAATGGAACAGAATATAGAGCCCAGGAATAAACTGATGCATATATGGTCAATTAGACTATGACAAAGGAGGAAACAATATACAAAGGGATAAAGACAATCGCTTCAATAAGAAAACTGGGAAAACTGGACAGACACAGGGAAAAATAAATACAACTAGAACACTTTCTTACACTACACAAAAATAAACTCAAAATGGATTGAACATTTAAACGTAAAACCTGAAATCATAAACTCCTATAAGCAAACATAGGCATTAAACTCTCTGACATCGTTCTTAGCAATATTTTATTGGGTATATCTCCTTAGGCAAAGGAAATGAAAAAAATAAACAAATGGGATTACATAAACTAAGAAAGTTTTGCCCAGTGAAGGAAACCATAACAACAAAACAAAAAACAACCTACTGAATAGGACAGGATATCTGCTAATGACACATCCAATAAGAGATTAATATCCAAAATATATAAATAACTCATATAACTTAACACCAAAAAAACAAACAATGCAATTTAAAAATGGGCCGAGAACCTGAATAGACATTTCAAATCCCAAGAGTACAGATGACCAACAGACATATGAAAAAATGCTCAACATCACTAATCACCAGGGAAATGCAAATTAAAATGGCTATCATCAATAAATCAATAAACAAGTGTTGGCGAGAACATGTAGAAAAGGGAAACCTTGTGCACTGTTAGAATTATAAACTGATGAAGCTACTATGGAAAACAGTATGGCAGTCCCTCGAAAAATTACAAATAGAACTACCAGATGACCCAGGAATTCTATGGCTGGATGTTTATCCAAAGAAACCCAATAGGTGAATTCAAAAAGATATATGCACCCATGTTCATTGAAGCACTATTTACAATAGCCAAAATATGGAAGCAGTCTAAGTATCCATCAATATACGAATGCATAAAAAACTATGGTGCATATATACAATGGACTATTACTCAGCCACAAAAATGAATGAGATCTTGCCATTTGTGACAACATGGATGACTTAGAGGGTATTATGCTAAGTAAAATGAGTCAGAAAAAGACAAATACCATATGAATTCACTTATATGTGGAATAAAAACAAAATAAAAAAAACATACAAAATAGAAAAAAACTCACAGATACCAAGAACATTTTGATGATTGTCAGATGGGAGCGAGGTTGGTGACTGGCACTTATAAAAGTAGTCTTGGGGATACAATACTAGCCAAGTATAGCTAGAATGGCAGTAGATGGGGGCTATACTTATCAGGGTGATCACTTCATAAGTTACATAAATGTCTAATCACTATGTTGTATCCCTAATCTCTGTTTATTTTAATCACTAATATCTACTACTAATATTTCTTTAACTGGCTGCCATAAGCACTCCCCTGTTCATCTCTCCAAACAATCTCCCTGGACAACTACTCTATTCTATCCACATATCTTCAACTATCACTGCTCTCCTGATGACTCCCAAATATGCAGGTCTTCTTAAAATTATTATACAGTTTTAAAGATATGAACATTTAAACTCTGAAAACCTAATTTAGAAGTATGGCAGAAACAATATATAAACCATATTTGAAGACAAACTGAATTATTTTCTGAAAATTGATTTGAGATTACAGAAATTATTTTATTTATATTTATATTAAACTAGAGGCCCGGTGTACGAAATTTGTGCACGGGAGGGGGGTCTCCCAGCCCAGCCTGCACCCTCTCCAATCCGGGACCCCTTGGGGGATGTCTGACTGCCGGTTTAGGGCTGATCCTGGAACCGGCAGTCTGACATCCCTCTCACAATCCTGGACCACTGGCTCCTAATCACTCACCTGCCTGCCTGCCTGGTCACCCTTAAGTGCTCCCCCTGCCAACCTGATCGCCCCCTCAGTGCCCCCTGCTGCCAGCCTGGTCACCCCCAACTGCCCCCTCCCTGCCAGCCTGGTCACTCCTAACTGGCCCCCCCTGCCATCCTGGTCACCCCTTATTGCCCCTTCTGCTGGCCTGGTCACCCCCAACTGCCCCCCTCTGCCGGCCTGGTTGCCCCTGACTGCTCCCCCCTGCCGACCTGGTCGCCCCCAACTGCCCCCCTCTGCCGGCCTGGTTGCCCCCAACTGACCCCCCCTGCCAGCCTGATCACCCCACACAGCCTGCTTGTTCAATCGTTTGATCATCCCTCACTAATCCCCCTGCTGGCTTGGTCGCCCCACGCAGCCTGCTTGTTCAGTTGTTTGGTCATCCCTCACTAGCCCCCCTGCCGGCCTGGTCGCCCCATGCAGCCTGCTTGTTCAGTCGTTTGGTCATCCCTCACTAACCTCCCTGCCGGCCTGGTCGTAGGCAGCCATCTTGTGAGGGCATGAGGGTCAATTTGCATATTACCTCTTTATTATATAGGATAATTTTTCAGATAATTGAAGAACAATGATGGTGGCCACTTAAGTAATTTCACAGATGCTCAATATTTCACAATTAACAATACTAAATAAACAAAAACCCAAAAAATATACTCTTGACAAAATAAACCTCAAAAGATTGCTCTTGACAGGAATGATAAAAATATGCTAACTTATAATTTATTTAAAAAAATAAGCCTTACCTTAGTATAGTGTAGAAGAGAGTTGGCAAGGAAACGACACAATTTGAGTGTTTTCTGAAATAACCTGTTGTCAGCAGTATCCTGTTTCAAAAAAGGAAATAAGAAAGCATATAAATAAGAATAGAATATGGAATTAGCTTAACTTGTAAATGAGACAATTTTTTCTGAAAAGGTCCCTTAATAAATACTTAGAATGAAAACATTTTTCAAGAAAACATAATTCCTATAGGAATACTAGCAAAGGTATGCAATGCAACATTTTTTATCTAGTGAAAATTGACATGAACCAAGTATGCCTCAACTGGAGAATGGTTAAATAAAGTCAAGGTATGTATATAAACTATAATAGCACAGAGTTACTAAGAAGAACAAGGTAGCCCTGGCCAGTGTTCCCAGTGGTTAGAGCACTGACCCACCCACCAAAGAGTCTCTGGTTCAATTCCCAATCAAGGGCACAGACCTGGGTCGCAGGTTACATCCCAGGCCCTGTTGGGGTAAGTGCAGGAGGCAACCAATTGATGTGTCTCTCACATCAATGTTTCTCTCTCTCTCTCCCCTCACCCCTCCCACTCTCTAAAAATCAATGAAAAATATATCCTCAGGTGAAGATTATCAAAAAAGAATCAGCCCTAGCTGGTTTGGCTAAGTGGACAGAGTGTCGGCCTGCAGACTGAAGAGTCCCAGATTTGATTCCGGTTAAGGGCATATGCCCAGGTTGCAGGCTCAATCCCCAGTAGAGGGCATGCAGGAGGCAGCCAATCAATGACTCATCACTGAGGTTTCTCTCACTCTTCCCCTTTCCCTTCCTCTCTGAAATCAATAAAAATATTTTTTAAAAAAAAGAGAATCAGGTAGATAATACCTTCATGACACAGTAAACACTAAAATAGATCAATAAGTAAAAAATCAAGTTACAAAACACTATGTATAATATCCCATTATTTTTTAAATGTATACTATCTATTAATACTTATTCCCAAACCCCTCAAAAATAAAGTGAAACCTCATCTGCGTTCTCTCTAGCAGAGGAAAGTAGCATTTCACTTTCCATGTTAGGTACCTGTGTAATGCATGAGGGTTTTGAGTGTGTATTACACTGGTAAACTGTTTGAATGATGGGTAACTCCACGATCACTATGTGTATAAAGGGCGGTTAGGGGACTATGGAGTCATCCTGCCTTGATTGAAATCTTGCCCCCACCTCCCCTACTACATGTTCGTGGGAACATTATTTAACCTCTCTGTGGGGTTGCAATATGGCTTATGCTAAGGTCACTGTAAAGTTTAGTATCTAACACTTAGAAAATTTAGCTCAATAAATATTGGTTATGTTACCCAAATGTGTTATACACATTATAATCCAAAGAACTTTAAATTCGTACCATAAAATTATGTCAAATACATACATTACTGTCTTTGATTTTGAGAATAATTTATGAAATAAAGTATCTTTTTTACTAAATATATTTTTATTGATTTCAGAAAGGAAGGGAGAGTGGAGAGAGAGAGAGAAACATCAATGATGTGAGAGAATTATTGATTGGCTGCCTCCTGCACGCCCCCCACTGGGGATTGAGCCCACAACCAGGGCACGTGTCCCTGACCGGAATCAAACCCAGGACTCTTCAGTCCACAGGCCAACACTCTATCCACCGAGCCAAACCAGCCAGGGCTAAAATATCTTAACTTTAATGTTAATCAACTATGTTCAATTTCTTTCCAACAATATAACAAAACCTAAATTAAACCAGTCATAATGGAATTGAATAACCCACTAATTAGACATGACCCTTCATTCTGACCTATATTAAAAATATTTTAAATAGTAAATTTTCCTCAGCAGAAATAGATGAGATGAATATTGATCTTTCTTTGATCATTACAAATCTGAACACTTACAG
Organism: Plecotus auritus; assembly: GCF_963455305.1. Lineage (NCBI taxonomy): Eukaryota > Metazoa > Chordata > Mammalia > Chiroptera > Vespertilionidae > Plecotus > Plecotus auritus. The sequence continues at coordinate 27,931,776 of NC_137778.1, forward strand.
TGCTATGGAAATAAACACAGGGATTAAAAATGAACCTACACTGACCTTCGAATATACTCAACTGGAGGCCCAGTGCACAAATTTCGTGCACCCGGGGGGAAGGGGTCCCTCAGCCCAGTCTGCACCCTCTCGTAGTCCATGAGCCCTCGGGGGATGTCCGACCGACAGTCGGACATCCTCAGAGCTGCTGCAGAGGCGGGAGAGGCTCCCGCCACTGCCACTGCACTTGCCAGCTGTGAGCCCAGCTTCGGGCTGAGCAGTGCTCCCCCTGTGGCAGCACACTGACCACCAGGGGGCAGCTCCTGTGTTGAGCGCCTGCCTCCTGGTGGTCATTGCACATCATAGCGACTGTTCGTTCCGCTGTTCGGTCCTATTTGCATATTAGCCTTTTATTATATAGGATAAGAAATTTTATTAAGCTTCGATGTCATAGCACAAGAAAGCTCCCTGACTTAATGACTAGGTTTCTATCTTTACCACTGTGAACCAACCCCCAGTCTTCACAGATCACCCTATTCTATAATTACGTGCTTATTTGTCTCCTGAGCTAGATTACAGTATAAGTTATTGATGGCAGAAAATGTGACTAACTTAGCGCCTAGTTTCTAGCACAGAACAAGCACTCTGGAAATATTCAATAAATGAATGGTGACACACAACCTATGTTTGCCTACCTTAAATTTTCCTTTCACATTTAAGGGGAAATTGTGTAAGATTTGGCAGAAGACTAGTTTTACTTCATTACCACATAACATACTAATTAAAGCCAGAGTTTTTATTTTGATATTTTCAAAAGCAAATGTATAATGTAAACCCTGTCCCATCTTGATTTTCTGAACTATTCAGAACAGAAAGTTTGCACCCCAATGCCAATGAAGAAGGGGCTGGGAAATAAGCAAGGAAGATCATTATCCAATGTTTCAAAATATTGAGTACTAATGCTTCCTTTCTTTAAGTAAAACAAGAAAAATACTGACTAAATGCAGCAGGCAATAGATCTAAGTGTAGGCAATAAATATAAAAGTAAGTTTCTTTTCAGAATACAAATTTCTATAAGCAATGTATAAGTTAAAGTAGGAATTACAGCTCAGCCAGCATGGTTCCATGGTTAGGCATCGATCTATGAACATGGAGGTCATAGTTCAATTCCCAGTCAGGGCACATGCCTGGGTTGCAGGCTCGATCTCTAGCATAGGGTGTGCAGAAGGCAGCCAATCGATGGTTCTCTGTCATCAGTGACATTTCTATCTCTCTCTCCCTCTCCCTTCCTCTCTGAAATCAATAAAAATATGTATTTTTTTAAAGTAGGAATTACAGAGAAAATTAAATTTGTATCAAAGAAGCTTATAGCCTGGCTGGTGTGGTGCAGTGGCTAAGCACTGACTCAAGGAACCAAGAGGTCGCCATTCAATTCCCGGTCAGGGCACATGCCTGGGTTGCCAGCTCAATCCCCATTATGGGGCATACAGGAGGCAACCAATCGATGTTTCTCTCTCACCAATGTTCCTGTATCTTTATCCCTTTCCCTTCCTCTCTCTAAAATCAATAAAAATATATTTTTAAAAAGAGCCTTACAAATAAATTTCCCTATCTTTATAGAAAAACTAAATCATTGGTGGATAAGAGACTATATGCTAGAGATAAGGGGGAGCAAAATAAAAAAATAAAAAAAAGACTATGCTAAAAAGTCTAACACAATATTCTCATTTTGAAGACGAAGTCAAGACTTAATAGAGAATGAGTATCTTGTCAATTTTAGGGGCTATTGTGAATGAACAACATCCCCCAAAATGATATGATGAAGTCCTAACACAGAATATAACTTTATTTGCCAAAACAGTCAATGCAGATGTAATTAGTTAAGATGAGGTATTACAAAAATAGGATGTGCCCTTCATCCAGCTGACTGGGTCCTATATAAAGATGTGAAGACACAGGAAGACACCACCATGTGACGGTTGAGGCAGAGATCAGTGTTACACAGAACGCCAGCCACACCAGAAGCTAAGTGGCAGGCACGGAGCACACTCTACCAATGTCTTTGAGAGAACAAGGCCCTGCTGACACATTTCAGACTTTTACCCTCTAGCACTGAAAGAGAATAAATGTCGTTTTTATTTAAGCCACCTAGTTTGTGGTAATTTGCTACTGCAGCCTGGAAAACAAATACAGGGACTGATACATCAATAATCCCTCCATTAATAGCACACAACAAATTAACTCTAGTGTTTTTAGCTAGACATTTTTTTAAAACACTAACTGTAAAACTTTAATAGTTTGATTCTTGAATAAATATCAATAGTGAACAGGAGAGCATGCTGCTGATCAGAATTTAGAGTAAAAAACGCAGAAACTCTACAGACCATGGCAAAGCTCCATTTCAGCCAATGAATAGTGTAGGGATAGTCAATCCCAAATGTTCACAAATAAGGAAAAACATTAAAATATGCTTGGATGTTAGGAGAATTTACAATTTAAAATCCCTGACTTTCACCTGCAGACAGTTGATATGAGCTGAACTTGTATAATTTAGTGCAAACAGCCACCAGGCCAAGCACCCTCTGGTCTTCTCTTTTCTCTTCCACTACAGACTATCCTGTTGCATGGGCTTTCCGCATTTCACTCCTGTCCAGGAGCCCCCGTCTAACCTTATTCTCCAAGCACTAGCTAGCTGGGTGCTGTGGTGTCAGGATAAGCAAGAAGAAACTGGGGAAAGAGAAGGTTGGAGCTGAGGATACAGATGTACGTGATAGAGGTGGCAGAGTAAACCTTCCTACCATGACACGGGATGCCCAACCAAATGCCTATCCGTTCAACAAGGTCAGGGGAAATCAGAAAGTGTACACGAAGGAAGTGGGGATGGAAAAAAATAAAAGGGAAAAGAAAGACGGGATGTAAGGGGAGGGCAGATAAGAGAAAAAGAAGAGCCCTAGCCCAGTGGTCAGCAAACCGTGGCTCATGAGCCACATGCGGCTCTTTGGCCCCTTGAGTGTGGCTCTTCCACAAAATACCACAGCCTGGGTGAGTCTATTTTGAAGAAGTGGCGTTAGAGAAGTTTAAATTTAAAAAATTTGGCTCTCAAAAAAAAAAAAAAAAAAGTCGAGAGACAAGAGAAACCAAGATGGCAGCATAGGTAAACACCTAAACTGCTGCCTCGCACAACAATTTCAAAACTACAACTAAAAGACAAAACAGACATCATCCAGAACCACAAGAAAGCTGGCTGAGTGGAAATTCTACAACTAGAAGGAAAGAGAAAAGCACATTGAGACTCAGAAAAGCTGCAAAAGGCTGAGGTAGGGAGATGTGCACGGAGAGGACTGGCGGCTGAGTGCGGGGCTGGCTTTCTCAAGTGGGAGTTAGACGGAAGCCCACGACTGCGCTGAACTCCAGTTCCGGGCGAGACTCTGGGAACCCAGACTCATTTGGGGGGAATCTGGACTGTCAGGAAAAGAGAAAAGCACACTGAGACTCAGGGGAGCTGCGGAAGGCAGAGGTCCGAAGGCGCGCGCACGCGGAGAGGACTGAATGCTGAGTGCGCGGCTGGCTTTCTCAAGCGGGAGGGAGACGGAAGCTCCCGACTGCGCTGAACTCCAGTTCCAGGAGAGACTCTGGGAACCCAGACTCATTCGGGGAGAAACTGGTCTGTGTGGCAGCGGGCGAAACTTGAGGGCGGCTTTCTCCCAGAGGTGCTTGCAGTGATTACCGAGGGACACTGAGACCCAGTGGCCTCATAGGGCAGGGCTGATGGGAAGCCAAGGCTGTCTGCTCCACCCTGAGACTCCGTCCCATCCAAGCTGAGCACAGAGGCTTTTGCAATTTTGCAAGTCTTGTCTCATAAGGGTGTCTCCAGCACAGAAGCTCTCCCAGCATAGACACAGCTGATCCTCACAGCCAATTGGCCTGGAGGTCAATTCCTCCCAGTGATACCAACAACAATCAAGACTTAAATACAACAAGGCTGTGCACACAGTCCACAAAGGGGTGCACCAAGAGCGTCCACCTCAGGTAACTGGGGAGGCTGAGCCATTGGGCCCTATAGGACACCTAGCACACAAAGCTACTTTACCAACTCAGAGAAGCAGCGAAAATGCGGAGACAAAGAAACAGATAACAAATGAAAGAAATGGAGGAAAGCAAACGACTGGATATAGAGTTCAAAATCACAGTTAAAAGGTTTTTCAAGAATTTCCTAGAAAAGGCCGATAAATTTAGCGAGACCCTCGAGGATATGAAAAAGGACCAACTAGAAATTAAACATACAATGACTGAAATAAAAAATATTATACAGAGACCTAAGAGCAGACTAGAGGACCGCAAGAATCAAGTCAAAGATTTGAAATACAAAGAAGGAAAAAACACTCAACCAGAAAAGAAAAAAGAAAAAAGAATCCAAAAATTTGAAGATAGTGTAAGGAGCCTCTGGGACAACCTCAAGCGTACCAACATCCGAATTATGGGGGTGCCAGAAGAAGAGAGCGAGCAAGATACTGAAAACCTATTAGAAGAAATAATGACCGAAAACTTCCCCCCCTGGTGAAAAAAATAGACTTACAAGTCCAGGAAGCATACAGAACCCCAAACAAAAGGAACCCAAAGAGGACCACACCAAGATACATCATAATTAAAATGCCAAGAGCAAAAGACAAAGAGAATATTAAAAGCAGCAAGAGAAAAACAGTTAATACCTACAAGGGAGCACCCATACAATTGTCAGCTGATTTCGCAATAGAAACTATGCAGGCCAGACGGGAGTGGCAAGAAATTTTCAATGTGATGAATAGCAAGAACCTACAACCAAGATTACTCTACCCAGCAAAGCTATCATTTAGAATTGAAGGTCAGATAAAGAGCTTCACAGATAAGAAAAAGCTAAAGGAGTTCATCAACACCAAACCAGTATTATATGAAATGCTGAAAAGTATTCTTTAAGAAGTGGAAGAAGAAGAAAAAGGTAAAGATTAAAATTATGAACAACAAATACATATCTATCAACAAGTGAATCTAAAAATCAAGTGAATAAAAAATCTGATGAACAGAATAAACTGGTGAATATAATAGAATCAGGGGCATAGAAAGGGAGTGGGGGAAAGAGGTGTGGGGGGTGCGGGAAGAGACTGGACAAAAATCGTACACCTATGGATGAGGACAGTGGAAAAGAGGTAAGGACAGTGGGGTGGGAACCGGGTGGAGGGGAACTATGGGTGGGGGAAAAAGAGGAACTGTAATAATCTGAACAACAAAGATTTATTAAATTAAAAAATAATAATAAAAATAAAAAAATAAAAAATAAATTTGGCTCTCAAAAGAAATTTAAATCATTGTACTGTTGATATTTGGCTCTGTTGACTAATGAGTTTGCCAACCACTGCCCTAGCCGGTTTGTCTCAGTGGATACAGCATCAGCCTGAAGACTGAAGAGTCCCAGGTTCAATTCCAGTCAAGGGAACATGCCCGGGTTGCAGGCTTGGTCCCCAGTTGGGGGCATGCAGGAGACAGCCAACCAGTGATTCTCTCCCATCACTGATGTTTCAATCTCTCTCCCCCTCTCCCTTCCTCTCTGAAATCAATAAAAAATATATATATTTAAATTTAAAAAAAAGAAAAAAAGAGAAGAGGGAAAAGGTCAGTCCCTTCCTAAGCTACTTCTCACCTCCCTAGCAACTCCAGAACTCCTTTCCACACTTCCATCCTCTGCTAGCATCAGTCTTCCCAGATCATCCCTGCCCCAGCAGTTGCTACCAGTATTTAGGGACTAGATGAATCTTTATACCTCCCCCATAGATGCTTGGCAGGGAAGAGTATAGGTACAAAGAATTCCCTCTGACAGCTTGCAGTGCTACTCTAGGAAGAAATATTTAATCCATTTTTCCATTGAAATATATAACTGTTAGGCCCTGAGTACTATTATTCCTTTAATTTAGGGCTTTATGAGTTAAATAAAATTTAAAGGGCTAGTCTGAGAATAAAAGGCATTAGGTATAACGTTGTCATAGGAAAAGGAACTACAATTACCAGTAAGCATATTAGAAATAAATTTTTAGAGTATAATGGTTCATAAATGGGATACCAATTCACTACAACTTTTGAAATAAAAATAAATGCAAGCGCCTATCAATTTTAAAGCACACGCACACACACGAGTTGTATATTGTCTTACTGCAGGCCGCATGGGATTGGTGAAGAAAAGGATAGGTGTGGCTCTATCAAGGCAATCTTAAATAAATATAGGACTAAAGAATTAGACTTTTGTTTTAGGGTACAAAGGAATGAAAGAATGGTGAGGAGAATGACCAACCAATAAGTAAGTAAAGAGGAGGGACATGTGGAACCTAGAGAGAATGAGAGCAGACAGGAGCCTAATGCAATGTTCTGAATGAAAAGTGATTATGAGCTATAATTTCATCTAATTAACTGAATAATAAGCAAACACAAATGAAACAAATTAAAACCCTTAGAAGTAAAGTGATCCATAGGTTCAAATTCGATTCAGTAACTGCCAAAGGAAGTAAGAGCCACCATCTAAGTGCTGTGGGAGCATACGTACCTGTGCCCTTGACTGGGCCATCTGCTCTGCTAACTGTAAACAAGACTGGAAGGAGCACAGAATGTCTTCACACAAGCTGGTGATGATTTCTTTGTGTCTCAGCTGACTCTTTATAACGGACTGGTGCTTAAGGCTCTGCCTAAATGAGTAAAAAGAGCAGTCACCATGAGTAACTTAGGACCATGAAAATACAATGAAGGAACATGTAAAAAATCAGTGCACACTTATGAGACATGACATAATTAAGATGTGCCAACTTTACCTATTAAGCAGTTATATCAATTTAAGTTACTACAGATTTCTTTTATTTCTCCATGTAAAATATTAATTGAAGTCTTACTCTGTACCAGTCACTCTGCTAGGCTCTGGGGATACAGAGGTGAACGAAGACACCACCTCTGCCCTGTCTGTACAGAGCATGTGGGCCAGCCCGAGGGAGACCATTAATTAGTAACTATGGCTGTGATCACTGTGAAGATGGAAAAGGCCAATGTGCTACTACAGAGAGGTCTAATCTAACTTCTTAGGGTGAGGAAATCAAAGAATGCTATCATGAAGACATAGCACCTAAGCTGAGAAATGAAAAATAGGTAGGGGTTAGCAAGGTGTAGAGAACAGGCAGGAGCATCCCAGCAGAGGAAGAAGCCATGACAAGGTTCCAGGACAGAAGAGTCCAGTACGTTTGAGGAACTAAGAGCAGAGAGAGAGCAGCGGAGACGGGCTGGTGAAGAAGGCAGAGCACAGAGAGGATTAGGTGGTTACTCTTAGTAAAATGGGGAGTGATCTGATTACATTTGTAAGAGATTCTGGGTGGAAAGTGAATTGGAAGGGGTTAAGAATGGAAGGTATTTGATAATGGTGATGATGATGATACACCTCATTCATTGAGCACTATGTGCCATGCACCCATTCTAACCATTTCACCCTTATAAACTCAACTCTATTACACCCACCAAAAAAGTGCCACTGTTACTACTCCTATTGCCAGATAAGCAAACTAAGGTTCAGAGAAGTTAACCAAATTGCTCAAATGTCCAGGAGGAGTAAATTATTTCTGAATAGACTCAAGCAAGATGCAGCATGGATCTGAGCTGACACTTCTTACCTCTGCTGTTACTTGGTAAATTAATGACCTGGTAGTGCAAAAGCACCTAAGACCTGGAAGTACTACACTGTCCCCTTTAATACAAAGTATTACACATGTGTGTAAAGTAGAGGTTCTTAACCATTTTTACGTCTCAACTGTATCTCGTCCAGCATTTAAGAAACTGATGAACACTGTGGGAACTCTCCCTAGTAACCTTTTGTAATGCTCTACTTAAAATTACTTTATAAATAGAATTCAAGTTGAATAACTCAAAAGCCTATAATGAAGGGATTATATATTCAGCTCTAATTATAATTACTAATTTATCTCAGCCTGAAAATAGGATACTTAATAGTCCATTAAACAATAGCAGCAGGCAAGTGGTTAAGGATTAGTCTGACCATGGTCCATTATTTGAGAATTACTAGCTAACTAGGGAGAATTTTTTAATTGTAGAGGTAGCAGGGTAAAGTCCAATTTGGTTTGGGAGCTACCAGTATATGCAGGATTATCTGGATTACCAGACAGCAGGTCAGTGAACATTATATACACCTACAGGAACTGTTTTAAATGCAATCTGATATGAATAATTAAGATTTAAGATATGGAAAATTACAAAAAGTAAAAACAAAATAACTTACTTAATTATAAATTTCCAAGTATTTGCATGAAATGCCTGGTCCATACTGGAAATAACAGAGCAGATGTCCAACAATGAATGAATAACTACAAAGAAAGAGAACAGAACTCTTAAAACATTCAAATGTCATGAGTATCGTCTATATTTAAAATTATCTACTGGCCCTAGCCGGTTTGGCTCAGTGGACAGAGCGTCGGCCTGCGGACTGAAGGGTCCTGGGTTCGATTCCAGTCAAGGGCATGTACCCTGGTTGCGGGCACATCCCCAGTGGGGGGTGTGCAGGAGGCAGCTGATTGATGTTTATCTCTCATCGATATTTCTAACTCTCTATCCCTCTCCCTTCCTCTCTGTAAAAAAATCAATAAAATATATTTAAAATTATCTACTGAACAATTTGACATTTGTTAAAATAGGTAATGCAGTTTGCAAAAATTGTGTCAAAATAGTTATTAAAAAAACAAGAGGCCCAGGGCACGAAATTTGTGCGTGGGTACGGTCCCTAGGCCTGGCCTGCAATCAGGGCCATCTTCCCTGGCTGCCAGAAGCCAGCCCTACCCCCTGCCGCCACCCACCCCTGGTTCCCCATTCGCCATCAAGCGATCGGAGCCTGCCGGCCGGGGAAGAAAACAGAGGGAGAAGACCAAGAGGTCGGCCGTTCCTGCCCGCTCACCGGACCCGCCCCTGCCCCCGCCACAGGTTACCCTCTGTGTGTAGGGTGACTGGTGGGGTGGGGGCCTTGGCTTGGCACCGCCTGCATCCCACGCCACCCATCCCTGGTTCCCCATTCGCCATCAGGCGATGGGAGCCTGCCGGCCGGGGAATGGGACCGAGAGGTGGTCAGTGAGCCTCATAGTAACTGGTCAAGCAGTCATTCTGGTTGTTCTGCCATGAGGGTCAATTTGCATATTACCCTTTTATTGTATAGGATAAGTGTCACATTTTTAAGGTTGCTAGAAATTAGGGAAAATTAACTTTTGAAGTTTACACCTACCCTATGACCTAAATAAAACTAAAATGTTTAATAGAATAAAGTTGTACCCTGTTATAACTGAAACATTCTATATATATATTTATACTGTAAAATGACCAAATGAACCTAAGGAAAGAAAACATAATGAGGAAGAATTAGAACTAATTTGCACAGTTCTCATATAAGGCCCCTACTGTCTGTGGCAGATTATTTATAAAAATGGCCACAATAACTTCCCCTTCTGTGTCCACACTCTTGGGCAATCCCTTCCACACACTCTGTGCTTAGCCATGTGATCTGCTTTGGCCAACAGAGCAATACTAACAATACTAAGTGTAGGACAAGCAGACTTAAAAAGTTTTTACGTATTGGGGGTTGCCCTCTTTTGCTGCTCTTGGAAACCCTGAGGCCACATCAGCTCAGAGCCCGGCTAGCCTGCTGGATGATACGCTACACATGGCTGGCTCAGTACTTCTGCCTTTACCAATAGCCAGATGAGAGTGAGGTCACTGACCACACACACAAGTGAGCCACTTCTGCCAAGCGGAACAGAGAAAGCTGTCTCAGCTAAGCCCAGCCTAAACTGCTGACTCACAGAATCATGAATAAATAAAACAGTGGTTTTCTTAATCCAATGATTTTGGAGTGGTTTGTTATGGAATAAAAGGTACCTAATATGCTGCACAAAACCAATTTAGTCTCTTCAGACTGAACTGATGAATACAATCTTTGCCTTTACTCATTAGGGTATTGCTTTCCAAACTCTGGGTCATAACTTATTAGTGAGTGAAGTAAAACCTTTAAAAATATATCACATGTAATATGGATTTTATTTCATGTACTAGAGGCCTGGTGCACGAAATCGTGCACAGGTGGGGTCCGGCGGGCCCACTCCAATTGGGGTAGAGGGGACCAATTGGGGGTTGGGCCGCCTGGAGGGAGGAGCTGCGGGAGGTTGGCCGGTTGGCCCCACCCCCGATTGGGCCAGTTGGCTGGCCGCAGTGCGTGTCATAGTGACCTGTCATTCCGGTCGTTCTGGTCTTTCTGGTCCCTTGGCTTTTATATATATATAGATAATAAATGTCATGCACATATACACATTGACAAACATACCCATATATAATTATATGTGCCTGAGAAGGAATGCAAACTACATTTCATACTATGAGTTATAGTTTAAAAATTCTTTAAAGCCACAGTCTTTCAATCTGAACTACTTCAGAGGGTATAAAGTTGCATACCTTTTTTTTTGTTAATCACTGTGGGGAAATTATCTACAAACATTAACTGAATATATAAATCTAATGTTAAGGCATCAAATCTCAATTTTAAATTCTAAAATTTAAAAGATTAAAAATTTATCTGGTAGGATTTATTTTTTTTATATATAAGATATCATGAATCATTAAAACAATGGTAGGTTCAATAATTTAACTGATATACAGTGTCCAGTCAGTACACATCATATATTGGGTAGTAAGTTTCTTCACTCACCAAGTACCATATTCAAAATGTCATCGTTCTCATCAACTCCAGGGTCCATGCAGACCATATCCAGCAGTTCCATTAGCTGCTTCTGAAGAGAATAGGCCTCCTTGAAAAGAGCCTGGAGAAGGTCTGAAACGAGGTGTAAGCGCCCAGAATAGACAGATTCACTATTCTGCTCAAATAAATAAAAATGAGAGAAGAGGCAAATCAGAAAAAGCTTGAAAGCCAAATTTACTTTCACTCATACTATCAGAGATCATCGTTAATGCCTTTCACTGAATCACATATTCACTCATTAAGCAAATGTTTAGTGAACATCCATTAAATACAGTGTACTTCAAGAGATGCAAGCATGTATCAAATGATATGACTTCCAAGACCCTGCAAATACAGAACTAAAAGGGAGATAAATAACATGTCAGGTGCATGACAATGTAGAACCCTATTACCAAAAAGAAGCTTTAATTAACATTTTTCATTCACCCAACAAATAGCAGTATCCAAACTTCCTGGGATGCACAAATCATAGCCAGCTTTTGTACTTAAAAGCTGCCTCAGGAATACCGAGATGAACTAACAAGGGTTAATGTCCTTTCACAACTCCTAATCCACTGTCTTTAGTGGATTACTTCGCAGATCTGTTCCTACGGCGCAATGCCATTACAGAACTATTTCAGGATCCCTGTGACCCAACACAAATCCTATCACTTCTTTCTTTATACAAAGGAAACATGTTAAAGCAAACAAAAGGCAAAAGCCCACTTTTTATTACTTCCTTATAGTCACTTATTTTAAAAGATTTACATACATGCTTTTAGTTCTATAGCAAAGTCCATTCCAAGAATACAAAATTGTATATATAAATACTATTGTACTCAGCCCTTTTGCCCATGGATTCTAGGCCACTGAAAGTGTACCTGGACCCATTTACTCACCTTACAATGTACAAAGGTACTTCTGATTACATGTAGGACTGAGGAGGGGAGACTCTGAATATTTTCTAGAATGATGGGCTCCTGTGTGGCACTGACATGCTGAACACATCCTGTAAGAGCTCCTAAAACCTGCACCATTGTCTGGGAATAAGGAAAGACATTTAATTCAGAATATATTTTTTGTGTATCTAAAAACTATCAGACTGAGTGCTAGGGTAGAGCAGTGAACAAAATGGACACTCTGTACCTCCATTCATAGAACTTCAGTCTGTCAGAATTACAAATACTGGAACATTTAGCTAGCCATTTGGTTAAAAAAAAAAAAAGTTGGAATCCTAACCCATATGCTTTGAAATTACAGGTAAGGCATGCTATCTCAATTACTTGTCTTTCTCTACGAGTTTAGATGTTTATTCAGCACGAAAATTTTCAGAATTTATGTTTCTGCATTCATATCTTTAATTCTATAACAGCCGTGGGCAAACTACGGCCTGCGGGCCGGATCCGGCTGTTCTATCCGGTTCTCTTGCTCTCCCCTCCGCTCCTTTACTTTGAATTTATATTAGTTCACACAAACACTCCATCCATGCTTTTGTTCCAGCCCTCCAGTCCAGTTTAAGAACCCATTGTGGCCCTCGAGTCAATAAGTTTGCCCACCCCTGTTCTATAAACATAATTCCAGTACTAGGCCATCACATAAAGAATACAAGGCTAACTAATATCAGTATAAAAATTCTCACACTCTTTTGAGCTCTGTCTCTCCTTTTCTAATAAATTTGACGTACTTGTAAAATATTCCTTAGAGTGGTCTGGATTTCTAAGTTTTGGCTTGTTAGCTCTCTGGCTTGACTGGTTAACTCATACATCATTTCATCAAATAACTTCACAGTCTGCAAAAACAAAGCATGTTATTACTATAAACAGAAATCACTAGAAAAGGAAAGCTACCTTAAAAGAAAATGAAATGATTTATTTTTGCATCAATAACACCCTTGGGATATTATCTAGCTTAACAATTGCACCTAATTAAGTTTAGAATATATGTTATACATACAGGGTGGGACAAAAGTAGGTTTACAATTGTATGTGAAACAGCATTTATTATTGTATTATTTATTATTGCACTATTTTCCATATGGACAACTGTAAAACTACTTTTGCCTCACCCTGTATAATATACAGTAGGTCCTCGGGTTACGTCGGAGATCCGTTCCTACGGCACAACGTAACGCGATTTTCGCCATTTAGTCAGAACCCACCTACGTAAGCACCTATGTCACTCACATGGAGCACATACACAGCAGTAATGAAGTGAAACAGTTTAAAAAAATGTAAAAGAAAGATAACAATTCCTGACCTTTACTTATGGTAAATAATAAAAAACATAAAGCATATATGTACATACATCGAAATGACGGAACTTTCTTTTTTTTAATACATAAATGGGAGATGGCGATGTAACCACAAAACGACGTACGTCAAGTCCAACGTAACCCGAGCACTGTATATAGTAACTTTACAATACAGTCACTTAAAAAGACTTCAGACAGAAATTGACTTATTTTCCATTTCTGTGGTTTGAATCTAATAACAATTTAAAAATAATTAATAGTTCATTTTTTGGTGACGTAACAAACATAAGTGCTACTCTTTTCATAATAAAAGATGATGGTCTTAACCAATCAACATTCATGTGGGCATTTATAAGGATAATTCCTGGCAGAGTAATGAATTTGTGCTGAATCTCCTATTCACTTGTATTCTAATCAGTTTCCCTTTTCAACCAACTCAAAATACAGTTCCTGGGTTAGAGGCATAGTATGTGACCTCAGAACTAAGTATTTTGTCTGTGAAAAGTTAGCCACCTTAAGATCTTAATACTAAGATCTTTCTAAACTATTTAAATGACCCACACATTGCAGGAATAAGCACACCGGCAATAAGACCAGGTAATTAAAGAGGATGGTTTCCCACTGCTTCCCACAGGCCTGTTGATGCTCATCCTGTTTTCACGTACACAGCAGCTGACCTTTCCTGCTGGTCAAGAACAAATCCTAAGAATCTTTTCAGATACAGAATAACCAAGTGAATATGAGTAAAAGGAATTCTGATGGTTATCTGCCTCAAAGCTAAACTTAGAACTCCATTCTAATAAGAGAATAAGTTATTGTAAATATATTTCATTTTGGTGCCAAAGTACCTTTAATTCTCTCAATCAAAAAAAAAAAAGATGGCTTTTCAGAGAAAAAGTGTATCATGCATCTAAAAAGTAATAATATAGTCTGTAAATATAATGTTTTCTCTTAGTTATTTGATTTTACCAGTATTCCAGCCTTTTTTATCCTAAGACTTCTTTAATAAGCCTTGGGTCCATTTCTTCAGACAGTGCTATTTAATCATTTACTAATAAACCCTACAGAGAAGACACAACAAAGGGACTCACTACCTTTATCACACATCCCAAATTTTCACTTAATAGCATTAAAATACAAGAGCATTTAAAACTAACTGCAAATAACTTAAATTTAGTTAGTAAAGGATCCCTATTATCTGAAAATAGTTTTTAATCGCCTACTCTAACACAGGGTGGGGAAGCTTTTTTCTGCCAGGGGCCATTTGGATATTTATAACAACATTCTCGGGTCATACAATATTATCAACTTAAAAATTAGCCTGCTATATTTGGCCAAAACATTTAATTAACTCACCCCTAATGCCCTGACAGGGCCAAACCAAATGATTTTGAAGGCCTTATGTGGCCCTCGAGCCAGACATTCCCCACCACCATATTCTCACATGAGATCTATTTTTTAATACTTTATCTGTATGACAAATATGTTTGATATATTTTTTAAAAAGCACAATTAAGAATGCTCTAAAATGGAGGTTAGATTTTAACAGCCTTTGTTTTGTATCCTGCATATTGACTAACTAGAGGCCCAGTGCATGAGAATTCATGCACTGGAGGGAGCATCCCTCAGCCAGGCCTACCCCCTCACAGTCCAGGAGCCCTCAGGGGCAGGAGGTAACCAGGTGATCAGAGGAAGGTGACGCCCCATCACACCTCTGCTGGTGCCACTGCCAGCAGTGCAAGCCTTGGCCAGCCCTGGTTACCTGAGCCTTGGGCAGCTGGGCAGCCACCATCCGAGGCTTGCCTGCACCTCAGGCCAGCCCTGGGCACCTGGGCAGCTGCCATCCAGGCTTGCCTGCGCTCAGGCCGGCCCTGGGTGGCTGGGGAGCTGAGGGAACTGGGGGACTCCGGATGCAGGCACGCAGAGCGTGTCTGCCACCCCAGCGGGCCTGAGAGTACTGGGCACCACCATCTTTGAGGGTGGGGCAGTCAATTAGCATATTCCCTCCATATTGGCTGTGGGCGCCACCAATCTTTGCGATGGCGTGAGGGTCAATTAGCATATTCTCTCTTTATTAGATAGGATAGTACTATACCTTTGGCAGCACTTGTGAAAAGAAAGTCTGTTCCAATGTCAGGTGGTTCATATGAGGTAAAAACATTTGTACAATGGTTTTCAGAATTTCTATAAAGCAAAATAGTAACACATTTTGTAGGAATATTAATCATGTCAGCCAACAAAGATCATTGCTCTTTCCAAATGGGAAAATATGTGAGCACAACCAACAGAAAGCGTTGTACAGTTTCAAATGTCATAATCTGTATAGAGAAACTATTAAGTGAAATAATAACAAAAAAAGGAAAAATATGTCCAGCAATTGAGGCCCACTTAATGGATGTGGGTACCTTTACTGAATAGGATCTGTAAATGATTCTTAAGAGATTATTTAAAAACCGTAAAAAATGTTTACAGAACTGACCCTGTCAGTGTGGCTCAGTGCTTGAGGAGGTCACAGTTCAATTCCCGGTGAGGACATGCCCGGGTTGTGGCCTCATGCAGGAGGCAGCCAATCAGTGATTCTCTTTCATCATTGATGTTTCTATCTCTCTCTTTCCCTTCCTCTCTGAAATCAATAAAAATAAAATATATTTTAAAAAATGTTTACAGTGTTTTAAAATTAAGCATAAAGGTCTCAAAATAGTATCTCAATTTTAATATATGTAAACATGTATATACAAAGAATAATAGGTAATCTGGCAGGAATGTACAGAAATTGGATGAGAATATTCTCTATTAAAATCTTAACCATTTCAGATCCATGAGTGTCTTCTGTTTTTTTCTGTATGTTTCATATTTTCTACAATGAATATGTGTAACTCATACTCAGTATAAAAAATAATTCTTTTCCTAACATAAATTCAAAATTATAAACAAATATTCCACACGATTCTAACTCAAAATAAATGTAAATACTGTCTAGTCTTTACTCTTCACCACCCCTCCTGGCTAAATAAGTAAATCACATCAAATAAGGGTGATGAAGACAGATAAAGATGAGAAAGTCAACTTTTTCCAAATGACAAATGTGTCATCACCTAAATAATCAGCTTTCTATAACCTAGAAACTATTTTCTAAAGCTACTTCACATGTTAGAGGCTGAAAGCAAAAGACTGCAAGTTGTTTCATAGAGGTTAACCATGGTTAAACAACTAACATTTAAAGTTTGCATTGTGCTTACACACACATTATTAAACAGAATACGTTTGCTATCTATCAAAAATGGAATTTAAAACTGTAAGTACTGTAATTAGAAGAAATTTGGGCATTTTAAGTAATTGAAAGTTACAGAGATTGTAGCAGGACAATAGGAAAAGATTCAATTTGAAGGGAATACAATGCTGTATTGATAAGTATGATTCACATCTTAACATCAAAATAAATCATACAGGAAGATAGTCTGACTTACGAATATGCTCAATCCAACTGTCAGAATGTTGATACATGGAGTAAAATAATTAAGAAAAATCATACTATTAGGATGTTCACTCTGAAAACAAATTTAAAAGGACCATTCTTGAAGTTTAAGCAATAATCAGTAAGAGATTGAAACTAGACTCAAATTACTGGCATAATTTTACTTTTAAATAGTTAAAACTTGCCCTGGCCAGTTTGGCTCAGTGGGTAGAGTGTCGGCCTGTGGACTGAAGAGTCCAGATTTGATTCTGGTCAAGGGCACGTACTTCAACTGCAGGCTCCCAGCCCTGGTCGGGGAGGGAACCAATCAATGTGTCTCTCTCACATGGGTGTTTCTGTCTCTCCCTCTCCCTTCCACTCTCTCTAAAAATCAATGGGGGAAAAAATATCCTCGGGTGATGATAAAAAAATAAATAAATAAATAAAAAATAAAAAGTTAAAGCTTTTAGATTTAAAAAAAACAATATTATGAAAATATATTCAAAATCACTCCAGGGATATTCTTGCCTAAGCTATTAGATAAAATATCTTTGACAGCTGACAAACAGTGCTACAATAAGCCATGGATTTCTGGTTTCTCAGGCAGGAAAGCAATTTCTCCATCCTCAGCATTTCTATAGTACTTTATCTGTAGCTGTCTTAAGTCACTCACCACTTTCCATCTTCTTTTCATATTATTTTCACACCTTTCTTACCAACCTTACCAGACTGAAACTCTTCTGCACATAACAGGAGCTTACAAAAATTGTCACAGTAAATTATCTTAACAGTAATCAAATTATAAAACATATACTTACTAGGGGCCCGGTGCACGAAATTCGTGCACTGGGCGGGAGGGGGGGGTCCCCTCAGCCCAGCCTGCCCCCTCTCACATACTGGGAGCCCTCAGGGGATGTCCTATTGAGGCAACTGGGCTGATCAGGGGAAGGCACCAGCCCCATCACCCCACTGCTGCAGCCACTGCCAGTCACCACAGCCACCAAGGTGTTTTCATCAACACGGACTCGTCCCTTCACCATGAAAAAATACCTTTAGGCATTTTCAAGATGTGTCTTTCATAGGATATGACAAATTTTTCCTTTCTTTTTTTTTTTTTGTCCTCACCTGAGGATATGTTTCCATTGATTTTTAGAGAATGTGAAAGAGAAAGGGAAAGACAGAGAGAAACATCAAAGTGAGAGGTACACTTTGATTGGTTGCCTCCTGCATGAGCCCTGACCTGGGTCCCAGCCAGGGAGGAGCCTGCAACCTAGGTACATGCCCTTGATTGGAATCGAACTCGGACCCTGCGGTCGGCAAGCCTAGGCATAGGGCAGGATATGACATTTCTTAGCCCTCCAGCAGCAGACCTTCGTTTTTTTCTCCAGGAGTGTGGTGGAAAACCCTAGATCACCTTTTTGGATTCTTATACCCAAGTTACTAAGAATATTACCAGCGGCATACAGGGAGCTTAGCCAATGAGCAGTCAGAAAAGGTATTTCCTCTGTAGTTCACACCGATTGCCTCCCATCTCTGGCTCCGCCCCTGCCAAGGCCTAAAGCCTCCGGGTCTGGGCAGGGGCCCCCCAGCTCCCTCTGATTGCCCTATCGCCTGGCTCCGCCCCTGCCCAGGCCCCAAGCCTCTGGCCAGGCTTGGGGCCTGGGCAGGGGACCCCCAGCTCCCTCCGATTGCCGGGCTCCGCCCCTGCCCAGGAGCCCCCTGGCTCAAGCCCTTCCCAGGTTGCTCAGGACCCACAGGGGCCTACCTCGGAGTGACCTGGGTGCTGAGAAAGTTCCCAGGATCCAGGCTGCTGGGTGCCTACTATGCAAATTAACCTCCATCTTTGTTGGGTTAATTTGCATATTCACTCTGATTGGCTGAGGGTGTAGCGGAGGTATGGTCAATTTACATGTTTGTCTATTATTAGTTATGATAGCCCGGCCAGTGTGGCTCAATGGATTGCGCATCATCCTGTGCACCAAGAGGTCACTGGTTCATTCCCAGTCAGGGCACATGCCCGGATTGCAGGCTTGATCCCCACTGGGGGATGTGCAGAAGGCAGCCAATCAATGATTCTCTCTCATCACTGATTTTCCATCTTCCTCTCCCTTCCTCTCTGAAAGCAATAAACATTTTTTTTAATAAACAAAACAAACAAGATGATTTCTGCTAATGATCAAGTACTCTTTAGAAAACAGTACAAAGTAATAAAAGTGTTGCAGATTGGGTTTGTGCAAACCACCTAAAGTTGAGGGCTCTGAAAAGGGCCCAGTGAGGTGAAATTTGAGCCAAGACCTGAATGATGAGCTGCACAAAAGGCTGGAGAACAAAGGAGGCTGAGGGAGTGGCAAGCATGAAGACCTAGAGGTGGGGGAACTTCATGCCTTTGTGGACAGAATGTAGTGAGCTAAGCAGGAAGAAAAGGCAAGGCTTGGATTACATGGGGCCTTACGGTAAGTTTGGGCTGGGGGTGGGGGGTTAAAAAGGAAATGACAGGTCTTTCACCCAGAACTTTTTGGAGAATGGATTATAAGAGGACATAAGGAAACTATTAACAGTCCAGGTGAGAGGGGATGGAGGTTTAGAATAAAGTGATAGCAACTGGTGATGGAGATAAGTGGATGCATTCAAGATACAGCTTGAAGTCAGAGACAAAAGAACTTGCTGATTAGATGTGAGGATTCAAGGTTTGTGAAACCATTTACAGTTAACTCCTCACTTAATTTATCAATAGATCCTGTGATTTAAAGCAACACGATGTATAACAAAACCACTTTTTCCATAGGCCAGTTGATCTAAACAGAAGTTCCTATTTTATAATAAAATGACTTTGAACGAAATTAGTTATTCTAGGACCTGCCGTATTTCAATGAAGAAAACTGGGGGAAGAACAGGTTTGGGTCTTTCTGAAAGTTAAGTGTGAGATGCAAAACCAGGTGGGAATGTTGACTTTCAATTACTGAGGTTCCCCTATAAGTTTGAGGGGAAGAAGAGGAACTTTGTTCCTTATCTGTTACTACAAAGCCTGCCATCCTGCCTGATACATATTAAGGACCCAGTACATGTCTTTGAGAAGGATAGCTATTTCGTTTCCCAAGTCAAAATCTTTTTTTTTTTTAATTTCCAAGTCCAAATCCTTGAGGATGGGGATTCCTTATCTGCACAACGACTAAAAAAGGGCTTTGGTACCTAGTGGGAATGTGCTAATGCCTACAAATGACGTCTATGGGATGGCAACATTTGTATTTGGCTTTAACTGTAAAAATTATGCAGTGTTGGGACTCTCAAATAAAGGTC
Organism: Plecotus auritus; assembly: GCF_963455305.1. NCBI lineage: Eukaryota > Metazoa > Chordata > Mammalia > Chiroptera > Vespertilionidae > Plecotus > Plecotus auritus. The sequence continues at coordinate 27,951,546 of NC_137778.1, forward strand.
ATTTTTCCTCTTCAGTGTAGTTTTATGTTGAAGGTGAGCGCAAAAGCAAAAAAAAATTACCAAAGTAGCATGAAAGGCTAGTACTCGAGGCACATTTAGAAACACAAAGGCATGAGACTACTAAAGAATGGTCAGCACCTGGCAACTGAGGCATCAAGCAACTCAACCCCAGCAGATGGAGCCAATAACAAAAGTTAGCAACTCCTCCTAATCAGCAATACAGGAAAGGAGATGGGAGAGGGGAGGGGAAGAGCACTTCAACATCTTTAGTTATCACAATACTGGGGAAGGTATTATTCAGATCCACCACGCATCTTACAGATGATAGCTCAGAGTGACTCTACCTCATCCGGCTTAGGGTCAGGTCTCGCCTTACAGCTCAGGTCCGAGTCCTTGCCTCTCCCACTCTCCTGTCCAAAAGTCGTGACGAGCACAGAAAAACTCCATGGCACACCATGGCACACAGCAATGGACGAAAATGCCACTCCCACCTCCACAATCGAGGGGCAGAGGACACCTCTGCGAGCCCGAGCAGTCCCAAAGCCAGACATGCCCTGGCTCTCGGGCACACGGCCCCGGCTCGCCCTCCGTCCCCTCGCTGCTCCATCTCGCTCACCAACAAATAACCGAGAAATTTCAGGCCGCGGGAACGCAACACGACCTGGCGGTGGGTGTGGCCTGGCTGAGGAGAAAATGCGACACCTGCCGCACACTCCTCTCTAGGAGCAAAGCGACAGCAAAGGATATGAGGAGCCGAGGCAGGACAGTCGGCAGCTCCCGACGGCACAGCTCCTCGGGCCAGCTGCTTAATTCCTCCAGGGGGAAGGCGCTCGCCGACTCGGCGCGCTCCTGAGACATGCTTTTGCCCAGCAAACAGCTTCAAAACAGTCCCGCCACTGCCGAGACCGGAAACGCCGCCGTCCCGGCAGGCCTTGCGAGCTCTCCGATGGCGCCAATACCATAGAGAGGGAGCGGGCTGCGTTCCTTGTTGAGCCCGGGCCCTGCGCGGCTGAGAAAGACCGGGCTTCTCTGGCCCGCGGAGGACTCGACTCACTGGTGCGCGCTTTCAGCCCCGAGCATCTGGCGTGACATGAGGTTTCTACACGCGGCGGTGAGCTGGGAACTTGCGGAGCTGTGAGCATCCCAAGGTCTAGATTGCTGTTGTTACATTGAGGCGCTTTGGGGAGATGAAGGCCGGAAGTCCCCATATTTGCTACTGTCGATCCCAGGGGGCTTTGAGATTGCACATCTGATGGCGTTGGATCCGGTTCCTGTCCACTTAACCGTGTGGCCCTACTTTGTACGTCTTGTTTAATGGGAATAGAGATCCCACTGCCAGAACTGTACGAGCTGCAGCAGGTCTAGTACCGTGAGAGTCTCGGTAAAGTTGCTTCCATTTTCCACAGGCCTCTCCAACCGTTCAGTGTCCTTATTTTGTGTTTGTTCTGCCGCTAAACTAACCTTTACTGATTACTCCAAAATCACCCCACTCCCATACACTTAGGGCTGCTGATATCCACTAAGTGTTGTGAGCTCATTTGGATGAACTTGCACCAAAGTAGAACCGTGCAGGTTTTTACAGGGCTATACATTTACCAAACTAAACTCGAATTCTTGTTACTTGAAACAGGAACAGACTGAGTGAAGAGATTATCAGTTTAGTAGGTAAATATGTTTAGAAGGGTCATGACAGGTGACAGACACCAAGTAGCTCGGCTTGTCAGTTCCTTCCCGAAAATTTGGGACTTTTTTTTCTAGTTGTTGCTGCTCCTGTTCTATTATTTGTTTTTACTCTTCATTCTCTAATCCAGCTTTTGACCCCTGAGGGGTTGTGTGTTTCCAAATCTCCTTATCTCCCTCAAAACTTGTATAGAAAAAGCAGCTAGCTGAGAGGGTTGGGGGTGATTACTGTTTAATATTATATTTTAAGGAAATGTGTCATTTTGCTTTTTACTAACAATTTTCTTTTCTTTTAACACCAGTTAAACGGAAAGAAAAGCAAAAACCTCTAAAAAGTGATTTGGAAACATCTCTAAATATTTGTAACTGTATAAGCCACTAAAGAGAAAGTGACCCAAACAAAACTACTTGAGTAACTGAAACAGGTTTATGTTCTGTGTCATCAGTTCTATCCAGACGCTGAGGAGTCTCCCTTTGAACTGAAGGATTGTACGAGGATGACCTTCCAATTTAATTTCACTATAGATGACCATCTGGAAAATGAATTAACGCCCCCTGGAGAGGGAACTTTAACCCCAAATTCCTCAAAAGAGTCTTCAGTCTCAGAAAGTCAAAAAGGTAAACACAGGGACACAAAATGTTCTACAGAACAGTCTGTCTTGCCTCCGAATCACTCGTCGGGACCTAAGTCTGTGGGACATGCAGCTCCCTCCCAAGACACATGCAACTCACTCAATGCAGCTCACAGTTCAGAGAACTTAGAACCTCATGAAAAACAGCCTTGCTTGAGACTTGCCAAAGAGCATGCTGTGCCTAAAGATTTAAAGAAAGTGTTAGAAAATAAAGTCATAGAAACATTACCAGGTCTCCAGCACGTTAACATATCGGTAGTGAAAACCATCCTGTTGAAAGAGAACTTCCCTGGAGAAAACATCGTTTCAAAAACCTTTTCGTCTCACTCTGATCTGATTACCGGTGTATATGAAGGAGGTTTAAAAATCTGGGAATGTACCTTTGACCTCCTGGCTTATTTCACAAAGGCCCAAGTGAAATTTGCTGGGGGAAAAGTGTTAGATCTTGGCTGTGGATCAGGGTTGCTGGGGTTAATTGCACTCAAGGGAGGGGCCAAAGAAGTTCATTTTCAAGATTATAACAGTTTGGTGATCGATGAAGTAACTTTACCTAATGTGGTGGCTAACTCCACTTTGGAAGATGAAGAAAATGATGGAAATGAGCTGGACGTGAAAAGATGCAGGAAATCAAAAGTAGCACAAAAACTAGGTCAATGCCGGTTCTTTTCTGGGGAGTGGTCTAAGTTTTGTAAGCTTGTAACCAGTGAAAAACACTTTGAAAAATATGATCTCATTCTCACCTCAGAAACAATTTACAATCCGGATTACTATGGTACTTTGCACCAAACATTCCTTCAATTGTTAGGTAAAAATGGGCGGGTGCTTTTGGCCAGCAAAGCACATTATTTTGGTGTAGGTGGAGGTATTCATCTCTTTCAGAAGTTTGTAGAAGAAAAGAATGTATTTAAGACCAGAACACTTGAAATAATTGATGAAGGACTAAAAAGATTCCTAATTGAAATGACTTTTAAGTATCCTAGTTAATGTCCATGGAGTGTCCTAAGTAAAATAAACAGAATAACTAAAAACTTGTTTAGAATGTTTAATTTCTGCTTTGCTATTTTTTATAATACAATTAGCAAGGGCCTTATTTTCTTATATATATATATTTTTTATTGTTGATGGTATTACAGATGTCTCCCATTTTCTCCCCCTTTACCCCGCTCCTCCCAGGTCCCCCTCCACGCCCCCATGCCTTCACCATCCTATTGCCCATGTCCATGGAAAATGCATATAAGTTATTTGGTTTATCTCTTCTCGTCCCCCACAACCCCACATCAAAGTATGTCAGTCTGTCCCATGCCTCCATGCTTCGGGTCTTATTTTGTGAAATTAGGATTCAATAAAATATATTTACTGGACATCTGTTAACTAGGAACTTTGTATAGCATCTTGCTTAATATTTATAACCTTATGAGGCATATAGCATCCTCATTTTAATAATGATCATAATAGCTAACAGTTCTCAGTATTTACTATGTGCAGGGCAGAAGAGCTTCACATATACTAACATTTAATATTAATAACAGCCCTGAATTAGGTTATGATTCAGGTTATAATTAGTATCTCCATTTTATAAAGAAATTGAGAGTCAAGGAAGTAATTAAATCCCCATCACATATTTCACCTTGAACCAGAATCTGAACTGATGTCTATTTAAAAGCTTTTCTTACCACCCCAGTGGTCTCAACCTTACCACTGCCTGTTTTTCATCACAAACATTTCTTAGCACCCTTGTATTATTCTGAAATGGAAGTCACAGTTAAAGAATCTTATTTATGCCCGTCATTAAAAATTGTACATATTATACATAAATCCCTAATGTGTGTGTATATATAGTCATATTATAAACATATCATGTATATAAGTTTAGTTAATATCCATTATCTCATATGGATACCAAAAAAAAATAAGAGAAAAAGAAAACAATGATTTTTTTCCTTCTAAAGGGAACTTTTAGGATGTACTTCCTTAACAATTTTTATATATACCAGGGGTGGGGAACCTTTTTTCGGCCAAGAGCCATTTGGATATTTCTAACATCATTCTCGGGCCATACAAAATTATCAACTTGAAAATTAGCCTGCTATATGTGGTAAAATATTTAATTAACTCACTCATAATGCCTTGGTAGAGCCATACCAAATGATTTTATCTTCCCCCTCTCCCTCCAATGATTAGATAGTTGTCTTAACCCATCTAGGTGTATCCTTCCATTGCCCATTTCTGTACAAGTATTAAACTGTTTTAATCAGTGTTCCTATATAATGTAATTTTATCTGTCAGGCAAGACTTGCTCTTTCCTTTTCAAACCTTTCTTTTTGTTGTTGAAGGTACAGTGTATGTTATTTATTATTTATATATGTTTATTTTTCCCAGGTAAACTCTACAATCATTCTGACAATTTAAACAATTCCTTTGGTATTTTGGTTGATATTATATTAAATATATAGCTTAATTCGGTGGAACACTTAGACTATTAGAACACTTAGACTATTAAATATTCTAATCCAGTCTGACAGAGGAGAAGAAATCTAGATTGGGGGAAGAAAGCAATGAAACCATTAGAGATAGAAATTTTATTATTATTCAAATAGCTATGCCAACTGGGGCCCTGAGAAGCTGCCAAAGGACTTTCCCATCTAATTTTTACATCCCTGTATTACAAGTACCAATCAGAGCAACACATCAGAACAAAATTAGAATTCAGAAAAAAAGTATCGCAGAGGCCCACCTTTCAGATCCCAATTCCTTTCAAAATATTCCATTACAGTAGTTCTGAGCAAAACCCTCAGCGAGCTGCTGAGGGCTGGGGCTGAGCCAGGCTGGTTCTCAAGGCAGCAGCTGTCCTGAGGAGGAAGATGAGTACTGTGAATGAGGGACGGCAGCCTTGTTTCTGGGAAAGTAATATCTGATAAGGACAGTCAAGGAAGACACACTTCCTCACTTTAAAATCAACTTTACTAGAACTACTAGTTGTCTAGTTTAGTCATTGTTGAGATAACCACTCCAGAAGTAGAATGCCTTTAATTCCCTTTCACCATATTATAAATCCTTCAGATGTTGATAGTACTTGTTACTGCTATTCCTGATGTACTAGAAAGCTTTTGATACTGCTTGAATTATGCAAGAGTATAAAACATGACTTCTAAGATTTTATAGTAATTTAAATACCTTGAAAACCAATACTGAGTGAATTAATTTCAGTATCTAAGTAAAAAAAGATAAGAGTTTCTATATGATTATAACATTTGGACTTCTTGTAATAGTTCAAACAATTCTAACTTATACAACAAAGAGGTCATTAGAAGAAAATACTAGTCTAGCAAAACTAGATTATAGCAGAGGAATGGTGGCGTGAGAGACTCCTTAGTGTCTCCCCTGGAAGTTTCAACAACCTGAACACCCATGTTTCAACAAAAGATTCCCTGCTCAAGCACAAATATGCCTGAGACCCACGCAGTGAAACATCTAAAGATGGGCATGTGGAGCAAAGGGGGAGGCAAAAAGGGAGTGGGGCTGATATGAGCCAGGAACACAGCCCGGCAGCTGCAGCCAGAGCGCACAGCCAGACTCAGCTGGGAGAGGGAAGGAATCTGGTTGTTGTGGACAGCCCCTTCCGCCGGGTGAAACAGACAGACTCTGTGCAGGAGAGAGCAATACTAGCTATGGTTGAACTGAGTGTCCTGGGCAGGAACACAGCACAGGAAAGCAGGGTGGTTGCTAGGCGGCGGTTGCTAGATCTCCTCACTTTGCCCTTGGAGTAGGGTTGCAGAGCACATTAACTGCAAGCAGGAGGACAAATACTGCAGAATTACATTTCTTCCTGAGCAGAGGGTACATACACTCTGTGACCAGTCCTGGGTCAGAACCCAGGGGAGGACCGATGGAGGCCTGAGACCACCATTACTGGGAGGGCAAAACAACAACAAAAAACTTGTGATACCTACTAGAAAAGGACAGAAAAACCTCTTCCTGTTAATCTGCTAGAGAAGTGGTGTTCACACATTGATGTCTAGACAAAGAAGAAATCCAACCATGAATAACCAAGGTAGCAAGGCAGCTGGAAAGTAAATGAAAAATCTCCAGAAAACAAATACATGTAAATATATGACATAAATGACAGAGAATTCAAGATTGCAGTTCTGAAAATACTCAACAAGATGCAATAAAATATAGACAGGCAATTTAGCAAGCTCAGAAAACAACAAACAAAATGAGTACTTCACCAAAAAGACTGAAACTATAAAAAAGAATCTAACAGAAATCCTGGAGATAAAGACTTCAATGAAAGAGGTCAAGAATGAACTAGTGAAGATAGGAAACAGAGCAAACCAAATAGAGGAGAGGACCAGTGATATCAAAGATAGTAAAGTAGAAAAAAAAAAAAAAAAGATAGCAAAGTAGAAAGAATGTGGAAGGAAGAAAGACTTGAGCATAAAAAAAAATGGAAGAACTCTGCAATATAAAAATAATAGACATAGCAGAAGAAGAGGAGACAGAGAAGGGGATGGAGAACCTATTCAAATAGTTAATGAGAACGTCCCAAACCTACAGCAAGAACTAGATCCTTGAATCCAAGAAGCAAGAACATCTAATTACCTTAATCCAAAGTGGCCTTCTCCATGACAAAATGTATTAAAACAGTTAAAAATTAAGGACAAAAAGCTCTAGCCAATTTGGCTTAGTGGATAGAGTGTCAGCCTGCGGACTGTAGGGTCCTGAGTTTGATTCCAGTTAAGGGCACATGCCCGGGTTGCGGGCTCGATCCTCAGTAGAGGGTGTACAGGAGACAGCAGATCAATGATTCTCTATCATCATTGATGTTTCTATCTTTCTCTCCCTCTCCCTTCCTCTCTGAAATCAACAAAAACATATACATATAAAATTAAGGACAAAAAAACGGATTCTCAAAGCAGCCAGAGAAAAAGAGTTATCTACAAAGGAAATCCCATTAGGTTACCCTCAGACTTCTCAGCAGAAACTCTACAAAATATTCAAAATACTGAAAGAGAGAAATTACCAGCCAAGAATAATATATCCAGCAAAGTTATCCTCTGAATACGAAGGCAAAATAAAGACTTTTCCAGACATACAGAAGCTGAGGCAATTCATCACCAGAAGACCTCCATTGCAGGAAATAGTCAGGGAGATTATCCTACCTGAAGCAAAGAACAGAAAGTCACAAATCTATGAGTAACATCACCAACAACCTGACAGCATACACAGAGGTAATTTGTGACAACCAAAACATAAATGGAGATGGGAAAAAGGTCTGAATTGGCAAAGGAGGGTGGAGGCCAGATGCATTAAAAAGAAAAAAAAGATATTTTTACCCCAGAAATCTAATGGTAACCTCACACAAAAACCCCAAAACTGAGACATTTAGCATCAAAAAGGAAGAAACAGAGGAAGGAAGCATGAAATGCCACCAAATAAACAAACAAAAAAGACATAAACACAAAGGAAAAGAACCAATAGAGGCACAGAAACAAAAGATAAAATGGCTAGAGCAGTGGTTGGCAAACTGCGGCTCGCGAGCCACATGCGGCTCTTTGGCCCCCTTGAGTGTGGCTCTTCCACAAAATACCACGGCCTGGGTGAGTCTATTTTGAAGAAGTGGCGTTAGAAGAAGTTTAAGTTTAAAAAATTTGGCTCTCAAAAGAAATTTCAATCATTGTACTGTTGATATATGGCTCTGTTGACTAATGAGTTTGCCGACCACTGGGCTAGAGGAATCCTCATACATAAATAATTACCCTAAATGTAAATGGACTGAATTCACCAATAAAGAGGCACAGAATAGCAGACTGGATCAAAAAAAACCCCAAAACCCAACCATATGCTGCTTTCAGGAGACACATCTAAGCTGCAAAGACAAAGGTAGATTCAAAGTGAAAGGGTGGAAAATGATTCTCCAAGCAAATAGCACCCACAGAAAAGCAGGTGTAGCCATACTTACACCTAAGAAAATAGAATTCAAGATGAAAAAGGTAACAAGAGACAAAGATGGACATTTTATAATGACAAATAGTTGGGGATCTTAAAACCCCATTGACCGCTTTAGACAGATCATCCAAACAGAAAATCAACAAAGAAATATCGGCCTTAAATGATCCATTAGACCAAATGGATATAATTGACATCTACAGAGCCTTTCATCCCAGAACATCAGATTATACATTATTCTCCAGTACACAATGATAGACCATATACTGGGTCCCAAAACTAGCCTCAACAAATTCAAGAAGAATGAAATTATACCAAGTATATTCTCTAACCACAATGCTTTGAAACTAGAAGTCAACTGCAAAGAGGAAGTAAAGAAACCTACAAATATGTGGAGGTTAAACAACATATTACTAAAAAATGATTGGGTCAAAGAAGAAATAAAAGGTGAAATCAAAAGATATATACAGACAAATGAGAATGACAATATAACATATCAAGACTTTTGAGATGCAGCAAAAGCAAAAACCCTTCTGGGGCCAGACAGAAGGGAGGAAGCAGGAGGGGCCTACACAGGACTAAGTTCTATCAGGGTCCCTCCCAGGACCACAGGGTCCCAGTGGGCAAGAGCAATAAGGGCTCTTCCCTGTTTGTCAGCCAATCAGCTTCTTCAGGAAGGCCTCCAGCTGGTCCTCATCCTTGATGCCCACAAATTTGTCCATCACGTCCCCATTCTTGATGGCCAGCATGATGGACACAGCTAACACCTCATACTCTATGGCGAGGTCTGTGTGGTCATCAATATCCACCTTGGCCACCACCACCTTTCCATGCTGCTTGGCCACCACCTTCTCTAACCTTGGCCCCAGGATCTTGCATAGGCCACGCCACTGTGCATGAAAATCCACAACCACTGGTGTCTCGCTGTTAACAACTCAGTCTTGAAAGTCAGGTCCATCCTGGATATTAAAGGTTGTTGTATAGACTGGTGGTATATAATGACCAGGCATGACTGGATGTTACTGTCAGGTCACCAGGACTTTGTGGGGTCTATAGAGCCCTGGAGGTGAGGAGTGCCCACCGACCTTAAGATTTCCTGGAGATGTCAGGTACCTCCTCAGGAGAAGTCAGTGAACTATCAGAGACCTGGCTCTCTGGAGGGCAGGCCCTCCCACCCTGGGCCTCTGCCCACTCGGCTGCTGGACCCCATGGGAAGGTGCCCGCAGAGTGCCTCAGCCAAGACACCACCTCCAGCCACCCACATGGGTCTCCTCTCATGTATCTTTTAGCTCTTGGCACCCAGAAAGGCTTGGATGTACTTGTCTTCTTCAATAAAAGTTAGAAAGTGCTTCTTAGATTTTCTCTCATTAAAGAGGGGCAGAGTGAAAAATGTGGCAGAGGAGGCTTTGGTGTTGGGTAAAATAGTGATATCAGAAAATGTAAAACATTTTCCCTTTTGAAGTGGGAGGGGACACTATTAGAGTAACAAAAGGATACATATAAGTTGGGATGCCTTTTGCAGCCAAGTATTTCCGTATAAGTCGCTCAGTACCATACCAGTTGAAACCTTTCGTAGCATGCCCAATGCGTGGGAGATGGACACTTGCTGTTGAAAAGAAGAATAGATTATGATGTCTTCCTTCATCAAAAATGGATTGATGGGTATATATATATATACACAAAGGAGAAAATGATCTTTACTCTTAGTCACTCTGTGGTTTCCAATGGACCAAACATATATAATCATGGAGCATCCCACTCAAAGCATACAATTATAAAATCACGAATATTCTGGGGAGGGATGTAATACGGAAAAATAATTCTGTTGAACACAAGGACTGGCCTACAGGTAGGCCCTGGAAAGAAGTAGGTACATCGGAAAAGAATATATGATCAATGGTCGAGATGTAATTAAAATAAGCAAAGATTCTTAACAAGCCAATCAGTTCAACAAACTCTGAGACATACAAGGTTTGGAAACAACACTAAACTATGGTTTTTGACAGAGAACTGTCTGCTGATGTGGACTGTGACTCTCCAAGAGAGGACACGACAGAGGGCATTTCCCAACTGCATATAACCAGTTTCCTTCATCTCTGGTGCCTCTTTCCTCATCTGTAAAATCATGGTACAAGTCCCCCAGTGGATGCAGATGGCACACAGATACAGGGATACAGAAGTAATTTAGAAAAGAAAAAGGACTTTACAAATATGCATACTGAACAGGTTCTTGACATTTCTCACCCCTTAAAAACCGTATTACAGAAATCCATCTACTCCTAAGGACAAATGGAGGAGCTTACCTTTCTTTTTCTTTGCTGCTAAAAAAATCTTCTTCAGGCCCTCTTCTAGGGCTGTCATCTTAATGCCAGACAGGACATTGGAGCGATCACGGTGCTGAGCTACAATCAAGGCCAACTAGGAGAAACCATCATTAATAGCTGACACGGCATGAGATGGCTACACAGCCAACTAAGTGACCTGCCATTGGAGGGTGTGTGAGCAGTCCCCCAATAGGCATAGCCCTTTATGGATCACTCGGGTTAGCTCCACCTCTTTTGAATGCTCTGCCTGAATAGCCATATACTACCAAATCTATGATTTCACACCCCATTGTAACTGTTTTATCTTATTTTGTGGCAACTTTATATAAGTTTTTCTTACTCTTTTTAAGATATGTTAAAACCTGACGCCCAGCTAGTGTGGCTCAGTGGTTGAGCATCGACCTATGAACCTGGTGGTCACAGTTCAATTCCCAGTCGGGCACATGCCCGGGTTTCGGGCTCCATTCCCAGTGTGGGGCATGCAGAAGGCAGCCCAATCAATGATTCTCTCTCATCATTGATGTTTCTATCTATCCCTCTCCCTTTCTCTCTGAAATAAATAAAAATATATTTAAAAATTAGAAAAAAAGAAACCTGAGTCCAAGACATGTTGGCCTTTCTAAATGCTCTCAAGGATAAAGAAGGAATTTTTCAGGGTCTTTGGAGCAGAAAGGCCTTTTGAGGTTCTTGTACTCCAGCCCACTAGCTGATGCTCAGGTAAGCTCTGCAAACACCAGGGTAAGCTGTCATTCTTCTCTGTTCAAAATGCCAACTATCTCCAGCCTCCTAATCGAAGAGGGGTGGAGCTGGAGAGAATGTCAAGGCAATATCTGGGACTTACACCAGTAGTCACATCATAGTCTTGGTTGTACTCACTGTAAACAGTTTTTTTGAGTCACTGGCTTCTGAGCCTTTTATGCACAACCACTGTGTCATTCTCATTTCTTAGCATTTCAGAAATGACTGAATGACTAAACAAGCAGAAACCACTTTGTTGTTAGGCACACAGGCCATTAACCTCAAGGAAAGGTCCTCTCAGCCTAGTTTCTAAATGTCTTGTTTAAGTCAGTGAAGTTTCTGTTTTTTCATTTTTTTAATCCTCACCAGGACATGTTCATTGATTTTTAGAGAGAGAAGAAGGGAGAGAGAGAAACATTGATGTGAGAGAAAAAAAATCAATTAGTTGCCTCCAGCTTGTGCCCCAACTGGGGATTGAACCTGTGACCTTTCGGTGTATGGGACAAAGTTCCTACCAACTGAGCCACACCAGTCAGGGCTAAGGCAGTGAAGTTTGGCCCAAAATTTGAATATGAATTCAGGCCCTGGAAAAAGCTAAGTTAATGGTAAATAAAACATTTTACAAGAATTCCAAATGACAGGCAAGTGGGAGACACTTAAAATACAAAAGAAGAATTTGAATGCAGGCAGAGGAAATGTGGATTGGTTCTTCTTGGCTTATGGCTGGCTAGAAAGCAAGGTCTTTTATAGAACTTTTCTTGTAACAAATAACGAAACAGTCAGTTTTTAGTCATGTTTCCTTATTCATTCAGTAAATGTTTATTGAGCATTTCTGCATAAGCCATACTGCACGCAATATTGAGAATAGATAAAAGATAAAATTAAACTCTGCAATTAGGAGGGGCCTGTCCTCTAAATCAGTGGGGAGAACAAGCAAGTGGGGAACAGTACCCCAGAAGCTGTGATGAACAGAAGTATGGGGGATGGCAGAGTGCATCGGAAGGTAAGGTTCAACCTGCTTATGGGCTGAATTGTGTCCCCCCAAATTCATATGTTGAAGCCCTAACCCAGTGGTCGGCAAACCGTGGCTCGTGAGCCACATGCGGCTCGTTGGCCCCTTGAGTTTGGCTCTTCCACAAAATACCACGGCCTGGGCAAGTCTATTTTGAAGAAGTGGCGTTAGAAGAAGTTTAAGTTTAAAAAATTTGGCTCTCAAAAGAAATTTCAATCGTTGTACTGTTGATATTTGGCTCTGTTGACTAATGAGTTTGCCGACCACTGCCCTAACCCTCAGTACTTCAAAATGTGATTGTATCTGGAGATAAGACCTTTAAAAAAGTAATCAAATTGAAAAGGTCGTTAGGGTGGGGCCTAATCCAATCTGACTGACATCCTTACAGGAAGAAGAAATTTGGGCACAGAGGAAAGACCATGTCCTCACATAGCATGAAACCAACCACCTGCAAGCTGAGGAGAGAGGCCTCAGAGGAAACCAGCCTTGCCAGCACCTTAATCTTAGACTTGTGGCCTCCAGAACTGTGAGAAAATGAGTTCCAGTTTTGGAAGCCACCCAGCCTGTGGTATTTTATGGCAGCCCTAGCAAACCAATATACAGCGACAGAGGCCAGTGGGAGCAGGAGCAGTTTCAAGGGGAGGTGATCGGAGCCAAATTTTAGCTCTGATATGAGATGTGGTTTTTTTCACTTACCAAATCTTGCCCTTTATTTCTTGACTCTTTATCATCAATAGGAAATAAAAGGACACCTCCCAAACTCAAGTCTGCAATACAAGAAAAAGGAGCAACAGAAAGAACATTAAGTTCACTGCAGACTGAGTTCAATCAGGTTTCAAATTTGCCTTTTCTCACTCTCCTGGACCCAGTCACTGTCTTAGCTAGGTACTCCTTTTTTCCCCTCAGAAACGTTTTTTCTACTTTGTATTTATTTTACAAAGGTTTACTATTGACATTATTGAACACCCTACTATTCCAGGCATTGTGCTCTAACCCTGGGGATTCAGAGATGAATATGACAACATTCTCCCTAAGCACCCTAACTTCTGTATCTTTAAAGAGCTCAGTCCTCGGAGTAGCTTCCTGCTCTCCATTCAGTAGCACCAGGGCCTTTTGGAAGCTGAGCCATTTTTGCCTAATATTTATGTTTACCAGTGTCATAAAGATATGGCTTAGTCCCCCCCAAAAAGCTCAATTTTTACAAAAAATTGAGAGCCTGGCACAGTACTTTACTAAAAGGCTAATATGCAAATTGTCCCCTCGACCAAGAATTCGACCTGGAGCTCAACTGGAAGTTCAATCCGTGGGCGGGGCTGGCCAACTGCCTGCAGCCCCTCCTCCCAGCCAGCCCCACCCCCAATCGGACCCCCCAACCCTGATCAGACCGACCACAGTCCCTCCTCCCAGCTAACCCGTGAATGGCCCAATTGGGGCGGGCAGGGCAGGACAGCCAGACACCACCCATGCACAAACTAGTGCACCAGGCCTCTAGTAAAAAATAATACTTTTTAAATAGAAATTACTCAGCTAAGGTAGATTAACATATTTCTTTCCTGGCTCATGACAAGGTTTTATTGTATAAAAAATACTCTTCTTTATTCAGAAATATAAATGGAATCAGTAAGAATTGAAAGAAAAATGTCTGTTAAATTTGTTCAAGTAACATCTGATAAGTTTGAGCTCTCAAGGTAAAGACCAAAATTGAAATAATTCACCTAAACAAATTGGCAATTCAATTTTTGATTGCTTGTCTATTGTAAAATAAAATCAAGGAGATGAGTGAGAGTTTCCTTTTAAAATTCTCTGCAAGCAATTAAAAAGGTGCATTTTTTTCTTTTGTAAGTAAGATTCAGAACAAGTCACCTGTTTCTTGGGCAAGGACTTAATACTCATGTTTGGCTGCAGAGGGCCTGACCATATTCTGGAACTCACAGTTAGCATTAGGTTATAAAGGTATTTTTACACGTTTTTTCCCCCTACTCTGTGGCCAGAATGTTGAAGTGAGGAAGACTGTAAGAAGCACTTTAAGTTTTTATTTTTTTTCTTCCCATCCTCCCACCCCACCTTCCTTTTTGGCAGCCATCAGCTTATTCTCTTTACCTATGAATGTTTCTATTTGGTTTTGTTTATTCATTTTATGTGTGTTGTTTTGTAGATTCCACATATGCGTTAAATCATAGGGTATTTCTCTGACTCATTTAACTTAGCATAATACCCAGTAGGTCCATCCATGTTGTCACAAATGACAAAATTTCATTCTTTTTATTGCTGAGTAATATTATGTACCACAGCTTCTTTCTTCATTCATCTACCAATGGACATTTTGGTTGCTTCCATATCTTGGCTATTACTAATAATGCTGCAATAAACATAGGGGTGCATATCTCTTTTCAAATTAGTGTTTGTTTTCTTTGGATAAATACCCAGAAGTGGAATTGCTGGATCACATGAAGGCTCTATTTTTATTTTGGGAGGACTTTCCATACTGATTTCCATAATGGCTGCATTAATTTATAATCCCACCAACAGTGCGTAAGAGTTCCCTTTTCTCTATATCCTCACCAACACTTATTTGTTCATTTACTGATGATGGCAGATATTCTGACAGGTGTGAGGTGATATTGTGGTTTTAATTTACATTTCCCAGATGATTAGTCATGTTGGTCATCTGTATGTCCTCTTTGGAGAAATGTCTATTCAGGTCTTCTCCCATTTTTTAATTGGATTGTCTGGCTGTTTGTTTTTTAATCCTCACCCGAAGATATGTTCTTATTGATTTCAGAAAGAGAGGAAGGGAGAGGGATAGAGAAACATTGATGTGAGAGAGAAACATCAACTGGTTGCCTTCTGTACGCACCCTGACTAGGAATTGAACCCGAAACCTTTCAGTGTATGGGATGATGCTCCTACTGAGCCACATTGACCAGTGCAAATTGGATTATCTGGAGGTTTTTTTGGTGTTAAGTTGTGCAAGTTCCTTATATATTTTGGATTTTAATCCTTTGTCAGTGTATCATTTGCAAATATCTTCTCCCATCCAGTCAGTTGTCTTTTCATTTTATTAATGGTTTCCTTCACTATGCAAAAACTTTTTAGTGTGATGTAACCCCATTTGTTTGTTTTTTCCTTTTGTTTCCCTTGCTGAGAAAGCAACAATAATAAGAGTTTACTGCTTATGTTTTCTTCTAGGAGTTTCATGGTTTCAGGTCTTACATTTAAATAAGTAATTTTTTAGTCTCACTAAAGTTTTGTCAATTTTATTTATTTTTTGAAAAGATAAACAGATTTGTTGATTTTTTTCTATTGTTTCTCTGGCCTCTAATTTACTTCTATTCTAATCTTTGCTGTTTCCTTCCCTTCTGCTAACTTTGGGCTTAATTTGTTTTTCTTTTCTAGGTCCTTGAGGTGTAACATTAGGTGGATTATTTTCAATCTTTCTATTTTTTTTAATATATTCATTTACCACTATAAACTTCCCTCTCAAACTGCTTTTGCAGCACCCATAGTTTTTGGTATGCTGTGTTTCACTTTTTTGAGATATTCTTTGGCTTTCCTTTTGATTTCTTCTTTGACCCATTGGTTGTTCAGAAGTGTGTTGTTTAGCTTCCACGTTGATTTTCCAGCTTTCCTCGTGTTGTTGATTTTTAGTTGCATACCACTGTAGTCAGAAAAGATGCTTGGTATGATTTTAATTTTCTTACTTTGCTAAGACTTGTTTGGTGCCCTATCATATGATCTATCCCAGAAAATGTTCCATATGCACTTGAGAAGAAAGTCTATTCTGCTGCTCTTGGATGGAATGTTCTATAGATGTTAGGTCTATTTGATCTCATGTCTGGTTCAAGCGCATCATTTCCTTGTTGATTTTTTTGTCTGGAGAGAGCATATCCATGGCTGAAAATGAGATGTTGAAGTCTCCTACTATTATTCAATTGTTGTCTACTTCTCCCTTCATATCTTACCTAATAATAGACAAACATGTAAACTGACCATACCTCCGCTATGGCCACAGCCAATCAGAGTGAGTATGCAAATTAGAAGGCCAAAGATGGCGGCTGCCCAGCTGCTCCAGGCGTGGAGTGGCCAGGCAGAGCAGGATGCCTGCTATGAGAGGGAGGGGGGGGGGCAAAGGAATCTACGGGAAGCAGAGTGCTGCAGCGAAGACAGACTGCAGACTCTGGAGTCTGCAGCAAAGACGAAGATGGCAGACTCTGGCCTGAGTCTGCAGCAAAGACGAAGAAGGCAGACTCTGGCCTGAGTCTGCAGCAAAGACGAAGAAGGCAGACTCTGGCCGGAGTGAAGGCCTGGGTCCCAGGTGCCGGAGGAAAACCAGTGCTGGAAGCCAAGGGAAGGAAGGCCTATTGCACGAATCTCTTTGTGCAATGGACCGCTAGTTTGTTAATATTTGCTTTATATACTTAGGTGTGCCAATGTCGTATATATGTACTTAGGGTACATATATATTTATGACTGTTCTATTTTCTTGATGAATTGATCCCTTTATCATTATATAATGACCTTTATCACCTCTCATTACCATTTTTGGTTTAAAGGCTATTTTGTCTCATAGAAGTATAGCTAACTCTTCTTTCTTTTGGTTTCCACTTAGATGGAATATCTTTTTCTATCCTTTCACTTCAAGTCTGTGTGTTTTTAAGGCTCCAGTAGGTCTCTTGTAGGAGGCATATAGTTGGGTCTTTTTTTAATTTTTTAATCCATCCAGTCACTCTGTGCCTTTTAATTCATGAATTCAATCTATTTACATTTAAAGTAATTACTGATATGTAACAATAACTTACTAATGTCATCTTATTAACTGTTTCCTGGTTGTTTTGCATTTCCATATTTTCTATGCTGGTATGCTCTTTTCCCCTTCCTTGTCTTTTTTTTTTTTTTTTTTTTAATATATTTTATTGATATTTTACAGAGTGGAAGGGAGAGGGATAGAGAGCTAGAAACATCGATGAGAGAGAAACATCGATCAGCTGCCTCCTGCACACCTCCCACTGGGGATGTGCCCGCAACCAAGGTACATGCCCTTGACTGGAATCGAACCTGGGACCCTTCAGTCCACAGGCCGACGCTGAGCCAAACCGGTTTCGGCCCTTGTCTTTTTTTGATCTGCTCAACGTTTCTGCTTTGTGGTTACCATGGGATTTACATAAACTTCTTATAAATAGAACAGTGAGTTTTAGGCTGTTAGGACATGCTTTATGTCCTAGATTCATCATATCTCCCTCTTGGTTTCAAACAAGGATCCAAACAGACTCCTCCGTCTGCACCTCTAGCTCTGACCTCCTCTGGATTCCCTGCTTTTCTAACTGCCCAATCAATATCTAGACCTGGGTTAATTATTTCAACACATATTAAAAGCCGTCTTCCAGTAATTTGTTTTAGTAGAATGAGTATCTATTCATTCTAAGTCCATCCTAGAGAACTGAGCAGAATTAAAAAATAGTAATAATAATAATCTCTGAGAAATGTGAAGGGCCCTTCTCTATTGAATAAGGTCCTTTAGCCTCTCAAGTTCTTTGGGAAATAATTTTACTCCTTTTGCCACTTTGTGATTTCTGCTCATAAAAGGAGGTGCCCTTACCCCTTCTCTATGCCAACGGAGAATACTGTTCAGACTTCCAAATCCCCCTGGCACCAAACAGCTTTACCCACCCCGCCCCCGCCTGTGCTAACGTTATAATACAGCCTTCTTCCCCTCACCACCCAGCTTTTGTTAGCACTTTAATGGTGTGTCTGATTTCTCTCCCATAGGTTTCACATTTTCATGAGATTCCCTTATAAAGATTGGGTGAGTTGGGTAAGTAATGAAATCCTAAACTTTAACATGCATGCAGGAATCAACATTTATCAAAGCAGTTGCACATTCATTATCCTCATTATAGTCCATTATTCACAAATTACAATTGAGAAAACAGGCACAGGGAGGGGAAGGGACTGCCTCCAAGTCACACTACAACTAGCTAATTGATGACAGAATTCAGACTCCAACCAGCTCTTCTGACTCCTTATCTACTGCTTTTTAAACCCACATGATACCTACCCTAAGCTTCCTCTCATATTCCATCCCTAACCCTTCTCTCTTCTTGTTCCTTACCTTTCATTTTCCCAGCCAGCTCATATATTTTTCTTGGCTCAGTGGATCGGTTTTCCAGAGCTGTGAATAAACCACCTCTGCCCCAGTGGCCAGAGTCATCTGACAGAAGAAAGAGAAAATTTTCTTCTTATAGGAGGCAAAGTTCAGTCCACAATTAAAAAAAAAAAAAGTTACACCAAAAGACTTGTAGAAGGAAGTTGTTTTCTTCCCTTTGAAAAATCAATCTAATCTCCTAGGAATACCATAGGTTGGATTTCTCAAATACATTTAGATTTTCTCTAATATACCCGGCCATCATAACAGGAAAGCATCGAAAAAATTAGTGTTCTGAAAGAGCAAAATCTCTGTAGAACTTCTGTAATTCCTGGGAGATGACCAAGGAATGGTGGAGAGTTAACGTAACAAAACAAAGGGAGTTGTAGCACTGGTACTTAACAACAATACTTGACTCCCATTTTACAGGTAAGGAAGAAGAAAGGTTAAATGATTCATTCAAGCTGGTGTTAACATAGCTAGTTAGTACCTTGTATTTAGAGTTATTCATTCATATTACAAATATTTGTTAGCATGTATTATGTGTCAGGCATTGTTCTAAGCACTAGGGTTATAGCAGTGGACAACAAACACTGCTCCCATAAAGCCTTTCTTCTAGTGCAATCAAACAGTCAAATATGTAATGTCAGATGGTGATACGTGTCATCAAATAAAATAAGGTAGGAAAGGGGATAGAGAAATGGAGGCGTGAGGATGGGGTCTGTTCTGTATGAGGCAAGCAGGGGAGATCTCTCTGACACACAGACATTTGAACAATGCTTGATGGTGGCTAACTGGGAAAAGAGGGTTCCAGGCAGAGGAAGTAAAAAAGGAAAAGTGCAAAGACTGTGAGGGGGAAACATGCTTGGAATTTTGCTTTTTCTCAAAGGTTCATTTGTCTTATGGATGTTGCCTCTTTTCACTCTCTTAAAAACCTTGTGAAAAGAATAATGTAGATAGTATCATCCCATTATACAGATTAAGGAAGTTGAGGCCTAGGGAGGTTGGGTTACTCAACCAGGTAAAGGAAAGACGACAGTCAAATCCAAGTCTCCTGATTCTAAAATTCACACTTTTTTTGACCACACAAGACTGCACTAGGTCAGGGTTCTGCTTCATCCTCCCCAGTTCTTAGCACCATAAAGACTGAGGCCCCCACCCTGAGCCCATACCATTTCTCCTACCTACGCAGTGCACAATCACAGCATCCTCCGCGCCGGCCTGTGGGTGGGTGACATCACCACTAACATACTTGATGGCGGTTGAGTCTGAATCTTCATAATCCAGTTGGGCTGAGCTCTCATCTTCCCCCTCCTCTAGATTCTCGGGTTCACTCTCCTCAGAAGGCAGGCAGAAGGACTGGTAATTATTGGACTCCCACCAGGCCATCCTTCAACAGGCCAGAGAGAAAAGGAATTTAATCAGGCGAATCACCGTTTCCCGTGGAGCACATTTTGTATTGCTATTCACAAACATTGAGTGCCATGTGGAAATGCAATTAGAAACTCACCCCGACTGAGTTTTTGCCAATCTGTAAATAGACAAGGCTTACCAATTAGCTTGACTGCTTCCTGTCTATACTTCAATAATGAGCAGCCACCAGATGTCCCTGTTCTTAAGAACATGACTAGAAGGGACTGTGAGTAAACTACTTTTTGTTAGCTACAATAAAACCTTAAATTTTCTTGCCTCAACTGAATGTATCTTCTCTGCCTAGGCACTCAGGAATTTTCACCTCAATAAACTGTTTAGGTTAATCATTATAAAAATATTGTTACCAGTAGGAGCTACCAGCTTTATAAAAGTTTCCTGCAATTTTTTTTTTCTGCAATTTTAAAATGATGTTCTAATCTAGCCCCAGCCGGATAGCTCAGTTGATTAGAACGTCATCCCAATACACCAAAGTTGTGGGTTCAATCCCTAGTCAGGGCACATACAAGAATCAAGCAGTACATGCATAAGTAGAACAACAAATGATGTCTCTTTCTCTCCTCTCTCTCAAATCAATCATTACTTTTTTTAAAAAAAGTGATGTTCAACTGTGGACTCAGTATACAATAGTGATTCTTTTATCAATTGTGATCCTCAGCTTTATTAATAATGCAGTCAAATAATGCCCACATACTTTTTCTTATGTTCCACCTCTTCCTTTCTCCTCTTCTTCTCTTCTATTAGTTTCTTTCTCTTGGCTGCTGCTTCTTGTCTTTTCTTCCTTCTCTCCTCCAGCTCTTCTGGACTTAGAATCCGCTTCCTCTTGCTAGACCCCTCCACAAGGCCTGGCATGAGAACCTATCAGAAGAACAAGATCTATAACCAAGAAGTTTGGGGACTGCCTGTTCCTTCATAAGTTTCATTCATCCCTATAACACACTCTGTATGCCAGCAACATGCTTAATATTTCACAAAACACTGCGTCTCCATGCCACTTCAATTTACACTTCCATCACACATCTCCCAGGCATGGCGACCAGGACATTGTACTCTAAACTCAACCAAAGGACTGGCATGGTTGGTAAAGCTATATGTCATTTTAATTAATTTCATTAATAATAAGGCACTTGAGAAAAATCACTTTTTAAAAATGGAAAGCATACCTTGCAGGATGCCATTTTATGTTTAACCATTTTTTAATGAAAATCTTCATACAATGTATTATATTTCTTTCTTAAACAGAGTATTTCAACATCATGATTATCTTAATTATAGCTAGCATTCAAAGAGTACATATTAAGTGCCAAATAATATGGACAATAGAGATACAGTGCGATCCTCTCTGAATGACATGGAGTCATGATCATCAAGAGCAGGGTATGGCCAAAACCGGTTTGGCTCAGTGGATAGAGCGTCGGCCTGCGGACTGAAGGGTCCCGGGTTCGATTCCGGTCAAGGGCATGTACCTTGGTTGCGGGCACATCTCCAGTAGGAGGTGTGCAGGAGGCAGCTGATCGATGTTTCTCTCTCATTGATGTTTCTAACTCTCTATCCCTCTCCCTTCCTCTCTGTAAAATATCAATAAAATATATTTAAAAAAAAAAAAAAAAAGAGCAGGGTATGTATACTGCTGTAATACAGGGATCCTAGGGGTGGCTTAAGTGGACAAGCTGCTTTCACCTGCATTAAGTGGCAAAATAAATTCTCCTTCTAATGTTTTTTATGCCAACTTTTTACATAGTTTTTATATTACAGTATAGTTAATTATACTTATATTTCTTGTTTTTAGTGGTTATGTATATATTTTATTGCTACATTAGAAATAAAACTGTAAGAAGCTACAAAAGCATGTCACTTCATGAAGATTAGAGAGCATCCATCCTAGAAGGTTACAAGTGGTTCATCCCACAGGGGGTGCAAGGACTACACACACGAAGATCATCAATGGTGAGATTATCAACACCATCTGCCAGCTGGAATTTATGCACCAATGGGAAGTTTAAAAAAGTATGTAAGAGAACACTGGTTACCCCTGATCTCTTAGCCAGGGAGTATGAGTGAGAAGACATCAGAAGATGCCTAAAGTCTCTACAACACAAAAACAAGCCCAAATCCAAGACACTCAGGCAATGTTGAAATTTGTTCTTCAGACAAGATTGTTTTACAATATTTGAACACACTCTTCCTCTGCTGGATAGTTTCCTTTGGGGAGAGAATAATTTTTTCTTCGGTATTAGTTTTCTTCAGTTTTGACCGACAAGTCTGGCTTACCACTCATCTTGACAAAAGAAAGACTGAAGGACTGAAGGCTGAAGAAAGGCGGCGAGGGGGAGACCACTCCACATACTGGCCGAGGTAATTATACTTACATTTCAACAAATGCTTATAATTTATTTCTTAATAAATCACATCCAGCCCAGCCGGTGTTACTCAGTGGTTGTTAGGGTTCATGAACCAGGATGTTAGGGTTCAATTCCCAGTCAGGACACATGCCCAGGTTGTGGGCTCCATCCCCAGTAGGGACATGCAAGAGGCAGCTGATAGATGATTCTCATCATTGATGCTTCTCTTTCCCTCTCCCTTCCTCTCTCTGAAATCAATAAAAATATATTTTTACTACCAAAAAATAATTACACCCAGCATAATTTTTTATTCTCTTAGAATGAAAAATTGGAAGAACTTATTCTTTTATATAAATTAACTAGAGGCCTGATGCACGAAATTTGTGCAAGGGGCTCAGCCCTCACAGCCCTGGCTTCGTCCAGAAGGTCGTCCGGCTGTCCGGTCTAATTAGCATATTACACTTTTATTACTATAGATAGTTCTTACACTGCCTTTATTTCGGAGTAACCGGCCCTCTTGACTAGTTTTCTCCAAAAGGGTTTTCTGAAGATTCACCAGTTGCTCAAATGATTTTCTGTCTTCTTTGCTGGGCTCCTTAGAATAGTCTTTCCCTTCAAATAAGTACATGTGATTTTCTAAGAATAGAAAACATAAAAAGAGAAATGTTAGATATTTAAAGAAAATTGATTAGTTCTATTCAAAGCAATAACCAGGGTGAACAAAAGAACAGCCTGTATTCTAAATGGGCCAAGACTAGCTTGTGATGAAGGTATTGCATTTCCCATCCCACTGACACTGATGGGTTTGGGATCCATATGGAGATCTCACACATTTATTTTTCAAAGGAGAGAGCATGGCTAAAGCCCTTTGGGTCATCTCTACATGATCGGTGAGTACCTCCATCCTGTTGAGTTTTGAATCACTCATCACTCATTCATGCTACACTATTCCTCAGCATAAATCTCCTGACATTAGTAACTAAGAACATATTCTGAACACATTTTTAATACTCAACTCTTTCCCCCTTTTCTGTAATATTAAAAGAGCAAGTGGCAAACTGATGAGAAAAATTAGGAATCATAAATATAATCCCTTAGATTTACAGTAGTCTTTCCAGATCTCAGAAAGCATTTCCATGAGCCTCACCACAATCATGGTATAACTAACCCCTTCACTTAAGAAAGGGAAAACCAAGACTAAGACAGGGATTGAGGGACTCCCCAATGTTTACTGCTAATAAATAAAGAAGACAGAATTTTCTGACTCTAAGGCCAGTGTACTCTTTTCAGTATATTACTGTGTCTACAGGAGAAGAGATAACAGGCCAATTACAACAACTGCAATAGTGTAATCTTGCATTAGCATGTTATGCTATCAGAGCACTTTCACATCATGATCACAGTAGATTTTTGCAGCTGTTAAAAGAGAGAAGTAGACGTTAACAGCACCATTTTACAGATGGGAACACAAAGGCTCAAAGAGGTTGGGTGACCTGCCAAGATCATGAATCACTGATAAAGGAAACTCATGATAAGACTAGCAACCTCAAAGATGAAATAATGATTCTAAACTGAAGTGTATTTAATAGTATATGTCACTAAAGAATATATTTTCACAGCATTATGAAATCAGCTATAAGTATGTTTTCTCTAGACAGTACGAAAGCAAAATATTTTTATTCTCAAGAGATCAATTGCTTCATACGTATACCCAAATACAACCAGCTATAATTCTAACTGGCACTTGCTAATTAAATCAACAGTGGGCTTTCAATGAGATGACCTACCAACATGTGGTAACAAATAAAGAGCTGAAAAAAAATAATAAAGAGCCGAGAAGTGTCAAAATATAATCAACATATGTAGCTTCATATTGCATGCAATTCTCAACTTATAAACATGCTGGGCTGCCTGAAAAAGTAATTATTTGTTGGCAGTTGGACAACTTAGAAGGGGCAGACATGCCTTGGCAGCATTATGGCTAAACATAAAAAGGAAGCAAGTGATGAAAACTCAGGGTCATACAGAAACAAGATCAGAAGTCACATCAACCCTACTCCCCACCAAAAAGAAGGAAGCACCATCCAGTAAAGACACTGAACCTTATCTCTGTATTCATGGGATAAGGTTCTCTTGAATTAAGAAGCCTAGTAAGACTCTCAAACCTCTTACCCAAGTCCACACTGAATCCTTGTTGCCTCTGGTACAAAAAAATAAAGTCCTTTCTAACAATCATAAGACATCAGGGAACACCCTTACAAAGCTACTATGTGGGGAAAACAAAACAAAACAAAAAAAAAACCCTTCAAATCAGAAATTCAAATATTCAGAATAGAAATAGACAAATGTTAACCAAACTCGGAAAAATTAAGAGAATGACCAAATCATCTCATGATTTACATGTATTGCTTCATTAAAAAATTAAAATTAAGTAGTGCCTGCACCTCGTGGGGTATTGTGAAGATTAAATGAAAAATTAGGTATATAAAGCACATGACAGAGTACACACTTTCGATTGAGCACAGAACACTCAGTGTTAACTGTAATTTAAAAAACAAATCCTCATACTATTCGGAAAAGAAATCACGACATGGAAAGCACCATACCAAGGACAGCAGGATTTACTAATAAAGAAGAAGATGCTTGCAACCAAGAAAGGAAAAGCACAAGTTAAGATCCTTAGATTGATACTACATAAGCATCAATATCGTTACTCTAATTCAAAGTTCAGCTGTAAGGAAACAGCCAGATAATGCCCAGTCTAGAAAGAGTTCCTGGACCAAGTCAGTCTTAAACAGTGTGCCCAGGACGAGAATAAGGGTGGGTAGGAGAAAGACGTCCCAGAGAGCAGTACTGGGGACTTTCCATGGGGACTCATCTCATGTCCTAGCTTAGGGGGGCTGTGCCCTTGGGGCTGCTCTCACCCCCTACTTACTTCCTTCCTCTTGCTCTCTGCTTCCTTCTTCTGCGGTAGGCAAGGCATCAGAGATCCACTCGCCATCTTTTGTTTCTCCCAGGATAGACTCCAGGTCTATTTCATCCACGGTGCTCCCCTCAGAGGACAGCAGTTTATCCAAACCAAATTTGAGTATCTCACCCAACTTGAATGGAGAAAACAAAGTCCAGTCAGTTCTCATGAAAATAAACACCGGGATATCAGGGATTTGCTAAGTGACACCAGGTATATTCCTTCCCTGATGGTGGGCCTTTTCTTCTCTCCCCATAATAAGAAACCAACAGAGTCATTTAATAATTGGGTGATGGCTAAACAGAAAATATGATAAATGATGGCCAGAGATGTTGATTTTGACAATTCTCATACTAAAAACAAGTTATGAGCCTCCAATTCTTTTTTTGAAGAGTAATAGTAATTTCTTGCATTACCATTGCCCTCCTGACCGAGTCTTCTTCATAGGCATTCTCAACAGCCACAGAAAAGTCAGAGACCCTGTTAGAGCTAAGAGGTTAAAATATCTGCTCAAAGCCACAGAGTCAACAAGTGACAAAGCTTGGATATGAATTCAAGTCAGATGGATCCAAAGCACATTGTTATTCTTTATCCAGCTGCCTTTCTGTATCATATTCATTTCTAGCTCCTACAGCAGCCTGTATGCAATAGGTACTAGAGGAGGAAGAGTTTGGCCAGAGACCAAATGTGTAGTTGAGGAGAGTGGGTAATTAATGCTAGTCTTTTTTAAAATATTTTTGTTGCTTTATATAGAGAGAGCAATGGAGAGGGAGCGAGAAAGAAAAACATCTATGTGAGAAACATCAATGGGCTGCCTCCTACATGCCCCTACTGGGGATCGAGCCTGCAACCCGGACATGTGTCCTGACCAGGAATCGAACCAGCAACCTTCTAGTCCATGGGACAACGCCCCACTCACTGAGCCATACCGGCCAGGGCAATGCTAGTTCTTTTCACTTACATCCTCATCCACAGAGAGCACTGACTACAAATCCTGACATATTCTGAAGTGAAGAACAAACTTCTATACCTGGAGGTCAGCATCAACTGCAGGCTTCTGGGCTCCCAGAGTAAAATGACCTCCCTCCATGATTGCGCTGGTGAGCTGCAGCTTGGAGGCGGCTTTCCTACAAACTATTTCTTCCACAGTGTCTCTGCCAATCAGCCGAATAACCTTAACAGACCTGTACAGAAGTCAAAGGAGAGGAGTGTGCTATCGGAGTCTGCAAAGATGGATGCAAGCATACAAGGTTGATGCACCTAAAAGGTTTATTTAACCAAAATGCCATGTTTGGGGCACAGCTAAAGGGAGACTGTTATCCGTGGACAGAGCCACTGTTAAGAGAGATCTGACCTCACATAGGTTCTCACTAAACCTTTCCAAAAGAGTTAAGGAAGGGATGATGAGGTGGTCAGAATTGGGATTCCTTATCTGTGGCAGAAGAAAATCTCTGGTAAACCTAAATTATCTTCAGGTCAAAGGGTAAGACCCATCTTTTCAGCTTAGTTCCGTAACACCACAAATTTCTTAACTGAGTTAGACCTTAACTCAGGAAGGATGCGTTAAATAACTTGTGAAGGTTCCTTCTAGTCCTTTCACAACTTGATTTTGCTCTTTTTAACAAAGCAAGTCTTGAGTGAGAAAGTGCCCTGCCCAGTCAGCAGCAAACCTGGGCTAACACCTAGCGGTCTCTCAGCCTCCAGTCCGGGACTATCACCAGGATTACCACCTTCCTCCCCAAACCAGAACTGCTGAGTAGCCAAGAAGTGGAAACATGCTGCTGCTTAAATCTCTTACTTGTTCTGGCCTATTCGGTGAGCCCTGGAGGCTGCTTGCAAGTCATTCTGAGGATTGAAATCACTGTCAACAAAAATAACGGTATCTGCTGCCGTTAAGTTCATGCCAACTCCACCTGAAAACAATGCATGAAGAAGAATGATCAACAGTATGCGGACTAGAGACTAGAAAAGAAAGACAGGCTACAGTGGTCAGATTGATAAACTGAATTGTCAAAATATCGGGCTTCTTCCTTCAAACTCACCCCAATCTCTAACTCCAGAAACTTGTAGTGGTTAAAAATGCTCCCTGAGCTCATATTGCCTGACTTGGGAAAATTTAACCACTGAAAGTAACAGAATGAGGGAAGCAGGGGAAAGCAGCAAAAGTGGATACTTAAGTAATGGACAGACTCTTATTTCATTTCACAAATTCATGGCTGGGGAGGAGAGCTACCTCTATTAATTATGAATAAAACTTTCCACAAAATTATTGACCCCAGGTTTCAGCCTTACTTCTCTGATGAGATGACAGCTAAGAAAGGCTGCAGACAATAGAAAACCATGCCAGAGGTCCAGTACCTTGGTAAACTTATGGCAACGACCTAAAAGTCCCATTTTTTATACTCAGTACTGACCTAAAGTTTCAGAGAAATAAGGAAAAACATACTAAGTGTTGGGATGTAAAAGTCCTGTATCATCCCTTATTTGCCTTTGTCAATGCCAATGTGACTTACCTGCCCTGGTACTTAGAAGAAATACAAAAATGGGCTGCTGTCCGAAGTTCTTAATGGCCAGGTATCTCTCCTCTCCTCTCACGGAACCATCCACACGCTCGTAACTGTAGCCTTTACATACAGGAAGAAAACAAATACTAATTCTTTTCAGATACTCTATGAGGAATAAAACAATGTCAGCTCAAAACCAAATGCTAATTTTGTCCCTTTCCCTATACAAGCATGCCCCAATTTTAAGCAAATCCCACAGGCAAAATTTAAAATGTAGGGGTCATTTATTTTATTGTCTTACCAAAGAACTTTCCATAATGTACTCTTCTAGTTGTTTTAAATACATGCAGTTGATAAGATATACTTGGATTCCTGGACTTAATTTTCAATCTTGACTATCCTGGGTAACCCTAAAACACACTGTGGACCATGCGAAGACGTAACTCTCACTTATGCATGCAGTAAGACAAGCACTTGGGATCTGGTGAGTGAGCCTGCCAGATGGCTTCAGGCTTCACTACAGACCCATGTTGGAGAAGGTAACTATGTACTCAAGCCCTGTTTATAAATCTGGGGATTCCTCAATGTGCCAATGGCATTTCCTGCAAGTGTCCACTGACTGGACCAGTTTATAGTACCTGGGGGGCATCAAGTGGCTCTGAGAGACTGTCTATGAGTTCTTTTCCTTTTTTCTTAAATAATTTTTTATTTTTCAATTAGAGTTGACATACAATATTTTATTAGTTTAAGGTGTACACCCCAGTGGTTGGACGTTATATAATCACTTAGTAAAGTGATCATCCCAATAAATCTTATATCCAATGACACCATACATCGTTACTAGAATATTGTTGACTATATTCCCTATGCTGTACTTTACATCTCCATGACTACTGTGTAACAATCAATTTGTACTTCTTAATCCCTTCACCTTTTTCACCCATCTCCCCAACCCCCTCCCATCTTGCAACTGTCAGAACTGTCTCTGCGTCTATGAGTCTGTTTCTGTTCTGCTTGTTCGTTTTTTAGATTCAATTGTATTTATTGCCATTTCATTGTTCATATTTTTATCCCTTTCTCCTCCTCCTTCCCTTCCTACCACTCCCCCTCCTCCTTCTTCTTCAAGACCCTGAAATATTATATAATAGAGGCCCGGTGCATGGATTCATGTGGGAGGAAGGGGTCCCTCAGCCTGGCCTGTGCCCTCTCGCAATCCGGGACCTCTTGGGAGATGAAGCAGTGCGCAAAGTGGCAGGTAGCCAGGGAGGAGCCGAGCCGGGGCTGGACGTCACGCTGCTCGCACTCATCCCGGCCCGCTGCGCCTGCTGCCGCAACTGCTCAGTAGCACTGCCATGGAGTCGGGAGAGGCTCCTGCCGCTGCAACTGCGCTAGCCAGCCATGAGCCCAGCTTCTGGCTGAGTGGCGATCCCCCTGTGGAAGCACACTGACCATCATGGGGCAGCTCCTGTGTTGAGCGTCTTGCCCTCTGGTAGTCAGTGCACATCATAGCAACTGGTCATTCCAGTTGTTCTGGTTGTTTGGTCTTTTATATATATAGATGGTTTGGTGGTGATGAACTCCTTTAGCTTCTTCTTGTCAGGGAAGCTCTTTTAATGTCCTTTGATTCTAAATAATCGCTTTGCTGGGTAAAAATCTTGGTTGTAGGTCCTTGCTTTTCATCACTTTGAATATTTCTTGCTACTCCCTTCTAGCCTGCAAAATTTTTAAGAAATCAGTTGACAGTCTTATAGGTAACTAGCTATAGGAGATGACTTGTAGGTAACTAACTGCTTTTCTCTTGGTGCTTTTAAGGTTCTTTGTCTTGCCTGGCTGGTGTGTCTCAGTGGTTGAGCGTTGATCTATGAACCAGGAGGTCACGGTTTGATTCCAAGTTGGGGCACATGTGTGCACGAGGCAGCTAATCAATGATTCTCTTTCATCATTGATGTTTCTCTCTCTCCTCTCTGAAATCAATAAAAATATATGGTTTTTTTATTTCATTTACCTCTTTCTTGGTTGATATGTGGGATCTCTATAATTTCAGTATTCATCTCTTCTACTGATCTTGAACAGGTACTCAACTGTTGAGTTGAATGTTGCAGGACACTGATAGCTCCTTTCACTAAAACTATTTATCATAAATTGCAAAAATTCTCAACATTTCTGCAATACACATTTTCTCCAGGACCCATATTTTTAAATCACATCACCTATGGGAATATGTGTTTATTTCTGCCCACATGTCTCCACCCTGCTGTCAATCCTTGCATCACACACTTTTCTCTTAACTTTTAATCTGCCTTTGGTCTGAGTAACGTTCTTCTATGCTTTCCTCTGTAACATCTCCACGCCCTAGATTACTCTTTAGGAACCTATCTGGACTGTTAAGTCTGAAAAAAGCTGGAGAAATGTAGTGGCCACGGGATGTCACCTCTATAATCCATGTAGTCTTGGAGAATATCCAACATCTGGGTCATTTGGGAGAAAATTAAAACTCGATGGCCCCTATCAAGAAAAAGGAAAGTTTCAAGTGAAATTTACCAAAGAACGCAAGTTTATAAATAAATGAAATGCTGAAGCAGAAGTATAAATGTCCTAATCATTTACAGAGATTTCCTCTGAAATGCTAAATGCCTTATGTAAGGGCATAGGTCCAAATGTAGCCATATCCTTCATAGTAGTTCTCAAAACAGAGAGGGAATATCCCCAGGGGCATGTGTTAATGCACCAGAGAGTGTATGAAGCCCTAGGATAACCAAGGTGCCTCTCTCTAAGATCAATTTACCAAGTGTGAAGAAAATTTTAGTTTAACAGCAACTAAAGACATTAGAAGAGCAAAATGCAAATGCACCAAAAAACCTGAAAACACTGAAGTTTGTGGTCAGCCATCTACATCTACTTGAGGGTGTAAAGTCACTATCCTTTCTTCTAGAGCTATGCTGGTTGAAGTCTATGAAGCATTAGAGAAACAAGGGGAAGGTGTTATCCCATAAGATACATGAGAAAACTTATGTATAGAAAGAGGAGTGAAGAGAGGAGGAGGCAAAATGGGTTAAGCCACGAATGAAGTCAAGCCTAGAGCCCCATGATATCAGTTATTTTATTAAAATAGTTAGAGAGAAGATATTAATGGATCCTCTCCAACTCTCACACACTTATAGTAGACATATCAGAGCCAACAGAATATAATAAGACATGCAATCATTTGAGTAGCACATTCCTAATGGTGGGTGCTTTTGCCAAATCTGAGGTTTTAGGTTGGTTCAGGCCCACTTGGGGAAATAGTTCCAAGAATTTTTAAATACTTTGGAAGCTAGGACTTCTCTAGACTACTCTGTCCCTCTGGGGACTAGGAGGATCAGGTACCAGCTGAACATCAGGCTATTGAACACTTAGCTGAACTTTTTTTTTTTTTTAATATATTTTATTTATTTTTTTACTGAGAGGAAGGGAGAGGGACAGGGAGTTAGAAACATCAATGAGAGAGAAACATCGATCAGCTGCCTCCTGCACACCCCCTACTGGGATGTGCCCACAACCAAGGTACATGCCCTTGCCCGGAATCGAACCTGGGACCTTCAGTCCGCAGGCCGACGCTCTATCCACTGAGCCAAACCGGTCAGGGCCTTAGCTGAACTTTTAGAGGCTCCAGAAATGACCTGGTCTCTCAAGGCCCAATTCATGTCTCTAAGATAGAATCTCCCAAGTTTTTCCTGAGTTAAAACCAAAACATCACAGGCCCAGCTGGCTTGGCTCAGTGGTTAAGCATCGACCTATAAACCAGGGAGTCACAGTTCAATTCCCAGTCAGGGCACGTGCCCAAGTTGCAAGCTCAAACTCCAGTTGGGGTGTGCAGAAAGCAGCCGATCAATGATTCTCTCTCATCATTGATATTTCTCTCTCTTTCTCCCTCTCGCTTCTTCTCTGAAATCAATTTTTAAAAAAACATTAAAAAAATAATAAAATAAAACATCACAGGGTTAACAAAAGCAAACATTTATTAAGTCTTACTATGTGCCAATTCAATACAAGCTACCAGCAGGCAATTAAAAAGAAATGCTTGATGTTATCACTGTCCCTGTGGAACTAAACAACATAGCTTGAGTGATTTGGTTAATATACACCAATTAAGGCAGTGCATGGCCAAGTACTATTTTAGGACCCTAAGTGCTGTAGTAATTCAAGAAAGGAAAGGATGATTATGGAGCTGATGGGGTAGGATGGGAAGGAGTAGGGGAAGGAGGTGTAGCTGCATAGATAGAACCTGAATCAGGGTCTTGAAAACTACAAAACTGAAATTAATCTCAAGAAATCGGTAAGTTCCTGATTATACTGGTTTTAACAGTCACCAGCTCAGAGCACAAAATATGAGCCAAATGATGAGGAAGACATTTTCGGGGGGGGGAGACCAGCAGCCTGACTCTGTACCTAGTTAATCAGTACATTCCTGTTAGCCTATCGTCTAGTCCAGGGGTCCTCAAACTTTTTAAACAGGGGGCCAGTTCACTGTCCCTCAGACCGTTGGAGGGCCGGACTATAGTTTAAAAAAAAACTAAGAACAAATTCCTCTGCGCACTGTGGGCCCGGGACGAGTCGGCTGCTAAGCAGGACAGGCAGCGGCACCTGGTGGGCCGGATAAATGTCCTCGGCGGGCCGCATGTGGCCCGTGGGCCACAGTTTGAGGACACCTGGTAGTCACTGCCCCTTCCTTAATTATCTGGTCTTGCAAGACCTATTTACCCAAATATTCACATTTTACAGAAGCCATAAACCATGAACAATACACAATGCAGGCCAGGCCTTTAGGTGTGGTCTCATGTCCCCCATCCCAACACACATGGGACTTTTTGCAAAGCCCGTGAAAAGATCCGGAAGTCTGATCCATATATGGGGGACAAAGAAACCAAAGGGTATAAAGAGAAAGCTTCCTCCATATTGGCTTACTCAGGATTTGGAGAACTGACCCCCCTGAGTCACTGTACTAGTACATGTGAAACATCTGAAAATAAATGGGTTTTTCCTGTATCTCCGGGTACTCCTGTGTATTTTTCGGTCACCTGTTAAATTCTGTAACACAACCACCTACCTAGAATATAGGTATGCCAGCAGCTTATCCAGCAGGTGAAGTTTCCCACTGGCCTCAATCAGGTGGTCTCCAATTTCAAAAGGCTCTGGTTCCACACCTGGACAAGAGAGAACCCACTCTTAATAGTGTCTCCTCAGCCAGGCCAGACTCCGTGAATGGTGAAACCCATGGCCAGGCTACAGCAAGAGGCCCAGCTCCTTCCAATTGATAATGGGCCCACATCTTGTCTCTCTTTGAGGCAATTTATAATTGTTTGTTTGCATGATAATATCAGTGCTGCTTAACATCTATCACGGAGCCTGGCACACCCAATATGCCTAATAAATGTTTATCCAAGGAACAAACTGACTCTAGGATACTGAGGCACAGGGAGATGCTAAAGGCCAAAGAGACCCAAAATTAATATCTTGAGGCTTTAACTCTAGAAAACAAATTAAGATGGATACAAGACACTGGGGGAGGGGAGGCAGGTAAAGGCATGTACTGGGGGGTAGGGGAGGCCGGGGGGAGGTCAATGGGGAAAAAAAAAAAGGGAGACATATGTACTACTATTTGTAATACTTCAAATAATTTTAAAAAATAAAATTAAAAAAAATAACAATAAATTAAAAATTAAAAAAAAAAATTAAGAAATACGCTTAGTTGTATACTCTAGTAAGTCTCAAGTTGGGGATGGCAGTCAGGTTAACCTGGAGGGCTGCTTTCAAAATGTACATGTTCCCAACACCCCCCTCCTTGGAAAAAAAAGTTCTGATATGCACCTAATTAAGATGCTGTGACATTTTTAAACAATTCATCGTGCTACTTGGCAAAGACTCCCTTAAAATTACTGCAGCAAACCTTCTGCATTGTTCCTATCCCTCCTAGAGCTCCCACAGCCGCAGAAGTCCTGAAACTGTCCCAAAGACTACCCATTGGATGAATTAAAAAACCACAACAGTTTGAATGAAAATGAAAACATTACACATCAGAATGCATAGAATGAACAGCACTTAGAGGGAACTGATAGACATCCGTAAAATGTAGAGGGCCACAGCAAAGGAGGCTATGAAGGCGTAGACGTAACATAGGTGGAGAAGAGCAAGTGCTGCCCCAAAACCCATGTGAAGAGCACGAAAGATGTGATCAACTGTGTCAAAGGTTTTGAGACATTAATTAAAATGTGAGCTGACAATCATTGGTTGGGCAACATGGAGATCATTGGTAAACTAGGAATAACAGTGGTGAAAGGCTGAGTGGGTTCAAGACAAAGGGACATCTTATATAAAAATTATCAAATGAATCCAGATCATAAGACATCCCCTAAAACAAATGGCCTCAATTCTTTTATGAAAGACACTTTCATGAAAGACAAAAAATGGCAACAACAAAGAAAGTGAGATATTTCTAAATTACAGGAGAACACAGACATGACAAATGCAAGCAGGATCTATGACTGAATCTTGAATTTAAAAAAAAAAAATAGCCATCAGGGATATTATAGGGGACAACTGAAGAAATTTGTATATGATCTATATGTTAGATAACATCAACATAAAAATATTAATAAAATGTAGGGAAAATAGACAGTAAATACAGGCAATTCTTTTGAAAAATTCTACTATCATGTTGGGCACAGAAATGTTAACATAAAGTAAGAGAAAAAACAATGCCTTACCATCAAACAAATATGGGTGATCCACACACTTTCGAAGCTGGGATAAGACATTCTGAAGTTTAACTTTCTTTGCCATCTCATTTCCAAATGCATCTGGAATTTTTAAAGAGAGAGAAACAGAGATGAATTACTGAACAACAACAAAAAAGAAACCTTCTAAGTTTCCATAAATAATTTTACTTTTTTTTAATCTTTATTGTTCAGATTATTAGTTGTTCCTCTTTTTTTCCCCCCATAGCTCCCCTCCAACTGGTTCCCACCCCACCCCACCCCATGCCCTTACCACCCCCCACTGTCATCCATAGGTGTACGATTTTTGTCCAGTCTCTTCCCGCAACCCCCACACCTCTTTCCCCCACTCCCTTTCTATGCCCCTGATTCTATTATATTCACCAGTTTATTCTGTTCATCAGATTTTTTATTCACTTGATTTTTAGATTCACTTGTTGATAGGCATGTATTTGTTGTCATTTTGTTGTTCATAATTTTTATCTTTACCTTTTTCTTCTTCTTCCTCTTCTTAAAGAATACTCTTCAGCATTTCATATAATCCTGGTTTGGTGGTGATGAACTTCTTTAGCTTTTTCTTGTCTGTGAAGCTCTTTATCTGACCTTCAATTCTAAATGATAGCTTTGCTGGGTAGAGTAATCTTGGTTGTAGGTTCTTGCTGTTCATCACTTTGAATATTTCTTGCCACTCCCATCTGGCCTGCATAGTTTCTGTTGAGAAATCAGCTGACAATCGTATGGGTGCTCCCTTGTAGGTAATTAACTGTTTTTCTCCTGCTGCTTTTAATATTCTCTGTCTTTTGCTCTTGGCATTTTAATTATGATGTGTCTTGATGTGGTCCTCTTTGGATTCCTTTTGTTTGGGGTTCTGTGTGCTTCCTGGACTTGTAAGTCTATTTCTTTCACCAGGTGGGGGAAGTTTTCCGTCATTATTTCTTCAAATAGGTTTTCAGTATCTTGCTCTCTCTCTTCTTCTGGCACCCCCATAATTCAGATGTTGGTATGCTTGAAGTCATCCCAGAGGCTCCTTACACTATCTTCATATTTTTGGATTCTTTTTGCTTTTTGCTTTTCCGGTTGGGTGTTTTTTAGTTCTTCATATTTCAAATCTTTGACTTGATCCTTGCGATCCTCTAGTCTGCTGTTGGATCTCTGTATATTATTTTTTATTTCAGTCAGTGTATGCTTAATTTCTAGTTGGTCCTTTTTCATATCCTCGAGGGTCTCGCTAAATTTATTGGCCTTTTCTAGAAAATTCTTGAAAAACCTTATAACCGTGGTTTTGAACTCTATGTCCAGTAGTTTGCTTTCCTCCATTTCTTTCATTTGTGACCTGTTTCTTTGTCTCCGCATTTTGGTTGCTTCCCTGAGTTGGTAGGGTAGCTTTGTGTGGTAGGTGTCCTATAAGGCCCAGTGGCTCAGCCTCCCCAGTTACCTGAGGTGGACACTCTTGGTACACCCCTTTGTGTGCTGTGTGCACAGTCTTGTTGTAGTAAAGCCTTGGTTGTTGTTGATATCACTGGGAGGAATTGACCTCCAGGCCAATTGGCTGTGAGGATTAGCTGTGTCTACGATGGGAGAACTTCTCTGCTGGAGACACCCTTATGAGGCAAGACTTGCTTCAGTGGGGCTTTGGTGCTCATTGAGTCTGCCCTGAGTGTGTCCCTTATGGATCTGAGGAGTTGTAATCTGGATGTTCCTATGCTGACCCCTGGGTACACTGGCTCTTGGATCTCCAAGGAGGTGCTAATTTAGCCTCTGCCTGAGGCCACCCAGTAGGAGCTACAGAGAGATCTGCAGATTCCTCTTCTTTGTTTGGGTTTTGGAGGTGCCCAGATGAGGCCCAGCTGAGAAGCAATGCAAGCTGCTGTGGGGCCCTGGGCCTTCTTTTGGATGTTCTGGGTCTCTCTGACTCAGCTGCAGTTTGTCAGGTAAGTTTAGATTTCAAAGGACCAGACCATTCATATGCAAAAGCCTCTGCGCACAGATGGGGTGGGGCGGAGTCTCAGAGCAGAGCAAACAGCAATGGCTTCCCTTCAGCCCTGCCCTAAGAGGCCCCTGGGTCTGTGTCCCGTGGTAATCGCTGCAAGCACCTCTGAGAGAAAGCCACCCTCGAGTTCCGCCCACTGCCAGACAGTCCAGTTTCTCCCCTTATGAATCTGGGTCCACAGAGTCTCGCCGAAACTGGAGTTCAGGGCAGTCGGGAGCTTGTGTCTCCCTCCAGCTTGAAAAAGCCAGCCTTGTACTCAGTTGCCAGCCCTCTTCGCGCACGCACGCCTCCGTACCTCTGCCTTCAGCACCTCCTCTGAGTCTCAGTGTGCTTTTCTCTTTCCTTCTAGTTGTAGAATTTCCCCTCAGCCAGTCTTCCTGTGGTTCTGGATGATGTCCATTTTGTCTTTTAGTTGTAGTTTTGAAGTTGTTGTGCGAGGTGGCAGGTTCAGGTGTTTACCTATGCCACCATCTTGGTTTCTCTCCAATCTTACTCGTTTTAATAATATTTCAAACCTATATTAATCTCCCAAATTCCATTGAATCACATTAAGAACAGCACGTCCATAGGAAGTCTCCTTAACCATCATTTTGTTTTATGAAGGACACTAACTCAGGAGGACTGTTATTCTTTTGTAAATTCTAAATTTCCCTCTTTAACTGCTGTTCTGGAGCCAAGGGACAAAAAAAAAAAAAAATACAAACTGAGAGATTGTTCCACTCCTATCTCTCCCTTTCATTCACAATTCCCCCCAGTGAATTTGATTCAACAAAAACATTCTGAAATGTAAATATCTAAGAGGGTGGGAAAATTAAAGGCATGACTGGAATACCTACAAGTGTTTGCAATAAGGAAAACTGAGTGTGGGAGAGGTGGGGGAGGACATTTCACAACTGCGACAGCCAATCAAGTCTGAGTTATACTGAAGATACTCAACCAGTTTCACTGTAGCTGATCTGAATATATTCAAAATACAAAATTCCAGCCCATAGCCTTGCTGTACAAAATGAGTGTGATTATAAAATATTTCCCTGCATGAAGACCAAACAGGTAAGTGCCCTCTGATTACCTAGGTCTTTCATCAAAATAGCCTTGTAGTATTTTTTCTGCAGTGCTGACATGCCATGGTATATCACTACTTCTGTCTTCTTAGGAAGATCCGTAGCTACCTCAGATTTCACTCGCCTCAGCAGAAATGGCTGCAAGAGTTTGTGTAGTTCATTTGCTGTGTAAGAAAAAAACACACAAGAAGTGTGGGATAGAAGTAAGACCAATTACTAGAGAACATACAGCAATTTATTTTTCTCATTTTCATGCCAATTCTGCATTCTAAGCCAATATGGTAATTTTTCAGTGTTTCTTCCTTCATTGGGTTCTTTCCAATTCCTTCTGAAATCATTACTAGCTCTTAACTCAAGAACTGGGAGTACCCAAAGAACTTGATTCTTACTGATAATCTCATTGATCAGCACATCTGAGAAATGTACAGGCCAAGTAAGTAATATTTCCCCATTTTTAGAATGAAGTGAGGCCAGAAAAATTAAGCATCTTATCCAAGGTCACATAGCTAGATGCTACTGTTGCTTACTTCTTCTGACGTCAACTCCCTTGTTCTTCCCCTAAGTGTGGTAAACTTCAAAATTAGCCAAAATTGGCATTACACTGCATGTATAGTTGCCACATACAGCAAATAAGAATACAAGACTCCAGTTAAATTTGAATTTCAGGTGATTTTTTAATACAAGTATGTCCCATGTATTATTTGACTAGGTGTCATATATTTTATCTCGCAACCCTAAACATGAGCAACCAACATCAGAGCAGGTTCCCCAAGGAATCTTCAGCCTGAAGTGTGGGGATTTTTGTATGAGAAGCCTTTCCAATTCATACTCACTGAGTACATTCATACCCACTAGTAGAACGCCTACCATTTGTTTTGAACAATCAGCCTGGGATATCATCATAGGGATATACAGATAATTCTATGAGGCAGAGGTGCACAGATGAGAGAGGAAGAAGCCCACAACAGGCAACTGTATGAATGAGGAAGGCTTCCTCGTTCACTTCCACCACACATCCATCCCAGACCTTTGGTTTCGGTGCAATGTTGATAGAAGAGCCAGTGTTGTGGAATGCTGAACAGCAGTTTAGGGCTATCGCACCCAAATACTTTTCTGCCTCAGGAAGCAGCACAGAAAGTTAACGAGTCCTTATAGAAATTACATGTCAAAGTCTGAAAATTAGCAGACACTTTCTATTTCTTCCAAAATTTACCCAGAGAAACCCTCTTGTAGAATCATGTAACAAATAAGAGAGTCATGAATAGCAGACAACTGGGAACAACATGAGAAATCTACCAACATCTGATTTTTTGTGTGTGGCTCTTTATCTTCCTGGAAGGTATCCTCTGGTTACTGATTCTTTCTTTTCTATCTATAACCTATTTGCACGAGGCCAGTTTCTGGGTCCAGACCTCTAGGGAACAATTTGTCAGAAGGGCACTTGCCTGACTCAGACTCTTTCTCAATATTCTGGTAACGCTGAACAAAATCTTCCACCTGCTCCTGGGAAAAGAGATCAGGCTCCACAAAACTGAGGAGGGAGTAGAGCTCTTGGAGGCTGTTCTGGATGGGAGTACCGGTCAGCAGGAGATTGAAGACTACTGAGAACTCAAATACATAAAGAAATAAAGTAAAAAATCTGTAACATTGGAAAGCAAGGCAGAGTTAGCCATCACAACCTTTACCCATATAAACAGAGATATGATTTAATGGAATGACCACAGGGACATGAAAACAAAAAGCTCAGGTTCTAGTTGCATACTATCTGTTTGACGTAGGAAATAACACCTCTTCAGTTTCAACTACTAAAAGGGGATAATAATTGTGATGGAGATACCATTGTAAGAATGTAAATAAAATCACTTTGTGAACTCTGAAGTACTACATGAGTATTCAACATGGTCATTATTATTCCATGTATGTGGGGATTCAAGCTATATTATCACCTATGTGGGGGAGTCCACTGAGGCATCAGAGGTACATAGCATATATTCATGCAGTTTGAGAAGCCCAAAGTTATAGCAGCAGGCCCCATTGCTATAAGCACAAACAAATCTATACTAAAAGAATGTCCCTTTTTTATATATTTTTATTGATTTCAGAGGGGAAGGGAGAGGGAGAGATAGAAACATCAATGATGAGAGAGAATCATCGATTGGCTGCCTCCTGCACAACCCACAATGGGATCAAGCCCACAACCCGGGCATGTGCCCTTGACCGGAATCGAACCTGGGACCCCTCAGTCCACAGGCCAACACTATCCACTGAGCCAAACTGGCTGAGGCTAAAAGAATCCTATATAATAAAAGGGTAATATGCAAATTGACCTTAATTGTGGAACTACCGGGAATGACTGGTCACTATGATGTGCACTGACCACCAGGGGGCAGACGCTCAACACAGGAGCTGCCCCCTGGTGGTCAGTGCGCTTCCACAGGGGGAGCACTGCTCAGCCAGAAGCCAGCTCATGGCTGGCCAGTGCAGAGGTGGTGGCGGGAGCCACTCCCGCCTCCACTGCAGCATTAAGGATGTTCGACTAATGGCTTAGGCCTGCTCCCCCAAGGGCTCCTGGGCTGCCAGAGAAATGTCTGACTGCCAGCTTAGGCCTGATTCCCCCAGGGAGTGGGCCTAAGCTGGCAGGTGGACATCCCAAGGGGTCCTGGACTCCGAGAGGGCACAGGCTGGGCTGAGGGACCCTCCAAATGCACGAATTTTCATGCACCGGGCCTCCAGTGTCCTTTTATAAAACTTTACAGTGCATCACATGTAACACATCAAGACTTCGGGACATTTCTAGACACAGGGTCATATACAGCCAAAATGCAAAAAAAGTCTTTCCATTTTGAGCAAAGATGATAACACCAAGAATAAGTGACTAATGAAGTAAAAGTTTAGGAAAAACAGCAATAGACCTGATGGTCAAGCAAAAAACACCCTTGGACCTCACATTACCAAGAACATACACCATTTGAATTAAATAGTACAGCAAAATGGGATAGCCATATCCTATGTATGTGTATTGTTTTAATTTTTAAAATAGGTTATTATGCAAATATATGTTTGGATATATATATATATACATATAATATATATATATAACATATATATATATATATATATAGCAAAGGATATAGTAGTAATAAATACCAAATGTTAATAAATACAGAGGACTAGAATATTTGGGGGTTTTTACTTTCATCTTGTCTTCATATATTTTGATTTGGGAGAAAGTCATAAGAAGATACTGTTGTGTCATAAGAAAAGGTAATAGATAAATTAACACAATCAATTAAAACTGACTTGAGCCCTAACCGGTTTGGCTCAGTGGATAGAGTGTTGGCCTGCAAACTGAAGGGTCCCAGGTTCGATTCTGGTCAGGGGCGTATGCCTTGGTTGCGGGCACATCCCCAGTGGGAGGTGTGCAGGAGGCAGCTGATCGATGTTTCTCTCTCGTCGATGTTTCTAGCTCTCTATCACTCTCCCTTTCTCTCTGTAAAAAATCAATAAAAATATTTTTAAAAAAAACTGACTTGAATATGTTTTCCTTTTTTTGGTAATTTTTTTTTTGTGTGTGTGTGTGTGTTTTTCTAAAAACAGCACCCTAGAAAGGGAGGAGTTACAATAGTGCCCTCTTATGGACATTCTAAGAACAGCACCCTAGTAAGGAATTCTGCCAGTCTGTGAAGAAATCCCTATTGATAGACCTAGAAGGCTCTCTTCCTGCAGGAAAAAGTTGCAATAGTGCTGTCTTGTGGACATTCTTAGAACAGCACCCTAGTAATGAATTCTACCAATCTGAAAACACACTATTTTTATTTATTTTTTAAAATATATTTTTATTGATTTCAGAGAGGAAGGACTAGGGAAAGAGAGATAGAAACATCAATGATGAGACTCATTTATCGGCTGCCTCCTTCACGGCACTGGGGATGGAGTCTGCAAGCTGGGCATGTGCCCTTGACTGGAATCGAACCCGGGACCCTTCAGTCCACAGGTTGATGCACTATCCACTGAGCCACACCAGCTAGGGCACAACACTATTTTTTTAAAAATCTTTACTGTCGCCAGGCCAAGGCAGCTCAGTGGTTGAGTGTCGACTTATGAACCAGGAGGTGTCAGTTCAATTCAAAGTCAGGGCACATGCCCGGGTTGTGGGCTCGATTCCAGTAGGGGGTGTGCAGGAGGCAGCTAATCAATGATTCTCTTTCATCATTGATGTTTCTATCTCTCTCCCCCGACTTCTTCTCTGAAATCAATTAAAAAAAAAATACTTATTGTTGAAAGTATTACACATGTCCCCTTTTTTTCCCCCATTGACCCGCTCCAGCCCGCCCCCTCCCCCCCACTCCCGGCCTTCACTACCCCATTGTCTGTGCCCATGGGTTATGCGTAAGTGCATATAAGTTCTCTGGTTGGTCACCTCCCACCCACCCACCCTCCCCAGGCTTCCTTCCGAGATATTGTTTCTTTTTATAATGTCTAATAGTGTCTACCCATTCATGCCTGATCTACTTTTAGGGCAAAGTTTTCATAATATTTCAAGTATGGGAACTGGCCAAAAATAAGTTTCCAATAACCAGATCAGATTTTTGCAATGTGTGTTCACCAGGCAAAAAAATGAGATGACCTAAGAGATATGAGGTCACAAAACCAAGGCTGTTGGTCACTACAATCAACTTACACTATCACATAAGTTAACATTTTTATTTAAAGTAATGTCTGTTTTGACATCAAAACTTCTAAATGGGTAAAAAACAATCCAGAGACAATTCATTTGTGTACATATATATATATATTGTTAATCCTCTCACCCAAGAATATTTTTCCATTTATTTTTTTTTTTTAAAGAGTGTGGACGAGAGGGGGAGAGACCGAGAGAGAGAAACATGGATGTGGGAGAGACACACAGATTGGTTGCCTCCTGCACGCACCCTGACCAGGGCCAGAATCAAGCCTGCAACCAAGGTACGTGCCTTTGATTGAAATTAAACCCACAACCTTCAGTCCCTGGGCCAATGCTCTAACCACTGCACAACTGGCTAGGGCAGTGGTGGGCAAACTCTAATTAGTCAACAGAGCCAAATATCAACAGTACAATGATTGAAATTTCTTTTGAGAGCCAAATTTTTTAAACTTAAACTTCTTCTAACGCCACTTCTTCAAAATAGACTTGCCCAGGCCGTGATATTTTGTGGAAGAGCCACACTCAAGGGGCCAAATAGCCGCATGTGGCTCGCGAGCCGCGGTTTGCCGACCACTGGGCTAGGGCTATGTATAATATTTTGTAAACTTTTTGTGGAAAATATTTTACAAATATTTTCCATGTTATTAAATATCCTCCTACATAATTTTTCATGGTAACCTTACTTTGT
The DNA here is from genome assembly GCF_963455305.1 of Plecotus auritus. Taxonomy (NCBI): domain Eukaryota; kingdom Metazoa; phylum Chordata; class Mammalia; order Chiroptera; family Vespertilionidae; genus Plecotus; species Plecotus auritus. The sequence continues at coordinate 27,994,443 of NC_137778.1, forward strand.
AAATGTAGTATATGAATATAGCATAAATTATATAATCAATTATGTTTCACATTTAGGTTGCTTCCAACTTTTTTAAACAAGCTGAAAACAGTATTAGGAAGGAGAATAAAGGCAGTAACCTCCCCACCTCTCAGCCCAATCAGTACTAGTAAATGTATTTTTTCAACCAATGAGTAAACTGCAATTTAAACCTCACCTAAAAAGAATGCATGATGACAGAGAACAAATTCCTTACTTAATCGCTCTGAGGCCAGCCACAGAACTTAAGTTTCCCCACTCCAAACCTCGTGTTCTTTTACTATACCTGCTTTTCTTCTCCCCTTGAAAATCAGTAAACTAACTTGGTAGTTTATGAAACAGTCTCTTATAAGATTAGGCACCAGCACATGTAAACCTCTTGGGGAAGAAAGACACTGTTACAAGTCCCTAAAAAGAAGGCAAAGGACAATAAAGCAGAAAGGAACTCACCACAGGATAGCAATCTTGTGATTGAGCTAATAATGGATAGTGGCCACATCTGCATGAAAATGCTAAAAACTGTAACTTTTAGCCAATAAGTATAAAATCCAGACTTCTCTTCAAATGTCCTCTAAATTTATTAACTGATTACAGGACAGGGACCAAACCTCAATGATGGTCACAGAAATTCACACATGTGGTCTCATGAATGAACAAGCCTTTACTTGATTAAGGAGAAGGACACTTCATATGTACAAACTGTTCCACTGTATTCTCAGGAGATATGGCAAACCTCGGGCTATAATAACATTTCTCATCTACTTTGCCAGAATGATGTCAGAGATCAAGAGAAGGAAATGAGGTCAAGGGTGTCATACTCAAAAGTATGACTAAGACAAGAAAGACTGAAGGTAATATTCAATGGCATGAAATCAGTCTCTTTGTGACTCTGTGAACTGCTAAATTTTTTAACAGGTATATGGGGAAGGGGGTACAATATATCAGATATATCTGCTATTGCAGACAGAAGAATTATAATAAACTTTTTTAAAGAAATTGACCCTTTAAAGAGAGAGTTGAAACATTTCCAAAAATACAATGTATTTTATTGGTGTAGAAACTTATTCACTGGATAACCAAATTTTTGAAAACATCTCCTTTGTAAAAGACTAGAGGAAGAAGTTAGGCCATATTAAGTACCTGCTTGTCACCCACAAAATGTTCATTCAGCTCTTCAGGAATGTGACTGAAAAAACGTTTCAACTTAATTGGCTCTATGCAAGCCTAAACTAATGTTTTTTATAAGGAAGTTATATTAAAAACTAAAACTATCCTGTGAGTTTACCTCTGAAAGTGTCTTATGCAGCAAGGAGCTTTGATTTTTCAACCTGTGAGCTTCATCCACAACAAGAACACTCCAATGGAAGCTGTGAGAGAAAAATCCAAGCTTTCAGTTTTGTGTAACTCAAACACGTATCTCACATTCAAAAGTCTTACTACACAACTGTGAGTATTGTTGGGAAGATGAATATTAATCCCATTCTATTAGAACACACTCAAATTGCCTTCTTATCTAAGAGACTACTGTGTACCTGTGACAATATCCAGATAAGGTACTTAAATAAAAGGAATTTTTCCCAAGATAGGAAAGAGCCAGAGACAGAAAACAAAAAATGAAGCATTTAGGACCACCTACTGTGTGCCAGACACTGAGCTTGGCTCTTTATGTATGTTATTTAATCTACCAGAATAGGGTGAGTACAGCAAACCCTCGATTTTGCAGACCCTGATTTAATGGACTTCGGATTTAACGGACAGAATTTCCAGTCCGTATGTCATATGTGAAAATTAACACCTTGTTAATTTTAAAATGCTTTTAACCAAGATTTGCTTATAATTAAATTAACAGGGGTTTGGTTTTTTTTGTTTTGTTTTGTTACTAATTCACTGTTATTATTAACAAATTTTAGTGAATAGGCCATGTGTTGGGGAAAAAACACTGCAGTAATTTTGCCGACATAAATAAATATTACATATCTACAACTATAGTCTACATATTTAAATCCAAGAGTCACCACTCGCAAACAATGTTCAGGGAATGATTAGCATGTGATCACATGCACAGTAATTGGTTCTGTTGTCTCCTGGCGTGACTCTACAGCAGTTTTAATGAAGTTCCGACATGTACTAAGCCACACCTCAACCGTGTGCATTTGTTTACTTGTGGTGGCTGGTGAATACACACATTTACCAGACCTATTCAGTATAAATTTAAAATTACAATAATTTTATAGAAAACTTTTCTGTGAACTCAAACTTTTCATACATACTTAATTTTAAGTACACAGAATGTGTCAAATAAGTAAAAACAGATAAATGAACTGATTTGTCAATTTTTTATCATACGCATTTGGAAAACCTACTTTATTATATAACAGACTTTCAGCATTAAGGGACAACCCCCCCTCCCCCGCCCAAATTATTCCATTATATTGAGGTTTTACTATAGACATTATTGTGCTCATTTTACCAACAAGGAGACTGAAAGCTCAGAAAGACTAGGTGACTTGGTCAAGGTCATAGAGGTATTATGAGGCAGAGCTGAGATTCAGACTGAGAAGAAAACCGACAATGGTGTCACAATAGCTAAAAAAATATGATGTTAAAATGAGGAAGTGGTGAATAGGACCAAGTGTTATAGATGTCTGGAAGATACATCCACTGGGTTGTTAAAATGGAAGCCACTGGCTGCCAGAGCATGTTTTGTAGCATAGTATGTTATAACAATTTCTCAAGAGGTTTCATTCAAACACTTCTGGGAAGCTGCTCACCCCACAACCCCCCAAACAATTCAAAATATATTTTTTTAATGTATGTCTGTGTATGTTTCCAGCTGCATTATTTAAAATAGAAAAAAATCATAATAGGTCCAATTATAGGTTATAAAATATTATACAGCATTTTAAATAATAAAGATGATTATGTTGCAATAAGATAGCTATCAAATAGATGGTAATATCCCTATATGACAACCAAAAAAGATATAAATATATCTTTTCACAAATGTGTAAACCACCCAAAAGACAATAAAGTGTAAGTTATAAGATTTTTTAACTCTTTATTTTGTTTGTAAACATTCGGTAATTCCATTACATTAATTTATACTTAAAAAAACTAAATGTATATACAAGTAAAACAGAATATTGGAAAGATAGTGGGCATGGAAATAAAAATCCCTAAAAAATTAGAAAAAGATCTTGAGCAGAGGTTGGCCTTACAAAGAGGAAGCTCTCTTCCTCTGAGACTACAGTGAAAAATCAAGAAAAGGGTACAGAGACACCTAGTTCCATTCACTTTCTGAGAGTGGTCCAGGTGGAGAGAGACTGGGGGTCCAAAGAGAACACAGGAATTGGGATCATTCCCACTGGAAAAGATGAGCAAGGGATGCATTTAAGGACTACCAGGAACAAAGTCTAGCTGCCGTTGGACACTGGTCATAGATAAGGTGTGAAAGTGGCCACAGTACAATAAAGCTGTGTGCCTGACTGAATTAGCATTCAAAACAGATTAGGTCCTATTCCCTTGTGAAGAACCAGATATTTAGGTTTTTACACGCAGCAAGCAGGCATCCAATAAAAGCTTGTTCAGTGCAACAGGCTACAGGGAGATGGGTTTGGGTTCAGTAAAAGGAAGTAGGTAAAGGCACTCATCAAAAGACACTCTGAACGATGCTCCGTGGAAAGGAAGAGGTGGAGGAAATTCTAGCACTCAAAGATTGTATAAGTCTGTTGCCTATCATAAAAAATTTTTCCTATTTTTCTTATTGTTACATGCACAGTCTTAACTCCCCATAATAAACCTCGTTAGGGCAGAGATTACATTACACTTCCCACGTATTCTCAGAGTATGCAATATAGTAACACACAGTGTACCCTTGCCAAATACAGGGTGGGGCAAAAGTCGGTTTACAGTTGTTTTCATAGAAAATAATGCAATAATTAGTAAATAAGAATGTAAGAATAAACTGTGTCTCGTGTACCTACAATTGTAAACCTACTTTTGCCCACTCCTGTTATCAAAAGAACCTATCTGTGTTTTGGGGATTCATACTATGAGTCAACATTACAAATGCCCCTTCATTTACTTAGGTTCTTCAATTCACCTGGAATGGATTCAAGACAGATAATCTGACGTAGAAAGATTGTATTTCTGCTGAACAATGTGAAACTCCAGTGTACCTAGATCCTTTGAGAAGCACACTTAAAAGAAAGCTCCACAGCACTAGTGCTGGGTCTGGGTGTCTAGCTCTTGTTTAATGTATATTGTAACTGTTATCTACAATTTACTAGTGGAAAGGTTACCTAATCTCATTTCCTCAGCTATCAAATAGATGGTAATATCCCTTTTAGGGTTGTCATGAGGACTAAATAGGATAATTTATATAAAGTACTGAATAACATTTATGCCTCAATCTTTTCATTGTTTGAGATGCCCCGTACATTGCCTTGTATTATGGATATCTATGTATTTTTTTTTAAATACATTTTATTGATTTTTTACAGAGAGGAAAGGAGAGGGATAGAGAGTTAGAAACATCGATGAGAGAGAAACATCGATCAGCTGCCTCCTGCACACCCCCTACTGGGGATGTGCCCGCAACCAAGGTACATGCTCTTGACCGGAATCGAACCTGGGACCCTTGAGTCCACAGACCGACGCTCTATCCACTGAGCCAAACCGGTTAGGGCAGATATCTATATATTTTTTATCCCTCTCCTGGAGTTAATGTCCTCTTAGGGTAGCTCTATGGCTTACCTTCCTGGTATTTCCTTTTTTTTTTTTCTTTTTTTTTTATTGTTTAAAATATTACATATATTAGTACATATATCTCCTTTTTTTCCCCCATTGACCTTCCGCCAGCCTTCCCTACGCCCTGTCACATGCCCTCATCCCACCGCCCCCGCTTCCTGGTATTTCTAATAACTCCCAGAACAGTATCATTCCAGAGGAGAAATCTTCAACAAATATTAAGTTGGATATTAATAAATAAACAAAAGAGAGGCAAAGCATATCCTCTCCTAAAGAAAAATAAGGTCATATGCTCACTTAAATGAAAAGTGAAACAAAATACTGGATGGAAGTCATTTTGAAATCTATGACTGAGCCTTTAGTATTTCAAAATAAGATGAAAAAAGAAATTCAACTCTAAAGAACCTGACTGAGAAATAACATTGAAAATACTTTTAAGCACTTTGAAAACAAAAGTTTCAGAATATTAAAGATGCAAATCCCCACCTAACCATGTCATAACTACACATGCAATGGAGAGTGCGAAACTCTGCCAACATATATTCTTTTCTTATTTACCTAAAGTCTAGCTCTTGTTTAATTTATATTGTAACTGTTATTTTGACCCTATACTGCAACATGTCAGCCTTATTATCAGGTGGTACTAAGAGTTAGATCTAAGTTTCCTGTACTTCATGAGCATATATGAAGCCTGAAAGCTAATTAATTAGAAGTGTTCTTAACACTCCCTTTCTAAAACGTTAATTTTGTAGGTTCAAATCAGTCACCTCCTATATTATAGGAAAATCTCCAAACAGCAGTCTTGAAGGTGTCTATGCAAGTTACAATTTAAAGAATCTACTATCTGTTAACCCCCTACCAGAAACACATTATTTCATTTAATCCTTACAACAGCCATCCAAGGTAAGAGAGTTAATCAACCCCATTTTACACATGAACAGTCTGAGGTTCATGGAGATTAAGTAACTAACCCAAGGACATACAATCTAGGGAGCTAGATGGTAGGACTCCTGCAATGCCTCCTATCCTATATAACAGGGGTCCTCAAACTTTTTAAACAGGGGGCCAGTTCACTGTCCCTCAGACCGTTGGAGGGCCAGACTATAGTTTAAAAAAAAAACTATGCCCCAGTGGGGGGTGTGCAGGAGGCAGCTGATGTTTCTAACTCTATATCCCTCTACCTTCCTGTCTGTAAAAAAAAAACTATGAACAAATTCCTATGCGCACTGCGGGCCTGGGACGAGTCGGCTGCTAAGCAGGACAGGCAAGCAGCACCCGGGGGGCCGGATAAATGTCCTCAGCAGGCCGCATGTGGCCTGCGGGCCATAGTTTGAGGACGCCTGCTATATAATAGAAGCATTGTATGCAAATTGTTCCCTCAATCGGGAGTTCTTCCAGGAGTTCGACCGGGCATGGGCCAGCTGGGGGAAGGGCGGGAGGCCCTGGCCAGCAGCCAGCAGCCGTTAGGGACCCTACCAGTGCACGAATTTCATGCACTGGGCCTCTAGTTTGTAAATAAGACTCATGGAAGACATACAGGAAAGAAGAAAAGACATGAGTATCATGATACATTTAACACAATTTCTGAAGAAACACAACATACTCACGATCTTAGAAATGCGGCATCTTTCAAAGAAATCTGAAAATTTAAGGAAAATACATTATAAAGGCTGGTACTAGTATAACTCTGAGATTAATAAGGTTAAGTCTTATTCACTCACTAAGTAAAACGAGTTATGAACATAATTTCTAAGTAGCACTATCTTAGACATGCAAAAGGGAGGCATGAGTAAGTCCTGCTTACAGTGACCTGGTCTTAGCATGAAGAACAAGGTCTTGAAAGAGACAGGAACTAAGTGTCCTCCATTCCCATCCTCAAGTAACAGAGACCATGCCTAAGCCCACAAACCCTTTCCCCTGCCTGCCTGTCTGCCTCCTATTCATCAATCAAGAAGCAGCTCAAGCCCTGGCCGGTTTAGCTCAGTGGATAGAGCGTCGGCCTGCAGACTGAAGGGTCCCAGGTTCGATTCAGGTCAAAGGCATGTACCTTGGTTGCAGGCACATCCCCAGTAGGGGGTGTGCAGGAGGCAGCTGATGGGTGTTCCTCTCTCATCGATGTTTCTAACTCTCTTATCCCTCTCCCTTCCTCTCTGTAAAAAAATCAATAAAATATATATTTTAAAAAAAAAAGAAGCAGCCGAAACCGGTTTGGCTCAGTGGATAGAGCGTCGGCCTGCAGACTGGGGGGTCCCGGGTTCGATTCCGGTCAAGGGCATGTACCTTGGTTGCGGGCACATCCCCAGTGGGAGGTGTGCAGGAGGCAGCTGATCGATGTTTCTCTCTCATCGATGTTTCTGGCTTTCTGTCCCTCTCCTTTCCTCTCTGTAAAAATATCAATAAACTATATAAAAAAAAAATTAAAAAAAAAAAAAAAAAGCAGCAGCTCAAGTGCCACCTCCCTGAGAAGCCTTCCCCTTCACTTCTTTGGTCACACCCCGGCACTGAGAATCTAATTGAAGTAGACTGTCCCAGAAAAATGTGTGGTCTCAAAAATCATTAAATATAATTCCAATGGAGTTTACAACTTCTAGGGCCCCAAGTTAGGAGTTCTTGCTGTAGAGGAACAAATGGGTACCTCGTAGGTAGTCAGCAACACATGAAAACATGGCTTCTGTTTTAGGTCTGGCTGCAGGTTGGCTCTTTCCTCTTTGTCACCTGTGTATGTTACACAGGAAAGACCTGGAGCAAATCTGAATCCAAGAAAAGAAGTAGATGAACACAAACAGAGCCATGGGAAAGGGCACGCCTATCTGGAAAAGTACATTTCATGGAAGGACTGCAGATGGGCAGGCTTCAGGATGCCCTGCAATCAGAAAGAGACCTGGGACTCTGCAATCCTATGTCGAGTAATGGGTAAGTTCTTGTGTAAATAGGTGGGAGGGTCTGATGAACATCTAAAAAAAGGGTCTTGTGCTAACTCTAAAAACAAAATATTTTTCCCATATTGGTTACTCCATATGTCACTATGAAAAAGATGGTTTCTCCTTTAGTTCAGCAAAATGTACTAAAAATGAGGACTGACCTTCAAATTGCCAAATAGTGACAATAACATGGGACCCTCCTCCCATCCAGATCCTCAGTCTTTATCTACATTACCTCAGGTTAGAGTTTTCTGGAAAAAAATACACTCACTGTTTAGGGCAATTTGTTGTTTTATCACACTTCACATATCACTCAGAAAAAAAACCTTAATCAATGCAAAAAATAAAATTTCAGCTACATCTGCTCTGTACCTTTCTATCTCTTCTTTCCAGTTGCTCAACACTGACAAGGGACATAGAATCAGAAATGGTCCTTCATCGTTTAATCTTCCTGCCAAGTAAATGAAGAGAGCAATAGTCTGAAACACAGAAAAAGAAGGCAGTTTTGATAACATTTCCATACTCAAACGACCACTTGGTTTACAAAAAATAATGTACACATTAGGAGAGTCATCCATTCCTAGAGTGAAATCATGTAAGCTTCAAAATAATTGCCAAAGAAATCTATGGCACTCAATTATATCAACAGTTAACAAGCAATGGTGCTCAATATTTATGCAATTGAACCTCTAGTAAAAAAAATATTAAAAAATTATATATATATATATATATATATATATATATATATATATATCAGGAAAGACCACAGAAATCAATGAAAACAATGCAAAGCATGTACAAGAGATCAGGAATACTCTGAACACATACAGCAAGTGTCAGGGTATGACTGTGAAAAGGACCAACCACGTGGTGGCCTCTGCTGCTTTCCAGGTTCTCTTTCCTCCCTAACTTGCTCCCTCCTGTCTGTATTGATAGAGCACCTTCTATTTGCTAGGCTACTATTCGGAGCTCTGGTATATAACAGTGAACAAAATAGATAAAACTACTAGCTCTCCTGGAATAGACATTCTAGTGTAAAAAAAAAAAAAAATTAAGTAATGCCTCATAAGCTTAAGTAGGGGTATAAAATGAAAATTTTTGTAAAGCCAATTAGGCCTACTAAAGGATATGGTTGTATACAATTTTGACTAGAAAAGTTTCTTTAGAAGACTGCTGTGATATACAGAGAAAATAGCTCTCTTTTATAAAACAAAAAGTCTGAGAAGCCTCCATCCCCAAATGCTAAACTGTTTCTGAAAAAAATCTATCCTAAGGATACAATCCAAAATACTGAGAAAGCAAATACCCAAAGGTGTTCACATTGAGGTTAATTTAAGTAGCACAACAAAAAAGGAACTCATCATTCCTCATCTTTAGGACATTTAAGTAAATTATGATCAATTCTCTTGAAGGAACATTAAGTAGCCAATAAAAATAATTATTGGGAAGAATAGAAATGGAAATGACAGTGTTAGATTACTAAAATACAAACTATAAGTGCACTATAATTTCAACCATTGTAAAACATACACTACTATTTATGGTTATGATTAGAGTTCTGTGGTTATGGTTTGGTGGGGTTTTTTTTTAACTGAAATTACATTAATTTTTTAATAGAAGTAATTTTCTTCTTTAATTACCTATCACTTTCCAATCCAGATTGTGCTCAGAAAAATCATCCAATAAATAAGTACTTATTGGATTAAAACCACTCTGTCTAGCTTTTGCTGAGGATACTATCTCTAGACTATGTCCTACCATTACATGTCCAGGGCATTTTGGAAAACACAGGGTATTTCTTCTGCACTTCTCTAACATGCTAGAAAAATGACAAGTGGCCCTCTACTCACTGAGGAAGGGAAATTAATATTAGAAGTGATCCAGCTAACTTAATTCGTTAGAGTATTGCTAAGGAAGACAGAAACAATTTGATCCCTGAGACAGGTATATTTGCTTTACAGGAGAAAAACCCTGCCCAGTAACTAAAATAGGGTAGTGATGAAGCACCCATCTTATATAAAAACTGCTGTTTGAAATTTTAACCCTGCTATTTTGGCTTCTGTAAATGCTTGCTTGCTTAAATAATAAGGAAAGTAAGACTACTCCCATTCCAGAGAGGCCCTGGTCTATGCCCCAGACAGAGTTGTCAGTGCTGACACCAGGCCAGGCCTTGAGATATGGTCTCATGGCCCCTTCCCAGCACGTAGGCCTTCTTTCCAAGAAGGCCCGGAAGTCTCATTCCAAATTTGGGAGACAAAAGAGCTAGGAAAAGTATAAATAGAAAAGGTTTCCTCCATGTGGGGGGGTGAGGGGTGCCAGAATTTGAAAGGCAAATTTTTCTGGCCCTGCCCTTAATAAAATGTAACTCCCTTTCTCTAAGCATGGCTTGGTTTTTTTCCGGTCTTCTGTAACAGTGACACAGTTCAAAACTGTCCCGATTAGAAAAGTCAGCTCCAACGTCAGAATCTCTAAATAAAGGTTCAGGCATTTCACCACCTAATATAAAAATGCATACCAGTAACTAAAGATAGTAATAGAGTTGTAAGAAGGTATTTCAGTGAAGGTTAAGACCACCCTACAATGTCAGTGGAGACCAAGTGGGGAGCCAGTACTCTCACCCTCAACCAGAGGTTAAGTGACACACCTGGCACGTCTTACCCAGGCCCATCTCATCTCCCAGGATGCAGCCATTCTGACAATGGAAGCGCTGGGCTAGCCAGTTGACTCCCTCCAGTTGATAAGAGCGTAGGTTAATCCCTAGAAATAAAAAAACACAGCAAGTCCAAACAGCAAATATTTCAGCGCACACACACACACAGGCTATATTCTAAGACTTCAACTGAAGGATATGGCCTAAATTCCTATACCCCCAACATTACTGGCCATATCCTCTGTTGGGTAGTTACAAATATGTAAACATTTGCTGACTTCCAAACTGCTTTTTCAGCAGATTTAGTCACCATGATATCCAAAGCCCAGTTTTATGGGATCCACAAGACAGATAAGAAAGTCAACTTGGGCCTGACTCTCATGCCAGTGTCCATTCTAGGAAATGAGACTGCAATCCACATGGAGCTTCTGCTGTCTCTCTTCTCTCCCTTGGGGAAAGAATATACAATTTCAGAAAATAGCTACATCTTGGGAGAAGGGAAGACCCCAAGCATACTACTAACTATTAACAAAACTATAATCTTCTGGTTTGAATTCACGACCTTTAAAAAGAAACTAGGTCATGGGGTGGGGGGGGGGGGCAATGGTAAGATATGTACCCATATAATACCTTAATAAAAATTTGAAAAAAAATAAAAAATAAAAATAAAATAAAATAAATAAATAAATAAAAAGAAACTAGGTCATATATAATAATTGCAGAACATTTGGCAAAAAGTAAGTTCTTTTTATTAAGCACTAAATACCAGGGAGAGCAGTAAACACTTTATATAAGTTACCTCCTTTAATACTTAAAACAATCCCATGTAGTAGGTAATATCTCCACTTGGTAGGTTAGAAAATTCAACTAATCTTGCCGAAACCGGTTTGGCTCAGTGGATACAGCATCGGCCTGCGTACTGAAGGGTTCCGGGTTCGATTCCGGTCAAGGGCATGTACCTTGGTTGCGGGCACATCCCCAGTGGGAGGTATGCAGGAGGCAGCTGATCGATGTTTCTAGCTCTCTATCCCTCTCCCTTCCTCTCTGTAAAATATCAATAAAAATATATTCAAAAAAAAAATTCAACTAATCAAAGAAGACTAAAATGTGAAAGACTAAAATGGCTTCTGGGAAGATGGAGATTTTCTTTTCACCATTATTCCTGCTAATGCAACTAAAAATCCTGAAATGTTACAATAAAAAACAAACGTAAGTCAACTCTGAAGACTTGGAGGTGAAAATATTAACCACCCAGAAATGCCTGGACTTCTACCCCTAGCCTAGGAGATCATGAGCCCTCTCCAATACCACCCTCGAAAGTGGTGTCAGAGGAGGCCTTGTGGAGACTCGGGACCTTTATCATTGTCCAGAGGTAATGAGACTACCCTACAGTGTCAGTGGAGAGCCATACTCTCACCCTCATCAAGAGGTAAGGGAGCGCCCCCTCCCTATCCAGAGGCTGAAAGGTTTGTTCTTCGTTGACTTCAGGGAAGGAAGGGCTAGTAAGAGGGGCAGTTATGTGCGGTTGATGAACTGATAAAAGCTTGGATGCACATTTTAAAATACAGCAGCGGGGAGACGGGAGGGAAGGGAATTTGCCGGGGGGTAATTCTCCAAGAACTGCGCATGTACAGTAAACTAAGAAACCTGGAGCTGGGAGCCGAGTTCTGATAGTTTCACAGAACTAACGATTGAAACCCCAAGAACAGGCCTGCAAACCCACCGGCACAGAAACTGTAAACCCAAGCCCGGGGGCGTCAGGACATCCGCCGCTTCCTCAGAGGAAGGTCTTCCCATTAGGACAAGGCCTCACCAAGCTCTCCCTCCCCTGGGCCGCGCACCCCGGACCCCCTCTCCAGCTGCGTCCGCCAACCCCGCGCACTGCACCGGCAGGGCAATGGCCACCTGGCCCCAGGAGGGGCTCCTGTCCGCCCAGCCCCGCTGCTGGTGCGGGAAGGGAAGGGAAGGGAAGGTCCTGAGGTCCGCAGGAAAACAGCCCACAGGACGGTCCCCTCGCGGCGCCCGCACCGTCCGTGCGCGGGGTCCTGACCGGGGAGAAGCGAGTCCCGGCGAGTTGTCGGTCGGGCGGAAGTTCGCCCGGGGCCACTGACCTGTCAGGCCCCACTGCCTTAAGTCCTGCTCCTGCACACGCGCCCCCGCCCGCGCCGCCTCTGCTCGGCTCTGGGTCTGAAGGGTCTGTAAGAAGCCGGGCATGTCGCCCTGGCGGGTCGCGACGTCCGCGCGCTTCTCCATCCGCCCGGAGAGTTCCGCCGCGCGTCGCCCGCGTCGCCTCACGCGCTTCCTTCCCGACGCAAATGGGCCCACCCGCCGCCAGAGGGCGCGTCCAGCGCTGAGTTCCGGATGCGAGCGCGGTTCCGAGCGACCCTTCCGACTCCTCCGGGGTTCTCCGCAGCTGGGTGCACGCAGGGCCGCTGGATGCGCGCTCCTGTGCTTCTGGTTGTGCTTACGCGCGCTCTAAGCGACAGGCGGCCTGAAAACGCTCCCCCAGAGGTCAGCATGTGCTGGTCGTTCACTTACTCAGGTTGACTGCCCTCTGCCAGGTGCTCTGGGGCTGTAGAATTCAATAAGACCTCGTCCCTGCTGCCCTCCAGCGATTCACGGCGAGATTGTAAAGGCTTGAGTGCTTTCAGTTTACACTAATAATAAATTCGTTTCGGCCCTGATATCTTATTTACTTCCTGCTGATTGTAGGCCATAGTTAGGAACCCCTGAACGGTAGTAAAGTCACCAAAGCTTGTGCTACAATGGATTTCTCAAGTGAATTATGGGAAGTAAACTGAAGCAATGTGTTGTTAGATTAGGGGTCACCAAGACTCAATATTAGTTTTGAGTGGATTTATGATGTAGTAATTTATGATTAGTAGAGTACCACCAATACAAATATTATAATAACCAAGTAGCTGCATTTATTGATGCAGTTAGAGGCTCTGCCCTAAGGCCTTAACATGTGTTTATTTTCTCATTTAACCCTCATAATAACTCTATAAAAGTCCTATAATTGTCCCCACATTACAGATAAGGAAACTGTGAGTGGTAATTGGCAAAGCTGGAAAGGGAACCATGTTATTCTCTGGATAATGTCATTAGAATACTATTTTCACTTACATTAATCTTGATGCTTCTGTCTTCAGTGAACTCAGACTAAAGTTGCACTTCACCCCATCCTCGCCTACCCTCAAAATAAAAGGGAGAAATTAGTTGTGAGCTACAAAAGAAATGGCTTTGGGTTGATTTTTAAAACCTCAAAAACAAAGCACTGTTTTGTGAAGCTAATTTTGTGTCTTGAGTCATTTTGTAAATACTGATTGAGCACCTACCATGTGCCAAGTGCTCTTTCAGCACTGGAGACAGAGGCCACTAGTCACAAACTTAATTTAAGTAAATCAGATTAAGCTTATATTTTAAAAAGGAGGAGACAGGCAATAAACAAATGAAAACCAAGTAGTGATCCATGTTAAGAAAAAGAGAAACAGAGTCATATAATAGGGCTACACTGATTTCCTACTTTGGTGTTTTCTCAAAACCTTAAGATAGATTTTATATTCTTTACTGGCTTCTCTTAAGGGGCTTCTGTCCTAAGTGGCTGTTGTAAATGGATTATGAGTCCTGGTGTCTGAATTGGACTTACTTTCTCCCCTCAAGACTTTGTGGGTAGACATCTACTAAAGCACCAATATTAACCACCCACCACTCAAACAAACGGGTGTTTATTATTATCAACTTAACATACATTTGTTTTAGCATTATACTAGAGATGGGGTCCTAGCTGTAAGCTAAGTGTTCTGTTGGTATATTGAGTCTGGCATCTAAAATACAGCTAAGTGCCCGGTCAGTGTGGCTCAGTGTTTGAGCGTCGACCCATGAACCAGAGGATCACGGTTCAATTCCCAGTCAGGGCACATGCCTGGGTTGTGGGTTTGATCCCCAGTAGGGAGCATGCAGGAGGCAGCTGATTGATGATTCTCTCTCATCATTGATGTATGTGTCTCTCTCTCCCTCTCCCTTCCTCTCTCTAAAATCAATAAAAACGTATTTTAAAAAATAAGTAAATAAAAATAAAATACAGCTAAGAGAATTAGCTGAGAAACTCCAAGTCAGTTAGTGAGATGATGCCTATAAGAGTTTTATTTGGATGCTGTATGAAAAGAATATATAGAAAGGGACAAGGTAAAAGCAGGGAGACCCTGTAGGAGACTACTGTGGGAGTCTGGGCAAGAGATGATAGTTGTTGAGCCAACATAGTGGAGTGGAGGTTTGAGTAGTGGTCAAATATTAGATATATTGCTAAAAAAGAGCCTGTAAGATACTCTGATTGAGCATCTGAGAGAAGTAGAGAAATAAAGGATAATTTCAGGGATTTTACCTGAGCAAATAGTAGAATAGTTTCCATTTATGGATAAGGGAAGATGGAGAAAGAGGAGTTTTGAGGAACATCAAGAATTCATTTTTGGACAGAGTAGTTAATAAGTAATAAGTATCTAATAAGTTAAAAGTTATTAGATATCCAAGTAGAGATGGTGAATAATTAAATAGATTAATTTGAAGTTCAGGGGGAAAATATTTAAATATGGAAGTCATGATTATAGATGGACCTTAAACCTTTGTACTAGATGGTACACCCTAAGTGAGGACAGGAATTATAGAAGAGACAAAGCCTTGGACACTAAACTAATATTTAGAAGTCAAGAAAATAAGGAAGAACCAGCAGAAGAGACTAAGAGCAGCTTATGTGATAATATGAGAAGCAAGAGTGTGGTGTCCCTGAAGCCAAATGATGAGGAGTTACAAAAAGAAGGGAGTGGTGCCGAGAACCAATTCCAGCATGTAATAATTACAAGAGTTCCATCAAAAGGTTGATGGGACTTGGGAGGCTCAACAAACCTGAATAGGATTGTTAGCTGCCAGACAGCTCAGGGCATTTTATTGCCTCCTGTTGGCCAAACACCTGAACAGCTGTAGGCTATTCCCCAAACTGATAATGCTTCTGTATTCTACCCTTTGATACCTTACCCTTTGAAGTGTATATTTCCACCTTGCCTTAGGATAAATCGTGTGAATAAAAGCAGGGTCCTGAGTGAAGGAGGAGAGTCTTCAGTTCCTTTAGCTGAAGCTCCTCTGACCCCCAATGCCTTTCAAAATTATCTTTCATCTTTGGACTCCTTGAATCTACACATCAGCCCCTTTCCCCAGAATGCAGAACCCTTTGTAAAGCTGGGAAAAGAACCCCGGCAGAGTGGATTGTCTGTGTCAAATGTAAAGATAGGGTAGAGAAATAACCACTGGGTTGGGTAATATGATGGTCATTCACGACCTCAACAAGAACAATTTCTGTATATTGTGGAATAAAAAGCCTGATAGGAATGGATTTTTAAAAGAGAATAGGAGGAAAGAAAGTAGAGGCAGAATGTCTCACAACTCTTTCAAAAAGTTTTGCTATAAAAGGGAACAGCATACTGGGAGCAGTAACAGAAAGGGGATATAGAGCTAATGGGAGGTCTGGAGGACAGATGTGACTGCTGCCAGACCTGTCAGCTGGACCCAGGCCAGAACAGAGATTGCTTAACACACACACACCCCGCTTAGAAACTGTCTGATCATAATTGATATTAATTCTGCGCCTCCCCTGCCTCCCTCTACATGCTGGTCCCTGGTCATTGTCCTGACCAGAAGCATGTAATTTCCTGTATATGGTACCATTACTATCCCTCTTTTACCTTCTATAATTCTTGGATGCCTATCAAATGGTACAGAGACCTGTTTTGTCTTGTTGGCCACCCAAGACACACCTCATATGTAAGTCTCCCTTCATAAACTCTACCACTTATGAAACTGGAGTGGCTGGCCTCTTTCCTCAGTTTTTCCACGCCCTCTGCTTATGGAGGTAGTTTTTACATTCTTGGGAATTTTCCCTGGGTCTGCATGTACTAACAGGAGGATTATATGGTTTCCACATCATTGATATTAGAGCATGTTGAATGCTCATACGAACAGTCCAGTAGAGAGAAAAACTGGTGCTGCAGGAGTGCTGCCCTTGGGTGAGCAGAGGTGTGACCAATGCACAAGTGGAGGGGTTGGCCTACGTAGGAGTACAGACAGTCACGCACTAGAACATGTAGAGGACAGAGTTGGTGGTGAGTGTAAGTATGTGGAAGATCTCTTCTCATTGTTTTAGTTGTCTAAGTGAAATAAGAAACAAGGTCATGCCCTAGCCAGTTTGGCTCACTGGATAGAGCGTCAGCCTGTGGACTGAAGAGTCCCAGGTTCGATTCCAGTCAAGGGCATGTACCTTGGTTGCAGGCACATCCCCAGTAGGGGGTGTGCAGGAGGCAACTGATCTGATCGATGCTTCTCTCTCATCAATGTTTCTAACTCTTTATCCCTCTTCTTCCTCTCTGTAAAAAATCAATAGAATATATTTTTTTTTAAAAAAAAAGAAAGAAACAAGGTCATCAGATGAGCTTGAGGAAGGAGAAGGAGTTTTTGGAGGTTCGGGGAGAGAAAGGTGTGAAATAGCTGTCTGGGGAAGGGGGAGAGTGAAATGATTAGAGAAATATGGTAGCATTGCCAAGCAGCAGCAAGGGACACTTGAAGTTTATGGTCAGGAGACCAGTAAGCATGGTGTGTGTTAGGTGCAGGAGGGGAATAGTTAGAGAACTGGATCTCACCAGGGTTGGATTTTTGCTAGATGAGTACAGCAGAGAGTGATTACACTGACCATATATCCAGTGTCTAGAACAGAAGTGAACAGGACAGGTAAGGTCCCTGCATTTATGGAGGTTAGATTCTAGTGATGGAGACAGACAAAAAGGAAGGGGCTAAAAAATAAGTTATCAGTATTAGTATTAGTGCTAATAAGATAATAAAACAGTGTGATGAGCTTAAGAACAGGGCTGGGATGCAGCTCTTGATGAGTTGATAAACATGTCACTAAGAAAATGACATTTGAGCTAAGATCTGAATGATAATCAGGAAGAAGAGTGTTCAACACAGAGACTGGAAGGGTATAGACACTGAGGCAGAGTTAGCAAAGGAGTAATAGATTTTTCAATTGGTGAAGGTACACTTGAGGGGACTTGTCACTGATTGGATATAGGGCTGAGAGAAAGAGAAATGTTGAGATTGACTAGCAGAGCCTTGGATAACTGGGTGGATATTAATACCACCACTGAGACAGAGAATACAGGAGATAAAATATAATAATTTCACTGTTAGGATAGGTTGAATTTGTACCTAAACAGTGACTGGCACATAGTATGCACTCAGTACGTATTGTTGAATGTTTGAATGAGGTGTCTGCTGAGCAATTCTAAAGTCCAGACCTGACTATTATAACCTCACTGTACAGAGAGGACATTTCAGGGATGGACAAACCAAGGCATCAAAAGTGTAGGCAACTTGTCCAGTTTTTCCAATGAGCCAATGTTAACTGCCAGAAGAGCGTCTAACCCCAACTCCTTCTCATTCTTTGTCCTGGTTATATAATCATGGTGTTAATATTAATTCTTTATTTTATAACTTCACTGAGAGGGTACACACCTGCCAACAGCAACTGAATAAGATTAACGGTAATCATATCAGGCTAATGATAGGCCTTCGTCTCTGCCAATCCCACCAAAGCAAGCATGAGGAAGCACAGATTGGCGAACAAGTGTGTTTGCTATCCATTACGTCCCTGACCTGGTGGGTAAAAGCAGGATGCCAGCTGGCAACATCTACTAGTAGTAGGTTAGATATGGAGCTTGAGTAAAAGCTGTGGCCATCGGTGAAAATTTGTACAAACCTCTTTTTGAGTACATGAACTTAGACCTTTGGGTTCAGGTTAGGATTAGGTCAGTGCCCTGTGGTGGAGAAATCACTGTATTGGAAAGAAAGAGAGTTGAGTTTTTTTCTCCCCAAAAAAGGAAAAACCGTATTTTGACATTTGACATAATTATACGTTTTTAGCATCAAATCACACATTAATTTAAAATGCAGAAAACCAGGGAAATACATTAAAAAAGAGGGCCCCTTTAAATATATCAACAAAGTAAGTCTG
The DNA here is from genome assembly GCF_963455305.1 of Plecotus auritus. Taxonomy (NCBI): domain Eukaryota; kingdom Metazoa; phylum Chordata; class Mammalia; order Chiroptera; family Vespertilionidae; genus Plecotus; species Plecotus auritus. Next base: position 28,012,837 of record NC_137778.1, read on the forward strand.
CTTTATAGGACTCGTACTCAGTCTCATCAGAAAATTGCCACTCCCTCTTATACCAAAGGTAATGCTTTAACACTAGGATATTATCAAGTAATCTTGGAGGACAAAATCCAGAGATTGTAAACTATCAGCTGTGCACCAATATTTGCCCACAGTTCTGTTTATTTTCCTTAACTAATGCCTTTTGACTATCAATATGCCTTGCCACCAAGTTAGTGACACTCAATTTCATTCTTTCTGTTTTTTAAAAATATATTTTTATTGATTTCAGAGAGAAAAGGAGAGGGAAAGACAGATAGGAACACAAATGATGAGAGAGAATCATTGATCGGCTGCCTCCTGCACGCTCCACACTGGGGATAGAACACGTAGCCTGGACATGTACCTTGACTGGGGATCAAACCCTGACCTCCTGGTTCATAGGTCAGCATTCATCCACTAAGCCTCGCCTGCCAGGAATCCACCTAGTTAATCCCAGGCTTTTGAGTTTGCCAGTTAACTTTTGTGATATATTTCCACAGAAGGAGCAGAACATCTCAATAATAAAACCATGTAGCTAAATGTTTCTATTGACTCAGTCTACAATGAAATATTGTTAAACAATGTGATCTTGCTCCCAGGGGCTCTGAACCTAAGATCTCTCTCCTTCTCTGGTTGGCAAGATCCCAAAGCCATATTAGCCTTTTATTATATAGGATTCCCCAGTTTTCCTATAGCTAGACATCTCTAGTACACTCATATATTCCAATTTACAAATAACACATTTATAAGTTAAAATTCCGATCTGTAAAATGATTATGTTAAGACACTCTCTTCAGAATTTTATTTTTAAAAGAGACTATTATAGTATAGGTTCACATGTGTAACTGAAAGCTTTTATGAAATATACCAGTCTTTTAAAAGTTACAGGTCCAAAAAATAAAAGTTACAGGTCCACTGTACCTATGAGTTTGTTTCTGTTTGTTCATTTATTTTATTTTTTAGATTCCACATATAGGTGAACCATATGGTATTTGCCTTTGTCTGACTTATTTCACTTAGTAAAATACCATCTAGGTCCATTCATGTTTTCACAAATGGTTAGAGTTCATTCTTTTTTTATAGCCATTCTGACAGGTGTGAGGTAATATCTCATTGTGTTTGTGTGTTTTTGTATATATTTTATTGATTTTTTACAGAGAGGAAGGGAGAGGGATAGAGAGTTAGAAACATCGATGAGAGAGAAATATCAATCAGCTGCCTCCTGCACACTCCCCACTGGGTATGTGCCTGCAACCAAGGTACATGTCCTTGACCAGAATCGAACCTGGGACCTTTAAGTCTGCAGGCTGATGGCTCTATCCAATGAGCCAAACCAGTTTGGGCTCATTGTGGTTTTGATTTACATTTCTCTGATTATTGACATTGAGCATCTTTTCATGTGTCTATTGGAAATGTTTATTCAGGTCCTCTGCCAATCCTATCTAATAAAAGAGTAATATGCAAATTAACCATCACTCCGCTACACCCACAAGCCATGCCCACCAGCCAATCAGGAGCAAGTATGCAAATTAACCCAACCAAGGTGGCTGTGGCCACAGAGCAAGCAGGAGGCTTGGGTTTCCCTGGCAATGGAGGAAGCCAAGCTTTCCACACACCCTGGCTGGCCCAGGCCTCCACTTAAGGCTACAAAGTTTCAATTATAGAAGATAAATAAATCCCAACAAAAATGGCTGTGGCCACAGAACAAGCAGGAGGCTTGGCTCCACTCAAGGCTACAAAGTTTCAATTATAGAAGATAAATAAGTCCCATATACCAGGGCCTCCACTTGGGTTGCCGGGGGGCGTGGCCAGCCTGCAAACCACCACAGGCCCCTTGCCCAGGCCACCCCACACCCCAAGGGAACCCCCACCCTGATCCGGGACACCCTTTAGGGCAAACCAGCTGGCCCCCACCCGTGCACCAGGCCTCTATCCTATCTAATAAAAGAGTAATATGCAAATTGACCATCACTCCAACACACAAGATGGCTGCCCCCATGTGGACACAAGATGGCTGCCACAAGATGGCCAGCAGGGAGGGAAGTTGGGCGGGACCAGGCCTGCAAGGGAGGGCAGTTGGGGGCGATCAAGCCTGCATGGGAGGGCAGTTAGGGGGGACCCAGGACTGCAGGGGAGGGGAGTTAGGGGTGACCAGCCCTGCAGGGGAGGGCAGTTAGGGGTGACCAGGCCTGCAGGAAAGTGCAGTTAGGGGCAAACAGGCTGGCAGGGGAGCAGTTAGAAATCAATCAGGCTGGCAGGGGAGTGATTAGGGGGTGATCAGGCTGGCAGGCAGAAGCAGTTAAGGGCAATCAGGAAGGCAGGCAGGTGAGCAGTTGGGAGCCAGCAGTCCTGGATTGTGAGAGGGATGGCAGTCGGACATCCCTACCGGGATCAGGCCTAAACAGGCAGTCGGACATCCCTCTAGGGATCCCAGATTGGAAAGGGTGCAGGCTGGGCTGAGGGACACCCCCCCCCCGTGCACAAATTTCATGCACCGGGCCTCCAGTTTTTAAATAAGACTGATGATTGCCATATTGGAGGTTGGAAGTTGAAAAAGGTAAATGGATTAAGAGTAAAAATTGGCAGCATAGGGAATATAGTTAATATTGTAATAACTATGTATGGTACTAGACTTCTCAGGGGATCACTTCATAAGTTGTATAACTGTCTAAACCAGCCGTGGGCAAACTACGGCCCACGGGCCGGATCCAGCCCATTCGGCTGTTCTATCCGGCCCGCGGAGCCGAAAGAGCGGAGGGTTCTCTTGCTCTCCCCTCCACTCCTTTACTTTGAATTTATATTAGTTCACACAAACACTCCATCCATGCTCTTGTTCCGGCCCTCTGGTCCAGTTTAAGAACCCATTGTGGCCCTCGAGTCAAAAAGTTTGCCCACCCCTGGTCTAAACACTATGAAAAAACAAATAAACACTATGCTGTATACCTGAAACAAATATAGTATTGAATGTCAACTATAATTGAAAGAAAAAAATTTTAAGTCCAAGAGTAGCTAGGACTAAGCAAAAAAAGTTATAGGTACAAAGAATATTAAAATTAAATAATATTAATACTTATTAGGGTTGGCAAATTGCTGTAAAAAGCTAAATTAAACATTCAATAGTACAAATAAAATAGCAGTTTACTTATCTCTTATGTAACAGACTAAGATAAATATATCCAGATTACAAAATCCAGTTATTGAAGGACCCAATATGTGATTTCCAAAGTTATCTCTGGATATCACTATTTCAGGCTACAGGAAAAGAGAAAGAGTAGAACTCTAGGATAAACCATTCCCTTTAAACCAGTTAGGTAGGACTTGCCTATGTCACCTCTTCTTACATTCCTCAGTGAGAACTTAATCGTATGGGCATACATGGCTGCAAGGGGAACTGAGAAATACAGTTCCTATTGGGCAGTCCCATCCCCGCAACAACCCTTTTATGCTGTATAAGGAGAACAGATTTTAATGAACAACTAGCAGTGTCTGCCACTCCTCTAACCATGAAAATTCTATGTTCATCTTTTTCTTGATATGCTCATCCCACCCATCCAGTTACTACACCGAGCTCAAGTTTGGGGATCTCTAGGTGACTTGCAATTATCTGCCTCCAATTCAGATGAGGCTCCTTGTGGTCCAGCAATTCATTAACTGAAAGGAAGTCACGTAACCTTCTCTAGCACCCAATAAACCATGGACTAATAGAAACAGGATAGTTGTATTAGATGTGGTTGTTCTTAAGTGGTTCTTGGCCCTTCTACTACCATAAATCTTGGGGGAGGGATAGAATGAGAAGCTAATTTTTCTGAAATCTCAAGGAAGATACTTTTTTTTTTTTTTTGGTTAATCCTCACCCGAGGATATTTTTCCATTAATTTTTGGAGAAAGTAGAAGGGAGGGGGAGAGACAAAGAGACAGAAACATAGATGTGAGAGAGACATATCAATTGGTTGCCTCCCACAGGAGCCCGGACTAGGGTTAGGGATCAAGCCCACAACCAAAGTACGTGCCCTTGACCAGAATCGAACCCGAGATCCTTCAATCCACAGGCTGATGCTCTATCCACTGAGCCAACCCGGCTTCGGTGCCTGGAAGATACATTTATATACCTGGGGGGTAAAAACAAAACAAAAAACACCTGCTTTTTCTTTCTAGGATAAAGTTTAAAAGTTAGATAGAAGGAAAAATACTTAATGAATAAATGCATTCTATTTGGTGGTAATCTGTGAAGATACTAGTCAAATAAAAGATTTCTAGAGCAAAGTCAGAAGAGAATTCTGAGCAAAAGTACACATCAGCTTTTTTAAAATAAGAACTTTTAGATTAGGTCATCTTGATGTGACTATTGAAAGATTTTAATAAATAAGAACAACATTAAAAAGACAGAACCATATCAAAAAGCAAAAACTTTCTTTATTACTGAGAAAATATATAAAACTCCATCCTTAAGCCTCTTCCCCTTCATTGTCCCATTAGGTTATGTTGATATCATGCATCCCCGTGTGTATGTGTGGAAGTGGGGTATGTGTGTGTGTGTGTGTGTGTGTTTACTATTTTTTAAGTATAATTTGGACCACATATTGAGCAGGAATCTTCCGGATGGAGCCAGTGATTCCCCAAACCGAAGATCTATTTTAAAACATTTTAAATAAGGCACACTATAGCTCAGCTAAATGCATTTCAACTAAAAACTGAGAAAATAAACAAATGGGACTACATCAAAATAAAAAGCTTCGGTACAGCAAAAGAAACCATCAATGAAACAACAAGAAAGCCAATTGCATGGGAGAACATATTTACCAATGTTATCTCCGATAAGGGTTTAATCTCCAAAATTTACAGGGAACTCATACAACTTAACAAAAGGAAGATAAACGACCCAATCAAAAAAATGGGCACAGGACCTAAACAGACACTTTTCTAAAGAGGACATACAGAAAGCCAAGAGACATATGAAAACATGCTCAAAGTCACTAATCATCCAAGAGATGTAAATCAAAACAACAATGAGGTACCACCTCACACCTGTCAGAATGACTATCATCAACAAATCAACAAATGACAAGTGCTGGAGAGGATGCGGAGAAAAAGGAACCCTCGTGCACTGCTGGTGGGAATGCAGACTGGTGCAGCCACTGTGGGGAACAGTGTGGCGTTTCCTCAAAAATTTAAAAATGGAACTGCCATTTGACCCAGTGATACCACTTCTAGGACTATATCCCAATAAAACAGAAATACCAGTCAGAAAGGATATATGCACCCCTATGTTCATAGCAGCACAATTTATAATAGCTAAGATTTGGAAACAGCCTAAGTGCCCACCAGCAGATGAGTGGGTTAGAAAACTATGGTACATCTACACAATGGAATACTACACTGCTATAAAAAAGAAGGAATTGCTGAAACCGGTTTGGCTCAGTGGATAGAGCGTCGGCCTGCGGACTGAAGGTTCCTGGGTTCGATTCTGGTCAAGGGCATGTACCTTGGTTGCGGGCACATTCCCGGTGGGGGGTGTGCAGGAGGCAGCTGATCGATGTTTCTCTCTCATCGATGTTTCTGGCTCTCTATCCCTCTCCCTTCCTCTCTGTAAAATATCAATAAAATATATTTTAAAAAAAAAAAGAAGAAGGAATCCTTACCATTTGCAATAGCATGGATGGAACTGGAGAACCTTATGCTAAGTGAAATAAGCCAGTCAGTGAAAGATAAATACCACATGATCTCACTCATTTGTGGAATATAAAGAACATTATAAACTGATGAACAAAAATAGATACAGAGGCAAAGAAGCATCGACCAGACTGTCAAACTACAGTGGGAAGTTAGGGGAGAGTTGAGGGGGGTAAGAGATCAACCGAAGGACTTGTATGCATGCATATAAGTATAACCAATGGATGTAAAACACTGTGAGGGCAAGTGCCGGGGGATAGGGGAGGCCTGGGGTTGGGGGGAGGTCAGTGGGGAAAAAAAGGAGACATATGCACTACTATTTGTAATACTTTAAACAATAAAAATAAATAAATGCAGTTCAACTAGAGCAGCTGTGGGCAAACTATGGCCTGCGGGCCGATCCGGCCCGTTCGGTTGTTCTATCCGGCCCCCGGAGCCGAAAGAGCGGAGGGTTCTTTTGTTCTCCCCTCCGCTCCTTCACCAGCAATTAACATGGCAACATCGGGAAACACGGCCGAAGCTCCTTCTTCTGAGTGGGTGGATTTATATCTGCCCATTCAGTAGAAGGAACAACCTCTCAATCTTCCAGAGGCTCCTTGTAATGCCCGCGGACGCGTCCCCCGACATCACCCTGGGAATGCGTAGACAGTTATCGTGGTGATGTAGGGAGACATGCCCCTGGAGAGCACAGTATCAGAGCATTAGCTAAAAAGGAGACCAACAACACTGTTCCTACTGAAGTTGATGTTTTAAAGACCAAAAACCTTTCAACCCAGTCTACATTGCCATCTATATCTACGGCCCGGGCATAATTTGGAAGTTGCACTAAAGAAAATGTTTAATTTACTGTTTACACATTTTGTTCTTTTCTATTTGTTTTAGTTTTAAATTATCTTATTATATTTAAGTATAATTTGAAAGGCTTTTGTACCTTTCCTTTGTTAGGCAATTTTATTTTGCCTTTGCCATCTTCAATATAAGGTATGTTATTGTGCTATGATTCCTCCATTTTTTGAAGTTTCAATTTATAATAATTAGTGTTTACATTCTTCTTGTTAAAATGTTTGAAATGAATAAAACTATTGAAATAAAAAAAAAAGATCGTACCCTTTTATGTAATGATATTTACTTTGAATTTATATTAGTTCACACAAACACTCCATCCATGCTTTTGTTCCGGCCCTCCGGTCCAGTTTAAGAACCCACTGTGGCCCTCGAGTCAAAAAGTTTGCCCACCCCTGAACTAGAGTGTCGTAAAGGCAGAAGTTAGCCAAAAAGAAAAGGATGAAAAAAGAAAAGAGATGAGAAATGGAAGAAGGACTTGTGACTAAATAAGAAGTAAAAATGGCCTCCTAGTCCTAGCCAGTTTGTCTCAGTGGATAGAGCATCGGCCTGCTTATGAAGGGTCCCAGGTTCGAGTCTGGTCAAGGGCATGTACCTCCCTTGCAGGCTCCTCCCCAGCTTGGGCCCTGGTCAAGGCTGGTGCAGGAGGCAACCAATGGATGTGTTTCTCTCACATCGATATTTCTCTCTGTCTTTCCCTCTCTCTTCCACTCTCTCTAAAAATCAATGGAAAAATATCCTTGGGTAAGGATTAAAAATATATCTGTAATAATAAAAGGATAATATGCTAATTAGACTGGCGTCCTTCCGGGCGTCCTTCCAGATGACCTTCCAAACAAAGCCGAGGCTGCCAGGGAAGCCTGGGTCCCAGGTGCCAGAAGGAATGCGGTGCCGGCAATCGGGGGAAGGCCTACTCTTGCACGAATTTTGTACATCAGGCCTCTAGGCCAGTGGTCAGCAAACTCATTAGTCAACAGAGCCAAATAACAACAGTACAAGGAATGAAATTTCTTTTGAGAGCCGAATTTTTTATACTTAAACTTCTTCTAATGCCACTTCTACAAAATAGACTCGCCCAGGCCGTGGTATTTTGTGGAAGTGCTGCATGCCAGTACTCAAGGGGCGAAAGATCCGCATGTGGCTCACGAGCCACAGTTTGCCAACCACTGCTCTAATATATATATATATATTTATCCTCTTAAAGAGGCAGTATGCACAGTGATGGAAAGCTCAGGCTTACAGCTAGACTGCCTGGCTTGCATCCTTTCCCACTTACTTGTGAAATGAGGATAATGATAGTATTGCTTCACAGCATTGCTGAGAAGATAGTGTCCATTCCCATTTAGCCTTTTGAACCATACAAGGCAAGCCCTTGAGAAATGATAAGTATTAACTCCATGAACAATACCTTTGAGGAGAAACCAGTAAGTCAACACCCAAGGCTGTCACTGGCATCCAACCATCTTGAGCAAAGTTGACGGAGTAGTAGAAGGTGAGCAAAGATGGATTGCATCAGCCACAGCTTACCTCCCCAACAACCCATCAGAGTAGATTCCTGGGATGGGCCCTGATTGTGACCCAGTCAGTGAAATTATATTTGAAAAAATTAAGTTACATTTTCAAAGCGGATATTTTGTGGTTTTAAGTCCACATGCAATGGCATAAAACACTTTTTTTAAAAAAGTATTTTTATTTTATTGAAGTTTTCAGCCTGTGTTTTGGTCTTCTCCACCAAACTATAAGCTCCTCTTAAGCAGGAACCATAATCCACTCCGCACTGTAGGCCAGCACCCAGCTCAGTGCCTGGGTATTGTAGAGTAAATGTCCCTCAGTACACAGAACCAAAGATCCAATCTGTGAAGTGGGGGTTAGGGTGCGGGGCGGACGAGGGACCGGGGCCTGTTTGAACAGATCTGAAAGATTGGGGTTCTCCACTTAAGCTGTTGGAGCAAGTCATGGGGTGGTTGACAGTTCCCCTTCACCAGGAGGAGTTTGTCACTTTAAGGTGAAAACCAGGAAGTTCACAGCGGGTGCAGAGGGGCAGAGAGCGATGGAGATAGAAGGCCTCTCCCCAGAGAGAGTGGTCGAGAGAGTGCAGGCAACTGCACTGAAAAGCAAAGAAGTTGGAGGACTAATTTTTGTCTGCCCAAAGCGGGTTCCGCCCACGTTTAATTCCCCACCTCCTCCCCCCCCATCCTCACCCCCACCTCGAGAGAGGGAGCGGGGGCGGCTGAGTGGGCGGGGTGCTGGCTGAAAGGGGTGGTGCGGCTCAGCCCCTCCCAGTTGGCTGTTGCTCTTGTTTGCGCTTTGTTGCTTTATATTTCTGTGAAAACAGTCTGAAGTGCAGTGGAGCCTCCAGATTGCAGCTGACGGATCTGCCCGGTGCTGTAGGAAAGGTAGTGAGATCGCGTTGCCCGGTGCTGTAGGAAAGGTAGTGAGATCGCGTGTGACAGCTGAGCTCGCAGCGCTGGGCCTCAGCTTGGAGGCTCAGGGCTCCCGGGTCCCGCGAGTAGCCATTCCCAGTGGCTAAGAAGAGAGCAGAATCTGGCTTCCCCAGAGACACCTGTTGCTGCAAGTTTTATTTGGATGCCTTGGCCAAGGTCTTTTCTTGAAAGGTGTTAACTGATGTGTGCTTTCTGTCTTTTGTCATCCATTCTTCAGGACAGATTGGGTAGACCCAGCACTGTGAAGTTCTCTGGAGACCATGACCAACAAAAGAATTGCCGTGATTGGGGCAGGTGCGAGCGGGCTCACATCCATCAAGTGCTGCCTGGAGGAAGGCTTGGAGCCCGTCTGCTTTGAAAGGACAGATGACATCGGAGGGCTCTGGAGGTTCCAGGTAAATCTCCTGGGGTTAATAGTATTTGGAACCCTCCCTGTAAGTTGGTACATGAGATATTTTATCTTAGATATTTTATCTTGTGTCAGGGGATATGATTGCCTTGACAGTGATTTAAATCTGCTGACCTCTTCTTAGCAGCCATCACCTCTATATGGGTTCCTCTTTCCCCAGGCTGGCAGCAAAGTAGAACATGGGTAACATTTGTTTTTCCTTTACTGATGTCCAGAAAAATGGCACAGAGATCATTTTCCATTATTGAGTTGTGCTGCTATCCAGAAGAGGGTGGTGTGAGGGGAGAACAAAATAACAAAATGTAAAATGATGAGAAAATTGAGTGGTTGTTCCTAGTCCATATTAACAGGTAAGTGATTGTAGATTACCTGCTTACAACAACTCCTCCTCCTCCCTCTCTTTTTCTTTTGAATGCTGGTTCACTTTAGATAATTCTCTCAAAATCCTAGTCCTTCAGTAGAATATAAAATCTGGCCACCTCTATCCTTTGAACTTGACTTCACTGGAGAACTCAAACCAGTAGGTAGAAGTCCTTGTCCTCAGAAGAAGGCAGAGGACAACGGCAACTGGACTTACTTGTCTTTGCAAATATTCAGTTTTAAAGTTGAGTTGCTTTAATATGCACACCCAGCCCTGTAACTTGTTACTAAAAGTTAAGGTATCACCTAAATGATAGTTAATCTTATTATATGCCAAAGAATATTAACCACCTTTCCTGATCTCCAAAGTAACATGTATTGGGTTTGTTTTTAAACTCACTTTCTAAACCAGTGAATGGTATTGGGGTATCCAAATATGTTTCCTATTTCATAAAAATGAACAGTGTTGACCAGCTATGTAAAAAAAAAAAAGTGGCTTCAGAGAGAAGGTGAAGTGATAGTGGAAGCAGAGGTCAGAGTGAAGCCATTGCTGGAAGGGGGCCGTGAGCCAAGGAATGGAGACAGCCTCTGGAAGGTGCAAAAGGCAAGGGGGAAAACCTAGCGGCTTGTGTAGGACTGGAACCCGGCCTGCTCCCGGATTTTAGCCCAGTGAGATCCACGTCAGACGTCTGATCCTCAGAACTATTGAAGATTACATTTCGGGGAAAGTTTACACAGGAACTTTGTATTCATTGTTGAATGCATATCCCAGGAATGAGTGGGAGCTCTTGAACATTTCGACTCTCATTCAAACCTTTCTAGAATGATGGAAGCTTAGAGGTCAGGGTTTAATCACATCTTGAAACCATATTCTGAAGACCATATTCTGGGAAACTGGAGGATGAGTTGCAAGAAGAAAAACAGGGCTGCAAAGATAATACGGTCTCGAAGCCCAAATGGGCCCATTACTCAGAAAAGAAAATACATTTGGAGAGCAGACTAAGGACAGGACATGCTTTGATTTGGTTGCTGTGCCTGGACCCTGACCTCCTCTGGGAGTCTGCTTCAGTTTTGACCATTCTCTGGTCCCTGGAACAGGTTGAGATGTTTTTAACACCATACAAGATCAGCCACCTTGGTATTCAACTTCAAGCTCCTGGAGGCAGACACACAGACTGCAGACCCTAACCCCCCCGCCCCCTTACCCTGCTACACTGCACACAGATCTTTTCCCTTACTCCTATATAATCATCCAGCTGGCAGGAGAAGGGGAGGAGCAGTTTTTCCCCTAGGACATGAAGCCCACTACTCACTCCATATTGCCAGCAATATTAAATACATGCTGTTCATTTGTGTGTGTTTTTAAGTGGCTTCATAGCATTCCTTAGTTGAAGAGCAGTATAATCCTCTGCATCTGGGCTCTGTCTTTGGGAACTAACTCTATTCAACAATAGTCCTTATTTAGTTCATGAGTGGATACCCCTTAGAAAACCACATCCCCCACGCCTCTGTCATCATCGGTCTTGGGCATGGGCTGAAAAGGCTGTTAATTAATATTTAGTAATCAACAGAACATGCTATTTTTGAAATCCAGCCACAACTGAGTGTAGAGGTTAACAGCATAGTCTTGGTTCAACTCCTATATTGGCACCTACCAGCAGTGGGATGTTGGGGAAAATCAGTAAATCTCTCTGAACCTCTGTTTCTTCATCTTTAATAAGGAGATAATTTTTTTGTTTAAAAGGAGATGATAATAATACCCACTTCATAGAGTTATTGTGGGGATTAAGTACATGAATAATTGTGTCATTCTTTAATAACAATGCCAGTTGTACAATAAATGCTGCATGCCAGTTATTATTCAGTAGGCCTGGAGTGGGGTCCAGGTAACTGACTTTTATCTCCAAAGTGGTTTAACCTTATTCTCTGTTAAAGACTTGGGATTTTTTCTGGTTATCTTCTTGGCAAAATTTCAATACCATATAAACTACTTCCTTGAAAATAAATAAGCTATTTTTCATCATAACTCTCTGACTTACATTAAGACAGACCACCTATGTGTCTATTATATATCATATTAATATATATATGGCAGAAATATCTGTTCTTTTGTGACAGGTCCTAAGGATTTAGTATGAATTTTTTTTCTTCTCAAATACCATCACTTGCGTTTTCTTTTTTTTTTTTTTTAATATATTTTATTGATACTTTACAGACAGGAAGGGAGAGGGATAGAGAGTTAGAAACATCGATGAGAGAGAAACATCGATCAGCTGCCTCCTGCACACCTCCCACTGGGGATGTGCCCGCAACCAAGGTACATGCCCTTGACCGGAATCGAACCTGGGACCCTTCAGTCCGCAGGCCGACGCTCTATCCACTGAGCCAAACCAGTTTTGGCCATCACTTGCGTTTTCTTTTCTCTAGTCCAGTGGTCGGCAAACCCATTAGTCAACAGAGCCAAATATCAACAGTACAACGATTGAAATTTCTTTTGAGAGCCAAATTTTTTAAACTTAAACTTCTTCTAATGCCACTTCTTCAAAATAGACTCGCCCAGGCCGTGGTATTTTGTGGAAGAGCCACATTCAAGAGGCCAAAGAGCCGCATGTGGCTCGCGAGCCGCGGTTTGCCGACCACTGTACTAGATAAAGGGATGATTCATGCCATGGGCAGGTTAGAGAAGGGCAGAATGACATTTCATCATGCTGCTCAAACAGCCCAAAATTTAGAACTTAGGAATTGTTTATTTCTGGAATTTACCATTTAATATTTTCAGACAGTAACTAAAATCACAGACAGCAGATGGGGGAGTGGGGGCTACTGTATATATAAATTCTCAAAATATTAATTTCAATCAATTCTTGATCTCATCACTAATGTTAAGTAAGACTGATGGTGGAAAAGTACATTCTACTAACTTACACTCACTCCAGCATAAGTTCCAATTTCACCTCATTTTTGCTAACACTCAGTAATTGTCTTTTAAATTAATAAAAATGAGGTAACATGGGGATTTATACTGGACAGAATTTAAGTTAGTACAATGATTCTTGGAGAGCAGCCTCATAAGTATGTGAAAACCCTCAAAACTTACCTAGGCTTTGAAATATGTAAACTAGTTAAGACTATTACTCAGATGGGCAGTTCTCACTTGGAATTTCGGGTCATTGCAATCAGGTGACAACTGAGACTGCACATCTGCTATGGTCTCTTTGCTCATGTGTTTAGAACTCCACTGGGATAACTAGAACTCCTGGGAACTGGCCGTATATCTCTCTATCTCATACATTCTCTTCATGTGACTAGCTTGGGCTTCCTCACAGTATGGTAGTCTCAGGGTAGTTGGACTTTTTACATGACTGCTGACTTCCATGAGAGCAAGCTTTCTAAGAGACGTAGGCAGTGGCTGCAAGACTACTTATGACAGTTTTGGAAGCCATTCAGTATCATCCCAACTGCATGCTGTTGGTCAAAAGCAAGTCGTAAAGACAGCTCAGATTCAAGAGGAAGAGACTACACAAAGGCACAAATACTAGGAGATGTAGAGGTGTGTGTAACTTTTTTTTTTTAAATCTTTTTGAAGTGTTTATTGACTGTTTATAAACCATGAAGTTAATTCTCAAGTGGCTATGAATGCTTCTTATTTACTGCAGGAAAATCCTGAAGAAGGAAGAGCCAGTATTTATAAATCAGTGATCATCAATACTTCTAAGGAGATGATGTGCTTCAGTGACTATCCTATTCCAGGTCATTTTCCTAACTTCATGCACAATTCCCAGGTCCTGGAGTATTTCAGGATGTATGCCAAAGAATTTGACCTTCTAAAGTATATCCGATTCAAGGTAGGGAAATTTTGTGGGTACCTTTGTGTTTGAGGTTGTTTGTCAATTACATGAATAATGTGGTTTCATTTACCAGTGCTTACACATAAATATTGGTTTGATATCAGTGTATCTATCCTATCTAGAAAAAGACTGCACTCTTTGTGCCTGAAAAATATTCACAGAAAGGTCCCTCTTTTATATATTTTTGGCTGCAGCTCTAGCAAGCCACCTGCCAGAATGTTTTCATTGCCTGCATTTTATATTTGATTGCAATAAAACAAATGAGGGGGAATGTTTTTCCAGTTATAGAGGAAAATTGACAGGTATGGGAACTTTAAAATCTTCAGGTTCTACAACTTGTCCACTAGTGCTTAGCCCTTTTATACTTTTCTGAAGTATTTTCCAATGCATTATTTTATGTAATCAAAACAACGCAGTGAAGTGATTATTGGGAAGTTATTAAGAAAGCAAAGAAGTTAACTCTGGTGAAGAGGGAAGAACACTGAATTGGGCAATAAAAACTTGAATTCTAGTCTTTGTTCTATTATTAATCATCTTGTGACCTCAGACAAGTTCCTAAACTTCCACGTGTCTTATTTTTCTTTTCTGTAAAACAAGATGATTGTACTAGGTCACTTAAATGGTTTTTTCCTGCTGTAAAGTCTTCCATACTTTTCTATAGTTTTTTAGCCATGAAGAGATATTTCTGATAGCTAGCAACAAGCCTGAATCTCCTACCTTTTTTTCCTTGGATGAAAATGCTGCCAGAGGAGTACATGAGTGGGAACCATCCGTTGTTTGTCGGGTTCTTGGGGCACGGCTGAAATAAAAGTTTTCAGAAGCCCTCATGGGAGGATGAGTGGTGGTAGTAGATCGTATTGGCATAGAATGACATTCCTCTGGTTCCAATGTCCCATTTCCCCAAAACCAGTCCTGGAAGAGGGGCAGCTGGAAGTTCATCAGAGCTAGAAAGAGGAGAGTTTCCCTTCTGTGTTGCAGCCGGGTCTGGTTCAGCATTCAGAATAGACTGTAGTCAATTAGTCTGTGTGTGTAGTCCAACATGGCCGTGGGCCATGTGGGTGAAAGGTAGCTCAGCCCAACACCAGCAGGAGTCCCAAGAGGGCTAAGGCTAGCGTGTGTGTGTGTGTGTGTGTGTGTGTGTGTGTGTGTGTGTGTGTATGTGAGAGAGAGAGAGAGAGAGAGAGAGAGAGAGAGAGAGAGAGAGAGAGAACACAGAGTGAGCCAAGTGTCAGTTCTTTGTTTAGAAGTTTAAATATTTTAGGTTTTGTGCACACTTCAGTGGCCACGCTCATCCTGGCCAGTTACCTGTTTCCAGGTGTGATTGATAGGCAATCGTTTCCCATGTCATTCAGACCCTTCTGGGCACATGTCTAAACTGCCTTTGTCTAGTCCTGTCCCCCATCAATGAGTGGGGAACAGATTTGGACAGTGTTAAATGTAGCTTTTTGGCATAGCTGTATAAATGGCACGCCTATATCTTTTGGTCGCCCCTTTCACCTCTTTCCTGTTAAATAATAACCAAGTTATACAACGGTATCAAAAACCCTTAGGATCTACTCTCTTAACAACTTTCAAATACTAGTATACCATACAGCAATATTAGCTATAGTTACATGTAGTACATTACATCCCTTGTACTTATAACTGGAAGTTTGTACCTTTTGACCACCTTAATTCAATTCCCCTATCCCCACCTCCCTTCTACTTTCTGATCATTCTGCTAAATCATGCCTCTTTCTGTTTAACAACAATAATAAAACAGGAACATCCAGTGATAACTTCCAAAGTAAGTCATTTCCAGCCCAGTGGTACTTCTCTTCACTTGTTTAAATACTTATTGAACATGTTTGTTACCATTCTAAGTAGTGAAGATACAAAAACAAAAATAAAACAAAACCCAGTGATTTCATAGTCTAGTTAAAGAGATAGAAAAATGAAGAAAATTTTTACTATAAATATAAGTAATAAAAACAAAGAAAGTTGACCTTAAACAAAAAGTTAGCCAGATATTTCTCCAGCAAAATGGGTTTATTCAGGTACAACAAAGAGTTGCAATCTGGAATGGGCAACCATGGTGGACCACATGCAAGTCTGCTAAAAAAAAAAAAAAAAAAAGAGAAGGAACTCTTTTATAGAGGGGAAGAAGGAATTGGGAGGGCAGTTACAAAGAGTTCTCCCTTTTATGCTTCATGATTGACATAGGGCATGACAGATCCCCTCCCCCCACTTCCCACTTCATTTTGAGTGAGATTTCTATTTACTTTTTTTTTTTTTTTTTTACAAGTGTTACAAAGTGATAAATGCTATAGAGATCTATATATGGCAGCTCAGAGGAGGGATGCTTAACTCATCTGGGCATCAGTCATCAGGCACCAGGGAAGTTTTCCTAGAGGAGATAATTAAAGGCTGAAGGGTGAGCAGGAATCAGTCAAATGAAGAATGTATAAAAAAGATGATCCAGACAGAGGCACCAGTGTGTGTAAAAGCAAGAACTATAAATAGTGCAAGATGGCTAGAGTATAAAGGTGTCATGTCTCTATTAGACATTATGGTCATAGACCCTAGAAGCACATAGGAATACATTCTTAATGTTTCCTTAGGCTGGGTAGAATAACATGTATTTATTTATTTATTTATTTATTTATTTATTTATTTATTTAAAAACAACAAGTGAATACCACTTATTATCCCATGTCACAACTTCTTCTTTTATAGTTATGTGTGAAATAGGCATTTATGGGAGCCACTGAGATGTTTTTCTACTCTACTAAGAATGGGAGCCCTATAGCTCAGTCACAAGTTTAAAGTTAGACAATGAGAACAAGACTTGGGGTAAGAAGACATCAGAGAGTCTTAGGATGTTTGCGGGTCAGAGGAGGAATAGGTATTTATTGCACAGAGTATCTCAGAAGCACAGGAGAAGTCTAAGCTTTATTCAGGTGTTGCATTGCCTCAGGGTAGTGACTTTCAGCCTTTTTCATCTCCTGGCACATGTACTAATTACTAAAATTCTACAGCACACCAAAAAAATATATATTTTTTGCCGATCTGACAAAAAGTAGGTATAATTTCAGTTCATTCGCACCAGATGGCTATTGTTGTGTTGGCTGTTGTCATCTTTTTATTTGACAGTCTAAGGGAAAAGAGGTCAGTGCCTCTGACTAAATAGTCAGGTATTGCATGTTTTAAAAATTCTTGCAGCACACCACTTGAAAATTGCTGCCTTAGGGCATAGTCCAAGAGACCTAGTAATGTGCACTTTTCTAGAAGCGGAGAAGAGTGTGTCATTAGCCTGCCAACTCTATTTTATTTAGCCTCTCTCACGGAAGTTTTCTCACTCTGACCACATCTCACAAAAATGTTCTTACTTGTGGAATATGGAAATCAAATCTCCTTGCATGAGCCTTCTTGTGTGATATCAGCCCTTTGGGTCACACTCTGCAAGGAGAGTCGTGTCAGGAAAGATGTCCACTGTAGAGGCTGTGGTTACCATCCCCTGTTGCTATCACTTTCCTTTTCAGACCACTGTGTGCAGTGTGAAAAAGCGGCCTGATTTCTCCACTTCAGGCCAATGGGAGGTGGTCACGGAATCTGAAGGGAAAAAGGAGGTGAATGTCTTCGATGGAGTCATGGTTTGCACCGGCCATCATACCAATGCTCACTTACCCTTGGGAAGCTTCCCTGGTGAGTAGCCTACCAGGAAGAAAGACCCTTGAACCATACCTGTGACCTCGTCCCTGAGGCATGGGGGGATTTCGTTCTGAGTGATTCTGACCTCGAGGTGAAATAAGGCTTATCCTAATTCTGTATATCCTCCTAAAAGACGTTGGGAGGTAGAGATAATGGTAATTTGGAGACTAGGGCCATGGTTGGCAAACTGCGGCTCGCAAGCCACATGCGGCTCTTTGGCCCCTTGAGTGTGGCTCTTCCACAAAATACCACGGCCTGGGCGAGTCTATTTTGAAGAAGTGGCGTTAGAAGAAATTTAAGTTTAAAAAATTTGGCTCTCAAAAGAAATTTCAATCGTTGTACTGTTGATATTTGGCTCTGTTGACTAATGAGTTTGCCGACCCTAGTCACTAGGGGAAAGTTAGAAGGCGCTATACAGTATATTTAGTTTCACAATGACTTTAGTTTTTCTAAGAATCCAAAGAAAAAAAGGTGGAGTTGATGTGTATTAGGTTGAATAAGGATTTTCAGCAATCAAGGAAACAAACAGAAATACTGGGTTAATAAGGAAGAAATTAAAGCTTAAGGAAAGAATTTATTACCGTTTGGGGCCTGGATTTTTAGGCCCAAGAGCAGTCTATGTATATTCTAGAGTTTATAAAAATATATAGTCCAATTGAAAGGGGAGTAGGTATTTAAGGAGGATGAAAAGACAAAAGAGAGTGGAGGTTTTCTGAAGCTGTTTGTATATCTGAGTTTACAAGTACAAAATACAAACATCCTGAGTGAAGCAGACTATTAATGATACAGAAGTCACAAGGTTCTGCCCCGAGACTATGGTGGGGAGAATAGGCAAAAAAATATTTGTCAAATGATATCAGATAAACTATCACCTGATAATTACTTTCCCTTATCTTGCAGGAATTGAGACGTTCAAAGGACAGTACTTCCATAGTCGAGATTATAAGAATCCAGAGAGTTTCACTGGAAAGAGAGTCATTATAATTGGCATTGGGAATTCTGGAGGCGACCTGGCTGTGGAGATTAGCCACACAGCCAAGCAGGTTTGAATCAGCAAATTATTTGCTTTGCTTCTCCAAGAAAGCTGCAGATGGACTCAACAAAGTATGGATACCTGTCCATAGCCCATCAGTGCCGATGGCAAGTGGAGAGCTTGTTTCATTGCCTCAGTTGGCAACATTATGATTGATGATATAATGGAGCCAAGGTTGCCAGTTAGATTCCCATCATTCGATTGGCCTCACACTAAGGAATTAGTTCATGGCCACGACTGTGGTCATAGTCCCAATCAGCTGTCTCTTCAGAGTGTGCCTCTGGCATTGAAGAAGACCAAATAATCGATGGGAGAGCTTGTCAGAAGGCAGCACCCAGAAGTGTGGATCTTTGGTTGGCCAGCAGAAGTGCCATGCTCTTATGTGAAGGAAAGCACACTGGGTCATTGAAAGCTTTTCACTCATAGGATGGTGGGGGAATTTTCCTCTTTACTCCCCAACTGGAAAAAAAGAAGCACTTTAATCTTTCAAAAGACAACATGCTTAGCAGTATGAAAGTGTCCACACTGTGGCACCTGCAGGCAGCTTGCCCCAGACTTTGCATACAATTAGGCAACACGGAATGCTATTTTCTCTAAAGCAATTTCTGTGTCCTTGAGGTTTTCTTGTTTGTTTGTTTTCATCATAGATTTTCTTGTTTGTTTCTTTTCATCAGATTTTGAACTGGAAAGAAAGTGTCATCATTATAAATTCCTAGAAAAAGACATGTCATTTTTATATTTTGTTATTCATGTCTTTATTGAATCATAACTGCCAACAATAGTTAAATATCTGTTGTTCTTCAGTAAATTTAATTAAGGTATGCTTCCCCACAAATATGTTTAAAATTTTTTTAATATATATTTTTTATTGATTTCAGAGAGGAAGGGAGAGGAAGAGAGAGAGAGAAACATCGATCAGCTGCCTCCTGCATGCCCCGAGCCTGCAACCTGGACATATGCCCTAATGGTAATTGAACTGGTGACCTCTTGGTTCATGGGCTTAAATTATTTTTTAAATAGAAGTTTAATGCCACAACTTTGTTACATGACCTATACTCAGAAACTCCATTCTCAGTCCTATCTCCATTTATCACCACAAAAATGATTTCAGATGCTCCATGAATTAATTCAACAGCATCTATCAGGAAATAGCTATATAAACAAGAAAGGGTAAAAATGTGTGTGGGTGTTATGATAAAAAGAATGTACAAGGTATGTGGTGGGGACCCAAGGCATGAGCCTTCTTTAATATCATTGACTTGTCAAATGGTCAGTTATAAGGGAGCTAGGCCTTACATGCAATGAGAAATTGTAGATTGCCAAGGAACAAAGCATCCCACCTGGATGGAGATAAGGTAGTTGTGTCTGAGAGAGCCTGGGAAAACAAATGGCAAAATGATGTCTGCCTAGCAGGGACAGCACTATCACACCACTAAAGCAAGTTGAAGAAACTCAATTGCTGGATATGACTCTTTGCTTTACATATTAAATTGTACTTATGAGAGATGGTTTGTAAATCAAACATCCTATATAATAAAAGTCTAATATGCACATCGACCAGCCGCTATGACGCGCACTGACCAGCAGGGGGCAGATGCTCAACACAGGAGCTGCCCCCAGCCCACAGGCCCCAGGCCGGCCAAGGCAGGTGCCAGCAGGGGCCCCCTGATTGCCCCACCGGTTGCCCCACAAATTGGCCCTGATCACAGGCCAGGGCTAGGGACCCTACTTGGGTACAAATTTTGTGTACCAGGCCTCTAGTTTTATTTTTTTTATATGTATTTTATTAATTTTTTATAGAGAAGAAGGGAGAGGGATAGAGAGTTAGAAACATCGATGAGAGAGAAACATCCATCAGCTGTCTCCTGCACGCCCCCTACTGGGGATGTGCCTGCAACCAAGGTACATGCCCTTGACTAGAATCGAACCTGGGACCCTTCAGTCCACAGGCTGATGCTCTATCCACTGAGCAAAACCGGTTAGGGCAGGCCTCTAGTTTTCAATAAAATTATAAATGTCAGAGTATCAAGGACATTTTGTTATAAGAATTCTTGTGCTATAATGCTTTTGTGAAGAGAAAACATTCCTTTCTTTTTTTTCTAATTTATTTTTTGTAAAATATGTTTCTATTGATTTTAGAGAGAGAAAGGGAAAGGAAGAGAAAGATAGGAACTTCAATGATAAAAGAATCATCCATCGGCTGCCTCCTGCATTCCCCCTACTGGTTAGGGCTTGATCTGGATCTTAAAAATGACAATAGGTTTTAGAGAATTAAGAGGATAGGGGCTTTTCAAGGAGGCGTGATGACAGTAAACGGAAATGCAGTGGTGGTTAAGAGCAAGACATATTCTAGGTCAGTGACTACATCAATTTAATTGTAAGCTTAGTATCTGAGAAGGAAAATAGCAGGAAATAAAAAAAGATTGTGCAGGCGCTGAAAAGCCAGACTAATGAGTTTAAACTTACTCTTGAGGAAAACAGGGTACTTTTAAAGGATTATGAACCAAAGAATGGTAAAAGCAAACAATTTTTCCCCATGCCCCAGGTTTTCCTCAGCACCAGGAGAGGGGCTTGGATCCTGAATCGTGTAGCAGACCAAGGATATCCTTTTGATGTGTTGTTAAACTCTCGACTTAAACATTTTTTATCGAAGATTTGTGGTCAATCACTAGCAAACACATATTTGGAAAAAAGGATGAACCAAAGGTTTAACCACAAAATGTATGGCCTAAAGCCTAAACACAGGTATGTTCTCAGGATGGGATCAAACTCACAACCTGGTCTGTGCCCTGACCAGAAATCAAACCTGCCACCTTTTGGTATATGGGACAACACTCCAACAAACTGAGCCACACCAGCCAGAGCGGTACTAGTTCTTTTTATGTGATGTCCAACAACAACAAAATGGTGGTAGAGGGCAGTGCATGAATCATTCATTCATCCAACAAACATTGAGCACCTCTTACAAGCCAAGCATTATACTGGGCATGAGCATACAGATCTTAAAGATCTAATAGTAATACTAATACAAATAATAACACCTTACCTTTTTGAGGACTTAATATGACAAGCACAGTACTAAATGAGTTATATGCATTATCTCATTTAACCCTCAAACAACAGTCCTATAGATGGGCATTTTCCCTCCATTTTACAAACATTGATACTTAGAGGAACTATCCCAAGATCACACAAGAAATAAATGGCAGAGTCCAGAAGTGGATTTTACCTTAAATACTCTAATGATAGGACAGACAATAGGATAAGATAGAGAAATGCAAGGCATGCTATGAGAGCATGAAGGATGAGAATCCTCACACAGCCAAGGAAGGAGACTGAAAGCATTTTTAGAAGCTGATTTTAAACCCAACTTTTTTTCCCTTCCAACTTTTTATTTTTTAAATGTTCAGATTTACTTCCTACAAAATAGTAAGGATAATGAGCACCAATACCTTTCATTTAGATTCACTATATGTGTTTTCTCTCTCTCCCTCTCTCTAAAAATAGATCCATGCATGTATATCATACACAATACATGCATACATACATATTTTTTTCTGAACCATTTAAATAGTAAGTTGCAATCATTAAGACACTTTACCCTAAGTTATTCAGCATACATTGCCTGAGAAAAAGGGCATTCTCCTACATAAACATAATACAATTATCACACTTGGAAAATTTAACATTGATAAAATATCATTATTTAATACATTCATATTTACCAAGTTGCCCCAATAATATATATTTATAGCTTTTTTTTTCAAATCTAAAATCCTATCAGGTATTACACCATTGCATTTAGCTGTCCTGTCTCTTTAATTTCTCTTAATTTGAAATAATTCTCCTTTTGCCGAAACCGGTTTGGCTCAGTGGATAGAGCGTCGGCCTGCGGACTGAAGGGTCCCGGGTTCGATTCCGGTCAAGGGCATGTACCTTGGTTGCGGGCACATCCTCAGTGGGAGGTGTGCAGGAGGCAGCTGATCGATGTTTCTCTCTCATCGATGTTTCTAGCTCTCTATCCCTTTCCCTTCCTCTCTGTGAAATATCAATAAAATATATTTAAAAAAAAAAAAAAAAAAGAAATAATTCTCCTTTTAAAAAAATATCCAAGCCAATTGTTTTGCAGAAAGTCTGCTTTTTGAGAAACCATACATGCAGTCTCCAAATAAAACCATTCTTCCTTCACTTCTCTAACATCTTTCCTTTCAGTGACATCCAGGGTACAACTTCTGCTCTGAGATCCTGATCTGTGCCAATTACATTAGACCTTTCCCAAATTCCATGGATAGACCAAGATGGAGGCCGTTGGCATATTGTTTAACCACCTCCATCAAAATAGAATTTTACTTTCATGTTACTTATTTTTCTCTCCCTCCCTGCCCCCATGATCACTCTTCTTTCTTTATTTTTGGTCTTTATCACTACTCACAGAGCTCTGAGTCAGCATCCAACAATCAATGATGATCTGCCAAATCGTATAATTTCTGGCTTGGTAAAGGTGAAAGGAAATGTCAAGGAATTCACAGAAACAGCTGCCATATTTGAAGATGGCTCCAGGGAGGATGACATTGATGCTGTTGTCTTTGCCACAGGCTATAGCTTTGCTTTTCCTTTCCTTGAAGATTCTGTCAGAGTAGTAAAAAACAAGATATCCCTGTATAAAAAAGTCTTCCCTCCTAACCTGGAAAAGCCAACTCTTGCAATCATAGGCTTGATCCAGCCCTTGGGTGCCATTATGCCCATTTCAGAGCTCCAAGGACGCTGGGTCACTCAAGTATTTAAAGGTAAGTGACCATGCAACTTGACTACTTAATTACTTGTAGTATATTTAATTATACTTATGTTCTTGCTTTTATTTTTTATTTTTTAATTAAATTTTTCAATGTTGTCATAATTGCAGGGATCCCCCTTTTCACCACCCTTCACTCACCTCCACCCACCCCCCTTCCCACCCCTCCTTCCTTCTCACCCTTCCTTCTTCCCATCCTCCCAAGCAATGAAAATAAATCCTCAGGTGAGGATTAAAGAAAATAATAGTAGTAATAATAGTAAACTGAAAACCTAAGATAAGAAGAGGAAGATAAAAAATGTGGTAAAAATATAATACGTATCTGAACAAGTAAACACTGCAAGAACAGTATCAATGAATTAAGAAAGAATTGTACCACAGGGTATTGTATATGTATATAGAAGATTTTCTTTGTTTTTAATTTTTTGCTTTTGATAAATTGGCTGCCTCTCCAAGGCAAGAAATATACCTCCTTCCCCATAATGTTTCTAGTTAATAGAAGTAAAAGTTATGGTTGTACTATAAGAAGCAATTTTGAAATCAACTCTCAAAATATGTTTCACAAGCATCATAAGGGACCCCTGCTTAATCTCAAATGAAGCATTTCAGTGTTCCCTCATCGTAAGTTATAATTCCCAAATGAGAAAGCACATGGTAAAATACAGAAGTCTATTTCTTGAGTGTTGAATTTCTGAGTCTCACAGTTTAAGAGGGACACCAGGATAATAACTGGCCTGTGCCCAGAGGAGGGCAACCAACATGGCAGAGCATGTGAAACCTGTGATGTGGGGAACTTGTGCTCTGCTGATGATGATAAGATCTGAAGAAGTTATGACAGTTGTTTTCAAAGATTTGAAGGCCTGTCATATAAGATTAGACTCCGTGGCTTCAAAAGGCAGAGCTAAGTCCAACGGTACAAGCTGCATGGAAGTAGACTTGGGGATCAATAAAAAGAATATGTTCCAGCAACTAGAGCAGCCACTCAATTAAATCATCTCCTCAGAAGGTAATGAGATCCCTGTCAGCAAAGATGTTTAAGGAGGAAAGAGATAACCATTTGATTAGTGTATTTGTAAAGAGAAGGCTTGTGTTAGGTAAAATATATTACCATCCAGAATTTTATGGAGTAACACCTTATGGCTGGGTGTGACAAAAATTATCTGCATGGCATAGTGCCTATAAATCTGGACATAATGCTAATTCTTTAAACTTAGAGTTGTTTATATTGGCTTAAATACTATTCTACTTTTCTAGCCAGGTCCTTGATGTTAAATTCCTACTTATCGGAACTGTGCATCAGTGCTTAAATTTATCTGTCGAGATTGAGTATTATGAGTTGCCCTTAGCCTTACCCCCATTCTGACCAAAGAAAATTTAGAAGATGAGGCTTATCTTCCATAGGGGTACAGGCATGAAATGGGATTGAACGTTATTTTTCCCTTCCTTCTCCCTGGGTTATAAAACCTCTTTGTTATTGAGTACAACTGTGGGTGTGCTCCCCTGCTCTTTTACTTTGTACTTCATTTTCCATAGACTTTAAGGCCATTTATTATTTCCTTGTGTCTGTATTTCATTTCCCAAATAAAGGACTATGCTATGGAGGACCAGGTATCGGTTGGAAGGCAGAGTTAAGCAAGTATCTTCCAAAGAGAAAGTAGAATAGAGAAAGCTACTATTGTTAATTTATATTATTATATTATGGTGGTGCTAGGATAAAGTGATCAAGTGAAGGTTTAACCTCCTTGAGTAAAGAAAACATCCTGTATTTCTTTGAATTCTCCATAACACAGTAATTGTTAATAGGATTATTATTCCTACTGAGGTAGCTTTATACTTATATTTTTGTTTTTTCTCTTTAGGGCTAAAGACATTGCCCTCACAAAATGAAATGATAACAGAAATAACTAAGGCTCAAGAGCAAATGAGAAAAAGGTAAGAAATTCTCCCAGGAAAATATGTGCTTAATTTTTCTATTTAATAAGAACAATATTGTACTCTATTTATCTTCATTGTGTTAGTTCAGTGGTCGGCAAACTGCGGCTCACGAGCCACATGCGGCTCTTTGGCCCCTTGAGTGTGGCTCTTCCACAAAATACCACGGCCTGGGCGAGTCTATTTTGAAGAAGTGGCGTTAGAAGAAGTTTAAGTTTAAAAAATTTGGCTCTCAAAAGAAATTTCAATCGTTGTACTGTTGATATTTGGCTCTGTTGACTAATGAGTTTGTCGACCACTGTGTTAGTTTAAGGATTTAGATTGTATTGCGCAGGAAAAGGAAATAAGAGTTTATGACAACAGACTGAAGAAATAGTATCAAGTGGTTTAGATATGGATGGGAAAGAAGAAACAAGCTTAAGAAAAGTGTTTAAAATCCAGTATGTAGGGCCTAAAAGAAATTGTCAAGTAGGAAAAAACACTTGGAGAGAAAATCGGGCCTATGATTTTTATAACTATTATTTGAAATGCTAGCAGAGCCACCAGAGAAAGGAAGAGTGACAATGAATTGAGTGATAAATATGGTTGAATTCCAAATCCACCGGTAGGCTTACAAATCTGCAGAGGTCACTGTTCACACTGGCTCATGGTGTGAATAGTCCGTGTGATTTGGAAAGGTGGTAGCATCAGCCAGCTGCTTAGTGCTTGGGTGGACACAGTCATTTAGCAATCTGAATTTTAGAACTGAGCTTATTCACTGGTCAATTTTATTTGGACCAAGTGGAAGTTGATGGTAAGTTCCTAAAATTTTGTGCTAAAGTCAGAGGCACAATCATCCAAGCCTAAAGATGTAGTTTTTCTTGAATTGGTTATACTAGCGTATCTCTTCCCTACCTTGGAGGAGGAGAGTTTTTATTTAACCCTGCTACCCTTTCCAGGTCCTCTAGCTTCCTCTTTCCTTTCACTGCCAAATGTCTGCAATAAATATTCTGCATGATATGCTCAATTCTTACCCTTTCTGCCTCCGAAGGTCCCTGCATTGTAACTCCTTGCTACGGCTCTCTTGAAAGTCAGCCATGCCCAACTTCATTTTCCTTCTGGAGTTTGACACTTTTAAACATCTCATCCTTCTTGGAGTGCTTTCTTTCCTTGTTTTTCTGGTACTAAAATATCTTATTTCAACTTTCCTGTTCCCTTTACTTTGGCTTATTTTTGTCTGGCCACCTGACTGAGCAGTCCCTAAGGATATAATTTATCCTTTATTGAGGGTCCATTATGTACATACACTAAATGGTTTATATGTATGAATTATTTATTCCTCATAAAACCCTACAAGGCATGTACTAGTGAATCTCTTTGTGAAAGATGCATGAATACTACAGCTTGCAACCCAGTATAGGATAAATGTATGTCTATAAATCCTTGAGCCAACATAACATCCATAAGGGAGAGCTCCCAAATTCTGTCCTGTCTTATCTTCTTCTCTTTTAAACTTTAGAATCTGTCCGTTCCTGTGGAATTTTATTTCACCAGTTCTACTTCAAATTTATTTTCTATTTTTTTTCTTGTCCTTGTTTTGGATTCTCTTAATAAGCCCATCTAATTTCAATTAATTTGACTTGGCTTTTTCTCTTACTTCCTTTCTGTCCCATTGCTCTTTGTTTTATTTTTATTCTAGAAAAAAAAAAAAAAGAAAAAGAAAGTTACCAGTTAGCTCTCTAAATCTCAGTCCTACCACACAGGTATCATCATTACCACATTTTCCCTCTAACAATCCCTTTTAGCTTTTCAAATCTGCACTTGGTGTAATCATCCCGCCTGGCTCCATTTGGAGCGTTAATTCCTCTTGTGGAATAAGTCACCCACCCCCCTCCTTTCAAGATTCTGAATGAACATTGGCCATCCAAAGTTGTGCTCTGTGGACCCCATTACCACTGCCCTCATAACACAGTGGAGTGTCCCAAACTTCAGAATTTTTATGATGGGTTCTCTCTTTCTGATAAAATCAGAGTCCTCTGTATCTGGAACTGCTATACTTGCCTCTCTCTATCCATCCTTGTTTTCCACAACATTCCTCCTCTACTGTAGGTAGTGCCTACAGATATTTTATACTCACATCCTACTCTCATTCCTGCTTAATTCCTTCACTCTGCTGTCCCTCTGACTTGTAATATCTTCCTCTTTGTTTTTGTTTTTTTTATTAAATATATTTTATTGATTTTTTACAGAGAGGAAGGGAGAGGGATAGAGAGTTAGAAACACCGATGAGAGAGAAACATCAATCAGCTGCCTCCTGCACACCTCCCACTGGGGATGTGCCCGCAACCAAGGTACATGCCGTTGACTGGAATCGAACCTGGGGCCTTTCAGTCCGCAGGCCAATGCTCTATCCACTGAGCCAAACCGGTTAGGGCACCTTCCTCTTTGTTGTCAGCTTATTTGTATCTTCCACATCCTTCAAGGATTTATTATAGCTCTATTTTAACTACCCTCTTCTACATTTCTATTTAGCAGTCTAAGATCACATGGTTTTCTAAAAGTCTTATATTCTATGTTTCATGTGTATCTATCTTATATTCTTGTCCTTAAGGATAGAGACAATATCTTATCTTTCTTATTTTCCATACCTCCTAGACCAGTGGTTGGCAAACTGCGGCTCTCAAGCCACATGCGGCTCTTTGGCCCCTTGAGTGTAACTCAATCAGATTGAGGACCTTTTTAGCAAAGGCTAGCTTAGGAGTACCCTAATTAAGTTAATAACAATGTACCTACCTATATAGTTTAAGTTTAAAAAATTTGGCTCTCGAAAGAAATTTCAATCGTTGTACTGTTGATATTTGGCTCTGTTGACTAATGAGTTTGCCGACCACTGTCCTAGACCAATATTGAGCTAATAACAGATACTTAGAAAGCACTGATTAATTGACTGATTGATTGACTAAATTGTTGATAGGCCATGGCTTTTGTCTTCTCTGCTTCAGGTATGTGGAGAGCCAGCGCCATACCATTCAGGGAGACTATGTAGAGACCATGGAAGAGCTTGCTGATCTGGTGGGCGTCAGGCCCAATCTGCTGTCTCTAGCTTTCACCGACCCCAAATTGGCATTGCAGTTATTATTGGGACCCTGCACTCCCATCCAGTATCGTCTACAGGGTCCTGGAAAGTGGGATGGAGCTCGAAAAGCCATCCTCACCACAGAAGATCGTATCAGGAAGCCTATGATGACAAGAGAGGTTGAAAGCAGCGATTCCATGACTTCAACAATAACAGTGGCCAGGTTTATGCTAGCCATTGTTATCTTTGCTATAATGATAACCTATTTTTAGCTGTCCCATTGGGGAGCTGGATGGAGAGATGCCTTCAGAATCTGACAAGATTGAACAACTATTGAACAATTTTTTCACCAAAAATCTTATATTTCTCTTTCCAAAGCATTAATCCTCTTTCCCCTACAAGGAAATTCCAGCTTTTCATTCATATTGACTTATCTCCCTTCTTCTTATGACCCATCATGTTTTCCTTCCAGCAATCCCTAGTCTGTGAGCTCTGATACTCTGTTAGTCTTTTTATGTCCTTAGCAGAGTTATTACATGATAGGTGCTTAATAAATGTTCGTTGTTATCAAATATTATGGTGGGGAGCAGAAGTCAATATCTATATAAGAAATGGGTGACTTGCCGAAACCGGTTTGGCTCAGTGGATAGAGCGTCGGCCTGCGGACTGAAGGGTCCTGGGTTCGATTCCGGTCAAGGGCATGTACCTTGGTTGCAGGCACATCCCCAGTGGGGGTTGTGCAGGAGGCAGCTGATCGATGTTTCTCTCTCATCGATGTTTCTGGCTCTCTATCCCTCTCCCTTCCTCTCTGTAAAAAATCAATAAAATATATTAAAAAAAAAAAAAAAGAAATGGGTGACTCCATGTAACTCAGCTTCTGATAGGATTTAGTTTTCTATTAGAAGCTCAATCTTTTGTTTTTAATATTGTAATTAAATGTGTTTCCTGAGGGATAAAAAGAAATAACAGTCTTGTAACAGTTGTATATACCTAAGATATATACATACTTAAACATTTTGTCTCATTAGCTGTTCACTAGTGTATCTGATATCTGGTCATTTTGACTCTTTTTCCCTCGGCATTTTTATCTCATTGAAGAAACTACCTTAAACTTACTAGGCTCGTGGGTCATTCTAATAATTAGCATTTGTCAGAAAGTTCAACTTGGTTGAAAAACTTGAGATTTTAAATGAGCTGTCCTATCTTTTTTGATCTCTTAGTTCTCATATTAGAATCCAACAAGACTTTACCTTGGGAAACATGATAAGTAGCTGCCTACTGTTGTAGTGTGGCCTTTTTAGGTCATTTCTATATTAAATTAGAATTGATATTAATTAAATATAGGGACATTCAGAGGAAAGAGCAGTGTGGAGGTAGTAAAGAGTAAAGATGATCAAATATATGGTGATAGAAGAAATTTGACTTTGGCTGGTGGGCCCACAATGCAATATACCGATGATATAGCATAGAATTGTACACTTGGAACCTATATAATCTTATTAACCAATGTCACCCCAATAAATTTAATTAAAAAGATGCCTGGCAAGTGTGGATCAGTGGTTGAGCATTGACCCATGAACTAGGAGGTCACCATTCGATTCCCAGTCAAGGCACATGCCTGGGTTGCTGGCTCAATCTCCAGTAGGGGGCATGCAGGAGGCAGCTGATCAACTATTCTCTCTCATCATTGATGTTTCTCTCTCTCTCTTCCTCTTCCTTCCTCTCTCTGAAAAAAAAAATTTAATTTTAATTAAAAAGAAAAAATAAATATAAAGTCATTCTGCTTATAACCGTTCTCCTTATAGCATATAGTGTAGTTCTGAAAAACAGAGCAAAAGAGAGCAAATGAAATGAAAAGCAAGGACTCCAGTGCCACTGTTGATTTTGTTTTCTAATCTGTACAAGTTATGCTGTGTGTTTGTCTCACAGAGAACTTAATTGTTAGCTGTTAGGCACACTTAATTTCATGAATTAGGGTACTGTGTATACTGGCCAGGTGTATGTTCATAAGTAGCTGTTGTGCAATACATTTTGGGATCAATGCCTATTACTCAGCAAAAGGATAAACTTGAAAAACTGAAAGAACAGCATTAGAAATTATCTTTCCCAATATAAATACACATAAGAGAACCAAAAAGTGAGAACCACAACTTCTTTCTAAGCATATAATTATTTGAACAATTTCCTGCCCTTTGGCCTAATTTACCTATGTAAAATGGACCTAGTATCTTTTAATCTGCAGATTACTTCAAAAAAAAAGTAATTTGAAGGTTGCTTGCTATTTTTTTAATTTTTTTAATGTATTTTTTAAGTTTGCCTCTTTCAGTGGGTAAGTTTGTGAATTAATAGTCCTTTCATATTATAATTCCTAATTATCAGCAACAAGTACCCCAGTTTTCTTTTAAAAAATTTTAATTCTAAATTCATTAACTGTCTCATTCTCCTTATAATTTGGAAGGTTACAAAAAAATCATTGGTTAAACCAAGCTAAAAGTAAAATATGAATAGGAAATTGAACTCAAAACAATTCAATTACTAAAAACCCAAAATAACTAATAAATATGTACTAATATTCAGCAATTTATCATATATTGCAATTATACTAAAAGGTCATATTATTTCCTCTATTAGATTATACAATAGAATGCATCCATATAGAGCCAAAAAGCATGGATGTGCTCAAAAAGCAAACTGATGGGGTATGTCAAAGGTGGGGTATGTCAGGAACCCACTGAAGGTGGCCCCAGTGGTCAAAGATGTAACAATTTAAGCAATAAAATAAATTACCTGATATTAGATTATACTATATAATAAAAGGCTAATATGCAAATTGTCCCCTCGGGAGTTCAACCAGGAGACAGGGAGACCGGAAGTTCGATTGCTTGCTATGACGTGCACTGACCACCAGATGGCGGTGCAGAACATGGTGGTGACCAGTGGTGGTGGCAGCAGTGGCACACTGAGGGAGCACGGGAAAGAGGAGGCGGGGAGGCGGGGAGGCGGGGAACCTGATCGACCCTGATCACTGGCCAGGCCTAGGGACCCTACCCATGCACAAATTTCATGCACTAGGCCTCTAGTAAAATATAAAAAATACCCATGAGTCTGTATTGATACAAATCGATATGCAAAGTGTCCCCAAGGGAGTTCAACTGGGAGACCGGGAGTTCTATCACTTGTTATGACATGTGCTGACCACCAGGGGGAAGCGCGGAATGAAGGGAGGCCCAGGCCAGCAGCTGGCAGCAGGGGAAGGAAGGCCCTGGCCAGCAGCTGGAAGGCATGGATCAGCCCTGATCACCGGCCAGGCCTAGGGGTCCTACCCGTGCACAAGTTTCATGCACCAGGCCTCTAGTGTTTTAATAAATTAATAAGAGGGGAAGAATACACAAATCTCCAAACCAGAATTCCAAATAATTTATGTAGACACTCTGCCTTTGTCACACTATATATCACTTGATTCTCTCACCTATTTCCTTCTTGAACTAGTAAATTCCATGGAGGAAGATACTTTGTAAGTAATCTGTATGTTGCTAGTGCTGCCTAAAACATATGGCCTGAGTATGTTAATGATTACTTAATTGCATAAATAAATTTGACATAAGAGGTAAAAGTATGGATGTATTTTTTAAAAATATATTTTATTGATTTTTTACAGAGAGGAAGGGAGAGGGATAGAGAGTTAGAAACATCGATGAGAGAGAAATATCGATCAGCTGCCTTCTGCACAGCCCCTACTGGGGATGTGCCCGCAACCAAGGTACATGCCCTTGACCGGAATCGAACCTGGGGCCTTTCAGTCCGCAGGCCGACGCTCTATCCACTGAGCCAAACCGGTTAGGGCTGGATGTATTTTTAAAGGATCAAATAAAACAGTGAATATATCTCAATATAAATGAATATACACACACATAAAAAGTATTATTAAGGAGAGTAAGGAGTGCTTAACATTTTGAAATGTTTGTGGGGCAAGTCTGTTCTAGAAAATATTCTGGAATAGATCACTGATCTGACTCAGTATGTCATCTCTAATGTCCTGTTTGGTTTGAAACACAAATGATATGTCCTGTCTGTAACTTACAGGCATACCTTAGAGATATTGTGATTTCAGTTCCAGACCACCATAATAAGACAAGTACTGCAATAAAGCGAGTCTTAGTCATTTTGCTGGTGGAGGGTCTTGCCTTTAATTTTTTAAAAAATGCAACACCTCTGAGACGCAATCAAGCAAAGCACAATAAAATGAAGTATTCCGTAAATTCTCAAACACACTTTTTCTACTCCTTCTTGCCTGTGAAAGTCAGTATCTTAACACAAGAAAGGAGGAATGGTAGACGTCTTCCTTGGTCCTCACTGCTGCCTTGGTCCTCACAGCTAGCTGTTTCTCCCTGCTTTCCCAAATTCCCACCTTCCTGAAGCATCCACTACCTCTAGCTGATTAACACAGAGGCATATTTCTATTATTTTCCACCAGGTGGAGCTGAATCACAAGGTTTTTAGCTCTGTGAGATCTCAGCATCGTCTCCCTTGACCTCTGGTCAGTGTAGCCAGAATGCCTTGGGGTGGGCTGGGGAATCCCAACACTTGTTCTTTGTTGTTTTACTCTCAGTAAAGGAGACCTCGGTCCTCTGCCAGGGTCCTCCCTGTGTTCTGGTTAAAGCATGTACCCTTTGCTTAGGGAGAAATGTGATTCTGCAGTATTAGATCTTGGGTGCGTGTCCTTGGGCACGCAGTTAATGTGGTCTACAGCCCGACATCAAGGGCAAAGGGAGGCAATCTCTGGGAGGTTAAGGGCAGGCGGCCAGGCTTTGTGGCTTTGCTTCACTGTCTGAATTGCCAAAAGCCCCGACAACCGTGGCCGCTATCCCTTGCTGTGTTTTTGCCCAGGTCTCTGTGCTCAGCTGCAGCTACTGCTGCTCATTCCTGCAGGAGTGTCCATGTGGTCTGTGTTCCTCCCAGATGAATGGTGTGTCAGCGACAACCAGATTCCTCCCTCCCTGGATGAGGTCCTGGCTGCTGGGCTGTGTTTCCGGCTCGCATTGTCAGTGTAGGTTGCTAGTTATTGATATGAGGAAGATAGCTAGTTATTAATATAAGGAGAAATGCAAAGGGGAACTAAAAAATCTTAAGAAACTGGGAAGCAGAAGCAGGTAACAGAGCAGAATTCCATCCAGTTTAGTGGTAAACATTCATTCACACACTCCAGAGAACTGCCTCCCCCGTCTTCCCCCACCCCACTCCTCACCAGGGGACATCATCCTCGGAACAGGATACTAAAAGCTAGCCTGGGAACAATCAAAAAGGTAATCAGAGTGGATAGAGGACATGACACCCCAATAAAATTTACTGGGAAGAGTGCCCAATCCAGGCCTGGGAAAAGTTAGGAATTTGGGTTGGATAATTTGGTTCTTTGTTCTTTACCTGAACCTAGAAGATATATGGAGGATTAATAGGAGCCATGTGGCAGTTCTTTAGAGCCTGCCCACCCTCTGTCCCCTAAGGTGTATGAATTCCCCTTAATCCTATCTAATAGTAGCCTAATATGCAAATCGACCGAATGGCGGAACAACCGGTGCACTGACCACCAGATGTTCAATGCAGAAGCTGCCCCCAGCCCGCAGGCCACAGGCCAGCCAAGGCGGGTGCCAGTGGGGACCCCCTGGTCGCCCCACCCTTCGCCCCACGGATTGGCCCTGATTGCCGGCCAGGCCTAAGGACCCTCTACCCGTGCACAAATTTCATTCACCAGGCCTCTAATTTACAATAAAATCTTGCCCTCACATTTAAACTTCTCCATGCATGTAGCTTTGAAATTCTTTTCTCACATCACCGCAAAAGAATCTATCACTTTCACCAGCAACAGTGTCAGCCCCACTCCCTTTTCGCTTCCCCCTTTTGATCCACTTGCCCACCTTTAGATGTTTCAATGTGTGGATCATGTGGCTCTCTCAGGCACATTTGTGTGTTGAGCAGGGAATCCTTTGTTGAGATATGGCTGTACATATTACTGTAACTTATAGGCGAGAGACCAAAGGAATCTTTCACACCACCATTCCTCTCAATATAATACACTACTATTAACTAAACCAGTGGTCGGCAAACTCATTAGTCAACAGAGCCAAATATCAACAGTACAACGATTGAAATTTCTTTTGAGAGCCAAATTTTTTAAACTTAAACTATATAGGTAGGTACATTGTTATTAACTTAATTAGGGCACTCCTTCAATCGCACTGTATGTGCGTGCCCGCACGTGGCATTTTGTGGAAGAGCCACACTCAAGGGGCCAAAGAGCCGCATGTGGCTCGCGAGCCGCGGTTTGCCGACCACTGAACTAAACCATAAACCTTGTTCAAATTTCACTGCTTTCCCCGCTAATTTCCTTTTCCTGTTCCAGTATCAACTTCAGGATCCCATCCTACCTTTAGTTGTTATGCATCCTTAATCTCCTCTAACCTTTGAGAAGTCTTTGGTTGTACTTCAGGGCCTTGACACTTTTTAAAAGAACTAACTTAGTTTATATCTAATGTCTTTTTCTGTCACAGGATCTCACTCAGGATACCACATTACTCCTCATCATTAGGTTCCTTCAGACTGTGACAGTTTCTCAGACTTCTCAGGTTTTTTATGATGTTTGCAGTTTTGAGCAGAACTGGTTAAGTCTTTTGTTGAATATTCTTTAATTTGTAATTATCTGATATTTTCCTCATGAGTAAGCTGGGATTATGGGTTTTTGGGAGAAAGACAGGCTGGCCAGGAAGCCAGGACAAGTGGAACAGGGAAACTGAGACAGAGAGCTGAACAAACTGGCAGAGAAATTTACAGCAGATACAGGTCACTTCCCTAGAGATAACATCTAGGCCTCAGCTGTATTTAGCGCCAGCTGAAGAAAAACAGCAAAACAGGTAGTCAACACCAGGACCAGCTGCAATGACTAACGACCCCCTACCCTGACAATGACCCATCAGTGGAGACCACAACCCTGAAAAAGCACACCTGGAAAACTGATGAATAATTTGCAGAAACTCTCCCCTGAGACCTTCCCTAAGATTCCCACCTGCAAGCAAGAAAGAAAAGCCTCAAGACAAAGGACTCTGCACTCATCCTCATAGTTTCAGAGTCCTATGGAAAGGATGAAAGGAAGGCGGGGTGGGGGAGGCAGGGATAACCAAATAGGATGCAAGCAGACAGTCAGATTTTGGAGGGGTAAGCAAAAGGTTGCGGTAAAAATGTGCCTTTTTAATGCTAACTGTCTTTGGGTAAGAGCCAGAAAACTGAGTTTATGAGATGCAGAGCACAGATAAAAGGGGGAGCAGTGGATTTGTTGGACTTAAGTGGTGGGTTTTCAACTTAAAATATAAAAATGAACTTTTTAATAAATAGAGCAGCTCATTCAGAAAGGGGGTGGCCTTGTGTGACTTCAGGGTCCCCATCACTGGCTGTGTTTAAGCCTAATGGCATTATCTTGTGAGAAATGTAGTAACTTATCCTTCAGTTTGCAAATGTTATTAAAGCATACTCTGTACAAGGTGCGTGCAGAATATGAAGAGGAATCAAATCAAGATTTGCTCTTTGCCAATTGTCAAAGTAGTGCTTCTTACAGGTCGATATGCACACACTCTCCCCTGGGGATCTTGTTAAAACGAAGATTTCAATTCTATGGGATGGAGCCCAGATTTTGCATTTGGAACAATCTCTTAGGTGGTCTGTGTAACACGTGTTGAGCGACAAGGGTTGCTAGTAGGAAATGAGACACCCATGTAATTATAATACAAAGTAAGAATTGTTAAATACCATTCATTATCAGTAAAAGCCTGGATCTGTCCCAAACCCAGGACTATCTTTGCCCTCTTCTGCCTAGTATTTATTCCTCGGTTGTTTTTGTTGTTGCTCTCTTCCTTGAATTTTATTTCTTCTGAGGTTGCTCATTGCATATACTGTTTCTTAGCTTGGAATAGCTTCCCCCTTCTTTTTAGACTGGCATTTCACTAACTTAAGGTTATCTCCTAATCACTCCTTCCCTGGGCCCCCAGACTGCTCCCTACAGCACTTAGTTTCAACCTCACGCAATCCGGCCGGCCGTGGGAAGCCCAGGTTCTTATTCCCTCTAGGAACCCACCTCTCCGGGTCGCCTACGAACAAGAAACCGGCTTTGGCGAAACTGAGGCCAGGTGAGGGGCCGGGAAGAAAGCACCGTTCCTCCAGGTACTGAACACGGGAGGCTGGGTGGCAGCCCGAGTGTCATTCGGGGACCGCGTCCCCCTCACGCGAGGCCCGGACTCAGCGAACCGTCTCCCAGGGCAATCCTGCGGGCAGAGGCCCGGTCCGGCCCCTAGTTGACTGCGGACGGGCGCCCCGCGCGGCGCTGGAGGCTGCGCGCGGCTGTCCACCATCGAGATGGCAGCGCTAGAGAGGCCGGCGGGCCTGGGCACAGCGCGGCCGCAGGGAACGCGCGCGGGGCGGGCTGTAGCCATTTTTGAAGGAAACCCGGATTGCTACCCGGGCGCGGCTTCAATTTCAATAACTTTATTGGTGGCCCTATCCTCAGAACACCCATCGCGCTGGCGGGAGGTGATCGGGGTGCGGGCGTGAGCGCGGGGATGCCTGGGAGTTCCCGAGAGCGGGATTCCTGAGCGACGCACGGCGAAGGAGCAAGGGTGGGTGGGGCGGGGTCCGGGCATTCCTGGAGACCCGGGAGGGAAGCGACCTCAAGACGGCTTCCCTGCGGCGGGGATTCCCTGAACCGGAACCCCAGGCGAAGGGGCGGGGCCGGAGGTGCCCCTGACGCGCCGCCGGGGTGTTCCCCGCTCTGTGTTGTTCCCACGACAGGTGGCCCCGACGCGAGCTGCAGCCATGGGAAACACCGCCAGCGACCGGGTGGCCGGGGAGCGCCACGGCGCCAAGGCTGTGCGCGCGGAGGGCGCCGGCGGCCAAGGCCCGAGCAAGGAGCACAAGATCATGGTGGGCAGCACCGACGACCCCAGCGTCTTCAGCCTGCCCGACTCCAAGGTGAGCGAACCCAATGGGTGGCGATACTGCAGCGGCCTGGGCGTCAGGGCTCCTCCTCCCTTTCTTAGTTATCCCACTGATCGAGGTTACGGTTTTTGTGAATTAAAGGGGTTTTTCGGGGATGGAGATGTTGGATGGCAATTCCTCTTGCAGTGCTGCCTCCAAATAGAAGTGAGAATTCTTGTTTTCCGACCAGTCTGTTGGCCACATTTTTAGCATGACAGAAGGACCCCCGCCCCCTTATCTTTGGTTCTCCTAACAGGAAGGTGTCCTCTTCTAAAGTGTTGATGAATACTACTATAGGTTAAAAGCGCTGGTGGAAAACTTCAGTTTCTCACATTTGCCCGGAGGTGGGTAAATGAATATTTTCCCTGACAACTTATGTGTATCAGTATCATGTAAACATGATACCCTTCTAGGAGCTCAGCACTTCTGATCCCTTTCCCTTTGGCTTGGCTGTTTGTGGCAACCGCTTGCTTATTTGAATACTTTCTTCTAGCAGTGGGGCTCAAAAAAGGATATCACCGCTCAGTTTTTGCCCCATACTCTGGCTGTCTGCAGTGACTGAGGTTGTGCTCCTCTCATGCCCAGCTGCTCCTCCAGTGGCAGAGCAAATAATTCCAGGATTTCTCCATTTCCCAGTAGTACTTCATAATGCTAGCATGGCTAAAAAGGACCACCCACGGCTGCTCCGGAGAACTTGCTCTCAGTTCCAAGGTTTCTCAGGAAAGCAGTAACGTGTGTTTACTCTACAGAAAGGACAGATGGAGCTGACAGCAATATGATTACCACCCAAATGCTTCTAATCACTTTTAGAGCTGTCAGCATTAAATGCATTAAGGCCAACTGGGATGAAGTAAAAATAAATAAATAAATAAATAAATAAATAAATAAATAAATAAATAAATAAATAAATAAAAAAAAATGAAGGGATTGAGGAGATTGGAGTGTGTTTGATGTTTCTTATTTCTTCAACAAAGTAGTAGAGAATGATTTGCCTAGTTGGTAGCACATAGAATTTGGTTATTTTCTTGGATCCCAACTGAGAACGTAATCAGAGAAAGGAGGACTGAGGATGATTAAAGGGACCACTTCTTGGGGTTTCTTTTCTGTTCCTTTCTTCTCCCACTTCAGGACTCCTTCCTCATCATTTGGGCTGTCCATCCAGCCATCTGAATTTACGTATTCAAGGTTTCTCAAGGTGATCTACCTCACTGTATTTTTTCCCATTTTCCTACATTGATGACTCAGGAATTAAGAAGTGTTTTTGTCAAACTGTGAGTGCAGTATTCGGTGTCCTGGATTGAAGCCAGGTTGCTCTATCTGAAAATGGAGCCTATTTTGGATCATTCTTTCCCTTCCCTCAGTCTTGGCATTTGTGAAATAAGAAAATTGGTTCAGATCATTCCTAAGATCTCTTCCAAATCTAAAATTTTATAGTTCTCAAATTACTGTCTTCTTCCCTCAGTGTTTTACTTGAACATTTCATACTGTAATCCTAATTGTCTCTTTCCCTGATGCCTTTGCTGACAATTTAACTTGGCGTAAACAGTCTTTCTGCTAGTCAGCAGTACTCATATCTACCACAGAAATGTCATGTCATACATGGAAGGGCTTTCTTCCAAAGCTAGGCATATTAATAGTTTGTAGCTTTCAAATTCTAAATGGAAAATCCTAAATCCTAAAAGTAACTGATAGAAACAGTGGCAGTGGGATTGAATTCATTGCTTTGAATGCCAACCTTCTTCAGTTCTCAATTCTGTTTGCACATTAAAATCACCTGACATTTGTTTAAACACTTTATGGAAAATGTGAAACATTTTCCATGTTTCGAAGTTTAGGAAGAACAGTGTAATGAACTCCTAAATACCTGTCTCCCATTTTAAACAATGATCAAATCATGAATGAATTTATATAACCTATACGCATTCACTCTCCCCATCAATTATTTTGAAGCAAATTCCAGACATGTCATATGTTATATTATCTATTTTAGGACAGATCTCTAAAAATGAGGGGTTTTTTTTTCTTTGTTTAACATTATATGGGAAACTTAAGGAGATTCCCAGACCCTATCTCTGAATCAGAATCTGAGGATTATTCTTAGACATACGTAGACATTTTGTAATTCTAATGCAGCTTGTCAGACAAGAGTGCGTTGCTTTAAGAACATGGAGACCAGCTTTTCTCTTAAGCCACTTATATAATGTGAAAGTGCCTTCATTTCTCTTTCTCCGTTTACTTCAGATTATACTGCTACTGGTGTCTCGGTGCAGTTCTGAGGAAGATCGAGAGGCAGTATGGAAGGTAGACTACCGCAGCCATTTTGAAAATAAAGCCCAAATGAATAAGCTAGCCCTTTAAAAAAAAAAACACACATTATTTTATTTGGTAATCTTTTTTTTTAAAATATGTTTTATTGATTCTAAAGAGAAAGGAAGGAAGAGGGAGAGACAGAGAAACGTCAATGTGAGAGAGAAATATTGATTGGCTGCCTCCTGCACACACCCCAACTAGAGATCGAGCCTGCAACCCGGGCATGTGCCCTGACCAGGAATCCAACAGGCAGCCTTTCAGTGCATGGGAGGATGCCCAACCAACTGAGTCACCTGGCCAGGGCTCTTTGGTAATCTTTTCCCTTGATACTGTACAGTCTTATTTCTCTATTTACCAATGTTATTTAAGCCAATGTAAAGTGGGGCTCAGCAAACTTTTTTCTGTAAAGGGCCAGATAGTAAATATTTTAGACTTTGCAGACCATATAGTCTCTCACAACTACCCATTTTTGCCACTGTAGCATGAAAACAGCTGAGATACTAAGTAAATGAATGAGTGTGCTATTTTCCAATAAAACTTTATTTATAAAACATCTGGCTTACTGGCCATAGTTTGCCAACTCTTCTTCTAAAGGATGGTATGTGGAGAGACTGTTCTAATATATGTCCTCTACCTACATCCAGCTAGATCCCTGCCAGAACAGAGATTGCTTCCTGTAAATTCCCTCAGAGATTGTTTGATTGACCTCTCCCATATGTCCCAGTTGTACTGGTTCCTAGAACAAGCCCTTGTCCTGCCCTGGGCAGGCACTAAGACTATTTCCCCTTATTTAGGGCAGCCCCTGCCCCAGTACTCCTATCCATTTTGCTCTGTTCTATATATTTCTTCAGTGCCTGCTGCAGGGCTTGGAGTTTATCCACATTATCTTGCTGAAGCCCAAGATGAACCTCATGTAAGTTCCCTTAATAAACTCTGATGTAATGATGGCATTGTCAACCTCTTTCTTCAGTCTCCCAGTCCCAGGAAATTTCCCAACATGGTAATGAAAAGAAACTAAGTAAGGAGTCAGTATTTTTCAGAATCCTACAGACCTCATTTGATATTGGAACTGCTTTTGTTTAAGGAAGCTTTGTTTTTGATCTGATGTTTCTTGAGGCTCCAGAATTTTCATTCCTACTCCTGAAATAATTAGTATGGTGAGCAAATAAGAGTTCATAACCAATTCTCAAAATTTAAGAAACCAATGATCTGGTTTTTATATTTTTAATTTGTAACCTATTAGCTAAAATGGAGTTTATGAATTATTTATGAATTTTAGTCTCTATCTTCCATTGTAACTGATAATTGAGAGATGTTCATACTTGCACATGAAAAATACATGGCTAATGTAATTATTTTTTATAGAACCACTAGAGGCCCGGTGCACAAAATTCATGCATGGGTAGGGTCCCTAGGCCTGGCCGGTGATCAGGGCTGATCTGTAGGATGACCAGGGGGTGGGGGGAGGAGACGGGGCTGGGGGGAGGCCCCCGCTGGCACTCTCCTTGGCTTGCCTGGGGCCTGCGGGCTGGGGGCAGCTCCTGTGTTGAGTGTCTGCCCCCAGTGGTCAGTGCGCATCATAGCAACCAGTCATTCCACTGGTCATTCTGCATATTAGTCTTTTATTATATAAGACTGTAGGCCGGTGCACGAATCCATGCAGGGGTGGGGTCCCTTGGCCTGGCCGGCAATTGATGCT
Organism: Plecotus auritus; assembly: GCF_963455305.1. NCBI lineage: Eukaryota > Metazoa > Chordata > Mammalia > Chiroptera > Vespertilionidae > Plecotus > Plecotus auritus. Next base: position 28,053,955 of record NC_137778.1, read on the forward strand.
GGCTAGCCTGGGGGAGGGACTATGGGAGGTTGGCCGGCCGTGGGAGGTTGGCTGTGGGAGTGCACTGACCACCAGGGGGCAGCTCCTGCATTGAGCATCTGAACCCTGGTGGTCAGTGTGCATCATAGCAACCAGTCGACCAGTTGTTTCATCACTTAGGCTTTTATATATATATGTGTGTGTGTGTGTGTGTGTGTGTGTGTGTGTGTGTGTGTGTGTGTATATACACACACTTCATTTTCACATTTTTCCTCTTAAGAGGCACTCAGAAGCATATCACAGTTGCCTGCCTGTGAGTTAATGTGATAACAGGAAACAGACTTGGAAGTTAGGATGTGATTTGGGCAGCTTGTGAGCATAAGTCATTTATTTGACCATATTGGTCCTAGATGAGTTATTTATCTATAGTGTGTTCAAAACCAAACTTGCTAATTTCAGGGCTTATTAACCCTTAGCAGAAACATAGCACCCCTCTCTGCCCTAGGGAGGAGAGTGACCTTTTAAGAATTCCTGGGTCACAACTTAGGGATGACCTAATCCTTCTTACAGCTCCCTGGGGACAAAGAGTTTGTATCATGGCAGCAGGATTTGGAGGACTCCGTAAAGCCCACACAGCAGGCCCGACCCACTGTTATCCGCTGGTCTGAAGGAGGCAAGGAGGTCTTCATCTCTGGGTCCTTCAACAATTGGAGCACCAAGATTCCACTGATTAAGAGGTGAAGACAAGTGTCTTGATTGAGTCTACAGAGTCCAGGAGTAGAGACCTGGCTGGACTACTTTCCACCTGCTAGGGACTCTTGAACATTTTCTGTGACCAGTGACTAATCTGCAACTTTTTTTTTAAATCTCATAATGACTCAGAGGTGTTTTACTACTCAGAGGGATTTATAGTTTTGTGGGCACATTCTTTAGGACTGTATTAATTCAAGTCCTTTCTATGCTTGTAGGAAGTGTTTTATAACTAGCTGAGTCTAGTTGCTCTGACTTCTGCACTAAAACGAAACACACTGTGAAGTTCTAATGTTATTTGTTGCCTCCAGGGCAATAATGAATTATTTAACTGGTTATCAGAACGGCCTACCTGTCAGTACGTAATCTTCCAGAAGATGCTCACCAAAATATGGAAAGGGTACCTTGAGCCACTTCTGTATCCTGAACCTACCTGCTATCTTATTTACACTTGTGAGGGATCTGTTCTGCTGAAGCAAAATAGTTGTACTAAGGTGAATCGTTTTGGAAGACTTTAACATTTTTATTATATTTTTCCAGACATTAGTTAAGAACTCAATTTATTGGGAGGGGTTGGCAAATACATGCTGAACATGATCTAGGAAAGGAAACTGGGTTTATAAATTACTTCAAAGGCTACAATCACTTAGCAGTGTAGAGGATAATTGGTATGATATTTTTATTGCCTCGTGGTTTTTACATTTACTTTCCGTCTTCTGATAAGAACTTGGCCTATTTAACTTTCTGTTTTCTTCTGTAGCCATAATGACTTTGTGGCCATCCTGGACCTCCCTGAGGGAGAGCATCAGTACAAGTTCTTTGTGGATGGACAGTGGGTTCATGATCCATCAGAGGTAAGGCCTTGACCTCCAAGGGTAACCACTGACTTAGTCTCCTCCTAGCTATTTCCCTTGGTGTCAAACTTCACTGCTGTCAGGATTGATGGCAGCAGCTCTCCTGCACTGGAGGATTTATTTCTTGATAAAAGATGGAGGGGGCGAATATGATCATTTTTAAAAAGAGGAGAGTTGAATGAAGAGGTGGATTTGAAACAGGGACTCATACATTTTTCCCATTCACTGTTTCAGCCTGTGGTTACCAGTCAGCTTGGCACGATTAACAATTTGATCCATGTCAAAAAATCCGATTTTGAGGTGTTTGATGCTTTAAAACTAGATTCAATGGAAAGCTCGGAGACATCTTGTCGAGGTAATTTTGTAGTATTTGCTCTTTCTTGATGTTTTTCTTATAATGCATGTTCCTTCCCAAGAGTGGTTTTTATTTTTTTATTTTTTTTTGTAAAGAATTTTTGTTGTGTTTATTTGTGTGTTTTATTTTCATTTTCTCTTCAGGAATCTTCTGAATTATATACAGGGTGAGACAAAGGTAGGTTTATAGTTGTGGGTATGTGAAACACAGAGTTTATGCTTGTATTATTATTTATCATTTTTATTATTTTCCATACAAACAAGTGTAAACCTATTTTTTGCCCCACCCTGTGTAATTCTGTAAGCATTTTGGTCCCATGCTCTGAGACAAAAAAATCTCAGTTTAGAGTATTTGATTTCAAACTTTAACCAGGATCTGCAGTAATGTAGATCTTTTGTTTTACATTATAACCCAACACACACACACACACATACACACCTATAACACAAGTCTTGCAGAACAGTGTTTGCCTTTATTACATATGATGCACTCTATTTTCTATTTTATCCTTTCCTTTTTGGCAAATAATGGGCTATGGCCTATATTTAAAAATCTATTTCTAACAATATTTCAAGTTTTTCATTGACCTTTGGTGGTATCATCCTCCACCCACTGCCCGGGGGCTAGATGTTGTCTGGTTTGCCTACAGTGTTATAGGACCCTACAGGAATGGCAGTCTGTAGGGAAAGAGGAATTACAAAACCCCACAATTCTTGTGTGTATATGTTAACTGAAGTTTTGTAAGTGTTTCTTTCTTTTTTTTAATGCCTTGAAAGAATAAAAGGCCTGTATCCTTTTGTTTCTCCCAATATTTTTTCCAAGGAAGGCCTTCATCTCTATGTGCATTTGCTGCAGCACCAGATAGGTGATTTGCTAGTCACTCTCACAGTTACCATTTTGTTACTTTACAATAAAGGCTATGACTGTCTACAGAACTGTGTGCACTGTGTTTCTAGTGAGCATACTTCTCCCTTGTGGGCTCAAAGCCTGCCTCTGCTACTGACTAGCTTTGCCATCATGGACAAGTCCTTCAACCTTTTTGGTTCTCGGTTCCTTATGAATAAAATTGGAGGCTTAGATTCTCAATTGAGGAGACACAGTACCTGAAATGGGGCATATTAGAATCTCAGAGCACTAAGTGTGGGTTACAAGAAGAAGCAGTTTCTAAAAGAATAATCAATAGTATAATTGTTTATGAAAATTGTAAAAATGTTGTTTTCATTATATAAGAAAAAGTAAAGCTGGAGAGAAACCAAGATGGCGGCATAGGTAAACACCTAAACTGCTGCCTCGCACAACAATTTCAAAACTACTACTAAAAGACAAAACGGACATCATCCAGAACCACAGGAAAGCTGGCTAAGTGGACATTGTACAACTAGAAGGAAAGAGAAAAGCACACGGAGACTCAGAGGAGCTGCAAAAGGCTGAGTTACAGAGAAGCGCAGGCGGAGAGGACTGGCGGCTGAGTGCGTGGCTGGCTTTCTCAAGCGGGAGGGAGACAGAAGCTCCCGACTGCTCTGAACTCCAATTCAGGGCGAGACCCTGGGGACCCAGACTCATACAGGGAGAATCTGGACTGTCAGGAAAAGAGAAAAGCACACTGAAACTCAGGGGAGCTGCGAAAGGCAGAGGTCCGGAGGGGCGCATGTGGAGAGGACTGACTGCTGAGTGCGTGGCTGGCTTTCTCAAGCAGGAGGGAGACGGAAGCTCCCAACTGCGCTGAACTCCAGTTCTGGGTGAGACTCTGGGAACCCAGACTCATTCGGGGAGAAACTGGTCTGTCTGGCAGCGGGCGAAACTCGAGGGCGGCTTTCTCCCAGAGGTGCTTGCAGCGATTACCGAGGGACACTGAGACCCAGGGGCCTCATAGGGCAGGGCTGATGGGAAGCCAAGGCTGTCTGCTCCACCCTGAGACTCCGCCCCATCCAAGCTGAGCACAGAGGCTTTTGCAATTTTGCAAGTCTTGTCTCATAAGGGTGTCTCCAGCACAGAAGTTCTCCCAGCGTAGACACAGCTGATCCTCACAGCCAATTGGCCTGGAGGTCAATTCCTCCCAGTGATACCAACAACAATCAAGACTTAACTACAACAAGGCTGTGCACACAGACCACAAAGGGGTGCACCAAGAGTGTCCACCTCAGGTAACTGGGAAGGCTGAGCCACTGGGCCTTATAGGACACCTAGCACACAAAGCTACTCTACCAACTCAGAGAAGCAGCGAAAATGTGGAGACAAAGAAAGAGATCACAAATGAAAGAAATGGAGGAAAGCAAACGACTGGATATAGAGTTTAAAACCACAGTTATAAGGTTTTTCAAGAATTTCCTAGAAAAGGCCAATAAATTTAGCGAGTTCCTCAAGGATATGAAAAAGGACCAACTAGAAATTTAACATACACTGACTTAAATAAAAAATATTATATAGAGACCTAACAGCAGACTAGAGGACCGCAAGAATCAAGTCAAAGATTTGAAATACAAAGAAGCAAAAAACACTCAACCGGAAAAGCAAAAAGAAAAAAGAATCCAAAAATATGAAGATAGTGTAAGGAGCCTCTGGGACAACCTCAAGCGTACCAACATCTGAATTATGGGGGTGCCAGAAGAAGAGAGAGAGCAAGATACTGAAAACCTATTTGAAGAAATAATGACCAAAAACTTCCCCACCTGGTGAAAGAAATAGACTTACAAGTCCAGGAAGCGCACAGAACCCCAAACAAAAGGAATCCAAAGAGGACCACACCAAGACACATCATAATTAAAATGCCAAGAGCAAAAGACAAAGAGAGAATATTAAAAGCAGCAGGAGAAAAACAGTTAATTACCTACAAGGAAGCACCCATACGATTGTCAGCTGATTTCTCAACAGAAACTATGCAGGCCAGATGGGAGTGGCAAGAAATATTCAAAGTGATGAATAGCAAGAACCTACAACCAAGATTACCCAGCAAAGCTATCATTCAGAATTGAAGGTCAGATAAAGAGCTTCACAGATAAGAAAAAGCCAAAGGAGTTTATCACTACTAAACCAGTATTATATGAAATGCTGAAAGGTATTCTTTAAGAAGAGGAAGAAGAAGAAAAAGGTAAAGATAAAAATTATGAACAACAAATACGTATCTATCAACAAGTGAATCTAAAAATCAAGTGAATAAAAAATCTGATGAACAGAATAATCTGGAGAATATAATAGAATTAGGGGCATAGAAAGGGAGTGGACTGACAATTCTCGGGGGGGAAAGAGGTGTGGGGGGTGCGGGAAGAGACTGGACAAAAATCGTACACCTATGGATGAGGACAGTGGAGGGGAGGTAAGGGCAGAGGGTGGGGTGGGAACCGGGTGGAGGGGAGCTATGGGGGGTGGGGGGAAAGAGGAACAATTGTAATAATCTGAACAATAAAAACTTATTAAATTAAAAAAAAAAGGAAAGAAAGTAAAGCTGGGCATTCTTCTTGGCTGGTGGGACAGTGAATAAAAAGGGTTTAAAAATACCAAATTAAATCATGAGGCCACTTGTGACTAAATTTTTATATTACATTATTCTGACATAGCAGCCAATAAATACTGGACATATAGTCATAATTATATATAGAGAGAGGACTAGCACACTTTCGATATTTCTTCCCTCTTTTACCCAATTTCCTGATCCACTGAGGTAAGTTTAGAATACATTTTATTAGGAATCTGCACTCAATGACTGTGTTGCTAAGTATGTAACTTTGGGCAAATCACTTAACCAATTTGTTTTTTTAAATTTTGAATGAAAGGGAAATAAAAACTTTCTACATACTTCCAAGGGGTGTTTTGTGGATCACATGACAAAATAACAGAGTATTTTGAAAAATTTCAAGTTCTATATAGTTTTAAGATATTTCTTAATATAGCAATATTATTGCTACTCTTTTGCCTCTCATATAGTCAACTGAAATCTGAGTTCTTATACTGGTTATTAAAATCTTTTTCACTGGAAACTATAAACAAATATTAAAATTTGTTAAGCAAACAGTTATAGTTCTCTCTTTTTTAAATTAGTTCTCTTTATTTTTATATATTTTCTTCTATTCTGGTTTACATACATTTTTTTTGTTTGTTTTGTTAATCCTCACCCGAGGATATTTTTCCATTGATTTTTAGAGAGAGTGGAAGGGAGAGGGAGAGTCAGAGAGAGAAACATGGATGTGAGAGAGACACATTGAGTGGCCACCTACCATACACGCCCCGACTGGGATTAAGCCCGCAACCGAAGTATGCGCCCTTGACCAAAATTGACCTGGGACCCTTCAGTGCCCAGGCAGATACTCTATCCACTGTGCCAAACCGGCCAGGGCCATTTTTCTTTTTTTTCACATACATAAAACTTACCCTTTTAAAGTGTAAAATTCAGTAATTTTTGGTATATTCACAGAGTTCTGTAACCATCACCATTGTCTAATTGCAGAGTATTTTTATCACCCCAGAAAGAAATCCCATAACTATCAGCAGTCACTAGCAACCACAAATCTACTTTGTGTCTATGGATTTGCCTATATGGGACATTTCATGTAAATGGGATTATACAATATGTGGTCTTTTGTGTTTGGCTTCTTTCACTTAATATGGTCATCCATGTTGTAATATGTATCAGTATTTTATTCCTTTTATAGCCGAATAAAATTCTATTGTATGAATATACTATTTTGTTTACCCATCCATTAGCTGATGGACATTTGGATTTGTTTCTGCTTTTAGTCTATTATAAATAATGCTGTTTTGAACATTTGTGTTCAAGTTTTGTGTAGACATGTTTTCATTTCTCTTAGGTATATACCCAGGAATATAATTTCTGGGTCATATGTTAACTTTATGTTTAACTTTTGAAGAAACTGCCAAACTGTTCAAAGCAGCGGCACCATTTTACATACCCTCCAGCAATGGGAATAGTACAGAGGTTCCAATTTCTCCACATACTTGCCAACAATTATTGTTCTTGTCAGTCTTTTTTATTATAGTCATCTAAATGCATGTTAAGTGGTATTTTATTGTGGTTTTTATTTGCATTTCCCTAATGACTACTATATTATTAGTAATTTTGTCCTCATTGTTGCAATCATGGTAGTATAAGTAATCTTAAAGTTTATAACCTTGTCTGTTTCCTGGGTGGAAAAAAAAAAAGAAGAAATGTAATCTTTTTATACTGTTTTACAGTGACAAGGCATTGTCACATTTGTTTTCTTATTTGATTCCTTAAAAACATTGTGAAATAGGGTAGAGATTCTTTTTATTTTATGAAGGAAACTGACCATATTGTATGAATGAGGAAACGGATAAATGGAGTACTTCTTCCCAAAACCCACCTCTTTTACCCCTCTTCTCCTCCTTTATCCTCCATATCATGTTTCCAGGTTGAGGAACTTTAGTTTATGTTCAGGATAACTCAGACTTTTTCCTGTCTGCCTTACAGTTGTAGACCCAACATGTCACAAGTTTATGATTCATTACTTCTTTGTATTTATTATTAGATGCCATGACGATATTTTTTTTCATGCGTTTTTACTAGTTCTCTAACTTTCCCTTATATTTGGATAAATGTCTTCCAGACCTTTCCAGCTCACCCCCAGGCCCTTATAGTCAAGAAATGTATGTGTTTCGATCTGAGGAGAGATTCAAATCCCCGCCCATCTTGCCTCCTCACCTTCTCCAAGTTATTCTTAACAAGGACACTAATATTTCTGTGAGTATCCTGAGAGTATTGCTGGGGCATCTTGAGGTCACTGGGACCATTTGAGCTAAAGTTTAGTAATCCTGGAGGTTGGGATTATTACAAAGGTGATTGTTATATATGTATTCATCACATATATGGAAAAAAGAATTCTAATCTTTTCATATTGTTATCATACATATAGCTATATATAGATACATATATTATTATAGTTTCTTTTTTTTAGGGCTGAGTTGTGACTTTTCCAGGTACTGATATCAAAATTCATAGTTGTCTTCTACTCCAAGTAATTCAGGCCCAGAGCTATGGATTACTAGAACTAGTTTCGGGAACTTATATTCCAACACAATATAGGGCGCATTTATCACTTGAGGATATAGAAAAGAAGTATAAAGTGGTCCTTTTTTGTGTGTGGTTTTCATATAATTTACATCTCTAGTCAATTCACATGATTCCCATTAAGATTACTGTTGCCTCTTAAGCCTGTATCTTCTATGTGTGATGTGGGCCAAGATTTTTGTCTTAGCTCTGTTAAGGAAGATGAATTGAGGCTTAGCATTTCTGTCCTGGACTCAGAATTTTCCTGATTTCCTGTAATGAGACTGTATTGATATATACAAGGATGAGTACAGTATGTAAAAGGAACAATATATACTAGTTTAGAGTTTCTCAACAATCCCAAAGGGCTTGAGGAAGAAGAAACTGCCTGGTTTAAGACTGTGCATTTAACCCCAATTAGTGATTTTTTTTTTCTCTTAGTGTGATCCAGCCTTGCTCCCTGAACCAAATCACGTTATGCTGAACCATCTCTATGCATTGTCCATAAAGGTAAGTGGTGGGGCTGGCTCTTCATAGAGCTCCCCAAAATGGATTTCACTTTTATATCCCACACATAAGGGTAACATATGTTTTCCAGTGATTACTTGCTCTGCTACTTCACTGAAGCTGAGGCTGGCAATAATGGTCAAATTATAAGGAACTTATTTTTTTCCCCCCCAAATAAGTTTTTATTGATTTTTTAGAGAGAGAGGAATGGAGAAGGACAGAGAGAAATATCAGTGAGAGAGAAACGTCATCCATTGGCTGCCTCCTGCATGCCCCATACTGGGGATTGAGCCTGCAACCCGGACATGTGTCCTGAACAGGCAGGAACCGAACGGGTGACCTCTTGGTTCCTACGTCAACACTCAACCACTGAGCAACACTGACAGTCATATAAAGAACTTACTTATTTTTTTTTTTAGGCCACCAAAAATGTTGGTTGCCTACCCCAAAAAAAAATTGGGAGAGAGAGATAAATAAAGAACTTTTTTAAACTAGTGGGTTGGTGTTTTTTTTTATCTTAGTTTCAAAAAACTGCACAGCGAAAGAAACCACCAATAAAACTAAAAGGCAACCAATCGAGTAGGAGATGATGTTTGCAAACAACAGCTCCAATAAGGGGTTAATATCCAAAATACATAAAGAACTCATGCAACTCAACACAAAACAAACATATAATCCAATTAAAAATGGGCAGAGGACCTGGACAGACACTTCTCGAAAGAAAACATACAAATGGCCAACAGATGTATGAAAAGATGTTCAACTTCGCTAGCTATTAGGGAAATGCAAATCAAAACTACAATGAGATACCACCTCATACCTGTTAGAATGGCTATTATCAACAAGACAGGTATTGGAGAGGTTGTGGGAAAAAAAGGAACCCTCATTCACTGCTAGTGGGAATGTAAACTGGTACAGCCACTATGGAAAACAGTACGGTGGCTTCTCAAAAAATTAAGAATAGAGTTACCATATGACCCAGCAGTCCTTCTTCTGAGTCTCTACCTGAAAAATTTAAAAACATTCATTTGCAAAGATATATATATATATATATGTATGTATATGTGTGTGTATATATGTGTGTTTATATATGTGTGTTATATATATATGTATGTTTATTGCAGCATTATACTCAGAGGCCAAGACATGGAAACAACCAAAGTGTGCTTTGATGGATTATTGGATAAAGAAGATGTGGTACATATATAGGCTGGTATACAATGGAATATTACTGAGCCATAAGAAAAGATGAAATATTGCCATTTGTGATAACATGGATGGACTTAGAGAATATTTTGCTAAGCAAAATAAATCAGTCAGAAAAAGCTAAGAACCATATAATTCTTATGTGTGGGATATAAAACTGAAACTCATAGATACAGACATATGTGTTCTTAGCTTACCTGTGGGTAGCTATAACCACTGTATTACCTACTTAATTTTGAGTACATAGCACTAAAATTCCACTTGCACAAAAAGCAAGTGTAGCTTCGATTCAAAGAATACCTAAACGTGGTATTAAAGCTCACTTTTTAAAGATGGACACAGCTGCTTTCAGGTGCCTCATTCATATATACCCAAGTGATTGCATCTCTCCTATATTGGGAGAAATGTGACCAGATTTGCAGTGTCCCCTCCAATTCTTATAGTCCTTCTTGATTTCTCTGCTGCTTTAGAGTCTAGGTTGAAAACAGTCATTCAGTCTAGTCATGTCTTTGTGGTTTTTGGCTATTGGAATAAAGTTTTGTTCTACAGTTACCAGATGATCATCACCTGGAGAGTTTGTGAAAATACAGATTCAGAGGCTACATCCCAGGAATTTTGAATAAGTGCATCTAGGATGGGCCCTAATCGTCTTTTTAAGCTGCTTTTATTTCTTAGATGTGCATCAGATAAGGGAAATCACTGATACAGCTTCTTTAACAAATGACTTCTTTAATGGGTACTTTAAAAATCTAACTGCATTTATTTTTTATAATAACCTTGTGTGGTAAGTATTATTTTTAACCCCTGTTTTATAGATAAAGAAACTAAGGCTCAGAGAAGGTCATATTGCCAGTAAGTACCAGAGAAAGGACTGAAGTCCAATCCTCCTATCCTCATTCCATATTCTTTCCTAGATATTGCTGTGCCAGGTCTTTCCCAGTAGGTATTTCTCTCACCTACTCCTCATTTCTATCAAACCCTTCTTGGAGTTGAACTTTTTACCTGCCTTGCTTCTGTCATACTTAGGCTGTGACCAGCATTCTCTGGTCACGGAATGTTAATCTGGGAAGCACTGATTGTGGACAAACAGTATAGGGGAAAATAGGAAGATGCACTGGTTTCTCAATTGGATCTGCTTGGGTTCTTAGGGATCTGATTGAACTTTTGCCTCCTGTTACTGCTCCTTAACTATCAATGGATGTCTACAGGCCTGCCATCTTCTCTTGTGGTACATACATAACCTGTAACATAGCCTGGGAACTTGTACCTTTTACTTTTCACACTGGTCTTGAGTATTGTGATTCACCTTGGCCTTGACCCAGATTGTTTAGGCTGTTTGGAATTAATCAATTGGATTGAGTGTCTTTCCTAGGAGGATTTTGGGGTCTACTTTATTCAAGGATAGAAGGGGATTCCTGAGTCCCCTCTTGATCAAAGAAGACTTTTTAAATGGAAATTAGACCTGCTTCAGGGCTTGAAAATGCCCTTTCTTCTCACTGCATTTAAGATTCCTTCTATAAATGGATTGCCAGGGTGTTTCTTTTTATCTTTGCTAGGTTTAAACCCAATATTCAAATTTAAAATGGGGAAGGAATGAAATAGGAGACTAATCTTTCTTCCGCATCAGCACCTATTATGTGTCAGGTACTATGCCAGCTATTCTGATGTAAACATCAGAGCCACCTTAATGGTAGGTATTATCCTTTTAATGGTGAGGAAAAAAGACTTACAGACATGAAGTAGATTATTCAAGGTCACAAACAGAGTAACAGTAGGATTCAGGATCAGATTTAAGTTGATTTGACTCTAAAACCAAACTCCTTTTATAATATCAAACTATGTCTCTTAAAAGTGAGCAACTGTGTACCACTTGAAATAATGAATTAGCTGCATGTTTCTTTTCCTTGCAGGACAGCGTGATGGTCCTTAGTGCAACCCATCGCTACAAGAAGAAGTATGTCACTACTCTGCTGTACAAGCCCATCTGAGGGGATCCCTTTCTGCCTCCCAGGCTTCAGAAGCAGTTTTCTTGCCTTTCTGGACTAGACTAGTCTTACCTGAGACTGGAAGGCTGATTTGCTTTGAGGCTGATATGTGTGTTTCTGAGCCTCTGAGTAGGATGCTCTGCTTCTGCATTTGATTGAAGATGAGGGCTTTATGAATTCATGGCGTTCATTTTAAGAAAAATAATACATATATGTATACATATGAGAGGAAGGTTAATGGAAGCCTACTAGCTAGATGTATTCTCTCTGCCTCTAGGGACGCACCAAGAACTGTTTGGGGATGCTGCAGGAAGAACCTTCGTTATAGGAAGCTTTTTTTACTAAAATGAAGAGCGAACTCAGTATCCTTGATGGGTGGAGAGTCTATCACTGCTACCTGGGCTCTCCAAGGGATGGACTTGTGCCATACTCTGGCCCTACTCACAGCTGCCTCCTTTCAGGGCAGCTTTTCTGGCATGGGTTTCTGTATTCCCAGAGTATGTGGCACAGCCTTGTTGCTGGTTGGTTGGTTGGTTTTGTGGTGGTCATTTTTTTTTTTTTATCCTCAGCTGAGGATACACTATGGGTTTTTTATATAATACCAGATACCCCACAAAAATCCTTTTTTCCTCTCATTTTACATTCTTGCTTTGATAACCTCTTTCAGATCCTATACATGACCCTCCCCTAACACAAAAACTCATTGGGTAAAGGACTCCTTTCAAAGTCGGTGGGATAACTGACCCACCTCCGAGACTAGGGCTGCCAGAAAGTCCTTTTTAGCCCAGCACAGGCCTAGGCCACTTTGTTACCACTTGACTAACTCCTTGACTAACTTCTACTAAGGAAAATGGCTCAGCATTATAAGGCAGGAAGCCCTGGCCAGTGTTCTCAGTGGTTAGAGCATTGTCCTACACCCTGAAGGGTCGTGGGTTTTATTTACGGCCAAGGGTATATACCTGGGTTGCATGTTCAATCCCTGGCCCTGGTTGGGATGCATGTGGAAGGCAACCAATCGATGTGTCTCTCTCACATCGATCTTTCCCCTTCCCTTCCACTCTATAAAAATCAATGGAAAAAATATCATTGGGTGAGGATTAACAAAAAAAAAATAATAATAAAGGCAGGAATGCAGAAGGTCTACTTTCTTGTTTTACTAGTAGTTTGATGCCACAGCTTAGGCTGTATTGGCACATCCCTACAGGTTTTCCTACCTGGCCTGGCCTGTTCCATGTTCTCTTTCTCAGAGCAGACAACCTTGAAGGTGGGGGTGAGCCAGGGAAAACTTTCATGTCTTTCATCCTTGAAAGATTTTTATGTGCCTACATTTTTCTTTAATTAAAAATGCCTTTTCATTGGTCTTATGAGACTTTATAGGAGAATTCTTGATAAATGGTTCCCAAGATTTTCTTCCCTAGTCTAGTTCTTAACCTTAGAGTAAGTAATGTAGTTGACCCTGTGCACATCATTACACTAAATACTGCTCTAGGTACAGATTTATTCAGGCTCATTTGATGCACCTAAAAGGTTCCCCCAACTTAAGATTTGTTAGGCTGAAAAGCAAGAAAGTATCCTTGGTGTTCTCAACCATCGTTTTGTTCTTCTGCCTCTTTTTAAAAAACATATTTGATAATGAGGTGGGGTCAGTGATTTCCATTTGTGGAATGAAAAGTAGCATTCAATCTATTCTTGGGGTAGAAAGATAAGACATATTTTCCAGGTATCTGGCTCTTCCATTACAGGTAAATGCACGTCAAACATTCAACACCAAAGGAGTCCAAACTTGATGCTTGAGAGACTCCTTGACTGCTAAGATGAGCCCAGCCACACTGAGGGCATCCACAGGTCAGTTTAGTTACCTCCTGCTTTCCCATGCAAAGCTGAAGGCAGTGATCTTTGGGTGTGTAGACCTCTTAGATCCCCGTATGAGGCAGTAGGGTATGGTGGTGGTGTTTTGCTGGGAATGCAAATTGCTAAGTGCTTTGGTGGTTAATTGCTGAGAATAAATACTGCTTTAGCCGCTTAAGGCCACCTTCTGCAGCAAAAGGCTTTTGTGGAGAACTTTTATACTCCCAACCACTTTTTGAATAGTGTGCCATTTAAAAAATCCAGGCCAAATCCTATTTTAACCAACTCTTAGGATCTCTGTCATCTTCAGTTAATCTAGAATTTTGTTTTTTTCTAATACCCATTAAATAAGTGGGCCACTTAGGAGGATTCAAAACCTTGCTTTTGAATAAAGGATTTTGTTGCACTTATATTTCTGGTCAACAGTATTAAAATGTGATTGCCTGTATGTTCATGTATTAAGATTTTTATTCCACACAGGTATGTCAGTAGAGGGGGCAGGAAAAGAGATCCCTTCAATTTCTTTCAGGCCAAAGGCTTTGTTGAATTGGGTCTGGCTTCAGTGACAGTAGGTTTTGGTGCTGGTGACCTTCACATCTTTCTAATCAGGAAAGATGCAGAGAGCGTCAGTTTCCCAAATTCTGAGGTAATCTCTCAGCCAGATGTGAAATGGGAGCCTAACAGCTGGTATGGAAGGTGTGGGTGAGAGGAACTGGATGATGACTCCTTCAGTATTGTTCCTTTTTTTTACTGCTAATATGTCCCATGGCCCTGAGAAACCCTGTCACACTCTGTCCCCAAGAAACTGTTTCAGAAGGTAGATAGGGAGGGAGGAAGGTAGCCCCACGTATAGCCACTCATTCTTTTGTATTGGTTAAAGGAATAGTTTACTTTCTGCAGAATAGAGTTTAGCAGATTTGAGAAATGAATAAAAGCAAGAAAAATATTTTTAGCTCTTTTGGGAGGGACTAGCGCAGTTTCACAAGAGTCAGAAGAATAAGAAAATAGCTCTCAGGAGGATTAACCCTTAAAGAACTACATCATGGTTTTGGGATTATGGGAAAAAGAGAAGGACTGAGTTGAGTAATACTAGGAAAATAAAGACTTGAATAACTGAGAACTATCCTTTTTTAAAAAATTAAATCAGAAATAACATATTGGTGTCCTTGGATTTCATTGTACAGAATTTACTGTAAAAGACATTCCTTCAACTCTTGTTCCTGTTCTCTATCCTTTTTTCTATATTCTTATGCAACTTCATTTGTCAGGTAGACTTTATCAGGGTCTCAAGTCAAACATTACCTAAAATAAATGTTAGGCATCTTGCTGGTATGGAGAACTTTCAGTCATGCTTAATAGTTTGGCTTTTTTAAACAATGCTTACATGGTAAAGAAATCCTATAAAAGAAGAATCTAAGAGAAGTTCCTAAGAGAATCCTACAAACCCTGGCCACTTACTTCCCTCTAATTAGTTCTAGTCTCCTGTAGACCTACTGAATCTGAGATAAAACCTTTGAAAAGTATTGGTACTCCATGTATGCTGCTAAAATGAAGTTAAATTTTGAAAGAAGTGTTACCTCCAGACTGGGCTTATATTAATGTGGGCTGTAAATGAAGGTGACGTACTAATGATAGAATTTCCTGCTTTTAACTGGGGAAACAGGGCTTTTAAAATTTTGACCTCAACTAAAAATGATATGCAATAGTCTATGTTTGTGTGTGTTTGAAATACATTCTGTTCTCAAAGGTTTCTAAATCCCCATGTTCTAGTGATTTGGGCATGGGCTTACTCGCAGATACAGTTTGTTCCTACATTATTCTGACTCATCCTTAAAGCCAAGTTCTTGCTGTCTTCTACCAGGGACTGCTGATTCCAGTTACCAATGGGATGGTGAACCTGGGCGGGGAGGGGGTAAGGTCTGTCTTTTAAAAGTCTGGATCTAGCCCTAGCTGGTTTGGCTCAGTGGATGGAGCGTTGGCCTGCGGACTCAAGGGTCCCAGGTTCGATTCCGGTCAAGGGCACATGCCCGGGGTGTGGGCTCAATCCTCAGTGGGGGACTTGCAGGGGGCAGCTGATCCATGATTCTCTCTCATCATGGATGTTTCTATCTCTCTCTCCCTCTTCCTTCCTCTCTGAAATCAATAAAAATATATATTTAAAAAAGAAATAAATAAAATAAAAGTCTGGACCTAGGCATTTGTCTGTTCTTAAGCGCCAATCTCAATTGGAGCTCGAAGGGCTGTGATTTCTGCAATGAACCCAAACTTTTGGAGTAAAAGAATTTATTTTTAAATTTTAAATTATAAGCAAAAAGAAGAAAAGAAAAGAACTCGAATCTGCTACTTATGAACTCCAATTCTTAATAATGGAATCTCTCGCCGAAACCGGTTTGGCTCAGTGGATAGAGCATCGGCCTGCGGACTGAAGGGTCCCAGGTTCGATTCCGGTCAGGGGCACGTACCTTGGTTGCGGGCACATCCCCAGTGGGAGGTGTGCAGGAGGCAGCTGATCGATGTTTCTAACTCTATCCCTCTCCCTTCCTCTCTGTAAAAAATCAATAAAATATATTTAAAAAAAATAATAATGGAATCTCTCTAGGATTCATATTTGGGCTTTGTCTTGGTTTGCTTTTCTCAACTGTGCTTTGAAGTGATTAAGTTTTGTTAAAAATCGAAATTTTTATTGGTTTCAACATTAATTGAAAATGGACTGTGTGTAGTACAGTACTTTTGCAGTAAGATTGGTATGAAATACTAAACACTGGACTTTGTAGTCAGGTTAAATGGTCAAGGAATACCTACCATAGTATTATGTATTGATCATCTTGCTTTTCTGTTTCTGTCTACAGAGCAGTCACCTTAACCAGGTTCAGGTTTTAGAACAGCCAAGCTCACTGATGTTATTAATTGTAATTCCACACTGGGCCCCATATGTGAGACTTGTTTGAATATGGTACATTGAAGGATGTTGGTTGTTATACTGAAGCATTTTGGATTAGTGAAGCTCTGTCATAAAGGGGAAATAATACTATAATTTGAAAAGAATTAAACATGTGAGTCCTTTAAATGGTGCTTTTTGTAACCTTTAGTGCTGAGGTGCAGAACTGCTTTTCAATATTTAATAGAGGGGTAGCACACAAGAATGGATTTGAAAACTTTTCTCCAAATGGATTTTGTCACTGGACTCTGATGTGTCTGAAAATTGTGATGTAGCACATGCAGAAATTGTTTTTTCTCCATAAAACTGTTGAATAAAAGTATTATGCAGCAATATTTGAATTGTTCATTGACTACTGATTATATTATCAAGATCTGTCTGCTGCCCTGGACGATGTGGCTCAGTTGCTTGGGCATCACCCCGAACCAGTACTGAAAGATTGCTTGTTCTATTCCCAGTCAGGGCACATGCCTGAGTTGTGGGCTCGATCCCTGACAGGGGTGTGCGAAAAATAGTTGATTGCTGTTTCTCACATCAGTGTTTCTCCCTCTCCCTCTTTCTAAAATTCAATTTTTAAAAATCTTAAGCCTGGCCGGTGTGGCGCAGTAGTTGAGTGTTGACCCATGAACCAGGAGGTCAGGTTTTGATTCCTGGTCAGGGCACATGCTGGGGTTTGGGACTCGATCCCCAGTAGTGGATATGCAAGAGGCAGCCTATTGATGATTTTCTCTCAGCATTGATGTTTCTATCTCCATCTCCCTTCCTCTCTGAAATCAATAAAAAGTATATTTTAAAAATACATTTTAAAAAAAGGGATCTATCTGCCTTGATAGTCTCAGGACCTAAAAGAATGTAAATTGCCACGCAGGCACATTTAAGTGAGAATATATAGGGGTAGAACACAAGTGATGTCATCTTTACATCTGCCACTTCTTTTCTTTTTGTTCCAGGGTATGCCGACATTAACTAGAGAACTGCAAACCCTATGATTTAATTTTCAGCACTTTCTGTAAACTGTACACTTAGCCATCCTGGGGTGAATTAGCTCAAGTCCTAGACTAACTTTTTCACCCCTGGCTACACATGCATATAACCTATGCAGATTCCATAAAAATAGTGATGCCCAGTCTACTACCTTTACCCCAATTAAATGAAAATCTCTGGTATGGGGTTCAGGCGTCTATATTTAAGGTCCCCAGATTATTCTAATATACATCCAGGGATAAGCACCACTATCCTTTCTCTGCCAGGCATATACTTCATTATACATGAAAACAGATTATATACTTCATTCTGACAGCAAATCACTCCTCAGATGGCTTTGTTTGGGGTCATAATTATAACAGGGTAATTTTTGTTTTCTTTTTAATATATTTTTATTGATTCAGAGAGGAAGGGTGAGGGAGAGATAGAAACATCAGTGATGATGAATCATTGACCGACTGCCTCCTACACGCCCCCTACTGGGGATCAAGCTTGGGACCATGCAGGCCACAGTCTGACGCTCTATCCACTGAGCCAAACAAGCTAGGGCTAATTTTTGTTTTCTATTGCTTTGTTTCACTCGGTTTTTCATAGCTGGCCTCTGGACTTTTCCAAAAACAACACAGCCAATCTCCTTTATATTTGCTGCTCTAAATATTTAACTGAATTAAATTTCATTCAGGGAGATAGGAGAAAGACCTTGTGGGAGTAACTAGAGGGTGAGAATAGGGTGAGCTGAAAGAAGTGGAGACATATAGTAGGACAGGTAATGGAGACATGTGAAGGAAACAGACCGAAACAGTTAACCTCAAACCTTAACAGCAGATCAAGATATGCCTGCAGGCTTTAGGTAGAGAGTGGTAGATGTCATGTGACTCGGCCTGTGGCAGAATGGTCTACACTTCATGTACCCTGGTCACGGAAACAACAAATGGCACCAGAATTCTTTTTGATGTTCCAGTGGTCTCTAATTTGACCAGGCAACCTCTTCAAACTGGTTTCTGTGACCTTTTGACATGTCCTAACTAATCTTCAGGCACAATAAAATATTCCAGGCTCACCTTGTATTTTTTAATCCCCCAATCCCAAAGCAGGCATTTCTACAATGAATCATAATTTTTTCATGGGAAATGGTATTCAGAAACCAAGAACTAAATATGCTGTTTTTAAAATTTTTTAAATATATTTTTATTGATTTCAGAGAAGGGAAAAGGAGAGATAGAAACATCAATGATGAGAGAGAATCATTGATTGGCTGCCTCCTGCACGCCCCACACTGAGAATCAAGCCCACAACCTAGGCATATGCCCTGACTGGGAATTGAACCCTAATCTCCTGTTTCAGAGGTCTACGCTCAACCACTGTGCCACGCCGGGCTCACTGTTTTTAGACCCTATCAGTGGGTGTCATGAGTTGATATGGATATCTCCAATTCCAGTCCAACACCATAGGGTTCGTCCTCAACTTTTCCCTTTTTCCAAGAGGATAACCTTGATTCCTGGCAATGTCAACCTTTTTTACTAATTTGCTCTATCCTACAAAACACACAAAACAGCTTCACAATTATACTAATTCCACTACCAACAATAAACCTACTGCCCTAGCCAGTTTGGCTCAGTGGATAGAGCATCGGCCTGCAGACTGAAGGGTCCTGGGTTCAATTCTAGTCAAGGGCACATGTGTGGATTGCAGTCCCAATCCCTGGTGGGGGGCATGTAGGAGGCAGCCGGTCAGTGGTTTTCATCATTGATGTTTCTCTCTCTCTCTCCCTCTCCCTCTCTGAAATCAAAAAACCATCAACCTACTAAGTAAAGCTCAAGATGTCCTGAAGATGGACTCCACTATGGACATACAGACAAAAACTACCTTCAAAATTTACTCAATTATATTCTATGTGATTTTATTATCGTTTCATATATAATTAAATTCATTTGTTCGGCTTTTGTTTTTCAGTTGTAAGAGCTTTTTCAATCTCTTGGAATATGTAAAACATTAACATTATTTAAAAACTGTAGTAAAGGGGAGCGGGCGGTGGGATGGGAAAAAAAAAACTGTAGTAAAAAAAGCTGTATTAAAAAACAAAACTAGAAAAAAGCCCCTCCCATCTCCATATCTTAGACTCCATTCCCATGCATCCCTAGATTAAAAAAATTTTTCATTATTTTCTGACCTATTCTTCCTGTAAAAAAGCATATCTATTGCTCTTTTCCTTGTACAAAAGATAGCATACTGTGTACACACTCCTTTGTACTTGGAGTTTTCACATAAAAAACATTATGAACCATATCTGTTCATAGAGGTATTTCTCATATTTAAGGTTGCAAAGCACTCCAGTGTGTGTATGAACTGGTCATTCTTAAATGTAGGAAGTGGGATCCAATCATTAGGAAACCACTAACCCTTGTGATCACACCCTCATTTCACAAGCACAGACAAGCCTTAGGAGGGGCGAGGTGATTTTAAGAACAAGTGAGAGAGTAAGAGGGTGGTGATAAATCCCTGAAGAACCCATCTGTGGGGGAATGCTATTCAGCCCAATGCCTGAACCTCCTTTCTCTGCTACACTTGGCCCCAGTGTATAGGGGAAAATTCAGTTCCTCTCTCCCACATTAAATTCCCTAAGAGCAACCACTATTAACTATAAACCAAAGCAGAGGCTTATTTAAAATCCTCCACTGAATCTGACTAGTATACTTAAGTCTAAGAGACAAAAACCTGTTCTCTCTCCTTTCCCACCCAATGAGCTTAAGACCCCTCTCTCTGTTCCAGGGTCCAGACGCTTAGATGTTGGGTTGTGCACAGATGGAGGCAAGGGAGCTTCTGCCGAGTCTCTGCACTTCTGGAAGTGTAAAAACTAGAGGACTGATTGCGCAGGTAGAGGCTTCTATGGCTCATTAGCCTTTCTCCTGCCTGGCAATGGTCCTCGGGCTCCTATTTGTGGGACTATCCACGTTTTGAATCCTAAAACACTAGACAATTGCTTTTGCAAACTCCGCTTGTAGCCAGGAGAGAGGAACACCTTTTTTTCTTCGTGTTTTAGTTAGTAGCTTGTTGGACATTTAATGTCAAGGCCCCCGAGTATCACCCAGCGTACTGCGCTGATCACTGTGCGCCGTACAGGCTTGGCCACGAGGGGCGCTGCCTTTTCTCAGTGGATGCTGTAAAGGAGCGCCTTGCAGGCGGTTCGGTTTCCTGGGATCACACGCATCTGCGGTGAGCGGCGCGGAAAAAGATGTTTTTGTTTTTGTTTTGTCTTTTAATATATTTTATTGATTGTTTACAGAGAGGAAGGGAGAGGGATAGAGAGTTAGAAACATCAATGAGAGAGAAACATCCATCAGCTGCCTCCTGCACACCCCCTACTGGGGATGTGCCTGCAACCAAGGTACATACATGCCCTTGACCGGAATCGAACCTGGGACCTTTCAGTCCGCAGGCCGACGCTCTATCCATTGAGCCAAACCGGTTAGGGCAAGCCGATGTTCTTTACGTTGGGGTCACCCGCGATTCGGGGAGGTCCTGGGCTGGCAAAAGGCCCACACTGCCCGGACCTTGAGCACTGGCTGTGGATGCTCTGCCTCCCGTAAAGATCCCCTAAGGGTCCAAACCTGAGAAGCAGGGTTTGGACCCACTGGAGGGGTGGCGCAGTCCCTTCCTGTGTCCTGAGAGCCCCGGCTGAGTCGGGGAAGCAGGGACGTGAGGGGGTGGGGGGTGGGGTAGGAAAGGAGATGAAGGAAGTGGGAGGGAAAAGGAAGACTGGGAGAGGTGCAGCGGGGAATGAGGAGGGGAATCCCAGGAAGTCCCACATCCTGTTCTGAAGACACGAGAGCACGCAGGACAGTGGGAGGAGGACAACTGCAAAGGAAAGGAAAGGCATACTTTTTTATTCAGGCAGGAATTTTGCCTCAGGGCAGGAGCCTCCAGTGATCCAGGTCTTTACCCTGGCTGCCCAAACAGTGTTTCCTCTGGAAGCACTTCTCCAAGGGGCACTGGAATGGAACTTGATTCCTGGACATTTTTTTTTTCTTTTCCTCAAACCCAACTCTTACTAAAGCAGACCTTTTCTGGGCCCTGTGCAGGGCTGTACTCTCCCCTCTCTCCAAATGCCCAGGGAAGAATGCCCAGGTAGCCACAGCAGCAGGGCAGGGAGACCGGGCTCTGGGTAGCAGCTGCAACACTTTCCACCAGGGGGCGCTGGCCCAATGCACAGCTACTCCCTATACCCCTGAAAACTCCGTTCTTGGCTCCACAACGCTGCCCCACCACGTCTGACCCTGACCTCAGCCCATCCAGTGGTTCCTTTCCACGTACTTGCCCCTTTGTCTCAGTTTCTCTCTCTTCCCACCGCCCCATGCCAGCCCAAGAGCCCTGAAAAGGGGACCCCAGCCTGAATTTGAGCAGAGTGGGAGATGAGGAAGGAAGGCCTGAGGGGCTGGCATGGGCAGTGTGCAATGTGACAGTCACCAGTGTGGTCTGCTCTGCTCCCTGGGGGCTGACTCTTGCTCTTTTCCTGATGTGTTTGCTGTTGAGGGGTCCCAAGGGGCTCATTTGGAGCCAGGGAATAGGGCAAACTGGGTAAGGGCAGAGGTGAGATTCAGAGAAGAGAGAGGAGTCCGCAGTGCCTGGGAGACCTTTTCTGGGCCAGAGCCACTGGAAAAGGAGGCCACTCCCCACAGCCCCATCCACAGAGCTTATCAGCTTCCAAAAGCAACAGCTCAAGGGCAGGGGAAACTGAGGCACCAGAGAACAAGGCTGGCTTCCAGACACCCTCCCTTCTTGCACCTAATTCCTGGATGTCTCAGGATGAGACCTGTGTGGACTCCACCCACATAGCAGCTCTACCCTAGGGCTATACCAGGGTTCCCCCGGGGGCTGGAGAGGGTGGTACTGCTGCTACAGGCCCCTTACCAACCATGTGTGTGCCCAGACCATGCCCCCCTAGCATACACTCCCTACTGTGATAGGGCAGACCGTCCTGAGACATTCCCTACTGCTGGACAAGCCAAGGGACAGGTAACCAGCAGGCAGGTCAGCGAAAAGTCTCTCTCACCCCACTGCTCTCCAGCCCTCCTTCTCCCTCTGCCTCCATCTGACCTTGCTCTCTGGGCCTCTGAGGCCCAAACCCCTAAGCTTGAATAGTAGAGGTCAGTGGGAGTCCCCAGCTGACCAGGGAAACAGGCTCCTCCCCTGAACTTTGGTCTTGCTTAGTATCTGGCCTAAGGCCAAGAATAAGGTTTCCCCTCCCCAAGGCAGACTTCCTGCTGGCTGTAAACGGGAAATCCCAAAAGCTGAACTCACAGCCAGGCCAGGGCAGGGAGCTCTGTGCCCTCCTGCAGGCAGAGGGGGGTACCAGGTACTAGGGCTCTCAGCCCTAGGAGAAAAGGCTGAGGACTGGGCTATGGCATACCAAGGAAGAGGGACTAGGGGATGAGAGAGGGTATTGGGGAGAAACCAGGGAATAAAGCCCAAGATGGGAGCATTCTTGTATATAGAGGTTTTATCATTGTCTGCCAGCTCAAGGGAGGGTATGGGGGCTGTGGGGAAGAGTGGAAGGAGAGGTGGGGGCTGGGGGAATGTAGAAGGAGGGGGTGAGGGCTGGGGGGAGAGTGGAGGGAGGGGAAGGGGCTGGAGGAAAAGTGGAGGGAGGAGTGGAGGCTGAGAGATAAGGCAGTACGCCAGATTTGTCTGTCAGGACCAGAGTGGGTGCTGCCAGCCCAGAAGAAAGGGATCATAATGGGCTGAGGTGAGGGTGAAGACAACTGGCATAGCCCACTCTCCCCCCATATGCTGGGAGGTGGTGGTCCCCCTCCCCCACAGTCTGCTGGGGTAGAAAGATGGGGAATGGAGAAAAGAGGGAGCGTGGCAGAGAGGTGTCCACGACATTGAAAGCAAAATCCCCACAGGGAGAGAAGGTAGCAGAGTGTGGAGTGGTGCTGGGCATTAGAATGATTATTCTTGTCCTGTTTCCCTAGAGATCTCTTTCTGGGCCCCCTCACAACAGCTGTGCTGTGCTCTTCCTCAGCACTCCCACAGATGGATTAGGGGACCATGCCCAGAATCCCAGTCAGGGGCAAGAAGCCTCGTCTTCCTGGCAGTGAGCACCACCCCAGCTCCCAATTCTCTCTCCCTCCTTTGCAGCCTACTGGCCTCTCTTGGCCAAAATTAGGCCTCCTCCTCCTCCTCCTCCTCCAAGAAGCTCTCCTAGAGCTTCCTCCACACCCCACTCACTCCAAGGCTCCTCATCCTCACCACAATGAACAAACACCTCTTTCAGTTCTGGATGTTGATAAGTGGTCAGGTAAGTGGTCTGAGCACTGTGGTTTCCGGGGTGTGTCTCAGGCCTCTCCCATTAGAAGCAACTCCAGAGCAGGGACCTGACCTGGTCACAAGCCAGTCCTTAGGAAGGGGGTTGGAAAGCTGCCAGTACATTTTTACAGTACACAATCCTAATTAAATGGCCCCCATCTTTCCATACTACCTATCTAAACCTAACCTTTGCATCTCCCCCTTTCCCCACTTTCTTCTTAAGCCCAAGCCATCAACTTTCCCAACTTCCTGTTCTTTGCCAACAGTCCAGCCCTTCTCCCACTCACCCAGACTAGAAACCTGGAGTTGTCTTTCACTCTTTCCTCTGATACCCCAGATACAGGCTCATACCAAGCCCTGCCTTTTCCAGGGCTCTAATCCCAATCACCTCATTTCAAGCCAACAAGTATTCTTGAGCACTTTCCAGAGGCTGGCTGATGTCAGGTGCAGGTACACAAAAGGTGGGTTAGACACCAGCCTTAGAGGCAGTCAGCACAGTCTAAATCAGACTATAATAAGTGTTATACTTAGAAGTACAGAGAGCTTTGGAAGCAGAGAGACTAATTTCCACCTGGGGGATGAGGAAGGTAGTCTGGACTGTTTCTGTTTTTCTTTCATAGAAAGGATGAAGTTCTGGCTCACATGTGACTGGCTGGGTGGCCTTGAGCAGTTTTCTCAAGCTCTGAGTCTTTGTTTCCTTAACAACAATAAGTGAATGATAAAAACCTTTGCAGGATTTGGGTAGGATCAGCTATAACAATAGCAAGCATTTTTTAGTTCTTCTTAGGTACCAAGCTCTGCCCTAAGTGTTTTACATTTATGTAGTTTGTCATTTTATCCTGGCAACCCCGCTATGAGGTTGGTGACATTATCAACCCTATAGAAACTTGGGGAGGTTAGGTAAATTGTTCAATTCAGCCCAACTAAAAAAAACTGGAGTTGATGCAAGACAGTGTTTCATAATCTAATCCTACTCACCCATGCAAGTTTATCTTCAAAACAATTGTAATAATAGCTAACTTTTTTTGAGCTCTACTCTGTGCCAGGCTCTATGTCAATTACTTGAATTCAATCCTTAGCCTAACCTTGAATGGCAGATATTATCATATTATGAGACAGTTGAGGATTGGAAAGGTTAAGCAATGTCTAAAATAACACAGCTAGTTCCCTGAAGAGCCAGACTGAAATCTGAGTCTGCCAGCACTCACCTGTGGCTCAGCCTGTCGTGTCACCTCCTAGACTCACAGTCATTATGCTTGTTCTCCCTTCTGACCTTGTTAACATTCCCACCCACCCTCCACATCACTCTGACTTGCCTCTTCCCTTCTTCAGATTCCTACTCACTCTTCAAGGCCCAACTCAAACACAACTCTCTTGGGAAGCTCTGCATGCTAATTCATTCAAGCCACCCTGGCCTCTCCTCTTCCAGACAGCACATAGCACGTTCGTGATATATATTCTGGCCCTTGCTCATATTTAATTGACAGTGTACTTATATGTAATTTGGCGTTGTCTTCTAATTATTTCATGTTTACAAATCTTAGATCCCCAACCAGAGTGCAAAAATTCCTTGAGGGCAAGAATCTTGACTTTCCCTTCACTTATTCTGTCTTCTCCCCTCATCAGCTTGCAAAGTGCTGGACACACAGAAAGAGCTCCTCCAATAAACAGACACTTAAAGAGCACTGAAGAGGCAAGAATTTCCAAGTTATTAAGCACCTTCATATCTTATTATATGGCTGTGTATCTACACAGTATGTTACCCTGGCTGGATGCAGCAAAAACCTCACCTGAAGGCAGCTTTCCCGAGGGTTTCTGGGAGCTAGGGGTCCTTTGGGGACAGATCAGCCAAAGGACAGCTTTACCCACTGACAGTGCCAATTCATTGTCCTCCCCTCCTTCTTTGTTCTCTCTGAATAACAGTGCTGAGAGATTTACCTAAGGGGAGGAGAGGCATAATGATAGGGCAGGGAGGGCATATAGGAACTGCTACAGCACTCAAGCCCAGCGTATCTCACCCTCCTGTGTCCCTGCAGTAACCACATAATCAGGCCAGGTTTCGTAGGAAGACAATCCACACAGGGGCATTCAGAGGGATCCCTGCGCTTGCTGTCATCATCTTGAAATTCTTCATCATATTTGAACATTTTCATTTTGCACTGGGCCCGGCAAATTATGCAGCCAGTCCTGCATGTAATCCCTTCCACAACCCGGAGCCCAAGCAGATGAAGGTGGAAACACAGACTGGGGCCAACAGCCTAGACTCCTTCCTGGCTCTGCTACTTCTGAGTGACAAGGGACTCCTGGGGCAAGTTGCCAGACCTCTCTCAACCGGCTCCCAGCTCTGTGTCACAGTTCCACAGTTTCCTCGTCTATAAAGTGCAGATTCCCCGTAGTGTTTCCAGGAGGGTCATATAAGAATATGCATGTAAAGAGCTCCATGTAGCGCCCAGCACATAGGAAACACTTGATAAATGGCAGCTATTATGGGTGCCATAGAGATTATTGCTGAGGCAGGAGACACAGATGGGAGTTAGAAACACAGATGACACTAGAAAGAGCTGGAGGTTGGCCTTGGGACCAGGTGCCTCATACTCTGATTCAGACATAAGAGTCCTAAGAGTCTAGGATCTCCCTCCATTTTTAATTCAACTTTCTCTTCCTCCACTTTTCTAATCACACCTGTCCTGCTTCCTCAGCCAGGGCCGTGTGCTATCTCTGGGAATTTTCTTATCATGTCTTGAACATGAATATGGAAACTTTGCACAAAATATTTGTTCCTAAATCTTCTCTTTCTCTCTCCTTTCCAATTTGTACCTACCACCTCTTCCAAGAGGCCTTCTTCGTTGACTAGTGCCTCTCTACTCCTCTCCTTGATTCCAGGACCAGTATTAAATTGTAGTTGCCCACACCTTGCTTAGCCGTAGCTTCTTCAACCACTGAGTAGAAGCAGATACCATTTCCCCATTAGAATATAACTGCCTAAGGACAGACAACTGACCCCTTTGAAATTCTTTCAACATCAGAATGCCTCTTTCTGAGCTAGGAGCTCTGTACAAGCCCACTTCTCTGTGCTCAGTTTTCTTTTTTGTCAAAGTTAGTGATGGAAGGTAACTCAGAAAAACAAGCTGAACCTCTGGGAGTCAGGGTTCCAGAGAACTGCAAGATAAACATTATTTAAATGTGCTCTATCCTCAGCAGCAAGGCAGAGGAAACATCATGGTGCAGTAGAAAAATCCCTCAGGAAAAGAGCCCAGGAGAGCCAGGATCTGAATTCCAGCTCTACTACTGACATGTTGGGTCCTGAGTAAGAAACTGCTCCATTACTTAGTTTTCCTGATTTGGGGTCCTGAGTGTTGAAGATGATGTCAACACATTCTAGACCAGGGGTGGGCAAACTTTTTGACTCGAGGGCCACAGTGGGTTCTTAAACTGGACCGGAGGGCCGGAACAAAAGCATGGATGGAGTGTTTGTGTGAACTAATATAAATTCAAAGTAAACATCATTACATAAAAGGGTACGGTCTTTTTTTTTTTATTTCAATAGTTTTATTCATTTCAAACATTTTAACAAGAAGAATGTAAACACTAATTATTATAAATTGAAACTTAAAAAAATGGAGGAATCATAGCACAATAACATACCTTATATTGAAGATGGCAAAGGCAAAATAAAATTGCCTAACAAAGGAAAGGTACAAAAGCCTTTCAAATTAAACTTAAATATAATAAAATAATTTAAAACTAAAACAAATAGAAAAGAACAAAATGTGTAAACAGTAAATTAAACATTTTCTTTAGTGCAACTTCCAAATTATGCCCGGGACATAGATGTAGATGGCAATGTAGACTGGGTTGAAAGGTTTTTGGTCTTTAAAACATCAACTTCAGTGGGAACAGTATTGTTGGTCTTCTTTTTAGCTAATGCTCTGATACTGTGCTCTCCAGGGGCGTGTCTTCCTACATCACCACGATAACGTGTCTACGCGTTCCCAGGGTGATGTCGGGGGACGCGTCCGCGGGCATTACAAGGAGCCTCTGGAAGATTGAGAGGTTTTTCCTTCTACTGAATGGGCAGATATAAATCCGCCCACTCAGAAGGAGCTGCGGCCGTGTTTCCCGATGTTGCCATGTTAACACTGCTGCTGGTGAAGGAGCGGAGGGGAGAGCAAGAGAACCGTCCGCTCTTTCGGCTCCGCGGGCCGGATAGAACAGCCAAATGGGCCGGATCCGGCCCGTGGGCCATAGTTTGCCCACGGCTGTTCTAGACTGTGTATATGGCTGGCTCCTCCAAGATACTTTAAGCAGAGTACTTATGATGGAAGGAAAATAGAGCTGGCCCTAAACTCAAGTTCTGGAAACTGTTTTGCTATCTTCCTTTTCAGTCCTTTTAGACAGAATCCCTTCTACCATCTTCCAATATTTGGTGACAGGAGAAAAGAAGGCCTCCTCTCCCAAATAGTTCCCTAAATTTTTCCATCCAAACATGAAACAATTTTAATTAGTAGAGTCCACTCTTGTAGGAGTGAGATAAGTTTCAGTTAAGTGCCTTCCTAGATCATTTGAACTTTAGGCCTTTAATCAGTAACAG
Source organism: Plecotus auritus (assembly GCF_963455305.1). Classification (NCBI taxonomy): domain Eukaryota; kingdom Metazoa; phylum Chordata; class Mammalia; order Chiroptera; family Vespertilionidae; genus Plecotus; species Plecotus auritus. The sequence continues at coordinate 28,082,277 of NC_137778.1, forward strand.
TGATGTGATTGACTGTATTCTATATTCCAATAATTATCTCTATGAATATTTTGATGGAGAAATAATGGGGAGCCCTGAAATTCCTTGTGCCCATTCAAAATATTGCAAATAAAAAATACTGCAAATAAATCTTACTTTGTTCTTATTTGGTTCTGTTATCTATTGCTATATAATAAACCACCCTAAAATTTAGCAGCCTAAAGCTGGAGCCATTTTAATATATGTCAGAATTTAGTGGGTCAGGAATTTGGACAAGACTTAGCTGGGTGACGATTCTGCTCCACAGACTAGAGTTACCCAGTAGTATTCAGCTGGTGGCTCAGCTGGGCTGGACAGTCCAAGATGACTTTTCTCATATGGGTGTTATCTTGCCTGAGATGGTGGAAAGGCTGGACTCAGCTGGGTGCCTTTCCCTTTCCTTGTGGTCTCAAGGTCTTTGTATGTGCTTTCTTTAGAAGGGGGACTGGACTTCTTTGATGGTGGTTCAAGGTTTACAAGAGAAAAAAGTGGAAGCTGCAAATCTTCGTAAAGATTAGGCCCCGAACTCACACAGTGTCACTTTTGCTGTACTCTGTTGGTCAAATCAGTCAAAGCCCAACCAAAATAATGGGGAAGGGGGAAAAGACCCCACATGTCCAGGGAAGGAGTATCAAAGAATTTGTGGCCATGTTTAATTCATCACAAAGATGTGTGGGAAAGGATACCTGAGATGAAAAAGGCTAGGAGAATTGCTTTATATGAAAGTTAAAGTTCCAGACTTGGCTGAGTTCCCTGAAGAAGGTAGTAAACATTTCAGCCTCCCAGATAGCTGCCCACTTTCCACCCGAAACCCAGCCAAGACTTATCGGATCCCAAGAGTTGTTCTCACTGGATAATTCAAAATCCAGCCTGTAATCTACCCAAACACCCAATCCTCTTCTAGGATCCTCTACTCCCCATCTCCTAACAACTCCTGTCTTCTTCGTCTTAATGAATTCAGACCCTGCACCCCTTAGTCTTACTATCTTACAAGACTGGTTTCTCTAACCAGCACCACCATCCTCCATTTCATGGATACTTACTTTGTGCCAGGGTCTGTGCTGAGTACTTTATATGCATTATTACATTGACTCCTTACATCAGGTTTACTCTTATTTTACAGATGATGAAATTGAGATCCAAAGAAATTATGCAACACACTTAAGTTCAAGTGGTCCAACTTAAAATGCAGGCTTTAAGCACAATGTTAAACATCTCCTCATCACTATCTACTGTTTAAATAAACCCACCCCATGTGAGGGCATTTGCTGGGAGTGGCCAGAGAGAGGTCAATGGAGGAAAAAAATAATATTGTAATAGCTATGTACGGGCCGGGGGGAGGGGTACTTGACATATTAGGGGGACCACTCTGTAAAGTATATGATTGTCTAACCACTATGTTGTGCACCTGGAACTAATACAGAATAACATTGACTGTGAACTATAATGGAAAAAAAAGATGGAAAACTGTGTATGTTTTTCATCATCATAATTAACAAAATAAATAAATAAACAAACAAACAAATAAATAAACCACCCCATATCCTTATACCTGGATCTTATATTCTAGGCTCCCACAGTCAGTCTGAGGGGCTAAAAGCCTCTCAACATGCTAATTAAGGACCTTTCTAGAAGGGTCCCTAAATCCTTAAAGGAGGGAATGCAAGGAATATCTCTATTGAAAAGTTAGAGTCAAGATTTTTTTTTTTTTTTGTCTTAACTTACGTCATGGTATGTGGGTCAGTGGTGAGAATAAATCTATACATGGTATCATAGAAAACTGGTTGCAGAGAGATAAAAGAGAACTAAGCAGGAAGAGGGAAAACTAAACAGTTCATTTGGCAGTATAAAAGCACCCTAGTTACACCTCTCTTAACTGGAGGTCACGCTCTGACTACCTCAATTCTGTGGAATGCAGCACCAAATCCAGAAGTGAAAGAGGCCTCTAAGCACCTAAAATAGCTGACACGAATCTCCTGAATCAAAGCCAGATCCTTAGGCTTCCATGCAGACTCTTACTAGTTACATTGAACAAAGTATTTTGAGGTTGACCTGGCTTCCCAGCCCTTGCTGGGACAGGTGGGTGTGGGTGAAAGGTCTTGAGGTGGAAGCATTTTTGAGCAGAGACAGAAAACAACCTAACAGCAAAGGACAATAGAACTCAAGAGTAGACACAGTATTGTGTTGTATGTCACTTCACTCTAGAAAAAGGATTATAATGCCTCATTGTATGGTGCCTGATGGTTTATCAAGCCTTTTCACACACAATATCTCACTTCATCTCCACAGCAAGCCTATGAAGTAGGCTGCCAAGGAGAAGACAAATATTCAGAGAGGCTTAGTAACTTTTCTATGATCACACATATTTGTGAGTAGAGCTGGGAATAAACCCACATCTTATTATATCTAACACAGAGCCCTTTCCCTCTGCACCATGATGCCTCCTTTTTCATAATGATGACCATGAGTCATCAAGAAAAGGTCAGTTTACATCTAGTAAAGTCTGTTGAAGAAAACAGGGAAGTAGGTAGTACTTTTTTTAAAATTTTCATAAAAATGATACAAAGAGACAAAGTTTGGCATTTAGGATAAAGTTCAGTTTTCTATTCTCAGATACATTATAAATTATAGTCATTCCCTTTTTATGCCTAATTGCCATACAGCACGATAACATTGATATACATCATTCAGGTGTGTCTGCTGAATTTCTGGTATCTGTCCTCCAAGGGCCAAGGGCTGGGAAGCCAGGTCAACCACCATCTCTATTCTACCACCTTCATTCTGTTCCCTCCACTCTCTCCTGAACTTTCATAAATCTCCTGATTAGGATTCCTGCCTTCAGTTCTGACCCCTCAACTTTATCCTCTACTCACAGCATTTTGATCTAGCCAATAGAAAAAAGTCACAGATTGGAGGGGGGAAGAAAAGGTCACAGATCTTAGCAGCAATCAAGGCCTCTCTCCACTGATTCAACGCCTGACAACCTCCACATCCTCCTTCTTGCCCCTCCCAACTCCCACTTGGACTCCCACAACACCAAAGCCTTGTAGCTACTAAGTTTCTCTCACATATCTGGTGGCTTCTGCCCTTGTTATGATCCTCGCTTTCTGAAATGCCCTTTGTTCAGTCATCTACTTGATTAATTTCTGCACATCTTTAAAGGTCAAGCTTAGTTGTCACCTAGACACCTCTTCTTGGTGTCCCTGCAATAATACCCTATCTCTATACCACAATGCACCTATCCTTGAAAGTATCAATTAGGATGCTTGTGGTTTGGGGTAACGAAATTCCACACCTAAAGCAGCTTTACAGAGTAGGGGCTTATTATCTCTTTACCAGTAATCTTGAAGTAGATGGTTTCAAAGTTGGCTCAGTGATGTCAGGGTTCTTAGCTAGCAATTCTACAATTCTCTTGGCTCTTCCACAATATGGTTACAGCATCTCCAAACTCATATGATGACATCCAAAATCAGGGAAGATATATTTGTTTGCTAGGGCTTTCATAATAAAGTACTATAGACTGTCTGTCTTAAACAATAGGACTTTATTTTCTCATAATTCTGGAGGTTAGAAGTTCAAGATCAAGGTGTTGGCAAGTTGGTTTTTTCTGAGGCCTTTTTTCATAGCTTAGATGACCATCGTCTCCCTGTGTCCTTACATGGTCTTTCCTCTGTGTATGTGTCTGTGTCCAAATTTCTTTTTCTTTATAAGAATACCAGTCATGTTGAATTAGGGTCCATGCTAATGGCCTATTTTAATTACCTCTTTAAAGACCCTATCTCCAAATACAGTCACATTCTGAGGTACTGGAAGTTAGGACTTCAACATGAATATTAGGGGTGACACAATTCAGTTCACAACAAAAGAAAACACAGGAATAGGAGTTCCACTCTGGGAATCTCTCTTTTCAGGTGAAAAAATTTTTCCCACCACCCTTCCAGTATACTTACAGAGTAGGATTTAGTAAAATGTCCTTTTTCTAGTTTACAAGGGAGTCTAGGAAAGCATTTTCACCTATTTACTGGGAAAGGGCCCTGCCAGCTGGAAAGAAAGGGCTGAGAATAATTAGGTGGGTTACCAAACTGTCTGCTGCACTACGTTTCACATTGTGTCAAGGTTGTCTGCTTATGCATCCACCTCTCCCATTAGATTCCCAGCTCTCTGAAGTAGAGACCAGCATTTCAATCATCTGTGTACCCTTAGTGACGAGCACTGTTCCTGGCTCATAGAAGGTTCTCAGCCAATATCTATTAAAGAAATGAAAGTATAGAATTTAATGAACTAGATGAACCTGTTTATGTTATGTTTGATTACAACATTAAACTCTGTTCATATGTTTGGCTTAGTCTGTGGTTCACAGCTTTAAATAATTGTAGGGAATATTGCTAATGGAACTGTTATTACAGTCAGAGGAGACCTAGCTCCATGAGATTTGTCTCCCCAAAGTCTGGCATAGTGCATGGTATCTAGCAACTGCTACATGAAGTGTTAGGAAATAAATAATGGATGAATGAATAATTATAATATTTAAATGCTTTTAAAAATATTACATAAACTTAAGGAGTTACTATGTTTTCTAGAAAACCCTTCCAGAACTGGGCATCTGTTCTGCTCTGTTGGTACTTGTAAAGGTGGTATGTCACCAGGTATTTAGTAGTATATCACCTATTTCTATTGTATTATATTTTAGTAAAGAATGATCCTGCCCTAGCCAGTTTGGCTCAGTGGACAGAGCCTCAACCTGGGGACTGAAGGGTCCCGGGTTTGATTCTGGTCAAGTGCACAAGCCTGGGTTGTAGGCTTGATTCCCAGTAGGGCGCATACAGGAGACAGCCAATCAGTGATTCTCTCTCATCACTGATTTTTCTATCTCTCCCTCTCCCTTTCCCTCTGAAATCAATAAAAATATTTTTTTAAAAAGGAGGACAACAATCCTGACGAACTTGGCCAATGGGCCCATATTAAAGAAATTTCATCTAAAAGTAAAGATATATTCATAAGTATAAAGTGGAGCTGTTTAAAAGGGTGTTTGATTTTGGTTCTGTAGAGTTTCAAGGCACATGTCACAAAGCACTGCTGGATTTCAGCATGTCACTTTTGCTCCACAAAACCCCACTTATCTGACCTTTCATGTTCTACAGAATAGGGAAAAGCAAAATGCCTACCTAACGAATGGCGTTAGTTGTGTGGGTAAGTGACTGATTGGGTGATGGTTCCCCAAATTCTAGCCACCCCCTATACTAGACAGACTCTCATGATTCTCATATGATGCCTACTTCCCTCTCTGCATCAAGGTGAGAGGACTCGGGAAGTTATAGTGTGAATTATATAGAGTAAATGAGGAGCAGGGAAGGCAAAAAATAATCAAAGTTGTAGCAAGTAACTGGGTTCCCAGAGGCAGTGTATTTTGGCACCTGGAGACAGTGTAACCGAGAGCTGAGTCTCCTCTCATCCTATTTCAGACCCAAGGGACCCACACTTCCCTCAACACAGTTCAAGTAATGAGGTTTCAATTCAAATGTTCAGGTTCAATTAGTGTTTCAGGGCTTCGGGGGCAGTGTCAGGGCAAAATATTTTCCACGAGAAACTAGCACTGCTGGGGACCAGATTGGCATGTAGGGGCAGATGAGGACTTGGTCTGTAACCAGCATCTGCATAATGTAGAAGCTGGACAAGATGGCGTGTGTGTATGTGTGTGTGTGTGTGTGTGCGCGCGTGCTTCTGCAGTGCATGTTCTCTGTGCCCCAGGTGCTTTCATGACAGCCAAGAAAAGGTATGTGTTAGGGTGTTTTTCTTCCAAGCTTTGAGTTTTTCTTCTCCTAAAATATTAGCAGCCCAGATTTTTGCTGCAAAATCAAGACCTGTTATTATAATGATAGTTATTTTTAAAATTGTGCCAATAAACCTGGCCTTAAAGCATTATTGCAAGCACATTAACCAAGCTCATTACAATAATTTATTGTTAAGAGAAAAATATCCTGGCGGTACATGTATCTAGACGTTCCACCCTCTGAATTGATGCCAAAATATGATATATTCTCAGTTCCTTATGATGTCCAACTACTGTACATGAACTCCCACTCCTCTCTCCCTGCTGCCAGCATAATGACTAGCTTTACTTTGATGCTCTCTGCTTTCCACAGTAGCTTTAACTTTCTGCCAGAGTCTCATGCACTAAAGCACACTGCTATTTGGAATCTCATTACCTGCAACTCCACTAACTGGCATCCCACAGATCAAAGGCACAATAATTGAGGAGACACTGCAAGATCCTGCAGTGACTTCTGAACCATTTAGAAAATATTATGTTCAGAATAGTTTAACATTGGCATTTTAATGTATTCTGCAGAAGTGTTATTCAGGCTTGCTCCAATGACAGTCTCTCTGTCAATAAATTATACAATAATGCATCCTAATAAATCAAGATGATATAGACAGGCTGGCATGAATCACAGACCAAAACCAACCAAATAAAATTGACAAGAATTAACATAATCAATGTAAAGTCTGGCATTTAGATTTCAAAACTACTTAACAGATGAGACCTGGGTTAATAGTCTTTGTACGAAAACTATGGGAATTTTTACTATCTACTCAGCAGTGTACAATGGCCTCTGAAACAGTCAATCCTATCTGAGGCCATCTTCGAGATAATTTTGCTAATCAGACCAGGTCTGTAGAGGGCTACTTACAATTATTGAAGACACATTTGAATAAGAACAGAATTAAAGATGTTTCTTCTAGCAATTCCTTATGATACATGCCATCAAATAGCTGATGGGTTGTCACGTGGAAGAAGCATTACATTGAATCTGTATAGCCCCAGTGCCCAGAATTAGGAATCACAAGTAGATGTGTCAATGGAACACATTTCAGCTCCATATAAGGAAGAACAATTAGGGTGATCTAAACATTGAACTTGGATGAAATCAGGAGGGGCAAAGAAGACTTCTAAGGTATGGTAATTTCTAAACTTTGCCTGGGTGGTAGGTACTTAAGTACTTTGTTTTATTATTGCTCTTCAACACATATATTTTCATATATTTTTGTAGGCATGATATGTTTTACAATGCAAAACTAGGTTGATTAGGTATTGGGCAAAGTAGTGAACTCCTTGTCATTGTGAGGGTTCAAGAGGCTGGTGGTGCGCTAGCTGGTTTGGCTCAGTGCACAGAGCATCGACCTGCAGACCAAAGGGTCCCAGGTTTGATTTGGGTCAAGGGCACATGCCCGGGGTTGCAGGCTCGATCCCCAGTAGGGGGTGTGCAGGAGGCAGCCAATCAATCAATGATTCTCTCTCATCATTGATGTTTCCATCTCTCTCTCCCTCTCCCTTCCTCTCTGAAATCAATTTTACATATATATATATAATCAATTTATATATATATATAAATTGATTATATATATATTATGAAATATATATATTATATATTTATATATATATATAAATTGATTATATATATATATATATATGGCTGGTGGCACTTAGTGAGAGGATAGGATAGATGACCTCTGACATTCATTCCAACTCTAAAATTCTACAAGTCCAAAAATATGTGAGTAATTATTAAAGAAAAAAGTTTTTAAATATTTTAAGGTGATTGACTTTTAATTAATTTTATTCAAGACCTTACTCCATTATTCACTACAACCATTACTAGCATTTGTTAGTCTATGATTATCAAGTCTCTATTACAGTGATTATCATTTTATTGGCTATTATATAATGAGAATTAGATAGACACAGTATCTGACCTCTTAGGATTATAAATGACGTAGACAGTCATAAAGAGAACACAGTGAAAGCCAGATATGAACATTAAATAAATACAAAAGACAGCAAAAAGTTTACGTGGCAAACGGATCAAGGTTTCAGGTCTTACAAGAGGAGGGAACAAATACGGGGCCTTGAAAAACACATCCTACATAGGTTAAAAGAAGCTAGCCCCCCATTCCAATTAACTTTAGCAGGCTTCCTGGGAGAAGTGAGCCTTCAGAAATATATAAATTCTAGCAATCAAACATTTGGTTAGGGGAACCCTGCTCCTAGGCTGCCAGGAAAAAAAAAAAAAAAAGGCCAACTAGCTTACGTGGCCATTTCCTCAGTAAATACTGTCCCATGCTGTTCCTTCGTAATCTCTCCACTACCCTCTCCACTGCACCAATGTGAGATGTGGGAACCAAGACCTAAAAAAGGGAAATGAGAGGAAGGGGTATTTGTGGACTGTAATGGACGTGGAATCCGGGAGAGTCCTTGAATCCCCAAGTCACTGCTGAATAAACAGCAGCCTCTCTGCTCCTTCTGGTGGAGCTGTGACTTTGGACAAAGTTACTTCTGCTTTGGACTCACTTAACCTTTAATCTGGGGATCCCCTCACATGTTACTGACATTAAGTTCTTTACCCTCACAACAACCTTGAGCTGATGGGAAAAATAAACCTAAACACAAAATCTTATGAGCTTCTCAAGTCCAATGTGGTAAAATGCAATTAATACTTAGTAAAAGCTTATTCTCTTATTATAATTTACCTTCACTTTAGGGGAAATTGAGTCACAAAGCACAGAAATAAGTCCAATTTTTGTGTGTGTTAATCCATCCTTTTTTTTTTTTTTTTTTATCCTCACCCGAGGATATTTTTCCATTGATTTTTAGAGAGAGGGGAAGAGAGAGGGAAAGACAGAGAGCAATATCGATGTGAGAGAAACACATGCCCGGACCCGCACAGGCCCTAACCAGGGCGGGGGCCGGGGCGGAGCCTGCAACTGAGGTATGTGCCCTGGACCAGAACCAAACCCAGGACCCTTCATTCTGCAGGCCAACGATCTATCCACTGAGCCAAACCGGCTATGGCTTTTTCCTGTCCATCTTTAAAGAGGGAGGGAGGGAGAGAGGGAGGAAAAGAGGGAGGGAGGGAGGGAGGGAGGGAGGGAAGGAGGGACAGACAGACATCAATGTGAGAGAGGCACATCGATTGGTTGCCTTCCACAGGGGCCCAACCAAATATGGGGGATAGAACCTGCAACCCAGGTATCTGCCTGGGTTGAACCCGTGACCCTTTAGTGTGAGGGCCAACACTCTAACCACTGAGCACACTGGAAGGGCAGAAATTAGTCAATTTCAATATACTCTTCAGTTTTTACTTTACCAATATAATGTTTTAATGTTACAGTATTTTTCTTTCTGGGAGTTCTTATCATAGGCATTTTATGAATAGGGAAACTGAGGCACAGAATGACTGAAATGTATTGCCTCTTGGTAGGCCTTATAAAATAGTGCCTAGATGAAAAACTCAAGAACCCTATTTTCAAGGCAAAATTCTTTTTCCATTAGATTCCTACCCAAGTTTGAAACATTAAATCCACTCAAAGTTTATGAAATGAGGTGATAACTGCTGTAAAGTTTGAGTTCTTGATACCAAACACAGTGTAGGGTCAGGAGTGACAGCCAGAGTAATCATGATCCTTGACCTTTGTAAGAGGGTTTCATCCTTTATAAGCATTCCACAACCACTATTACACTCTGTCCTCATCAAGGACATCAACAGTGTCCCCCTTTTACAGATGAAGGTGAGGAGGTCACAACTCAGAGATATTTAGCAACTTGTCAAAAATACAGGTAGCAAAGGGCAGAAGTAGGAATGAAACTCAGGTTTTCTGAATCCAAGTTCAAAGAGAACACAGTTTAGGGAAAAGAGGCTACCAGCTTTTTGCTGGGAGATTTAGAGGAGCCTGAGGGAGGTGGGAAGTAACCAGTGCCAGCAGCACATAAACCCGTATGGCACAGAAAAGGAAATTATCATCATTAGGCATTTCAAATGATGACATAGAACTGCCCTGGGCACTGCAGGGATCTAGAGACTGCAGCTTTAAGCCCTGAGAGCCTGCAATCTAAGACAAACACACTTAGAAGAACAAATCCTATCTAATAAAAGAGTAATATGCAGATTGACCATCACTCCAACACACAAGATGGCCGCCACAAGATGGCCAGCAGGGGAAAGCAGTTGGGAGGGACCAGACCTGCAAGGGAGGGCAGTTGTGGGCGATCAGGCCAGCAGGGGAGGGCAGTTGGGAGGGCCCAGGCCTGCAAGGGAGGGCAGTTAGGGGTGACCAGGCCTGCAGGAGAGGGCAGTTAGGGGTGACCAGGCCTGCAGGGGAGGGAAGTTAGGGGCAAACAGGCTGGCAGGGGAGCAGTTAAGCATCAATCAGGCTGGCAGGGGAGTGGTTAGGGGGTGATCAGGCTGGCAGGAAGAAGTGGTTAGGGGTAATCAGGAAGGCAGGCAGGCGAGCAGTTGGGAGCCAGCAGTCCTGGATTGTGAGAGGGATGTCCCAGATTGGAGAGGGTGCAGGCTGGGCTGAGGGACACCCCCGCCCCCGTGCATGAATTTCGTGCACTGGGCCTCTAGTATATACATAACACACAAATAGTATCTGCCACAGTAAATCAACCACAGTGATCTACCATGAGAATAGAGAGGAAGGCATTTATATCATATATAGGGGTGGGCAAGAGTAGGTTTAGAGTTGTATGTGAAACACAGAGTTTATTCTTGTATTATTATTTACTAATTTGTAATTTTTCATGTGAACAACTGTAAACCTACTTCTGCCAACCCCTGCATATGGCCAAGGAAGTTTGGAATGTGGAAAATATAAGTTCTTAAATAAAAAGAGGAGCCATACTGAAGAGCGAGCCAGGAAAGAAACATACACACACACCAAGCCAGGAAGGGTTTTTAAAGTAAAATTAATTTTAGATGTTCTTTTTTTTCCTCTTTTTTAAATTTCAGAAGCAATGGAGTAGCTTTGTCGCATCAAGAGCCGAGTTGGGAGAGGGAGATTTAGAACAGAAACTTATCCTAGGCCTATGGAACAATCATAAAGATGGGTTGGAAGTGGGGCAGAGGGCAGTGTCAGTGGACAAAGAAGGCTTTGAGCAAGTGGAAATTCAAGAGAGATTACAACCTGTCTTGACTCCTAGACTGTGTCTAAGTGTTTCCACCCCCATGCTTTCAGAAAGCTCATGCTCTCCCTATTTCAGCAACAGAAGAATCTCCACATTGTGAAAGCCTGTCTGCAGCAGATGAAGAAGGCAAACAGTGCTGTGGTAAAGGAGATTAGTGGATAGGGACCTTGGATACAGTGGGCAAGAAGTCCCTAGACATCCAAATCTCCCCAGATACTACCATCACAGAAGTTCCTAGTGCAAAACTCATTTATCTGGATCCACTAATTGTGAAGGAATTTCCAGTTTGCTTTATCAAACCCCAATTCGCCTATTGAGTTTCAGGTCAGTGATTAGATTCTTAATGTAAAAATTATGTTGAGCTCTTCTGGCATAGACACATTTCTCAGTATGTCAACTCAGACTCCAGCCAGGTAGAGAGACCTGTTTATCTCTGTTAATTGTGTTTACTCAAGTTGTCCCCTATGGCTCTAATTAGTCAGAGAAGCCGCAGTGGAGAACCACTGGGAGACTGGGGTGAATAAGAATATGCATAAAGAGTCCCTCTATGCTGCATTCTGGCTCTTTGGAAAACACAGGGTCCTTGGAGGTTAAGTGCTGGCTTTAACCATGACAATTTGAACCCTGAGCCAAAGGCTAGTAACTTCAGACTTTCAGAAGAAGCTGCTCACCTTGGTTTCCAAGTTGACACAAGTACTAAGACTTGCATGGGTGGTATGAAAATTTTACTGCAATGATTTTTAATTATTATTTTTGCCAACATTTGTTCATCTGCCATATTCACAACGTGCCATTCTGCATGCTCTAACCACTCTACATATATTAACACATCTCATACGACCACCTGAGGAGATACTGTAGATATTATGTTCATCCAGATGAGAAGTTGACGCAGAGAGGTTAGGTAATTTAACCAAAGTCACACAGCTAGTTGATGAAGGCACTAGGAACTGACTACAATTGATGTCAGTGAGCTAAACCCCAATATTTGAAAAAGACTGTTCAACCAAACATCTGACATTGCTCTGGGTGCTGTTCGGAAGATACAATAGACAGTTGCTGCTAGACTCAGGAGCTCTTGGTGTAGTTGCAGACATTGGTAGTCCATTGCACGGCGCTAAAATTTTGGTCACTTTATTCAACTACGCGGTAGGATCTTCTAACTAGAAAAGGCCTTATACCACCAATGTTATTATCCTTTCTTTTTAAACGGGCAACTTTAAGCTCAGAAGGGCCCAGTATGCTAGTTCATTTATCAACAGCTAGAGAATGGCAGGGAGCAAATCCCAAGCTGGAATTTTTCTAACAACTTACCATGACATTTCCATGTTCTTGGTGGCATTCAGGTGTTAGTAGAACAACGGTACAAGACGAAGTTGACTGCTTTATCCCAAATTGTTGTTCAGATTTCTTCAATTCCATCTCTCTTCTTCACTTCTAATTTGTAGTCTTTATTCTAATTTATTTAACCTTTAATGATCCTCATTCTCCCTTTTTCCTGCCTCTGGAGTGAAACTAAGCCTGGACACCACTCAGCCCTATGGGGCTGAGGATGGAGATAAAACCGAACTGCCTGAGAGCCTTGACCGCTGAGCCCGACAGGGAGAACAGACATGCTTGGGACAAGTTACTTGTAATTGCTTCCGCAGGAACAAAAGATAGAGGGAAAAGAAAGGGTAGATGTATTTTAATAACTGAGGTAGACTTTCAAGTTGCTTAGATGTGGACATATTAAAACTAAATGCAGAGATATGGGGATAAGCGGGGAATGGGTCACACTTCCCATACAAATGTCCAAGCAATGCGCTCCAGGGAAAGCTCCGCGGCTTCTTTCCTCAGTAAATGAAAGGGGGTGGGGGTGTAGAGAACGCCCTCTGAAGTCTGGGGTCCTCGGCCCATTGTGCACACACTCCTCTGGGAGGTCACAGCGGTCGGGGCAGGCTTTATCCCGGCACCTCGGCCCTTCCAGGGGGATCTGCGACGCCCACTCCCGCGACCCATGGGGCTCTCGGGGCCGCGCCTCGCCTGTGCGGGGTTGGCCGTCATGCGCCACACACCCTTCGCGCCGCCTCACACACTTGCCCGCGACCGGGCGGGCGGGGCCGCGACTGGGTAGGGCCTCCCGCCGTGAGCGTGCGTAACGTGCCCCCGCAGCGTGACGCACGCGCCACTCCTGGGCAGCTGCGTGAGCAGGGCGGCTACGTGGGCTTCAGGGTCGGAGCAGCGCCGGGGGCGGAGTGCGGGCGGAAGTCGGCGTCCGCGGACCGCAATCGGGAAGGGAGGCGCGGCCGGGAGACCCGCGGGAGGGCGCCGCCTCCTCCCCGCCCTGTCTGCTGAGGATGGAAGTGACGACAGTAGCCGAAGAGGTCACTTCCTGCTGGGGTGGATGAGGAGGAGCCGGAGACGCCGCGGAGGAGACCGGACCGAAGACGGACCTTGCCGGGGAGAGGTGAGTCCTGGCCTCGCCGCCCGACCCCTCTGATGGACCCCCTGGATCTCGGCGGGATCGGCATCCCTGGGGTCGGGGATGCCCAGCGGGCCACGTCCCAACCCCGCTGGCCTCACCCAGGGCGGGGAGGAGGATCGGGGGAGGGAGGGCGCCCGGGTGTCTGTGCGGCGACGGGGACCCAGGGCAGCGTTCGTGCCACGGGACTAAGGAGACCCTACCGGGAAGCAAGCGGAGAAGAAGCTGCGTGGGCCGCGAGCCGAGCCGGGAGCCGCAGCGCCAGACTCTGCTTGCTTCACTCTTCGGGGGTGGTCGGCGTCTGAGGCAGGGCGCGAGGGGCCTCGGTGGGGTTTGCAGAGTTGGGATGAGTGGCCCTCCTTGGACAGTATCCTCGAAGTGAATGTATGAAACTCTGCAGAGGCGCCTCCGGGCTCCTGGGAGGGGAATCTTTATTGGGGGGGGGGGGTAAGGGATCGGGAGCTGGGGTGTCAGGAGAGAGCTTCCTGGTCAAGTTATTGTTGCAGTGGGGTTTGAGCCCGAGTCTCGGAGGTGGAAGGCCATTCCTGTGGCCGGATAAAGGCCCTGCGATCTGACGGATCCACCCAGGAGTTCGAGTCCAGGGCAGCTTCCTGGAGCCGTGGGGAAATTAGTGTTTTTCCTCCCTCATTGTCACGGAGATGGAAGCAGCTGGAGAGGAAGCTTCTGCCTCAGCTCTGAGGCCTTGTTATTGTGTATCTTGTGTATGCGGCTGTGTGTCAGTGTTTTCTTCCTTTGGGGTGTTTATCTCATCCTCTTTCCCTTGTCTTACAGACTGAAAGTTGCTGGTTTTCTTAATGTGTGTGGTGAGGGGGGAAATTCAAAGGATCTAGAGGAATCCTAGGTTAGATGAAATTTCCAAGACTAGGAATTTGTCCCCACTCCACCCTGAGGCCATTGAGGCACCTCCATTTCCTCCAGATTCCCACGAAGGTGGGTGCTGAGGGCCTGTCATCCACCCTGGGGAGCAGTGAGGGTAGATCTGCCTCTCCTGCCCACATCTCTCTCTGGCAGTTTCACCCTTCCCTTCTTTTTGCTAAAGGATTGACTGATACAAAGCTGCTTGCTGCCGGGAACAGGAAATGTATAGAGGTACTGTAAATCTGGATGGAGTGAATTCAGATCACACTAAGACTCCCTCCACCTTTTGGACAAAGGCTCTCAGAAATGCTTGCCTCTCCAACCCCCCTCCCCCCCTTTCTATTAAAGGGGAAAAAATGTAAATTTTTTCTCAAAAAGATTTTGGTAATGTGTGTGTTTCTTGTATAGAGTGTACACACAATGTGTTTACTCTCTGTATCCCAGAGTGTTTTTCAAGGAGGAGGGGGCAGTTTCTGACTGAGAGTTTTCCTTCTCCCATCTCACATAATTCAGTAAAATAAATCAAATTCAGATGTTCTTTCTTGAGTGGCAATCAGTTGGATTTAGATTTTTTTTTTTTCCACTCTTCTTTGTCTTTAAACTGGTACATCTGGGTGAGCTCAAGCATGTATATCTTGGCATCTGGACCTGTCTAGTAATAGAAGACAAACTGACTTATTTTGGCTGCCTCTTTGGACCCATTTAACTGGTACCCTTACTTTCCAAAGGGCTGATAGGGAGGAAGAAAGCAAATATTAAAGTAGTGTTTCCCCTAGGTAGTTTAAAGTCAGGTGAAAGATAATTATGGCCTTTGAAGCTGATGACCTGAGGACCATCATTTGATGACTTGAGGATTAGCAGTTTGGAGGTGACAAGTTTGAAAGAAAGAGGGTTACATAAGGAGGAAAAGATAAAGAAAGGAAGTTGGGGAAAGGCTGTGCCAGAAATCCTAGGAAGATAATAAAAAGTAATTGATGTGGCTTTATATTCTCTCAGCAGGAGGGTGAAAATGAAAGCGGGCTGTAGCATCGTGGAAAAGCCAGAAGGAGGTGGAGGTGAGCAGAAGTGAATCATCTCTGGTCTACTTGGAATGTCCCTCCATGGTTCTTTTTCTCTCCACTTGGGCTCTGTTCACAAATGCCAGGCCATGACTGACAGCCTCTTGACTGGGTGGATCCTGCTAGGACAGTTGTAGGCTTGTTTCCTATGTTTGTATATCTAACATGTCTGGTCACAACATTTTTATCCCAAGCTTTAGAATCTCTTTTCTGTTAGAGAGACAGTTCTAATATTGGGGGTAAGGGTTTTCAGCTGTGTTTTCCTAAAACATTCATTTATCTTTCCTATTTGTTCCTTTTGGAAATTTCCTGCCTTCATAGAAAGCAGGCGTGAGGGTAAGTAATGTATGGAAGGGTAAGAGATTAGAACACCTGGGTGCTGCTACCCAACTCTTATCAGATTTGGTGATTGTCATAAGGAAAGGTAACCTCTCTGCTTTCCTCTCCCCTGCTGTGGTTAGCCCCAGGGTGTTGAAAGCATATTTGCACAGCACTCTAGAGATTCTGAGCATTGGAATGTGAAGTCAGAGATACTGGAATGTATGTACCTAGGTCCTGACAACTTTGATCTTGCCCTTTTCACATTAAAGGGTATCAGTTTCCTGATTGGGCCTATAAAACAGAGTCCTCCCCAGGCTCCCGGCAGATCCAGCTGTGGCACTTCATCCTGGAGTTGCTGCAGAAGGAAGAGTTCCGCCATGTCATTGCCTGGCAGCAGGGAGAGTACGGGGAGTTCGTCATCAAGGATCCAGACGAGGTGGCCCGCCTTTGGGGCCGCAGGAAGTGCAAACCACAGATGAATTATGACAAGCTGAGCCGGGCCCTCAGGTAACAGAAAGGATCCCAAAATCCATGGTGTCAGTAGGTTGACAGGAGACTAAGCAGTGTGATGAATGTTAGGTAAAAAGAGTATCAGGTGACAAGAGACTATATTACCTACGTGAATAATGTGTAGTTTTCAAATGGGAGTAGAGAGCTGTTGAATTTGAGTAGCAGAGGCACAAAAGGAGAAAAGGAGTATCTTTGGTTATACGTAGGAAGGAATTCCAATGTTGTTGGCACTGGCTTCTGAAAGACAGCTGATTCTGTTCTGTAGTGAGTAAGAGTGTGTGGTAAAATGTGGATTGTAGCTCATTTATAATCCAGAAGATTAGTTTAGACTTCCCCTATTGGAAATCTATTAGAATTTCTCTTCTTTAGGTTTTTCTGGAAGCAACTAGAAAAAGAGTGAAGCAAACTCATAGGAGGATTCACTGAATGGTACTGACCTAGCTACAGTATTTAGGAACCATATCTGTGAGTTCAGTTGTCAGTTCATAAGTTGCTCCAACATGTCCAAAATTGATCTATAAGTTTTCTCAGCTTCTCTTTTCCACTTGTCAGTCTTTATATTTCATAACCCTTAGTCCTCAAGGGGCCAGAAGGCAATTTATGACCCGTGCTAATGAATAGATGTGAGGCTAAAGGTTCCGGATACATTGAAGCTCCCTGAATGAAGTTTTTTCATTCTTAGTGACCTTGAATGTGAAATGTGCGTGGCAGCTTTGCTGGAGCCACTCACATCCCCTTTAAAAGTGAAGCAGGCCAAGTTCGGTGCTGTTTTCCAGATCAGGGTATACCATTGTTTGACCTGCCACCATAAAACAGTTCCACATTCCTTCATCTATGGCCTCTAGACTAGCCACATCAGGTGTCCCAAGATACTTGTCTGCCCCCAGCTGGGTAAGGCAGAAAAGAGAAACTAGTGACATATAATGGGACAGGAAGGAAATGTACAATAGAATTGGAACTAGAGAGAGTTGGAAAAGAAAGGTGGTTGGGACTAGGATAGGTGTTCAGGATCTTAAAATGAGATTGTTTTTGTAAAGCTCTAGCCAATGATCAGAACTCAGTTGAAAATTGAATGAAAAGTAAGCTCCTAGGTCTCCCAGCCCTAACCTTAGGGCAGATCAGCAAAAGAATGATAGTGATGTTTGCAAGTAATACTTAGAGCAAGAATTGTTGCTCTTAGCGATTACCTAAGTGTACTAACTGTCAGTAGATAGAAGATAGATTGACATGCATTTTTGTTTTTACAGATACTATTACAACAAGAGGATCCTTCATAAAACAAAAGGGAAAAGGTTTACTTATAAATTTAACTTTAACAAGCTGGTGACGCCCAACTACCCATTCATCAACATTCGGTCAAGTGGTAAGATGCAAAGTCTCTTGGTGGGGAAAGAATTTTTTAAAAAAATATATTTTATTGATTTTTTTTACAGAGAAGAAGGAAGAGGGATAGAAAGTTAGAAACATCGATGAGAGAGAAACATCGATCAGCTGCCTCCTGCACACTCCCTACTGGGGATGTGCCCACAACCAAGGTACATGCCCTTGACTGGAATCGAACCTGGGGCCCTTCAGTCCACAGGCTGATGCTCTAACCACTGAGCCAAACCAGTTAGGGCAGGAAAGAATTTTGAGTTGAAAAGGAATCCTGTAAACCCAAGACTAAGACTGGCATGTTTTAAGAGGTTTTCAGAAACACTAAAATAATGTGACCCCTTGAATTGCCTCTGTTCTTGCTCAGGTGTTTCCATTCATCTCATACCAAGAGTGATAAGCTCTGCAGCATCAAGATAAATTGGGTTTGGTTTGTTGTTTTGGTTCCCTTTTTTGCATATTTGTAATTTCCTAGATACTATGACTCTATCCTCTTTAGGAAAGATGTTCTGTAGGTTTGTGTTGATCTTTAAGTTCAGGACTCTGAGTTTTAACATTCTGCCCAGTGGCTCTTTCATAGATAAGAACTTGTTTCTACAAGCACTTCCGATTTTCTGTGAAACTACCAAACCTTCCCTTATCAAGTGAATATCATCAAAACCACAGCATCCTTGATCACAGAAGGGAATGTTCATATGTTTACAGTGAAAAGCAGTGTCTTTGATCTGTACCAACAGCACCTCAGAACAAGACTTGGGGCTTAGTTGACCTCTCAAGTGCAGCAACGTTTCCCCTCTAGGATCTCTGGTGACAGCTTTCACCACAGCTCTTCACAGAGGTTTCGGGTCTGCCTCTCTCAAAGCAGAAAGTAGTCAGTCTCTTATAAGAGTGTGTTTGTTTGTTGGTGCAAGTCATAATCCTGCCCAATAAAACATTGTATTAACCAGTTTCTAACCAGCCATCAGTACAGTCTTTGTGGCATTGTATGTTAAGGCAAAGAAATCTAATTGTGATTCTCCAGTATTACGACTTCTCACAGAAAAGTTGGAAACAACCTGAAAAAACAACCTGGAACGGGGGTGTGGCTGAGAGAATATAATGCTGAGATCCATTGCAGATACCTAATTACTACACACAACAAGTTAGAGCAGTTTTAGCTTGATGTAGCTATCATTACATTTCCAACTTATAGCCACTCCCTCCTGTCCCTGGGGCATACATTTAAAAAAAAAAAAAGTGGTATTGGAATGTATCTCTCTGATTACAACCTGTTTTCTTTCCTTGTGCCTGAGGGAGAGGCCGTAGGAAATCAAACCTGTTTCAGCCACTGGAATTCCATTTCCTCTATTTTTCACTCTTGCTCCTTCCTTGTACATCTAGAGTAATTGAGACTGTAAGTAGGCATACCAGCAATTTTGAAGAAGGTGTTGGTGTTCATACCCGGCCATACCACTCGTCCAAAAAAGGCTTTAATGGTCTTGTTCTTCTGTCTTTCACCCATTCTTGTCTATTACAAACTCAGAAGTCTAGCCATTGGACAACCTGAAATGGGGTATCCATCAGCCCTTGGGAGTAATATGCTTTTCCAAGGCAAGGAAATCTGGACTCTCACTTTGTGAAGACTCTGGTCTAGAGACCTTACAGTAGTAGCCTGGCACAACCCATTCTTCCTGAAGGCATTGGAACCAACATTGATCCTCAACTAAACTCGAGATCCTTATCAGGGGAGTCACAGGAAATGCAGAGCAGTGTGTATTTCCTTTAGGCACACTGCTTGGTTGCTTACTCCTGGATAGATAACTCCAAAGAACGTCATTTTTTCATAGAGAACTTTTACCCAGATAGACCAAATGTTGTTTCAATTTAACTTTTTATGACAAGAAATACAACATTTATTGAACATACATCTACTTAACAAAGTTACGTTAGTGTTTGGTGAATTATTTCATTCAACTCTGCTAGTCGGATAAAGTATATGTCTCAGTATCATTTTATAAATGATAAAATTAAGGAAGACATCGAAGTTAAAGATTGATCAGGGTGGTTTGAATACAGTTACCTGTTGAACAGCTTCTTAGGAAACAATACCTGAGAAATAGAGCTTCTGAAATTCAGTTCTTATTTACTAAATCAACCATTCTTCCTCTGGATTGAGATTCATTCATTTAGTCAATACTTAATATATTAAGCCCTAGAGACAAAAAAAAACCACAATTATGGGAGGGGCACTCTTTCCTCCAGGAACTTACAGTTTATCAGGAGAGATAAGATATAGTAGGTTTAAAACAATTCAGAGTGTGGAATGTGATAAGCACTCTAAAAGTAGGGCTGTATGGATTTAGATCTTGGAGGCCAGAGAGATCATGTCTAGATGGTGGGTTGATACAGTTGGCCTGTTTTGATCTGTGTGTTTTTAAAAATGAGGCAATACATGCTGGTTGTAACATATCCAAATAATACAGAAGTTCATAGAGTAAAAGTAAAGTGAATGTTCTCCCTTCCCCACAATCTTACTTTTAACAGTTCACAGGAGAGTACTTAACATTTGAATAGTGTTGAAAATACTTCTACGTATAGTATCTCATTTTTACCATTAAAAGCGTCCTGTAAAATATTAAATATATTTTAAATATTTACTTGCATAATAAAAGAAAGATACAGAAGATACTAATAAAAGTGATAACCCCAAAAGAATTTTTTTTAAAAAATGATAGCCTGTCAAGAGTGTGGGGGCAGGACATACCAGATCAAGGATGGTCTTCAGACATCACTCTGCCTCCCACCACCACCCCAAGTTGTTTATATATACCTTTATTTTGGAAAACTTTAAACCTTCAGAAAAATTGGTAAAACAGTGAACAGCCACATGTTTAAGTCTTGAGATTAAGTTGCAAACATCATGACACTTCACCCCCATGTACTTCAGCATGGATCTCCCAGGTACAAGGACATTCACTTCCATAACCACCACAGTAATATTACGACTCCCCAGGAAGTTTAACATTGCTCTAATATTATTATCTAATATATGGTCCATATTCCAATGACATATGCCTTTTAAAGTTATTACTTTTGAGCCATGATTATCTAACAAATTACTTATTTTGAAAAATACTTACATGCATTTTGCTATGAGCTGATGCTATTCTAAGAAAAAATTATTTAGGAGACAGGACCTTCTCACATTATGCTTAATGTTATTCAGTCCTTCAGAACACACAAAAGTGGGGATTTTTTTTACTTTTGATTTGATGTGCTCTTATAAAAAAAATCAAGATAGAAAAGACTCTAATGGAATTTTAGCCAC
This sequence comes from Plecotus auritus, assembly GCF_963455305.1. Taxonomy (NCBI): domain Eukaryota; kingdom Metazoa; phylum Chordata; class Mammalia; order Chiroptera; family Vespertilionidae; genus Plecotus; species Plecotus auritus. The sequence goes on from NC_137778.1 coordinate 28,103,174, forward strand.
TGTAATAGACTGGAAGAAGAGAAACTTTTGGCCTGGGACCCTTGTGGCTCTACTCAAACCTAATTGTAAGATTCAATCAGTAGATGTAGGGAAAAAAAAGTCCTGCATTTTCTGTGAAGCATCAGTTTGGGAAATGCTGCTCTGGCAGAGTGTTACTCCGTCACATGTGCCTAGAAAGCTAGTCTTGCACACACCAGCAGACTCCAGAGTCCTATCTGAGGATGACTCCATTATACAAATAGCAGAAGGCAGCTGTTTGGGAGTGATGCCTAACCACACTGTCTTATGCGCTTTTTTGTTTCTTCTCCTACATCACCATACTTTTACTTATTTGGATTTTTCTTACCTTTTTCTTTGCCCTTTTTTCCTTCTCCCTTATCTCTGCCTCAGAATGTAAAGAGCCCTCCTGACATCTTCAGTGATAGATATCGATAATTTTTTCTAGGAACCCAAAGAGTCTCTGAGGCCTTGGCTTGCAACCCTTTCTTATGGCCTTTTTTATCAGAAGGGCCTTTTGGGGAGTTGAGAACTTGTGAGCATCTGAAGTTGACATGTCTAGCATGCTTTTGGTAGCTTAGAGCTTCACATTTTCGCAGGTGGCCTTGGTAGAGTGAGTGTTAGGTCCTGGATTTCACCCAGCCTTCTCCATGCTTGAAAAGTATTGAAAGCAGGTTTGGAATGGAGATCATTATATAAAATTTGTTAGAGAAATAATGATTTGGAGAGGTTGAAACATTTAAATTTCTATAAAGTGGTGATTGTATATCAGAAATGATAAAACATATACCATAAGAACTTAATAAACATGGTTTTTGTATTAAAATCTGTTTTTATTCTTAAGACATGCCTTGTTTGTATCCATATATGTTAGGTGCAGGGTCTTTGGTCTTTTTTGTTGTTGTTGTTAATCCTCACCCAAGGAGATTTTTCCATTGATTTTTAGAGAGAGTGGAAGGGAAGGGGGAGAGACAGAGAGAAAGAAACATTGTTGTGAGAGAGACACATCAATTGGTTGCCTCCTGCACGTGCCAGGGTCTGGGATTGAGCCTGCAACCGAGGTACATGCCCTTGACTGGAATCGAACCCTGGACCCTTCAGTCTGCGGGCCAACAATCTACCCACTGAGCCAAACCACCTAGGGCATCTTTGGTCTTTTAATGCATTGCTTTACATAAATGTAATTTTTAATTTTGTTTGTGGATTTTTGTTTTTGTTTTTTGGTTTGCTGTGTTGGCTTGCTTTTTAGATATGGCCAAAATTGTGAAAATAAGAAAAGACTATTTGCAAAGCTGAGAATTAAAACAGGTGATATACACACAGTATTTAGAATTGCAGAGGAGAAGGCTCTTGTACCCATTCATTCATTCATTCATTCAACTAATAGTTATTGAGCACTTACTCATTGTTAAGCCCCAAAGTGCTGGAAATCTAATTGTGAACAATTGGAAGTCCCTGCCTTTGTGGAATTTGTTTTAGAATACAGATAAATAGCAAAGCGTACTGTGAAGACAACGTGAGTAAGGCTACAGAAAGATGGCAACTAAATTGAGAAGAGGAAGCTAAGCAGTAGATACTAGAGAGACAGGGAGCTAAGGGAATCAGTCCCGCTGGAGCGTTTCCTGTTGTTCCCAAACATCTTGTATTTGTTTAGCGTAAGTAAAAGTGATGATAATGAATTATCAGACCTGAGGTAGCCTTTTGTCTTTTCTTCCTCCACAGGTGTGGTTCCCCAGAGTGCACCACCAGTTCCAACAGCCTCTTCCCGGTTCCATTTCCCACCTCTGGACACTCATTCTCCAACTAGTGACGTGCAGCCTGGGCGGTTCTCTACTAGCTCCCTAACTGCTGGTCAGGAGTTGAGTAATGGCACTGATAGAAAGGCGGAGCTTTCAGAGCTGGAGGATGGCTCAACCGCTGACTGGCGCCGGGGTGTGGATCTCATGTCCTCCCGGAATGCTGTCGGTGGAGGAGGGATTGGCCATCAGAAACGCAAGCCTGACATCATGCTTCCTCTGTTCAGTAGGCCAGGGATCTACCCTGACCCCCACAGTCCCTTCGCTGTCTCTCCAATCCCTGGCCGAGGAGGTGTCCTTAATGTTCCCATTTCACCAGCCCTCTCCCTTACTCCCACTATCTTCTCCTATAGCCCATCACCAGGCCTGAGCCCTTTCACCAGTAGCAGTTGCTTTTCCTTCAACCCTGAGGAAATGAAACATTACCTTCATTCTCAAGCCTGTTCTGTGTTCAACTACCATCTGAGTCCCCGGACATTTCCCCGTTACCCAGGGCTCATGGTTCCACCACTGCAGTGCCAAATGCATCCTGAAGAGTCAACCCAGTTTTCTATCAAGCTGCAGCCCCCACCAGTTGGGCGCAAGAACCGGGAGAGGGTAGAGAGCAGGGAGGAGTCAGCACCTGTCACTGCTCCCACCATGGCGCCTGTGCCCCCAAGAATTAAGGTAGAGCCAGCCTCTGAAAAGGATCCTGAGAGTCTCAGGCACTCAGCCCAAGAGAAGGAGGAGCACTCTCAAGAAGAGGGCACTGTGCCAAGCAGGACCATAGAGGAGGAAAAAGGCACCATCTTTGCCCGCCCAGAGGCACCACCTATCTGGCCCTCTGTACCCATTAGCACCCCAAGTGAAGAACCCCTAGAAGTGACTGAAGACAGCGAAGATAGGCCTGGCAAAGAGCCCAGTGCGCCTGAGAAGAAAGAAGATGCCCTGATGCCCCCCAAGCTTCGATTGAAGCGGCGCTGGAATGACGACCCTGAAGCCCGAGAGCTGAGAAAGGATGGCAAGTTCCTCTGGAATGGGTCAGGACCACAGGGCTTGGCAACGGCAGCTGCTGATGCTTAGAATTGGATGTGGATTGGGAGCTGTTTATACTATAATCACATACATGTATTTATGTAGCAAGATTTCGGGGTGGGGGGAGGGAATTAGCTGGTTTGATCATTCTAGGGGCATAGACTTGTATTTTTATGTTTTGGGGATGGGATTGGTCATCTTTTGTAAATTAGGTGAGATGAACACACTTTTTTTCCTGGTGAGTAGGACACAGGAAGGGTATTGAACTGAGAGGAGAAAGGGCCTCTATTTCCTGTTGAGGCTAATACTTTCTGAACAAACTCCCAAAGGGCCAAGACACTGTTTGGTCCCATGATGTTCAGGTTCCAGACTTCTTTCTTTTCTACTGTATTTATATATAGGAAAGCCATTAATGAGTTTATTTTGCTTTGAGAGTTACATATAAAGGAGAAAGGGCATGGTTGACAGGTGAGAGACCATTAATACTCAGTATTTGCCTGAGATGTTTCTTTGTAATTATTTCAGGGGGAGAATAAGATATTCTCAGTCTTACTGGGGTAGGGCGATTGGGGTATTCAGATGTTGCTTTTTTTCTTTTTTCCTTTGTTGTTTGGCATTTTTTTTCTTTTCCTCTAAAAAATGTTTTCAGGAAACATGAAACATACTGCCAGTTAGAGTGGAGCAGGCACTGAACCTGGCTGCATGGTTGAGACAGGAAGCCCTGCTGTGAATTTCTTGGACTTTTCACCTTCATCTGTTAAGAAGCCATGAGGAGTTGTAAACTCTTATTCAGGGAGGAAAAAAGAGGGCAGGAGGAAGTAACCCAACGCCTTTACAAACAAAACAAACACAAAAATTATCTTTTATTTTTCCTTTTCCATCATGGGTCTGGAGAGCCAAACCAGAATATGGCTGTAGCGAGTTCACTGAGAGGCATGACACTGATGAAGTTGTGTTTTTGTTATCTGGCTCTCTTACCATTTTCTTAAGTCAAGCCTTAACAATGAACATACTTTAACATGATACGGGTCTGTCAAAATAAACGTGTAAAAGGACATGAACAACTTTTCAGATAACCCAAGAATTTCGAAGCACGATTCAATTTTGAGCTAATATTTAGTAATCCTCTCTAGATGTTTTCGGGATGGATAGTAAAGAGGCAGGATTATAGAAGTGAAAGACAGATGATACCTAGAAATGCAGAAGGTAGCTGGGGGTACAAGTGGAGGTTTATTGAACCTGAAGGAATAGTTAGATAACGAAAGCAAACAGATGTCAAAAGGCCTGATATGAATGAAAGTTGGTGTCTGTCCTGTTGTGGCATTACCATTCTTGCCATACCATTTCCCTAGCCCAGTGGTCGGCAAACTGCGGCTCACAAGCCACGGTTTGCCACTCTGTTGACTAATGAGTTTGCCGACCACTGCTTAAGGCATTAACCTTACCCAGAAGTTTTGACTTCAGGTTAAAGACAGTACATTATTAAAATGTTTTTTAAGTGTTTTTCCCTAAGGCAGTGGTTGGCAAACTCATTAGTCAATAGAGCGGCAAACTGCGGCTTGCAAGCCGCATGTGGCTCGCGAGCCACAGTTTGCCGACCACTGCCCTAGCCCATTCTAATATTCATGATCAATTGACTATCCTATGTGAGACTCTTGTTTACAGACAATGAGGAATTGTTCCATCAACTTCAAAGGAATGGGAAAGTAATGATTTTCTAGGAAGGGAAAGGAGCCTGGACTAGAGGCAGAGAGAGAAGCCACAGCCAGCTCTGTGCATGCATGTGCCCATGTAACTCTAGTGTGTGGAAACACCTAACTGTGGCTCAAATCCACCTGGCAGCAGGGAGAGAAGTAACTCCATATCTGATAGGGGCAAGGAGTGGGCACAGGGATGCTGTCTAGGAATGGAGAAATTCCTGACTCCACCTTAATCTAAGTGAACTCTACTAAGAAGCATTGGAGGGTTGTCTTTCAATGTTGGCAGGTGGCTGTTCTTTTTTAAAGGAGAGCATGCATGAGAGGGGCTCAGGGAAGGTTAGAGCAGGTGAGTGAGTTACTAGGTGGTTTGGGATGACTTGAGTCCATCATGCAGATTTTTGGGGCAAGTGCCCTCCCCCTTGTTTAATTCAAATTCCATGAGTAACCTGTCTTTCCTGGGAAAGGGACTGACAGAGCAGTCCCTAAGGACTCAGGCTTTGGTCAGGCTGCAAAGGGCTCCCTGTTCAAGGGATCTTTGGTTGGTTATGTTTTTGTCAGTTACTTTCTCTGCACCTCAACTTACCTCTAATTGGAAAGCAAGCCCGGGCATGTGGAGGAGGTATGTCTTCTTGTCATTGCCCAATCTAACCAGGGAGGCTGGCTGGCCACCCTCCCTGTCCACTAGAGGGGAGGGCCAGCAGGTATCGGTATTAACTCAGGAATAGAAACATGAGGCCTTTAAATAAGAGGGAAAGAAATCCATGTTGCATACCTGTAACCCCCTAGAACCCAAGTGCCAGAATTCCTAGATGCTGCTTCTGTTTGAACAAAAAGTCACTGCTTTTACACTTGAAAAAACACACTCAAAAAATGTTAAATTCCATGAAAATGTTTTTGGCTTTAAGAAATTATTTGGTGTTTAACTGTTTCCTTTGATTGCCATTCCACCAGTAAATTGTTGGTCAATTTGCACTGCACACTGGGGTTGGGTGGAGGGGAGGGTCCTTTATAATAGAGCCAAACTTGGGCTTGCTCAGGAAGTGGACCAGGGAATGTGGAGGTGGGTCATTCCTGGGGTGAAGGGGTGGGAGTTCGTTTTTCTCCCCCCAGCCTGCTCCTGGCAGCACCTGTCACCAGCCTGGCACAAAGCCAGCCTTTACTTTTCTCTGAGCATCTTATCACTGTCCAACAGCAGATAGAAAAAAGGGGGGTAAAACCAGACCTATTTTCTCCCCCAGTTTTTCTGAATTTTGCTGTGCCAAATGTTTAAAACTTTACAAATATGAATCTTGAAGTCTTATAATCCAGAATTTGTTCGTGCAGTTTGCTTTTTTTTTTTTTTTGACTATTGAAAAGAGACAATAGTAGAGGTCAATCTTAAACAATTCACCAGTCCCTTCGAACACCCCCCCCCCCCCATTTTCAAGCTGCACTGCATTAAACCCAACTCACTAATACAGGGAATTACTGCACCCTAGTCCTCCATGGGCCAAGAAACTTTCAGAAGCATTAAAAATATAGTTGTATTTCACTTCTCACCAAGTGGGTAGAGTGAGTTGGCTATTTGTCCCTTCTTATTTATTCCATAATTATGTTTGTGCTTTTTGTTTTATAAACAGTAATGAAATTTTAATTCTGTTAAAGAGAACTTTGACCCAGTCTTTTAAGAACTGTTCCATTTTTAGTTTCTTGTTGAAAAAAAAGTTACCATTTAATTTGTTTTTTAAATATTTAGGCATTATTTGAGTTATAAAATTGTGATGCAGGGAATTGTGAGATATTCACATGTGAAAGATGACTTCACTAGTTAGCTTAAGCAGAATAAAGTGTGTATATGTACATAAAATGTAAGTAATCTTAACTCCATTGTGCAGTGCCTTTTAGATGTTCCGCTTTCTATAAAGTCTTCAAATTTTTGCATATATATTATATATATGATGTAATGTTATAGAAATATATGTATAATATACATATTTTTTTCCAGGGGTATCTGATAGCTCTGTATTTTGTTATGGAAGTTGAAAGAAAAAAGTATTTTACCTCAGAAATTAAAGTTAAATAAAAAAAATACTTTTAAATAAATACGAGTGTTGGTGTTGTCGTTGACACACTAAGCCAGGGTAGGTAAGCCAGAGGTTTTGCCGAGTCTATGCTTTTTATTCCTATGGTATAGATATCAGCATATAGTGAGAAGATAGTCTCCTAATAGTTCTGAAGTATCGATTTTCTTGAGTCAATGGCTACTGCTAGATAAAGGACACAAGCCTGGGACACAAGTGTAGTAGGGAAACTTCTACCTCTAGATTGAGGATTCATTAAGAGTACATGCACAGCCAGACACAACAGGCCACACTTTGTATGGTTTTATAAAATGTCCAGAATAGACAAATCCACGGAGATAGGACATAGATTAGTGGTTGCCAAGAAGAGTGGAGAGTGATGCCGATGGGTCACATCTTTGTTTGGGAGATGAGGAAAATGTTCTGGAGTTAGTGGTGATAGTTGTACAATTTGGATAAATAAAACCCACTCAATTACAGTCACTCTAAAAGGGTGAATTGGTATGTGAATAATATCAGTAAAGGTGGTTTTGTTGGTGGTGGTTTGTTTTAAGTACATGGCAAGCCAGTAGAGGACAGGAATCCAGAGGGGTAGGAGGAGATCTTGGTGGGGTACTGAACATCACAGAACACACCCTAAGAAAAATGGTGCCAGACTGAGTAACCTCATTTCATCCTGGAGATAAAGTGATCTAAAGATCCCAACATTTGTAGAATCATAGCCAGGTGTTAATTTGACTTCATATAATAGTCCTTTGAGTCAGGAAGACTGGAATTGAGGGTGTGTCTGAAGAAGCAAACCAGGAAGGATTATGGAGGGTCTGAGGAGATGCCAAAGAATTTACATTTTATTCTGCTAGTGATGGGCATCCCCAATATTTTGCCAAAGCCTTTGGGGTAGGCCAATGAACATGAAGGCCACAGCCCTGAGAAACTGTAACCAGCCTGTTAATGTCTGCTCAAGAAGACTATTCAACTCATTGAAGTGGGAAAAAGTGAAGTGACAAGGCTGACTGGTTGATTCTCTGAAGCAAACAAAGTCAAGCTTAGAATGGGCTTGGATGGAGACCCTCCTGCTGGGCAAGCTTCCTGCTTCTTTCCCTTCGTCATGCTACTGAAAGCAAAATGAGACTTCTATTAGAAGTGAAATTGCATCTAGTTTTGAGATCAGGATCCCAGGTATCTGGTTCTGCCACCCTCTGTTGACCATTCATTGCATGGAATTGGAAGATGATTATTCATATTCTGAGCCTAGGAGTGAGGGTGACCAGAGGGGAAGAAGTGGTGAGGGAACAGATGGGGTCTGGGGGTGAGAACACTGCATGGGGACAGAGGGTGATGGTGATAGAAAAGGGTGTCTCAGAGCCTGTCAAGATAAGTGAGTAGGGAATAAAGCTTTAAGTGGCTCTCTATTTACAGTCCTTAGTTTAGTTTAGAAGGTCCTTCATAATCTAGCCCCTTAACTACACACAGGTACATGTGCATACACTCCCACCCCACACAGCCAAAATGGCTGCAACCCCAACAGCCAATGAACAGAGAGCATTTACCATGTGCCGGTCACGATTAAGGGCTTCTCATTAACTCCTCATGAGGAGAACAATGAATCACGGAGACATTAACTGATATGAAGAGGGTTCAAGCCCCAATACTGGTGCCTCAATTACTCTGCCATAAATTCTCTTGACCCTGCTGAACTGCTGCTGATATGGTCTCTCTCACTGCCTGGACCACCCTTTTTCCTCCACTTCCCCTGGCCCATTGCATCTTATCCTTCAGAATTCCACTCAGGTCATCGCCTCCAGGGGCCTTTCCTGGGCACCCTTCTGTGTTGTGCCACAGCCCATGTTGACCTCTGCACCATCACCCTTCCATGCTGTTGTTAATGCTCTACTGGTCCGGCTTGGTCACAGGGTGGCTGAAAGGCTGGCGCAAGGGTCAGTTCATCTTTCTTCTGTACCCAGCACATTGCCTGGAGCTAAGGATGTTTGATAACAGTGTGTTGGATGAATGGATGACAGATATACAAAGGAGGTTTGATTGTTGGGATAGAGGATGCAGGTTTGGAATATGAGGACAGGAGAAGGCCTGCTGTCTCAGACTTCACTCTCCCCTCCCCCCAACCAGCACCCCGACCCTTCTTGTTGTGACTTCTGCTCCCCTCCTCTCACAGGAGCTGGGTGTGTTAACTCTCTGAGGAAGGGAGATAAACTGGAACTGGCTCTAATTCATAGTCCCACCCCTGCCATTCTACTGGCTATTACATAGGCAATTTACAGAAGCTCTCTATGCTTCAACTTCCTGCTTTTATAGGATTGACCTTAGTATTAAATGATGCCTACAAAGCTTTTAGTACTCAAATCCTTGTTTAATAAGTGACCAAGGTGTTTTGGGGAGGTTCTGCTTCACCCTCATGGTTCTTGTACTCTATGGGTCTTTGTACCTGCACATCGCTCTTTCACTGGCCCCACTCCTACTATAATCCTTGTTTCACAGATGAGAAAAATGAGGCCCACGGTGACTCAAACTGGTCTCCTCACTCTGAATTTCACACTTTAACTAGTCATTGCTTTGAATTTCTGAGCAAGGGTAAAGACGCTTCCTCCCAACCTCTTAAGAATCAGACATGCAGAATTGGAGGTATTCTGGGGCACCACAACTTTAGTGTTTCTTCAAGTGTCAGGCTTTATGTCCTAATCAGAAGGGCAGGAGGGGGAGCTAGCACCTGTGGTCAAATAGGCTCCAGGGGCTGAGCTGTGGGACTGGCCAAGGAGGGGTAAAGATCAAAGATCAAACCTTCCCAGAATGCAGATGAGCCCAACCCTGACTGATAGGGAAGTAGCTCCCGGATCTGAGGATGCAGTCTAGGCAGACAGTGGGGAGGGTGCAGCCCAAACAATGGGCTGAGACTGGGAAGTGAAGGTCTGAAGCCAAGAGGCAGCAGGCTTCTCTACCCCAGTGTCACTGCCTCTGGCCTTTGTCATCAAGGCTGGCTCCAGTCCAACTCCAGTCCAAAGACTAGTCTAGGAGAAGACTTAGAGCCTTACGACCTTGGTGTCAGAGAGCGAAGGTCCAGCAAGGAACCTCTCACCTGGAGTCCTGCAGGGACCACACCAGGGAGGAGAGGGAAGAAGGGAGGAGAATGGAAAGACCATTCTCTCCAGGAGGCAGAGGTCGGCCTTGAAACCAAGATCCTGACTCCCAGGGCAGGGTCCTTTGTTCCAACGTGTCATTAAGACTTTATCTGGTCAACCCCCCCTCCCCACCTCCTGCATTCCTCAAAGAGTAACATAAATAGGTGAGAGGGAGGGGAGCCAGCCACAATGTGGTGTTTGGGGCAGTGTCTTCTTTGCCCTCTGGGTATTAGAACTTAACTGAAAGAAAAGGGGAAGGGAAACTGAGGAGTGTAGATTCAGGCTATCTGCGGAATATCACAGGTAAAGAAAGTTCGTTTTCTTTTTTTTTTTTTTTAATATATTTTATTGATATTTTACAGAGAGGAAGGGAGAGGGATAGAGAGCTAGAAACGTCGATGAGAGAGAAACATCGATCAGCTGCCTCCTGCACACCCCCCACTGGGGATGTGCCCGCAACCAAGGTACATGCCCTTGACCGGAATCGAACCCGGGACCCTTCAGTCCGCAGGCCGACGCTCTATCCACTGAGCCAAACCGGTTTCGGCAAGAAAGTTCGTTTTCATGCTCCCACTCCTGGCCCAGCTGAAAAAAATCTTTATCTGCATTTGTTAAAGTGTTGTTCTGCTGAGCAACCCCTCCTACCCCTCATATTGAAAATAACAACGAACATTTGTACATTATGTTCACTTCATCTGAGTTAACTTATTTGATCCACAAAATAGCCCTCTGCCTAATGTATCATTGTTATCCCCATTTTGCAGATGAAGAAAACAAAGGTCAATGAAGCTAAGTGAATTGCCCTCTGTCAACATAGCTAGTGAGTAACTAACCAGGCTCACCCGAGTTTCTGACTCCAAAGTCCGTGTTTTTTCTCAAACACCTCCCTGCCTCTCAGAGGTGACACATAGAGAGCATAAGGAAGGTGGCAGGGGATTGAGTTGCCTTAAAGAAGTCTCTGGTTTCTCTAAGGCAGTGGTCGGCAAACTGCGGCTCGCGAGCCACATGCGGCTCTTTGGCCCCTTGAGTGTAGCTCTTCCACAAAATACCACATGCAGTGCAATTGAAACTTCGTGTCCCATGCGCGGAAGTTGGTTTTCGGCTCTCAAAAGAAATTTCAATCGTTGTACTGTTGATATTTGGCTCTGTTGACTAATGAGTTTGCCGACCACTGCTCTAAGGGAACTTGTGGAATCGTTGCCGGTGTGAGCTCCCCTGGATGGAACGCCAGGCCAGAGAGGAAGAGGCGCATATGCAGACCTTCATTCATTCATTTGTGAAACAAACCTGGCAGGCCACGTGCTGATAGCCCCAGCAGGTTCTGCTCTCTAGTGACTAACATTGTAGGTGGGGAAACAAGCCAACATAATGAACTGAGGTACAAGGTGGACTGTGGCAAGGTGACAACAGTCATTCATTTATTCAACTAACATTTCCTGAGTGCCTACTGGATGCCAGGCTCTGTCCTGGGCTTTCACAGCCAAATAAAGACACTCCCTACCTGCCAGGATCCTCCAGTCCAACAGCGATGGAAGATGAGTAATTAGGAGGCTCTGACTGCGGCTCCAGTGGTCTTCCCACAATGCTATGGTCTTTCTCTTCATCTCCCAGTGAGCTGTAACTTTCCTGGTTGCCAGAGAATCTTTAACACTGACTTGGGAAGGTAGGAACTCATGTTCCCACATACGGGGGCGTTCTCCGTTCTCACTCTCCCCACACCCCTTCTTTTAAAATAACCAAAGCCCCTGCCAAAACCGGTTTGGCTCAGTGGATAGAGCGTCAGCCTGCTGACTGAAAGGTCCCGGGTTCGATTCCGGTCAAGGGCATATAACTTGGTTGCGGGCACATCCCCAGTAGGAGGTGTGCAAGAGGCAGCTGATCGATGTTTCTCTCTCATCAATGTTTCTGACTATCTATCCTTCTTCCTTCCTCTCTGTAAAAAATCAATAAAATATATATTTAAAAAAAAAATAAAATAACCAAAGCCCCAAGACCCTCTTCTAGACAGACCCAGATGGCCTACTGGCCTTCACTACTGTCAGCACCCACTATGTCCCCTTTGGATCGGCAGGATCCTCCTCCAGCTCCTTGCCCCAGAGTCCAGCTCAGCCTGCAACCTAGCATATAAAGAGTGGGGGAAGACTTGGTCCCTGAAAACCTAGTTCTTGTCCTTAGCAAGTGCCTATCAGATAGGGGAGAGGTGGAACCACCTTCCCACACCTGTTCCCAGGACACAGATGTGGGCAGCTGGCTACCCAGCTGGCTTGGGCTGTGGACCCCAATGAGTGAAAAGTGGGGCAGGAATGGAGGAAGATGGAGAAAGATGTGGAGGCATCAACCTAGAGGGCTGTTGAGAGAAGGGGATCAGTTTGAGAAGAGAAAAGCTGAAGAGGAAGTCTTGGGCAGCTTTTGGGGGACCAGAGTTCAAGGCTGGATGGAAGGCAGACATAGAGTGAATTCCTGGAGTGGGGGTGGGAGGGTGGGGGGAGACTAAAGTGGGTGAAGGGGGCTGCAGCAGGAGTAGTCCAGAGATCAGGACTGAGAGCATGGAGCACCCCTCAGCCTCCTGCCCAGGGTATTGATTTGCTAGATTACTCAATTTCACCCATATTGATCAGGTAATTGCTTTATCTCAGGTCTCATTTGAGCTCTGCATTCTCCTGGCCCCTTCTCCCTCCCTCTTATTCTTTCCTATCAGCCTGACACAGGGCTCCTTGATACTGAAAATATACACAAAAGTTTGGTTGGCCTGCCCCAAGTTTGTGCTGGGGTGGGGGTCAGGGTTAGATGGGGGGTTAGGGAGACCAGCATCCCCCTGGAGTCCCTGAGTTCTCCTCTGCCAAGAAATCCTTCCTGCCTCCAGACGGTAGAAATGTCTGCCCATCTCGTGTCCTCAAAGGTCCAGAAAAGAGCTGGGGAAGTAGAATTAGTGGGCAACAGCCACAATCTGCCTTTTCCCACTGTGACCCCTCCATGACCCCCCACTGCCCACCCCACTCCCAAGCCAGGCTTTTGGATGTCCCTTCACTAAGGCTGCAAAGCCTTGCCTGCACCCTCTTGCCATGTGTAATGCCAGTTTCTCCCTGCCCTCTCTGTGGCCCTGTGTGTGTGTCCTTGCTGTCTGTGTGTTCTTCATACTATCACCCTCCCCCTTCCTCACTATTTTCAGGGAGCCTTGGCCCAATCTCCTCCGTGCTCACCCCCGACACCCCCCACCTCCCCGCCCCAGGGCTCGGACAGAGGAAGAGGAACTAGGAAAGGAGACTCAGCCCCTCCCAGGGAGTCTACAGACGAAGGAAGGAGGGATTCCCACCCTGACCCCTAGTCTGCAACCAGGCCATCCCCAGTCTGACGGAGGAGATACGGTTTCCTCAGGGAGCCAACAGCTCCTGGCTTCCCACAGCCCCCAGTCTGAGGGAAGAGACAAAACCCGTCTGAGAAATAGACAAGAAGAGCCGCACCAAGGTGAAAAGACACGGCCCAAAGGAGAGTGAACACAGGAGGGTCCTGGGCAAGATTCAGTTCTCCCGCGGTCTTCCCGAGCTCAGCCCAGGGCCAGCTCATAGACCAGCCAGGCAGGGGCCCAAAACCACGGCAACTGTAATTTGCCAACAGTAATGCCCCCAGCCCAGATGTGGAGTTCGTGGGGTCAAGAGGACATGTCCACCTTCGGCCACGTCCCTTCTTCTAGCCCACAGTCTGGGCTCCGGGACTTACCTGCTCAGCGTCCCTGACCCTGAGGAGCACCCAGGCGTGCGCAGTCTCTGCCCTGGGCGCACTCTCTTGACTCTTCCTCACAGCGGCACCTGATGTCAGGAGTGGCCCAGGGTGCAAAGATTCTTAGCATTAAAGCTCTATTTTCAAAACTTCTACTGAGAACTCAGTTTGTAGAACAGATAAAAGCCTGTTGTGACCTCCCCCCCCCCCCAAAGGCAGTTTCATCCTCATGGTTATTGGTGTAACCCTCTCAAACACCTCGAAGTGCCAAAGCGCCAATGTCAGGGCAATTTAAAAAGCACTACGTTGCCCGAGCCGGTTTGGCTCAGTGAGTAAAGCATTGGCCTGCAGACTGAAGGGTCCTGGCTTCGATTCAGTCAAGGGCACCTGCCTCGGTTGCAGGCTTGATCCCCAGTAGGGGTATACAGGAGGCAGCTGATCAATGATGGATCTGTCATCATTGATGTTTCTGTCTCTCTCTCCCTCTTCCTTCCTCTCTGAAATTAATGAAAATATATTTTCTAAAAAAGAAAAAGAAAGAAAAGCACTACGTTGAGACAAAACTAGAGGGGACAACTTTCAGCAGAGCCTGGAGGCCCCTTGCAGGAGCCCAGTGTGTCTGACCTTCAGAGACTCTGCAGGAATGTGATTCGCTGGGAAGGGCTCACCAGTGAGGCCCAATGCAGGAGAAGGCAGGAGTGAGGAGTGGCAGGATGGGGCTGAGAGAAGGAACAGCCAGACTCTTTCTCATCCATCCCCTGAGAGGAGGACAGCTAACACACTCAGGAGCAGGGGCAAAGCTATGAATTTCATCAAAAAAGTTTCCTGAGAGCCCAGCTGGGCATGACTCAGTGGTTGAGCATTGACCTTTGAACCAGGAGATCACGGTTTGATTCCCGGTCAGGGCACATGCCCAGGTGGCATGCAGGAGGCAGCCAGTCAATGATTCTCTCTCATCATTGCTGTTTCTATCTCTCTCTCCCCCTCTCCCTTCCTCTCTGAAATCAATAAAAATATAAAATAAAATAAAAAGTTTCCTGAGAGACTGCCATGCGCCAGGCACTGAGGTAGGGACTGCAGATTCCATGGTGAACACATGGATGAGGCTCCGATCTTCCTGTGGAGTTTTAAAGACTCTAGGACATTATAAACCAGCTCTCCCTCCCACAGCCTCCTGACCCTCTACCTCATCAATGCCCACCACCCAAAGCCATCCAGGTCCCCATTCCTGTTCCCTTTGAGGAAGGGAGCCCACCAGGCAGAGAGAGGGAAGGATTCAAAGCAGGGCATCCCCACACGCTGTACTATGGGATAGAGCGGACAGTGAGGGTGTGCAGGAGGGTAGGAGCCCCCACAGAGGGGCTACCTGCTGGCCAGCAGCATCACTCTGCCAGTGCCCCCCCACAGAGCCCAACATGACTCTTCACTGGAGTTTATCCCAGCAGAGAACAACCCATCCTCCTTGCCTCCTGCCTTGGTTTCTGGAGTCCCACCTCTGTACCCTGGGGAAGTTCTTCCTTAAGTCTAACCAGCATTCCTCCTACTGCTCCCACAGCCTTTTATTTCTTTTTTCCTAGTTCCTCTTCCATTCAAATGCCTCAATCTTTCTAGCTTCTCCTCTAACTCTCCCCACCCCACCTTTCTCCCGCCCTTTCTTCCCGGACACCTGCCCCCCTATTCACTTTGGCCTCCGTGTGTCCTGGAAGAAGTGTGACCTTGCCCTGGTTTGTCTGGGACTGTCCCAGTTTCAGTACTGAGAGTAGTACTGAGAGTCTCGTATCTGGGGAAATTGCTCAGTTCCAGGGACGGTGGACACCCTACCTGGACGGTAGGACACTGCCGGAGGCCCAGCTCCAGGGGCCAGATTGGGGCAGGGTTTGGGTGAAAAAATTACTAAGAGACCAGCAGCATTTTCCCACATGTACAGGAGACAAAGACAGTCACGATTCCCACCCCAAACCCCCCACAGATGCATATACACAGAGACACCTACAATCTCCAAAACAGAGCACAGCCCACACACCCAGCAGCAGACACCCACAGGAACACAGATACACACACTCAGACTCACGCAGGCAACTCAGGCTCACAGACCCGCGTTCCCAGAAGCGGGGGTGTGTGGACACGGATAGGCACACACAGTACACTAACAACACACACTGGAAACACAAACACCTACACACAGAACCATGCAGTCGTAAAGACAGACTCCGCAGAGAGACATACATTCATTTCATGAATCCTCAGACACACAAGGACGAACACCTACTAACAGAGACAGACACACACATTCTGACACCCACACCGACCCAGGCACACAGGGGCCTTCACCAGCACCCAGGGGTAAGCTGATCAGTAAATCCAGAGCTTTTCCCTGTTCTGCCTTGGAAATACCCACAGGGTTTGGGAGGTGAGCCTGGCTCCTCCTCACCTGAGAGGAGGAGACGGCAGCCAGGTGGAAGGCAGCAGACCCTGGGCTAGAGCCTCATGGAGCCAGATAGCACATGCCCCAACCCTGCTGAAGATTCCTCCCAGGCTTGGGGTCCCTACCCCGTCCCAGTACCAGGGCTGGGACAGTTCTGAGAGCAGCCTTGCTGGAGAGGGGGTCAGATGTGGGAAGCCCTTGCTCCCTCTCTTGGGGTTGGCTGGTGGGGGTGGAGAAGTGTGAGCGAAATGGGTTTATTACTGGGAGTCTGTTGCCTCAATTGGTATCGATCCCTGCATGTCACCTTCCATTGCCACTAATGGAACCTGAAGAGTCTCCACCGACACCACAGCCACCGGACACACACACATACACACACACACACACACACACACACACACACACACACACACGCAGCCTCCCTGGCCCTAGCCCTCATAGCCACGTGCTGCACATCCCAGGGCTGCCTCCCTTGCCTCCTGCTCACCTCCTCCTCCATCTCTAGTCTCTTCTCTTCCCGCTGCCTCACCTACTCCTTCCCCTAGTCCTCTTCTCTGCCCTCTTCTTTGTCTCCTGAAGGCTGCTTTTCTCCTCCTTCCAAAAGCATTCCTGGCATTTCCTCTCCTTTCTCCTTTTCTGGCCCCCTGGGACCGTATCCCTCTATTCAGGGGTGTCCCTTTTCCCTCTCCTCCCTTCACCTCTTCTCCCTCCTCTAAATCAAGTCTCTTTCACCACCACTGCCCTCTGTCCTTCTGATGAGGGTGCACTGGGCCCCATCCTGCCTTGGGGAGCGGCTGGAGGATTCAAGGGAATGAGCCAGTGGGAATGACCCCTCTCTCACCAACAGCTGGCAAGGCGTGTTTATGAAGGGATATTCTCCTTCTGTCACATTGGACTGGCCTGACAGACCCTCTGGGAACAAGCCAAGTCCCCTGTCCCTTCAATCCTGGACCCCAGACCAGTCCTGGCAGAAGAGCAAGGAGGGCAAGGAAGAGGAGACTTCTTCCCCATTCCTCAGGGAAGAGAGGACACCACCTCCTCACCTCCGCCCTGCCTGGCAACCCCCATCCTGTGCAGCCTCCAGAGAAGCCCGCCCCAAGCTCTGACCCCATCCCTGTGTCTTGGGTCCCGCGCATTTTATTTATTTATTTTTTAAATATATTTTATTGATTTTTTACAGAGAGGTAGGGAGAGGGATAGAGAGTTAGAAACATTGATGAGAGAGAAGCATCAATCAGCTGCCTCCTGCACACCTCCTACTGGGGATGTGCCCGAAACCAAGGTACATGTCCTTGACCGGAATCGAACCTGGGACCTTTCAGTCCGCAGGCCGATGCTCTATCCACTGAGCCAAACCAGTCAGGGATGGTCCCGCGCATTTTAAAGGCTCAAGTGAGGCCCGAGAGGACCCATTCAAAGTATGTCAGACAGTGTCAATAGGCTCAGAATTTAGCAGATCGTGCTGATTATTCAAATATTGTATGACAAAAGTCCCTAACTAGGAAAGGAAATTCTACTTGAGGCTCAAACAGAGCATGCCTTGCTTTGCTGCTGTGAAGGCACTCAACATGCCCAGGTCTGTGCATTAATCCCTGGGGGCTGGCAGGGGAGCTGAGAGGGTTCCTCCCAGCCCCCACCTGGCCCTCCCTCAGCCCAACAGGCATCTGTCCCTGTGGACTCTGAGAGACACCCAGAGAAGGGGGAGGGCTGCCTCCTGCGGACTCCTGTTTCCCGACAGGGATGGGATCTCCACCCCAGCTCACTTGGCCTCTATTAACGTACTAGTTTGTCAGGGAGTTTCTGGGGCTGATCAGTCCAGGTACAGTTACTGGACATGAAGATGGGGGTTTTGAAGGCAGTTTAACATGTGTTGAGGCTGCATGTTGCAAGTTAGGGTATTTGAAGTTTTTAAAAAATATATATATTTTTTATTGATTTCAGAGAGGAAGGGAGAGGGAGAAAGAGATAGAAACATCAATGATGAGAGAGAATCATTGATCGGCTGCCTCCTGCACGCCCCCTGCTGGGGATCGAGCCAGCTTCCCAGGCATGTGCCCTGACGAGGAATCAAACCATGAACTCCTTGTTCATAGGTCGATGCTCAAGCACTGAGCCACACTGGCTGGGCAGTTAAGGTATTTGGATTGGCTAGAGTGTGGAGAGCTGCTTGGGGTACTTTATGGTTTGTTTACTCAGCAATCATTGTAGAACAGCCCCCACATCCAGGCACTGTGCCAGACGCAGGGGTGCACCTAGAGATGCTCATGAGAGCAAAGAAAGGGGCTGGATTTGGACAGAGGACTCCCGCCTCCCCAAAGGTCACCAGGCCATTTGCCTATGTCTTGGGGAAGAAAGAGGAGGCCCAGTGGGCCACCCAGAAGCCAATGTCTGTGCCAATGTCAGCACCTGACTTCCTAATCTCATGCCCAGCCTTCTCTACAGTGTGTCTTGGACAGGGAGGCAGGGAGGGCAGGGAGAGGTGTGGCTTTGATCAGGTTACAGGAATATGAGAGGAAGAAGGTAGGGACAGTGTGTGGAACAGCATAAGAGAAAAGGTGAAAACACTAATTGTCTCCGAAGCAGCTGCTTCGTTCTCACAAGGACTTGAAGTTAGTGGCATGAGGGACTTGCCTAGGAGCTGGGATGGCGGCAGAAAGTGGGAAAGCAGAAGAGCCTTTCAGAGGTTACTCTCCCAGGAGAGCTGGGCAGGCAGGAGGTGGGCAGAGTTCCTTGTGAAGCCCGGGCCCAAGGTCCAGGCCCAGGCCCCAGTTCTCCCACTTCAGATTCTGCTGCGACACCTTCATGGAGAGGAAGGGGAGGGGTCCTTCCTCCCGGGAGCATCTTCTTGCTCCTAACGCAAATGGTCCTTAAGTGGAGGAAATGGGAGGGGGAGAAGGTGAACGAAGGGGTAGGACCAGCTCTCCAGGTGAGGAAATAGCAACGACACCTAAGAAAAATACCCGGATACTGCATCTTGGCACTAACCTCATCAAGTTTGCCTCATCCTTGTTATAACAGTCAACTCCCTGGGACAGTATTCTGGGCCATCCCTCCCTTTGTAGCCCTGTTCCTATGCCCTCAGTGGGCTCGGAGCCCCGTCCTCCTGCCTCCCCCTAACCCTCAGCTCCTGTCTCTTCCATCACTCAGCCTTTCTCTCTCACTTCCATTATGTTAGCTTCGGCTGATTTAACCAGAAAACAACCCCCAGAATTTAATTCCATGGCCCTCTATTCCCATCTCGATCAGCTCGGGGCTGGGAGAGGTTGTGTAATGATGCAGGAGGGGAGGGAAGCTTGGCCTCCCAGAGTCATGGAGGGGGAAAAAAGAAAGAAAATCATATTGATTCCCCAGTGACAGCTATCAATCTTTCCCTCCCCACTAGGGATTGGGAGATTGGACACAGGCCCACCCACCCAGCTCCAGGGTTGCTTGGTCCCCAGGACTTTAGAGACAGAGGCTCTGGTCTTTGACATCCACCCTCCAGTTTCCCCGGAGAAGTCTCTCTTGAGGTCAATTACCTAAATCCTTCGCCCCTTCCCCAGTGTATTTTGGAATTCAATCTCTTATCATGTTCTGACTATGTCCTTAGCAGCGTATCTGATGACCATGCAGTTACTTTCTCCTGTCTGGTTTATGCCTTATTCAGAAGTTCTTCTTGCTGTCTAACTTTGAGTCATATTAATAAAGAAAAGGAAAAAATCACTTTCTAGAACTCTAAAAGGAAAGAAACACACGAGTGCTTAAAAATCCTTAGAAAAAGGTAATTAGGAAAACTATTCATATCATTTTAATATTTGAGACTAAGAGGAAAAGCCACAAATTGTGAAGATTTGGCAGCAGTATGTGAGCACAGGTGGGGCCTGGGACTCAGAAAGAAACTGGGAGTGAGGTAATGTGAAGTGCCAGAGGTTGCAAAGGGGGCTCTTATCCAGGCCTAGATTCTTTCTGTCTCCGCAGAAAGTCCCTTGAGAGAAAAGCTAACTTATACTGGGAAGGGTAGACTGCTAGAAGGACTTCCCGCAGTCCAGTGTCCCTTTTCTCAGAACTGAAGAAGGGGCAGCCCTCTCACCAGTCCCTCGGTTGGTTGCTGTTTTGGGAGCTGTCTGCCCCAGAGGTAGGCGCTGGATGCAAAGGACCCAGGGAGAGAGACTCCCTCCCACTCCACCCCCACAGAGGTGGAGGGGGCGAATGTCTGTAGTGCCACTGGCCCCCGAAGGGTTAATTCTGTTGTCTGAAAACCACATCGGCTCCCCTGAGAGCTTGGAGATCCCGCTCTCATTTTAAGTA
This sequence comes from Plecotus auritus, assembly GCF_963455305.1. NCBI lineage: Eukaryota > Metazoa > Chordata > Mammalia > Chiroptera > Vespertilionidae > Plecotus > Plecotus auritus. Next base: position 28,123,304 of record NC_137778.1, read on the forward strand.
ACCCTAACTCAGTGTGTGATGAGCCAGGGGTTGCTGGGCGAGGAGTGAGCGCGAAGGAGCTGCTGGACAGAGCACGGACCAGACAGACTAATCACTGAGGTAAGGGACTCTGGGGGCAGGTCTGTGGCTGGGACTGGCCTTCTCTGCCTCCACCCCCACCCCAGCCGTGGAGCCAGTTGTGGGGCAATTGGAAAGGGGAGAAGTAAGGAGACAGTCACTGGAGGAGATGAGAACCCAAGGGCCACACTAAAGGCCCTGAGGGGGTCAGGTGTGGGACAGCGCAGAGCCCGGTGTTAGGCAGTCAAGGAAGAGAGGTGGGGACCGCATAAAGACAGCAAGTCCAGCCGGCAGCAGGCTCTTCCCCCCAGAGGGGGCACAGCTAGGGTCAGGTGTTAGCTCACTGGAGCAGACTCCTGGGATTGATGGGGTTGGGGGGGCCTCGGGGATCTGTTGTGAACATATAGGGAGCTCTGCCTCTCAGTGAGCTCACGGGGGCCATCCATGTGGCCAGGGTTGAAGGAAAGTGGGAGAGAAGTGGCACTGAGGGTGTGGGCATCACAGCATGGGGAGGGGAGGAAACAGGATGGGCCGAGGATCCCAAAGAGGGAAGAGTTAAGGTTGTGCTCCCATGGGAAGCAGGCTGGCGTGACCTGAATGGAAACCTCTGATGGCGTAAGAGGATTCGGCCCCATCCTTCTCTCCCTTTCTCAGACTCCTGGAATGCTTCCCAAAGAACTAGGACCAAGAAGACTTGGCTGTCCTTGATCAGCCAAGGCGGGGAGAGGCGGGGAGAGACAGATGCAGGCTGGGTGAAGCTGGAGAGGCACTGAGGTGATGCTTTGATGGCAGAGAAGTCCCGCTCCTCTCGTCAGCCCCTTCCCAATGGATAAGAGAAGGGCTGTGGAAGAGTGTGGTGCCCCTGCCACTCCACCTTCGAGCCCCTTCCTGGCCCTGCTCGCGGGTAGCGAGGCTCAGTCGGGAGAGGGGCCAGGCCACATGGATGGAGTCTCGGGGCTTAGTGGAAGTTGAAGTTAGGGTTGTGTTAAGATTGGGGTTGAGGTGGAGGCTGGAAGTGGATGCAGGACTGAGGGTTGGGGGTGGAGGCATTAGAGGCCCCCAGCTCGTGAGTGCGCCCCACAGGCCTCCTGCATTCCTGGTCCCCAGTTACTCAGCCTCATGCTGGCTGCCAGCTCACTCCAGCTCAGCATTTGGCTGCGAGCTTTCACTTCCTCTGGCTGGCCTGGCTCCTCACTACCTCAGCGCCTGCTGGAGGGGATTTCTTGTCTCTGGGTTGGAGAGACAAAGGGAAGGATAGGGGGTATCCAGACGGGGGATCCCCTGGGGCACAGTTGATGGGAATGAGATGAAAAGAACCAACTGAGGTTGCCACTGGGGGAGGGGCAAGGTGCTGGAGGGCTTTGGGAAGAAAAGAGTGGGGAGCAGGGAGGTGGGCTGAAAGAGCCAGGGCCAGGAAGCTGGGAGGCCTGGGTTCAGTTTCCAGCTCTGAAGCATTGAAAAGAGACGGGGCGGGGTGGGGGGGGGAGTGTTGCGGGGGGGGCAGGGGCCCTTGGAAAAAGAGGCAAGAGAAACAATGAGAGACAGTGACCGAGACAGCAAGACAGAGAGAGCCAGTGGCACATGATTTGTAGACACAAGAAGTAAAGATAGAAATGGAGAGACCAATGGAAACTGAGACAGAAAAAGATGGACAGGACAAGGGGGAGAAAAGAAAGGGAAATGGAAAAAGGAAGAAGAGGTAGACCGAGAGGAAAGAGGAGAGAAACAGTAATGAAAGAGGAAATGAGCTGAAGACTGAAAGGTCAAACTAAGTGAAACAGAGACCTGGATGGGCCAGAGAAAGGGGTGGGTGCGGAGCTGGAAGAGGCCTCCTGACACCCCATTTCCCATGCCCTAACCTCTGGATCCCTGAGGTGGTGTGTACTTTCCCCATGACTTTCAACTGCCCTTAGTGACTGACTGGTCTGGGCGTGGGCCATGGGGGTGTCTGGGTTTGGATTTCTACTCCACTGAGTTACACAAACCTTTTAAATCCCACAGCCCCGGGGGACTGCAAAGACTATCCTTGAAGGCGTCTGCACTGTGCAGGGGCGGGGGCGGGCAGGGTAACTGCGGGATGGCTACCAAAGAAGAGTGAGAAGGGGCCTGGGAGGGGGCACAGGGCCGAGGAGTAAGAAGGAGGGGGGTGTGAGTGCTGGCTGGACCCCGGGGTGGGGAGGAGTGGCAGGGAGGAAGGGGCCTCTCCCAGGTGGGGGGTGATGGCTGGAAGGGCAGAGCTGCAGGAGGGACATGGGGTTCAGATGGCTAGATTCCCAGGCACGGAGCATCAATCAGGAGTCTGTTCTGCCCTAGGCCTGAGCTCTCTGGGTGCGGTGCTGTGGCAGAAGGAGGAACAAGACGCCCTGGGGTCTCTGTGAAGAGAAGACATCTATCCCTGCACCTCCCTCCAAATTCCCCGAGTGAAAAAGTGATTGGACCTGCCCTCCCCAGGCCCCAGCCCGTCTTGCTCTCCTCCTAAGCAGCTTTAGCTAATAGCATTAAGGGAGGTCTCAGGACTAACACTCTCCGCGTGGGGCTGAGATCAAGGGGAGAGACCAGAGGCTTCTAATCAGATCCAGGATTTGGGGATGGCAGTTTGCTCGGTGCTAAGAATCCCCCTCCACACACCCCAGCCACCATCTCTGTATTAACACTGCCGCCCTTCTGATTCCCCGCCCCCCTTTGTGTACCTGGATCTCACCTGTGCCCACAGTCCCAATTCCACAACTCTATGTCTCTGTTTCATTCTCTCTGACTCTCTTTCTTGCTGATTCTCTTGCTCTGTCTCTTCCCCTCCACCTTTGTGTTTAGAAACAGCCCCGATTTCCCACTGAATCAATCAAGCAGTCTCTACTACTAGACTTGGTTGTGTCCAGTCAGTCAGATCCTGCAGCCCCTCAGAAGGCCCCACAACAAAATGACTTTTGATGCAAGTTTCTAATTTGCAGAGATGCAGTGTTGTTGGTCTTGAACTCTCAACCCCCGCCCCCCTCACCCATGTGTTTCTGTCTTTCTCATCCTTTCTGTATTCCACTCTGCCCATCTGACGGTCCTTTGGCGTCCTGGGTCCTCCACGGATCATTTTTCTGGCAAAGAGTCCACTTCTTAGGTTTACACTGAGTGCCTCCTTCAGCGCCCATGGCCTCCTGCCAGCCTCCTCTCTCTGCTCCCAAGTTTCATCCTCAACTTTTCTGCCATGATTGACTGATTACGGCTGGGAGCCTAGAGTCAGACAGACCTGTTCCCATCCGGCTCCACCACTTGCCCAAGGATCTTATGCAAGTCTCTTAATCGTTGGAGCCTCAATTTCCTAGGCTTGCAAAACAGAGATAATAATACCCACCTCAAAGGGTCATTGTGAAGACTTGGGGAAGTAGCATATGACCAAAAAAGTGTCAAACCCAATGCTGAGTGCATGATAGGGACCCAATTCATATTAACTAAACTCTTAAAAAGGTAAAATCTACTCTTGGCATTTCCTTGGGCTCCAAGTTCAAGTTTGAGGCATACTCCCTATGGTTATCATCATTATCTCTCTTGCTTCTAATAAATAATGACCTAAAACCTACATGTGTCGTAATAGGCATTTGTGTTAGTAACCAGATGATGGTGATGACAATAATGATTGCTCACTGCTATAACCCTTCGAGAAACACAAGGCACTTAAGTGCAGCCACTCTGATGATTCAAGATTGGGTTATGATCCTTCTTGATTTCTAGTTCTCAATGCGTATCCTCATAGGACTGCAGGGGCTATGCATAGCCTGGTAGAGCCGCCCCCAAGCTTTGCACAGTTAGCTCACAGCACAAGAGGGAGGGAGCTGGGAGATGGGGAGTGGGACAGAGTGGGACTCCCTCCCTCCCTCAGCCTTGGGAGCATCACCAGGAGTGTGGGTTAAAATGGAAGCACAAGTTATTAAGATTAAACACCAAGAATAATTCTTGAGCAAGAAGGCAGAACTAAAATCTGCTCCTCTCTGGGGGTACCTAAGGTTGGTCAGCTCAAAAAGGAAGGACTTGAGGGGAGACCTTTGACAAGACTTGCCAGCAGTCAGTATTTCCACATCCAGAACCGGGGAGCTCCTCAGAGATTTAAGATTCCAGGAGGGACTCTCAGACACCACCAGGCCAGGGAGGGGGCTGCGGGCATTCAGGTATTCCTCAGAAACCCAGAAGTTTAACCCACTTTGATTCTGTATTTTGGTGTGTTTTGTGTTTTGTGTTTTTTTTTTCTTTTGGCGCAGAAGACAGAGTGTTTGTAGGCTACCTACACGGCGGATTATCAATCTTGATTTAAGGTCTCGCTTTCCACTTTTTCACTTGGAGTTGTATGACCTTAGAGAAGTTACTCCGCCCCTCTGAGCTCTAGCCTGTCTGATACTTTGTGTGAGGTTCAGGGCATGACAGTTCCTCAGCACAGTGCAGGGGCGCTGAGTATCTGCTTCGAGGCAGGTTATCAATCTCTTCTTGCCAGATCCTAAATTGATGCCGAGGTCTCAGACCTTCCAGACCAGGACATACCATCAGATCCAGCAGGCACTGGGGCAGTCACAGGTACTTTACCAGCTTCCCCCAAGGAAGAGTTTTCCTGGAATCGCTCAATGCCCACTTCCCAACCCATTTTTCTAAGGTGAGGTAGGAGAGGTTAGACAGAGGAGATTCCCAAAGGACAGGGCAGGAAATGAAGGGGGCGGGGAGGGGGGCATCTGCTTCAGGGGAGGGAAGGAAGGAGAGAAGAGGATTCTAGAATGTTAGCTGTTATTTTAGAAAGAGAGAGGGGTGTGTGGAAAACATATTCACCCAAATTCAGAGTGATTGTCCTAATCATCGCCCTAATTTCCAGAGATGTTCTCTGCTCAGGCCAGACTGGGGACCCCAGAAGCACCTGCCCCCCTTCCCACCATGAGCTTCCGTTCTTTCAGTTGGCCTCCCTGGGAAAGGGACAGAAAGAGACCCCCATGGCCTCTTGGTGTGGGGGTGGGGAGAGCAGGAAGGGTTTTAACACCTGTGGTGCTTGGGATCCCTTGGCTTTCCAACACCCACAGCTCCTTGTTGCTGTATCCCATGTATTCTTGTTACTCAAAGTATGGTCCATCGACCAGTAGCAAGGGCATCACCCAGGAGCTTGTTAGAAATGCAGAACCTCAGGTTCCACCAAGTTCCACTGAGTCAGAATCTGCACTTAAAGAGATCCTTAGGTGATCCTTATGCACATTAGATAGCACTACTACAGATTTTTTTTTAAGTCTTGAAGCATCACTTTGTGTGTTTTTTAATTGATTTTTTAAAAAATATATATTTTTATTGATTTATTTTACAGAGAGGAAGGGAGAGGGACAGAGAGTTAGAAACATCGATGAGGGAGAAACATCGATCAGCTGCCTCCTGCACACCCCCCACTGGGGATGTGCCCGCAACCAAGGTACATGCCCTTGACCGGAATCGAACCTGGGACCCTTCAGTCTGCAGGCCGACGCTCCATCCACTGAGCCAAACCGGTTAGGGCTATTTTATTGATTTTTTTACAGAGAAGAAGGGAGAGGGAGAGAGAGTTAGAAACATCGATGAGAGAGAAACACCAATCAGCTGCCTCCTGCACACCCCCTACCGGGGATGTGCCCGCAACCAAGGTACATGCCCTTGACCGGAATAGAACCTGGGACCCTTGAGTCCGCAGGCTGACACTCTATCCACTGAGCCAAACCGGTTAGGACTTGAAGCATCACTTTGAAAAATGAGAAAAGAGTCCTTGTTGGTTTGGCTTAGTGGATAGAGCGGACTGAAGGGTCCCAGGTTTGATTCCGGTCAAAGGGCACATACCTCTGTCGCAGGCTCCATCCCTGGCCCCAGTTGGTGCACAGGAGGCAACCAATCGATGTGTTTCTCTCACATCCATATTTCTCCCTCTTTGTCTCTCCCCCTCCCTTCAATCTTTCTAAAAAAAAAAATCAATGGAAAAATATCTTTGGGTGAGGAATAACAAAAAAATAAATAAATGAGAAATGAGAAAGTGCTGTGGACTAGGAGGAGTGGGGGAGAGCAGTTGAACACCATGTGGCAGGTGCTTTCCCTCTCTGAGCCTGGACTGGAGAGTGAGGCAGCTACTCCAGCCAAACACTCACATGCTCTCCAGACCTTTGCACCTAGTAAGTTCTAGTAGAGAATGAAGCTCACCTTACACCCACATATCAGAGATGGGAACCCAGCACCTTGTAAGCCCATCCCCTGTTTACAAGTGGTCCTTACGTCCATGTAACCCCTCTAGGTCCACCCCCAGGAGCAGGCCTGAGTCCTGCCATCCCCATGGCAAGCTCTCCCATCCCTCCTCCGCCTCTTGCTTATCATTTCCTCTTCCACTGGTGACAGAGGATGCCAGCCTTTTTGCACCAGCCTTAGTTCCATCCAAAGGCTTTGGGACTTAGACATTTTCTCTCCTCCCTTTTCCTGCGTTACACTGGGGCTCATTCAACAATCTTCTCCCCATCTGACCGCCACCCACCCACCATGCCAAATTGGGAATCAATGAATTCCCGTCTTCCATGCTCATGTTCATTAATTCAACAAATATTTAAAGAGCCCCTGGGAGTGCAAGGCCCTGGGCTAGGATAGGCTCTAGGGAACCAGCAGGGAACAAGACAGCTGGGGTTCCTGACCTCATGGAGCTAACAACACTCTGAGGGAAAAGCAGGTGTTAAACACATAGAGGCACCATTGGTCAATTCAGTACCATTCATTGATGGTATCAACAATCGTTTCTTGAACACCTATGATGTGCCAGATACTTTCTTAGGCACTTGAGACTCATCAGTGAAACACACACACACAAATCCTGCTCTTCTCAAATGTAAAATTAGTCTAAGTACAATGATGGTAGGGGATCTCTGTATCTGCCATCTCCTCCCACTCAAGATTTAGAAAGAGCCAATGATTAATTACATTTGCTCTTATCTTGGGAAAAACTCCAATCCTGTTAAGCCCTGAGAAGAGATCTCCTTCTCTGTTTAAATCCTCCAGCAGGGTCAGGATATAGGACCCTTTGCCTTCCTTTCCATCTATATAAGTGACTCGGCGTCTTGGGGTCAGCTCCTGGCCAGTGAGGAGGTCCCCGGAGGAGGGGGACATAGGGGAGCGTCCTGCCCCAGACCCTGCTCCCCTGCCTCAGTCTCCCTTTTCTCCCCACGTCTCTTCCCTCTTATCTCCTTCCTTCTTTTCCTCCCACTTCCCTCCCTCTTTCACCTCCCTCTCCCCTGCCTTCTCCTTTCCCTTCTTCTTTCCCCCAAAGCCCAGACACAGTTCCAGACTGGAACATGCACCGCAGCTGCTTGGCAGAGGGCGTCCCCACCATTGCGGGCAACTCCTGGATCTCAGGTGAGCCTCTGCCAGGCCTCCCACCACGGTCCAGCAGTGGCGCTGGAGACATTCACACTTCCCTCTCTGCCCCAGGCTTGGCCTTCCCTCACTGGGCCTGCAAAGCTGAGTCCTCCCCAGGCTCCCGGCAGATCCAGCTGTGGCACTTCATCCTGGAGTTGCTGCAGAAGGAAGAGTTCCGCCATGTCATCGCCTGGCAGCAGGGAGAGTACGGGGAGTTCGTCATCAAGGATCCAGACGAGGTGGCCCGCCTCTGGGGCCGCAGGAAGTGCAAACCACAGATGAATTATGACAAGCTGAGCCGGGCCCTCAGGTGAGAGAAAACAGCCCAAGTCACCAGACAGGGCAGAGTTCAAAGAAAAGGGCTGTGGTTTCTGGCACTCCACCTGATTCCTGCCTCTTCAAGGCTTGGGAAATGATCGTGAGTGGTTATCCAGGAACAGCTCGGGGTTAGCTTTGCTGGCCTGGGGAGGGGACATGGCTGGGTCTCAGACTACATTCCCTGTCCATTGGGCCAACTCTCCATTCTCATCCTTGGGATCTCCAGATATTATTACAATAAGAAGATCCTGCACAAGACCAAAGGCAAAAGGTTCACTTATAAGTTCAACTTAAGCAAGCTCATCGTAGTCAACTATCCTCTATGGGAGGGACGGGCAATGCCAGCCCCCAACTTGTTTCGGCCAACCCTGGTGCCCATGGGCATGCAGAGTAAGGTAAGCATGAAGGCAGCCCCTAGCCCCGGGCTCCACCAGACTGATCTTCCTGCCTAGCAGGCCCCCAGCCCTCCTTTCTGCCTCAGGGACCCAGAAGCTTCCAATGTCCTTCTCCCTTGCATCCTAGTCCCTGAGTGCCCAGGGCTGACTCTCTAAATCAGAGGTCGGCAAACCGCAGCTCACGAGCCACATGCGGCTCTTTGGCCCCTTGAGTGTGGCTCTTCCACAAAATACCACGTACGGGCGCACATGTACAGTGCGATTGAAGGAGTACCCTAATTAAATTAATAACAATGTACCTACCTATATAGTTTAAGTTTAAAAAATTTGGCTCTCAAAAGAAATTTCAATTGTTGTACTGTTGATATTTGGCTCTGTTGACTAAGGAGTTTGCCGACCACTGCTCTAAATCTTCTAAGATACTCTAAAATATCCCTGTGCTAGGCATCACGCCTTCAGGGTGGATCACAGGGAATGAGTGGGGGTCTCAGGCAAGGGTCCAAGGCATGTGGGCAGGGGTGATTTAACAACCATTATGAGAGCATTTAATTGTTTTAACAACTGGTTGTTAAAACAGTAAGTCTTGGGAAATGTATGCCAGGGAGAGCCCATCCCACCCCCACACCGGCTGCTCCTCGCTCCGCAGCTCCTACACAGCATGCTGCTCACCCACTGGGCCATGGTGGAGCAGCTGGCTGGACAGTGGGCCCTCCGAGGGCCACCAGAGGCCTCTGAGGATAAGAAGGGGAGCAGCAGCAGTATCTACCGTGAGTGCTTGGGACTGGGAAGGGCCCAGGGAATCTTAACCAGGTAAGGGGAGTACCCTTCTGGATGAACACATGGGTGAGGGAGCATGAGACAAGTCTAGCAGGACATTTGGTCTTGTCCAAAACACTCACACCAAAAGGTCCCTGATATTTGGTCCTGTCCAAATGTCCATGGAGCCCAGCCGGCCCTGGCTTAGTGGTTGAGTATCGACCTATGAACCAGGAGGTGATGGTTCGATTCCTGGTCAGTGCACATGCCTGGGTTGCGGGCTTAATCCCCAATGTGGGGCATGCAGGAGGCAGCCAATCTATGATCCTCTCATCATTGATGTTTCTCTCTCCCTCTCCCTTCCTCTCTGAAATCAATAACAATATATATATTTTTTAAATGTCCATGGAGACATTTGGTCCGCCCCAACCGCTCTACCTAAGCCCATGTGCCATGACCAGCTGGGCACTAAGGCAAGAAAGATTATTGCCATACAGCCACAACACTATTATTGGACCAATAAAACATGATAGTATTTTTTGTGTATTAACCTATAGACCAAAAGTAAGAAATAAACACTCTGGGCTGTTTGAACCCAAGGGCATTTTCTAAGAGTAGACATTTTTTTAAAAAAATATATTTTATTGATTTTTTACAGAGAGGAAGAGAGAGGGATAGAAAGTTAGAAACATCGATGAGAGAGAGACATCGATCAGCTGCCTCCTGCACGCCCCCTACTGGGGATGTGCCCGCAACCCAGGTACATGCCCTTGACAGGAATCGAACCTGAGACCCTTTAGTCCGCAGGCCGACGCTCTATCCACTGAGCCAAACCAGTTAGGGCAAGAGTAGACATTTTTGACAGGACCAAATTTCAAGAACCTTTTGGTATGACCATATGTTTCTGTGGATATTTTGGACAAGACCAAATATCAGTTAATAGAGACAAGGGATAATGTAAGTCATTTTTTCATTCAACAAACATTTCTTGAGCACTAGCTACTTATTAGGTGTGGGGATTCAGAGATGAAAGGTGGCCCTCAAGATGCTCTGAGAGCCCTAGCTGGTTTGGCTCAGTGGATAGAGCGTCAGCCTGCGGACTGAAGGGTCCTGCGTTCGATTCCAGTCAAGGGCACATGCCCGGGTTGTGGGCTTGATCCCCAGTAGGGGGCGTGCAGGAGGCAGCTGATCAGTGATTGTTTCATCCATTAATGTTTCTCTCTCTCCCTCTCCCTTCCTCTCTGAAATCAATAAAAATATATATATTTTTAAAAAGATGCTCAAGACTAGTGGAGAGAAAAGATGGGAGCAGGGAGAGTACAGCCAGTGACAGATCAGAGATTAGGGGAAGCACAGGTGCTACAGGAATGCAGAGAAGAAGTTGGGGCTCCCAGGGAAGCAGGTGGAGAAAGATGCCTGGGTACAGAATAGCATTTGTAAAGCAAAAAGCTGTGAGTGAGTGTTGCAAATCTGTGAGTGAAGAACTGCTGGTAGCTTGCCATGAGCAGAGAGTGAGTTATGAGATGGTGGGGACACGGAGGAAGGTGATAGATGAGGCTAGCAAGGCAAACAGGTGTCAGTCACAGAGGTCCTCTGAAGCCACGCTAAGGAGGTTGGACTTTATCCTGTGGGGGGTCTAGGAGGGAAAGGCAGGTTGCGATATTCATTTTACTAAGATGCTTGGGTTAATGTTGACTTTGGGTTGGGGTAGGCATAGGACTGGTATTGGGATGCTTTTGAAGAGAATCTAGGCTGATGAAGATGGGACCAGCACAAGGAAGGACCATGGGGTGGAGAAGGAAGCTCAACCAAGAAAAGGCAAATGTGGCAGCACATAGTGATCCGAGGGGGAGAAGGTAGAAATGTATGCAGAGGCCCGCACTTAGAGGGCTGTAAGCTGGGAAGTGACAAAAATCAGATTTTCTGTGGAAAAGATCACAAAGCACAGACTCTTATGCAGAAGCCCACGACCCACCCCTCTATCCCTTGGCAATTTCTTGGAATAAGAATTCTTGGCCTTAGCCCCACCCCCAGTGTAGCTGGGGACCCAGAGGTCCCACCTCTCAGAGAATGCAGGATGCCTGGCTCTGGGCCCCTGTGAGTGCAGCTGAGGTTGTGGGCGTGGGGCGGCTCAGGGCCTGCTGGGACTCATCTGGCAGCCTGGAGCTAAACAGCACCTGAACAGCTCTCCCTGTTCTTCCACCCCAGCCACCTCTTCCCAGCTCTGGGAATGCCTTGGGCACAGAGCTTCTCTCTTTGGGAAACTATGAGGGAGAAAAAGTGTTCCCTGGCTTGCAGTGGGCTATTTTGCACCTCCCTGGCCCAGGTACACACACACACTCTCACACACACACACACACACACACACACACACACACACACACACACACACACCTGTGCTAGGGCCCTGAGGGATGCTAAGCAGGTTTAGGTCACCAGCAGACCAGGAGCAGCCCCCTGCCTTACCTGTGGAGGGTGAGTCCAGAAGGCTGTGCCAGCTCCTAACCTCCACCTTCGTGAGAGCACTCAGAGCCAAGGGAGGAAGCTGCTCTGGGCAGAAGCGGGGCCAGGACTATTGAGCCAGAGGCAGAAGGTGCAAGATTGGTGCTAGGAAGGGGTGGGGGAGAAGCAGTACTATCTCCTCCACACGCCCATTCTGCTGTGGCTCTCCAAGGGGAGACACAGCCTTGATCTCAGAGGGCAGGGGACACAACCCTCCTGGTGCAAAACAGCAGTCTCCATCTCATGTAAGGACCCTGGGAAAGGACAGGGGCCCAGGAGAGGGTCCTCTGGCAGAGGACTCCAATTTTCCTAATGACGTATCAAGTTTTTTTTTTTTTTAATATTTTTTTTTAATTGATTTCAGAGATGAAGGCAGAGCGAGAGATAGAAACATCAATGATGAGAGAGAATCATTGATCGGTTGCCTCCTGTACATCCCCTCCTGGGGATCAAGCCCGCAACCAGGGTATGTGCCCTGACCAGGAATCGAACCAGCAACCTCCTGGTTCATAGGTGGACGCTCAACCACTGAGCCATGCTGGCCAGGTGACATATCACTTTTTTTAAAAAAATATATTTTATTGATATTTCACAGAGAGGAAGGGAGAGGGATAGAGAGCTAGAAACATCGATGAGAGAGAAACATCCATCAGCTGCCTCCTGCACACCTCCCACTGGGGATGTGCCCGCAACCAAGGTACATGCCCTTGACCGGAATCGAACCTGGGACCTTTCAGTCCGCAGGCCGACGCTCTATCCACTGAGCCAAACCGGTTTCGGCGACATATCACTTTTTATTGTTTTCCCCTACATAGATCCAGCTTCAGAAATATTAAATAAATGGGTTATATTGTCATAACTAATTTGTTTTTCCAGCTTTTATCAGCAATAGCCCCACCAATGTGATCACATTGGGTTGATACTTGCTCTCCTAGTTAAATGACAGCCTTACTAAGAAAAATGTAGAACTGGTGTTAGGTTTTTGTTGTGTGCTTTTTTTTTTTAAATATACAAAGTGAAGTGAAGTTCTATATAGCCATCCCCAGTGACCCCAGCCTGGGAGCCTCTGTGTAGGATTCTGGGGAAAGAGGTCAGATTTGGAAGGACCAGAGGAGGGAAGGCTTCTTGGAGGAGGAGAGTTATGGGCCAGAGCCAGATGGAAAAGTGGAAGACGGGGCTCAGCCATGTGCACTGGGCCCTTGGCTCTGGGGGCCCCTTCTTACTGATGACATCACCTGTTCTTACCCGGGAGAGGAGTTTTTATGAAGAAACAGGCCTGAGAATTTAAACGACAAGCATCAGGCCAGGCAGCTAGTTCTTTGCCCAGCTAAACCCGGAGCCCCCTGTTATAGGGAGAGTGAAGAATGGATTCGCTGGGTATAAGGCAAAGGATATCTTCATTCGTTCATTCCACACATTTTTATTGAGCCCTTAATATGTGCCAGGTTGGGCTGGATCCAGAGGAAAATAAAACAGACTGTTCCTGCCCCCACAGAGCTATAATCACACAAATGGCCGCCTGATGCTAACGGGGCGGAGGGCCCTGCAGGAGAGGTACTGGGGGGCATGAGGAGCAACCAGGGCTCTTGCCCAGACTGGGGCGGTCTTAGGAAGTTTCCCCAGGGAAGTGACATTTACAATGAGACATGAAGCAAAGAAAAAGGGAAGGCACACAGGATGGGGGAAAGTTTTCAGCAAGAGGAAAAGGAAATGGGAAATGGGAAAAGAAGGGGGGGCCTCTCTTGACCCGTTCTCTCTTTCTCTAGGACTTGGCTCTGCCTCCACCCACTGCCTGCTCAGCCCTTGCTGCCATTTGGGGAACCTCCCAGAAGAGCTGCCCAGTTTTGCCTCCTTCACACCTCCCCTCCCCCACTCTCTCCCCTCTGACTGGACCCGCCTCTCAGGGTCCTTCTTGCCCCCTCTTCTCCCAGAGCAGCAGTTTCCAGGGTCCTCCACGACAGACACCCTGCTCCCAGGGCCCATGTGCCCCCCAGCGACCTGGCATTTTCCAGGGCTTCCACTGTTGGCTGGGCTGGGCCAGGGGGCTGGTGAGAGGCTCAGACTTTCGTTCCTTAGGCCAGAGGGGCTGGAAGTAAAGCCCCACCCCCTGATGGGGGAAAAAGGGTACCCAGATCCCTGGGAGGGCTTCTTTGCAGAGATGCAAAGACCCAAAACTGGGGAGGAAAGTCTTAGGTCCCCTAATTTGGAGAATTTTGAAGCAGTGTGGTCCTTGGATCCTCCTTAACTGAGGAGGAAGATGTGAAGTGGGCCCCCAAACTCCATCTCTCCTCTTGCCCACCTCCCTTATGGCTTTGCACCTCCCTGGGTGGAAATAAGTTTAATTTGTGGGAAGATTTGAATGGATGGAGTTGGATCCGAGGAGGTGGGGAGCATTGCAGAGAAGGAGCATATATGGAGCTGGGACAAACTGAGGCAGGGTGCCCCCTCCAATCCCACTAAATTGCTAATCAGATTAAGGAGACATTTCTTTTTCTTTCTTTTTTTAACTTCAGAGAGGAAGGAAGAGGGAGAGAGAGACAGAAACATCAACAATGAGAGAGAATCATTGATTGGTTGCCTCCTGCATGTCCCACACTGGGGACTGAGCCCATAACCCTGGCATGTGCCCCGACCGGGAATCAAACCATGACCTCCTGGTTCATAGGTCAATGCTCGACCACTGAGCCATGCCGGCTGGGCCTAAGGAGACATTCTAAATATCAACTTTCTTTGAGGGAGATGAGAAGAAGGTTTCCATCATTTGAAGCACCCCATACCTACCCACATGAGGGGGAAATCAAAGGTCTAGCTTGGGAAGGGGATCAGGAATTGATTTGTTCCCTGAATATCAGGGTAACTCCTTTCTTCTCTGGGGCCCATGTCCCTTACACAGTCTCCCTGCTGCCCCTCCACATCCTTGTTTTCCATCCCTCTGATTTCTGTGACCTTGGGATGTGCATGCAGGCCCATCCTTCTAGCTCCATTTCCCCAAGACCCACGCAAGTGGGGTAGGGAGGGACTCTGTAACACTCTACTGCAGACCATGAATAAAATGCCCTTGGCAAACTGGCCCCTTGGCTGACTTTTCTGCTGCCCCTTGATGTGGTGTGGATCTAAACAGCACCCAAGATTCCTGATGGGAAGAGTGAGGGGGCTTGGGATGGGGCCTCAGTCATGGAGCAGAAGTGGAAATGAAGCCAACCCGTCTCCTCCCTCCTGCTGCCGTCAAGTCCCAGAGAGAAAGGCTGAAGCAGTCACTCTGGCCATGCAGACAACCAGCCTCAAGGAAAGAACAACAGCACAGCAGGGCTTCTTTACAGAATGACCCTGATCCCTGCTGTGGGTCTCTAAGCAGAGCTCTAAGGGGCTGGAGTGAAGGAGGGTGTTGGCAGGGGTCCCTCCTGCTCTGAGCCCCAGGTCCTAAGAGTGATGAGGGCGGGGGGAGGGGGGGTGTGAAGCATTGGATGGCTGGGGAAGGGGAGACACATTAGGGTTTTCTGCTTAACCAAGGAAATGCCAAGGTGATTGAAGCGTATTGCTCTCCTATCTCCAGGCTTGTCAATAGCAGGTTCAGGATTTGTCTCCACTTACTTCCTATTATGAGGAACAGAGACCAAGGAGGTACAGAGGATCTTTTTGTCCATCTTTTCCCCCTCACTCAAAGAGTAAGGTGCTTCCCTGTCTCTGGGATCCCTGTACATTCTGCCTTCTATTATCTCTCAGTCCTTCCTCGTGGCAGGTGTGTCACTGTCAGGGATGGAATGGGAAGCAGAAACCCCGAGTAGGACAGGGTTAGGCCTCGCCCCACAGGAAGATTGAGAACAGCAAGGAACCCAAACCCTGGGTTTCCAAGCTAGATATAGGCTGTAGCTTCCTGGTGAAGCTGCCAAGATGACCATGCTTATAATGCCTGGCTTCCCCATTGCTCTCTTCCTATTATTAATATTAATAACTAGCTAATTATGATGGAAGCTACAGCTTCACGCTCCCCAGGAAGCCACTGGAGGAAGGGATTGAACAAAGGGGGAGATGGGCGCGTGCACCATGAAGTTGGGGTGATGTAGGGAAGGTGCTTGTCTGTCAGTCTAGCCTGGAAAAAAGGTCATCCGTGAGGAGGGTAGAGCCACTGCAAACGTACAAAATCATGGAAGGGTAAAATCCCCAGGGTTCCCGCTCCCTTTTCTCTCTTGCTACATGACCCGCACTCACCCACCATGTGGCCTTAAGCAGCTGCATGGCCCATGGCCAGGCAGACCCCACACACAATGGACTGCAGCTGGGAACACAAGCTAAGCTAGCCAGATGCTGGACTGGACTGGACTTGAATACGAAAAAGAAGTTCTGGGCAATGGCCTTACTTCTAGCCCTGCTGAAGACAAGATTGGATTTCTTTCGTGGCAAGATGGATGGAGACGGGACCTCGGAGGGAAACCCTCTTGATTTTACATCATCAATAAAGCTTTCCATGAAACCCCACCCTCCCATAGGAGCCTCAGGAAATTATTTTCCTTTCAGCACCCCAAGAACTCCACTTCCACCAATAACAACCTCAGGGGCTGTAGAGAAAACGACTTCTCGCCTCCTCCCAAAGCCATAGGCCCAACTCCAAGGTTTTTCCAACAACCCGCCCAGTTTGAAAAGACAAGGAGTTAGCGTTGTCTGCTCTAGAAAGAGGGGCTTGAGCCCACTGTAGAGAGGCCAGCCCCAGGGACAGGGTCCTATAACGGAAACCAATGTGCCCTCCTCGGCCTTCCCCCTCCTCCTCTTCAGTGGTTTGTGGTTTGTGTGACCCACCACATTTCAGGCAATGCTTCACGGTCACTATTCTAACATCTCCCTTTGGGGCCGGTGAATTTAGGAGACTGAAAACTCGGTTCCAGAGGACCTCCGTTTCCAGGTGATGCACTCTGTATGTTAGACAACAGATTCAGGTAGAGCAGAGCTCCTCAGCCTCAGCACTATTGACATTTTGGGCTGCAAAATTCTTTGTTGTAGGGGCTGTCTGTACCTTCTAGAATGTTTAGTATATCCCTGGCCCCTAGATAGCAATAGCACCCCCCCCCCACCTTCTCCAGACATTGTGAAATATCCCCTGGTGGGGGGAAAAATCATCTCTGGTTGAGGTTGTTTTTTTTAAAGAATAGTTTATTAATTTTTAGTGTGAGAGGAAGGGAGAAGAGAGAAACATTGATTTGAGAGAGTAACATCATTGGCTGCCTCCTGCATGCTCCCCACTGTGGGTCAAGCCTGCAACCCAGGCATGTGCTCTGACCAGGAATCGAACCAGCAACCTTTCCGTGCATGAAGGACACCCAACCAATTGAGCCACACCAGCCAGGACAGTTGAGAATCTCTTAAGCAGAATATGGCTTCAGCACCTCAGGTTGTTCTGGCAAAGAGGAGACCCAGGCGCCAGAGAGAACTGTTGGTTTCTACATTGCAAGAGTGTCCTCTGGTGGCCAGAGTTAATATCAGCGATAGGAAGAGCTCAGAGCTCTGGACTAGCCTGGGTGGGTAGATCCCATGGGAGGCACTGTTTGAGGTGAAGGGGTGATGGGCACCTTGGAGTCTTCTGCAAACAGGAAGCAAGTTACAGGATAAAAACATTTCATAATAGCCCTAACTGGTTTGGCTCAGTGGATAGAGCATCGGCCTGCGGACTGAAGGATCCCAGGTTGGATTCCAGTCAAGGGCATGGACCTTGGTTGCGGGCACATCCTCAGTAGGAGGTGTGCAAGAGGCAGCTGATTGATGTTTCTCTCCCATCAATATTTCTAACTCTCTATCCCTCTCCCTTCCTCTCTGTAAAAAAATCAATAAAAATATATATAAACAAACAAACAAAACATTTCATAATAATTCTGCTGTTTTAAACTCCTTTTGCAAATCATGGACTAGTCACCCAAGGATCAGCAGGTCCAATGTGTCAACAGATTGAGGGTTGTCAGTTCCTCTGGTACAATCGGTGCCACTATCAATTCTAGACCACACTTTCTGGTCATCTGTGGCCATGAGCCTCCTCTGAGAACACTGAATGACTACTCAGCCTTCTAGGAGCAGTGGGAACTGTGGACCCTGAGAAAGAAAATACCTCTGAGAAGGGCTCTCAGTGACTTAACTGGGCTCAAGTTTAAAAAACAAGAGCCTAGCAGCCATTTCTACACAGGCAAACCTCTCATGAAAACTGCACTTCAGGGAAAAGGCCTGCACTAAACTGCCTGCCTCCTCCCCTGAACTGCCTGCCTGCACTGTTCCTGTCAGCTGAACCAGCCTTTATAAAGGAGTTCCTATTTCAACCAATAGGACTGGGGCTTTCCCCATCCAATTGGTTCTATGCAGCTGTATCTCCATCAGCATATTTATGGACCAATCAGGGTGATGCCTTTGGGGCCAATCAAACTGCAGGGATTTGGAGTCCTCATTTGCATGAGGACCAATCAGGGACCAGGGGCAGGACTTCTGTCTATATAAGTCAGCTCCCCTTTGGCTCTGGGGCCACACTTTCCCTTTCCACCAAAGACCATTGACTGTCTCCTTGCTGGAGCTGAAGCAGAAACACTAAAGACGAAACACCAAAGATGTCTCAGCAGACCAGGACAGGAGCAGAGTAGAGCTATCCAGCCAGAGAGGGCCCTGGTAGCCATGGTGTTCCACAAACTGTACTGCTTCATAATTGAGTGGTAACACTATTGGACTGTTCCACAGCTGTCCTCTTTTCACAGCCGTACTGTATCACAATTAAGCTGTCTGCACTGAATAGTTTCCTTCTTCACTGCACCCCAAATTAGCGATTCCTGTTGGTGTTGAATTGACATCAACAACCATCAGTTGACAGAACCAAGACAAGACTCAGCTTAGTCAGCTCAACAACCACCCCTGCCCTGGGCCCTCAGGTCTATCATACCAAAGACAAAGACAGAAACACTCACTCAAGCAGAATTTTAGGGAGCCAGACTCCAAGCTTCATGAATCTTAGACAGTTAGGAGCCAGAGGGATCTTTGAGATCATCAAGTTCAACCCCCTAATTTTACAGGCCCAGAGAGGAATGGACTTGCTCAAAATCATGCATGAAGAAGAGCCAAATTTAGAATGTAAATTTCCTAATTATCAGTTAATGTTCTTTCCATCTCACCATAATCACTTGGGTTGAGAGTTTAAGAGGTCCTTAAAATTCCTCAGAAATAAAAAGTACATTACATATTGAGAGAGAAATTTAAAAAGTAATTCCTGTGTGATATTTTTATTGTTGTTGTTAATCCTCTCCCGAGGATATTTTTTCCATTGATTTTTAGAGAAAGTGGAAGGAAGAGAGGAGAGAGAGAGATAGAAAGAGAAAGAGAGAGAGAGAGAGAGAGAGAGAGAGAGAGAGAGAAACACCAATGTGAGAGACACATCAATTGGTTGCCTCCCGAATATACTAGTACCTCTATTGGGGATGGAGATCGAACCTGCGATCCAGGTATGTGCCCCTGACCAGGAATCGAACCCGAAATCCTTCAGTCTGCAGGTCAACGCTCTAACCACTGAGAAAACTGACCAGGGCCTGTGTGATTTTGAATACGACCATAGTAGCAAACATTTCCCTTTTTGTATGCATTTTGGCATTTGATTGCTTATTGTCTGGTGCTGTTCTCTAACAGTTGGTGTGCATTAATATAGTGTCCCTGTAAAGCCATATTGTCAGGTGAGTGCAGCACATTCTTATTAAATGGAAGGTGTTGTCACCAGAGCACATGGAGATTTAAAACCAAAACAAAAGTACAGCATTTGCTGCTCTGAGTTGCTGGTGGCAATGAGGATAATCTCTGCCCTCTCCCCCCTTTTTTCCCAGTGAGGACCCTGACCAACAGGGGAGAAAAATTCAGGTGCCATATATATATGATTTACACACACACACACACACACACACACACAGTTCAACAAATATTTCTTAAATGCCTACTACATATGCCAAACACTGTTCTGCCCGGTAATGAGGTGCAGGGTATCTGTCACAGGGAGCATGACAGAAGTCAGTGCATCGCGTAGGAAGTGAGTTTGCATTCAAGATGGAGGTGGGGTGGATGTGCAGGTACTGTACTTGGCCGTCAGGGGACTGAGTACAGAGCGCTTGAGAGGCAAGTTTTCTTATAAGTGTTTAACACCTAATTTGAATATAAATTTTATTTACTTTTCGTAGTCAATCAACCTACTTTGAACACCTACAGGTAATTCTTAGGAAGTCATTTCTAGCCCTGGCCAGAGTGGCTCAGTTGGCTGAGCTTTGTCCTATGTAACAAAAGGTCACCAGTTTGATTCCTGGTCAAGGAACCTGCCCAGGTTGCAGGCTCAATCCCCAGTAGGAGGTGTGTGGGAGGCAGCTGATGGATGATTCTCTCTCATCATTTATGTTTGTGTCTCTCTCTTCCTCTCTCTGAAATGAATTAAAAAAATTTTTTTTAAAATAAAAACATAGTAAAATCTCAAACATCTCTCGCAGCAATGTTTTTGCTGATACGTTTTTTTTTTAAAATATATTTTATTGATATTTCACAGAGAGGAAGGGAGAGGGATAGAGAGCCAGAAACATCGATGAGATAGAAACATCGATCAGCTGCCTCCTGCACACCTCCCACTGAGGATGTGCCCGCAACCAAGGTACATGCCCTTGACCAGAATCGAACCTGGGACCTTCCAGTCCCCAGGCTGATGCTCTATCCACTGAGCCAAACCAGTTTCGGCTGCTGATACGTTTTTGAGGGCAAGGGAAACTCAGAAAAGATAAACAAATGGGACTACATCAAGCTAAAAAGCTTCTGCACAGCAAAAGAAACCATCAACAAAATGAAAAGAGAACTCGCTGTATGGGAGAACATACTCACCAATGATACATCCAGTAAGGGGTTAATTTCCAAAATATATAAAGAACTTCTAGCCTAACCGGTGTTGCTCAGTGGATAGAGCGACGGCCTGCGGATGGAAGGGTCCCGGGTTCGATTCCGATCAAGGGCATGTACCTTGGTTGCGGGCACATCCCCAGTTGGTCAATGTTCCTCTCTCATCGATGTTTCTAACTCTCTCTCCTTCTCCCTTCCTCTCTGTAAAAAAATCAATAAAATATATTTAAAAAAAGAAAAGAACTCCTAGATCTCAACACCAGGAAGACAAACAATCCAATTAAAAAGCCACATTTATGCACCCCTTACTTTGAGCCAGCCGTGTCATAAGTGCTTCACACACATCAACTCATCCAAGGCCCACAAGCGTTTTAGGAGATAAATACGATTTTCATCCCATTTTACAGAAGTGGACATTGAGGCATAGAGAAGTAAAACAACTTGCTCAAGGCCACATTCCTGGCAATACATATTTATAAGCAGTTGTGTCTATAAACTGGCCCTCACCCACTGGCCTATGATTCCAGCTGTAAAGTCTGAGTTCTCCTGGAGCCTCAGCAGCTGCCTTCTCCCACTTTTATTAATAAAAGCAAATTGCTATGTCATTACTACCTTCCGTGGTATGTCTTTAGTAAATGGAGAGGGCAAATGAATGGCTGTATGCTCGTTTGCTTTTTATAACTTCGAAATTACACAAAGGGAGCAAGGACTACCTCACTAATTCAATATTTAAAAGATATTTTAAATTTATATTGTGGCCAGCTAAGGATGGGGGGAGGAAATAGAGATAGGTGAAGAAAGAGGAAGAAAAAAGAGAGAGCTCTTTAGGAAGTTTTGAAAAAGTGGGGGAGAAATTTCCCAGCCACCAGGCTAGGCACCATTTACCTCATTTAGTGTAAAAGAAAAAAAAAAAAAGATATAGATATTAATTTTCTTAGACTCTTCCCTGGTCACTTGGACTAAGAGCTGTTATTTCCATTTGAAATGTTAGTAATGTAGCTGATTAATACGGTTGATCATTTTTCGTTGCTTTGTTCTTAACCTTTAAGAGGCTCTGACCAGTCAGGACAACCCACTAGGGAGAATTGAGTGAGCACAGCAGTAACTGCCTGGAGGATTCAGCCAGAGGAAAGCAAGCAATAAGTGAGATCTGGTCTTTGAGCCAGAGGTTTTGCCTCCAAATGGAATGAGACCCAAATAGCAGAGTCACCATGAGCCACTGCCAGGAACTTAGCCCATCTATTTTCCAGTTGAGGGTTCAAATGTGCCTGAAAATAAGTTGTCTTGAGTCGCTAGGAACAGCAAAACCTGTTTATCAATCCCTATGTATCGAGCCCATTCACTTTTCCTACCCCAGTGTGCTGCGGACTCATGGAGAGAAGGCCACAACTATGGGGCTTGGTGCTACCATGAAGCCACCCTCTCCAACCTCATCGGGGCCATCACAAGTTTGCCAGTCAGCATCCGTTCTAAATCTGCTCTCTTACCTATATCCCCCACTTGTTTCTCTCTACTCACTTTTAAAAATACATATTTTTATTGATTTCAGAAAGGAAAAAAGAAAGATAGAAACATCAATGATGAGAGAGAATCATAGATTGGCTGCCTCCTGCGCACCCCACACCTGGGATCGAGCCCACAACCCGGGCATGTGCCCTGACCGGGAATCGAACCGTGACCTCCTGGTTCATAGGTCGATGCTCAACCACTGAGCCGGGCTCTACTCATTGCTTACTAGAGCTTCCCTCCCCTGCTCTGGTCCATTATTCCAGTCCCAGGAAGGGGTTGTCTCCCCAGTGGTAAGACCCCTCCCACCTGCACTAAACAAGGAAGGTCAGGCAAGGTTGTATTCTATTCGAGGCCTAGGAAGGGGAGTGGTGCCCTGTTTCTTCGATGACTTCCATATTGAGCACAATTTTGATCCTTATCTTATTCAACTGCTCCCCTGCATGCAACGCTGTTGACAACCCTGTGTTCCACTAGTTGCCAAGATCATTCTCTTCCCAGCTCTCCCATTCCTAAGACTGTTCCTTTTCAAATTCCTTACTGGGCTCCCCTCTGCACCCCCATTTCCCGTTTTCTCCAGAACATTGACCACATCTCTGTTTATTCTACACACGCTTCCTAGATGGTTTCAGTTTTGTCTTCTCTTCTGGCCTTAACCACCATTAAATGCTGACTGTTCCCATCTACACAGCCAGCCATGACCTCTGACTCAAGCTTCAGGCTCATTGGTCTAACTGCCCACTGAGCATCTCTGCCTGGGTATACCACAGGCATCTCAAATAGATCAAGTCCCAAATGGAATTCTTTGTCTCACCATCCAATGCTGCCACTCACTCCCCTTTGCTTTGGGTTTCTTGAGTTAATGACACCACAATACATCCAACTACACCCAAATAGAAACTAGTAGAAACTAGGGTGGAAGGCTATGCTTTCCTCTCACTCTCGCCTCCTACACCCAGTCAGTCACCCAATCCTACCAGTTTCATCTCCTAAGCATTTCTCACATCTACCCTCTTCTGGACAGCTCTACACTACAGAAATTAGGTCCTCACCAGCCTCTCAGAGAGTCTAAGCTTGTCCCTTTCCAATTCATATTCTGTACTGCCAGGATGCTCTGTTTAAAATGCCAATTTGAGCCCTAACCGGTTTGGCTCAGTGGATAGAGCGTCAGCCTGCGGACTGAAAGGTCCCAGGTTCGATTCCAGTCAAGGGCATGTACCTTGGTTGCGGGCACATCCCCAGTAGGGGGTGTGCAGAAGGCAGCTGATGGATGTTTCTCTCTCATCGATGTTTCTTTCTATCCCTCTCCCTTCCTCTCTGTAAAAAATCAATAAAATATATATTAAAATATATATTAAAATGCCAATTTGATCATGTGACTTAAAACCCTTAAGTTCTTCTGAGGGGGAGGAATGTTCTCTGTACCCCCAGTTTGGTAATTTATTTGGACTGTAATGTCATTTCAATAGATGCAGACATAAAACTAGGTATAAATATGTATTTATGGTACATAAAACTATAAGAGCAATGACAATTTACCAATTAAATAAAAACAAAACTATAAAATCAATACATTTTAAAAATTAAAAAGGTTAATTTATTGCAGCAGATGATTGCTGGAACTAATTGCCGCACAAACGGTGATAGTAGAATGAATCCCTCCAGCAGGGGTTGCTGGAGTTGGGCGAGGGCCTGTGATGACTCACTTCTCCCACAGCTTCTCTCTCTTAGAACTTCTGCTAACCCTGTGTTCACTCACCAGGCTGGGAGGACATTTGGCCTCCTCTAGGCACAAACGCATCATTTACATATTAAGTCCTCCTTTTGTTCTCTTCACTTTAGCTGAGACAATTAAAGCAGCACTACTTGGTGCCAACTCATCACACAGTAGCAAAGACAGACACTGAAATCACTTGACAATATAGGTGTGAGCGTAGGTAACTAAACATTAATAAAGGAAGGGAGCGAATGGAACCAGACATTAGAAGCCTCATCTACTAGGAAACTACAGCTTCACATACTCCCCAGGAGATCGCAGAATGGCCCGAAAAAGGTGATGAACACTCCTCCCTCCCTCCCTCCCTCTTGTAGGGCCAAAGAACCAGTGCCAGCCCAGGAAAGCTTGGGGCATTGATTGGTTAGTTTTGAAGAAGCACCTGATCCTTCCCAAGACTGAGATAATATATTCAGCCTAACAGCCAGAGCTTCCATTCCATGTTGCAGTCGGGTGTAGTTCAGCATGCAAACTAATTAAAGTCCATTAGTTCATGGGTAGAGTGGGAGCAGGGGAGCATATTTCCTGCCACAGGAGCGTCAGGAGCCCATTAGGGGTAAGAGAGAGAGAGGGGTGGGCGGGGGGGAGGAGAGAAGAGAGAGAGGAAGTGTGTGCTTTTTAATCTACCTTCCTCTACTGAAAACATATATATTCTATTTTCCATATACGGTCATTTTGTCTTGTCCTGATTATTTACTTGAAGTTTTGTAAAAAACCATAGCTCTTTTACAAATCATTTTCGGCAAGGGACCTTCTATAGCAGTCTGCATTTTTAAAAGACCTCTTCTTTTTCCTTCAGTTTTTTTTTTTTTTATTTTTTTTAAAATAAATCTTTATTCAGATTATTACAATTATTTCTCCTTTTTTCCCCCATAGTTCCCCTCCAGCCATTTCCCACCCCACCTTCTGCCCTTACCTACCCCCCACTGTCCTCATCCATAGGTGTATGATTTTTGTCCAGTCTCTTTATGAACCCCCCCATACCCCTTTCCCCCTGAGAATTATCAGTCCACTCCCTTTCTATGCCCCTGATTCTATTGTATTCACCAGATTATTCTGTTCCTCAGGTTTTTAATTCACTTGATTTTTAGGTTCACTTGTTGATAGATATGTATTTGTTGTTCATAATTTTTATCTTTCCTTTTTTCTTCTTCCTCTTCTTTAAGAATACCTTTCAGCATTTCATATAATACTGGTTTGGTGGTGATGAACTCCTTTAGCTTTTTCTTGTCTGTGAAACTCTTTATCTGCCCTTCAATTCTGAATGATAGCTTTGCTGGGTAGAGTAATCTTGGTTGTAGGTTCTTGCTATTCATCACATTGAAAATTTCTTGCCACTCCCGTCTGGCCTGCATAGTTTCCGTTGAAAAGTCAGCTGACAGTCGTATGGGTGCTCCCCTGTAGGTAACTAACTGTTTTTCTCTTGCTGCTTTTAATATTCTCTCTTTGTCTTTTGCTCTTGGCATTTTAATTATGATGTGTCTTGGTGTAGTCCTCTTTGGATTCCTTTTGTTTGGGGTTCTGTGGGCTTCCTGGACTTGTAAGTCTATTTCTTTCACCAGGTGGGGGAAGTTTTCTTTTTTTTTTTTTTTCAGTTTGATTTTTTTTTTTATTATTTATTTATTTTTTATTTATTTATTTTTATTTATTTATTTTTTTTCAAATTTTTATTAAGGTATTATATGTGTACATATCTTACCATTGCCCCCCACCCCCACCCCACTCCCATACATGCCCTCACCCCCCAATGTTTTGCATCCGTTGGTTACTCTTATATACATGCATATAAGTCCTTCAGTTGATCTCTTATTTCCCCCACCTCTCCCTAACCTTACCACTGTAATTTGACAGTCTGTTTGATGCTTTACTGCCTCTGTAATTATCTTTTTGTTCATCAGTTTATAATGTTTTTCATTATCCCCAAATGAGTGGGATCATGTGGTATTTTTCTTTCATTGACTGGCTTATTTCACTTAGCATAATGTTCTCTAATTCCATCCAAGTGCCTACAAATGGTAGTAATTCCTTCTTTTTTACGGCAGCATAGTATTCCATTGTGTAGATGTACCATAGTTTTCTGATCCAGTCATCTGCTGATGGGCACCTAGGCTGTTTCCAAATCTTAGCTATTGTAAATTGTGCTGCTATGAACATAGGGGTGCATATATCCTTTCTGATTGGTGTTTCTGGTTTCTTAGGATATATTCCTAGGAGTGGGATTACTGGGTCAAATGGGAGTTCCATTTTCAGTTTTTTGAGGAAACTCCATACTGTTCTCCACAGTGGCTGCACCAGTCTGCATTCCCACCAGCAGTGCACGAGGGTTCCTTTTTCTCCGCATCCTCGCCAGCACTTGTCGTTTGTTGATTTGTTGATGATAGCCATTCTGACAGGTGTGAGATGGTATCGCATTGTTGTTTTGATTTGCATCTCTCGGATAATTAGTGACTTTGAGCATGTTTTCATGTGTCTCTTGGCCTTCCTTCTGTCTTCTTTCGAAAAGCTTCTATTTAGGTCCGTTGCCCATTTTTTTATTGGATCATTTATCTTCCTTTTATTAAGTTGTATAAGCTGCCTGTAGATGTTGGAAATTAAACCTTTATCAGTGATACCATTTGCAAATATGTTCTCCCATACAGTGGGGTTTCTTGTTGTTTTGTTGATGGTTTCTTTTGCTGTGCAAAAGCTTTTTATTTTGATGTAGTCCCATTTGTTTATTTTCTGTTTGGCTTCCATTGCCCTAGGGGCAGTATCACTGAAAAAGTTCTTTTGGCATATGTCTGAGATTTTGCTGCCTGTGGATTCCTCTAGTATTTTTATGGTTTCCCGTCTTATATTTAAGTCCTGTACCCATTTTGAGTTTATTTTTGTGTATGGTGTAAGTTGGTGATCTAGTTTCATTTTTTTGCATGTATCTGTCCAATTTTCCCAACACCATTTATTAAAGAGACTGTCTTGACTCCATTGTATGTTCATGCCTCCTTTGTCAAATATTAAATGCGCATATTGGTTTGGGTCGATATCTGGATTCTCTATTCTGTTCCATTGATCTATATGTCTGTTCTTGTGCCAGTACCAGGCTGTTTTGATGACAGTGGCTTTGTAATACAGCTTGAAATTTGGTATTGAGATCCCTCCTACTTTATTCTTCTTTCTCAGGATTGCTGTGGCTATTCGGGGTCTTTTTTTATTCCAGATGAATTTTTGGAGAGTTCTTTCTAGGTCTGTGAAATACGCCGTTGGTATTTTAATGGGGAGTGCATTGAATCTATAGATTGCTTTGGGTAGTATGGACATTTTAATGATGTTGATTCTACCAATCCATGAACATGGTATGTTCTTCCATCTGTTTACATCTTCCTCTATCTCTTTTTTCAGTGTCCTGTAGTTTTCCGCATATAGGTCTTTTACCTCCTTGGTTAGGTTTATTCCTAAGTATCTTAATTTTTTTGGTGCGATGGAAAATGGGATTGCTTTTTTAGTCTCTCTTTCTGTAAGTTCATTGTTGGTGTATAGAAATGCCATAGATTTCTTGGTGTTAATTTTGTATCCTGCTACATTGCCGAATTCATTTATTAAGTCTGTTAGTTTTTTGATGGAGTCTTTCGGGTTTTTTATGTACAATATCATGTCATCTGCAAATAAGGACAGCTTTACTTCTTCTTTTCCAATTTGGATGCCTTTTATTTCTTCTTCTTGTCTAATTGCAGTGGCTAATACTTCCAGTACTATGTCAAACAGGAGTGGTGAGAGTGGGCATCCCTGTCTTGTTCCTGTTCTTAGGGGAAATGGTTTTAGTTTTTGCCCATTGAGTATGATGTTAGCTGTGGGTTTATCATATATAGCTTTTATGATGTTGAGGTATGATCCTTCTATTCCCACCTTGTTGAGAGTTTTTATCAAGAAAGGGTGTTGGATTTTGTCAAATGCTTTTTCTGCATCAATTGATATGACTATGTGATTTTTATCTCTCAATTTGTTTATGTGATGTATCACATTTATTGATTTGCGGATATTGAACCATCCTTGCATTCCTGGGATACACCCTACTTGGTCATGGTGTATGATCTTTCTGATGTACTGCTGGATCCTATTTGCTAGAATTTTGTTGAGGATTTTGGCATCTACATTCATGAGGGATATTGGCCTGTAATTCTCTTTCATTGTGTTGTCTTTATCTGGTTTTGGTATTAGGGTGATGCTGGCTTCATAGAAGGAGCTTGGAAGTGTTCCTTCCTCTTGAATTTTTTGGAATAGTCTGAGGAGGATAGGTTTTAGTTCTTCCTTGAATGTTTGGTAGAACTCTCCAGTGAAGCCGTCTGGCCCCGGGCTTTTTTTTGCCGGAAGCTCTTTGATGACTGCTTCAATTTCTTCCATAGTTACTGGCATGTTGAGCTGTTTAGATTCTTCCTGATTGAGTTTTGGAAGGTTATATTTTTCTAGGAATATGTCCATTTCCTCCAGGTTGTCCAGTTTGTTGGAATAGAGTTGTTCGTAGTATTTTTTAACAATCCTTTGTATTTCGGCGGGATCTGTTGTTATTTCACCTCTTTCATTTCTGATCTTGTTTATTTGGGTCCTCTCCCTTTGCTTCTTGGTGAGCCTGGCTAGAGGTTCATCAATCTTGTTTATCCTTTCAAACAACCAGCTCTTGGTTTTGTTGATCTTTTGTATTGTTTCTTTGGTCTCTATGTCGTTTATCTGTGCTCTGATCTTTATTATTTCCTTCCTTCTGCTTACACTGGGCTTTTCTTGTTGCTCTTTTTCTAACTCTTTGAGTTGTTGGGTTAGGTAATTTATTACCCCTGTTTCTTGTTTTTTGCAGTAGGCTTGTAGAGCTATGAACTTCCCTCTCAAGACTGCTTTCGCTGTGTCCCATAGATTTTGGATTGTAGTGTTTTCATTGTCATTTGTTGTCATGATGTTTTTTATTTCTTCTTTGATCTCTCTGGTAACCCAGTCATGGTTTAATAGCATGCTGTTTAGTCTCCATGTGTTTGATTTCTTTGGGTTGTTTTTATTGTAGTTGATTTCCAGTTTTATGCCACTGTGGTCTGAGAAGATGCTTGATATGATTTCTATCTTCTTGAATTTGAAGAGACTTTGCCTATGTCCCAACATATGGTCTATCTTTGAAAATGACCCATGTGCGCTTGAGAAGAATGTATATTCTGTGGCTTTGGGGTGAAATGTTCTGAAGATGTCAATTAATTCCATCTGGTCTAGTGAGTCATTTAGGATTGATGTTTCTTTGCTGATGTTTTGTTTAGAGGATTTGTCCAATGGTGATAGTGGGGTATTAAAGTCTCCTACTATGATTGTATTGCTGTCAATGTCTCCCTTAATATCCTCCAGGAGTTTTTTTATGTATTTGGGTGCTCCTGTATTGGGTGCATATATGTTTACCAGAGTTATTTCTTCTTGTTGGATTGCTCCCTTTAGTATTATGAAATGGCCTTCCTTATCTCTTGTTATGTCCTTCAGTTTGAGATCTAATTTGTCAGAAATAAGTATTGCTACCCCAGCTTTTTTTTCAGTTCCATTTGCCTGGAAAACCTTTTTCCATCCCTTCACCCTCAGTCTGTGTGCGTCTTTTTTTCTGAGGTGGGTTTCTTGTAGACAGCAGATATATGGGTCGTGTTTTCTTATCCAATCTGTTACCCTATGTCTTTTGATTGGGGCATTTAATCCATTTACATTTAAAGTTATTATTGATAGGTACTTATTTGTCGCCATTCCTATTCTTTACCCCTGTGTTACTTCTTCGCTTCCTGTTTCTTTCTTTCTTTCTTTCTTTCTTTTTTTTTTTTTTTTTTTTTTTTTTACAGTAGACCCTTTAGCATTTCTTGCATTGCTGGTTTGGTGGTAATAAATTCCCTTAGTCCTTTTTTGTCTGTGAAGCTCCTGATTTCACCTTCAATTTTGATTGACAGCCTTGCTGGGTACAGTATTCTTGGATTCAGCCCCTTCCTTTGCATGACTTTGTATATTTCATTCCATTCCCTTCTGGCCTGATGAGTTTCTGTTGAGAAATCAGTTGCTAGTCTGATGGGGGTTCCTTTGTATGTAACTTTCTGTCTCTCTCTTGCTGCTTTTAAGATTCTTACTTTGTCGTTGGTGTTTGCCAATTTAATTATAATGTGCCTTGGCGTCGGTCTTTTGGGGTTCATTTTGCTTGGGACTCTGTGAGCTTCTTGGATTTGTGTGGGTTTTTTCTTCCCTATATCTGGGAAATTTTCTGTCATTATTTCTTCAAAGAGGTTTTCTATTCCTTGCTCAGCTTCCTTTCCTTCTGGAACCCCTATTATGCGGATGTTGTTTTGTTTCGTGTTGTCCCAAAGTTCCCTTAGACTCTCCTCCTGCCTTTTAATTTTTTTTTCTAGAAGTTGCTTTTCTTGGGTATTTTTTTCCATCTTGTCTTCTAGCTCACTGATGCGGTCCTCTGCTTCTTCTAGTCTACTCTTGATGCTTTCTATTGAGTTCTTTACAGCAGCGATGTCATTTTTCATTTCTTCTTGGTTCTTCTTCATTTCCTCTTGGTTCTTGCTCATATTGTCGAATTTGTCTTCCATTCTTTTCAGCCACCTTATGACCATTTCTCTGAATTCTTTTTCTGGAAGGTTGCTTGCCTCCATTTCGTTTACTTCCTTTTCTGGTGATGCCTGCTTTTCTTTCATATGCGGGCTGCTTCTTTGTCTCCCCATGGTCTCTCTTCTCTGGGTGTCTGGTTATGTAGTTCTCTCTCTCCTGGGTTGATTTAAAGGCACAAAATACAGCACTACCAGGTACAACTCACAAGGCACTGAACAGGAATGTATTCACGATATTAATAACCTCCAATAAAGGTGACCACCAGAGAAAGGCAAATTAGGTGATAGAAGAGAAAGAAGAAGAGGAAAAAAGAAAGAAAGAAAAAAAAAAGAAAAGAGGAGTGTGAAAATGAAATTGGGAAAAGGGAAAGTAAAGAGAAAAAAAAAAAAGTAAGAGAGACAAGAAATTGACTAAGAGAGAAAGGGGAACAGACTATATATATTGGGGATAAAACTCCAATAGAACAATCACTAATCCCAGCAAATGCCAGCAACAAGTGCCTGGGGATTAGTACAAACTACAACACCAATTAATATGGAGTGAGGCAAGGGAAAGCTGAAGCACAAAACAAACAAAAAAATAAATAAAAGAAGAATAAGCAAAACAATCTCACAAAAAAAGCATAAAAATTGGATATAATCTACATTCAAGCAAACAACAACAAAAGGACAGAGATAAGGACAAGTTTATGGATAACTCAGACAGCGAAGGGAAAGGTGTATGTGGACTTGGAGCAGGGGATTGGAGATTAGATATGTAAGTAGGGTGAAATTTTAAGAAGGGGTAAACAGAAAGAATAGGGAAAATCTAAAGCAGTAAAAGGGTAAGACAAACAGGACACTGAAAAGGGGGAGATTAGGAAGAGAGTGATGGCCTAAAGGTAGAGTTGAGGTAGAGTAAAACGATGCTAAAGGAAAGATAAAAAATAGAATGTAGAACCCTAATCCCAAAATAAAATGAAGAGAAAATAAAATGACACTTTAAAAAAAAAAAAAAAAAGATAAAATAGCAGTAGTAATAATACGGATTGAAAATAAAAATGTAATCATTAAAAAGGTAAAATCAAGTGATGAAAAAAGAAAAAAAAGTTTCTTGATTAAAAGATGCAAAAAATGAAAATTTAAAAAAAATAAAAAAAATAAAAATAATAAAAAAAATAAAAGGTAAAAATAAAATGTGGAGTAGTGAAGGTCATTCACTTCCTCTGTTTTTCTGTTTGGCACGCCTGTTTCTCAGTCCAGGCAGTATTGCAGTTCCCTGCGATCCACTGCTCTTCGGTGTTGTAAGCCAGTCCTGATTTTAAGCAGGCGGTGTGTCTTAAATTCTCGTATTACTTTATTTTTGATTACACAAGAGTCAATTTGTGATTCAGCCCCTGGGTGGCAGTGTTTCTGGATTGACTTCCGGGTCTATCTATGGCCTCTCTAGGCAGTGTTAGAGCCTTCTTTCCCTGTGGCACTCGCCAGGGGCCTGTGGGAGTGGGCTGCCTCAGAGCTGGCTCTCTGATGGTCACTCCCCGCTCCGATCCCCAGGTTCCAGAAAAACAACCTTCCCCTGCAGTCTCCCAGGGTGTCCCCAACTGGGTGATCCTATGTATTGGGCTTAGTAATCAGATGCAAGGATTTGAAGAGGAAAAAGCCCAAGTGTGCGAATTCCGGGACTGCGAGTAAGCCCAGGCACCCAGGGAGCGCACGGGCTGCGCGTAAGTCTGGACTGCCTGAAATTCTTAGGGTGTCCCTGCACTTCAGATCAAAATGGGTTGCTTTTTAGAGTGCCCTTCTCTTAGCAGCTCTGAGGACCCCTTTCCACAGTCACAGATCACGCCAGCCCCTACAGCCACGGATTTTTCTAGGCACAGACTTCCCTGGTCCTCCAGCTCCCGCAAAACGCGCGTTCCTCTCTCCCGCCGGGACCAGAGACCTCACCTTATCCCAGGCGAAATCTGACCTTTCCGTAGTGGAGTGTAGAGCTTCTCTGAACCCGTGTGCTTGCGCCAGTTGGGGAGCGTTGTTCTGGGGCTCGCAGCTGTTCCTGGGGTGCCGCAGTTGTGGATTCTCAGGCTTCAGATAAGCTCCACTTTCCGGATCAAGATGGCGCAGACTCCGCGTCCAAGCCCGCAGCTCCGGGAGGGGACCCAGCCGCAGTTCGTGCTGCCAGGTCAGGGGAACCCCGTTCAGCAGTCCCCCACCTCCTTCTGGA
The DNA here is from genome assembly GCF_963455305.1 of Plecotus auritus. Taxonomy (NCBI): domain Eukaryota; kingdom Metazoa; phylum Chordata; class Mammalia; order Chiroptera; family Vespertilionidae; genus Plecotus; species Plecotus auritus. The sequence continues at coordinate 28,155,650 of NC_137778.1, forward strand.
ATTCAGCTGTCTCCCAACCAGCCAACAAACACTCCTTGCGCGACCCTCAGCTGTTCTTTCTTTCTGCTCCGGGACAAGGCTCGGAACACGTCTGTCTATTCTGCCGCCATTATTCGGAAAAAAAAGGTGGGGGAAGTTTTCGGTCATTATTTCTTCAAATAGGTTTTCAGTATTTTGCTCTCTCTCTTCTTCTGGCACCCCCATAATTCTGATGTTGGTACGCTTGAAGTTGTCCCAGAGTCTTCTTACATTATCTTCAACTTTTTGGATTTTTTTTTTTGCTTTTTGCTTTTTCAGTTGAGTGTTTTTTGCTTCTTTGTATTTCAATTCTTTGACTTGATTTTTGTGTTCCTCTTGTCTGTTTTTGGGTCTCTGTATAATATTTTTTATTTCAGTCAGTGTATGTTTAATTTCTAGTTGGTCCTTTTTCATCTCTTCGAGGGTCTCGTTATATTTATCGGCCTTTTCTAGGATATTCTTAAAAAGCCTTATAACCGTGGTTTTGAATTCTATATCCAGTCGTTTGTTTTCCTCCATTTCTTTCGTTTGTGATCTGATTCTTAGACACCGCATTTTCACTGCTTCCCTGAGTTGGTAGATTTGTGTGCTAGGTTTCCAATTTGGCCCAGTGGGTCTGCCTCCCCAGTTAACCTGAGGTGGACACTCTTGGTGCACCCCTTTGTGGACTGTGTGTACAGCCTTGTTGTAATTAAGTCTTTATTGTTGTTGGTATCACTGGGAAGAATTGACCTCCAGGCCAGTTGGCTGTAAGGATCAGCTGTGTCTATGCTGGGAGAAGTCCGGTGCTGGAGACAGCCTTATAGGATTAGACTTGCCAAATTGCAATAGCCTCTGTGCTCAGCTTGGATGGGGTGGAGTCTCAGTCTTGGCTTCCCATCAGCCTTGCCCTTGCTAGCACGTGTGTGCCTTCAGTCCTCTGCCTTCCCGGCTCCCGATTCTCCGCCCGAGAGTCCAGACTCCCCCCACAAGAGCGTGGGTCTCCGGGGGCTCGCCTGGAACTGGGGTTCACTGCAGTCAGAACTGGGGCTCACTTCAGTCAGAACTGGTGTTCGGTGCCGTCAGGAGCCTCTCACTCCCTTCCGCTAGGGAAAGCCTGTGGCAGCCTCCCGCAGCCTTTGTGCGCACTGGCGCGAGCGGACTTTCAGTCTTCCGCCTTCCCCGGCTCCCGAGTCTCCGCCCGAGAGTCCAGACTCCCCCCACAAGAGCGTGGGTCCTCGGGGGCTCGCCTGGAACTGGGGTTCACTGCAGTCAGAACTGGGGCTCACTTCAGTCAGAACTGGGGTTTTGTGCCGTCAGGAGCCTCTCACTCCCTTCCGCTAGGGAAAGCCTGTGGCAGCCTCCCGCAGCCTTTGTGCGCACTGGCGCGAGCGGACTTTCAGTCTTCCGCCTTCCCCGGCTCCCGAGTCTCCGCCCGAGAGTCCAGACTCCCCCCACAAGAGCGTGGGTCCCCAGGGGCTCGCCCGGAATAGGTGTTCAGTGCAGTCAGAACTGGGGTTCAATGCGGTCGGGGGCTCCCTTCCCCCTTCCGCCAGAGAAAGCCAGCCAGGCACTCCGCCGCCCTTCCTCTCTGCGCGCACAAAGACCCTTTGCCGTACCTCCAATTCTCTGTGAGCTTTTTTCCTTCCTTCTAGTTGTAGAATTTTCACTCAGTCAGCTTTCCTGCGGTTCTGGATGGTGTCCGTTCTGTCTTTTAGTTGTAGTTTTGAAATTGTTGTGCGAGGCAGCAGTTTAGGTGTTTACCTATGCCGCCATCTTGGTTTCTCCCTCCTTCAGTTTTTGTAGGCAATGTTTTAGGTAGTTCCTATGTGTTTACATTTCAAAGACTTGATAGGAGTTACAACTTTTAGAGACAAAGAAACACTGTAAGTTTTTTTAGCATGATTTATTTGACAATGCTTCCTGTGTAATTTAAAATACCATATAGGCTCGGCCAGTGTGGTTCAGTGGTTGAGCATCAATCTATGAACCAGGAGGTTATGGCACATGCCAGGGTTTCCGGTTTGATTCCCATCAGGGGGTGTGCAGGAGGCAGCTGATCAATGATTCTCTCTCATCATTGATGTCTCTATCTCCCTCTCTCTTCCTCTCTGAAATCAATGAAAATAAAAAGTAAAATGTGTTTACAACGCCCTATAGGCCTTTTATAAAGAGAAAGAACAAATCTTTGAGGTGTTTTGGAATCCTTCTGACAAATTACAAAGTTCTTAAAAATTTCAAAGATAAAGAAAATGACTAATTTTGAATCTTGGGAAGTTTGTCAAACGTATCAAAAGTTTTAAAAACTGCCAAAACCGGTTTGGCTCAGTGGATAGAGTGTCAGCCTGCGGACTGAAGGGTCCCAGGTTCGATTCCGATCAGGGCTTGTAACTTGGTTGCGGGCACATCCCCAGTGGGAGGTGTGCAGGAGGCAGCTGGTCAGTGTTTCTCTCTCATCGATGTTTCTGACTATCTGTCACTCTTCCTTCCTCTCTATAAAAAATCAATAAAATATATTTAAAAAAAAAGTTTTAAAAACTTTGTTCAAATAATCATAGGTCCTTGTGGAACTGAAACCAGAAAAGTCAGCATTCATGCTGCCTGTCAATACCAGGCCAAGAAGTAGAAACAAGAATTGAATCTTTATGGCGCTTTATTCGGATGGCTGGTGATCTGAGAAGATGGTGGGTTATGTACCCTAAAGACTGTCTTACATCTCATCTCAGGCTGACCTTTCTTATAAGGAGAAGAAAAGTGTAAGTAAAGGGGTTGGGATTCTGGAAAAAGTAGGTAAGGGGTTTGAAATTTAGGGAAAAGGTTAATCAGATAAAAGCGATTTTCTTAACATCCCTTCATCTGCTGACCTGCGCTGCGATTCTTTATCTCTGTCCCAGGCAGTGGGTGTTCTCTCCCTAGAGCACAATGGCTCAGATACCATCTTGATTGCTTATGGTTCTCCTGGGGCACAAAGGTCAAATTGCTGGTGGGTCTCCTGGAGTCAGGGTAGGTCTGGTCATACATTTCAGTTCCTGGAACAGTAGCTTTCTACACGCATTAATTGCCAAGCCTAATCAATTCCCGATCACAAACACAATAAAAGCAAAAGTTGACTCAGAAGATTAATAAAATGTATGCATCTGTAGTCAGACTGGCTGGGGAAAACTTACAAATATCAGTAGAGAGTATACATCACTATATGTTTTGTACATCTTAAAAAGATAATAAAGGGAGATTATAAATAACTTTATGCCCATATAGTCAACAACTTAGGTGAAATGGACAGATTCTTTGCAAGACTGGATCTATCAAAACTCACTCAATAAAGAAATAGATAATCCAGATAACGTTATACCTATTAAAAAGACTGATTTTATAGTTAACAACTTTCCCACAAACAAAATTCCTCCAAATGGCTTCATTGGGGGTATTCTATAAAACATTTAAAGAAGAAATAATGCCGATTCCACACAAACTCTTCCAGAAAATTAAAGAGAAGGGAATTATTTCCAACTCATTCTATAAAGCCCACATTACTCAAAACCAGACAAGGACATTACAAAAAAGAGAAAGTGACAGAGTAATGAACATAGGTGAAACAACTATATATATATAATAATCAACTATAAATATATATTATTATATATATATAATAAACAACTATATATATATATTATTGATTTCAGAGAGGAAGGGAGAGGGAGAGAAAGAGATAGAAACATCAATGATGAGAGAGAATCATCGATTCACTGCCTCCTGCACGCCCCACACTGGGAATCGAGCCCATAACCTGGGTATGTGCCCTGATCAGGAATTGAACCATGACCTTCTGGTTCATAGGTCGATGCTCAAGCACTGAGCCACACCGGCTGGGCACAGATGTAACAATTCTTAATAAAATTTTAGCAAATCAAATCAAACAATATATAAAAAGTTTAATACATCACAACCAGTGGCATTTATCCCAGAAATACAAGGCTACTTCAACAATGAAAATCTACAATATCAACAGACTAAAGAAGAAAAATAATACGATCATCTCAATCCAGAGAAAGAACTGATAAAATACAAACATTTTATCTAACAACAACAACAAAGCCTTTCAGAATACTAGGAAAACAAGGGAATTTCCACAATCTGATAGAAAAGCATCTATGAATAATCTGCATATGACATCATATTTAATGCTGAAAAATAGCATATACTTTCCTCCTAAGATCAGAAAGAAGACATGGATGTTTGCTCTTTTTGGCAACATTGCCCTGGAGATCTAGCTACCACAATAAGACAGGAAAAAGAAATACATATTGGAAAGGAAAGAGTAAAATTGTCTTTATTCTCAGACAACATGATCATCTATATAAAAAAAATCTGATGAAATCTACAAAATACCTACCGAACTAATAAGTGGGATTAGCAAAACTACAGGACACAGAATCAATATATAAAAATAATTATATTTCTATGTCATACCAGTAAGCAATTAGAAATTGAAAATTTAAAAATAGCATTCAGCAATAAATTGATATAGTCAACAACATGGATGAATCTGAGTAAAAGTTATACAAGAAAGAATATATACTTTATTTCATTTATATGAAATTCTAAAATAGGCAAACTAAGCTATAGGAACAAAAAGCAGATCAGTGATTGCCCAGGGACTAGGAAGGAGAAGGAGTGAGAGGGAAGAATTAAAAAGGAGCAAAATTAAGTTTTGAGGTACTAAATAAATTCTTTATCTTGATTGTGATGATTGTTTCATGTGTGTATAAATGTCAAAACTTATCAAGTTGCACATATTAACTATATGTCATTTATTGTATGTCAATATATATTTTTTTAATTTTAAAGGAATTTTTTTCAGTTTTTAAAGCAGGCTTCCAGCCGTTTTGTTATTTTTTTGATCACCCCTTTGACATTTCACCTTTTTGGTATCTCACATTTAATCCTGGGAACTCTTTCTTATCTGTAAGGAAAAAAATAACACACATACACACCCAACTTCCTAAAATATTAGCCTTCAATCTAAAACTGGTTTTCTTTCACACATTTTCCTTATTTATCTTGGCACCTTCCCTGTTATTCAACTCATGTCAGAAACTAGGGTGTTGATGGGAGAGAGTTGGTTTCTAAGGTAACCACAGACAGGAAGATAACAAGCTTGGGAGACTCAAGTGCATACCTGGGAGGTGACCTCTCAGACAATACAGACCTCCCCTCAGTGGGAGTTAAGGTGGGAAGCCCCTTCTCCAGGAAGTGCCTTGAGATCCTCAAAAGGCATGAGGGGGCAAATTTCTGGGGGTAATATCTCAAGGGACACTGAGAGGGGAGACAAAGAATTGAGAGCACTACGGTAAGATTTGCTGGTGACTGCACTATGGGAAAAATAACTCTCTGGAGGCTGAAGAGTTAAACTGCTGACTTCTACTTCCAGTTCCACTGGCCCCCGTTTCTCCTCCATAAGCCCTGTCCCTCTTCATCTTTCTGAGAAGTTTCTGCCTGTGCATTGTTCTTTGGTTCTGTCTTTTTCCCCTAGCACTTGACTTAGCAACTATAACATAGAGGCAGTACTGTTGACAGCTAAGCACAGACTCTGGGGCCAGACTGCCTGGGTTACCAGCTCTGTGACCCTAAGCAAGTTACTGGACCTCTGGGCCTCTGTTTCCCATCTGAAAATGAGGATAATAATAACTACCTCAAAAGGTTGCTGAGATGACCTAATGATTAATACTTGTGGTTTGTTTAGAACAGTATTTACATAGGAAGCACTATATATGTTTTGGATATTATCACTACAGGCATAACTCAGAGACATTGCAGTTGAGTTTCCAGAACATTGCATTAAAGTGAATCCTATATAATAAAACCCTAATATGAAAATCGACCCAACGGTCGAATGACCAGTCGCTCAATGCAGGAGCTGCCCTCTGGTGGTCAGAGCGTTCCCACAGGGAGAGCTCCACTTAGTCAGAAGCCGAAGCCGGGCTCACATCTGGGGAGCACAGCATGGTGGAGGGAGCTTCTCCCACCTCCACTGCAGGCAGGTGGTAAGAAGCGAGGGGACCCGGACTGCGCGAACCCCGGACTGCAAGAGGGATGTCCAGGGGATCGGGCCTAAGCCGGCAGGCGGACATCCCCCGAGGGGTCCCGGACTGTGAGAGGGCACAGACCTGGCTGAGAGACCCCATCCAGTGCACAGATTTCATGCACCAGGCTTCTAGTATAACAATAAAGTGAGTCACATTAATTTTTTGGTTTCCCAGTGCACATAAAAATTTATGTTTATACTATACTGTAGTCTAAGTGTGCAATACAGCATTATGTCTACAAAGGCAATGTAGACCCCTGGCTGTTTTTGCTCAGTGGTTAGAGTATCGGCCTGTGAACTGGACCAAAGGTTGCAGGTTTTATTCCCAGTCAGGGGCATGGACCCCAGTTGCAGGATTCCTAGCCCCGGTGGCGCATGTGGGAGGCAACCAATCAATGCGCCTCCACTCTCTCTAGAAGTGGATGGAGCGAATATCCTTGCGTGAGGATTTAAAAAATAAATAAATTAATTAAAAGGCCATGTACATACCTTAATTTAAAAATATTTTATGGCTTAAAAATAGTAACCATCATCTGAGCCTTTAGCACATCATGATCTTTTTGCCGGTGGAGGATTTTGCCCTGAATTTGTAAAAAATAAAAATAAAAAAATGCAATATTGAGAAGAATGGCAGCATCAGAGATCTCCTCGGCTTCTCCCCCTGAAACTTCAACAAGTTAATCAACTATAATTCAACAAAGGATCTCCTAATCCATATAGAAGCACGCCTGAGAGATCCGCACATTGAAGCATCTAAAAGTGGGCAACTGGGAATAAATGGGGAGGTTAGACGGGAGGAGAGCCCAGATGGCCACAGATGAAGCCCTGGAAAAGAGGAAGCCGGTGGCAGTAGGCGCCTCTGTGGGCTGGGAGAAACAGAGTTTCAGTGGGCTCTCCAGCATTGTGAATGGTGCAAACAACTGCTGAACACAGAACAGGGGCTCTGCTGTGGCTGTCCACTGTCGGGCAGTTGAGTTTCAGACAAAGAAATGGAGCCACAGAGCCCTGTAGCCCCTTGGAGAGCCCACTGAGACTCTCTGTTCCAGTTGCCTTTGGTGTTGGGTTAAGTAGTAGATTATCTGGAAACAAAGAACTATTGCAGTAGAATCGCTGCTTTCCCTCTGTGATTGATGCCCAGGTGGGGCACATTGGGGGCATGCCCTGGAGGTCTTGGGGTGGCCATTATGGTGAGGGCAAAATAAATCCCATCCCAAAGCAGCTGTACCATCTGACAGAAGCTGAGGAGGGCAGCTTTGGGAGGTCACAGAGGTAAAAAATCTTGTGAGTCAGTGCCACCTACTGGAAAATAGTAGAAAGACCTTTTCACAGAAAGCTGCTAGAGAAAGGTCAGTAATAAAATAGATGCCTAGACAAAGGAGACCAGCAAATACCATGAATAACCGCGATAATGAGGAAACTCAGAAAGAAAATGAAAAATCTCCAGAAAGCAAGCTGGGACACATGGAAATATGTGATATATATGACAGAGAGTTCAAGATAACAGTTCTGAAAATACTCAATGAGATGTGAGAAAATATAGACAGGCAATTCAATGCACTCAGAAAACAAAATAATGAACAAAATGAGTACTTTAACAAAGAGACTGAAACTTTTTAAAAGAACCAATCAGAAATCCTGGAAAGGAAGCATGCAATTAAGGAGATTAGGAGTAAACTACTGAGTCTAGGAAATAGAGCCGACCAGATGGAGAAAAGGATTAGTGACATCAAAGATAGGAATTTAGAAAAGACACAGAGGGAAGAAGAGAGAGACCAGAACATTAAATAAATAAGTAAATAAGTAAGTAAGTAAGTAAGTAAGTAAGTAAGTAAATAAATAAAAGAGCTCTATGAGAACTATCTGACTCCATCAGAAAAAGCAATTTAAGAATTACAGGCATGCCCTAGCTGGTCTGGCTCAGTGGATAGAGCATTGACCTGAGGACTCAAGGGTCCCAGGTTCGAGTCCAGTCAAGGGCACATGCCCAGGTTGTGGGCTTGATCCCCTGTGGGGAGCATGCAGGAGGCAGCCAATCAATGATTTTCTCTCATTATTGATGTTTCTATCTCTCTCCCTCTTCCTTCCTCCCTGAAATTAATAAAAACATATTTAAAAAAAAGAATTATAGGTATGCCAGCAGAAGAGAGGGAGAAAGGAATGGAGAGCCTATTCAAACAAATAGTGGGTGAGAACTTCTCAAACCTATGAAAAGAACTAGATCCTCAATTCCAAGAAGCAAACCGAACACCCAGATACCTCAATCCAAAGAGGCCCTCTCCAAAGTACATTGTATTAAAACTGTCAACAATTAATGACAGCCCTAACCGGTTTGGCTCAGTGGATAGAGCATCAGCCTGCGGGCTGAAGGGTCCCAGGTTTGATTCCGGTCAAGGGCATATACCTTGGTTGTGGGCACATCCCCAGTAGGGGGCGTGCAGGAGGCAGCTGATCGATGTTTCTCTCTCATCGAGGTTTCTAACTCTCTATCCCTCTCCCTTCTTCTCTGTAAAAAATCAATAAAATGGCCCTAACATCAATAATTACTCTAAATGTAAATTTGGCTGAATTCACCAATAAAGAGGCACAGAATAGCAGATTGGTTCAAAAAACAAAACCTAACCATATGCTGCCTTCAGGAGACACATCTAAGCTGCAAAGACAAAGATAGATTCAAAGTGAAAGGGTGAAAAATGAGTCTCCAAGCAAATAGCACCCACAGAAAAGCAGGTGTAGCCATACTTATATCTGACAAAATAGATTTCAAGATAAAAAAGGTAACAAGAGACAAAAATGAACATTTTATAATGATAAAAGTGATACTACATTAAGAAGACATAACACTTCTTAATATATATGCACCCAACCAGGGAACAGCATGGTATTGCCTGGCCGTGTGGCCCAGTGGTTGAAAGTCAACCCAACTATGATTGTGTTTTGGCCTATTTCTCCCTCTAATTCTGTTAGTAGTTGCTTTATATATTTCGGTGTTTCTATCTCTCTATCTTTCTCCCTTTCTCTCTCTCTCAAAGCAATAAAAGCATATTAAAAAACAAAGAAACAAAAAACAGCATGGGATTGGCAGAAAAACAGACATACAGATCATTGGAACAGAACTGAGAGCCCAGATATAAAAACATATGTATATGGGCAGATTATTTTCGACAAAGGAACCAGAAACACACAGTGGAGTAAAGAAAGGCTCTTCAATACATGGTGCTGGGAAAATTGGAAAGCCACATGCAAAAGAATGAAACTGGATTATTGTTTGTCCCCATGCACAAAAATTAACTCAAAATGGATCAAAGACTTAACTATATGATCTGAAACAATAAAGTACATAGAAGAAAGCATAGGTACTAACTTATGGACCTTGGTCATAGAGAACATTTTATGAACTTGACCCCAAAGGCGAGGAAAGTAAAGGCAAAAATAAATGAATGGGACTATATCAAACTAAAAAGCTCCCACACAGCAAAAGAAACCAACAACAAAACAAAGAGGCAGCCGACCAAATGGGAGATGATGTTTGCAAACAATAGCTCAGACAAAAGTTTAATATCCAAAATATACAAAGAACTCATAAAGCTCAACATCAAACAAACAAACAATCCAATTGAAAAATGGGCAGAGGATTTGAACAGATTACCTCTTCCAAAAAGACATACTAACAGCCGACAGATATATGAAAGGATGTTCAACCTCACTAGCAATTAGGGAAATGCAAATAAAAACTATAATGAGAAACCACCTCACACCTGTTAGAATAGCTATTATCAACAAGACAAGTAATAACCGGTGTTGGAGAGGTTGTGGAGAAAAGGGAACCCTCATTCACTGCTGGTGGGAATGTAGATTGGGACAGCCACTTTAAAAAAATGGTCTGGAGCCCTGGCTGGTTTGGCTCAGTGGATAGAGCATTGGCCTGCGGACTGAGGTGTCCCGGGTTCGATTCCAGCCAAGGGCATATGCCCAGATTGTGGGCTTGATCCCCAGTAAGGGGTGTGCAGGAGGCGGCCGATCAATGATTCTCTCTCATCATTGATGTTTCTCTCTCTCTCTCTCTCTCCCTCCCCCTTCCTCTCCCTTCTTCTCTGAAATCAATAGAAATATATTTTTTTAAAAATGGTCTGGAGATTCCTCAAAAAATTAAGAATAGAGTTACCATATGACCCAGCAATCCCTCTTCTAGGTATGTACTGAAAAACTAAAAAAAGTGTATTTGCAAACATATATGCACCCCTATGTTCATTTCAGCATTATTCACGGTGGCCAAGACATGGAGACAACAGAGGTGACCTTCAATAGAGGATTGGATTAAGATGTGGTACATAGCCCTAGCTGGTTTGGCTCAGTGGATAGAGCGTCGGCCTGTGGACTGGAGGATCCTGGGTGGGATTCTGGTCAAGGGCACAAGCCCAGATTATGGGCTAGATCCCCAATGGGTGGCGTGTAGGAGGCAGCGGATCAATGAGTCTCTTTCATCATTGATGTTTCTATTGCTCTCTTCCTCTCCCTTCCTCTCTGAAATCAATTAAAATACACACACACACACACACACACACACACACACACACACACACGGTACATATACACAATGGAATACTACTCAGCCATAAGAAAAGATGAAATACTGCCATTTGTGACAATATGGATGGACCTTGAGAATATTAGCTAAATGAAATAAGTCAGGCAGAAAAAGCTAAGAATCATATGTGGGATATAAAACTGAAACTCGTTGACACAAACAGCAGTGTGGTGGTTGCCAGAGGGAAGGGGGTAGAGGGTTGGGGATGATGGGGTCTAACCTATGGTGATGGGAAATGATTTGACTTTGGGTGGTGGGCACACAGTGCAATATACAAATCTTGTAACATAGAAATCCACACCTGAAATCCATATGATTCTATTAATCAATATCACCCCAATAAATTTAGTTTAAAAAATAATTTAAAAAATTAAAAATGCAGTATCTGCAAAACACAATAAATCGAGGTGCAATAAAACAAAATATGCCTTACTTCATATTAAAATTTTATTGGGAACCCGATAGGTTGAATAAACAGAATATTCTGCATGACAATAAAATAATGTCTGTAACACAGGCTTAATATTGGTTATTCTAGCTACCTAGAAGCATTCTGGAGAAATCTAAATCAGCTACAAAATAAACCACAAAGCATTCTCAGCCTTACGACTAAACGATAATTAGGCAAGTTTTTCCACATCATTTTTCCAACTGATAAAAGTTAAAGAAGGTGAAGGATCTCCAAGAAACGGGGGCACTACTCCTCCAGTGGTGACTATTTTGCTAGGCCTATCCCCTAACTGCACGCCAGAAGGAGAATGACTAAATAACTGCAACCTGAAGTCCGTTTTTCTATAAAATACACGTGTTTGGGGCTGGGGATATTTATCCATGAATGAGAAGCTGCTTCTCTAGAATTCACCAGTGTGAACCATTCCAGTACCCCACTGCTGTCCCTCAGCTATTCAGTAAAATATTCAGCTTCTAGAATCTGTCTCAGCAAATAAAAGTTGACCATACCTGTTTTTACTTTTGCTTCTCACACTTAAAAATGAGGAGGTATGAATTCTATCAATTAATGGGATTTCATGCAAATCACCTAAGATTCTTCTTTGCCATTGATTCCTGAGTGTGAATGAACTTAACGTAACAACTAATGACCATAAGGACTAATGTCTTACCACAAGATGTTGGGCAGAGAAAAGGATTCATTTATGGAGAAACCAAGATGGCGGCATAGGTAAACACCTAAACTGCTGCCTCGCACAACAATTTCAAAACTACAACTAAAAGACAGAACGGACACCATCCAGAACCACAGGAAAGCTGGCTGAGTGAAAATTCTACAACTAGAAGGAAAGAGAAAAGCTCACAGAGAATTGGAGGTACGGCAAAGGGTCTGTGTGCGCGCAGAGAGGAAGGGCGGCTGAAAGCCTGGCTGACTTTCTCTGGTGGAAGGGGGAAGGAAGCCCCCGACCGCACTGAACCCCAGTTCTGACTGCACTGAACCCCAGTTCCGGGAGAGCCCCTGGGGACCCACGCTCTTGTGGGGGGAGTCTGGACTCTCGGGCGGAGACTCGGGAGCCGGGGAAGGCAGAGGACTGAAAGCGTGCACGCGCCAGTGCGCACAAAGGCTGCGGAGGTTGCCACAGGCTTTCCCTAGTGGAAGGGAGTCAGAGGCTCCTGAATGCACTGAGCCCCAGTTCTGACTGCAGTGAACCCCAGTTCCAGGCGAGCCCCTGGGGACCCACGCTCTTGTGGGGGGAGTCTGGACTCTCGGGCGGAGACTTGGGAGCCGGGAAGGCAGAGGTCTGAAGGCGCGCATGTGCGCGCAAGGGCAAGGCTGACGGGAAGCCAAGACTGAGACTCCACCCCATCCAAGCTGAGCACAGAGGCTATTGCAATTTGGCAAGTCTAATCCTATAAGGCTGTCTCCAGCACCGAACTTCCCCCAGCATAGACACAGCTGATCCTTACAGCCAACTGGCCTGGAGGTCAATTCTTCCCAGTGATACCAACAACAATAAAGACTTAATTACAACAAGGCTGTACACACAGTCCACAAAGGGGTGCACCAAGAGTGTCCACCTCAGGTTAACTGGGGAGGCAGACCCACTGGGCCATATTGGAAACCTAGCACACAAATCTACCTTACCAACTCAGGGAAGCAGTGAAAATGCGGCGTCAAAGAATCAGATCACAAACAAAAGAAATGGAGGAAAACAAACGACTGGATATAGAATTCAAAACCACGGTTATAAGGCTTTTTAAGAATATCCTAGAAAAGGCCGATAAATATAACGAGACCCTCGAAGATATGAAAAAGGACCAACTAGAAATTTAACATACACTGACTTAAATAAAAAATATTATACAGAGACCCAAAAACAGACAAGAGGAACACAAAAATCAAGTCAAAGAATTGAATTACAAAGAAGCAAAAAACACTCAACCGAAAAAGCAAAAAGCAAAAAAAAAAATCCAAAAAGTTGAAGATAATGTAAGAAGACTCTGGGACAACTTCAAGCGTACCAACATCAGAATTATGGGGGTGCCAGAAGAAGAGAGAGAGCAAGATACTGAAAACCTATTTGAAGAAATAATGACAGAAAACTTCCCCCACCTGGTGAAAGAAATAGACTTACAAGTCCAGGAAGCCCACAGAACCCCAAACAAAAAGAATCCAAAGAGGACCACACCAAGACACATTATAATTAAAATGCCAAGAGCAAAAGACAAAGAGAGAATATTAAAAGCAGCAAGAGAAAAACAGTTAGTTACCTACAAGGGAGCACCCATACGACTGTCAGCTGACTTCTCAACAGAAACTATGCAGGCCAGACGGGAGTGGCAAGAAATTTTCAATGTGATGAATAGCAAGAACCTACAACCAAGATTACTCTACCCAGCAAAGCTATCATTCAAAATTGAAGGGCAGATAAAGAGTTTCACAGACAAGAAAAAGCTAAAGGAGTTCATCACCACCAAACCAGTATTATATGAAATGCTGAAAGGTATTCTTAAAGAAGAGGAAGAAGAAAAAAGTAAAGATAAAAATTATGAACAACAAATACATATCTATCAACAAGTGAACCTAAAAATCAAGTGAATTAAAAACCTGAGGGACAGAATAATCTGGTGAATATAATAGAATCAGGGGCATAGAAAGGGAGTGGACTGATAATTCTCAGGGGGAAAGGGGTATGGGGGGTTCATGAAGAGACTGGACAAATATCATACACCTATGGATGAGGACAGTGGGGGGGGAGGTAAGGGCAGAAGGTGGGGTGGGAAATGGGTGGAGGGGAGCTATGGGGGGAAAAAGGAGAAATAATTGTAATAGTCTGAATAAAGATTTATTTTTTTAAAAAAGGATTCATTTATGAAGAATTCTGTGGAAAAAAGTTAAAAAGGACTATGTCAATTCAAAATCACTTCTTAACATTTATCCTGATTTTCCTGCCCAGCACTATAGTTTACAGAGGCCAGGCTTGATCTTAATTAATCCTTAGGTAACAAAGCTAGGAAAGTATACAGCCCAAAACAAATTCACTCAGTTCTTTGGACTCCTTGTCTAGTGCTCTTTCCATTAACCAATAGCTGCTCCGAAATTCCTACAGTAGTCTGTGTTGGGCACAATATAATCTCTTTTCTCCCTTAACTTGAGATTTGCAATTTGCTTACATAGCCAGCTAATTTCAGGGAACTCTATCCTGCTAAAGCCACCCCATCCCCATAGGCTTCAAAGCGGAGTGTACAAAGAAATGCACTCATGTTCATGAGGAAAGTATTTAAGAATGCATTTACAATTGTATTTAACTATAGTAAAAGCAATTAGCTTTATTAACACTTATCTTTAACATACAGACCGACCAAGCACTCTTTCTGGGTCACCACTTTAAACGCTATCTGTCTCGTGCAATATGTGAGACTTTCCCAGGAACCAGTGGAAATGCCATGCACAGATATTCATTTTCTTCATAATGCTTGCCCATCCACTGAACAAAATTAAGCCTATTAATTGCTACAAACCTTACAGTTCTTAGTAAAGACAGGGAGAATGACCATGAAAATCTTTGTTCTACAGAAATTCATTGGTTATCTCCTGGGGAAGGACCTCAAAAGAGATATTGAGCATAGAGGAGATACACGTTTTTATTTTACAACTAGGGGCCCAGTGCATGAATTTGTGCACCTTGAAAAAACTGTGGGCTGTGAGGCTGCAGTAGGCACAGGGGCGGATATGGCGCCCTTGCTCACCTGCTCCACCATCCCACCACGGCCAAGCTCGCCATGTTCCGCACATGCTCCCTGGTGGTCAGCGCACATCATAGCGACCAGTTGTTCGGTTGTTCTGCCCTTTGGTCTATTTGCATATTAGCCTTTTATTTCATAGGATAGGATGTTCTATGATTAGAAATGGCAGCCAAGAGTTTACTATTTAGCACTTACTTTCAAAAACAAAAATCTATGTCATCTGTGTCTTAAAGTGAAAATGACAGTCTATTAATGAGAAAGTCATTGCTTTTCTTTTTATTAAAGAATAGTTTATTGATTTTTAGAGAGAGAAAGGGAGAAGAGAGAAACATGGATATGAGAGCGTAAGATCGTAGGCTGCCTCCCGCAGGCCCCCCACCAAATCAACCAAGTAAAGGTCTCTTTCCCCAAAGTCACTGGGTGTTAGAAGTGCGAAGGGCCCCCAAAATGGGAGGAAACAAAGAGCTCCTGACTCCCAGGAAGGTGAGACAAATATAAAAAATATATACTTTTATTTATTTCAGAGTGGAAGGGAGAGGGAGAGATAGAAACATCAATGATGAGAGAGAGTCATTGATTGGCTGCCTCTGCACGCCCCCTACTGGGGATTGAGCCCACAACCCGGGCATGTGCCCTTGACCAGAATCGAACCCGGGACCCTTCAGTCCGCAGGCCGACGCTCTATCCACTGAGCCAAACCAGCTAGGGCCGCGACAAATTTTTGAAAAGTAGGATGAAAATAGAGGTGGAGAGAGGGTGAGCAGAGGCGGTGGGAGCGCAGGGCGATGCTGGTGAACGCAGAGGCAAGACCTGGAACGTGGGGAGGGGGCCTGGAACCCAGCGGGAGCGGGACAAAGGTCGGGTCTCGGGCGCAGAGCAGTAAAGGGGGGACCTCAGCCGCGGGAGAAGGCGGCGTGGCGGTGAAGGCGGCGGCGCGCGACGGCGCGGAGTCGGAGCCGGGGTCGCCGGCGGGGCGGAGCGGAGCGGACCGGGCGAAGCGTCGGAAGCCGTGAAACCCGGGACTAGCTAGGCCGCGCCGAGGGGCAGGGCCGGCGACGGTGGGGCCGCGGAGGGGCGGGCCGAGGCGCGGCGGTGCGGGTGCGGGGTCGCGGGGGCAGAGAGTGCAGGGAGCCCAGCAGAGGGGCCGGCCCAGCGGCCGGCGGCCGGGCGGGCAGTAGCCGCGGCCGCAGGACCCCCACGAAGGCAAAGCGGTCGGCTCGCCGCGCCGGGTCCGGCCGCGGCGCAAGGGGAAAGGCCGGCGGCCTCGCCGCGCGGAGGAGGAGCCTGCGGCCCCGCCCCCGTCGGAGCGAGGGAAGGAGAAAGGCTCGGGGGAAGGAGGGCGCGGAGGGGGCGGCCGGCTGGGCCTGCGCCGAGCCGTAGGGGAAGGGGCCCGGAAGGAGGCGAGCGCAGCCGCGACGCCGGGAGCCGGACGCCCACCCGAGCCGGCCTGCCGCCGCCTTCCCGGCCTGAGCCCGAGCTGGAGCCTGCGGCCGCCCAGGCCAGAGCGCAGCGGTCGAGCGCGGGGCGAGCGGGGCCGGAGCCGGAGGCCGCCGCGGGTCCTGCGCGTTTAGGCAGGGGAGGCACCGAGGCCGGGAGAGAAGCAGGCGGCCGGATTTTCCAGAAGGCTGGTGTGGAGGGAAATCCCACCCGAACTCAAATCCGCAATAATCATCCAAAGTCCGCATAATAAGGGAGCAGTTCAGGCCGGGAGAGTGGGAGCGAAGGGCGAGCGGGAGGAAGCGAAATCTGTTTCATGGAGGCTGAGGCAACAGAAAATATCGGAGCCTGGATGTGGACAAGCAGAACAGCAGAACTAACTCAGGGCATGTCTTTCAGAAAAAGGCCGAACCTAGGCTGGGTCTGAGATTCAGGCTGGGTAGGTGGAAAAACCTGCAAGTTTAAAGGAAAAAGAAAAGGAGAGGAGGTTTTCTCTGGTTTGTGGTTATTGCTACCATTGTAAAGGTAAAAAGCATTGCATTTCAGGTGTTTTTTTATTTTTTTCTGGTGCGATTGGCTCACTTAAGAATTTCAGAACCTTTCATGTAAAAGCTTTTTTTTTTTTTTTTTTAAAAAAAAGGAAATTCATAATTTTGATTCCAGGGTTATACTGGACTTGGAAGGAGTGCTTTTGTTTACATACTATTGTATGGTTTAATTTTTTTCTTTTTGCTGTGCAAATCAGCTGGAAGATATTTTTTCCAAGTGCCAATTCGGATTTATTCATTCCCCCCACCCCCTTTTTCTCAAATGAATCTGTTGTCGTTTTAAGCATTGAAGAACGGAGAATTTTTCCCCCTTGGAGCTTGAAGCTCTTACCAACAGAAGGACAGCTGGGAAAACTGGATTAAAAGGATGGTTTTTATCTGTATTTTGTAGTAAGACTGATACTTTGAGGGAATATTCTTTGTGTTTCGTTTTTTAGCCTATAGCGCTAACCTTTTAGAGATTTGTGGTTGAGTTTTTGGTTTCTAAGGTCATAGATTTTCCTCTTTTTCTTTTTTTTTTTTTAAGAAGGGGGAGGGGAAAAGGGGACTAAGAAAGTAGACCGTGTTAACTGGTAAAGTAGAATGGAGCTTCAGTTACTAGGGTCCTGAGAGCTGGAGAAAAAGAATTCAATCTTCAAGTTGGGAGGCCCTCCTCTCATCTTTCTTAAAAATTGCAAGGATTCAATCCTGATCAAGACATCAGTACTGCAAGATTCTGAAACCGTGGAGACACCGAGAAACCATGAGTGTAAGATTACCCCAGAGTATAGACAGGTAGGTTTGCCAATATTCAACACTTAGGGGAAGACTGGGAGGGAGGGTGTTGCATTTTGATAAAAGGTTGCAAAAGAAGGGCCTGGGCGGACTGTGGGAATGGTGGGGTAGGAGCATGCATTGATCTCTGGGGACTGCCTGGGCATGTGTGTTTATCTTCCCTGTTGTGTATCCATATTCAAAACATCTCCTGATTCAGTGTGTTGTTTTTTTTATACAAGCAATAGACAGTGAGGCCAGGAGTGGGGAGGAGGGGCACATGCCTCCAGCCAACTTTGGCTTTTGCCAAGCTAGAGGCCCAATTTGAGTCCTTAACTTGCCAGCCCAGTGGGTAGGGAACGGGGAAAGCCTGGGTAAGGGTAAGTGAATTTGAAAGGGTGGATTGGGACTGGCTTTAGGTGTTGGAGCTGCTGGGGGTAAGGGCCCCCACCGGACTGGTTGTTGTGGAATGGTGGGGTTTGGTGATGGGGTGGATCCCATTTCTAGAATGGGGAGGATGTTGGTGGTCTGAATGATGGGACAGAAACACCCTTTGCACCCCAACAGGGCTGGATTTTTTTTTTTTTTTCTTTAACGGCTCCCAAATGAATAGGTCACATTAGAATTTTTTCCTCTCCAAGGTTAGGGTTTAACTTGAGACTTGCCAACTGGCTAATGCTCTAGATTTAATCTTCCAAGGCATTTTTAATAAGCTTGACTGCAAAATGGGCCTTCTCTCTGCTTAGAGCCGGAAGGAGTTGTTTTGGGACCAAAGGCCTGATGGGCAAATAGATATGCACTGGCCCTTAGAGTGTGAGCACAGGATGCCCCGCCCCCATCCCCAGAGTCTGTCTGTTCTCCCCATTACTGGTAACAATACAGTTTACAACTTTGTAAGGTGTCTGTCTTTTCCCTTTTTCCCCAGCCCCCCTTAACCTTTCTCCTTGAGAATCTTGAGAGAGGGTTGTTTTGTGGGTACTGCACATTCATCCTAACAGGATGGAGGACTGAACACGCAAATGGAAGGCCTGGGCCTGGAACAAATATGAAAGAGATAGGCAAGACTGCTTGCAAGGGAGTAATTGCTTTCTTCATAGTCCAGTTAACTGATAAGTCATGCTAAAAATAATATATATATATATTTTTGCTATGGGATGTGTCCTGAAGTGCATATAGTCTCTCTCCCCCAAACAGTAACTCTTATTGCTTCGGAGTCCTGTTTAGCTTAGTTCAGTAGTCCTCAGAGGACAGACTTTGCAGTGAAAAGGAAAAGGCAGATAGTCACAAAGAACAGAAAGTGTATGTCTGAACCTCCATCCTTTACCTTTTATTTTATTTTTTTAAAATATGTGTTTATTGATGTTAGAGAGGAAGGGAGAATGAGAGTGAGAGAGGGAGGGAACCATTGACCTCACATGTCCCTGACCAGGGATTGAACCCACAACCTGGGTACGTGCCCTGGCCGGGAATCGAACCAGTGACCTTTCGGTGTGCTAGGCAATGCTCAACCACCTGAGCCACACTCCATAGTTTGACTCTTATAAAGGGAGAACAGGCATGTCAAGGCAAGGAGTTGAGATGGTTTACATGCGGCCCTTTTCCCCCTCTTGGAATTTGCATTTTTGATATGTGGATGGTGGACGGTTCCTCTGAATTCAGGGATATGAGAAGATGGAAACTTAAGTGTTGAGGGAATACAGGAAGGAGGCAGTGAGCGTTCCTGGACTGGGAGTTGCTCCTCTGGGAGTTTGTATATCCTCACTGTCATCTCAGGGTTGGTAGAGCACAGTACATTGTCCTAAGTGCTCTCATAGGAGCACCTCATTTGAGCCTCAGTATTTCTGTGAGGCAGATAAATCAGCGGTCATTACTCCCATTTTACAGGGGTGATTGAGGCTCATAGAGGGTACCTGGCTTGCCCAGTGCCATCTTGCCTGACTCTTAGCAGAATCTGGACTCAAATGCAGATCTTCTGATTCTGAATCCATGGCTCTTCATGGCCCCACTCTGTCTAAATAGTTTTGTATACAGTGGGGCACTCTTTCATTCTCTTTTTGGCAGTGGGGTAAGATGCTCTTCATCATTCCTTTGAACTTTTTAACAGTGTTGGGGCTCGCACCTGTCATTTCTATGGCTAAAGCCCCATTTTCTCCTGTGGCATAATGCAGCTTTGTAGAGTGAGTGCTCCTCACTTTCACTCCTGCCCCGAATCCCTTGCCCATTAGAGGATCAGTTCTGGGCCCTTTGCCCCCTTCAAGTTATCTCCAGTTGCTTTGGATCTTATCCCTTTTGCTGTAGATTCATTATGTTGGACTTTTTGACATCCCAGTTTCACGACCCCGAGGATTTTAAATAATTCACAATCTGCAGGAAAGCATGTACCTGTCGGTTCTTTCCTTGGTCCCTTCCCTGCATTTCTGAACTGTAGGAGACTGAGCCCGCCTTGGACTTTCATGACCCCCATCACTGGGGACTGTTTATTTGATGGTTGATTTTGCTGTGTTGGGTACTTCTTTTTGCTATCATTTTGTAACATATGCTGACCCTTTCCCTTCCCCTCTTTTCCCTGGGAAAATAAAATGAATAAATAAAGACTTATTCGTGCTGGACAAATGAATAAGTAAATAATTCACAATCTTATATCATCCCGGAGGGATTGAGTGGAAGTAAATGCCCCTGCTTATGGAGTTAAGGATTCTCTTAGTTTATCAATTTGCTGTGTAGAGAGCGTAGTGTAAGATGCTATAAGAGTGATTTAGAAAATTGAAGTATGCACTTCTTCTCACAAAGAGCATGCAATCTAATTGGGGAGCTAGGAAAGGTCTAAGACTATTGAAAACCACTTACAAGCAACATTAGACTACAAGCTCCATAAAAGACTGTGTTTGGTTTGCTCAGGTATGTCCTGTGTGCCTAGCTTAGCACCTTGTATGGAGTAAGTGTTCAGTAAATATCGACAAATGAATGTTAGAATGAATGAATGTCAGCAAGTATAAATTCTTCAATTTCAGACTTTGCATTCATGTATTAATTTCAGATGTAGTTAAAGTGAAGTCGATTAGAGAAGGCTCTCCAGGTGATATATATTTTCTAGGAGGTCAGCAACACGATGGAGGATGATGTCCGTGGAGAGATACTGTGGCTCAAAGTAAAAAGGACTTTGGAATATTTATTTGACATAGTCTTTAACCCCTTCTTGGGGAGTGATTCCTGGGTTCAAAGAAACATGGAGTATTTCTGACTAATATTTATCTTTTAGTGTTAATCAGTTGTTACTGGAAAATGGGTTACTAAAGCATACCTGTTCTTATTTCCTTTCAGTTTTTGTCCATGAACAGCTTATTGCCCATTAGTATATATTCTTCTCTAGAGTTTCTAAAAATGTGTTTGATATTGCAAGCAGAGGTAATGATACTGAATTATTTTTACAGGAATGGTAATGAATTTTACTGTCATCTATATCCACTGGCCTCATTTTCCATGGCAAATGTTTTGAGATGGCCTGATGGGTTAAAATCTGCATCCATAAAACAGCTTTTCTCTGTGCAGAGTTAGTTAGCTCAAGTGAGGACCAAAACAGAGAATTACTAGATTTAAGCCAAGAGTTCTTTTTTTTTTTTTTTAAATATATTTTATTGATATTTTACAGAGAGGAAGGGAGAGGGATAGAGAGTTAGAAACATCGATGAGAGAGAAACATCGATCAGCTGCCTCCTGCACACCTCCTACTGGGAATGTGCCTGCAACCAAGGTACATGCCCTTGACCGGAATCGAACCCGGGACCTTTCAGTCCGCAGGCTGACGCTCTATCCACTGAGCCAAACCGGTTTCGGCTAAGCCAAGAGTTCTTAATTTGAAAAAAAAAAAAAAAGAGTTCTTAATTTGAGCCTGGCATTCCCCTTAACTATGTGACCTTGGGCAAGTCACATACTGCCTCTAGTTTCCTCATATGTAAAGCAATAGCTCATTCATATGAAATGCTTTCCAGTTCACAAACATAGTGTGTCATTTGAGGATTATAACATTTATTGCATCTCTCTCACGGGGCTGTTGAAAGGAGTAAATCAAATAAGATAATATATTTCAAATTGTGTTCTAAATCGTAAAACTGTATATAAATTTTAGATGGTAAACACATGGACTCGATTTAGCTTCATGCACTACTTTCTGAAGCAGCCCAAAACAAATTAAGAGTAACTGAAAGAGCTTTCCATTGTTTTGAAGAATTTAACCGGAGTGAACAGGGTTTTTTGTTGCAGAAGCACATGAAGTTAGAAAGAAGGAATGCTTTTGCGGTGGTAAGGGTTGGGTGATAATACTAGGAGAATATGAGAGGAGGTTATTGAATCTCCTTCCCAGGAATTTCCATGGAGGCTTCAGCTATCTCGGCTCCTTTAGATGGGGATAGGAAAGATTTGTTTTGTGATCTCTGGATGTTCCTTGTTTTAGAAGCATATGACTTTTCCTAATTCAATAAATCCAGACCAGCAATAGGGATCTGAGATTGAATGCAACCTTTCTCCAGTCTGTAGCCTTTTTTTCTAAAAGAGGCAAAATTTCATATAAGGTGTGTGGAGGAGGGAGAAAGAGAAGGCAGAAGAGGGAGGGGAATGGTAGGTAGGCCTTTCCTAGGAAAGAGCCTCAGGCTGAGGGGAAGGTTTGTAGCTGCGGCTGAAGAGATGGCTTATCTGAGCAGGGGGTGTGGTGTGGTTCCTGGAATGCTTCAGGTTCTTCTTATTGAGCCCTGGAACCAAGAAATCACCACTCAGCTGAGTTTCTACCTAGTTTAGAAGATTGGCTTCCCAGAACAGTGACAGGTATCCAGAGCTGCAAAGAGTAAGTCCCCTGAAATACTGAGTCCTCTCCAAAATGTGCTCTTGTCCTATCTGGGGATGAGATAAAAGATGACAGGGGATTTGCAGATGAAGCATTTGGCAATTAATATCCATTATGAGCAGGAGCAAGCTAAACTTAACTTTAGATACACAAAAGCATTTCTGAAAGAGCACCCTTTGATTAACAAATTTATTTTTAATGGTCTTAAGTACTATCAGTCTCTGTCTTCCCATTTAGAATAGACAAAAAAATATGAAAGTTAGCCCCCTAGCTTGTTTGGCTCAGTGGATAGTGTCAGCTTGGGCTCTTGAGGGGTCCTGGGTTCGTTCCAATTGGGGGCACATGCCCAGGTTGGTTGGACAGCAAATATTTATTGAATAGCTCCATGCTCAGCTCAGTTCTTGATGTTCTGGGAAATAATTTGTAAGAATGTGGAGTTTGCATTCTTGTTGGGAAGTGTTAACAAAACAATAAAAAGATAGTACTTTTTATTACTGAATCTTGATATATACCAAAAAGGTATATTTAGCGAAGAGTAGAAAGTTGGTGTTCATGAGAATAGCCAGGGGAGGGGTAGTCAGAAATGATTTAGGTGAAAGAAATTGAGTAGGGCATTTCAGACAAGGGGAACAACATAAGCAAAGGTTCTGGGGCAGAACCAAATACGGAGTGTCTATCTAGATGGTCTTTGTTAAGCAGAGAGAAATTATGTTGTCAAGGTATGGGAGTGGATAAAGCTATTCACTGGATATGGTAGGAAAAAGGGAGCCAGTTAGGTTTATGTAATATATGGTGATAAAAATCATATAGTATCAATTTTGGATAATTTGGTTATCCAAAGACAGGCACCTTACAATTATCCAAAAATAAAGAGAGAATTTTGATGTTAATACATATATGCAAAGAGAGCTTAGGGCCAAGAGGGCCAGCGAGGAGTTTTTGCAGCAATCTTAGCAAAAGATAATGTGGGGGGGAAGAAGAGGGGCAGGATTTGAAAGACAATTTGAAAGGAAAATCAACAAGGCTGAATCCAATTTGATTCCCAAGTTGAGACTGACTGATGAGAGAAGGGTAGTGCTATTGCTAGAGAGAATAAGACCATCATTAAAAAATCACTTTGTCTCTCCTGGTACCCAGCAATTCACTGAGTGTAGCATATCAAATGGTACTTAACTTGCCAAGCCCCTTAGGTTAGGCCATGTCTACCAGAGAGTTTTAGAGCTCCTCACTGCAACCTTTTAAAGAGAGCAAGAGAAGGGGAGTGAGTCCTGGGATATCCCTTAGGGATTTGAATCATGATTTGAGGAGATTAGCATATATTTGATGGATTCTGATTAATCATTCCTCAGTTTCACATATATTTGATGGATTCTGATTAATCATTCCTCAGTTTCACATTCATTCCAGGGTTGAAGGAATATCTATGCAGAAACCATCATAGTAGCATAATTTTTTATTTATTGATTGATTTTAGAGAGAGAGAGGAAGTGGCGGGGGGGAGAAACATTGATTTGTTGTTCCACTTGTTTATGAATTCATTTGTTGATTCTTGGATATGACCTGACCAGGGATCTAACCTGATGTTCTAACCCCGTGGTCAGCAAACTGCGGCTCGAAAGCCACATGCGGCTCTTTGGCCCTTTGAGTGTGGCTCTTCCACAAAATACCACAGCCTGGGCGAGTCTATTTTGAAGAAGTGGCGTTAGAAGAAGTTTAAGTTTAAAAAATTTGGCTCTCAAAAGAAATTTCAATCGTTGTACTGTTGATATTTGGCTCTGTTGACTAATGAGTTTGCCGACCACTGCTCTAACCAACTGAGCTACCCAGCCAGGGCCCCTAGTGGCATAATTGTAAAGAGTTTAGACAGGGGGCCAGTTCACTGTCCCTCAGACGGTTGGAGGGCCGGACTATAGTTTAAAAAAAAAACTATGAACAAATTCCTATGCGCACTGCGGGCCCGGAACGAGTCGGCTGCTAAGCAGGACAGGCAGCGGCACCTGGCGGGCCGGATAAACGTCCTCGGCGGGCCGCATGTGGCCCGCGGGCCGTAGTTTGAGGATGCCTGGTTTAGGATGTTGAGTGAGATCTTTGTGTGAGCTCCAGCTCAGCCACTAACTAACTGTGTGATCAGAATGATTTGTGTAAAAACGTTTAGTGAATTCTATAGTGCCAAACATGTGAGTGTTGTTAAGGCATTTAGTTTGACAAGGACTCCAGATTGGCCCGAACTCTCCTCAGCTGTGTTTGCGTGCTCAGGCCTATGCTGATTCTAAACCAAGGACTGAAAGGCATGGCTCTGGTAGCATAGCAAGCAAACAGAGTAGTTAAAAATCAGGTGCATAAGTTCTCAGCCTAAAGTAATCCTTTGCTAGAAACCCAGTGTCTTTCTTTCCTTCTCAGCCCAGTCTCCTTGGCCTGGGATTCATGATTTCTTCCTTCAGTTCAGCCCACATCTCCCTAATTCTAGGTCTGATGACTGCACCTGCCACCCTCCTTCAGGTAGACTAGCCTGCTTCCGGGGCACACTTCATTCTTTTCACACCTTTACATGAGTGTTCTCTCTCTCCCCCAACTCTTTGGGTCTTATTTCCTGCAAGGAAACCTTTTCTGGTCATTACCATCAAACTATATATTTTATTAGCATTTCTTTGGCACATGCATAGAGCAATTCAACTCTTTTTTTGTTTGTGTAAAATAATTTATGTAAAAGTTCTAATAGAATGTCTAGCATGTGGTGAACTATTATAAGTAAATGTTGATGCTCTTCCATTCTTTGTATGTTTTATGTTGGTAATTATATCTTGTTACTCAGGGTTCAGAAGTGATGTCCCTTCGTTTTTCTGGATTTCCTTCTAGTGCCCTATTTAGTTCTCTTTATACAAGGTATATTTCTACTGGCTGTTTACTGACTTGAACCCTAGCTCGTTTTTGACATTTCAAATTCCCTCCATGCCTCTAGCCAAGGGATTGCAGGAAAGCAACTCTAAACGTTGCTGCCAGGAACTGAGATCACGAATCCCCCTTGTTCTTCCTGGGTGCTAGGTCTCTGGGCACTTGGTATTTCTTCTAGGGACAGAGCAGCCTTGTTGGGGTTGCTTCTCTTCAGCATCCCAGGGCTGGGGGGATTTCCCCATTGGCAGCCTGATTTCCTGACTGCTTTTCCCTGCAGGAGTCTGAGGGGCAGAGGGCCCACCCTGCTATTGTCCTGCCTGCCCCAGGCTGGCCCCATTTATTTCCCTCAGAAGTTTCCCTCTAAGAGACTGCTGCGGCAGAGAAAGGCCGCCGTTGTTCTGTGGGAGGTGCTAGAGAGAGTGCAGTAAATAGCTTTGTGAATGGGACCTTTTATGAGGCTAGAACCACAGACCCTTTTCTCCTCAGAGCCCTAAGGAGAGGGGCAAAAAACCACTAGGGTTTCCATGTCTTCACAGGAACAGGGTCTGAGGTTTAGGGATATTCACGTTATCCATCATATAAGAAGATTGGTCCATTTAACAAATCCTCATTGGTGTGTTGCCTTTAAGGGCACTGGATTCCTTGGGAATAAGTTGTATTCCCTGCCCTCAAGGAGAGTGTGGTTTGTGAGGGGAGGGAAAATAGCAGGAGTTGTATGATCACACCCCAAATTCTCTTCTATGAAGCATGTGAGACCAATGTTAAAGAAGGTTTCCTGGAGGAGAGGACCTAGTGGTTGAGGCCTAAAAATGATAGCCAGGCTTGAGAGGGAAAGTCCAGGCAGAGGAAACAGCACATCCAGAAGAATGAAGACAAGAAAGGACATGGTGTGTGTGTGTGTGTGGGGGGGGGAGATGGGAGGCATTTAAAGTAGCTTTGATCAGATGGCAAGATCATAGAACAATTAACTAAATGAAACTGAAGAACAGGTAGGAGCTGGGGCCATAGGCATGTAATCGCCCATGTCAGGGTTTGGACTTTATCCTGAGGGCAGTGGAGGACCATTGGAAGACTTTAAGTAGGAGGTGACATGATCAGATGCGCCTTTAAGAAAACAAGATCTCCCTGGCTTCCCTGGCTGTAGTGTGGATGGTTAGCTTGAAAGAATGACAGAATAGAGAGAGGGAAATTGCATTAGGAGACCATCATAGTCATCTGGGCAGGAGGTGAGGTTGACCTCAACTAGGGAAGTGACATTGTAGATGGTGAAAAATGAAGGATTAGAGATTGAGTAGTTGGTTATGTTATGTGAGGAGAGGTAGGTCGTGAGGAGAATGTGGGTCAAGGATGACATCCTTATTCTTGGCCTGGGCTACTAGTGGCACTACTAATGAAAAAGGGAACGCTAAAGGAAGAGTAAAGGGGGTAGGTCAGCATGCCTTTGGACATGTTGAGTTTGAAGTACCTGTGGGAGACCAAAGGAAGATGTTCAGCAGGCAGCTGCATACGTAGATCTGGAGGTAGGAGATTGTTCTGGTATAGAGAATCACATTTGTGGGCTATCACCATCTAGACAGAGTAGTGGAAGCATGGCACTGTCCAGGGAAAGTGTGGATAGTGAGAAGAGGGCCTTGGACAGAACCCCGAGGGGCACTAATTTGAAGGTGAGGCAAAAGGGGGTGGAGGGATGGCAGGAGGAGCCAGGGCAGTGTGGAACCTCAGAAATGAAAAGAGGGAAGGTCAGCAATGTCATGCTCCCAAGTTGGGAAGGATGGGAAGGAGAGAGAAATGTCTGGACTTGAGGAGGATTGAATGGCCTCCAGGTGAAAGGGTGAAGAGGGGCAGGAGCCAGTTTGCAGTGGGTTGAAAAGGGGAAATGGTGATAACAGTCTAGTCAGTTCTTTTATGGAGTTTGGTCAGAAAGAAGAGAAAAAATGTAGCTCCTGGTCCCTGTCAGTAAGACTTTTAGTTTAATTTTTCAAGGTAGGGCTAAGTTGCCTTAAATCAAAGGTTGCAATCTTTAGTACACATTAGAATTAGCTGGAGAGCTTGTTAAAATACAAATTGCTGTTCCCCAGCCCAAAATTTCTCACTAAATTTGGATTGGGGCTGGGGCCCGAGAATTTGCATTTTTAACAGTGTCCAGGTGATCCATACTTGGAGAGCCACTGTCTTACCACATCTGTGCTCTTCATTAGCTTTTCTTACCTTCTTATAACAGAACTTTTTCTTTGTTGTGGATTTCTTCAATGGATTGTGAACACCTTGGGGGCAAAGGCTGGTCACTCTGTAACCTTGACACCTAACCTAGTGCCTACCATACAGTAGACATTCCACGAATACTGGTTAAATAAGTTGAATTGAAACAGGTAAGCTAAACTAAAGTGAATTTCTGGGCCCTACATCTGTGAAACCTTGTTTAGCCCTTTCAATCATTGGCTTAGGTGCAAATAAATCCTATCTACTAGAGATCTTCAGGGATAGGTGGGTTTATAGAATTTTTTATAATTTCAAAGTAAACTAACAACCCCCCCCCCAAAAAAAAGGTTAGAACAAATCTTATAGAAATGTCAAATTTTATAGCAAATGTCAAAATCAAATGTACATAATTTTAGTAATTCAGTTTTGGATTAAGTGAGAGAATAAATTTCCTAATATGGTTCCTTCCCCAAACTGTTCCTAGGTTCTGAATTTTCCATGTAATTGATTCCTTTTAGAATATTAATATGATTTTTAAAACGTGGTTCCTGTATCAAAGAGCTTACATCTCTAGAACATATGTCTGTAGAGTGGTCATTCTGTCCTTGCAGCAGCGCACACTCCCAATAGCTTCTCTGCTCCAGGGATAGGAATAGGGATCCCATGCTGTTCTGGAGTCGCTATTCTTAGGGCCCTTGTCACTCCCCTTGAAATGGGGTTCAGGGACCACACTACCAAGGTTCCCAAAAGTGTTCTGACCTTAGTCTCACCCTCTTCTCCTGCTTTTCTTTTTACCCTGTGAATCAGGGGGTTGCTTCTCAGAATTTCTAGAAAACTCCCTAGATTCTCCAGACCAGTGGCTCCAGGAATCTGAGGCATTGGTGTGGGTCAGTGGATGATGGTAGGTGCAGAACAAGGCCTGTGTTAGAGCGTTTCAGGCCTTAGGATCATTTAATGAAGTCATGGGAACCCCAGAAGAAATCCTGGTTCTCTTAGCCGTGCCTAGCCTAAGGCTAATAGCTCAGCTTCTGCTTTAGCTCAGGCCTTTCACTAATCCTGAACTTGAAGCCTGGCAGTATGAGAAAGTAGTAGGCAAGGCATAGGGGAGAGACCACTCCCTTATTAAGATCCTACTTCCCATTTGTTAGTGTGGGATATGGGAAATTTTTATTCATTCAACATATTAATTAAATACATACTAAATGTTAGGCAGTGTTCTAGGCACCGGGGATAGTTAGAATTTACATCTATTTAAGGAAGACAGACAGCTATATAACAACTACTTCTCATTATTATTATTGTTATTAATAATGAGTTATGATCTAAAGCATAAAAGAATTTAGAATCTGTTTATAACTGCTGTGAGAGAAGCTAGAGGGGATATGTGACAGGATTAAAGGAAAGATGAGTCAAGGGGAGGTCAGGTTTTTTTTCTTTAGAATAATGATTTTATTGTTTCTATAAAAACAAGACATTCTTGTTATAAAGTATAGTGATAAAGAAAAATGTGAGGAGGAAAGCCATGTGCTGTCAGCAGTGCTGTCACCCCAACTGGTGTCATGAACGTTGCTGTGCAGGACTCCAAATATGTCTCCTGTTGACACAGACACTTTCCAAGAATGTGAACCTTGTCACACATGCAGTGGCTGTTCTGACTTTCTGATCCTGTTTTTCGGAAGTGCAAACCCATCCTCTCTGTAGTTTGCCAGCAAAGCAAGTGCCAAAGATTTCAGAAAAACATGGATTTACACTCAGCCCTGAAAAACGCCACCCACGATTGTGTTTTTGTGGATTCTTAGAGCAAACCCCACAGCAGTCCGAGAGCAGGAGCCCTGGGGCAGAACTCAACTCTTGGGCACAGACATGTGTTGAGCCACTCACCATCCAGCTGTTCAGGGACCCTCCCCAACCATGGCTGGAGTTCTTCAGTCTGGAGAGCTGTGGTCAGCAGAGGAACGACCCAAAGAAGTCCATGTCCTTGTCCCCTGAACCTGTGAATCTGATTTTGAGATGAGAGGTGGTCCTGGATGATCCAGGGGGACAGTGACATCATAGGAATCCTTATAAGAGGAAGGCAGGAGGGCCTCAGTCAGAAGATGAGGTCAGGGGGGCGGAAGGATGCTATGTTACTGTCTCTGATGATGGAGGACAAAGCCACAGGCCAAGGCACACAGGCACCTCCAGAAGCTGGAAAAGATGGGAAACAGGTGCGAGAAGTCAGCTGGTCTTCAGGTTGTCTCAGGGGTGGTTCTGTAATTTAGTTGTAATTTTGATGTGGTCGTGGGAGGAGACAAGCATAGTGTTTATTTGTTCCATCATCTTGATCAGAAGTCCCCAGTGGTTTTTCATATTTTCACAGAATTGTGCAATCATCACCACTATCTAATTCCAGAAAATTTTCATCACACCATAAAGAAACCTTGTACCCATTAGCAGTCATTCCCATTGCGCCTCCCCCAGTCCCAAGCCACCACTAATCTACTTTCTGTCTCTATGGATTTGCCTATTCTGGACATTTTATGTAGGTGGAATCATACAGTATGTGGCCCTATGTGACTGGCTTCTTTCACTTAGCATATTTTCAAGGTTCATTCATGTATATGTGTACAAGTATATGTTTGCAGTCTCTTGGGTACATACCTAGTAGTGGAATTGCTAGATCATAGCATAGTTCTGTGTTTAGCATTTAGAGGAACTGCCAGACTTTTTCAAAGTGACTGCACCATTTTACAGACCCACCAAAAATTTGTGAGGTTTTCTATTTCTCTACATCCTCTCCAACTCTTAATTATCTGTCTTTTTAATTATAGCTAATAAAAAAGGTACACTGTAAAGTAGTATCTCATTGTTTTGATTTGCATTTCCTTAATGACTAATGATGTTGAACATCTTTTCATGTGCTATGGATCATTGTATATCTTCTTTAGAGAAATGTCATATATTAAACCAACTTTGCATTCCTGGGATAAGTCCCACTTTGTCATGGTATATAATCCTTTTTACATAGTAATGGTTTGGTTTGCTTGTATTTTTATGAGAATTTTTATGCATATAGTTTTATTTAATTTTTATAACAACCCTATGAGATTAGGGTACTCATGGAGAAACTGAGGCATAAATTAAGCAGTTTACCTGTGACTACAGAGTGTCAAAACTGGAATAGGAATGCAATACTTTTTTTTTTTAATTAGGCTAATTTTCTTTCCGGTGCTTCACTTTGCCTCTCTTTTAGCATAGATAACCGACAGTTGATTTCACTTATTTGGCTCTTTATCTTCCCCGCCCCCCTTGTTTTTTAATTCTTTCCCAAAGATGTTTTTGTTTTATTTATTTTAGAGAGAGAGAGAGGAAGGGGGGTGGAGAGAGAGAGAAACATTGATGTGAGAGAGAAACATTGATGTGAGAGAGAAACATTGATCTGTTGCCTCTCTGCACCCCAACCGGGGTTGAACCTGCGACCTTTCGATGTATGGGATGACACTCTAACCAACTGAGTCACACTGGCCTAGGCTGGGCTGTTTTTCCTTCTTTGAAACCTTATTATTGCTTAGATTGAAAACTCCCAGAAGGTGGTCTCTCTAATGCTCTAATCAGATGGCCACACAATTAGGACTTAATATTGGATACATTTTGGATGATAATGAAATATATGTCCTTGATGGTTATTCATTTGATTTTAAATGTGTCCATGTCATTGTCTCTCTCTTTTTTTTTTTTTTCCACTCAGGAGCATTACAGAACAAAGACATATGTGATTCTTTTTTCTTTTTTTTAAAGTACTCAGCGTTTGCTGTGCCCAAGTAAATACTTAATAAAGGCTTTAGAATTGGAAGGATGCATCTCTATAGTGCCCTCTTTAAAGTGTGTAAGGAGAGTGTATACTGCTGGCTAAATGTCCATGTGGCCTGAAATCTCAGTATCTTTCTCTTGAACAGCTCTCTTCTACCTGAACTGTATACCCATCACACCTGTCTCTCCCTCCTTCCTACATAACAGCTGCATCATCTGAGATTGCAATTGCTGAGAATTTACAGACAGAATCTCAGCATTAAATCTTTTGCTTTTTCCACCTTTTCTGATGTGTGCATAGGCAAGCTATAACACATTTTACATGGAGGTATAAGCATTTAGAGGACCAGAAAAACTCTTTGGGGCAGCTCAGAAGAGTTAGTGGGAAGCACATGGGCAGACGTTTAACTGTAAGTATGTAACATTGGTAGACATGTATGAATGCTTTAGAATTCTCAATGTCTACATGTAACTCAGTTGCTTTATTGATGTCAGTATTGTAATTTACCCTTGCCATCTGTGAACTCCTTGGCTCCTGATCTAGTATAAAATAGGAAAAAAATGACTGTTCATTTTAATGTTAGTCAAAGCCCAAGAATGTCTTCTGCAAAACAAAACCATGTATTAAATTGCAAAAGCAAATGAAAATGCTTTTTGGATTTTCTGGTTTTGCTGATTATTTATGCTGTCTCTTCATTAATGTGGGTATTTGGGACTTGCCGTGCATTCATTGATTAAACTATCATTTGTATGTACAAAAAGATAGAATATAAGAGTGTGTGTAAATATTGTGGCTTTCCCCTGTTTTAAATCCAAAGGCCATTGCCTCGTTTTATGATCTGGCAACACTGTGACCTGCATAATAAACAGAATGTCTTAGGACAGACTTGTATTACCAGTAAAAAGAGTCTGTGCCTATATCTCTGTAATTAAGAAGGGCAATGTTTAGTTTCTAGTGTGGGCCTAGAATACTTTTTTTCCCCTTAAGGCTGTTTTGTTTTTTTAAATAGTTTTATGGAGGTATATTTGATGTACAATCAATGTGTACATTTAAAGTATATAACTTGATTTACTTTTTCACATGTATACATCTGTGACGCTATCACCACCGAGATAAGCAACATACCGATAATCCCCAAAAGTTTTCTTGTGTGGTTTTGTAATCTCTGTCTTCTCTTCTCCCCCATCCCCAGGGAAATCTCCTTGGGATTTCTTTTTTATCACTATAGATTAGTTCACATTTTCTATAATTCTTCATAAATGGAATGTCCTCTTTTCTTGTCTGAATTCTTTCACACAATTTGGGATTAATCTCTGTTGTATGTATAAATAGTGTGTTCCTTTTATTGCTGAATAGCATTATATTTTCTGGATAATTTGTGTATCCATTCTCCTGTTGATGGACATTTGGGCTACTACAAATAAAGCTGCTATGAGCATTCATGTACAAGTCTTTGTGTGGATATGTTTTCATTTTTCTTGTGTAAATCCGATGATAGAAATAGCTGAGTCATATGGTAGGTGTATGTTTAACATCATAAATTGCCAAATTATTTTCCAAAGTGGTTTTGTAATTTTACATTCCCACTAGCAGTGTATGAGAATTCCCGTTGCTCTACATCTTGTCTGTCTTTTTAATTTTAACCTTGTTAGTAAGTGTGCACAGTAATGTCTTATTGTGGTTCTAATTTGCATATCCCTGATGACTAATGATGCTGAACATTTTTTATGTGCCTATTTGCCATGTATATGTTTTCTTTGATGAGGTGTTTGTTCAGGTCTTTTGTTTATTTTTTAATTGGGCATAATTGCCTAGTATTAACTCAGTTATTAAATTGTAAGGGTTCTTTGTGTATTCTACATACAGTTTTGTTGTCAGATATGTTTTTGCAACTATTTTCTTCGGTCTGTGACTTGCTTTTTCATTTTCGTAACAATGTCTTTTAAAACTTGTTTTAAATTTGCATACAGTGTCTTTTGAAGAGCAGAGGTTCTAAGTTTTGATGAAATCTAATATATTGCTTTTTCCTTTTATAGTTTGTACTCTTTATATTTAATAAATAAATCCTTGCCAAATTTAAAGTCAGTAAGATTTTCTCCTAGAAGTTTTATTGCTCTAGCTTTTCCATTTAGATCTATGATTTATTTCTAGTTACTTTTTATATAGGGTGTGAGATAAAGTTTAAGATTATTTATTTATTTAGGCATATGGATGTCCAGTTGTCCTAGCACTATTTGTTAAAAAGAATATTTTTTTTCCTGATTGAATTGCATTGGCACTGTTGCTGAAAATTGATCATATATATGTGGTATGGACTCTACTCTGTTCCATTGATCTATATCAGTAACCCACTGGTTTAGTTATTATAACTTTATAGTAAGTCTTGAACTCAGATAATACAAGTTTTTCAACATTGTTCTTCTGTTTTCAAAACTGCTTTTAGTTATTCTAGGGCTTTTTCATTTTCATAAAGATTTTAAAATCAGTTTGCCTGTTTGGACAAAAATGGCTTCTGGGATTGTGGTTGAGATTGTGTTGACTCCATAGATCAGTTTGGAAAAAATTGTCATTTTAACAATATTTCATCTTCCAGTTTATGAACATGGTATAGTGCTCCTTCTATTTCAGTCTTTAATTTCTCTCAGCAATGTTTTGTATGTTTTAGTATTCTGGTCTTTTATATCTTTTGTCAAATTTACCCCTAAATATTTTATTTTTTGATAATATTTTAAGTACCAATTTTCAATTATTTTTTTGTTTACATATAAATACAATTGATTTTTGTTATATTGGCCTTATATCCTGTAACCTTGCTAAACTAACTCATTAATTCTTGTAGCTTTTTTGTTAATTCCCTAAGATTTTGGAATTAGCTTGCCTGACAAATAATGACGGTTTTACCTCTTCATTTCTAATCTGTATATATTTTTAATTTTGGAGAAAATCTGGGTTTTAGAACTTTTTTCCTAGACCTCCTAGACCTGTGAAGCAGATTTTGGATTTCCTCATTAGGAATTCTTGAAAAATAAAAAGGAGATTATTAAATTCTGTATCCATTCCTTTATTCATTCAATGAATATTTAGTGTATGCTGTATGTCAGACACTATCTAGTGACTAAAGGAAGAGACAGACATAGAAACAAGTAGTTACAACTTAACAAGTAAGTATAGTAAGAGCCATAGTTATGCTTTGGGGATTTAGAGGCAGGACTGTTCAGAATCACGGGGGAAGAGACTCTGCAAGCCCTGCAGCCCTGGATGGGAGAGACTGACTCACTGTTGATAGGAAAAGGTTTAAACAGCTCTGCCCTGATAAATTCTGCATCCTACCCATCCAGACTGTCTGTATTTACTTGATTACTATTGAAAGCCTGAAAGAAATACATACATCTTTATAGATGTTTCTTTCCTTCCTTCCTTTTCCTTTTCCTTTTCCTTTTCATCTTAGATGGTATGGCCCGGCCTTTGCATCTAGCCTTAAACCTCACTTACCTAAGGCCAGGGACAATGCAAGCAAGGCTATTTGACCTGGTGTTACTGTTGGTACTAAAATTTATGCTGCTATACTCATAAGAGTCCTATGAGTTGGGTACTGTTGCCCTATTTCTACAGTGTTTTGTTTTGCTTTTTTAAAAAACATTTTAGCTTGTATTCTCTTTTTCCCCCTCATAGCAACCTTTGAGGTCTTTACGTTTCTCCAGCCATATACATTTTTAAAAAAATATTTCTTTATTGATTTAAGAGAGGAAGGGAGAGAGAGAGAGATAGAAACATCAATGATAAAGAGAATCATTGATCGGCTGTCTTCTGCACGGCCCCTACTGGGGATCGAGCCCGCAACCCAGGCATGTGCCTTTGGCCAGAATTGAACCT
Organism: Plecotus auritus; assembly: GCF_963455305.1. Classification (NCBI taxonomy): domain Eukaryota; kingdom Metazoa; phylum Chordata; class Mammalia; order Chiroptera; family Vespertilionidae; genus Plecotus; species Plecotus auritus. The sequence goes on from NC_137778.1 coordinate 28,190,843, forward strand.
GGGCCCTTCAGTCCGCAGGCCAACGCTCTAGCCACTGAGCCAAACCAGTGAGGGCCGGCTATATACATTTTGAAAATTTTCAATTGATTTTAGAAAGAGAGAAAAAAACATGGATTTGTTGTTCTACATATTTATGCATTCTCTAGAGGCCTGGTGCATGAATTTGTGCACCAGTGGTATCCCTTGGCCTGGACTGTGGGACTGTGGGCCGAAACTGGCTCTCCAACATCCCCCACGGGGTCCCAGATTGTGAGAGGGCACAGGCCAGGTAAAGGGACCCCACCGGTGCACTACTGGGGCTGGAGAGGGACGTGGGAGGGCTCCAGGGCATGTCCGGCCTGTCTTGCTCAATCCTGATTGGCCGGACCCCAGCAGCAAGCTAACCTACTGGTCGGAGCATCTGCCCCCTGGTGGTCAGTGCATGTCACAGCGACTGGTCGACCGGTCTACTGTCTGCCCCTGGTGGTCAGTGCGCGTCATAGGGAGTGGCCTTACCATATCATTAGCATATTATGCTTTGATTGGTTGAACGGACGACTGGACAACCAGACACTTAGCATATTAGGCTTTTATTATATAGAATTGGTGGACTCTTGTATGTGCCCTGACCAGGGATTGATCACGCAATCTTGGCATATCCAGACACTGCTCTAACCAACTGAGCTACTCGGCCAGGGGCCTGCCATATACATTCTGAGGGGGAAACATTCTTTTGACTTTGTAGCCCCAGGATATTTACCAGAGTCTGGCAAGTGGGAGGTGTAAAATAGACAATGTGTATGTTGGTATAATTTCTCTTTAGCCCTAGTTGTCAGGCTTTGGTTTCCTCCAGATAATATAATTAGATAATAATATCTAATTTTACAGGTAAGGAAATTTTTCCAGGCCACCAGAGAGTAAATAATTTTTGTAGTGAAATCAATATTTTTCCCCCCCGAATTCAGTATTTTATTGGTTTGTAAAATTGTATAATTTCGGAAAGACTAATCTAGACCAGCACTCTTCATTTTAGAGGAATCTTGCTATCATAGAGGAAGATAGTTTAAAACAGTAATGTTAGGCCCTAACCGGTTTGGCTCAGTGGATAGAGTGTTGGCCTGTGGACTGAAAGGTCCCAGGTTCGATTCTGGTCAAAGGCATGTAACTTGGTTGCAGGCACAACCCCGGTGGGAGGTGTGCAGGAGGCAGCTGAATCGGTGTCTCTCTCATCGATGTTTCTAACTCTCTATCCCTCTCCCTACCTCTGTAACAAATCAATAAAATATATTTTTTAAAAAAGTTTTAAAACAGTAATGTTAGAAGTAACTGTTTTATTGCTTACTATGTACCAGGCCTGTAATAGGTGCTGTGGATGCATGACTTCATACAATTTTCATAAGCACCAGGGGTGTCTTATTTTTGAGTGGCTGGGTCATGGTTTCTGATAAACTTATTTACTACTTACCCAGCTCTTAAGAACCTAATCAGAAGTCTTCCTTCGTTGTTTTTCATTAGTGATTGAAAACTTAAGAGTTATCCACACTCTATTTGTTTCTAAAACCATGACTCACTCTTGCCATCACCTTATTTTGAAAAGATTCTCTCCCCTTTCTGAACTGAGAATTCCAGAAGGCAGAGACCAGTATAGCAGAGCAACATGGTAGGAACTGAGTATATGTTCTTGACCTAGTGAATGAAGTGTATCCAGCTCATCATGGGAAACATGCCTATCAGGCCAGCACGCTAAGTAGTATGGTAGTCAGTTTTCCATTTCAGTGTTTCTTTCTCCTTCAGTGGTAAGAACTGACCTGCCCATAACTGTGTTGCATGTGTTAAGGCTCTCAGTGATCTAATGACTATTAACAGACACGCCCTATACATTACTGAGTGCCTAGAATGCAGGTTTGGCATTATGCCTTAATTCTGCAAGAATGAATAAGATAATCGCTGCCTCAGGTAGCTCATAGATGATTAAATAGATTACTACAGTGCACAAAGAATGCAGTAATGGGGGTGGAGATTTTCACTGTGAGTTCGTGGCATAAGGTAAAGATAGCTCACCCAGGCAGGGGAAGGGAGTGGGTGGCACTGTTTTAAGCACTTTGCGCATAGTAACTCTTTTAATCATACAACCCTGAGAGTTAGTACTGTTGGTGTCCCCATTTTACACTGAAGATAATGAGAAGGCTAAGGTCACACAGCTGGTAAGTTGTGGAACTAGAATTCAAATGCAGGCAGTGTGGCTCTAGTGTCTGCTCTTAACCACTGTACCATGCAGTCTCTTGCAAGTCTTGAAGTAAAGGGGGGAAAATGAGAAATATAAACATTTGTATCAAATTGGCAGGTTTATTGTTTAACTGGCTATTTGGTCAGAGAGAAGGAAGAGTCAAGATTGGTTGCTAGAGGAAAGGTGTGGGGTTTACAGAGATAAGGTTTTCAGTGCATTCAATTTGAGTATCTACAGGTTGAGGCGCCACCTTCCCCAAGTTACAAAGAGGAGTCAGAAACTTGAGAGATATTAAGCGCTGAAAACAAGATTCGGGAGGAGTCAGTGTTAAAAGAGTTGGCTGAAAACACCAGAATAAATATTGTCCCCTACGAAGGGAGTGTAGGGTAAGAGCAGCAGGCCTGAAAGATCAACATTGTCAGATGTGGAGAGAGGTCTCGTTAAATGAAATCTGGAAAAGAAAATCCTTCTCATTTGCAGAATTCTCAGTCTTCTCTGTCAGCCACAATTCCGGGGTCTCTGGAATGGCCTCAAGAAATTGCCTTGACAACTTTCAGTTCTGGCCTCTGAAAAGCTCTATAGGACAGCAGTCACCAACTGGTGGTCCGCGAGGTTTGAAAGGTTGGCGACCACTGCTATAGGATGTTAAAGTCCACTCCCTATTAGGGTGTCAACCCCTCCCTGTCCTCTGCACTGTCCAACATTATAGGGTACTCCGACCCACTGAAGTCCTTCAACATTATGGTCATGGGGGTTGGGAACAGCCCTGGGAGCAATAAGGGACAGTATTCTGTTTCGTAATTGTGTGTCCAGGGCAGTCATTGGAGCTAACCTGAGCGAATCAACCCCCCAAGTAATGGACAGTAACTGCAAGAAAGAAGGAAAGTACTGCAAAAGTACCCCTGTGCTGGAGTATGAAATAAAGGGAACATCAGTTTTATATTTCAGGAAAGAAGAGCAGCATATTTAGTAAAGAAGGCAAGGCCTGGCATTCCTTCCCGTTAGCCCAGATTAGGAGGAGCTGTGACAGGTAAATATCCTGCAGGACCCCTCCAGGATCTTGGAGATAAGAGAGAGAATCCTAGATTCCTTTGGATTTCTAGGTGTCACCTCTTGCCTCCCATCTCCAGCAAAGATTGTTCCCTGTCTGGAGAGACTGAGGTTGCTGTTTCTCGTTATACCAGATCCCTTTCATTTTCACATTTGGGGGTCTCACCTGGGAACTCCCTCATGATGTCATCTTTGTGGGAAGTAGAGAATGTAACGGAGGGAGGGAAATCAAGAATGCTTCTCTTTCCGTCAGAGTTATTTCCATCTCTTGCTGCCATTCAGTGTGTTATATCCATGAGATGGTTTCTTTCCTCCCTCACCCCACCCTTCTTTAGTTTCCTGGAAATGGAGTAGGATCTGGAAGAGAGAAAGGATGGAAATTCCCATTGCATCTCTCTCTGCAGTGGTTGAGATGAGGTTTGGGTAGGGGGGAGGGTGGGAGCGGTAGAGAGATGGAGTCAGCCCTGAAGGGAGAGGCCAAGAGACTGCTGAGCCAATGGTATGGGCCTAATTACTCCTCTGCCTTGAACTTGACTGTAATTGTGGTTTCTGGGAGCCAGCACATCCTGGAAATCTGCTGGGACAGCGGAGATTTGGGATGGAGTTGAATTTTCCGCTTGGACCAGCTTGCCCAGCACCCATTTTTGGTTGGAAGATAAGGTGAATTCTTAAAGCTCAAAAGGGACAATTAAGATAGCCAGGACTATCAGGCCTTCCTTTGGAACTGGATGAGAGGTTGTATACTCTGAAATCCTGGACACTTTAGAAAAGTTCAGAGAGGCAACAGATAGCAGGATCTGGGAAAGAGTTATATATGCTAGAAGTTAGAAGATCAGTTCTAACCTTGAGAAAGGGCCTTAATGTTCCTACACCTTAGTTTTCCCATCTGTCATTTGATTTGAACATCTGTCTTTTTTTACAGGGATATTCCTAAATAATAGATGGGGAAATGCTAGACTAATATAGGGAGCAACTTAAGTCCCCTTTTTCCCATGGTGGTAATAATAAAAGAGCTAATATACATCACATTTATTGTGTACCCTGTGCTTAATATTATAACAATCTAGTGAAGTAGTTCCCTACTTCAGTTACAGACAAGGAAATCTGAGGTGGAGAGATTACATATCTTGCCTAAGATCACAAAGCCAGTGTCAGCATCAGGATTACCAACCCAGTGATTTGATTCCAAAACCTGTGCATTTGGCCATCAGACATAAATGGTAATCTGCACTGTGTGTTACACTTGTTCCAGGAAACACCCAGAGCCAGACTGGCTTAGTGAGGTTTGGCTGTTGGACTTGGAGTCACCAACCCTGGGACCTCAGGCAAGTCCTTTGTCTTCTCTGAACTGCAGTTTCCTCATCTATAAAACGTGTATGTTCAGAGTTGTTCTGAGGATCAGATGAGATGCTGCCCAGCACAATACCTACCACTCAGCAGATGCTTAATACATGTTAGCAGAATCTGAAATTATATAAGGAGAAATAGCAGCCAACCTATGCCACCTTGAATTTGTGATCTGATATTTCAGAACACTGACATGCAGTAAGAGTTGATCTATATAGCAAAGTAAAATGAATGGTGAGAGCCGAAACCGGTTTGGTTCAGTGGATAGAGCGTCGGCCTGCGGACTGAAGGGTCCCGGGTTCGATTCCGGTCAAGGGCATGTACCTTGGTTGCGGGCACATCCCCAGTGGGGGGCGTGCAGGAGGCAGCTGATCGATGTTTCTCTCTCATCGATGTTTCTGGCTCTCTGTCCCTCTCCCTTCCTCTCTGTAAAATATCAATAAAATATATTTAAGAAAAAAAAAATGAATGGTGAGGACTCTAGACAGGGAGCAAACGCATTAGCAGAGAAAGGGCTCTGCAGTTAAACTGCTTGGGTTCAAACACCAGCTTCATCTCACTCACTGGATGCATGAATTAAGCAAGTTCCTCAGCCTTTCTGTAGCTCATCTGTAAAATTATGACATTATTAGTATCATCCCATGGGTCTGTTGTGAGGATTAAGTAAAATAAATACGAATGGCTATAATAATAATGAGTTCTTACTGAGAACCAGATCCTGGTGTAAGCATGTTATTTTTATGTTTTTAATAATTTGGTCTGAATAATCCCATGAAATGGGTACTGTTATATCCCTGTTTTAAGAGTGAGATGCAGAAAAGTTCAGTATCTTATGTAAGATCACAGACCTGATAAATGTCAGAGCCAGAATTTCTATCTAGGCAAGGAGCTCAGAAACCCATACGCCTAACCATGCTATCTTATCTCAGTAAGTGCTTAAAAACATGCTAGCTCTTATCCTCATCATTGGTGTCCATCTATCAGTCAGTCACAGTGTTTCCTGAGAGTACCAGTATGTGCTTAGACCATGCTAGTCATTGTGGTCTCTGTCAACAAAGCATGTGGCCGGCTTTCTGCTCTTAAGTTTATTATTTATTTAGAGAGAGACAAGATCAATGTGGATGACATAATTTGAAAACAAGTGCTAAGGAATACAGTGTGGATTCAAAATGCAGTAGAAATGAATTTAGTTACTAAAAAGATCATTGGAGAAGGTGGACTAGTTCAGAAAACTTCCTAGAGAAGATAGTGCATACTTGAGTTCAGCCCTAGAAACTGGGCCCAAGGGCAAGAGTGCTTTAGAGTGCTCGAGTTGGGTTAGAATTTTAAGATTGTCATTCATCAGTCAACAAGTTTTTAATGCGTATGTACTCTGTGCCTGGCCCAGTGGAGAGGAAGATCAGTGTTGATTGCTCAGTTGCCATTGTTTTTCTCTTGGTCAATCCAGGTGTGTTTCCTAAAGATTATGTCTTGCAATCCGGTAATACCTAATTGAAATACTTTCATTGCTCTGCCCTAGGTGGCCCCTTGTTGATATAATAAAACCCCAAATAATATGATAATGTGGTTTGTGCCTGGATATAATCAGGGCGCATTTTCCAAGTCCCTGGAAAGGAACTTCAGGGACCATTTGGTTCATCCATTCCTGTCTGCATCACTTTGCCGCACACCTGACCCCATCACTCTGCTCCACACGCACTCATGTGCGCGTGCACGCGCACATACCCCATCATACTTTTTATTTATGAGGAAACTAAGGCCTAGAACTAATCCAGACCTTCAAACCGTGGGACACGTTATTCAGACTACTCTGTGCTGCCAGATAATAAACAATAAGCTCTGAGCCAGTGCAAGTGCTCTGAAGTGTAACTGCATAGAACAGTGGTCGGCAACCTCATTAGTCAACAGAGCCAAATATCAACAGTTCAACGATTGAAATTTCTTTTGAGAGCCAGATTTTTTAAACTTAAACTTCTAAAGCCACTTCTTCAAAATAGGCTCGCCCCGGCCGTGGTAGTTTGTGGAAGAGCCACACTCAAGGGGCCAAAGAGCCGCATGTGGCTCGCGAGCCACAGTTTGCCGACCACTGGCATAGAACAAATGCTTATTATTTCTATTCACCTGTAACCGGGGTGGGTGGGGTGGGTGGGTGGGTATAAGCCTATCTCCCAGCACCAGTAATTTTTGTCTTAATACTGCTTTCGCTGTTGTGCAGCCCTCTCAATGTGAAAGATTTAATTTACTAGGAGAAGTAGAGAGACAGCAGCACTTGCTGGAAGTGGCCAGGGCCACTGCTCTGAAAACTCTTGTCTTCCCACAGAATGTTCTGGCACTTCCCCCAGTGGAGAAGGCTGCAGCTGGTTTACTCTCTTTATTTGTATAAGCTCGATTGGCAGGCCCCCGAAGTGTCCAGATAGGCAGAGCCAGTGGAGCATTCTTTTGGTTTGTGGCCACTCTACCTCCTGTCGGGGAAATGTTTGTGGGTTTGTTGCTTGGAGTTGTCTTAGGCGAGTTTATGTTTTAACAGCTTTGGCTGTCCAGCAGTCTTAGTCCCATCAGTCAACATGAAGGATGGAGGGAGGGTCGCATGGTGATGAAACCGTAGTGACAGCTACAGGGGTCTCTGGCTGTTAGGGAAGTCAACTCAGATTTTCTCTGGCTGGCCTTCTGTCAGCTTCCTAACCCCAACTGTGTCTGTCAAGTATACTTTGTAGAGCTCAGATTATTGGGGGAGTTCAGGGCGGGTGCTAGACTAGGGGCTGGAGATGTGGGTGCTGAAGAAACACAAAATAGAAGACATAAGTCCCTCCTTCAGAACAGGTATTTTATTAGAACACAGATAGAATACTTGATGTGCTTATAGCCCAAGTCAAATGCTTGAGGGGTAGAAGGATGCAAAGAATATGTTGATTACTCCTAAGTCATCATTAGAGGGTTAATTGAGGAAAACTTCCTGAAGGATGGGAGTTTCCAGGCAATTTTTACAAGGATGGAACAAGGAATTTGTAGGGAGCCTTTTGCAAGCTGGGAAAGAACCTCCTCCACCCGCCCATCTTTCCTCTCTCTGTTTCTGGTAAAGCTTCCTGAAGTTACTAGCTAAGAATGGCGAGGGTAGGGACACTCAGCCTGTGACACTCTAGGTCTCACAACCCCCATTACAGATGTTGTGACTAGATTTGCATCTCTGAGCTGGAGAAAGGGTGCTGCCTGCCTGAGGTAGGAAAGGGATTACAGAGAAGAGCAGCCATTCTACCATCTGCTCAGGTTACTACCACGAGGTATTGGCTTTATGGTTTAACCTCAGCAGTTTTAAAACTAACTTTCCTCTGCCACCAAGTAATTTCCTGTCAATTTTGGTATGAAGTTGAGGGAGGCAACTAATTTAAAATCTACCTTAAATTAGAAGGGTGAATCTTCTGAGCCAAATGAAGACTTCTTAGATTGGCCATTAACTCTGGGTTAATTATTTTATAGATTATTCTTTATTTGTGCCAATAATAATAAAAAATGGACTCAAATAACAATTCTGTTTATGCAAAGTATAAAGCAAGGTATGCCTTGCTGGGATACAGACAGGAATCTAGCATGCATCAGCTCTTCAGTAGCTCACTAGTCCAGCAAGCAAGGGAGAAAAGTCAGCACCCATGTGGGAAGTGCTTTGGCAGAAATATGTACCAGGTGCTATGGGAAACAGAGAAGTTATTGGAGGAGCTACTCAGGGAGGCTTCTAGTTTCCTCTGACTGGTCTGAGGGCTGGAGTCCTTGCCATGGGAAAGAAGGAAAACTGTGGCACAGCTGTGACCCAAGGAAGCCAGACCAGCACTGTCCAGTAGAAACAGAATGCAAGCGACATTGAAAATTTTCTAGGAGCCACATTAAAAATAAAGAGCAACAGCCCTGGCCAGGTAGGTCAGTGGTTGGAGCGTTGTCCCCACACACCTAGGTTTCGGGTTTGATCCCTGGTAGGGGTGCAGACGGGAGGCAACCGATGGTTGTTTCTCAGTGGCAACCCCCACAGCTGAGATATTTCTCTGGACCTTCAGCTGCTGTCTTTGGGAGCTCGGCCAGCTCTTTGGTGCCTCCTCCCTTCCCACCAGTCTCTATGCGGTCTCCACTTTCCATCCTTGGTTATCAGGGTTCTCTCCAGCTAGTCTTCAGTTGATTATCAACACACATTATCTGTTTAGTGGATGTTTCACTGCTGAGTGTACAGAATTGAATTCTAGAAATCTGGGAAATTGGAGGCTTTAGGAGCTTATTAACCTGTTCTTACAGCCAGGTTAAGATGTTGCTCCCTGCGATAAGTCTACAGAACAGGCTTAACCCCTTCCCACTCCATTTTTGTCTTTGCTAAAACTATGAAATTGTGAATTTAATCCTAACTTACATGCATTATGGAGGTCACTCAAAATTTTCTCTTGATTGTAAGTGTATGTTTATGATATTTGATGTCTACAAAGTTTATTTGCATAAGTTCTGATTTTATCTTTCAGCACATATGTATTGACTACTGTGCACTAGGTTCTGGAGTTGTTGCATGCTCTATAGAGAACAAGAGACAATGAAGCTTGTCATTAAACAGGGAAAGCAGACATTAAACCAAAAAAAAAAAAAAAGCACCCAAGTAATTAGTTGCTATTGAATTAGGCACTGCAAAGGGAAATTACAGGGGAGATCCAGCCTAGCGGTGTCAGAATGTTTAGCACAGGGCCTTCACATTCTTTACGCTCTGTAGTAATGAATGAGTATGAGTTGCCTTGGCCAAGGCAGGAGAGAAGGCCTCTGGGATTGATATATAGTGAGCAAGGAGGGGAGTGGCAAGAGATGATGAGACTTAAGAGTAAGCATGAGGATGTCACAGAGGACCTGTTAGGCCATGTGAAGGATTTGGAACTTTATACAGGGACAGTGGGAAACCACTAAAGGGTGATGTATGTTCTGGTTTATTTTTGTAAAAAAGATCCCTCTGACTTTGTGTAGAGAATGAATGGGTTCTGGAAAAGTGGAAGCTAGAGTAGATGTGACACTAGTTGTTGTAGGTAAGGGATAATGGTGTCTTACACCAGCCTGTGATGGGGAAGGCAGATGTAGATAAATTCCAGAAATATTAATGAGTATTATCAGCAGGTCTTGGCCATTGATTAGATTAGAGGAGGGGAATATCAGAGATAACTCAGATTGCTGGCATGAGCATTGCATTGTTTCCTGAGAAGGAAATGTTTGCATGGGACATCAGGTTTGGGATGGGGAAATAGATTTTTCAGTTTGGACATTTTCGCTTTGAAGTATTGGTGAAGGTGATTTGGTCCTCCCAACCCCTCTTTGAGAAAAATGGGATAATGCACATTTGTCATTGAGAAATTTAGGCTTGGAGAGGTTGGACAACTTGCCTAAGATGACATATCTAGGAGGAGGCTGAGCTGAGCTTGAGCCTGTACAGCAGTTCCTTGAATATAGTTGTTTAATTGTTGTTTGGTTACAATGTTGATAAAATGCTATAAGATCTTAGCTCTTACTTAGATCAGTCTGTGGTAAAATTGGTTTAGTTATACATCGTTTCACTGTAGTTCCAAGAAACTATCAATAACTTTATGTGAGGACTTACTGTGTTTTATTCCTAAAGCCCTGCTTGCCAAACCACACCACATGGGCTGTATGTTAAGTATTAAATGTTGAATCAAGCTACCCAGCCCTCTCAACATACCAGTTCTCTCTTCCTCCTGCACACACACCTGGCTGCCAAGTTGTCTGCTCTGACAGTCAAACAGTCCTAAACTCTCCTTTTCTTGAAGAGGCCTCCGTGGCAGTAGGAAGGAGAGCATTCCTGGCTCTGCCCTCCCTAGATTTAGAACACACCAGGAATCGTCCCCTTTCTATTTATTGTTCACCCATTCTTGTCCTGCTCACCCCACCCCTGACACATGTTGAGCATAGGTCACCCCCATGGACCTATTTGCATGGGACTTTACTCTGCTGACCGATGGTTATTGGTGCCAGTTCAATGTCAATATGAATTCTCACTGTCAGGTACGGTGAAGAAGGAAACTTCATTCAGTGCAAACAGTTCAGTTGTGATACAGCACAGCTGTGGGACAGCTCAGTAATGTTACAGATCAGTTACGAAACGCCAGGCAACAGCACAGCTGTGAAATGGCCCTGAGGCGAGGTGGCCCTGCTCTGCTCCAGTCTGCCCCACCTCCCGGCTGGTGTGTAGACCCTGCTCAGCTCAGCTCTGGAAACACAGTCTTTGGTGGAAAGGGAAAGTGTGCTTTCTCAAGCCAGAGGGGAGCTGACATATATAGAGAAGTTCCTGCCTCCAGTCCCTGATTGGTCAGTTCTCATGCAGGTGAGGTTTCCAAATCTTCACAGTTTTATTGATCTAAAAAAGCACTGTCGTAATTGGTCAGAATGGAGTAGTTCTGATTGTTCAGTGAAAATTCTGATGGGGCTCTGATTTGACAGGAAAAGTCTGTGTTTTGGTTGAAATACAATTCCAGGAACTCCTTTATAGGGGTTGACTCAAATAGCAGGAACATAGTGCAGGTAGACTGGCAGTTCCGTGCAGGCTTTTCCTTGAAGTGTGGCATGTGTGAGAGGCCCCTGTTTAGAAATGGCTGCTGGGCTCTGTTTTTGTTGTTGTTTGTTTTTTGTTGTTGTTTTAAATGTGAGCCCAGTTAGCCACTAGGTGTCCTTGGTAGGTCTCTTCTTTCTCAGGGTCCACAGTACTTTCAGAGAATTTAACAAACATTGCCTCTTTGATCCTCACATCAGCTCTGAAACAAAGGACATGTATATTACTTCAGCAAACATTTTTGGTGCAGGCACTTACCATGCACCAGTCACTATGCTGGAACTTGTCTGGTGATTCAAGGATGAGTAAGATTCTGTCCTCATTCTCAAGGGCTTTTAGGTCTCATAGGGAAAACTGATGATAGACTCAGAAGTTAAGGGACTTATTTTGAGAGTTCCTTAAAGTTATGGCCCTCTGAATAAGGAATCACTTGGGCTGCTTGTTAAAATAAAAATAGATTCCACACCACAAACCTGCTGAATTGGATCCCCAGGATTGGAGCCTCCAGTGATTCATGCACTGCTCTTCAGCTAGTAGATGATCCAGTTGAGATGTGAGCCTTTTCTGGCCACATTGCCAGAGACTTTTTCCCTCCATTTGTCTTCCCTTGTTTTACAGATGAGAGAGCTGACGCAAGTGGAAGACAAGGGCCCATAGTGAATTAGAGACAGAACTGGAATTAGCTCCTGAATTTCCTGGGTTCCTAAATCTAACCTATTTCTATAACTCCTAGAGTGTTAACTTTGCACTCTGGTTCTTATTGCAACTGCTTTCTGAGTCCTTTTATTTCTAACTAGAGGCCTGGTGCATGGATTCGTGCACTGGTGGGGTCCCTCGGCCTGGCCTGTGCCCTCTCGCAATCCGGGACCCCTTGGGGGATGTTGGATAGCCGGTTTCGGTCGATCCCCGCAGGCCCGATCCAGAGAGGAGGGAGACTGATCCTGTGCGTTGAGCGTCTGTCCCCTGGTGGTCAGTGCGGGTCATAGTGACCGGTCGACTGGTTGTTTGGTCGCTTAGGCTTTGATATATATAGATTGTATTCCGTAGTGTAAGCTCTCAGGGAGCATTTGTGTCATGTTCTATCAGCAGGGATTGTCTGCAAACAGGCCTCTTTCCTGTAGGGATATACAGGCCCAGGAGGCTGTTTGCGAGCCTCAGACCACAGGGAAAATTCTACCAGGGGCAGAATCCTTGGAGAGTTAGGGTGCCAGGAGGCTGCTTAAAGCTCCACCCTGGTAGATAAGGGAAACCAGAGTAGTAAGGCCGGGTCATGGTTCAGTGAGTGTGGATTTTATCTGGAGCTAAGGTCTTGGCAGGGTGGCTCCTTCCTGGTTAACTGCTGCTCCTGGCTTTGGGGAGGGACTCGGGCATATTACTTTGCTCCTAGGCCAGCCTTTGTATAGTGTGCTTTTTATCTCTATCATCTGTGTTATGTATCTCTATATACACATATACCACATATATTCTATATATCATGTATGTCACATATGTGTGTGCACATGTGAGGTGCACAAATTACGTGTGTGTATATATTATGCGCATGTATGTGTATATATGTATGTTAAAAAGAAAATAGGAGAGAAGTTCTAATAAAGACCAGTTAGATATACACATGGCCACAGATCATATAACTTTTTGTTTAGGAGCACAGACCTTGAAGTCAGACCAACTTTTTTTTTTTTTTGTAAGCGAACATTTATTGTGTAATCACAGAGGTAGATAAAGTAATTCCTAGAAGAAATGGGCCTAGGAAACAAGTTATAGACATAAAGGAAGGGCCCTTGGAGCTTGGTAGTGAGGAAGCTAATTGTAATGTGGGGGGTGGGGGAGGGAAAGGAAAGGCATAGGTGTGCTCCCGGGAGGAGAGTGCCCTTTATGTACATCTTAACTCTACTTTTTAACCTCTCTCTTCACTTACCTGAAAACGGATGTACTACCTACCTCACCAGGCTCTTATGATGATTAAATGAGGTAATGTATGTCGAATGTTTAGCACAGGGCCTGGTAGGTAATAAGAACTTAATCATTATTATCACAGAACAGGGGTATTCTAGACCTTTTCCTCATTTACATATTTGTGGTGGGATAAAGGTAAGGACAAAGAGACCAGGAACCTCTGTTGAGGGGATTGATACCACCCAGTTTCAGCCAGTTGTCACCATGTGAAACTACAAGCCCAGTGGTGCCAGAGCTTGTGTGGTGATGGCAGTTTTATTCTGTGCTGTGCAGTACAGTAGTCACTAGCCATAGGTAGCTATTAAGCAGTTCACCTGTGGCTAATACAACTGAGAAACTGAAATTTAAATTTAATAGCTACATGTGGTTAGTGGCTATTGTGTTAGATAGCACAGGTCTAGATTCTAGAACTTTTTTCCCCAGTTTTATTGAGATATAATTTACATACAGCATTGCACAAGTTTAAGATGTACAGCATGACTTACGTATATTGTGAAATTATTACCACATTAAGTTTCGTTATTATCCATATATTCTAGAACACTTATTAAATGATGAACTAAGCTGAATATTTACCTGGAATGAAGAGGAGGGAGGTGTGATCAGGAATGATGGACAGGGTAATTTGGGGGAAAAAAAAAAAAAAAGCCAGAAGCTGTAGCTTCGGGAAGTTTACCTTCTTGTCTGGCTTATAGATACAGTAATGAGGAGTAGAGTAGGAAGGACATCTGGGAGAAGGAACAATACGGGCAAAGACAAAAGCCAGAAGCCATAGCAAGTGAAAGGAGGACAAAGCAGGGACCAGGAATAGGATGGAGTCTGACACTGGGGACCTGTTCAGAACCACCCTGCCTTCATGGATCCACGGCTTCGTCTGAACAAGCCCACAGACCAGACAAGCAAACAAGCAGTTCCATTGGTATTCGTGCTGCAGGAAGCACAGGTCCTGGGAGCTGTGGCAGGCATTGGAGGCTGACCAGCATCAGGCAGCCTGTTAGATGCCATGGTTTAATGGCCCTAACTTGGAGACAGGATGGCCTTTCTCTGGAGTATAATAGGGAAGCTCTAAAAGGTTTTAAGCAGCAAAATGATGGGGCAGATTTGCATTTTAGTAAGCTCACTCTACTCTATTGTGGTCAATTTCCATACCTGGGTCCATGATAGCTTGACTGTGGTTTTTCTTTGGAACCAACCATTTCCAGTGTCTTGTCTAGTTTATGTCTTGTTTTGTTTTTTCTTTCTCTTCCTCCTTTCCTGTGTTGCTCTCCCCTGGGCCCCACGCTCTCCTCTTCCTTGATGTCCTTCTCTCTCTGATCCAAAGATCAGCCGGTAAAAAGCAGTCTCACCTGTCCAGGTAAGAGGGGTGCCAGGGTGAGGGAGGGGAGACCCCCCCTTCTTCTAAATTTCAAAGTTATTTATTTGAATTGTACTTGTTATTTGGATAGCTAGCACCTTCACATGGTTCAGGACTTAAAAGTTACAAATGAAAATATAAGAAATTTCCAACTCCATCCCTGTGCCCCCGGCACTCAGTTTTCCTTCCTCGGAGGCAACCAGTGTACAAAGGGCTTACTTTGCACCCTTTCAGGAATATTTTAGGTATTTTATGCATGTATAAGCAGATATTTTAACATATAAAAAATAGTTTCCTTTTTTTCTCTTTTAGCCACTTTTTTTTTCTGTCCACATAATTCTGCATCCTGCTTTTTTCACTCACCAATGTGTCTTAGAGACCATTCCTTATGGTATATAATGAGCTCCTCATTCTGTTGTAGGCTGGCTACTGTGTCATTACATTGATATTCTGCAATTTATTTAACCAGTCACCCATTGTGAACATTTAGATTCCTTCCAGTGTTTTGCCACTGCAAACAGTGCTTCCATTTTGCTGTAGATGTAAATAGGAGATGCCCTTCAGAGGGGCAGCAACAGTTGACTAGGAACTGGCCATTTGGACACTTCTCTAAACAGGAGAGGCATAGCAATGATTTGAGCTTCTCATGTTCCTGCAGGGATCCTATTAAAGAGGAGATCGAGCAATAAATCTAGTTTGATGATCTGATTGGTACCTTGAGGCAAGCTGCCTCAGTCTGGTGGTAGGAGTGGGGCTGAATGTGGGGTTAGAATACTACCACCAAATAGATAAGATTCCTGTTCTCCCATGGTACCCACAAGATGAATGGAATTTTCAAAGGTTTGAGTCATTTCTGTACCCTCCTTTCTAGAAAAATGTACAAGTTGCCTGTTACCCAACAGGTGAGAACCAAATACCCAGTTACCCTCCCAGAGATACTGGGAGAGATGAAGAAATGAAACTAAAGTGGGGAAGATCATCTCTGTTGCCACCACTGCAGTCCTCTGCTGTGCTCATGCAGGCTTCTGTATGTTTTTGACTCACCATGTCCTTTCCCTCCAGTCTCCCCTTCCTTTACCTAAAACTAACTAGCTGTTTATTTTTTCCTGTCTTTTTCTTGCATTCATTTTCTCTGGTGCTCTGTTCTGTTCCATCAGCCCCATTGCAGCCTGGTAAGACCCAACAAGTGTGTGTATTTGTGCACATCCCGTTCTTGCTATTGTCTCTTTGTCTCCTGACTCCAGGAAGGGCTGTTTCCCTTCACACCTTGATGAGTATTAAAGAGGTCATGTTAGCCCTGCCAGCCTAGGATGCCAAATAGGTGGTATTGCTAGTGGTGTAGACATGGCTAATCTTCCACCAGGTGGAGTGGGTTTCAGGTAGAGGGTTGGTGTCTTAGTGCCCAAAACGTGGGGCTGCTTTTTACAGGGGTTTTTTCCCCACTACAATGGTCCCTCCCTACCCACCTCACTGATATGCTTTTATTACTCCTTCTCCAGGTTAAGTAGCCTGTCTTTGGGAGATTCAGCACCTGAACGCAAGACCCCTTCCCACCACGGCCCGCCTGACTCCTCTGAGACAACAGGTAACGTCCTTCTTGGGGCATTAACACATTGACACAGGTGTACACTCATACAGACTAATCCGTATACCCCGCTACAACTACCCCCTATAAAACTACTTAGCCTTTCTATGCGCTCATACTGTGTACTAGGCAACATTACATGTTGTATATAAATTTAGTCCTTATATCAACTGTAGAAAGTAGATTTTATCTCTGTTTTATAGATGAGGAAGCTGAGGTTCAGAGGGGTTAAGAAACTTGCCCAAGTGCACAAGCTTGTAAGGGACGGAATCAGGACCTGAAACCAAGGGGTTTTAAATCTAGAACTCATGCTTTATCCATTGCAAGAAGCAGTCACATACCTGCACACATGCACGAAGCCTAATACACACCCACAAGATGGAGATAGTTGGGAGTTACAGCCTTTCTTATTTTCTATGTTTGTGTATGGATGCACAAGTGGAAAAAGGGTTTTCTCTTGTCATTTATTCTTCCCTGGATTTGGCAAGGGGCCAGCCCTGGGTCACCCTGAATGAGTTGTCCAGCTCTGCAGAGTCAGCAAGCACTGGCGTCCCACCTGCTGCATTCGCTAGCTGTAATTTGACAGAAAACTTGCAGTCTCACTGGGCTTCAGTCCCAGGATTGCTTCTCTGTAACGTTAGTCTTCAGCCTGGAGTTGGCCCTACCCTTTCTTCAGAGATCTCACCCAGACAAACAGAGAGAGACAGACATGTACAAGAGAGACAGGTATCTCAGAGAAGGTGATTTCTTGTATGGAGTATAGAATGGATCACTGAGGGAGGCATGCCGTTGCCATAGCATTTGGACAGGCTAAGTCTGGGAATCTGGTTAGTCTGGAAAGACTTTCTGGAGGAAGAAACATCTGGGGCTCTCCTGGGATGGTCTTGGCTTGTATGCACTGATCTTCCCGTGACAGTGCCTACCTAACCCCCTTCTTTCCCCTTCTCACCATTCACAGGTCTTGTTCAGCGCTGTGTCATCATCCAGAAGGACCAGCATGGCTTCGGCTTCACAGTCAGTGGGGACCGCATCGTTCTGGTACAGTCTGTGCGGCCTGGTAAGTATTGCATCCCTCCTGCCGTGGCAGTTCTCACAAAGCCACCCTGTATGTGACAATGCTGCATAACGTGGAGAACTTACATGTCATTTCTCTGAGGGCCTGGGACGTCGTAGGGGGCACAATTGAATTACTCTAGAACTGGTTCCCCAGGAGCATTTGGGAAGGTCTCCACAAAATTAAGCCACAAGGCAGAGTTTCTGGGGGTGTCACTTTATGCTCACTTCCCCTCTTGGGAAGTGTAAAAATAGCATCAGTTAGCTGCCTGGTTGCCCTACAAGGGAGCTCTTCACACTGGGTCAGAAGATGTATGATGGCTATTGGACAGCACAGGAGAGGAAATGGTGTTTGGAAATTTGTGGTTCGAGATATATTATTCTTTTAATCAGTTCCAGAACCTCTCTTAAAAGAAATAGGATTTTGCCCTGGCTGGTGTGGTTCAGTGGTTAGAATGTCGGCCAACGCACAGGCTAAGAAGGTTTGATCCCTGGCCCCTGTCAGTGGTGTGCGGGAGGCAACCAATCGATGTATCTCTGTCACACTGATGTCTGTCTCTCTCTCTCTCTCTCTCTCTCTCTCTCTCTCTCTCTCTCTCTCTCTCTCTCCTCCCCACTCCCTGCTACCCTCTCTAAAAATCAATGGAAAAAATATCCTTGGGTGAGGATTAACAAAAATAAATAAATAAATGAAATAGTATTTCAGGAGTAGTTTGAAAGATGGAAGTGAAAACCACATTGGCAGGTAGGAATGTGGGAGTGAAGAGTGGGAGGACATGGTAAAGCAAGTCAATCAAGTAACCAGTTAGGTATGAAAGAACTTCAAATATTTCAAAGCCTGTTTATATGTCAGGTGAGAGAATCATCGTTGTTAGTAACCCAGGCTGAAGAAAACAGGAAATGAGCACAGGGGAGAGCGTAAAGCAAGTGTCCCAAAGAGGGGCGGACAGCAGTGTAGCAAGTGGTATTGAGCCTGGGGACATTGTTTAAAGATACGAGGAAAGGGGTAGGGAGCAGGCTAGCATGTCACCCTAAGTACAGTGCAAAATGGGAAGGCAAATACACTTTAAGTAATTTTGGAAAGATTTGGGATTTTTTTATGGGAAAGACAAAAAGAGGATGTCAAACTTATGACCAAAATGAGGTAAATGGATCATGCAATAAAATAAACAATTATTGCGACTTATCAGTGGGAAGTTTGTTTTTCATATCCATGGCTAGAGTTCTGAAAAGATACTTTTTTCTTTGCTTCCCTTGTTCTCTCAAGGTTGCTGGACTGGGTGAAACAGCTAGTTGGACTGCCAGTAACTTGTACTTTACCTTTGTGGTCTCTTTGATACAGAAAGTTTGGAGATCTCCTCCCTGAAGTATGAATTCAGCACTCCTTCAGTTTTTCCTCCTCTTAGGCCTGAGTAGAGTCAGACCCAGAGAGGAAAGAACAAAAGGATGAGTTGCAGCAAAATAGGAGTTTTGGAAAATATGTGCATGTATGTATATTTGGGGAAGGAGAGAGGAAGAGACTTGGATTGGCATTGAAATCACAAGAGTAACACAGCAGTTATTGCCTTTTCAGATATTAGGTTCCTCTGGTTCACTCTTTCTCAAAGTGTAGTCTTTGTTCTGCCTGTATCAGAATCACCTGGATGCTAGAAAGGTTGAAGTCTGCAATCCTGGGCCCAGCCTCAGAAGTACTCAATCACTTTCTGGCAAGGGGGCCAAGGAATAGGCTTTGTAATAAATTCCCCTGGTGATTCTTGTACTTAACTCTGAGAACTTCTGCTCTAAATAGTGACCCGGTGCATGGATTTGTGCACATTGAAAGGAAATTAATTAGAAGGTGGCCACTGGGGCAGGACTGACATGCCCTGGAGCCAACCTCCCGTGGTCCCTCCCTGGTGTCTGCAGTGTGAATGGGGTCCCTCTGCCAGGTGGGGGTCCCTTGGCCTGGCCTGTGGGGATCGTGCCAAAACCAGCTCTCCGACATTCCCCCAAGGCGTCCTGGAGTGTGAGAGGGCACTCTACAAAGTTGCTGTCATGCAGGGTGTGGAACGCAAACACAAGTGTGCAGTAAGCCAGATTTGGGGCCGATAGTGCCCCAGCAACAACATAACCCACAGCTGAAGGTGGAATTGTACAGCCCCATGAGGAATTGGGCTCCTTCCTCTCTGGTTTTGGGGTGCGTCACCCAAGAACCGCCACTGCCAAGTCACTGCAGCTTGGCAGCTCCTGCCTTGAGTGTCTGCCCCCTGGTGGTCAGTGAACGTCATAGCAACCAGTTGGATGGTCAGACACTTAGCATATTAGCATTTTATACTAGTACTAGAGGCCCGGTGCACGAAATTCGTGCACGGGGGTATGTGTCCCTCAGCCAAGCCTGCACCCTCTCCAATCTGGGACCTCTCAAGGGATCCCAGTAGGATCGGGCCTAAATGGGCAGTCGAACATCCCTCTCACAATCCAGGACTGCTGGCTCCCAACTGCTCACCTGCCTGCCTTCCTGATTGCCCCTAACTGCTTCTGCCTGCCAGCCTGATCACCCCCTAACCACTCCCCTGCCAGCCTGATTGATGCCTAACTGCTCCCCTGCCAGCCTGTTTGCCCCTAACTGCCCTCCCCTTGCCCCTAACTGCCCTCCCCAGCAGGCCTGGTCACCCCTAACTGCCCTCCCCAGCAGGCCTAGTCACCCTAACTGCCCTCCCCAGCAGGCCTGGTCCCCCCACAACTGCTCTCCCCTGCAGGCCTGGGTCCCCCCAAACTGCCCTTCCCTGCAGGCCCGGTCGCCCCCAACTTCCCTCCTCTGCTGGCTTGGTCACCCCTAACTGCCCTCCCCTGCAGGCTTGATCGCCCACAACTGCTCTCCCCTGCAGGCCTGGTCCCTCCCAACTGCCCTCCCCTGCTGGCCATCTTGTGGCAGCCATCTTGTGTCCACATGGGGGCAGCCATCTTTGACCACATGCGGGCAGCCATCTTGTGTGTTGGAGTGACAGTCAATTTCCAGATCACTCTTTTATTAGATAGGATATATAGATCCCTTAACTCTGAAGGGTTCTTTTTTAGTCACTAAGTTATTAGAAGTCACTTGCATTTCATACGTTCTGGCAAAATGGCTTTCTTCCACCTAGCTCAGATGCCAGACTTCGGAAGGCCAGGCCACAACAGGAGACGGGCCAGGCTCTGGGAAGAGTATGTGTGCTTTGTTTAAATGTTCCTGGATGCGTCCCAAGATCAAATAAGAGTTACTTATCCAGTGGGAAAAATGAGTTTACTATATTAAATATAATTGCTAATGTAATAATTCCTAAAAGAAATACAGAGAAAAGGATTAAAACAAGAGTTTTTAAACAGTGGCTCATAAGCTCTGAGAAGTTCATAAAAATACTTTGGGAGTTCATTAAAGATGATAATGATAACGGTTTTATTTTCTGTTATAAGAACTGTTTTAAACTATTTCCAGTGTCTTCCTTTTTTTTTTTTTTAATATGATTTTATTGATTGTTAGAGAGGAAAGAAGAGGGAGAGAAAGATAGAAATATCAGTGAGAAACATCGATTGGCTGCCTCCTGCACACCCCTTTCTGGGGGTCAAACCCGCAACCCAGGCATGTGCCTGACCAGGAATTGAGCCAGCGACCTCTTGGTGCATGGGTCCACATTCAACCAAGGCAATAGTTTCTTCCTTTCAAATAGACCAGATTAAGATTGTGACTGAATGCCTAGAACTCAGAATGTGCTCTAAAATTATTCGACTGAAGACTGCAGTGGTTTTGACCACTATGTGGTTTTAAATGACCTAGAGTTTATATCCAGGAAGCACAAGAAACACTAACACTGAGACAAGTTAATGAGAAGCATAAAAATCAGGGTTTTATGTAAGTCAGCTGCATTCATCTGATCAAAACAAAACTCTCTCAAAGCACATCTAGATGTTTCTAGTCTTAACAAGAGAAATTTCAGTGTTGACTACATGCTCAGTTGGTTGAGCATCATCCTGTGCACTAAAGGTTATTGGTTTTTTTATTCCGGTCAGGGCACATACCTGGGTTGTGGGTTGTTCCTCCAGTTGGGCATGTATGATAGGCAGCCAATCAATGTTCCTCTGTCACATCAGTGTTTCTCTCTCTCCCTTCCTCTTTCTAAGCATGTCCTCAGGTGAGAATTTTAAAAAGAGAGAGAGATGTGACCTGGTATAGTCCACTCTAGTTTAAAAGTGGTTTTGTCACTGGAGCAAAGTAGGATGTACACATTTGAGGTACTTAACACAGAAAGGTGAGAAGAAATTTTGGAGGGAAGTGATCTAACAGGGACCTTGGTGTACACTCAGTGACATCTGCAGGATGTTGGGCTCTGCTGACCAGGCCTTCTCCTTACAGGAGGTGCAGCCATGAAAGCCGGTGTGAGAGAGGGTGACCGCATCATCAAAGTGAGTGACCTTCCCTTCGCGCATGTCCATTTCAGCACCAGCTATCAGTCAGCCACGGAGTTAGGGAGTGCGCATGTCCATTTCAGTACCAGCTGTCCGTCAGCCATGGAGTTAGGGGTGGTTCCATGAGCGTGAGCACAGTAGTATATGGTGACAGAAGGTGAGGACTAATATATTCTAGCTCTTCTTGACTTTAAAGTAGCCATGCTTCTAGAATAGGTTTTATTATTCCCGTTTCACAAATGACAAAAGCAAGATTGAGAGGGAGATGTTGAGACCAGTGAAGGACTCAGTGCCTTCAGATTCTTGGCTTGCTGTTCATTGTCCTCCATACAATGCTCACTTGGGTCCTTGCCAATTCTAAAGTACCGTCATCTTCCCTATGCATGCAGCGCTTTCTTCCGGAATAGAGTCCTAGAGCCGTTACGTCAGTTGACACGTGTACAAGGCTAATGGTTGGAAAAACATGTACCGAAACTTTTAAATGAATGAACGAGCAAACGAATGAAGCTGCAGGCCTTATCCTTGCAAACTTACAGACCAGCTGGGAAGACAAAACACGTGGCAGATGTGAACAGGAATAAATTCGTAATGTGGATTTGAATAAATAAGTGACCAGAGGTGGTTAAAGAACTCTGGAAAATAGCTTCCTAAAGGAGTGGCATTTTGAACTTGTACAAAGATCACCTAGTTTCCATCTCCATTACTCAATATCATTTGTTCCCCCAACAGGTGAACGGCACCATGGTGGCCAATAGCTCACACCTGGAGGTGGTGAAGCTTATCAAATGTGAGTTGGAGAGAATTGACCACTAAAGAATTGAGGGGAGCAGTTGAGCTAGTAGGCAATGGGGCAAGGGCAGGCCCTGTTGACCCTGGAGGCTTCCTTTGTAAATGTGGGCAGCGGCTAAAGTCACATCTTTAATTTTGACGTGGAATCGCCCACTTAGACTGCCACAGTTTTCTATTATCATTTCAGGTGGAGACACTGCTAGTCTCTCATCAACATCTTCATCTTCATTTTACACCCATCTTTGCACTCACATTTAGACCATATTTTACTCAGACCAGGTCTCACTCAAATACCATTGGCTCCCACTCACAGACATTCTTCCTCATTTGTTTCTTATTTTGGCGAGGAAAGCAAAAATACTGTATTTGCAGCTAGGAAGATGCAACAATCGAGTCTTCCCAGGTAATCAAACAGAAGCAACAAATCATAAGGAAACAGTTAAAGGGTGTAGGAAGTTTGGGGAGGGTAGAAGGCTAGAATCTGAGTGCCTTCCATGTGCCAAGCAGGCAATATACTAGGGGCTTTATATTGGCCACTTAATTTAGTGAGACAAAGGAAGAAACGAGACTGATCGGGCAGACCATCGGAAGAATTCCCAGGTATATATAGGTGGGATTTTGGTTGAGGTCTCTGCATGAAGAAAGGGAAAGAAAGGGTACTTGTGTTGATGCAGGGTAGATAAGCAGGAATTAGAGGGGGCGGGGCATGGTAAGTGAGGAGAACTTTTCCTACAGAATTATAAGCTTAAAGAGAGGAGAAGGGGAAAGAACCGCTTCCTTTTTGTTTGAATGTCTGCTCTCCAGAACAGGACCATGTGAGCAAGCCTTCTTTTATCTGTCCCTCCAGCTGGTGCCTATGTTGCACTGACCCTCCTGGGCTCTTCACCCTCAACTGTCGGCGTCTCTGGGCTCCAGCAGGACCCAGACCCAGCAGGAGCTCCTCAGGTCACCCCTGTGATCCCACCACCACCACCTCCTCCACCTCTGCCACCTCCACAGCGCATCACAGGACCCAAACCTCTGCAGGTATGGTCCTCCTGCTCCTCTCCTCTCCTCGCTCTGCTGTCCCTCTAAATGACTCCCATCGGGGGGAAAGCAGGTTAAATTGAAAGATATGCTGACAAACAGAGACAAACCAAAGAGATGTTCTTCCATGTAAATGCATGTGTAGTTGTATCAGATAGCAACATACAGTGCATTTCCAAAATACGTGGAATACTCAGGAGGCCCTTTGAGAGTGCTCCTCCCACACCTGCAGCACAGACAGGGCATCTGTTAAATACTGCCAGTCATTGTCAGGAGGGTGTGGAACCGGAGTAGAAGGAAGGCTTCCTGAGGGAAAGGCTGCTTGGAGGAATGAAATATGGAGCCCAGTGTGGAGGGGGAGAGAGTCAGGGAAGGAAACATACACGTAGGGAGAGAACCTGAGGACCAGGGGAAGCTGTGTGAGGTGTTAGAAGAGATCAAGATGCAGATAGAATGGGGAATGGGATTTCCCGGTTGGAAAGAAGGCTGAGCCAGCAAGTCCTGGGAGACTTTAGAGAGCAATTTGATACCAGAGGTGATTACAGCAAGGTTTCTAGGAAGTTCAGATAAAATAAGATGATATGTTTACTGAATTCTAGCAAGGTTCCAAGTGTTAGACATTTATGACACAGACTCAACTCTCATAGCTTTCCTTGCCCACGAATCAGCTGGTAGAAGAGAATCGAACTGATACTTAGTTCTCACTACTGTCATGTTTTTCATTCTTAGGATCTCGAATTTCAAAAACATGCCACCCAGATCCTTAGGAATATGCTGAGGCAGGAAGAAAAAGAGTTACAGGTAAGGTCACTGCTGAGGGTAGACTGGCCATTGCCTTAATGAAATAAGAATTTGTTAAAACAGAATGTGACCAATAGAGTGAATAGGGTAATAGCTCATAGATAATATATAGAAGAGTGAATACGTAGACAAAACACAAACAAGTGATGAGACAAGTAGACTAGATTAAAATGAGGGAACATTAGAATTGAGGAGAATGGAGTCAGTTGGAATTGATCTTGATGGTTTCCAGGGAAAGGAAGGGTCAGGGAGAAGGAAGGTGGGTGGATAGGTGAATGCCCAGCCAGGCTGATAGAGAAGGGGGCACTGTTGGTGAATGGGATGCACAGAGACTTTCCGGCCTGGAAATGATGTGCGTAGAGAGCAGTAAGATTACTTTAGCTGGAGTGGAATCATCAGATTCCTATAGTAGCTGTGGCTTGCAGCAAGCCCCTCACTTATTTCAATTCAGCAAATTTTGGTAAGTGCCCACTGTATGTAAAGTATTGTTTTAGTTCCTATGGTATACAGAGATGAAAAAGATCAGACAAGTCTTGCCCTTAACATGGAAGAACCCTGAAAATACTATACTAAGTGAAAGAAGCAACTCTGGGAATATGCTCAAAACCACTGAATTGTACATTTTAAAGTGGTGACGTTTATGTTAGTGAAATTTTTAAACACCGTGGACGCCCAAAAGAAGGAACAATTAATTATGCAATGATCAGAGAAGTCCTCATGAGGTGATGCTTGAGTTGGGATCAATTTGTTTCCCTCTGGAAAATGCTTTGGGCCTGGATGGGCTTGGAGTTTATTCTGGTGACAGTAGGAATTGATCAAAGGATTTTTGGGTAGGAGAAAGAACATATCTTCAAATCAGTGTTCTTAGTGTGTTAAGTGGATTGATGCATGAGGAAGTCATTGAGGAGGCTATTGAAATAGGTAAAAAATGATGACAGGTTTAACAAGAACAGCAGAAGTAAGGACAGAAAGTTGGGGCTGGCAATGGGAGACATATCAGAAGTCATATCAGTAGAACTTATCGGTTGGAAGGAGCAGTAAAGGAGGAGAGAGAGTAAAAGCCTGGAATTTGGGTGCCTGGGTAGATGGTGATGCCATTGAGAAAGTGAGACAGGGAGATGAGCAGGGTTTAGGGGAAAGAAATGAAGGTCAGCTTTGGGTGTCCTGAGTTTAAGGTGCCCCTGGGACACTCAGATAAAAAGACTATCACAGAACATATGGAGGTAACAGGGCTGGACCTAGGTTGAAATAGACATTTGGGTATCCTCGGCACTAAGGTGGTAGTTGAAGTTGGAAATTAGATGATATCACCCAGGGCACCAATGCAGAGAGAGAAGAAAGCTAAGGATGGAATTTTGAAACTTATGTGCTCTGTAGCACAGTGCACCAACCTCTAACATCACACCAGTTGTGTTATATTTCTTTCTTTCTCGTTAATCCTCACCTGAGGATATTCTTTTCCCCATTGCTTTTCAGAGAGAATGGAAGGAAAGGAGAGAGACACGGGGCAGGGGGGGAGAAGCATTGATGTGAAAGAGACACATCGATTGGTTGCTCCCCGCACATGCCCCAACCAGGGCCAGGGATCAAACCTGCAACCCAGGTATGTGCCCTTGATTAGGAATTGAACCCAAGATCCTTTGGTGCATGGGCAGGCACTCTAACCACTTAGCAACACTGGCTGGGGCTTGGACTAAGTTCTTAAAGACAAGGACCTTGCCTCTATTTCTACATTTGAATATACCTCCTGCACAGCTGGCACAGGACCTGGCATATATTGGGTCTCTGTAAATGTTTGTGGGACTGAAGGCTCATCTAGATTTCAGAGATGAGGCAGGGATAAAGATACAGTTGGGAAAGGGGTGTGAGGAGACCCAAGATAGTGTAGAGTTAGGAAGTCAAAAGAGGGCAGCATTTTGAGAAGGACCTAGAAGAGACCATTGGATTTGGCAATTAGGTCATTTTGTTCTGTAGCTGTTTGAAATACTAGGGAGGAACTAGATTGAGGAGTGACTGGAAGGCAAAGCCATCTGGGGGTAAGTGTAAATTTCTGTTTTGAAATATGTGGCCATGAAAGGAGGGAGAAAAACCTGAGGAAGTGGCTTGAAGATTAATCAGAGCTGAGCCCTGGCCGGTGTAGCTCAGTTAGCGGAGCGTTGTCCCATGCACCGAAAGGTCGTCCATTTGATTCCTGGTTAGGGCACATATCCAGGTTGCGGTTCGATCCCCAGTCGGAGTGTGTACAGAAAGCAACCGATCAATATTTCTCTCTCACATCGATGCTTCTCTCTCTCTCTCTCTCTCTCTCTCTCTCTCTCTCTCTCTCTCTTCCCCTCACCCTTCCTTTCTCTCTAAAGGTCAATAAAAATATATTAAAAATAATAATAATAATAATAATAATAATAATAATAATTTGAGTTGATGGAAAGGGTTTTGTTGTAGTGGTTTAAGATTGGAAACTTGAGAAGGAGCCATTGGAAAGAGAAAACTTTGCAGGTATGTGACTAGTGCCTAAGAAGAGCCTGAGGCAGTTGGAGGCATTAACTTTGTAAAAGATTAGACATAGTTTCTCTTCTGGGGGAAGGAGGAATAGCTGCAAATGTTTTGAAGTGAAATAGTTGAAAAAGTTCTTACCAGATGATATTGTCTGCTGAGACTAGGGAAAGGGTTGGAGGCTTGCTAGGCCTGGAGAAGATGGAAAAAGCAAGTGTGAGGAATTTGTAAAAAGGATTGGCAGATAGCAGCAAGGCCCAGATGAGCTTGAGAATATATGCATGCAGTCTTTATTTAATTATTTAACCAGCCAGCTTTACTGAGTATTTTATTTTATAGTGAAACTAGAGGCCCGGTGCATGAAATTTGTGCATGGGAGGGGTCCCTAGGCCTGGCCAGCAATCAGGGCCATCTTGTCCAGTCCTGATTGGGCCAGCCTGGCGAGGGCCTGGGTGCCTGCCGGCTGGGGCCTGCTGGGAGGAGGGACAGGGGGAGGGACTGCGGGAGGTTGGCTGGCCGTGGGAGGTTGGCTGTGGGAGTGCAATAACCACCAGAGGGCAGCTCCTGCATTGAGCGTCTGCTCCCTGGTGGTCAGTGCGCGTCATAGCAACTGGTGGACTGGTCGTTCTGGTCGTTAGGTCATAATGGTCGCTTAGGCTTTTACAGATAGATAGATAGATAGATAGATAGATAGATAGATAGAAAGAAAGAAAGAAAGAAAGAAGGAAAGAAGGAAAGAAGGAAAGAAGGAAAGAAGGAAAGAAGGAAAGAAGGAAAGAAGGAAAGAAGGAAAGAAAGGAAGAAGGAAAGAAAGGAAAGAAGGAAAGAAGGAAAGAAGGAAAGAAGGAAAGAAAGAAAGAAAGAAAGAAAGAAAGAAAGAAAGAAAGAAAGAAAGAAAAGAAAGGAAAGAAAGAAAGAAAGAAAGAAAGAAAGAAAGAAAGAAAGAAAGAAAGAAATAGCTGGCCATATTCAGTAATGTTGTTAAGCACCAGAAAAGCACATGCATAATCTTATTCAGACCTTATAGCTCAGCTCTCCCAAGAGGCAGGTACTGTCATTTGCAGGTACTTTTATCAGTGAGGACAGATGAAAGCTTGCCCAGGTCTACACAGCTAGTAAGTGAAGGCACCAGAATTCAAAGCCAGGACTCCCTGACTGCACAGCCCCGCTGTACATGTGTGTGCTGTGCTCCCTGTGTGCTGGGAGGAGTGCTAGATGAGTGTCAGACTGCTTCCCAGCTGCGGGGCTGTGAAGAGCGATGGTGGCTCCCTCGTCCGCGCTTCTTCCTCTCATCGAGGTGCTTTTCACTGTGTGTGTTTCCTCTTTGGCACCTTTTCGAGTGCTGATCTGGACAGTCACTTACATCTCACACGAGTAGTACGCCAGTCAAAGAACACCTCTTTTAGGGTGTGGGGCTTAAGCCAACCTTTGAAGAATGGGTCAGATTAGGATGGGCCTTTGTGTTGTGTCTTCTTTCTCCAGTTGCCTTGTGTTCTGTTTCTCACCATTTATACTTTTTCTGCTCCTAATTGATCGTGAAATAGTGTGTGTCTACTAGAACACAAAGATCGCTCTCTCTTTGTTTGGGAATAACTGCCTGTTCCTCTCACTGATGAGTTGTCCATTCTCTACTAACCACCCCATCTGCCTTTTCCCCCTCCTCCCTGCCCTCCTCACCCCGCCCCCCCCCCCCAGCATATCTGTGAGGTGTATAGCCGGAACCCCACCAGCCTGCTAGAAGAGCAGATTGAAGCTGCCCGGCGGCGAGTCACTCAGTTGCAGCTGAAGATCCAGCAGGAGACTGGTGGCTTAGTGGTGAGTGATAGTAGGCAGAGCTCTAGGATGGGCACCCTGCAGGTGGCCTGGGTGGAATTAGTGAGAAAGTGAGGGCAGAAGCTTCCTGAGTCATGCCAGGACCCAAGGCTGAGCTAGGAAGTGTTTAGTATCTAACCAGGAAACAAAGGTCCGCCTTTTTTATAGCCAAAGAGGCTGAGCACTGTCCTCACGCTGGAGACAGAAAAGAAAAACCTTTCCAAGAGCTTATAGTTGCAGTGAAAATAAATAAATATAAAATATTACTGTTGGCTTTAGTCTCCTAATTATCCATCTCCTTCTGAGTAATTTCTTCATAGTGACATATATATTTCTACACCACCTCCACTCAGCATTCATCTGGTAACTTTTCCAACACTTATTTCTCAGATCTTCTCACATAAATACAAGTACTTTTAAAAGTCAGCCTAAGAAAGGATTCCCAGTCGGTTGAGAGGTTTTTATAGCAGCAGCTAACCCTACTTTGTGGAAAATCCCAGAGAGGAGACTCGGGTCCTTATCTGTTCTAGTAGGGCGTTTGCTATTGGTAGTGTCTTATCTCTTGCAGGCCTTAATTATTTGGCTACATAGGAAGTAACTTTCCAGAAACTTGAGGATCTCCAAGAGTAGTATTTGCCAAGGCCATATAGAAATTATTGGAGGATTATCCACTTTCTCCTTTAGAACATCAGATCCAACAAGTCTGAGAAACATAGGCTAATCAAATGTAAGCTGTTTTATTTTCTGAAGGACTTCTCAGTGTCACATGGTTGATAGGAGCTCAGGTTCTGGACTCAATACCATCTGGATTCACATCCCAGTGCGAGTGCTCACCAGTTTTGAGACTCTTGGACAAGTTACTTCATCCCTGGAAGCCTTGATGGAGATGAGACAGGCTCTGCCTGACGGGTTGTTGTCGGAGTTAGAGCGTGTCCTCAGCACGGGGCCTGTGCATGTTGCTGCTGCCACTGCCTGTGCACTCGTGTGCTCTGTGAGGTGCGAGTCTGAAATGCTCCACCTGCAATCGGAATGCAGCCCTGGCTTTATAGCTCACTGCTGTGTAGCTTGGGCAAGTTACCTAAGATCTCTGGGCTCTGTTTCCTCATTTATAACATGAGAGGTCAACGTCAGAGTTGTTGAAAGACTACGTGAGAGAGAGAAAAGAGGGCTTTATAAACAGTGAAACACTATGAATATAATTCTCCCTACATTGGCTGGTCAGCCAGCCGGAGGCCAGCACCTCAAAGATCTTTAGAGATGGGCCTTTCACATGTGCGCTCAGTCATCTGCTTGAGCGTTCCGTACCACGTGACGGACGTTCTTTCTGTGTGTAGCCCAACTAAGGCAGAAGATGTCTTGAGGTCATGCTTAGGTTACAAATCAAGCGAATTTTTAGAATGTTTCTGATGGTAAAGTTCTCTTTCTGCCATTAGAGGTCACCATTCTCCCGAAACTGTACAAATAAAGCAATAGCTCTTATAGCTGGGCATTTTTAAGGCAATAAAGCAAAAGAGGCCACTAACTGTAAGCAGATAGTATCTGCTGAGACTACGGGAAGGCTTGATTGGAGGAAGGAAATAGTAGGGAGAGAGGTTAATAGAATTTGCCCACCCTCTGAATCTTTCTTTTTTAGGACATACTTCCACTATACGGTGACATCAGCCAGAGATCATCAGAAGGTAAGCCCCCCACCACCCTTTTTTTCTCCGGCATGTCTCTAGTCCAGGTTTCTTATCCATTGTCCCCTCTCCATGAGGCAGATTCAGGGAAAGAAAACATATAGTATCTGCCTCTGGGAAATAGTGTCCTGAGAAAAAGCAGTATCAGAGCACAGAGAAATTGGATACAATTCATTCAATAGAAATGAATGCAAAGCCAGTAGCACTGGGTAGATAAGTGCCAGGAAGAGACTGGCATGATGATGGCCCAGATGCCACTTTGCCTACCAGCACCTGGCACTTCGGAGCTTAAGAAATACTGTTGCACCCAGGACGTGTTACTCAGTGGTTAGAGCATCAGCCCATGCACCAAAGGTTCACAGGTTTGATTCCCAGTCAATGGCACATACCTGGGTTGCAGGTTTGATCCTGTGTGTGGGAGGTAACCCATCGATGGATCTCTCTCACATCAATGTTTCTCTCTGTCTCCCTCCTGCTCTCCCTCCCTCCCTTCCACTCTCTTTAAAAATCAATGTAAAAAATATCCTCAGGTGAGGACTGACAAAAACAAAAAACAACAACAAAAAAGAAATATTGTTGCAAGAGGAAATGAACAGGAACCAGAGAGAGTTGTGGATGAGGTGACTGTGAGATAGAGCTATGGGTGTTATTTCAGGGGGTGACATGGCCTGGGCACAGGTGAAAGCTAGTTGTAAAGCGTCTGACTGGAGGGATCATGACATAAGAGAGACAAAGGGAAACGGAGAGAAAGGAAGGTGGCAGGTTCCCTCGTCTGCCCTGTCACAGGTTCCCGGTTACGGTTCTCCTTTCCCCAAACCACAGCTCCTGCTTATGTTTCCTTGTCAGGCCGACTTTCTCTGGATTCACAGGACGGGGACAGTGGCTTGGACTCTGGGACAGAACGCTTCCCTTCCCTCAGTGAGGTGAGTGCCAGCAGGGGCGAGCCCATTTAAAACTGTAGGTTTAGTGTTCCTTCTCCAGTTGCCACGGCCTCTGGCCCGTCGTCTGTGGGCCTCTTCGATAGTTCCAATTCTAAGGACGTCAGTCACTCTGCTCTCGGTTCCAAAAAAGGGATTTCAAATGCATCCTATATGAAAGATCACCAAATCTGACTTCTGTTTCATCATAGCTCCGTGCTATGATGGAGCCCTAGCCAATATGGCTCAGTGGATAGAGCGTGGGCCCGCAAACAGAAGGGTCCTGGGTTTAATTCCAGTCAAGGGCATGTACCTCGGTTGCAGGCTTGATCCCTGTGCAGGAGGCAACCAATCAATGTGTCACATTGATGTTTCTCTCTGTCTTTCCCCCTCCACTCTCTCTAAATATCAGTGGAAATTCCTAGCTGGTTTGGCTCAGTGGATAGAGCGTCGGCCTGTGGACTGAAAGGGTCCTGGGTTTGATTCCGGTCAGGGGCGCGGGCTTGATCCCCTGTAGGGGTCATGCAGGAGGCAGCCAATTAATGATTCTCTCATCATGGATGTTTCCATCTCTCTCTCCTCTCTCCCTTCCTCTCTGAAATCAATAAAAATATATTTAAAAAAATAAATATCAATGGAAAAATAACCTCAGGTGAGGATTAACAAAAAAAAAAGTAGGGTGGAGAGAGAGGCGTGTCATTATCTGTAGCAAGCCTTTGAGTGTAAGGGAGCAGAGACAGAAATCTAAAATTGTGGTGACTTGGCCCAAAACACATTTCTGCCTGGCTGCAAATACTAGTAACTCGTCTTTGATTAATGCGGTGACCCCTGCCTAGCAGAAGCAGTGTTGCCTCTCTCTCTGTCTCAGATCTTTCTGTACTTCTTTCCTGGAGTGGTCTGAGGAGTTCATCCTTTGGCCTCAAAGGTTCCTCTTCCAGGTGTTCTCAGTTTGCATATGTAAACTGCAAATATAAACTTGCATATAAAAATACAAGTGAATGAAAGATGTAATAGTGATGTTCGCAAAGTATATACTTAACCAGGTTAATTATGTGAATCGGTCATTTAAAATATGTTTAAAACCTAATTTTAAATAAGAGTTGGAATTTTCTTTCCTTACTGCTCCTGTCCATTTGGGGGAAGATGATGCATGTATGTGAAAGGATCAGCATACAGGAAAGACATGAGGAAGGGGCCAGAGGGTCCTAAATGATCTACATTATCTTGAGGGTTCGACATCTGGGAGGCATCATAGCTTAGTGCTGAGGGCTTGATTAATGCAGTGACCCCTTCTGTGGGATGAGACTGTCCAGGGTGAAGCCGGGGAATACCACATTAGTATTTATTTGACCTTCAGCAAGTCTTCTACTGCTCCAAGTGTTAGTGTCCTTGTGTGAAAAGTAGGAAGAATAATAGTATCTCCCTCAAAGGACTGTTGTGAGAATTAAATCAGGTACTATATAATCAAGTTAATACAGTGTCAGGCACAGAATCAGTACTGAATTCATATTAGCTGATGAGTGTTACCACCAAGTGAGCAGAGCTCTGAGAGTCTTTTGGATGAGTTTCCTTCTCACAGAATTCTCTGTTCCTTTAGTCATTGATAAATCGGAACTCAGTGCTGTCAGACCCTGGATTAGACAGTCCTCGAACCTCCCCTGTGATCATGGCCAGGGTGGCCCAGCACCACAGGTGGCAGGGCTCGGATGCACCAGCCCCCCCTACCAGCGACCAGGTGAGTGATTCAAAGCCAACCTGCAGTCTTCCTTTCCCTTTTTCAAAAACTGGGTCACTAGTACATAGTCTTAAATAATCAAACCAAACCTCTGTTTTGAGATAGACACTTACCTAGAGAATAAATAGTAAAGAAAGAACTTGTTATCAGTAAGTGCATGAAAGTAAGACTATCAGTTCTGTGTGAAGAGTCAGTGAATACATCTGAAGCGAAGTGATGTCTAAGGAGAGGATAGGTGATCTTTCAATGTCTGTATAAAACAGGAAATAGGTTTGTTTAGTGTTTCTCCAGAATAGTAATAGCAAATTTCTCTGTCTTTAGCAAAATCCTTTTTGTAAACATGATCTTATTATTTGCCACCCTAATATGGAGAACAAATAAAAGCTCAGGTACCCTGGGACCTTTCCTGATGAACCTCCCCTCACCCTCAGGGGCACTTCCCTGGAGCCTGAGCTTCCGCAAAGCCTGACCTAAAGCCACTGCTTTGAAGGGGAGAGCTGGGTTCCAGGGAGATTTCAGGAAGACAGGTGTCTGCTCAGTGCAAAGAGCTTTCCAGGAATCTGGGCTGTCTGACAGTGGGATGGGCGGACTTGAGAGCCAGGGAATTGCTTGTTGTTCAGGCAGGAGGTAGGTCGCTGCCTGTTAGAGACGCTGGAAAGAGAACTCCAAGTTTTGTAAAACAGTGTCTCTTAAAATTCATCTGCTACCACCATAATGATTTTTTCCATAGTCTCAAGCCAATTGTATAATATTACATAATATTTTTCCTTAAGCTAACTCACTTGTTTACACTTCAGTTTATTTTAAAGCAGTTCTGTCATTCCCTTACATTAAAACCAGTATCACACACTATTTAATGCTTTAGTTATACCCGCAGGATAGAGTTTGGTTACTTTTAGCTCATGGAGGGAGAATGGTGGGAAAATGGTCCTACCTGTATTAAAATGCCTCGTACACCAGCTGCTGTGCTAGATCCTTTAGGAAAAAATGTCTCATTTAATTTTCCCCATCAGGAAAGGAAGTAGGCATCAATATCTCCATTTGTAAGTGAGACAAGTGAGGCAAATAAAGGCTACGGGACTGTTCAAGGACTCAGCTTGGTAATGGCAACGTCAGACAAGAACTTAGTTCTCCTGAGCCCCAGCCCAGCCTGCTCCTCCCCTGGCCGCTCTCTGAGTGTCCCTCCCCACCCCCTCGGTAGCACTGCAGGACCAAGTTAGGGTCCGAGGGAGGTCGGGTTCACATGCTGTTCTTAGCGAGGGTTTCTGGTAGGTGGCTAATAGGAGCAGTAATCAGTCTTGGCGTCCATTTTTTCTTCCTTTGAATCTGTTCATCTTCTGAAAACTATTTAAGTTGCTATTTTTGAGTGATAAGAGCAAATACAGTATAGTTTCAATTTCTTAACAATAATCTATGTTAGTAAGAGTCTGGAGAAACCTGTACTGTCCATGAAACGGTCAGCAGCAGGGCATGGGATCAAAGGGAACTTTGTTACATGATCCTGAAATGTTTGGTTATTCTATAATAAGCATATTCTACTTCTGTAATCAGAAAAACTATGTATTTGTAAAGCTTAAAGAAAAAAAATCCTCCCCAAACAAGCAAAAACCTGGTGCTTTCAGGTTCTGAGAGCCAAGTAGAGGCATCTAGCACCTCTTCTCCCTCCTCCTCTCCCCTGCCCCCCCCCCCCCATCCTCTGAGATATACAAATATAGCACATCAGGCTTGACTCTGCAGCTTTGCACTTGCCGTTCAGTCTCTCTGGGCCTCACTTTCTCATTTATAAATGAGTGCTAGACTCTGAGCTCTGAGGTGTCTTCCGGGTCTCTCACATTCGTGACTCAGTGATTCTGGGCTTAGAGTCTATACATACCCAGGAGAACAAGGATGAGTGAGGAGTAGCAAGGAGGAACTGTCAGGAAAAGCCCCCTAGATAGTGAATTAGGAAGTATCTGAGGCCTGCAAAGAGGTAGGCCTGAGTAATCTAGGTGGGCTCCAGAAGCTGAGCCCTTGTTGGGGAGTTGTTAGAAATGAGGTAGATTAAATTGAGAGAAAAATATAATTGCTAGAAAAGCTTTGAACGTGCAAGGAACCTGTAGGAGAAAGCCTTGTTCATTGCAGCATCTGAAAAGTGTATGCAGTTTGAAATCTCATCATATCTTATGTCGATGGCACACCAGTGAGAGTTAGGTGATTAAAATTGGCATAAGAGGGAGAGAAAGAAAAGCCAATCTTAGAATTTGGGATTCCAGACAGGTAATGGATGTCTACCATAGATCTTGAACAGGCAAAGGAAATGCTCAAGGAGGTAGACATGGACTGCTTCAGGTGCTGTCAGTAACTATCAAGTAGACACAGTAACTATCAAGTAACATTGTAGCTGCTGGACTTGGAGGGGGTGTGTTCTGTGTGGGGGTGGCTGTTTAGGAGAACAACAAAGCCTGCACCCAACAGGAGCCAGGTTCTTATTTTGTTGGCGGACATTCCCTCCCCAGTTCTTTCGCAAACAGGAAGAGTGCACTTTCTCTCACTTCCCATCTTCATATGTCCTGTGACCAGGCTCCTCTAAGTCAGCTCTGCACCACCCCCCCAGATGCACTTGACTTCCTGCAAGTGGAAATCATATTTTCTGAGATTTGGGGATGGTAGTGAGATGTCAGCGTTTGCCAGACACATGTGGCTTTCCTGTCAGCGCTGTGCTCTTACTAAACAGGCTTCATCAAGGGATTGGATCCCCTGTCCTCTAACCTCTCATCTCTACAACTCGGCTCTCTCCCCCAGGGTGTAGATCAAAGCCCAAAGCCTTTAATTATTGGCCCAGAAGAAGATTATGACCCGGGTTATTTCAACAACGAGGTAACGGTTTCCTGGTTTTCTCCTTTCATCATTCTTTGTCATACTGGCTGCTCTCAACTGGGGGCAGTTTGATTACACCATCTGGGAGGGAATGTGGAGGAGGGAGCCACCGCTTAGAAACCCTGGGAGGCCGAGAACATGGGCACTACGCTGGAACAGGCCCTGCTGCTGCACCCTGCCACTGTGCCCCCCAGCCAGTCTCCTTCTGCCTTCCAGAGCGACATCATATTCCAGGATCTTGAGAAACTTAAGTCACGGCCAGCTCACCTGGGGGTTTTTCTACGTTACATCTTCTCTCAGGCAGACCCCAGCCCACTGGTAAGTCAGAAGGGTCCATCTTGACTGAGTGTCTGCTTGTGCTTCACCAGCAGAGCTGGTGTCTCAACAACATTCCTGAATGAAGGTGACCCCTCTCCCTGTTCCATGGCACCGTTAGGCATCTCCAGGTCATGGATAAAATATAAAAGGAGGTGAGCCCTAACCGGTTTGGCTCAGTGGATAGAGCATCGGCCTGCGAACTGAAGGGTCCCGGGTTCGATTCCGGTCAAGGGCATGTACCTTGGTTGCGGGCACATCCCCAATGGGAGGTGTGCAGGAGGCAGCTGATCGATGTTTCTCTCTCATCAATGTTTCTAGCTCTCTGTCCCTCTCCCTTCCTCTCTGTAAAAAATCAATAAAATATATTAAAAAAACATATATATATATATATATATATATGGAGGTGAAACTTAAGTGGAAGGGAGGTTTCACTGCTACGCACATCAGCAACATAGGGAGAAGCAGCAAGAGCAAGGCCAAGACGGCTCATTCTTGGTCAGCTTGGAAGGGATGGTCTTCTAGAGGTTTGTGAACAAAAGTGGATCAAAGGGGGAGTTGAGAGTGGCCCTTGGAAATATACAGTGTTACTACAAGATAGCTTGGCAGAGGGACAAGACAACAAAGGGCCTTGGATCTGAAGGTGATGATAAGAAGGACTAGGAGGTGACAGGCCAGAGTGCCCTGGGATAGTGCTCAGAGCCAGTAGCCTTACCAGTTGCTCTCATTCTGCTCAGCTGCTTCAAAAGGAAGTGGAATGAAGGAGAGAGCTTGATGTTATGCTCTTCAGAATAACCTTCTTGCCCAAGGCAAGGACTACTGGTTTTTCTTTCTGGGGATACCACTATTAGCAGCCAGTCAATATCCCTTTGCTCAACAGATGCCATTGAGTACCTGTGTGTAAGTCCCAAGGGCTGGTATCTCAACAACATTCCTGAATGAAGGGAGCACATCAGTCACAGAGAGAGAAGGCAGGGCCCTTAGAAAACCACCTGTCAGCAAGTGCAAGACGCAAAGTATCCGGAGTAGGAAGGGTACAGAGTTGAGACAGTTGTGTTGGCTATGGTGCATGCAAAGGCAGAGGGGGTTACCTTAGGCTCCTGAAACGTCCTAAGCTGGGGTTCCTCAACCTCCGCACTGCCTGACGTTCTGAGCTGTAGAGTGGTTGGCTGTGGGGGGGCTATCGTGTGCATTACAGGATATTTAGCCACGTCCCTGGAGTCTGCCAACTAGACGGCAGTAGCTCCTCTCAGGTGTCTCCAGACATTGCTAATGGCCTCCTGGGAGCAGAGTCCCTCCTGGTTGAGGACTACTTCACCAACCCATCTTTTCCTCTCCTCCTAGCTTTTTTACTTGTGTGCAGAAGTTTATCAGCAGACAAACTCCAAGGATTCCCGAAGCTTGGGAAAAGACATCTGGAATATTTTCCTAGAGAAAAATGCGGTATGACAGTCATGGGTTGGATTACAATTTTATTACACTCTTTGGACCACTCAGAGACAGGAAAAACTAAGCAAAACATTCAGGCCAAAAGCAAACAGGTTCTTAAAGAGAAGTGTGGGCTGAGAGATTGAGACGCCCGGATCCTGTTCTAGCTCTGCTCTCTCAGGGCTTATCTGCTCTGGAAACCTCTTTTGTTCCGTATGCACCACAATGCAATACACATCCTCTCTGAGTGGTTCTCTCCAGGCATAGTGTCCCCAGCCCTTCCTGCCTCGCTCGTCCCTGGTATTAAGAAATAGGCTCAGAGACATCAGGTGAGCCAGCCTGCCTTGCTCTGACTGCCCTCAGGCAGAGTTCAGAGGGAGGACAGCCCAGAGAAGGGGGACAGATGAGCACCTCAGCTGGGCTTAGTTCCCAAGGATGCTGCAGGGACCCGGCTGGCGGCAGCTCCCGTCTTAGACCTTCTAACCTGATTAAGCCAGTTCCAACAAGACTCTTCATCTGGCTACTAGGACTAATGAGTGAGAAATGAACTGCTTTTCCTCAAGATGTTTATTGTTGCCCCTTAGATGGATCTTGAATAAGGCGATTAGAGTGGCAGGTTGTTCCCTGTTGGTTGTTGTGGAACCACCCCAGCTGTCAGGTACTCAGAGCAAAAGCCAGAACATGCTCACAGGAAGACTGGGTAACATAAGACCGGTTTCCCGGGAGCTCAGGGAGGGGCAGCCCATCCAACAGCCTAATAAAGGAGCCTGCCTTGCTGCTGTATTAGCACCAGTCCACTTTCTTGGAACATCCATCCCATGCACTCTGATGTCCTTGAAATAAGAGTGAAGAAACCGCATGTCCCACCCTCAGTATAGTCCCGGCTTACTCTGTATTCTCAGATTCCATTTCTCCAAAAACCCTAGCCTGGAATTCATATGTACAGGTTGGGGGATGGTGAGAGGAGTGCCGGATAGATGTAGGGAAAGGGAGAGAAGGCAGTGCTGTCTCCCACGTCCCCTGGGGTGGTGACCTCACCACTTCTGCCCCCACTCTTCTGTTTTTTAGCCACTGAGAGTGAAGGTCCCAGAGACGTTACAGGCTGAAATCGGTAAGTTGGCTCATTGGTCAGTTAGTGCCCATCCTGTCCTCGGTGCCCGGGGGGCTGCAGAGCAGAGGGGCCTAGTCCCTGTCCCAAGCAGCTATCCTCTAATAGGGGAAATAGAGACAGTTCCTCCAGCACTCCTCACCAAACGGGACAGGCCCTGCCCGGGAGCTCACTGCCTGGTGGAGCTTGTCACAGGAAGACACAACTTGGTTAGGAGACCTGGGCTCATGTCTGCCAACCTGCCATGTGACCTTTCTGGGCCTCAGTTGGGTCATCTGTACAAAGAGAAAATTGGGTGCAGTGAGAGATTTCTAAGCCTGGTCGGTCATCAGAATCGCTGGGGAACTCTTTAAAAGCACAGAAACCAGTGCCTCACGCCACCCACCCACAGAGCTGGGATCTCGGGGTGTTGTTATACATTCCTCAGCTAATGCTGACCACAGCTGGCCTGGAGTGACCTAGGTGAGCACTTCGCTCCCTTCCTCTCTCCAGTCACCAGCCTGAGGGGTGGATCCCAGCCAGTTTTCCAGAAGATAGAATTTGAAGCTGCCTTTGGAGAGAGGGTGAAGGAAGGAAAGCTCATGGGCACAGGCGAGAGGGTGAGCAGAGATTGCTTAAAAGCAGAGAGGGAGCCACCACTGCCAGGAACTTGGCCATGGCTGCGTGAAGCTAGATGCCGGGTAGGAGAGTGTGCAGTGTCTGGGCGAGTGGGTTTCATATGAAGTGCTTGTGAGCTGGCCCTGGGGCCTAGGAGGAGTGTGAGCCTCTCAAACTCATGCCTCTGGTATCGGAGGGCAGCATCTAGTCTAGATTCTAGACACAGCCCAGGAGGGGGCTTTAATACTTCTCCACTTAGTAGAGCACAGGACATCCAGAAAATGGTCTCGTCCTTGCCTTGGGGCTTGCACATCGGGATTTTAGTCCTGAACTCGGGAATGCCTGCTAGGTCCAGGCCTCCGCTTCCTTTGGCTAACAGAAGGGCAGAAAGCTAGCCTCCCTCCCTTTGACATGCTCTACTAATGTAATCTCCTCCTCCCCAACGTCCTTCCCCATTTCTGTCTCTGGCTTCCATCATAGACTTGCGCTTGCGGAGTGGCGAGGACTTGCGCTGCGTTCTCTGTGAGGCTCAGGAGGCAGCCATGCCCGAGATCCAGGAGCAGATCCAGGACTACAGGTGGCCTGGCCCTCTCTTCCCTCTGCTCCTCGCCCTTTTTCTTTCCCCTGTGATGTGTGTATCTCGTTGTGTGTGTGTGTGTGTGTGTGTGTCACATTTCTGGGTACCTGTCTGTCAAGCATTTGTGTACATTTGTGTCTCTCTGGCTCAGAACGAAGCGCACTCTGGGACTGGGCAGCCTGTACGGTGAACATGACCTGCTGGACCTGGACGGGAACCCTCTCCGAGAGCGCCAAGTGGCCGAGAAGCAGCTGGCTGCCCTGGGAGATATTCTGTGAGTCTCCAGTTCCACTGTTACCCTCACAATAGGTTGACTTTTTTTTTTTTTTTTTTAATGTATTTTTCAGAGAAAAAGGGAGAGGAAGAGAGAGATCGAAACATCAATGATGATAGAGAATCATTGGTCAGCTGCCTCCTGCATGCCCCCTACTGGGGATCCAGCCCCCACACTGGCATGTACCCTGACCTGGAATTGAACCTGGGGCCCTTCAGTCTGCAGGTGACGCTCTATCCACTGAGCCAAACCAGGTAGGGCTAGGTTGATATTTTGTGGGTCTGTTTACCAACCTCTCCTCTTCCACTTCTTGTCTGATTCTCCTTCCCCTGAAAGATGGGGCTGCATTTCTCAGGCTGAGGGCTGATGATATATCAAGGGAGTTGCAGAATTCAGGGCTTCTGACAGTCATAGGGTGGGTCTGATAAACCACGGGCTCTAGGAGTGCAGTGAACTTGCTTGCTTGCTTTCTTTCCTTCTTTTTTTAATTGATTTTAGAGAGAGAGGAAGTGAGCGGGTGGGAGAGAGAAACATATCTATTGATGGTCTCCTGCACGCCCCCTACTGGGGATCGAGCCCGCAACCTAGGCATGTGCCTTGACCAGGAATCGAACCAGCGACCTTTTGGTACACTGGACACACCCAGCCGATCCACACCAGCCAGGGCAGTAAGCTTTAGGCTTCCCCTTCGTAGCCCTCTGCCTGACTGGTCTCCCTTCCTGTCCCTAAGATCATATCTGACTGAGCCTGAGCGGCACACAGTCTCCAATGGATCAAGTTACTTCAGGAGATGGATAGAACTGGCTGACAGCAGACTAGCCTAACTAAACGTATTAAAGAGCCTCTGGCATAGCTGCTGTGGCTGCTCCTTTCCAGTCCCATTTTCTAAAGTGTCGCAAGCTCCTGTGGTGGCTTTGTGGGGACACTTCAGGCTTAGAGGTAGATTTCACCCCAGTGCTGCTGCTACTCATTAGTTGTGTGACCTTGTTCAAGCCACTTCATCTACCTTAGTATCACTTATAAAATGGCAAATGTTGGACTAGACGATCTCCATAGTCTCTACTAACACTGATTTTTCAATTCAGCAGCTATTTCTGGAGTCTCTGCTGTGTGCCTAGCACTGTTCTAGGCTCCTGGGATACATTAGTAAACCAAACAGTGCTTCTTGTGGAGCTGTTGTTATAGTGGGGAGAGAAAACAATGTGTAATAGATAAGTAAATTACATAGTAGATTGGAAAATAGTAAGTGCTGGGAGGTGGTGGGGCATAGAGCAGGCTGTGGAGGGCAGGAGCTCCAGAACTGGGCGGGGGTCGGGGGAGTGCAGTTTTAATTAAGAAAGTGAGGAGTTATCCTTGAAGACATTGGGGGAAAGAGCAGGCAGAGACAGCAGCCAGGGCAAAGTAGGAATGTGCTTGACATATTTGAAGAATGGCAGACCAGTGTGGACAGAGCAGATTCAGAAAGACAGTGCTAAAGTTCGAGAGGTAACAGGATGGTCAACCACCTAGCACCTGTGACTGAGAAGCCATTGGAACTGTGAGAGACTCAAGTGGGTGGGGGGTGGGGGGTGGGGGGAGAGCGAGGAAGGGTTCCAGACAGGGAAGTCAGTTCCCAAAGCCATGCAGTGGGGGCGTGGTCCACGGTTGGTGGCCATGGAAGTTGTGGAAAGATGTCAGTTCTCAGTCTACTTTGACAGTAGAGCAAATGGGTTTCTTTTAAAAAGTCAAGGAAGACGCCATGGTTTTTTAACCTACGCTACTAAAAGGACAAAGGAAGGAGCCATCACTCAGGATAGGAACGACTGTGTGGAGCAGTTTTGTAGTAGACGGTTGGGGGCTCAGATGGACAGATGTTTTTTTAGACATCAAACTGGAGAGTTGAGTAGCAGCTGCATATATGAAGCTGGTATTTGATAAGAGGTCTGGGCTGGATGGAGTTGAGACTAGATGAGATCAGACAGGGAACGCATATTCTCTGAAAACAGCCCTCTGACCTTCAGCCAAGCCCTGAATCCTTCTGGGCCTTAGTTTCCCTCACAGTCAGATGGCAGTATCACCCAACCAGTCCAGGGATGGAGGCAAAACCTGACTGAGCCCATTCTGAGATTGGAGCACCAGGGAATTATTTGGGATTATTACAGACAGCATAAGAACCCCACTTCTAATGGTTTCCATTTAAAGCAGTGGAGCTTCAGTCTCATTACATGGACCGTCTCATGGGTTATTTTGAGAATTAGATGAGTTAATACTTGTCAGTAGGTTAGGATAGTGCCAGGCCCATAGTTAACACTCAAATGGAAGTTTCAGTTACTCTTTACTCAC
This sequence comes from Plecotus auritus, assembly GCF_963455305.1. Taxonomy (NCBI): domain Eukaryota; kingdom Metazoa; phylum Chordata; class Mammalia; order Chiroptera; family Vespertilionidae; genus Plecotus; species Plecotus auritus. The sequence continues at coordinate 28,233,116 of NC_137778.1, forward strand.
CTCTTTTCAATAGGTTTCTTTGAATCGGGTCCCAAGGTATTATCTCGCTCTCTCACCTTCTTTCCTCTGACCTCTGTGTCAGCCCAACCCAACCCCTCCTTTAGTTTTAGGTGGACAAAAGGAGGCGCCTCTTCCTCCATAATAACTTCAGAGGCTGAAACAGATAACAGGCAGGAGCTGGATTTTCACATTCCCCTCTGTTAGCTAGAAGGACATTGTCGTTAAAACTGTGGATGGAGTCCCTCGAGAGAATGAGAACCCTCCTCTCCTGCCCCCACACTGGCTCTAGAGCTGAGACCCAGAGTTACATCTGATCTTTTCGCCATACTCCTCCCTCCTCCCCACACCCCCTTCCTCCCAGTCTGCACCGGTGGAGGAGCCGCTGCCCTTGCAGTCTGAGTCATCTGTTCTTTCTTTTGTTCCAGGTTCAAATACGAGGAAGACAGGAGGTGAGTGAGTCTGTGGTGTAGTTTCAAGGTGGGAAGGAATGAGGTTGAGCTGCTGTGCTTTCCCATCTCTGCCAATCACAGGAGAGTCTCCAGCATTGTAGGATCACTGTCTATCCCTGGTGGCACCATCTGTGTCACCACCACACAGCAAGCTCATGAGCTCCAGGCCCCTAATACTCAGGATCGCTGCCTGGGATGGGCGTCTGCTTCTCAGTGTGAAGACGCTGAGCTGCCATCGCTCACAGTATTCCCATACCTTGCATCCCTTCACCCAAATTAGCCCTGGTCTCCCTCCCACTTTTTTCTCCTAGCCTACCTAAAGAAGTAAGGGTGTAGGACGGCCTGTGAGAGCAGCACCTACAGAAAGGAGCTGAGCTACAAAATATTTTCTCTCTTGGCACATATTATGATTATTTTTTGCAGTCTGGATACAGATCTTTGTTTCTCATCAGCCAGTGTTAAAATGAGCATGCATTCCCTGAGCATCCACACTTCCTAGGGGAGCGGGGATGGGGTTAGAAGTCTGTTTAAGAGGAGAGGAAAACCAGGGCATTTGCTGCACTGAACCCACAAAGTGGATCATCTACCAAATTGAGAGCCAAATCCATTTTTAAACATAGAGCTCTGGACAGTTTCATCTGTGGCAACTGAAAGCTACTTGACAGCTCCTTTCTGTCTTTTCTCTTTGTACTTGGCTGAGGGCGGGTGGCGAGGGCAGTCTGCCTTAGAAGAGGCTGGTTGGCATTTCTCCCCCTCCCTGTGCCACTCCACCCCCAAGTAAGTGCCTGAGGACATGAACTGGGTCCTCCCCTGGCCCTCCAGGCCTTCCCACGGCTGGTTTGCTTCCATTGTAGGGAACTGGCATGTCCTTCCACTGACCACTATCCCCGTGTTAGGAAGAATTCTGCTCAGGAAAAGTACAATTTCTCCTGGGAGTCATGGCAGCCAAGACTTCTAGCCAGCTTCTGCCTGCTGCCCTGTTTGAATATTCCAGGCCTCCCTTAGACTGCCCTGGCCCCTACCTACCGCTTTGCCACCCTACTGGGTGGTGGTGAGGAACCAAAGCAGCATTCTTGCCCTTCCCCATGCTGGCAGAGACATGACTGAGCTCTGTGAGACAGCACCCCACTCCTGCCTTCCAGCGCCCCCATGGACTTCGCCCTCAACACCTACATGAGCCATGCTGGGATCCGGCTTCGAGAGGCACGGTCTTCCAACACGGCTGAAAAGGCCCCGTTGTCTGCTCCTGACAAGGACAAGTGGCTGCCCTTCTTCCCGAAGACCAAGAAGGTAACAGAGCCACCCTATAAAGTGTCTTCTCTTGACACAGGTCTCCGCACTGAGGCAGACTGGGAAAGCCCTTTTGGAGGTATCTAGCTCATCCCACCCCCTGTGGCCATGGTGAAAATCCTCACCATCGAGCAGCTCTCTCCCTTCCTCCAAACCTAGTTAGGGAACAAGCATAACCCTGCTCTCCAGTTTCTTATTTAGGGCCAGTCTTCGGAGCAGTGGCAGAGTGATTAGTGGCCAAATCTGGGTATTGGGATCTTCTCCAACCCCCATGTCTCTTTTCTCAGCAGAGCAGCAATCCCAAGAAAGAAAAGGATGCCTTGGAAGACAAGAAGCGAAACCCCATCCTCAAATACATCGGGAAGCCCAAAAGCTCGTCCCAGAGTAGTGAGTACTTGGGGAGCAACAGCCTCAAGGGGGACCTCAGCCCCTTCATAGACCAGCATGATGGCAGAAGGTCTTCCAGGGTTTCTGAGAGCCACAGGCCCAAACTCTGAGATGCAGCTTCCTCTTGGTGCTACTGTGTTCTCACCTGGCCACACCACTGCAGGCTCTTTGAGGAATAGGTAACTGTGCCAGAGCCGCTCGCTGAACAGCCATATGGGAGGATATATCCCCCTTGGCAGTATTGCTCTGTTGACAACCGAGTGCCTCCTTCACCTTCATCTGTACTCCTGAGGGCCTGTGTGTTGGGAGCAATTATGGGCCCTTGATGGGGAATTAGTTACTATTAAGCAGAACTAGTTGGAAAGAGGGCAGGTTTGGGGCCCAGAGGTTCCCTGAATGCCATCAGTAACCCAGCTCGGTTGGTCCTGTCGTTGATTTCTTCCCCACTGTGTCATTTGTCTGGAAATTGCTGCTGGCCCTCACAGTCATTCCCTAAGACCACCAATACTAGTCCTGGAAATCTGTGAAGGCCGTGGGTGGGACTGCTGCCTTTTCTGAAGTTGCTGCTCTGGGGGAAAGGGGAGGGGACTCCTAGATCAGCCCTGATTTTTGCCACAACATCCATTTTCCAGCTTGATGTAATTTTTATTTTAATTTGACTTTTCATGGTTTACTTTTGTTTTTGTTTGTTTGTTTTTTAGCATTTCATATTCCCTTGTCCCCTGTGGAAGGTAAAAGGACCGTTTTCTTTGAATTTTTCTTTGCATTAGCATTGAGTTTCCATTTCCCAAATCCCATCTTTCCTTCCCTTTTCTTTCTTCATCCTCTCCTCCTGTCCTGCCCCTCTTCCTTCCCTCCCTTTCCTTATTCCACTTCTCTTTTACGTTCCGCCTTGCTGCTAAAGCTGCTCTGGGACACAAGACACTGCCCAGGGGGCTCCCACCTTCACGCCTGCCTGTTGCAGGGTTGAAAGGGCCAGGACACTCCTCCTCACAATTGTCCCACAGTCTGAGGCCTTCCTCTTTCACTCTGTCACCTTTCCATGGATGAGGTGCCAACCGTCCAGGATTTTATAGAAATGAGGGAAACCCTTGCACATTGAAATGTCCTGCAGAAGTTCCTCAGATTTTTATTTTCAATCGAAATAATAACAAAAATCCTCATTTTTTAAGGTTACGGGTTTTTGTGGGTTTTTAAAAATAAATAATGGGTCTCCAGCAGTTTTTTTGGGGTAGTTTTAATTTATATCACCTACTTTGCTTAATCCCTTTAGTATAGTACCTCCATCTTTTTGACTCTTAATTTTGCCAGCACTGTATAACTACAACAGTTAAAAAAGAATGACCCTGCCATAGCTGGTTTGGCTCAGTGAATAGAGCATCAGCCTGTGGACTGAAGGGCCCCAGGTTCGATTCTGGTCAAGGGCACATGCCCGGGTTGCGGGCTCGATCCCCAGTAGGGGGCATGCAGGAGGCAGCCTATCAATGATTCTCTTTCATCATTGATGTTTCTATCTCTCTCTCCCTCTTTCTCTCTGAAATCAATTAAAAAGTATATATTAAAAAGAAAAGAATGACCCTAATATGTAGATTACCTATTATCTGTCTTCTAAAATGTGTATTAAAACATATATACATAATACACATTAACCCAAAGAAGCTAGAACTTAGAATTAGACAAGTTCATTTCCCATCAGCGAGGGAATATTTAAGTGATTAATATTTCTAGGTTCTATAATAAATGTATGGAGGAAGATAGCAGTGGGATGCAATCAGGAAATGATTCTGTTGCTAGAATTCATTCTGTGTAAAAGTGTCAATTGAAAATAATGATCTACAAACTATAAAAATTTTTTAAATTATTGAATGCCTAGTTTCATTATGCTGTTTAAACAACAAAAATAATTATTGAAAAAGTGATTATAAAACAATATAAAAAAAAATAAAAGAATGGCCTTGAAACCCAGGCCCTTAGTTTTAACACATACTTCGTCCCATCTGCCCTGCCCAAGGACGGCGTGAGCAAGCATCAGGCTTTAAGAGATTGAGCAGCCTTGCCCAAGCCGCGTGCTTTGTGTCCGCCTGAGAGGGGACGGAAACGCCCAGGGTGGAGCTGCTGATCCTGGGGCAGGATCAGGATGCTGGGTGTTCACCATCTCTTTGAGTCAGATCTTTGAATTATGATACCATGATTTGGTTTGTGTTCTCAAATTCTCAGGACACCAGACATACCTATATTCATCTCTAAAGACCACATACCCACCAAAACTAGAAAATCTCAATATTGAGTTTTGCCATTTAGGATGATCAACTCTTGCCAATTTATTAGAATATCTGATTGTTAGTAACATAATATACTTACTTAGTTTTATTCTCATTCAGATAATGGAGGAAGGAGAACAAAGGCTACTAGTGAAACCTTGCTTTTTTATTTATATTTTTATTGATTTCTGAGAGGAAGAGAGAGGGATAGAGAGATAGAAACATCAATGATGAGAGAGAAGCATTGATCTGCTGCCTCCTGTATGCCCCACACTGGGGGCATGTGCTCTTACCAGGAATAGAACCGTGACCTCCTGGTTCATAGGTTGATGCTCAACAACTGAGCCACGGCCAGCTGGGCAAACTTAGCTCTTTTTAAAAATGTGCTACTTCCCACCAACTTTACCCTGTACTCTGGGTTTTTTAGTTATACAAGATCTCAGGTCCACGCCTATTTCTTGTCACAGTTGGGACATCCTATATCCCAAGGACAGAAGGCATTTTCCAAGTGGCCCATGGGAGAGGGAACCGTGGACTCAGCCGGGCTCCGTCATCACCCAGCCAGGGCAGCTTGGGGCTGTGGCTGCACAGCTGGCCCTGGCTTCTGCTGTTGCCCCACGGCCCAGATGCACATTCAGTCTGGGACAGGCAGGTCTGGCCCTGAGCTCAGAAATGGGAGTGATGGTGATACCCCTACTCCTGTCACATACACACAGCCACCTGTCCGACAGTTCTAGAAAAATATTACTCTAGTTACCTGCCTAAAGGATATGAAGTTGTGCGCTTTGAGGAGATCAACTAAATGTTATTTATCTGTTTCCTGTGGCTTAGAAATTTTCTTATGAAACTGAAATTTCGATACATAGGGAGATTTGTAAGTTTGTACATGTAGATATCAGAATCTGAAGCTTGAGCAGGACACCAGTCAGTTGGTTAGGATCAGGGCCTGCCCTCTGGGGTACCTGCCTTGCCCTGCTCCCCACCCCCAGTCCCACTTATCCTTCCATTGGTCTCAGGCTGAGCAGCATTTCTGGTCCAACTCCTATTCAGATATCACTGAACTTGGAGCTGAGCTAGTTGACTTTGAAGATGAGAGCCATTGAGCCCTGAGCCAGAAATGTCTTCTCCAGGTCTCTGCATGGTATCACACATGCCTTTTTACTCTTATATGCCCTGTCTGCTTCTTTGAACAAGAATAGCTGTCTTTTGTCTTAGCTTTGAAAAGGGGCTGGAATGTGAATGCCAGAAATGACATCTCTTCTTTGTTCCTCCTAAGACCCCCCTCACTGGTAATAAAGGGTTTGATTCTATAATGGAGACCAGGGATGGGGGCGTGGAGAGCAGAAAGAACAGGAAGGAAAACTCATAGAAGAAGAGAAATCATGAACTCTAAAAGTAATATAAATTTGAAAAGTGTTCGATATAATTTGGTACCATGGCCAGACGACATGTAGATACGTTTTTTGGTCCCCCTAAGTATTTTTTTAACCTATATGTGGATCTTGAGAAAAACCTAGTCACAATTTTCAAGCAGAAGAATCATTGTGATAAAGAATGTGGGAGTCAAAAGAAATATCCATAGACTATGTACTTCCAAACCCTCTCATTTTGCAGATGAGAAAGAGCAAACCCAGAAAGGTAGAGGGACTGCCCAAGCCACCCTGTTCTCAGCAGAAGAGCCAGGTCTAGACTGTGCCTCCTGTTCTCAGCCCCACACTGTTCTCATCCATGCTTGCTCCTTGCTCTGTCTTCGGGGTTAGAGGGGAGCGAGAGTCCTGAGCCATCGTCCTTATACAGAAAGCAGAGTGCCCTCCATTATCTTTCTGCTTCTAGTTAAACCAGGCAATGTGAGGAACATCATTCAGCACTTTGAGAACAACCAGCAGTATGATGCCCCAGAACCTGGGATGCAGCGACTCTCGACAGGAAGCTTTCCCGAGGACCTGCTGGAGAGCGACAGGTAGCAGTGGCTGGATGGGAGCTGCCCAAGGAGGGGCGCCTGGGTAGGGTTTGGAGCTAGCTTAATTCCAGCTACTTTAGCCCCTGCACTAGACTGTGAGACTCTCCCTCCCCCAGCCTTCCCACCTGTGTATCTTCAGAGGAAGACGTAATAGGTGTTGGCACTCAGGCCAGCAGAAGAGAGAGCAGGGTCCCGACCTCCCAGCCCAGGAACCACAATCCTTTAAAATTTCCTTCAGATTCAACCCTGACTTCTCAGCAGCCTTCATCCCAAGAATGAGCTCAATTATATTATGAAGCAGCTAATCAGGAAACCCTAAATGACAAGGCTAGAGGAAACTGTGAAGGGGAAGTAGGGTCTTGTTCTTGACTACGGCATGACTCTATAGTCAACGCCTAAATGAAATTTGCCTGTAGTTGGAAATGTCCTTGCAAATTTCTTAAGTCACCCTTGAGGTACAGGAGTGTGGTCTTATGTATACAAGAATAATGAATAATGCTTGTATGCACTCAAGTCTGAGCCACTGGACTGGACTAAATAAAGGCAGGCACAAAGGCAACCCAATAAGTAGCAGCCTTCATAGTCGAACCATTTACCTCTGAAATACCTAATGATTAAATCATATGTGAGACACTCCTTCTTGTGTGAAAGGTTACTCCTTTTCGTTAAGTTTAATACGTGTTAAATGATTTTGCCAAATGAGAATTAACAAAGATTTAGAGAAGATAAAAGATTTGTACTGGGATGAGGTTGAGTTCTCATATTACTGAGTAAATTAAATATACAAATTATGTAATTGCTGGGGTAGGCGTAGTCATATAGAAGATCAAATACACAATTGTAAGATACATCAATATTTTGATAGAATATTTGAGACCAATTGCAAATTTGTATTCTTGAAGTTGCTGGGTATATTTGCCCTAAGATGTTCACTAGGATCCTAAATTCACAGAAGCCTTTGGATTTGGTGACTAAGCTCACTGGCAACCTTAGAAATAGTGCCATCACAGTGGGTCAGAGGTTGTCGTAGATACTTAGAAGGCAGTCCCAAAGGTGGGTTATGTGCCTCACTTGTTGGTGGGAGTACTATTCACGTATGGGCACTGAAGGAAGTTGCTTAGCTCTGCAGCCCCAGTAACCTCACTGGATGAAGTTTGTTGTGCTGAAGTAACCCATTGGGGCACTGGTGAAAGTGTTTTGAGTTAGTCTGCATTGGAATTGTTCTAACAGATTTCGGGGGTGAGTTCAGTAGCGGACCAGTGCGCAGTGTGGTTTCTAACCCTGAGGACAAACCCTCAAGATGCTGAGGATGCCCTGGCTGGTGTGGCTCAGTGGATAGAGCGTCGGCCTGTGGACTGAAGGGTCCCAGCTTTGATTCCGGCCAAGGGCATGTACCTTGGTTGCGGGCACATCCCCAGTAGGAGGTTTGCAGGAGGCAGCTGATCGATGTTTCTCTCCCATCGATGTTTCTAACTCTCTATCCCTCTCCCTCTGCCTTCCTCTCTCTAAAAAATCAAAATATATTTAAAAAAAAAAAAAAAGATGCTGAGGATGGAGGCCCCATGTAGATCCTCTGACAGTATGGAGACACTTGATGAATGGAGACCAAGCCATTAGGCTCCTGTGTAGCAGCATGCTGTGCTCTTAAGAGCTCTCCAGACTCTACAGGCCTCCTGTGGTCCTGGATGCATGGCAGGATGTGGGATTAGTAATAATGTCAACAAAGAAGCAGCCCAGCAGGGTTGTGGGGGGAGGCGACATCCTGGACAGCAAGGGTCCAGAGATGCTGCTCTCGCAGGGCGGATGTGCTGCAGGTCCTGAAAGGGCCACACCCACTTGTCAGCGTCTCATCGAGCCCCAGAGAGGCTCAGTGGCCAAGCCTGGCAAGCCGGGAAGCAGGTTCCTGATGGTCAGTAAGCAGCTCCTGTAAGTAAGCTTCCAAGCTGGTCTGCTTCCAAGAAAGGAAATGGAAGCTTGGGAAGGATCCTGTGAAGTGAAGAATGGAAGAAATCTGCATTGAATGGAGGGGCAGTGCTCTGTCAGCAGATAGAATGTTCTGGCAGGCAGTGTAGAAAATGCTAGAATGAGTGTGTGAAGACATTTCCTCGTAGATGGTCTTGTGAAAGGAAGGGTCCGGCTCAAGCGGAGTCCACAGTGGGAGCTGACCTGTTCCATAGCAGAGGGCAAGATGGTGGCCAGATGGGACCTGCTAGTTTAATTGGTGCCCACGGCTTTCCTGATGGGGCCTGGTTTCCTTGGCATTAGGACACTGCAAGTCTGATTTTGTTAGTTCCAGATTCCACTTTCCTGTTAGGATTGCTTTCTGATCGGTCCTGAGCAAGACGAGAGACTCTGTCCTTCCCTGCCCCGGTGGGGGAGAACTTTGTAGAGCAGCAGAAGTATTTATCGTTGGAAAGCGTCTTTCATCTAGGAATTTTCGTGTTTGGCTGAATCTTGGTGTTTGGGCCTTTTGTGGGGATCGGGTGGAGAGTCTGCACCACTGAGGCGTCCTTGAGATGGGCAGCAGATGAAGCTGGCCAGGACATCGGGTCCCAAGGTCTCTTGCCCTTTTTCCCAGCTCTCGCTCCGAGATTCGCTTGGGCCGCTCTGAGAGCCTGAAGGGCCGGGAGGAGCTGAAGCGCTCTCGGAAGACGGAGAATGTGCCCCGCTCTCGCAGTGACGTTGACATGGATGCCGCTGCGGAGGCTGCTCGCCTCCACCAGTCAGCCTCATCATCTGCCTCCAGCCTCTCCACCAGGTGGGCAGGGCTCCGCGGCTCAGCCCACTGATAGTGCAGGGGCAGGAGCAGCGGGTTCTGAAAGTTAACATTCTCTCCACAGGTCTCTTGAGAACCCTACTCCTCCCTTCACCCCCAAAATGGGTCGCAGGTGAGTGATGGGTGCAGTAGCACTTCTCTTAGGTGCCTGAGTTCCAGCCACGTTCCACTGTTTCTCCCACCCCTGAATGGCTGGTTAGGTGTGCCTCTCCTCCATGGCCTGCTGCTTCCCAGTGGGCACGGGGCAAGCAGATTGGGCAGGAGAGGGAGGGACAAACCCCAAGTGTGAGTTTTTCCTCCAAGTAAAGCTGAGCTGCTCATTTTCTCCCAGGAGCATTGAGTCCCCCAGCCTGGGGTTCTGCACAGATGTCCTCCTCCCCCACCTCCTAGAGGATGACCTGGGCCAGCTGTCCGACCTGGAGCTAGAGCCAGACACCCAAAACTGGCAGCACACAGTGGGCAAGGATGTGGTGGCGGGGCTAACCCAGAGGGAGATTGACCGGCAGGAGGTCATCAACGGTGAGAACGTGCTCCTCTTCGCCCCATCCCTACTCACCCCATTTCCACTCTAACTCGTGTGCGAATAGGTGTGAGGAGTAAAGAGGGTGGGCCCTGGGGACAGGCCCAGGTCCTTGTTGATCCTAAGGAACAACTCAGTTCTGACCCTTGGGTAAGAGAAAGTCCATGTACGATTTGAAAACAGTACTCAGTTCCCCCCAAAACAAAGTGGTTTGGGGAGTCACGGTAGTGACTCTAGATACTTGCTGATATGTTTTCTCCCTGTCTTTCTACTCCTCCTGTCACAACCGCTGCTCAGAGTTGTTTGTGACAGAGGCTTCCCATCTGCGCACGCTCCGGGTCCTGGACCTGATCTTCTACCAGCGAATGAAGAAGGAGAACCTGATGCCCCGGGAGGAGCTGGCCCGGCTCTTCCCCAACCTACCTGAACTCATAGAGATCCACAGTGAGGAGATGGCCTCCCCCCTCCTCCCTCCACACCCCTCTGGCTAGCCTTCAGGCTTCGGTTCCCCTTTCACCCACATGCTGGGACCTCCCTGTGTGGAAAACCCTGGCAGTTCTCCTGTACAGCAGCATTCCAGTTACCCCCAAAGCATACTGGTTTCCAGACCCTTCCCCACAACACTGCTGTCAGATCCTCTGCCGCTCCACCCAGGCCTTGCTGTTTCTTCTCCCCTTGCCCAGATTCCTGGTGTGAAGCCATGAAGAAGCTCCGGGAGGAGGGCCCCATCATCAAAGAAATCAGTGACCTCATGCTGGCTCGGGTATAGCTGCAAACTTCTGCTTGGAGGAGAGGGGGGGCATTACCAAGGCTTGAGGATGTGGCAAAGGAGGAGACGGGGAGGGACCAGTCCTAGGTAGGGATGTGATGATGCCTGCCCGTGTCCACTCTGCCTCTCAGTTTGATGGTCCTGCCCGAGAGGAACTCCAGCAAGTGGCCGCCCAGTTCTGCTCGTACCAATCCATAGCCCTGGAGCTGATCAAGACCAAGCAGCGGAAGGAGAGCCGATTCCAGCTCTTCATGCAGGTGCGTTCTTTGCCATCCTTCCGCCTTCTCTCATTGCCACTAAAAGTTAGCCAAGTCAGTCATATCTCAGTAAAGGCGGGGCAGGGCCAGATCTCTTGAACTCCCTCCTGGCCCCCAGCTCCAAGCACCCCTGCCCCTTCTCTCTACTGGAGAGGATAATGCGAACTCCCTGCACCCATCTGCACCCTCCCTCACGCCACCTCTCCCAAAACACTGACCTATATCTACTCTCAAGACAGCGGCTGCTGTTTGCGGGAAAGAACACTGGATAAGCAGTCATTAGGTCCGGCTCACTTGTTTACTGTCTATAAAGGGGGAGTAACACCTGCTCTGCGTGGCTCCTTTGACCATATCCCTTCCATAGGCATCTGTCTCCCTGCCCCCGCATGCTTTGCCTTAAATATTCAAGAAAGAAGCTGCCACCGCTGTTCTGGGTTACTCTCTGGAATTAGGACCTATTTGGCATTTTCACACCCACCCAGGTCCTGAGCCCATAAACCAGCTCCTAATCCTGGCTTGACATCTTCCTGTCTGTGCCTCCTTTCGTCTAGGAGGCTGAGAGCCACCCTCAGTGCCGGCGGCTGCAGCTGCGGGACCTCATTATCTCTGAGATGCAGCGGCTGACCAAGTACCCACTGCTGCTGGAGAGTATCATTAAGCACACGGAGGGTAGGGCTGGGCGAGGGGCTAGCGTGGGAGGTAGCAACCCTCATTTCTGACCCTAGTCCTAGCATTGACATACTTGGTGACCTTAGAAAGTCACTTGACCTCTCTGGTCTTCAGGGTCTTCATCCTTGCCTTGTTATGAGCAGTCTCAAAGAAGATAATGATTGTCAATGCACCTTGGGAAAGTAAGGTGCTCAGCAGTGGCAGGGGTGAGGGCTACCTCTAGCCCATGTGGGGCCTTTGTACAGCTAAGAGGACAGCATCTGAGTGGACACAGGTTGGTCCATGGAGGGCACCTTGGCTCCACTGAGGGCCATGGTTCCACACCAGGGGCCATGGCTGGATTTTAGTCCCCATCCTCCCCCCACACACACACTGATGCCGCTGCAAGGCACAAAAGACACAACCGTGTGTGGTAACTAGCGGAGTAGGGGCCATGCTGAATAAGGGGGTCTGACCCGTGTTTCACTGTTCCTGGGATCCTGAGCGTCTTTCACCGCTCTCACATTTGGGGTATTGGAGTCAGGGTATACGGTGTGAGGAATCTCCACGTAATTCAACAGGTATCCTAGAGGCACAGTCACCGCACTTGCCCAGTCTCTGTTCCTGCCCCCACGTCTGCAGAGCTGCTTGTGGGCTAGGCAAGAATTCCCAAGAGCTGTCAGTGTCTTCAGAGCAATGATCTGAAATCCGAAGACCCTCAGTAAAGATAACGTTACCCTTGAGGTCCTCAGATTAGGCACGGGTGGCGAATCTGTACCATCCCTGCTGGTCGGTGGTGGGTGTGAGTTGCCGGTGATGTCGGACTCCAGGCTTCTCGGACAGGAGCGAGCTCCTAACTGCCTCCTCTGTGCTGACTGGTAGGTGGCACCTCTGAGCATGAGAAGCTTTGCCGGGCCCGGGATCAATGCCGGGAAATTCTTAAGTACGTGAATGAAGCGGTGAAGCAGACAGAGAACCGGCACCGTTTAGAGGGCTATCAGAAACGCCTGGACACCACCTCCTTGGAGAGGGCCAGCAACCCCTTGGCAGCAGAATTCAAGGTAGGAGGCAGAGGGGCAGCATGGTCACCACATGCACACGCACACGCACGCACACGCTTCTGGGGCACCCTGGAGAGAAGAACTTCCGTCAGTGCCTGGAGAGTAGGAGGCAGGATACCTGTCTGGTAGGAGGGCGTGGTGGGGCCCTGGAACACACATACCTCCTGTTAGCATTGTCAGTCCATCCCTAGACAGACATGGGCAAACAGCTCCACCAATAAAGACTAGACGTTAGACTCAGCCGGGAAGAGCAGGGGGTGGGAGTTCCAACTTGAGGTAAGATAAAGATCCTTTGGGAGGGAATAAAGCTGAATGGATGGGCAAGTGAAGCAGTGCTCTTAGGAAGGTGGATGGCCCGTGACTTCGTAGTGGCCTGTTCACTTGTCTGTGTCCCTCACAAGAGGGTAAGGACAAGGTCTATTTCTTGTCACCACTGATCCTGAGCCCCTTAGCATGGTGTCTGGCACATAGTAGGTTCTCAAATACTTGTTGAATGGATGAATGAATGAACAAATGGTTTCTTCTTAACAGAGTCTGGACCTTACAACCAGAAAGATGATCCATGAGGGGCCCCTGACGTGGAGGATCAGCAAGGATAAGACCCTGGGTATGAGGGTGTGTGCTGGGGCCAGGGGAAGTCAGTGGGGGGCTGGGCTGCCCCAGCACTTCCCTCCCTAGAGCATGACTCCTGGAACCTGGTGCTCTGTAAAGGGGCAGTAAGGGAGCCGGGAAGCAGTTTAAAACATAACTAGGAGAGTTCAGACTCCTTATGCACAGCATGGGGGGTACGAACAAGAAAGGGGCCAGGCATCCCAGAGCCCCTGGCACCCTGTGTGTGGATGGTGGAGTGGGAACTGGAAATGCCTTACAAGCACCACCCCCTCCCAGACCTCCACGTGCTGCTGCTGGAGGACCTCCTCGTGCTGCTGCAGAAACAGGATGAGAAGCTGCTGCTTAAGTGCCACAGCAAGACAGCTGTGGGCTCCTCAGACAACAAGCAGACCTTCAGCCCCGTGCTCAAGCTCAATGCCGTTCTCATCCGCTCCGTGGCCACAGGTACTCTGAGGAGACCGTCCCCGCTGGCCTGGGCCCCAGGGCCATGATCACGGTTACTGATGTGCAGTGAGACTGGGTGATGCAGGGCCAGTCTGGGGCCTGCGGGAGTTATGGGTCCACCTGTGTTCCTTTCCACCTGTCTTGAGCCATCTAAGGAGGATGTGATCCAAAATGGGATAGGATGATGGGTTGGATGGGGGGACCAAGGTGAAGATAAACAACCAGGAGGGGCTGTGAGCACCCAGGACGGGCTAAGGAGGTGTAGGCAGGATTGGGAAGAATAGGATTGGGCAGAGAGTAGGACAAGCCTTCCTGCTACAAGAGTGGCGGGAAGAACCGAAGCCCCACAGTAGAGTTGAGTCCAGCGGACAGACGTTTCCATGAGAAGGGGCATGTGCACAGGGAAGGGCTCTGGCAGCCCCACGCTCGGGCTTGCTTTCCTGATCCCTAATGTGGGGGATCAAAGGCCTGGTGGGCATGAAAAGTTTTATAAACCCAAGCACCACACACATCAGCCTGCACTGTTAGGAAAGCAGGCGTGTAATGGGTGGCCATGAAAGGTGCCATTAGGGGTTCCAGAATTGCCTCTGTCCTTGTAAGTAGGTCCCAAGTGGTTCTGATGACCCAGGTCTGTCTTACGCTGCATTCTATGTCCATGTTGAGGGTCAGGGCTTTGAGTCCGCACTCTGGCTCCCGGCCCAGGCTGGAGTCGGGCCTCTGCTACCCCCAATGCAGGGCCATCTCCCTTCGTTTTCTCACAGATAAGCGGGCCTTCTTCATCATCTGCACCTCCGAGTTGGGCCCACCCCAGATCTATGAGCTGGTGGCATTGACGTCATCAGACAAGAACACGTGAGAATTGATTCAAGGGTCCCTTATAACTGCTGTCCCTTAGGGACCAGGATGGTGTGTGTGAGGACAGTGAGGCGAGAGATGGGCCCCAGAGCAGTCAGAGGGCAGGCATTGGGCAGGGAAGTTGGAGATAGACGGACTTGGAGAAGCTTGTAGGATCCTCCCTGCCCTGTGAGCAGTGGGAGGGCGAGGGAGTTCCCAGCAATCTCCCAGCCACTTGGCTCTTCTTTCCTTCCTCTGGCTCCATCCCCTTTCTGCTGGGGTTTGCTTCCCTTCCCAGTCGAGTGTTCTAAAGTCACATATTCTTCGATGTTTGCCTTCCCGTCCCCACCCCCTGACGAGGCAGCTGGAGGTGGCGCACAGTGGGAGGAGACAGGTTGAGTCAGGCAGTTTCTCAGCTTCCGGTTTTCATCTGTCAATGTGGGTATTGAGTTTTCTTGAGAGAGAACAGATACAGGATGCTCAGCACGGAGTGTAACAGAGGGTGGTGTTCAGTCATTGGAGCTGCAAGTAATAGAGCTGCACAGCAGCAGCCAGCAGGACGGTGTGGGGCGGTGGGACCTGCTGGGCCCAGGCTCCCTGGGGAGGGTGTGGAAAAGGCTTCAAGGCTCTGGGCAGGGTTTCAGGTGAGATACTGTGTGCCTGGATCTTGTTCCCTTCACCAGTCCTCTCTACTCCTGTTGAGCTACAGGTGGATGGAACTCCTAGAAGAGGTTGTGCGGAATGCCACCAGGCACCCAGGAGCTGCCCCGACACCTGTCCTTCCTCCACCCCCAGGCCCTCAGGAGTCAGCCCACCAGAGCCCCAGGTCCAGCAGGTACTTAGCCCTCCAGGCCCCCTTGCTTACCCACTCCACACCCCTTGTTTTCTGCTGTTCTTCAGCCTTCACCTCGGGGGATGGGCAGCCTCAGCAGACAGGTGGTACCAGGCAGACAGAGGGATGTTCCCACACTCTGCCTTCCCTCCCTGTCTGCCGTCCCCAGCAGCCCCGCATGGCTGTAATGGAGACTGCACCTAAAACGGGGCGGGGAGGTAGAATTGGGACCAGGAGAGGTTTGGCTGGCACCCACCCTCCTCTCTGGGCTGCCAGTCAGACAGCAGGTGCTGAAACCGAGCAGCTTCCTTCTTGATCCCTGCGCCCTCATTGCCCATTCTCACTCTGGAGGCCAGGGTGGAATTTCATGACCTCTAGACTCCTGGGTGGCGGAGAGCCAGCATTCTGGCAGGTGATCGCTTGCCTGCCCATTTCTTCCCTCAGGGTAGAACTGGATGACTCGGAAGTATTTCAGAGGGAACCAGAACCAGAGGCGCTCCCTGGAGGTAAGTCCCCTGGATGGTCTTTGTGGGAGACAACCCCAGTCCATTTTTTGTAGGCACAGGTAGGAAGGTGGTCGGGGGTGGGGTTGATGGGAGGGATCCATCAGGGCCACAGGTGTGAGGTTTTGATAAGAACAGAGGGAGGAAGAAAGAGCCAGTGAGGAAGGGAAACAGACTTAAGGGAGTGTAGACTAGCTCACCTGAACAGATTGTGGCCCTGGCTCATGGTGATAGGTACTTGGCAGTGGAGGAAGAGAGGGATATTTGGGAGTCCAGGACGCCCTGCTTCCCCACCAGGGGTTACTAGTGGAGAATGAGATGCAGGCAGAAGCTGTGTATCAGGGAGTGCATTGTGCGGGGGTCCTCAGGGGGACTGGGAGCTCAAAGGACCCAAGACAATTACTGGAATGAAATTGGCAGAGGCACGAGGGCCCTGAACAATTCTCATTGATAGTTTGTATGTGAATTAGTTTAGGGTCTTGAGTTTAGAGAGAAATCTCCCTGGGTAGGCAACCTGGCTGTGTCCCTTTTCTGTTCTTTCTGCTTAAAATGCTTTTCCTCCTAACTTCCACACCTCCTTCAAGTCTTACCTTTGCAACAATACACCTTCTTTGACCCCTCTGTTTAGTACTGTAGCCACACTCCTGATCCTCCATACCCTGCTCTTATTTTTCTTCCTTCCTATAGCACTTCTCACCTTCTGATTTATTTCGGTGATGGGCTTATTTTGTTATTCCTCTGCGTCCCTGCACTTGAATTTAAGCTCCACGGGGCAGCAATCTTTATTTACTGATGTATGCCAAGAGCTGGGACAGTGTCCAGCCATAATAGGTGCTCAGTACACATTGTAGAATGAATCACCCAATGTTCCCAGCCCCTTAAATCCAAAGCTAGGCATGGCATCAACCCCCACATGCCTTCCCTCTTTCCCTGCCTTACACTGACCTTCCACCACAACAGGTTCTGGGCCACAACAGAGGGTCAAAGGGAAGCGCTCGGTCCTGCTTGAGGACCTCACGCATGAGGGCAGCATAGAGGACAAGGAGCTGGGTGCCCTGCCTCACCCTTCCGCATCCCTGGATGGAGAGAACAGAGGTGGCAGGACCAGAGATCCCATCGTCCTGCCCCTCCCAGGCCCTCTGTTCATGGAAGGACTTGCCGATGCAGCCCTAGAAGATGGTGAGTGCCTCGTGGACCCTGCCATCGGCCCCCAGTCCCCCAGTAGCTTGACCAGTGTGAGCTGGCAGCTGTCTGCACCCTCCACCTGCCTGAAGGTTCCCCCTGGTTGTGCTGAGGTGAGATGATGCCGAGACACAGTTGTCATTCCCATTCCCCAGCCCCGCTAGCTGGCCAGAGCCCTCCAGCTCCACCGGGTGACGGAGGAGGCAGGTTCACCAAGTTGGCGGTGGGAGGGGAGTTAGCCACCTCCTGCCACCTCTGCACTCTTCCTCCTGCTGGCTGGGTCCTGTGCATGGAAGCCACCTCCCTGTTTCCCTCCAGTGGAGATCCTGCGGCACCTAATCCTGCGGGGCCGGCTGCCAAGTCACCCCAGGGAACCACAGGCTGCTGGGGAGCCCGAGGACGACCTGACACCTACACCTTCTGTCGTCAGCATCACCTCTCACCCCTGGGACCCAGGCTCCCCCGGACGAGCTCCCACTGGGGGTGAAGGGGAGAACACCCAGCTCCCAGGGCCAGAGGGGGGCCAGCCAGAGCAGGAGGACGTGGCTCTCTGTTCTCTGGAACACCTGCCTCCAAGGACAAGAAATTCCGGGATCTGGGAGCCTCCTGAGCTAGGCAGGAGTCCAGAGGAAGAAGCTTCAAGCACAGAGGCAGCAGGAAGTTACAAAGTTGTGAGAAAAGGTAACATAAATTGGGGCCCATGGGGGAGACGAATGCCTGGTTTTGCTAGGGTAGAGGCGAGTCTTCCAAAGGCTGCTCCCTTCCCCCCCTTATTCCGGAAGCCACATGTGCAGGGGCTCACCCTGGGTCCCAGGGGAACGAGACGTGTTGATAGCGTGCAGAGGGCAAAGACTTTGGGGTCGGACAATCAAGGGCCAAGCCCCAGCTCCATCTCTTCATGCCTGTGTGACTTTAGAGCAAACTCGGGACCATCTCTGAACTTCATTCTGTAATAGGATATTGCCTAGTACCTGGCACTGATCAGCCATCAGTAAAAGTCTCTGCTAGTGTCCCTCACTCGTCTGCCAGTCCTAAGGAAAAGGTGTGGCTCTTCTCAGAGCCTCAGGCCTGCAGAGACAAGGACTCCTGCTTGCAGCCAGTCCCTCCAGATGGCAGAGATGAAGGAACTGGCAGTGCGGGATGGAGATGCAGCTGAACTAGAGGTTGAGCTGAGAGAGGGGCCATCGGACAAGTCTGGGAAGATGCTCGGGGAGTAAGGGGTGTGGCGAGTGAAGGAGGTGGCAGGGAGGGCACCCAGCTGTGGATATGGTGGACGGCTTTAAGACAAGCGAAGCTGAGCCTGGCCAGGATGGTGCTCAGGACGGGTTTGGCCCGAGCAGTGAGCCCAGGGAGGGAGTCGTGGCAGGGGAGGGGTCAGCTGGAGAGGGAAGCCCTGTGGAGGAGAGCAGCAGGGCAGGGTGCTCCTGAGGAGTGGGATGGGATTCCCGATCCTCCCCTCGTGCTCAGCTCTGCCTCCCTTTCCAGGAGCATTTATTATTCATCTGCTTCAGGTCTGCCCTCTCTCCTGGGTTTCTGGGAACTGACCTTCCTTCTCTCTCCTTTGGTGAATTGGTGGGAAAGTTCTCCGCAGCTCCCTGGGGTAGAGTCACGTGTGAGCTTGTGTTCACTGTGTTCTTCCCTTTTTCTTTCTCTCCACCCCCACTCCTTCCTCCTCTCCTTCCCTTCCCTTCTCTTTTGGTTTCTGCTCTCCCTGGTGGTGGTGGTGGCGGTGGCGGTGCAGCTGAGGTGGCAGGCAGTAAGGCTGTCCCTGCACTACCAGAGGGTGGCCAGTCAGAGGCTGAGCCACCTGAAGTGGAAGGCGGAGCAAAGGCTACGGGTAATGAACCCCTCCTGGGAGCCAGAGACAGGCCAGCGCTGAGTGTGGGGCCCAGAGGGCAGAGCCGGGCCCTGGGCATTAGAGCCCTGCCTGTGGCCACAGACAGGGACAGGCCTTGTGCCATCCCCTTGTCGAGAGCTGCCCAGGTGTCTTTCAGAGCAGTAGGGTGAGCAGCTGGTGCTGTGATGACGTGGGCGGGAAGCCTGGCCCGGTGCCCAGGGCCCAGTGTCCTTAGCCTGATAGCCTGACAGTGAGCCACTTCTTGCCCACACCAGCCACCACTCCAGCGTCATGGTGGAAATAGGCTTACATGCCCTCCACAGTTCCTTGGCGTTCACCTATGCCTGCTGCCTGGTCAGGGACCCTCTGTGTCCTTCCTCCAGCTGTCTGACCCCCTATGATGAGTGGAGGTATCTCCAGGATTGTGAAGTAGATGGCCGATGGGATAGGGTCAAGGAGGCTACTGCCCATGGCTTTTCACAAGTTTCTAAAACCAGCCACCACCTTCTTACCCTTCCTTCTAGGAATGGGAGCCCTTCCCCATTTCCCCAATGAAACACACAACCCTGCCACTTCTGCCTTAACTGTCACCACTGAGTGTCTTCCCTGGCATGGGACACGCTAAGCAAAATCGCCATCTAGAAGGCTCTAGGCGTGCAGTAGGCAGCACGAGGCGGAGTGCGCTGAGCTCACCCCTAGGATGGTTTCCTTGGCCCAGTCAGGCAGCACGGGGAGCGCCAAGGGAGAGAAGGTGGCTTCCACTTGCTCTGCACTTGCCTCCTAATCTCTCTCTCTCGCCATGGGGACAGGGAACTGTTTTTATGTCAGCATGCCAGCAGGACCCCTGGACTCCAGCACCGACTCCTCAGGGGCACGCACAGACCTCTCCCAGCCCGACGGCCTCCCTGCCTGGCGGACAGAGCCGCAGCCGCAGCCGCAGCCGCAGCCACGGGGAGGCAGTGGAGAGCCAAGGCGCCCCAGCTGCTCGCCTCCCAGCCTGGCAATCAAGGACATGGGCATAATCTTCCAAACCATTGAGCAACTCACCCTCAAGCTCAACAGGCTCAAGGTGAGGGAAATGGGCTCAGGCCCCCGAGGCGGAGGGAAGCAGCCGTGTTCAGTCGTGCTGGCGGGGGAGCTTGGACTGGTGGGGATGTGGACCAGTGGTGTGTCCATGGGAGCCCTAGCTCTTGGCCTGCCCAGGGCTCCCCCAGTGCACCCAGGGACCCTCTGAACCGGACCTTCCCGCACTCTTCCAGGACATGGAGCTGGCCTACAGAGAGCTGCTCAGGTCTCTCGGGGGCGAGTCCTCTGGCGGCACCACGCCTGTGGGCAGTTTCCACACAGAAGCGGCTAGATGGGCAGACTGCTCCCTGTCGCCTCCAGTGAAGGGTCCCCCGTCCTCGGACTCCTGGGACAGCCACGAACGGGGGCCCTGCCCTGAGGACAGTGAGTGAAGCTGGTTTCCTCTTCGAACCAGCCCCAGGGGAGAACGCGTCTGCTAGTGACACGCTGCCACGCAGTGTGAGGGGAAAGAGGTTCTGAGGGGGCCTCCTTGCCCCCCGAGTACAGATAATTCCCCCAGTTCTTAGGAGCTTGAGGACTTTCCGGGCAAAACCTAAGAGGGAAGGTCATCTCAGGCCAGTTCCTCAGTCATCACTGCATCCTCCACAGGCACCAGAAGCCCCCGGGAAGACAGCGCGGCAGACGCAGCCACATCCCCAGGACTGTAACTGTGCACACCACGGTCCTCTGCACCCCACTCCTCCGCTAGGGACTGGCCTCGGGCAGGCACAGGGTGGGGCTAGCCCAGACCTCCTCCCGCGGTAGACAGAGGCAGTTCAGGAGACGTACCGAGGGAGGCCCGCATGTTGCTTGCGAGTCCAGTTTCAGTGTCTTGCTCATCCTCACCCGAGGATATTTTCCATTGATTTTTTTTTAAAGAGGGAGGTGGAGAGAGACATCGAGTGGTTGCCTCTCACAAGCACCCTGACCAGAGGCTGGGGATCAAACCTGCAACCCAGTGACCGGGAATCGAGCACTCTAACCACTGAGCACACCGGCCAGGACCAGTTTCAGGGTCTCCCCCTCCCTCAGGCCCCCGGTCCTGGGTCTCCTGTGCATGCTGACTGCATCTTTAAGGCCCCCTTGTCCCACATATGCGTGTCCACTGGTACGCGTGGGTACCTCAGGCATGCGAGTGAACGGGGAAGGCTTCTGTGTAAATGCACTTTCTCCTTCCCCTTCCTTTCCCCCAGGGTCCCAAGGCTAAGGAGGGTGCCTCCACCTCTTCTGTCACTTGGTTTCCTATAAATATGTATGTATTGTATGTGCATCTTGGCTGTTGTAAATAACTTGGACCTTTCTGTTCCTGGAGTGCTGGAGGCAGCCACAGCAGCTGCTGCCAAGGGAAGAGGTTCCCGTGCATCTCCTAGTTCTCACCCAGCTCCAGGATCAGGGCCTGAAGGTTGAGCCAGTCCCCCGTGGGCCCACCTAGCGCGGAAGCCCGGCCTCTGCGGCTCAGGGCCAAGCTACACCCTCCCCACTGGACTTCCCGCCTTCAGGGGACTTCTTACCCCAGCTGTGTCCACCCTTTCCCTACAGAAAACCAGTGATCAGGTACGGAGCTAAAAACTGGGTGGGCCCCAGAGTAGGGGGTTCAAATGCTGGAGTCCCTAACTTCACCCAGGACCATCCCAGGAGCCACTGCAACATTGGCCCCTATTACCATGTCCATGGCACTCCCCCACTGACTCACAGAATATACACACTGTGCTAGGTGTATATATACATATATAAATATATATATAATATATAAAACACAGATATGGAAATGACTGTTCTGTTGTTAAAATAATGTATACTCTTTTATTTTCTTCCTTTCATGATTAAGATTTTTTTTTAAGAAAAGTTAAATATTCTTTAACTGTAGTGGTGTGTGTGTGATTCTTGTTAAACTGCTATGATAAAAGATACTGTGGTTCTTCCCCCTGCGACTGGATAGAGGGACAGAAGGAAGTCCCCCTCACCTGACATCCAGTCCCAGACCCAGCTCTTGCCATATTCTCTCCCAAGCTCCAAATGTGTGCTCACTGAAGTACAGTTGGGCAAACTAAGTTACACAGCCCCATGGCCAAAACACAAAAACACTTCACCCACTTGATTTAAACACACACACATACATAGAGGAGCAGTGGATCCTAAGTCACGAGACCTCCTGAGCTGCCCTCAGTGAGCATCAGGGCTTTAAAGGCAAACATGCAGGGGAGGGGCATCTCAGCCTGCACCCCCTGCAGGCTCCACACTCCCAAGCCAGTGACGACTGACACAGCCACAGCCACATCCCCTAACCATCAAATCTTTACTATCTGCCTTCACTGTTGGATTTGGAGACAAATTCTCTTTCAGCCCTAATCTTCCTCCTCCTAACCTATCATGATTCCAGGTGCTGACCTCGGAAGCTTATGGTCTAGTTGGGCATAGAATTAGTGCACAAGTCATTGGTGATGAAGTGCAGGAGTGAGAATGGGGGCTGTAAAGGATCACAGAAGCTTTACTTTAGAGGGATGCAGGCAGGAGTAACTGGAGCAGCTGAGGTGACTAATCCTTGCCAAGCACCTGTAATTGTTCCGTGTTGGGAATCTAAAGCATGGCCAGGTTTCCTGCAGCAGCTCAGCCAGCTGCCCAGAGGCTGAGCTGGTGGTCAGAGGCCGAGAAGCCTGGAGAGCCACTGAGCCTCACCAAGAGAGTTCTCGGCTGGATCCTAAGTCACAAGACCTCCTGAGCTGGTGAGCACATCTCTGTCGAGGCAACAGAGTGAAGGGATGGGGAAGGAGGGACCCTTCTCTGGAAGCTCCCCATGAAGTGGCTGTTGGTTCCCAGGAGCCAGCCCTGTGCGCTCTCCACCTGTCAGCAGGCCCTCTCAGGGAGCCACTCGGACGGGCCCCCAGCTCTCCTGACTCCTCTGGCCCCCACACCATTTGGGTGTCCCTGGTTTACGACTGCGGACACTGTAGGTACATGTGCTCTAGGAAACAGGAGAGAGTGGCTCTGGCCTGAGCAAGCAAGAACGAGGCCCTCAGGAAGCAGGAGAGCAAGGCCCGGCAAACGGCAGCGATTCAGCCATTTCTGGCCGTTACATGAACAGACTCAAGAGTCCAAATGTTCCAAGTAGTTCCAGAACAAAGTTTTAACTTCAAGGGGGGAAAAGTACAGCAGTGGCCTTTGTTCCTGATCTGAGATCTCACTTAGGGAGGTCAGCCCACACCTGGACAGGAGATGCGTCTGTGGGCTGGAGGTGCGAGGCGGGTGGCTAGGTGGCGGAAGCCATGGCCTCCTCCTCTCTGGGCTTGGCCTTACTGATGGGGTCCCTTGGCAGCATCAGTTCCTGGATCATGATGTATATAGGGCTTTGCGGGGAGAAGTTGTTTTTCTGAAGGAGGAAAAGGAAGGCCGACGGCTGACAAAAGGGATGGAAACGAGTTTTCTGGGAGAAAGATCTTCCTGGGACAGGATGGGTTAGGGGCTGCGGGACGTGGACAAAAGGCAGAGTGAGTTTGCTAATCTTGCAGCAAGACAGACGGAGGGCGTGTGTGAGAAAAAGAACTAGGAAACTACAGAAGCGGCGCAGGACAGTGAAGGGGACTCACCGCCAGATTCAGCCAGAGCAGCCCCATGGGGCCCTTGGCCGCACTCTTGGAGGACTTGGAGAACTGTGCCTGGTATCGCACCGCATTGAGGAAGCCCTCCAGCCCCACCTCGGTGATGCGGTTTCCTGGTGGAAGGAGCCGACAAAGTGCCTCTTACACCACCACCCTGGGGACAGCCTCACTCCACCGCCAGCTCCCAGCTCACCAGCCGAGACTAACTCCTCACCCCAACACGCCTTCACTGCTCCTCTGCCTTCCCTCAGCCGCCTTCTTTTCCCCACCCCCACCTATCCTCTCACTCCCTTCAAATTGCCCGACCCAGGACCTGACTTCCTCTCACTCAAAAGGGCCTCCGACATCATGATGGTGTCCCTCCAACCGGGGGAGAACCAGGTCCTGCTCTGTGGGGTCAGGGTGGGGGCACCCTTAGGGCAGGATGGGCCCCAGGTAGCCTTGAGACAGGAGGGCAGGGGTGGTTGGCTCTTACGGAGGAGGTTGAGGTGCAAAAGGACCTTGTTCCCAGGCATGAAAACTTTCGCATCTCGGTGTTCCACGGGCTCCAACAGAGGGTTGACCATCTCGGTAGCTTCAACAATCAGCTGCTAAAGTAGAATAGTAATTGCAGCCACGGGGAGGTTGGTCTACAGGCCACTCATTCATTCATTCGACATGCATGTTTTGAGGGCTGGCTATAGTCCAGGCGTTGTCCTAGGTGCTGGGGATACAAAAGTAAATATGCCCATATCCTCAAGAAGCACCTGGGCGTGCGAGGCAGAAAGGGAAATGGTAATGTGGTATATGTGACAAGTGGCAGAGGTCAGCTCAGGGTCCTATAGGAGCACCAGCCCAGTCTCCCAGAGGAGGTGGCCTGTGAGCTGAAGTCTGAATGGTACCCAGTAGATACCAGATAAAGATGAGAGGAAAGCTGTTCCAGGCGAAGAGAGCAGGTGGTCAAAGGCCTGAAACAGTACACGGCACACGGGTTTTCCCCGTTTCCTAAGGGCTAGCGCACCGAGGGCAATGATGGGAGGGACAGATGGAGAGAGGATGAGAAGAAAGTGCCATAGTCCTGGTGAGACACGGCAGCCTGGACAAGACGGGACAACGGAGTGCGAGGCAGCCTCACCCCTCTTCTCTACCCGACCGTCCTCTTTTGTAAGGTCTTGTCTCGGATGCCAGAGAGGACTCCTAAAAGGGAAGGTCTCCTGATGGACAGAGACAGCCTCTTGGAGAGGAGAGCTGGAGGGCTGGCAGGTGGGAGCTAATGGGTGACAGTCCAGGAAGCAAGGAACAAATTGGTCCCAGTGGGAAGGGAAAGGGAGGCTCCAGGGCAAAGGAGAGAGGGTCTGAAGGAGCGTCACACACAGTGGGGCAACACCATGACTATGAGATGCTCCGTTCCCAGGGCAGCTGTCCCAGCAAACGGTGGAGGTGGTGATGGTTAAGTCAGTGGCCTTTTGGGAAGCAAACTGATTTGAGACAGGATCAAAGTGTGAGCTCCTAATAAGCAAGGAAAAAGAAGGGGAGGGGGCTCCTCAAACCTGAAGGGAGGGGCATCCTGTTATCCCCAGCAAGCCCAGGCTGGGACGGGGGTGTCATGTGGAAGCAGCCGCTGCCACAGTACAGGACATGCCAGGAGGGCTCCTGGGACGTGCTCCCGCCCCCTTCCCCTGAAGCCTACCTCGGACTCCAGGAGGATGCTGCGCTTCTCTTTGCTCCCAGTCTTGGTCCCTTTTCCCTTGGTTGGTTTCTGCTCAGGGATGGTCACCTCTGGAGCAGGAAGAGGGTCAGAATGCACAGTGCAGACCTCTGTTACCACCCAGTTCCCCAGAGAGAAGGGCTGGGCCGGGAAGGCGACTCCTCAAACTGGGTTTGGGTGCAACAGAAACAGAGCTCAGGGGACCCCCAGCTGGAGGGGGTCCTCTTCTCAGGGCAAGGCCACAGGGTCTGCCCAGGGACACAAGGGTGCGGTGGTCAGGATATGGGACTAGGTAGGGCTTTCCACACCATCTCCCGAAAGGCAACAGACTAGAAAGGAGTGTGCCCAGAAGACCAGCTCATCCCTCCTGCATCCTGCCCACTGCTCCTTCCTCCAAACCAAGAAGGCGCTGCAGAGGGGCACTAGCACTTACTCCCCTTGCTTGTCTTTGTGGCATCTTCCTTCTTCAGGTTTCCTTGTATGGGTGACTGTCCAGACCCCGACTTCTCCTCTTTCTTCACCACTTCCTATGAAGGATGTAAGAAGTCAAATTAAAGTCCTCCCTCCCTAGGGGGTGGGGAGCGGCTGGGAAGAGGCCAGTGTTAGGACCCTGGGCCTGAAGTAGGCTTTTGAAGGCCTCCTTCCCGCCCGCTCCACCTGCATATCATGAAGTTTCCTCCATGAAGTTTCCTCGCTGCTCCTCGAGATTGCCTGAGGCTCTCTTGCCCACAGCACACCTACCCCTGCCTTCTCCTTTTTCTTGACCAGGCCCTTTGAGGTCCTTGCTGCCTGCATCTTGTCCGCCTTGTCTATCAGCGCCACACTGCTGACTCCCGTCACCTGATTCTTCTCACGTTCTGTTTTGTAGTCCCCATGTCGAGAAGAGGAAGGCTGTGCTCACAAATGGGAGGGAATGGAGGCAGAAGCCAGTGCGCCTTCCCCGGCAGGGGGAGGGGGAAGTCTGTGCCTAGGGGGCGGTCCAACAGGCAGCACCCCCATCCCAGCTGCCTGCCTAAAAGCTAAAAGAGTGCATTTGGGACTTCTGGGGATGGTGGTGCTGTTGGGGAGAAATGGCAGAGGGCCCTGGGGGTGGGGGTGGGAGAAGGGGCTCAGACTCATATTGTTCCTGTGTTTTACATGCATTTAATCCTTTCAACAATCCTGTGAGTAACATGCCAAGGTCACGAGGGATTTCAAGTTCTAGCAGTCTAAATCTACTCCTTTCTCCAAAATCCTCACCCGAGGATATGTTTTTATTGATTTTAGAGAGAGGAAGGGAGTGAAAGAAACATCGAAGTGAGAGAAACATCCATCAGTTCCCTACTGCACCCACCATGACCGGGAATGGAACCCATGACCTTTAGGTGCACGGGAAGATGCTCCAACCAACGGAGCCACACTGGCCAGGGCTACTGCTTTCTTTTAACCAATACGTTCTGCCCCTGGAGGGATTCTGCAGTGACAGCCCAAACGTGTGTTAGGCCAGCGCAGAAGCTGGGCAGGGGACAGTCAGTACAGAAGAGGAACTGGGACAGGACCAGCTTGCTGAGAAACAGCTGACCTAGGAAGAGGCTGGGGTGCAGCTCACCGACCGCAAGCGCTCCTGGGTCCCCTTTTCCAGCAGGAGGCGCCGGCGCTCCACCACTTCCGTGTGTGTCAGCTCGAAGGGCTGCAGGACCTGGGCCGAGGCACAGCGGTCAGACACCGTGAGCCTATCCACTCATCCAGCCCGCAGCCCGCCCAGCCGGCACGCCCACCTCGGCCAGCTTCAGGGCGCCTTTGTCCTGAATGCGGTTGTGGGCCAGGGACAGCCACAGCAGGGAGCGGTTCAGCCGGAGGCCCTGAGGGGTGGGGAGGGGCGTGACCAACAGACCAGTGGGCACCCGGCTCAGCGGGTCCCTCCCTCCTGTGCACGCACATCCGCGATGTAGCCCGCGCCCTCGTCTCCGATGTGGTTGAAGCCCAGGTTGAGCGAGACCAGGGTCCGGTTGCAGGTGTGCAGCGTGGACAGAGCCTGGCCCAGGAGCTTCGCCCCGTGGTCATCGATGTTGTTGTTCCGCAGAGACAAGTGCGTGATCCTGGGCAGAGGAACCGTCACTGGGAACTCCGGGGCCTGGGCGCGCACTGGAATCTCAGGAAACTCGGGGGCATGAGGAGGGTCATCGGGTCTGAAGTTTGTGGGGCAGGAATTGAGGGTGCCTGGGGAGGCGCAAGAGGGGCAAGGAAGGGTGGGGACTAGGATGGCTTGAAATGGGGACAGGCCCAGAGAAGGGGTGGTGGAAAGGAGACTCACGTGCTGTCCAGTCCCATGAGCTTGTGATATGACTGCTCCGGCAGCGGGTTCCCCTCCAAAGACACCTTCCTGAGGGTGGGGTTGATCTGAGAACCAGGGGACACCACTGAGGCCAGGTGAAGGAAGGGACAAAGAGGAAGTGTGGGGCTCTGAGGAGCAGCTTGAAACCAGAGTTAAAGGATGGATCCCAATATAGGAAATTATATGAGAACTAAATTATATTTAATTCTCCAGACTAAAAATCCAGAAGTGTGGCCACGTGAAGGGGTCACTCCCCAGAATTAGCGACCTATGGTGAGGTGGCCTCTAGAATGACCCCGAGGACCCCCCACTTCCTAATGTCTCTATGCCCTTGTATAATCTCCTTCCCTGGAGTGTGGCTGGACCTAGTGACTCACACCTGATGAATGGAATGTGGCAGAAGTGATGGGAGGTCACTTCCAAGGTCAGCTTACAAAAAGGCTGTGGCTTCCACCTTGGGTGCTCTCTGGGTCACGTGAGCTGCCAGGTGGTGAGGGCACTCAGACTGCCTAGGAGGGGCTCAGGGTGGACACGCTGCAGCCTATCAACAGCCACACGAGTGAGCCTGGAAGCAGATGCTCCAATCCCAGGTGAGATGGTGCAGCCCCAGCCAACAGCTCTACTGCAGCCTCACTAACACCTGAGCTGACAGCACCCACTGACCTGCTCCAGATTTACTTCACAGAAACTCTGAGATGTTTGTTGTTTTACGCCACTAAATTCAGAGGTGATCTGTTCCACAGCAGTAAATAACTAATATGTATCCTACGCACAAGGCAGTGGCTTCTCCGACAGTGCTGCGAGGACAGAGGACTTTTTCCCAGTCACAACACAAATTGAACTAATAGCTAGAAATGTCTCTATTTAAACATTTTCTCCCATGGGGTAGCACTACCTCTCTGCTCCCACTCCCTCCCCCTATGAACCACTCTTTCACCCCCACTGTCCCCACCCTGCCCTGCAGCATCTGTTCCTAGATCCTTCCCCCTCCCTCACTGGACTGCCAGGTCCTGGAGAGTGAGAACCAGCCCTTAGTACAGCGTCAGGCCCCAGGCATCCAGGAACGAGAAAACCCTCCAGGGAGAGAGCGGTGGTGGGACTGATGCAGAGGGGAGGGGCTGAGGCCTCAGAAGGCAGGCTCTTCAGGCGCTGGTAGAAGCAGAAAAAGGGACTCTGCTTCTTGTCAGATGGGAGCTTCAAAACCCAACAGATACCAGCTGCACGCTGTTTCCCCAGGGATGTCAGCCCAGGCCCACAGGAGCTGGACTTGCCACTCCCCTCCCTCCCCAAACTGCTCCCTCTGACCACCTACCCAGCCTGGCTACCAGGCACTGGGCCTCCCCGCTTGCCTGTTCCCCTCTGACCTGAGTGTGGATGAGCAGAGAGGTAGCAGGGCGATGAACGTGGCCAGGGTCTTATCAGTCAGCCCCACCTTCCAAAAGCTGTTGGTGGAAGGCGCAGGAACACAGCTGGAGCATCGCCTCCTTCCCACACCATCCTCCCTGCCACACCCTCCTCATCCCCCCACCTCCCCACCTCCCCAGGATCTCCCCTGTCTCTTCAATTCTTTCCCCGGAGCCATCCCCCACATTGCCCACCCCCCGCATGTCCCCTCACTTGATAGACTGCAGCTGGTTGAGGGGGGGCAGACATTTAGAGAAGATGCCCAGGATCCTCTCCTCAACCTTCCAGCCTACGGAAGGGAGAGAAAGACGGTGCCCCAGGCCTCCGGGAGGGGCTGGTGGAGGGTTGGGAGGGAGGTGGGGGAGGGGGCCCACCTCGGATGTAGATTTCCTTCACAGTCTTGTCTTCGGGCTCCAGTTCTACCTGGATTGTGGGCCGGAAGAACACGTACTTGCTCTCCAGGCTGTTGAGGCTGCAGGAACCTGACAGCCGCTGATCATCTAGCAGAAAGAGGTGCAAGCAGACAGTGAGGGGCGGGGCAGCCAAGCGGGGGGAATGGGGGTGGGGGGCAGGCAGGTTTGGGAGATGCTGGTCGGGGCCTCCGCTGCTGGGGCCAGGCTGGGGTCTGCCAGGTTTGGAGGGAGATTTCCCCTACACTCCCACCTGCCCCCTGAAGCCACCCCCACCACCACTTACACCCACCCTGCCCTGAGCCCCCCCGCCCCCATTCAGCCCTCCGTGCAGTGGGAGGCTGGGGATGGATGAGGGGGCTCTGGCGGGCACCCCGAGCTCCACTGTCACTCACCTATGATGGGCTTTTCCGACACAGAGGAGGAGGGGACAAAGGCCGGGTGCGGGCGGGGCCGGGTGACAACTTTGGGGAAGTCCGAGTAGCCCAACCGGGTGCAGAGCTCGGCGAAGTCGGTCTCCAGGGACCCGGTGCACTGGTACTCCTCTGCGGGAGGAGGCAGACAGGGGCGCGGCGCAGCGGGGCTTGGCCTCAGGGCGGTAGGCCCCTGAGGTGGATGGTCTTACAGACATTTAAAAACCTAAGACCCACGCTGAAAACCGTGGGAAATCAAGACGTGGGAGAAAGGACTACAGGGAGTGGAAATGTGCTGGCTCCTCCTCCCACCCAGTCAGGGCGCTTCCTCGCGCCTCCCCGAGGGTGTCCCCAGCCCAGCCAGGCCTGATGGAAGCAAAAGACGGAACAATCTCTTCACTCCCACTCCCACCCCACAGACCCTGAGGTCCAGCAGAGCTGCAGGCTTTTATTTATTTAGCAAACATGTGCACGGCTCTCACTCCTTTCCCGCACTGTTCAAAACCTTCAGGAATATTGAGTCATCCAAGCACTGTATGAATCCAGACAGATAGATGCCCACCGCATCCCACTACTCAAACCTGAGGTGTTGAGTCCCCGGGGACCCTGCTTTTCCTGCTTCAGGAAGAAGTGGTTCCGGGAGATGGGAAGGGTGCCCCTGGCAAATGAGAGCACCTGCCAGCCCCTCCCCCTTTAAGATCTCCAATAGTGGGTCCTCCCTCGTACACTCTTCCTTCGGGCTTCCTATCTCCATCTACCTCCTCAATCCAGAAACCCGGGATCATTCTTTCCATGTTCCTTTCTCTCCACCCCATCTAGGACTCCAATTCTTATTACTTCTACCTCCGAAGTATTTCTCCCAGGAGCCTAACCCATTCTCCCTCACACCCTACTCCAACTACCACTGTCTCTCACCTGGGCTCTTGAAATATCTCATAACCCATCTCCCCGCATCCATTCTCTCCCCCTTCCACTCCATTTCCCATACAGAGTGGGGGGGGGGGATGTGTGTGTGTTTAATGTCACTGGGTTTTGTCCTGTCTCTCCTTCAGGAAAATGCTCTTTCTCCAACTCCCATCATTCCCTCCCCTCAGCCACCAGCCCTGACAAAGAGATGGCACCTGACCAAGGTCTCATAACTTTTTCTCAGCTTGCTGTATGGGGAGTCCAGGAACAGCAAGTTCCTGTCCCTCTCTGATGGCAAAGCTGTGGCTGTGAATCAAGAAGCCTTCCAGCCCTAGCAGGTTTGGCTCAGTGGATAGAGCGTCGGCCTGCGGACTGAAGGGTCCCTGGTTCGATTCCGGTCAAGGGCACATGCCTGGGTTGTGGGCTCAATCCCCAGTGGGGGATGTGCAGGAGGCAGACAATCAATGATTCTCTCTCATCACTGGTGTTTCTCTCTCTACCTCGTCCTTCCTCTCTGAAATATATATATATATATATATATATATAGTTTTTTTAAAGAAGTCTTTCCCTGACCGGTTTGGCTCAGTGGATAGAGTGTCGGCCTGCAGACTGAAGGGTCCCAGGTTCGATTCCAGTCAAGGGCATGTACCTTGGTTGAGGGCACATCCCCAGTAGGAGGTGTGCAGGAGGCAGCTGATCGATGTTTCTCTCTCATCGGTGTTTCCCTCTCTCTTCCTCTCTGTAAAAAATCAATAAAATATAAAAAATAAAAATAAAAAAGAAGCCTTCCAATAAATTCCCCTTTGTGGATAATTAACTTAGGTTGGGGTTCTATCACTTGCAACGCACAGAGCCACACTCCTGCCTAGACTTTTCGTGGTTTTCTTACCGCAGAGAATGTAAATTCCACGCATGCAGGCCGGTGCCCATCTTCCTTTCTGTGTTGCATCTGCCTGAAGAGCAGGCACCTTCTGGTAGCCCCCCGCCCTCGTCCTCCCATCCTTCCCTGGTCCTTCTTTTCTCATACATCATATCACAGCTGATTGTCTTTGTCAGCATCGCAAACAGAGTGTGGGTTCTTTAAGATCAGTCCAGTTCAAACATTTGCCAAGCTGAGATTCAAGAACGGTGATGTGAGTCAAACTGGGATTCATATTCCAAGATGGAGCTCGGCACACAGTGGGTGTGCGATGCATGCTTGCTGAATCAACAAATGAGTTTGCAGTCTACAAAACACGTTTCCACCTCAGTAGGCCGGGCATGACTCAATCTCCATACCACAGAGAAGAAACGTGCCCAAGGCCACCCACTGAATGATGGTGACCACTTACAACACTCTTGCACGTGCCAGGAGCCGGCACATTCACACACTGAACTTCAGCGGGTGGAGCCCTTTCCCCACAGCACTTCTTTGCACCAGAAATTCTATTATTATTTCCCGGATCACCTGTCTCCCCCGCCCAGCACTCCAGTTCAGTGCCTGGCACCACAGCGCACCATCCAGCCTGGCTAATCGGAGCCGCAAGAGGCTGGTGGTAGCACACAGCCTCAAGGCCTCGATCCCCCAAGCCCGCCGCCACCTACCAGGGTTTTTGGGCTCCTCCTCGCCCACGGGCAGCAGCACGGTCGCAGGCTTCTCCTTGGCCGCGCGATCCCCCTTCTTGGTCACTGTGCCCGACGACTTCTGGATCCCGGGACGCAGGGCCCTGGGGGAGGCTCCCTGCGTGCTCGCCTCGACAGACATGTGGGTGCCGTCCGCAGCGACTCTGGGGACCCTCACCGGGGCGAGGAAGCAGGATGAGTGGTGATTCTGCAGGCGGTGGCGGGCTCAGGGGTCTCTATTCCGCATCCACCAGCCCGGTGTGCCCGCAGTGGCAGCGGCGTAGCTTCCGCGTCCCTCTCCACGACAACGCCGCCGACGCCGGCTGGGCTGCCGCGGAGAGGGGGCAACCGCAGAGCGCACGCGGCACGTGGCCGCCAGAGAGCGCTGCCGACTCGTAGCAGGGAGGGGCGGAGCCGCAGGCGGCGGGGGGCGGGGGGCGAGGAGCCGCAGGACTTGGGCGGCAGAGATCTAGGGGGCAGGTGAGCCCTAGAGGGTCCGGCCCTGCGAAACCTTTGGGAAGGGCGCGAGCCAAGATTCCCACACGACCCAGGAAGAGCCGGGGCGGAGGGGACAGGGCTAGACGAGACCAGAACGAGGGGTGGGGGCTAAGGCCGGCGGGCGTCCAGCCATCCCAAGTCCCCCAGGAAACTGAGCCCAAGAAAGCTGAGCTGGTTCAGCCTATCAGGAACGGGGTGTCTGAGGAATCTGGGGAGAGTCCGGGTGGGGCAGATCCTCTCTCTGGGTCTGCCCTCCTAGCCTGTAAGGAGGGGCTCCTGGTGGAAAAGGCCCAGAGAGACCCACAGGGAGCTGGTGTGGAGCTAGGTTCCTATTCTCCACAGCATCTATGTGGCCTCCTCTAGGTCTGGGAACTTAGCTGATCTGCTAATGCGTTAATGAGTCTGGTAATGCTTTTTAGAAATCCTGAATTCTAAGTGCTCAGGTAGTCCAGACCCTGCTAGACCCTCATTTAAGTATATCCTCTCCCGTCTGCCTTCCTGCCTCCAGCCTCCCCCACCCCACTCGGTTCCACTGCCCCAGTGCCACTCCCAGCCCTTCCCACCTTTCAGCCGTGGTGTAGTTCCCCTGTAGAGATGCCAGTCTTTGGGGTAGGCTCCCCCCTGTGCAGTCTATTAACTCTCAGAACATGCCATTTCCCCTCGATCTGAGCACTTACCATAGTGTGACTGATACTTTTAATTCACTCAGCCTATCTTTTAGGGAACATTTATTGAGTGCCTGCTATGTGCCAAGGAGAACCAATGTTGACCATAAACACAGGGGACTTACAGACTGGTGGGAGAAGCAGAAATTAATCAAAGAATCACAAAAAACAAAACAAAAAAAAACCCACAAAAAACACATTACTGAGGTGCCTGGTGCCCGGCAGGCCTTCTGCAGGCATCTGTTGAATGCATGCAGCTGTTATTAGTGCTAAGAAAGAGAGGTGCTTCCCAGAGGAGGGGATGTGAAAGCCAAGAGAGGTTAACAGGTAAGTGGGGGAGAAGAGCATTCCAGACGTGTGAAGTCCCTGTGGCAGCAAGAAGTATGACTGAGAGGAGGACTCGAAGCCAGTGTTACTGAGGCAGAGTGACAGCGAACACAGTTCAGGGTGAGGCTGCAGACACAGCGTGAGGCCAGCAGAGCCTTTACTTAAGACCTTTGACAGTTTTGACTCTGGCCGGGAGCAAGGGAGCAGCATGAAGACTCTCAGACAGGGGCCACCTAATCAGCTTGCATTTGGAGCAGCTGGCTGGCAGGGGTTCTAAGTGAATGCAGGGGGCCAGCTAGGAGACTACTGCTAGTTAACTGGTTTGGGGCTGCCTCTCTACTAAATGGTGAGAGCCATAGGATAGGGCCAATCCCTGGTACCCCTCTGAAAACACCCCCCCCCCCCCACACACACACACACGCAAAAGCTCACATATGCACACATACACAGAGCCCAGCCTGGGAGTGCAGAGAAAAGGTGCTCAGTATACGTTTTTTACATCAATATGAAACCAGTTATCCAGTAATGTTCAACCCCCCAGTTTATGTACACAGGCCCGGCAGCCTTGGGGAGCAGTGGGCTGGGGAAAGGGAGTGCAGGCTTCCTGCCAACCAGTGTCCCAATGTGGAAGTGGGAGCCAGGCTCCCATCTCTCCATTCACTTCCTCTATTAAATTTGTTCATAAACATGTTCATGGTCCCGGCCTGCCAGACCTCTCCCTGCTCCTGGCAGGGTTCAGCCGGCTCTGTCCCCAACCTTGGGCAGCAAGAACAGGTGTGCTGGCCTCTGCACACCATCTTGGCCCCTCAAGGGTCCCGGTGCTGAAGTGGGGGGGATGGGGGATGCCGTACAGGAGGCAAATCATAGTGTCCAGGGATGTGGCTGTTCTTGGGCGAGTCATAGTGGCCGGGGGTCGGGCCGAGAGACTGGGAGTGCTGGGAGCCCACGGAGTCTGGGTCTGGAGACAGAGAAGGGACGGAATGAGGAGGAGGTGGCTCCTCCCCTTCTTACTCCTCTCTCCTCTCCAGCCTCTTCTGCCCAAAGCAGAGCTGGTGCCTGGCTATAGGCAGTTTGTGCAGCTTCTCAGCTGCCAGTGGGGGAGGCCACCTTGACCTGCCCACCTCACAGGATTTGAGGACACTGTCACCTGCCCATGCAGCCCCCTTGCTCACCCCCTGCCTGGTTCCCCACTTTTCTGGGGACCAACTCCACACGCCAGGTGCTATACAACCGCCATTTCGATCCTCAGCCCTGTGAGGTGGGTCCCACCGCTCAGGCTCTAAGCAGCAATGTGATTCCCAACATCATGCCCGGTCTGGGCCCAAGTCAGACCCCCAAGGCCTTGCTCTTGCTGCCACAGCGTGCCACCTCCATATTCTCTTTCTCTGTCCCTTTCTACCTCCCTTGGCCCTTCTCCCTTCCATCTCTCCAGCCCCTGCCCCAGCGGAGAAGGAGGCTCACCATGGGGCAGAGCGCTAGGCTGCTCATAGGTACCACTGTCTCGCTGCGGCTGCGGCTGTGGCTGGGGGTACCTCGGCCTCTGGCTGGCCGGAAGCTGAGGAGGCTGCCTGTGGGGAGATCCTGAGGGAGGGCCTTTCATTTCCACATAGCTGCTCTCCCGGGGGCCCCCTAGCAGGCTGGGCAGGTCCCGGATGGTGGCATAGGGGTTCTCACTGCTCAGGGAAGCCATACTGGCCCCCAGCCCGTCTTCAGAGATGGGTCCTGAGGATGGGGAAAGAATTCAGGCTCAGGGGAGGCACTGGCTCCTAAACAAACTCCAGTGCAGCCCCTTGCTCACACCCGCGCCCCCCCCCCCCCCCCCGCGCTCATACCTTTACCGTAGAATGGGCCTGGGCCATTACTGTTGCCGTAGCTACAGCTGTAGCTTCGGTCCAAGCGGCTGCTACCTGAGGAGGAGGAAGCAACCCGCAATCAAACTCCTGGGCTCAGTCTCCTCTAACACTGGTGCCCAGAACCCCCTCCTGCAGATGCGCACACTCAGATGGAGCGGGACGCTGGGCTGCACACCCCCGACCTCACCAGAGGCCTGGCCTCTAGGCTCCTACCCCTGTCCAGGTGCTTCCAGTCAGCAGGCAGCGTGGTGTGGTTATCAGGCCCATGGGCTCCACCTGGCCGCTCAGGGGCCTGGAGGCTGGCAAAGAGCTGATTGCCTGGAACCTGATGGGGGAGGAGCAAGGATGGAGCTTTCCAGAGAAGCAGGTGTTTGCCATCTCCCCACAGTGCACCCTCCCCAGCACTGACCTTGTTGGGGGGTGGAGGGTTAGGCGAGCACTGTGATAGGGTGTGGTAGCTGGGGTTTGAGTAGTAGTGACTGTAGCTCATAGGGATATCTGCAAGAACAGACACAGGTGCAGGGTGACACCCCAGTCGGAGACAGGCCTGGCCCCAGGAATGCTATTCTGACCCCGGAGATCAGTAATCAGCCCCTCTGACTTCCCTTCCTTCTCCAACTCCTCATTTCCCATCTTCCAGGTCCAGGGAGAGACCCAGGAGCCCTGTGCCTATGAGCCAGCTACTTGGATGTGTCCCCTGCCCCCTGCATGCTCACCTGGCATGACATACTCCGAGCCATCCAGTCGCCCGCTGCTGTACGCCACTGCCAGGTGTTGGTGCTGCTTGCCTTTTTGCCAACGGCGGTAGCCGATGAACAATGCCACCAGGGCCACCACCAGGGACCCCAGCACTGCGATGCCAATCACGGCCCCCAGTGAGTTATAGGGCACTGGAAAGGTAGGCATCATGGTGAAGGGCTCCTGGCTTCCTAGTGGGTAGGGCAGTCATTCAGAACAGTGTCTTGGCTCTGCTGGTGAGCTTGGGGGACATGCATGGGAGAGACTCCTAGGTGAGGGGCCAAGATCTTGGCAGAGATCCAGGCAGGTGCCCATGTCCTCATTCCCTGGGGATATTCAAGGCCTAGAGGAGAACTCACCAATCCTGCAGGGGGCACCACTGTGCCCTGGAGGACACACACAGGCCCCTGTCTCTGGGTGGCACCTCTCTCCAAAACCACATTGGCATGGTTGGGAGCAATTGGCACCAAACATCCCTGGAGAACAGCCTGGGAGAGAGCCAAGGAGGTAGGCGGAGATCAGAGGTTGCCAGGACACTGGGCTAGGGCTGACTTGGGCGCAGGGGCACGGAGCTCCGCTTCTGTTGGTACCTTCCAAGCAGAGGTGTCCGGTCCAGCCTGGGGGGCAAAAACAGCTTCCATCCTGGGGGTGGCAGGTCCCGCCATGGTGACACTGGCAGGGCTGGGCGCAGTTGTCTCCCCAACGTCCTGGAGGGCATGCTGCAGGAGACAAGGTGTGCCAGCCCAGCCCCCCTCTGCACTCACCGGATGAATTCTGGGCCCCAACAACACTGAAACCTTCCCCGCAGCGTTGGTCTCTCTCCCCAGGGACACCGAGGCTTTGAACAGTATCTACACTCGGATGACTCACAAATGCTGACCGGCAGACCCATGTGCTCAGCTGCCTACTTAACGTCTACACTTGGCTGTCTAATGGCCATTCTGAACAGCGTGGCCGGGCCAGGCGACCAGAGCCGTCCAAACTACCCTGCACTGTGTAGCTCTGGACTTTAAAAATATTTTTTTTTAATGTGACAAAAGTAAATGTTCACGCTGTTTAAGGTATAATTTTTATGTGTCTGATACTAACAGAAAATCTAATAGTAGTTATTACTGAATTCCATGGCAAAGCTCTCCACCAGGATGACTTTTCTCTACCCTGCCTGACAATGAGCTTCCATCCAGCCTGTTCCATAGCAATAGCTTCTCATTTCCCTTTTCAAAATCTATTTCACTTGGTTGTTCTGCATTAATCTTTTCTATGATGTTCTTCATATATTTACTAGAGGCCCGATGCACGAAATTCGTGCAAGAGTAGGCCTTCCTTCCCCTGGCTGCCGGCACTGGCTTCACTCTGGCACCCGGGACCCAGGCTTCCCTTCGGCCCCCAGCAGGCACCTGGCCCCGGGCTTCCCTCGCAGAAGGAGGCCCTGCCCACCCGCCGCAGCCCACTGGTTGGTCGCAGCAGCTTGATTCGGCCCTCGCAGCCTCCACGGCTTGCCTCAGCCCTTGCAGCCCCAGCTTCATCCAGAAGGTTGTCTTCCAGATGTCTGGAAGGACGTCTGGAAGGTTATTCAGCTATCTGGTCTAATTAGCATATTACGCTTTTATTATTATAGATGTGAGAAAGAACCAATTAATTAATTAATAAGAAACTGAGCTTGTGGCCCGGCCGGTGTAGCTCAATGGTTGTGCATTGACCCAGGAATCAAGAGGCTGTTCAGTTCGATCCCGGTCAGGGCACATGCCTGGGTTGCAGGCTTGATGCCCAGTGGGGGGGTGTGCAGGAGGCAGCTGATCGATGATGTTTCTCTCATTGATGTTTCTATCTCTCTATCCTTCTCCCTTCCTCTCTCTCTAAAAGATCAATAAAAACATATTTTTAAAAACAAAACAAAACAACGAGCTTATGGCTTCCCTCACCGCCTTCCCTGTACTGCTCTTCCTAGGTCTCCCACGGAGAAGGACAGGGAGCTGTTTCTCCTGACCTGTTCATTGCTGCATCCTCAGCACCCAGAATGGAGGTGATGCTCCAGAAGTTTTTGTTTATATTGTTTATATAACTAACTGACTCAAGGTAGGTCCAGAGGCTTTCATACCCAGGAGCAG
Source organism: Plecotus auritus (assembly GCF_963455305.1). Classification (NCBI taxonomy): domain Eukaryota; kingdom Metazoa; phylum Chordata; class Mammalia; order Chiroptera; family Vespertilionidae; genus Plecotus; species Plecotus auritus. Next base: position 28,271,324 of record NC_137778.1, read on the forward strand.
GGGAACAGAAGCCGCTGGTTCTCAGCCCACCCTCTGGCATGCACATGCTCTCAGACACACGAGCCACCACGTACCTTGAGAACAGTCTGAGCCAGTCCAGCCAGCCAGGCAGTAGCAGGTTCCATTGGAGGGGTGGCAGGAGGAGTGGTTAGCACACTTGCAGGGCACACAGCGTTTGCCATAGCGGCCAGGCTGGCAGGCTGGGAGAAAAGGGCTCCTGGTGATTGGGGGCAAACAGCCCTTGATCCCACTATCTCCCTCCCTCCTTCCCACTGGCCCAAAGATTGGAATCAGTGGAAGAAAACAAGATGGGTAGAGTAGAAGGCTTCTGACACTACACTGTGCCACACTGCTGACAGGTGGGAGGAGGGGAGGGAGCCTCACGTCTCTGGCAGGAGGGACCTCGGAATCCAGGTACACACACACAATTGCCACTCTCGGGGATGCAGGTGCCCCCATTCTTGCAGGTGCAGGTGTTGCTACAGTTGGCTCCCCAGAAGCCCTCAGGGCAGGGCAGGTGGCAGCGGGTACCTGTGGGAGAGAGGAATAGGGTGAGCCTGGCCTGCCCTACCCCTTCCATAAGGGTTCTTCTGGACACATTTCTTGGAGTTTACTGGTATACCCCCAACTCCACAATGGGCCTGGGGCCTGGTCACCCGGAATGCTCACCTGTCCAGCCAGCCTGGCACTGGCACTGTCCATGAACAGGGTCACAGCCATCAGAGTGGTCACAGTCACAGTGATTGGCACAGCCTTCACCAAACTTCCCCTTCTTGGAGAGGGAGTGGAGGGGAGGGCAGACTAGTCAGCTGAGGGATGCCATGCCCTCCCTTCCCCCAGGCAGGCAGGCTGTTGGGCACTTACTGGACAAGGGAGCTGGCAGTGGACCCCGTGCCACCCAGGGGTGCAGGTACAGGCTCCAGTTTGGGGGCTGCAGGCTGCCTCATGGGCACACTGGCAGCTGGCATTGCAACCGAATCCCCAGGTACCAGGTGGGCAGGGCACAGAGCAGTTACCACGCTGCCAACCTAGAAGAGAGGTTTGCAGGTAGGCATGGGGACCCAGCCCCTCTCCTGGGTGAGCACACACTAAGCATTGACTATGTCGGGCTCTGTGCTATGAGTTGGGGGTGAAGTGGGGGTGCTCATGGTCCCTTACAAGAGACAAGCATATAAACTGTTAGATGTGGAACAAAAGGCGAAGTGACTGCCAGCCACGCACCACCCCGTTCTGGGTCTTGGATGCCTCTTCTGCAAAATGAAGGGAGTTGGCAGCAAACCAAATGCTTCCAGAGGCCCCAACAGGTAACTACGTGAATTCTTCCCATCATGTGTAAGGCAGTAGGGAAGAGTGGGAACTGGAGACTGGAGGTTTGTAAACATACTAGAGAGCTAGCCTGTGTCAGAACCCAGCCTACAGACTGCCACCCTGCACCCCTGGAGATCTCGGAGGCCCTGCCTGGTGCTGCCCCTCTGTGGTTATGTATCACTGAGGGTGAACAGGGTTCGCCAAAGAGGGGCCTTCTGGGCTGGGCCTTTAAGAGTGAGTGGGATTTCTGCAGTTGAAGAAAAATAAAGTGGAGATTCCAGGAAGGAAGTAGCCTGGCTACTTTCCCACGGCCCAGCTGCTGCCCAGCAGCTCCTCCCTTACCCTGCCGCCTCTCTTCTCTCCGTGGCCCCGCCCCCAACCCGCCCCTCCGGACGCACCCCTTTACCTTCCTTGCAGATGCAAGCGCCGTCGATAGGGGAGCAGGCGATGGCATTCTCGCAGGAGCAGCGAGAGGAGCAGTCGACTCCATAAGTGTCAGGCGGACAGAGGCTAGCGCAGTGCGGGCCCTGAAGGCAGCGGGCGGACTAGTGAGCGGCGGCTCTTCCGCTCATCCCGCCCCGCCTCCCCCCGGGTCCAGTTCGCAGGGCGCGCCTCACCGTGTAGCCGGGCGCGCACCGGCAGAGGCCGCTGTCGGGCTGGCAGAGGCCGCCGTGCAGGCAGAGGCAATGCTCCCGGCAGCCGGGCCCGTGCGTGTCCCGCGGGCAGCTCTCATTGCAGTGAAGGCCGGCCCAGCCCGGCTGGCACGAGCACTCCCCGCTCATCGGGTGGCAGCTGCGGGCGAGGCAGGTGGTGCGCTCTGAGCCGGGGCCTCGGGCCAACCCAGACCCCTTTGCGGGGGACAGCCCACGATGCCAAGGGAGGGGGCCATAAGGAAGGCTCGGTGCTGTTCCGAGAGCGCCCCGCCAGCCGGTCCCAAGGCCCCTCTTTTCCCTTCTGTGACATCCATCCCGCCCGTGGATATGCCCCGGATATGACCCAGGTGGCTTCAGCACCGAAGGCCCCGCCCACGGGCCTCCTGAGTCCTTGACCAGGTCCCCAGGCCCACCTGAGGCTGTGCTCTGGGTCGCAGGTGCAGGGCAGCTGGCAGCTGAGGCCATAGAAGCCATCCGGGCAGAGGCGCTCGGTGCAGCGGTCCCCGGTGAAGCCGTGTTCGCACAGACACGCGCCGTTGGGGAAGCAGCGGGCCCCGGGGGCGCAGTCGCATGTCTCCGCACAGTCCTGTCCGAAGTGGCCCACGGGGCACTCCTCTCGGCACCTGGGCGCCCAGCTGAGTGAGCCTGGCCACGTCCATCCTCCTGGCCCGTCCCCACCGCTCCCGCCCTCCCGATGCCACTCACCTCTCCCCCGTGTAGCCAGGAGCACAGCTGCACTGCCCAGTCAACGGGTTGCAGAGGCCACCGTTGTGACAGCGACATTCCTGGGAGCAGTTGGGTCCATGGAAGCCCTGGGCGCAGGGCAGGGTACAGATGGTGCCCTGTGGAGTGAGAGGTTGACAGACTCCCCGGCACTGGGTCTCCCCCTGGTTACAGGACCCTTGAATACTCCCACACCAAGAGCCCTCACACCGCTCCAGGGCCCACAAGCCACCCGCTTCACGTATACCCTCCTCGGGCCCTATCAGACCCCACCCCGGCTCAACAGGCCCCACCCTTCATACCATCCAGCCAGGTGGGCAGCTGCAGGAGCCTCGGGAGGCCTCGAAGACACCCCCGTTGTGGCAAGGAGAGGTGCTGGGGCAGAGGAGGCCAACAGTGTCCTGGAGACAGGACACCTCACAGCTGGCGGGCAGAGCAGGTGAGGTCAGTGTGGGTCAGCGTGAGCAAGCAGTACTTGCCTCCCCTTTGCCCTAAGGCCTGACTTCAGGGCTCAGTGAGCACACTCCCCCCACCCCCTTGTAGGGGACTCTGGCATCAGAAAGTAAAACTTTCTAGGACTTGCCCTAACCGGTTTGGCTCAGTGGATAGAGCGTCGGCCTGCAGACTAAAGGGTCCCAGGTCCGATTCTGGTCAAGGGCATGTACCTTGGTTGCGGGCACGTCCCCAGTGTGGGGTGTGCAGGAGGCAGCTGATCGATGTTTCTCTCTCATCGATGTTTCTGACTCTCTATCCCTCTCCCTTCCTCTCTGTAAAAAATCAATAAAATATATTTAATAAAAAAAAAAAAAAGCTTAAAAAAAAAACAAAAACTTGCCAGGACTGGAAATGGCAGGGACATAGCACCACCAGGTGCGGTAGAGTGGAGGCCCCAGACACCCGGTCCACCTCCACCTTGGCTCCTGCTGTTCCTTCTGGGGGAGCCTCTACCTGCGTGGAGGTCTCAGCTCCGGAGCTCCTCCGTGCAGCCGGGCCGTGGTTCCCACCTAGTGAACCTTCTCCTTCCTGGGGCTCCCCAGCTCTCCCTGTACCCGGCCTTGCCACGAGGCTCCCTGTCTCAGCCCCACTTTATGACATGCTTTCACACACATGCTCTCTCATGTTATCTTCACAGTAACCTTCCCACGTGGATAACGCTGTTGCCACTGCACAGACAGGAATCAAGCTCACAAAGTCAATGATTTGCTCAAGGTCACTCAGCCAGGGAGTGGCAGAGCAGGGACTCGGATCTTGGCCTCTGACGCCAACCCTCCCTTTGGAACCCGTCGGAGTTCCCGCATATGCCCATGTGTGCCAGTGTGGTCCTGTGCCTGTGACCCCATTAGTGTGCTTGTCCCCCACTACACACCTGGGCCCCGTTCTCTCTGGGGGGCAGAAGCAGGCTCCAGTCTGGGGGTCACAAGGTGCCCCATGGCAGTTGCAGAAGAGCTGGCAGGCAGGGCCGTAACGGCCAGGGGAGCAGGGCTGAAGGCAGTGGGGGGGCTGCAGACCAGAGGGGCAGGAACATGCCCCACTCTTGGGGTCACAGGAGCTGCTGTTGCCACAGCTGCAGGGCTTGTCACACTGTGGTCCCCACACTCCCGGGGGACAGTCTGTGAGATGAGGAGGGTGGAAGAGGTTACCAGGGGTCTCACCCATGCCCCCTCAGCCTCCAGTTAATCCCTGTCCCTGTCTCCCATCCCCCACATACGCCACGCCTGGCTTGGCCCAAAGCTACCACATCCCCGGCAAAGGCAGCGGAGAGCAGCAGTCGCCAACCGGTGGTCCGCGGAGCAATGGTGGTCCGTGAGGTCCGAAAGGTTGGCAACCGCTGGCGTGAAGCACATCCCAAAGGGGCTCTGGTGGATACCTGCCCCAGGGTCCGAGGCCCTGTGCCTGGCTAGGAGGGTGTGCCCGAGGCCCTGCAGTCAGCAGCCACTCACCACTGGAGCAGTCGTCACCTCGCCAGGCTTGCACACACTGGCACCGATTGGGTGCCACACAGCGGCCATGGACACACTCCTGGACACAGAGTGCTGGGGCAGAGAGGGGGGAGTGGGAAGAGGCTCGCAAGCCTGCCCTCACCCACCCTCATACTCTGAAGTCTAACCCCATCTCCCTCCCACACCAGGGCCCGGGGCTCTCTAAGCAGCACTCTGCCTCTAACACGCAGAAAGGCTGAGGGCCAAGACCTCAGGTTTCCGGGGTCCCTGGCCCCTTCCTGGGAAATTCTCGAGGCACCCTGAGAAAACGGGGAGAGGGTCCTCAGGTAGCAACTAGACACGGATGCTGTCCAGAGACTGGGGTCCAGGGTAGGTCAGGCTTGGCAGGGGCTGATGACGGGCCAGAGGTGAGGCAAGGAGAGAGAGGCACAGCAGGCCCCAGTCTGGGGGTTTCAGGGTGTTGAGGTGGGGGGAGGCGGGGACAGGAGAGACTGAACAGCAACAAGTCAGAGACAGAGAGACAGGGGCAGGAAGAGACAGATGCAGACACAACCCCCCCCCCGACACACACACACACACACACACACACACACACACACACACACACACAGTGAGAGACACAGGCAGACTGCAGACAGAGGGTGAGCACAGGAAGACGGGAGGCAGGACAGACTACGGAGGGGCATGAGGAGGGCAGGGAACGGGGTCAGCTAGGGTCAGCCCTGGGAATCACAGCTGTGTCCCTAGGGACAACGCCAGGTGAGCAGGAGGAGGGGGACACCCAAAGGGCAGAGGAGCCCTACCCTGGTGGATGCAGGGGAGGACTAGAAAGGATGGGCTCAGCCCCTCCCATTCCACGCCCCACCCAGGACTCACGGACGCAGGCCCCACGGCTCTCGTAGAAGCCCTGGCAGCACTTCAGGCGCTTCCGGTGGTCCATCTTCACCACCTGGCGGTAGACAGTCCTGTAGACAACCCTGCGGAGACCCGGAAGGGCCGTCAGTCTCCCTGCTGAGGTCCAGCACCCCTCCCCACCCCAATACAGAGCAGCACTGTGGGAGGCCTGGGGCCTGTCCAACACTCTGGGCTGGGAGAGCGCAGACCACACCACCCCGTGAGGGCCCGGAGGCCAGATGCTTCCTCCAAACCCTAAAGGTTCCGAGAAAAGAATGAGGGTGTGTAGCAGCAGGGGCAGCCCATCTGCCCAAGAGCGGGCAGGGCACTCACGTGGGTTTAGGGCAGGTGTGGGGGCTCTGCCAGGGCTGATTGCAGGTCTCCGAGGGGAGCAGACTGAAAGGGCGCGAGTGGGACTCCTTGGTGGTGGTGGTGAAGCTGCAAGACAGGAAGGGGCCAGGGGCCCAGGGCAGGAGAGGCCTGAGCTGGCACAGGGGCCATGAGAAGCAGGGGTGTGAAGCTTGGCCACAGTGGGGAATCACCACCCCAACATTTGGACGTGCTCCCCCAAACCTGGAATGAACCCACATCCTGCCCTGCAATCTGAAGGGATCCTCCCAGAATTAGAATATTCCTGGAACCCCCTCCCCCCGCCCCATCAGAGCCCCTTCTCACCCGATAGGACCAGAGCTGGCAATTTTTCCTTCCTCCTCTTCCCATGCAGGGAGATGGAGCTAGAGCCCACTCATGGGTTGCAGCATTTCTGGCCAAATCCTGCCCTAGGCCTTGTTTCCCAACCCTGTCCTTTATGTCCCCTCCGCTTGCCCACCCGCACAGAAAATGGCTCCCACTCTGTGCCCTGTCCTGCAGCCAGACTCCCACCGAGACCAAGGGCCTGAGATAAAGAAAGGACAGACAGGGTCAGAGCTGGGATGGAGATTAAGACAAGGTCAGAGATAGGGAGAGAGTCAGAGGCAGCCATGGAGGGGAGGAGAGAGCAGAGCAGAAACAGGCAGGAGGTGAGGGCTGGGGAGAGGGCGGGAGGTCAGGGAAGAGGGGCCCTAGTGGGGAGAATGGGGAGCTGGGGGCTTGGAGCCCGTGAGGTACAGCAGGGGCCCCTCTCACCTTTCCCAGAAGCTGCAGGTATTGGGGTCATTGGGGTTGAGGGCTCCAGCCAGCCCCAGGCCCAGGGCCAGAAGGAGGGAGCGCAGAGGTGGCGACGTGGCGGAGGCCTGCGACATGACGAGGGGCCCTGCAGCCACAGCCTAGGCTCTGAGGACCCAGTCTCTGCGGAGGCCTGAGCAGGTGGCAGAAGAGAACAGGCTGCTGCCATGCCTCCTCTGCCCCCTGCTCCCTGGCCCAGCTCCCAGGTCTCTTTCCTGACTGGGTGGCGTCCCCAGTGCTCACACTGCCTCCCCTCCTAGCCGTCCTCCCTTGATTCTTCACCTTGAGTTCTCACCTTCAAGGTCCAGCCCCAAGGGCCACCCTTGCATCTCTGCTCTGCTCCTCGACCCCCACTAGCAGACTGCCCCACCCACCCCTTCTGGAGCCCCGGCACCCCCCCCCCCCACACACACACACACCACTGTTCCCGTGCCCATTTCCTGATCATGCCTCTTCTCTCCGAATCTCCAGCCGCAACCCAGCCCTACCCAGGGCACTTCGATGTTCACACCAAGATTCGAAACGAGAGCCAATGGGGGCAAGTTACGAGGGAAGTCCACTTGGGCTCAGTTGGAGGAAGAACTTTTTTACAGTCAAAGCAGTTTGGTAATGGAATGAGCAACCTCGGGGGTGAGCTCCCCATCACCGGATGTATGCAGGCAGAGGCCAAAACCACCCTGATGTGGTTGCAGGCGTCCTGCTCTATGGGACGAAGGAGGTAGGCTGGGTCCAGGTGACCTTGAAGGAGGCCCTCCCAACCTCTGGCGTGTTGGCACCGCTCCTATGGACCCATGAGGACCAATGGTGCTCATCTCGCAGCTCCTGATGTCATATGGGGGTTATTTACACCATGGAAACCGACAAACACACACCAGGCCAGCCGCACACAAACACACACCAAGTCTGTTGTCAAACACTTGCCAGCTCATCACTGCACCCAATTCCAAGAGCTATCACCCGAGGGGGCCCCCAACCTGGCCTCGGGTTTAACGAAAGCACCCACCTCCCTCGGGTCACCCATCAGCCATCTGGAAATGGACTCCTCTCCATTTCCTCCACCCCTAGCCTCGCCCAGTGGGTGGGAAGCGGGTCAGGACTCAGATGAAGTCTGTTACGGGAGGCTGAGCTCCTGAGTGGCCGCCCCCGCTGCTGGTTTCAGATTCCATGTTTAATGTTCCTAAAACTTGCCCTGGTTCCTGCTCTACACCTCCCAGAGGCGCTCACATCTGCTTATGATTTTGGAGCAGAAAGGTCGGCTGCTGGCCCCTTGTACCCATGAGTATCTCTGGAATGCTCAATGCCTGGCCCCACACATGCCCCCCACCCACACACTCCCAGGGGCCCCAGAGCTGCTCCCAGCTCCAGTCAGGGCGGCCCTCCTTCCCTCCTGACTTACCCGTCTCACCGGAAGGAGAGACCCCACAGGAATCCCTCTCAGCCAAGGGCAGCACCTCTCCTCCCAGGTGGCCTCCCTCCCACTGACAATCTTTACCCTCGCTCTCTGGCCCTGCAGAGCAGCAGTCCCCCCCCCCCCCCCACACACACACACACTCTGGCTAGGCTCACAGCTCCCTGCAGGCACATCTCCACCTCTGGCTTTTGTACTTCCTCCCCTCAGGCCTCAGGGCCCACTAACTCACTACAAGTAACTCACCAGGCCCCTACCGCATCCAGAACTCAGGTGAGCCCAGCAACGTGTTGTGTTGTTGGCAATGTGGCCTCAAGGCCTGGGGGACCCTGGTCCTCAAGATATGGAGCCTGGAGACAGGAAGTGGAGATTAGATGGAATGTGTATTTGGGGGAGGGCAGCAGGGAGTGGGGTGACTCCACCTTCCCACTGCCCTCAACTCAGGTGGGATGTGGGGGATCCCTCTTTCCAGTGGCTTGTCTCTCAAGCTGAGCACTGTGGCTCACTCTGAGTGGGTGAGGGGACTCGGCCTGTCCTCCGGGACCAGTAGTGTCCTTCAGATCCCATAGCCTGTCCCAGTGCACCACCCCACAGCCTCCCCACACATGCTGCCATCCCCCTCCCAAACAGAGCTGGCTCCTTCCCCCAACCTCCCCAAGCTACTCCCTCTGCCCCTGCCCTGCTCCAGCCACCTTCCCAGGCCCAGTGCCTACCTCCAGGGCTCGCCCTGTCTGCTCCCAGCTGACCTCCCACTTCTCCCTCCAGTGCTCAGCAGCCAGGGCCATGGGCAGACCCCTGAGCCCTCCACACATCACCCTGTCCACATTCCACTCTTGCTGAGCCCTCACGGTGGCCCTGGCATGGGGCCCCTGTCCTCAGGCTGGAACTCCATCTGTCTGGATCCTCGACCATCCCTGGGTAAGCCTCATCTCCAACCACACCAGGACCCCAGGCTGCCCCTGGCTGGGATCTGTCTCCAGTTAGAGGCCCCAGTGAGGTGGGAAAACCTGCAGCAGGAAGGATCTGGAGCAGGAAGGATAGCGGCAGGAGGAGGGGCCATGCAGATCAGGCTCCTGGCCCACAGAAAGTCCTTCTTCCATTCACATCAGCCCCTCCCACCGTCAGCCCCTCCCACCTCCCCTCCTCCCACCAACCTCTAGAGCAGATGGTTCTCCAGGGGCTCTGAGAGGCCTGGGGGTGGGCAGGGAGCGTGAGGATAGCTGGGCTCGAACAAGGCTCTTTGCCAAAGGGCCTCATGGTAGGATGGGGGTTCAGAGGAAGTATCAGCTGCTTGGTAGTGGGGCTGGAAGCCAGGGTGTGGTCTGGGAGACCAGTGGGTAGTCAGCAGGGAGTGGGGAGATGGGATGGGAAGCCTGGAAGGAGGGGAAGGGTTTGGCCTAACCTGCCTCAGCCCCTGAGGAGGGTGCACAGGCCTGACCAGGAGCCCAGCGCCCCAGCCTGGCCTCCCAGGCTTGTTTCCTTTGGAGCATTTTTGTTCCTGAGGGGCAAGCGCGCCCGAGGCCCTGGTCCAATCTCTCCCAGCCCCTCCAGTCCCAGCAGCACTGGGCCCATGTGATTGCATGAGCCCCTCAAGGGGTTTAAATCAGACAACTGCTGGCACCCCATCCCACCCCAGGGGCCCTCAATTCATTCACTGAGCTGTACCCCCAGGATCCCCCACTGCTCCTTCCCATGCAGAAGGCCCCTCCCCGCTGCTTAATCCCCTTCCTCCACTGTATCTCTGGTTTGAGGCACCCAGACCCCTTCCCTCACAAGAATGATAATGTGAGCCCACACAGGGGCTACAGTGTTGAGTAGGGCAGGGTGCTGAGCGATTAACACAGCTCATCTTATTTAAAGCTTATATCAGTCCATTGTGGTAGGTATTATTACTCATTTTACAGATAAGGAGCCACAGGCACAAAGAGGGCGAGTCACTTGCCCAAAGCCACACCGCCAGGAGCACCAGGACTGTGGTTCCAGTCTTCTCCGAGCCCAGGCAGGAATCCCAGGGGCTTTGTCTCTCTTTTTTAACAGCCCCAGTTAAGGGCAGTGGAGAAGCCTGGCGGCGAAGGGGATGGGGGCTGCAGCAAGAACACTATCAGAGGCGTGGGAACCGGGATGTGTTTACAGTCAAGAATGAGCTGACACTTCTCTCTCCTCCACCTCGAGATGCAAAGCAGCTGGGCTCCCGGCCAGGCCTCCAGGCCCCAGTCCTGTCTGAGCAGCCCCAGCATCCCTGCCCTCTCTACCCCCAAACCCACACAGAGCCCAAACCAGCTCATCCTCCCCTGCTCTTCTCCAAGCTCAGCCTGGTTTTCTCCAGTGCGGAGCCCGCCAGCTACCCTCCTGGTGCCACAGCCCCTGCTAGGAGGAGGGGAATGAGTCGAGGCCCCTGGGAGAGTTCCTAGCAGACAGACGATCCATAAGCACACAGCAAGAGCGGGGCTGATGGCGTAGGCCAGCAAGAGGACCTTCCACACCGTCCCTCCCCGCTTCTCTTCTCTGGGAAGTGGTGCAGCAAAGGATGCCCTCTGAGTGCTGCATCCCCTCCCACCCCACTCAAGCCTGGGTTTGAACCCCGTCTATAACATGGGGAGGACAAGAGTACTTCCTTGGTAGGGTGGCTGGGCAGACTAAAGTCTGAGTTAGTACAGATAATGCGCTCAGAGCCCATATATAATGAGCTCGGTTAGCACTAGCTGTCTCAGCCCTGCACCCACCCACGTCCCTTGGCACTGTCATACCCTTCGAGTATTAATTCCAGGAAAAGCTGTGTGTTTTTCTGGAGAACCCCCAAGATGATCAGGAATAGGAATAGGGCCTTAGATGCTGACAGGGAGAGAAGAACTGGGGACAGCAGGGGGCGGGGCTGCCCTGATCCCCCAGACCTAACCCCCAGAACAATGGGCTGACCACCAGATACTTCTTCAAGCCAAAGGCGGCTGACAGCAGGTTGCCTAGATTCTGCTTCCCCAGCCCTCAGCCTGAAAACCCTCCAACTGCTTGCTTGGTTCCGCTGGCCCCTACTCTCTCTCTCTCTCACCCTCCCTCCCTTCCTCCCTCCCTCCCTCCCTCCCTCTGTGTGTGTGTGTGTGTGTGTGTCCTCCCCACTTTGGAGTCCAAAGGTTCTAGTACTCACAAGCTGTCACATGCAATGTGACCTCAGGCGGCAGTTGAGCCCTGTGAGCCTCCATTTCCTCGTCTGTAAAGTGGGAGAATCCACTCACATCTCCCAGGGTTCAGTGAGGGTTTCCTTCCTCCATCAGTTTCTTGGCCTCTATCTTATTGCCTCTCTCCTTCCTCTCCTACATCAAGGCTGCCATGTACATTGTGCAGTGTGCTCCCTGCACTGGGGACTCTGCCTTCAGGTGTGAGGCGGGAGCTGAAGCAGCCACGATCCGCTCACTCAGCCATGTGTCTTAGCGTGGTGCCCAGCTTGCCCTGCCTCTCCTGCCTCTCTGTCTCCCTCCCAGGCTCTGTGTCTGTTTCTCTGTGCCCTTTCCTAACTTATCTTCGCCATGGAGACAGGATCCCTCAGTCCTGTCCACTCCGTGAGATCCCAGTCTGAAGACTCCCCCTTCCTCCCACATAGGGATGCGCTCCGACCCAGCTCTACACGCCACACAGTGCACACATAGCCATGCTTGCACATGCAAGCTCAGAGCCCCTCCTATGTCCAGCCAAGCCAGGCCTCCGGCACACCAGGCATGTCTGCCGGATGGAGGGACAGGAAGCCTGCATGTTCATGTTCGTGCCAGAGGCGGGGCGGGGAGGGGGGCAGGGGCGAGGGGCTGGCCTTGCGCTCTCTGTGGCTCAGGAAACAGAAGCTAGAGGGTCCTCCGTCCGACCTGTTTACTCATCAGGAAATAGGGAAACTGCAGGGATCTGATTCACCAAACACCTCCACGCCTACTGGAGGTTGGCGCCAGTGCCAGGCCCCACCCTCGCCCCCACCCGTAGGTGCTAGTGACTGTTATCCCCGCTTCATGGATGACTTGCCCAAGGACTGACTAGTTGTCAGAGGCAACTGCAGGACCAGCCTCCCCTTGAAAAACCAAAGCAGTGGGTGGAGAGTAACACAGGCCAGGGAGCCACGCTTTCCAGTGGAAAACTCCCCTCTGGCCCACCGCCAATGGGTGCTCATCGCCACCCCCAGGTACCCTCAGAAAGCGCAGCTCCACTCTGGCCACCGCCCCTCTTAATGCCCTCTGTGGCCCACACCACAGGAAAGGGCTCCGAGGGGTGAGCCCCACCAGATGTCCAGCCTCAGGGCCTCTGCCCTGTGCTCCCATCACACCGCACAGCTGCTGCCCCACGTGCCTCTCACCACACAGCCGCCTCTGCCCAGGCCACCCCTGAAATGCCCAGGTCCTACCCATCCTTCAGGCCGGCCTCCCCCAGGAAGCCCCTTCAGTGGCTCCAGACCTCACCCATTCCTGCCTGCCCTCCTCACCACAGCCCCCCCCCCCCCCCGCCACCAGTCCAGTCCCCCTGCCCAAAGGAGACCTGGCTGTTCTTCCCTCCCCGCCCCCCAATTCTTGCCTAAAGCCAGCTCCAAACTGGACATGGGTCAATACTTCCCGAGACCCCAGCCAAAGGCTTGGTACCAGTATCCCTCCTCTGGGGGCAGGTGGGCCTATCCCAGGTCAATCCAGAAGTTCACAGCCCCTGGAACACCTAGAGTCTGATGGACCGAGCAGGTGATGAGACCCCACTTGTGATTGCTGGTTTGTGAGACTGGGACCCCCCTCCAACCTAATTCCTCTCCTAGGCTCCATTAGTGCGGCGCCGACTGCCCCGGGATGTTCCCTCCCACCCCATGGTCATTCTGCGTTAGTTACGGAATGTCTTCCCCATGGGAGCTGGGAGGCGTCAGGGTCCTTCCCCACCCTCCTCTCCACCGCATCCCCACACCACCAGCACCTACACGCGTGCACCCAGGGTGCTGGCACCGGCCAGCTGTGACTACACATTTCGCTGATAAGCCCCGGAATCCTCCCTTCTCCAGTAGGACTCGGTCTTCCTTTGTGGGGAATGGGAGAGAGGGAGAGGTGTTTGGAGGCTGTGGCTTCTGCCTGGCGCACTAGACAGCGGAACTAGGCCCTCCTTTCAGGGCCCTCAAGACACAGCATTGGCGAGACCATGGAAGGTGGAATTTCAGAAAGAACTTCCTTTGTTACAAAGTGAAAGGCAGCTCCAGACCTGACCCCTTGACCTCTAGCAGGAATTCCTCAGGGCTGGCCTCCAAGTTCCTATGGGATGAGTGCTCCTCAGTGTAGCACCGAGTCACCTGGGGAGCAGGAAGTGTCCCCTCCAGCCCAGGGGCAATGCCCCCTCACTGTCCATCCACGCCTCCTCCGAAATAGAGGGACGAGGCTCCAGATGCCATGGCTTTGAGGGTGGGGGGTCAGAGGCAGGAGAGGGGACCCAGGAGGCCTTAAGGCCCACCCACATGCTGTTCCTCTCTGGAGTCCTCTATCTTGCCACATGTGGGAGCGGTAATACCAACCATCATCACTTGTGAAATGTATACTGTGGGCTAGATCCTTGCTTTTCATTCTCTCAGCAATCCTAGAAAGTATGTGCATTATGCCTCCCATTTTGTAGATGAAGAAATATTCCAGGAAGCTTAAGGAGTTTGTCCCAGGTCAGAAAGCCGAGTCCCTGGGTTTGGACCAGCCTGTGCAGCCCCTTCGAGGTCCTTCTCTCCTGTGGTTTCTTTTTGGTCTTCTGAAGCTCTGTCTCCCCCTCCTTGCTCTTCCTCTTGGTCTCTGCTCTGTTTTTCTAAGTTGGCCTCCCCCCGCCCGCCCCCCGCCCCCCTCTGAGCATTGTTGTTTCCGGGAGCCTCTAAGGCTCTTTCTCTATTTCCCTATTTATGTCTCTCTATATCTCTTTCTCTGTCCCAGCCTTCTCTTCCTTCTCCTGCTGGCTTCTTCCCAAAGTTCATGTGCCAAGAATGGAGCCAACACCCTCCTCCGAGTTAGAATGGGCCCCAGAACCCCTCCGTGTCCCAGGAGTCCTCTTTCTTAAGGCTCCCAAGGCTTCTGGAAGGAGAGGCTAGGGAGCACCTCAGTGGAGGCCCGGCCCCCTCCCCAGCAGCACGTGTTGACGTGGGAGGCAGACAGAAGCCCAGTGACCTCTATCTCTATCCCGGTTTCCGATTGGTGGATGGGGCTGCCTGGAGTTTCCTCTTCTGGGAAAGTCTGATAGGGAATGGTGGGGGTGGGAGCAGTGGAGAAACTGATGCCAACCACCGGCCTCATTCGCAGTGAAAAGAGGAAGACAGAGAGGTGAGCCTGGCCACCAAGCCAGCTGCTAGGTGGCAGAGAAGGTAGCCCCGACTGCAGCAGCAAGTATGATGGGCAGACTCGGGAAGACCTCAAAAGTGGGAGGGGCAGCAGCAGGGGACAGGAGAGCTGACCCCACACCCTGGCTCACACGGGCACACACACAGGTCCTATATCATGGACTAGGGTGGGATGGGGTTCAGAGAACAGCTCCCTGCCCCCCCAGGCCCAGCTTAGGTCAGGGTACAGAGCTGATCCCTTGCCCAATCTTGCCTGGAGCTGAGGTCTGGCTGATCCTGGGAACCTCAGGCCAGCACAAGCTGTTCCCATCCCCGGGGACTGGGAGCACAGGCCAGCCCCGGGAGAGGCCACTCATAAAAGGCCAGGAGAGCAGAGAGTCTACTACTGGAGGCTGGCGATGGGGGCGAGGGGTGGCCCTGCTGGGTCTCCTGGAGCTGGACCTGCCGCACACACCAGTCTTGCTGTTAGCACTACTTCAGATCATCCCAAGCCCACGGGGTCCTTTGAGGACCCAGGTGCCTGTGACCTTCGGTCAACTTCCTAGTCCTCCCAACAGGCAAAGCCCAGAGCGCCAGAAACCTGCAAACCGCCGTCCCTCCTCTGCAGCCTCCTCACACACGAACAATAAACACTGACCAGGGGACTTGCTTTTGCTCTGCCAAGCCAACAACGACCCCATGAAGTAGGCACTGTATATCCAGAAATGAGAAACTGAGGCACGGAGTTTAAGTCTCTTGACCAAGGTCCTACCGCTAGTAAGGAGCAGAGTAGAGATTCCAACTTAGCGGCCTGGAATCTCTGTGGTGCCCTTGAAGCTCCCTGCAGCCAAGTAGAGGACCTGGTACTTGTCCCTCCAGCCCGGGCGGGGGAGCAGGTGGAGGCTGCCCTGGACTCACCGGGGCACAGCAGGGGCGCTGGAAGCAGCCTCATTTGCTGTCAGGTACCTGTTGTTTCATGATGCACAGCACCCGTCCCCGTGGGCCCTCTGCTACAACCACCCATTGGCATCTCCTTCTCCCTCCTCCCCACTCCCCGCCCAGGGGGCTCAGACCCCAGTCCAGAGGGGACTTCAGCGTGCGCGCGCCCTTCCCCCGGGGCGGGGCGCAGTCACTCACCTGCCTGGGGTCCTACCTCTCCGTCGGCCTGGCGTGGGGACCGCCGGGGAGGAGGACGGGACGAGGGACCCCGCGTGGAGCCCCAGCCCAACTGCGGGGCGGCGGGAGCCGAAGGCTGTGGCCAGCAGGGCGGGGAGAAGCGGAGGGGCGGGGGGCAGGAAGGAGGTGGGACTCGGGCCGCGCCGCGGCAGGAAGTTTTCACAAGGAAGCCGGGAGCCCAGAGAACCCGGGAGGGGAAAACGGTGCTGGGGTGGGACTGAGAGGCCGAGCGGCACCCTGGGCAGCCGGCAGGCGGACCGGAGCGGACCGGGATGAGGACGGAGGAGGGCAGCTCCCCGCCAGCTGCGCGGCAGGGCTCCCGGCTGCACCTCTCGGACCTCAGCTTTCCAGTCGGCCAAGTGGGCTTGCGGGGGAGTCAATGAGGTCGCACCTTGCCAGTGCGGCCAACGACCGCGATCTCAATCGAGACCAGCAGGGAAGGCGGCAGGGGAAGGCTCTCCTCTCGTGTCGCCCCCTGACACCGCCTGGGCAGGTGTGATGCTGGGAAGCAGCCTCCTGCGGAGCCTCCCCGGCCTGCCTCCTAGTCGGCGGCCTCTGCTGGGCGCGACCTGGCGGCCAGCGGCCACCTGCACAGCCCGCGCGACGGACCTGGACCAATGTGCTCGCTCCGGAGGCCAACCTGCCCCCCACCCATCCTAGGGCACCTTTCCCTTCTCAGTCGCCATCTGAGGGGACAAAGACAATTTTATAACATTGGCCGCCATCATCAGCCCTTTAAGTGCATGGCTTCATTTCATCCTAAAATCGAGCTTGATGCATTTACATGAGGAGACCCGTGTCTCGAGTGGTTAGAACACTAGTCAGGGGCAGAAGCAGAATTTGAAGCGAGGTCTGTGGTCAGTCTGATTACGGGGCAAACCGCTGCCTGCGACAGAAAAAGCTACAATCGTTCAGGACGAGCAAGACAGGCACGTTCCTCCTTGGCGACTTTTAGAAATCAGCTTTATATTGTTGAGGTATAATAGCTATAGGATGAGCCAGTACCCACTTAAAAGTGTACAGTTCGATGATGGTTTTTTCTTATTGTGGTAAAATAAGCAAAACATAAAATTTACCATTTTAAACTTTTTAAGTGTACAGTTCAGTGACATTAAGTTCATTTAGTGTGCAACAACCATCAGCACCATTCGTCTCCAGAGCTTTTTCATCATCCCAAATGGAAACTCTGTCCCTAATAAACAGTAACTCCCCATTCCTCCTCCCACAGCCCCTGTATGTCTATTCCACTTCCTGTCTCTATGAATTTGACTCCTCTAAGTCCCTAAAATGTGGAATTATACAAATTTGTCCTTTTGTGTCTGGATCATTTCATTTAGTTTGATGAGTTTGGGCAAATGTGTTCATCTATGTAACCACCAGTCCAATCAAAATTTAAAAAAAACACCACAAACAAGCCCAGCCAGCTTGGCTCAGTGGTTGAGCGTCAACCTATGAACCAGGAGGTCATGGTTTGATTCCCAGTCAGGCCACATGCCCGGGTTGCAGGTTCGATCCCCAGTGTGAGGTGTGCAGGAGGCAGCTGATCAATGATTCTCTCTCATCATTAATGTTTCTATCTCTCTCCCCCTTCCTCTCTGAAATCAATAAAAATGTTTATTTAAAACCACACTTCCCTACCCCCCCCAAAAAAACTTCCTTCTGGCCCTTCGCAGAAAACACTGCACCCCCAACTCCATTCTTACCTCCCCAAACCAGCCCTATGAAATCTCTGATCTGCTTTTCATTACTGTAGATTTGTTTGTTCTAGAATTTATATAAATGGCTCATACAATATTTGCACATCTGTGCCTAGCTAGCTCCTTTCCCCCGCTGTACGGCTTTTCAATAGTTTGTTGCTGAGTGATATTCCACTGTGTGAATTTACCCCAATTTGTTTTATCTTTACACCAGTTGATGGGCACTGTTTTGTTTTGTTTGTTTGTGTGTTTTTCAATTTGAAGATACTATGAATAAAGTTACCACGAACATTTGTGTAAAAGCTTGTGTGAATATACGTGTTTCTTTATCTTAGTAGCTACTTAGGGGTGGGATTGCTGGGTTAAAATGGTTATAAATTCTTTATGTAGTCTGGTTTCAAGTCCTTTGTCAATAATACGTATTGAGAGAGAGACTAAAAATGGCGGCAGAGTAAGTGGAAGCTACAAGGACACTCTCCCAGGACCAAATTGGAAATACAACTAAAATACAGAAAAGCCACCCTGAAAAATCAACTGGAGACTCGCGGGAGGGAACCCTGATAACCAAGGACAGAAAGTGGAGACCGCATAGAGGCTGGTGGGAAGTGCGGAGGCGCAAAAGGACTGGCCAGGCTCCCACAGACAGCAGCTGAAGGTCCGGAGGAATGTCTCAGCAGTAGAGGGTTCCCACTGAGAACTCTGGGGTCTAAACCCCAAGCTGGGCTCCCCAGCCCTGAAAACCAGAACTGATAAAGGAGCCCATAGAACATCTGGCTATGAAAAGCAGCAGGGTTGCTGTCTGACAGCGAGAGATGGCTGGAAATGCAGGCACCCTCTTAAAGGGTCTTTGCACAAAATTTTGTGTGCAGCCACTCATCTTGGGCTCCAGCAGAGAGAGGGCAGAGTGGACTAAAGCTGTGTGAGGAGAGTCCAGGTTTGGGGGCCCTGGGGTTGGAGCTCAGAGGGCAGCCATCCCAGTTTCCTGTGCTGAGCCATTCCCTCATGCTGCGGAGAGGACCTTTGCTATCCAGGTGGCTTTTGCCTGGGGAGAAGGCAGTTGCCCCACCCTGTTGGAAGACCTCTTGCCCCATCCTGTGGTCTATAGCCTCAAATTCATACAATGGAATATGATCACTCCTAAGTAGCTACTAAGATAAGCTGAGAATAACAATCAGACTGCAGGCAGAGGCAGATCTCTGGAGGCTTTGAGTCTTTGCCTGATCTTCTTCCGGGCCTGGGGCTAGGAAAAGCAGATCCTGGTACACATCTTGATCTCTTCCAAAGGCACCCAGCCCAGCAGAGGGAGCCACAAGCTGTGGATTGCTGACAGCTCCAAACAGGGTACTCAGGGCCAGTCAGAAACAGTGTCTGGCCCTAACCGGTTTGGCTCAGTGGATAGAGCGTCGGCCTGCGGACTGAAGGGTCCCAGGTTTGATTCCAGTCAAGGGCATGTACCTGGGTTGCGGGCACATCCCCAGTAGGGGGCGTGCAGGAGGCAGCTGATAGATGTTTCTCTCTCATCGATGTTTCTAACTCTCTATCACTCTCTCTTCCTCTCTGTAAAAAATCAATAAAAATATATTTAAAAAAAAGAAACAGTGTCTGATGCTGCCTCCGCATAGCAGATCTACCTAATACATAAACACAAACACAAACAGGCAGTCGAAATGGGAAGACAAAAACACAATCCTCAAAAGAAAGAACAAGCTAATTCTCCAGAAGAAGAGCTAAATGAAATGGAGATAAGAAATTTATCAGACATAGAGTTCAGAATAATGATGGCAAAGATGCTCAACAGCTTGAGAAAAGACATAGTAACTATGAAGAATTACATAGCACTAATAAAGAATAATTTACAGGGATTCAACAGAAGGTTGAAAGTAGAGGATTCTGGGAATCAATAAACAAACTGAAATATGAGGAAGCAAAAAAACAACAACAACACAAAAAACAAAACACCCAATCAGAAGATCAAAAAAGAAAAAAGAATCCAAAAATATGAAGATAGTGTAAGGAGCCTCTGGGACAACTTCTGGGGAGAGGGGGATGCCAGAAGGAAAAGAGAGAGAGCAAGATATTGAAAACCTACTTGAAGAAATAATGACAGAAAACTTTCCCTACCTGGTGAAAGAAATAGACTTACAAGCCCAGGAAGCCCAGAGAGTCCTAAACAAGAGGAACCCAAAGAGGACCACACCAAAATACATCATGATTAAAATGCCAAGAGCAAAAGACAAAGAGAGAATATTAAAAGCATCAAGAGAAAAGCAGTTAGTTACCTACAAGGGAGCACCCATATGACTGTCAGCTGATTTCTCAACAGAAACTTTGCAGGCCAGAAGGGAGAGGCAAGAAATATTCAGTGATGAATAGCAAGAACCTACAACCAAGATTACTCTACCCAGCAAAGCTATCATTCAGAATTGAAGGTCAGATAAAGAACTTTGCAGACAAGAAAAAACTAAAGGAGTTCATCACCACCAAATCAGTATTACATGAAATGTTAAAGGGTATTCTTTAAGAAGAGAAAGATGAAGAAGAAGAAGAAAAAGAAGAAGAAGAAGAAGAAGAAGAAGAAGAAGAAGAAGAAGAAGAAGAAATATGAACAATAAAATGGCAATAAACACATATCTATCAATAATTGAATCTAAAAATCAAAATAAATGAACAAGGAATCTAATGAACAAAATAAACTAATGAATAAAATAGAACCAGTGGCATGGAAACATGGAACAGACTGACCAATCTCAGAGGGAAGTGGGTGGGGGGGCGCAGGAAGAGATTAACCAAAGATCTTATATGCATATTTGCATTAACCATGGATATAGACAATAGGGTGGTGAAGGCCTGAGGTGGGGTGGGAACTGGGAGGAGGGGGTCAATGGAGGGGGGGAGGAGGGGGACATCTGTAATACTCTCAACAATAAAGATTTAAAAAAATAATATATACTGAGAATATTTTCTATATGAGAGATAATCAAGTGTTGCTTAATTTCTTGTTGGAGAGGTGGAAGGTTTTTGTTTTTTTTTGGGGGGGGGGTGGCGGATTGGAGGGTGTTGGCCACGTTGGGGAAGAAAGGAAAGGAAAAGGTGAGCTGTTGCTTTTTTATGTGCCACCAACAGCCACCAGCAGGGGGCAGCAGAAACCAGGGGATAGCTCCAGGGTCCGGAGGCCAAAGACCATAGAGTTGCAGCATGTCAAAAGCCAGAGGGACCTTGAAAGTCGTGATCCATCACCTTCAAGGGGTAAATGAGAAGCCTGAGAATCAGAGAAGAGGAACCTGAGCTCCTCCCTGCCTTCACCTGGCTCACTTGTTCTCATCCTTTCACATTCAGCTCAACTGCCCTTTCTCTGGGAGTGTTCCCAGCCCCTGCCTCTCCCTCCCCCCTCCCCGCCCCGCGTATGAAAGTCTCACTTGCCTCTCTCCCTATACTCTGAGTTCTTCAAAGACTGGGGCCAGCTTGAAGTCATCTTTGCAATCCCAGGGCCTGGCACAAAGTGAGCGCTCCGTAAACACAGAGAATGGCTGCCACCTTGTGCAATGCTCCTCCAGCAGTCTGAACCCCAACATGCTCCTGGGTCCAGTCCTATAGCTAGAAGGACCGCGGGAAGTACAAGGGGCCCAAGGTCCTCATTCATCCTTTCGTTCAACAAGTATGCACTTTGTATTTACCTGATGCCCAGGATACAGAAAAAATGAGTTGATGATGTTAATGGCAACTACTAACGTTACCAAAAAAAAGTTTTTATTGATTTTTAGAGAGAGAGGAAGGAAGAGGGATAGAAAGATAGAAACATCCATGAGAGAGAAACATCATCAATCGGCTGCCTCCCGCACGCCCTCTGCAGGGGATCAAGCCTGTAACCTGGGCATGTACCCTGACCCGAGATCAAACCAGTGACCTCTTGGTTCATGGATTGAAGCTCAACCACTGAGCCACACTGGCCAGGCTGATGTCTATATTTAATAATTTATTTAGGGAAGAAATAAAGGTTTCCTTCTTCAAAGAGCTCACATGCTAGTTGGGGAAAAGATCAATTATTCATTCATTGAATAGATTCATTGAGCACCTACTATGTGCAGGCATTGGGGCTATAGCTATGAATGAAATAGACAAAAATCTCTTTCCAAATATGGAAAGTAAAATATAAAGCTTACATTCTAGTAGTGGTGCCGGTGGAGAGATGATAAATAAACTCAATGAGTATGATCGTGGCACATTGGATGATGGTAAGTCCTATCATGAAAAACACAGAAAAACAAAACATAGAGGATAGGGAGTGCTGGGGTGCAGTTTAGGAAAAGTGGCCAAGGAAAGCCTTGCTAGAAAGGTAACCTCCAGGTGAAGACCTAAAGGAGGTGAAGGAGGGAGCCAGATTTTGGGGGGAAGAGCAAGTACAAACAAAGGCCCTGCGGCCAGCATGTGCCATATTCACAGACCAGTTAGGAGACGGGGAGCCCCTGAGTGAGGGGAGCATGGTGAGAGATGTTGAGGACAGAGGTGTAATGGGGGTCAAACCCTGCAGGACCTCGTCAGCTGTGGTCGGCTATAGCCTTTGTGCTGCCTCAGATGGGGAGCGGATTTTGAACAAAGGAGGGACGTGATGCCACTCAGGTTTTACAAGGACGACCGCTGGCGGCGGCAGAAAGACCAGTGAGGAGGCTACTTACTGCACGGATCCAGGTGAGCAGTGCCGATGGCTTGGACCAGCAGGGGTGCCAAGGAGCGGGTGGGCTCAGAACACAGTGGGGTGCCCACAGAGGGGAGCTAGGGGGCAAAGTGTGGGTGTCTCGTTCCTCTAGGATGGGAGGGGGTTGCTGACAAGTCCTAGAGGCAGCTGCCTTGAAGGAACTGGAGAGGACTGGAGGGGGCTCCCTGATCCCACTTGGAAAGAGTGGCTGAAAGTTGAGCATGAGGCTGGTCTCTCTCCTGAATATACAATTCACCTCACACCCCACCTGTCTCAGCCGCAGTCCCTCTACATGCGCTCACCAGAACATGGGCAGAGGGAGGGTGGCTGCCCTGGGGGAGAGCTGGAAGGAACAGCAGGTCCTCTCAGGAAGGCCTGAAAGGATGGAGATTCCTGCTGCCATCCCTGCCTCTCCAGCCAAGCTTGGCATAAATGCTTGGCAATGACACCAATGGTCAGGATGACCCACTCCCTAATTCTCTTGGGTCTTAAGTATGTGTTGGGGGGGGGGCCTAAAACACAAGCTATAACCCCCAGTTGCCCACCTTCCGCCTGGCCTCCCCTCCCTATTTCAAGCTCTCAGGTCCCTTCCCCTAGTGGTCCCTGGCCTGGATCTGCCCACAGGCCCCCATCCCCTTCTTTCCCCCTCCCAGCCCCGCCTACAGCCTGCCCACCAGTCTTCCTGGCACTCAAGCTCCCATCGCTCACCCCCCTCCACTCTAGCTGTAATCACAGCTCAGCCCACACCCCCCTCCTGTGGATAACAGGGGCTGATTTAGGGGCTATCAGGGGAAGGGGAGGCTAATGGAGTTCGTGGGGGGCGCCCTGGTGATGAGGGGAAGGTTGAGAGGCAATTAGCAGGGCTGACAGCCTTGGGAATCACCTAATGCGTCCCCCCTTCCCTGCCCACAATAAGGACTAAGGAAGGGTGAGGGAGCTGCCCCACTCCCACAGCCAGGGTGGACTTGGACTTGGGGAGGGACCCTGGCCCTCCCTCAGCAGGAGGCTGGAAGGCAGATAGCAGGAGGGACTTCCAGAAAAACAAAGGCAAGGGGTGGGGTGCTGGGGTCCTGTGGGGAGGGAGGGGACTGGATAAATCAGGAGCTCCTGGTTCCCCATAGCCCCCGACAGACACACACACACACACACACACACACACACACACACACACACACACACACACATACAATGCCCCAGCTGAATTTTATCCCTCACTAGGGACCAGCTCCTCATTAATACCAACATTAGCCCTGAACACACTCCCCTCCTGGCCTCCCTGTCATTAATTACTTCTCCTCCCAGCACGCAGAGGGAAAGTCAGCTCCTCTGGGGCAGAGGGAACTGGGCCTGACCCCCTGCCCAAGAAGCCACTCCTGCCCCCTCCTCCCAACTTCCGAAGGAAAAGAGAGGAAGAAAGGAATCCAGCGGAAGGGAGGAAGGAAAGAGGGGGGGAGAGAGAAGGAGGGGAGATCATGTCCTCTGTCCTGAGCACCCCCATACCTCCCTCTCTGAGGTGCTCACCCTCGTGGAGATTTTCTGCAACCTAAGCTCCATCCCCAGCTCCATCCGGGAAATGGTCACCCCGGAGCTGGATAACCTCTGGTTGGGAAGGGGCCAGATCCCTGAGCTCTCCCCAGCCTACATCCCTTCTTCTTTTTTTTTTTTTACTGTAGTATATTTTTTAAATAAATTTTTATTGTTCAGATTATTACAGGTGCTCCTCTTCTCCCCCCCCCCATAGCTCCCCTTTTCTTTTAAAAAAATATTTTTATTAAGTTCAGAGAGGAAGGAAGAGGGAGAGAGGTATAGAAACATCCATGATGAGAGAGAATCATTGATTGGCTGCCTCCTGCACGCTGCCCACTGGGGATCGAGCCCGCAACCTGGGCATGTGCCCTTGACCGGAATCGAACCTGGGACCCTCTAGTCCAGTGGTTCTCAACCTTTCTAATGCTGCGACCCTTTAATACAGTTCCTCATGTTGTGGTGACCCCCAACCATAAAATTATTTTCTTTGCTACTTCATAACTGTAATTTTGCTACTGTTAATGAATCGTAATGTAAATATCTGTGTTTTCCAATGGTCTTAGGCTCTACAGCAGCGGTTCTCAACCTGTGGGTCACGACATTCAAAAGGTTGAGAACCACTGCTCTAGTCTGTAGGTCAACGCTCTATCCACTGAGCCAAAGCGGCTAGGGCCCTGCATCCCTTCTAATTGCAGCCTGGGAATGGGGATTTGCACAGACGTGTGTAGAGAGCCAAGTTTGCACAAACCTTCACACAGGGACTGTCGCCTGCAAACACAAAACCAGACACTCTGGGGCCAAAGTCACCTGGGGGTGAGAAGGGGACAACATGCCCCACCGTGAGGTGCCACCCACCACCATGTGCTGAGATGGCTGCTTGGGGAGGCGCTGGCAGGCGGCACAGAGCATCCAAGAGTGGGGAGGACACCTCCGTGAGGGGAGGTTGGGGGTCACTTGCATATTCATGAGCCTCAGGAGGAGGGATCCCTGCCTTCTCCCCTCTTGTGCTGCCATTTTGAATCTCTCTAGCATTCTCTGTCTCTCTGTCTCTTTCTCTCTTTGATGCACACGCACGTGAATGTGCATCTATTAAAGCAAAGTGTAGTGAAATGAAACCAAGCCACGCCCACCTCAGCTGTCTGGCCCACCCACAGTGTGTGCTCCCTGCCCAGGATAACAAACCCTAACTCCCCTCTCAGCCCCCTCTGCCTTCCCAGGGCCCTTGCCTCCCACCTGTGTGTCCCTGTGTCCTCCTTTGAGAAGGCCCAGCAGCCCTGCTCCCATCACTATAGGGGCCATAGGTTCCACGAGGTTCTCCTGAGCCCCTCCCATCACCCCCTTGAGCCCCGTTATAAGACCAAGCGAGCCTGGAGACCCCACAATCGATATTCCTCAAAGATAAAGATGCTAATAACTCTATCCCTTCTTGTCCGCTAACTCTCACCTACATTAGCTCTGACCACAGGCCCCAAGCAGCTGGGACCTACAGTGGTGGAGGGTGGGGGTGGGGGACTGGAGCTGACTAACCCCTTCAGATCCAGGTAGGAAGTTGGAGGGCAGATAGCAGGAAGGACTTCCTGACACTCAGGAATGAGAGGCCACGAGGATGAGGGAGAGAAAGCGTCAGAAGCATTTCCCACTCCTAGATGGACGCATTGGAGACCTAAGAGTCTGAGGATTTGTGCCCTGGGAAGCACCTATGGGGGTACCAAGATCCGTGTCTAATCCATGAGGGCTGCCCGGAGGAGGTGAGCTGGTAGGCAAGTTCCCCCTGGGAAAAATCAGGGAGTCAGGGGACTGGAATTGACGGTGGTGACCAGAGGGGGCGCTCTGGCCCTGCCCTCCCAGCAGTACCTGGGTTCTTCCTCCCACAGGGTCTGTTGGGGCAGCCCAGGGACCTGCAGCCCCTCCTCACCTCACACTCCCCACCAGGCAAGTCTTCTCTGGAGCAGCTGCAGCTGGAGGGGGTGGTTGGAATCAGGGGGCACGAGCTTTTCTTTTGGGAGCCCTATCCCCCCAAAATATACCCCTGCCCGCCTGTCCTGCCTCTTCTCCAAAGACCAGGTCTAGGGCCTGGACTGGGAGTCGCACAGAGAAGAAGAGGAGGAAAATGGAGGAGTGGGAACGAGGATACAAACAGCACCTACTGCAGGCCAGGCCCTGTTGGAAAAGCTCTACGCAAGAGGCTTGTTTAACCTCACAGCCCTGCAAGGTTAGTGCTATTCTCACCCCCGCTTTGTGGAGGAGGACACTAAGGCACAGAAAGGTTGAGTAACTTGCTTGACATCACACAGCTGTAAGTGCAGAACCAGGCACTCTGACTCCCAGTCCAGAGGCTTCGCCTTCAGGGAACCTAGGCCAGGAAGAAGCGGGAGGCACCCTGTTTAGCGGGAGGTGGGCTCAGAGGATTGCCCTGGGCTCTGCCCCCACAGACCACGGCTCTGTCCTTCCGCACCTGCGCTCGCTCCCTCTTGCCCGGTGCCCTCTGCACGCACAGTCTGTTCCTCTGCGCCGCTCTGGGCCCCTCTGCAGGGTCCTCCTGCTGCTCTGGCCCTGTCTGTCTCTGTCTTTCCTGGCTCCAGACCTCTCTCCTCCCCAGGGCCCCAGAGCCAACGCTGCTCAAACTTCCATCTTAGCAGGGCAGGCTGTCAGAGCTGGAGTGGGGGTGGGGGGCAGAGAGAGACAGTCTGGGAGGGGACTGATGCTCCAAGTAATGGAGTCACCTCATTCCCGGGAGAGGGCAGTGGGGAGCTCGCTGCCCGGTGGTTCCTTCTGGCAGTGGCTGAAAGTCAGGATTCCTGAGTCCTGGCTCCTCCCGCACTCACTTGCTCCCTCCCCAGCAGCCTGTTCAAGGCCACTTCCCTTTAGGAATTCGACAAGCGGGGCTCTCTCCAGCTGGTGGTCAGAGCGCCCAGGGCCTACGGGTCTGGACTTCTCTCTGGGAACCCTTTGGACCTTGGGGGTTCGAGGGGGCACAAGACACTCTCTGCCCAGGCTGCCCAGCGTTTTGCCCACACTGTTTCTGGAAACCAGAGCAGAAGCTCTGCCCTCCTGTCAGAATCCAGCCCTGAGGGAGCAGGATAGGAAGGAAGCCAAGGCTGCTTAGGAAGGACTGTCCTTCCTCTGGGGCAGGAGAGGGGGCAGGATGGCGTGGACCCCTGGCTTCTTCAGAGAACCTATCCCCATGTGGGGGGCTGGGGAGCCCCCTGGCTTCTGCACCACGGCGGCCTTCTCCTCAGAGTCGATATGAGGGAGCTGGCAGGAGCTTCCTTAGAGAGAGGCATTCTTAGTTCTGTCCTGGGTGCTGGGTGCCCTGGCAGTGCCCACCACCCTTTCTGAGCCACTGCCTTCCATCCAGGGCAGCCATTTCTGAGAGGAAGCGCTGGATGGAGGGGCCCATGCCAGGTCCGGAGGACCCAGATTCCCACAGCCTCAGGTCCCTGTCCCAGCTCCCATGGGTCCTCAGGGTCCCATTCCATGGATCCATCTCCGCTGGTGCTCAGCTCCTGGTGTGTGTGTGTTGGGGGCTGCAGCTAATGGACTTGGCACAGCCAGGAGGTAACTAACAGGGAGAGGGCATGTGCCACAATAGGGTGCGGGGTGGGGGGTGTCAACCCACCAGCTCTGAGTGATGGGGGAGGGCTGTGTATGTGTGTGCCTGGCTGTGAGGGCTTGGCCAGTGTGTCTGTGGACAGGCTATGCATGTCTATCAGTGAAGCTGGTAATGTGGGTGCTAGCCCCCCTCTTCACCACCCAGGACAAGGCTCGGGCCCAGATCTCCTGAAGGGGGTGGAGTGACCGGCTGCAGCTCCTGTCCCCAGATGGAGGAGGACACTAAGGCACAGACAGAACAGCCATCCAGTTCCTTCCCCATGCTCTCCCGGAATGAGCCCTCACCTCACCTGCCCAGCTTTTCCAGCCAGACCTCCAGCTGTGATTTTAAGTCTCTGATGCCCTGAGGCTCTTGACCTTGGAAATGCTACAGGTGCCCTGGCAGGTCCCTTCTGCCCTTCTGCTACCTGCCCTCCATCCCCTCTGCTTCAGTCCTGTTCAACGTTGGCTGAAATTCAGAGCCCCTGAGCCTAACGCAGAGTCTCCAAGGCTGGGAGTCCCCACCCCCACTCCCCAGACCTGAAGAGGGGCTCAAGGAGCAGAAGAGGTGGGGAGGGTGGGAGTGCAGGTGAGATAGAAAGTGCCCGGGGAGTCCATGCTGTTCTCCAGGACACTCTGATTCAGCTGCTATCCACGATCTGTCTCCCTGTCCCTCCTCTGTCCACCCATGTGTGTATGTCTCTCTGCTGTTTGCTGTCTCTCCCTGCAGTCTCCACGTGCCTCCACATCTGTAGGTCCTGTCCCCATCTGTCTGCACTGCCTCTCTCTGGCTCACCTGTCAGATCTATTCCCCCCTGTTTTTCCCTCCAGGTTCCCACCCCTTCTCCTCCCAATGACTCCACCTGCTTTAAGCCTCCCGCCCTGGGATAGTGCAGCACCAGCCCACCCACCCCTGGGCAGGAGCGGAGGGCCTGCGAACTTGCCCTCAGCAACCAGGCCTCCCATCAATCAGCCTGCAGCCCTGGTCAGACCTCCATTAGCACTAACCAGCCTGGACAAGAGGCAGACACCATTGGGCTAGGCCTAGGGGTGATAAGACCCAGATTGAATCACCATGTAGGGAGAGCTGTGCACCCAGGGACAGGAGGCAGCCATACCATTAGCCCCGAGGAGCTGTGGGGAACGTGGGTTATTGCAGGAGCTGGGCAGGTGATTGAAAGTGATGGGGCTTGGGGGGGGCGGGGGGAGATTGCTCCTCCCTGCCTCTGGGGTGAGGGAGATGGGGGCAGGGCCCAGGCCTGGGGATGAGGGGCCTTGCGCAGCCTCCATGCTGACAGGAGCCTCAGGCCACTCAGTACGGGCAGGAGTGTTCCAAGGGGGAGAGGGAAAAGGAGACCCCCTCGGGCAGAAGGGGACAGGAAATGGCTTTGTCCAGTCCCCAGCCTCCAGATGCGGATCTTTTTTAAAAAAAAACATTGATTTTTTAGAGAGTGGGAGGGGGAGAGACAGAGAGAGAGAAACATCAATGTGAGAGAGACATATTGATTGGATCGAGCCCGCAACTGAGTCACATGCCCTTGACCGGAATGGAACCTGAGACCCTTCTGTTCTGGGGCCAACGCTCTAACCACTGAACAACCCGGCTAGGGCCCAGATGCTGATCTTAAAGCACTTATTGCCAAGAAGAGTGAAGGAGGGGAAGCAACAAGGGTTTCTCCCTCCCTCACCATTCCTTCATCTTGCTCCTTGCCGGTCCCTGCCATATGTGTACACACACACACATATACACACACCCCACACACACATTCTCTCCTCCTCTCTCTCTCTCTCTCCTCTCTTTCTCTCTCATCCATTGATTATACTGTGTGCTTGCTCTGTTCTGAGCAAGGAAGACTCACCCCACCAACGTTTCCATCCTGCCCGCCATGATAGCTAACTTCCATCCCTCCCACTTAGCACCGGTCTCCTAAACATGGAGTACAGAGACATGATAGCTAACTTCCATCCCTCCCACTTAGCACCGGTCTCCTAAACATGGAGTACAGAGACATGATAGTAACTTCCATCCCTCCCACTTAGCACCGGTCCCCTGAACATGGAGTACAGAGACAGGCAATCAGGGTCTGAAGACCTGACAAGCTTCACCTGAGGCCTCCTCACCACCAGGTAAACAAGGTGCCCAGGACTGGAAGGCAAACCACAGCCACAAGGAGGAGGGAACAGCTGCTTGGAGTGGGGGTTGGTGCTGAGAGGAACCAGAGAAGGGGAGGATCCCAGAGAGCCACCCCCTACCTGAGTCCCATACCCCACTCCCGGAACGACGTCACCCCAAGAATTGGCAAGAGACACAGCCGAGTGATAATAAATATAATTGCTGTGACAGAAGTCTACCTAGAGAACGGGGCACATCCCACCCTCCCAGACCCCACCTGACCCCTCCCGCATGCTGAGGGAGAGTTAGATGCTTTGAGATCACCCTGGGGGCTGCTGGGAATCTGGGGTTGCTGAGGGCAGGTGCCAGTCTTCTGGCTACTCAGCCCCAGACCCTGGCCGGCCCTCTAGCCCAGGACGTCCAGGTAGACGGGAGGCGCCTGGACCAGGGCTTGCAGCCTGGCGTGCACATCTTTGATGTTGTGGCGTTGCTGGGGCTCCCGCTGCCAGCAGCCCTGCATGATGGCATAGACCTCCGGTGGGCAGGCACGTGGCCGCTCTAGCTCCCGTCCCTGAGTGATGCACTCAATCGCCTGGGGCCACCGGAAGGAGAGAGAAGAGGGCACACTGGGCTGGGGCAGGAGAGGGAGGCCAGCCCCAGTACTACCCCGCCTCACTGAGGCTGCAAGGCAGGCCCTACAATATGTCTGGGCCTCTTGGCTACTGATAATCTAAAAGGATGCCGTGAACCCCAAGATTCCTTTCCACTCTGACACAGCAATGGGAAGGATTAAGGCTAGACAGGCTCTGGGAAGGTGGGGCTGGGGTAGGATTGCTTCCCAAAGGGCCAGAATCATATGCTCAGGATACTTGCCAGGTGGGCTGAGGAAGGGAGGGGCCCAGGCATTTGCCGACACCATCAGCCCAGTGTTGAGGGCTGAAGGGAGGAAGGCAGGGCCCTCCACCTCTCAGCTCCAGAGGCAAAAAGAAAACGGAGCAGGGTTGCGGGTATAGGCCTTGAAAAATGGCTGCTTGCATTGGAAGGCAGAAGGCAACCCCACTTCCTTTTCTCTTCTGTAGGTATCACCCTGTGGGGACCTAGCCCCTCTGAAAAGAAACTGCAGCAGGGAAGATCAAAGTTAGACTCCAGGAAGGACTGCTAGAGCTGCTAAGGGATCTAAAGAAGAAGAGACGGTGGCAGAGAGCTAGTGGAAGGGGCCTGGAGCCTCTCCCCTCCCCTCCTTCCCTCCCACCCCATTAGAGGACTTGGGTTATAGGCGGCACTAATTCCATTCCTTCTCTCAGTGCTTGAGAAAATTAAAATCTATAACCCTCTCCCCCACCCCACCAGCCTCCAGGGAACAGACTGCATTAGGAGAAGAAATGGAAACTGACAGCTGTGAGCCAAGGAGGGGGCGGGGGAGCGGCTCTGGAAGACAGAACACCTGGGGCCTGCTCTGCTAGGTCCAGCCATGGGGGGGGGGGCAGGACTGTCCCTCCTACAGTCTAACCTGAGCCTTCCTGCTGCAGTGCCAGGCCCTCTCGTGCTCTGCTCGTCCCACGTCTCTCCCTTCACCCTGATCATGCCTATTCGGTCTACAAAATGCAGCGTGGGGTGGGGGCCTGGGGGCCATTTACAAAGTGCGCTGAGGTTCCCCAGGAGCCAGTGCGTGGAGACAAGAACAGGAGACGGAAGAAGGCAAGAAAGCACAGGGTCGGGGTGGAGGGAGCACAGTGCGGGCGGGAGGCTGGCCGTGGGCTGAGGGGCAGAAGGGGCCGGGGAGGGGTGGCCCGAGGAGGGCTGACCTCGCTGTTGGAGAGCTGGTACCAGGGCTGCTTGCCGAAGGTGAAGATCTCCCAGAGCAGCACCCCGAAGCTCCACACGTCGCTCTCGGTGGTGAACTTGCGGTAGAGGATGCTCTCGGGCGGCATCCAGCGGATGGGCAGCATGGTGCGGCCCCCGACCTGCGGCGGCGGACGGGGTGGGGCGTTACCTCCACGGGATGCCCGGGCGCTGCCTCTCCCGACTAGACCCGCCCCCAGTCCGGTCCTGAAAAATACGGGGAAGTGGCTCTCCCGCCCAGGGCCAGAGGGAAAACGGGGATGCCTTTTCGTCCTACCAGGTTCCCACCCCGGCTCCTCCCAATGACTCCACCTGCTTTAAGCCTCCCTCACTGGGGGAGTGCAGCACCAGCCCGCCCACCCCAGGGCAGGAGGAGGGCCTGCGAACTTGCCCCGCACCCCGCCCCCCTAGAGCCCGGGAGCTAAGCATGGGGTTTTAGCCTGAGAGTCTCAGACCCCAGCGCCCCCGCCCGAGGAAGAGGAGGGCGTGGCTGAGCATCCAGGAGTCTGTGGTTTGGGTGCTGGGGCGGGATCCTTACGCGGTAATAGTCGGTGCTGTAGATATCCCTGCTCATGCCGAAATCACCGATCTTAACGACCAGACCCTGACCCACCAAGCAGTTGCGCGTGGCCAGGTCCCGATGCACGAAGTGCAGTCCCGCCAGGTACACCATCCCCGCAGCGACCTGGCTTGCCACAGCCAGCAGCTGCCCCAGGCCCAAAGGGCCCGGAGCCACGTCCTCCCCGCCAGCCAGCAGCTTGGCATCAGGCCCGTGGGACCTGCAAAAGAGTGAGGGAGGAGTGGGCTGGGAGGAGAGAATCCCCAGGAGCCCGAGGAAGGGGAGTCTGGGGAGCTGGGGTGGAGCGGGGGAGGGGACTCGGGGGGCCGGAAAAGGAGGAAGAACAGGAGAGGCAGCCGTCTGAAGGGACAGGTGTGCCCAGCTCCAGGGCTTCCACCAGTGCCCACACTTCCCACATTCATGCCTTCCTACCCCTGCACGCAGCTGCCCACTGGTCCTGACATCGCTGCCCAGCTCTGCGCCTGGGAGCCCTCCAGGATTCCTGTCTCTCTCACCTTTGCCCTCAATATCCAGCCATTCCTGAGGGGTCTTCTTCCTTCCAAAGGTTTCCAGGATGCCCACCTCCTCCCCACGGGGGCCACTCATTCTGTTCGCCAATATTCCTTCTTCTGGACCTTTGCCTGCGCTGATGGCTTTCACAATACCACCCTTTCCTACTGGCCAGCTTCCTCCTTATCCATTAATTTCTTCATTTATTCCAGATATTTATTAAATATCTCCAGTGTGCTATGCACCTGAGCTACAATGGAGAGTAGGATGGAATGTGAGGGGCACCTGATCAGCACTCAGGGTAGGAATGGAGGAAGTCAAGGAAGGCTTCCTGGAGGTAGAGACATCTAAACTGAAACTCCAGCCCTGAGGAATAGAGGTGGGTAAGCCACTAGGAGGGGTCGGGGATGGAGTGGATGGAGTGGATGGGAGGGCGTGCCAGGCAGAGGGAACAGCAAGTACAAAGGCCCAGAGACAAGGAGCAAACGGCCCCTCCTAGGGGAGGTCTTCCAGACTCGTTAGGAGCTTTCCTGATTCCTTCCTTTGGTTCCCCCGTGCTCCATCCAACTCTGAGGGCCGCTTTCCCACAGCCTGGGCCCCAGACGTGGCCTGCCGCCCTGGAACCTAGCACTGAGCCCACACCGTGTCTTGTGAGCAAGGGCAAGGGCCCCTCTCCAGCTCTTCTCCACTCTTCTTCTGAGCTAGTCCATCTCCACACTCAACCTCAGGTCTGGCAATGCCTACCTCCTGCCCCACACCCTCAGTGGCTCCTCCCCACCCACAAGGGCAGCTCAGACTCCAGGGTCTCTCCCAGCTGACTTCTGCAGTCCGATTGCATGGATGACCCATCACTCCCAAGGGATTGTTTGGGGACCAAAGCATGACCATCACCTAACAATCGCACAAAGTTTTCTCACCCAGAACAACAGGCCCCTGGGTGAGGAAACTGGTCAGAGAAGAAAGCTACTTGACAAAGAAGGCGCAGCTAATAAGTCACAGCTGATTCCAAACCCTGGCCTCTCCCTGCCGCCCACCGCCCCCTCCCACAGGGGCTCGTCTCATCAGAACAGGTGGCCATTTATTTCATCAGAACAGGTGACCATCACAGTCAGGGGTTAAAAGCAGGGCTCTGCCTGGGGTCATAGCTCCCCCGGGCCATTTACTGCCTTCGTGCCCTTGGGCAAGACATTGAACCTCTCTAAGCCTCATCTGTGAAATGGGCGCGATTCTGGAAGTTATTCAAATGATCAGGACAAATGAGTGCACATATCCAGAGTTGTTCTGGCCAAAGCCAAAGAAATGAATTGTTGATAACTTTCTTCAAGTATAAATGGCAATATATGCTTGGAGGCTATGAAAAATAAATATATATTATATTATTATACAGGTATATATGTACAGCGCATACAGCCTTATTAGGAATGGACTGGAAAGTATAGCACACAGCCGAAACCAGTTTGGCTCAGTGGATAGAGCGTCGGCCTGTGGACTGAAGGGTCCCGGGTTCGATTCCGGTCAAGGGCATGTACCTTGGTTGCGGGCACATCCCCAGTGGGAGGTGTGCAGGAGGCAGCTGATCGATGTTTCTCTCTCATCGATGTTTCTAGCTCTCTATCCCTCTCCCTTCCTCTCTGTAAAATATCAATAAAATATATTTAAAAAAAAAAGTATAGCACACAGTGCCTTGAGCACAGGCAGTGCCTGAGGAATGTTGCTGCTGTTGCAGCTGTTATCTCAGCTGCCATCTCTTACAGGTGTGGCCGCTGTGGGCCACACACAAATGCACACCCTGCAAGGCTCACCCCCCTGAAGTTTTAGCGCATGACTTCTGCCAGGACAGCCCCCCTGACTACTCTCCTTTGCATGGACTGTCCTCATAGTCACACATCTGCCTCCTTAAGGTCAGGAGTCATTCATGTCTTCCTGCTGCTTCTTGGTATCCCCCCTCAGGTCAACAGACAAGCAGGATTGTGCTTGCAGGGAAGGGCCAACAGGGCTCAGAGCCAGGGGCCAGGGGCCAGGGGTCAGCGCTGGGCCAGGTGCTTGTACCGGAGGAAGCGGTTGAGGTCGCCATGCCGCATGTACTCGAAGACCATGAGCAGCGGGCGGCCCTCGGTGCAGACGCCAAAGAAGCGCACGATGTGCTGGTGCTGCAGCATGGTGAGCAGCTCAGCCTCGCGCTGGAAGTCCTGCCGAGCGCTCTCAGACACCTCCTTCAGCACCTGCGGGCAGGGGCAGGGGCAGGGGCAGGACTGAGGGGGGAAGAGCCCACCCCCAGCCTGAGCTCCCTGTCCTGGGACAGTGGCCAAGGCCTTACCTTCACGGCCACTAGCGTCTTGTCCTGCTCCGGCAGCAGGTTGTGGCACTCCGCAAGGAAGACCTTCCCAAAGGCGCCCTCGCCCAGCTCCCACTTGAGTACGATGTCCCGGCGCTTGATGTGACAGACACCTGGGGAGGGGCTCACGGGATCAGATAGGAGCCCCAGTCTTGGGAAGGATGGGGTAGGGGCCAGGACAGGACTGTCTAGCAGGGCTGTGCACTGCACAAGGGCACCCAACAAGGGGGCCGATGGGACTGAAATTGAGTCTTTACCCCTTCACCAAGCCCCATGCTTGGTGAGACAGGGATGGTGATGGTCTAGATAGGGGTGGTGATGGTGTAGACGGGGGTAGTGGTGGAAGGGAAGGCTTGTTCAGGTCTGGGGTAGGCAAAGGTGATGACGTAGGGGCTTCTGTACACGTGCATGGGCGTAAACTTGTCCCACCCTTGACCCAGCACAGTCTCTCACAGGCATCACTGAAGTATTGTGGGTTCTCGATAATGTGGCCTTGGAGCCCGGAGCCTTTGCCCTCGGTGGGGGACAAGGAGCTGCCTCCCAATGTCATGAAATGCAGGGACATGGCCAGTCCATCCTCTGGAGCCAGCACAGCAGGGCCTGGGAAGGAGACACAGCCACAGGTTGCTGAGTGTCAGGTGACCCCACCTTGTCATTTGCAGGGGGAGGAACAGAGGAGCTAGGGAGCAAGACAGCCAGCAGGGAGAAGGGAAGGCATGATGGCCTCTCTATGTCTGGCTCCTGTCCAACCCCAGGCCCCTTGGGCCCCCAAAGAACTCTCCCACTGCCCCCTCCCCCCGAGCTCAGACCTTCCAGACCCACTTAGTGTTTGACTATAATCCAGCCACCAATTAGCATCTGCTACTTCTGAAACTACCCAGCACCAGCCCGACACGCACTCACATGCACAGCTTCACAGCCAGGCCCTCGTACACCCCAAACACACAGTCCCTACACTCCATGTGTCCACTGCCCCCACCCCACAGAAGACAGAGTCAGGAAGAGCTAGCAGGAAACCAAGCCAGTAGGACAGACTGGCAGCCCCTCTACAGCCCCTCCACTCACGGTTGATCCCAAACTTGTTCCTCCGTCCACATTTATTGAGCACAAGGAACAGCGTAGAAACAAAGAGGCAGGCAAAGACAGCCAGGCCCACAGCCACTGAGACCTGGAGGTGAGGAGGTTAGATCTGGGGCTTCTCTCCATCTCTAAGAGCTCCCCCACAGCAAACTGTTTCTCTCTCCTGCATAGGAGCCCGGAGCCAGGCTCCCAGACCTGCCTCCGCCTCCCCTGGGGCCCAGGTTGTTACTGTGAGGGTGGCTGACCGAGTGCAGGCCACACTCTAGTACTCCCCATTCTCTGATCAGAAGTGACATGCAGCTGAGCCCCTAGCCCAGCCTCCCAACCCCAAGTGGACAAGCTTCCACTTCCCATGCTCACCCCAAACGGCATTTCATCCTTCTTCTCCACCGGGTCTCCCGACGTGCTGTTAGTGTCTGTGGGGACACAGAGCAGGAAGGTGGGCCTGGGCACACGCTGTGCCTCCTCCAGCAACTCCCCACCCTGGCCCTGGCCGACCCCTTGGGATCAGGTTAACTGTACCCTCTGCCCCAAGCTTGGCTCCAGGGACCAGACAGAACCTACTTCCAGCCTGGGTTACTCACCCACTGGCGAGAAGGAGACTGCAGCGGGAGGGAGGAGAGAAAGCAGTCAGATGGGGGAGGAGAGCAGTGAGTCCCCTTCCCCCTTGGGGCTCATGTCCTGGCGCTTGATGTGACGGACACCTGGGGAGTGGCTTACGGGATCAGACCCAAGGACTTCATGGACTGCGGGTGGGATGGGGTAGTGGGGTGCTGGACCTCAAGCAAGAAGATGCACATGGCCCTTTTCCAGCTGGGCTGTGGATGCCCTGGTGTATGGCTCTCTCCAGCCAGCCCGAGGGAATGGAGCGGCTCAGGGATTCAGGATTCCTGGGGCATGGAGGAGGCAGGGGCAAGGAGGCCAGTACAAAGCTGGAGAACAGAACTCCACTCTTTTCTGTCCGGGACTGGGCTCTCCAACTTCTAGGGTCAGGATCACAGCAGAAAATGGGTGGGGCCTCCCTAGACACCAGGCTACGGACCCAGGTGGAGCCCAGGGAGGGGGGCAGGGTTCAGGGTGGCCCTCGCACCAGGGATGGGGTCCTCAGGGTTGAACTCGAAAGGGTTGTCCATGAAGGCGGCCATGACGGAGGCAGAGGCC
Source organism: Plecotus auritus (assembly GCF_963455305.1). Classification (NCBI taxonomy): domain Eukaryota; kingdom Metazoa; phylum Chordata; class Mammalia; order Chiroptera; family Vespertilionidae; genus Plecotus; species Plecotus auritus. Next base: position 28,307,987 of record NC_137778.1, read on the forward strand.
TGGCCTGAGGGGTTGGTGGCCAGCAACGTGTAGTTGCCATTGTTGACGTGAGTGGGTTGGTTGAGGCGCAGGCACCCATGTCTCACAGTCTCATTGGCTGCCGGCTCCAGGAACTCGGTGAAGATGAAGCTGGTCTCGTTGAGCACGGAGCCATTGAAGAGCCAGCGAAGAGAGGGGGCCGGCTGCCCGTCCACCGAGAAGGGGATGCACCAGTGATGCAACTCCACTGCCGCATGCAGCTGCACGCTGGCCGGGACTGTGGGCCAGAGACAGTGCTGGTGAGAAGTCAGGGGTGCAGCTGGAGGGGACCCAGCATGACCTGACACGGGCAGGGACAGGTGGGGGTGGGAGGGAGTTGACAGTAAATCTTAAATAAATCAGGTAGCAAGTGTATGAAATTGGGAAGCTTAGAGAAAAGTGGTACCAGCTTATGGAAATTAAACATGGAGTCTTTTGGATAAGAGTAATCAAGTTTAAGGAGATAGGAGAGGGCCTAAGCATCAAACAAGCAAAAAACAAATAGAAGTTTAAAAATGTTTTGAAAGAAGACATGGTTTTGAAATAACCCAACCTGAAAGAGGCAAAAAGCACCTCAATCATAGGAAAATATCTATACCTATATGTCTATATGCATACATAATTTATATTAGAATTCCAGCCAGCACTCATGCAATGGAATATTACTCCGCAATGAATTGAATGAACTAAAGCTACTCCCATTGACGTGGATGAATCTTACAAGTATAAGGTGAGCAAAAGGAACTAGACACAAAATAATACTTGAGGTATGATTCCATTTATAGACTGTGCAAGAACAGGCGAAACTACGCCATATTGATAGGGAAGCACATTTGCATAAAATTCCTTTTAAAAGCAAGGAAATGATTATCACAAAAGTCAGGATGGGGTGGAGGGGAAGGATGGGATTCTGACTGGGGAGAGGAAGGGAGTGTCCCTGAGGTGCTGGTAAGAATAATTATTGCTGCCCTAACCGGTTTGGCTCAGTGGATAGAGCATCGGCCTGCGGACTGAAGGGTCACAGGTTTGATTCTGGTCAAGGGCATGTACCTTGGTTGCGGGCACATCCCCAGTAGGGGGTGTGCAGGAGGCAGCTGATAGATGTTTCTCTCTCATCAATGTCTCTAGCTCTCTATCCCTGTCCCTTCCTCTCTGTAAAAAATCAATAAAATATATATGTATTTTTAAAAAGAATAATTATTGCTTAAAGGGTATAGATTTTATGCAGGAATCTATGTATGTTACATTTCATATTAAAAGAAAAGTTACATAAAGTAGAAGATATAAAATAATTTATTGGGAGGCCTAGAGGAGTTAGGCAGTGAGCCTAGAGAGGAGCTGGGAAGGGCAATTGTTTCTCTTAAAACTAGTTGGTAGAGTTAAAGTCCTACAGAGGGTCAGGCATGAAGAACTACAGTGGAGCAGGGAGAACAGCTGATGACCTCAGGTAGTAAGACTTGGGCAGAGGGCCAAAAAGAAATCCATCTCCATCCCTCTGGCCTTGATGAGCCCCCAGGCTTTCCCCCAAAGGATCAGGTTTTCATGGGAATCTGGAAACAGCTGGGAAGGAGCAGCTGTGGAGACACATATCTCACCCCTTTCCTCCAGCTCCTCCCACCCTCATATCTTCTTTTCAGGGAAGGAGATGAGGGTGGGTACAGGGCAGTCACTGGGACTCACAGGAGACGTTGACCTGGACAGAGACTTCAGCCCGGCCCACCTCGTTCTCCGCCCAGCATGTCACATTCTTTCTATTGAGGTCACTGGTAACATTGGCCAGGGTCAGCCCCAGTGATGTCCGATTCCCAGATTGCTGTGTCAGGAAAAAGAGGGGGAAATCAAGAAGAGTATCTGCTGGCTTCTGGCTAGAGGTTGGGGGCTAGAGCTGATGTCTTCAGGGACCCTCTCTGGCTCCAGATGGAAAAGAGAGGGGTCTGGTAGGGCGGGGGAGGAAAGAGGTATGGGAGAGAATCTTGCAGAGAATAAGCCTCCTCCTTTAGAGTTTGTTCAGACTCTCTCCTAGATTATTTATTTTAAAATGATCTGGAAAATGTAGAACATAACCAATAACCTCAAAGTAGACACAAAATACCCCGAACCAAAATCACCCTTCTGAACAGCTAAATAGATGTCACAAACCCCAAGTATCAAATACACACCTCTCGCTGGAGAACAAACTAGGACCTCGCCACCTACTCAACCCCATTCTCCACGCCATTCTAACACACGTAGTCTCAGCCCAGGGAAGGTCAGAAACAAGGGATGGCACTGGGAACAGGGCACCAGTTAGAAGCAACAGCAGCAGCATGACCTCCTTTGGCAGATGAAGACACAGAGTGAAGTTAGAGAGGCATAGTGACTTCATTCTGCATCATCATCAAAAGGTTGAATCAGCCCAACCGGCGTGGCTCAGGAGTTGAGCATCGACCTATGAACCAGGAGGTCAGGGTTTGATTTCTGGTCAGGGCACATGCCCAGGTTGCAGGCTCAATCCCCATGATTCTCTCTCATCATTGATGTTTCTGTCTCTATCCCCCTCTCCCTTCCTCTCTGAAATCAATAAAAATATTTTTTTAAAATAAAATAAATAAATAAAAAGGTTGAATCAGGTTCCGGTTCTCTTCCTAAGAAACCACGGACATGTGGAAGTTATGTGATCTTATCTTGCTGAGCCATGGTTTCCTTGTTTTGTAAGACGATGAGGTAGACAAAATGATCTTTTGAAAGCCATTTTCATCGAATGATGAAAATAAGTGAAGCAGTGGACAAATCTCACTTATCTGGAAATTCCTAAATGTGGAATCCCTTGAATAAAGCTAGAGGAGCTGAGGTTTCCCTGGGCTCCCACTGGAATAGGGGAGGTCAAAGGTGCTGGCAATGCTGCCCAGCCTCCTGTGCAAGCTCCGCGGCCCAGCCTCCGCGAGGAGAAGCCTGCCCCGCGGTCTTCTTTGCCGCCCCATCTCCTCCAAACCACCCTGGAGGGTGGTGTCCTACTAACTCTTCCCTCTGCCATCCTTCATTCTCCTAAAGGTGACCATCCTCCCCACCCCTCCATTTAACCAAGTTAGGGGGTAACTTTTCTATGGGAAGTTTCTAGAAAACGTAACTGATAGCAAACATGTAAATCTCCCAGAGAGAAAAACAAAAACCTGGAATTTTTCAAAGCACAGTTGATCTCCACAGACAGTCATGGCCCACCTCTTGCCTCTGCCTGTCCCCTTTCCATTACTCCAGGGGCTTTGGTCTCTGGGCGGAAGAACCAGTGGCTAGTGGCCCCTCCACCATGTCCGGAACCCCCTGCTCAGGGCTCCAGGGCTTCTTCCTGCAACACGGTTCCAGGGGCCTCCAGCCATCCTGGGGTGGACTCCCCTCCCAAAGTGAGGGCCTCTAAGCTGAACACCACCCCTGGGTCCCACTGGCTCATCTCTTCCCAGGGGCTGGACCCTGTGTGTCTCCCCAGGTGGGGACAGCTTTTTGGGTAGGCACAGCCCACTGTTGGCCCCTCCTGACCTTGTCCACAAGGCCTCCTGAGTCAGCGGTGGCTGCTCTTGACTGCCCGTCGCCAGCCTGAGGACACAGGGCAAGCCTGGGAAGGTGCCCAAAGACACATCTGAATGACAGAGATAAAAGCCAGAGAGTGGCCCGAGGCAGGCAGGACATCAGAAGGCCATCATGTCCACCTACTCACTTCACAGATAAGAAAACCAAGTGCAGGCAGATTAAGAGATGTTTCCGAAACTCGCTCTAAGAATTAATGAGCGAGCGAGCTGGAACCAGACCTAAGCCTCCTTTGCTATATGCTTATCACACACCCCAGAGAACCTGCTTCCAGAATCTCCAGAAAGAGACCGGAAGTCCCCCAAGAACTAGCCTGGCTATGGTACGGGACCACAGACACTGCGCCCCCTCGATGGTCCTCGGTTTCCTTATCTAGAAAGGGGGTGGGTGGGAGGGACGGTCGGCAGGGTCCCCCTCAGCTCCAAATGTGAGGGCTCTGCGACCCTCTGTCTTTCAGCCAGAACCATGTTCCCAGAGAGGTGGCTCCAGCAGAGCCTGGGGTCCCCACGGGGCCAGTGCCCTTCCGGAGGCCATGTGGGGCCTGGGGCTGCCCCACAGCACGAGCCTGACCCCGTGGATCTAAACCACCTCTGTCCATCCGTTGCCCCCTATGTGCTTCTTATTCTTTTCCTGTCTGTGTCCCCCGTGTTCTGCCTAGGATTCTGGGGAGAGGGGAAGGGGCCGTGATGGGGAAGGGCCGCTCACCATCACTGTGGCCGACTCCTCCAACTCTGTGACGATCCAGCCGGTCTCGGTCTCGTTCACGTTCTGTCCCTCCACCTGGCACTGCAGCACCACGTCGTCCCCCACGTCCACGGAGGCATTGGGCGTCTGGACCTTCAGCATGGGCACGCCTGGTCACCCAGGATGCCCAAGGGGTGTTAGAGAAGGTAGTGGCCTCAGAACCTACCCCAAAGCCGTGCTCCTTTCCCCAACCTCCTCGGGGACCCTGAGCCCGCCACTGCAATGCTCCCCAACCTTCCGTTTCCCCAGCTCTTGCCAATGCCCATCTCCGAGGCGTCCTTCCGTGCTGCCCCCCACCCCCCAGCTCTGCTCTGTGCCCTCTTCCCAAGCACGTAGCTCTCTGAACCACCTCCGGCACCTACCACAGCTGGTGTTGGACATGTGGGCAGAGGGCTCCTGCCCGAGACACTGGAGCTTCTGGACGCCGCCCAGTCCCTCTTCCTCCCAGCGCTGCAGCCAGCGCAGGGCACAGGAGCAGCGCAGAGGGTTCCCAGACAGGACTCTGGGGGGTGGGGGGGATACCAAGAGAGTCAGGGGAGGGGTGGGGTGGGCCTGAGAGCCACACTGATTGAAGCCCACAGCAAGAGGGAGTGCAGTTAGCAGCGTGGAATGTCTAGAGGGAAAGGAGTGTGGACAGAGAAGTCCCTCTCATCAACCAGTAACAAGACATGGGAAGAAACAGAATGCAGAAAGTCAGACAGGTGCCTATGGCCCATGGCATTCCCTGATCCCCGGCTCCCCGGGGGGAGAGGCCAGGTGACAAGGAGGGAAGGACACTGCCTCCTGGGAAGGCCCAGAGGCCTAGATGCCCAGCACACGTGGCTCACTGCTGTCCCACCCATGCCATTGCACAGGCAGCTGGCAGCTCCCACCCCAGCCTCCTGAGCACACACAGAATCAGTTGTCCAGGCCAGCACTCCACCCCACACCCCATCTGCCCCCCAAGGCAATAAGCCCCTCAAGGGGTAGGCCTGCAGCCTGTTTTTATGGGAGGTTCACAGGCATGCACAGAGTCCCCAGTCTCAGCGCACAGATAAACAGGGAGTCCCCAGAGCCACTCCGCCCTGCCAGTTCCACACAGACACAGTGACATAGTATCACATAGACACACACACACACACACACACACACACACACACACACACTTGCTGCTCTTGCCCCTGGAAGCCCCCACACTCACAGTTCCTGTAAGGAGAGGCCCTGGACGGTTTTCCAGGAGAGAGAGTCCAGAGCATTGAAGGAGAGATTCCTGCGGGAGTTGAGACAGCGAGACAGACCCCAGTGAGCAATGACCTCCCTCCGACCCAGCTTGAGGGAGGGGAGGAGCCAGGGAACCCAGCCCAGCAGGGAGGCCTTGGGGGGTGGGGGACAGGTTAGGCTCTTTGAGTACCCTTCTTCTTCCTGGAACAAGAGCTCACCCCACTTAACCCCCTCCCCAGACTCCAGGGAGGGGGATCCGGAGAACAGCTGCTCCTTCCTCCCCACCCTTGGCCCCAGCTGGCAAAGTGCTGAGGCCCCAGCTGGGGGAGGGGGCTCCATCTGTGCTCTCCTCCCCACAGAGCCCAGGATGGAGCGGGGTGGGGGTGGGGGGGCCTGGGCTCCCACACTCTCATGCCCCCTACTGGATGACAAGGGTTTCAGAATACTTCCTCAGGTCCCCTTCACATTCCTCCTCAGGGACTTAAGAAAGCAGCTGAAAGGGCCCCCAGGCCCCCAGCCCCTTGTTGTAGAGATGGAGAAGGTGAGCTGGGGGGCCAGCTGCAGGCCACACAGGAAGCTGGTTTAGGAGCTCCAGGCACCAACCAGCACCTATGAAAATGTTCCTGCCCCTCCTGGGACCTTCTGCCTCGCGGGGCCTGCCCTGACGCTCTCCTTGCCCAGCTGTCCTGCCGTTTGGGGGCTGGGTTAGAGAGGCACCACCACTCAGGGATCAGAAAGTCTACCCACTCTAGCACCACAGAGCTGAGTGTGATTCTGTCCTGCCTCTTACAGCTGTGTGACCTCAGCCCAGAAAGTTAACCTCGCTGAGCCTCAGAACCCTCATTTTTAAAGTGGGGGTGACACTCTCTCTAGGTTGATTGTGCAGATTCACTGACGTAAGTATGGTGAGGTACACATTATGAACTGAAGCCCCAGTACGTAGTCAGTGATGCGCCATCACCTTATTTTTGTTGTTACTGTTGTTAAATCACTGGACACAACAGAGAATTTAGAGTACCCAGCACAGCCATGTGAATGACAGGTCCCACCACCCTTCCCATCGCTCCATCAGCCTGTGATGGGGGGAAGTTGCTGGACTCTTGCCCTCGGGGAGGGGCAGTCAGGGACACCAAGGGTCTCTCCTTCAGCAGTCTCTCCTGCCCGCCCTTCCCTGCCCTGTTCTGAGCCGGGACTCCCAGGCATGGGGAGGATGATGAGTGGCAGATCTGATACCCCAGCTCCCAGAGGAGATGGAGTCCAGCCAGACCCCAGGGTCCTGCTCCTGCCCCTTGCTCCCCAGTTCACGTGTATCTGAACTCCGCGAAGAAAAAAACGGGACAGGCACCTACGAGCCTGTTCCTGTAGATGAAGCATGGAAGTGAGACAGCAAGAAGGGCTCTAGCTGCAGGTGGGAGCTGAGAGCACTGCCATCCCTGTGTGGAGGAGAAGCCCCAGGCTGGAGCCTTCCTCACTACCAGTCCCTGGGGAGGCCCAGCCCATTAGCTGCCCACGTCTGGTGGCCTCCCACCCGCTCTGCCCAGCCCGGGCACTCACAGGCGACTGAGCCGAGGGGTGAAGTGGAAGGCGTCTGGCTCCACGCGTCGGAGACCACTCTTCACGATGGTGCTGGGAAGGGTGCAGAGGGTCAGCTCCAGGGCCTCAGCTACCCGGGTCCTGGCATCTCTGCCCTTGCCAGCCACCAGCCCCCGTGCTGAGCCTGGACCCCTCCCCATCCCCTCACAGCTTCCTCAGCTGCCCGGGACCCCTGAGCTTTCTGACCTCCTCCAGCCCCTCAGGCCTCAGCCTCTCAGGTCCTCCCAGGCCCCTAGAACCTTTGAGCCCATTCGACCCTCTGGCCCAACAGGCTGTGTACTGAGCCCTGCACCCACAGCCCCCCGCTCCTCACAGGTTTCTCAGCTCCCCCAGGCCCCTCAGGTGATTGAGCTCCAGTCGCTGCAGATGCTGCTCATTCTCGATGTAGCTGTGGGGAGAGGGGCGGGGAGTCACGGGGGGCCAGATCCACCCTCAAGTCCCCATACCCACCTACCTGCCTCTCTCACAATCACACACACAACTGTGTGCAAGCACGAACACTCATATGCACAGACCCATTTACACAGGCACAGGCACAGGCACGCACCCACATCTGCATACACATATGCACAGGTACACACCTCCTCACACAAGTCACCCATGAACAAGTATGCATGCATCCTCACACCATCACACATGCACACTCTCATTTCTCATGTACACGTGCACACTCAGACATGGACATACACACAGAGGCATAAATATATGCACAGAAATGCACCTCCTCACACACATGCATGCCTGAAGCCACAGATGTGCACGTGGATATGTTCATACCCTCACACATGGACACACATATACATATCTCTCTCATGCACACGCACACGTGTGTGAGAATGTATGTGCATACTCACATTCATAAACACACACAAGTCCATTCTTGGCTTGGCATTCTGCTTTTGTACGCAGGGCCCCTCCTGCCCACGCCAGCAATGGGGGCCGTGCTGGAACACTGGCCTCCATAGGGGCCCAGGCTCAGAGCTGCCACTGCCCACCTAGCACAGAGGATGCCTCATGGTCACGCAAATATGCGTGCCCGAACACACCTGCTCACCCACACCTCCTCACACACAAATACACACACACCTCCCTCCCCCTTGAAGTCACTGGCCCTTCTCCACACTCAAGCAAAAATCCCTACTCCCTCCCGCCACCTTCCAGCAGAGCAAGCAGAGGCACGGAGGCTGTCAGTCAGAGACATCTTGAACCCCTCCCTGCCCCAGGAGGGACCGAGGAAGGAGGAGCGGGGCTGTGAGAGGATGGGTCAGAGTCAGCGGTGAAGAAGCGTGGACGGGCTGACTTACACAGTGAGAGCCATGGGAAGGCCCAGTGTGGGGGGTGGCAGAAAGGCAAACAGAGAGTGAAAAAAAAGACACTGAGAAAGAGAAACTGATAGGAAGAGACTGGGGGGGGGGGGGAAGAGAGAGAGAGAGAGAGAGAGAGACAGAGAGAGAGAGACAGAGAGAGAGAGCCAGAGAAAGCTCGATAGGGCTACGAGAAAGAAAGGAGGAAGAGCAGCATGCCGGGAGGGGCATTGTTGGTGCCCTGGCCACTGCCCAGCCTCTGCATCTGACATGCCAGGGAGTTCCTGAGAACTCGGCTGGGCACGTCAGTGAAACCCCACCCACACACACATGCGTGAGCCCCTGACTCACTGTCTGTCTCAGAACTCTCCCCCTCTACCCTCTGACTTCCCCTAAGTTGTGGGAACCAGGATAAGCTGAGTGACCCTCTCTTCCTCTCCCCTTCCCAACCTTGGTCCCAGCAGCCAGTCCTCTGGAGCCCAGGGAATAAACTCCAGTGACTCTGAGGGAGAGCGGGTCCCTGCCCAGAGCATTTGGAGCTGTATGGACCCAGGGAGGGGGTGAGAATGCAGTGGCCGGGCATGTGCAAGCTGTCAGGCAGCATGCTCAAAGCTGCCTCATTCGTTTGGATTCATAATCAATCTGTCTATTCAAGTCCATTATCTCCTCGTTAGCTCTGCCAGTGATGGAGGAGGAGGGGACCCTGCAGGCGGAGGCAGGGGGTCAGGCTGCCGCCCCACCCAGAGAGAGATCTCGGCTCACCAGCCTGCAAGCCTCCTACCACCCAGCCCCAGTCTGTCCACATCCCTCACTCCCAGGCTGGACCCACTTGGGGCTTGGGAAGGAATTGAGAAATGAGAGCTCTGATAGGAAATATTCCGGAGCCTGGGTCCGGGTTTGAAGGGCCAGGGTGATGAATGGAATGGACTGGGGGTGGCAGCCTGGATCTCATGTCCCCTCCCATTACGCCGAGACCTAGGCCCAGACCGAGACAAGGCCATCTCTTCTCCTCCTGGTCTCCCTAGGGCCATTAGAGAGATGGAGCACCTTCCCGTTAATTACAAGATACCCGAGTAACTCAGTGCCAATGATCTCAGGCTGCTCAAGGAACTTGCAGACAGTGATGGCCCCTGACTCAGATACCTTCCAGCTGGTCCGTCACTGCATGAGACCAAGGCTCCTGGCCCACCCTCTGAGCCCCAAGCCACAGGAGGAGGATTTCCTATCAGGTCCTCCTCTCTCCTACTCACCTTGCTGGCCCCACCAGCCACACAGAAATACTCAAGTATTTTCCAGCCATCACCATGTGATGTTTGAGTATCTCTAAGCCAATTATTACAGAACACTCCCATAGGTTTCGCCAGCTGCTAAAAAGTACTTGAGTATTTTTTTTAATTTTTTTTTATTGATTTCAGAGAGGAAGGGAGAGGGAGAGAGAGAGAGAGATAGAAACATCAATGATGAGAGAGAATCATGGATCGGCTGCCTCCTGCACACCCCACACTGGGGGTTGAGCCCACAACCCAGGCATGTGCCATGACCTGGAATCGAACCGTGACCTCCTGGTTCATAAGCGGATGCTCAACCACTGAGCCTTGCGGCGAGGATACTTGAGTATTTTGTAACCGATTACTGCAGAAGGCTGGAGATCCCTCCCAGTGCTGGGCCCTGAGGAAGGGGAGTCTCTCAGCAAGGGCCCTGACTTCCTGTCCCAAGTAGGGAGACAAGGGTGGACAGGCAGATGGGTGTGGGGAGAGAGAATCCAGGAAAGGGGGGGGGGGTCCTCATTTCCTACATCCAAATCAAGGAATCATGGGGACATGGGGAGAAGAAAGCTCAACCACCCAAGCTGTGGCTCCTCACTACCTCCCAGTTAAATTCCCAATTCCAGAGGGAAGGAGTGGGGGCTGCCCGGTCATGACAAGGGAAGGGTGGGGGTTAGTTTCCTCCTGGGAAGAGGATAAGGCAGTAAGAGTGTCCAAACGGAAGGGTTCGCCTGAGCTCCAGAAAGCTGCTTGGAGACGGCTGGGCTCTCTCAGACCTGGTCCACAGAGATTCCCCCTAGTTCTCCCGAAGCCAGTGCCCCAGCTGCACTGAGCACTAGGTAAAGTCCAGGCAGTAACTGTGGTTCCCAACAGGGCGGCAGCGGCAGCGGCGGCGGCGCAGGAGGAGGACCAGGGCGCAGCCTCCTGCCGCGCCGCCCGCTGTCCTGATCGCTGCGAGTCCGCACCCTCGGGGCTCGGGGCTCGGCTATGTTCGCTTGTCCCCGCGCCCTCTCGCCCGCCAGACACTCACAGCTCGGTCAGTTTCTCGGGGTCCTGCAGGTGGCGGAGGCTATCCAGGGCCCCAGCCCGGGTGCAGCGCAGCACCGAAGGGCCGAGGCGGCAGCAGACATCGGGGCAGGGGGCAGCGCCCGCAGATGCCAGCATCAGCCAGACCAGCAGGCGACCCGGGCCCATAGCTAGGCAGTGCCCGCGGAGCTGCCCGCGCCGTCCGCCTCGCAGCATCACGGCTGCGCCCGCCTCGCCCGGGCCGGGCCGCCGTCAGTGCGCTCCTACAGCGGCTACTGGGGCTCCCCAGACACGTGCGCTGGGCGGTGTTAAAGACCCAGTCGCCAGGAAAGGGCGGAGCCAACGGCCCCCGCCCGGCTCCGCCCCCTCTGGCTCGCACCCCTCCCCCACCTCTGCTAAGCCCCCAACTCGGTCCCCACCCCTTTGCGGGGGGAGCGCGCCAGCTTTCTCCCCCAAGACCCCTCCAGCTCTGGGAGACGCGGAGGGGCAATCGCGGAACGCCTCAGAGGTGTCTGCTGGGGTGGGGAACTGGGAAGTTGATACGTTATTTCTCCCAGCCTAAAGCAGCTGTATTTAGGGGGGAGGGAAAGGGACTGAGCCCGGAAAAGGTTGCCGTCCAGGTCATCCTAGGCAGTCGGGGTCTCAGATCTCCCTCCTCACGGCGCACGTGCCTGTGGGAGAGTGCAATGTCACTTGGGGTAAATCAGGTGAAACACACTCTAAACCCCAGGAAGAAAAGGGACGGGACCCCAAAAAGACCAAACGCAGGACCTCCAGAAGGAAAAATCAAGAGTCAGAGAAAAGAGAAGGTGTAGCCCAAAAAGCGGGAGAAGGGAGACTAGGGAGCGGAGATGCCGATTTCCAGCAGAGACCACAGGGTGGCGCAAGAAGCCAGTGCGCAAAGGTGTGAGCTCCGCCAGGGTTGCGTGGGGGCGCGGCCTGCGGCGCCCACCGCGCTGCGTCTCCCGACCCCCAGCATCAGCCCCCGACCCAGGCTAGCCAGCGCTGGCCCCCAGGCCTGGTAGGTCCAAGTTGGACGGGCATCGATCGCCACCCCGACAAGAGCATCGATTTTTGCACCGAGAAATTAATAGATCTTCTCTTAGCTCCTTGGACGCGGGAGCGGCCGGCGGGTGAAGCTGGGACCCGTCCGTCTTAGGAGGCCGCACACTTGGAAAGCCCCTGGAGCCCCAGCACCTAGGGTGTCACAGGGCATGTCCCAGCCCTCACACCCCGTCGACCTTCTTGGCCTCAAGAGCCGCGAAAAGGAGAAGGATGAGAGGGACGCGGCGGGGGGGGGGGGGCGGGCGTGCAGACAAGTGCTCCAGGGAAAGAGCAGTGCGCAGCTCTCTTCTCCAGAACCCGGCACAGACCGCCCCCCCGCCCCCCGACTCCCAATTCCCTGAGGCAGGGACGCACAGACAAACCAGGACAACCGAGCAGCCTGAATTCAAGAAGTCAAGGACAGAGGCGGGGCCCCACAGGGTGCTTGCTCTCTCCAAGGGGATAGTGGTCGGGACCACGGGACTTGGCTGGGACAGAGGCCTCCAGGGATGCTGGGGGCGGGGGGCGCTAGGAGAGGCCAAGGGCTTTAATATTAAGGAGACACAATTCACGTTCCCGCCAGGTTTCAACAAGCACGCTCAGCCAGGTCAAGGCTGCCAGAAGTCACCCCGCAGGTGTTAATGCTTGATGACGGAACCTAGAACCCCGCTGCTGGCTGTGCGCCTCGGGTGGTGCAGCCCAGCGTGAGAAAAGTCCTTAGGGCGGCGCCAGGGAACTCAGTTCTTGGCCACCACCCCCCGCCCTCCCCCGTACTTTGGCCTTATTTCCCCAACAGACCTGTCCCCCATCCCATCCCCTCAGTTGTCAGGCTAAATATTTTGGCTTGGCGGGAGGGGCGGAGAGACCCGAGACCGACAAACCAATCCCTTTGGACTGGGGGCGGGGAGCACGGGAGCCCCTGCCTGCGCGGTGCCGAGGCGGCCAGCGGGCACTTGGGAGCAGAGCGCGCCCCCAGAGATCCGAGAAGACTCTCCGCGCGCTCCTGGACCCCCGCTGCTCTCAGTGCACTGCAAGCTCCTCGGGCTTCTCTCGCCCTTGGGGCTGGTCGGCCTCTGAGACCCCTTTTGCTCTGCACCCTGTGTGACCATCTCCCACTGGGGCCTCTCTGAGTCTCTTCCCCTGCTGTCTGCCTCTCTGTCCTCTCCTCTCTGTCTCTGGCTTCACGCTGAATCTGTTTCTAGCTGCCTGTCGCTGTGTGTGTCTCTGTGGCTGTCATTCCTTCGTTCTGGCTCCTGCCATATCCGTGTAGCATTCCTTGTGGCTGGGTCCCTACCCTTCCCCTCGCCTCCGAAGCTTGTGTTTCTGTGTCCCTTAGGGCCTGTCAGACCCTTCTGCCCAGAGCCATCTGGCGAGTCAGCACTGGGGCAATGGCAGTGCCCGGACTGTGGCCGTGGGTGGCATGTCTGCTTGTGACCCTCCTGTCCTTGGGATCTGGCCTGGACACACTAAAGGGTGAGTCCCTGTACTGTCTCCTAGAGCCCCATCTCCCTCCCAGCCAGCTGGGAGGCCAAACAACTGAGCTTCCAGCTGGAATGTATATTTAGCTACTGCATTGTGAAGACGGGGGTTAGCTCTCAGAAGAACTTCCCATAAGGAAGAGCAGTCAGTTCCCTACAGGAGGGTGTTTGCCTCTCAGTTCCCTGGGAGGTGGGAAGGACCTTGAAGCACAGAGATGAACAGATGCCCTCCGCTCACACGTGTGAAATCATGGTCCCAGTAGAGCCTGAATGAGAACCAAAACGAGGGCGGAGAGTCTTGGAGGTCATTGCCAGGGCCCCAGAATGGGAAGTGGGCAGAATGGAATGACAGGCGAGAACTAGGCACAATTAAATGACTGAACCCATTGTGCAGACAGGAGACCGAGGCTCAGGAAATCAAGAGATAAAGCTAGCCTGGGGTCCTGCGCTCCTGCCTGCAGGGCTATGTCCCACATCCCCCCCTTAGGGCCCATTCCCTAGAGGAGGGAGCTACTTTTTTTTTTTTTTTAAATATATTTTATTGATATTTTACAGAGAGGAAGGGAGAGGGATAGAGAGTTAGAAACATCGATGAGAGAGAAACATCGATCAGCTGCCTCCTGCACACCTCCCACTGGGGATGTGCCCGCAACCAAGGTACATGCCCTTGACCGGAATCGAACCCGGGACCTTTCAGTCCGCAGGCCGATGCTCTATCCACTGAGCCAAACCGGTTTCGGCGGGAGCTACTTTCTATTGGTGCCCCAGGCCAGACAATCCCCAAGTGTAGGGTTTGGGGGTGGGTCAGATCATGTAGACTAAAGGGTCCTTATGGGGGTGCTGGGGAATTGGTCAGGAGATGGGAAAGCTGAGGATAGAAGATTCAAAAGGGGAAGGATTAAGAGAGGTCCCTTGGGCAAACCCACGCTTCCCTCCCAGCCTGGGGGGGGGGGGCCTCAGGAACCCAGCAAATCCAGTGCCGCCCCTGCCTGAGGCCCTAAGAACAGGCCTTCCTGGGGCAGGGGGGAGTCTTCCCATCCTACACAGACAAAAACGATGCAAATGGGTTGGGATAGGGGGTCCCTGAAGAGTCATAGAGGCACTCTCTTCAAGGCATAGTCCCTCCCTGGCACCGCTTCCCCTCCTCCACTGCTGTGCCAGGGCTGGGCACAGAAAATGCCAGCCAGAATCATGGTTGTCAGGACAGGAGCACGTCCCTGGGGGGATGGAGGGGTTGGTGTTTGATCAGGGGACCCAGATGTCCCATTCCCAGTGCAGCTCTGCACAGGGCCATGCCCTAAGGGGAAGCAGGCGAGGGTTAAACTGTGAAGGTCGGAGATGTGTTTTTCCAAATGACTCCCATCAGGGGAGCCCTAGAGAGGCAGAGGGGATGATGGGAAGTGGCATTGGGCACAGAGAGAACCCCCATCTGCCTCGTAGAGCCTGATTGGCCTTTGTGTGGAGGGGACAGAAGTGTTTTCTCATTCTCCCTCTCTTTTGTGTATGTGCGTGTACCTGCATATGCTCACACACACTCACAGAGTTGCTGGGCAGAGCTAAGCACAGGGACCATTAGTGACCACTAGAGAAGGTGTGGAGTAAGCTCCAGGGAGCCAGCCTTTCCTGTCCACCCCACTTTTCGCCATCAGGGGATGGGCCTGTTATGAGTGATCCCTGTGATGTTGCTGAGGGCTAGGTAAAAGGGAGGGAGCAGAGGCTGGAGAGGTGAGCAGGACTTGAATGGCAAGTGGAAGAATTCATACTTGAATCTTTCCTAGTAGGGAGCATGAAAAGTACGCTTGGGAGCAAGTGAGTGCAGGGACCAGGTAGCGCACTGAGGGGAATGGCCCTAGGTGCCTTGAGGAGAGAAAGGGAAGTGGGACTGGGACCCTGGAGAAGCCAGACGTATTGGATCCTCACGGAGTGGACTTGGGATCCAGGTGTCCATCAACTCAACCCATGGTTCCTGTGTGCCCAGTGGTTCCAGCCCTGAACTGGGTACCATGGGAGATGCAGAGACAACTAACAAGGGCCCTGCCCTCAAAAGGTGTCCTCCGTGGAGGGGGTGACATAGATATAGAGAGCAATGTTGAGGCAATGCGCCGGGTAGTCTAGTGTGGGTGCTGGACCAAGTGCTGGGGAGCCTGAAGGGAAAGTTATGAACTCAGGGAAGGGGGAGGGGACTTGACCTGAGGCTTGCAGGACAAGAGCTGAAGGTACTACCAGGGTGAGGAACCCTTCTGAGGCTTTACATATTAGTGGGACCAGTTTCTCAACACCCAAATGTCAGGCTGAGGAATTTAAACTTGAACTTTTGGCAATGCGGAGCCATGGAATGTCCCTTTGAAAGTAAACAAATGCAGGGACCAGGCATCTAGCTCCTTTAGGTCTGGGAGAGAAGTAGAGTGTATGAAGCTCAGACTACGGATTCCCAGTCACGGAATTCATTCATTCAATTCATCAAATATTTGTTGAGCGCCAATTTTGTGCCAAGCACTGTAGTAGGCACCAAGGACACAGCAAAGATTATACACAGATCCCTGCTTTCTGGAGCTTACAGTAAACAAAATAAATAAATTATATATTAGCCAATGTTAAGAATCATGGAAAAAATAGTGTCACAATTTTAAATAGGATGGTCAGAGGTGACATTTGAGCAAAGACTTAAAGGGGTTGAGGGAGCCATTTAGAGAGAAGAGTTTCTAGCCCAAGGGAACAGAACGTGCAAAAACCTCAGGACACTTTGGCCGGCTTGTTTGAGGTACAGTCAAGCGGTCAGTGTGGCTGCAGGAGGGGAGGGTGATGGCAGCGAGGCTGCGGAGGACTTGTGGTAAGGACCTTGGCTTTTCACAGTGATATGGGGGCCACTGGGATGTTTTGAGCAGTGAAGGAATGTGACCCAACCTCTGTTCTGAGAAGATGGTTCTGGCTATAAAGTGGAGAATAGACCGAAGAGGGGCCAGGGTGGAAGTGGAGCGACTGTCTGGGAGGCTATTACTGCAAATCCAGGAGAAGATGATGGTGAAAGCAGTAAAGCTGGCGACCAGCGGTTGGACTCTGGATGTATGTTAAAGACAGAGCCCATGGGGTGTGGGCGTGAGAAAAGGAAAGGAGTCAGGATGGCTTTAGATCTGGATTCTGCTGCAAGAATGAAGCAGCAGTCCCTGGAGAAGGGGAAGTGGGTCAGTGGGGCTCATCTGGTAGAGCCCCCTCAAGCTGCCCATGAGGCCTCTGAGGCCCTGAGAGGAGGGCACCCCACACCCACAGCAGAACTGGCTCCCACTCCATATCCCGCTCCCAGTGTGACATCCCTCCTCCAGAGCTGCTGGGTGGGAGGAAGTGCTTGGCCCAGGCTGTACTGACCATGGCCTGCCACTTGTGCCCACAGTGTGCCCCAGCCTGGACATCCGCTCAGAGGTGTCAGAGCTGCGGCGGCTGGAGAACTGCAGTGTGGTGGAGGGCCACCTGCAGATCCTGCTCATGTTCACGGCCACGGGCGAGGACTTCCGTGGCCTCAGCTTCCCACGCCTCACTCAAGTCACCGAGTACTTGCTGCTCTTCCGTGTCTATGGCCTGGAGAGCCTGCGTGACCTCTTCCCCAACCTAGCCGTCATACGCGGCGCCCACCTCTTCCTGGGCTACGCGCTAGTCATCTTTGAGATGCCACACCTGCGGGACGTGGGGCTGCCGGCACTGGGGGCTGTGCTTCGTGGAGCCGTGCGCGTGGAGAAGAACCAGGAGCTCTGCCACCTCTCCACCATTGACTGGGGCCTGCTGCAGCCTTCCCCTGGCGCCAACCACATCGTGGGCAACAAGCTGGGCGAGGAGTGTGCCGATGTATGTCCTGGTGTGCTGGGCGCCACTGGCGAGCCCTGTGCCAGGACCACCTTCAGTGGACACACAGACTACAGGTGCTGGACCTCCAGCCACTGCCAGAGAGGTGGGCACTAGCACAGAACACAACTCGGGGGGCACAGGGAAGGCAGGGTCAGAGGGTGGCCACAGGGTGGTGTGGGTCAGTACTTGGCAGCCACTGTTCATTTCAGTCCTCAGTCATCCTATGAGGCAGGTACTGTGGTTTTGCAGATGAGGAAACTACAGCTTAGGAAAGTGAAATAACTGATGTAGCATAAGGTAGTCAAGATGTAGGCACTAGATGACATCAGGTAGTAATGGAGAAAGTCAAGGGCAGGTGCAAGGTGGGCATGGGGGGAAGGGTAGGCATGAATGGATACAAGACAGCAGCACAAGAACAGTTTAGGGCAGTGGTTATGTACAAAGCCAGATGGCCCGGGTTCAAATCTCAGCTCTACTACTTATTGGCTATGTTCTTTTAGCCTATCTGTCCCTCACTTTCCTTATCTGTAAAAAGATGTCAGCGTTGTTATGAGGAATGAGCTATTCTATAAACCACCGAGGCTGTGGTAGCAGTTCTGGTCCTGAGAAAAGTGACCACAGCACAGGAGGCCCAGGGTGAGCTGGGTGGGAGAAAGGAGGAGGTGGCAGATGAAGGACAGGGCAGATGAGGACAAATATGTGAGGTGGGAACTTCTTTAGGAAGGAAAGTGCATGGAGAGAAAACAAAAGGAAGGGAGGGGGGAAAGCGGGGAGTCGGATAAGGAGGGGATGGTGGGGGGAGGAGGAATTGAAAGTTCTAGGGGAGGGGAGGCAGACCTTTCAGAGTCTGGGAGCAGAGCTGGGGTCCCCCAAACTGGGGCTCTTTTCAACAGTTTCTGGAGATCAGCTTCCCTCACCCTCAGCATCAGGGCAGAAGAGTAACCAGATCCCTACTGTATCCTCCCAGCCCCACCTCCCTGTTGGCTGTAAACACAGCAGCTGCTGCACGTCCTCTCTCATGGTCTCTCGCGTGTACAGTGTCAACATGCCCTGGCTGACCCCCACCACATGCACGCTCCCGCAGACATGCAGCCGCCCCTGTGCAGAGTTCCCAGGCCATCGCTTCCCCAGCCCCCAAACCACCCACTTTTGCTTGGGGCTGCCTCCCACCCCGGGCAGAGAGCTGAAGAGGGAAGAGGTATGGACAGGGGCCTGGGTGAAATGACCAGTGGTGGCCCCTTCTTCCACACACTCCCAGGCCCACCTTGCCCTGGGCCAAGCTACTCGGGAGAAGCTGGCTGTTTCCCGCTGGCACCATGCCCAGCGACGATCTGGGCACCAGGCCTAGACAGGACAGCAGGCGGGGGAGCAGCAACCCTGATGGACAAGGTCACTGCTCTGTGCTGAGTTCTGACACCCCTGACTAGGCACTGTGGGAGGTGGGGAGCCACAGAGGGGGGCCACAGTCCTTGTCCTCAGGAGCCCCTACCTGAGGAAGTCAGCAGCCAGTGTTATCTGAATGGGAGTGATTTGGGTTCAGACTAAGAGGGTTACCCAGAAGGAGGGGGTGGGGCCAGGACCAAGGAGGCTGGATACGGTCTCACACAGCACTCTGCCCACAGTGTGCCCCTGTCCCCATGGGCTGGCCTGCACACCTGGGGGTGAATGCTGCCACATCGAATGCTTGGGGGGCTGCAGCCAACCAGATGACCCCACTGCCTGCGTTGCCTGCCGTCACTTCTACTTCCAGGGCGCCTGCCACCAGGCCTGCCCTCCAGGCACCTACCAGCATGAGTCGTGGCGCTGTGTCACAGCCGAGCTCTGTGCCAGCCTGCGCTCTGTGCCCAGCCTCGCCTCCACCTTTGGTATCCACCAGGGCAGTTGCCTGGCCCAGTGCCCTCCAGGCTTCACCCGTAATGGCAGTAGGTGAGTGTAGGCGGGTGGGGGTCACGCCTGGAGTATCAAGAAGGTCCACACTGGTCCAGGGCTCATGCCACACCCTCTGCTTGCCCCTGCCAGCATATTCTGCCACAAGTGTGAAGGGCTGTGCCCCAAAGAGTGCAAGGTGGGCACCAAGACTATCGACTCGGTCCAGGTGGCACAAGATCTGGTGGGCTGCACCCACGTGGAGGGGAGTCTCATCCTCAATCTTCGCCAGGGCTGTTAGTACCTTCCTCGGGGCTATTCCTCTCTCTTGGCCACGCCCTTCCTCCCTGCCGCCCCTTACAGAGGCCCCGCTAAAGCACCACTTCCCATTACCCTGGGTCCCAGGCTGAGGACCCCCCTTCCCTGCATCCCACTTAGCCCCCTCCCCTGGGGACTCACCATGTTCCCTGCCCCTGCTCCAGCCCTGTCCTCCCTCTCCCCAGACAACCTGGAGCAGGAGCTGCAGCACAGCCTGGGGCTGGTGGAGACCATCACTGGCTTCCTCAAAATCAAGCACTCCTTTGCCCTTGTGTCCCTGGGCTTTTTCAAGAACCTCAAGCTAATCCGGGGAGATGCCATGGTGGATGGGTAAGGGGTCAGAAGCAAGCCTCTGACCAGCTCCCTCTATCACACCTTCCCTACACACGCCCAAGGGGAGCCCATAAGGCACCTCCTCCCCAGCCCTGCCCCCATGTCCCGTTTGGAACAAGGTCCCCTCCGGTCCCCAGGAACTACACTCTGTACGTGCTGGACAACCAGAACCTCCAGCAACTGGGGTCCTGGGTGGCTGCGGGGCTCACCATTCCCGTGGGCAAGATCTACTTCGCTTTCAACCCACGCCTCTGCTTGGAGCACATTTACCACTTGGAGCAGGTGACCGGCACGCGGGGACGGCAAAACAAGGCGGAGATCAACCCCCGGACCAACGGAGACCGCGCTGCCTGTGAGGCCCCAACCCCAACCCCGAGGGGGAGCACACGGCCCCAAGAAACACCCAGCCGTGCAGCCGGGTGGGAAGGGGCGCTTGGAGAGGACAGTGTGATAACTTGTCTTCAGGGGCGGCGTTGGGGGTGCGATGCCACGGGGTCCAGGTCGGGGCTTGGAAGTAGGCGGGTGAGAGCAGGTGTTCGCCACTCGCCCCACCCAGGCCAGACTCGCACCCTGCGCTTCGTGTCCAACGTGACCGAGACCAACCGCATCTTACTGCGCTGGGAGCGCTACGAGCCGCTGGAGGCCCGAGACCTACTCAGTTTCATCGTGTACTACAAGGAGTCGTGAGTACCCTTCAGGGACAGGGCCGGGCGGGGCCAGCGGGGGGCGGGGCCAATGGGGCGGGGGCGGGGCCAAACGGGGTGGGGGCGGGACGGGGACTACAGAGGCGGGGCAGAACCCGAGCGGAATCATCCAGACTGAAGGCAAGAGAAGGCAGGCCAAGGCAGGCTGTGGGGGGTCAGGAAGCCAGGACCCTAAGTCGCACTCCCTGTAGGGTCCACCACCTCTGGCCTCTCCCCTCTCCTTCATCCCTCTTGCGTGTGATTTTCACCTCACCCAGTGAAATGGAGAGGGGAGTCAGGACTTCTGAGAGCCAGGGAGAGGCGCCCGCTGGGAAGGCTTGGATAATTAAACTTCTATTCACTATGCTAATATTCTGTACTGACCACATGCTCCTGCCCCAGCAGCGGTTTGGGGAGCAGCCACTAATTTGGCCAGTTTTCTGCGCAGCTTGGCCAGCATTTCATTAAAGCCTGACGAAGGAAGGAAGGGAGCAGGGACAGGCCAGGACAGGCTGCTCTTGCTTCGGAGAGAGTGCACTGACCAAAGCAGGGGGGACAGGGCTTAGGCCACAGGAAGGACTTCTCCAGAAGCATGGCTAGGACTCAGAAACAGAAATCCTTACGGGAGAGAGATGGATTTGGGATGGCAGGCTGGGAGGGCAGGGGTGAGGCGTACTCCCCTCTATGGTAGAGAGGAGGTGGGAGCCACCTGGCTTAGAAGCAGTTCCTGGGAATTAAAATTGAGAGGTCTTAGTTGCTCACTGAGCGCAGGACCTGGCCTGGGAGGAAGGGAGGGAAGTCAATGGTGGGAGGCCTGCTCAGATGGCCAAAGCTCCCCTAGGCCTCAGTGCTAGGTGAAGGTCCCTAGCACGGGGAGCTGTAGGGTTTGTTAAATACAGGTTCCTGGCCCCACCCCCACAGATTCTGACTCAGTTAGTCCTGGAGAGAGCCCATGAATCTACATTTCTAGCTAGCTCCCAGGTAGCACTACATCTTCTGGTCCCTGAACCGTACTGTGAGGAGCACTAACATGGGTTGCAATGTAAATGTCACCCTCAGCTTGTGCAGCTGACAATCTGCACACCTATACTCAAAGGGCAGAGTATTGCAGAGGTCCTTCAGGAAGCTCCCCGCCATCACTGCCTTGCCGTGCGGATGTGGCCATGCCCCTCACAGACTACAATGTGGATCCTGCCTCAATCCAGCTCTGAGCAGACCCACTCAGTGCCACAAGGCACCTACCCCAAAGAGTGGATGCACATCTGCATCTGGATGTGTATTTGAAGAATGACAATAGCAATCTTGGGGTGATTCAGAGAGGAGGGGGCTGCTACAAATTGGGGGTGGGGTGTTCAGCCCATTCCAGAATGCCACGGAGCACATAGGTCCAGATGCCTGTGGGACCCAGAGCTGGAACCTGCTAGATGTGGAGCTGCCCCTAAGCCGCAACCAGGAGCCAGGGGTGACCTTGGCGCCCCTCAAGCCCTGGACACAGTATGCAGTGTTTGTGCGGGCCATCACACTGACCACTGCTGAGGACAGCCCCCACCAAGGGGCCCAGAGCCCCATCATCTACCTCCGAACCCTGCCTGCAGGTAGGCCTTTGGAGGGAGGGGGAGCTACATGCCTGGGTCCTGGTGAGGATGGGGCAACCCAGGCACCAGAAATAGACATGCGGAGTCACTGAACACCTGGCCCATAGAGGCTGGGAGGCCAGATGCTTGAGTCCTAGAAAGAAGAGGGGGCAGGCTCTGGCCAGGCAGTTCAGTCGGTTAGAGTGTCCTCGGATACACCAGTACTGTGAGTCTGATCCCCAGTCAGGGTACCTACAAGTAATAAATGCATAAATAAGCGGAATAACAAACCTCTCTCTTCTCTCTCTTCCCTCCCGCCCTCCTTCCCTCATTCCCTTTCACTCTCTCTAAAAATCAATAGGGAAAAATACCCTCAGGTTAGGATTAAAAAAAAAAAAAAGAATAGGGGGCATTCTCCCAGGTCCTAGGGAGGCTGTGGGTGGGAGAGTGCAGGGGGAATAACTGAGCCAAATCAAGGGCCTTTGGGGACGAGGGAGGAACAAAATGCTCAGTTGTAGGAAGGGAAGGCTGTCCCACCTATTCCTTGGGACAAGTGACAGGGGCCAGACAGTATTTGAAAAGGTTTCTGAAGCTTCTCAGTTGTACCCGACTCACCCCCCCAGCGCCCACCATTCCCCAAGACGTCATCTCCACGTCCAACTCCTCCTCCCACCTGCTGGTGCGCTGGAAGCCACCGACCCAACGAAATGGGAACATCACCTACTACCTGGTGTTGTGGCAGCGTCTGGCAGAAGACAGCGACCTCTACCTCAATGACTACTGCCACCGCGGTGCGCAGGGATGAGGTGTGAGCAAGAGGGCTTGGGGCACCCGGCCACGGGTACTGCCCGTCTAACTGCTTCCCTCCCGCCGACGCGCCAGGCCTGCGGCTGCCCACCAGCAACAACGACCCACGCTTCGACCAGGAAGACGGGGAACTCGAGGCGGAGATGGAGCCCGGCTGTTGCCCTTGCCAACACCCACCTCCGGGGCAGGTCTTGCCACCACTGGAGGCGCAAGAGGCCTCGTTCCAAAAGAAGTTTGAAAACTTTCTGCACAACGCCATCACTATCCCCAAGTGCGCTGCGGCCGGGCGGGGCGGGATAACGGGCGGGGCCTTGAGAGGCGTGTCTTGCTGAGGGTGGGGTGTGCTGGCGGGGCCTGGTTGTGGGTGGGTTTAGAAGTGGTGCACCCCTGTAGAGGGGCAGTTCCCGGCAGCCGTGACAGGGCCCTCCCTGGTCTCCCCAGATCCCCTTGGAAGGTGACGTCCATCAATAAGAGCCCTCAAAGGTGAGCAGGGGCGGGGCCAAGGCTGAGGGGGGTGGCGGAGGTGGGGGGACCTGGCTCTGACTCTCGCCCTCCCTAGGGACTCCGGGAGGCACCGCCGCGCCCCCGGGGCCCTCCGCCTCGGGGGAAACAGCTCAGATTTCGAGATCCGGGAGGACAAAGTGCCCCGAGAGCGAGCAGTGTTGAGTGGCCTACGCCACTTCACGGAGTACCGGATCGACATCCATGCCTGCAACCACGCGGCGCACGCTGTGGGCTGCAGCGCGGCCACCTTCGTCTTTGCGCGCACCATGCCCCACAGTGAGTGACCCACCCCACCTTCTCCACACACCACCGACCCAAGCACCCTCTCCAGTCAGTGCTCCAGCCAGCGAGTTTGAGCTCCAGCTAACCCCAGGGCCTTGCTTTCATCCTCCTCCCAGTCCCCATAATCCTAGAGTTTCCTCAAACCTCCCAGTTTAGCCCCGTTGAGTTTGTATTTGAAGGTGAGAAGAAGTCACTCACTGCTTAACAACGGGCATATGTTCTGAGCAATGAGTGGTTAGGCGTTGTGTGAACATCATAGAGGGCACTCACACAGCCTATACGGTACAGCCCACTACACACCTAGGCTGCACGGGACAGCCCGCTACACACCTAGGCTGCACGGGACAGCCCACTACACACCTAGGCTGCACGGGACAGCCCACTACACACCTAGGCTGCACGGGACAGCCCACTACACACCTAGGCTGCACGGGACAGCCCACTACACACCTAGGCTGCACGGGACAGCCCACTACACACCTAGGCTGCACGGGACAGCCCACTACACACCTAGGCTGCACGGGACAGCCCGCTACACACCTAGGCTGCACGGGACAGCCCGCTACACACCTAGGCTGCACGGGACAGCCCGCTACACACCTAGGCTGCACGGGACAGCCCGCTACACACCTAGGCTGCACGGGACAGCCCGCTACACACCTAGGCTGCACGGGACAGCCCGCTACACACCTAGGCTGCACGGGATAGCCCGCTACACACCTAGGCTGCACGGGACAGCCCGCTACACACCTAGGCTGCACGGGACAGCCCGCTACACACCTAGGCTGTATGGTATAACCTACTACACACCAAGCCTACTACATATCTAAGCTGTATGGGATAGCCGATTGCTCCTAGGTTACAAGCCTGCACAGCATGTTACTATACAAAGCAACACAAATTAAATCAAGCACAAGAAAAAACAATGCAATCAAGAAGCACAGTAAACACGCAAGATGCAGCAGCCATAACACTGCATAGTATTTTACAGAAAACATTTTTTTATGAGTAGAAAGAGTACCCTCTAAAATAACAACAGCCCTGGCTGGGTGGCTCAGTTGATTGGAGCGTCGTTCCCATACACCAAAAAGTTTGCAGGTTTGATTCCTGATCAGAGCACATACCTAGGCTGAGGGTTCGGTCTCCTTTGGGGTGATAACAGGAGGCAACCTAGCCATGTTTCTCTCTCACATTGATGTTTCTCTCTCTCTCAAATCAATAAAAACATATCCTCATGTGAGGATTAAAAATAACAATGTAATGACAGAAAGTATAATAAATACAAAACCAGTAACATAATGTTTATTATCATCACCTATTATGTACCATACACAGTTGTATGTGCTATACTTTCATACACTGGCAGCAAAGTAGGTTGGTTTACACCAGCATCCCCACAAAAATGTGAGTAATGCTCTGTGCTATGACCTTAGGACTAGGCAATAGGACTTCCCAGCTCCATTATAATCTTATGGTACCACCATCATATACGGGGTCCGTTATTGACAGAAACATCCTTATGGGGCACCTGACTGTCCTTGTGGCTGGGCCACCTGATGCCTCTCCCGCAGGAGAGGCTGATGGTATCCCAGGGAAGGTGGCCTGGGAGGCGGCCAGCAAGAGCAGCGTCCTCCTGCGCTGGCTT
Organism: Plecotus auritus; assembly: GCF_963455305.1. Taxonomy (NCBI): domain Eukaryota; kingdom Metazoa; phylum Chordata; class Mammalia; order Chiroptera; family Vespertilionidae; genus Plecotus; species Plecotus auritus. The sequence continues at coordinate 28,333,066 of NC_137778.1, forward strand.
GAGCCATCGGACCCCAATGGACTTATCCTCAAGTACGAAATCAAGTACCGCCGCTTGGGAGAGGTAGGTGCCCCAGAAGACCCCCTAACCCAGCTCCAATTTGTGCCCCCATCCTTCTCCCAGCCAGCTGTTCTGTGTTGCCCTCAGGAGGCCACAGTGCTGTGTGTGTCCCGCCTGCGATATGCCAAGTTTGGGGGCGTCCACCTGGCCCTGCTACCCCCTGGAAACTACTCTGCCAGAGTGCGGGCAACCTCACTGGCTGGCAACGGCTCTTGGACAGAAAGTGTCGCTTTCTACATCCCTGGCTCAGGTATACACAGCCTCTGTCCCAGACCTGTACTCCCAAACAGCGACCCCCAGGTCCCTAGCCACATCTATTGTGGAAACCACAGGCCCCCTCATCCCATCCTCGCCCCATCCTCATCTTCCATTATGGAAAGAGAAGTGTCCTCTCCCCTCTGACTTCTTTACCTTTGACCCCACCCTCTGCTGCCCTCTGTTCCTGTCCACTGACTGACCACCAGAGGAGGAAGACTCCGGGGGGCTGCACCTTCTCACTGTCACCCCCGTGGGACTCATGCTGCTCATCATTCTTGCTGCCCTTGGTTTCTTTTACAGCAAGAAGAGGTAAGAACAGGTCCTACCGGTCCCCAGCCCCCTTCTCTCCATTAGCCCTCAGCGTAAAGTCAGTGCAATCAGGAGGGAGTAGATGCTTGGTTCAGGTGCCTCCTGGGACTGAATAAAAGAAGGAAATGGGGGCAGGGCTTTGATTAGCTGGGGTCTAAGGATTAGCTGAGGAGGCAGGAGCCCTCTACACTGTCCTCCCTATTCCCTGGGTCTAAGGATGAAGAACCAGACCAGCTTAGAGAGTGCTTAGAGCTCCCCAAGGTCATCCTGATCAGGACCGAGGGTGTTCAGGAACTTCCCTCCTCCTTGCACTGTCCCTCTTCCTTGCCCTCTGATGTTGCTCCTTCCTTCCTGAGGACCTTCCAGCCTGACCCCCTCACCTTCCATTGCAGAAACAGCACCCTCTATGCCTCTGTGAATCCAGAGTACTTCAGTGCTTCTGATGGTAGGTCCGGGGTGAGTGGACAGGTGGTGTGGAAAAGAGACAGGAGGGTTGGAGAGGCAAACTTGCAGGAGACCTTTTGGGAGCAGGCAGCCTTGGGACCCGAGCCCTTCAGATGCGGAGTGGCAGACAGCAGTATCCTTGCCTTGTGACCCCCACCTCCTCTCAGTGTACATCCCTGACGAGTGGGAGGTGCCTCGGGAGCAGATCTCCATAATTCGGGAGCTGGGCCAGGGCTTCTTCGGGATGGTATATGAGGGGCTGGCACAAGGACTTGAGGCTGGAGAGGAGACCACACCTGTGGCCCTGAAGACGGTGAATGAGCTGGCCAGCCCACGAGAACGCATTGAGTTCCTCAAGGAAGCCTCTGTCATGAAGGCATTCAAGTGTCACCATGTGGTAAGGGAGGCTCAGTGGCATTGTCAGGGTCATAATTAGGTAGGAGGGATAGTGTCAGGGATGAGGTCAGGGTACCATCAAGGTCAGGGTTGGGATTGTAGTTAGGAACCTAATCGGGGTAAAGGTCATGGTTGGGGTTAGAGTCAAACCAGGGTCATGGTAGGGTCATGATAGAATCATGGCTAGGGCTGAGATAAGTCATGGTTGGGGTCAATATGGAATGTCCAGATCATTATTGGGATCATGATTGGGATCAAGGTCAGAGTTGGGGCAATCATAAAGACTAGGATGATAGTCAGACATCATCAAGGTCATGGTTTAGAGTCAGGGTCATTGTTAGGCCAGGATTAGAGTTATGCTTATGGTTGGGGTTAGGGTCAGGTTTGGTGTCTGGGTCAGAGTGTGGTCATAGCAGGCCAAGATTTTGGCCAAAGGGGTCAAGGAGAGCTGAGGGGACCTGCAACTAGGCTCTTTGTTCATCTCAGGTACGTCTCCTGGGCGTGGTGTCTCAGGGCCAGCCCACCCTGGTCATCATGGAGTTAATGACCCGTGGGGACCTCAAGAGCCATCTTCGATCTTTGCGACCCGAGGCAGAGGTGAGGCCGGGGAGAAGACTGAGCCAGTGTGTTGGAGAGTGAGAGAAAACGCGGGCGTAGTTGTGGTGGGTAATCCTTGGTGAGGAGTCCTACCTCTAGGTTCCTTCGTCACCCACCCCCTCTCTTGGCCCTAGAATAACCCTGGGCTCCCCCGGCCAGCACTGGGGGATATGATCCAGATGGCTGGTGAGATTGCAGATGGCATGGCCTACCTTGCCGCCAAAAAGTTTGTGCACCGAGACCTGGCAGCCCGAAACTGCATGGTGTCCCAGGACTTCACCGTCAAGATTGGGGGTATGGAGGGTGCCAGGCAGGTGGGGGCAATCTGCGGAATTGAGAGACTCCTCCTAAGCTAGGTACCCAAGGACCCAGGCCTGGTCCACAGCTCTGTCCCTGATAGCGCCGCCCCGCCCTGCCCACCCCCGCCACCCCCACCCCCGCCCAGGCTCAGTCTCCCTGTCCAAGTACAGAAGGGTTGAATGGGAGCGTCTCTGGTACACTTAGAGCCCTCACTTTCCAGGATTCCTGGAGACTCTGGTGGTGGAGGAGATTGGGAGAGATATCCTGCGGCAGGAGCTGGTTAAGGCTCTGCTGCTCCACACCCTCTCCCCCCTTGCTTTCCAGATTTCGGGATGACTCGAGATGTGTATGAGACCGACTATTACCGCAAGGGCGGAAAGGGGCTGCTGCCTGTGCGCTGGATGGCCCCCGAGTCCCTCAAAGATGGAATCTTTACCACCCACTCGGATGTCTGGTAGGCCTGGCTGGAGCAGAGGGCTCGGGGATGTGGAGGTGGGGTCTGGGGAGAGGCCTGGGTGCAATCCCTCATGAAGGGTGCTGGGTTCAAGCCCTGTTCTGTGTCCTCCAGGTCCTTTGGCGTGGTGCTCTGGGAGATCGTGACCCTGGCTGAACAACCCTACCAGGGTCTGTCCAATGAGCAGGTGCTCAAGTTTGTCATGGATGGTGGGGTCCTGGAGGAGCTAGAGAGCTGTCCCCTTCAGCTGTGAGTCACCCAGCCTGCCCCTTCCACATCCCTGCTCTGCCTACCCCTGTTCCCTGCCCTGGGACATGGTCTACCACCTCCAATGCTTTTACTTCCACTGATCCCCAGCTCTGAGCCCAATTCTAACCCCCCACTATGATGCCCATTTACTCCCCTGTGACCCCCCCCACTCATCCTGACAGACCCTCTCAGTACAAGAGGCAGGGGATGTAGACCCTCTGACTCTGCCCTCCCATCCCACCAGGCAGGAGCTGATGAGCCGCTGTTGGCAACAGAACCCACGCCTGCGACCAACCTTCACCCACATCCTGGACAGCATTCAGGAGGAGCTGCGGCCTTCCTTCCGCCTCCTTTCCTTCTACTACAGCCCAGAGTGCCGGGGGCCCCGGGCTTCCCTCCTGCCCACTGATGCAGAGCCCGACTCCCCACCACCCCCAAAAGGGGCTTCCTCAGACTGCAGCCCTCAAAATGGGGGTCCAGGGCACTGAGGGGCACCCCCCTCCCTGTCTGATTGGCCTCCCACAGGCAGAGAGGAAGGGATCTGACCTTTGTGGCTGAAAGATGTGCAGACTTTCATACCCCCGGACCGTGGGGTGGCCAAGGGTGGGGCAGACAGCAGGGGCAGGAAAGGTTGGGGGCTGATCAGAACAGACTCACTGAGTTCTCCCTGAGGAACTCAGCAAGGTCCCAGCAGGAGTGGAGACTAGGCCCTCAAAGAGCCCCTACTCAGACCAAGAAGAGAGGGCCTGTCCACCCCTGAGGGGTTGTCGGGAGAACCCCACCCTCAGCCCACAGGTCTCTTGTGGACATTTGGGGCCATCAGCACACTTGAAACCAGATAAGCAACCAGAATGGGCCTGGACCCTCCTCTGTCCATGTGTGGGCTGCTGGGAAAGATGGTCCACATAACTGCCTTCTCACCACTGCGTGTCACCTCCTACCCTCTGCCTCAGACGCCAGGGTGAACGGTTCTCAGCCTGGCCTCGAGGCCTGCCCTCACTTCCTCCTCTCCTTTGCCATCGCAGGGATTTCCAAGCTTGGTGCTCCTCCTTCCTCTTCCCCAGGAAAATCCCTTGGAGTGAATCACCCCACCCCTCGCAGTCCCAGCCCCTCAATCTCCCTCATACCCTTCGATTATTAAGGCTTTAAGAGGTTTGCTTCCTCCCTGCCCTCACTCCTGCCCCTACCCCTCCCCTCTCCGGGGAAGCCACAATAAATGCCAATGTCTGTTTGTACCCTGGTCCCCAGCATCCCATTGTCTCTTCATCTCTATGGGGTTAACGCTGGATGAGCTTCCTCCCTCCTCCTTCCTTGAGACTTGAGGTGGTGACCCTGAAGCAGTGATACGGAATGAATACACTGCTGTCAAACACCACCTCCTGAGGACCCCAGCAGCCAGAGTTGCCATGGCAGTGAAGCAGGACCATCCTGCTATTGTCTGAGCTCAGGCGGCAGAAGTGGCTGAGCCAGCAGGGAACCCTGCATCTGGCCTCCCAGCCTCACCAACGTGTCCTGACACCTCATCTTGAAGTTATCCCTTGCTGTCTCCATGGGCAGACATGGTTTGAAGTGGGCAGAACAGGGGGTGGGGGAGGGCCTTGAGGACATCACCAGTCCCTGCTCAATGCCACTCAGCGAGGCAGGAGACACAAATCAGAGCAGAGTCTGGGTGTCTGGCGCCCCTCCCCCAGCAGAGATGCCCTGGAGGCAGGTTGAAGGAGCACAGGGGAGTTCATTTCCCAGCTCTTATGCCAGGCCATCAGGGCATTTGAAGGGAAAGAATCACAGATGAATGACTTAAAACCTTGGTGAAGGGGTTGCGGGGGGCGGGAGGGGGGCGGGCAGGCAGCGGAAGGGGTTGGTCATAGCTCAGGACTTTTTAGCATCCTGTACCAGCGTTTCCTGCATCCAGATTCTCAGGGCTATAGCTCCTGCTGCCACACGCTGCCATAGGCTGCCACTCCCTGCCACACACCTGGAGTCTGAAGAGATTCGCTCACTCCAGCAGCTGTCCCACAAACCACAGCTCATTAAGGCAGGACCCGAGTAGACTGGGCATGAGTCTATGACAACAATTATAACTCATATCCACTGCTCTAACAGGGTCAGGGTGGGCACTAAGGACCGCCTGTCCCCCACCCCTGCCCTGACCCACTTGTCATTGGTAGCTGAAGCAACAGTGGCCCCTAATGGTTGCTGGCAGAACCACAGCTTAGAGGGGAAAGATGGTTCTCTCCTCCTTTGTGTTTTGGGTCTCAGAGAGGCCTCCAGCAGGTAGAAGGGAGGAGATGCTCCACACAGAAACTCGGGATCTGAGACTCACACAGAGCACACGGGCGCCCCTGAACTTGCACAGGCCCGGAGGGCCGCAGTGGGCTCAAGCCCTCTCCTCACCACCATGCCCCCTAACCTCCACAGTGCTGGACCCTGCATGCCCAGGAAGTGCAGGTCATCTGAACGTGGAGGGGTTTAAGGAAGGGATTGGATGCAGAAGGAAAGAAAGCTTCAGAAAAATTCTGTCTGTGCTCCACCTCCAAAGATGAGCAGGTGGTGGCTGGCCAAGAACTTTTTGGAGAAGGATGAAGGGATGCTAGAATACAAACTCTATTGCCAGCCATGTCCTAGGAAAGAAGGGGATTAACCAAGGTAGCAAGAGAGATGAGGGTTAGACTTCAGAAGGGACTTCCCAACTATACAGGGAAGTTGTGTGGAGGGGAGGAGGGTCTCCTCTCCCAGAGACAGCTGGAGAGAGACAATAGGTTGATCTGGAGAGGGAGGGATGGACACTTACCACAGAGGCATAAAGGGAAATGCAGAGGCTAAAAGAGAGATTCCAGAAACACCCTTCATGATTTCATGCTCTTAGGTCAGCTCCATAACACTGTGCCCCCTCCAGGTCCAAGGAGCTTGGATGGCAGGGCACCAGGTCTTAGATGCCCAGCCAGGGGCATCTCATCATTCTAATTAACTTCTGCAAAAATCATTTAGATGCCATCATGCACAAATCTCCCTTCTCACCCTCATGGTCTTCAGAAGAAAAACTTGAGAGAAATTTTTCTGAAGCATAACCAATTTTTATATACCTTAAAGATGGCAGATGAACAAGAATTTGTGTCCCCTGTGGGCATCGGGACTAGTGTAAAGACATTCACTGATGTCAGTGATGGTTCTGTCCATAAGGACAAAGTCGCTTCATCCCCTTGCCTTGCAGACAGTGAACTGAAGAAAGTCAGGGCAAAGCGATGTCTGTAGCTTCCTTTAATACGTCCCAAGAGCTATTTTTTCCTAAAGATAAATGATACCTACAAGTAATCTTATTTTTTGCCTTTATTTTTCAACAATAAGATTCATAATACTTCCCGAAACCTTTCCAGTCAACCAAATTCATAATGGCTCCCTTTGGGGGAATTTTAAAAATATTTTTATTGATTTTTAGAGAGGAAAGGAGAGCGAGAGAGAGAAAGAAACATCAATGATGAGAATCATTGATTGGCTGGCTCCTGCATGCCCCCCACTGGGGATCGAACCTGCAACCCAGGCATGTCTCCTGACCGGGAGTCAAACCATGACCTCCCGGTTCATAGGTCAACACTCAAACCAGTGAACCATGCAGCTGTGCCCTTTGGGGGAAATCTGACATCTATATAACTGATATTAATAAGAACAAGGAGGAAAAGGATGGAAAAAACACTTACTCCTTATAAGCACTTGTTTTTTCATATGCTTTCAAGTCTGCTTACCTTTTCTACTGAAGGACTTCGTTTCTTAGGTGCCAGAATGTATGTCTTCTTATGAGCTTGAGTCTGTCCAGCCAGTATAGGGTGTTGGATGGAATGATAGGGAGCAGTCGACCATGGACCTTCTCCTGCCTAGTGTGAAGGGTGCTGTGGAAGCTCCTCCTGGTCTAGAGGTTGTTTGCCTTTGTCTCCAACCTTCTGTTGGGGGTTAGAACCAGGGAGATGTCAGTACAGGGCCACGGCCCCACAGCAAAGGTCTCCTTCCTTCCTGCTAGAGGCTCCCAGGCACCACCCTGGGGCCAACACTGCCTGCCCCAGGAGTGAGAAGGTGGGTTTTGGTTTCCTCCCATCTCTGTGGGGCTGAGAGGCAGTGTCTGGCATCTCCTCACCATCCTTGTCTTTGCCCAGGTGTCAGAAGGTGTGAGCACCTGGGCCTTCTCCTGGTTGCCTGCCATGAGTAAGAGCCCCGCTGGGTCACTTGTCTAAAGGAGTCCCTAGTGAGTGGACACTAGTGGCATTACCCATCCCTGGAGAGGATGAGGGAGGATGAACACATACCAAATTAGGAATCCAGGCTGGTAAGGTTAGGATGGAGCCAGAGTAGAGGGTCTGTCACATGGTCAGAGGGGAGGAGAGGGCAGGTGGTGAGGCCTCGGGTAGACAGTCAGGAGCTTGAGGTCAAGTCCTCAGCTACCCCTGATGCTGACTGAAGTAAGGCCCAAAGACTGGGGAGGCAACGCAACATGCTCAGACTTCACAGAAGAAATCTGTCGCCGAGTGAAAGGTTTAGATTAAGGCTTCACAGACGGTATTTGCATCCGTCACTCCTCACGAAGCCACGGAAAGCTATATGAGAACAGTCCCTTTCTGTGCGCACTTGGTTTCCTGGTTTCCTGACAATACATTTCTAGATCTGGCATTTTAACCCAATCTGTGCAAAGGATATAGGTGACAACCCTCAGTCTGCTTTCAAAGGGTTTGTCCAAGTGCCTGTTTCATTTATGAATGTCTATTTGGTATGGATTTTTTATAAACTCTGAGCAGACTCTATCAGTTGCCACTGTTAACCACTTGACACTTTGGTTAAAACAGTTTTTCCTCTGCTGTAAATATGACACAGAATTAACAAGATAAAACATCTAAGTGCTTAAAGAAAACGCTTTCCTTCGCTTATGAAAACCATTATAGAAATAAAGCAGGATGTGGATATAATAGCACAAGATGACATTCTCATCAAATGAACAGGCACAATGCAGATTTCCTAAGAATGTTCACATCAAACACAGTGACTATGGTATGTTTCCTTATGGTATGGAAGAGTAAGGCAGATTTGTCCTTTATCGGGATCACTGAGAGTGAAAAAAGCCTTCAGATGAGAGAGAGAGAAGGGACCGAGGGACAAGAGAGCACAATTCAGCTTGTTTCCAGCCCTTGAGGCAGGATGGTGGTGGGAGGCGCTGGGCATCCAAGGACTGGCTATGTGATCTTAGGAAAGTCATTTTGCCTCTCAGATCCCTGACTCATTCTCTCTAAAGTGGATTTTAATACACACACACACACACACACACACACACACGTTAGAACTAGGAAGCTCTTTCCCAGCATGAGGGATTATTGATATTGGATGTTATTCTGAGTAGGTGGGGAAGAGCAGCACGGGGAGAGGGGCTCACGACCCGGGAGGGTATTTCTAGGAAAGGGAGTGGGGTGAGGGCCCAGTGGGGAGGAATGTGGGGGGAGACCTTTGGGGTATGATGGTCCACATTCAGACTGGGAAGCAAAGCTGGGCAGAGGATGGGGGGATGGAAAAGGCAAGGGGCATGGTACTGAGGAATGAGGGGTGCGTGAGAGCCACTATAGGTAGAGGCTGATCCTTCAGGGTCGGGAGGGGAGGGTACTCTCACTTTTTATGGCCCCAAAGACACTGCAAGCAAAGGGCTGTTTTGTTTTGTTTTGTTTTGGGGGGGGGCGAGGGCAGAGTTGCCGGGAAATCTCTGAGAAGTGTCTACTTTTCTCTACCTCCTGCCTGTTGTTTATTTCCCCAGACACAAAACGTGCTGCCAATCCTAAGTTCATAACAACCGACTCTGGCTCAGCCCCGAACATGGAGGAAAAACGTTCTTGAACAATGCACGTGGGTCAGACTCCGTGGTACCCAACCAGGTAGAGAGAGGGCAGAGCCAGGCTGCAGGCTCCGACCTCCCCGCCCCTGCACCTCCACCACCCACACAGAAAGGCTCCTCCTTTTTAAAGCAAACTGCTTGTTTTTCACGCTATAAATAATGTATGTGCTTTTAAAATCACAAAGAGAAGATACAGAGAAGCAAACATAAGACCTAAATCATCCAATCCCATCTCCCAGAGGTGCAATTACACTTCCAGATGTTTTCCTGAGTCAGTCCGTGTAAATGCAAACGATGGCACGCATCATATTTGTCACTTGGACACAACAGGTCACCGTGGCCATCTCTCACGGCACTGGATGGGCTCCTGCAGCATTTGTTGAAGGCTCTCACAATTAGATCACAACCACGTCCTTTCCACGGGGCTCTGCAGCTTACAAAGCGCTTGGTGCCCCTTATCAGGTTTCAGCCCGTGGCCTTCCTGAATGAATGCAGGTCTCTCCCTGCTGTGATTCTGCTTCCAAATGCGGCCAGCCCGCCTCCTCCGCCCTGCGCCCCCTCGCCCCCGGCAGTCTGTCTGCAGTCCCACCTTCATCCTTCCTGCTTCGGCAGCAGCGAACCCACCCTGCCTGCCATTCGGAGAGATGAACACGGGCGGCCCCTCGCTGCCATTGCACCGCATCCTGCCTGACTCAGCTGTCAGCCTCTGCCCTGCTGTCCACACTCTCTCCTTCCTCTGCCTCCCAGAGCAAGAGTCCCCAGCTCATTTTCTGGAGAATCTTTCTCCACCTTCTCAGAATTTCTTCCCTGCTGCCACCCTCGTTTCCTGTGCATGGCCCCTCCTTCCCTCTTCCCGCCCCCCCCCCCCCCCCCCCCCGCACCTCTGCTTACCTCCCCTCTCCTGTAAAATCGTGCATAAGGGACCAGCCTGGCACAACCTGAGAGGGAGGGAACCTGAGTGACCCTCTGCTCCCTCCGGATGTGCCCCGCCCCCAACACAATGTCTCCATGCTGTCTCCATGACCTTACTCACTGGTGGGGGGTGGGGACACACCCAAGAGAGCAAAAAGGCAGGTGGGTAAGAAGTCCTGAGGTGGCCTCTGAGCTTCCATTGCAGCTGCTCAAAGGGGGTCCAAACTCCTGTCTCCCTGCCTCTGTCTCTCCCACACCCCCCTCTGTCTGTTTCTCTCTCCTCACTGCCTCTCTAGCATCCCATCCTTTCTCTGACATTTGATTTGAGAACAACCTTGGTGACTGAGAGCTGCAGCCACTGGGGTGGGTGAAGGTGGGGACAGGGGCAGGGAGGAATGTCCTGTGCCCTGAATAAGCGCTCCTCTTTCATCCTAGGGTTTCAGTCCACATCTTTATCCTGGGAGTACCTCCCTTCTGCCCATTGGCACCATTGGCTCACCAGGGCCCCCCCATCCCCTCCCCACCCCGCTTCTCTCTCCTCCTCTGCGGTGGGAGTGATGACGACAGGAAGAGAAGCTCCTGGCCTGCTCAGTCCGAGAGGCCAAACTCTTCAGAGGTCCTGCCTTCCCAGGACGCAGACGAAGGGCATAGCTAAGCTGGGGCTGGAATATCTACTCAGTCAGCCAAGGGCTGGGCAGGCGGCTCCATCTCCTGGCTTTGGAGAAGGGCAGCTACCCCTGAGTTAGGGTAATCCAGATATCCAGGCAGCCTCACTCCGCCTGGCGTGGCCAGCAGCATCACCGTGCTGAGCAGCCCTCCATGAGCCCTCACAGAGCTCACTTCCCTCTGAAAGGCCCTCAGTGGCTCCCCAGTGCCAACCCGCTAAAGACACAGCTCCTGGGCAGGCTGACCCTTAGCCTCAGCTCTCAGCTCTCTGCCCTTCACACCCATCCGCACCCTCACTCACTTCGCTTCTTCCACCCCAAGCCTCCTCCATTCTCCTCCACCCCCGCTTCCCATTCATCCTGAAGACCACTGGCTCCCTTTAAGCCAGCTCTCTCCGCTACCACCTCCTCTCTGGAACCTTTCTTGACCTCTGTCCCCCAAACACCCTTACCCCAGGCGGGTGGACCACTCCTTCCTACTCCTCCTGGTCCTCCTGGTCCTAGTTTCGCTCCTGTCATCCCGAATTGCCTGGGCTTGTTTACCTGTGTATCTCTTCTGCCCTCGTGTCTTATTTTTCTTTTTTGCCCTTGAAACTACTAACACACGCCAGCACTTAATAGGTTTTCAATAGATGCTCAATGAATTAGTGACAGCAAACCAGCCAGGGGCAAAGAGGAACAAATACCGCCGTTGGAGCCAGATCGGAGCTGAATCCTAGTTCCACACACTTACTCGTCTGCTTGAGCAAACTGTTGATGATGTACTTCTCCTAGCCTCAGTCTGGCTCATCTGTCGAGTGGAAAGTCACTGCACACCCCACAGCACGATGCCTGACCCAAGACATCTGCAAGCCCTCCTGCCCCCTCGGGCGGCTGTGGGTGATGCGGTGACCACATGCGAGGACCTCAGCCTCCAGGGAGGCCCCGAGGAATCTGCAGGACTCGCTGCCATGACTCCTCCTCAGCCGCCATCCACACTCCGGACGCCGGAGGAGAGAAAGTGGGAACCTTAAGCCTCCACATCCCCTCTAGCCCTCGGGGCCCGGCCCCCAGAGTCCATGAGATCCCGAACTCTCCTGAACATATTGTCCTGACCCCCACGTTTCCTGGGGCCTTTGATGTCCTTAGCTTCACAGATTCCTCAGAACATCTGAGCTTCCTTGGGGTCTCTTGAAACCATGAGGATCCTCTACACTTCTCCACCGGCCTCCCTTCCTGATCCCCTCCAAGCAGTCATGGAACCTGACTCGAGTCACCAAGAACAAACTCTCTCTCTCTCTCTCTCTCTCTCTCTCTCTCTCTCTCTCTCTCTGCAGGCTCCTAGCCTACCTTGTCTCCTTCTCCCCCTACCTCTGGGCACTGCCAGCTCTAACCCCGGCATAGGCCAGCTGGCTGCCTGGCGCCGGCCCCCGTCGCAGCCACTCCCGCCAGCTCCGTTCTCCGCCGTGGTGCATGGTGTGACGCGCTCTAGCAGCAATTCAGCCTGAGAACTGGCAGTGCACACGCTCCCCGGTGCCCAGAGCAGGGACGAGGAGGAGAGAAGCGGAGACTGCAAACCGGTCCAACCCTGTGTGTTCTTCACACGCCCCAAGGCTTGGCCCAGACTGCCCCTGTTCCGAGGGCACCCTGTTCACCCTTGACCTCTTATCAAGGTTCGGCCCAGATGCCCCCAAACTCTTCCCTGAGCCTCCTTCCATAGAGGTGATCTTTCCCATTTTCCAGGTGAGGTGCTTCAACGTGCAGAGATCAAGTAACTCACCCCGAGGACCTTGGCACAAGGCGGAAGGGGCTGAAATACAAACAGGGGTGAGAAGCAGTCACAGCCTCAGAGAGGCTCCGGCTCTCCAAGTGACACTCGTCTGATGAAATGTGGAGACACACGTGAGGTTCCTGGCAGCCCAAAAGCCTGGCCTGCGTTTGGACAGGGCTGCCGTGGGATGGGTCAGCTGCACCTGGGACTGAGAAAGCCCTCCACTTGCCAGTGCTGCTGGCCTGGGCCCAGGCCTCCAGACAAAGAGAGAGTGATTCCATTTTAAAAGTGAAAAATGCTTCCATTGCAATTATCACAAAGTGGTAGGCCGTTTCCAGAAGTGGGCTGTGCAAAGCGTAATTCCAGCCACGCAGAGCATCGCAGAGCAGAGCCCTGGCATTTCAGGGGCTGCACTGAGATGGCCCCAGCCTCCTGCCCATCAATTAAATGGCGGGTGATGGAAAAGATGGCAATCTGTGATATGAAGTCGGACCACCTTGTTCTACTGCCCCCTTCCCTACTGCGTGACCTTGAGCAAGTTGCTTATCCTCCCTACCAGTAAGTCTCAGATCCACTGTCTGTAAAGTGGGAATGGTAATGAGCACCATCATCGGCCTGTTATAGGGTGTATGAGCGCATACTTGCAAAGCACTTGGCACAGTGCTTGCTCACAGCAAACACTCCCTCCTCACCCACAGAGCCTAGAAGTCCTAAGCGGAAGCCCCTAGTTGAGACTAATGTTCTCACCCTGCGACTGAAGCTAAGTCTGTTGGCCTTGATCTCAGTTCTCCTACTTGTAAAGTGGTGCCAGGTAATCCTCAAAAAACACAAGGCCAGCCCTTGGCAGTTATTTATAAAATAGTCATTTATCATACAAGGTAATAGCAGGCTATTGGTAAAGTCTAGACACAAAGGACGAACTGGTAAAAACAAAACCACATCAGTTTTGCTCCCTGACAGCAGATAGGAGGAGCAAAAAAGCAAAGAAAGGCATTGGTTCTATCCGTAGCGTGCATCATCCGAGCTACACTGGACACAGATCTCAGATGCCCTTGATCACCACCTCCTTTCCAAAAGCCCTGGTCTGCACCTTGCTGACAAGGACAAGATGTTGCACCCTGCAATTCCTAGCACTAAGAAAGGGGCACAGCATTCACTTGGCCTCTGAATTTTGGAGGCAAGGTAGGCTGAGCTTGAGAATACCACTTCCAACTAATTATTGGGAACACCGAAGGCTGCCAGTTTCAAGCGCATCCCAGATTCAGGTGCCCCTGCAGCCGCTCCGGGCTGTGAACCAGCTGCTCCGGTTCCTGGGCCTTGTGACCCAGCATGTCCAGTGGTGCTAGAAATGCCGGTGGCAGAGAAGGATGCTTTGTGGAGTCTCTGGCAAGTTCTGATGGAGAATTGCAGCACATCCCCTGAGGTTCTGGAACAAGGTCATGCCCTCTCTGACAGAGAATTACATCTGAAAAATAGCTACTGGTATTCAACCCGAGCTGTCCCTCATAAGCTGAATGTTATCTGATCCGGAGTAATAAAGTAGGACAAGCAAAGCAGGGACTCACCATGTGATACCTCTGGACCAGGCTGAGCTGCTCCATAATGTATAAATAAGTTGCATGAGGCATCGTCCCAATATGCCACGGTTGCAGGTTCGATCCCTGGTCAGGGCACATACAAGAATCAACCAATGAATGCATAAATAAGCAGAACAATAAATCAAAGTCTCTCTCTCTCTTTCTCTCCTGCTTCCTCTCTCTCTAAAAATCCTTTATTTTTGCCTTCCCTTCTCTTGCCTTTGGGGTCAAATTCATAAAATGTTCTCTATGACCAAGGTCCATAAGTTTAGTTCTTATGTTTTCTTCTATGTACTTTATTGTTTCAGATCATATATTCAGGTCTTTGAGACATTTTGAATTAATTTTTGTACAAAAGGACAAACTATAATCTAGTTTCATTCTTTTGCCCAGCGCCATGTATTGAAGAGGCTTTCTTTACTCCATTGTGTGTTTGGGGCTCCTTCGTTGAAAATTATCTGTCCATATAATGTAGTTTTATTTCTGGGCTCTCAATCCTGTTCCATTGGTCTGTGAGTCTGTTCTTTTGTCAATACCTTGCTGTTTTGATTATCATAACTCTGTAGTATAATTTGAAGTCAGATAGTGTGATACCTTCAGCTTCATTATTTTTTCCCCAGGATTGCTTTGGCTATTCAGGATCTTTTGTGATTCCATACGAATCTGACAATTTTTTGTTCTATTTCTTTAAAAAATTACATTGGTCCCTAACCGGTTTGGCTCAGTGGGTAGAGCGTCGGCCTGCAGACCAAAGGGTCCCAGGTTCGATTCTGGGCAAGGGCACATACCTTGGTTGCAGGCTCCTCCCTCGCCCAGGCCCTGGTCAGGGCATGTGCAGAAGGCAACCAATTGATGTGTTTCTCTCACATCGATGTTTCTCTCCGTCTTTTCCTCTCTCTTCCACTCTCCCTAAAAATCAATGGGAAAATATCTTCGAGTGAGGATTAACAACAACAACAAAAATGACATTGGGATTTTGATGATTGTATTAAATCTGTCTATTTCTTTGGGAAATATGGCCGTTATTTTTTTAAATATGTTTTTATTGCTTTCAGAGAGAGGAAGGGAGAGAGAGAGAGAAAAAAAATCAACAATGAGAGAAAAATCATAATCGGCTGCCTCCTGCACGCCCCCTACTGGGAATGGAACTTGCAACCCGGGCATGTGCTCTGACCAGGAATCGAACCCTGACCTCCTGATTCATGGGTTGGTGCTCAACCAGTGTGGCTCACTGGCGGGGCTGGCCATTTTAGCTATGTTGGTTCTTCCAATCTACGAACACGGAATAGCTTTCAATTTCTTTAGGTCTTTTTCGATCCCTTTTAGTGATGCTTTGTCCTTTTCAGCATACAGGTCCTTCGCGTCCTTTGTTACTCTTTCGGTTGCAATTGCAAAAGGAAATCTTTTTTTCATTCATGTTTTGAAGTTTCAGAAACTTGTTAGTATATAGGAAAACAGTGGATTTTTGTACATTAATTTTGTATCCTGCAAATTTACTGTATTTGTTTATTGTTTCTAATAGTTTTTTGGTGGAGTCTTAGGGTTTTCTATATACAGAGTCATGCCACCTACATCTTTTTTTTTTTTAATATATTTTATTGATTTTTACATAGAGGAAAGGAGAGGGATAGAGAGTTAGAAACATCGATGAGAGAGAAACATCGATCAGCTGCCTCCTGCACACTCCCCACCGGGTATGTGCCCGCAACCAAGGTACATGCCCTTGACCGGGATCGAACCTGGGACCCTTGAGTCTGCAGGCCGACGCTCTATCCACTGAGCCAAACTGGTTAGGGCGCCACCTACATCTTGAAAAAAGATCCTTTTTCTCTCTGTGTTCTTTGACACAGTCAAGGACCGTTGGCCTAAATCACAGTGAGATTAGGAAGAGGTCTAGATTCTATTCCAACTCTGTCACCAGCTTCTGAGACACTGAAAAACCCTGGCTAAGGCACTTCTCCAAGCTTCAGTTTTCCCTTCTGGAAAATGGGGATAATGTTCCCGGTCTCCTTCTCATTTGTGAGGGATCAAATGAGAGAGAAATGGGATAGGTCCTCTAGTACAGCAGGAGACACAAGCCCACGGCGAGACACCAGCATTGAAGTTATTAACAACTGCTAGTAGTGTTACTACTAACGACAGTCTGTCTGGTTGGAGGGAATTCTCCCTCCTTCCTCCAGGATTGCCTGGTTTGCCCTAACCCACTTCTGTATCTGTTGGAGGATGAAGCCAGGCCCCCTCCTCCCTACCCTTTGTCTCACAGATTTCGTATGACCTCAAAATGTCCTTCCAGAAGTCTGACCTACATCCTTCCTGTTGCAGCCCTGCCTGCTCCCCTCCTCATGTGTCCTAAGAACATACTTCTGAGTCTAAATCTCCAGGGAGTACGAAGCCTGAGCACCTTATAGGGCTTGTCTTTCTAAGGTTGATATCCCCACTGCCACTGCTCAGAGCAGAAGCTGAGACAGAGAGAGAGAAAGGGAAGTCCCAGTCTGGAGTGAGGGAGTAAAGAAAGAATCAGGGGGGATCGAGGTCAGATAGCAGTATGGACTTCCTAACACCCAGACACAGAGTGACTGACACAAACACCCACCACCACACCACCACGACCTTCAGCTGCCTGGCTTCCGGGGGAGGGACAACTGTCTTATAGCTTTCCATGACGTGGGTGCTCTGCTAAGGCTAGGGTTGTGGGTAGAGCGACATTTCCTGCCAGGGGGCAAGGGGGAGAGGAGAGTTGCTGAGTGTGCACACCTTTTGAGAGCAGACACACACCCGGCTCCTGGGCTCCTTCTTAGGCTGCCCCCATGGAGCTCCACCTGGCCCAGATAAGCCCCCAAGGTAAGTGTGATGTTTAAGAATGTGGGTGGGAGGGGACAACGAGACCCCTACAGGCTGCTCTCTCCTGGGCCAGAACCCTACCCCAAGCCAGAGCTGGCAGGGGGCCCACAACCCCTTCTCCTTCTCTGGGACTGCAGGTCCCCTCAGCCCTGAGAACAAAGGTGACAGGGTCTGCTGTGTGCTTCTTAGGGAGGAGGGATGGGGGAAGCCAGGGGACCCTAGGCCAGAAGAGGGGCTGCACAAAAGAGATCTGCCTAGCCCGGCCAGTGTGGCTCAGTGGTTGAGCATCGACCTATGAACCAGGAGGTCACAGTTCAATTCCCAGTCAGGGCACATGCCCAGGTTGCTGGCTCGATCCCTGGAGGGGGCCTTCAGGAGACAGCCAATCGATGATTCTCACTCATCATTGATGTTTCTACCTCTCTCTCCCTCTCCCTTCCTCTCTGAAATCAATAAAAATATACATTTTTTTAAATAAAGAGATCTGCCTCACCTCCCTGATTTTGGGACTGACTTCCAGGCCACCCGAAGACCAGCTGACATCCACCTTCTTTCCTGGTGCTGTTTCCCCAACAAGCCCCTCTGGTGCCTCAGCCCCTCTTCGCCTCATTGGCTCCATACTCCTCTTCCCTGATAAACTCCCCCCCCACACACACTGTCCTACCTGCATTTCTCCTGCTGTCATGACTGTCCCTGTTCTCCAGGTCTCTGGTCAGAGGGACCTCTAAGCCTGGGGGAGGGGTGGGCAGCAGAGAGAGGCAGTCCCTCACTGAGAGCCCCACTGTCCTCTTTGTGCTAACAGGAAGTCACAAAACCCCCACTCCAACCTTCACCACCTTCCACCCCTTGGACTTGACTCGAAAAAGCTGCCAGGTCTTGCGTAAGGAGACCAGACTCCAGGCCTTGCAGGCTGAAGAGGCCCAGTTCAGCCCCAGAGCCCCAGAGGTCCACGCTGCGGTGAGTGGGAACCTGGGGTACCGCTCCTTCATCTGCTCTCAAGCCTCCCATGGGTGAGGACACACAGATGGACAATGGCCAATGGGAGAAAGCAAGAGCGGTCTGGGGCTGCCTACAGGGCAAGGGCGCACAGAGAGGAAAAGGAGATGGGAAGTCCCTCCTTCGTGTGCTGAACTGCTCCTCTGTCCCTGGGAAGCTCAGCCGAGTCCCCAGGTGACCAAGGTACAGTGAGTGTATCAAGTCCTGGAAGCAGGCAATGGCATCTGTATCCGTGGCTTCTATTTGCCTGGCACATCCCCATCTCAGTCCTTCCAGCCTACCCAGTGGTTGGAAGATCCTCCCTGCTAACCTGCTCAGTCCCTCCTACGGTAGGGTGAGCTCTCCCTTAATCTGGTTTCTGGGGTGACCTCCGGCATCAGCTGTCTTCATCCTCCAGGCCAGGGTATGACTTCCTGTCCATCTGGAAGACTTCACCCCCATTTAGGCATAACTTAACAGCTTGCTGCTACTGGTTTAAAGGCCAAGAGGGAAGTAGAAAGAAATTTCCCAGAAACCAGAACAGCTGGAGCTGAAGACGGGATTTAAGTTACACCTTGGGAAGGACTTTCTGGGCAATTGTACTTAAAATAGGCAACTGGGATGGGGGCTGGGAACTTCCTCCCATGCCCAGGAGGGTCTGGGGATAAGAATGAGAAGGTGGCTGCTGGCTTGGAGTCAGGAGAGGGCCCACTAATCATGGCGACTTTCCCTCCTTGAACTCTTCCCTAACCAGGCATCTCCCCAAGCCCTGGGGGCTGCCTCCAGTCAAGAGGACACTGGAAAGGCTGAGGAGGTGCCTAAGGAAGGAGGCCAGGCCCTGCAGGCCGAGACCCGGGCTTGGTTCCAGAAGACCCAGGCCCATGGGCTCCTGCAGCACGGGGCAGCCCCTCCTTGGTTCCATGGCTTCATCACTCGGAGGTGAGTCACCGAGGAGGAAACAGGCCCAGAGACGGGCAGGGGCAAGGCCTGGGTCCGCAGCCAGTCGGGCGTAGATTGGGGCTACAGGTCCAGGCCATGGCTCCTGGAGGCTCCCAGGCCACTCCCCAAGGCATCTCTCCTGGAGGTGGTTGGAGAGGCTCCAGTCCAATCCCCTCTGTGCCTCAGTTTCCCCTCTCTAGACTCAATTATCCTCCTGTATCTAAGGCCTCTAATCCTCATGGTTTCCACCTGTCTCCCAGGCGCTCTCCCACGCCATCTTTACCTCTGGCTTGCCCAGCCCTCTCCTCTTTCTTGCCTCCCTTGCAGTTCCTACCTCCTCCTCCATTTCTTAGCTTCACTTCTGTCAGCTTGACTTTTGACATCTGGAAATCTATTACCATCCCCGTTGGTGCGGCTGCAGCACCAACACCAGAACCACCACCACCTCACTCCCCGTTCCACCACCTCCGCCAGCCCCACTCCTCCCACCCCGCCAGCCCATAGCCAGCTGTCCTTCCAGGATGGGGTCGGGAGGGTGCAGGGCTGGGAGTCGTCCTGGGTGGGACCTCTGGGTCCCGTCCACGCCCAGGCCCTACAGCGCAAGAGCAGTGCCCACATCCTCTCCCTCCCATCCCCACCTTCTCTAGCCACTTCAGTTCACCTGATTTGGGGTAGGGTCCCCCGTGAGGGCCCGGGAAACAGGGGTCAAGGCTGGAAGAGTCAGCGCCCCGTTCTGTCTCTTCTCCGTCACCCACAGAGAGGCCGAAAGGCTGCTGGAGACCAAGCCGCAGGGATGCTACTTGGTGCGGTTCAGCGAAAGCGCTGTGACCTTTGTGCTGACTTACAGGTGAGGGGCGGGGCCCCGCGGGGCCCCCACCCCGCGACCCGGAAGCGGGCTTCGGGCCGATCGGGCTAATCAGAGGGGCGGGACTGGGTGCGGGCGGAGGTGTGAGGGGCGCAACCGCTGACCGCTCGCAGGAGCCAGGCTCTTCGCTGAGCCCCTCCTTCAGCTCCTCCCCATCCCACCATTGAGAGCGGGACACCCTGGCGCGGGGTGGGTAGGGGTCACGCCACGTGCTGGTGGTCCTGGCCGGGAGGGTTGGGGGTGTTGGGGAGCAGGTCTGATCCCGACTGGGCCCTCCAGGAGCCGGACTTGCTGCCGCCACTTCCTGCTGGCCCAGCTCCCGGACGGCCGCCACGTGGTGCTGGGCGAGGACAGCGCCCACGCGCGGCTGCAGGACCTGCTGCGGTACTACTCGGGGTCCCCGCTCAGCCCCTACAGGGAGACGCTCAGCCAGCCCCTCGCCCGCCAGGTACGCCCCCCCTACTTCCGCCTTGACCCTCACCCTCACCCTGACCAGCGCCCCTTCTCACCAGGCACTTTCTCATGCGGGCAAGACTGCCCAGCCGCGCTCTCCTGCCCCTCTCCGTGGGAAGCCCTTCGAGAAAGGCATTCTGGGGAGGGAATCCTTGGGAGACCAGCCCAGCCACAAAGAGACGTGACCTTCCGAGAGTACCCAGTCAGGCACATGGGTCATTTGTGGGTTTTATTTTGTTTTGTTGTTTTAATTTATTAATTTGAGAGAGAGAGAGAGAGATATCGATTTGTTGTGCCACCCATTAATGCATCACTGGTTGATTCCTGAATGTACCCTGATCAGGGATCAAACCGGAAACCCTGGTGCATCAGATGATGCCCCAACTAACTGAGCCAACCAGTCAGGCAGGTCATTTGTTTTGCCTTTTTTATTTTTATTTTTTTAATTAAAAGATATTTCTTGCCTGGCCAGTGTAGCTCAGTGGTTGAGTGTCAACCCAGGAACCACGATGGATGGCAGGGGCACATGCCCGGGTTGCAGACATGATCCCTAGTAGGTGGCATGCAGGAGGCAGCCGATCGATAATGTTTCTTTCTCATCAATTTTTCTCTCTATCCCTCTCCCTTCTTCTCTTTCTAAAAATCAATGAAAACATATTTGAAATATATATATATATTTACTGAATACCCAGCATGTACCAGATGCTGGCAGGCTCTGGAAATAGCACCATGGACAGACAGATGGATTCCAAATCCACAGTGGTCAGCAAACTCATTAGTCAACAGAGCCAAATATCAACAGTACAACGATTGAAATTTCTTTTGAGAGCCAAATTTTTTAAACTTAAACTATATAGGTAGGTACAATGTTATTAACTTAATTAGGGTACTCCTAAACTGGCCTTTGCTAAAAACTCAAGGGGCCAACGAGCCGCAGTTTGCCGACCACTGCAAACCCACAAAGCTTACTAACCAGCAGAAAAGAGACAAATAATGGGAAACAAGTGTGAGGGTGTGATGAGAGAGGAGAGCTGTGTCAGGGATTAACTCCCTGAGGAAGTTCAGGCAATTCTGAGGGACCACTCTGTGCCAGGCATTGGTCTGGGAAAATAACAGTAAACAAAACTGACCAAAATATCTCTGCCTTCGTGGAGCTTGCCTTCTATGAGAGGAGACAATGGATACAAGGTGTAGGCATGCTCTAACAAGAATTCGCTGTGAGCCCTTCGTGGTTTTGTTGTTGTTGTTGTTGTTGATCCTCCTCTGAGGACATTTTTTTTCCCCCCAATGGTTTTTAGAGAGTGGAAGGGAGGAGAGACAGAGAGAAACATCAATGTGAGAGAGACACATTGATTAGTTGCCTCCCACATGCAGCAGGGGATTGAGTCTGCAACCAAGATATGCGCCCTTGACTGGAATCGAACCCAGGACCCTTCAGTCTGCGGGCCCACGCTCTGCCCACTGAGCCAAACCAGCTGAGCACTGTGAGCCCTTTGTCTTGAGGCTTCTTATCTTTCGTTGGAATCCTAGGGAAGGTCTTAGGAGAGGGTCTCAATAGAATATTCATTAGCTTTTCAGGTGTGTCCTTCAATATATTGATTCATCAGAATGTGAGATAGAGGGGTCAGGGGTTAGTTTTACTTTTAACGAACATTATTGAAGAGGGACCGGACCGAGGCTGGTCTGCCCAGGACAGTCCGGAATGTGTAAACCATTTGCTCCTGTGTCCTTGGTTAGGGAAGATAAAACCTTGTGATTCATTAGCTTGTTGTAATTTGCCAAATTGTTTGGCCTTGTTTAATTATTTTGTCTCAGTTTCCCTTATTCCACTTGTCAAGGAATTTCCCTAGCTTCTTCCTATCCTGCCACAAGAGGAGGAAGCTATAGGAGGGGCAAGTCTGGGGGCAATGGAGATCAGGAGGTCAATTTTGACATGTACAGTTTGAACTGTCCATTCGATATCCACGTGGAGACGTCAAGTAGGCAATTGGAATACACGGGTCTGGAGTTTGGGATAGAGGTCTGGACTGGAGATAAATATTTCAGAGTCATCAGCATGTAGCCGGATTGATTCTGAAGCCTTCAGGAGGGGTGAAAACTCACTCAGGAGTGAGTGCAGATGGAAAAGAAAAGACTACCAAGTCTTCAAAATTTAGAGTTTGGAGAAATGAGGGAGAACCTACAAAGAAAACTGAGGAGGAGCAGACAGAGAGAGAGGAAAAGACCAGGAGAGTTGATGGTCTGGAAGCCAAGGGGGAAAAAAAGCAAGTCAGGGAAGAGCAAGTGCCCAGGGGTCCAGACCACTGAACTTAGCCAGAAGTCATTGGGGACCTGGGCAAGAATGGTTTATTGGAGCTTGACTGGAATCAGGTAAAAAATAGTGGGGTCGCTCTGGCCGGTGTGGCTCAGTTGATTGGGTGTCATTTCATGCTCTGCAAGATTGCTGGTTTGATTCCTGGTCAGGGCACATGACTGGGTTTTGGGTTCAATCCCCTGTAGGTGGTGTGCAGGAGGCAGCCAATCGATGTTTTGCTCTCACATTGATGTCTCTCTCTCTCTCTCTAAATATCAATAAAAATATTTTGTTAAAAGTGGGCAACTCTTGTGGAATTTTGTGAGGAATAGGGAAGACCTGAAGATTCTGGAGCAGTGAGAACGGGGTGTAGGGAAGTCTGGAGGTGAGGGAACCAGCTGGAACTGACAGAGCGGAAGGCAGAACTGTTGGAGACCAACCTCTATGATGGGGTCTCAAAGGGTCTTGTCACTCAGACTCTTTGGAGTTTGGACTTGATCATGGAGCAAGGGGCAGCCACCGAAGGATTGCTAGGAGAGTTTCTGCAGGCTCGCGCACATAGAGTGGAGAATGGGTTGAAAGGGCAAGATCACACAGGGGAGGACTGAAGAGGCCTGGACTGTGTGGTGACTGTGGCATGGAGGGAGTGTGCAGATGTGAAAATATTTAGGCAGTGGAAGGAGCCGGGCTGTGTTCCATCAGATGTGGGGAGGGAGGGGTCAAGGTTGACTCCTAAGGTACTGCTATGGCAGCAGCGGGGAGGTGCTACCTTTTATTCACAAAGGGAATGCTGAGAGAGGAGGAGGATGGGGCAGGGAATAAGAATTCTGATTTGGATCCAGGAAGCCTGCAGCGCCTGTACACCTCCAGATGGAGGCGTGCACTTGGTGGACTGCAGGAGCACAAGGAAAGCCTAGGGCCTGAGCCACCTGGGAGCATCCATGACCCAGGGCGAAATGCTGAACTGAAAGCACACCTCTTGAGGGAGGGAAGTGCCCCACTGTAAGGCTCGTCTCTGAGGCGGTCTCTCTGCCCTAAAATATCTAGCTGATATCTCCAAGAAGTATTCCTCTGGCACCTGCCGAAATAAATGTAAGCTCAGCAGTCTTGGAGATCTATCATGCCAAAAAAATGTTGGGCTAAAGACTTCGCCAGCCTTGTTGCATGTTTACAACCACAGGCACAAACGGAGACCAGCCTGGCCCTGTGTTCCAGGTGAAATTACGTTTAATGCTAGAGATTGCCTGTGACCAGAGCTACCTCCCTTCCCCCTGGTCTCCTTGCCATCTTTGTGCCCTCTTCTTCACCCAGGGAACCCAGGACAGGCCGATTTCTGTGCCCCTCGCCCCATCCTCCACCTGGACTGGTTTATTTTATCCTCCTGGATCACCTGCCCACCCCCACCCACTGTCCCTGCTCAACCAGGTCCCTCAAGCCTCCTTTCCCTGCAGACTCCTGAGCCAGCAGGACTTTCCCTAAGGACTGAAGAATCAGACGCTGGGAGCAAAAGCCAGGACCCACACCCCCAGTACAGCCCAGTCCTCAAAAAGGAGAAGCCTGGAGCCCTCACGCAGAAAGAGCGGGGCAGCGAGCCAAAGGAGGTATTGGGCTGGAGGAACTGGGAGGAGGCGGGGCAGAAGGGAGGTGAGGACCCAGGAGACAAAAAGGAGGCATGGCCAGTGAGGAGTGGGGCCGCTGGGAGGGGCGTTCTGCAGAGGGCATGAGCTCTGGCTGGGCTCCGCCTCCTGCTGTGACCCTACCTGGTTGCTCTGACCCGCTCTCCTCCCTGGCGTCACTTTCTCTCCTAGCCCTCCCAGCCGCCGAGACCCAAGCCTCCTGTCCCCGCCAAACCTCTGCTGACCTCCGAAGCCTACACAAGCCCAGCGCCAAGACCCTGCCGGGCCCTGCCCTCCAGGCCCTCCAACCCCATCTACCACGAGCCTGATGAACCCATAGCCTTCTATGCCATGGGCCGGGGCAGCCCTGGGGAAGCCCCCAGCAACATTTATGCCGAGGTGGAGGTGGAGGTGGGGGTGCCATCAGGGGGTGAGGGCCCACCGTGCATCCTCCGGCACTCGGTCCTCCGGAAATGCCGGTCCAGGCCTTTCCCAGGAAGCCAGGTAAATGGGGGTGCAGGGAAAAGCTAGATCACAGGAAGGACTTCCTGAAAGCTAGTTTGGGAAGGGTTCAGATTGGATGCTTGGGTGAGGGTGAAGGTCAGCGGTCTGAGGTGAGATGGGGAGGACAGAGTCCCGGCTGCCAGCACTCCTTTTGCAGGCCCAGAGATTGCTCCCTCTCCTCTTCCTGGAGTCACTGGGACCCTTTGCCAAGTCCCCACCCCCTTTCACCTCTCAGCAGTTCATCCCTTCCTAATTCACAGAGAAAACAGAAGCCCCAGCAAGCCCCCGAAGGCCTTCCACCACAGAGCCTGTGTTTTGGTTGGTGTCCATCTCACCCAGCTTGTCTTCTTTAAACCCACCTGAGACTGAGCCCAACCTGTGCCAGGAATCTTGGCCCCACCCATCCTCTCCTTCCCAGTCTGAACTTGGGCTCCCTCCCCTCAGCCTTTATCAACCTGCCCATCCTGAAGAAGAGACTTGTGTCCTCTCAGATGAGCACGTGCCCTCCACCCCACCCCCACTGCACACTCCCCTCTCCCTTTTCCATCCCTCCACCTCCCCCGTCTTCTTACTGGTCAATTCAAGTCAGTATGTCATGGGCTGCTCCCACCCTCTCCCTCTGCCACCCCCACCTCAGGCCCTTTCCCACTCTTCCTGCTGGTGCCCCAGGCTCCTCCTCAGCCCTCGTATCTGTTCACACTCACCCACACCCCTGCCACCTGCTGCCATCCTAGAGCTGATGTCACCAGTCCGTGTCTCTATCCAAACTTCTCTTCAGGCTTCTGCTCAACTCCCCAGTGTCCCACGGCCTCTCAAACTCAACACAGCCAACACTGCCCCAACCTTTTCCCCAACTGCTCCCTCCCAGGTGCCCTGTCTGGATCAATAACCCTCCAGCCACCCAACCACCCAAGTCAGAATCCTAGGGCTCCTACTACATCTTCCCTTATCACCCCCATTCCCCTATAAGTCACTGGTTTCTGCTGGGTCTCTTCCCAAATATATTTTTCCTTCCCCCAATTTCAAGCCCCATTTCTCTCGTCAGGACTTTTCCAAGAGCTTCTTCACTGGTCTCTAACCACCAGTCTTGCCACTTCTTCTTTTTTTTTTAAAAAAAATATATTTTATTGATTTTTTGCAGAGAGGAAGGGAGAGGGATAGAGAGTTAGAAACATCGATGAGAGAGAAACATCGATCAGCTGCCTCCTGCACACCCCCTACTGGGGATGTGCCCACAACCAAGGTACATGCCCTTGACCGGAATCGAACCTGGGACCCTTGAGTCCGCAGGCCGACGCTCTATCCACTGAGCCAAACTGGTTAGGGCCAGTCTTGCCACTTCTGATCCACTGCACCCCAAGGAAGCCAGAATGGTCTTTCTCAAACGGCTTCCTGGCCCATGAGGCCCTCCATACTCAGAGGGAGGCGTGCGGGGAGGGTGCCCCCTCCTCAGCTTTATTGCCCACCCTCCCAGAACTGGTCATGTTTCTCCAAGTACACCAAGTGGTTTCAAGCCTCCTGGGGTTTGCAACACGACAGTCCCTCTGCCCATACCAACTTCCTGCAAGACACCCTCCTGCCACTTGAGAGCTTTCTAATCATCCTACAAGACTAGCTTGCCTTTCTCCTCCTCTGGAAAGACTTCGCTGACCTGACCACAGAGGTGTCCACTGTTTTATACACACCTGCCACGCCATTGAGCAGCCGGGACACTGGCTTCCCCTTGCCCAGCAGAGTGTGAGTTCTCTGAGGGCAGGGATTGGGACTTACTCATTCATGTTTTCCAGAGCACCCAGCACAGTGCCTGTCAGAGCAGGTGCTTAGGACATGTTTGTTGAATGAACAAGAGGGATTTAGCCCTCCTCTGTGCAGGCCAATGTCCGTTAAGACCAGATGTCTTGGTCTGTAAGGCTGCAGGTAGGCCTAAAAGGCAGAGGGTAAAGGGTGTGACCTAAGACTGTCCTTCTCTCTCCAGAATCCAGGTGGCCAGCAACTGCATTCTGAGAACTCTACGGCTGGACAAGGCCCTCCCGTGCCCCGCCCGCCCCTGCCTCTCTGGGGACACAGCCTCCCTCACAACCTAGACAGGAGTTCCAGGACAGAGGAAAGACGTGGCTCTCCCTAGGGCCTCCTCAGTAGCCAGTGTCTGAGCTGCGGGAGGCTAACCTGGAACATCAGGTCCAGAGAACTTCACACACACCCAGGTGCCCTTCTAAGGAAATGTGGATGGCACAAGGTGATTGATCAGCTCTGGGAAGGACCTCAGCTGTCATCTGTTGCAAAGATGGCAAAAATGTGTCACCTCGTATCCCAACTCCAATGCATTGGTCCTTGCTGCCTAAGGCTCTAAGGCGCTGCCTAGGAAAGGATGTTAAGGTCATATCTGAACTCAGCAGAAAAGAGCACCATGATTGATTAGTGATGTCTGCTGTGGGTGAGGGAAGGAAGAGGAGCAGCATCTTGTTTTGCCCTTATTGATCAAGTCCAACTCCCTTGCTGTGCAGATAAGGAAACAAAGCCAGTGGGATAGTGACTTGGCTGAGGTCAAGGACTAGGACCCAGGCCTCCTAAGTCCCTGGTTTAGTGCTATGTTCCTGACCCCACATCCACTGTCTTCACAGGAAATGTCAGAAATTTCCTTAGATAGGAAATCTGGTGGCTTTCCTGGGTTCCACCGCATTGGGTCCTGGGTGCTGGTTCCCTTCCTCCAGATCCCAGCGTAGCCCTGTTATCCTGACAGGTCTGGGCCTCCCACAAAGCCCGGAGGTCATAGGAGCAAATGTGGAACCCACTTCCTTTTAGGGACACACTCACCGACTCCCTCCCAGAGTCCTCAGTGTTTGGTGCTCCTCTGAGGATGTGGGCTAGGAGGGCCTGCTGCCTCCCACTGCCCTGGCCTCTCCTCGTGGAGTCTGATTTCCTTGGTCCTCTGAGCCTTTGGGTCTGGGCCCTGGTCCAATACTGCTGCTTTCTGAGGGTTGGTTTGGCGAGAACAGATGTTAGAACTTGTTTGTTGATTCTTGTCTGGCTAATAAATCATCACCAACCACCTCCCCCTACAGCGATCCAGGTACTCCAGGCTCCTTCTGTCTCTGACTTTCTCATGTTGTGGAAGTGCAGGTGATTGACCTGCCACTACAGAAGGAGGGAGAGGGGTCTGGGAGTTGAGAGACACCTGCACAGGGTCACAGATCTGTTGGCAGGAGGCACTAGACAAGAGACACAGACTTTCTCTGTAAAGTGTACCTTCCCTAACTGGGTTGGGCTGGGCAGGCAACCAGGGCCAGAGGGTGGCTCTATCTCCTGTGATGCCAGGAGAGAAAGAGGGGCAGGGAGGGAAGTGGTGGAGGGTAGCCCCTGCACCTCCTTCCCCACACCCCTGCCAAGCACAAGACTGGGAAGGGGGAGAGTGCACTGTCAGCCTGTGTGTGAGCCCTTAGGCTGAGAGGACGAGGAGTCCCCTACAGCAGCTCCAAGACTCTTTTGTGTCTTCCAAGCAAGACCAAGGCCACCGGCCTCTGCCTCAGTTGGAACCCAGTTCTCTTCCCTGTCCCTTTTGTGAAGCATCCTCTGCCCAGACCTACTTCAGGGCAGCCTCCTGCCCCAGGGCAGAACCCCGTATGCTGGGCTTCAACCACCTGGAATAATCTGCCCTGGGTCTTATTTTTGTCTCAGACTGGGGGCTCTTCGTGGCAGGACTGTCTGCCCCTGGATTGCCCTCAGGGCTCAGAACAGAGACTGCCCCCAACTCGCCCCAAAGCCACTCAGGCCCAGGTACTCCAGTAGTCCCGTCTGTGCAGCCTGCTCAAGGCAACCAGTGCCCAACAGGGCCCCTTTTCCTGCCAGAGGCACAGAGATCCCCCAGGCCCGTCCCTGAAGCCTGTCTCCCAGGCCCAGGTGCTGCAACCATCACACCACCCCCAGCCTGGTGCAGGTGCCAGCTCCAGTGACAGCGAATTCCCCTCCTTTCCACTCCAGTGCTAATCAGCTTAAGGAGAAATATGGTTGCTGAGTCAACAGAGCTGGGGTTCCACTTCCTGCTGCCTGTAGGTCTAAACCCCCTCCTGAGCAAGAGGAGAGGAAGGGAGGGCAGGGAGCAGATGGTTTACATACATCAGAGGCCGAAAGTACAAGAAAGGTCTCAGATTAGACTCAGGGAGTCACCTAGTGGCTGCTTCCTTGTGGCAGGGGGAGGAGGCAGAAAAAGGAGTTCACTGTATAGCAAGAGCTGAACATCAGAAAGTCAGAAAACAGGCTGTAACAGAATGGGCAGGTGCTGGGAGGAGGCAGGACTGCCTAGTGACCCACTTGGTGTTTCTGAAGGAGCAAAGCCTACTAGAGGCGGGCAGAGTGGGACCCAGTGACCCTCCGTCTCCCTCTCCTTCACGCAGCTTGGGTTGGACTCACCGAGGGGTGGGGGGTGGGGGGGGAATCCAGATGGCATCCAAAGCCCTGGGTTCCGTTGTGGCTCTGTGCTAACTGGCTGCATAACCTTTGCAGAAAACCTTTTCTCTGCGTCCGTCCATTCCCCACATTCCTTTGAAATGGAAGCAATGCCTCCTTATTTGCACACAGGGCTGCTGTACAGATCAGAAAGACCATCAGAATGAAGGGCTTGGCAGAGCCGGGCTGCTAGGGCTAACAGGGACCTCAAACCCTTTGTGACTGACTTCGGTTCAACTAAATAGGAAACTGAGGTCTAGAAGGGGAAGTGACAGGGAGTTGGACACAGTCAAGCCCAGATCGTGTCATCCCAACCCAGGGCTCTCCCTTATACACAGGGCCCCTCCACTAAGCAAAGGGATAAGGTCCCCATCCTCCCGAGAGCTCCAGCTGCAGGCCCAGCCCTGAAGACCGAGGTGGTGGGGCCTCCTTCCCCTCAGCAGAATCATGGGCCCCAGCACCATCCTGCTCGCTCACTGCCAAGCTAAGGTCTGAGGCTATGGTGGGACCTCAGGATGAAGGTAACTTTTATAGGAAAATGAGCTGGAGCCATTGTGCTGAGGGTGGGGGTGGGGGGCATTTCCCAGCTAATCTTCCCATGGCCAGTCCATCCCTCTGCTTCTCCAGGCAGGGCTTTCTCTGGCACAGCCCACTCTCAGGTCTGAGGGGAGTCTCCCACCTCCAGCCCCAGGTCCCCTTCAGAGCCTGAAGAAAGGCCACACCTTCCAGCTCCAGTCCCTTCAGCACCATGGCTGACCCTGATGACTCTCCATATTGTCCTGCTCCTGCCTCCCCTAAGCTGCCCCTTTCATCCTATCTGCTCTCTCAGCGAAAGCAGAAGACAATCTCAGTAAGGTGTCCTATAATCCTGGCTCAGGGGTGGGGGGGGGGGGGTGAGAAAAGAACTCCATAACCTTAGCTATCCCAATTCCACAGCACATCGCTTCCCATGAACCCACTCATCACTGAGGCCCCACCTTCAACTATCTCTACTGGCCTGAGAACACCAGACCCCACTTGAAAGCTGAGGGAGAGGGTAAAAAAGGTTAGAAGCAGGTAGCACAGAGCTTCCCAAGGCCCCACAGGACTGCAACCATTCCCTCCAAGAGACTGTGGCTTCTTGGACAGCAAGCTCAGCACTCAATTGGGGTGAAGACCTGGCCAAGCCCCTCCCCAGGGCCAAAGGCCATGGGGCAGAAGCTGAAAACCCGACAGCTTTGCCGTCTCTGTGCAGTTTCTAAGTTGGATCCTTGTATAGCTCAGCTTCCTAGGCTCTATGGTCTGGTCAACACACTGGAACGGTGCCCCAGCCCCTCCAAAATCTGCCAGGCCACTTGGATCCATTTCCGACCAAGTTCTTCACCCCCTCCTCCCTCTGCCCCCTGGTTGCTGCCTGCCAATTTTAACCAAGTGCCATCCCTTACTCCTCCTCTCTCCCTCATCCCTGTCTGCTCTTTCCTGTTTGTTTACCAGACTTGAGGCTACTGCCACCCAGATGAAGTTGTCAACTCTCTAACCTGTCAAATTTCTTTTTGTGACCAAGAAATTCCACCCACTAAATAAATTGTCATTGATAGAACTAAAAAGTGGCTTTAAAAAAAAAAGTGGCTTAAAATGACTTGCAGAGAATCAAAGGAGGAGGAAGGCAAAGGGAACCTTAAAGATATCTGGCCTGTCATTCCCAGAAGACACTGGGCTCTCCCTACCTACCATGTCCTGCCTTCCAGCACAGAGCCCTTCCCGCTACATCACGATGCAGCCCCAAGAATGAAAGTTGACTGCAGTCCCAAGAGTATGGCACCTCAGGAGCAGGGCTGCACCTGTAGCATAATGGATCCAGGAAAGAGCACTTGATTCCTCAGAACAGACTGTTTGGCCCTGTTAAACCTGCCTCACCACCTAAGACACCCAGAGGGGCGATCTCAGTCCCCAGTGCCTCTGTGGATGGTGGGAGTGGTGGGAGCTAATGCACCGATTTTGACAACTGCAGCCTGAAGGTCCCTAAGGGATCCAAGAGCCCTGTCTGGCTCCAACCCCAAAGTAGGTCAGATTTCAGATAAGTGGGTGGTTTTCCTGTAAGTGATGAAACCCTCCTCTGCACTTAATGGCAAACAGACTCAACTTACCCAGCACACAGGACCAGAAGGATGGCGAGAGGCCACACTGCTGCCTCTCCCTCTCAGCCCCAAGTCCCCACCACACACTTAAACTGCCCCTCTGGCCTTAACCTTCCTGTCACCAGGACTGTCAAAAACCAATTCCTCTGTATATTCCCTGCTCCGAACCTGCAACTGGAGTCAAGCATCTCTGTCCAATCACTGCTCCGCTGATTGGCACCCAAGGCCTTTCTTCTCATAGGAGTTTCTTCAACATTCTCTTCCTATACGACGCCATTGCGGTTAAGCCCTACAGGAGTCCCAGTACCCTCAGCAACACATTTCAGGAAAACCTGCACACAGTTTTGTGACCAGTACACGTACCTTCCCTCCCTCTGTGCACCCTTCCCTGGCAGGGAGGAACCATGCCTTCCTTCTATCTTGTCACTCTGGGCATCACTGAGCCTGAGAGCTAACTGAATCCATAGACCCCACCAGCTCCCTTCTCCAACCACCCACCCAAACCACCCCTTCCTCGCTGGCAAAAAGCTAGGGATCCAGAAGCCTCCCAGACTTGTTTAGCCCCCCCAAGCTCTATGCAAAGCTTCCAAACCAGTCTAGGCCAGTGGTCGGCAAACTGCGGCTCGCGAGCCACATGCGGCTCTCTGGCCCCTTGAGTGTGGCTCTTCCACAAAATACCACGTGCGGGAGCGCACATACAGTGCGATTGAAACTTCGTGGCCCATGCGCAGAAGTCGGTTTTCAGCTCTCAAAAGAAATTTCAGTCATTGTACTGCTGATATTTGGCTCTGTTGACTAATGAGTTTGCCGACCACTGGTCTAGGCCAACTTCTAGTATAAACTTAAATCATCTTCAGGGAAGGCATTTCACCACTTTACCTCTTGCTGGAATGAATTTTATGTCTAACAAATCTTTCGTGTCACAGAAAGAACCTCCTGACTTCCCCCAATCTCCAGAGACACCCGAGAACAGCAACATTTCCCATGTTTGGGTTCAGAGACTCCTGCCCCAAACACAATTTACATACAACTCCTGGGTCTTCAATGGCCACGAACCTAGTTTCTCTGTACCTAGTTTAGGTACAGAGAAAAAAAGGCAAGGTAATCATCAAGGCAACTCACGAAGGTTGGGGAGTGCTTTACACAAGGTGCAAACAGACACAAGGACAGGATAACAAATGAGATAGGTCCGAAACGAAAAAGGCGGCCATACTGAAAAGTAGGAAAGGGGGAGGGCAGGCAGCATCTGTCAGACTGAATGTTTTATTTCAACAGACATCCCTGGTTAAAAAAAAAAAAAGGTGGAGGGAGGGGTTCAACATTTCATCACACCCAATAGGGAGCAAATTCCCATCCAAGAACTCTTAGCCCCTTCTGAGGCATCATTCGAGTCTTTGCTAGCTCCAAGACAGAAAGGAGCTGAGTTTTCTAACTTTTGTAAGAAAAACCTATCAAATATGTTCATTCTCGCCGAGGCGAGGGCTAGATCCTCAAGGAAAGAGGTCCTGGGCTCGGAGCAGCCGGGGTCCCAGGGGGGCAGGGCCAGCGGGGCGGCTAAAGACCCTGGGATGTGCAGTCAGGTCCGGAGCCTAGAAACCGTACTTGGCTTGGGTCTGCCGGCGGCTGAGCTTGTTCTCGGACCAAGTGTTCTTCAGCTCCAGCTCTCGCTCCTTAGCCTGTGGCAAGGAAGAAGGGACAGGGGAGAGTCACACTGAGGTGTTTTTTTTTTTTTAAGAATATTTTTAAATATATTTTTTTACTTATTTTAGAGAGGAAGGTGGAGGGAAAGAAAGAAACATCAATGATGAGAGACAATCACTAATTGGCTGCCTCTTGCACACCCCCCACTGGGGACTGAGCCCACAATCTGAGCATGTGCCCTGACAGGAATCAAACCGTGGCCTCCCAAACTAGACAAAACATTAAAAAAAAAAAAAGAAAATTATAGGCCAATATCACTGATGAACATAAATGCAAAAATCCTCAACAAGTCTGGCCAGTGTGACTCAGCAATTGAATGTCGACCCATGAACCAAAAGGTCGCTGGTTCAATTTCCAGTTTTGGCACATGCCCAGGGTTGCAGGCTCGATCCCCAGTAGGGGGCAGCCATCAATGATTCTGTCATCATTGATATTTCTATCTCTCTCCTTCTCCCTTCCTCTCTGAAATCAATAAAAATATATTTTTTAAAAAATATAATAAAGTACAGCACAGGGAATATAGTCAAATCCATATATATATATATATATATATATATATATATATATATATGCGACCAAATGACCGGTTGACCAGTCACTATGATGCACACTGACTACCAGAGGGCAGACGCTCAATACAGGAGCTGCCCCCTGGTGGTCAGTGTGCTCCATAGCCAACCTCCCGTGATCCCTGCCCCCCCCCCCCCCCCCCCCCCGCCCCAATAGGCCGCGATCGGGACTGGGTGAGATGGCCCCATTCAGCCCCCATAGGCGGCCATGCCAAGGAACCCACCCCCCTCCCCGCCCCCAAGCACAAATTTGTGCAACGGACCTCTAGTATTATAATAACTATGTATGGTGCCAGATGGGTACTAGACTTATTGGGGGAACCACTTCATAAATTACATAAATGTCTAACCACTATGCTGGACACCTGAAACTCATATAAATTAAACTAAAATATCAATAAAAATATATTTAAAAAAATAAAATAAAAAAGCCCTGGCCGGTTTGGCTCAATGGACAGAGCATCAGCCTGCAGACTGAAAGGTCCCAGGTTCAAATCTGGTCAAGGGCACATGCCCAGGTTGCTGGCTCAATCCCCAGTAGCGGGCATGCATGAGGCAGCCAATCAATGAATGATTCTCTCTCATCATTGATGTTTCTCTCTCTCTCTCCCTCTCCCTTCCTCTCTGAAATCAATAAAAATATATTTAAACTAAAATAAATTAATTTTTAAAACACTGTGATAAACTATTTCACTCCCCTACATTTATGTTTTGGACATATAGTTTATTTTAAGCACCTGTACCTGAGTCTTACATGAAATGAGAATGACACAGAGCAGTAATTCTGAAGGACACACACACTCCTAGTGGCCACATGGAGAATGGCAGAGGATGCTTTCCCAGAGTTGGTGCCTGGCACCTGGGCTTTTAGCTCAGCCTTTAAATTCTCAGGTTTATAGGGATCCTGCCAGGCAGGCCAGGGCTCTCAGCGCTCTCACCTGATGAATCAGATATGTGATCTGGTGTTTCCGCCGCTGCTGGCCTGTTGGCTGCTCACCTTTCTTCTGCAAGGGAAGAAAACACAACCATTAACCCACAGGAAGAAAAGCAGAAGTTTTTCAGGGGCCCAGATGGTGCAATGATGGGGAATGGGAAACCAAAGACACTGCCCAAGTCCTGGGGGAGAAAAGTGCGTCTGGAGCTGTTTTTATGCCTATATACTTACAAAGCAATTATTTTTATTAAAGCTCTTATGCAAAAAAACCCAAGCTCAGAATACTTGCCTGAAATAGCCTGCTAATATCCCCATTAGACTGGAAATACTTTGTCAGAACTGTCTTCTATTTCTTAATAACCCCATCCCACCCCCAGCACCAAGCTCTGCCCACAGTGAACACTTGACACCAATTGTATTGCCTATAGTCCATCTAAAACAGCTTAAGTGCCAGAGCATAGGCCTCCCTCCCCTCCCACAACCCCTCAAGCCCTGTTCATCTCTGTCCCCTACGCCCCAGTCAGTCCAGATATCTAGCCTGTCTCTTACCTACTGTTTACCAAACTCTCTACCATCAATCACCTTTGGCTAAATCCCCACCTCCCCCATCCTAGTAAGTACCAACAGCTTCCCTGGAACTAGAATTTTCACCATCTCTCCACCTCTCTCCAATCATCCAACCTCCACCCGTAACTGCACTGAACCCCTAACCAAATTATGATGCAAAAGATCTGTCAAAATCTGTATTGGTCTGGGCTTTCATTCTGTGCTTTTTCTGTCCTCTGCCAGTGTTGTCTCAGACTAGAAGCTTCCTAATTAGCCCCACCCAACTCCCAAACTCTCTGGAGTCTCCTCAGCACTTATGTAATCAATTTGCACTGTAATCATTTACACTCAAGTGTCCTTAAATCTGTTTTCCCCAACTGCACTGTAAACTCCGCAGGGACAAGATCCGCATCTTTATCTTCGCTTTTATTTTTACTTAATTTTTTTAAATATGTTTTTTATTCATTTCAAGAGAGGAAGGGAGAAGGAGAGATAGAAACATCAGTGAGGGAGAATCATGGATTGGCTGCCCCCTGCACGCCCCCTACTGGGGATCAAGCCGGAAACCTGGGCATGTGCCCTGGTGCCCTGACCGAGAATAGAACCGTGACCTCCTGGTTCATGGGTCAGCACTCAACTACTGAACCACACTGGCCGGGTTTATTTTCATTTTTTCTAATCCTCATTAGACAATACATTTGTTGATTTTAGAGAGAGGAAGGAAGAGAGAGACAGAGAGACAGAGAGAGACAGGGAGAGACAGAGAGAGAGAGAAACATCAATCGGTTGCCTCCCGTACATGTCTCAACTGGGAACCAAACCCACTCCCAACAGGAGACTGAACCCACAACCTAAGGATGTGCCCTAACTGGAAATAGAACCTGCGACCTTTCGGTGTACGGGATAACAACCAACTGAGCCACAATGGCCAGGACCTGTCTTCTTTTTAAAAAATCTAGCTCAAGCCCTAACTGGTTTGGCTCAGTGGATAGAGCGTCGGCCTGCGGACTGAAGGGTCCCAGGTTCGATTCCGGTCAAGGGCAATGTACCTGGGTTGCGGGCACATCCCCAGTGGGAGGTGTGCAGGAGGCAGCTGATTGATGTTTCTCTCTCATCGATGTTTCTAACTCTCTATCCCTCTCCCTTCCTCTCTGTAAAGAATCAATAAAATATATATATAAAAAAATAATAAAATAAAAAATAAAAAAAAAATAAAAAATCTAGCTCAATACAATGAGATGGTGGAAAGAAAACTTAGACCAGGAAAAATAGCAAACTCCAATTCCTTGCTGCTATTTAATGTCATTTAATGTGACAGTTAAAGATGAGAAACATAAAACATCCAGTGCCATTCTTGGCCCACAGTGAGCATTAACAACAGTCGCTATTACTATGTGATGGTAACTTTCTCCACCCACAGTTAGTAGAGCATGCTCTAAGTGGTTTTTCCAGTAAACAGTGATGGATCTATACTGATCTAACCACTATCCTTTGCTCTGTCCTATATGACCGCCAGCATTCAGTTAAAACAAATGGCTAGGGCTCAGATGGCCATCTGTGGCTGCAAATAAAACAAATGAGAGAAGAAGGGAATAAGATGCCCGACCTTGGCCTTGCTGGTGCTGGGCTGGAATCCAAGGTTTCCCCACATTCTCCCCCTATGACAGGCTCTAAATGTCCACATTTGCTGTACTCAGCTACTAGGTGAAGAGATGGTCATCATTCTGAATGAAGACAACTAGCCCAGAGAAGATGGGAGTGTGGTGTGGGAATGTGAGGAATATAGCATATGAAAAGACCCCCGCAAGTGGCCCTGGCCAGTGTGGCTCTATTGGTTGATTGTCATCCTGTGCTCCAAAAGGTTGCTGGTTTGATTCCCCATCAGGTTGTGGGTTCAATCCCCAGTCAGGGTATGTGCAGGAGGCAGCTGACATCAATGTTTCTCTCTCTCCTTTCTTCTCTGAAATCAATAAAAACATATTTAAAAAAAAAAAAAAAAAAGACCACAGATGGCTACAATAAATAATGGAAAGGAGAAAGGAGGGGTTGCACACTGAGAACCTAGGACCCCAGGACCTCTGAGCTCTGTGGTGCCCATACCTCAAAGATATGCTGAGCCGGGTCCCAGCTTAATGGGATGGAGAGAGGGCACGGCAGTAGGGAGAGGGTAGGGAGGCTATGGATTCCATCCAGCCAGGGAAGGGGCCGCAACACATAGTAGCATCTTCCCAACTAGGAAACTGCTCCACCATCCATCTCAGCAACCAGACTCCACCGTCCAGATGGAGAGCAATGTGCTGCAAAGTTCTGGAAGCAGGAGCAGTATCTGTGAAGCTCAGTGCATGCTCTAATACCACTGACAACAGGTGCTTGCTAAATGTGTTGCTGACAGTAACAGTAAGGAGCAGGACCAAATTTTGCTCTGGGACCTCCCAAGTTTGCCACTCAATAGACCTTTCCCACTTACTTTGCTGAATGACTTCATGGATTTCTCTTCTGTCAATGACTTGGTCATCCACTGCTGGGCCCCACTGAGCTGGTCATCACCTTTGATCTCCACAAAGTTGATCTCCTCCCTCCCTCGGTTCCTCTTGCCCTGCAGCCGCTTAAACTGGAAAAGGAGAAAAAATGCAGGAGTGGGGGATTAGGATTAGGAGATGTTGCTAAGGACCCATGTTATCAAATGGTTTCGTGACTCCCCAATTCCACTGTATCCTCATTTCCCCTCTGTAATATATTATTTCACCCTGCCAAGCTGCCCTGATGCCAGATGCATGGCTACTTCTCAGTTCTCCTGGACTCAGGGAAAGGAAGGTCAAGAGACATTTCCAAACATAAGTGAGTACTGAGAATAATTTGTATGAATTTGCACTCATATTACTATAAATTGTATCTGCCTAAAGGATAGCATAGTTTTCTTTTCTTTTCTTTTTTTTTTAATATATTTTATTGATTTTTTTACAGAGAGGAAGGGAGAGGGATAGAGAGTTAGAAACATCGATGAGAGAGAAACATCAACCAGCTGCCTCCTGCACACCTCCTACTGGGGATATGCCCGCAACCAAGGTACATGCCCTTGACCAGAATCGAACCTGGGACCTCTCAGTCTGCAGGCCGACGCTCTCTCCACTGAGCCAAACCAGTCAGGGCCAAGATAGCATAGTTTTCAAATTAACAATTTGGGATACAAAAAATCTAGGAATTCTCCTCTGAAAATCAGTTCTTCTTACATGTCTATTCCTCCTTCTCACTGGTTTGGTATCACCAGTTCAGCAGACCCCACACCAGAACAGACATCAGAGAGGGAAAACAGGGAGCTGCATAGAGAGGGAGTTTCATAGGAAAAGGCCTGGCAAATTTTCTAGGAAACCACTCACTACTCTTTCCTCTTCCTTCTCACGAAGCATATAGATCACTTCACAGTCACCCAAAGATGTTCCTGGAAGGGAGTGTGGGTGCTGAGGAATCAAAACATTGGACTTCAGTGAGAGCCAGGTCCTTGTTTGAACATTAATGAGGCCTCTAGGGTCACTTTACCCACAAAAAACTGACTTTTGCCACTGGATGAGCAGCTCTCTGATGCCTCTTAGGCTTAAAACAAAAAGAACCTAACTATGGAACTTGTCAAGAAGGACATACAGCCTGGCCGGTGTGGCTCAATGGTTGAGTATCGACCTATGAACCAGGAAGTCATGGTTCAATTCCCAGTCAGGACACATGTCTGGGTTTCGGGCTTGATCCCCAGTGGGGAGCGTGCAGAAGGCAGCCGATCAGTGATTCTCTCTCATCACTGATGTCTCTAGCTCTCTCTTCCCCTCCCTTCCTCTCTGAAATCAATAAAAATATATTTTTAAAAGCACTATTTAAAAAAGAAAGAAAGGAGGACATACACAATATTAACCACAGGCAGGGAAGTATGCAAAGGTATGCACACCTTTCTGTGAACAGGTAAGTAGAAATTGGTTTTTATTGTTGTTGCTGCACATGCCGGCCGGGCTAGAAAAAAATTTTTTTTAAGAACCTGCATGCAAAGAGGAAGCAGCCTCTATTTCCAGCCGCCCCCTCTATAGGCTATGACAACCCTATAGATAAAACAATACTTTATAACCTGAATGGCCTAATGGCCATAGGACATAGGGTTTTTATATTCCCTTGTGCTAAGCAGCAGGGGATCCAGTTACATGAAACACAAGGGGTTATTTAGTGTGGCTGCTGTTCCCCCCCAAAATCCATTCCCCCCTTCTCCTGTCATGTGAATGAACCCAACATTTTGGCTAGATACATTATCACCCAACTAAAGGACTACATTTCCTAGGCTCCCCTACAACCAGGTAAGGCCATGTGACCAGATTCCAGTCAATGAAATAGGAGTGGAAGTCAACTTAGAAACTTTTGGGAAGTCTCCTAAAAGGGGAGGGAAAATGACTCTCCTCTTTCTTTCCCACCCAACTGCAGAGGGCTAGATGGAATGCAGATGTGACAGCTGTAGCCTCAGCTGCTATCACTGACCATAAGAATAAAGGCCACAATCCAGAGGTGGCCAAATAATGATCAGAAGGGACTGGACCCCTGACAACTTTGTGGAACTGTCCCACCAGTCCTGCCTGGCTTGCCTACCTCTAGTCTTCTTTTATGACGAAAATAATTGCCTTCTCTTACAGAAGCCCTATTATTTGGAGATTCTCAGTTATGTGCTACCACACCCAATCCTAACTGAATCGTTTTAAAGAGAATTTCCTTTAGCTTCAGATTTGCCTGTGGGTCAAAGATGGTCACTTGTGCTTTGTTAACTTACTGCTTCATCATCGATAAAGGAGGCATCTGAAGCAATTTCCTGGGGTGGTACCAGGGTCGGGTCCTGTACAGGATAGTAGCCACCACTGTAATAATCCTGCAGCCAAGGAAAGAAAAAAGCACATCAACTGAGGGCACAGTGGAGAGGGGACAAGGTCTGCTCCGGAACCAAGAAAAGCCTCATCAAAGAGGTAATGGTGACGCCCACACTACAGAGCCCTCAGATGGACCAGTTAAAGGCACAGATCCTAAGGACCTCTCCCACAATTCAAGAACAATTTCTGCCGCTTTTCTGATATGCGGCATCCAGACAGATGGGCATTTTTAGGAAAGGGTGACAAAAAATAAAGATGTTCTCTCCTGCTTCAGTTTACACCCTGCTCCCTCAGCTGCTTCCCAAGAGTGATTCCCACCCTTTACATCTACTGTGCCCCCAGCTCTGCTCCTCCTGCTCATAAGACCCTAATAAGCTCTGATGTGAGAGGGGGCAGAAGATGCGAGGGCATGTCATTCCTGCTCCTCATCCTATTTAGGGCCTCTAGTCACAGGGAGACTGCCTGTAATGAATGGGCAGGAAGGCTTCCGGATCTCTGATGCCAAAAACAGCCACTATATGGCGGTATGGAATTCACAAAGCTGGGAACAAAGCAAGTTTGTGTTACAGGATTTTTGGTTCAGGAATCTGATGCTTCTCCCCTGAGGGGTGAGCTGTGCAGATGTCGTTGTGGGCCCTAGAAGAAGGCAAGGCCCCTGCTGAAGCCGAGCCAGGCAGCCATAGGGCTGAGAAACTGTGTCTACCCTGCCCACACTTTTTCTAATCCTTCTACCTTTGCCCAAAATTCCAAACAAATGCCCTGTAAGAACATTCATTTTATAGTGAGCTAAATGGAAAATAAGGTTTCATAATGACTAAATCCAAATACTCTATAAAAACCCAGAACGATCAGGATTTTACATGGAAGTACAGTTGGCCCTTGAATAACAGGAATTGGAACTGCATGGCTCCCCTTACATGTGGATTTTGTCCAACACTGTGGAAGTATTTTCTCTTCTCTAGCTTACTTTATTGTAAGACTATAGTAGTATGTGATACATATAATATACACAATATGTGTTAATCAGCTATTTATGTTATCAGTAAAGCTTCCAGTCAACAGTGGGCTAACAGTAGCTAAGTTTTTGGGAAATGGAAAGTTGTAAGAGGACTTTCGACGATGCAAAAATGGGGGGTGTCAGCCCCCTAACCCTCTCCTTGTTCAAGGATCAACTGTATTCACAATAAGATATTTACATTACAGGGTCCCCTAGTGTATTTAAAGTGCCTGAATTTGCATAGACTGCCTCAATGATTTTTATAACTGGACACAGAACTCCATTTTGTTATTCATTTGCTGGATGTAAACAAGAGGTTTCTGATTTAAATAGCATCTTTTTTTTTTTTTTCCCTAAAGAGGTCAAAACACTCTCATCTTCTTTCCTTCTAACAATGTTTAGGGAAGATAGATTGTCCCTGATTAGCTATGGGATACAACAAGGTTTAACAGCCAATATCCAGGAAACACAACTGTTTGAGTTCCTGATCTGAAAAGGGTCCCTATTATGCCCAAACTGAAAATAAGATTAACACTGACCAGTCAGAGAATCACAGTGGTCGAAAGGACTTAAGCCTTCCAACCATCCCAGGCTAGCAGGAAAACTTTCTACTGCTGCCCAGCTGGGACCAGCCTCTGCTCCCCACCCCTGCCTCTTCAAGTCCTCACACTCCTGGGATCCCACT
This sequence comes from Plecotus auritus, assembly GCF_963455305.1. Classification (NCBI taxonomy): domain Eukaryota; kingdom Metazoa; phylum Chordata; class Mammalia; order Chiroptera; family Vespertilionidae; genus Plecotus; species Plecotus auritus. Next base: position 28,374,264 of record NC_137778.1, read on the forward strand.
CCATCTAAGGAAGCTCTGGCCGCTGGGAAAGTCTTCTTAAACCTATTTACAAGCCGGCATCCTGTACTCTCACTCTCACTCTCTGAGGCCACACAGAACCTAAATAGCTAATCCAAATGACATTTGAATAAGAAGTTATAACATTTATTGAGCATTTACACGTTCCAGGTACCATGTTAAGCTAATGTAATTCTCCCAGCAATCCTATGAGGTTGCCATTGTCATCCCCATTTAACAGCTGAGGATCTGAGACTCAGAGACAGTTAAGGGTTTGCCCAGACTCATTCATATAGCTTGGGAGTCAAACCCCAAACCACCCTGACCTCATTCTCTATCACAGCCCAGCTTATAGCCCCATAACGTCCCCTCTCCAGGGCCTTACTGGTCCTTTCAACTTCTCATGACTCAGTCGAGGCCTCTCACCGATCTCCTTATTCCCCTTTGTCATTCAACAATCCAGATTCCCTCCTTCCTTCCCAGTCCCACCTCTCCCCTTCCTGACTTCTCCATATATTCTCTCACCAGCTCCCACAATAAGATTTTGTTTTCAGAATAAAGATGTCAATTATGTGTGGTTCTACCTGTCAGACTTTAAGACTTGGGAAATTTTAGAGCAATATGGTTCAGAATAAAAGTAGTATGTTTTGAGGCCTGATAGGTATAGGAAAACCACTAGACGATTTTTTAGTTCAGCCAAAGGGATGCTCCAGAGGCTATATCACTGGCTCAAAGCTCTCGCTGACGGCCATGCTCCAGCATTCCCTCCTACCCACCTGATAGTAAGCACCAGCGGCATTGGCATCGCCGTATGTGGAGAACTGACAGTAGCTGTAGTCGTCCCCAGGCTTAGGCATCCAAGGGGCCCCACTTGAGCCTGCCGCCATCTTGAATTCGAGGGGTGCATTGGCTGCGTCATCCTGGAAGGCGGGCTCTGGTTCCGTGCCTGGAGGCAGCTCTTCAGGGACAGAGGGAATGGGGTAAGGGTATGGCTCAACTCCAGGTGGCTCAGCCTTGTCAGGGAGGGAGAAAAAGTTCTCAGGGGCTACTTCCTCATCACTGTCGTCCTCCTCCTGTGTGATCTGCTTCGTCACCTGCAGGGCAGCACTCTTGGCAGCAGCCTTGATGGCGGAGGGCGACGGCGTGGTAGTTGTGGTGCCCACAACAGGGGCAAGAGAGGAGGGCTTGGTCTTAGAAGCCTGTCTGGAGGGCTTAGTGTCAGAGGAGCCATCCGAGGGTTTCCGAGAGAAGGCATGGGGCAGGAGCAACCTGTTAGTCTCTTTCACAGTCAGGTTTTTAGGTTGGGGAAGCAAGGCAGACAAACCAGTCCCCTGGCCAGATCCCTGGTGAGCCCGGTTCAGGAAAGCAGGAAAGAAAGATGACAAGTGAACTGTTATGATATGTACTGCTAACGTCAAGAACAAGAATTACAGATATGTGCTCGAGCCTAAAATCTTATCAGCCCTGTTGCCTTCTCACCTTCACCTACTCCAGTGATCCAATCTGGGCCTAACTCCTATCTCAGGCCCTTCTTTTCTGCTGGCTGCTTCTCCCAGGTAAGATGTCATCCCTATTCTGCTTGGCTCTACCCCTACCCAGCTCCACTGCTCTGCCACAGAGCCTCCCGACTGTGTTTTTGTCAAATATGATGCTCTTAACCTCATCATCCTTCTTCCCAAAAAGCCCAGGGCTCTCTCCAGCTATTCACCTAACCTCTCTCCATGTCCTGAAGGTTCCTCTTAACATGGGAACTTGCTGCTGCCTTTGGATTGCTCTAAAGTCAAGACAAGGCTCTGTCCAAAAGAGACATTCATACATGTTGCCAAATGGTCCCTTCTTTGCCCAGAGAAAGCCCTAAAGATGTGTTATATTCAGCTCGTTTATGTCAGAGTCAAGCAGTTAACATATAGAATCTCTCAGATTCTGCTTTCTGTATGCTATAGGGCCAGCCTGGCCTGACTGTAAGGCTGAGGGAAGGCCAGTTTGAAAAAGGAGAATGGAATAAGGTCACTGGTCTTGGAGGACCAGTGTACTATATCCCTCTCAGCCAAGAAATGCCCAGAACACATAAATAAGATTTGCAGTCAAGCAGGCCAGGCAGAACTTTTCATCCGGAAAATGGGGTCCTTTCCCTGCTGCCTGTGTTCACAGGTTTGAGTCACTCCAGAGGCTCAGAGTCACAGGAACCGGAATGAGGTTCCATATGGAGCATATCCTCAGGATACCTTTGAAGGGTTTGACTTCTCAGATGACACCTGGATTCATGGCTACATCCCTTTGCAATGATGGGTCCCCACTCTGCCGTAACAGTTCAGAGTTTCTTTAACCACTCATCTCTTCCTACCACCCCGAAGACTGCTCTTTACACTCAGGTGCCCTCTGATCTGAGCCAGTGTCCTCCCATCACTTCCTATGCCCGTCCACCTCCCCCAGGAAGCCATGTTAATAGCACAGTCCTATATGTGAAGTATAACAGCAAGAAAAGCTTGGGAGCCAGAATAAAGAAACTGGACGGGGGAAACAAAGAAAACAGCAGAGAGACCACCTCCTGGCACTGTCTGGTTGAGGACCTCGGGTCTTGACTACGGAACAGCAGCCAAATATAACAGTTAGGAGCTTGGACTCCATAGTCAGACCACCTGAGTCCAAATCCCAGCTCTCCAGCCCTGCCTCGCCGCCGCCCCCCACCCCCCACAACTGTCTGACCGTCAGCAAGTTCTTTAATCTCTCAGTTTCCTCATATGTAACACAAGATGATGATAACACTATGACAGGCAATATTATAAGGATTAAATCAATTAAATGCTACTAAAGCACTTAGAACAGTGCCTGGTGTACAGTAAGTGCTACTGAAGTGTTTATTTTCCAGTTTAAAAATGAGACAGGGAGAAGATGAATAATTTTAAAATACAGATGTTCTCGAAACAAACTCATTAATACAGAGAACAAATGGATGGTTGCCAGATGAGAGGGGGGTTTGACGGGCTGGATGAAAAAGGTAAAGGGGTTAAGAAATACAAATAAGCAGTTATAAAATAGTCATGGGGATATAAAGTACAGCATAGGGAATATAGTCAATAATATTGTAATACCTATGTATGTCAGGTGGGTATTAGAAAGGTGTGATCGTTTTCTAAGTTATATAAATGTCTAATCACTATGTTGTACACCTGAAACATAATACTATATGTCAACTTTAATGGAAAAATTAAAATTTTAAAAGTAAATTACAAATGTTCCCTAACATCATTTTGACCAATCCATTGATTCTATCTTTCCTAGATAATCCTTTTACCTGAAACATAATGTCAAAATGAGTTCCAATTCATCTCCCTACCACTACCTGTCCTGTAAGAGGTAACACTACCACCCTAAAGTGAGGAGAAGGCAGAGAAGCACAAGGTCTGATATTATCAAAGAAAACAAAATCGTACTGACATAGTTGGGCCTCAAATGTCTGCGTTTGTTCTAAGCCTGACCTGGAAACTGCCGAGCATCGCCAATCCTGTCTTTTAGGAAGTAATATGGGAAGAGAGAAAAATGGCTGCTACTGTGTCACAGAGCTTACCTGAAGGACAGTTTTCTTCTTTGTGGGTTCATCTTCCTCGGAATCTGACTAAGAGAAAAAGAAATGGAATAAGGCCTCACTGTTTAAGGACAGTGGGGGAAACATTAAAGAAAGCATGTGTGAAGGGCTGTGTCGCACCTCAGTGAAGGGCACACCTACCCTCGGCCCAGCCACCAGCAGAGCTCCCGTCCTGCTTTCACACACCTTCAGAGAACGGGGATGTGCTGACCTCCCCTGGTCTTTCATTCTCTTACCCTGTTGCATCAATTTCTAGTTCTTTATATTAAAACCATTTTCTCCCATTTAGTCTTTGATGGAAATAAAAAGCTATACCCATTCTTCTTCCTATAAATCTGTCCACTAGAAGATGAATGGGATTTGGCCCACAATCTCACCTAATCTCAGCTTCATTTTTAAAACCACTTATATAGACTACATAACCACAGGGCCAGGCAACTCCTGTGGGATTAAGTGGTGTGTTAACTACTCTTCTATGAGGCATTAAAGGTCAAAGCCATTGGAGAAATCCATTCCCTCTCCAAGTATGATCTATTATCTGCTGAACAGTTGTTCGTGTCCAGAAAGAAGGCAAGCAATGATGACTGTGAGAATTTGGGCAAGACAGAAGGTCATCTGTATTATCCCTCTGACTCATCAGAACTGTTTCAAGCTCTCACACTGAAAAATGCCTTAAACTTTTAACTCAATACTAATTCTTAGTATCTTCAACTACCAGAAAGATGCAAGGCATATGAACAAGCTTTAACATTTCATTTTTAAAAGTAATCCCAAACCAAGAACTTTAAAAACTTTCCATTTGATCGCAGGACCTTGATCTGGGCATCTATAAATAAAGATGATTAGGCAGGAATCACCTCCAAGATTCTACACAAATTCAAATCCTCTGCTTATCTTTTTCAACTGACCTTCCCATCTCTCTTTCTGGATTTGTCTGCTATCAGATCTTTTTTTTTTAAATATGTTTTTATTGATTTTAGAAAGAGAGGGAGAGGAAGAGAGGGAGAAACATTGATATGAGAGAAACATTAATAGGTTACCTCCCTTATACACCCCAACTGGGGATCAAACCCACAACCTGGGTGTATGCCCTGACCATGAATCAAACTGGTGACCTTTCGGTGGATGAGATGACGCTCAATCAACTAAACCACACCAGCCAGGGCTACCAGGATATTTTAATCATCATTACTGAGAACCTATTATAGGGCCTGGCTGAGTAGCTCTGTCGGAGTGTCATCCTAATATGCCCAGTTTGGGGGTTCAATCCCTGGTCAGAATCAAGCAATAAATGCATAAATAAGTACAACAAATCAATGTTTCTCTCTCTCTAAAATCAATCAATAAAAAGAACCTATTCTATGCAGGACTGAGTGCTAGGTGGTGTACACAGGGCTTCCTGACTGGTGTCCCATGGCTGGGTTAAAGCTGTGATATGGGTCTGCTAAGCGCACAGGCACCTGGCAGGGCTTGGGGTACACAGACTACAGAGGCAAACCCTGGGCCATTTAGTCCAGTGTGCTTCAGAGGTTTTCTGTATGTGCCATGATATCAAAAAAGTCCCTTCCCTCAAGGACCTTCCAGTCTGGTAAGAATAAAGACAAGCACCCAGCCCTGGCTGGTTTGGCTCAGTGGATAGAGCGTCACCTGCGGACTGAAGGGTCCTAAGTTCGATTCCGGTCAGGGGCACATGCCCAAGTTGCGGGATCCATCCCTAAAAGGGGGCGTGCAGAAGGCAGCCTATCGATGATTCTCTCTCATCGTTGATGTTTCTATCTCTCTCTCCCTCTCCCTTTCTCTCTGAAATCAATAAACATATATTTAAAAAAATAAAGGCAAGCACCCAGATAACTAATAACTAAAGGCAGTAAGAGTTAAGGGCATCAAGTGTGGTTCAAATATGCCTTCAAAGAGTCTGTTCTTACATCTGTGCTTTCTTTCATGTAAGTCCCTCGCCTTCTCTCTCCCTGTACCTCTATCACTACCACCACCCACTCTCCTGTCAATCTGCACCCTTGTGCTTCCTCATTCAAAACTCCTGAGAAGTCTTCCGGGTGAGTCTCACCTTGTTCTTTTTGACTCTTGTGTTATTCATTTGTTGAGGTGGGAACACACTAACCCTGATTTATTTGTGCTTGCTTTGGAAATGTTACATTTTTCATGTGCATGTTCTCGCCTTGCCTTGCCTCTGACAGCCAAGGCCCTATAGTTCAATATTGCCTCACAGTAGTCAGTACATAATAATTTTTTTTAATTTATTGATTTGAGAGAGAGGAAAGGAGAAAGAGAGAGAGGGAGAGAGAGACAGAGAGAGTTAGAGAAACATCGATTTGCTGTTCTACTTATTTATGCATTCATTGGTCGATAGTTGTATGTGCCCTGACTAGGGATCGAACCCTCAACTTTGGCATATCGAGACAACACTCTAACCAACTGACCTACCTGGCCAGGGCCATAATGATTTTAATTATTAACTGCTGCCAAATGTATAAAAAAATATATCTTGGTACTTAAATGTAAGGGATAAGATAGGGTGGTAAAGGAAAGGACAGCCATCTGCTGAGTCCCTGCTATGTGTCAGGCAATTTACACACAATCTTTCATTTAATCCTTACAATAACATTTCAAGGTAGGCATGAGTATCTCAATTTTACCGGTAAGAAAAGTAAGGCTCAGAGAGGTAAAATATGACCATCAGTTCTGGCTCCCATGTTTCTGCAACAACATCAAGCTGAGCTGTCCATGTTTGTCCAGGTTTGAGATCCACACTGACCAGATCCTGCTAGATTCCACAAGACGCAGCCAAGAAAGCACCAAGTACAAAATCAGAAATACAGGTTTGAGTCTCCGCTTTGCCACTTACTGGCTAGGGAATCCCCCAATAAGCCATTTAACTAACTCTCTAAGCCTCAGTTGGAAATACTTATCCATGTCACAAAGATGTTCTAGATATTGCATGAGCTGCTCTGAGAGAAAATGTATAAACTAAAATTCTAAAGAAGTCAAGGATTATTCTCTCTAGTCTGCCAAGATGTCAAACTCAACCAAAGAAAAAGCCTTAAGTCCCAAACACCTAAGCATTTTCAACCTTTTCTCTCAGTTCCAAATTCCCATTGCCTCAGGGGTGCTTCCTGATCATCTCCCATCTTTAGACTGTGAAGGTTTATCTTCCAGCAGACCACACAGTATCACCCATTATGAGGTATATGAGTGTCTCATGAAGTCCCCAGGCACGTTTAAACTTTAACATCTCAGCCCTAGCCTGTTTGGCTCAGTGGGTAGAGCATTGGCCTGCAGACTGAAGAGTCTCAGGTTCGATTCCTGTCAAGGGCACATGCCGGTCAAGTAACCCATACAGAGGAAGTGCAAAGGGTTAGAAGGATCGGGAAATGAAACAAGGACCAACTTTTGCTCCTAGGATAAAGTTGGCTAAATTACATAACTTGCTTTGGCCAGTGTGACTAGGTTGGTTGAGTGTCATTCCATGCACCTAGAGATCGCTGGTTCTATTCGCGATCAGGGCACACACCCGGGTTGCAGGCTCAATCACCAGTAGGGGGGCGTGAAGGAGGCAGCCCCTCTGTTTCTCTCCCTCCCTCCCCGCTCCTCTCTCTAAAATCAATAAACAGTTTTTCTCTTTCCCTGACGTAGCACACAGTGGATACCTGACGTTCCTGTCGTAAGGGGAGCACATCCCCTGTGCCCTTGCGGCTTACGGCCATGTGGGTCTCCACACATGGACTAACAGACTTCAATTAGCTTGGATGCTGAACTACTCCTGCTTGTAACATGAAAAGGAAGCTCCAGACACTGGGCTGCTCCGAACCCCAGCTGTACCTTTTCCAGGACTGGCTTTTCTCAATAAACTTCCGTTCCATTAAAATAAACAAACAAACAAACAAACAAACAAATAAATAAATAAATAACTTTAGCCAAATCCATCATAGAAAAGTTTGGAAACATGGAACTTCCTGGTTCACTATGAAAATAAGTATAACCTAGCTCAGCTGGCTAGGGCTTTGACCTAGCCAAGGTTGCAGGTTCGATTTCCTGGTCAGGGTACACACAAGATTTCAACCAGTGAATGCATAAATAAGTGGAACAACAAGTTGATGTTTCCTCCCCCAACCCCCGAATCTATAAATAAATAAATAAATATTTAAAATCCATAAATTATTTTAAAAAAACAACTTTAGACCTAGCCTGTTTGGCTCAGTGGATAGAGTGTCAGCCTGCGGACTGAAGGGTCCTGGGTTCGATTCTGGTCAAGGGCACATGCCCAAGTTGTGGGCTCAATCCCCAGTAGTGGAGTGCAGGAGGCAGCCGATCAATGAGTCTCTCTCAACGTTGATGTTTCTATCTCTCTCCCCCTCTCCCTTTCTCCCTGAAATCAATACAAATATATATTTAAAAAGAAAAAAACAAGTTTAGATACCACTCAAAACACTTCTGGGCATGTGGGGGCCTGACTGAAAGCTAACAGGAAACAGAAGGAAAGCTCAGCAAGGAATTATCCAAATATTCACAAAAGATAATAAATTTTGGTTTAGAGTTCCAAAAAGCAGAGAGATGAGTAATCCAAATGATAAAAGATGTGTCATATATTCTCCTGTCACCCTGGGAAGGATGGAGGGAGGAGGAAATACAGCTGCCTTGGAGCATTTTAAAAAAAAATCAATTCAGCTTCTATCAAGAACTGGCTAGAAGCAATGGGCTTAGCTTAGGCCCACAATACTTAATTTAGACTCAAGGAGAACTTCCTTGATGGTGAGAGGTACAGAAGCATATTGGGGGGTTTTCTTTATCATAGTAAAATACATGTAACATAAAATTTACCATTTAACCATTTAAGTGTACAATTAAGTACGTTCACAATGTTGTATAACAAACACCACTATTTCCAGAACTTTTTAAAAATATTTTTGTTGATTTCACAGAGGGAGGCAAGAAAGAAACATCAATGATGAGAATCATTGATAGGCTGCCTCTTGCACCCCCCCACCCCACCCCCCAACCCCTGGGGATCAAGCCTGCAATCCAGGCATGTGCCCTGACCAGAAATCGAACCATGACCTACTGGTTCATAGGTTGATACTCAACCACTCAGCTATGCTGGCCAGGCTTCAGAACTTTTTCATCATTCCAAACAGAAACTCTGTACCTACTAAATGACAACTCCCCATTTCCCACTCCCCACCCTCCAGCAACTGGTAATAATTCTTCTACTTTCCATCTCTATGAATTTGCCTATTCAGGTTCCTAATGTAAGTGGAATCATACAGTATGTGTCCTTTTGTGTACAGCTTATTTACTTAGTATAAGGTCTTCAAAGCCCATCCATGTTATAGCATGCATCCAAATTTCAATCCTTTTTAAGGCTGAATAATAGTCCTTAGTATGTATATATCAGACTTTGTTGATCACATCTGTTGATGAGCACTTGGGCTGTGGCCATCTTTTGGCACCTGTGAGTAATGCTACTGTGAACAGTGGTGTACAAGAACCCGTCTGAATCCTTGCTTTTAACTGTTTTCACCGAGGAGTGAAATTGCTAGATCACATGGTCATTCTAATTAACTTTTTGAGGAACTGTCAAACTGTTTTCCACAGGAACGTATTAAATGGAAGCTGTGGAGCCAACTCCTATAGAGTACTAAAGACCAGCGAATGGCAATCTAAGTGGGTCTGTGCCACTGGACCCACAGAAACGGGTAATGCTACAAATACCAGGGCACCCAGGGCTGGGAGAAGTGTGCAGGGCCAGAACAGGCACTCCCAAGTTTTGGAGGCACAAACTGATATATTCTCTCTCTCTCTCTCTCTCTCTCTCTCTGGCTAATTCTCACCTGAGGATATTTTTCCATTGATTTTTAGAGAGAGTGGAAGAGAGGGGAAAGACAGAGAGAAACATCGATGTGCGAGAGACACATCGGATTGGTTGGTCCCCACCCCCCAAGATCAAGCCTGCAATGGAGGTACATGCCCTTGACCGGAATCGAACCCAGGACCCTTCAGCCCACGGGCTGATGCTCTATCCACCGAGCCAAACAGCTAGGGCTCTTAAGAAGAAAGTACTGTATTTCTTCTTGGCCTCACAAGAGCCTGAACCTCAATGGCCACCACTGTCCTCTCCGCTCCAGCTGCCAAGAGTGACAAGACACACACACCCCGAGACTGCTGAGCAAGAACGGAAACAGACACTTTCCATTAAGCTAAGCCCAGTGGGATCTGCTAATCTATCAGAGCCTCATTCCCCATGGCAGCCTCTCTCTTATCTTCTCAGGCTCTGGTTCTCCCAGACTGCCTCTCCAAAAAGCAATCACTAGTTGCTGGGGCCAGGAGCCAAGGAGGAAATAAGGGCCCAAGCTCAGACAGAGACAAAGAGACAGTCTCTCTCAGTCTCTCTCTCTCTCTGTGTCTCTCATCTGCCAACCCCACACACACCTCCACTCCAGGCTCCAAACTCAGATCACTACTACACTCCTCTCTGCTATTATCCCAATCAGCTCGATTCGCCAACGTTTTTTACTCTTTGGTCTGAAATACCTTCTGCTTACATCTGCATTTTAGTTAGGTTATCATTTTCTCTCCCACTTTGCACTCCTCATTGCATTGCTTTCCTATTTCTGTCTGCCCAAGGCTCTTCCATCTTTTCAATAGCCAGAACAAAGCCTATCTGGGTGCATATACGACTTCTGCTACCACCAAACTGTGTGATTTTAGGCAAATCACCTCTGTTCTCTAAACTTCTATTTCCTCATCTATAAACTAGGAATAATACCTTACAGAGTCACGAAGTGCCTAGCCAATGTCAGATGTTAAGCAAGTGCCCCACTATTGTTAGTGGGGCACTCTTTCCCTTTCTATTCAGGGCTAAAACTCAGCTTAAACCACTGCAGTCAAGTCTTAATTATTTGGTTAACAATCAATCTCATAGCTTCAACCTTTCCACTATCGGAGTAGACAATCTGAAAGTATGGGTAATACTAATCCAAATAAGCATAAAATTCCTGTTTGCTTTGGAATGCACATTCTGTCAGAAAACTCTTCCAGTAGACTTACTCTCCCAATTTTGGTTTTCTATATTCTATTTTAGAAGTCTACATCCTCTAAGCCCATGAAATCAACAACTGACCAATGTCTGGAGGTAGCTTGGGTGGGAGCAAGAATAAGAAGGGAAAAGAAGAGGACCAAGTATCCACTTCAGGGACCATTCCTAACTCCTCAGATAAATCAAAAGCTGAAATCTGATTCTGCAACAGCTGGAGACAGAATATGGTACTAACCTATCCCAAATGCAGCTAATTGATGAGTGACTGAAATCAAACCAATCTCTCCCGCAAAACCAGAATTGGGACTAAGATTGTAGTTCAATTTGGCTGACCACTAAAAGGAAGGAAATGAAAAAACAAGGTGTGGGTGGCCATCTTTCACCTGCAGCAAAGACTAATAAGAAGCAGAGGGAAAAGGTCTGCAGATGAATGAATCAAATGTGCAAGAAGCTGTGTGGGTCCCAATTCCTGATCCGAGCACTTTCTGAGGTATCTCAGTATATTTGATGCATTACTATTTAAAGTAGCTTGAGTTGGTTTTTGATACTTGCGACCAATTAAATCTAACTAATTCCCAATCTGCTCTGCCTCTTTTATTCCCCAAATAAATAGCATCAGTACTCTCCCAGTGGGCTGAGCCAAAAGGCAGGGGGTCAACCTTGAATCCTCACCTTGACCCATGATAGCCAATCAATCCCCTAGTCTTATCACTTCTACCTCCTAAACAGACCTGGAGCCTCCTGTTTTTTCCAGCCCTGCGACTCCCTTTTCCAGACGGCCATCATCTCACACACTGTGTCTCTGACAGTCTTGCTCCCTCCAGGCCCTTCACCATCTGTGATCAGAGAATTCTTGCTCAGCCTTTAAGGGCTCTTCACTACCCCAGAATAGAAAGGCCTTTGCATGGCATCTAAAGCCTATTATCATCTGGCCTCAACCTTTTTCTCTCTGTAACCCCTTTTTTTTCATATATATATATATATATATATATATATATATATATATCCCTTTATACACATACACACACACACACACACACACACACACACACACACACACACATATGTATATATGTATTATTTCAGAGAGGAAGGAAGGAGAGAGAGAGAGAAACATGAATGATGAGAGAGAATCATTGATTGGCTGCCTCCTGCCTACCCCCACTGGGGATTGAGCCTGCAACCCGGGCACATGCCCTTGACGGGAATTGAACCCGGGACCTTAGTCCCCAGGCTGACCCTCCATCCACTAAGCCAAACCAGCTAGGGCTGTAACACCTTCTCTCATCACTTCCCCTGCCCACCCATGGGCTCCAGCTGCTGTACCTTACTCACTTCTCTCACCTCTAGGCTTCTGTACGGTTTATTCCCTCTGCCTGATGTGCTCCTCCCAGCCCACCACCCTTTCTCTGGCTACCTCCTACTCATCTGTCTTACCTCTCTCCAGCTATCTCCTCTTTCTGGAAGCCTCCCCAACCTCTGGACTGGTGTGCTCCCATGGCACCAGCTCTATCCTCTGACTTGACCTAAAATCTATTTCCTTGTTGGGCTCCTCCAATAGACCATAAGCTCCTTTTGAGCAGGGTCTATCATGTTCACTGCTATACTCTTAGCTCCTGGCAGAGAAGTAGCTCAATATTGAATTAATTTAATTAATAACAGTTCAGCGTTAATTACTTCTACTTTAGCACCAAACTCTAAGGGGAAATTATTTAAGGAAACCTAATTCATTTATTTAAACGTGTACTGAGAGCCTACTAAGTGTAAGACACAAAGCTCAGATGTAGAGGGGCTGAGAACTGGAGGGGCACGATTTTAAAGACGAAGGTCCCCCTCACCTGACCATCTTGAATACTCTTAGGGCTATCTTTCTTTCCCAGGAATTATGTGTTCAGAGAACAGTAATAACTTGAACAGAACAAAATGGGAAACGGAGCCAGCTAAAGGCCAGCATGTGACTTAATTTTAACGACCCATGTCACACAGTTCACCTCAGAAATTTAGTGAATTAGACTTACAAAGAAGGGATAGAGTTGGGGGTCCTCAGTGTTCCGCCATTTCAGCCAGCCTAAAGGGAAGACTCTGTAGTCCCACCAGCAACTTTTTCTACTGCTTCCCTTACAGACCTACAAAGGAGCCTTCCCACGGTCACTACGGAAGGCGGCAGGCTGGTTCAATGCCACCTTCCCCCAGATACCACCGTTAGGCTAAGATACAGTTTGGGGAGAGAACTGTGAAGAGGGGAGAAAAGAGAATGCCAAGGAAATGAACCTATTTTCCTCTGTCATATTCAGGGACTTCCCTTTGTTTCAGATTAAATCAAGGTCAAAGTAAATTTCAGTGTGGCAACAAGAGGCTTTTTTGGACCCTAGACTTAAAAATGACAGACTCAGGTAAGAAAGAAGGAGGAAATAATCTAGAAGAAAGTTTGGAACAATTAGGGAGGGAGATTCTGCAGCCCCCCATTTCCATGAATAATCCGTATTTATCTGAGTTCATTCACTCAGAAAATACTTAGTAGTACTCACTATGTGCCAAGCATTGTTTTAAACCACTAGAGACACAGCGTGAATAAAATAAACCACAAGCCGTGCCTTTGTGGAGCTTGTATACCAGCAGAACGAGAGAGGCAACGCGGTTCAGTGGTTGAGTGTCAACCTATGAGCCAGGAGGTCACCGCTTGATTCCCAGTCAGGGCACATGCCCAGGTTACAGGCTCGATCCCGTGTGGGGCGTGCAGGAGGCAGCCGATCAATGATTCTCTCTCATTATTGATGTTTCTATCTCTCTTTCCCTCTCCCTTCCTCTCTTAAAAAACAAACAAACAAACAAAAAAAAAACAACAAAAAAACTAGATAGTATATGTTAGGCGGTGGTAAGTGCTATAGAGAAAAATAAAAACAAAGAAAGGGGTGGGGAAGAGTGGGTGATAGGAAGTTACAATTTAAATAGGCTAGGAAGTCCTCACTGAAAATATGTCTTTTTAAAAATATATATATTTCTATTGATTTCAGAGACCGAGCCCGCCACCTGGGCAAGTGCCCTTGGTCAGAATCAAACCCGGGACCCTTCAGTCTGCAGGCCGATGCTCTATCCACTGAGCCAAACCGGCTAGGGCAGAAAACATGTCTTTTAAGCTAAGAACTGAAAGAGATGAGGAAGAGAACATTAGGATAACTGGGGAAGAAACCCAGGGACCAGTAAGAACTAAGAATGGAAATGGCCCCTAGGCAGCGTTGGAGGTCTGAAGAAAAGGGCTAAGAGCAAGAAGCTTCTCTTGCGGGGGAGGGGGGGCGGGCGCGGTTACCGAAGGTAAACCAGGGACTGACCAGTTAAGTTTTCAGAAGAGAAAAGAAGGAACTCAGGATAACTCTAAAACACTACCTGCCCAGCTGGTGTGGCTCAGTGGTCAAGCACCAACCCATGCACCAGCTCCATGACCAGTCAGGGCACATACCCAGGTTTCGGGCTTGGTCTCCTGCAGGGGATGTGAAGGAGGGAGCAGATGAATGCTTCTCTCTCATCCATGTTTCTATCTGTCTCTCCCTCTCCCTTCCCCTCTCTGAACTCAATAAACACACACACACACATAAAACACTACCTGCCCCTATCCCCAAAGTATTCCAGAAAAGGCCTTCTAGTTTTCTGCTCTAATATACAGAAAATATAAGCCTGGCTGCCTCTTCTAGAAATAGTCCCCAAGCGTCCGAATTCACCTAAGCTTGACAACACCTAAATGGTGAAACCGAGTCACAGACCTGCGGTTCAGACAGACCCGGCTCTTCACCACACTGTCCTTTACCAGGTAAGATCTTAAATGCTGAACAACTGTTTCTCAACTGTAAAAATTCGAGTTGTCATACTTGAAGGGTCAAAGCCTGCCGAATGATCTGAACTCAACAAATACTCAATTTCTTCCCTAACTCCCCTCAAAAATAGAATCCAGGACCCCTACCCTTTTCCTTCAGACCCTGATGCTTTCAAGTTCAGGGGCAAAGGGAGAGGCTAGTCTCGAGTTCAGCAAGGGCTCAAGAATCCTATCTCCTGTCGCTTCCCAGGTACCAGATTTTATGCTGTTCTCAGCATAAGAGGGAAAACAAAACAGAGCAAAAAACCTGGCCCGAGGTAGAAGATGCAACAAGAGGGAGCAGAACCAAGTGTCCCTAGGCCGGAGCCTGGGTCTCAGGGCCAAGTGATGGTACGTGGCCCTTCTGCAGGCGGGTCCAGCTTCGAGAAGCCTCACGCACCAATACCTTAACTCCCCGAAGTTGGCAAACTTCAGCTCAATTAATTGCACTGTAGTAGGAAGCCAGTGGTCTGGAATCAATAGAAGCATTAATAGGAGGGAATCCTTCCTACAGCTGTGCCCATGCCCAAACCCGATGGAGTTAGGGGTGCCCTCCTCGGATACTCACATCCCCCTTATGCAGCTCCGGCGCCGCAATCTTCACGGGCTCCGTTCTCTTCTTTGGCTTGGGAAGCCCCAGGGGGGGCCCGGCACCGCCGATAGGGGGGGGCAGACTGAGGCCAGGGCCAAGGGCCGAGGGCAGCCCCAATCCCAGACCCTCCCCAACTCCCGCAGCTTCAGCCGGGCTCACGCCTGGAGGTGGGGGGAAGCCTCCCAGGCCGAAGGGCAAGGGGGGAGGAGGCTGGAGCCGGGGGTCTCCGCTGGGTGGGGGCAGCAACAGCGGAGGAGGAAAGGCTGGGGCTAGCATCTGAGGGGGCGGAGGCAGCAGGGCCGGACCCTTGGGTGCGGGGAGAGAAGCGAACAAGCCCCCTAAAGTAGGCCCAGATGTAGGTGCCGCCGCCGCCTCCTCCGGCTCAGCTTCATCCGGCTCACTTTCATCGCTGCTGGCGTAAGCAACCAGCGACATGGCGCCTCCGCTTTTGGGGCGCCCTTGCCGGCAGACTAGGCCTACTTGAGACCGGGGATGCCCGGAGGCCTAGTGGGCCCCGCCACTTGGCGGGGCGGGGAACCGTAAAGTCCACCTTCTCCGTACTCTAGGGCTAGCCCCGGTAGTAGCCCATCGCCACAGCTGATTTCCACCGAATAAGACTTCCCTCTTCACTTAAGCTCCCAGTCCCGGGCAACTACACACAGCTAATGGCCGCCGCGTCACTCCGCCCCCTCCTTCCCTCTCTGAAATACGAACTACAACTCCCAGAAAACTTTGGACATAGCCCCATTCACTGCCGCCGGGAACTCGGTGCAAGGCACAGCGGGAGTTGGAGTCCGAGGAAGGATTAAGGGGCGCGCCGAAAGACAGATAGCCCACCCGCCTCTGGCGCGATGTCTTCTGGACTGAGTAGTTTTTTTTGAGGGGAGATGTCTCCGGACAATTCCTAGGTGACTACCAGCCCCGTCGGTCACCGCGGTAATCACGGAGGCAAAGAGGAGAGCATTTCGGTTCTTGAAGTTCCCTAGGGTAGCCTCTTGAGCGCTAAGATTTATGGGAGATATAGTGCTCTTCGAAACTGCAAGTGATGTCGGGAATGAGAGGGAGTATGGGAAGGTGGCGGGTTGGGGGCAGGAGGAGAATAGCTTAAAGAGAAAGTGACACGGAAATAAACTGAAGTTCCCCAGTGGCTGAAACCGGAGTTGGGATCAAACACCCCAAAAAGAGACAGGGCCCAAGAGACCTGTAGGAAATTGGGCTGAGATCTAGAAAGAGGCGAGATTTCAAGCTTAACAATAAACATCTGAAAGCTGAAATAAATCTGACATAAGAGGGAGGAGGTGATCCCCCTCCTCTTGACCAAGGTGCACATCCCGGAGCAAACCTAGCTCTTCCAGCCTGGGGACTGGCCTCCCTCTGCAGCAGCCAGTGAACAGAAAGATGTCGGAGCCGGTATCAGGCTACTCCCTTCCCCTCAGCCCAAAGGAGCCAGCTGCAGCTCAGCCCCCTTCACAGATCTGGGGCATCACCTGCGGCCATCTGTCTGCCATGACTCCCACCTGCCCCTCTGCACCTGCCCTCCATATCGGCTCTGTCGGTGCCTGGTGTTTATCCGGCCTTTGTGTGTGCCCTTTAGGTGCCCACGGTTCTGTACCTGTCCTTCCCTGTCCATCTGTGTGTGACCTTGTGTCCTATTCTTGTTTATCCATCTTTGTCCCTTCCTGTCTGCCTGTGACTGAGTGCCCTGTACTTGTCAACTCTGTCTCTGTGTGTCCTTCACATGCTAATCCACCTCTGCGTGGGCGCCACCCTCCCTGCTCCCAGAGAGCAGAAGATTCTACTTCTGTTGAAGTTTGGGAAGGAGGCTAAAGAGGAAAATGGAACCTGGCCGGTGGCACGGTGGTAAGCGTGGACCTATGAACCAGGAGGTCACTGTTCGATTCCTGGTCAGGGCACATGTGGGCTTGATACCTGGTGTGGGGCGTGCAGGAGGCAGCAGATCAATGACTCTCTTTCATCATTGATGTTTCTCTCTCTCCCTCTCCCTTCCTCTCTGAAATCAATTAAAAATATATATATATATATTTTTTTTTTATATATATATGAGGGGGACAAGGATGATGACAAAAATGAAAGGATAGTGGAAGGCCCAAGCTTGAATCTTCCCTAAAGCCTGCTTATGGCCCCCTCTTCTGTACCCTCTCCATGTGTCTAAAGCTCACCCTGCCTATATAGACAAACTCATATGCCACCTTCTCCATGAAGACTCATTAAATATGTTTGCTCCCTGCTCTGGATGTCCAGAGCGGCATTTTTTC
This sequence comes from Plecotus auritus, assembly GCF_963455305.1. Lineage (NCBI taxonomy): Eukaryota > Metazoa > Chordata > Mammalia > Chiroptera > Vespertilionidae > Plecotus > Plecotus auritus. Next base: position 28,391,613 of record NC_137778.1, read on the forward strand.
TGCATATCAAGTCTTAAACTTTAATGCACCTGAGATCACTAGGAAAGCTTCATATATATATATATATATATATATATATATATATATATATATATATAAATTGATTTCAGAGAGGAAGGGAGAGAGACAGAAAGATAGAAACATCAATGATGAGAGAGAATCCCTTATTGGTTGCCTCCTGCACGTCCCCCACTGTGGGGGATGGAGCCCGCAACCCGGGCATGTGCCCCTGGCTGGAATCGAACCCAGGACCCCCCAGTCCATAGGCCGACGGTCTATCCACTGAGCCAAACTGGCCAGGGCTTGGAAAGCTTCTTAAAAAGGAACATTTCTTAATTGGTGCTTAAGAGATTCTTATTCAGTAGGGGTGGGGTGGGGCCCAGAGTCCATTTTTAAGAAATTAATTGCAAAGCAGAACCACTCTGGGAAACTAGACCTTCCAGTCCTGGTGAGCTTTGTACAAGGCTGACTTCGAATGCCTGCTTTCCGAATCCAGGTCCCCCAACCTATTTTCTGGTGACTTTGGGCGGTCACCTGTCTTCTCTGAGTCTCACTTTTCTCCTTTGAAAAATGGATAGAGTATTAAGGAGCCCTGTCCCACTTCTGTGAGAAACACCTGCTATTAACACACAGTGAAACGACTTAGAACCCTAGGAGAATAAGAAACTTTTAAAGGGATGTGACTATCCTTGTTCCTTGTGAACACATCTGCTGCCCGGCAGAGAAAAGAAGCCCCACAAGGTCAGGGACCTATCTTTGAGAAATATTTTCTAAGCTGGTCCTCTTACTCTAAAGATTGATGATTCATCTTACTAAGTATATACCCGGCCCTCAAATGGCTATTTTTATACAAGAAACTGATAATAGAAACTTCAGGGTGCCCTAGCCCATTTGGCTCAGTGGATAGAACGTCAGCCTGTGGACCAAAGGGTTTCAGATTCGATTCTAGTCAAGGGCACCTCAGTTGCAGGCTCCTTCCGGGCCCAGGGCCTGGTCGGGCCTCATGCAGGAGGCAACCAATCGATGTGTTTCTCTCACATTCATATTTCTCTCTGTCTTTCCCTGTCTCTTCCACTCTCTCTAAAAATCAATGGGAAAAATATCCTTGGGTGAGGTTAAGAATCTGATACGGAAAAGAAGGAAGGAAGGAAGGAAGGAAGGAAGGAAGGAAGGAAGGAAGGAAGGAAGGAAGGAAGGAAGGAAACTTCAGGGCATGGGTGGGTGGGAAAGGGATTTATTTCTCATGTGCACTCTTTCATACTTTTGGAAATTTGTAACCTGTACATGTATTATCTATTCCAAAAGTAGGAATAGTAATAAAGCCTTCCAGTAAAAGATAGTGAATTGAACATTATCTAATTGGATTCCCTCCTGAAATCCCGCGAAAACTTCAATAAAGAAATTTTTGTGTGAAAAGGCATGAAAGACCATTTTGAAAATATGTAAACCCACAAAGATGGGATGATGAAAAGAGGAAAGCACAGTTACAACATTTTGGAAGATGGGAAGCAAATGGCCCAGTGGTAACTGACTTGGCGCATCCAAGAGAGCTGAGACCCAAGTTGGCCGTGGGGAATGTGAGGGTCAGTATGAGCTACTGGAGAGCCTCCAAGGGCTCAGGAGGACCTCTGGAAGCGAATGAGACACCAGGCGGGAAGGGAACAAAAATGAGGCCTGGTTCAAAGCTGTTTAAGACACAGCTGTAGCCTCGCCCCCACTTCATGATAGTGGGAAACAGGCTCTCCCCAGCCCCAGACAAGAATTAAAGAAGGCTAGCCCTGGCTGGTTTGGCTCAGCGATTAGAGCCTCAGTCCGAGGACCGAAGGGTCGTGGGTTTGATTCCTAGTCAAGGGCTGGTCAAGGGTACATATCTCAGTTGCAACCAATCAACCAAGTGACCTCTCTCTCTCTCTCTCTCTCTCTCTCTCTCTCTCTCTCTCTCTCTCTCGATCTTCTGGTGTGCAAGATGACACTCCAACGAACTGAGCCATACCAACCAGGGCAGTGATAACCAATTTTATTAAACACTTACTGTGTTCCCAGGCTCTGTTGGAAGCACTTTAAATATAGTAATTCATTCCTCAATATAACCCATTTTACAGACATGGAAACTGAGACACTCCATTTTACAGACATTCAAACTAAGACTCAGGTCAATTAGGTAACTTTCCTAAAGTGACACAGTGTGTCAGTGGTGGAGCAGGTGCTCAGACCCTGTTCTCTCCGATTCCTCCTAAAACGCCTAACAGCATGGCTGCTCTTTTGTTTTGGGTGGCACCCGGGAGAGGGGCAATAGAGATACTGTTCTGAAAAACCCTGGTCTAAACTACCCATCTTCCTCTCCTAGTGGGGGTACTGGGCGCCAAGAAGTGGTGATGGGTACGTCACACAGCCCTGAGGGCGGGGGCCAAACCCTCTACGCTTTCTTGGGAGTTTAAAGGGAAGAAACTGACATTTCCTTGGAAACTAATGAATTAGTGAGGTTTTTTTGTTTTTGTTTTAATATATTTTTATTGATTTTAGAGAGGAAAGGAGAGGGAGGGAGAGAGAGATAGAAACATCAATGATGAGAATCATTGATCGGCTGCCTCCTGCACACCCCCTACTGGGATCAAGCCCACAACCTGGGCAAGTGCCCTGACCAGGAATCAAACCGTGACTTCCTGGTTCATAGGTCGCCATTGAACCACTGAGCCACACCAGCCGGGTGCGTCTATGAGGTTTTGATACTGATGATCTCCTTTACCACCTCATAACACAGCTATTTGCATTTACATTTTTACAGTGGAAGAAAATTTTGTTTAGAAGTTCAAGTCACTTGCCAAAAGCAAGATTCAAACCTATGTCCCCTGAAATACAAACCCAGGTTGTTGCCACTAGCTCACACTTCCCCTTCCCTAGTACCCTCGGCCCCATCCCTCCTGCTGCTGAGTCAATCTTCCTTCCTGATATGGACAGAATAAGTCCACCCCCCTCTTCCCTGACCTTGCTCCTTCAGAACCCCACAGCCAGATCTACACTCACAACGTCTGCTCTGCGCTGGGGCCTCAAGTCCCCTGACTTCTGTCCTGACCTCCCTCCCAAACAAATGCAGAAGCAAGCACCAGCATCATTTCACTGAGACGTTTGTGAATTGGTTCCAAGCTGCACTGGCAGTCGGGGGCCTGTGACCTGTGTGCTCTCAATGTTACTACTCAAAGGGTCGGTTAAAGCAGCTGCGGCACCTTGAGGCTTGTTAGAAATGCAGGCACCCCAAACTTCCTGAATTAGAACTGCTTTTTAAGAGGATTCCCAGGCGATTCGGTCGCACATTAAAGACTAGACAAGCACTAAGTCAGACCTAATCCCAAGGGACGCAGGCTTGTGCCACCTGCCCCTGTAACTGACCCTCTTCTGCTCTTGACTGGGTTGTTAGGGGCAGCTGGGAGCTGGTCGATGTTATTGTAAAGAGAACTTGGATATTAAATTGCATCCAAGGCCGGGGAGATTACAGCAACAAAGGGAACCCTGGTTGGTTTATTGCAACCAGCATCTGCATGGTGGACTGAGACAGGCCCAAGAGATTTGTTGCAAAAAGAACGCAGGATCCTTATTGCCACCTCCAAACAGGATTTGGTGACACAACGAAGTGGAGAAATGGATAGGACTCTTACCTAAATTGGTGTGTGCTAAACTGGAAAATAGTTTTAAATGTTTGTTGCATTGAAACTGTGCATGTTTGTAATACTGGCCTGGGCACTAAAAGAAAACCTATTGTGACACTGGGTTTACTAAAATATCTTTAAAAATTTGTGACAAGAGTCTCTCTTAACAACAGTACGAACAACAAAGGAAAACATTAGCCTGACAGACACTGGACTATCACACTGACTGACTGGATTTCTAAGGAGAATGCATCGTAGAATAAACGCCTACTGGAATCGAGCTGCTCGGGTGCAACAAGTTTGGATTTGCCATTGAACAAATCTACAAGTCCCGGGCTGGAGACATGCTCTGGTCTTGCAACAGGACCTTGCAGAGCGCCCCACTGTGCCAGCAGCCTGGGGCCCGGAGGGACTCCTATCACCAGGGGGAATGAACGATGCCGAGGGCACACTGTTCTATAGGCAAGACTTGTGACTCGCATTGCCGTGGGCGGGACAACCAAATGGCAGAAGGACTGTAGGAACTGCAGGCCTTCGCCGATGATAAGCACCTAGTCCATGCTGCTGACGCTGGCAGGGCAGCAGTGTTACCCCACCTTACGGTTGAGGGCACGGGAACTCCAGAGTTTTAAGTTCAGGGGGTCGTCCAAGTTCTCATAATGGGCGAACAGCAAGCAGAGGAGGATGTGGACCTGGGCCTTTTGGCTACCTCCTGCCCTTCCTTGCAAGGAGACTACATATGCTTTGAAGTAGGATCAGGAAACGTGTGGACAGAAAAACATGCATATTTTACCTTTTCCCAACCTAGAGTATTTTGTTGCAAAATTTTAAGGATCTGGACACGCTATAACAGATGATTCAAATGCCTTATTTCTTTTGTTGTTATTAATCCTCACTCCAGGACATTCTTCCATTGATTTTTAGAAAGAGTGGAATTAGAGAAAAACATCACTATGAGAGAGACACATTGATTGGCTGCCTCCTGCACACCACCCACCTGCAGGGATCCAGCAAAGGAGGTAGTGCCCCAGAGTGGAATCAAATTCATGATCGTTCAGTCGGTGGGCTTACAACTCTACCCACTGAGCCAAACTGGCTAGGGCACAAATATCTTATTTCTAAGAGACCACAGGTATCTGGAATTTGGGCAAATCCAAGACCCATACAGTGACAGCAAATCAAAGATGTATTTAGAATAAAGTCTTGTTTGGCTCAGTGGGAAAAGGCCTGAGTTCAAGTTTTGTTCTGTCACTAGGTAAGATACAACCTTGGCTAAAATGCAGTCTCTGGAATCCAGCAAAATCACACCCTTTCTTTAAGACCCAGCTCTGGTAGCCACCTTTGTGAAGCCTCCCAGATTCTCTCCCACTCCCACCCCCAAGAGAGGTAGGGCCTGGCTCCCGGTCTTCACAGCTTACTAACGATTTGGGACTTACTGGCTTCTACAACCTCTTCCCGCTAGAATAGAACTCATCTTCGAGGGCTTAGCTAGCCTAGAGCCCAGCTGTCTTTTGCCAGGAACTAGCATAGAGAACTGACATCTATCTAATGCACCCGGAACGTGGCCACTTCGTGCCACAACCCCTCTGCCACCTCCTGGCTACCAAACTCTTCAATAAAGACCGCAGTGAGGAGCAAATCTCTGACGTTCCCGGGGCCACCGACTGTAAGCACGTGGAGGTCCAGAGCAGACCTCTGCGCGCGCAGCGGCACGGTGCGCACCCCTTGCCCCGGCGCCCAGCAGGCTGCGAAGCCCGGCGGGCGCCGAGCACAGGCTCCTGGTGGGGATGGAGCAGAGGGCAGAGGGCAGGGAGACACTGCGAGAAGTCGCCACTTGACTGAGTGGAGGCCACGGTGTGAGCGCCCCGCGGGGCCGGGGGAGGGGCGCCTAGCCGCTCCGTCCAGCCGGGCGCCAGCTCCTCCCGCCGGGCGGGCACCCACCGACCGGGGGCACACAAAGCCTGCTCAGCGAGATCGGCAATCGGCTGCCCACGCCTGTGTCGCCGCGCGCCGCCAGGGCGGCTTCAGGTTGGGCGTCGGGCGGTGGCAGGCCCAAGCGTCCGGAAGCTGCGCGCATCGAACCTCGGCGGGAGGGGGTGCGGCGGGGGAGGAGGAGGGGTGGGGGAGGAGGGAGCGGGAGTGGGGACCGGGAGGGGGGTGGAGGAAGAGGCCTCGCGCAGAGGAGGGAGCAATTTAATTTCAAACACAAACAACTGCACGAGCGCGCACCCACCGCGCCGGAGCGTCGCCCCGGATCGGCGCCCGCCCCGTCCGTGCGGCGCGCGCGGGGAGACGCCGTGGCCGCGCCGGAGTTCGGGCCGGGGGCCGCCATCGAGGCGGGGGCCGCGCGAGGGCCGGAGCGGAGCGGCACCGCCACCGCCACGCGCGCCAACTTGGGCTCGCGCTTCCCGGCCCGGCGCGGAGCCCGGGGCACCCGGAGCCCAGCCATGTCGCGATCCAACCGGCAGAAAGAGTACAAATGCGGGGACCTGGTGTTCGCCAAGATGAAAGGCTACCCACACTGGCCAGCCCGGGTGAGCAGCGCGGCTAGCCGTCCGATCCCCCCTTCGGGCTCGGGTTGCATAACACCGGGGAGGGTGCGAGCGGTCCGCGAGGAGGGTGGGGGCAGGGGTCCGAGCCTCTGACTTTTCCCCCAGCGCCTTCAAGCCCACTCGCGGGTTATATAATGGGGAGGCGACCGGGTGGGGGCGGCGAACACCTGGCAAGACGGCGTCCGAGCGTAGAGGCGTGTGCGCGGCGTGGGGACCCGAGGGCGCGGGTCACTTTCCGACTTGGCTGTGCGTGCTCAGCTCTGCTCCCAGCCCCCGTACTCCCAGCGGTTTCGGACCCGCTGCCTGGGTTTGGGCCGGTCTTGTAACTCCACCCCTCACCCCCCCAGGCGCCCCTTTGGGACCCCCTTAGACGCCCGGTTTCTTCATTGATTGTTGCCCCAAGCTCAAACTCCTTCCTGGGTTAAATGATTAAAGAAGGACTTCAGCCCATGAAAGGAATAGATGGAGGCGGAGTTCACTTCTAGAAAACTTTGGTTCAGGGCGTCCTTAAGAGGTCTGAAGTTGAGAGGGTCGAGGAATGGTTGGGGACGGTGTGGGAGGGGATCTCCCTGGTTCGGAAATTATCCGCCAGAACCCTTCTCGCTCCTCATCCCCACGAAAATATGCCTCCATATGCTGCCAACTCAAATTTGGGCCTGAGGGCGCATGGCCCCGGTGGGGCAGGGAAGTCCACTCCATCCTGCCTCTTCGTGGAGGCTGGAGGCGAGGCGACGAGGGTGGAGAGCCCCAGTTGCTTCTACACCTCCCCCCACCTCCTACCCCCACCCCCACGTGAGCCTCGCGTGCCCCAAAGGCCCAGTCTGCCATGTGGTGGATCAGCCCGCCAATATGAGGGCCCCTCCCCCCTCCCCTGTCCAGCACCTGGCCAGGTGGGAGGGTGGGGCCCAAAAGTCCTGGGTTTGTAGTCCTGTTTCCCCTGAGGGCCGAGACGGGTGAAGTAGGAGGGAGGAAGGTGGCCAGAGGGAGCTGGAGGAGTTTGGGGATGGTGCCTCTGGCAGCTTATTTCCAAGTTGGTATGGGGTGGCCTTGGCATTCGGTGTGGGCGCCTAGAGGGCAGGACTGGTGTAGAGTGAAGTCCAAAGGCAGAGAGGGGTGGAGGGGGAGGGCATCTTCTGGGTCAGGGGGCCGCGTGCAGAATTCCCTTAAGGCTGTGGTTGGTCTTCATGGCGTGAGTCTGTGTGTCTTCATCTGGCCCAGATCCTGCTCTGAGCTTAGGAAGTTAGCCCAGGCTCCCTGGTGTCCTGTTCAGAGTGTCAGGCCAACTTTGGGGTCACTCTGAGGAAACCCAGAAGACCCTTCCTCGTTCTGTACTCTCTTTTGAGGAGTCTGCCTAATCCCATATGCCTTGAGCTCCTTGTTTCCTGAAACCTCTAGATGCCTGGCCTCTGGAATGGGAGTGACGTACAAAAGAGAAGGACTCTCCCCGACTCTAGGGCCTCCTAGAGGACTAGGGGAGGCAGTGTGAGGTAGCACCACAGGGGCCTTGTGTGTGCATGTATGTGTGTGGCATGTGAACACTCATGTACTTTACCCTGCACCTTTGATCCAACTGGCTTCTTGGCCTGGATGCCAAGGCCCCGGTGGGCCGGGCAAGAACTGAATCCAGGTCTTTATTGCTCTGCCTGCTGGGGTGGGACAAAGTCCAGAGACTGGGCTAAGGCCTGGGGAGGGGTTACAGCTGGAATGTGGGTTTAGAGAACCCCTCAGCATCAGGGACGAGAGAAGGGACCAGGAGAGACACAGATGGGCCTACATCGACCCTGTGAGGAGCCTGTAGGTTTTTGGTGGCCATCGTGGCGAGGGCAATGCCTAGGGCTGGGATGCCATTTCATCTCTTCCCACTGGCCTCCAGGGCTGAGGGTGGGACCCGGAGGCAGAGCCTCTTCCTTTGTTGATGCCTGGGCCTCTCAGATAAAGTTAGGGCTGGGGGAGGAAGACCTGACCAGGGTCCCAGAGCTGGGACTCCACCCTTTGCCTGTGCTCTGGCTCTTGATTATCACAGTTGGGGGGGAGGCACTACACCCAAGTTAGTTCTGACATGCACCCCCCTTAAACACACACACACAAACACAGACAAATGGGTCTCCTCACCATCCCCTGGATGTGGTCTTAGTCCCTAGAGTGGCCCGGCCCCTCCTGAGATGAAGAGCAGGGGACCACGCTCTGCCCACTGTGTGGACTTTCCTTCTGGGTAGCATGGCTGATTCTGGGTGAGACTAGAGCAGCCCAGTGCTGGGAGAGTCCAGCCAGAGGGCCACGTGGTAGGCCCTACCTGGAAGGAGGGTGTGACTCCATCTTGACCTTCTCCTTTCCCTCTTCCTCCTGCCTGACTTCTTGGGGGATCTCCAAGCACTTAACAGTTAACCCCCAGGACTCAGGGGTTTGCCCCCCTCCCCACCCAGGTTCCTTCCTCCTTTCTCCCTGTTTCACCGTCCCAGACAACCGAACCTGAGCAGCCAGAGGGCCTCACTCCTCTTTCCTCCCTCTGCCCCTCCCCCACACCAGGCACACTACCTTCTCTTTTCTGCCTCTTGGGTTTGCCACACTTTCCCGGCCCCAACTGTCTCCTGCCCCAGATTTTCCGGTTCCTGGGTCAGGTGGGGCCTGGGCCCTGGGTGTGGTGGTTAGAGCCCTGGCTGGCAGGCCCTGTGGGCTTGGCCTTCCCTCTTGCCTTCCTCTAACTGCTCAGGCCACCCTGGGCCGGGATTTGGTCTGAGGCCTCTCCCTCACTTCTCACCTGGGAATTTCTGATCCCTCTTCATACTTCAGGGTGCCCATGGGCTCTGGGAGGACAGGATTTCATATGCGAGGGCCTGGGCTGAGAGAAAAAGTAACTTGCCTGGATTCTGGGATGGCAGAGAAGTAGCAGACCCCGCTCCCCTGTTGGGCCAGTGGAGGGGGTGCAGTGGGTCTCCAGCACCCATCTGGCCCCACCCACCCTGACCCACTTACCCTTGACTCACTTGTTGAGCCACAGCCTGGATATAAAGATATAAAGGCACCGCCTGGGAGACATATGTCTGTATTGGGGGTACAAGCATTCTCAGAGACCTCATGTCATCTTCCAAATGCTTATAGTGGAGGGTCCACTATAGAAGGGGTTTCTCTGGGCGGTTGGGGGAGGTAGAAATTCCATTTAGTGGAAAGAATGTACCTCCTGGCCCCTTCCCCACAGGTGTCTACACACAAGGTGAGGCAGAGGGGTGGGGTGAGCCTTTAGGGGTAGATGCCCATCTGCCCAGGCCCTGGTCTCTTTTCTCCTCTAGACCCACCTTTCATTTGGCTGGAGGCCAGCAGGGCGGGTCAGTCTGGTGTGTCTCATTGTCTATTTTTAATTCCTAGCCATTCTTTTATGTCTCTCCCACCCCCGAGGTTGGGCAGCAGTGGCCTCCTGGGTCCTGTCACACCGGTCAGCGACTTATCTCCAAGTTTGCTTTCCCCGGGAAAGAGCCCGCTGGTCAGGGGAGCTGCTTTGCTGTTGCTGTGCTGGAGAGAACTCGCCCCACCGCCTCTCCTAGCCTCAGTTTCTCTCCTTTCATCACGCAATTCCTAGGAGCATGCTCATGCCCTGGCTCCGGGGTGGCCCTGAAAACGGGGAACTCAAAGTTCGCTGCTGAGCTCTCAGCTGGGACCCTTAGATCCCACCCCTGCCCTGTTCCCAGTGGGAAGCAGCTTAGGGAAGGGGCTATTGTTGCTATTATTGTACCGGTCTCCTGGGATCTCTAAGCCCTGGAGGCTCTCATTTTGTGGTGTGTTTTTTTGTTTGTTTGCTTTTTGCTTCTCCCTCCGAGAAGAGGGTGGGGAGCTAGCTGGTAACTGGACCCAGGTGTCCTGGCTGAGGACGGGATCCTCCGCCTCCACCCCCAACCCCTCAGGTCCTAACTTCCTGAGAGGCCCAGGCCCTCCAGCCCTAGCTGTAGCTTAGAGCACTCCCTGGGCCCCTGGAGCCAGACTCCAGGCTTGTGGGTGGGGTGTGTGTCAGAGTCCCCTCCTCCCCGATCCGGAGAGAGGGCCTGGGGGGAGGGGTGGTCACATTCCTGGTTGCTGAGTGGCCCCGGGGGGCGGGGTTGGGTTGTCATGGCGATGGAGATCGTGTGTTTTTTGGGAGGGGGGCGGGGGGAGACAGTGTGCCTTTGCACCTCCTGCATTCACACCTCAGCGTTTCCTGGTCGTGGGGAGGGCCCAGTTGGTGCCCGACCTTCCTGGGGGGAGGGACTGGAACTCTGTCCCCAGAGGCCACAGGGCAAGTGGAGGAGGTGCCCAGGAGCTTGAGGACTCCATGTCTGGAGCAAGATGCCCCTCAGATTCGTGCCCAAGGGCTCCACCCTCTCTCCTGGGTCTATTTTAGCACATTTCCAACCTCCCAGCTTCCATGTCTCCTGGGCCCTCAGGTACTCTGTTCCAGTCTTGATGCGTTAATCACAGCCTTGGCCTGTCTGTCTGTCTCTTTGCTATCTGCGCCTGGGGCCCCAGTCAACATGGCCACCTGGCCTCTGTCCGAGGGAAGCCCGGTAGCTGGAGCTGCTGCAAGTGCTGCTGGGAGTTGTAGTTTCTCCTCAGTTCAGCTTGTCCTGGGCTTCCAGGGCTGATCTGAGAGGCTGGCTGGGCCACTGCCTCTGCATTTCCCAGACCTCAGACCTCTGTACGTTCACCACACATTGCTCCAGCACCCAGGACAGGCGGGCAGGGCACCAAGTCAGGAGGTCTGTTTCCAAGCCCGGGCCCTCACTAACTTGCCCTGTTATTTGGGCAAATAACTTTTCAAAGTGTTCCCTAGAAGCCTGTTGTGGCTACTACTGAGGGGGAGAGGGGTGAATAGGCAGCCCCTTGGCCTCACCCCTCCATTATAACCAGAGCGGTGTGCGTTCGTCAATTTCAGAGACTCCTTCAGCAGCCTTTACTGTGCACCCCCTGTGTGCTAGGCACTGCAGGGGATGAAAACAGACCTCCCTGATCCGGGCATGCATAGTCCCCATAGACATTAATTAGATGGTAACATGAATAAGTTGGAATTGTGAAGGGTGCTGTGAAGGAGAGGTGCGAAGAGAGTTTTATCTGGGAAGCTGACCAGGTTGGGAGAGATGGGGGACTTTCTGGAGGAAGTGATGGTAGGGCTGAGGTTGGAAGGCTGGTCAGGCGTTAGTGAGTACAGGAGGCTGAAGGATCCGTCTGACTGGTTACGATCCTTTAGTTCTCACAACCCTGTGGCTTAAGTACTATGACTACCTCCATTTTAAAGATGAGAAAACCGAGGCAGAGAGGTGCCATCAGTTGCCCAGCATCGTACAAATATCGGTGGCAGCAGTGGGGTTGAGACCTGGACGTTATGGAGAAGAGGTGACGGATCGATGAAAAGCCATTGAAAGGTTTCCAGCAGGGGCAGATGTTCACTGGGAGCCAACACTTCAGAAGGCCGCTCTGGCTGCGGTGGGGAGGGTGGGTTGTAGTGGGGCAAGAATGAAGACAAAGGACATAGATGCTGTGGTTTTAGTCCAGGCAAGAGGAGACCATGGTTGGACCAGGGTGATAGCAAAGATGCAGAGTGTGTAGATAGGATCTGGGCATTGGAGGGCAGAGTGGGTGCTGTTTGATGTGTGAAGGAGAGGGGGTGACTTGACTTCAGGGTTTCTGATGGGCTGTCATGTCTAGCTTTGTTTGAAAAGTTCCACTGCTAAGAATAATTCCAAAACCACCTTGGTGACCTCTTGAGTCCCTCTCAGTCTTACTCAGATGCCTTAGAGGCCGCCCCCCACCCAACTCTGCAACGCAGACCTCCAGCTCAACTTCACTTCTCTCTTCTTGCTCGCAGATCGACGAGATGCCTGAGACTGCGGTGAAGTCAACAGCCAACAAATACCAAGTCTTTTTTTTCGGGACCCATGAGACGTGAGTGAGGGGGCAGAGGAGGGGAGGGCCACAGCAGACCGCTTTGGGGAATGGGTGGTTGTGGCGCCCCTTCCCTGTTGGGTTGCACAGCTCAGAGGCAGTGAGGGGCTCGAGAGCACAGTCTCCCATCTCTCACCAGGGCATTCCTGGGCCCCAAAGACCTCTTCCCTTACGAGGAGTCCAAGGAGAAGTTTGGCAAGCCCAACAAGAGGAAAGGGTTCAGCGAGGGGCTGTGGGAGATCGAGAACAACCCTACTGTCAAGGCTTCTGGCTACCAGGTGAGCTGCCAACTGCCCAGTAGACCCCCTGGAGAGAGGTGTGGCCACAGGCTCTGGACACCCCGGGCCCACACAAGATGCTTAGTCTTCAGGAATGGGTCTCAGGAAAACCAGGGCTTTCACAGTGGTAGCTCAGAGGGCAGAGGGGCAGGCGGGAGGGGGTCGGGGGGCTTCTGGCAAGAGGATATGGGGTGCTGGTGTGTGGTGTAGCTGTGAGACCAGGGGGGCAAGAACAGGATGGAGGCGGTAAGTGGGGAGGCCTTCGTTGGGCCCAGGGTGAGTGTAGAACTTGGCCTTGACTCTTTCACAAAGGCTTCCTGGAGGAGATGCACGTGAGCCGGGCAGGACGAGGCGGGAGGGTGGGGGGCGGGGGTTGGCGGGGAAAGGGTCCTAGCTCCCTTTGGGAGAAGTTGACCCGAGGTTTTGCCTCCTGCTCCAGCCCTCCCCCCTCCTGCACAGAGCCCTGCCTGCCCGGCCAGTGGGTTTACCCCGGGGCTAATCCGACAGAGGTGGGTCTCAAATCACTTGTGAGACTGGGCACCTGGGTGGGGGTGGGGGAGAGGTGGGAAAAGGAAGGAGTGAGTGGCTGAGGGAGGGGTCTGGGGAGGGGGCCTGGCATGGCAGCCACTGGTGCCACTCAGCCTCTGCTGTCACTGCCACAGTCCTCCCAGAAAAAGAGCTGCGTGGAGGAGCCGGAGCCGGAGCCAGAGCCGGAGGCCGCAGAGGGCGATGGTGACAAGAAGGGGAACACCGAGGGCAGCAGTGATGAGGAAGGGAAGCTGGTCATCGACGAGCCCACCAAGGAGAAGAATGAGAAGGGGGCGCTGAAAAGGAGAGCAGGGGACCTGCTGGAGGTAACTGCCCCTCCCTGGGGCCCAGGAGCTGGATTCCAGTCTGAGAGAGGCCTGGCCCCTGGTCTTAGGGAGGCCCTTGCTGAGAAGCAGAGGGCGGAGCAGGGACTGGGATAAAAGGAAGGAGCCCCTGGAGAAAGGAGGGGGAGGCCCAGGCAGGCGACTGCCATCCTCCCTCTCTAGCCTCAGCCCACCTCATCCATCTCGACCAATCCTGCCTAGGACTCCCCGAAACGTCCCAAAGAGGCAGAAGATCCTGAAGGGGAGGAGAAGGAGGTGGCCAACTTGGAGGGCGAGCGGCCCTTCCCTGTGGAGGTGGAGAAGAACAGCACCCCCTCTGAGCCCAGCTCTGGCCGGGAGCCTCCTCCAGAGGAAGAGGAGGAAGAGGCTGCCAAGGAAGATGCTGAGGTCCCAGGCATCAGAGATCATGAGAGGTGAGGGAGCCCTGACCTGGCAACTGGGCTGGGAGGGCTCAGCCACCTACGGCGAGGAGGAGGTGGAGGTCTGCAGCTATCAGCCTCTCGGGAGGCCGGGTGGACTTTGCCAGGAGATGGCACTGGCTGGGGCGAGGGCAGGCCAAGGCCTCATCATTAACCCTTCTCCCTCTGACCCTCCTTCACAGCCTGTAGCCACCAATGTTTCAAGAGGAGCCCCTGCCCCGTTCCTGCTGCTGTCTGGGTGCTACTGGGGAAACTGGCCATGGCCTGCAAACTGGGAACCCCTTCCCCACCCCAACCTGCTCTCCTCCACTCACTCTCCCTCCCAAGCCCAGTCCCTGGAGATTGACCTGGATGTGGCATGCCATCTGGCCCCTGCCTCCAGGTCGCCTCCATGCCTCCACACCGCTGGGATGTGAGTCAGGGCCATGTCTTCTGCTCCATGGAATGAGATGAGGCCATTATGTCCCTCCCTGCCTGGAGCTGTGTCCCAGGGTTTCTGGACCCGCTGTTTTCATCTCCTTACACCCTTTTGCCCCTCCCCCAGGCATTCTAGGTCTCTGGGTTGGTTTGGATCAGAGTTGGGAGTAAAAAGGATGGAGGGTAAATAGCAAGGGTGGGCTTCTAGGGCCTGAGAGGGACAGTCCTCAGATCGGGGTGGGGAGTGAGCAGGAGGTTGGCATCTTCTTGAGCTCCTGTCCCTTCCTCCGACACCTATTATCTCAGCTGCCTAGATTCAGGGAAAGTGGGACAGCTTGTGGGGGAGGGACTCCCTTGATGATGGATAACACCCATTTTTCCCTTTGCTAATAACCCCAGGAGTTCTAGGAGTTGTAGTTATTCATCAAAAGATTTTGGGCTTCCTGTTGTTTGGTCCATGGACGTGGGATCTGGAGGGCTGACGTCACCCAGCTTCGGTGGGAGTGTTGGGGAGTAGCTTCTCCTTTTAGATGGTGGGCCAGAGATGTGGTGCCCTGGGGAGATCCCTAGCTGCCCTTTCCCTCTCCCCACAGTGCTCAAGGCCAGCCTGCAGTCACATGTCACCCAGACAGAAAGGAGAAGACACATTTTTTAGGAAATGTTTTTAATAAAAGAAAATTTAAAAAAAATTTAAAGATCCCTATCCCTTTGTGTGGCCCCCACACTGCTCCTTTCTTCCTCACCGTTGCCCTCGTTTCTGAGGTGCGCTGGGAGGCTCCCCTTCTGCTAGGGCTTGATGGCGTTCCTTTTGTAGCCGGGGCTTTGGTGTCCCTTCTGGTGTCATTTCCTCCACATGCTCCCACCTGGCTCCCCGGTGTTTCACCAGGTCGGATTGTACCCCACTGAGGACAGGGAAGTGAGTGCCGGCTCCAGCCTCTTTCTCGTGGTCTCTGCCTCTTCCATCTCCTGTCCCTCCCGCCCCCTCTCCTTAGGGCTCTGATGAAAAATTGCTGACTAGTTTAGCTCTGAGAACCGTAGACAATTTCAGTTCTAGGAAAATAAACCTGTTGATTACTACATTGGATTCTGACTGATTTTTGGGGGGTGCATTGAAGAGAGGGAGAGGGGAAGGGAATACAAATGATTTCCAAATTAACTTTCAGATTGAGGTAGGGGGTATCAGCCTCTCCTTCATTCTCAGGCTGTTTAAAATAGCCAAAATTCTGCATGAAGGCAAAGTCACAGAATACACTATTTCGTTTTACTTCTCTTGCCCAGTCACTGTTGAACACAGGTTTCTCCATAAGCGCCTGGAAATGTTAAAAAAACAAAAAAAGTGCCCAAGATGGAGGGTGTAAGTGTCAGTATCAGTCGAAGGCCATGGAGTTGGGGGCATTTGGGTTGGTTGTAGAAGTAACTGACACCCAAGAGCTAAGTAAAAAGGCACCTTAACTGGCGATCAGAGGCGAGGAGGTTGGTAGGGTGGAATCTTCCCAGGTGGATTAGATCAGATCATACGCGGTTCCTTCCAGATTTGACACTTCGTGACTAGATCTTTGGCTGGCATTGAAGGGTCCACGTTACTTTTTTTTTTTTTTTAATATATTTTATTGATACTTTACAGAGAGGAAGGGAGAGGGATAGAGAGCTAGAAACATCGATGAGAGAGAAACATCCATCAGCTGCCTCCTGCACACCTCCCACTGGGGATGTGCCTGCAACCAAGGTACATGCCCTTTGACCTGAATCGAACCCGGGACCCTTCAGTCCGCAGGCCGACACTCTATCCACTGAGCCAAACCGGTTTTGGCCTATGACAGTTTTTTAATCTGTCTCGGCCGCCTCCAACAGAGAAGGGCGTGTGGGAAGAGTATTATCTGTAGCCTTGCCTGGAAAGGGTGGCCCTCTGCTTTAAATTGGAAGCCACAGTCATCTAGAAAATGGAGCCATCGTCTCAACTACAATTCCCAGCAGCCCACACAGCATGATCAGGAGCGTGCCAGGTGCGGCAGCCTATCCCGCTTTGCCTCCAACGTCCGTGGTGCTTCACGGTGAGCTTACGCTTCCTTGATTTCCCACCCGACCCAATTTCCTGTTTCAGCTTGCTTCGTAGCGGTGGACTACAACTCCCAGCATGCAGAGAGGCTAGATTGATTGAACTTCCGCTCTACGGTAAGACTACATTTCCCAGAAAGCCGAGGGACGGAGACGGGCGGGACTTGGGGCCCACGTGCAAGAGGTAACTGGCGGACGGGCTACGGTGCAACCGGTAGTGGAGGTGAGGCCCGCACAGCTTGGGGATGTTGTCAGCCTTGGACTCGTGGGGGAGGTGGGTGCGGTAAAGGCCTTCCTTTTCCCGGGCTGTTGCTCAGTGGTATCGTCTGGATTTGCTCTGCACCGGAAGCTTGGAGCGGGTGGGTGCTGCCGACTGCTGGGACATCGCCGGCACCTGGGATGGGGCTGGCGGGAAAGCCTTTGGAGCTGGGGCCTGAAGGGCAGACGTTCCGCCAGGCACTGCCTTGCACAGCGCTTTACTGTGAAAGGGACCCCAACCACGCCAGTGTATGGAGGGGGAAAATGGAAAGGATCCGTTCCGGGGGGGGGGGGGGGGGGGAGGGGCTCGCTTTTGGGATCTCCTCCCAGAGCTTCAGATTTAGAATGGCCGAGGCTAAAGGACTTCTTGCAGGAGTCACGCAGGAGTCGTGGGTAAAACTACACATGATTAAGAAATGCAAACGTTATGGCAAGGAACAGATGGAAAGTGACAGCCCTCCCAAACTGTTCCTCTCCCCCAAAACTCGAGTTATTTCCTAATTCCTTCCGATAAATCTTTATGCCTGTACCGGAATATATGTATATATTTTTTAATTTGCCCAAAAGGGATAATACTATTTACATTATAAGTATTACAAATAATTTGAATGACACCAACAACCCTGTGAAGTTTTATGGATGATGAAACTGAGGCTCAGAAGTTAAGTTGCCTTGGGTCACAGAATAAGATGATGGTGAAGTAGGAACTAGAACCTAGATCATCTAACTCCCAGTCCAGAGATGTGGATGCCATTACAGTGCACTTTATTTGTACCTGGAAGCTAGGCTTCATTCTTAGCTCTAAAACAAGGTTAATGCTCCCTTCTTTCTTAAATGATGTGATACAGGAAAGCACTTAGCATGGCACCTGGCAGGTAGCAAATGCTCAATAAACAGAAGCACTTATTGTTGCCGTCAGCTCACCACCTTGTGGATTTAGTTCATCTAAAGTTGGGAAGCTTACAGTACAGACTTAGTTGGGAAGTTTAGGACACAGTAATCCTAGAGTCTGGCTCTGGGTCCTTTTCTTTTAGAAAAGAAGCTGTCTTAGGAGTAGTCTTTTCCTGACCAAAGATAGGAATTGGAAGTAATGTAGGAACATTTTAATAACAGTTTTTACCTCTGTTCCCTGTTTGTTTGTTGTACTTTAATAACTGCCTATTTTTTTTGGCTAGTGTTTTGTTCCATTACCTGTTTGCTTCCCATCCTGCTGTTCATGTTCTTAATAACTTTTTAAAAATATATTTTTATTGATTTCAGAGAGGAAGGAAGAGGGAGAGAGAGATATAGAAACATCAATGATGAGAGAGAGTCATGGATCGGCTGCCTCCTGCACGCCCCACACTGGGGATCGAGCCCGCAACCCAGGCAAGTGCCCTTGGCTAGAATCGAACCTGGGACCCTTCAGTCCGCAGGCGGACGCTCTATCTACTGAGCTGAACCACCTAGGGCTTAATAACTTTTTATTGAGTACCTACTATGTGCCAAGCTCTACTGAGATCTGTTGAATTCAGGGGTGAGCTAGATAATATGATTCCTGGCCTCAATGAACTTTTTGGACTTTGAAGTCAGATATATGTGGGTTTGAATGCTGATTCTCCAGCATAGTAGCTTTACAACCATGGGCAGGTCAGTTAACCTCCCTGGATCTATTCCCTCATCTGTAGAATGAAGGTAATATTCTGTGGGGATTCAGCAAGATGAACAATGGAGTAAATACTTACAAAAAATTCCTTCCTTTGCTTCTTTGTCCCCTTGTTTCCACCTGTCTACTCCAGAGCTGACTAGGAAGGTTCTGGGTCTTTCCCTGGCCAGGGGATTTCTCACAGCCTCCAGCCATGCGTCTCTCAGCCCTGTTGGCCTTAGCATCCAAGGTCACTTTGCCCCCCAACTACCGCTATGGGATGAGCCGCCCAGGTAGCATGGCAGACAAAAGGAGGAACCCACCAGGGATCAGGCGGCGCCCCGTGATTGTGGAACCCATTTCTGATGAAGACTGGCATCTGTTCTGTGGGGACAGGGTGAGAACCTCAGGGGGGTAGAGTGGTGGTGGGGCTCCTGGGGAAGGATCTGCCTCCCTGACCCTTATGTCTTGCCACAGGTGGAGATTCTAGAAGGCAAGGATGCCGGGAAGCAAGGCAAAGTGGTTCAAGTTATCCGGGAGCGAAACTGGGTGGTCCTGGAGGGGCTGAACACAGTAAGTGAAGAGTGGGGTTGCGGATGCTCAGGAAGCCTGTCCCATCTATCCCTGTCAGTAAGAGTAG
Source organism: Plecotus auritus (assembly GCF_963455305.1). Lineage (NCBI taxonomy): Eukaryota > Metazoa > Chordata > Mammalia > Chiroptera > Vespertilionidae > Plecotus > Plecotus auritus. The sequence continues at coordinate 28,410,279 of NC_137778.1, forward strand.
CACAGGGCCTGGTGCTAGCTGAGGGCACGGGGAGGCCACTGAGCCTTGTTTTTCAACATGGACTGGATGCGCAGAGCCGCAGTAGGCAAGTTGCTTTCATTCCCTTTGGTTTCTGATAACCCCCTCTTTTGGACAGCATTACCGCTATATTGGCAGGACCAAGGATTACCGAGGAACCATGATCCCTAGCGAAGCACCCTTGCTCCACAACCAGGTCAAACTTGTGGATCCTGTGGACAGGCAAGCACGTGGGGTTCTGGTCAGATGGTTTCCCATCGTTTGAATGGTGGTTTGGGTGCTCTGGGAATTGAGAAGGGTCATCTTGTGGAACATGACCCTATAGGCAATCCCAATACAGAGATAGCAGTGAAACAAGATGGTGACCTTAGTGTTTCCAGCCATTGAATTTTAGGTTTCAGAGTAGCAGAGTCACCTGGCTCCCAGGCCAGGCTCACCTCTTCCATCCACTAGGAAACCCACTGAGGTGGAGTGGAGATTCACTGAGGCAGGCGAGCGGGTCCGAGTCTCCACAAGATCAGGAAGAATTATTCCCAAACCTGAATTTCCCAGAGCGGATGGCATCGTCCCTGAAACATGGATTGGTGAGGCTGGGTGATGGACAGGAAGATGGCGGTGGGGTGATAAAAGTGGGAATAAAAGATGTTAAGACCTCCCACTTACCTTCCTTCCTCAATAGATGGCCCTAAAGACACATCAGTGGAAGATGCTCTAGAAAGAACCTATGTGCCCCGTCTAAAGACACTGGAAGAAGAGGTGATGGAGGCAATGGGGATCCAGGAGACTCGGAGACACAAGAAAGTCTATTGGTATTGAACCTGGGGGGAACTTTTCCCCCTCCTAGTCTTAGCCTTGAAGGCTGGGGCCACATCATCTTCAGACATCAATAAAGAGCCATGATTCCTCCTCTCTGCGCAGCTGCTGTCTTCTGGCACCCCTAACCCCACTGTACCTGTTTCAGGGACTAAAGGAAGAGAGCATCTGTCCCAGTGTTACTGTGGAATCCGGAATGGAAGTTAGCTAGCCTTAAGGTGGCCTTCCCAAGTGGCAGGGCTTACAGATTCTGGGATAGAGACCAAAGGGAGAGAGGTTCCCTCCAATGGAGACCTCTGAGTAACCGAAGATGCCACCTGTTCTGGAGGGCAGTGGAGTTTGGGGGTGTAAGATCTGATTGTTGCACCTCTGCAGGATCTAAGTAGGCAGGATGCACATGTCCTTTTCTATACTTAGTAGAAGTGGAAGGGAAATAAATATTGTAATTCTTTTTTTTTTTTTTTAATATATTTTATTGATATTTTACAGAGAGGAAGGGAGAGGGATAGAGAGCTAGAAACATCGATGAGAGAGAAACATCGATCAGCTGCCTCCCGCACACCTCCCACTGGGGATGTGCCCGCAACCAAGGTACACGCCCCTGACCGGAATCGAACCCGGGACCCCTCAGTCCGCAGGCCGACGCTCTATCCACCGAGCCAAACCGGTTTCGGCTGTAATTCTTTTTTAGTAATCCTCACCCAGGGATATTTTTTCCATTGATTATTTTAGAGTGTGGGGTGGGGGGACACATTGATGTGAGAGAGACACATCAATTGATTGTTTCTCACAAGCGCCGAGGCTGGGGATTGAACCTGCAACCCAGATACATGCCCTTGACCGGGAATCGAGCCCATAACCCTTTGGTGCGCGGACCAACACTCTAACCACTAAGCACACTAGCCAGGGCAAGATTTAAATTTTTTAATAAGTTAAAAATAAGTTTATACATAATATTACAAATATTACATAGCACATGGAGGGAGAGAGAGTACGAAGCTGAAGGTCTGTGGGACACCATGATTCCGGGGAGGATGCAGGATGCTGCTTCTCTGGGTGAGGAGTGCAGACTCTGCCACCCACTGTGGCACCTGGGTGGTTTCAGATGGGGTACAAGATGCGCCTTTCCTCAGAGTGCATCAGCGTCTTCAGTCTCCAGAACAGAGAAGGCCTGACCCAGGGGCCTCTTGGTAGCCACCAAAACCAGGTTTCTGGGAGAGAGTTCAGGGCTGAAGATGGGCAGGAGCTCAGAATGGAAACCTGGGAGAAAGGCAGGACTACTAAGAAGGGTAGAAATGAAGGCCACTCAGCCCCACTTCTTGCCCAGGCTGCAGGCAGGCATAGCCCTTCCCCCATGGAGGCTCCAGGATACTAAGGAGACCCGGTTCTCTACCAGGAACACCGGTGCCTGAGGTACTGACTGGGGAGAAGGCAGTCCTGGGATACTCACTTAAACTACACTTCAGGAATGCACGCCAGAGGCTGATTCAGTAGGAATCTCTCTTTACAAGTCCCCCACCCCACTTCCATCCCACTGGTGACTCTGAAGCAGGTGGTCTAAGAATCACCACAGTGATGAACTGTAGGACCCGAAGGAGGATCCCCAAGATCCAGCCCCTCTAGCCCTAGGCCCTGCTGTAGGCCACCCTCACCCTGCTCCTGAAGGTACAGCAGCCGGTCCAGTAGAATCAGTGTCTCCACCAGTGGGGCGAGCAACAGGGCCAGGCTGAAGAAAGCTACCACGCGGTTCTCCTGGGCCTGGTGGGCCTGAAGAGCAGCCAGATTCAGTGGCAGCTGGGGATCCAGCCCCACCCGCTGCAGCCCCCGCTGGACATATCTGTGGGTCAGCCACACAGCACTCAGTTGGTTTTAGAACCTCCACCTCCCACTCAAACTGTCCACTCCTAATTTGATTCCAACTTTGCTTGATTTGCTACCCCAATTTGTATTTTTCTTTTTGTTGTTAATTGATTTTAGAGAGGGAGGAAGGGGAAACATGATGTGACAGAGATACATTGATTGGTTGCCTCCCGTACTCATCCCGACTGGGTGGGGATCAAACCCGCAACCTGCGCATGTGCCCTGACCGGGAATAGGACCAGGGCCTGCTTTCTGTAGCCCTTCGGCATATTCCGGTGCACAGGACGACCCTCCAACCAACTGAGCCACACCATCCAGGCAGGACCTAATTTGCACTTTTAAATGTTTCTCTGGCTGTGAGTTGTCTATCCAATAACAAATTGATCCAAAAATGTATTTTCAGCCAGACCTGTCCAATTATTTTGCCATATTCTTAACATTTAAGAGTCTTGATAGTCTACTGATAAAAGAATGACAACTCCCTTTTAAAGAAATTTTGAGAAGCTGCTCCAGTCAGAGAACTCAATCACTCCCCTGGCAGCATTTCGCTTCACTGTAGGACTTGCTAACAAGCGAGGGTGGGAGGGGAATCGGACCTCCAGTGGGCTCCCAACACCCATTCCCCCAACCTCCTCCAGCCTCACTCTTCAATCTTGAGCTCATGGACCCTGGGGATCCCCTGCACGCCTGGCCGACGGAGCTTGGGCTGGACATGCCGGATGACCGTCTCCAGTGCTGCCCGGTAGCAGTGGGTTCGGAGGCCAGGGCCTGCTTTCTGTAGCCTTTCAGCATAGTCCTCCAGGGCATGGCAGGCCCCCTCCCGCAGTCTGTAGGACAGTTCATAGCCAGGCAGCGCAGCCACCCACTGACTCAGTGGGTAGCCGCCAGGGTCACTCAACTTCATGTAGCAGCAGCCCACTGAGGCCAGGGCCGCCACCTCAGGGCAGGACGAGAAATGCCTCAGCAAGGCGACACTCAGGTCCCCACAAGCATGGAGCCCTGTCAGCAGCAAGCGGGCCTCATTCCGAGGTGAGGTCTCCAACGGAAGCAGAACCTCCTCACACAGGGTCCTGGGATCTACCCACTGAACCACATGGTGTGGGGAGCGGTGAGAGTGCATTTGCACCATCTGTGGGGGGAGAAAAGGACAAGGCAGCTGGGAAGCCTGTTTGCTGTCCCCATGCCACCTCAGGCTGCAGGAGGGGTCTGTCCTCTGTGTTCCCTCCTAAGGAAGAAGATGGAGAAGAAGATGGGGCATGGGAGAGAGCTAGACCTTGAACCAGAAGGGATAAACGATGGAACTGTCACTATAACTGCAAATTTTTCATGTCTGAGTTCCAATTTCCTCATTTGTAATGAGTCTAATACCCAACCGGCCACTTCACAGGTGGTTGTGAGATGGACGTACCCGTGTGGAAAGCACTTTGGAACTAGAGAGTGCCTCTAAGATGTGAAGAGGCTTTGGCGAAGGGGAAACCTGGGGGAGGGGGAGCGGAGATAGGGACCACACCATCTCAAGCTGAGAAACTTGAAAGAGGGAATCTAGCCAGGCAGACCCCGCCGCTGCAGTCCTGCTGCAGTAAGGGCAGGCCTACCTGTGGGTTCCTCTTCTCCTCTTTTTCCAGAGCCTGCAGGAGCTCCTGGTCCAGGTGCTGGGCTCTCTCCACCAGTCTCTGATCCCCTTCGATGCTCTTCACCTTCAGTCCTAGCCCCAGAGACATGAAGCGGGAGAGATGGCCCTGGAGTCATGAGAGGGAGGGTAGAGACAGCCCTGTTCAGTGCTCTTATCTGCTGTCACCTCTTTCAGTGGCCTAGACACCTGGGTCCCAGGTTCCCAGAAGGCTTAAATTCTACCCTGTTTACTTCTATCACTCCTTGGTACCTGCCTCCCTGGGCCTAGGCCTGACACCTGTTGCCTTCCAGCTGTTCTATCCCCACGACCCAAACACCCTACACACACACACACACACACACACACACACACACACACACACCCCAACAAAAATAAGAATGTTAGGATGTCTGGCTCACCTGGCCTGAGCCTACATCCACAACCTGGGTGCAGCCTGTAAGGTCACTCAGCTTTTTCACCAACTGAAAGAGAAGGGAACAAAGGTCTCTTGGCCATTGGTTCTTGATTCCCAGGACCATCAGCCATAACGAGGGTGGAGAAGATGAAGCTGGCAGAGGAAGAGGGGTAGAGGGTGCCATGGGAGATATGAGATAGGGAAACCAGAACAGGGGTGCTGACTCTGGGCTCAGGCCACTCTCCTCACTCCTCTAAGGTCAGTGATTCAACCTCCCCCAAGAGCAAGAAGAGCCCTCTGTGAAGCCATGAACACATTAAGGTGTGAACACAGGGATGAGACAGTGACTCAGACAAGGCTACCAACCAACCCAGCAAAAGGATGAAAAACAAAACAAAAAACCACAAATCCCCCAAACCAGCATCAAGCTAGGATTTCCGTATGCCTGCCAAGGAAGGGACCGGCCGATCATACTAGGTGCCCACATCTCTCTAACGCACTGGCTTCAGTCCCCAGGCTCCCAGACACCACCTATACCCCAGGCATCGCCTCACCTCTCCCAGCCGCCGGATCTCATGCTGCTTCTTGGGCCTGACATGTTTTCGGAATGGAGCCTTAAGTCGGGAGCTCTGGCTGGGGTTCTCCCAAAACTCTGAGGGGGTCTGAAACTTAGGTGTCCGGGTAAAGGCCAAGGCATAGGCTGTGGACTTCAGGGCCAGCAGGGTGAGTGGCCACACTGACCTGTACCTGAGATAGCCCGGCCCCGAACCCCAGTGAATAGTCCCATTGTATCCTGGGTACACCCGTTTACAACCCAGGAACCCCCTGGGAGACCCTCTGAGCAATGACTGGCTACAGGGTTCAGTGCCAAGTCCCCCAGCACAGGGCCCCCCTTGCCCATACCTGACCTCTTCTCCTTCCCCAGGCATCCCCAGCAGCAGGGTGGCCAGCTGTGGTGGGTTCAGTCCATCCAATGCTTCCTGCCATGAGCGAGGGAGTGTGCCCCACAGGTTGTCTGTAAAAAATTCCTGCAGAAGGGGAGAAGCAATCAACAGGCTACTACCTTTCCCGTCCCTTCCCTCCCCACTCTCAACACAGGCCACTGGCTGCAACCAGCAGGTACCTACCACTCATCCGAGTCACCTCTTCTCTAAAGCCCGCTCCAGCCTCCCACTCCTCCTCAGAGCCCAGACTGCATTCCGAACACACCTCTCCTTTTAGAAATTTCCCACTTATTTGTCTGTTTTCTCCATTCAACTGAATGAAGAACCTAAGGGCAGGGATGGTGTCTTCTCACAATCCCATCCATAACACCCCAGTGACTAACAGGCAGCATTAATATGTTACCATTTAGTAACCTACCCATATATATGTCAGACACTTGATATGCCAGAATGTATTTTTATTCATTCATTTGTTGAACACAAATTCTGGAGTTTTGGGTATGCACCACGTTCTATTCTAGGCTCTGAGGACACAACAATGAACCAGACAGACAAAATTCTTACTCTTGCACAATTCACATGAAAAAGAAATGTTTTTCAGAACATCACATGACACATGGCTAATAAAACACTAACAAAATAGTAGGAGATGTTGAGACAGTACTACTTGAGTTAAGAATAATGAGGGAAGACCTGAGTTGACACTTGAGCTGACACTTGAATGATGAAGAGGAAACAGGTATGTAAAAAAATTATGTAATCGCCATAACCGGTTTGGCTCAGTGGATAGAGCGTCAGCCTGCGGACTCAAGGGTCCCGGGTTCGATTCCGGTCAAGGGCATGTACCTTGGTTGCGGGCACATACCCGGTGGGGAGTGTGCAGGAGGCAGCTGATCGATGTTTCTCTCTCATCGATGTTTCTAACTCTCTATCCCTCTCCCTTCCTCTCTGTAAAAAATCAATAAAATATATTTTTAAAAAAATTATGTAATAGCAAACACTTACTAAACACTTGTAATATGCTAGGCACTGTTCTAAACAATTTATACATGTGTATTAACACATTTAATCCCCAAAAGAACCCGATGAGGTAGGTACCATTTTTATCCCTCATTTTACAGATAAGAAAACTAACATACAATTAACTTGCCCAAATAAAAAAGCTAGTATCAGAGCTGAGATTTGAAATCAACCTGACTTTAGAATTCTTGCTTTTAACCATTCTACTCTATAGCCTTTCTGCTGAGGACAAACATTCCAGGAAGATCTGTAAGAGCGAAGACCCAGATGTCTGCCATATTTGTGGAGCAAAAATCAGGCCCCTGGAGCTGTAGCAGGTTTGACTTAGTGCAGTGGTCGGCAAACTCTTTAGTCAACAGAGCAGCAAACCGCAGCTTGCGAGCCACATGTGGCTCGAGAGCTGCAGTTTGCCGACCACTGGCTTAGTGGATAGAGCACCAGCCTGGGGACCAAAGGGTCCCAGGTTTGATTCTGGTCAAGGGCACATACCTCGGTTGCAGGCTCCTCCCTAGCCCAGGCCCTGGTCAGGGCTCATTCAGGAGGCAACCAATTGATGTGGTTCTCCCACATATAGCCCACAGGAATTGTTGAAGGATGGGACTATAGATCAGTGAAGGAAAGAGCTGAACCAAGGATGGCTTCTGGGTTTAGGGGCTGAACAATTCAGTGGGTGCTGGTGTCACTAATACATCAGCTCATTTATTCTTCACAATGACCCTTCAAACAAGATTCCATTTTACAGCTGAGCAACCGGGGCTAGAAGGGATTTTTATTTCATACCCATGTAAGTTAACAGTAGGGGAGGCAGGATTCTAGTTGGAGCCTGCCTAATTCCAAAGTTTACATTTTCCATTACATTACAAAACCAGGAACTTATTCAAAGCGTGGATGAATAAACTTGTGTGTTCTGGGAATACCTCACATGTTCCTAGGACAGTTCAACGAAGCTACAGCATGCGTTTTATTACTTTGGTTTTGGAAAAATAACATAGATATTAGAAATATTGTTTGTATCATCTAAAAAAAAAAAAAAAAGGAAGAATCTCCCCAGTTTTAACCCCTTCTTGAAAAGACAGACTGAAAATCATGAAAGAAAAGAGATGAGACGCTAACTCTCCAGATTCTCTCCCTATCGTGGGCACCTAGCCAAGCACACAACCAGGAGCACCCCGTCCCCAACCCCGTGGCCTCACGATGATGTAGGCGTCCAGGATGGAACGGTAGAGAGACAGGACACGGGTGAGATTCACAGCTAGCTGCCTCCTCTCCTCGAGAGAGAGGCCCCGGGCGGAAACTCCTGGCATCGGGGTCCAGTCGGTGGCGCCTGGAGCGAGAACGCTGTGAGGAGGGAAGCAGGGTCAGCACCACGCGGATCCAGGACCCGGGCTGGGTTCAGCTCTGCAGGCGGGACGAGAAGAAAGCGCTCTGCATTGGCCCGAGACGCTGCCTTTCCCAGGTTCCAGATGGAGGTTTAAGACCTGAGGTGTCCTCCTGACATCACAGGTCGCGACGTCCAGAGCGCGAAGGTGTCAACACGAAAAACAAGTGGGGTGGGGTGCCCGACTGTGACGCCACAGAGGCGGGTCGCGGCGTTCAGGTCCCGCCCATCCCGTGCACTTCCCGCCCATCCCGGAAGTGGGGCTCGGGGCCCTAGCGCGCGGCAGTTGCCGTTTGTCTCGGCCGCCCCACACCTTCGAGTTGTACCTCCACGGGGCTAGAGGGGTCGGGGAGCGTACCCCGCCCACGCCGCGCTGCAGCTGCTCTAGCACCCGGAATCCCTGACCTCGCTCCCAGGGGCAGCGGTCCTACGACCTCTGGCACGTTCCAACCCGCGCGCGCCTGCCGGCCCCGGGCTCGTCGGCGAGCGCCGATTTCCGTATCCGGTTCCAAGCGTTTCCGTTCTTAGTGGGCACATCTGGGAGGTAGGTGGTGATGGTGAGGAACGGGCTTCTTGACCGCCAAAGTATGCTCGCCGAGGTAACTGCCCCCGGCCTCGGCCCCCTACCACCCCCTCCGCTGCTATGTGTTGTAAACGGTCCTTTCTCGGGAGAAGAACTTGGGTGAGAAGCACGTGGAGGTGGCCTCCACCCGGAAACGGGGGAAAGGGGTACCTATTCGTGGGACCCGCACTGGGGATGCCTGGCAAATCTAGATGTCATCTACTCATCACTGGTTTCGAGCCTACTTAGACGTTCTCCCTGGGCCGATGTAGAGCCCACCTATTCTGGCTTTCCAGACTCGGAAAGAGAATCAAGCTGGTTGGCCCTCCAACCCCCTCCGTTTACAAATGGGACAGATCTAGACAGGGGGATATAACCTTCCTAAGGCCATAGGACTGGTGAATTATGGGCTTGTCTCCTTCCGTCATTTCACAGTACAGATTTGTTCCCCCTCTATCTGGGAGGTTGCTCTGATTTATTTCCTACCTTAAGTTCTATGGAGGTAGGTCTTATTGTTCTCCCAGGCCTTTGGGATCTGTTATCAGGTTCACTTTCTTCCCCAGGGTATACTACAGACCTTCAGATGCTGGCCTATGGGATTCAGCAGAGGATGAGTCCTCTATCCTTTCATTGGTGAGCCACTCTTCCCAACTGCTCTCCTACCATCCACCATCCTCATGTCTACCTTACTCCTCAATCTGGATTTTGGCGAACCTCCCCCAAAAAAGACTTTAGAAGGGAATGCTAAGCACCAAAAATTTGTCAAGAAGCGGCGGTTCTTAGAAAGGAGAGGCCTTCTAAATAAGAAAAAACAGCCCTCTAACAATGTGCCTAAGTTGCACTCAGAACCTGCAAAGAAAGGGGTAACTCCTCAGGTGGATGGCACCTGGAAAAATTCCCCCCTTCCAAAAAAGAAGAAGACTGCAGACTCGAGCCGTGGGTCAGAGCGGTCCCTGGACAAGAAAGCTTCTGTGCCTTGGCTGACCCCTGCCCCTTCACAGAAGACTGGTTCTGTTGTGGCTAAAGCAGATTTGCTGGAGGAGTTCCAGAGTTCCCTTCCAGAGATTAAGAGCCCCCCAACCCGCCCTCAGAAGAAGCATCCCCAAAAGAACCCTATCCAAAAGAATCCACCACATAACTCCACCCTGGCTCATTCAGAGAACAAATGCTCCGGAGCATCCCAGAAGACACCAAGGAAGATGGTGGCAATTGACTGTGAGATGGTGGGCACAGGACCCAAGGGGCATGTGAGTTCCTTGGCTCGATGTAGCATTGTCAGCTACAACGGAGACGTGCTCTATGATGAGTACATCCTTCCCCCCTGTCATATTGTGGACTACCGCACCCGGTGGAGTGGTATCCGCAAGCACCACATGGTGAATGCTACACCCTTCAAGATCGCTCGGGGCCAGGTGAGAGTCATGGGGCACAATGATAGCCACCAGTGGGTGGGGAGAGGTCCAGGTAAGTGTGGACCGTGTTGGTGGTGGGAGAAGGCAGAATGTTTTCAGAAGGAGCTGGCGATTATTTGTATAACTGGAACAGGTAGCCTGCAGTGAAGGGGATAAAAGACACAGGGTTGATGTGTCAGATTTTTAATTTCACCCATTGAGCAAACCTGCTCATTGTAGCCCTGTGCACAACAAATGAACAGGAAAGGAAGATGAACCAGAGGAGGCCTGCAGAGGGCGCCCTTGGTCCACCTCTTTGTAATTTCAGCTTCACATTCTTTGCCTTCTCTAGACACCCTTCTCTGTTCCAGTGATTGCTTATATGCCAAAACAGTCCATTGGAGGAAGCTTATCAGAGGTGAAACAGTGAAGATTTTTTTTCAAACCATAAGGGAAAGTTTAATTAGGAATTCATAGAGGTGAAGTGAGTGTTAGAAGAAATGGGCTCAGAAAACAAGTTCAGAGGCAAAAAAAAGCGGGGGGGGGGGCCTTGGAGCTTAGGAAAGAGAAGGGTAAAGAAAATATGCCTGGGGGGGAAGAAGAGGAGGAGAGGAAAGGTGTGGGTGAGCTCCCAGGAGGGGAGAGCGTCTAGTCTTCAGAACAAACTTGAAGAGTTGAAGAACGTTCTCTTTGTTAGGGGCACAGCTGAACAAAGGCTTGGGAGAGGCAAAAGGTGGGGTGGGTCTGAGCAAATCCACTCAGCTTTAACTAGGGCTATGTGTTGAAGTTAATGCGAAGTAAAGGTGTTAGTGGACAATAAACTGGAGGTGAAATCAAGAGCAACTAAATACTTAGTTGATTACACTACACCTGGTTTTCATCATAAATCACTTCCCCAGTGCCCAAGCTGGGTATGAGACTAAGGTCTATCCAGACGAGTCTGGCCCCTCTCAAGAGGTCCTGTTGGAAAGCCATGCACTGATTTTTCTAGGACTATTGCTCTTGCTCACAACCTATTTGGAACTCCATTTTGGAATGGCCTTCAGAGCTCATGGCATAGTTTTTGGTTGTCCTCACTGGTAGTATGTCATACTTTAGGATCCTAGAGTCATGGGAAGCTATTTGGTTGCAAGTCTGGTGTAGATAAGTTTTCTGAACAGCTGGTAAATACCCTTTGGTTATGAGCAGGAGGAGCTATACAGCAGTGAAACTGACTTTCTGTTAAAACAGCACAAGCATGGCCTGGCTGCTATGGCTCAGTGGTTGAGCATCGACCCATGAACCAAGAGGTCCCTAGTTCAATGGGCACATGCCTAGATTGCAGCCCGGTCCTCAGTTGGGAGCGTGCTGGAGGTAGCCGATTGATGTTTCTCTCTCATCGATGTTTTTATGTCTCTATCCCTCTCCCTTCCTCTCTCTCAAAAAAAACACACATTCAAAACAAAACAGCACAGGCATGGGTCACCCACTTCCCTCTATAGCCTTAGTCTGTTAAGTGATTCTTTTTAAAAAAATATATGTTTTTATTAATTTTAGAGAGAGAGAGGGAGGGAGAGAGAAACATCGATCTGTTGCTCTCATATGCACCCCAACTGGGGACCAAACCCGCAACCTGGGCAGGTGCCCTGACCTGGAATTGAACCAGCGACCTTTCTGTGCACGGAATGACGCTGAACCATCTGAGCCACACTGACCAGGGCGAAAAGTGATTCTTAATCTTTTATGGTTTGTAGACCTTTTGAGAACATGATGAAAGCCATAGTCTCTCCCTGCAAAAACAAACTCTCCCCCCCCTCTCTCCCTCTCTCTCTCTCTCTCTCTCTCTATATATATATATATATATATATATGTATATATATATATATTTATATATTTATATATATATTTATATATATATCTGTAATTTGGGGCTTCTGTCACCTCCCTGGAGCCCATCTTTGACTCCCTTTGTCCCAGCCTCTGCCTAAGATCAGCATAATGATAATGTTTAAAGAACTTCAAGTAGCAAGCCAGCACTGAACTATATAGTTACATAAACATCTTGAATGTGAGTGTGATTTAAGACTGTAGCAAGTTAATCTGTCATTGGAGTGGAAATTGCTGAGAAGGTAAGGAGCCGCTGACGATGTAAGTCCAAAAAGGGTTACACTGAAAAATATCTACTTTCAGGGAAGGGGGGTTTGGGGACTGGGTGAAAGAGGTGAAGGGATTAAGAAACACAAATTGGTAGTTATAAACTAGTCATGAGGATATAAAGTACAGCATAGGGAATGTAGTTAATGATATTGTGATAACTATGTATGATGCCAGATGGATACTGGAAATATCAGGCAGAACACCTTGTAAAGTATATGATTGTCTAATGCTGTACACCTGAAACCAATACAAAATAGTATTGAAAATAAACTGTAATTGAAAAATAAAAATAATACATACACACACACACAAATACCTACTTTCACTTTGTGGGGAGAAGGTAGATTTTAAGTGAAAGGAAACTTGTGGGAGAAGGCATTTCAAGGAGGAAGGAGGTGGGCACTTAATGGAAAGAATCTGAAAGGACCTAGGACCACGATGGACTTTTAGGATGCAGGGCTCCACCTGAGTCCTACTTACCACCTCTTCCACGCCGATTTCAGATCTTGAAAATACTCACAGGGAAGATTGTAGTGGGACATGCTATCCACAATGACTTCAAAGCCCTTCAGTACTTCCACCCCAAGTCTCTTACCCGCGACACCTCCCATATCCCTCCTCTCAACCGGAAGGCTGACTGCCCAGAGAATGCTACCATGTCTCTGAAGCATCTCACAAAGAAGCTGCTGAACCGGGACATCCAGGTAACATCTCCCCAAATGCTGCCAGGCCCCTTGCTTGCACACTGGGGGGCCATTTCTTACTGCCTCTCCAGGCTCTGAGCCTAGATTTCCTTTGTAGAGAAATCGAGGCAGGCTGTTCTTACAGGAAGAGCTTTGGGCTGAGAGGCCCATTGATCTCTCCATGTGTACATAAGGATAATAATTCCTGTTCACTACCAGTGTTCCAAATTGTTCTTGGGAAAGGGAAAAAAAAAGCCTTAAGTGGGTGTAAAACCCTAAGAAACCAGGAAAGCAGGTAGTGGTGGTGGTCCAAAGACCTCAGTGGATGCAAGGACCTCTCAGGTATTTCACATATTTGGCATTCAAGAAAGGGGTGACCTGCCTGCTAAGAGGGTGTAGGCACGTGTCAGAGAGAGTTAAGGAACTGGGGAAAATGGAAGACTTAGGAGGCCTGGCTGTGATCTAGATGTCTTGTCTCGACAGAATGTAGAAGAATATGGCATTCACATGTTGCCACAGAAATGATTGAGGCAGATAATAGCAAAGACTTCCTAGGAGTTGAACCCTTGAAATTAAATAAGGAGTAGTGCCCTACCATAGTTCTACCTTTGCAGCCCACTAACTCTGCGGAAACAACTGTTTATATAAGGGGTTAAGAGGCGCTGGTAGGGAAGGGGGAAAAAACACTTTTTTTTAATCTTTATTGTTGAAAGTATTACATATGACCCCTTTCCCCCCATTGCCCTCTCCAACCCCTCTGCCCCCCCCCCAAGCCTTCACCACCCCATTGTCTGTGTCCATGGGTTATGCATATAAAACAACACTTTCTTATAGCTCAATGCTTTCCTCTTCCTCCCTCATTCAGGCTGGAAAAAGTGGGCATTCCTCTGTGGAAGACGCTCAGGCCACCATGGAGCTGTACAAGTTGGTTGAAGTTGAGTGGGAACAGTACCTGGCCCAGAATTCCCCTAAAGATTAGCAGCAGTGGGGACACCGGTGGTGAAAGGAGAAACAGGGCAGTGAACCAATGGACGGCTCTACCTGCTCCGCACCTTTGGAAGCTAAAGTTGTGGGGAGAGAGGCTCTACCCCAGACTTAATATCCATTGAAATCTCACCTCAGGTGTTGTGTTCTGTGTCTGGTTAAGTATCCCATGGAAGGAGGAAGTTTCCATGGCAGCACCCAGCCCGATACTGTTTACCTCTTAAATGGTGCTAACCACAGGTCCCAGAGTGCTTTGTTCTAGTCAAGCTTTTTTACTTTCAAGGGCAGCGCATACTGGGAAATTTAGTCTCCCAAACTGCCTTATCCGAGGGTGGCCGTTGTATGCCTTTTGTTCTCAAGTGGTTAATAGCAACCCCTTTCACTCTCAGAAGTATCCTCGTTGGATGATAAATTATATGATCACATTACATATCAGAGTCTACATCTAGTTTGTGTCAGGACATTGCCTGTTTATCCCACCCTGACTTCCAGAGAAGCCATCCCTGGTGAGGTTTAGTTCGTAGGAGTACAAGGCAGTAGAGGTAAGAGTGTGACTTGGAAGTCAACTTTTATGATTTAGGAAAGCTGTCTCTTTCCTAAAGCATGAGAGGATTTATTTAACTTAGATCCCACTTGGTAGGTTAAAAGATTTAAAATGTTTAAATGGTCTTAGTCTTTTTTTTTTCCTGTCAAGGGTAAAAATTTTATTTTTTATTTTTAAATAAATTTTTTATTGTTGATAGTATTACAGATATCTCCCATTTCTCCCCTTACCCTGTCCTCCCAGAAGTTTTTAGTCTTTTACTTTGCTAAACCAAGCTTCTAAAAACTCAGATTATTCCCATGATAAATATTTTTCTTGATAAATTTTAATAATGGAAAAACAATTATGTGGTGTTTTGTTTGTTTTTTTAGAGAGGAAGGGAGAGAGAGAAAAACATCAAAGTGAGAGAGAAACATCGATCGGTTGCCTTTTGTATGAACCTTAACCAAAGATTGAACCCACAACCTGGAACTGTGCCCTGACTGGGAATCGAACCTGCCATCTTTTGTTGTACGGGACAACACTCTAACCCACTGAGCCACCCAGCCAGGGTGTGGTGTTTTCTTATTAACTTTACATTAAACTTTTGTTTGTCACGGGTCTTGTAGGGCTATAATTCTGTAAGGGGGTTCCAGAGTCTCTGGGTGGCACTAACTAGGCCTTTGTTTGCTGGAAATCATGGGGAAGCATTGGCCAAGCCTTTTGTGTAGCCCGTGTGCTCTGGCGCCTTGCCCTCACCCTTACCACATGTCAAGGACTACACCTCAAATCACACCCCACGCCATTAGAGTATCTTTACATGGAGTGCATGTGACCAGGAAAGTGGCTTGGAGAATGGGCACATGGGAGTGATGGGGCAAGAGAGGAAGGGTGCTTGGTGATGCCAGCCTGGCTGCTCCTGCTAGCTCTGCCTTGGTAGTTGCACACCCTCATTTTGGGAATGTGAGTCACAGGTCTAACCTTGTGTCTGGGATCACTGTCTTGAGGAAATGCAGACTCCATATATATACCAGGACTTGTGCCCTCCTGAGTGGCTGATTTGGCTCCAGGGGGCAGAGTCATGGTCATGGCTGCTTGTAGCAAGGAATTTTCTGCGGCCACACCAGACTCAACATGGTCTTGTCACGCCCTGTGCTGCAGGATCTGCTTGCACAGGCAGCTGTTGAGTTCTGAGCAAGTTGGTTCCTGCTGAGCCCAACATGAAATGTCCATGACACCTTATAAAGAGGTGCCAAGTGTCCTATACCTAGGAAAGCCACGCCCCAAACTGGGAATACACATGAAAGCACATTACATTGTGCTTACATATACATTATATTGTGATCCGTAAACTAGGAAATTCTCATTTGAGTTCAGTTTTTAGAGTACCTGTTGGCTGAAACAAACCTGCCTTTGTGTGTATCTTGGTAAAGTAGCAACTGGCTTTTATGCTTCATCCCCTCACCCCCATGTTCTGAAGGGTCCCTGGTGTCAGTCTAAGGTTGGAAAGAACTCAGTCTTACTTTGTTCCCTAGGAAGAACCTGGGAGGACTAAAGAACCTTATAACCATTTCCTCACTTTTCTCTCACTTTCTGGTCAGAGCCCAACTTGCCCTGCAGAGTGCCTGGGGATGTCCTGTCGTTCAGTCCTCTTCTCCACCTCTCTGTCCCCAGGATCCTGGCTTCAACTGGTAATAGAAGAGCCCCATTGCAGATTGCTGCCTGAATCTCTGTCAACAAAGTCCTATTTGGCAGAGTGGACCACATGCATGATAAACACAAGCTCTTCTAATATTCTCTTCATGGCATAGTGATGTTTTCTAATGCTAAGAGGTCCCCTACTGCAGGTGAGCATGGGAAAGGGCAAAGATTGAGAACTGTATATGCCAAACATAAACTTAATAGTCTAAAACTTCATGTAACCAAGTGGTTCTCAAAATAGGAAGGGGGCCCTGGCTGGTTAGCTCAATTAGAGCACTGTCCTAATACACCAAGGTTGCAGGTTCCCGGGTTAGGGCACATACAGGAATCAACCAATGAATGCATGGGTAGGTGGAATGGCAGGTCGAAGTTTCTTCCTCTCTAAAATCAATTTTTAAAAAAATTTCAGATGATAGCACTGTTTCTCTCTCCACCTTAAAGAACCAGAGATCTAGTGAAGGCTCCAAGGAGGAATCATTTAATTCCTAGTTTAACAGATGATTACAGCTGACAATAGGAAAGATCAACAGTATTGTAATTATGAACTTGCCCCAAGGCATATTAGCCCAAGTCCAAGTTTAGAGAAGAATATCCATGTATGCAATAATGCCAGGTACATCTATGAATACCCTATATCTACAGTCTGTCTTATTCACAAAGCACTTCTTTTTAAAATAAATCTTTATTGTTCAGATTATTACATATGTTCCTCTTTTTTTCCCCCATAGCTCCCCTCCACCTGATTCCCCACCCCACCCCATGCCCTTACCCCCTGCCACTGTCTTCATCCATAGGTGTAAGATTTTTGTCTAATCTCTTCCTGCACCCCTCACACCCCTTTTCCCCTGAGAATTGTCAGTCCACTCCCTTTCTAGGCCCCTGATTCTATTATATTCATCAGTTTATTCTGTTCATCAGATTTTTTTATTCACTTGATTTTTAGATTAACTTGTTGATAGATATATATTTGTTATCATTTTGTTGTTCATAATTTTTATCTTTACCTTTTTCTTCTTCTTCCTCTTCTTAAAGAATACCCTTCAGCATTTCATATGATCCTGGTTTGGTGGTGCTGAACTCCTTTAGCTTTTTCTTGTCTGTGAAGCTCTTTATCTGACCTTCAATTCTAAATGATAGTTTTGCTGGGTAGAGTAATCTTGGTTGTAGGTTCTTGCTGTTCATCACTTTGAATATTTCTTGCCACTCCCTTCTGGCCTGCAGTTTCTGTTGAGAAGTCAGCTGACAGTCATATGGGTAGGTAACTAATTGTTTTTCTCTTGCTGCTTTCAAGATTCTCTGTCTTTTGCCCTTGGCATTTTAATTATGATGTGTCTTGGTGTGGTCTTCTTTGGATTCCTCTTGTTTGGGGTTCTCTGTGCTTCCTGGACTTGTAAGTCTATTTCTTTCACCAGATAGGGAAAGTTTTCTGTCATTATTTCTTCTCATAGGTTTTCAATATTTTGCTCTCTCTCTTCTTCTGGCACTCCAATAATTCGGATGTTGGTACACTTAAAGTTGTCCCAGAGGCTCCTTACACTATCTTCAAATTTTTGGATTCTTTTTTCTTTTTGTTTTTCTGGTTGGGTGTTTTTTGTTTCCTCATGTTTCAGATCTTTGGTTTGATTCTTGGGGTCCTTTGATCTACTGTTGAATTTCTGTATATTCTTTATTTCAGACAGTGTATGCTTAATTTCTGACTGGTCCTTTTCCATTCTTTTGGCATTCTCATTAAGATCTTTAAAGGTCTCACTAAGTTCCTCAGAGGTTTTTAGCAGATTCTTGAGTAACGTTATAAATGTGGTTTTGAACTTTATGTCCAGTAGTTTGCTTTCCTCCATTTCTTTCATTCGTGACATGTTTCTTTGTCTCCGCATTCTGGCTGCTTCCCTGTATTGATGGAGTGGCTTTGTGTGGTGGGTGACCTATAGGGCCCAGTGGTTCAGCCTCCCCAATCACCTGAGGTGGATACTCTTGGTGCACCCCTTTGTAGGCTAAGTGCACAGTTTTGTAGTTAAGCCTTGATTGCTGTTGGTATACTGGGAGGAATTTACCTCCAGGCCAATTGGCTGTGAGGACCCGCTGTGTCTATAATGGAAGAACTGCTGTGCTGGAGACACTCTTATGGGGCATGACTTGTTTCAGTGGGGCTTTGGTGCTCACTGAGTCTGCCTCTTGAATGTGTCACTTATGGATGTGAGAAGTTGAAATCTGGTGTCGTCTCACACTGACCACTAGGTACACTGGCTTCTGGATCTCCAGTGGCATGCAGGTCAGCTACTGTCTGAGGCCACCCAGCAGGAGCTACAGCGAAGTCTGACCAGAGCTGCAGTTTGTTAGGTTAAGCTGCAAAAGGACAGGCCATTTATATGCAAAAGCCGCTGCACTCAGTTTGGGTGGGTTTGTAAATTGGACGGAGCAGGGTCTCAGGGAGTCACTAGGGCGTGGTAGACATCCATGGCTGCCAGTCAGCCATCTCTGCGTCTTCACGTTTCCAAGTCCCCGCGTCCTGCGCCCCAGTGCAGTAAACAATGATTCCTGCGCGCAGCTCTGCAAGAAAGCCACCCTCACTTTCCGACCTGATGGCAGACAGTCCAGCTTCTCCCCGTAGGGGTCTGGGTCCCCAGAGTCTCGCCAGAAACTGGAGTTCAGAGTAATGGGGAGCTGTGTCTCCCTTCGGGTTGAAAGAAACAGCACACCCAGTCGCCAACTGCCAGCCCGATTCGTGCGCCTGCGTACCTCAGCTTTTCCGCGCTTGTGCACATCTCAATGCTCTTTTCTCTTTCCTTCTAGTTGTAGAACTTCTACTCAGCCAGCTTTCCCGTGGTTCTGGGTGATAAACGTTTTGTCTTTTAGTTGTAGCTTTGGTGTGGTTGTGAGAGGCAGCAAATACAGGTGTATACCTTATGCCGCCATCTTGGTTTCTCCACAAAGCACTTTCACTTACCTATACTGTAGAGTAAGTCCTCCAAACAGCTGTGTCGTCATAAAAAAACATACAAACCTGTCGAGACTAGGAGTTTATTTGAGCCAAATGGACAACAAATTCCAGGAAGCAAAATCTCAATAAATTGAGAAAATGCTCCTAAGAATGGCAGTTTTACAGCTTATTTTATACATTAGAATCAAAGGAGGAGACATAAGGGCTGGGGGGTTACATGAAATTCATTATAGATTAGGGAGACAGGAGAAAGCAAAGGGGAGGGGATCTCTGAGATAGTATAAAAAGTAAAACTTCTTTTACATTGGTGGGTATAAGATAGTTGACATTTACAGCACATGGACATGGTACGCAGGGGAACAAGGTAACAGTGAGGGATTCTGTAGGATGCTCTGATGAGGCAGGTATCCCTGAGGTCTGGAAAAGGAGATTGACATTCCAAGGGTATGTTATCTTAGATGCAAAAAGACAACAGACAGGCTCATTTAAACTGACCTTGTCGCCTTGGCTGGTGTGGCTCAGTTGGGTGTTGACCCATGCACCGTAGTTCGATTTCAGGTCAGGGCACATGTCGAGCTTTTGCTGGCTCCATCCCCAGTCAAGGCATGCAAGAGGCAGCCAATTGATATTTCACTCTCACATTGATGTTTCTCTCTAAAAATCAATTTAAAAATAATAATAAAAAGATTGACCTTTGTCAAGGAAGCTACAGTCCTAGGACGTGACTACCGCCATACTAGCTTTTGGTTAGGAATTTTTATGTTCAGACTACCCTGTGTGGTTACTTTTGGTCTCTTAAGTTTATAAGCCCCCCCTTGCAGGCCTCCCCTGAGCTTGTCAGGTTTAGTATATGGCCCCTTTTTCATCCACAGCTGTATAGAGCAGTGGTCGGCAAACTGCGGTTCGAAAGCCACATGTGGCTCTTTGGCCCCTTGAGTGTGGCTCTTCCACAAAATACCACGTGTGGGCGCGCACGTACATTGTGATTGAAACTTCGTGGCCCATGGGCAGAAGTCGGTTTTCGGCTCTCAAATTTCAATCGTTGTACTGTTGATATTTGGCTCTGTTGACTAATGAGTTTGTCAACCACTGGTATAGAGTAACAACGTTACCTTGCTTGACATTGGGTTTTTTTGTTTTGTTTTGTTTTTTAATATATTTTATTGATATTTTACAGAGAGGAAGGGATAGGGATAGAGAGCTAGAAACATCGATGAGAGAGAAACATCAACCAGCTGCCTCCTGCACACTCCCCACTGGGGATGTGCCTGCAACCAAGATACATGCCCTTGACCGGAATCAAACCCGGGACCCTTCAGTCCACAGGCCGACGCTCTATCCACTGAGCCAAACCGGTTTCGGCTTGGGCTTTAAGTTTGATTTTACCCCGTGCTAAATTTGTGACATTGTCACTTTGCTTCTTGGAGCCTACTGGTTCTAGCTTCAAAATCCTGGGTTCCTTTTTTTTTTTTTCTTTAATCTGTATTTTAAATTGATTTCAGAGAGGAAGGGAAGAGGAGAGGGAGAGAGAAACATCAATGATGAGAGAGAATCATTGATCGTCTGCCTCCTGCATGCCCCCCACTGAGGATGGAGCCAGCTACCCTGGCATGTGCCCTTGACTGGAATCGAACCCAGGACCCTTCAGTCCACAGGCCGATGCTCTATCCACTGAGCCAAACCAGCTAGGGCCTGGATTCTTTTTTTTTAATATATTTGTTTAAATATATTTTATTGATTTTTTACAGAGAGGGAGAGAGAGTTAGAAACATCGATGAGAGAGAAACATCGATCAGCTGCCTCCTGCACGCCCCCTACTGGGGATGTGCCCGCAACCAAGTACATGCCCTTGACCGGAATCGAACCTGGGACCCTTGAGTCCGTAGGCCGACGCTCTATCCACTGAGCCACACTGGTTGGGGCTGGATTCTTTTCTAACCCTTTATGTTTAACTGATGATGGGCAACTCTTTATTGAGTGCTTCTCTGTGCCAGGCACAATGCTAACCCCTTTACGTTCATTTTCCCATTCTCTGTAAGAGAGGGGGTGGTATTCTAATTTAACAGCTGAGTAAACCAAGGATGACAAAAGGTAAGAAATCTTCCCCAGGCCAAAGAGCTGGAGGTTGGTGGTGCTGGCACTCAGACCTGTCAAGTTTGCCAGTCTGTAGCCTCTGCTATTAACCACGCCCTACTCTGCTATTAACACATCCAGGTGGCATCTGGTGAGACTTGGAATCCTTCCACTCAAATTTTTATGAAGCACCTGCTATGTGCCAGGCATTTTGCTAGGCATTAAGAGAAATAGCATTATCTTTGCCCCCAAGTTGCTTACAGCAACGTGAGAAGAAACCAGGTCCTGCTCACATTCACTGAGAGATTTGAAGCAGGGGAGTAATACGATCAAATCTGTGTATTAGGAAGATGACGCTGGCAGCAGCCAAATGGAAACTGGATTGAAGAAGGGCCAGGAAATGAGTTCTTGTCTGAGTAATTTGGATGAGCAATGACAGAAGCCTGAATCAATGAAGTGGGAAGATGCATATGAGCATCACTGAGGAGGTAGAATCAACAGGACTTGGAGATTAGGGCAAGAGGACTAAAGGTAGACTTGATATCTTTGAATTATAGTGAACAGACAACCATGATGCCATTCACCACAATAGAGAATATGGCAGTCAGAAGAGCAGGTTTTTGAAGATGAATTGGGTATTGATTGGGTTGACTTTAAGCTGCCTAAAGATAGCCAAAGGGAGATATCCAGCCAGCAGCTGGATACCAGACTGGAACTTAGCAGAGGTAGTAAGTGGCCTAATTGGTTGCAGGTTAATTTTACACATGCAGATGACCTTTGATGTGGTTGATCCTGAGCCAATGTTTAAATCAGAGTCGATATCTTTGGTCTTTCAACTCCCAACCAAGTTCCTGTACACACTGGCTTCGCAGAGTGCTCAGGGAGTGCATGTGTGCCTCAGAAGTGGGGACCCGCCAAAACCGGTTTGGCTCAGTGGATAGAGCGTCGGCCTGCGGACTGAAGGGTCCCGGGTTCGATTCCGGTCAAGGGCATGTACCTTGGTTGCGGGCACATCCCCAGTAGGAGGTGTGCAGGAGGCAGCTGATCGATGTTTCTCTCTCATCGATGTTTCTAGCTCTCTATCCCTCTCCCTTCCTCTCTGTAAAATATCAATAAAATATATTTTAAAAAAAAAAGAAGTGGGGACCCACGTGTGCTTGGGGATGGAGATTTACTGGGTTGCATGCTCTTTGGTTATCAAGGCAGTAACTGAATAGATAAGTGACATGTAGTGGCACTGCAGAGGGGAGGGGTCAAGGTAAGCCAGGTCTCACTCCCCAGCCCCCTGTGCACCAGTCCCTGGCCTTTGTGAATTCCTACATAGACCTTTGTTCTGGTGTCTTCTCTGCCCTCCCATCACTTAATTGTGCTGACTTACTGGTCTTGTTTCTTTCTTTAATATGTACGGCTTCTGGCCTTCTTTAGGGACACCATCAACTATGCTTTCTTTGAAAGAATATATATAACACATAGGATTTTGAGAGGCAGGGTGTGCGGAGAGAGAAGGTGTTTTTAAGAATGTGGCGTGGAAAAGCAAGCATACCTTAATTCTCTTCCGGGCTCAACCAAATTCCATTCTGAAATGTTTAAGAGCAAAGCTTTAGAATCAGACCTAAGCGGCACAAGGAAAGCTCAGCCACGCCTCTCCTCTCCCAGGCCTGGGTATTGAGGGTTGGGCCCTGCGCCTGTGACCTGACCCCTCAGTCTCAGTGCACAGCAGCGCCAGGAACCCAACTTGTCTGGCATCCCTCAGCCAGAGGCAACGTCCCCAATGGCCAGGCCCTTCATTTCCTACCACCCCGTGGAATCCTGTTTGGTGGCCTCTTTGGAAAGATTCCATGAGAGGGATCCAAACCATAACCCAAGGAGGAAGAAGGCAGATGCCCTTGCTCTGGGAGCTGGAGCCCACACCCAGGACCCACAGGGAGGCAGAGGCAGATAATCCAGCCCGGCAGCTTGAGACCTGAGGCTGGGCTGACAGAGTGGTGACATCTGGGAAGCTTTCCTGAAGGAGAGGAGGTGGAGCAAAGGGGCCCGGGCTGGGGGAAGAGGAGAGTATTCTGGAGGCTAGAACCGCGCCCCTACACACAACCCACCTCTGCACACTCTCCACACTAAGGCAGGGACTGACTCCTCACAGCTTTGGAATCAACTCCCTGAGTCTCCTGGAAGCTGGCACCAAGGGGTCAGGGAGCATATTAGAGGAGACTGGGCCCACAGAGACCATGATGCCCACAGGCAGTGAGAAGGGCCCATCCCAGAGAGTATGCTTCCCTATAGGTTGTGAGCTCAGTGGGAAGACTAACTAACCAAAAATCCAGATCATCTGGAAACCTGTGGCTGACAGTCCCAGAGCTTTGGGATTTAGGAGGTGTGAAACCATGGCCAGGGGGTTGGCAACTGTGAGATCCAGGAGCTGCTCTCTCCTTTGATCCCCCAGGGACATGTCCCTACGGATTCCCAAGTGCCGAAGCTCCCACTGGGATGTGTTTCCCAGGTTGGTAGAGGAGACACAGGCCAGGGAGGCTGGGAGCTTCTCGGGGCAGTGCGCCTGCTCAGCCTGGCTAACTGAAGTTCACAGGTGCTAGCCCAGTGCCCTTGGGAATCCAGGCAGGCTGAGAGGCCCTGGTGGTTGGGATTGGGTAGGGGGTACTGGGCAGTGGGAGGCGGAGACTGTTCATTCTCTCTTTGACAGCTAACATTTTCCAGAGCTGGCGCCCGCAGGGGAAAGGAAATCGGAGCTTCCCACCTCACACATCTTTTTCCCATTTTGTTCAGGCTGCCCAGGGAAAGCCATTAGGGCTAGGTCAGGCTGGGGCCTCCCCACCACCCATCTCTGCAGTCTATTACAAGGAGGGGCTGGGGGGGGGAGGGTCACTGGAAGGACAAGCCGTAGCCTGCCTAAGGGGCCAGACTCTGAACTCATGGCCCTTCTTAATTCCCTGCCCGCTCATGATGGAAGGGTGGGGGCAGGGGGCCAGGAATCTGGGCTCCTGGGACCTCCCTTGCTCTTCTTAAATCCCCCTGCACCCCTTATTCTGTCTCTAAGGAGTCTGGCCCTCTGGCCCCAAGGGCCAGGGCCTGGTCAGCAGCAAGAAGCGCCCTGGGGTTGGGGAAGCTGGTCCTTATTACTTCACTCCTAGGACTCCAGCCTCCTCCTGGAGCTGCTAGCACAGCTGGATTCCATCGGCCCCTAGGAGCCAGGCTAGGGAGCAACTATTGTGTCTGGAAACAATAGCTGCATTTGGGGGCTGGAGAGGAGGAAAATAAAAGCACTCAAGAACCTTGCAGATGAGTTCTCCCCTAGCTGCGTGACCTTCCTAAGGCTGACCTGCCCTATCAGCCCCTTACCTGGAACCCTCCCCGCACCAACAGTGAGTCAGTCCATGACCCTCTTTTTATCCCTATCCAGGACCTCACAGCTCAGACCTGGGACCCCTCAGTGTCTTCTCTGGGACCTTGCCTTTCCCCCTTCCCTCTTGCCTCTTTCCTCTTCAACCTTGGAGTCTGGTTATCTGGCCCAGTGCCCACCTTCTGCAGTTCAGGCTAGAGGAGGCACACAGCACACACCCAGTCTGCAGCCCTGCTGATTCATCGAGCAACTCCATCCAGTTCATCTCAATGAGGAGAGGGGTTCCTGGACCCCGGCTCTTCTTCCATTCCCCAATCTCAGAGAGTGGAAGAGGTGGCATCTGGGCAAAGGCTTGGGCTCCCTGGGCCCAGCACCTTGGGCAACAGTAGCAGGCTTCGAGGCTAGACCACAGGCTGTCCACCACTGTCCCCAGGTGTCCATCCTGCCAGACTTGTCATAGCTACAGCCTTCTCCCTCGTGCCCTGGACTGCCAGGGGTTAAAGGGCCAGTGCAGGGCAGGAGGTGGGATCAGCAGAGGAGTCTGACCCAGTCACTAGATCATAAAAGACAAGAGGAGTTTAACTGCAGGTCATGTTGCTGATTGATTTCTCCATCCAGCAGTGCTGCCCTCGAGGGGAGAAGGAGCCACAGCTGGCCAGGGTCAGGCCCAGGTCTGTCCAGCTTTAGATGTGGACTGCCCCTAGCAGTCCCAGCCACACTAGATCCCCATCTCTCCCTGGAGGTTCTCTGAGAAGCAGGGAGGCCAGGAGAGAGGGGGGTCAAACTGGTGCCTTTCACTGTAGTAGGAAAGGAAACAGCAGGGGCCTGAGTGGGGAAAAAGATGACACCCCCCACCCTCGATGCCCGACTTGCTAGAAAGCACCAATCTGGGCGAGGAAAAGAGAAGCAAAGACCCCAGGGTCAGAGAATAAGATCAGTGCAGCAGCTGCCAGCACCTGTTTGAGGTCTCCAGGCTCTTCAATGACTACCTGTGTACTGTCCCCCCCCCCTCATCCCCGCCCCCCCACCAAGAGGCCAGCGGAGCCAAGGGCCTCTTTCAAGGGACAGAGATTCAGTCCAGACACATCCTTGGTCCGTTCATCCCCACCTCCTTTTGTCTCCCTTGCTCTTCCGTTGGTTCAGCCTGACCTGCTCAGCGTGCTGGCCCAGCCCTGAGGAGAGCATTGGCAGCTGGAGCTGGGAACCAGGTGGCAGAGCCAAAAACAACAGAGGAGCCGCCTGGCTGCCTCGCCCAGATGCTGCGCAGCCCATTCCTGGTCTAACTGTAACACCTCCTATTGCAGCTTCTACCTCCTGTGGTTCTGACCCTACTGGGCCACACCTGCCTCCTTTGCCAAGGCCTGGAGCTGGCCCTAGAGGTCAGCCAGGTGTTCTTTGAGTCCAGCTGCCCATACCTTCCCTAGTTCTCGTGGTCTCTCCCCAGCACCCAAAGGTTTCTGGGAAATGAGTTGCCTATTTTCTGGATCTCAGCTTGCTGGAAGTTCTTTTTGATTCCATCCATCCTGCTCAATGGCAATTTTATTTGGGAGAGTCAGAGCCTTATCAGATTTGAAAAGGGCTGGTCCCTGAATCCAGGGAGACAGGAATGGAACATTCCCATTGGTAGGGAGGATCAGACCAGACCAGGAGGCAGGATGCTCAAGTCCACACTGTGCTAAGTGAAATACGGAGGGTTGAGGGAGACCAGGAGACACAACTGTTCTGGCCCAGCCATTCCCAACTGTTGGGTCTGATTGAATAATTGAATCAACACCCCTCCCCTGGGAACTGACCTTTAGGCCACTTCACAATGGGCATTCCCTTTCACTTCCATCACATTCCATTTGCTAAGACCACATTCCACTTGCTAAGACCATTATCCTTCCCCTCTGGACCTTCCTAGGATCCGGACCGCCCAGAGAATGCTCCGCCCAGAACAAGCCTGCCTAGAGTCCTTTAAAACCTCTGACTCCCTGTCCCTGGGTGCTGGCGCCATTTTGGGGCTCAGCCCATCTGGTATCCAGATGACCTAATAAATTTATAATCCCTTACCATTTTGACTGCATGCGTTCCTCCTTCGGCAACCCTAACACCAGCTCCTTTTTTCCACTCTCAGACCTTCCACCCACTGTTCAAGTCCTGCCTTCTTTGCTACCCCTACAAGGAGTCCCAGAGACTCAAGGCCCACCCCCACCTGGGTTTCATTTCTACATGACTCCCAGCCAACAAACTCTCTGACCCAACAGATGCAATAACACGGCTCAGGGTGAGGCTCTTCCACAAGTGCTGAATTTGGCCAGAGCTTCTCTTTGGCCCCAGTTGGGGGTGAGGGTGAAGGGTACATGACTCTCCCACTCTTCCCATTCCTTCCCCCACCCAGCCTAAAGGGAGTGATAGAGGGGTGGGGGTGTCTCCTTTTCCCAAGGCCCAGACCCCTTAATCATGCACACAGTATATCCACTCTCCCTCACACTTCTCCAGCCATGCAGATGTCTGCTCATCTCCATTCCTTCTGTTGCAAAACCAGCCACTTTCCTCTTAGCCATACTACAATGGAGCAGTCCTAGAATGTTCCTTTCCTAATTCTCTCTCTAGCCTGTTTCCTTCTCACCCCACCCCATCCTGCCTCTGTTCCCCCAGCTTTTCTCACCGACTTTGCACCTTCCCCAACTTGAGTCTTCAAATTCCTGGGAGAGCCCCAAGAGGGATATGGCCAAGGCTCCTAGAAAGGCGGAGCGGGTTGTCCCCACCAGATCTGGTCGTAATTAAAAGACCAGCGACATTGAGAAATTCCTTATTGATCCCGGCCGGAAATTAGAGCCAGTTGTTTGGGACTGAGCTACTGATGCTGACTAAGCTCCTCCCCATTGCCAGGTTCCCTGGCTCCTCTCTCCTAGGCTCCCCGACTCTCCCATTCTCCTTCCATTAGCCCCCTTTCCCCTTACCACCCCCACCCCAGCCGTCTCATCCCATTCCCTTTCCTTGACTCCCTTCCCCAGCATCTTCCCTAAGCTCGGCACCCACCCACCCCGGCCTCACCCCTGCACTTTACAACGGGTTAACGGGGCTGCTGGAGGCTGAGACCTCCAGCCTAGCTTGCTCAGCACCCTCCTCCAGACCCCTGGACCACCTCCCTCAGCCAAGGTTGGGGTGCAGGGGCTGGAGCTCAGGCCCAGAGCTGCCAAACCACAAACACATCTGGAAAAAATTCCCTTCCCAGCCTGACTTCCCTTTGTCTTCTGTCTTTTTGGAAATTCTGGCCGGCTAGTCAGTGGGGGGAATGAGGAAGTAAAGGGAGGGGAGTGGGCCCAGGCCTCTCTGCCCCCACCCCAGGGAGCTCCTGTCCAGCCTCCCCAGTGTCCTCAGCCAGACCACGTCCCTCCTTCATGCTACGGTAGGTCTAGGCTCCCTCGTCCAGGGGATCATCTTCTGGGCGAGGTTTTAACATCCTCAGTCACCAGGCTTGTGGGGGCGTGGGCCGCCCCGGCCCTTCTCTTTGCAGTAGGCTGTCTATGGAGCAGGAGACTGGACTGTTCTGGCTGGGGGCTCAAGAGGGCTGGAGTGGAGTGGAGATGGACATAGTGATTTGGGTGGAGGAGGTAGGGGGCAGTGAGGGGGAGGGAGGCGGTGGGAGTCTGGTTTCAGCCATGTTCCCTCCCTTTGGCTGGGAGCCCGATTTCACTGTCAGAACCTAATCCCTCTCCCTTTACCTACAGCACTGCTGGAGCCGCGGGTGGGGGAGGAGCACAGGCAGAGCCTGCAACTCCGGGGCCAAACATCCCCCAGGGACACCCCCTCCTTGCTACCACCTCGGCTTTTGTCTGTCCTTCCTCAGAGATCTCTACTTGCTGCCCTCTGCCTTCCAGAAGCCCAGCCCTCCCCACCCCAAAATAAGCTCCTCCGCAAAAGCCAGACCCCTAAACAGGCTGAAGCCTCCAGCTCCCTTCTTTAAACCTGACAAGTTTATAAGGTACCAGCCGAGGCCCCAGCCACAAGTCCTTTCTACAGTCTACCCTCCATCTCTCTTGCTCCAGAGTCAACTAGATGCATTTTCCCCTGCACATCCATTATTCAGAGAGTTCCCTCCTTAGGGCACAGAGGCTCCACCCCCAGTGCGTCCTCCAGCCCTTATCCTTTGGTTCTAGGCCTCTGGACTCCCCCCAGCTAAGGCCCCCAACCCTCTAGACGGGTCCAGGGCTCAGAATCTCAGAGCCTGTCTTCTGCTCCACCCACGGCCACGCTGGCAGGGAGAGACCAGGGCTGGGACCAGATGTGGGGTTTCTCGTCCCCGCCTCGGAAGGAGCTGGGAGGCTAGTCCGGGAAGGGTGGCGGGGGTGGGGACGTACGGGCTGCAGGGCCCTGTGCGCGGATTCGCCAAAGGCACCTGAGCTGCAGCGTCCCCCCGCGCGGGACAGACCCCGCCCGCTCCTCCCGCTCCAGGCGCGGCATCCCGCCCCGCTCCGTCCCTCGGCTTGGGCAGTCTCGGGTCTCCAGCCAGTCTCCGAGGCTCCCAGCCTGGCCTCCATTTCTGCTCCCCGGCCCCCCGGCCCTCTCCGTTGGGGTCTCTGCGGGAAGCCATGCCCTGCCCCCTCCTTTGATCTCACACTTCAAAGCCTCTCCCTAAGGGGCGGCCGCTCCTTCCGCCCGTTTTACGGCTGAGAATGGTGACACCTGAGACCCTGCTCCGCCTCCTCCCTGGGGCACCCAGCCTCCTTCCCACCTCGGGGCTCCGCGTCGGCCCCCGCCTCTCCCAGAGCCTACTGCGATCCCCTCGGGGGTCTGCGGAGCCGAGCGAGCGGCGGAGAAAGCGCCTCAATAAAGAGGTCGTGTCAAGTGATTGGCTGTGACCTCTGCCCTCCCCAGCCTCGCGCTGGGAGCTCCTCCTTAACCCTTTGATGCACGCCCTGCACTTTGAGAGGGACAACTCTCCCTGCGCCAACTGCCAACGTCCCCAGATGGCACCGGAGCCCGAAACCCGGTGGGGAGTCGGAGGGGGTGCTGCTCGCTTTCCAGCAGGGGGCGTCGTTGCCTCAGTTAAGAGCCTACCCAGAACCCCTAGGGCCCCTAGCGGGTCTCTGAGTTCGGAGTGGTCACTGGGGATCCAATTCAGGCTTCACTGGAGCCGAGCTAGGGCGCGCCTTCTCTCCTCCAGCTCCCGCCCGCGAGCAGGGCTCGCCCGCTGTGATGCCTCCAGGTTCCGACACAAGGAGTTGGGGAGCTGTGGGGAGCCCGCAAGACATCACCCTGGGGTTCGGACTGCAAGACCTGAGACCTGAGCATCTGCTCCCGGGGCCTGGCGCCCCACGCCCCTCTGGCTGAGATGCCAATCATAGTCCTCGCTCTCCGTTCGCTTCCCCATCCAACCGCGGGCGCGGGGCAAGCTCTCTCGGTCCCCAGCAAACCCTGGTCCCGCCCACGGGGCCAGATAGGAGGCAGGGGGCTTGGGACTGGTGGCTGTGATTCGGGGCCAGGGCTCAGGGCCCCCCAGGTGGGGTGGAGGGCGGGGCGGGAGGAGGGGCCACCTCGTTTTTTGTGGGGTTTTTTTGGGCAGGGGCGGGCCCGCACAGGCTATAAAAACTGCCCGCGCGGGAGCCCAGGCCAGCTTCGGGGTTGTCCTGGGACGTGTCCTGCTTCCCGAGCCTCACGATCCGGCGAAGGCGGCGGCCACATCTTTTGACTAAAGGACTCACCGTCCAGTGCTCCAGCAGAAGAACCTAAGGGTCCGCCACCAGCGCCCGCACCATGCCCAACTTCTCTGGCAACTGGAAGATCGTCCGATCGGAAAACTTCGAGGATTTGCTCAAAGTGCTGGGTAAGGGGCTCGGGAGAGGAGAGGGGGTGAGGGAGTATTCGGAGGTAAGAGTAAGAAAGGAAGGGGGGTAGAATCAGGGCTTAGGAGGCTAAGCCCCTGCATCCCCCAAGAAAACGGCCCTTACACCTGGGTCCCGGGGTGCTGGGCCGGGACACCTAAATCCTGCTTTCTCTGGCGGGGCGCCCACCGATGCCAGCTCCTGCAGTGACTCAGCCTGTGAATCAAGTAGAAACCAGAAGCACGAGGTCGGTGTCCCTTTGGGTGGGGAAGAGGGGCTCTCCAGTTCAGAAGCTGCAAACCCTGCATCCAGGCAGGGAGCCTGGGACCCTATCCCTCCCCGCCTCCCCCCCCCCTCCCTCCAGCCCCTCGGAGACACTCTGGCCTCCTTCCCTTGTCCCCACTGGTAACCCAGCCCAGGCAAGTTCCTTCCCCCATGTGCTGCTCTCCACCCACCAGGTGATGGCCAACCCAGCGCCCCCTTGATCCTCCTTCCTTCCCCCTTCAACACTTTCCACTCTGCTCCCTCTTCAGCCCCATCTGTGAGACAAGTATTTTCCTACAGCGAGTTCCAGAAACCTAAAATTGCTCTAGATAATTATCACTTTCTTCGATTTCAAGAAATGGCTTTGTGTGGAACTCTCCCCCCCACCCCCCTTTTCCCCAATCTGAGTTCTCGTCTCCCTTCTCCCTGGATACCCACTACAGCCCAGCTGGCTGTACTGGCTAAAGGAAGGGAAAACTGTACCCACCCAGATGGCCCTGCCCAACTCTTGTGTGCCCTCTGTCTGGGGAAGGGGTGAAAGCTAGGAAATGGCTGGAGGGGGTGGGGGGCTCTGGGAAGAGATGGAGATTCGTTAAGCAACTGGGGAGCCACCTGGGAGACCTGGAGCCATCCATTTCAGGACTGAACAGAGAAAACCCAGTTGGGCTGGGTGGGGAGGGGCACCCAGTGTGGGGCCAGGAGCTGTAGGGGTGAATCTGAACCTAGGAAGGGTCCGGAATGTTATCCAAAAAGCAGGGATTTCCAGCATTCCTTGCTGTTGGTTCTTCTTGCAGTCTAACCACAGTACTTCCAGTCATGTCAGTGTTTCTTGTTTTTCCCTTGCTGAAATGAAAGACCAAAAGGATAGGAAATTTCCCTTCAGAAAGCCTAGGTGTCATTCCCTCCCCAGCTCCAGATTTGGCTCCTCTCCCCAGTGGATGAGGCACCCCCAGGACCCAGCTGGAGAATAAGACCCAAAGCCCAACCCTGTTGTGTGTCTATCTTCATCTGTTTGTCCTCCCTGCAGGGTCTCTCAGAGCCACGTGCCCTCCTCGGGTCCTGCTGGGAGACAGATTGAAAACAGACCCATTAACACAGTCCTGAGTCAGCCAAGGCTGGCCGAGGCTAGACCCAGCTCCAAGGCAGCAGAGGCTGGCTGGAGGGGCGTCTCCGCTGAACCCAGCAGCCTTGCCTCCCAGGAACCTCAGTCACTTCTCACCCTCCTTTGCCCTAGTCAAGGGTCCCTCTCCTGTGAGGGATGCTCAGGTGTTTGGAGGATAACTGTCCCATGCCGTGTGATGGCCATGGCATGTAGGAGGTTCTGCTCCTGTAACAGGAAAGATGGATGTTAGACAGCAGGATGGACTTCCCAGGCAGCAAAAGAGTGAAGTAGTCCCAGTGCAAGAAGATGGAGTGGGACGTGCCTCCTCTCCCCAGGCAGCTGGACCTGGAACCTCAGCCATTTCTCCCTGGGCCTGAGACCAGCAGTCAGGAACTGGGCTCCTGGGCTCCTGAGGGCCAGGGCTCTCTCCATCCAACTCCCTCTTTCTGGCCCAGAGTGGGTGTGCCGTGATGCCAGGGGGAAAGAGAATGTGTTTGTCTAGGAACCCAGGGCTGGAGGAGGGACAAGGAGTTTGGGCAGGATCAGGAGTAGGGGAATCCCGCTCACCTGGCCCAGCCCAGCTTGGCCCCCTCATCCCCACCAATTGCTTCTCTGAGGGGTTCTGCTCCCGTCAGGGCAGGAGGCTAGGCCAGGCAAAGTGGTGTGAAGTTTAGACCTGGGCCCTGGCCAGAGGTGCCTCCCTGCCTGCTTGTCTTCTGTCAGGGGGGTGCTCTCTCCTGGCTCCCCCACCCCTCTTAATAATTGGGGAGCAGAGAGCAGGGGTTCAGTCTGGGAAAGGATATGCGGACAGACACGGGGACTCTGAATGAGAAGCACTTACCACTGAGGTGGGGAAGGTGATCCTGGAGTCAGGGACACATCAGGGGAGGGGAGGGCAGTACACCTTTCCGTCCTGTGAAGGGAGAAGGGCAGGCGTGGGAGCCTCCCAGGAGGCAGGTGAGCAGGAGTCTGGTGCAGAGAAGGCCTGAGCCGCAGCTTATTCTTTGCCTTCCTTTTATCAAGAAAAGTACCAGCAACAGTAAGACTAGCTACCGTTCCTTAAAAACTCAAAGGTGTGCCTGGCACTGCGTGCTAGGTCCTAAACACACCTACCTCATCCCACTGGCCAGGCTTTGGAAGAAACTATTGTCTCTATTTTACAGTTGAGCAATCTAAGGCTCAGATAAGTTAAGCCATTTGCGTAGGGTCACCCAGCCTACAAGGGAGGCTGAACCAGGTGGAAATCGAGGCCTAATGGATCTTACTCCAGAGCCTTTAGCTCCCCAGCTGTGGCCACCTCTTCTCCTGCTGAGAATCCCTGCCCCTTCTCATGTTGGGGAGGGACAGAGATTGGGCAAATGAAGGCCCACCTAGCACCAGACAGGGGAGGGGGGTAGCACAGGGAGGGAAGCGGTCCCTACCTCCAGTACAAAGAGGGGAGGCCTGGCCTGGGAGGGTCTGTCCTGCACGTGGCCAGTGGTGAGGACACAGTGGCTCTAATGAGCCTACCCAGCAGAGGGTCTCAAGTAGGGTAGACAAAGGGCCCAAAAGTGAGGTGGACAGAGCCAAGGTGAGCCCATAGCAGGATGCCTGCTGGGTGAGGGGAATGGGGAAAAGTGCCCCTGAGCTGAGTTGGGGGGGTGAGGGGGGGGCTAATCTAGGACTGCTGACTCACCAGGTGGGGTGGCTGCTAGGAGCAGGATCCTTAAGGGCAGGCACTGCCTCTCTGCCCTCCTCCCTAAACCCCACCATTCATTAGGGCTGCACCACCTGCCCTGTCCTTCATGAACTTTCTTGGAAACTAGCCAGACTGCTCCAGCTGTCTCATGGGGAGGATGTAACACAGGTGCCTGGAGCACCCCAAAAGGTGAGCCTCTCTCTCCTCTGCAGGGGTGAATGTGATGCTGAGGAAGATCGCTGTGGCTGCTGCATCCAAGCCAGCGGTGGAGATCAAACAGGAGGGAGACACTTTCTACATCAAGACCTCTACCACCGTGCGCACCACGGAGATTAACTTCAAGATTGGAGAAGAGTTCGAGGAGCAGACTGTGGATGGGAGACCCTGTAAGGTGAGTGCCAGGGAGGAGTCCCTCAGGATCATGGCTTCTATTGCCCTGCCTCTCAGCATGCCATTTTCTAGTCTTTTCCTGGATCCCTTTCTCTTTTTCTAATGGAGAAAGTCCCTAGGTAGTGGTGGTGGGTAGAAAGGGGGTACATCCCCTCTCTCTCTTGCTACCTTGTCCCTGATGGGGGCGCAGCTCACTTGGCCACGTCTCCCTTGCAGAGCCTGGTGAAATGGGAAAGTGAGAACAAGATGGTCTGCGAGCAGAGGCTTTTGAAGGGAGAGGGTCCCAAGACCTCCTGGACCAGAGAACTGACCAATGATGGGGAGCTGATCCTGGTGAGTCCTGCCTCCTCCCAGCTAAGCACAAGCCCACTGCTACCTCGGGGGATGTTCTGGGGCACTCCAGGGCGCAGAGGGTTCGAGGATAGTCATGGTTGGTTTCCCACGTCCTGTTGGGGCTGCTGGGGTGTGAGCAAGCTGTCCCTGTCCACACAGTACCCTCACGCAAATGAGAAATGGCACCCCCTCTGAGTGGAACAATGGACATTCACTGAGAGGAGTCAGCAGTTCTCCAGGGGAGCCCCCTGGCTTAGGGATGAGGATATAGGGTAGACCCCTAGGGCTCTGGTGCCATCTTCCCTCCCATGATGCCCAGGCATTTGGGGACCAGCTTCTGACTGTTGGTCCTGAACCAAGACGGAGGTTTGGGCCTAGAGACAAAGTTCCTTTGTTCAACCCTCCTCCTCTTCCCAAGCCACAGGACCAGGGGCCTCCCAGGCTAACAATGACTTCTATCCTCCTTCCAGACCATGACGGCGGATGACGTTGTGTGCACCAGGGTCTACGTCCGAGAGTGAGTGGCTGTGGGTCTGACAGATGCCCAAGCCCATCCCCAGCCCACGTTCCTGCCTCACTGCCTTGTGGGCCGTCCCTCCCCCATTCCTTCTAGGCTAGCTCTCCCTTTCACCCATGCCACTTCCCCGGGGTGCTGGGCTGCCTCCTGCAGGGGCTCTGCTTTTTTTCTTTTCTTTTCTTTTTGCCCCTCCTCTGCTCCCCTATACCAACAAAGAGGGATGGATTGCAGGGGCCCAGATCACCCATTTTGGAATCACTCCCCTCACCCCCCAAATAGGCAGTCCCAGCCCCAAACCAGCCCAGAACCGTCTCTTTCTGTGAGGGGACCTGAGGGCCTGAGAGGGAAAGACAGCCCTCTGGCTTCTACTTTGTCCCTGTAGCCTATACGGTATAGAATATTTATTGGTTAATTTTATTAAAATGTTTTAAAAAAATATAACCTGTCTCTGGCTCATTGGAAAGGAGGTGTGTGGGAGCTGAGGTTTCAGTAGCAGGGATATGAGTTGTGATCCTTCCCTTCATTATTCTCACCACCACCCCTTCATTTGCTGCTGAATCTATGAGCATCACCCCCACTTCCCCTCCTCCAACCTCCTTGGTCCCCCCCAACTCTGACTTCCAAGATCACCAGGGCCTCATCCCCCTGACCTCTCAGAGGGCGCTTGACACTGAGGAGCTGATTCCTATCTTCTCCCACCTTCTCCACAAAGGTGACCCAGCTTCCTCCTCCTACAATTGTTCCTTCTCTCTCCTCCAACCTCAGTCTGTGGGCGACCCTACGCCTGGCCTTGGCCTCCCACACATTCCCGATGAGCTCATCGATGCCCCCAGGCTGGCCTTGCTCCTGCCCCGTCTCTGTGTCTGAGACAAGCAGGTCTCTGCCTTGAGATCTCTCACATACCCCTTCTGCCCTGGCTCCTAGATCTCCCAGGCCCCTTGGGTCCTTCGCCCACCCATCTTCCTGAACCTTCACACTCAAGTCTATACCGTTTCTTCCCAAATTCCAACCTGATCTCAAATGCTTGCCCTCCTTCCCAGGCCACGCTAAAGGGAAATGAGCACAAGTGTTGGAATAAGAGAGTTTTGGATCCTGGTTCTGCCACTTGCTATTTGTGTGACCTCAGACAGGTTAGTTGCTCTGAGCCTTAGCTCTTCGCACAGCCTGAAGTGGCCTCTCCCTGCATCCGTGCTGCCGCCAGTGGGCATGCTTCATTGCCTCTGTGTCAGCAGGTGAGCTTCCTCTCCCTGCAAGACTAAGCTGCCCTGGGGCCAGGGCCTATGGCTTCTGCCCCATGAGAGGCCACATACTGCACCTGAGGGCAGAGGGTCAGGGCCAGGAAGGCGGGGAGACAGAGTCCAGAGTCTCCTCAGAATGTGGGGTGGGGGAGGTGAGGGGTCCTTTCATTTATTCATCCAACTATCGCTTCCTGAGTGCCTCCTAGGAGCTAGTACCCTGCTAGGTGCTGGGAACACAGATATGAAAAAAGGGACAAGATCTCTGCCCTCATGCGGCCTGTAAGAGGGAAACAGACCTTTAATGGGGAAAGATAGACAATTAAAAAATAAATGCACCAATAAATAATTGTATATTGTGCAGGTTCTATGAAGGAGAAAGGGAGAGAGCATGATAGACTGGGCTGGGCGGAGATGGAGGAGAGCAGGTGTTTGGAAGACAAGCATTTGGGGGAGGGGGATCTTAAGCACCTAGTGGGACAGAGCAGGGGAAAAGGTGCTCTAGGCACAGGGCCCAGCAGGTAAAGCCCTGAGGACAGGTTGGGGCTGTCCGAGGTCCTGTGAGGAGTGCAGGGCGGCTGGGGCTGTCAGGAGCTGGATTGACCTGAGGGGCACAGTATTTCTTATTTTATTCTAAGTGCAATGAGAAACCACTGAAAGGCTTTTAAAAGATGTGGGGGGGGGGGCATCCCACTTGTGGGTTGTTTGTTTTTGTTTTGTCTTGCCAAAGCAAAGCCTCCAAAAATTAGGTTGCCTCCCCCCCAAAAAAGTGGGAGAGTATACATTTGTGTTTTTAAGAGGTCCTTCTGGCTGCCAGTGGAGTCAGAGAAAAGCAGGAGTGAAGGGAAAACCAACAGGAGGCTAGTGAGATGCTCAGCAGGGGATGGGGGGCGCAGAGGTGGAGGGTGCAGCCTCAGTGATACATTAGATGGGAGGGGAGGGGAGTGAGGGAGAGGGAGGTGTCAAGGTGGCCCTGGGCTTCTGGCTTGGGCCACTAGGGGAGTGGTAGTATTTTCAGAAATGGAAAAAATAAATCAGGATGGGCTTTCTGGATGCGAGTTTTCTATTTGTTGTAATCCAGAAGAACCCTAACTCCTGGGCCTATGCCCCTGCTTCATCTCTTTGCTGCATCACCTCCTCTCTTCTCACCTACCCTTGACTCCAGTTCTGTCGGACCTCCATCCAGGCTGCTGGCTCCCAGCCTATCCTTCCCACCTTAACTCGACTCCCTCCCCATCCTGGAGAGACCTTTCTTCAGGCCCTCTGGCCCCTGCCCAGATCCTGGCTGGAACTGTCTCCAGTTTGCTCTGAGCACCTGCTCATTTCTCTGCCTAGTTTGTCTCTTTCTGGAACCAAGATGTTGAGAAAGGCAGAGAGAAGAGGCAGATTTCTCTTTCTCAGGAGATCCCAGAGGGCAGGGGCTGGGTCTCCCCCATCAGAGGGGGGTGCTCCCTGAAGGCAGTGGCTCCCAGTAGGCAGGGCCTTTCCCCTTGGCTCTGCTTCTCCAGTACTTCCTTGCCCAGCAGCCTGAGCTGACAAGGAAATCACTGTCCTGAACCTACAGATTGGATCAGGGAGGGGCGCCTCACCCATCTGATCCAGCCTGGCCCAACCCTTGAAAAAGTCCCTCCAGCCCCAGCCGGGTGGCTCAGTTGATTTGAATGTCACCCCGTACACCAAAAAGGTTGAGGGTGCCATCCCCAGTCAGGGCGCATACGGGGAGGCAACTGATCGATGTTTCTCACATTGATGTTTCTCTCTCTCTCTCTAAAAAAAAATTAATAAACATATCCTCAGGTGAGGATTCAAAAAAGAAAGAAAAGTCCCTCCAGCTTCCCTTCCCACCCCCAAGTCCCTCTTGGGCTCTTCGGCTTCCCCGGGTCTTCATTACTCAGCAGCACGTTTGGAAGAAAATGCACAAGAAGCCCTATCCCCTGCCTACATCCTGAAAATTCTGTGCGAGTTCCATGGGCAATCTTCTCTAACGTCCAAGCTCAGAACCCAGCCACTGGAGGGTGAAAGGGCTCAGGCAGCAGAGATGCCCAGGCCACTGAGGCCCAGGACAGGAAGGCAAAGACAAGGGAGGGGGCATGTGTGATTGTGCCCTGGGGTTGGGGCTGACAAACATGGCGGGGGCACCAGCAGGCACTGGGAGAGTCTGTGCCAGAATCTGAGGGAAACAGGTGCCTCCAAGCACACACACCCTGGACGAAGGAGCGTGGAGCTCAGACAGAGAAAGGCCTGGTAATATCAAAACCAAGAGGACACGCCGAAACCGGTTTGGCTCAGTGGATAGAGCGTCGGCCTGTGGACTGAAAGGTCCCAGGTTCGATTTCGGTCAAGGGCACGTACCTTGGTTGCGGCCACATCCCCAGTAGGAGGTGTGCAGGAGGCAGCTGATCAATATTTCTCTCTCATCGATGTTTCTAGCTCTCTATCCCTCTCCTCTCTCTTCCTCTCTGTAAAAAATTAATAAAATATATCTTTAAAAAAAACAAAACAAGAGGACACGTGATCACGTGCGACAAGTCATGCGAGGACGAAGGAGGGACCGCGTGAAGATTGAAGGGATGTGGCCAGGAGCCCCCAGAAGCTGAGGAGGCAGGAAGGACCCTTCCCTGGAGTCCTTCCAGGGAGCACAGCCCCAGACATCCTGATTTCAGATTCTGGCACCCAGACGGGGAGAGCACTTGTTCCTGTTGGTTTAGGCCGGTCTGTAGTCATCGGAGCAGCAGCCTCAGGAAATAGACCCCTCCTTGCCCCTCTTTTGAGGCTTTGATCAGGTTCTGGGAACAGCTGAGCCCTGTGCCCCGGCAGGGGAGACCCCCTAGACCTCTCACTGCAGGGCTCACAGGAGATCCATCCCTGTGTCTGTGCCTGGGCCCTGTCTCCTGCTCCCCCGGGCTCCTCAGCAGTGACAGTGCAGTGGGCACACCTGGGTAGGCTGCTTGGTGGGAAGCGCAGCCCATGTGGCTCAGGGACTCCCTGCTGCCTAGCCCAGCCCCCAGCTGCAGGATGATGCAGGGCACTCCCCAGCCCTGCCCTTACCTCCCAGCCCCGCCCTTACCTCCCGGGCCTTCCCCTAAGGAGTCCTGCCTGGGCCTGGGCTTCCTGGAGCACCTGGGTTGACAGGAGCCCACAACTGGGTTGCCGTGCCCATAGTCTAGATGCCAAAACTGAGGCTCAGAGAGGGGGAGCAGAGGTCCCTACCCCCAGCCCACCTCCCCCTCACCTCAGCCCAGCTCACAGGTGGCTTCCC
Source organism: Plecotus auritus (assembly GCF_963455305.1). NCBI lineage: Eukaryota > Metazoa > Chordata > Mammalia > Chiroptera > Vespertilionidae > Plecotus > Plecotus auritus. Next base: position 28,449,270 of record NC_137778.1, read on the forward strand.
CAGCTGCCTCCCGGTTGCCATGGTGTCGGAGGAAGAGGAGGAGGAGGAGGAGGAGGAGGAGGAGGAGGAGGAGGAGGAGGAGGAGGAAGAGGAGGAGAGGAGGTGGAGGGGCAGATTTCTGAGAAGCAATCCCAAAACACACACCAGCGGGTCCCTCCTTCCTCACTCCCTCTCTCCAATGTCAAAGCATCTGTTTGTGCAGCTGGGCCGGGGCCTCTTCCTAGCCGGGAGCAAAGGAGGTCAAGAAGGCAGAGGGTCCAGGGAGTGGGTTCTGGGACCCCAACCCCACCCAGCAGATCTCCTGGACCCGGGCTCCATCACCCTCACACAGTTCCCAGACCAGGCGGGCTCTTTCCTGCCTCCCTGCCTTCGTGCATGCAGTTCCCTCCATCTGGAAAGCCCTTCCTCAGCCTTCAGGTCCCAGCCGGCTTTAACTCCACTGGAGAATCTTCCCCGAGTCCCTTGGGGCTGCCCCTGCATCCTGCACCCACCGCAGTCACAGCCATTTTCTTGATGATGCTCTCACGGGGCGGTGAGGTCTTGGGGATGCTGGCTTTGCCTTTGTACCCCAGCGCCTGGCACAGACAGGTGCTCAGTAAAGCCGGAAGGAAGGGAAGGAGGGAAGGGAAAGGAGCAAAGAAACACCTCTCCTAGGATTGGAGAGGACCTGGGCCCTGAGCACCTGGCACAGGCCTGGGCACGGAGCAAAGCCCACTCCCTTCCTGCCGCCTCCACTTGAGCCTGGGCTCCAGCACCTTCTGCCTCATCCCATTTGGAGCCGGCTCAGGGGTCCTCTCTATACCCACAGGCCTGTGTCTGTTGTCCATTTGGAGGCAAGGTAATCACACCAGGATGCAGACGTGCACTTGACTTCATAAGGAGCTCCGTGTGTTTGGGAGAATTGGGAGAAGGCCTCCATTCTCCCAAATCCAGGACCATGCAAGCTTACAAGGCCAGAGGGCTGACCTTGAGCAGGGGACTTCAAAGGGTTTTCACACTGAGTACTTTCTGCAAACTATGCCTTACCTGATGGCCATGACATAAAACAGAAGGAAACTAAGCTGCTTGGGGCGAAGTTGTGGGTGTTGAAGGCACTGGGAGATGGGACCAGAGTCCCCTTTCCCCTGTAGCTCTGGGTACCGGGGACATGGGGGTTGGGGTTGGTCCTGGCGGTGGGATGGGGCAGCCAGGAGAGAGGGAGAGCCCTGGGGAGAGTCCAGTGGCTGACATTTACTCACTGGTACAGAAGGGCTTCAATCTCTTCAGAACTGCGTGTTCATGCCAGTGTGGCTGGGCCAACGAACTCATCCTTCACAGCAAGAAGTCAGTCTATACAAACAAAAATGAAAGTATGTCCTTGGAAAAAATCATGACTTCAATCTTTAATGTTCTCAGTTTTTTGTTTTGTGTGTTTTTTTTAATCTTGAAGGGATATTTTAGGGGAAGTATCGTTTGTCTAGAGGAAATATTGATATGAATTCAGCCATTCCATCAACTTCTCTTTTTCTTTTGTGAAATTCAAATAAAATTAAATTTAAAATTGTATCCGGAAAAAAAACAAAACCAAAACAAAACCCAAGAAATTCAGGGCATAGCTGAGACCTGAGAAGAGAAAGCCTAGGGGGAGCCCAGGGCCAGAGTGGCTTTGAAGCTCCCAGAACCCAAGGGCAATTGCATGCCTCTATGTGGCAGGAAGAGCCAAGTTACAGGGAGCCACATGGGAGGACCTAGCAGAAATCTGGGCAGAGACAGGGAGAGAGAGAGATGCAGAGGGAGAGACCGGGGGAGGAGACACGGGGAGAAAGTTAGTGGCGGGGAGGGGGAGGAGACCCAGACCAGAGAGGAGTGGAGGAGGGGGAAAGAAAGGGCCCCGGGGTGCGGGGTCAGAGGAGAGGGGGTCTGCTGGTCAGGCCCTCTGACCCCAGGTCCCTACAAAAGGCTGCCTCAGGACCTCCACAGGCACAAGATGGATGGGACCGGCAGGCCCTTTGTGGTGGGAGGAGGAGGGAATGTAGGAGGTGAAAGGGAGCAGGCTCTGAGACGAGTCCTCTAGGGTCCCCCACCTCTTGTTGGCTTCCTTTTCCCTCCCCACGGTGACCTCCGGAGCCTCCCAGAGTTAGTGGGGGATGGGGGAGAGCCTCAGGGGGGAATGGGGAGGAGGGGAGGAGAGGAGGAGCGGAGTCCAACCAGGTATTTCTCCTGGCTGGGCCAGCCATACCTGAGAAAGATGGGGGACAGAGTAGAGGGACAGGAGGGACCTGGGGGGCGGGGGGCGGTCACTTAGTCTATATAGAAAGTGGATCAGAGCGTCCTCCCAATGCGCCAAAGTTGTGGGTTTGATGCCCAGTCAGGGCACATATAAGAATCAACCAATGACTGCATAAATGAATGGAACAACAAATCTCTCTCTCGTCCTCTCTCTAAAATCAATAAATAAGGAAAGTGAATCAGTCATGTGCAACTAAGACACAAACACAGTGCCTACAGTGGCCCCAGCAGCGGTGGTTGAGACTATTGTCTGAGTGCTGGTCAGGGTCCCCTGTCAGGTCCTCCCACCTCTCCTTCAGGCCTGCCACTGCCCTCCTGACCTCTTGGCTTCTTCCTGCCCCTGGCCCCATGGCACTGCCAGCTGCCAGTAGAGAAACCAGTTCTGTTTCTGCCCTGGATAAGGATCTCTGGGCTGGGCTCTTCCCAGGCAGTGGCAGAAACCTGGCAGGCCAACAACACCCCCGCCCCTACCCAGGGCTGCCAGGGTTCCCCACTCGAGGCCCACCGAGGCCTTGCTCCTTCCTCACATCTCTCCCCTGTCCAGCACCACCTTCCTCTGGCCCCGGGCACACCCCTTGCTGTTGCCTTGGTCTCCCCTGCCTCCCTCCCCTGCCTCTGAGGGCTTTGTATCTTACAGAGGGACCCTGAGGAGCTCCAGTCCCCAGGAAGTCTCCAAGCCCCTTCTTCTCTTCCAGTGACACTTGGACCCTCCAGAGTCCCTTGCCCAGCCCATTCCCACTGGAGGATCAGTTCTCAGAGGAGACGTCTGTTCCTTGGCTTTCCCCTGGGTGTCCATCCCCACCTCCATTTGTCTCACATTGGTCTGCATGGCCTGCCCCCCTCTGCCCCTCCCAGCCTGCCCCCTGGCTCCCCGCAGCGCTCTGACAGTGGCTCCCACAGCAGGGTCAGCCCCCTGCACAGTCACTGGCACTGAAGGGGGAGGGGGAGACAGAGTTGACCCCACTTAACCCCAGTCTATGGACTCCTCTGGAACCATCATTCATTTCCCAGGGCATTCTGGTCCCTTTCTCATCCCCTGGAGCTGCAGCCACCGACCCCTCCAACTAGAAGGGACTTTAAAGGGCCAGATCCTCCATTCTTCTGCTTCCTCGTGGCTGCCTGACCTCTGCCTCTGCCCAGTGCCCCAGAAACCTCAGACTGCTCCTTGTTCCTGTCCCAGCCTGCCATAGGGTTGGCCAGGCTCTCCCAACCACTTGCAGGGTTGGCCAGGGCTCCAGCCACTTGCAGGGAGCAGCGAAGGTCCAAAGGCAGAAAGGAGGGCAACCCTGGCAGCCATCAGGGGAGATCTGGGGGTGCCCAGAGGAGACTGGACTCAGACCTCAGCTCCTACCTCCACCCCTTGGAGTGAGCAGGTGTGACAAGCCAGGCTGGGATTCAAGCAGGTGACTGAAGCTGGAGCAGCCTGACGCGTTCTCAGTCCTCAGCAACGAGCCTCCCTTCTGGCCATCCCACGTGGGACATTAGAAGCTGGGAATCCTGAGACCAGAGAACAGAGTCCCCAAAGAAAGGGCCCTCAGGGATCATCCCTCTCCTTCGTTCCAGAGGAAACTGAGGCCCCCAAAAGGGCGTGGCTTGCCTGGGGGGGGGGTCACTGAGGTGGCAGGAACAGAGAACTCACTGGTAACATGAAGGGGCTGCTTGAGTTCCGCACATACTGGCATGGTCACATGGCTGTCAGCTGGATCCCTCCAATCCTTTGCTCTCTAGTGAGGGCAGCAGGCTTTCCAGCGTGGAGAGAAATGTTAGTTCTCCCACAGTCTAGCTTCCATCTCTCAGCCTGGAGTGGGCCCAGCCTGTGCCCCTCTGGCCCTCTCGTTATGAGGCCAGAACAGGTGTGGGCCCTTCAGGTCCAGGTGGGGATTAGGAGCTAAGGTTTCAGCAGGGGCTAAGGCATGGGATCCTGCACCCAGCTGGGGAGGAACACTGAAGGAGATTCTTTGCAGGGGTGGGGAACCTTATTTCTGCCAGGGGCCATTTGGATATTTATAACATCATTCTTGGGCCACACAAAATTATCCACTTAAAAATTAGCCTGCTATATTTGGTCAAACATTTAATTAACTCACTCCTAATGCCTTGGCAGGGCCAGACCAAATGATTTCGCAGACCTTATATGGGGGCTTGTGGGCCAGACGATCCCCACCCCTGCTAGAGCCTCCTAGCCCCTAACCCACTTCAGCCTACACAGGTATGAGTCCGAGTATAAGGAGAACCAAGGCCAGGTCACTGCCTAGTTGGCCACACTGGGCACAGGCGTCATCACGGCTTCTGGGGGTGCCTATAAAGGCAGGACCTGGCCCTGGGCCCGGCCCTGGGCAGAGGGGCAGCTTTTATTCCCTTGACTAACGTTGACAGAGCATCGATTATGTGCCAAACACTGTGGTGAGCGGGGCCAGTGCAGTCCCTGACACAGAGCTTCCATCTGTTCTTCCATCCAGTGAGGAAATAGTCACCAGTCACAGAGCTCCTATCATGTGCCAGGCATGTCGCCCCACACCTCTCCTCCGTTCCAGAGCCAGGACAGGACCTGCACAGCCAGCTCTGTGGGACACGGTGTCCAGGAGGGCCCTCTCTTACCATCACCAGTCTCTGCCGTCGGGCTGCTCAGCCTCAGCTCCAGCCCCTTTCCTCATCGCTGTGTACAGAGGCTAAATCTTTCAGCAAAACTTTCCTGTAATTGTCCCGTCATCGAAGCTGGACTCAGAAGCCAGCCAAGGAACCGTAGGAACACAGACGGGAGAGTGAGGTCATCCTGTCTGGCAGCCTGTCTCAGGGCAAGAGCATGTGCGAGTCCCAGGACTTACCAGAGAAGGAGGGAACCCACCCTCCCACGACCTTCCCATGGTGCCCTTCCTCCCATTCCTCCGGAAAGTCCTTGCTGAGGGCTAACTTCATTGCCTCCTGCTGTAACTTTAGCTCCGCAGGAGAACTGAACCCAGAAGAAAGGCCCCTTTCCTCAAGTGGCTTCAGGGACCAGGAAGGGGAGGAGCGTGTTGCACCAGGTGGGGCGCTTTCTCCAGCTCTGTCACCTTTCTTTTCTTTTTCTTTTCTCCGCCCCTCATTCTCTCCCTTCCCTCCTCTCTCCTCAGTCGCCTGGCTGGAAGCCAGCATTGTTCCTGCCTGGCTCCTGCTCACTCCTCCTTCCCTCCTTGCCCCCTCTCTCCAGCCAGCCCACCAGCAGGCCCAGGCCCTGATGCACTAGCCCCAGGCAGGAGGGGAGGAGGGGGGGGCCACTGTAGTCCCACCCTCTGCTTCCGCATCACTCGGCTCTTCTAGTCCCCACGGGTGGCCTCCACCCCAACATAGAAAGCTGGGAGCTTGGGTTACTCAGGGCTCTGGTTATTTTTAATGCCACCAGCTCAGAAGATAAATTTACCACCCCTTCCCCCCAGCTGTCCTGGGCGCCCCCCAACCCCCCTCCCCCACACAGATTCCCTTCTTCCAATCTCCTCAGACTTTCCTTGCCTCTAATCCTCCTCACATTCCCTCCTAGTGGGTCCCCCTGGACATTGGACTCCCAGCAGGAAAACAGCTTGACCCCCAAATCCCATAGGTGAGGCGGAGGTGTCCTGGTGTCATGGCTCCACCTAGTGCCTTCTTGAGACATCACAGCCAACAAAAGGCTCTGGTGGGCGCTTCCCCTTCGATGGCCCAGGCTGGGGCAGATTGGTCTGCCTCCTTGGCCCCAGCCTCGGTTCTGGGTCCCTCTGTTACTTGGGCAGGGAGAGGCTGGTGGTAGAGAGCACGCTGCCTCTCCCTCTCCCTTATCCCACTCCACTTCTCTTTGATCCCACAATGCAAGCAAGTTCTTTCTGGAATTAATTCCCAGGCCTTTTGTTTTGGCCCAAAGAACCCTCTGGCAATAATTCAGGGCAGGAACTGCAGCTCTCCAGGGAGGACAGAAGAGGGACAGACCCTGGGGTCAAAATGTGTTGCTCATTCCTAAATTGTTGGAGTCCCCAGGATTGAAGAAGCCACCAAGATCCACTAGGACAGCTCCAAAAATGAGTCAGCCTAGAGCGGGCAGCCAGCCTGCGCCCCAGTAACAGCATTCCCTCATCTGGTGGCAGCCTGCTCTGTTCAGAGACAAGTCTTGCAACTGTTTCCTTTGGGCTGGCATCTGGGCCCCATCCTTTCCACCCATCACCCTGGCTCCGTTTCCTGGATCCACATAAGAAAAGTCTGGGCCCTTTTACCCTAGACCTCTTCAGACACTTAAGATGCCCCACCCTATGAATTTATTTTCTAGTCCTTCACGTCCTTTATCAATAAAGAATTCTATTACACACAGTGGTGTGCCACTCCATCCCCCTTGCATCTCCTCTTCCTCCCCAGACAGAATCACGGTGCTCTGTGACTGTTATCATTATTTTGCCTTTCAACAATATTTTTACTACGTATGCACGTATCTCCAAAAAACACATTGTTTTGCAGGGTTTTGAATGTTTGAGAAACGCATCTGCCGTGCATATTTCCTGCAGCTGCTTTCCTTCTCAACGCTCTGGCCTCGAGCCTCAGCTGATGTGCTTCCAGTTATGCTGAATGAACACGCTGCAGATTGTGAAAAGTTTAAAAACCGGATAGTTCTTGGTCAGGGCACATGCCTGGGTTGCAAGCTCAATCCCCAGTAGGGGGCGTGCAGGAGGCAGCCGATCAATGATTCTCATCATTGATGTTTCTATCTCTCTCCCCATCCCTTCCTCTCTGAAATCAATAAAAATATGTTTTAAATTAAAAAAAAATACACACACACCAAAAAACACACATTATAACAGTCAGGACTAAGGACAGAACCCAGTGGGACAGCCCAGGGCCCTCCTCGGCTTGCTCATAGATATCTCTGGGGACAACTACTGAACTTTGTACCCACCACTGTAGTGTCACATGGCCCATGTGTCCTGGGCCCAGAGACACCAGGAGTGCCGCCAAAGACCTCACAAAACCCCAGTGATCCAATGCAACCCCTGGGGGAGGAGAGGAGGACACTTGGCCTAGGAGTGCCTGTTGAGTGCCTGCTGGCCCCCAGGCAGGACCTCATTTTTCTCAGTTTTTCGCTTCAAATACCAGTGATCTGCTTAGAATCCGCTGAGCATTGATGAAGCTCTGTCAGGCTGTGTTTGCTAAAACCCACCTTCTCCTGCCTTAGGAAAATAAACACCGTCCTCTTCTCTAGCATGCTAGATCATCTCTGCTTCCCACGATCCCCAAAACTCACCCAGAGTGGTTCATGGGAGGGCAGTTTGCTCCAGCTAAATGGCTTGGTAGAAAGACGCCCCCACACCTGGTCCTGTTTTTACCCAAGTAAAACTTATGGGAATGGGTGTTAACCTCCGTTACCAAACAGGTAAACTGAGGGTCACCCACAGAAGTTATGTGACTTTCCCTAGGTCATTCAACTGGAAAGTTCAAAGGTCAGACCCAGTGGTCTTTGCACGAGACACAGTGCCAAATGTCTCCCCTCTGCATCAGAGGGAGTGGCCAGGAGAGACATTCACCTCTTTATGCCACCCCACCTCCCCAGGGGACCTTCGTAAGGATTCCAGGGACCCCAAGTATGCAGCATCTCTCTCTCTCTAGTGAGGAAGTGAAAGAGGAGGGAGAGAGCCCAGTCAGCTCTCCTGGACACAACTCTTGGGGAGCCCCCAGCCCAAACCAAACAGCAGAATTTGTGAGGTAATGTGAGGAAGGAGAAGCCTCAGCCTCCCAGTAGACACTAACCCTCAGTCGCTCCCCCAACTCCACACCCATGGGTCCTGCCAGTCTCTGTTCCATATATCGGCAGTGAATTCCAAATCCCAGCCTGCCTGGGGCTGGGAGGGAACGGGTAGGCATGGCCTCCAGGTTTTCTGGTTTGCTGTAACTTAGAAAGCCCTCTTCATTTTCTGTGCTCCCTCGACTCTCTACAGACACCTTGGGAGCTAAGAGGGGCAATAACCTTATTATGTCCACTCCCATCACCAGACTATGAGCACTCATCACTGGTTGTTTTTGTTTTTTTAATATGTTTTTATTGATTTCAGAGAGGAAGGGAGATGGAGAGAGAGAAAGAAACATCAATGATGAGAGAGAATCATTGATCAGCTGCCTCCTGCACGTCCCACACTGGGGATTAAGCCCACAACCTGGGCATGTGCCCTGACCAAGAATTGAGCTGTGACCCTTCTGGTTCATAGGCCGACGCTCAACCACTGAACCAAGCCGGCCGGGCTTACTATACTTTTTTGTTGTTGATAGTATTACAGATGAGCACCCATCACTGTTGCTCTCACATCACCCAGCTCCTCCAGGGCTGGGACTGAATGCTGACACGTAGTAGGTGCTGATTAACACTGTAGAACTCAGTTGGATTCATGTGAGCAGAAATTCCTTCCCTAAGATCCCCCCGGTTTCATTATCCCTGACTCTCCTCCTTGGCCCTGCTTCCCCTTTACTCTGCATATCCCAAGCCCTACAGTCTCTCACTACCCAGGAGGAGGACCACTCCTCCGCAGAAGGCCTTCCCAACGACTCCCACCCTCCGTGAGCTTTCTGCTTCCTGAAATGTGGAACCATCAAAGGGATGCTTGAAAGATTAAATCAGACAATGTAAGTAAAATCGTCAGAGCATGCTTTGGCACATCACAAACGCTCAATCAATCTGGGTGGTTGTGATAAAGGGAAGAACTGCTTCTTTCCGCTTCCTCTTCTTGGCCAGGCCTGTAGGCCACCAGGGGGCGTCCTCTGCCCAAAAGTCCCTGACACCTAGGCCAGGATGTGGCGCCCTTCCCTGAGACGCGGGAGGCCTCGGACTAAGCAACGTGAACCTCAGGTTTTGTGGAAGAGCAGTAGGAAGCGTGGAGGTGAGTAATGGGGAAAGTACCCTTTCATCTGACCTTTCCATTTTCTGGTGGACACAGAGGCAATAGGGTGTGTGTACATTTGCAATCTCCCAATACAACGTGTCTTCTTTTTTCCCAGGCAGTGTCTCTCTTACTGCTCTTTGCAATTCTGCCTTCTTCTAGTATTTTGGGGTGCGGGGCGGGGGGGGGGGCATTTGCAATTACAAAAAACACACACACAAAAACAACCATGGGATTTCCATCATTGCTCCCATTTTATGGATGAAGAAACGGAGTCTTAGAGGAATTCAGTAAGTGATACCTTTCTTGGGTGTGCTGAGTAACTGAGACTGGAATCCTCTCCCAGGCCCCAATGCCCTGGCACCCCCTGGACCGCTAGTTCGGTGCATAATCTACTTTTATCAGGGGTTATGACCCTTCCTCACAGCCTCCTCCCTCCGAAAGCCACCACCCTGGGATCAGGTTCTCCAGGCATGGCTTTTCCTTTAAAAGTTCCACTTAAAAAGAAAAAATTCCACTTTCCATCTAGCACACCAGGCCGCAGGGGCAGAGGATGCCGCTGCTCCTCAAAACTGAAGGGGTTAAGGCCTAGGCCCGCCCCCCGCCCCCGCCCCTGCCTGACTGGCGGGAGTATGAATAGCCTCGCTCCCACTCCCGACTCCCTGTCGCTCAAGCCGCTCCTCACCCTGTCCTGTCATTGTCCCCATCGGTCTCCTTTTCCCTTTCATCCTAAAAGCTTTAAGAGCTGCTGGCTTCTCCCGGTGCCCAGCGTCTCTCCATCTTTGGTGGGTCAGACGTGCAGGATGGAGGGCTGCCTGGGGGTGGAATCTTTTCAGATGTGGGAGCTCAACCGTCGCCTAGAGGCCTATCTGGCCCGGGTCAAGGCGCTAGAGGAACAGTACGAGCTGCTCAGCGCGGAGCTCGTCGGTCTCCGGGCACAGTCCGGGGACGCTTCCTGGCGGGCCCGCGCCGACGACGAGCTGGCAGCCCTGCGGGCCCTCGTCGACCAGCGCTGGCGGGAGAAGCACGCGGCCGAGGTGGCGCGCGACAGCCTGGAGGAGGAGGTGGAGAGCGTGGCGGGCCGGTGCCAGCAGCAGCGGCTGGCCCGCGAGCGGACGGCAGAGGAGATGGCCCGCAGCCGGCGCGCGGTGGAGGCGGAGAAGTGCGCCCAGGCCTGGCTGAGCAGCCGGGCGGCTGAGCTGGAGCGCGAGCTGGAGGATCTGCGCGCGGCGCACGAGGAGGAGCGCGCGGGCCTGACCGTGCCGGCCGCTGGGCCCCCGTGCCGCCCCGGTCAACCCCGCACGCCCCCGGCGCCCGGCCCCGAAGTTGAGGAGCTCGCGCGACTGCTGGGCGAGGCGTGGCGCGGGGCCGTGCGCGGCTACCAGGAGCGCGTGGAGCGCATGGAAACGGCGCTGGGCGAGGCCCGCCAGAGGCTGGGTCATGCGGTGCAGGGCGCCCGCAAGGGGCACTTAGAGCTACAGCAGCTGCAGGCCGAGCGCGGCGGCCTCCAAGAGCGCAGGGCAGCTCTGGAGCAGAGATTGGAGGGCCGCTGGCAGGAGCAACTGAGGGCCACTGAGAAGTTCCAGGTGAGGAGGCGGGCGGGGGGCGGGGGGGCCTGGGCGAAACAAGGCTTCGAAAAGTCCCTACGGGGCTCAGAGACCTTCTGGGGAAGGGAGTGGGAAGTGCGGTGGGGGTGGCTGCCCATTCAGGGACCACTTCTTAGAAAACTCATAGTTGGTGCCAGAGGCCCTAGAATTTCAACTCCCGCTTAATAGGGTGGAAATGGTAGGGGTCGGAGCCTCTCAAATCAGACCCCCTGGAAGGGCAGACAGGCCCAAGACGGGTGTAGCACCTCCCCACTCTGATGGCCTCTGGGCCCCTCCCTAGACTCCGCTGTCACTGGCAAGATGCCCAGGACTTTCCTTCTCAGTGCTGCTGAGCCTCATGTTCTGCTACTCAGAATCTTCAAAGTTCCTAACTGCCCTCATCCCCCTGACAGGTGGAGGTGAGGGGCCCTGCATGAGGGACCAACAGCCCTTGTCCCATGTCATGGCTTCTTAACTCCCTGAGCACATTCCAGAAGCCTGGGACAGCTGCTCCCCCTCACACTGCACCAGCAACTGAGAAAACAGCTCCCTTCCTGGGCCAGACAGAGGTCTCACCATGGCCACCTCCCCAACCCTCCTCTCAGAGGAGACAGATTCCAGAACATGTGGGAAGTGGAGGGGATGGGGGTGAGGAGCAAAAGACAGTGATCAGGACTAGGGCAGTTTTGGCTTCCAGTGCTGCGGGCTCCAGGCTTCTTGATTAATCGTTTTTCCTTCTGCTTCTACTCCCCCTCCCCTCTCCTCCTCTCTGTAACCATCTCCTCCCCTCCCTCATGTCCCCCTTCCTGTGGCAGTTGAATTCTGAGCAGCATGTGCAATCATTTAATCAGCATCCTCAGAGAAGGAGCCCCATGGGAAACACCCTTGTGCTCCTCTTGGAGTCTCCAGAAGGGGTTCTCTGGGCTGGGAGTGGGGTAGGGAGGCAGGAATCTGCTCAACAGAGAAGTCAGGAGCAGAAGGCGCTATTGCAGCAGCCAGGGGGATGCAGGTTAGTCAGCAGGCAGGACCCCACCCTTTACTGACCGCCTCTGGCTTGCTCTGCAGCTGGCCATGGAGGCCCTGGAGCAGGAGAAAAAGGACCTACAGAGTCAGATTGCCCAGGTCCTGGAAGGTCGGCAGCAGCTGGCACGCCTCAAGATGTCCCTCAGCCTGGAGGTGGCCACATACAGGTACAGGTTGACCCTGACTCACCCAGATGAGGCAGAAGGGCCTCAGCTGAAGGGGTCCAGAGCCATGGGTGGTGGCAGCTCTACCACCACCAGGTTCTGTGACTCTAGGCTGATCCCTTTCACACCAGCATATTTTCCACCTAAGCCCACTTAATCTCCTATGGGTTCAGGACCAGAGAAGTATCCTGTGCCCAAGAAATCCCCCAAGGAGCCCTAACCGGTTTGGCTCAGTGGATAGAGCGTCGGCCTGCAGACTGAAGGGTCCCAGGTTCGATTCCGGTCAAGGGCATGTACCTTGGTTGTGGGCACATCCCCAGTAGGGGGTATGCAGGAGGCAGCTGATCAATGTTTCTCTCTCATTGATGTTTCTAACTCCCTCTCCCTTCTCTGTAAAAAATCAATAAAATATATTAAAAAAAAATTTTTTTAAAAGAAATCCCCCAAGGAGAGGTGATATTGCTGAAAAGGAGAGAGGGCTGGACACATGTGGGGTATCTGCATCCAGACTCTTACCCCAGGGGGCTGAAAAGCCCTGTCTGTGTGTGTATTCTCACACCAAGGAGGTAAGTTCCTTGGGTAACCTCAGAAAGGAGGACCTGCAGGTGTGGGTAGGTGGCACTGGTTTGCACTGGCAAGTCTCCTTGTCTGGAAGATGGAAGCTGGGCTGGGTAACCTCTAAGGCCCCTTCCATCCTGAATGTCATGGGGCCTGACTACTCTCAAATCCTAGTCCCTTGACCCTCCCCAGCCCTTCTGCTAGCCACATTTCCCGGCCCAGGAAAGGCTGAGGCTGAAGAGGTGCTGCTTCTCTGGCTGTATGGCCTTGAGTAAACTTACAGCCTCTTCCAGGAAACTGACCTGGTTGGCTGAGGGTTCAGTGACAGAGCCTGAGGAAGGGGCTTTGCAACCATGAAGGGCTTCGTATACAAGCCCACTGTGAGAGCCAGGGTTAGACAAGCTCTGAAGACAGTGCCCCCAGAGTCCAACACAAAGGCAGGGCCCCAGGACAGGTTCTGGAGAGGAGGGGAAGCGGTGCCCAGAAAGGAAGGTCCGTGAGGAGCCAGGGATGAGGAAGGGAGCCGTTGCGTGAGCTCAGAGGGCAGGATGCTGCATGGGGAAGGATGGAGGTGAGACTGCAGACAGTACTAACCAGACTCAGAGATCATGAGGAAGAGCTGAGAGTTGATGTTCAGCATAACCTGTTGAATTGATTGTTCCCCCCTCCTATTGGTCTCTCTTCCTCAGTCCCCATGGGGTATTGAGGCAAGGGCATGAGCACAAAGACCTCCATTGCCTTGAGAGGCTTGGGACCCAGAACACTTAGAGATCCCAAGATGAGGGCCTTAACCCTAATCAAATCACTGAGGGAAAGGGTCCGGGGAAGGCTTAACCTCTGGGGTTTTGAGGCCTGAGAAGGATTTAGATGAATTCTTTTTTTTCTTTCTGTGACTAGCTCCTGGGGCCCTGGGGGAGGAGGAGGGAGCCTATCCCATGGGAACAGCCTGAGAATTCCCACTTCCCCTGGGAAGCCCCTCCTTAGACCCTCCAGATGGTGGTGTGGACAATGGCATCAATTAGCATGAGAATGGGCACCACACACAGAGGATGAGGTCATTAGCCTGGGGTGGAGGGGGGGAGACTAGTCTAAGCTATATGTGGGGGTATGTACATTGTGTCTGCTGTGTGGGAATCTGCTTGTGTGTCTGTGAGCTCATCTGTGTGTCCCAAATATGTGTGTGATGCTCTGTGACCAAGTGTGTGATATCTGGATATGTGATTATGTGATTTCATGTACACAGCCAAGTATAACCCCACCTGTGGCTTTCATGTGATAGTGGTAAAAATGAAAAGGAAGGCTGCAATGTTAGGGTTTTGTTTTGTTTTTTCTTTTTTTTTTTTTCTGGCTGGTTTGCCTACTGGCCTGTGGACAGAGGGCTGACCCAGTTTTCCCTCCCTCATCCCCCAGGACCCTTCTAGAGGCTGAGAACTCCCGACTGCAGATACCTGGCGGCGGTTCCAAGGCTTCTTTCAGCTTCCAGGGTAAGAGTTGGGGCCAGGTTCCCCCTCCTCGAAACTCTACCCTTGTTTGCTTTTCATACCCCAGAGCAATTCCTTTCGTGAGAGGCACCAGTCTAAGTCTTGACTCCTTGGCTCCCAACAACCCATACAGTAGGAGGCAAGGATAGGGCCCATGGACACTCTTGCCAGAAATGGTAACTGCTCTGTGGCCCCATCCCCCCTGCCAGTACATACTGACACTGTTTCTTTTCCTCCATCTTTCCAGACCCCAAGCTGGAGCTTCATTTTCCTGGTACTCCAGAGGGCCAGCGTCTGGGACCTTTGCTCTCTGTCCTCAGCCCTACTCCCCTCTCCTTGTCCTTACCTGATACTCTTCAGACATCTGTCCCAGCCTTTCTGAAGAGCCAGGAATTCCTCCAGGCTCGTACCCCCACCTTGGCCAGCACCCCTATCCCACCCACAATTCAGGCTCCCTGCCCTGCTACAGATGGAGAGATCAGGGCCCAGGATGCTCCTCTCTCTGTGCTCCAGCCAGAGGTTGGGCGGCAACAGTTTCCACAGGCCATGAGGGCTGAAGCCAATGTAGCCATCCCTGCCAGCACCCTGCCAGGACCAGAGCAGCCTGGGGGCCAGCAGCTAAAGGCCAGTATAGGCCAGTCTCCTGAGGATCATGCCTCCTTGGCCCCACCCCTCAGCCCGGACCACCCCAGTTTAGAGGCCAAAGATGGAGAACCCAGTGAGACTAGAGTGTCCAGCAGATTTCAGAAGGAAGATGAAGGGGAACTGGCAGAGAAAGAAATAGCCATAGAGGTCAAAGTGGTAAGCAGCCTGCAGCAGCAAACACAGCAAGAAGAGGGGGATCTGGACAGGAAGGAAATCCAGGGCTCCCAGGGTCCTTTGGAAAAAGAAACTCTGAAGTCTCTGGAAGAGGAGGGTCAAGAACCACTGATGTTTCTGGAAAATCAGAGCCAAGAGACACTGAGACCTCTAGGGAAGGAGAATCAAGAGCTATTGAAGTCTTTAGAAGAAAAGGACATGGAGGTAGTGAGAACTCTAGAAAAAGAGACTCTAGAACTATTTAAGCCTATAGAAAAAGAAGACCTGCAGACATTGCAATCTCTAGAAAAAGAGAATCAAGAACTAATGAGGTCTCTTGAAGATAATCTAGAGACATTTTTATATCCAGGGAAGGAAAATCAAGAATTGGTGAAGTCTCTAGAAGGGGAGAACTTTGAGTCCTTGAGAGCTCTAGAAAAACAGAATCAAGAACCACCAAGGTCTGTAGAAGAAGAGGACCAGAAAACACTGAGAACTCTAGAAAAAGAAAACCCTGAGTCTCTGAGGTCTCTAGAAGAGAATCAAGAGTCCCTGAGATCTCTAGAAAAAGATAACCAGGAACCGCTGAGGTCTCTAGAAGAAGAGGACCACGGGACACCGAGACCTCTAGAAAAAGAGACTCAACAGCCACTGGAGTCTCTAGGGGAAGAAGACCAAATGACATTGAGACCTCTGGAAAAGGTGAAACCAGAGCCACTGAAGTCTCTTGGAAAAGACCAGGGGATATGTAGACCTTTTGAAAAAGAGAATCAAGAGTTATTAAGGTCCCTAAACAAAGAGAGTATAGAGGCAGTAAGATGTTTAGAAACAGGGAATCTAGAACCTCTAAAGTCTGCAGGAGAAGATCTGGAAATATTAAAGTCTACAGAAATTCAAGGGCCATTGTGGTCTCTGGAAGAAATGAATCGTGAGACAATGAAACCTCTAGAAAAGGAAATTCAAGAATCGCTGGGGTCTGTGGAAGAGAACCAAGAGTCAGTGAAGTCCCTAGAAAAGGAGAATCAAGAACCATTGAGATCTCTGGGAGAATGGAACCTAGAAAATGTGAGATCTCTGGAAGAGGTAGACAAGGAAAGTCAAAAGTCTCTGGAAGAGGAAGAGAACTTGGAGAAGGGAGAGAATCAAGAGTCACTGAGGTCTCTGGAAGAGGAGAGCCAGGAGCTGCTGCTGTCTGCAGATCAGCAAAGGTGGGAAGATATGGTGGTGGGGGGCCAAGAACTGGATCAGGAAACGCCCTCTGGGAGGGCTGGAGTGGATGATGAGGATGAGGCAGAACTGGACCTGAGGGAATGTGATGGAAAGGAGGGATCTGCAGAGGAGGGAGAACTGCAGTTGACTGTCATAGGAGGAGCCTGGAGTACAGGTGAGGGGCACTCAGGGAGCCCTGAGCCCAAAGAGCAGAGGGCTCCAGCTGAGGACACCATTGGGGAGGGAGTTGCTGAGGGTCTTCAGCAACCTGAAGGGCAGCCAGAGAACATCGGGGCCCGAGGCCTCCATGCTCCCTGGGGGATGTCAGAGGTGACAGAGCCAGTATTGGAAAATGAGAATAAGGCCCCAGGGGGTGGCCGAGCCTCCCCAGAGGTCACCTTGGGCCTGGAGGCAGCCATGGGTGAGTCAGCTTCAGGAGCTGAGCAGGGACTGGAGCAGAAGATGGTAGAGTTGGAGGACCTAGGCGACCTGGCCAGAGAGGAGGTGATGGACCCACTCCTGGGGGAAGAAAGTTTGGAGGCAAAGAGTGTGCAGGGCTTGGAAGGGCCTGAAAAGGACCTAGAGGAGGCAGCTGCTCTGGAGCCAGAACTTCCCATTCTGCCCAGGGAGAGCAGAGACTCTCTGGAGTCTCCTGGGGCTGGGGAGGAGTTGGAGCCTGAGGTCCCCTCGGGAGAAGACGAGGTGCTCCCTGCTGAGACCTTGTGCCATGATGCAAGTGATACCCCTCAACCCAGGCTCCTGGGGTCAGAGGAAGCTGAGAAGGTTGCAGAACCAGTGCTAGGGTCCTCCAGCCCAAGGCCCATTGAGCCCTGGTCACTCACCCCAATCCCTGAAGCTGCCCCTGAGCCCCAGCCCCCAGCAGAGGGGAACCAGGAGGCTAGCTGGGGGCTGGAGGGCAGGGCTGAGGCCCTGGAAAAGGTGGAGGGTGAGAAGGAGGAGTTGGGTCCTGGGGGACTCCCCGAGGGCCTCCAAGATGAGGAAGAGAGCAGAGATGAGAGCGAAGCTGATGAGCTGGGGGAGACCCTTCCTGACTCCACGCCCCTAGCCCTGTATCTCAGCTCCCCTGCCTCATCCAAGTGGGACCTAGCTGCAGAGCAGAGGCCCTCCCCTCAAGGGGAAGCCAGAAAGGAGGGATGTGATTTTGCTGTCCTGACCCCTGAGGGCCATGGGGCTCACCCGGAGGAAGAGGAGGAGGAGGAAGAGGAGGAGGAGGAGGAGG
Organism: Plecotus auritus; assembly: GCF_963455305.1. NCBI lineage: Eukaryota > Metazoa > Chordata > Mammalia > Chiroptera > Vespertilionidae > Plecotus > Plecotus auritus. The sequence continues at coordinate 28,466,457 of NC_137778.1, forward strand.
AGGAGGGGGAGGGGGAGGAGGAAGGGAGAGGGGAGGAGGAGGAATGTGGCCAGGACTCTGACCTGTCAGAGGAATTTGAAGACAATGTGGGGACTGAGGTTTCTGTCCTTCATGGGGACCCTGGGGAATTGATGGAACCTCTGGGCCAGGTGTCCCAGGTGCTACTGGAGCCTGCAGCCTGGGGTCAGGATGGGGAGTCTGATGGGTTTGCAGATGAGGAAGAGAGTGGGGAGGAGGGAGAAGAGGAGGGAGACGAGGAGGAAGAAGAGGAGCAGAAGGAGCCAGGGGGTGGGCAGTGGGGGCCAGGGCCCTCTGTTGACAGCCTTCCTTCCATAAGCAGCCCTCAGATGGAGAACCTCTTGGGGTCTGAGACTGTGGATGTCAGCAACCCCTGGGATGATGGTTTGAGGGGTGCAGCAGCTGATCCCACTATGACTGCCCAGGAGACTGAGTCCCAAGATAGCACTGAGCCCTCTGGCTCAGAGGATGAGTCTGAGGATGCTCCCTTGGAGAGGGAGGACCAAGTTCCAGGCCCTCTGGGGACCCTCAGTGGGACAGAGGATACCCCTGGTGTCAATGGCCAGGGCCCCAGCTTGAAGAATGAATTGGAGCATGTGAATGGGGGGTTGGTGAATGGGGTGGAGCAGTCTGAAGGAGTAGGGCAGGGAAAACTGGGGGCCCTTGACGGGGACCAAGGGAAGCCTTTGGAGGAGGAGGAGGGGAGTGCCCTGAAGACCCCTTGGGCAGGGGCTTCTCTTCATCTGGACCCAGGCCAGTTCCTAAAGTTCACTCAGAGGGAAGGAGATGGGGATTCCTGGTCCTCAGGGGAAGATTAGAGACAGTGCTCTTCCTGCACTTAGGACTTGAGTGGGGACATGTCCCCAAGCCCCCTCCCTGCTCAGGGCCAGCGCCTTAACTTATGATCTCCCAACCTGTGGTTTCTGCCCAAGAGGCCTGGCTGGCCAATGTGAAATGAGGTGTGGGAAGGGGACCTACCTGTTCTGAAAATGGAGGCTCCAGGAATGAAAACTAGCCTCTCAGACCCTGCAGAGTGGACATCATGCCTGCACTGTCCCATGAGGTTTAAGCCAACTGATTCCCTATAGGACTAGGCCCCTTTTCCTTGCACCCCCTTTCCTTCCATCCTTTTGGCTAGAAAAGGCCTGGGGCCCGGTGGCTCCTCCAAGAAGAAGGTGGCTGTGGTGGTCTTTGTGTGTGGGGGTTCACAGCCCTGTCCCTCCTCACTGTACCCTCATGGGATGTCTGGTCAGTAAGGGGGTACTCCTATATCCTGACCCCCCATATTCCTACCCTGTGTGACTGCCCTGCCCTCTCTGGCTCATCCCTGCTTGAATAAAGTAATGCTTCCACCTACAAAGTCTGGACTCTTTCTTCCCCAGTTCAGGGAGTCCTCAGGGCCAGCACAGGAGCTGGGGAGACCGGGAAGCATCAGGAGATGCTGGTGTTGGGGAGGGGCTGTTTCCTGAGGCGAGGAGGCCCTCCCTGGAGGCCTCATGGGGCGGCAGTGCAGACAGACTAAGGCTGCAGGCAGCAGTGCTAGGGCCCTGGGGAGGGCTGGGGGTCCCGATCCAGGTGACCTCAGTGCCTGAGCATGCAGGCTGTCATCATCTCTGCCACGGGGCTGATTACGGGGAGTAGTGCCACCCCCACTCTTGCCTGTCCTCCCCCCTCCGGCCCCTCAGTGCCGCCAGCATAATAAGCCCCTTTGCCCCCAAACCCAAACAGCTGTCTGGCCTGTGATGTCTGCATGGACTGGCTGGGTCAGAGGCGGGTGAGGGAAGGGGGGCGCCTGTTCTGCTTTAGTTGGGCTTGTGGCCTCGGGTCAGTGTTTATTCTCTGAATCTCAGACTCTGCCACACAGGAGGGGCACTGGGCTGGGTGACTTGGGGGGCCTCCCAATGCAGGAAAAGCAGGAGAAAGGCTAGGGGAAGCCCGAGGGCTGCTGCTTTGACCTTTAGTAGTTCTTTGCTCACATGCTGAAGCAGGAAACAGGCAAGCCAGACTTGAGGAGGGGAGACACTGAAGTGGCAGGGCTGAGCAGAAGACTGGGGCTGTGTTGATGACTGGGGTAGACAAAGGGTGAGAGGCACAACCACGGCTTCTCTCCACCCCACCCCTTTCCAGGGTCCCTGTGTCGGGCAGGGAGGGACCAGAGGTTCCTGGATTAGGTGGGGCCTGAGACCTTGAAGTCAGGATACCCAAACAGAAGCCCTCCCCAGCTCAGCGCAGTGGGGAAGGAAGATCTGGCGACACCTCTAAACAAATATACTTGGTGGGGTGGGATAGGGGCTGCCAAACAAATGTTCCGTATTTGGAGACAATCTCAAGTCTGGGAACAGGCTGAGGGCCTGGGAAAGATGACAGGATGAAGGCTCAGCCGATTTGGCCCCCACGCATGTCCTCTGGCCAAGGAGGGGTGGGCAGGAGGCCCCCTGACAGAATCCCACTGTTGGTCTCTCTGCCCATGCTTTTCTCCTTCTCCATCTAGGAGTCTCCGTCTTGGGCACTCAGGCCCCCATTTCACAGTCCACCCTGCCCTCGGGGTCCAAGATTCTGTCTCCCCTTCTGGCAGCCCAAGCCCACACTCTCCTTCCTGTACTCACCACTAACAAGGCCCTGTGTGACCCTGCCAGGCTGCCAGGCTGGAGGCCAGCACATTGGCATCCAGGCAAGTAAGACCCACTCCCTGACCCTCTAATGTGACACAGGAGCCCTGTTCGTGATCTCCCCAGGCCCTTGGGCACCCCCGCCTGGGCAAGGGACCAAGGACAGAGGCCAAGCCAAGAGCAGTCCTTCCCTGTGCCTGGGTGAACACCCTGTCCCACACACCAGGTCCCTGGTCCCCCACAGAGTTACCCAAACCGGCTGATTTTTTTTTTAAATATTTTTATTGATTTCAGAGAGGAAGGGAGAGGGAGAGAGAGAAGGAACATAGATGTGAAAGTGAAACATTGATCCCCTTACCGGGGATCGAGCCCGCAACCTGGGCATGTGCACTGGACGATGCCCAACCAGTTGAGCCACACTGGCCAGAGCCAGGTTTGCATTTTAAATAAAACCTTCTGACTGCTGAGAGCATGGCCTGGGATGGACAGGCGTGCTTCAGGGAGGCTACTGCAATAGTCCAGGCAGGGGGGATGGTGGCCGGGGGGTGGACAGGAGGCACAGAGGGCAGCAGAGTCTCAGGACTTGTGATCCGCTGTGGGAGAATTGGGGAAATGGCAGTGGAGGCTCCCAGGGTGTCAGCCTGGGCGGCTGGGAGACAGTGGTCCCATCTCTGAGCTGAAGAATCCAGCAGGAAATTGTGAGCGCCAAGAGAGGCTGCTCTGGGGGAGGGTGGCATGTGACGCTCAGGAGAGAGGACCAGGCTGGAGACAAGAAGTGGAGGGTTGTTGGCTTAGAGATCACCCAGACAGAGCCCCCAGGGAACTCCTGGCAGAGAGGAGACACTTGGGCAGGGGCAGGAGGAGAGACCAGAGAATAGGAGGACCAGGGGACTATGGCACCTGGGGAGACCCTGTTATCGTAGAAGGCAAGGCCTTTGTCCAGCCCAGTGTCTGGGGGCCTGGGGGGTGCTCAGTGACTTTGGATTGGATAAATGAACTAATGAAAGAATGAGTGACTAATGAACTCTGACAACAGGAAGCCCTTTGGAGGGTGGGGTCCCCTCCAAAGGAGGGAATGAAGAGGCTGCACCCTCCCCCCACCAGCAGGACAAGTGGGAGGTTATTCTGGGCCTCCTCTGGGTAAACATAGCCTCTGAGTGGGGTGGGGGCAGGCTGGGCCCCCCCAGGTGGCTTCCTCATTTGTTTGGGGCACTTCCTTATAAGGCTGTGCAGGCTGAGGGCCATGGAGGGTGAGGTCAGGGCTGAGCTCTCCATTCAGCCCAGCCCGATGCTGTCCCTGTTGTCCCTGTGGCTGCCAGAGTCTCAGAGGAAATCAAAGGCTGAGACTTTGGGCTGCAGCCAAGGAGCTCAGAGTGGGGCCTCTTAAAGGGCCCCTGAGCCTGCATGTCTGCTGTGGGAGCCCAGTTCAAGGCTGGGGAGAGGGTGTCCTTCCAGGGTCCTCTCGGAAGGTAGTGCTGGGGACCCTGGTTTTCCCATCTGTATGATTGGCTCACCCTCTGAAGCTATGGACAGCTCTGACACCCTGTGGTCCCACCTTTGTCCCTTCTGCTGCAGGGTCTGCCCCACTTGCTCTGATCTCTTGAGAGCAGACTCATTCATTGCTTCCAAAGGCCCTGGTTCCTCAGCTCCCCTCAGCTCCCCCTTCTCAGCCCCTCTTTGGGGAACCAGCTGCTGCCACTTGACCCTGTGGTGTCACAGCTGCTGTCAGCAATGCCATCCTTGCTAGGCAGGGAAGGAGGAATGTGATTTAATTTCCGCTGGAATGTGCCCTCTGAGGCTGCCCAGAGAGAGGGGAGGGGATGTAGGCCACGCCACGCAAGCTCAGGAAACCCACGAGGGCTCTGTGCTGGGGACAGGCTCCTGTGTCCTGTGTCCCATGGGGGAGGCTAAGTTCCAGGAGGGGCCCTGCAGCAGGGTGGGTCTTCAGAGCAGTGGGAAGAGAAAGGGCTTCTGGTGAATGTCCCTGAGTCCACAGGCCCCCCCTTAGAAAGGTAGGAGGAGAGTCTCGTCACCCAATCGGGGAAGGGACGACTGGCTCGGGGGCAATGGGGGCAAGAAGAGAGACAGAATGGCCTCGGGTGAGGGCCCACAGACTGCAAATGGAGAGTAGAGGAACGTTCTAAGATCTCACACGCTTTCCTTCACCCTGGGGGCCCCATTCCCTCTCCCCTCTTTCTTTTTTTTTTAAAAAAATATATATTTTATTAATTTTTTACAGAGAGGAAGGGGGAAGGGTAGAGAGAGTTCGGAACATCTATCAGCTGCTTCCTGCATACTCCCTACTGGGGATGTGACCACAACCAAGGTACATGCCCTTGACTGGAATCAAACCTGGGACCCTTCAGTCCACAGGCCAACACTCTATCCACTGAGCCAAACTAGTTAGGGGCCCCTCTTTCTTTAAAAAAAAAAAAATTTTTTTTTAATTGATTTCAGAGAGGAAGGGAGAGGGAGATAGAACCATCAATGATGAGAGAGAATCACTGATTAGCTGCAAGCCCCACACTGGGGATCAAGCCCGCAACCCGGGCATGTGCCCTGACCGGGAATCGAACTGTGACCTCCTGGTTCATTGAGCCACACACACAACTGGCCCCTCTCTCCTCTTTCTAACCCAGCACCCCAACACCAGGTCAAGCTTGCCTCTTTGCCAACATTTCAGGAGCAGTAGACTCTGCCTCCTGCTCCCCACTTCTTCCCCAAGCCCATTATTCCAGGCTCTCCTGGATGTCTCTCCTATCACTTGACACCTATTCTGGATGCTATAGCACCAATCCCTCTTGCCCCAAAAGGGGTGGACCTCCGGCCCCAGAGTCCCAGTCCTAGAGCCCTCTTCCCCTAAGTATCCTCCTCTCCCAGCTTCAAAGTCCCCTCCCTTCAGCCCCATTCACCCTCCCCACCCCCATGACTCAGCTGTGACTCCAGAAATAAACGGAGGCAGGAGCCAGGGGGCCACTGTCGAGGAACCATGTCCCAGCAGCTGTGGGCTCAGCTGCTGCTAAGCCTGAGCCACAGAGTCCCAGGAAGGGTGGCTGGGAGACTTCAGCGGTCGGTCGGGTGATGCCCAGCTGGCTTGGCCCTCTCCTGGGACCCCATCCTCCCTGCTAAGGAGAACGCTCCTCCCTGGCAGCCTCACTCTCCACTCATTCTCCTTCCCCATCACCTCTCCTGTCTTCCACCTACTTTTCTCCCTCCTCTCTGGTCTCTTCCAACTCCTGAATCACTTGGTGTCTCCTGGATCTCTTCCTTCTCTTCTCATCTCATTTGTCAGGAAGTTGTATGTCAGAGCTTCAATTCACCGTGATGGGGAACTGAGGCACCAGGAGACAGCCCTTGTCAATGATACTAAGAGTCCCCAGATGCCAGTTGGAGTCCATAGAACGTGGGCCAAGTGGCTGTGGGTTGCTCCCCTTAGGTGCTCCAGTCCAAAGTGGTCAGTAGCCTTCCCTCGTTAACAAGCTACCTAGAGACTAAGGAAGGACCCCCAGGAAGTAAACACAGGGGCCACAGAGTCGAGTCTCTCACAGAGGATTTTCTCACATCCTCTTCCTTCTCCCTCTTTTTTCCTCTTCTCCTTCCCAAGCCCTTCCTTGTGCTCTGCCCTGAATCTTTTAGTTCTTCCTTCCCAGGAGGAAGGAGGTTGCTTGGAGCAGGCAAGGTGGCAGTTAGATCACAGGGAGGACCTCTAGTCTGGGGAATAGGAGAGGGATCTGACTGCAGCCCCCATGGAAAACCCTCCCCCTCTCCCCCCCCCCCCCCCGCCCGCCACAGGGGTCTGACAGGCAGAGCATTTTTGGAAGTCTTTGGGAGCTGCTGTGTCACAGCAGGCAGGCAGGACAATGGGGCCCTTTTCCTCCCTGCACAGGGCCAGGCCCACAGAAGGCCTCAGGGCTGGGACAAAGGCCCCAGTGAAGTCAGAGCAGTGTGTAGGGTGGGGAGGTGGGAAGGAATAAGGTGATGGGGTGTGGGTCAGAGCAGCCTGGGGGGAAGCTGGGGACCCTGGCAGCTGAGGTCACTGGGCTCTTAGGCTCCTCTGCAAGGCCCAAGCCCTGACTTCCACCCAGGCTGGACCTCCCCTTCCATTTATTCCAATGCACGCTCTGACCTCCCTCTTGTCCTTCATCCCCAGGGGACCCTGTGGGGGACCTCACTTTAGACATGTATGAAAGGCTGAGGGGTTAACCACATAGCCGGGGGCTTGCAGATCTGTGCTGTGTCCTGGAGGCAAAGGCAGATACAGGGGTACCCCAATTCCAGCTTCCCAGAGACTGACACTCCACGAGGGGTCAATCCCCTCTCCCCAGGCCAACACAGGCCCCTTTCTCATTCCCCCTCCCTGGGCCAGGGATGGATTCTCTGCAGGGTGTTGAGTCACCCTGGTCCGCTCTCCCTTCCCCAGGAAGCCCAACAAAGCCAGAAGGCTTCCGCTTTAGGCAGTCATGCCCAAGCAGCCCAGGAGGTGTCCGGAGGGAGGAGGAGTATTCTAGTTCTAGCCCTGTGTCAACCTCTGGACCGCTCCTCCTCCAGTCAGAGCAGATGGCGGACCCCTGCCGACTACTGTGGGGAGATTCAGTGAGAATGTGTTGACTAAGGGGCTGAGACCCCAAAGCCCCTTCCAGCTCACCCCTAGGGTCTCTCTGGGAAACACAACCTGCTTTCTAAACTCCATCTCTGTGAGGACACAGTTCTCAGAGAACCTCCCTAAGAACCCAAGGACAGACACTGTGCCCTCTCAGCCTTCTCTTCTTGAGGGGCTATGTTCCAAGGCCCACCTTGGTCTTGATCCACTCATGATTCCAGCTAAGTTCCATGACATGCCTAAAACGGCAATTGAAGGGTAATACAGGACAAGGGGGAGGGGTTCCCTACTGAGGTCCCTAAATCATCCTCTTCCCTTTAACTCCTTAAGAAACAGCCTTACTCCCTAGCTGTGCTTGGCTGGGTTGTCTGGGGAGGGCAGAAGGTGGGACAGGTGAGCCCTGGGGTGAGGAGAGGAATGTGGTATCTCAGAGACCAGCTGGTTGGGGGTTGTATGCAGGGTGGAGAAGGTCCAGGAGCTGGGCAGGGATGGCCTAGGAGAGCCCGTTTTTCTGTCTTGCCTCGCTGTCTCTGGGTTTTTCCCTGTCACTCTCAGCCTTCCGTTCCTCTGATTCCGTTCCTCTCAGAACCTGATTCACACACACACACACACACACACACACACACACACACACACACACAGCGCTGGTCATTCTCTCTCCAGTTCTCAGAATGACCTCACTATCTCAGCCTCCGCTGACTCACAGCCCCCAGGCCAGCTCAGGCAGGCGGAAGTCTGACCCCCCTTCCTCCCCCCTACCCCTCACTCCAGCCAGCTGCCAGACTTCCTCACCCTGGACAACTGGGGGTGTGGGGGTGGGGGTGTGACCCCGCAGCGCCCTCTGGCGGTATCCTACGGCTCCTCACGCCTGGCTCCACTCACGCACGTGCACACAGCGCCTTCTGCTGGCTACAGCCTATGAGACCTGCAGGTCATTCCTCAGAGCCCAGCCCACAGCAGGGCTGGGGATCCCTCCTCCGCTCTGATCGCGTGCCCCTATTCCTGCATCTTGGCCTTTTCTGCTAGAAGTACGCCATCCTGCAATCTAAACCCCAGACCTGCATTCCCTTCGCCCTCATCCCCCCATGCCCAGTGAACCCCCTCAGGAACCTCAGAACTGGGACACCTCTTTGCTTTAGCCTCTGGGCCCTCAGCTCCCGCCCAGACTGAACTCGTCTAGGTCTGTTTGGGCGCTCAGGGCACTCCAGCTCCTTCCTTTCTTTTTTCTGTTTATTGATTTCAGAGAGGATAGAAAGGGAGAGAGATAGAAACACCAGTAATGAGAGAGAATCACTGAACGGCTGCCTCCTGCACACCCCCTACTGGGGATGGAGCCTGCAACCCAGGCATGTGCCCTGATGGGGAATCCAGCCGTCACCTCCTGGTTCATAGGTCGATGCTTAACCACTGAGCCACACCTGCGGGGCTCCAGCTCCTTTCAAACACCCTTATGCTGTCCCCCCAACCCCTGTGGGCTCCTTCATTCCATAAATACTTACTGGGCAGCTATTCTGTGCTAGTCACTATTCTATCCCCTGACTTCTCGGACCTTCAGAAACCAATAAATCCAGAAGGCATATTTATCCTGTAAGGCTCGTCCCAATCCCACCTCTCTCTCTCTGTGTGTCTGTTTCTCTCTCTCTCAGAAGCATCAAACTTGCTTGGACTCAAATGCAGCTTTATTTCCTCCTGGTTTTACAGGTATGCCATCCTGAAAACTCATTCCCTTAGCGAATGAGTAGACACAGAGCCCCCCAGGGGAATGGAGGGGACAGGATGGCTGGCAAGGAGGGGGCAGTTGAGGCACTTAGGGACAACTCAAGGCCCTGAGGGAAAACCTGATGCTCAGCGTAGGGGAGAAAGGGCCTAGGCTGGTCCGCAGCTACCCAGGTATTTCCCAGAAGCCCCTTCAGGCACTGTCACCTGGACTCCAGCTCTACGCCCCTCACTTCCCATGGTGGGGCGTGGGGGCAGCAGTATCCAAGGCCTTGCTTCTTAGGGAGCTGGAACAGGACTGGAAGGAGGGGTCCAGCGCCCCAGTAGCCTCTGCTGACGTCCTTCTAGGGCCTTCATGGGGCGCAGAGCTCGAGACTGGGGAAGACACACACACACACTCACCCTCACCCTGGGCTCTCCCCGCTTCTCTTCTCAGAGCCCCCTCTGGTGTTCTTGCTCCTTGATGCCTGATCTCATCAAACACTTGCCCTGGCTCAGCCCTTAAGGGCCCAGAGCTTGGCCAAATGTTCTGACGTCAGCACTGAAGAGAACCCAGAGCATCCAGCCCTCCTTCCCTTGGTCCCAGAGAGGGGCAGTGATTACTCCAAGGTCACATAGCCAGTGACTGGCAGAACTAGGATTGGAGCCCAGTGCTACGGTTAGTCAATGCCCCCCACCTGCCTCCTCCTGGCACTCACAGGCCTGCGGGGCACACAGGAGATCTGTGGGGACTCCCAGCGACCATTCTCTTGGCAGCGAATCAGTGGCTGGTTGCGCTGGGCCAGCCCCTCCAGGCACCGGTAACGAAGCACCGTGTCCACCTCATAGCGCAGTCTCGGGCGGCCAAACAGTTGAGCCAGGGGCAGCTCTGGTGGGGACCCACAGGACACTGTAGGGCAGACACAGTCAGAAACTGAGAGCCTTGCCAAAACCGGTTTGGCTCAGTGGATAGAGCGTCAGCCTGCGGACTGAAAAGTCCCAGGTTCGATTCCGGTCAAGGGCACGTAACTTGGTTGCGGGCACATCCCCAGTGGGGGGTGTGCAGGAGGCAGCTGATGGATGTTTCTCTCTCATCGATGTTTCTAACTCTCTATCCCTCTTCCTTCCTCTCTGTAAAAAATCAATAAAATATTAAAAAAAAAAAAAAAAGAAAGAAACTGAGAGCCTGGCTCTATGAGTGACGGTTCCCAGAATCGGGATGAGGAGGAGAGGAGTGGGCCACAATCGGATAGAAAAAAGAGCAGGGGTTCTGAGTGGACCCATCTAATTTGTTATCCCTCCCGTGCTCATGGCCTGGGACCCATTTCTGATTGAGCAATTTTGTACCTCCTTCTATTTACACATCAGTCCCAGCATCCCGAGCTCCCACCCCTCCTCTCCCTTGTCCACCCTCACCCAGCCCCATCTTGCAGGTGTAGGACAGGTGGTAGTTGCAAGGCACGTCGCTCCATTGTCCCTGATTATGCCACACCATGACCACGCAGTTCTCTCCAGACAGGAAGTAGCTGTCCGGCTGCCCAGGGTTCCAGTTCTCATAGAGCTAGGGGGTGGGGGTGGGGGTGGAGGACGTGGTGAGGAGCTCCAGTACTGGAGACTGAGAGGAATGCGTCTAGAGGGCCTGGGAGGCGGGGGAGGGGGGATGATGGGGGGGGGGGTGGTGGCAGGGGCACAGGAAAGGGCGGGTTAGGGGGATGGGGAGTAGGGGACCCCAGGGGAAAGGAGAGGTCAGGGGCTTTGGGAGGAAGGATAATGGCAACCAGAAGAGAAGCCAGAGAGGCACAAAGATGGGAAGGGGACCCAGGGAGACCGTGGGCACGGGGAAGGAAAAGAGCCAGAAAAAGGAAAGGGCGGGTTGGGGTCACTGTGGGGTGGAGGCGGAAATGCTTCGAAGAAGCAACCTAGATAGCTTGAGAGGCAGCGGGAGCCTCTCACCAGGGGGACGCCATCTGACCACAGGAAATCGCCTTCGATAGTCCTGTCATTGAGCCCAATCCACTGGTACTCCCGGTATCGATCTGGGAAAGAACCGCAGGGGAGATGGTTGCAGTGAGCTCCGCTGCCAGCAGATGGCGACCATTCCCCAGGATCGAGCGGTCGGTGGGTGACCGCGGAGAAGTCCTTCCCGCCGCCCAAGCTCCGCGTTTCCCTCACTCCAACCTCGGTACGTGGGCCTGGGCTAGAAAAGGGAAACTTTAGAGAAAGAGTGAAAATGTTCAATGAGGTCAGAGTCGGGGAGAGCAGGTGGAGGCAGGAGAGCAGGGAGGTGGGAGCTCTGAAGGTGGCCCCTGGGCCCCCGCCAGGCTGATGCAGGGTATTTCCTGCTCTAACCGCAGCTGCCTCTGTCTGAAGCCCCATCTCCCACGTGTGGAGTGGGCAGGAGGGAGAGAAAGGAAAAGCGAACTAATAGAATGAGGTAAACCAAGTAATAAGTACGAATTAATGAATAAGGGGGTTAATTAATTAACATACTCATTAATTAGTTGATTAATGAGTGAGTGTGAGTGACAGCAGGTGACAGGGTCCCCTCCCTCCCGTCCCAGCCCACTGTTGATGAAGTTCTGCTCTTCGGGCGTGCTGATGCTGGCCAGGTGCGCGCCGTACATCCGACAGTGGGTCTCTGCCTCCTCCCAGCTCCTTCGTGTAGAAAAGTGCTTGTAGCAGGCGCCCTGGAAGGCGTCCCAGCCCGGGCTGCAGAAACGGAGGCCTGGGCGCAGAAGGGCGGGCAACTTAGGCGGGGGGACCCGGGAACTCCAAGGGGCCTGACCACCTGGAAGGGGTCCCACCACCGCAGCCTGAGAGGGTGGGGCTAGGGGCAGGAGGGCGGGGCCAAAGAGCTAAGAGGGAAGGAGGGGAAAGAGGAGCCTGGAGGAGCCCTAGTGCTGGGGACCTTGATGCCTCCCTTCCCTGGGGACTAGGGTGAGGGCTGGGAGTCCCAGCCTGGGTCTCTGCAATCCTCCATCCTAAAGAAGAGCTGTTCGCTCGCCTCTTCCCAGGAGAATGGAAACTAGCATGTATTGACTCCAAATGCCAGAAGTATGCTAAGCAGTCCTCTCACACAGAACCCCTGAGAGAGGCATTTTTGGTTCCACTTAACAGATGGGGAAATTGAGGGTAGGGATCAGACAGTTTATGTGATTTGCCTAAAGTGGGATTCATCAATGGCAAAGCCAAAACCAATGCCCTCCCTCCTTCCTCTGGAACCAGCATATTGTGGCAGGGTCCAGGCTTCAGATCTACCCCCACCCCACCCCAGTCCCTCAAACACACTCACCAACATCGCACAGGTCCCCCCCATAGCCAGGCAAACATAGGCATCGGACCCCCTCCTCCTCCTCCAAGCATGTCCCACCATTGTGGCAAGGGCTGGGGACACAGTTACCTGAGAGGGGGAGAGAAGTGAGGTGGGGGGGAGCAGGGAAGCACAGCTCTGCTGCCTGAGTCCTTCTGGAGAGGGTTCAGAGGGTCCCCAGCCCCAATCCCCTTGTCCTGGGAGCTAAACAGCACTCTCAAAGTTCTCCCTGGAACCTGCTTATGGTTAGAGCCCAGCCTGAATTCTGGATTTTTCTCCAGTCTCTGGGTACCCTCGAGGTCCCCCACTTCAGCATTGGTTCAGCTCTGTGCTGGCCATTGTCATGCCCGCCAGTGTGAGCCAATCTAACAGGGGCTGGGAGAAAGCAGCAGGGAAGGCCCTTGGGATCCAGCCCCACAAAGGGGAAAGATGGGCATGAGACTTGGACTCTTGTCTGGCTCCCAGCTCTGCGTGACATTGGGCGGGTCATTTACCTCTCCGGGAGTTTAGTCCCCCACCCCCTTGTCTTTGTGTCAGATCCAGAACAGCTCTGTACAGTCGAGGTGGGCTACTTGAAAGTGGAGGAGAGTCCCCGCAGCCACTGGGATCTGATATTGGGGCGGGGGGGTCAGATGGGAGCTAACTCTTCCTCCTCTGTCCACTGGTGCTGTGAATGAAGATCCAATACACTTCCCTCACTTTAAGCCCTTCCCACCCCCTTCCTCCTTTCCAGGCTTCCCTTTCACCCTCTAGTTCAAGCTTTCTGCAGATTCGTGAGCCTAGAAACCCTTCCACTCCACCTTACACCCCCCCTTTTGGCTCTCTCTTCTCCAGGCAGCCAGTCTCCTTCGACTAACACACTTCCCGGAAGGCATGCAATCTGCTGTCTGGATCCAGCTCCATCAGGCTAGGCCAGCTGCTTTCTCCTCTGTGCTCTGGATGCTGGGGTAGGGGGTGACTGGCTGCCTAACATGGGCTGAACCTGGGTGCTGGAGGAGCTGTCAGATTCTACTCTTTCTGGTCCTGGTGACCCAAGGGAAGATAACCCCACAGACTGACTGCACGGGTCAGGGCTCTCAGTTCTGGGCAGTAAAACCATCTTCCAGGCCGGCGATTGCTACTGGTGGTCTATGAAGTCCAAAAGGCTGCGGCCACGGCATCCACCCCTAGCAGCCAAGGCCAAGGCTCACATGCTTTACTCTGGCCCAAGATCCCAATGCCTGGTAAGGATCAGAGCAGAGGTGGGGGGAGGAGAAGCTGGAGCTGACTCAAACATTTTTGCTGTGGTGATCTAGCTGTTTGGGGTAAAATGAATCAGCTGTTCCAGCACCATCCTTCCTGTCATTTCCCCTCCCAATAGTTTTACCTACCCCCCATGGTGAAGGGGGAAGGGAAGATGTTTTATTTAACCCTTTAAGCACCGGGCCCCACAGAGGGTAGGAGTCCTGAACTGCTCCCCATTCCTCACATTTTCCTGCTCTTCCTGTTGTCCTCTCTCCAACCCTCTAACCCTGGGGGATAGAAACTCTCAAACTTGGTCCCTGATGCCCTACCCAGACCATAGGTTCTCCCCAACCCCCCAGCCCTACCCCCACCTCCAGCTAAACCTGAGCCAGGACAGGCAAATTGGGGTGAAAAACTCCTCTTGAGACTTTCTGGTCTTCCTTCCTCCACCTCTTTGGGCTGACTACTATAAGGACCAGAACATTGTTCCTTCCATTCTGCTGCAATGGCAGGCCAGGAGACTTTCCTCAACCTCCAGGTGGGCAACTAAAACCCTGCAGATGGTGCGCCTCTTCCCACCATACCCCCTCCCCACCCCACCAGCGCTGAACTCCAAGGTCAGCTGGGAGGGAGCCAACAGTTGAAATGTGTGAGCCTGGATGATGCAGGGGCCCCTAGACCACCCTGGTCCATCTAGGAGAGGGGGTCCTAGAACTGAGGGCATCCAGCCTTCTGTAGGGGTCTCCATTGGGAAGCTCAACCTTCCCTGAGCAGGTAGGGCTTCTCTCAGACCCCAGAAGCTCACTCCCCATTCCCCCGCCCTCTACATTCCCTCCCTCCCCTTGTCTCCTGATCTGTGTCTTCTCCAGCATTTGGGACTTGGACATCCTTTGGGTGTAGGGAGAGTGAAACCATTCTCCCCAAGGGGTGGAGGACATCATTAGTGTAGGGGTTAGTGGAGGACAGGAAGGCTGTGGGAGTAGGATGAAAGTTAGATACCATCCCCCTGCTGAGATGCCAGGGGTGGGGCCTGGGCTCTGGGTCACCTGGATGCCAGGGAACCACATCTAGGCTAAGAGGGACTTTTTCGTCCCTACTCGGTATAGGTGCCTCTATATGGGAGCCATTGAGATGGACCAGAAATGATACAAATGCACACATGCACACACTCCAGGCTGTGGAAGTTTCTCCCCCCAAGAGTGAGGAAGAAACCTCCCAACACTCGCACAGACTGATGGACAAGGACTTTTCTGGGGAATGTGCACAGTCAGATTTGGGATCTCAGCAGTCAGGCAGGAAAGTGGAGACAGGCCTGAGAAGGACAGGATGAGAGAACAGCAAAGGGCTATTAGAGGGCTAGGACTGGATAGGTTTAGGCAAAGAGACAGCGAGGGGGAGGGAGGGGGGATGGAGGGGAGAAAGAGAAAGAGAGAGAGAGAGAGAGAGAGAGAGAGAGAGAGAGATCAAAGAGCTACCCATGACATGGATCTATAGAATGCAAAGGGCAGACAGCTGGGGGTGGAGACAGAGGGTGCCAGAGTTTTGGTTATAAAGCAGTTTAATAGACATTTATTTCCAAGGTTTGTTTTCCATGAAACAAATGAAAAATACTTCACAGAAGTAGTTGCTTAAGGCTCTGTGGGATTAAGGGTCTCCTGGGCCCCAGAGGGTGAGAGGTGGGGGTGGGGTCCCAGGCTTCCCTGATATCAGTGGGAGGTGGCTGAAGGGGATGGCACACAGGAAGAGCAGTGGGAGACCAGCCTGAGCCTTGAAGAGGGCAACAGGTGATGAGGGCATCCTAGTGCATGAGGCATGAGGGTGCTCTGTGGGGTCGGTGAGATGTGAGTCACAAGTAGAGAGCCCAAGAGTAGGAAAGAGTCTGAGGCAGTCAGTGATGGAGCTGGGTGATAGAGTGCGCATTTCAGAAACAGGGAGAGGGTCTTAGGGTGGGGGGTCAGGGTGTTGGGGGGCCATAGGGTGAGGAATCAGAGCTGGGATGGAAGTCACATGATGGAGTATCCAAAATAGGAAACCCACAGGTAGAGGTGGGTAGGAGAATAAAAGCAAATGACAGGAGATCTGGGGCAATGGTGGGTTAAAGGACTATAGGTGAGGTGACTCAGAGTTGCAGGGGGAGAAAAAGGAGGAAGAGAAATAGGGAAGCTGAGCTTTGGGCAAAGTTACCTGCTGAGGGGGCCACGGCCACTCCACCATGGCTGGTGCTGTCAGTGGGCAGAACTGGCTGGGCCTGCACTGAGGTCCCTGCTGGGACAATTCTTCCAGAATTCTCTTTGGAGGGGACCTCCATCTCCCTGGTACCCCCAGGGGCCTGTGTGGCTGGGAGCAGAGCAGGGGCATCCTCAGAGCTCCCTGTCTCCTCACTCTCTCCTCGAGGGACCTCCGACAGCTCAGGACTCCCAGTCTCTTCCCCCACCTCTCTTGCCCCAATGGGAGTGAAAGGTGAAGCCAGGTTCCCCTCCCTGGGAGTGGGCAGAGTCTCAGTGGGTGGTCCTAGGACCCTTGGTGGCCTGGGAGCCTCTGGCTCTCCATTGGGAGGTGGTGATGCACCAGGGTGTAGGACTGCCGGTGACTGGGATGCCTGGGAGAGTGAGTCCTCTAGGGCCAGCTCACTGGGGAGAGGCACTTCGGGGTCCGGGCTGCTGAGCTCGCTGGGCCAGGCCCACAGGTCCTCATCTTCCACATCCTCCTCTTCTTCCTCCTCCTCTTTCTCTTTTTCATCCTTGTATTTCTCTTCTTCCTCCATTGCCTTGCCTTCCTCTTCTGATGACTCCATGGGAGGTACAATGGATTGGGGTTCGAATTCTAGGCAAAGCACAGATGATTCAGCACCAGGGACAGCGCCCGTCCAAGATAGAAAAGAGGAAGTGGTTGGCAAGGACTTGGGGAGAGGAGAGAGCCTGCACTGGGGAGAAGCTGTCTTTGCTCCACACCAGAACTGCAACAGGAGCTGCAGTGTTGAAGGCTCTGTGAGCTGTCATTATCCCAAGAAAACATGGTCTTTGCATCTCCCTCTCCTAGTCTGTTAAAATTCTCTAGTCTAGTTTGGCTAGGTGAGGGAGAGGAGAGACCAAATAAAAGAGGATCATCCTTTCCAGAGGGAAGTGCCTTAGTCCAAACAGCTCTAGACTCAGAGTTGGGAGTGGAATTTTCTGGAAAGGCAAATATTGGAAGAGGAACAGGTGAGATGCCTTGCACCACTGAGCTGCTGAGAAAGGACAGGACAGAGTCCTGCTGCCATAACCCCAGCATCAAGCTGGGCTTATGCCCCCAGTATCTCATGTGCAGACCTCTCCAGGATAAGGGATTTGCATTACCTTGAAGGGTCCTAGGGGCCTCTGCTGGGTCTTCTGGAGTGGAGCTTGCACCTCCTCCATCCTCTATGATGGGAATGGAGTAGATGGCTCCTCGGGACTCACTCTCCACAGCTTCCTGAGGCAGCTGCAGTTCCTCCAGGGTCTCTGTCACTGTTACAATGGCCTCCAGTCCATCAGAAGCTGGGTCAGAGGATGGGTTGGAGTCCTCAGGGATGGTAGAGGGCTGGGCAGAGTCTGTTGAGGGAGTTAAGTGCCATTGGGGATGTTAAACAAGTGGCTCTGTCCTCTCAGGTCACAGCCTACATGTGAGGGTTTTGGGTTAGACTTAGAGGCCATGGAATTCTCTCAGTTCTTTTTTTTTTTTTTAAAGAATTTTTTAAATATATTTTATTGATATTTTACAGAGAGGAAGGGAGAGGGATAGAGAGTTAGAAACATCGACGAGAGAGAAACATCGATCAGCTGCCTCCTGCACACCTCCTACTGGAGATGTGCCCGCAACCAAGGTACATGCCCTTGACCGGAATCGAACCCGGGACCCTTCAGTCCGCAGGCCGACGCTCTATCCACTGAGCCAAACGGGTTTTGGCGAATTCTCTCAGTTCTCTCTCATTTTCCCTGTGGAGCACCCATGGGGCCACAGGAGCACTTAGGACTTATCACTTGTTCCTCAAGCATTAATCAAGTGCCCAATGTGTGTCATGCCAAGCATTCCCCAGGGCATCGAGAATACAGCGAAGAGCAAAATAGCAAGCTTCCTGCCCACAAGGGAATTTGTATCTCAGATACAGATAATAAACAAATAAACATGTATTATAATGTTAACATACAAGGGGATGGGATGGGAAGTACTGCTTTATATGGAATGGTAAAGAAAGGCTCAAGGGAGAGATCTTCCCTTGAGTAAAGGATGGAGGTAGGATGGACAGAATGGCCTCCGCACCTTGAGTTTGGGGCAAGGTGTGAGGGAGCTCAATCATCCCAAGACTTTTGAAATGGAAGGGGACAGGCTGCCATAACTACAGGAGAGCTGAAGGGCATAGGACAGGAAGAACATTCAACAGTCAACACCTGAGGTTCTCAGTACTGAGACAAGAGCATACAGGCAGGAGCCACCCTATCCTTCGGGGTTTACTCCCTTCAAATAACAGTTTTAGAATAGATTACCTTGTCTCTAGGGAAATAAACCAAGAGAAGAAAACCAATGAGGTGATGGTGGAATTGGGCTAAGAAAAGCCCTGAGGGCCATCTGTGCTCAGCCAGATGAAACAGGACAGCATGTCCTGCCCTCGTCACCTGCTCCAGTGAGCCTTGCTAATACAAGACCAGCAAACCTGTGCCCTGCGTGCCTCTGTCCTCCACATGCTCACAACCATAGTCATCTCCTCTTCTCCCCCTCCTCCTGATTCAGTTCTTCTCTCCATTTTCCCCCAGAATGTGTTTGACACATAATCATAATCAGTGCATAGAAGCGCTAGCTATCATCATCATGGTCACCACCATCATCATCATCACCACCACCCCGTTCCAGGAAATCTTTTCAGATGGACCTGTCTTCCTATGGGTTTCACTTCTCTATCCATCCCCACATCCATGCCAGGTCAAACATGTCTGGGGATCGGTCTCAGTGAAAGTAATCCTTGTCTCTCAGTCTCCATCTTGTTGAGAGCAAGCTGTCTCGTCTTCCTTCAGACTGGGGGCTTCCATGGCAAGAGCTGTGCCTTCTTCTCACATTTCTGCTTCTAGCACTTGTACCAGTACTACAGGCTCACAACTGGAGCAAGGACTCAGACACCTAACAGCAACTCCTCCCTGATTTTTAGTCACCCTTAGCCTGGGCCCCGTGCCTCTGGGGGTCCCAGGCACTGCTTCCAATATATGATGTGGGCAGGAAGCCATCTCTACATCCAACTATACTTAAGGACCTGCTCTCTGTGTGTGAACCTGTGTCTATCCAACAATATTTGGTGGTTAAAGATATGACACCTTCAAGCTGAAGGTTCTGGAAACCCCTTTGATGGCTCTTAAGGGCATTTGGTTAACTAGAGCGAATCATTCTTTGGATTCAGAGGTTGTCAGTCATCTCTGCTCTGCTAATGAGCTGACCAGAAATGGAAACATATTTGGCAGCCCAATATGGGAGAGGCAGTTTTGAAACTGGAAGAGAAGGCATGGGTTACTGATGTGGAGGGAGGTGGGAAGATACAGAGAAGTGAGCACTCCTTGAGGCCACATAGCCAAGCCAGAGGATGTGACCAGAATTAGAACCCTAGCGACAAGGCTGAGCATCACCTAAGCCTCCTTCAGGCAGATGGCAAAGACCTGAGAGGAAACGATCAGAGCTGGGGTAGGGCTTCAGGGCTGATCTGTCTCTGTGAGGTTGGCCTCTGTCCCTGCAGGAAGGTGGGCTCACCTCTGAAGCAATAGACGTTGAAGCGGCTGTGCTTGTTAGGGAAGCCGGTCTGGTTGGGGAAGAGGAAGAGAGTCTTGACACCGGGCAGACCCCCACCACAGCGCTGGCTGGGTGTGATGATGGGGTAGCGCACACTGCCATCGGCCAGCCAGCCTGGGCTGCAGCGGTCCAAGCCACCATCCCAGGCTGCATATAGCTGGCCCGTGGTGGCAATCTCTGCTCCTCGCTCCTGGCAGTATGCCCGTGCCTCCTCCAATGTCAGCTTGTCTGGGGGGGCACCCAGGAACAGCTCTCCTGGTAGGGCAGAGGAGGCTGGGTTACCAGGAAGTTAGTAGCCCCTTAAACCCTGGATTCCAACAGGGACCCTGGGCAAGCTTCTCTAGGCCTCGGTCTCCTTATCTGTGCATGGAGTCAATTATCCTACTTCATAGGATCAAAGTCTGGATAGAAGCTCAGGATGGATATTATTGCTCAAAGGAACCTAGCCCAACTTCCTCATGCTGCAAAAACGGAAACAAGGCCTAGAGATGCTAAGAGGCAGAGAGATGCACAGCAGGTAACAGCAGAGTCAAAGCACAAACTCAGTCTCCTACCACATGCCTTAGGCTTTGACCATGAACTTGCCTCTATGACAGTATTTGGAGGGAGGGACATCGATTGTTTCCTTCCTTCCCCCTAGCTTCCCCCTTAAACACATGAAGGGCAATAAAGTCCAGCAGAGGCCCCAGGGGGACCCAGGGGCAACACTAGAGAAGGGGCTTGTCCCTTGGGAGCCCCTCATCCCCAATCACCATTTAGGTCTTCAGCATAGCAGTAGACATCATAGAGGTCACTCGGGTCCACCACGCCATAGTTTCGGACACCAGGGAAGCCATCCATGTCTCCATAACAGGCCTCTCGCGGAGTCTGGATGGGATACCTGGGGATGGAGGACAGACTCCTTCACTAGGGAGCCATCCCACGGTGACCTTCCTAAATCACATTGCCTTCCATGCAGCCAGTTGTCCTCCCAGCTCTGGGGGGACAAACACCCCCAGGGCAGATCCTCACCCATTCCCTGCAGACCAACTTCATTCCCAGGAGGCAGGAAGCCCTGTGTGGCCAACTTGAGGCAGCAGGCAGCCCCTGGCAGAACTGGAGGCCCCAGATACCTCAGAGACGACTAGAAGCCCCTGGTCCACAGCCCCAGCTTACCTCACAGTCTGGTCGGACAGCCAGCCAGCATCACATTGCTCATAGCCCCCAAGATAGGCCGCATAGAGCTGCTCTGGGGTGGCGATGCGGGCTCCGATGCGGGCACAGGCCTCCTGGGCCCCAGTGAAGGAGAAAGCATAGCGGGCAGAGCCCTCCCGGTAGAGAAAGACGACCCCTGAGGGGCAGAGAGTACTCCTGGAGGCATGATCATCCTGCACACTGACCTCCCCTCCCCCTTCTTGTCACTCATCTGTCCACACAGGATAAAGTCCAAATTACACTCACTGCGGAATGAGGGGCTTAAGTTAGACTATAGGTAGCATTTCCTCCACTTGAGAGGAAGGCGGTAGCAAAAGCCTGTATCTGGTCAGTCCTTTCCCAACTCAGTCTGTCTTCCAGGTGTTTGCTCCCCCCTCAGACTGTGGGGTCCCTGAGGGCTGGACTCCTTCCCTCCCCTTGGGAACTTCTCTGTGTCCCTGTCTCTCACCTTTGACCTTGACCTCCACAGCATCGCTGCTGTCGTCTATGCCGTGCTGGACCTCGCAGCGGTAGATTCCCGAGTCGTTGGGCCTCAGCTCACTCAGCGCCAGGGAGACATCGGTGAGTGACGCCGGGTAGGCAGGCAGCGCCACGCGGAACCGGTAGGCCTCGCTCACCTTGACCCGCAGCCCCCGCGCCACCAGCACCTCGGCCTCCCGGCCCCCGGACAGGAAGGTCCACTTGACCCGCGGGGAGCCCAGCACCGCCCGGCGGCTTGAAGGCGGCCGTGAATAGTGGACGTGGCAGGGAATGGTGAGGGTACCGCCCAGCACGCCCTGCAGCGGCGGGGCGCCGGCAATGCGCACGCTGAAGGCCCGGTCCTCTGTTGGGGGACCGGCAGGAGTTTCACCCGGTTTCCAAGCCCTGCCCCAGGATCCTTCCCGCCCCACCCCAGGATTCCCCGGCCTCGCCTTTGGGTTTTCCTAAACCGTCCCCAACAACCTGGGCCCCGGTCCCTTGGGTCCTGCTAAGCCACTTCTTGATCCCCAGACCGGTCCCCAAAGTCTCCTACCGCCCCAGGATTTGTGGGCTCCACCCACAGTCTTCTAGCTCCGCCCCCTGGGTCCTACAATCCAGTGCTCAAAACTTCTGTCTGTTCAGAATCTCTCCCAACTCCACCCCTGTTCTGCCTCCCAGCCCCCCACCTGGTCCCAAGGGTCCCCCACCCTCCATCCTAGAGGCTGGTAACTTTGCACCTGGTGCCCTTCCCCAGCCCTACCTCAAGTTTCCACACCCTACAGGGACCCACACCTCATCTCTTTTTTCAAAGGGTCTCAGCCCAGACCTTTCCCCATAGTCCTCCAAATTCCATCTCCTCCTCCCTGAGTCCCCCAAGCTGGAAGAGATTGGTTAGGGCCAAACAAGAGGCCATTCCCTACCATAGGGAAGATGCAGGAGACAGAGAAAGTGACCCCAAGCAAGTTGCTTACCTGAGCTGTCCCTTTCCAGAGCACCAGCTAAGGCCTCAGGGACCCCAGCCAGGGTCAGGGCTGCCAGCAGGGACAGGAACAGTGGGGCCATGCTGCAGACTGACGGGGGGACTTGAGGAAGAAAGATAGGGTTAGCCCTAGCTGGTTTGTCTCAGTGAATAGAGCGTGGGCCTGCAGACTGAAGGGTCCCAAGTTCAATTCTGGTCAAGGGCACATGCCTGGGTTTCAAACTCGATCCCCAGTATAGGGGTCGTGCAGGAGGCAGCCAATAAATGATTCTCTCTCATCATTGATGTTTCTATCTCTCCCTCTCCCTTCCTCTCTGAAATCAATAAAAATATATTAAAAAAGAAAGATAGGGTTAGACCTCAGGATGGACTTAACACGGCTCCCTAACATATCCACATGGACTCACACCTGGCCCCAGAAGACCACTGCCTCTGCCTCACCATTAACTCTGTTTCTGATCCCTGTCTCCCCACGAAGGTGTTCTCAGAGCCAATACCTTGGTGCTAGTGAACTCACTGTATGACTTAAGGCAAGTTCCTTACCCTCTCTGGGTTTCTGTTGTCTTGTAAAAGAGCACCATTACTACCACCTCACAGTTTGTGATGAGGCTGTGTGCTTTGAGAACACTTTATATTCTAAAAAAAATCCTGTACAAATACCCAGAGTCCAGCACACAGTAGGGGCTCAATAAATGTGTATAGCATATAGCATGAATGGTGAGTACTATATGCCTGTAAGTGTTTAGAGTTCCCTCTGCCTCTCCCAGTGCCAGACTCCTTCTTTGAACCCAGAGTCTTCTCCTCCCACTGTACCCCTCCAACTTCCCTTCCTGTCCCTTCCTCCCTGAGTACCATAGCCACCTGGCCGCTGCCAGGAGGGCCTCCTAGACTGAACCCAGGCAATGTACAACTTCTCCCCAGTGCAACCCCTCCTTGACCTCTCTCCACCCCACCATAACGTATAAGGAAACCCTTCTCTTTACTCCCCAGCATCTTCCGCCCCCCTCCTTGGCCGCCTTCTCTTTTCTTCTTCCCAGTCTTTCCTTTCTGTCTGGCACAGGCTTTCCCACCGGATCTCCTGGCTCGGAAACCAGCTGGGACAAAGCCCCTGTCTCTGCCAGTCTGGCCTCCATCCAGCCTCTCCCTCCCCCCACCCTAACCCTGGGCTGGGAGGTGGGCTAAGGGGGGTGGGTGAGAATAAGTGAAAGAGGCTATCTCCCTCCTGCCCTTGGCTATCAGAAGCTCTGTGAGAACACATATTCCTTTGAAGATCTCAAAGCACTTATACTCTCATAATGGAGGGATGGGGCTGTAACATTGAGAAATGGGGCCCAGAGAGGGGTAGGGCTGACCTTGAGTGCCCAGTGAAGCCGAGTCAGGCATCAGGCCAATGTGCCCCTAGGAGGGAAGGCTGCGGAGGAGCTAGTGTCAACGTCATCTTTGAGCATCAGGCTTAGAAGACCATGAAGACCCAAGTCTGCCATGGAACTGACCAATGGTGCAGCAGGAGAGGTGAAGATTAGGCTGCAGGCACGACTTACGAGATCAGGCTTATTTCCCCTGGCTACTCATTTCCACTTCAGGCCCCTTGTTCCACCTGCATCTCCCCTTTCATACATGCGCCCCTTTCCTGAGCCTGAGCTGATGAGGAATCCCCGTCTTCTCCCAAAGTCTCCCGAGGATACCTGACCCTTCCCCGCCAACCCCCCCCCCTGCATCATTTCCTCCTGGTCAGAGCTGGGGGAGGAGTGGCAAGGGTCAGATGCCCAGGGCATCTCTCTGACCTTTGCTGTGGCCAGATCAGAGGTGCTGAGATTGGCTCTGGGCATGAGGGCAACTTGGGAAGACTGTTTTCTGGGGTCGGAGGGACCTTTTCGGATGCGCAGCCAGTGCCTGTGGTGCTGGGGAGACTGTTGACCGTGCATTTGAGCTGTGCCAGGTCCTAGGCCTGGCGTTCCCTGGAGCCCTCCCTCCCCTCTCTCTGGGCTGGAGCTGCTCACAGACCTGGCTCCCGGCTCTCTGATGGGTGCCCCAGAAACCCATATAGTTGGAGCCATTCTGGGACCAATGCCCTGGTCCTCTGTGCCCCCCCCCCCCCCACACACACACCCCTTTGCCTCTGTTTTGAAGGTGGGAGAATGAAGGGAGAATATCTGAGGCTGAGGATCTGGCTGCCCTGGAACATAGAAGGTTCCCCACCCCCATCTCTGGGAATGGGAGTCACCGATCAGAGAGGGTGGTCCTGGTTGTATGGTTCTCACAGTCAGAGAGCTCTGACACCCCAGCCCACCTGCCCATCACACCAAACTTGCACCTTAGTCCCTTCTTGGTATATAGCTAGGAGTCCTGAGAAAACTTAGGCATCCCTCATCAGGCACCAGACTCAGACCCAGGATCCAGGCCTTGCTTTCTCCATCCCACATACTCACCCACCGCCACTCCCTCTTCTCATCCCCCAGAGCAGGACACGCCATTCCATCCCTAACCTCGAGAGCTCAGCAGTCTTCCTGTCCCTTCCCCTGATGCCACACCGCCCCTCACTCCAGCTCTCTCTCGCCTGCTCCAGCTTCTGGACTTCTGCCTTTGTCTTGAGTTTCTCAAGCTGTTCAGGAAACTTTCCCCTTGTTACATTATCATTCCTCTCTGACCATGGTCCTCCATCTCCCTCATAGGCTTCATAGACCCAATTCACCAGGCTGTGTGTGTGTGTGTGTGTGTGCGCGCGCGCTATCTCCATGCTGAATTCCCACCAGCTGGCATCCAAGGTCTGCTCCATGGGAACCGAGCTCCCGAGCTCAGCAGGATCAGCTGGGCTGCACAGGCCAGAGCGTGGTTCTCCACAGGAGGGAAGCTCTCAGCTACCCGCTTAGTGGCTGTGTGAGCACCAAGAACCTACACAATACAGCCAGGCTTCAAAGGGCCTGCAGGAGTAATTGCAGTAATGGTATAAATAGTCCTATTTACTGGAAGCACAAGTAATAATACTATTTAGCAACATTACCAGATGAGCTATTGTAGCTCCTCCTAATATAAAATCTGAAATATAGATGATGCTTTTGTCAGTGTCAAAGTTAGTCATTACAACACAGGCACTGGTACTACTGTGGGTGGGTCTAGGGGTAATTATCCCTTGATTTTACTGGTATTATCTGGAATAGAAGTAATGCAGGTTTGTTTTTTTAATCTCACCCAAAGACCTGTTTCCACTGATTTTAGAGGGAGAGGAAGGGAGAGAGAGAAACATTGATTGGTTGCCTCCCGAACACCCCCACCGGGGAAAGAACCCACAGCCCAGGTATGTGCCCTGACAGGGAATCCAACTGGCAACCTTTTGTTACTTGGGATGATGCTTCAACCAAATGAGCCACCCAGCCAGGGCAAAGTGATGCAGATGTGAATGATGATAACAAATTGATGGCAAATCTCTTGGTCCTCTTAGAACCATGTGGGCAGAGCTATTCTGAACATACCTGAGGGGAGAGAGTTCCCAGCTCCTGGCAGTTCTAGGAAGGAAAGCAGGAGTGGTACCACGGAGGCCTCTTGTTAAATGCCTCCCAGGTATAACCTTCACTTTGAGAAAAATGCTGTTTAGGTATTGCACTGATGAGGAACCCGATGTTCAGGGAGGTCAACTAGCTTGACCAAGGTCACAACAAGTAAGTGCCAGGGTGGGATTCCAGCTCCCCTGGGCGCCGGGGTCGCCCGCTACAGCGGCTCCTATCGGCTGTCCTGCGGGCTTCGGGAGGTGGTACCTCACGGGAAGGGAGCCGGGGGCTGACTACCCGTGACGAGGTCGGGGACAGAGCGCGCAGCAGGGAGGACGCGAGGACCTAGAGGGGCGTTCCCATTAGCCTGCGGACTCCGGGGGGCTGCGGGTCCTACAGCAAGCAGCAGTGGGGGTGCCGGCGGCAGAGAGCGGGAGGGTAGCAGGGGCTGCGGGCGCCACGAGCTGGCCGACCGCGGACCTCGCCAAAGCAGCAGGGGTCGGCGAGTTGGAAGCGCTGGAACCTCAGAGCAAGGGCTGCGGGGTAGGGTCGCGTCCTGGGAGGCCGGCGGGCGCTCCCTTCTCTCTCTCCCTCCCAGGTCCCGGCGGCCGGGCTGCCGGCCGGGCTGCGGTCGCGCTCACCTACTGGCGTGCGGCCGAGGGCTGGGGCTGGGGTTCGGCACCGCGAAGTTTGTCGCCTTCTCCGGGGGTCTCCGCCGGGTCCACGGCTCGGTCCTGCAGCTGCAGCGGAGACTGCGGCGGGGACTGCGCGGGCGCAAGCAGAGGCTGCGCCCGCAGGATGCTCGGAAGAGGGCGCCGGCCCGGCGCCGCACAAAACCCCCTTTCTTCCCCCCGTCCCGCCCTGCCCTTCCCCGGGACTGCCCCCGCCCCCTGGCCCAGAACACGGGGGGCTCGGGAAAGTCACGGGACCCGTTGCCTTCTCGGCGTCGGTTCCGGGCGGCAATAGAGAGAGCAAGGACGAGTGAAGTAGGACATCCTTCTGGGGATGGAAGCCGAGGGCTTGGAGTAGGGAGGGCGGGCAGGAGGGCGGGGAGGGAGCAGATGATGTTGCAGCTGGAGGAATGGCAGTTAGACGGCCGGAGGGACTGGTCAAGGGGAGAGGAAGGGGAAAGGAAGACGAAAGAACGGGAGGTTTTGCTCCTAGAGGGACACCCCGCACACACATAAGAATGGGGGAGGGAAGCTGTTTTGAAGAGTGGGGTGCAAAAGACCTTAGCCACCTCCCTGATTGGGTTTTGTCTCCTGTGGTGCTCGCACTCCCTAAACAGAAGGGGAGCTGACTTTGCAGCTGGAGGGACGAGGTTAGACAGCAGATTCATGGGTTAAGCAAAGCAAGTCAGAAACTCTCTAGACATGGGGGAGGGGGTTGGGGGTGGGGAGGTGGCACTGTGAACCAACGTTACTGCTCATGCAAACCAATGTGCAAAATGCAGGGGTTGCTGGGAGCCCAGAGGGCCCCCTGGCCAGGGCTCTTGCAGATGAATGTGCAGCCTGGTGCCAGGAGGTGGGCCTTGACGGCTGCCCAGCCATTGGGGACTTCTCAGCGCCCAGAATACCAATGACAACCTCCTCCCAGCTCCAGGGCCTCTGCTTCTCTCCTCTTTCCCAGGCTCTCTCCCCTCCCTCCTCTTTCTTCCCTCCTGGGACTCCAGGCAAAGCCCCTGGCACAGACAGTGGGCAGGACAGCCAAACGCCAGATTCTCTCCCCCTACACCAGCGGTAGCACCAAGGAGAGCTTGTCTGAGGCTTTGATCCCCATAATCTTCAGCAGCACCCCCCAATATCCCAAAGAAAGTGAGGTGCGGTGTGGGCAATGCACATGCAGCCTAAGAGCAGGTTCCTGTCCTCCCCTCTAGACTGCACCCAAGTCCCTCCTGTGTGGGGAATCGGGGCTGCCTCCCACTGGATGTCCCAACTGCCCCAATCCTTGAGGAATTCTGGCAACTCCCAGAGACGTATCTCCTGTAGAGACAGGACAGGAAGACCTGGGATGGAGGGAGGTACAGTCCCTCAGTAAGAGAAATGCCCCAGGCAGGGAGGTGAGAATGAAGAGGACAGAGCAATGTGCTTGGGATGGTTTAGGGAGGAGGAAACCTCCGTTTATTGATTTTATTATATAGATGTTAACTGAGTGATCCACTATGGAGCAGGCACTATTTTAGGCCTGGGAGGGAGTGCTGTCCCAAGTCCTCTAGTGGAGAGAAGGATCTGAGGCCTTTGAGACAGATCCCCACCTGGTAGCCCCAGACCTCCCTTGGCTCCACTCAGACCTTCTGTCCTGCAGGACAGTGTCAGGATGGGTGTGCACATGCAGCCCGACCCCACATGGCTCTTCTCCACAAGGGGCTCAATGGGGCCAGGCAACCAAATGGTTGGAATTCAATCCCAGTGGTGGCTCCCATGTAAGCATAGTTTTTGTCTGTGACTGGGAAGACAGAGAAAGTGACCTTCCTCACTACCTCCCCTCATGTGCCCTAGAAGTGTGAGCACAGTTCGGTGCCCTGGGGGAGTCCAACCTTGACTGAGGCCAGCAGCACCTGGGTGGGGACAAGGGCTGGTACCAGACAGTCTGTTCCAAGAGGGAGACCCCTAGTGGGAAGCCAGACAGAGTGAGAGAACAGAGCAGCTGCCGCTGTGAAGATCCTGATGAGAGCCAGGATTTGAGTCATGGCACTGCTCTGCCCTTTGCAGTGGTAAAATCTTGAAAAGGTTTTAGTTTCTCTGAAACGCTTCTGTAGTAGCATCTACTGTATTGGGTGACATCTACTGCGCAGGTGATGTCTACTGCACTGGGCTGGGTAAAGGAAGCCCCTGGCCCACACGTCAGCAAAATCTACTTCTTTTCCTCTACTTGTCTCTCTTTCTCTCTCTCTCTCTCTCTCTCTCTCTCTCTCTCTCTCTCTCTCTCTCTCTCTCTCTCTCTCTCTCACACACACACACACACACATCTCCACCAGATCTCCTGGCCAGGTAGTCAGTGGGCCACTCCTCTGTGAATGGGAGGAGGGCTCAGTATTTGAGAGAGAAATCTTTTCTTGAGGATTTCCTAGGGGAGGAATAAACACCTTTATTCCTAGGGGAGGAATAAACACCTTCCCAACATTGCCAGCTGTAACAATTCACACTGAAGTCTAATCATACTTTGAACTGGCAGTTTCTGATCAGGGACTTTCTTTACTGTCTTTACTTACATCTTCACCCATAGCCATGTGACCACCCTCCCATTTCTATTCACTTGCTGAGCAGAGGCAAAAACCAAGATCTTCCCTTCTAGGTCTCAGAAAAGGACCCTCACTCAGGTCCTGGCTGAAAGCAAACAGAATCAACAGAAGCAGGAAGAACGCAAGTCACAGTTCAAGTAGAACCACTGGCCCAGTAACAGGAGGAGAATGTCTCAGGTAACCTTAGGTATCTTCTGGATGAAGAAACTGAGACCAAAGAGGTGAAGTGACTATCTAGGGTCACACAACAGGTAATTGACTGACCATGACCAAAATGAAGTCTCCTGCCTCCCAGGTCAGGGTCTTGCCAGGCCCTGGAGCTGTCTCTCTCAGGGGAGAGAAAGCCTGGAAGGGGGAGAGAAGACGAGAGAGGAGGGAGAGTGGGGGAGTGCTCCTCCCTTTTCCACGTGCAGCCCAGCTGGCTTGCCTCCCAGCCTCCTGAGCCCTGGGGAGTTTTCCAGTCTCTCCAGATGAAGACAATCAATCTCCTGCCTCTCCCCTTCAGCTGAGGTCAGGACCCAAGTTGAGGAAACAGAATCTCCCCTCCAAGTCCAAGTTCTCCCATCCCAAGAGCATTCCATCTCCAGTGTTAGCCTTGGGCCTTTCTCACTGGATTCCCAACCACAAAGGCCACTGGAAGAGCCTGTCCTTCCCAGCCCCTCGAACACCTGCTTCCACTTTCCCAGACTTGGGAGTAAGGGCGCAGGCAGCTTAGTTCCTCTCTGAGGCCCTGCATGTCACACAGGCACCTGGGAACGTGCAAGTGGGGCTGAAGGGGAGGATGGAGGCAGTGCTAAGTGCTGGCACAGCTGTGTTAGGAGAATGGGGGCTTTGATAGCTTCTGAAAGGGGCCAGGAAGCAGGGGCTGCTAGCCTAGGCGCGGGGGTGGCCAGGAATGGCTGGGTATAGCTCTAAGGGCTCCTGAAGCTGAAAGAGAATGGGGGTGGGAAGGGAAATGGGGGGTGGGGAGTCAGTGGTGAGGCCTACAGACTGAACAACCCCTGCTGTATAAGCAGGAGCCACTGTCCCCTGAGCTTACAGACCCTCCCTTTGAGGGATGCAAACTCTTGTGTTTAGAGAAGACCACCAGCCTGTTCCATAAAGAACAGCTGAAGGTACTGGAAGGCTCGACCCTGAGTACAACCAAATCTGCTTATTGACAAAAAGCCCGTTCCCTCAGGCTCCCTGCAGTCCTGTCTGGTTCCTGATGGGAAAGACCATTCACTTTTCTATGATGCTAGGCCAGCTATTAACCTCTCTGAGCCTCAGTTTCTTCACCTGTAAAATGACACTAACACCTTGTTTTATGGTTTTGATATTGGAACCCTGTAAATGTTTTATATAATTAAAACACAAAATTAAATAATTAAATTAACTTTAAATTAAATTTTAAAAGAACGAAAGTGCTTCAATCCCTTAAAATCTAAAACTTAAACAAATGCACCTAATTGTATATGAAGTTGGAGGCAAAGCCACCCAGAAGAATTTTCTGATTATAAAACTCAGCATTTTTTTTTAAACTCAGCATTTTCCCTATACATTTCTAAGAGCAAAAGAGCCATGGAGAAATCTTAATGTTGGCATTACTATTTTGAAAAGTTCTATTTATTATGATAAAGCAAATAATTACAGTAATAGTTTTAAGAAATAAGATTTGCAGTGTAAAAGAAAATGAAAGTTAAGCAATAACTGCTAATCTTTAATCTAAATTAGACATAACAGCATGAACTCATGATTTGTGTGTGTGTGTGTGTGTGTGTGTTATGGAGAACAGTTATATATAACAGTTATAAATATTATTTGTGTATACGGTTTATTTAGGAGCAGTAACAACCTGATAACAATGAATATGCCTTGTGCCCAGACTGTAGTCTTGAACTTTCCACTTAAGGGAACCAGAACTCTGGAGAAATTCCAGGCCTGCAGCAGGATAATTTTTCATACTTGAGAACTCAGGTCAAGTTCATGTCAAAAGGACCCAATAGCCAACTTGAGAATACTCCCACTGGCCAAACAACTTTAGCATTAAAATGAATAATGACTGTAAGAGATGGAAACATATCAAATAATATAAAAAGTCAATAAGTTCATAATGCTACTAAAACATGAAATCACTGGTACCTTTGGACATTGATAGTACACCAACTCACGATTTTGGAAATCCATAGGGTACAGCAGAAACTGTTGATGGCCCTGCCCATATCCTCTTAGCCGTGACCTCAACAAGCCAAAGGCTGCTGACTGCTGAGGATTTTTTTCCGGTTGGGGAGGTATGCTTGGCCTAAGTGCATGGTGAGTCAGAAGTACCAGAGGATTAATGCCCCTGGAGACAGCGCTCAACCAGTGACAGAGGGTGAGTTGGTAGGCGAAAGGCCAGCCCCCTCACCTCTCAGGCAGGAACTGTGAGGCAAGTTCTCCAGTCTCCAGCTGCCCAGAGTCATACCTGTTCAATTATTTGGATTACTTATTCAATTATTTATTAGATTCCTTCCCTTCCCTGTCTCACTTTCCAGATTTATTAAGATCTGGGAACTTGCATACCCACAAAGTCATGAGCACATGTGGGTGAGCACAGTATTCCAAAATGGCACATTTGTGATTGGGAATGAGCACACTCAGAGGGCACAAGTAAGCTGCGTGAGCAGGAAGCCCAGGCTCCCACATTGCTTGTCTCTATTGCGCCCATGCCTCTCTCTCAGCTCACCTTATAGTTTTATGGGATTTCTCTGTGGTCATACTCCAGAGGAGGAAAAAGCCTAGGCCTGTTTCTTGGATGGGTCACTTTGATATTTTGATGTGAGCTAAACATGGACTGCTGCCACACAACAGACCCACTTAGGAGTGCCCTTGAAAGACAGTGGTGAGGGAGGATCCTCCCAGGGGGTTTCAGGCAATGCACTGGCCACCTACTTTGCCGTGAGAGAGGGGACTTGAGGGCAGTATATACATGAACTCTTGAACAGAGGCAAATGGCTTTGTTGGTTGGCCAGGGGCCAGGAAAGGGTAAGACTGGAAGATTGGAGAT
Source organism: Plecotus auritus (assembly GCF_963455305.1). Classification (NCBI taxonomy): domain Eukaryota; kingdom Metazoa; phylum Chordata; class Mammalia; order Chiroptera; family Vespertilionidae; genus Plecotus; species Plecotus auritus. Next base: position 28,498,083 of record NC_137778.1, read on the forward strand.
AAGAACGTCTGGGGAAGAGCTATATGGGTGGACTTACAGCAGTGAGCATTGTATCTTGTGGCAGTACCATTGAAGAACATTCACTGCAGAGGAGACATTGAATAGCCAAGGGAACAGAAGGATTCTAGTGGGTAACAGCCAGCCTTTGTCCTCCACTGTGCCAGGGCTTGCACAACAGGCCCATGAATGGAGTAGCTGTGCAGTAGACATGGAGACTATGTGAGGGCTCAGCAGCAAGGGCTCCCTCTCACCAAGGCTAATCTAGCTGCTGCTAATGCTAGATGTTTGGCCTGTCTGCAGCAGACACAGACACTGAACCTTCAACATGGTACCATCCCTTAAGGAGCCCAACCAGCCACTGGGCAGCATGGTGATTACAATATACCTCATTCAGTCTGGAGGAGAGAGCAATATCTCCTTACTGGGATTAATATTCTGGATGTGGATTTGCCTTCCCTGCCCACACACCTTGGGCAGCACCATTATCCAATGACATAAAGGAAATGATTTAGCCTTATGAGATCCCATATAGTATCACCTCTGACTAAGGGGATCCACTTTACTAGTGAAGGAAATGTGACAATGGGCACAGGACCATAGTCTCCATTGGCCCTATGTCAGTGGTCGGCAAACTCTTTAGTCAACAGAGCCAAATATCAACAGTACAACGATTGAAATTTCTTTTGAGAGCCAAATTTTTTAAACTTAAACTTCTTCTAATGCCACTTCTTCAAAATAGACTTGCCCAGGCCATGGTATTTTGTGGAAGAGCCACACTCAAGGGGCCAAAGAGCTGCATGTGGCTCGCGAGCCGCAGTTTGCCAACCACGGCCCTATGATACACCTCATCACCTTAAAATTGCCAGCCTGATAGTCCACTAGCATGGTCTCTTTACAACACATCGAAATACCAGCTTGGGCCCAGCTTGTGTGGCTCAGTGGTTGAGCATCAACCTATGAACCAATGGCCAGGGCACATACTTGGGTTACAGGCTTGACCCCCAGTGGGGGGGGAGGGTGTGTGTGTGCAGGAGGCAGCCGATCAATGATTCTGTCTCATCACTGATATTTCTATCTCTCTCCCTCTCTCTTCCTTTCTGAAATATACCAGCTAGGGGAAACAACCTTTGGGATTGGACTACTGGCCTTCGAAATACAGTATATATTTTGAACAAGTGGCCATTGTATGGTGCTGTATCCCAGACAGCTAGAAATTATGGGTCAGGAACCAGGGTATAGAAGTAGAATATCCCTTCATAATCAGTCCCATGATCCATATGGGGAATTTGTGCTTCCTGTTCCTATAAATTTAGGCTCTGCAGAATTAGAAGCCCTAGTTCCTAGGTTGGGAGATGTGTCTACCAGGACTCACAGTAAGGGTACCACTAAACCTAAGGCAACAGCAGCCTCTGGGTCATTTTGGGTACCTCATGCCAATTGACCAGTAGACCAAAAAAAAAATGTATACTGACGAAGACATTTGATCTTGGTTATTCCATGTCCAATGGTAATCATGAAGAGGCAATTGCAGCAATGTTGGTCTCTCAAGGGCATGGCAATGAAAGGCTGAGGCCTTCAAGGATGAAGGTCTGGGTTTTTCCATCGTGAAAACACCAGAGACCAACAGAATTAATTGTAGAGGAGGGAGATGTTGAATATTGATTACAGCCTTGGAACCAACTGCAGCGACGGTTATTGTAGTTTGTCCCACTAGCCCTCCTGTTGCAAGACACTTTTTTTTTTTTTAAGATTTAGAAATTGCAATCAGCCACCATGTTGAAGAATCAGTGACAGGACAAAGTGAATTTAACATGGGACCACAAATGGACCTGAGCACTGCAAAGGGTGGACTGTAGATATGACCCATGTTCTTCAGCATTCACCTCTACAAGAAGGCTCTTGGTGAACATCTGTGACTCTGCCTGAGGGCTTTTTTTTTTTTTTTCCTGGCTGTGGGAACATGTTTGAGCACAGGGCTAGCCTGGAATACTAGAGGGTTAATGCTTCCAGCAGCAACCCTAAATCTTCCAACAGGAAGTTCACCAATAATACCCTAGTTCCGTTGCCCCTTGGGTGGGATTCTCTGAGATAGGTTCTACACTGTCTTCCAGAATTCCCCCAAAGGACTGAGCCTCAGTTGCTCCACCTGCTCTATTACACAGCTTTCTTTAAAAAAAAAATATTTTATTGATTTTTTACAGAGAGGAAGGGAGAGGGATAGAGAGTTAGAAACATCGATGAGAGAGAAACATCAATCAGCTGCCTCCTAAAAAAAAAAAAAAAAAAAAAATCAGCTGCCTCCTGCACACTCCCTACTGGAGATGTGCCTACATGCCCTTGACCGGAATCGAACCTGGGACCTTTCAGTCTGCAGGCCAACGCTCTATCCACTGAGCCAAACCAGTTATGGCATATCACACAGCTTTCAATGGCTTCCTTCCCTTTCAATGGCTTCCTTCCCTTTCAATGGCTTCCTTCCCTTTCCTGTCTCAGTTCTCCACTGCTCTACCAGTGCGTCTTAGCATGACCTTGAACTCAAAGTTTTATACTCAAACTACTTGTACTCAAAGTCTTTTTTAAAAGTATACATTTTTATTTATTTCAGAGAGGGAGAGGGAGAGAGATAGAAACATCAATGATGAGAGAGAATCATTGATTGGCTGCCTCCTGCACACCCCATACTGGGGTCTGAGCCCACAACCCAGGCATGTGCCCTGACTGGGAATCGAACCATGACATTCTAGTTCATAGGTCAATGCTCAACCACTAAGCCACGCTGACTGGGCGCAAAAATCTTAATTCAACATCTGCTTTTAGGGAACCCCATTGTCTTAGTCAGTTTGGGCTGCTATAACAAATGACCATAGATGAGGTGGCTTATGCAACTAACATTTATTTCTCACAGTTCTGGAGTCCAGCAGATCTGGTGTGTGGTGCGGGCCCACTTCCTGGTTGACAGGCAGCAGCTTCTCATTGCATTCTCACCTTGTGGAGAGCAGAGAGAAGAAGCAAGTTCTCCTGATTCTCTTCTCATGAAGGATCCACCCTCTGGGCTTAATTACTTCCCAAAGGCCCCATCTCCAAATACAATGGCATTGGGGATTAGGGTTTTAACATAGGAATTTTTGGGGGGGAAGGGAAGCACAAAATATAGTCCATAGCAGCTATCTAAGAAAAATGGAAGAGAATCAAGCATTATGCTTATATTTCCTGAATGGGTTATATGTCAGGGTAGCAAAATAGTTGATGAGGGAAATTTTCCTTTATAGATGATTACAGAATACAGCTAATAAGTGAAGGAGGGATGACAAAATTAGAACATCTCCATTTTGTACTCCTAATGAAATAATGGCTCTAGACAATGATCATCAGTAGGTATTACATAAAAAGTTAATGGGTGAGTTGAATGGTGGCCACAAAAAGATATGTCCACGTCCAAATCCCTGAAACGTGTAAATGTTAACTTGTTTTTTAAAAGGGTCTTTGTGGATGTAATTCATTACATGAATTCATTCTCTAAATTCAGTTAATGGTTTTGAGATAAGATGGGGGAATGGGGGAATACCAATGTGTCCCAGAATCTATACTGCCCTCCTTGGTGCTTGTGGTAGACTTGGGTACTGCTGCTGCTACCAAATAGTATTTCCAATTTTGCTTCTGGGCCAAGGTGACTGCTCTTTCCCGCCCCCTTGTGGTTGAGTAACTTACAGCATTTGAGATGGTGACTATAAGCCTGGGTCCCTGAATAACTAAAATGAGAAGACCCACCCCCTTGTTGACCATAATGTACATGTAGCCTACCTAAGTGAGAAATTTTTATTTTAAGCCACTGAAATTTGGGGTTTGTTTGTCGTTGCATCATAAGTTAGCTTGTTCTGACTAATACAATGCCATACAACAACCAATCCTACAAGCTACCTAAGAACCTGAATAATAATAATTGTTCTATTATTGCTATTATTGTTATAACAATCATTGATTATTATAGTTACCATTTACTGAGCACCTCTTATGTGTAACAGACATGTACTACCCAATATAGGCATTGTCTCAATTCTGCTCACTGCAACCTTGGGAGGAAGGTATTATCCAATGACCAAGACAGGAAAATCAAAGCATAGAACTAGCACAGATATTTAATTTGCTATCTGAGGGTTATTGAAAATGCTATTCTTTGATCATTCTCTGTCCCTTATACATATTATCTTTAACAATCATAGCAAGAACCGCCTTGGAATGCAAGTTTACATGTATAAAATGCCATTAGAAAGTTCATGACCTTTGCTCCTGTCATTACTATTCTCTAGACCAGGCTTTTGTGGTGCAGATAGATTGCTTGAACAGTAAAAAATAAAAAAATAATACATATGAAAAATGAATTAATGGCATTCGAGTTTGTACGTAGAGTTACTGGTATGCTTCCTTTAGTCAGATGTTAAGAGTGCTCTGGTCCAGTTGCCCCTTTTTCCTGGCGGCCATGGTGGTGGAGAGCACTAAACCAAATGCACAATCACCCCAAGTATCAGCCCTGTGTTTGCCGCTTCCTCCTTCCATGGGGTTGATTTCCCGTTAGTTGTAACAACGGTATAATTTTCCCTTCTTTAATAGTGGTCCTGGAAACCCTTCTGGGAGACTGGCAGGATACAAACACATTTAGAAATATTTTTAGGTCTCTCTTTTTATTTGTTCTGTGGTGGGGTGTAGGACTAAGGGTTGGAGCGCTTCTGGCAGATTTGAAGTAATCTTAGGTGAGTTTGTGGCGCCCCCTGGTGGTGCTTGGCGAAACACCCTGGGTTCTCCGCCTCTCCACCGGGCGAGGTAAGCTCACGGTGTCTCCAGCTCTCCCTCGCCTGTTTGGTGCTCTCCTTGCCATCCCCTCCTGCAGGTCACCCCTAAGCGGCAGTAGCCCTTCAGAAGCGCAGTCAGCACGCTTTATCGAGTTCATCCCCCTCACCCTCGACTCCTCGCTGCGCTTACAGCTTCGTCAAACACAAAAACTTCCCGTTATTTTATTGCTGTATACAGAGGTCAGTAATGTCCCCTAGCAGTGGCTGAGTTGTCTGCTGGGGGCACACGAACCGCCATGGGGCCTTGATCCGCAGGTCCGGGGGTCGTAGCTACACCCCACCACCGGGACGCCACCACCTCCCTCCCGACACCCGACCCGCCAGGAGTCCCGGGAAGGCGGGTCAGGAGGGGCTGCTCTTCCTCTGGCGGGAGGAGAGGCTCGAGGGAAAGGGCAGCAAGAGACCCCGCCACGACTCCCAGGCGTTGTCGCCGTGTGTAAGGGGGCGCGGTGGGCCCCTACTCGGAGTAGCAGTAGGTCCCGTAGTTGGCCTGCTGGGGCTGCGGGAAGCCGAAGCTGCGCACTCCGGGGTCAGGGAGGCCCCCGCAGCGCGGCCGAGGCGTGGTGATGGGGAAGCGCACGCTGCCGTCCGCCAGCCATCCGCCGTCGCATTGGTCCAGCCCCGAGAACTTCCAGGCCGCATACAGGTGCCCGACCTTCGCCACCACGGCCCCGCGCCGCCGGCACGCCGCCTGGGCTTCGGACAGGGTCAGCCGCCCGGGCACGAAGAACACGTGGCCTGCGGACGGAGCGGGTCAGACTGGCCGAGAGCAGGACATGCGGGGTACAGCGGGGATTCAGGCTCCCGTCGAGGGCTAGGCTGCGGAAAGCGGCCGGGCTGGGTGGGCGTGGGCAGGGGTGCGGGTGGGGTTGCGGGAGGCGGGCTGGAGCGAGTAGGCGGAGTGAGGCGGAGCCTGGCCTCGAAGAGACAACCTACCAGGTGCGGATCTCCAGCCCCAGGGGTTTCACTTTCCCCGCCCCATCCGCCAGACCCCGCCCCATCCGCCAGACCCCGCCCCTCACCTGCCTGCGTGGAGGTGAAACAGAAGGCGTCGTAGCGGTCGCGCTTCCGGTCGCGGGGCCCGTAGCTGCGGATCCCTGGCCGACCGTGGCCGCCGCACGGAGCACGCGCGGTAAGCACAGGGTAGTGCACGGATCCCTCGAGCAGCCAGCCCGCGTTGCACCAGTCCAGCCCCTCGGTCCATGCTGGCGGGAGACGAGGGATTAGAGGCGTCACAGGCAGGAGCCAGACCCGGAGGTCGCCTCCGCTGGGGCCCCTGTTAGCCCGGAGGGGACCTAGGCGGTGCCCGGGGCCGCTCACCCTGGTATAGCTGGGCGTAGGTGGCCAGGCGTCCGTCCTGCTCCTCGCATGCCTGCTTCGCCTCGTAGTAATTGAACTGGTACCTGCCCCGGCTGGGCTGGTACGGAAACACCACACCTGTGGGGTGGTAGACAGCCTGGGGAGGGCCGGCAGACGAGGGAAGGGGACGAAAAGGCGGGGCAGCCTAGCCGAGAGGGCGGGGGAGATGCTGAGGGAGGAGCCCTGGGATACCCGAATCCGCCCCCGCCCCTCTCCCCCGCTGGAGAAGAGGGACTGGAAGCGCCGGGCCTCACCCTCCAGGCGCAGGGTCAGCGCCACGCTCTCGTCCTCGATGCCGTTGATGAGCTCACAGCGGTACCGGCCCTCGTCCTCCAGGCGCACGCCCGCAATGACCAGAGAGGCGTCTAGCCGATGCCCCCTCCGCATCCTGGCTCGGCCCTCCAGAGCCCCGTAGCTCCGGGCATGCAGTCCGTTGGTGATAAGGATCGAGGTTTCCCGGAGCTCCCCTGGCTCCACTTTGCTCCAGCGTACCTTGTAGCTGGGAGGCAGGGTGCCCAGGATGCAGGGCAGCGTGGTCGTGGCGCCACGACGAGAGTGAATGACCTCGTGGATGGGGGGCAGGAGGTAGTGGGGGCCCCGGTAGGATGCTGAGCAGAGGGGGCCACAGTGGCAGGAACCCCCTGACCCCCACTGTGCCAAGTGCCCATCCAGACCCTGTTCCCCAGGCTGCCCCACTCTCTCCTCCAGTGCCCACTCAGCAATAACTCTCACTCCCTGGGTACCTCCAACAGCTGCCTTTCCCACTTTTCCCACACCTGGAGCTTCTCTCCCACAGATTCTGGGCAGGAACTGAGATCTTACCTGGGTTCCCTAGGGCTTTGTGGAAGGTGGCGAAGGCCCCCAGGAGAAGGAAGTGACAGAGTGTGGGGAGACTGAGCCAGCCTTGCATGATGGGGAGTCAGCCTAGCGGGGTCTACAAGGCACAAAGGGTGGGCCATTCTTTAGGACTAAGGGATTGGGGACAGGGTGGGGAAAGCAGGGTTGGAGATAAACTCCCAGCAGGGATTCCTCAGAGGGACTGTCCAGCTGGAAGCCATGGGGGCAGTAAAAAGGGGCTTATGTTCATGGCAAAAGGAAAGGGGGAGGGGGAGGGGGTCCATAGTAACCACACCCCCACCTCTGCCCATCCTTCCTCTCTCCCATCCCTTCAGTCAGCAGGTCCTCTGCCTATCCCCTTCTCATCACAAATGTCACTTCCCAAGTCTTGCCATCTGGATTGTCGGCTCCAGTCTCTACCAGGGGTCCTCAAACTTTTTAAACAGGGGGCCAGTTCACTGTCCCTCAGACCGTTGGAGGGCCGGACTATAGTTTAAAAAAAAAAACAAACTATGAACAAATTCCTATGCGCACTGCAGGCCTGGGACCAGTCGGCTGCTAAGCAGGACAGGCAGCGGCACCCGGCGGGCCGGATAAATGTCCTCAGCGGACCGCATGTGGCCCACAGGGCTGTAGTTTGAGGACGCCTGCGAGTCTATCCTCTCCCAACACTCATTACCATCTGAAGCCGGAGTAAATGTGCCCTGCTTAAAACAGTCTCTCCCTGTTGCCCTGAGAATAAAGCCCAGTTGCTCTGTGATCCAGTCTCTCCCTGCACTTTGCCACCTGTGCCTTCTGCACTGTGCTCCACACATGTTGGACTTCTGGCTCCAAAACAGTCCAAGTTCACTCTCACCTCCTCACAGACATCAGTTTGGGCCTCACCTCCTTTGGGAAACCTTTCTCTTCTCTTCCCCCCGCCCCCACCCCCCAGTTCACCACACTGTGGTGCACTGTGATCCACTTGTCTGATCCCCCTACTGCACTAGATTGGGGATTTTATCCCCCTTAGGAGTACTTTTATCAGCAGCTAAATCAGTGTGAATTTGAAATACATATGTATATGTAGTAAGGTTTCCAGTAATTATAAAGTATCAAGTTATAAAAAAGATTTCAAACATAGTTGTCTATTTCAGTGGTTCTTTTTCTCCTTTATTGTATCTATTCTTCATCACCTTGATATTTATTTTTAAAACTGAGGACCCCTTAACCTAGTTTTATTCATTTTAAAAATGTGATTCCTTCACTTCCTAACTGCATGACTTTGAACAAGTTACTTAACTTCTCTCTGACTCAATGTCCTGATTAGTAAAATATGGATAATAATGCTCACCTCCCTTACTGAGTAGTTGTGAGGATTTGATGAAAATAACATACATAAACTGCTTAGAATAGTGCCTGATATCTCATAGTGCTATGTATGTGTTTGCTCATTTCTGCAGCTCCCAGCTTAGTTTCTGGCATACAGTAGGTACTAAATTACTATGTGTTGTGTGTTAATGAATGATCTGGTGTGCGGGACTTCTGGGAAGGAGAGCTGGGACATGGTGAGAGGGAGCAAACACTGGGGAGGAGCCAGAAAGCTTAGGACCTGAGCTCCATCTTTCTGCAAATGGAGGTAAAAAGACGACCTTGCAGAAGGAGAAGTGGGGTTAGGCACAGAAAGGACTTCCCCACGGCTAATAGGGAAAGTATCTGGGACAGGGACACGGGCAAGAAAACCAGTTCAGTCCAGGAGAACCTGGTAAGCAGAGTGATAGTGGGGACGGACTCACGCAGGGACCAGTAGTAAGAGCTAGCATTCACGTGCCTGAGGCGGCTCTAAGCACTTTACATGTGTACTTTCATATTTACACCTGTCAGCAATCCTACAAGGTAGGAACGATGATTGAACCCCATTTCATATACTCACACAAAGGTGCATACATTTCAGTAAACTTGAGTGGAGTCAAACAGCTTGTAAGAGGAGGGATTTTCTGGGATTTGAATCAGGATCTGACTGGCGCTTAATTTCTTAATGACTGATCTATACTTCTGCATTTTAGGGCAAGGGCACCCACATCTCCACATCTTCATACTCCTTACAGAGAATGAGAGAGGCCAAGAACAGCTCCAGCACCTACCTGTTACAAGCTGGTCTCTTCACAGAGATGGAGGGAGCCGTGACGGGCAGCTCTTTGTCCTGCTGCAGGAAGAGGTTCCAGGTGAAGGAGTTGCCACCGGGAGGTCCAAGCACCTTAGAGCCCTGGACTTAGGCATCTGGTCAGTGCAGTCGCGCCTTTTGCACTTTTGAGCTCACAGAAGAAGCCAAGGGTCCAAGAACTCCACGACCCATTATTTACTGAGCCAGGCTAAGTGACCCAGGTCCAGCCCTATGACCAGGCACTGTATCTGCAGTGCTTACTGCCCTGGGCCCAGGGGAAGATGCTGGGTGTGGGGTATGGGGCAGGGACCCGTTAAGGGGTATGGAGAAAAGGAGGCAACCAGAAATGACCACCTGCAAGAGTACAGAGAGTGAGGTGCCCGGTTCATCATGCTCTTGGACCAGAGAAGGGTATTGATGGGTGGGTATGAGGATGTTGGACCAATAGGCATAGGAATGAGGCTCAAAGATCCATAGCTGTCAAGCTCCAGATGCCTGCATTTTTCCATATGGGCCTCATCTGCAGGCTAAGCTGCTGGGCCAACAATCTTGGCTTTATGGGCACTAACTCCATAATAGGCCAGAACTTAGAAAACCCAGAAGAGCGGTGGGGGAATGGAGCACCCCTCCCCTCCTCCTTTCCCAACAAAGTCCTCACCTCTGCCCTCCGGTGCCTGGGTGCGCATCGCCTAAGGGAAGAGGCTTTCAAGGTGGAAACCAGCTGCTTCAAGAAACCTGACCCCTTCTGTCCAGCCCCCCATCTGTCAATCTGTCTGTCCTGTCCTTCTCTGTCCCCACCCCATCAGAAGCACAATTTCCCATTGTCCCCATCTTTCCCCCATTGTTGAACAACAGGGGCCCTTTCTTTATCCTCTGGGTAATGGCAATAAACTGTCAACAGCTGGGGATGTGGGATGCAGGACCGGCTGGCACACACCACCGGAAAAAGGGTCTGGGTGGGGGTGGGCTTAGCACAGGAACTGACATCCCCAAGGAGAACAGAATGAGATGAGGGGCAGAGAATGGTCAGTGAGAAGGTTGAAATGGGGTCTCCTTCAATACTGTAGGCTTCAAGGCTTTAAAAGAGATCTTGTGTGAGGCTGGGCTCCATAGAGGGAAGAGTGTGCGGTTAGAATTACAATAGGGGAGATGGAAATTAGACAGCAAGGAGGATTTTTCTGTCCCCAGGAAGGGACATGGTATGGGAATGTCTGAGGCTGTAAGGATTTTGGGAAGCTCTCCAAGACAGTGGTCATATTATTTTTTCCCTACTTCTCTACCTCCTCTTTCAGCAGAGGTACATAATCTTTTTTTTTTAAATATATTTTATTGATATTTTACAGAGAGGAAGAGAGAGGGATAGAGAGCTAGAAACATCGATGAGAGAGAAACATCGATCAGCTGCCTCCTGCACACCTCCTACTGAGGATGTGCCCGAAACCAAGGTACATGCCCTTTGACCGGAATCGAACCCAGAACCTTTCAGTCCGCAGGCCAACGCTCTATCCACTGAGCCAAACCGGTTTCGGCAGAGGTACATAATCTTAAAGTTCTCAAAAGAACTCACCTGGGTAGAAATTCACTTCTCTCAAGTCTTTCTTGTTAGGAAGTTTTTTCTGAAGTCTAAACTCTAAGCTCATTTTAAAAACCTTTCTAAAGAGGTGTAATTTACAGGCAGCAAAATGCACAGCTCAATAAATGTTGACATGTGCACACGCCATGTAATTACCCCGCTCCCCCATCAAGACATAGAACCTTTCCAACACCCAGAATAAGCAAGCACATTTCTTTTTTGTTTGCTATCAATGCAGAGGGAGGACTCCCTCCATTAACAGCCATTTGGAAATGTTCTGAGCTTCAAATTGCCTCTCAGCCTTCTTTCACCTCTGCTGAGCAACCACACAACAGTAGTTTTGTGTTTCAGAACTGGAGGGAACTTCAGGATGCTTAGCCTCCTCAGTTACCAGAGGTAGAGGAGATGGAAGGGAAAGGGACTTGCCCAAGATCATGCAGAAGGCAGCTGTTGAGTCAAACCTAGAGCTTGCTGCTTTTTTCAATAATCCCTCGTCCACTCCTCTCCTTGACCCTCCAAGTTGGAAGAGCTCCAGATCTATTTGACTGTAGATCTAATAACAGGAGCTCACCCCATGGACTTGATTGACTGTCTTTTCCTTTCGGCTCCATCCCTGTTTCTAAGCCCTTCCCTCCTCCCAGAGAGGACAAACAAAGAAGACAAATAACCCCGTCTCCTGGGCCAGGACACCCTGAGCCAGCGCATCTGATTGGCTTCAACCCAACTCAAACAAACAGCTTCCCACAGAGGGGGGGGCGGGGGTGGGGGGTGGAGGGGGAGTGGGGGGTGGAGGGGGGGTGGGGGCGGGTCTAAAGGAAAGGCTAAACAGCCAGTCCTACCACTATTCCCGGGCTCATGCCTCACCCACCGCTCCTTTCTCCCCAGATCACTTCTGAACTGTGGGTTAGAAGTCTCTGGTAGGTAAATACATAAAAGGCTGAGTTTGGCATGGAGGTAAACCTAGAACTGTTTGATAGATGCCAAAAGAACCGTTTCAGGATGGAATGAGAAAGGAACAGACCAGGAATAAACATAGTAAATAGTCAAGCTGTGTTTAGTGTGCTCAAGGTCGCTTTCTCAGTTTTCCCCAAGGCACTGCAAAATAGGAATCGAGTAAGACTGCTCAGGCTTGAGTTGGCAACTTTTCACTGAACTAGCATCTTTTAAAGAGAGGCTTTTGCCATTTCTGCTCCCTACTGACCAGAGGGAGGTGGAATCCTCTAGAACAAGCATGGAGCCCTGACACCTCTTTCCCTAACATCACAGGCTCAGCTTTACCCGCTCCAGGCACATTTAGCTGACTAATTTTCTTGACCCCTGATGATGGCATGATCCCAGTTTATTACTGGGAATGTCACATGAAGGACTGGAAGAGTTGGCAAAATGGCACTTGGGGAAAAAGCAGGGAGGGAACAGTGCCTGACTCAGACAACACACTCAATACATTTTGGCCCTTAAATTTGGGGGGTCGGGGAGAACACCAAAGAGAATCAATCAAAACAGACACTAACTGCTTGATTTTAAAGGATCACCTGAAAAAAATAAATAAAGGATCACCTGATTTTAAAAAACACATAAAAATCACACACACAAAAGTCAATGTCCCACTTATTTTTTTTATAACAAAAGTAATACACATAGTGAAAAAGAACCACTACTAAAGGGATAAAATAAAAAGCCAAGTGGTTCTTTCCTTCCTTCTCATTTCCCCCTATAACAATTAAACCATTGTTAAACTTCTCTCTGTCAGAAGTTTTTCAGACTCTACAAGCCCTGGCTGGTTTGGCTCAGTGGATAGAGCGTTGTCCTGTGGACCAAAGGGTCTCCAGTTTGATTCCGGTCAAGGGCACATGCCGGGGGTTGCAGGCTTGATCCCCAGTAGGGGGTGGGCAGGAGGCAGCCAATCAATGGTTCTCTCTCATCATTGATGTTTCCATCTCTCTCTCCCTCTCCCTTCCTCTATGAAATCAATAAAATTTTTTTTTAAAAAAGACTCCAAGAGAATGCAGATAAGTAGAAACATACATCATGCATTTATTCTTTAAAATTTTTTATTTTAGCCGAAACCGGTTTGGCTCAGTGGATAGAGCGTCGGCCTGCGGACTGAAGGGTCCCGGGTTCGATTCCGGTCGAGGGCATGTACCTTGGTTGCGGGCACATCCCCAGTGGGAAGTGTGCAGGAGGCAGCTGATCGATGTTTCTCTCTCATCGATGTTTCTAGCTCTCTATCCCTCTCCCTTCCTCTCTGTAAAATATCAATAAAATATATTTTTAAAAAAATTTTTATTTTAGAGAGAGGAAGGAGAGAGAGAAACATTGATTTGTTCCACTTATCTATGCATTTATGATTGATTCTTGTATACATGTGCCCTGACCAGGGATTGAACCTGCAACCAACCAAGTTACCTATTCAAGGCCCATATATTATTTTTTAATTGAATTGAAATCATATCATACAAACTGTCCCCTACCTTGCTTTTCTCACCTAATAATGTTTTGAGCATCTGTCCTATCAACACATGATATAAAGCTTCCTCATTTTTTTTCATCTGCACAGTATTCCAGTGGGTGACTATAGCATAATTTATTTAATGATGCTTTATTGATGAACATTTAGGATGCTAGAGGTTGGGACAATCACCTAGAAAAAAATTGAGTCCATAACTCATTCCTTAACCAAGGGTGTGGAACATCATTTGGTCTGGCCCTGCCAAGGCCTTAGGGGTGAGTTAATGAGGTGTTTGACCAGGCTAATGTTTAAGTGGATAATTTTGTTTGGCCCTCGAACGATGTTCTGTATATCCAGATGGCCCTTGGCAGAATAAAGATTCCCCATCCCTGCCTTAACTAAATAAATTTCAAGAAGCTCAATGATTTAAACTTAAGAATAAATTGCTCATTTTCCCCGGTCACTCCCATGCATACAAGAGGTATACATGCTGTTAAACTTCTGTGTGTTTTTTAAATGAAGCCAGAATGGATTATAGAATAATCTTTTTTAAAAATATGTTTTTATTGATTTCAGAGAGGAAGGGTAAAGGAGCGAGAGACGGAAACATTAATGATGAGAGAGCATCATTGATCAGCTGCCTTCTGCACACCCCCCATTGGGGATCAAACTCGCAACTTCTTGGTTCATAGGTCAATGCCCAACCACTGAGCCACGCCAGCCGGGCTAGAATAATCGTTTAAATTAGAAGGCAACTTTTATTGCTTTTTAAAGTGATTACACAATGATACATTTAATTGTAGACAATTTAACAAACATAAAATCATTTTTTAAAATTATCTTTATTGTTGAAAGTATTACAGATATTCCCTTTGTTTGTTTTCTTTCCCATTGACCCCCCTCCATCTGGAACCCGCCCCTCCCAAGCTTTCACCACACTATTGTCTGTGTCCAGTGGTTATGCATATATGCATATAAATTCCCGGTTCAGTGTTCGCAGCCGCCGTCGCTCTCCAACGCCTGCGCCGCCTCCAGCTCGCCGAGCTCCAGCGGAAGGAGAAGGGGGGTAAGTAAAGAGGTCTCTGTACCATGGCTCGTACGGAGCAGACCGGGGCAAAGCCCGGAGGAAGCAGCTGGCTACCAAAGCCGCTCGAAAGAGTGCGCCCTCCACTGGAGGGGTGAAGAAACCTCACCGTTACAGGCCCGGTACTGTGGCACTTCGTGAAATTAGACGTTATCAGAAGTCCACTGAACTTCTGATTCGCAAACTTCCCTTCCAGCGTCTGGTGCGAGAAATTGCTCAGGACTTCAAAACAGACCTGCGCTTCCAAAGTGCAGCGATTGGTGCTTTGCAGGAGGCAAGTGAGGCCTATCTGATTGGCCTTTTTGAAGACACCAACCTGTGTGCTATCCACGCCAGACGTGTAACAATTATGCCAAAAGACATCCAGCTAGCACGCCGCATACGTGGAGAACGTGCTTAATGATGGAAAACATTTTATTCTTTTAAAAAATTTATCTTCTTCCTGTTATTGGTAGTTCTGAACGTTAGGTTTTTTTCCCATGCGGTCAAAAAGGTACCTAAGTATATGATTGCAAGTTGAAAATAGGGGACAGAAATCAGGTATTGGCAGTTTTTCCATTTTCATTTGTGTGTGAATTTTTTTAATATAAATGCAGCGACATAAAGCATTAATGCAAGTCAGATGTTTCAGTGAACAAGTTTCAGCAGTTCAACTTTATAACAATATAAATAAACCTGTTAAATTTTTCTGGACAATGCCAGCATTTGGATTTTTTTAAAACAAGTAAATTTCTTATTGATGGCAACTAAATGGTGTTTGTAGCATTTTTATCATACTGTAGATTCCATCCATTCACTATACTTTTCTAACTTAGTTGTCCTACATGCAAGTACATGTTTTTTTTTTTTTACATTTTTTTTAAATTGTTTGAAGTATTAGAAATAGTAGTACATATGTCTCTTTTTTTCCCCCATTGACCTCCTCCCACCCTCCCCTTCCCCACAGTACATGCCTTTACCTGCCCCACCCCCCCAGTGTCTTTTATCCATTGGTTATGCTCATATGCATGCCGACAAGTCCTTCGGTTGATCCCTTACAGCCCCACTCCCCACCAAAACCTCCTCTGCCTTCCCACTGTAGTTTGACAGTCTGTTCAATGCTTCTTTGCTTCTGTATCTATTTTTCCCCGTTTTCTTTCCTTTAAAAAATCTTGCCTCTGCAGACTAGAAATAGACATATAATAACAAAAAATGTTTGAGTCCCAGTTTCAATGTCCAACAGTTCTGATTCCCCGTTTCAATGTCAAACAGTTCCTTATGTGTACATGTCAGCAATGATATCTGGATGGTGGGCACATGGTGGCAATGCAGGTCCAACCCTCTCTGGTTTGGTCCTAGGCAAGTGCTGTGTCGCACAGCTTCTGACTGCTAGCGTGGCAAGGCGTCGTCAGCGTCTCCCATCTCTGGACTGTTTCTCCTCTTGTCTTCATGGTTGGAGCAGACCTGTCAATTCCTCTCTGTTGCTGGAATCCACATGGTCTTGGAGTTGTTTTCTGAAAATATACAAACATATTCTCGACCAAGAGTTAATAAAGGAATCTTTTCTATATAATTGATTTGGGTACATGTTTTTTTTTAAATATATTTTATTGATTTTTTTACAGAGAGGAAGGAAGAGGGATAGATAGTCAGAAACATCAATGAGAGAGAAACATCAATCAGCTGCCTCCTGCACACCTCCTACTGGGGATGTGCCCGCAACCAAGTTACATGCCCTTGACCGGAATCGAACCTGGGACCTTTCAGTCCGCAGGCCGACACTCTATCCACTGAGCCAAACCGGTTTTGGCACAAGTACATGTTTTTTGTTTTTTGTTTTTTGTTTTTTGTTTTTTTTTTTTAAATATATTTTATTGATTTTTTACAGAGAGGAAGGGAGAGGGATAGAGAGTTAGAAACATCGATGAGAGAGAAACATCGATCAGCTGCCTCCTGCACACCCCCCACCGGGGATGTGCCCGCAACCAAGGTACATGCCCTTGACCGGAATCGAACCTGGGACCTTTCAGTCCGCAGGCCGACGCTCTATCCACTGAGCCAAACCGGTCAGGGCACAAGTACATGTTTTTAATGTTGTCTGTCTTCTGTGCTGTTCCTGTAAATTTGCTATTAAAATACATTAAACTATAAAAAAAAAATTCCCCGGTTCATCTCTCCACATAAAATCATTTTTAAAAATAAAAATTCCCGCCCTAGCTGGTTTGGCTCAGTGGATAGAGTGTCAGTCTGCAAACTGAAAGGTCCCAGGTTTGATTCCAGTCCAGGGGACGTGCCTGGGTTGCAGGCTCAATCCCCAGTGTGCAGTGTGCAGTAGGCAGCCGATCGATGGTTCTCTCTTATCGTTGATGTTTCTATCCCTCTCACTTCCTCTCGGAAATCAATAAAAATGTATTTTAAATAAATAAAATGCTATACCTGAGACGCACACCAGATGGCGTAAGAAGACTGCGTTACCACTCAGGCGCTCTAACCACTGAACCACCGACCAGGGCACTATGTGGCATATTTTCAAACTAAAATTAATTCGATGGACGATTATTTATGGACATAAGGGAGTATGACACATTGAGCAATCATGACAAAGCTTTACTATGAAATGGCAGTTTTCCTTTTTGAAGTTCCTAGAAGGCGTTAATTTACCATAAATACTGACATAGGGAGGCAAATGATGGATACTTTTTTCAGGTTTTAGTTCCTGGGTGGCTCGGTGAAGCCTAGGAACAGTTTGGGGAGATAGGGATGCTGATTTCTTTGCATTATCTTCTTTCCCTTTTCTGCCTTAGGCCGTTCCAAACCCCTCAGCCTGGCTTGCATTCCGGGATCCTACATCTCTCTCCATGAGCCACCCCTAGTCTCCTCCAGTCCCACTCAGGATCCCAACTTTCCCTGAATAGGTACTCCTGAAGTCAGGGCTCGTGTCTGACGCACATTTTATCACCAGTACCAAAAGGACAGGTCCTGGCACACAGGTGTGAGTCAAAAATGTTTGATGGACCTGCTGAAACCTCTAATCTCTAGGCTTTTATCAATAACTGTGCCCGCAAAATTCACCCCAAAGGTGCTACCTCCTCGGCCTCCACCAATCTCTAGGGCACTCTCGATGCTTTCCCCTAGCGTTTTCCTTCCTCACATTTGTGCCTGGAGCTGGCTCAGCGTTGAACCCGACGCTGTTTTCGGAATCTTAGGACATAAGTGCCTTGGTTGCTCAGGCACTGCAGGTGGGGAGTGAGTGGAACCCCCGCCCCCGCCGCCCCAACCTCCGGAAATGGGCACGCTCTGGGGCCGAGTTTCTATAGCAACCACACCAGCAAATGGGCCCACCCCCAGACAGTTTCTCCTGGGAGGACCGGGATTTTGGTTCCCGCATTCGTCTCTATGGTTTCGACAGCCTAGAAGGACCAAAACGACACTTCCGGGAAGGTGGCGGCTCACAAGGCAGATCTGGCACATGTTTCCGCCGGGAGGACCCCGCAGTGACGGTAAGGGGGCTACTGTCTCCTGAGTGGTGCCAGTTGGAGCCCGGGCTCAAGAGAGTAGTGTTATCCAGATAAAACTGCGGCGGAGGCGGAGGGGGCTGGAATGTAGATCTTAAAGGAAGGAGGCCTGGGGAAAAGGTAGCCGGCTCTTCAGATCCGCTGTAAAAAGAGAGGCCCAGGACCACTTTTCCAGAAAATCGGGTTGACTGGAGAGGAGACAATTCCTGAAAGTGTGCTCGCAGCCTTCCCAAAGACGGCGGCGCACAGCCTGAGACCTAGTTGCTTTTGTCCACAGGTGTCCATTGTAAGTCCACAGCAATTCCCACCTATGCCATTCAGTTCAACAAATGACTGAACGCATTCTCAGTTCCTGGCGCTGCACGAAGTGCACCGAGGTTGGGGAATAAAGCCCGTCTCTGATTCCAGGGCGTATTGTTTCGAATTACCGCGACAAGGGACAGGCTGTGGTAATGCTGCAGAAAGCACAAAGATCTGTAAGAGACTCAGGAATGTGGTCATTAGCGCTGGTTCTGGAATAACTGAGATCCTGGACCCAGTACATGCCAGTTATTTGATGTGGGCAAGTAATTAAACTTCGCAGTGCTATTTCTTCGTTTGCGGATTCCAGTAATACCATGTCCTAAAAGGATTGTTGGGAGAATTAAATGAGATAATCGGTGTTAAGCAATTAGCAACAGGCTGTCATCGAGTAAATGCATAAGTATTATTATATTATTACTGAAATTTGGGAGCTAATAGGTCATAGATACCTTCTGAGAAGAAGAGTTTTGAGGTGGCTTTAAAGACTTAAGTGTTTGAATTTTACTTTAACAATATCAAGAAGCATGATAGGGCCATTTCTTCACTCAATGTTTTTCTTTTTTTAAATATATTTTTATTGATTTCAGGGAGGGAGAGAATCATTAATTGGCTGCCTCCTACAAGCCCCCTACTGGGGATTGAGCCTGCAACCCCGGCATGTGCCGTGACCGGAATCGAACCTGAGGCCCTTCAATCTGCAGGCGGACACTCTATCCACTGAGCCAAACTGGAATCGAACCTGAGACCCTTCAATCTGCAGGCGGACACTCTATCCACTGAGCCAAACTGGCTAGGGCTTTCACGCAGTGCTTTTCTGTCGGGACTGTCAAGGTATCTGCTAGGTTTACAGGTAATCGTTCTTCACAGTAGAAATGTGAACAGAAATGTGAGTCATTCTGAATTTGCTATTTTCAAACCTAACCAGACTGGTCATCATTCTTTTTTTGTTTTTTGTATTTTTATTTATTTTAGAGAGAGAAGGGAGCGGGGGGGGGGGGGGGAGATAGAAACATCAATTGGCTGTGTCCTGCATGCCCTCTACTGGGGATCGAGCCCACAATCCTGGGCATATGCCCTGACCCGGAATTGAACCGGTGACTTTTTGGTTCATGGGACGACACTCAACCAACCGAGCCACAGTGGCTGGGCTTGTCATCATTCTTAAGCCTAACATATAACGTTTAGGAGGGGTGACTTAATGATGTATCTCAGCCTGGCTGGTGTTGCTCAGTGGTTGAGCATCGACCTATGGACCAGGAGGTCATGGTTCGATTCCCGTTCAGGGTGCATGCCTGGGTTGCAGGCTTAATTCCCAGTTCAGGGTGTGCCAAAGCAGCCAGTCAACGATTCTCATCATTGATGTTTCTTTTTTTTTTTTTTTTTTTTAATATATTTTATTGATTTTTTTACAGAGAGGAAGGGAGAAGGATAGAGAGTTAGAAACATCGATGAGAGAGAAACATCGACCAGCTGCCTCCTGCACACCCCCTACTGGGGATGTGCCCGCAACCAAGGTACATGCCCTTGACCGGAATCGAACCTGGGACCTTTCAGTCTGCAGGCCGACGCTCTATCCACTGAGCCAAACCGGTTAGGGCTCATCATTGATGTTTCTATCTCTCTCTCCCTCTCCCTTCCTCGATGAAATCGATAAAAAAATACATATTTGAAAAAATGATGTATCTGATTTTTTTTAAAGCATACTTACTAGATCTTCCTAAACTCACATGAAAGTTTTACCTTCAGAACTGTCACTTTGGGAGGCTACAGGATTACTCCAGTAATGCCAATGATCAGCTTTAAAAATAGTCTGCAGTGCTTGTAATAAACGATCTGTATAAGTTAACTTTAGTGAATCAAGTCAGCAATAGTAGTCTTAGTTTTGAATGCCTTTTATAGTAAGCCACCTTAACCATTCCAGAGGCAAATTTGGTATATCAGTTCAATAAAGCCATTTTGGGGTCCAAAAAGAAGAACAGTGGAATGACTATAAAAATGCGATTAGGGCCCTGATCGGTTTGGCTCAGTGGATAGAGCGTCGGCCTGCAGACTGAAGGGTCCCAGGTTCGATTCCGGTCAAGGGCATGTACCTTGGTTGTGGGGGTGGTGTGCAGGAGGCAGCTGATCGATGTTTCTGACTCTCTGTCCCTCCCCGTTCCTCTCTGTAAAAATAGTCAATAAAATAATTAAAAAAAAAAATGTGATTAGGCCCTGGCTGGTCTGGCTCAGTTGGTTGAGCATCATCTGGTACACTGAAAAGTCACTGGTTCAATTCCAGGTCAGGGCACATACGAGGTTGCGGGCTCAATCCTGGTCAGGGTGTGTGCAGGAGGTGGCTGATCAATGTTTCTCTCTCACATCAATGTTTTTCCCTCTCTCTCTCCCTTTCTCTAAAATCAATAAAAACATTTTTTAAGGAATCACTTTTTTAATTATTTTTTTTTTGTTAATCCTCACTTGAGGATATTTTCCCATTGATTTTTAGAGCGAGTGGAAGGGAGGAGGAGAGACAGAGAGAGAGAGAGAAACATCAGTGTGAGAGAGACACATCAACTGGTTGCCTCCTACATGCACCCAGTCAGGGCGAGTAATCAAGCCTTGACCAGAATAGAACTTGGGATCCTTCAGTCCACAGGCCGATGCTCTATCCACTGAGCCAAACTGGCTAGGGCAATAACAACAATTTTTAGAAAAGAACGTTATATTTAATAATGGAGATGTGATAGAAAGAGGGTCACTTTAGAGTCGGGCAACCTACGCTCATATCCAGCTCCATCTCTTACTAGCTGTGTAATCCCAGGCAAGAAACACAGGTTTTATTTTCCTCATTTGTAAAGTAATGATAATACCTAACAGGACTGTCAGGACTAAATGAAACTAGAATATGGGTAATCCACCAGTTGTGCATTAAGCGCTCAGTAAGAGTGTCCTTCCTGAGCTGGACAATTTCAAGAGGGGTGCTTGGACAAGACGGAAAGACAGTGGCAGTGGGGAAGAGGTGTTTAGCGCCCACACGGAAAGGACAGTGTAAATGCTAGGGCATAGGTATAGGATATGGGCTCTATGAAGTACTGTTATAACTCAGGTTAACAAGCGTCTCATTGCTTTGTTCTTACCTGGTAATAAACCATGGGAGAAGTTTTCATGTACTGGCAGAGTGGGGACTGCCTGCGTTTAAGTTCTACACACATTAGCTGTGTGACCTTGAGCAAGTCATCTAAACTCTTTAGACCTCAGTTTTCTCATTTTTAAAATAGGGATAATCATACTTTCCTGGAGGTAAAGTTCAGAAAATCTTTCTGGAATGGGAAGATTAAGTGACATGATTCATGTAAGGCCTTAGCACAGCTTGGCATGCGGTGAGCTCTCCCTAAGTGTAGGTATTATTAACTTTTGTTGTTGTTGTTGTTTAAATATATTTTATTGATTTTTTACGGAGAGGAAGGGAGAGGGATAGAGAGTTAGAAACATCGATGAGAGAGAAACATCGATCAGCTGCCTCCTGCACACCTCCTACTGGGGATGTGCCCGCAACCAAGGTACATGCCCTTGACCGGAATCGAACCCGGGACCCCTGAGTCCGCAGGCCAACGCTCTATCCACTGAGCCAAACCAGCTAGGGCTATTATTAACTTTTGACATGTTGGCATTGACCTCTGTGGTTAGACAGGGCTCCTTCCTCTGTCTCTGCCTCAGTTTCAGGAAAGGATTCTCGTAAGAGCAATCAGGATGGATTTGATGTAGGATGGCTCTCTCCTTTCTTCTTAAAGGGATGATAAGTGACCTCTTCTTCTCTGGTGAGGACCTGAGGACAGTGACTCTTTTCTCAACATGAAGGTCACCCCGGAGGTTAGGAGTCATGGGATGAAGTTTGCTGAGGAGCAGCTGCTAAAGCATGGATGGACTCCAGGTGATCCCCATGGGTACCTTCCACATGACCCCAATTCCCTGCCTACCCTCTGCCCAAGGGAGAGACAACATCCTGGATTAACTCCATGCAGTCCACTCAATTGGAGAAGGAAAACTAGCTTAAAGGGAAATTTGCAGAAGAAAATTTCTGACTTTTCCAAAAAAGGGGAGAAGAGGAAGCAATTTGACAGTGGGTATTAAGAAGTGGTTGGGAGGACTGGGGCAGAGGGGAAGAAACACGACATCTGTCCTGAAAGAATTATAAAGGAAAAGCTCGGGCTCAGATAACGGCGGGGACTGCGTGGAGAGGTGTCAGAAAGAATGGAACTCGGAGGGCTTCCGAGAGGGATAGAGTTTGCCCAATGCTACCAGTGGCATGTGTTGGGGTGCCTTGTGAGAGCATGGGGCAGGCAGAATAAGCTAAGTCACTCACTGTCTTCTGCAGGCAAAGGCCTGGGCCGGAAGGAGAATGGCATTACCCAGGCCCTCAGGGTGACGCTAAAGCAGGACACTCATGGGGTAAGACTGGGCAGGCTGAGGGAGGTGTGGATGGGGGAGAGGGGGAACCCTTAGGACAGGGAGGCAGGTTCAGAGTTCATACTTCTTCCTCTGGCAGGTGGGACATGACCCTGCCAAGGAATTCACAAACCACTGGTGGAATGAGCTCTTCAACAAAACGGCAGCCAACTTGGTAGTGGAAACTAAGCAGGTATGAACTCGAATAGGTGGGCATGGGAAACATGAGGGCCTGGGACATGTGGAGGTGAGGGAGCAGGGGTATGTCACCCACTCACTGAAACTTCCCCACAGGATGGAGTACAGATAAGGCGCCTTTCTAAGGAGACCACCCGTCATAATCATCCCAAGCCCAACATGCTGTATCAAAAGTTTGTGAAGGTATTAGAGGCTGGGGGTGAGAGGGTTCATTCTTTTCTTTTCCTTCCTTGGGGCCTGGACAGTTGCCTTGTATGCCCTACATATTCTCAGGATTGTCCTAAGAGTGGGTCCTGTGACCAACCTTGCTGTTGCTTCCTAGTAATTAGACTGTCCAGACCCTAGGCAAGAATTGGGCGGGGGTTGGGGGGAATGCGCGCAGCAACGGGGTGGGTGGTAGGGCATAGTCAGGAGCTGCCAGAGTGGGGCAGGGAGGGGATGTCCAATTCAAAGGACTTGGAAATCAGAGACCTGAGAGATTATCTGGTCCATTCTTATTTTGCACATGTGGCCCAAGGTGGGGCAAGAGGGGCTTGCTGAAGAGCCCACAGTTGGCTAGTAATGGCAGATAGGACTGGAACCCAGGTCTTCAGACTCCCACCTACTAAGCCTATCAATAGAAGGGAGCTAATATTTAATGGTCACCTATTATGTGCCAAGGTCTCTACATGGTATCTAGCAAATCTTTCCCATTTCTCTTCATCTCTGTGGCCATCTTCTATCCAAGACCATCATCATCTCCTAATTTCTTTTACAGCCTTATAAACCAGACTCATCACCTTTAATCTAACTCCCCACTCCAATCAGTTCACCCTCCACACAGCATCCAGTGTTCTAAAACAAAAATTTCATTGTGTCATTGATACTTCTTTGATTTACGATGACACAGATCAGATTATCAGACTGGCTCATGTGGCCTTGTCCCTGTCACCTTCTCTAGCTCTGTCTCTTGCCACTTATCTCAGGATCTTTATACTTCAGCCAGATGGAGTAATTATTTTTAAGTTTTTGCACATGCTATTCCTTCTGCCTGGGATATTCTACTCCCTTTTCTCCTTTACCTGATTTTTTTTGTCTTCCAGAGCTCAGCCACTTCTAGAAACTGTTTCCTAAACCCTGAAATCTGAGTGGGTACCCCTCTTCCAGCACAAACTCTCATCATAATTGTTAATGTTCTGCCATACTCCCTCCCCCCTACCATGTAGATTCCATCTGGGCTGGACCCACCATCTCATTCTTATTCCACTCTGTATCCTCAACCCTTGGCCCATAGTAGGTTCTCAATCTGGTCAAATAAAGTACTGTGCATAGGTGTTGGGGATGGGGGAAAGGTGCCATCTTTATTGTCAAGATACTTGGACTACGTATGGGATGACCACCCGGGGGCACTTGTCCCACTGTGAAGCCCTGATGGCCCTTTCTCCCTTCTTGTGCCCACTAGTCATGGAGGCCAGGGCTGCTCTCCCCCCACCTCCCACAGCCCTTCTCCTGCCCACGCTGAAGTATGCAATTCGGTGCACCTCTCTGTGGGTCTGCAAGGAGCAATATTGGGAGCTGGCAAATTTGTGCCTCCGGTGTGAGTTCCTGGGGAGGCTTCCAGGAGGAAAGGGATAGCAGTGGTGTGTTGTGGGCCTTGTCCACCTCATGATTCCTCCTAGACTGCCACACTGACTTCAGATGGGGAGAAGCCAGACAAGGACTTGGAAAGCTGCAGTGATGACGACAACCAGGAGCCCCAGCCTCCAAAAATGTGAGACTTCATTTTAGCGCTGGGGGCAAGTGGGAGGAGATGCTGCACATCTCAAGAGGAAGGACCAGGTCTAATAATGCTTGACTGGGGCTTCTTCGGGGTGAACTGTGTTGTACTAATCTTTGTATCTCCTGCACCTAGAAAAGTGCCAGGTCCTGAACAGTGTAGAAGGAATGTTTTAGAGGGGAGGAGAGGTCAAGCTTTCCCACCAGATCTGTAATTTCTGATCTCCCCCACCCCAACCCTCCACCAGTCTGACTGATGAGATGCTGCTCCAAGCCTGTGAGGGTCGAACAGCACACAAGTAAGTCGTTGCTTGTTAGCTCCTGGGTCTCCCTTTTCTCCCTATCACAAGCCCACCCTGAGGATGGCCTATACCACTTCTTGACTCTTTTTCACCCCAGGAAAGTGATGCATACTATCTGCCCATATCTGAAGCTGCTTTTAAGATAGTTCCTCCCCTCCCAGTTTCCCCTACAGTCTCAAGAATTAGGCTTTTTCCTGATACCCACCCTCTGACTTTGGCCCTATTTCAGGGCTGCTCGTCATGGAATTACAATGAAGGCTAAGCTTGCTCGTTTGGAGGCCCAGGAGCAGGCCTTCCTGGCTCAGCTCAAAGGCCAGGACCCTGGGATCCCTCAACTGCAGACTGAGAGCAATCCCCTCAAAAAAAAGAAAAAGAAGCAGAAAGAGGAAGAAGAGACTATAGCAACTGAAAGGAATGCAGACAAGGAGTATCCAGAATATACTGACCAGAGCATCAGGAAAAGCAAGAAGAAAAGACAACTTCAAGATAAGAAAGAGGGGACACCTGTAGAGGAGGAAGAGGTCACAGAAACAAGAGGGCTTGGGGAACTAAAGAGCAGAGAACAAACTGATCCGTCCCCCAGGAAAAGGAAGAAAAAGAAGAGGCAGCACCATGAAGAGGAGAAGCGGGGGGTCTTAGGTAAAGGAGGAGGTAAGGAGGGTGTAGGTGGCATCAGAACAGGGAAGGTAGAGAGCCGAGCACACACTGACTCACGTAGCAGAAGCAAGAGGCAGCAGTGCGAGGAGGAGGAAGACTTGAACGTAGAGGATAAAGAAGTTGAGGAAGCTGTTGTAGATGGTGGGACCAGGGAAGCAGAAAGCAGAGAGTGCAGTGGTAAGAAAAGCAGAAGCAAGAAAAGACAGCGGCATCAGGAGGAGGGTGTCTTGGACATAAGCGATGGACATGAGGATGGCAGGACTAGGGAAGCAGAGAGCAGAGCACACCCTGGCTCAAGCAGCAGAGGTAAGAAGAGGAGGCAGCAGCAAGCAGAAGAGGAAAGAGCCACAGTCAGCACTGACCAGAGAGCAAAAAAGAAGAAACTGAAGAAGAGAGACTGAAGGTCAGGTGAGGGTGGTCCTCGATCAGTTTCTTTTCAGTTGCTGAGGCCTCAGAGAGCTGAGTTGATGCGGGTCTCCTGCACTCTCCCAGTGAGGAGTCCTTCCCGAGGCGGAACCAGCTCTGGATACCAGCATGCTGCGAGGAGAGCAGTAGCACCTGCCTTAGTTGAGGAAATGGGCTTCTTCCCCTTTGCAGCTCCTCACCCAGAGATCATGAACTCGGATGCCCATTGGAGCCAGGCAGCCAAGGGACAGGAGTGCTGGGGGCTGTGGGAACAGGAATGCCGGTGCCCTCGGAAGGGGCATCCTTGCTAAAAGAAACTAAAAGGGTTGACTTATGTGATATGTCCTGATTCTTAAATATTGTGAAGCTAAGGAAAACACAAATCTCGTTCTGTGAGCTGGTTTCTAACACTATGCCAAATGAGTCAATAAACATCAGCTTGGGCTCCTAGCCTATCTATCAGTCCTGACTGGCATCTCCATTCCCAGCCTGGGAAGGTCCTAAATACAAATTAAGTTTCCTTGGCACCTTTGAAGAAATTCCTTCTGTTAACCTCCTGGGGTCTTGCTACATTGTTGAACGGGAGGGGAAAGCTTAGAGAACCTCATCCAGTGTCCTGTCTGTGTCCCTAATGGGTAAGGATTATGTGTTTATAAAGAACGAGCACACCTCACTTGGGAGACTTTTTCAGCATCTGAAAGTCAGTATTTAGTGCCCCCAAATGCCACAGTAACTTCTTGTTCTTCCCCAAAGGGACACCATATCTCCAGTGTTGCCGGCCACCCATTAACCTTTACTGTCAGAAGAGCTTTCAGGTTTCCACCGTTCTGGGAGAGAGAGAGGCACTAAGTCTTTATTGGGAAGAACACACGTCTACCTTCCCTCACTGCAGACGGTATACACACTCAGTGTCAGGGTACAGTGGCAGATTCAGCTGGTACTTCTTTTCCAGAGCAGGTGGTACGAAACGACCCCCCAGGTAGTGGTAGCGACCAGTAAAGTGGGTGGCAGACTTTTTAGGTGCAGTCAGGGAGATGAGCAAGTCTGGCTGGATCCCTCCACGGTTTCCCTTCTCCACATCCCATCCTGAAAAGAGGGTTGTATTCAGGAAGAGCAGAAGAGGCCAGATGTCTGTCTAGTCCTCTTCCAAACCTCGCTCTACCCTAGTCCTAAAGAAATGGGGAGCCCCATTTAGGACTGCATCCTCACCTGAGGAATTGGCATCCTTGGAGCTCCATGTATCCCTAGGCTTTGGTCTCTTGGAGCCAACAGGCAAAGGTTACTCCTGAACTCTGCTCCTAGCTGTGTTCTGCACCTCTAGACTCATTTTAGACTTGGTCTAAGCCTTGGGTCAAGAATCAGGATTCCTAGGTACCTACCTCAAAACCGGGCAGGGCCCCAATCCCAACCTCCTTGAACCCAGCACCTGAGGGAATGTCGATGCTGGCAATGGGCACAGTGAGTCCACTCAGGACACTCAGGATGCTGCGGAATGGCTCCCGAACATCTCCCTTGAAGCTGAAGCCAAAGATGGCATCCACCACCAGCTCATATAGCTCATCGATCAGCTTGGGCTGTGGTGGAGCAAGAAAAGTAAAGGATGTCAGAGCCAGCAGCTTACAAAGAGTTAATAGGAGAGAGCTGTCCTCTGTACCCACAGAGGCACAAAGACAATTTTGTCTCATTCACATGATATTCTGAGACAGAGTTAAGTCGGTCCCTGATTCAGGTCAAGTTGAGTCCAGACACCAAGTTCTGCCTGCCTGCCATTAGGGAGGCTACAGTATCGGAGGGCCTGAGACTGGGAGTCAGGAGCGCCAGGTTCTGGTCTCGGCTTTGCCATGATCTGGTCTGTGACTTTGGACAAACGACTTTCATCCATAAAATGTGTTAAAATTTTTAAAAGCCCATCAAGCTCTCAAGTTTCCCACCCTCTAAATCCATGCATCTGCAGAAAGGGTTTTAGGCATTGACTTTGGCTCCTAAGATAATGTGTTGACTGCCTCCTAGGGGAAGAGGAATGATTACAGAGTGAAAGGAGTGACCAGGGGAGGTGGAGGGGAAAGGAAGCTTTATTTCTTTTTAAAATATGTTTTTATTGATTTTAGAGATAGCGTGAGGGAGAGAGAAACATCAATCGGCTGCCTTCTGCATAACCCTTACTGGGGATCAAGGCAGCAATGCAGGCATGTGCCCTGACCAGGAACCCAGTGTCTTTGGTGCAAGGGAAAGAGCTCAAACAACTGAGCCACACCGGCCAGGGCAAGGGGAAAGGAAGCTTTAGAAGTAGTGATGGGAACTCATAGAGCACACCTTATGGAGGAGGAGAAGGCTCTTAACTGCTTCTATTCAAATAGCATACTTTAGGCCCCTTCTGTGCCAGGCACTATTCCTACCCTCCAAGAATTCAACGTCTAGACTCTAGAAGAAGATAAGCAGATGAGCTCAGCCTAGAAACCTGAGGGAAGAGCAGAATACAATGGTTATTATGGAGGAGAGCACTGAACTGGAGCCACCTACCTCTGGGGGCATTTCACCAAGGAAAGGGATGTCCATTTTCTGACACTGGGTCACCAGGGCAGTGAAGAGTGGCTTGTTAGGTCTTTTGGGGTAATAGATGGTTGGCTGGTAGCCCTAGGAAAGGAAAGGAGTAATTCATGTTCAGATCCTAGAAACCTTACAGTCTCCCCACAGCCCTTCACATACTCACAAAGAGTTTGAGGTGTCGAGCACAGACCAGGCCATCTCCTCCGTTATTCCCGGGGCCACAGATGACCAGGACAGTAGGGGGGCTCCTGGACATTGACGTGGGGGGATATGCCTGAAGGCAGAACCAGAGGGGAATCAGAGTAGGTTTGCGCCAAACAGCCCAAGCTTGCCCCAACTGTCCCACTCCATTGGGTTCAGGCCAGGGGGCCTGGTGAAGAGTTGCACCACTGACCTTGGCAATGGCTGTAGCACAGCTCAGCCCAGCCAGCTCCATGAGTTGGTCCACGCTGAACTGGTACTCCTTAAATAGCTCCTCGTCCACGGCCTGAGCCTCCTCCTGGCTGAGCAAACCCTCTGCTCAAGGGCTCGGTCTCGCCGGCGGCACAGCGTCCCAAGTCCCGCACAGTAGGGAGAGCCCTCCGCCCGCGCGCCCGGCCGGAGCCCCGCCTACCTCAAGTACTTCACCAGCGCGCTCGCCATGACCTCTGGGTCCCCGCGGCCACCCGAGCTCAGTCGCTGCGGCCCCCACCAGGGGGGTCCCACACGACAGGCGTTGGCCTGGGATCTGACGCGCGGCAGGCGCGATCCCGCCACCAGCAGCCCAAACCCGAACAGAGACCACAGCCGGGACATCCAGCTCGCGGGGCGCGCCCTCGGCCCTGCCCGCCGCCCTGGCGCATGCGCAGCGCTATGTCCCGCCCCCCGAGCGGCCTGGGCGGGACCGCTCGCCGGAAGCGCCTTAAGGCTCCCGCTCGCTTTGCTGCGCGCCCAATTCTTCAAGTTTAGCGTAGCAGTGAGCCCGGGTTCCTGCCCTACTACTAACTAACTGAGTGAATTTGGACTCTCGAAGTTTCAGTTTCCTGTCTATAAAATGGAATAAGGTACATACATTTCATAGGGTGGTAATGCATGCAAAGCGTCAACTGGAGCGGGTACTTAGGACTCAATAAATTAAGCTAGTGTTCTTATGTACGCTGCTACTAAGCGTTTTATATAACTTAGGGCCCTCTCCTCACATTAGCTCCCCCTAACTCTGTTTACCAGGATAGTACAATGTATTTCCTAATCATACAGAATACTTACCTCTTTATCAAAATAATAGTAATAGAGCCGAAACCGGTTTGGCTCAGTGGATAGAGCGTCAGCCTGTGGACTAAAAGGTCCCAGGTTCGATTCCGGTCAAGGGCATGTACCTTGGTTGCGGGCACATCCCCAGTAGGAGGTGTGCAGGAGGCAACTGATCGATGTTTCTCTCTCATCGATGTTTCTGACTCTCTATCCCTCTTCCTTCCTCTCTGTAAAATATCAATAAAATATATTTAAAAAATAATAATAATAATAGTAATAGAAAGTAGGATGAGTATGCCATTGTCAAAAATGCTGAAACCATGTTCTCCAGGTCACGATAATATTTCAAGAAAAACCTGGAGAGGAAAACTAAATCTCTTACCCAAGAACTTTTAAGAATGTAAACACAGCCCTAACCGGTTTGGCTCAGTGGATACAGCATTGGCCTGCGGACTCCAGGGACCCGGGTTCGATTCCGGTCTAGGGCATGTACCTTGGTTGAGGGCACATCCACAGTACGGAGTGTGCAGGAGGCAGCTGATCGATGTTTCTCTCTCATCGGTGTTTCTAATTCTCTATCCCTCTCCCTTCCTCTCTGTAAAAAAATCAATAAAATATATTTAAAAAAAAAAAAAAAGAATGTAAACACACCCTTGCATGGTTAAGGGAGAAATTTGTGGAATAACAAGTTACCATTAAGGCACTAAGATAATTACTCAGGTGGAATGAAGGTCATTTTTAAGCTAGATTTATTCTTTTCTGTATTATGAAATGCCTCCTGACTAGTTCATTGTGAATAGCAAGGACCCCTCCACCTTTTAACTTCTCTTCTGATAATCTCCTTTTTACTTAGGCTGTTTATCATCTCGTATGGGATGTACCCTTGGTCTCCAGCTATGCTTGTTTTTACATGTTTGTGGTGGGAAATTGAATTTACCAGACTGATTGTGGTGGAAAACTTTTTGTTAAACTGTGTTTATGGTTGGAAATTGGGTTTACAGTGTACATTACAATTGGATAATCTTGCCCAAGACCTCATTAACTTTGTAACTTTACCAGTATACAAATAGCTTTACTTTCATGCCTGTTTGAGAAATTAACTTGGTGATTCTGAAAAATCATTCCTAAAACACGATGTGAAGCATTTTTCTTTGACATAGATAACATTTTGAATACTTACTAGTATATGTGCCAAATGATAACATGAATCATCTTATTTCATCTTCACAACAACCCTGTTATTATTCCCATTTTACAGAAGAGAAAACTGAGACTCCAAGATGTTGAATGATATGCCCAATAGTACAGTGATAGCTGTCAGTGGAGCTAGGATTCAAGCAGCTTGACCTAGAGTCTGCAGTATTAAGCACCATTCTATACTGAACTGACTCCCAAATGCATATGTATATAATTAAAGTCTTGTCACTGCTGATTTCATTTTGATGAGATGTAACTATAAAATAATGACACAAAGCATCCCATCACACACACACACACACACACACACACACACACACACACACACAGAATTTACCGAACAACTAAATGACAGCTGACCCCAGGAAGGCAGGGTCCAAGACCTAGTCCACTTGGTTGCTGTTCCTCACTTTTTTTTTTTTTTTTTTTTTTTTTTTGCCGCTCTGACCAAATAAATAGGTGTAATTTTGATTCATTCACATTGGATAGCTATTGTTGTATTGGTTGTTGTCATTTTTTAAAAAATATATTTTATTGAGTTTTTTACAGAGAGGAAGGGAGAGGGATAGAGATAGAAACATCGATGAGAGAGAAACATGGGTCAGCTGCCTCCTGCACACCCCCTACTGGGGATGTACCCGCAGCCAAGGTACATGCCCTTGACCGGAATCGAACCTGGGACCTTTCAGTCTGCAGGCCAACGCTCTATCCACTGAGCCAAACCAGTCAGGGCTGTTCCTCACTTTTGGAGTTTTCTTTGGGAAATACCTTCAAAGTCAATTTAGAAAGGACCCATGGATTGACCACCTACTGAGTGCCAGATGCTTTACATAGATTATCTAATTTGATCCTGTCAATCCTATGCTATATTTTTCTCCTCATGTTATAGATAAGGAAATTGAATGGCAGAGAGAAGTCAAGTAATTCTTCTAAGATAATACAGCTATTAAATGGTAGAGCCAGTGGTGGTTAATACTGAATTGGCAATACTCCTGGGTGGCAGACACTGCTACTTATCCCTCAAAATCCGTTCTTTTTCCTTTGATAACGGAATCCCTGAAATCTCTCTGGCCACATGGATGCCCATCTAACACTGCATTTTCCAGTCTTCCTTGCAGCAGCTAACCATACACGTGTGACTAAACTCCAACCAATGAGATTTGAACAGAAATGATATATGTAATTGGTAAGTCATAAACTTAAAAAAAATGTTTTCTTCCACTTTCTGGCTAGAAGGAAGGTGTTATACTGGAGCTGGAGCAATCTTTAGACCATGAGATGTAAATCCCAGGTTGAGGATGGAAGAGTAAATCTATGTAAAGCTTCACAGAGCACTATATTAGCCCTGGGCCACTGATATGAGACAGGAATAGAGTTCTCTCTGGATCAAGGCACTGTTATGTTGGCTTTTGTTATATAATTGGTGAGACTGCATTCTAATCAAGACAAAAGAATATACTCCGTTTACATAAGGAAGGTTAACAGATGTGTCCCCAGCACCTACTTCTGTGCCTAGCACATACTGGTAGTAGGTCCTCTACAAATAATTTTTTATTTTTTTTTAAATACGTTTTTATTGATTTAGAGAGAGAGAGAGAGTAAGGGAGAGGGATAGTGAAACATCTCTGAGAAACATCATTAGTTGTCTCCTGCACGTCCCCTACTTTACATCTAGCCCGTTGTCCCATGCACTGAAAGGATGCAGATTTGATTTCTAGTCACACTCTTGGCTCAGCAATTTATATAATATTTAATTAAATTACAATAACACATACAACCAGCATAAATACATTTTTTGTCAAGTAAACAATGGCTTTACTGGGGGAGTGGAACTGCCCAGCATTACAGAAGAAGGGACTCACTACCTAGGTTAGAATCACGGCTTCTCCACTTACTAGCATGACCTGGGAATACAAACAACTTAAGATTTTTTTGCTCTCTATTCCTCACTGTGAAAGGGGATTCGCCTGCTGTGATTAAAGGAGAAAATAGTTGTGAACCACTTAGAACAATGTGTGGCATGTGCTAAGTGATTAAAAACCCATATTTAATATCATTGTTGTGGCTACTGGCAGCAGTTGTCCCACAGGCTATAGGCCTCAGGGGCCTGCATCCAGCCTCTGCTATGTTTCATGGAGGAAGTGGAATGCATTGGTTGGTTAAGCTGTACCTTCTATCCTATATAATAAAAGCCTAATATGCTAAGTGTCCGGTCATCCGGTCATCCGTTCAACCAATCAAAGTGTAATATGCTAATGAATGCTAAGGCCGCCAACTGCTTGCTATGACATGCACTGACCACCAGGGGGCAGTCAACTAGTCGACCAGTCGCTATGACGTGCTCTGACCACCAGGGGGAAAGACGCTCTGACCGGTAGGTTAGCTTGCTGCTGGGGTCCGGCTGATCGGGTCTTAGCAAGACGGGCCAGACACGCCCTGGAGTGTTCTGGTGGTCCCTCCCCAGTCCCAATCATTCACGGGGCGGGGGGTGGGCAGGGCGTCCCTCAGCCTGGCCTGTACCCTCTCGCAATCTGGGACCCCTTGAGGGATGTTGGAGAGCCGGTTTCAGCCTGATCCTGCAGGCCAGGCCAAGGGACCCCACTGGTGCACAAATTCGTGCACCAGGCCTCTAGTAGTATTATAACCCCACTTCCCATATGAGAAAATGGAGGTCTGGAGAGTCATTGACTTCAAAGCCTCTTGGTCAGAAGTTATAGTTTTTAGAACTGGAAAGGGCCTAAGTGATCAAGAGGTTTGGATCCAGAAAGAACACTCCATTTCCCTTTTCACTTTTGCCTGTTGAGTCCAAAACTCCCAGCAAGGAATGGGCAGCCTCAGTGCTGAGACTGCAAAGCCCTTGTCCAGCCTGCTCAGGAGCCCACTTGCTGTCTGTGTTGTAATCCATGTCTATACAGCACTGAACAACTGGGAAGAGTCTTGGTCCCAGAAACCCCTCAAGTGTGTATGTTGGGAAGGTACCGCTGAGGCCAGTAGGGTGGGGTCACATGATCATGCAGAAGCCAGATGTGGTGGGTCTCCTTGGTGGGTCCCTGCTGGAGGTTTCCCTGGGCTGTTTGAATGACCTGAAGGAGACAGGGCAGAGCTTGCCAGTGGGAGTGGCTATGGAAAGAGCAGAGGCAGCCTGCTCTGACTCTAGCTTCTGTTGCCCTCTCTAGCCCTTACCTCTGCCGGTGGGCTGCAGGGCAGCAGGGAGGAGATGTAAGCTGCATATCCCCACATTCAGCGGGACTCTTCCTTTCTCTGAGGTCTACAGTCAGGCCGTGCAGGAGGCAGGGGACATGCCAGGCCTCCTGAGCTGGGTAAAGGTCATTCAGATTACTAAAGAGCAAAGACAGAGAGGCTCAGAGCACTATATATTCCCAAGCACCAGTCCATATCTTCCCCCAATTTTAACAGCAATAATGTTCCATTAAAATTGTCCAAAGTCACATCCTCTCCTACTCCCTTTATCCATTCTCCAGGTCTCCTTCCCTCCCCCAGGGACCCACTCATTGGCTTGGGGGCCACTGGGTACCAGGATGCCAGAGCACTCCATCCTGAGGGGGTCGGGGGTTGGTCTCCAAATGGGAGATGGGCCCTAGGTCCAGGACCTGGATGGAGAGGGACAGGCACGTTCATTTTAGGCCTCTCTGAACCAAGAACCATCCTGGTGGAAAAGAGAATGCTTTGGGAGAACAAGGAGGGAGGTGTGAGGGAATGTGTTGGTCACTCTAGGTACACCAAGGACACCTGGGGCAGGTAAGATTGACGAGCCTGGGCCGTCTAGTGGATAGACATGGGAATGACTTGCAGTGCCTGCAAGGAAATACACTGAAAAGATGTCAGTGAATTCAAGTCAGCAAATAGCAAGGAACTCTGCTGCCAGATTTGGAAGCCTTTGAAGGAACAGACCAGTAAACAGCAAGGTAGGGTAAGAACAGCACCAGGTACCTGGCACCTAGTAGGCTTCCAACAAACCCTGGCGCTCTACGATGCAGATCTAGAAGTTAGGAAAGCTGTGGAAGCCAGGAGGAAGAGGTGATCCAGAAAGAGCTCCGGAAAATGGGCCAGGGTCTTGAGAGAGGAGCAAAAATGGGGGTGGGGCTGGTTTTGGGTGTTAGGCCTGGGGTGGGGAAGAGAGGCAGTAAGAGGAAAGAAGGGAGTGTGGAGAGTGCTCCCCTTCAGCCAGGACAGCGTACACCTACTCCCACGCCAGTCCCTGCACAGCCAACCCAGTCACAGGGAACTTTCACGAAGCCTTCTTCCTCCTTCTCCTCGTGGCCCTCCTCCAACTCTTTGTCTTTCCACCCACCCAAAGGTCTATAGGGTCAGGTAACAGGGGGCCGAGGGGCACTCAATCAGGTGCCCTCCTCCCTGGGGTATCTATGAGGCCCCCCCAATCCCCACAGCACTGCTGCAACACCTCCCAATACCCTCCAGAAGCCACATCCACCCCAGAAGCTCTGGCCCACCCCACTCACCTGTGCTTTGCTTCTGCTGGGCTTCTTCCCAGTCTGGCTGGAGTCCCTGCTGGGCAGGCCCCACCTGGAAGCTGAGGCTTCCCTGGAGCTGAGATCTGGGCACGAAGGGGAGTAAAGGGAATCCATTGCAGAAAAATGGCTGTGGATGTGCACATGAGTGCATGTTCCCTCCCGATAGATGGCCCCAGAGGGACAGCGAAGTGCCAGAGCAAACTGGGCTGTGCCACAGGTCTGAGACCTCGATTTCAGGGTGAGGCCTTTTCTTCTGGCTGGACTCACCACTAGGAACTATCATGTTAGAACTCAGGCTCATGGACTATCAGATGTGGCCCCATCCTGCTTGAGACCTCCAAAAGCGAGGTCACAGAAAATTGGTGGCCAACTTTGGATGGAACCCTAGGTCCTCTGACTCCCAATTCAGTCCTCTTTCTGTACCAGGCTGATTTAATTCGTGTTTATTCCTCACCCGAGGACAGGCTTAGAGAGAAGAAGAGAGGAAGAGAGAGAAACATCCATGTGAGACACAATAATTGATTGCCTTCTGGACCCCAGCCCACAACCCAGGTATGTGCCCCGACCAGAAATGGAACTGGCAACCTTTCGGTGCACAGGACGGTGCTCGAGCAACGGAGCCGCTCCGGCTGGGCAGGCTCATTCAGTTTTGCTTGCAAATTGTAAATAGGCTGTCCTGGTCTTTAATATAAGAGAAGACACGCCCTGTCGTTGTGCTCAGTGGTTGGAGCATCGGCCCACGTAACGAAGGGTTGCGGGTTCGAGTTCTGGTCAAGGCACGTGCCTGGGTTGCAGGTTCAATCTCCGCCTGGTCAGTCGGGGTGTGGTGGGAGGCAACCAATTAATGTGTCTCTCTCATATTGATCTTTCTCTTTCTCTCTCTCCCTCCCCCCTCCCTCTCTTCTGCTCTCTAAAAATCAATGGAAAAACTATCCTTGGGTGAGGATTAACAAAAGAAAAAAGAAAAAGAGAGAAGACATAAAACCTATTAAATAAATATAATAAATACTAAAGTATAATTTCAATTCCTGGGATGGGAGGTTTCCTGAGGGTATCTCTGAGAGTGAGGGAGCAGGCAGTTGAAGAGGCTGAGCGGTGGAGAGCCAGAGGAGGATGGTGGAGATCCAGGAGAAATGCCCCAGAGAACCAGCTACCGGAGAGAGGGCCTTCCTTGGAGCACTATCCCCATCCTGTGGCCCTTTTGAGAACTGCAGCCGAAAACTTAAGACACCACCTCCTCCTTGGTGTGGCTCAGGGTCCCTCCCTAACTGCACTGAGCTAGTTACCACTCAGCTAAGGCCCTGGCACAGCCCTAGTGTTGGACCCATGCCACAATCCCCTGCCCACCTCCCACCCCCAGGCGGCCTCGGGAAAGTGATACATGTACCTTATGCTGGCCCAGGGGCACACGAACACAGAAGAGCAGTCAGGCGCAGCATCCCTGAGGACATCAGCTCTGCTTACCTTACCTCTTCCTTCTCCAGGTAACCTCTCCCCACCCCCAGATCCTTGTCTCAGGTGTCATCTCACCGGGGAGTGAGTTGGGTCCAGCCCACCCTGAGCCAAGTGGGTCCTCATGGCATCCGCCAGCTTGGCCACCAGCCGTTCTCGCACCGAATCTGGCTCCTTCTGGGGAGAGGGAGGATAATGGAGTGATGGGGAGGGCCTGGGCTTTGTGGTTCTCTGGGAATTGGGGAAGAAAGAAACATCAAAGGGAGAAAGGAAGGGGGTTTTGTCTTCCTTCTCGTTTGCCCCATCCCCATGCCTTTGCCAGGGTCCTGCCCAGAACTGTGGACAGAGACAAATTCTTTCTCACAGGAGTGTCCCAGGACTTAGCACACATGTGCCCAGTGCATGTTTGATGAGTGAATGAATGATGCAGAGAAGACAAGACATGAGGCAGGCCTGTTAGCCGGAGAAGGCTTCCTGGAGGGCTAACAGGGAGAGTGAGATTCTGGGATGGGAGGTCTCACCTGGCACTGGGCCAGCGCTTCCTTATAGTACTTCACGGCCTGGTCATGCTGCCCCAGTCTGGCTGCAGCAGCCCCCAGACCCTCGCAGGCCTGCCACTGCCCCTTCACGTCCCCTGGGGAAGAGAGTCCGAGAGGTCCTTTCATGGCTGCTACCTTCCCAACCCTCCCCTCCAGAGGCACTGCCCACCCACAACTCCCGATCTGCCTCCCCACCAGCCCAAAGGACTCCCAGCCTTTGCTCCACCACCCCCAAGCCACCCACGAACCCCTTCACCCTCACCAGTATCCTGGGCAGCCTGCAGGGCATGTAGGTAGTTGTCTCTGGCGGCCTTGTGGTCCCCCAGCTGGCTCAGTGCGAATGCCAGGCTGCCAAAGCTCCGGCCTTGCTCCCACCGCTGCCCCACAGAACCTGATGACAGAGCCCCCCCAATTCTAAGAGGGATCTTGGCCGCTGGGGTATCAGGACCCCACCCCCCAACAACCAGAACAGGGTTTGCAGGAATGCCAGTGCTCAGCCCCAACACACCTTCAGATGTACCTCAAGGCCCAGACTTTCAGTACCCATATTCAGCTGCTCCTCAGTCCCGAGTTTTGGCCTGAATGCCTCTCCCTGGGTACCCTGAGCCACACAATGATCTTGTGAGGCAGGCAAGGCAGGTATTAATAGCTCTTTCTTCTTTTTTTTTTTATATATATTTTATTGATTTTTTTACAGAGAGGAAGGGAGAGGGATAGATAGTTAGAAACATCGATGAGAGAGAAACATCGATCAGCTGCCTCCTGCACACCTCTTACTGGGGATGTGCCCGCAACCACGGTACATGCCCTTGACCGGAATCGAACCCGGGACCCTTCAGTCCGCAGGCCGACGCTCTATCCACTGAGCCAAACCGGTTTTGGCAATAGCTCTTTCTTCTGTCCATTGCTGCCTTCCCTTTCCTAGGCCTCAGCCTTTGGGCCCACAACCCTCTGTCCTATCCGGCATCTCCAGCCCCCTGCTTCTGGGCTTCCTGACCCCATCACTAGTCCTAAAGGTCCATTCACTCTTCAGCCTTTGGGCCCCTGCTGGAACCCCCTTCGTCCCTTAGTCTCAATCCCATTCCTCAGCCCCTGGTACTCACCATGCAGGTCAGCAGCTTTCTGGTGAAACTCACGGGCTTCCTGATAGTTGCCAAGGGCATTGTGGGCCATCCCAAGGTTTCTCAGCACCGTGGCCTCCTCTCCTGGCCCCCGGCACAAGGGCAAGGCCTGCAGGAAGGCCTCTACTGCTAGTGGGAACAGCTGGAGCTGGGAGTAGCCCAGGCCTAGGTCATTATAGAGCTGCCCTAGAAGGCAAGGCCAGGGTCACTGGTAGCCAGGTCAGATGGCTATACTGATGTAGCCCCTGTCCCACTCTCAAAGCGTCCCACCATCCCCTTCCCCAGCCCACAGAAATGCCCCTGCTTCCACCCCACCTCTCAGAGTGTCACCAGCTCCGATCCCACACTTCTCTGACCAAAGGCCTCACCAAGCAGTCGCCGCTCAGTACTCATCTCCGCAAGCCTCCAGCTCTCCTCCAGCACCTGCACCACTTCACCCACGCCGTGCTGCCCACTCTTCAGCATACACCCCGCCGCAGCCCCCAAAGCCAGGGCTGCAGCCCAGGGCTGCCCTGCTTGGGCATAGGCCTGGCTTGCTTCCTGCAAGCATTGGGCTGCTAGCTCAGGCTGTCCCAGAGCCTGGTAGCAGGCTCCCATTTTTGCCTGGGCTTGCCCCTGGTCCCCTAGTGGCTGGTAGTGGCCCAGGGCCCTGTGGTACCAGGCCAAAGCTTGAGGCAGGTTGCCCAGGGCTTGGTAGGCTAAAGCCACATTGAAACACTGGTCACCATGACACCTGCCCTGTGCCTTCTCTTCAGGTTGGGCTCTTAGGAGCAGCTCAAGGCCTCTGGCTGGGTCCCCAGTCTCCACGTAGGCAGCCCCCAGGTTGAAGGCACAGGCCCGGAGAACAGGAGTGTCCCTTTCTCGGGAGGCCTTGGAGGCCAGGAGGAAGGCCCTCTGGAAGCTGGTCAAGGCCTCATGGTTCTGGCGAGCCAGTAGGGCCCTGTGGCCAGCCCTGGTGAGGACTTGGATGCTGGCCTCATGCTGTTGACACTTTCTTTTCTTCTTTTTCTCCTTGGAGCTGGGGGGCTCAGTCTCAGGCTCTTGTGGGATATCCTCAGGGTTCGGGGAAGACATAGTCCTGACAATGGAAAGCACAGGGTCCAGTATGTCACCCTTCGCTGCCTCCAAAGCGGGATCCCTCCAGGGCAGCGATTTTCAACCTTTTTCATTTCATGGCACATGTAAACTAAACATGTAATCACTAAGATTCTGCAGCACACCAAAAAAATGTATTTTTGTCAATCGGACAAAAAATAAATTTAATTTTGATTCATTCACACTGCATGGCTATTGTTGAATTGGCTGCTGTCACTTTGTATTTGACAATCTAAGGGAAAAGAGATCAGTGTTCTAAAAATTATTGTGGCACACCAGTGTGACACAGCACACCGGTTCAAAATCACTGCTCCAGGGCAATTCAGCTCTACCCCTGCCCTGGTGTGAACCTCAGAGTTTTATTTTTATTTTTTTTAAATTTCTTTATTGATTAAGGTATTACATATGTGTCCCATTACCCCTCCAACCCCCCCACTCATGCCCTCACCCCCTCCCGTTGTCTGTGTCCATTGGTTAGGCTTATATGCTTGCATACAAGTCCTTTGGTTGATCTCTCCCCTTTACCCCCACCCTCCCCTACCTTCCCTCTGAGAACCTCAGAGTTTTAAGAATTTCTCTCTGCCATCTCACTTTGTTTCATCTCTCCCATGGGCACGATATCAATTCTCTCTAATGTCCTGACAAATTCTTAGTCCTCCTTCCAGACTCAGTTCAAGTAATAGCTTCCTTCAGAAAGTCCCCTTCCCTCCACCAACTGGGTCCTTCTACACTCCCATAGCACCTCATGTCTTTGGTGGCATTTATCACACGGGGTTAGAGTTGTTAACTTTCTTGTCTATCTCTCTTATTAGATTTGGAGCAACTTGAAGGGCCTGGCACATAGTAGCTCCTCAGTAAA
Source organism: Plecotus auritus (assembly GCF_963455305.1). Classification (NCBI taxonomy): domain Eukaryota; kingdom Metazoa; phylum Chordata; class Mammalia; order Chiroptera; family Vespertilionidae; genus Plecotus; species Plecotus auritus. Next base: position 28,538,447 of record NC_137778.1, read on the forward strand.
TATTTATCACATGAAATAAAAAGGTTATGGAGATGAATGGTCTGATGGTTGCACAATATGAGTATACTTAATGCCACTTATAATGGTTTAAAACTATAAATTTTATGTTATACATATTTTAGTATAATAAAAATGTTTAGTGAATGAATACCATAAATGAATGGACGAATGAACTGAATACACACAGGACCTCTCCTCCATCATCTCTTCATCCTGTGCCTCCACATACACCCATCCACTCACAATCTAGGTGTTCCCGCTGTCTAATCTCAAGTCAGTTCAGTGAATATTCAGTGACCTCCTGCTATGTGCCAGGAGCCATAAAAGGCACTGGGGTCACAAAGCTGAAGAGACTACTGAATTGGCAAGGAGCCAACTTCCAGGCATGAGGATTCTGTCTCTCTATTCTCTCTCTTTTAAAATAAATTTCTCCTGCTCCTAAGAACACCTAGGAAATCTGCCTCTTCAAGGCCTTCATCCCTGAGGCATTCCTGGCTATCCTCACCAGGTTTTTGGGTCCCAGCCATAAGACGCCTTACCTCTTTCGATCTTCTCTGAAGCTGGCTTTCTGGAATGGTCCCTCTGGCTTGGGTTACATCCCCTAGCTCCTTGCTCAGAGCTCCCTCGAGTTACCAGACAACCAAGTACCGCCCTCCACTCCTAGGGAATTCTTTGATTGACAGCTTAGGTACCCTATCTTAGTGCTGAACCCTGCTGGTGCTTGGGCACAGAAACTTGAATTTCATTGCCCTTCCTGCCCACCTGCAGAGACACCCTCAAGTCTCTCACTTGAAGCAATGAATCAAAGCATCATGGGCTTGTTACTAGTTACAACTTCAAAGATCATCTATCTATTCCAGACCCTCATTTCAGAGGAGGGGACCAGGCTCAGAGAGCAGGTGTGACTTGGCTGAGGTCACAAAGCAGTCATGCAGTTGGGATTAGACCTCAGGTTTTCTGACTCTGGGCTAATTAGCCAAGGGTCGTTTCCACTAACTATGACTACAAGATTTAATAAGGCTTGAGCTGTCCCAGAAGGGAACCCTTTCACACATACACACACGGACTCACACACACACTTAGCACACGACTTCTGAGTGGTAGTTTCACAGTTGGGAACAGGGTGAAAGGTTGATGGTTAGAAAAGGCCTGGAGATGAGAATAGCCTTCCTATCCCCAGACTCCTTTTCCCAGCTCCAATGATCTGAAACCTCCACGTTCTGCTTAATGAGAGGACAGCAGGCCCCAGGACAATGGGAACCTACTCCCCTAATTCACCAAGGTGCCTGCATCAGAAAGCAAATGTCCTCATTTTCTTGGGGAAAGGCCTCTTTTAAGTAGTTAGGGCTTTGCCAGAAACAAAGTTATAAGGAAATTGTTGGGCTCACCTGTATTTGCCTGTCAGCCTTTGCTGAGTGCCTGCTGTGCCATGCCAGAGGCAAGCTCTCCCAGCTGCCTGCAGCTTCTGCCCCAGGGCTGGGCCTTCAGAACCATCACAGCCCGGCCAGAACCAAATGTGCAGCTCGGTCTGTGGTTGCCTTCACAGGCTTCCCTTAAGGAGAGAGGGTGATCCAGGAAGGGGACAGAGAGCAAAACTGCTCTCACCAAGGTTCTCTAGATCTCTGAATGATCTAGTGCAGGGGTGGGCAAACTTTTTTTTTTTTTTTAAATATTTTATTGGGTTTTTTTTTACAGAGAGGAAGGGAGAGAGATAGAGAGTTAGAAACATCGATGAGAGAGAAACATCGATCAGCTGCCTCCTGCACACCTCCTACTGGGGATGTGCCCGCAACCAAGGTACATGCCCTTGACCGGAATTGAACCTGGGACCTTTCAGTCCACAGGCTGATGCTCTATCCACTGAGCCAAACCGGTTTCGGCTGGGCAAACTTTTTGACTCGAGGGCCACAATGGGTTCTTAAACTGGACCGGAGGGCCGGAACAAAAGCATGGATGGAGTGTTTGTGTGAACTAATATAAATTCAAAGTAAAGGAGCGGAGAGGAGAGCAAGAGAACCGGATAGAACAGCCGGATCCGGCCTGCGGGCTGTAGTTTGCCCAAGGCTGATCTAGTGACTATTTTCTGGAATCATTTTCTTGTTTGATTTCCCGCTGTACCTGACATATCTTTGCAGCTCTCTCCTCACTTGGCTTCTGTGTCCCTGACTCTCTTTCTCCTGCTTTGACAACTTCTCTGTCTCCTTTTCTGGGCTCTCTGTCCACCTCTTAAATGCCAGTGTTCCCCAACACTCTGCCCTTTGCTCTTTTCTCCCTTTATATACGTTTCCACAAACATTTTATTCACCCCTCTGATTTTAACACCGCTGATAAACTAATAATTTCTAATTGTATACCTCTCAATTTAGCTTGTCCAAGCAAAATTCCTAGTTCCTCAATCTACCCATGCTATGCTCCTGGTCTCCAAGCTGGAAACATGGTAGAAACTCACAACTCCCCCCTCTCTTCTAGCTCTCAACCATATTGGTTCTACTTCTGAAACCTCTCTCCAGTGTACCCTCTCCTCTGCACTCTCATAGCCATAGCCTTGAAAGTGGTATAGTATATAGTGATTAAGAACTCAAGCTTGGAGGCTGTGGCTGGGTAGCTCAGTTGATTAGAGCATCATCCCAGTATGCCAAGGTTGTGAGTTCGATCCCCAGTCAGGGCACATACAAGAATCAACCAATGAGCCGAAACCGGTTTGGCTCAGTGGATAGAGCATCGGCCTGCGGACTGAAGGGTCCCGGGTTCGATTCCGGTCAAGGGCATGTACCTTGGTTGCGGGCACATCCCTAGTGGGAGGTGTGCAGGAGGCAGCTGATCGATGTTTCTAGCTCTCTATCCCTCTCCCTTCCTCTCTGTAAAATATCAATAAAATATATTAAAAAAAAAAGAATCAACCAATGAATGCATAAATAAGTGGAACAACAAATCACTGTTTCTCTCTTTAAAAAAATCAATCAATAAAAAAACAATAAAAAATAAATGAATTTGAAAAAGAAAAAGAACTCAAGCTTAGTGTTGGACTGAGTTTGAATCTTGGCTCTACCAGTTTTTAACTGTGACAGTTCTAAGCCTCGGTTTCCTCATCTATACTGTGAAGATCAAATAAGATGGTACTTATAAAATGGTGCTAAATATAGTACCAACCTATAATAAGCACTCAATGCATATTAATGTGATGGTCTATAACTCTGGTATTTGAGACTACATCTCTACTTAGTTCCTCTTTCAAGCTCCTATTCCACTGGGGTGGTGGAAACAATGTGAGTCAGTTTGGTTTGCCGCCTCCTCTCTCCCAAGGTAGAGTCCAAGTTAGGGGAAGTATGGGTGCTAAGACTTAAGAGGGGAGGCCCATTTGGTCTTTGGCCACCTATTTGCTGACATCTCCTTTCTTCTCATCTACCTGGCCTTTCAGGCTCAGGGACCTCATCACAACCAGAAGAGGGAGCAAGTCTTCTAGGTACTTCCTTTCTGGCTGGGTTGGGTAATTTCTGCACAACAGTCTAAAGGCATAGCTGCCTGGCTGGTTATGCAACTGTTCCTTCTCAGGGTCCTATGCTCCTCCAGTCCTTCCCAGGAAGCAGGGAGTGGGATCTCTATCACCAGGAGCCACCAACATCTCCCTGCTTCCCCCCGGTGCTGGTGGTGGAGGGCACAGGGGAAGCCCTTCTGGTCTCAGGGAATACTCACTCTCTTCAAACCCCCATATCCCAAACGATTTTGTCTCAGCCCTGAATCTCCTCTGTTTCTCTGAAGGTTTGGATAGCTTGTTATTATTATTATTTTTTGCTTCACATTTCTCCCCTGAGACTCTGAACCTAGGCTGCCTAGCTGCTTGAACGCAGCATGGGGAGAAGGGCAAGAGGAGAAATCCCAGATGGTAATATACAAAAACAAAAACAAAAAAACTAACAAAACCTTTTTTCAGTATAGTTGTAGTTATAATTGTTTTTATTTGTTCAGACCCTTATTTTCTCTCACCTGTGCTGTTGCAATAAACTCCCAATTGGTCTCTGTCCCTAGCCTCACTCCCCTTCAAGCCTCTTCTGCAAATCTTTGTAAAATATAAATCTGGCTCTGAGCTATGTCTAAAGTGTTTTTTGGCACATGACTGCTCCCAGACCATGGTGCCCAAGGGCCTGCAGGATCTGGTTCTGTGCCTCTCCTGGCTTATTTTCTGCATCTCCCCGGCTGAGCTTTGTTCTCCCATAAAACTGAACCGATTTTAATTTCCTGAACTCACCTCCTTGCTTTTGCACATGCCGTTTCCATTGACTGAAATTCCTCAGTCTGTTAAATCCTTGTTAACTTTTCAACCCAAATCAGCTGTCACCTCAAGGAAGTCTTCCTATCCTTCACGGCTCTTCATTACAGCAATTAACTCTTAACCTTTGTGTATCACTGACCTCTAATTAATTTGACTGTATGTTTATCACTCATTCCAGAACAGCAAGCTTCTTTAGGGCATTTACTGTGCTTATTTATCTGTGCATCCACACCACCCAAGCAGGTCATCAAGTTAGTGGGACCAAAGAATACTAGAGGAAGCAGAGCGAGGTTAATGGAAATACTGGGATGAAATAATAAAGGCGAGGGCAAGGGTAGGGGCTACTTAAGATGGTTTAGCAACTATGGAGCCCTGGAGGAGCAGCAACCCAGGTACCGCTGGGAGGGGAGCACAAGGGTACTCTTGTCCTCCCCACCTGGTGGCGCGCCTCTGCAACCTAGAACTACAAATCCCAGTGTTCCCTACGCGCATACCGGAAGTGTTCGGTGGGACCGTGGTGACGGTGAGGTGCAGTGGCGGGCGGCGGGAGATTCAAACCTGGAGAAGGAAAAACATGGAAGGGAGAGGAGCGGGCCCTGGCCGGGCGGTCTGTGAGTGTCAGAAGTGGCCGAGGAGGGCCCCGCGGTGGTGTGCCCTATCGGGGACTCCGTGGCCCTGGGAGAGGTTGGGGCGGGGCTGGGCGCGGGGTCTATCAGTCCAAGGCCGACGGGACTGTGTTCAGTGGGGAGGGAGCACTGAGTCCAGACTCCTGCGGGCAGGAATGAAGCTCTGAGCAGCAAAACTTCCCCGACTTCTGTGCTTACAAAGGGTTTTCTCCCTTATTCCCAAATTCTAGGGCTCCTACATCTTGAGAAGATGTAGGTAGGTGGTCTGGATGGCACCTTACAATTCAGCAGTTACTGATTGCTGCGCTGCTTGTTAAGCGCTGCTAGGGGACTGGACGCTGGGGCGGGGAGGGGGAGGATGAGGGGGGAGAGGTGAGGGAGGCTAGTTTTGCCACCCTAAAATATGCCTTTTGGGATATTGATTTTAAGCTAGTTATTAAGAAACACAAGACTCAGAAAGAACCTATGACCCTCTCTCCTTACCCACTTAAAGAATTCAGAAAAACTTGCTTAATATATAAACTAAAGGTGATAGACAGGGAGAAATCCAGTAAAGCCTATTTGTTGAACTCCCCTCTGTGTGCCCTTGTTTCTGGGTGGCCTAGCAAGAATTTGTTTACCACATGTTTGCTCTTTTTCATCTACCTGTGACTTATCTAATTTCCGTTTGCAATCCCAGACCCCTGCCTCCGTCTCCTCTGTTGAGAATGGCATATAAGTCTCAACTGCCCCATGCCTCCTTGGGTCTCATTCTTATGGCATGTACATCCATAAGAAATTTCTCCTGTTAATCTGTCTTATGTTAATTTGATTATTAGCCCAGCCAGAAGGACTTAGAAAGTGGGAGGAAAGTTTTTTGTGTTTTTTTTTTAACCCCATAGGGGCTCCTTGATTTTTTTATGCCTCTTCGAGACAATGTCTATCAAACTTTAGGGTGTCAGAATTATCTGGGGAGCTTGTTTAAAACACAAATTCATGAGCTCTATTCCAGAGCTTTAGCTCCAGTAGGTCTGGACAGTTAGTCCATGAACCACACTTTCAAAAACACTGTTTTGAAGGATGGGGCAGCAGAAAGGTTTCCAGCAGACCTTCTGAATAAAAGGCAACATTTCCTTCTTCCTCTCCATTGGGATTCAAAATACAAAGCCCATGTCCACCAATCTGTTGAAGTAAAGCTAGCTCCAGAAATGAGTAGGGCAGGAAGACTGATACATATATATATATATATATATATATATATATATATATATATATATATATATATTTAGACTCTGTGTGTGCATGTACGAAGCCCTGCCCATGTCTCATAGTACTCGATTCATAACTCTGAGGTGATATCATTCACTTACTGGTTTATTTTCATGCATAGCAACCAACACTTATTTCTTATACACCCCATTGGAGGAACTCATGGATTTCCTGCAGTTGGCCAGTGCTTTCAAATTTGAACATGTGTGTGTGTTTTAACTTGCTTAACTGCCAATTCAAATAAGCCCTGCCCCTCTCCCAAATCATTGCAGGATATACAATATAGAGAAGAAATATGATAAAGAGTGGGAATGACATTAGGTGCTGAATCAAAGACAGATTGAGCCCAGCAGGTGTGGCTCAGTGGTTGAGCTTTGACCTGTGAAGCAGGAAGTCACAGTTTGACAGTTTGATTCCTGGTCAGGGCAAGTGCCTGGTGGTTTCTGCCTTGGTCCCAATGGGGGGCGTGCAGGAGGCAGCCAATCGATGATTCTCATCCTTGATGTTTCTGTTTCCCTCTCCCTTCCTTTCTGAAATCATTAAAATATATATACTAGAGGCCCAGCGCACGAAATTTGTGCACTCGGGGGAGGAGGGAGTCCCTCAGCCCGGATTACAAGAGGGCTCAGGCCAGGCTGAGGGACCCCACTGGTGCACTAGGGAGGGACGCGGGAGGTTGGCCAGCCGGGGAGGAACCATGGGAGGGCTCCAGGGCGTGTCTGGCCTAACTCACTCAGTCCCAATGGGCTGGACCCCAGCAGTAAGTTAACCTACCAGTCAGAGCGTCTGCCCCCTGGTGGTCAGTGGATGTCACAGCAACTGGTTGACTGCCCACTTGTGGTTGGTACACATCATAGGAAGCAGTCTAGCAGCCTTAGCATATTATTAGCATACTAGAGGCCCAGTGCACGAAATTCATGCACGGGGGGGGGGGGGGGCGCGTGTCCCTCAGCCCAGCCTGCACCCTCTCCAGTCTGGGACCCCTCGAGGGATGTCCAACTGCCCGTTTAAGCCCGATCCTGGTGGGATTGGGCCTAAACGGGCAGTCGGACATCCCTCTCACAATCCAGGACTGCTGGCTCCCAACTGCTTGCCTGCTGCCTTCCTGATTGCCCCTAACCACTTCTGCCTGCCAGCCTGATCACCCCCTAACCACTCCCCTGCCAGCCTGATTGATGCCTAACTGCTCCCCTGCCAGCCTGTTTGCCCCTAACTGCCCTCCCCTGCAGGCCTGGTCACCCCTAACTGCCCTCCCCTACAGGCCTGGTCACCCCTAACTGCCCTTCCCTACAGACCTGGTCTCCCCCAACTGCCTTTCCCTGCAGGCCTGATCACCCCTAACTGCCCTCCCTTGCAGGCCTGGTCCCTCCCAACTGCCCTCCCCTGCTGGACTGATCACCCCCAACTGCCCTCCCTTGCAGGCATGGTCCCTCCCAACTGCCCTCCTCTGCTGTCCATCTTGTGGTGGCCATCTTGTGTCCACATGGGGGCAGCCATCTTGTGTGTTGGAGTGATGGTCAATCTGCATATTACTCTTTTATTAGATAGGATAGAGGCCTGGTGCACGGGTGGGGGCCAGCTGGTTTGCCCTGAAGGGTGTCCCGGATCAGGGTGGGGGTTCCCTTGGTGTGTGGGGCAGCCTGGGCGAGGAGCCTGTGGTGGTTTGCAGGCCGGCCATGTCCCCTGACGACCCAACCGGAGGCCCTGGTATCTGGGGTTTATTTATCTTCTACAATTGAAACTTTGTAGCCTGGAGCGGAGCCAAGCCTTCTGCTTGCTCGGTGGCGGCAGCCATTTCTGTTGGAATTTACGTATCTTCTATAATTGAAACTTTGTAGCCTTAAGCGGAGGTCTGGGCTGGCCAGGGTGTGCGGAAAGCTTGGCTTCCTCCATCGCCGTGGGCAACCCTAGCCTCCTGCTCTTTCCAGGTCCGTGGCTGCCGCCATTTCTGTTTGGGTTTATGTATCTTCTATAATTGAAACTTTGTAGCCTTGAGTGGAGGTCTAGGCTGGCAAGGGCAGGCGGAAAGCTTGGCTTCCTCCATTGCCGGGGAAACCCAAGCCTCCCTCCTGCTCTCTGTGGCGGTAGCCATCTTGGTTGGGTTTATTTGCATATTCACTCCTGATTGGCTGGTGGGCGTGGCTTGTGGGTATAGCAGAGTGATGGTTAATTTGCATATTACTCTTTTATTTGATAGGATTACGCTTTGATTGGTTGAATGGCCTACCAGACGACCAGACACTTAGCATGTTAGGCTTTTATTATATAGGATATATTGAAAAGACATTATATCTAATTTTGTATTGTCTTCTCTAAGGAGACCAGAGGGATGGGGGAGAGAAGGAAGGAGAAGGGTAAAGGAAGGCTGTGGCTAAGGCAGACTATGAATGCTATCTCATTTAAGGGAGCCCCTATTCTTAAGTTTGGGGGTCAGAGTATTGTCTGCATTTTATTTAGCCTGGAGATTATTTCCTCCTCAGGTGACCTGTACCAAAAAGGAGAATAAAGATACCTTTGTGATCTTTTAAAAATTTTTGTCCTTCCACTTAATCCCAAGTGAATGGCCTTTTTTCACATGGTTCTCTCTGTTGAACTGCCTTTTCCCCCTTTTTACCTGTTCATTATTTAAGATTTTACTCATAGGTAGAATCCTTTGCTTCCTCTGCTGCCTGTATAAACTATGCATGGGCTATAATCACACTTAACACATTAGGTTGGAGGTTTTTTACTTACATGTTGTTCTGTTCTGATAATTATATCTGTATTCTTTTTTTAAAAATATATTTTATTGATTTTTTACAGAGAGGAAGGGAGAGGGATAGAGAGTTAGAAACATCGATGAGAGAGAAACATCGATCAGCTGCCTCCTGCACACCCCCTACTGGGGATGTGCCCGCAACCAAGGTACATGCCCTTGACCGGAATCGAACCTGGGACCCTTTAGTCCGCAGGCCGACGCTCTATCCACTGAACCAAACTGGTTAGGGCATATATCTGTATTCTTGAGAGTAGTGGTCCACTAGCCTAGTGACTGACATCTAGGAGGCATTGAATGACTGAGTGAATGAATGGCCATTGAATCATGAGCCCTAGTTGGTTCTGTTAACCTAGCCTCAGGAAGAGTACTTAAGGAGGATGACACAAGTCAGTTCTTGGAGAACTGAGAATTAATTAGGGATAAAATAAGAAGCTAATTTGCCAGCCAAGGAGGGATCTGGATATCCCAGCTGGGAGGTCCTGAGAGAAGGTCCATGTAGACTTGGGAAGGAGGAGGTTAGAAAGATTGACGAGAAATGGGAAGAACGCCTCCGATACAGGACAGATCCCCCTGATACAGGGTTCAAGGGCCACCCTTCTGCAGGGTGCTGACTAGAATAGCTTTACTGGATGGGAGCAGAAGATTGGAGTTGGGTTGTCCTGGGAAATGGGAAACATATTTGGGAGATGCTTCTGGTCTCTGAGCAGAGTTGCTTAAGAAAGTCTACTGAGAAGAAGCTTCACTGCCATGGCCCTCTATGTAATGCTCCCTTCATTGGCCTTCCCTTCACTCCTCAGATGAACGCCTCACAGCTGAGGAGATGGATGAGCAGAGGCGGCAGAACGTTGCCTATCAGTACCTGTGCCGGCTGGAGGAAGCCAAGCGGTGAGCAGAGGGACTGCCTCTTTCTGGTCTCCCTTTCCTACCCTGCCCACCCCAGACCCTGCCCCCAAAGCAAATGCAAAAGGACAAGAGTCCATTCTGTGGGAAAGGGAGAGTTGAAACAGCATCTTTTTTTAAAAGACTATTATTTTTGAGCAGTTTTCAGTTCACAGTAAAACTGAGAGGAAGATACAGAGATTTCCCATATACCTCCTGCCCCCACACATACCCCATTATCAACATCCCCCACAAGAGTGGTACATTTGTTACAATTGATGCACCTATACTGACACATCATTATCACCCATAAGACCCATTAAGACCCATTAGGACTTACTGTTGGTGTTGTATATTCTATGGGTTTGGACAAATATATAATGGCATGTATCCACCATTATGGTATCATACAGAATTCTTTCACTGCCTTAAAAGTCCTCTGTGTTCCACCTATTTGCCTCTCCCTCCTTTTTAACCCCTAGTAACCACTGATCATTTTATTGTCTCCATAGTTTTGCCTTTTCCAGAATCTCATATTCTTGTAATCATATAGTATGAAGCCTTTTCAAATTGGCTTCTTTTATTCAGTAACTAGAGGCCCGGCGCATGAAATTTGTATGCGGGTATGGTCCCTAAGCCTGGCCTGCGATCAGGGCCATCTTCCTGGCTACCCGCAGCCGGCCCTGCCCCCTGCCACCACCCACTCCCAGTTCTCCGTTCGTTCGCCATCGGGCAATCAGGCAATGGGGCAATCGGAGCCTGACGGCCGGGGGAAGGGACCGAGAGGTCCGCTGTTCCCGCCCGCTCGCCAGCTTCACCCCCGCTGCGGGTCACCCCTCTGTACTGGAGGTGGTCAGTGTGCCTCATAGTGACTGGTCGAGCGGTCCTTCTGATCGTTCCACCATCAATTTGCGTATTACCGTTTTATTATATAGGATATGCATTTAAGATTCCTCCATGTCTTTTCATGACTTGATAGCTCTTTTCTTATTATCGATGAATACTACTTCATTGTCTGGAAGTACCAGTTTATTAATCCATACCCCTAATGAAGGACATCTTGGTTGCTTACAAGTTTGGATAATTATGATTAAAACTGTTATAAACATCCGTGCACAGGTTTTTATGTGGACATAAGTTTCAACTACTTTGGGTAAATATCAAGGAGCATGATTGCTGAGTCATATGCAAAGAGTATGAACTCAGAGCGGGTGAGAAGGTGCTCTCGCGCTCTTGTGCTCTCAGCTGGATGGAGGCCTGCCTGAAGGAGGAGCTTCCTCCCCCCGTGGAGCTGGAGGAGAACCTCCGGAATGGAGTGCTGCTGGCCAAGCTGGGCCACCGTTTTGCACCCTCTGTGGTTCCCTTGAAGAAGATCTATGATATGGAGCAACTGCGGTACCAGGTGAGGAAGAGAGGTCTCCGCCTTCTACCTTGTTCCCCTCAAATTGCTCCTTCTTAAAGCTGTGAGAGTAGAGTGACCATATAACTTATTGTCCAAACCTGGATACTTTTGAGGATGAAAAGAGTGCTACTAACCATTGCACTGGGACAACAGGTATCAGTTGACGTCTCCCAGTCAGGCAGAGTACGTCATCCTTAGCAAGGGACACTTGATGGCTGGGCTTTGAGATAGCCCCTAGTATGAGAATTTCCAGGAAGACTTTTCTGCTTGCAGTTTGTGTACAGTCAGAGGCTGGTGGACTTTGCCACCTGAAGGTACTTCCTGGGCACAGTGCTCCTTCCCATGCCCTGGCTAGCCCAACCTGCCTCCTTCCCATCCCAGTTCTGCACTCCCCTTTTCTAGGAAGCCTTACAAGATCGTTAATCCCACCCCTGTGCCGTCCTTCTCAAATATCCCTCTGGGTCATCCTTTCCTAGTGATTTCTGTTGCTGCGTGTTTCTCTGTGTGGGAAGATGGGGCAGGGACCACTGGCTCTTCCAGCCACTTGAATCTCCAAGCGTGGTCTGAGCTCTGCTCATAGGGAACTCTGACAACTGTGGAAATGGATTCTCTTCTCTTTTTTCCCTTTCAGGCAACTGGCTTGCATTTCCGTCACACAGACAACATCAATTTTTGGCTCTCTGCAATAGCCCACATCGGTCTGCCTTCGGTAACACTGGGCCTCAAGATTGGGGTTCATCTTTACTATTCACCAGACCCCTCTCCCCCAACCCACACCATGCATATACACTTTATCTCCCTGGGGCCCTTTAGCCTTCATCTCCATGTGTTTTCTTTTTAAAATATATTTTTATTGATTTCAGAGAGGAAGGGAGAAGGAGAGAGATAGAAACATCAATGATGAGAGAATCGTTGATAGGCTGCCTCCTGCGCACCCCCTTCTGGGGATCGAGCCCACAATCTGGGCATGCGCCCTAACCAGGAATCCAACCGTGATCTCCTGGTTCATAGGTTGATGCTCAACCACTGAGTTGTGTTGGCCAGTCTCCATGTGTTTTCTAAACTAACTTAATCTAAGACTTTAAGTTCCTTGGGGCTGTGTGTCTGTGACTGGGTCTTGGCTTAGTATGTGTCACTGTTGCCTTTTACACTGGGCTGGCTGTTAATGGTTGGGGAGACTGACCTAGAAGCCCCAGGCAACAAAGGAGCACACACCCAGGTTGGAGAGGAAGACCCCTTCCTCAGCCCCCTCTCTCCATATCTGGTGGTGCTCAAAGGTCCCCAGTAGCAGTAACTGCTAGTTTCCCCTCCAGACATTCTTCCCAGAGACCACGGACATCTATGACAAGAAGAACATGCCCCGAGTGGTCTACTGCATCCATGCACTCAGGTGAGAGACCTCAAACTTCTGTCAACCTGGTTGCTCTAGGTCAGTGGTCGGCAAACTCATTAGTCAACAGAGCCAAATATCAACAGTACAACGATTGAAATTTCTTTTGAGAGCCAAATTTTTTAAACTTAAACTTCTTCTAATGCCACTTCTTCAAAATAGACTTGCCCAGGCCATGGTATTTTGTGGAAGAGCCACACTCATGGGGCCAAAGAGCCGCATGTGGTTCGTGAGCCACAGTTTGCCGACCACGGCTCTAGGTGGATGCAACCAACAACTGACAGCAACAAATGCTGTAGCAGGAAGGATGGAGGGTAGACCATAGGGAGCACATCTCAGGAGAGTAAGGTTTTAGATCTGTATGTTTGTGTTTAGGTTCATGTGCATGTTTGTGGGACACTTATGCATGACCTGTGTGGGTGAAGGAAAAGAGCCTCCAGGGAAAGGCCTTCAGCTGGTGACACATGACCCATCAAGAGCAACTTGGTGTGGCCGAAACCAGTTTGGCTCAGTGGATAGAACGTCGGCCTGTGGACTGAAGGGTCCTGGGTTCGATTCCGGTCAAGGGCATGTACCTTGGTTGCAGGCACATCCCCAGTGGGAGGTGTGCAGGAGGTGGCTGATCGATGTTTCTCTCTCATCGATGTTTCTAGCTCTCTATCCCTCTCCCTTCCTCTCTGTAAAATATCAATAAAATATATTAAAAAAAAAAAAAGAGCAACTTGGTGTGAATGGTGAAGGCTGTTTGGCTCTTTACACAGTTGCCATCAGCAACCAGTTGGCTAAATCATAGAACGTGATTGGCCATTGCCTGTGTCCCGCCTGTCATCGCTTCCTGACTTCATTTCCCATGTCCTTTCAAGCCTCTGTGCCTTAACTCAATGGGTCTCTTCGTTATGCTCTTCCCACTCTCCATCTCCATCCGGTGACCCGCTATTGCAATGTGCCCTTATCTGTGAAGCATTCCCAATCCCCAGATCTCCACAGCATCTTGTTAATCTTTTATAGCACTTGCCTTGGGCTGACTTCCAACAATCTCTTCCTGTGGATTGGGGGTGACTTGAGGGCAAGCATTGAGTGGTCTTCATCTCCAGGTCTCCTGCAAGCCCATATGGGCAGCATGTCAAAATGAATAGTCTCCAATGCTTTCCATTCTTTCCCAGTCTCTTTCTCTTCCGGCTGGGATTGGCCCCTCAGATCCATGATCTATATGGGAAAGTGAAATTCACAGGTAAGCCCAGTTCCTTCCCCAACCACCATGGTTCTGGGCCAGCTCCTGGGGGTTCCGGGCCTGAAGAAGGACACCTGTGGTATCATTGCAGCTGAGGAACTCAGCAACATGGCCTCTGAACTTGCCAAATATGGCCTTCAGCTGCCTGCCTTCAGCAAAATCGGGGGCATCCTGGCCAATGAGCTCTCAGTGGATGAGGCTGCAGGTAGGGACTGGGCTCTGCTCGGCTAAGGGTAGGCTCAGTGAGAATGGGAGGACTCTGAGCCTCACAGCTCTCGGGTGGATTCTGGATACCTCTCATCCTGGTTTGCCTGGCCTTTGTGGATGGAAAAGGGATGATGTCAGAGTAGCTTGCAGCTGGGCTGGGTGTGTTCTGGCCTCCTGACCTTGATTCCGTGCCCCCTACCAGTCCATGCAGCTGTTCTTGCTATCAATGAGGCAGTGGAGCGAGGGGTGGTCGAGGACACCCTGGCTGCCTTGCAGAATCCCTGTGCTCTGCTGGGGAATCTTCGAGAGCCTTTGGCAGTCATCTACCAGGAGCTGCTGGCCCAGGCCAAGATGGAGAAGGCTGCCAATGCCAGGAACTGCGTAAGGAGGAACCTTGGAATGCAGGGGCTAAAAAGCTGGGTGGCTTAGAAAACCTGAGTGAAACCAGGACTCCTGTATGTTCTGTTTCTAGGTTCCAAAGTTACTTAGAGAAACTAACTTGTCAGTTATTTCAGAGAAATAGGAGAGGAACTTGGGAGAATAATGAGAATTCAGAAGATAAGATAGGAGAAGTGAGGGGGGAGATAGATCTTCAGTGAGGGCTGAGAGAGACTCTGTGGAATGTAGAACTGAATGAGATTGGGCTGGGGATTCCAAAGGTTGGTTTGACTTAACTGTGTCAGTGCCAGAGGGCTGGACCCCACAATTTCCCCAGATCCCTCCCTACCAGGTTGACTTTAGGCCTTGGGAAGGCCCCCAGAAGAAGAAATAGGTATAGACAGGGAGGAAGGAGGAGGAGAAATTGGAATCGGCTTTCCCAGGTTCCCCTTTCAGTGTAGTATTTGCAGGATGATGGAGAAAGCCAGGACATCTATGACTGCTACCTAACTCAGGCGGAAATCCAGGGCAACATCAACCGTGTCAATGGTAAGAGAGATAGGCCAGGAGGGCCGTAGGGAAATGCTCTCAGGGTGAGCTCCTGCATTCGGAGGTTTGGGGATGGTTGTCAGGCCAGAAGGCCCTATGGCCTCACAGGGACCAACTCTCATCTCAGGGAAAGATCAGAGTCAAGGCAGTGTGTGCTATACTTTACCGCTATCAGCATCTGTCAAGGGGGCTTCTGTTGGAATGAAGATTCATAGAGAGGACCATGGGGTCCTTCAAGGAGGGGATGGGGAAGAGAAGATCAGGGCAGGTGGGGTGGGCTCAAGGTCTGGGGTGGGGACATGGAAAAGCTGTGCAGATCAAGCTGCAGATTTTGGGCTGGATTAGTTGGGCCCCAGGAACTCAGGGAGCAGGAGTGGGGGTAACTGGGCCAGCAGGAAAAGGACAGGGCTGGGCTGGGGATGGTGGCAGGGGGCTTTCCCACACTGTCCATTATGGAGTCTTGTCTTTTCAGTCCATGGGGCTCTAGAAGTTGTTGATGATGCCCTGGAACGGCAGAGCCCTGAGGCCTTACTTGAGGCCCTTCAAGACCCTGTCCTGACCCTGCAAGGAGTGAGGAGAGATTTTGCAGACTGGTACTTGGACCAGCTGAGCTCAGACAGAGAGCAGAAAGCACAGGTCAGGATTTGTCTATCACCTGCTACTTCCTCTGACTGTAGGGTGGGGAGGGCCTCATACTTAGGTATCACCTCTGTCAATTCTTTGTATCCAGTAAGTGCTGACTACATGTTTAAATGGTTAAGTCACCCCAAAGCTTAATGGACTAGCCTGATCAGGTTCTGTTCTCTGATAATCTCCAAGTGACTAGGGGACCTAGGGGCAATTTAATAGGTAGTGTTAGGCTCCCCAATTGCTGAATTGGAACCCCAATTTAGTACTCTCATTGTCAATGCTGTTGACTTTCTCCCTGACACTATATTTGTGTTGTTATTTCAGATGTTTGCTGGGTAATAAATTGCCAGAGGTTAGAGATGGGTTAATAGGGATGGGTGGGCCAGGCTAGTCTACCATTTGGGAGCAGTGGCATTGATGGTGGGTGACTGGGTGGATTGGAGCTCATGCTGACAGCTCCTAAAGCGTGTTCATGGCTCCTGGAGGACTCTTTCTACTGCATCTCTTCCTTTTCCAGGAGCTGGGCCTGGTGGGGCTTCTGGAAAAGGAGGAGATTCAAGCTGGTGTGGCTGCTGCCAACGTGAAGGGCGATCAAGAACAAGCCAGTAAGTCCTCTCCAGGCTGAGGTCTGGCCTGGATGTATCACAGGCTCTTGGAAGAGAATCTAACCCTTTGCCAGTTTCTGTGTAGCACAGGGCAACCTGCTGCCTGGTTTTCCATCCTGGCAAGGCACTTCTCTCTTCTCTCACATAGTGTGCCCTATTCCTGGCTGCAGGGAGGGACACTACAGATGAGTTCATTAAGGCCTTCGACATAATGGCAGTACTGCACCAGGCTGTCCTCCTAGGGTAGGCAACCTTCTAAGCACGTCCCGTTTATTTTGACAGTTTCAACTTGCTATAGTTCCTTTGCCTCCTGAAATGCAGTGATCTCTCAGATGCAATGACAGCAATGCACTGTGGGTGTTTTTGTATCCTTATTTCTCCCCAGTAGCTTGTGTGCTCCTTCATGCCAGTGCCCATAAGTCCCGGTGTTTGAAAGCTAAAACTACATTGATGCACCATGCCTCCTTTTTTGCTTGCGCCTGCCCTTTACAGCCCAGATGGCTCCACCTTGGAGCTGGTTTTTTATTCCTCTGTTTTGTCATCAAGATTTGATCCACCCTGGAACCCTTGGACTAACCTCATTTTCGTTATGCTCATAGCCTCCTGTCAGTCTTATGCTCACCACCTAAAGGACTCACCTCTGCCATGACAACCACTCCGTGTTACCTGCTGAGCTACTCAACTTCTAGTTCTCACATATTGCTTTTTCCAGAGCCTCTTCTTAAAGTGATCCAGCCCCCATCCCTCCCGAACCTTTAAAAACACATTTTGAACCTAGCAGAATAGGTCTTAAGAGTAGTTACAAAGCCATTACCGCTCAGAGATCCCCAGCAGAACCTAATTGGCCAGGAGAGTAGAAACGGCTCTGAAAGGCCAGCCTGTGCAGCTCTCTTGTTCCTCCCTGCAGTGCTCCAGGCTGTGCGGAGGATCAACAAAGCCATCCAGAAGGGGGTGGCAGCTGACACTGTGAAGGAGCTGATGTGCCCTGAAGCCCAGCTGCCTCCTGTGTATGCCTTTGCCTCGGCTATGTACCAGCAGGAGCTGGCCGTGCTCCAGCGGCAGCAGCAGGGGGTAAGCCCCAGAAATGTGGGTCTTGCTGCTGCAGGGATCAGGCAGTCAGTCCAGAGCACCCTCTGAGGGTACTCTTAGGGGCTAGTAGAGATTAGGGGAGGAAGGAGGGTGACCAGGCTTGCCCCCCGAGTATAGTATAATAGTTACACTGAGCAAAAACTGTTTTACATACTCATTTAATCCTTCAAAGAAACCTATAAGGTAAGTATTATTTCCACTTTAGAGATGAGGAAACTGAGGTGCAGAGGTAAGTAACTTGCCGACACAGGTGTAACTGGCAGTGCAGAATGAATGCTAAGCTGAGTGTACTGGCAGCTCGTGCTTTTAACAGTTCTGCTGCCCACTTCACCCCAGTCCATGTAGCTGCTCTGACAGCAGGGTGATAGGGCCCTTCCCTAGGTGATAGGCTCTTCGCAGTTTGTTAGAGGGTCTAGGCAGAGACAGGAAAGAGTAGATGGGAGGGAAGCGTAGATGATGTAAGTGGAATAGGACTTCAGACCAGGGAAATGGAGCGAGCAGAGCTAGTAAGTCTGGGAAGGCTTCCTGGAAGAGGAAGAGAATCATACCCACCCCCCTGCAGGCTTTTATAGAGCATCGACTCCAGGCTTGACTCTCAGGAAGGGCACAGCCTCAGCACAGGAGACTATAGCCCGAGCATCAAATAAGGACTAAGGGCAAGCATAGTGACTAAGGTTGCGGACTTTCAAGCCAGGCTGCCTGACTTCCATCTAGCTCTGCTACTTCCAGCCTCGTGACCATATAGTAAATGGGGACAATGATATATTTCATGAGTTAATATGTGCTTCGGAATGAGCGTTGGCTGTTATTATTATTATTATTATTCACAATATTCTGTTTGTAGAGGACAGGAGGGGTGCTCCAGACAGAGGGAAGAGCATAAGCAGATGTTTAAAAAGGAGGAGGCCTGGGCAGGGAAGTGGGCCAGGGCCTTTGGGGTGTGTGGTGCAGGGTGGAGGTGCCCACCGTGTCTTCCTGTCTGTGTGCCCGGGTCTCAGTGCAGTTCTTCATGTGTAGAAGGGAGCGGAGCTGGTAGAGCTCACCAGTTGAGTGTGGGCTCTGGAATCAGGCAGCTGGGTTAACTTACACTACTTGATTATGGGCTCATCGGTGAAATGGGGACATTAGTGATACCTACCTCATGGCTTGTTATGAAAATTAAATGTAATATGTGTAAAATACTTATACATTGAGCACATGGTCAGCATTCTCAGATATTAAGTATGAGTGTTAGTGAATGGGGTGTGGGGATAGAGACTGGGATATAGCAGAGTCTTGGGGGCAGGATGGCAGGTGGGCCCCCAGCCTTCACCAGCCCTCCCCCTGTTGTAGGAGCTTGGCCAGGAGGAGCTCTTCGTGGCTGTGGAGATGCTCTCAGCCGTGGTCCTGATTAACCAGGCCCTAGGGGCCAGGGATGCCAGCGGCTTCTGGAGCAGCCTGGTGAACCCCGCCACGGGCCTGGCTGAGGTGGAAGGCGAGAATGCTCAGCGGTGAGAAAGGGTCAGCCCCATGTTGAGAGGGAGGGAATGGAGGGAGTGGAGCCAAGACGCCAAGTTCTACTTGGGGACTAGCTTTCTGCATGACGGCCTGTTCTTCCCAGGAGTGGGTGGGGGCACAGTCATTCCCCTTTCCTCCACTGAGTCACTCTTGCATCGCAAAGATTTGAGTACCTGCTCATGTGCCAGATACTGTTCTACGTGCTAGGAAACGATAGTGAACAAAACGAAGTTTTGCTTTCCTCAAATTAACGTGTTAGTAGGGGAGACAGACAAAAAACAAACACGTCAGATGACTGGAAGAGAAGAGCTGTGGTGAGAGTGAAACAGGACACTGGGGGTAAAGGTGGGGATGTGGGAGGGGGAGTTTGTCTGTTTCACATAGTGTGGTTATGGGAGGCCTCCTTGGTAAGAGAGGGACCTACAGGGCATAAGTGAGACTATCGGGCACAGGCCCCAGAAGTGTACCTGGTGTATCC
Source organism: Plecotus auritus (assembly GCF_963455305.1). Taxonomy (NCBI): domain Eukaryota; kingdom Metazoa; phylum Chordata; class Mammalia; order Chiroptera; family Vespertilionidae; genus Plecotus; species Plecotus auritus. Next base: position 28,557,684 of record NC_137778.1, read on the forward strand.
AGAGCACAGCAGGAAGCCTTCTGGCAGAGTAGAGTGAGCACAGGAGAATGGTGGGAGATGGAGTCGCCGAGGCCAGCTCAGCAGAAGTGGCTCAGTGGTTGAGCATCAACCTGTGAACCAGGAGGTCACAGTTCAATTCCCAGTCAGGGCTCGATCCCCAGTGTGGGAGCATGCAGGAGGCAGCCGATCAATGAGCATCTCTCATCACTGATGTTTCTATCTCTCTCTCCCTCTCCCTTCCTCTCTGAAATCAATAAAAATACATTAAAAATAAATAAATGAAAATAACAAATAAAAAGCAGCAGAGGCCAGACAGCTAGCTGTGGCTTTTACTTCAGTGAGGAAGGAAGCCAGAGAGGGTTTTGAGCGAGGAGGGAGGTGATTTGGACCCTCTGGCTGCTGTGCTGAGAATGGACAACAGGTTAGAAGGGGAGAAGCCGGGAGACCTGTTAGACATCTGTTGGAGTAATCCAGGCAGAGGCGATGGAGGCTTGGCCTAGGCCAGTAGCAGTGGAAGTGGTGAAAAGGAATCAGATTTGATATATACATTGAAAGTTGAACTGCATATGTAGTGGGTATGGGATGTGAGAGAGTGGATTTATATGACTCCCAGGTTTTTGGCCTGTGAGGCTGAAGTGAATAATTTCTGAGATGGGAAGGACTATGGGATACACAAGTTGAGCAGGGGGATCAGGAGGTCAGGTGTGAGCTGTGGGATTTGAGGTGCTTATCAGGCATTCACTTGGACATGCCAAGGAGGCAGCTGGGATTTATGCATGGGCTTGAGGTGTGCTTTGGGGAGTTAGTAGAATCTGGTGCTTCAAGCCATGAGATGAGATGAGGTCACCAAGGGAGAAAGGAGGGCTCGAGGCTGAGCCTGGGGATACTCCAGTGTTTAGAGGTTACGGAGGGACCAGCAGAGGAGGCTTAGAAAGAACAGCTGGTGAAGAGAGAAGAGAACCAAGAGACTGATATCCTGGAGGCCAGGTGAGGGAAGTCATTCAGGAGTTTCCCCTGATTTCTGGCTGATGATGCCCTTGTTGCTCGCCCTGCTGCCAGTTACTTTGATGCTCTGGTAAAGCTGCGACAGGAGCGTGGAATGAATGGGGCCTTCTTGAGCTGGAATGATTTGCAGGCCACTGTGAGCCAGGTCAACACTCAGGTCCAGGAAGAGACCGATCGTAAGTGGAGCCTGGGGCTGGGGGAGGATGGCCCGCCGTGGGGAGCCCTGACTCTTAGCCATAAGTCTGGGCCCTCTGCCCACCTAGATCTCTTTCCCAGAGGTCCTCGCGGTCAGTCTCATCAATGAGGCTCTGAACCAGGACAGCCCTGAGAAGACCTTATCCGCCCTGCTGCTTCCCTCAGCTGGCCTGGAAAATGTCAGCCTCCCTGTCGCCCCTCGGTACCATCTCCTCCTCGTGGCAGCCAAAAGGCAGAAGGCCCAGGTGAGGTTTGGGCTGTCTGGGTTGGTCATCAGAGCAGGAAGGACATCCCTTGTGGTTAGGATTGTAGGCAGTATGCATCATTGGAGAACTCCAACTTGATGGACAGTTCCTTCTGGGGAGGGGGTAGGAAGGGTGTGACCTGGCCATGGGAGAAGATGGCAACCAGAAGCTCTGGTTGCCAGCACAGAGCAGTGGGGCCTTGTGCATGGGAAAAGCACAGGCCTGGGAGCCAGAGAACTGAGTTAGACATGTCCTGCTCTGACATTAGTGACCATGTGACCTCTAGCAAATCTCTAATGTCTCTGAGCCCCACTTATCCTATATAATAAAGAGCTAATATGCTAGCCCTAACCGGTTTGGCTCAGTGGATAGAGCGTCGGCCTGTGGACTGAAGGGTTCCAGGTTCGATTCTGGTCAAGGGCATGTACCTTGGTTGCGGGCACATCCCCAGTAGGGGGTGTGCAGGAGGCAGCTGATCAGTGTTTCTCTCTCATCGATGTTTCTAACTCTCTATCCCTCTCCCTTCCTCTCTGTAAAAAATCAATAAAATATATATATTTTTAAAAAAAGAGCTAATATGCTAATTAGAACAAACAGCTGAATGACCTTCTGGACGAAGCCGGGGCTGCTAGGGGCTGTAAGGGCCGGCCGGGGCTGCAAGGGCCAAGATCCTTGCACGAATTTTGTGCATCGGGCCTCTAGTTCATCTATAAAATACTACATGCCCTGGTCCTACATACCTCCTGGAATGGGGGTAAAAATAAAATGAATTGAAGGATGTGGCACATATAACCTTTCTACTACTTTGTGTAGTAGAGAAGGTTGGGAAGGAGAAGGTCAAGGTCAGGATCAGATGGGCCTAAGAAGGTATGAAGTAAAGTAATGGGGAGTAGGCAGGTAGGTGGAGTCTCCAGTGTTGGCTCTCTCTGGACATGGCTTAGGCACAAGGGCAGGGAAGTGAGCTGTTGACAGGGTGGTGGATACTGAGGTAAGTGTAAGAGTTCTGGGGATGCTGTGGCCAAGCTGAGATGATGTTGGGCAAGCCTGAAAACAGGTAGGAAGAAACCTTCAGAGGGCAGCAGTCCCAGAGAGCACAGGCCATCCCTAAGCAGGGCGGGAGGAGGAGTGGAGCCTGCTGTCTCCGTGGCTCCCAATGTCAGCCTCCAGTTGGGTTCCCCTGGGCAGCGGAACCTGGGAACCAGGGAGACCACCTGGGCTCTTCTATCTCTCAATTTTCCAGGGGACAAGAGATCCTGGAGCTGTGCTATGGCTGGAAGAGATCCGCCAGGAAGTGGCCAGAGCCAACCAGGACACAGACACAGCTCAGAGGAGTAAATGGGCCGGGCAGGGGCAGCAGGGTGGAGGGGAGGGAAGGAGCTGTGGGCTCGGCAGGAGCCCAGATAATCAGGGCCTCCCCAGCCACCTCCATCTCCCTTTCAACCTCTTTGGGGAAGTGGGCTGGAATCAGAACAGAAGGGTTGCTGCTTGGACCATAGGATGGATTTCCCAGCAGTCAGTGGGCAGGACAACCTCAGGGGTTGAGAGTGCATTGTCTCCCCACGCCTCCTTCCATGCGGCACTTTCCCCCACAATGTGAGCATGTGAAATCAGGTGGGGGCCAAAAATGTGTACTATTTGCTATTGTACCCATCAGCTCTGGCTAGAGAACGCTGAGTCTTAAGTGTAGAGAAGTCTTGGTTTTGAGGAAAAGTAGGCAGGATCAGTGCAAATAGACACAAACATGTTAGTTCTCAGCTTCTGGAGTCCCTTTGTCCATCTGTCTGTGAGTGACTGGAAGGCAGGTGCTGCATCAACCACCTCCACTTCTTGGATTTTATTTTCTTCCTAAGAAACTGTCCTGGTGTTCTGTGCCCATATCCTGGCCTTGACCTTCTGTACCAGCTGACTTTCTTTTACCCAGCCCACCCCATGCTGCCTCTCCAGGAAGCCTTCCTTGACTGCGGTCTTTTCTTCAAGCACAGCTGCAAACTGTTGCTTTCCTGTGTCTGCATCCATCCTGGGATATCCCCTGTCTTCTCCATCCTATGGGGTGTTTTTGTGTCCTCCTCCGAATCCCTTACTGGTGGACAGGACAGGGCCCATGGGAAGGACTTGGGGAAGAATTGATCACTCCTTTCTGATTCCCTTGCCAGTGGCTCTTGGTGTGGCCGCCATCAACCAGGCCATCAAGGAAGGCAAAGCAGACCAGACAGAGCGGGTGTTGAGGAACCCCAATGTGGCCCTCCGAGGGGTCGTTCCTGACTGTGCTGACGGCTACCAGCGAGTCCTGGAAGGTGTCATGGCAAAGAAGAGGCGCCCAGGTAATGGCCCTAGCCTGACCGCCCATTTTCAGCCTGCCTTAGCCACCTCTTGCCTCTACCGACCCTTCTCTGCTTACTTGGCTTCTGCTTAGGGGACACAGCCTTCTGGGTTCAACATGACATGAAGGATGGCACCGCCTACTACTTCCACCTACAGACCTTTCAGGGGACCTGGGAGCAACCCCTTGGCTGCTGCCTCAACACCTCCCACCTGACTCGGGAGGAGATCCAGGTTGGCAGGGCCCCTGCAAGGGAGGAGACCATGGATGAGGGATCCCCTGTGAGAGAAGCTCCCACCCACAGGCTCTCTCTTCTGCCTCCACAGTCAGCCGTCACCAAGGTCACTGCTGCCCATGACCGCCAACAGCTCTGGAAGGCCAACGTCGGCTTTGTCATTCAGCTCCAGGCCCGCCTCCGTGGCTTCCTGGTTCGGCAGAAGTTTGCTGAGCATTCGCACTTTCTGAGGACCTGGCTCCCAGCAGTCATCAAGATCCAGGTGCCGGGTTCTGGCTTTCTCCGTCTTCAGGGCCTGAACTTATCTGAGCTTCGTGGTTCCCTCTGACTTCCTTTTTTTTTTAAAATATCTCTTTATTGATTTCAGAGAGGAAGGGAGAGATAAAACATCAATGATTACAGAGAATCATTGATTGGCTGCCTCCTGCACACCCCCTACTGGGGATTGAGCCCGCAACCCAGGCATGTGCCCTGACCGGGAATCGAACCTCTACCTCCTGGTTCACAGGACGACACTCAACCACTGAGCCACACCGGCCGGGCCCTTGCTACTTCCTTTTTGCTGAGTGGGTTTGGGATGGTCTTTTGGCTTCTGAACATACTGGTTAAGAGCATGGATTCTGGGCCCTAGACTACCTGGGTTTGCATCCCAGCTCTATCACTTGTGACAGGTTACTCCCGCTGTTTCTTCATCTGAAAAATAGAACCTGAAATTGTAGCACCCACCTTATAGGGTTGTTGTGAGGATTCAGTGAGATGATATCTAAAGTGCTTTAAAATAGTGCCTGGCAGATAGGCAAAAACATGGCATAAGTGCTAGTCACTGTCATCACCATCCCAATCCAGAGAGTATGAGAGCTGCTTGTTAGCTGCCTCACGGGGAAAGTGGAATATGATTTAGTAAGACATCAGAGTTTAGTCAACAGGAGGACTTCCTACTAGGATAGGAGGAGTGAAGAAAGGGCAGTGGTTAAACAGAAAGGGGTGGAATAGCTCTTAGGGAAAGAACTTCTGCCCTTTGTCTTTAGCCAGTCCTTTCCAGTCTTATTCTTGCAAGAATAAGGGGGTCTGGCCTAAGTCCTGGGAGACAGGGAGAGGTGGCACAGAGCCTTGGGCCACCTGCCTTCCAGCTATGGAGAAAAGAGATTCAGAAATGAGCCTGCTTGGTTGTGAGACTGTATCCTCAGGCTGGGGCACTTTACAAGCCAGGAATGATGGGAGTTGAACAAAGAAAGACCTCCCCAGGTAGATGTGACCTGGAGGGCCTCATGGAGGTGTTGGCAGTGTAAAGATACTTTATTTAATGAACATCTCTGAATGCCTGGTATCTGCAAAGGCTGCCACTGGGCACTGGGCAGGCATGGGAGATGGGTGTGAGACAGCTCATTGATCACTGGAATACAGCTGATGTTAGACGTTGTGATAGTAGAGACAAAAAGACATCCTCAGAGCATCCCAGATGCACAGGCTGAGACTGGCAAATGGCCCTCGATTATGCATTATGATGTAGGGCATGTGGGTGGTAATTGAGAGCTCAAGCTTTGGAGTCAGAGGCTGGAGTTTGCCTCCTGGTCCTACTATTTCTGGGTCCTGTGACCTCGAGCACCCTAACTCAGCCCTCTCCAGCATTCAGTTTCCTCGTTCATTATGATGGTACTCACCTAATCTGAGGATTAGGTAGGAAAATTACATGTAGCACACCGTTCAGCAGGCGCTCCATCGGTGGTAGCCATTATGAGCTGCTATATTTCAGGGCATCAGTCCCAGAACTTAATACAGAACCTTAGTCATCAACATTTAGTGGTCTGAATCATAGGGATTCCTCCTATGAGCCTGGACTGGAATTTCACACCAACTCTCCAAGGAGCCAAAAGCCACACCGACAGTGAGAGGAGGATAGAGTCATTTGCTACCAGTACTGGTGCTGTCGGAGTCTGGCCAAGTCCTGGGAGACAGAGAGGGAGGTGGCACAGAGCCTTGGGCCCCCTGCCTTCCAGCCATGGAGAAAAGAGATTCAGAAATGAGCCTGCTTGGGTGTGAGACTGTAATCTCTCCTGAAAGCTCTGGCCTTGGTCAGGACCCCAGTCCGAGTCCTAAATTCCAACAATCCAGGTTGCGAGGCCCCTGGTTAAGGAGGAGCCACCTGTGCCTTTTACTCGGCAGCTGTCCAGAGGGTATGCCAGGCAGTACCTGGGGTAGGAGAGGAAGGAGTGATGAGGAAAGACATGAAAATGGGGTCTCCTGGCCTCTAGGCTCCAGGAGGGACAGCAGCTGGTGTCACTCCAGCCAAGCTGGCTCTTACATCCTGTCCCAACAGAGGGGCAGTGCAAATCCTTAGGCTAGGGAAGGCTTGGCCAGGAGAGTTGTCTTTGAGAAGGGCTGGGAGGACATTGGCTGAAAGGGGATGCTCATAACCCACCAGACTATGACATTATCAGTGGTAGAGTGTACTCCAGGGATGGAGCACCTGGGAGAAATTTGACGTGGGCCCTAAAGGAGGAAGAATTTCAGAGGGTAGAGAAAAGGCTGGGGTGGTGGGGTGGTGGGGTGGTGAGGGGGAGCATCAGCAAAGATTCAGGGGCAGAAAATCATAAAGCATGATTAGAAGAAAGTAAAGTATCTGGTGTGACTAGAATCCTTAAGAAGGTAGGGACCAATGAAGAATTCAGATGGGAGTGTGTGGTCAGATGGATGAGAACTGGGGGCTTCGGGGCTGAGAGAGACATAGTCCAAGTGGTTCTTTAGGAAAATTAATGTCACACAAGCTTGGGGTGAAAGGGAAGAGGCCCCTGGGAAGGAGACCAAAACAGAAGGGAGCCTTGAGATTTGTGTCTTAGAGACCAAAGGGGGTGTGATTTATGGAGGAGGGAGGTCACTTGAACCCTTTGTAGCAGACCAGTCATGGGGAGAGGCCATTAGACTGACAGATGAATTACTGGGGACCTTGGAGGGAAGATTTACTCAGAGCTGTATGGTATAGTTGTAAAGAGAAGTGTGAGTTGAGAATTTTAGTGACCTGTACCCACTGGTAGAGATGGAGGGCACGCAGCTCTGTGCCTGTGCACACTTCACACCCATGCCACCGTGTGCCTCCCAGACTGTGCATGTGAGGGATGATGGGGAGTGTGATGTCTGTGGGTGGACTCAGTGCGTGGATGAGTGTATTTGGGGAGGATGTGGTGCATGGTTTGCTTAAGTTGGTGAGTAGGTGTATGCTTTATTAATTTCTTTTAAGCTTGAATCTTAGTTAAGTTTCTGTGAGGAGGTGTTGGTGAGCACGGGTATGTGTGTTTGATTGTATAATGCGAGCTGGTACCAGGGAATGTGGCAGAGGGCATGGTTGGCTTTGTGCCAGTATTTGGCCTCCCCGATGAAATTTGAAACTCTTGGGGAACAGGGCCAGTTTCCCCCTCTCCCTCCACGTTCCCTGGAGAGCCCAGGACAAGCTTTTCTACAAGCCTCTCAGGCCAACAGGGACCAGCCAGGGTTAATTCTTTTTCTCTCCTAATGTGCAGGCTCACTGGCGGGGTTACAGACAGAAGAAGATGTACTTGGAACGGTTGCAGTATTTAAAAGCAAACGTCGATGCCGTCATCAAGGTAGCTGGCATGATTCGGGCAGGTCCCTGTCTCTCTGGAAAGATCCCCTGAGAACAGTTTTTCAGTCCTCTCACCGACTTGTGATCTTGGGAGATGGCTGAATTGTCCTGGGCCTGAGGGCAGTGTGTCTCTTTCCCCAGATTCAGGCTTGGGCCCGGATGTGGGCAGCTCGGAGGCAATACCGGAGGCGCCTGGGCTACTTCCAGAAGAATGTGAGTGTCGTCCTCCTCACCCTGTCCCTATTCCCAACCTTTACCCAGGAAACCAGGGCGAGGGCAGTCGGTGATCCTTTTTCTGTCTGTGTTCACGCAGGTTAATGCTGTTGTAAAGATCCAGGCATTTTTCCGAGCTAGGAAAGCTCGGGATGACTACAGGATGTTAGGTGAGCTGCCTGGCCATGCTCTGCCTTGTGAGGAAACTGCCTGGTTTCCCTCTTCTGTGTCTGGGTGTCTCCGCTCTGCGAGTCTGATGGTTTCCAGGGAGAATGTCACCCCACCCCACAACTTGCAAAGTGGGGCCCTGGCGAAGTTATCTGGCCCTCTTGAGCCCTTTCCTCTCATTGGCTGCTGCTGTCCCAAACCTTGAGCATGCCTTACAGGGGTGGTCAAACTTTTTGACTCGAGGGCCACAATGGGTTCTTAAACTGGACCGGAGGGCCGGAACAAAAGCATGGATGGAGTGTTTGTGTGAACTAATATAAATTCAAAGTAAAGGAGCGGAGGGGAGAGCAAGAGAACCCTCCGCTCTTTCGGCTCCGCGGGCCGGATAGAACAGCCGAACGGGCCGGATCCGGCCCGCGGGCCGTAGTTTGCCCACGGCTGCCTTAGGACCTGGAGTGGCAGAACAGTGAGCAGATGCCCCTGCCTTTGGGGATCCCCCGGTTTGATGGGAGAGATAGGGATCCCCCAGAGTCAGGCAGGTCTAGATATTCCTCCTGGGGCTACACAGCAGGTAAGGGGGAGGTACAGGTTGTCTGTGCAGGAATGTCGAATGGATGTGGTGACAAAAGCCACCCTGCCCACCCCAGTAACAGAAAGCCTGCTCACGGGGACAGCTCCTCTGATCAGGTGCATTACATACCAGGCTCTCGTTATCTTCCTGTTGCTACCACCAAAGCCACACGAAAAGAAAAGGACCTTCCTCCTCTCCCTAGAGGTCCAGCCTTCTCCCACTTTGCCCTCTCCCTGCCTATGACCCTCTGACCTGCCCACCGCCGTGGGAAACAGGTGCAGCTCATGGAGTCCTTTCTGCAGTGCCGGGGAGCATGAAGGCGCTGCCCCAGTTCCCAGTGGTGGGTGTGCGCTTAAAGCCTTAAAGAAGTCCTTCTAGGCTGCTCTCGGCTCCTGTCCAAAGTCCAGAAGCCCAGCCTTGGAGATCCTCCTCCTTGTTGCGAACCATCTCCAGGTTCTCCACTGGCCCTTGGGTACACGAAAAAGTTGGCCCCTTTCCTTTCTGGGCCTGAGGTCACACGCCTGGGCTCCCAGTTGAATAGACTGTTCAAGAGTCATCTCTTTCACCTCCTCCGCCCCTTATCCCACCCTGTCCTGCCTGCAGGGGCACCGCCTGCCCCCTCTGGCAGGGACACTCAGCCCATCTGCTTCCCAGCAGCAGCTGCTTTTCCTCCTCCCTCTCCCCAGCCTGGCCCTTTCTATTTTTTCTCTTGCCGTGCGCTGGTAACACTGCCCTGGCCATCCTTCATCTTCATTTGCTTCTCTTTAGTTTATAGTTTTCCTGGAAGAACTTTCTTTTCCCAGTTCTGTCTCCCAGTTTCATTATCACAAGCTTCACTGGGCACTGCCATCTACCAGCCACGTGGTCCTAGGCAGGTGACTTGACTTCTTTATTGCCTCAGTTTTCTCATTTATAAGATGGGAATAATGGCAGCCTTATCTTGTTTGGAGGATTAAATGAGTTAATGAACTGTATTTCATTGAATCCAAGATGCCATCAGTTGTCTTCGATGTTACCATTCTTCACTCCAAGACTCCCGCCAGGCAGTAACCAGATCAATCCATAAAACCTGTCCATGTGGCCCTAACCGGTTTGGCTCAGTGGATAGAGTGTCGGCCTGCAGACTGAAGGGTCCCAGGTTCAATTCCAGTCAAGGGCATGTACCTTGGTTGTGGGCACATCCCCAGTAGGGGGTATGCAGGAGGCAGCTGATCGATGTTTCTTTCTCATCGATGTTTCTAACTCTCTGTACCTCTCCCTTCCTCTGTAAAAAATCAGTAAAAAAAAAAAAAAAAAAAAAAAAACCTGTCCATGTGATCTGGCCATTCTCCTACTTCAGTCCTGCCCGGAATCCCATTGACCTGGGCATAAAATCTGTGTCCTAACCGCAGCTTCCGAGGCTCTCTCTGCTCCAGCCTCTGCCTGTACCTCTCGCCTCACTGACCCCTGGCTGTGTCCCTCACCTCCTGCACCCTCTGCTGTGCTCCAGACGGGAGGGCCTCTGGCACTTCCTAAAACAGCCCCGCTCCCTTGCTCGCACCTCCTTTTCACAGTCATCAGGTGAGAGCCTGCTCTCCTCTGGGAAGCCTTTCTTCACTCCTCACGTGGGTTTGAGTGGCCGGTTTTCGTTTTTCTGAAGGTCCCCATGTTCACACCTCTGAAGACACACACCACACTGTCGTGAATTGTGGTTTCCTTGTCCAGTTCCCTTACTGGACAGGACCTAGTTTTATTCATCTTCCAAGTCTGACTCTTTTCTATTTATTACTGGTTGTGTAAACTAGGGCAAGTTGTTTACCCTCTCTGTGCCACAGAGAGCTCATCAATTGGTTTTAGTATTCTGACCCCACAGGGTTGTTTTAAGTATATAAGGCAGTTTCTGTCCCATAGTGAATATTGTCTGTAGTAGTTTTGTTGTTATAGCCTGTAGCTTAGCTCAGAGGCTTCTCTCTGCTCCAGTACCCATTCCAAAAGAGATTCCAGGAGAAGCACCATCTAGCTCTGACCTCCCTATAATATAAAACCCACCGGACATCCCTTCTACTCCTGCTCCTCCCTGTGCAGACTCTCCTGACAGAGGAGGGTTGTGTGAGGGGCAGGTAAGGCTGAGTGGAGGCTGATAAGTGAAAATGAACTTGGGATGAAGGATAAGAGCAAGTTAGCTCAGCAGAAGTGGGTAGTAAATCGGAATAGGTGGGCCCAGGGGTATCATCCGAGGGAGCTGGGGCTCTGACTTTGGTGTGTAGATCACTAGGATAGGCCCAGGTCGGGGCTGAGTCCACCGGCATGGGAAGGACAGCTCGTCCTCATCATACCTGGCTAACGAGGTGGTCAGGGACAGGACCGATTGGGAGGCTGCCCATTGTCCTCCAGCTACAAGCAGAACCAGATGGGGTCTGGGGGCCTGCTGGCCGTAACCAGAAGGGGGACTGAGGGTAGCATGACTAGGGTAGGCAGTGGGCGGGGAAGCCTCTGGTGAGCGCATTCTGATCCTGATGCCTCTTTCCTTCCTGCCAGTCCACACGCCCCACCCCCCTCTCAGCGTGGTGCGCAGATTTGTCCACCTCTTGAATCAAAGCCAGCAGGACTTCTTGGCTGAGGCAGAGCTGCTAAAGCTCCAGGAAGAGGTGGTCAGGACGATCCGGTCCAACCAGCAGCTAGAGCAGGACCTCAACCTCATGGACATCAAGATCGGCCTGCTGGTGAAGAACCGGATCACCCTGCAGGTGAGGGGCCTGCCCCCAAATCTGGCTGCTTCTGGAGCAGTGATAGTGACGTTCTGTGGTTGCTAATCCACTATTTTTAAATGTCTGGATTTCATCACCTTGCTCAGGTCCCTGGTCCAGGGTTCCTCTGCCCTAGTAATTTGTTGGACACATCTGATATAGTAGAAAGAGCATTGGACATACAATTGGAATGCCTGGCTCTGCTGATTCTTAGTGATGGCACTGTGGGCTGGTGATTTAACCTCTGAGTCTGTTTCCTCGTTAGTAAAGTGGAAATAATGAGAGGCCCCACCTCACCGGGCCAAATGTAGAGATAGATAGCTCCTTAAACTGTAAATTACCATATGATTATGCAAGGATGGGATAGAAATAATATCTCCACTTAAATTTGTACAACAATCCAATAAGAACTAACAGGGGAGCATTTTAGATCTTGCTTCCTGGTAATTGTCAGTTTTGGTTCAAATAAATTCAAAAAAGAAGAAGAAGAACTAACAGCAAAACCAATAGACATGATGCCTCAGCCTGGCAACCCAGTCCTCTCTGAGGACTCACCCTGTGAGAGCAGGGGTGCCAAGTGGCGTTTTGGGGCAGAAGGAGGGGCCCTTCCTCACCCTAGAACTGCTTAGCTCCCTTGGCTCATACCTTGAATACCTTGAACAGCAGAAAGCCCTGGTTCTTCCAGCCGCTGATTCTAGACCATATGTTCTGTGCTCCGGGCTGGCCTGGGCTGGTTGTATCATCCGCTCTCCCCACACCCTCCCTCCCCCCCCAACCCCCCTGCAGGAGGTGGTCTTCCACTGCAAGAAGCTGACCAAGAAGAATAAGGAACAGCTGTCGGATATGATGGTTCTGGACAAGCAGAAGGGATTAAAGGCGCTGAGTAAAGAGAAACGGCAGAAACTAGAAGCTTACCAGCACCTCTTTTACCTGCTCCAGGTGAGCAGAGGACTTTGGAAGGAGATGTCTCCACCATCTCCTGAGGGTCTGGGACCTTGAGGCCTGCAGGTGCTTTTGCCTCCATGTGAGGTGTCCTTTCCCATAGTCCTAATGCCTTACCCCCTGAGAAAGAGACTGTTCCCTCCCATTTGTCTGAAATGTTTCTAATACCCCTGAGAAAATGTGACAGTGCTTTCTCCATTCCAAGTTCTCATCAGGAAAACCGTCCTTTCTCTGATCACTGGTCCTCAAGGTGCATGAGCAGTCATTCCCATCTCCCCCATTGCTTGCAGACTCAGCCCATCTACCTGGCCAAGCTGATCTTTCAGATGCCACAGAATAAAACCACCAAGTTCATGGAGTCAGTTATTTTCAGTCTGTACAACTATGCCTCCAACCGCCGCGAGGCCTATCTCCTGCTCCAGCTGTTCAGGACAGCGCTCCAGGAGGAAATCAAGTAGGTTTTCTAGATGCAAAGGAATGGAAAGAGCACAGGTTAAGAGATGCCATTGTTGGTTCCTTCACAAGGTAGCAATTTGTTGAGGATTGAGGCTAGAAATGGAATCAGAAGACCTCTTTTCTCTGCCTCCTGTGGAGTGACTGTCAGACATCTCCTAGGACAGCACAGTGGGAGGACATGGGCTGACATCTTCGCACAAAAGATGAGCTAGAGATAACAGGTCATTTTTAGGAGGAGGGACACCAGAGCAGGCTTCAAAGAGCCAAAATCTCAAAAAGGAAAAGCAACTGTTTGTCCTACACAGGGGCAGGAGGCCAGCTTCAATGACCTCTTGAACTTCCTACCATAGGTCAAAGGTAGAAAAACCCCAGGACATGGTGACAGGCAACCCAACTGTGGTGAGGCTGGTGGTGAGATTCTACCGTAATGAGCGTGGACAGAGTGCCCTAAGGGAGATCCTGAGCAAGGTAATCCAGGACGTGTTGGAGGACAAGATGCTAAGCATCCACACAGACCCTGTTCACATCTACAAGAGCTGGATCAACCAGACCGAGGCCCAGACAGGACAGCGCAGGTGAGCAGATGGGCAGAGGACAGAGGGAGAGCTCTCTTTGATCAGACCTGTCTTGGGCCCCACTGGGGAAGCTTGGGTGTACTTTGAAGGTGGCATGTAAATGAGCGTGCTGATTATGCAAATACGTCACCAGCCCTATAGGTTGAAATAAGGTAGCCTTTCAGACCTCCTCTGGTAATTAAGACGGGACTGATGTAAATGACACTGGACCTGGTGTGCTTAACATAGAAAGAGCAGCACAGATGAGTATGCAAATTTGTTTAATTGCTGTGTGAGTGCTGGTAAATGATATGTCAGATTTGTTAGGAGTTGGGATATGGCCTCCTTATTGATAGGGGTATAGATGAATATTCAGATTTATGATGAATAGGCAAATGAGATAGTGGAGAAATAGTTTGGCCTTACAGATGGGAGGCATTACTCAGTGCATAGGTACTAGGAGGTGGAGCCACTGAGGAGGGCAGGCAGTGCTGGTGGCTTCTCGCGGTGGCACACAGGCGTGTGGGTGGGGGCACTGCCAGGCCTGGCCCAGCTTTCCCTGTTGCTCTGACTGCCAAAGCCTAAGTGCCCGCAGCCCTGGTGTCCTCAGTTCCCCTCGGGAGACTTTCCGCAGGCTCCAGTTCTCCGTTCTCTTCTGCACTTTTCCACCTCCCCGAGGCTATTCCAGCTCTTTCTTTACTTTCCACTCACATGGATCCAGTCCCTTCTGAGTCCTTTTTCCTAATTTTGCTCTGATCCCCTTAAGCATGCTGGGCGGCCCTTAGCATGTGTGTGCATGCAATCCTGTTGTTAGATGAAGAGTTTAAGGGAGAAGACCTTAGGAGGGGAGGCCATGGGAGGGGGACTCTGGCTGATACCTTGTCTCTCTGTCCACAGCCACCTTCCCTACAATGTCACCCCAGAGCAGGCCTTGAGCCACCCTGAGGTCCAGAGACGACTGGACATCTCCCTTCGCAGCCTCCTCGCCGTGACTGACAAATTCCTTGTAGCCATCATCTCATCTGTGGACCAAATTCCGTATGTGCAACAGCCCCGCCCCACCCAGGCCAGGCCGTGATGGGAAGAGCAGAGCAGTCCTGAAGGGGTGGGGCAGAACAAAGGGATGTGGCTGGGGGTACCCTAGGGCTTCTAGGAGGTGCATGGAGAGAGTGCACAGATACCCTGCTAGAGACTGAGCTGAAATACAGATGCAGGTCTGCATGTGGCCTGTCAGGACTTCACTGGAGCCAGAGAGGAAACATCAAGTGATTATGGGGTCATATTATTGTCTGAGAGCAAATGGGGGTGGGGGGGGAGGGTAGGACTCTCCAGTCCACAAAGTCAGAAATAAGAGATACTTCAAATGAGTAAGCACTTTATAGTTCTCTCCTTTCTTAAAATTTGCCAGTAAGGGTTTTGTGAAAAGCAAATGATTGGAAACGTTGACAAGGTGAGCCTCATCTAGGTCATCATTCAGCCAGCCAGTCTTCCTGGTGCTCAGAGCTGCAAGAGACACTGGGGCGGGGGGCGGGGGAGAGGTAAAGGCATGTACTGGGGGGTTGGGGAGGCCGGGGGAGAGGTCAGTGGGGGGAAAAAAAAGGAGACATATGTACTACTATTTGTAATACTTCAAACAATTAAAAATAAATAAATAAAACATTAAAAAAAAAAAGAGCTGCAAGAGGCAAAGTGGGGATGCAGGTGAGGGAACCCACAGAGTTTAAAACTGCTCCCCAAACCTGGAAGCTGGATTAAGAGTTTACAGTTAGGATTCAGAAAGGATTGTGCTAGAGCTAATAAAGGAAAGCACACGATGAACTGTAAACTTCTGTCTCTGGTACCCTAGGAGATAGAAATAGCTCTTAAACAAATTTAAAGAAATTTGTAGGTGGTCCATCCATGATAAGAATAATAATAATTTAAAAAAATGAAGTCTGCCATGTTGAATAGCACTCCACCATTACTTTCACAGACATCATCTCACTTGATCCTCACAAAAACCCTATGAAGTAGGGCAAGAATAATCATCCCACCCTGGCTGGGTAGCTCAGTTGGTTACAGCATCATCCCAATAGGCCAAGGTTGTGGGTTTGATCCCCAGTCAGAGAACATACAAAAATCAACCAATGAGCCCTAACCGGTTTGGCTCAGTGGATAGAACGTCGGCCTGCGGACTGAAAGGTCCAGGTTCGATTCCAGTCAAGGGCACGTACCTTGGCTGCGGGCATATCCCCAGGGGGGGTGTGCAGGAGGCAGCTGATCAATGTTTCTCTCTCATCGATGTTTCTAGCTCTCTATCCCTCTCCCTTCCTCTCTGTAAAAAATCAATAAAATATATTTAAAAAAAACAACAACCAATGAATGCGTAAGTGGAACAACAAATCAATGTTTCTCTCTCTCTCTCCCTCTCCCTCTCCCTCTCCCTCTCCCTCTCCCTCTCCCTCTCCCTCTCCCTCTCCCTCTCCCTCTCCCTCCCTTCCTCTCTCTCTAAAATCAGTAAATAGTTCTGGCTGGGTGGCTTCGTTGGTTAGAGCCTTGTCCCATACACCAAAAGGTTTCAGGTTTGATTCCTGATCAGGGCACATAAGTAGGTTTTAGGTTTGATCCCCAGTCGGGGCAGGTATGGGAGGCAAACAATTGATGTTTCTTTCTCTCTCTCTTTTTCTCTCTCTCTTCCTTCTTCTTTCCTCTTCTTCTCTCTCTCAAGTCAATAAACATATTCTCAGGTGAGGATAAAAAAATTTTTAAAGAAAATTAAATCAGTAAATTAAAAAAAAAAAAGAAGAAGAAGAATTATTCCCATATTCCAGACCAGGGAACAACTTCCAAAGGGGAAGAAAAAAGCGTAAGCTGATATCTCTGGTTAGTGGTAGAGTCAGGACCGGAACTCCTACTCCAGTTCATTGTTGTCCTTGGGCCTGTCTCGCCCAGGCCAGGCCCGTCACGGTGCTCTGTGAGAGCCGGCAAGATTGGCCACCTCAGAGCCTCCCTGGCTGTCCTGGGACAGGGTTCTGGCTGTGCGGATCAGGCACCCAAGGCACAGGCTAAAGGAGGTGCCTCTGTGGGGGGTGGCGGGGTAGATACTGTAGTGTCTCCAGGGGAAGACTACAGGGGCCAAAGGAGACTCTCAGGCCAGGTGGGAAACTGTGAGAGCCTAGTGGATGAGGGCCCTGGTCTTGGGTTACTGACACAAGGGCATGAGGGAGGGACAAGATCCAGAGAAGTTTGGAGAAGGGCATCAGGGAGCTGGCTGTGGAGGGTCAGTGCTGATGCTTAACTCTGGTGTGGCTGAGCCTGTGGGGAGAGAGGCAGGCAGGCACTCCTGACCTGCTGAGCTCTGAACTCCGGTAGAAATGGGCAGGAACGTAGCACACCAATTGTTTTGTCCCCAGCTATGGGATGCGATATGTGGCCAAGGTCCTGAAGACGACTCTGGCAGAGAAGTTCCCTGATGCCATGGAAAACGAAATCTATAAGGCAAGTGTCTCTCCTCCCCAACTGCCTGGGCTGTCCTTTGCCCCAGTGGTGCCTGTGAACCCCTAGATTGAGACAAGAGGACAAAAAATCCTGTCCTGTAAAAATGTAAGAAGTAAAATGGACCCTGGCTTACCAGCAGGGCTTCAGGTGGAAGATGGAAAGGCAATTGGGACATGAACTGACAACCCTAGACTTGTCGGGAGATCTGGGTTCTAGTCCTACCTCTTCCTCAAGTTTGCTGTGTGACCTTGAGCAAGTTGCTGGCCTGCTCTAGGTCTTGGTGGGTCTTTCTAGCCAAGTGAGCTGGGCAGGTGGGGCTGGGCTGCCAAGGCAGAGCCCGGAGTGCTGTGAGATGTCTCCTCTGCCCTCAGGTGGTAGGGAACCTGCTGTACTACCGATTCCTGAACCCAGCGGTAGTGGCCCCCGACGCCTTTGACATTGTGGCCATGGCAGCAGGCGGTGCCCTGGCCGCCCCCCAGCGCCACACCCTGGGGGCTGTGGCTCAGCTCCTGCAGCATGCCGCAGCTGGCAAGACCTTCTCGGGGGAGAGCCGGCATCTGCAAGTCTTGAACGACTATCTGGAGGAGACGCACTTCAAGTTCAGGTCTAGGGTCCTGGCACCCTGTTCCTCTCTGTCCCCTTTTTCTCCTCTTCTGATCTTTCATGTCCCACTTCCCCTCTCTGGAATCCACGAGAAAGAGAGGCATGAGGTGAAGAGAATACTTAGTGGGCTGGAGGGGAGATTGTTGGAAGGACACCCTAGTGGAGGGAAAGAGGACTGTTGAAGGAAGTGGTTTGGGGGGAACTGGGAGAGAGGGAGGCAGGACAGAGGGTGGGAGCTGAGACTGGAGAGTCAGAGCTGGCTTGACCAGTCACTGGAGAGGGCCAGAGGCATGAGGAGGTGCTGACCCGCCCCACTCTCACACGCTCTCCCTGTGGAGATAGGAGGTTCGTCTGCCGAGCCTGCCAGGTGCCAGAGCCAGAAGAGCGCTTTGCGATGGACGAGTACTCGGACATGGTGGCTGTGTCTAAACCCACGGTGTACATCACTGTGGGGGAGCTGGTCAACACCCACAGGGTGAGGGGCTGCAACCTGGGGGGTGCTGGGCAGGTGGGCAGGGCTGTGGAAGTCCACGATGGGTGGCGGGCTGACCCTTGCAGGAAGGCCTGGCTCAGACCCTGCATCTCTTTCCTGCCTCCATGCTGCAGCTATTGCTGGAGCACCAGGACTGGATCGCTCCTGATCACCGTGACCCCCTCCACGAGCTCCTGGAGGACCTTGGGGAGCTGCCCACTGTCCCTGACCTCATCGGTGCGTGCTGGGGCCAGCTGGGGGCCTGCAGGGAGGGATGGACAGGCAGGTGAGCAGGGCATGCTCACCTGCCCTCTCTTGAGTTTTTGTTCAGCCAGCGATGTGTGCCAGGAAGCTGGTTACCCACTCTTCCTCCCTCTCCCTCTCATTGGGAGGTGGACACGTGGACACAGACTGATATGGAGAGAGTGGGAAGACAGTAGAGAGACACATACCATCATATAAGTGGCCAGTTAAGTCACATGAGATAGCCCTGTCCGGTGTAGCTCTGTCCGGTTGGGCGTTGTCCCGTGCACCGAGAGGTTGCCAATTCAATTCCCAATCAAGGCACATGCCCAGGTTTCAGGCTCAATCCCTGGTGGGGAGCGTGCAGGAGGCAGCCAATCGATGTTTTGCTCAGGATTTCAGGAGTTATGGATTGGGAGAAAGCATATGGATTGGGGTAGACAGAATGGAGGTGCTGACAGATAGGAAAGAGCTAGGAGCTCTAGGCTCAGGGAGGTACAGCCCCCTGCCCTCAGGGCACCCAAGACTGGCACTGTTGGGGAGGCATGTCTCCAGTAACACAAGGGTGAGCTCTGTGGGTAACAGCCCTCCCATTGGTGCTCAGGGTTGAGGGCATAAGGTGGTGCCAGGGTCAGTGTGGGAAAGCTTCCTGGAAGAGGGGTGCATGGAGCAGTGTCTACTGTGACCCTATCTCTGCACGTGGATGTTTATGCTTGTCTCTCCCTTTTCTCACCCTACCTTAGGGGAAAATGTAGCTGCCGATGGGAGCGTGGATCTGAGCAAGCTAGAGGTGTCCCTGACACTTAACAACAAGTTTGAAGGGCTAGAGACAGACGCTGATAATACCAGTGCCCGAAGCCTTCTTCTGAGGTGAGTGGGCGTGGCCACGGCCCCCTGCTTACCTGAGCTTTCCCACTCAGGCCAGTAAAACGGCCTGCACAGAAGTGGCCAGTCCACCTCCTTCCTGGGCTCTCCTGTCCTTCAGAAGGTTCTCCCTGAGCCTAACGCGTTCCCCTTGCTGCCTCTCAGCTGCCTTCCTCCGGCAGCCCAGCTTCTGCTCCGTGTGGTAGCTAAAGGCAAAGGAAGTGTAGGACATTGGCAACAGCAGACCTTTGTGTGTTGTTGTGCTGTCGATCCAATGCTTTTTCATGTTATCATTTAACCCGAGTAACAGGCTGCTTTCCAGTTGCGGAAAGAAACTCGAGGTTAAGTGATTGGCCCAGAGCCCCATGGCCAGTTGGTTGTGGAGCTCGTGTTCTAATTCCTGTTGTTGCCAAGTGATGGTCAGCACATGGGCCTGGAGCTTGGTTCCCCCAGTTCTGCAAAAGTGAGGGAGGCCCTGCCAGTGTGACTCAGTGGTTAAGCATTGACCCATGAACCAATAGGTCACCGGTTCGATTCCTGGTCAGGGCACATGCCCAGGTTTCAGGTTTGATCCCCAGTAGTGAGGGTGCAGGAAGCAGCCAATTGGTATTTCTATCTCTCTCTCCCTCTCTCTCTAAAATCAATAAAGACATATTTTTTTTTTTAAAAAGTGAGAGCCGAAACCGGTTTGGCTCAGTGGATAGAGCGTCGGCCTGCGGACTGAAGGGTCCCGGGTTCGATTCCGGTCGGGGGCATGTACCTTGGTTGTGGGCACATCCCTGGTGGGGGGTGTGCAGGAGGCAGCTGATCGATGTTTCTCTCTCATCGATGTTTCTAACTCTCTGTCCCTCTCTCTTCCTCTCTGTGAAAAATCAATAAAATATATATTTTTAAAAAAAAAGTGAGAGAGGCCTCACAAAGGGCTGGGCTGGTCTTCGGGCAGAAGAGGAGCCGAGTCACCACCTCGGTCTCCCTGCCAGCAAGACAGCCCCTCCTCATTCATTCACCCTGTAAACCGGGGAGCTGGGTGCTCAGCTCTGTCTTGCCATCCAAGGCTTTGCAGCGGGATCAGGCTAGGGGTGAACACACAGCCAGAGCCACCAAGAGGGAAGTGGGTGTCTGGTGCATTGAGAGCTGAGGAGAAGGACACCTGGGTTGGGAAAGGTCTCACAGAGGAGCAAGTGCGAACTTCAGCCAAGAAACTCAAAGGAAGACACTTTGTGGGAGGGCCCTGCAGGCAGAGGACACAGAAGTGGAAGAGCACAGAATGTTCCGACGGTGGTAGCGCTTCCTGCATCACAGGGGTCTCCCTCCTGGTTGCATTCTCCTCACACACTCCCCCTCGCTCTCCTCCCTCCCTTGTGTCCCTGGCAGCCATGATGCTAGGCGGGGTCCACTTACTGTCAGCTCTCTAGCCAGCCCCACATCCGGACCCTTACCTCTCCCCCATCACCCCCCTCCTCCTGCAGCACCAAGCAGTTACTGGCCGACATCATGCAGTTCCACCCCGGGGACTCCTTCAAGGAGATGTTGTCCCTGTCAGTGTCCAGCTCACAGGTACTGTATCGTTCCACCTCACGCCACCAGCACTGCCAAGTCCTTCCCCGGGACCCCACCCACAATCTACCACAAGCAGACACCTCTGCTCACCAGTAATGAGAACTCTGGTGGGCCAAGGCCTTTGCCCTTGACCCCAGAGACCCAGAGGCTGAGAAGAGCAGCCCTAGCTGTGGGGAGCCTCTGGCTGCAGAGTCCGCAGACTCCACCTTCCTCCCCACTCCCTGCTGAAACAAGGGTGAGCTCTGCAGGACACCAGCCCCTGACACCAGGCTGATGCTGGGGGGTGCCAAGAGGCAGTCTGGGCAGGCGACCTGAACGAGCGCCAAAGGGCTGGTGCTGGGCCGAGGGGGTGGGCGCTTGAAGGCCTGGAGGCAGGAGAAAGTGGTAAGTGGGTGGGGAGCCAGGGGCTGGAGTGAAGACTAAGCCAGAGGCTTCCCAGAGAAAAGGTGGGATGGCAGTAGAGGCACGTCCCAGCACACAGGACAGGAGGGAAATGCCCCAGATACCCTGGCGCGTCACAGCGCCCGTGTTGGGAAGCCGCAGCCAGTGTCTGTCTGGAATCCTTTCTGCTGTACTTCCATTGGGTCTCCTTGGGCCTCTGCTCCTCTCGGTGATCCATGAGGCCTTCCATGTCTATGATGTTACACCTGATGTTCTTCACAAGCCACCCCCAGAAGCTGGGCTCTGGGGGCACGCTCCTGATGATGCCCTGAAGTGCCCTTCTGTTGCTGGTGCCTGCCCTGGCTTGGGGACAGACTGGTAGGGCCAGACAGACCTGTAAGGCAGCATCTGTGCCCCCTAGGAAGCAGCTCACAAGCGGCTGATGTGCTGGCGCCAGGCCTGTGAGGCACAGAACTCGGAGCCCCTTCGACACCGCCGCTCCCTGAAAGCTGACTCCCTCCTGCCACTGGCAGAGAAGCAGAGGCGCGCCCTGCGGAACTTGCGCCAGCTGGAGAGCCTGGGGTTGGTCAGTGCCAGCGATGGCTACCAGGGGCTGGTGGACGAACTGGCCAAGGTAATGACCTGGGCCTGGGATCTGTGTGTGTGTGTGTGTGTGTGTGTGTGTGTGTGTGTACACACATGTGTGCTTGTGTGTGTGCATGTGTATGCATGCATATGTGTGCATAGTATTGGCACCTCAAGGGCAGGCCTCTCCCTGGGAAGTGCCCACCCTAAATTGTCACCAGCCAGGGGAAGGCCACCAGGCCTCCGAAGGCTCCTATTGGAAAGAAAGGGCTTAAAATTAGGGAAGGAGGTATTCGCGCAGCCCTCTTTTCCTGAAAATCAAGAAGCCTTGAGACAGTGGGGAAGGTCCTAAAGACATCCTTTGAAGGTTTGGGCTGGCATCCTTGAGATTGTCCCCCTCTCAGGAAAAGTAGCCTTGAAATCTTCCTCTTCCTGCTCTTCCTGAAGGTACAGTGAGTTCTTCTTCTTTTTTTCTTTTTTTTAATATATTTTATTGATTTTTTACAGAGAGGAAGGGAGAGGGATAGAGAGCTAGAAACATCGATGAGAGAGAAACATCGATCAGCTGCCTCCTGCACACTCCCTATTGGCTATGTGCCCACAACCAAGGTACATGCCCTTGACTGGAATCGAACCTGGGACCCTTGAGTCCACAGGCCGATGCTCTATCCACTGAGCCAAACCAGTTAGGGCCAGTGAGTTGTTCTTGGGCCTGGGTCAGGCCTTGAGGCTCTCCTGCCAAGAAGGGCCAACTCCCCCTCCCTTGGTCCCCCAACCCCAGGACATCCGTCACCAGCGCAGGCACCGGCAGCGGCGGAAGGCAGAGCTGGTGAAGCTCCGGGCCACACTCCAAGGCCTGCACACTAAGACCAGCTTCTATGAGGAGCAGGGCGACTACTACAGCCAGTACATCCGGGCCTGCCTGGACCACCTGGGCCCCAGGTCCAAGTAGGTGCTGCCTTCTTCATGTGCAACCTCTCACCCTGCCCATGACAACCTTTGCCCCACTCTCTACCAGTTGGGAAAGGGGCAGCTCACTCCAGCACAGCATGGCCTCTTCCTAACTCAGGTCTTTGGTCTCCCTTGCAGAGGCTTGGGCTCAGGTGCAGCCCCTCCTATGTCTCCCACCAGTGAGAAGTGTCCCTCAGGGTCTAATTTCCTTCCTACCAGCCACAGAAAGTACACGGTCTTTAGTGTTGAAGAGTTTATTGGATTAATTCTCTGGGGCCTTTGTTTAATCAGGAGTTCTGGGAAAGGGAAGAAGCAACTATCTCTTCATTACACTGCTGCCCAGCTCCTGGAGAAGGGTGTCTTGGTGGAAATTGAAGATCTTCCCACCTCTCAGTATGTTTCTTCGGAGGGCAGAAGGTCCTGTCCCATTATCTGGGGGTGGAGCCCTGGGCTGGGCTCCAGGTAGGAGGGGAGAAGAAGCATGGTCCTCGCCTTGAAGGAGCTGTTAGAATGGTGGGGAGGTCGGACATCTCCACACAGAAAGTTAAAGGCAGTGGGCGTAGTCTGGCACAGTTCTAGACACCCCACGGCAGAGGACCCTGGGAAAGATTCCCAGAGGAGAGAACGTCTGAGTGGGGCCGGGCAGATAGATGCGGGATGGTGATCAGAAGTAAAATTGGGACAAGACAGAGCTGGGCCGTGGGATGACGGAGGGGAGTGCTGGGCTCCGGGTGGCACGGCACTGCTCGGGATGAGGAGCTGTGGGTGGGAGAGTGGGACTGTGACCCTGGAAAGAGGCAACAGTCCCCATATTGAATCCTGTTCCTGATAGCTTCAGAAATGTGATCTTTGACATCAGTCCTGGAGATGAGGCGGGAAAGTTCGAAGTGAATGCCAAGTTCCTGGGTGTGGACATGGAGCGATTCCAGCTTCACTATCAGGTGAGGGGACACTCTCATGAGCCTCAAGACACCTTCCAGGCTTTAGGTGCGAGCCTAGTGACGTGGGCCGACCCCAGATGACATCCGCTCTGTTCCCCACCCAATCAGCCTCATCGGTTCCTGAAGGAAAGGGTGAGGGTCTTTGCAGACCCCTTGCCAAGCATCAGGAGAATGACTGGGCTGGCAACGTCAGAAGTAGGATTAATACTTGAAGCCCTATTGCAAGTCGGGGACTTGACATGTTATCTTGTTTAATCCTCTCCACAGCTCTGAAGCATTATGCCTGTTTTACAGGCTCTGAGGATAAAAGGTTAAGAAGCCGGCCTAAATCAGAGGCCTTTCAGGAAAGCAATGGTTTTAAATCCAAATGTTTTTGTTGCCCTGGCCAGTTTTGGTCAGTGGTTAGAGTGCCAGCCTGCTAACTGAAGGGTCGCAGGCTCGATCCCCGGCATCAGTTGGAATGCGTGTGGGAGGCAACCAATGGATGTGTCTCTCACATAGATGTTTCTCTGTCTCCCTCCCTTCCACTCTCTCTAGAAGTCAATGGAAAAATATCCTTGGGTGAGGACTAACAAAACAAAAAAAATCGTTTTGCTCTGCTGTTTTGGCTTTTGTTTTATTTTTATTGATCTCAGAGAGGGAGGGAGAGGGAGTGAGAGATAGAAACATCAGTGATGAGAGATAACCACTGATCAGCTTCCTCCTGCACATCCCTTCCTGGGGATCAAGCCCGCAACCTGGGCATGTGTCCTGACCAGGAATCGAACCGCGACCTCCTGGTTCATAGGTCAACGCCCAACCATAGAGCCACACTGGCTGGGCTGTTTTGCCTTTTTAATGAGAAAACTGGTTTCAGGCCCCGACTCTGCTTGAATTGACATTTGGTCAGGTCACTGGCCTTGGTTTCCTCATCTGTGAAGTGAGGTGCAGTGCCCCATTGAAGTGGCCAGTGCCACAGGATGACTATGTAAGGCTCCAAGATGTTTCATAGACTGGCAGGGCCACAGTAAAGGACCCTTAAACTCTCCTCCCTGCCCCTTCCCTTTCTCCTAGGACCTCCTGCAGCTCCAGTACGAGGGTGTGGCTGTCATGAAGCTCTTCAGCAAGGCCAAGGTCAATGTCAACCTCCTCATCTTCCTCCTCAACAAGAAATTCTTGCAGAAGTGACAGAGGCAGTGGGTGCTACCCAAGCCCTTATTTCACTGGATGCTTTTTTTAACACTAACTCACTACTCGGCTTCCCTGCAGACACCCAGAGCTCAGGACTGGACAAGGTTCAAGGAGCCTGCACCCCTTCCCTGGCTGGAAGGAATTTGTCTACCTGGCCACAAGCAGGGTCTCTAATTGGCTAAAGTCAGCCTTGCCCCAGAGTCTGGCTATGCGACTTTTAAGTTCCAGAACCCTATAGTTTTCTAGATGGTAGGGCGTGAACCTAGATGGGATAGAACCCTGCCCTTTGGCCAGGGAAGACAACTGCACTGTGTGTGCTGCTGCCCTCCCGTGGTCACTCCAATATTACATGCACTGCACTTGCATCCTTATTTCCTCTCCCTTCTCTGCAGTCCCTAAGGCCAGGGCTGGGCTCCCTCTCCCTACTGCTTCACCAGCAGTGGTGTTCCTGCCCTGCTGAAGCCCAGGCCAGTCTGCTGCTATGACGCCTCACACCCTCCAGCCCCACCCTCCCACCCAGGAGGGAGTGGACAGTACTCGGTAATGCCCATGTGGAGCTGTGGCTCTGTTATCCTCCATGGTGGCATCGGCAAGATGACCCTCCATTAACCTCAAATCCCATTCCTTTGTTTATGGTCTGTTTTATATATGGATCACTAGGGTATTTATCCTCTCTCCCAGGCTTACACTTTGGATTGTGGTTTTAATTCTTTCATCTTTTTGAGCTCAGAAAAACAGTTCTCATTTCCCTTATTCAAACTAATATTTATGCCAATCTTTTATACCTTGGATTTAAAGTCACCTGAGGTCAAGGGCAATAAGATTCCCACTCATGTTTCAGACCTCAGTATTTCAGCTTCATATGGTACAAAGAGCAGTCTTTCCCTTAGAGTTGATTCTTCTAAGGCAATTTTGATAGGTCCACAGTCTTGTCTCTGCCACTCTCTCTCTTGTCCCCACATCTACCAACTTCCTGTCCCTGTTGCCCTTCTGATATCATTTTAATAAAAGCAGTTATTACCTCACATCAGTTGTTACCCCTTATTTCATTTGCTGCAGAGCAGGCCTCCATGGTCTTGGACAGATCTTTCCTACAGCCTCCCCAAGCCCCCCTGCCTGCCTCCCACGTGGGACCACTCTGCCCGTCTGAGCTTGTAAAAGCTTAATGAGATGTGGCATTTATGCCACTCTTACCTCCCCAGGGGACAGAGAGGAGGAGGAAGAAATTCTTAGGTTTCGATTCTGCGATTCTGTTTTTATCAGCCACTCTGAAGACTAAAGCCAAGAAGAGGAGAAACCAGTCCGGATTCCACCCCACCCGTTTTGCACACATTTCCAGCAGGTTCTTTTCCAGAGCCTTGGGTGACAACACCAAAGGTACTTGAGTGGCAGCTCCTTAGATATTGCACAAAATCCCCCTCCCGTGAGGAAAGCCCCCCCTTCCCTGCCTGCCCCCTGAAAGAGGGGACAGGGCAGCCCCTGGTGGGCCCCCACAAGTTTGCCTGCTGCAGCCTGCCTCCCTGCACTCCATCCCATCATGTCACTCGGGATTTGTCTTGCTGTCACATTCAGTCTGTCACATCCTTTCTCCCTCTTAACATGTCACAGCAAATACTTCAAGTACCGCCTTGCTCTGGGTGACAGTGACACATCCCAGTGGATCCAAGTTTCTACACATGATCAGTCATTAAAACTCTCACACCAAATGACTCCAACACTATCCCACTGTGATGCTCCCCCACCGTCACATGATCCGGGCCCCCTACAGCACATACAGGAATGTCACAATAGCTACCATTATTTAGGGCCTGTCATAGAGTGGGATATTTGCATATACGGCACCTCTACAAAGGTACGTGGTCACTATCTTTGTTTAATGTAATGCAAATGAGGTAAGTAGGGTTGGTATCAGTCCAAGGTTACACAGCTGGTAAGGGGCAGGGCAGGGCTTTAAATTCAGGCCCAGCCACTCAGAATTTATATTCCCCGGCATTTTCCTCTGAAAGAAACATTTCCTCTTTCTTCAACCCACTCTTTCAAGCCTACCCTGACTCCCCCAACTGTGAGTGATTGTCCTTTCCTAACCTCCAATGCTCAGTCTGAGATGCAGGCACTTGGCTCCTGTGGGTGGGAGTATATACTAGAGCCGTGGTCAGCAAACTGCGGCTCGCAAGCCACATGCGGCTCTTTGGCCCTTGAGTGTGGCTCTTCCACAAAATACCACGGCCTGGGCGAGTCTACTTTGAAGAAGTGGCGTTAGAAGAAGATTAAGTTTAAAAAATTTGGCTCTCTTGCCCTAACCGGTTTGGCTCAGTGGATAGAGCGTCGGCCTGCGGACTGAAGGGTCCCGGGTTCGATTCCGGTCAGGGGCATGTACCTTGGTTGCGGGCACATCCCCAGTAGGGGGCGTGCAGGAGGCAGCTGATCGATGTTTCTCTCTCATCAATGTTTCTAACTCTCTCCCTCTCCTTTCCTCGCTGTAAAAAATCAATAAAATATATTAAAAAAAAATTTGGCTCTCAAATTTCAGTCGTTGTACTGTTGATATTTGGCTCTGTTGACTAATGAGTTTGCCGACCACTGGCCTAGAGCAACCTCTTTGAAGGACAATTTGACGAGATAAAAACTAAGTGCAGGGCGCCAGGACAATTCAGTGGGAAAGACGTCTTCCTGCCAGATGGTGCTGGGACAACGGGGTATCCACACATGAAAGAATGAAGTTGGACCCCCACCTCACCATATACAAACATCCATCGCAGATCAAGATAAGTTAATCAAAATGGATCACAGATCTTACGTAAGAGCTAAAACTGTAAGACTCAGAAGAAAACAGCCCTAATCAGTTTGGCTCAGTGGATAGAGCATCGGCCTGCCGACTCAAGGGTCCCAGGTTCGATTCCGGTCAAGGGCATGTACCTTGGTTGCGGACACGTCCCCAGTAGGGGGTGTGCAGGAGGCAGCTGATCGATATTTCTCTCTCATCAGTGTTTCTATCCCTCTCCCTTCCTCTCTGTAAAAAATCAATAAAATATATTTTTAAAAAAACAGATACAAATTTTCATGACTTTGGATTAGGCAATGATTTCCTAGGACACTAAAAAGCAAAGTGACCAAAATAATAGTATTTTTTAATAAATTGGACTTTGTCAAAGTTAAGAATGTGTGCTTCAGCTTGGCTGGTGTGGCTCAGTGATTGAGCATCGACCTATACGACCTATGAACCAGGAGGTCACAGTTCGATTCCCTGTCGGGGCACATGCCTAAGTAGCCTCCTGCACGCACCCCAATCAGGGCTGGGGATTGAGCCAGCAACCAAGGTACGTGCCCTTGACTGGAATCGAACCCAGGACCCATCATTCCACAGGCCGACGCTCCATCCACTGAGCCATACCAGCTAGGCTCACTTCTTAAGGAACAAAAGCTTCTGCTAACACCTTTCACTGAATTTTCTTGGGGGTTCATCTTTTTCTCCTGCACTTTCCTTTTCTCTTGCCTCTTCTTCAGCTATGTGTTCCTGTTCTGGCACCAATTCCTCATTAGTCCATTCCTCAGGAACCACCTCTAGGAGCTCCTCAGCCACACCAGGTTAAAGCTGCATGCCATCTCAATCACAGCCTTGCTGATTTTTGCAACCTTTGTGCTACAATGTTACGATGGCTGATATACATTTTTTGGCTCTGTTACAATCTTATGGAACTACCATCATATATGCAGTCCATCATGGATCGAAAATTCTTATGCGGCGCATGACTGTATATTACAATATTTGATATTTACATATATTGCACCACAATAAGCCTAGTGAACAGCATCTAGTGATCACCACACATTGTTCCTATTTTTTTCTTGCGATGAGATGTGCTTCTCAGTCTTGAATGCATGCATTCAAATCACCCATGAATCCTGTTAAAATGCAAGTTGTGATTAGCAGGTCTGGAGTCGGTGAGATTCTTGGCAGTGCTACAGTCTGCCAGGCGATGTCCACACAGAGTAGTCAGTGGCTTGCAACTGCAGATGATCCCTGCTTGCTTCTCTAACTTTCCCAAATGTGGTGGAGGCTCAAGCCTAGAGTTTTGAAAATCTATCTTTCCCTCTCTTAAAGATTGGAGCCTTCTATTTTTACCTCCAGTCTTTTGACACCTCTTCTATTCTCCAAAATTCTTCACAGACCGGGGGCAAGGCCCCACAACCATCTGTGCATATTCTCTCCATGCTGCCGCTGAACTTCACAGGGTGGAGATAGGAAGTCCTTGAACAAATGGGCTGTAGATTCGATTCTCACCTTTCCAGAACTTCAAATCTCTTCTTCCACTTTAAATATCTGCCTTGGGAGAGAAATAGCAAGAAAATGCAAGTTGGGAATTGTGTTCCTTTTGTCTTCGGTCACCAGGACTCTACTTGCTTCAGTGGAGGACTCTTTTTTAATACTCTTTCTTGTTCCAAATATGACCGACCTCCCACTAGCCCCGGCCATGAGAAAGAGAAAACTCTGAGATGTTCCATAAACCTCTGCTTCCTGGTACTATACCAACAGGTTTGCAACCCCTTGGATTTGCTCTTGGTTACTTGCGGTCCTCTTGTTCTGTAGGGGATGGATGGAGAGGGAGGGGCTTTGTTGCAAGGCACCATACATACATACATTACATTATCTACTGTAATTTTTGCAGCGCTTTTATTATTATTTTTTTATCCTCACCCTAGGGCTGATTTCAGAGAGAGAGGGAGGGAGAGGGAGAGAGAGAGAAACATCAACATGAGAGGGAATCATCGATTGGCTGCCTCCCACACGCACCCAGACTGAGTATCAAACCTGCAACCTGGGTACGTGCCCTGACCGGGAACCGAACCCCTCCAACTGCTCCAACCAACTGAGCCACACAGGCTAGGGCTCTGCAGCACTTTATCAGTATTACCCTCACATTATCACTGAGGACACTGAGGCTCAGAGAGGATCAAGGACATGTCTCAGGTCACAAAGCTAGAAATGACTGAGTTTTTTGTATGTGCCACTTCCACATCGCATCCCACTGGAAGGTCTTCAGAGCCAATAACAGTGCCTTCTTCTAGAACAGCTCCTCATGACCCGCCTGAGGCTCTTCTTGAGGAGATCTCACTCTTCTCAGAAATACACCTGGGGGGTTTACTTGGTTTGTTGTTATTGTTTCATCATAGCTGTGCTTGTGAATAGATAATGCACCATGGACATTCCTATTAATGAAAATCTTTCAGTGTTGGGATCCAGGCTTTCAAACTTTTTTAAAAAAAGGTCAGAAGCAACAAATAAATCCATAGCTAAATGAAACAACAGATATTCCTCCCTTCCTCTCTCTCTCTAACACCAATAAATAAAAATAATGGAATTCAGTGGAGGAGTACTTCCGCTTTGAGAACACTGTGTGGGACCCCCCTGCCAGGCCGCCTCTCCTCTGTGGAGACTCGGTGTGACTAGGAGGCTGGTGCAGGTTACAACCAGCTCTTCCTCTCTTTCTGGCCCCACCAAGAAGCCACCCTCAGGCCTTTGCCTTTCCACAGAGGCCCCTGCCTTTTAGCAGATGGGGCAGGTCCTGGACCCTCCTATCACTCTGTGAAAGATGCTTAACCTGGTCTTTGGTTCCCTAACCTCTGTCCCTGCCAGTCCTCAGATAGTCTGATGAGTGTCACAGGCATGTGCACACACAGCATTCTGAGAAAGGACCACACACTTACTCATTAACGTGCCTACTGAGTGATGGAGACAGCCCTCTGTAACTGTCCTGAGGAAGATGGGAGAGGGAGCCTTGAGCTTTGTCCACCCTGCTCCTTTATACCTTTCTGCCTCTGAGTAGTAGTGGTGCCAGGGCCCCCTCCAATGCCCTCCAGGTACGCAGACTTTGGTTGCTTAGCAATGGTGTGCCTCTTCCCAGACCTCAGCAACTTCCCTTGCAGCTCTAGCAGCAGCCAAAGCAGGGAGAGCCAGGCTAGGCCTACAGGAGCTGCTGCCAGGGAATGTGTGGGAACAAGCCCCCCAAAAAGGCCCAAATGTGGAACCCCAGGTTCCTTTATAACTCTCAAGACCCACACTGACTCTTGTAAAGTCCTGCCATGCTGCCCTCTCCCCAGCTTCTGCCAGATTGCTGGCTCCCTCTCCCACATTGCACTTCAATCCCAGGTGTCTGCCCTCTCTGCCCTGGGGCTCTGGATCTGCCCCTGTGGTCTGTCCTCTTGCCCATGTCCCTTTGCCCAGGCTATAACTCCAGCCTCTCTTTGGCCCCTCCTGCTCAGACTGTAACTTCCAGTCTCCTCTTCACTAACACAAACCCCTTACACACCACCTCCAAGGGCCATGATCCTATGTTGCCATAGCAACCATGATACACCGCTTGTTACCATCTTTCTAGGAAAAGCCTGTGGTGGGAGGGGGTCCTGAAGAGGCCCCTAAAGCAGTGGTCTGCAAACTCATTAGTCAACAGAGCCAAATATCAACAGTACAACGACTGAAATTTCTTTTGAGAGCCGAAAACCGACTTCTGTGCATGGGCCACGAAGTTTCAATCGCACTGTACGCGCCCGCACGTGGTATTTTGTGGAAGAGCCACACTCAAGGGTCCAAAGCCACAGTTTGCCGACCACTGCCCTAGGGGAATCCTGCTTTCCTCACTTAGCCTGCCCTGGACTTTAGCTTCAATGGAAACTGACCTTAGGCTTCTGGCAAATGAGAAGAGGACCAGGCCCAGCAAAGAAAGCAGGCCCTTCCTGCTGCCTTCTCTCAGTCCTCTCGGCTGCAAGATCAGAGTCTCCAGGAGAAGCCTCTGAAGAGGCTCCCCTCTGATGTCAGGAACCTGCCTGCCCCCAGAACAGTGCTCCCAGCCCCCAGCTGACAGAGTGCCCTCCAGTCTCCCTATCTGTGTCCCCTGACTTGACCTCTTTACCTATACCCCTGCCACCCCACTTCCTTATCCTTGATGCTTGGGTCTAACGACAGTCTCTGGGTTAAGAACCAGGACAGCCCAGCCAGCGTGGCTCAGTGGTTGAGTGTTGACCTATGAACCAGGAG
The DNA here is from genome assembly GCF_963455305.1 of Plecotus auritus. NCBI lineage: Eukaryota > Metazoa > Chordata > Mammalia > Chiroptera > Vespertilionidae > Plecotus > Plecotus auritus. Next base: position 28,589,192 of record NC_137778.1, read on the forward strand.
GTCATGGTTCGAATCTGGTCAGGGCACATGCCTGGATTGCGGGCTCAATCCCCAGTGTGGGGCATGGTGAAGCAGCCGATCAGTGATTCTCTCTCATCGTTGATGTTTTTATCTCTCTCTTTTTCTACCCCTTCCTCTCTGAAATCAATAAAAAATATATTTAAAAAAATAACCAGGATGAGAAAGCAGTCGGCAAAGAGACAGCTGAGAGGAGATACAGAGTAAGGAAAGATGGGGTGGCGCTCAGCTCCCAGGTAGGACGGGTTAGGAGAGATGCTGAAATGAGGGCAGGAGGGAAGCTTGGGGACGGGTGGTCTAGATTCTGCCTTCTCGCAGAGGAGCAGGCAAACAGCAGATGGAACAGAGGAGGCAGGAGGCGGGACCAAATGACCTCACCCAAACCCTGTTGTCTGCTGCTATTGCAACCTGGCGAGACTCCCGGCTCTCCTGGGTCCCCAAGTAGGAGAGCTTTTTATAGTTCACTCCCCAACTTGGGTTTGAATAATTAAACAAGATGGACAGAAATAGCAACTGGTCGGCAAAAGCTGTTATTTTGGGGTTTTCTGGAACACAGAATGCTCCTGGGTGGCACCCCACCCCTGCAGGGGGTGGAGCCAGCATCCAGGCCTATGGGAGATTTTTGTGGGGGAAACCCACCTGCATCTCTCCCACAGCCCCACCCCTATCCTGGCCCCCCAGGAGGGTCTCACGGCTTCTTTCAAGTCTTCAAGGAAGGAGAGGACTCTTACTACCTCTTGCTCATAGCTCCTCCCTTGGCAGGAAGGCCCTTCTGTTGTCTGTCAGCCCTGGTACTTCAGAGATGGGGACAGATACTGACAATGAGATCAACCAGCAGCTGCAAGACAGGCCGAACCAGGACGAGGTGGCCACTGATCCTCTGACCAAGAAGCTGGAATCAGGTTTAAGAGGAGTTGTGCCTCCTGCTCCCACTCTAACTACTGGGAAGCCATGGAGGGAATGAATGAAGGTTGGGGTGGGTGGGGGGAGGCAGAGGCGGAGAAAGGAATTGATGGGGGGACAGACTAGGCTCCAGAAAAGAAAAGGCCAGAGATGGATTCCTGTCTGACTGAGAAATTTAAAAGGGCAAGAAGCTCCCCTCTCCCTGCTCCCTTTCAGTGTCTTATGTCCCTGGCAGAAGCCCAGCCTGGGTTTCCTGGGACAGGGTTTCAGCAGCTGAGCTGGGGATGGGGAGAGGTGGGGAGGCCCCCTCAAGTCTCCACTGCAGGCCAATCATTTGCAGCTTATTTGCATAATACTTTTTATTCAACCACAGAGATTAGGGCCTCACCCCAACTTTACCTGAGGCTCTACTACAAAGCTTAAAACCTGGGCACAGAGGGGACATTTCTAATGTTTTCTCCTTTGGGGTAACAACTTCAGGGGTCAGATTTCAGGGAACACTGATATCATTCATTCATTCATTCCTGTTTTTTTTTTTTTTTAATATATATTTTATTGATTTTTTACAGAGAGGAAGGGAGAGGGATAGAGAGCTAGAAACATCGATGAGAGAGAAACATCGATCAGCTGCCTCCTGCACACCCCCCACTGGGGATGTGCCCGCAACCAAGGTACATGCCCTTGACCGGAATCGAACCCGGGACCCTTCAGTCCGCAGGCCGATGCTCTATCCACTGAGCCAAACCGGCCAGGGTTCAGCAAACATTTTAAAAGCACCAGGTGGTATAAGCCTCCCACTGTATTGATACTGAGAATAAATTAGTATAGCAAGGTCCTTGACTCAAAAAGCTCAGTTCAGTGTGGGAGATGGCCATCTTAAAACCCACTCCCCGCCCTAACCGGTTTGGCTCAATGGATAGAGTGTCGGCCTGCGGACTGGAAGGTCCCGGGTTCGATTCTGGTCAAGGGCATGTGCCTTGGTTTGGTTGCGGGCACATCCCCAGTAGGGGGTGTGCAGGAGGCAGCTGATCGATGTTTCTCTCTCATCGATGTTTCTAACTCTCTATCCCTCTCCCTTCCTCTCTGTAAAAAATCAATAAAATACATTTAAAAAACAAACAAACAAACAAACAAACAAACAAACAAAAAACCTACTCCCCACCAGTATTGAGTGCTTGCTATACAATAGATATCACACAAGAGCGTCACAGAAATTGTCCCATTTAATCCTCATAGCAAGTCTATGGTCTAAACAGCATTGACCCCATTTGACAGTTATTAGAACTAAGAGAAAGAGACTTGTCCCAAGTCACTTAGCTATCTAAATGGAATTGGAACACAGGTGTACATGATTCCAAGTTCGTTACTTTTAACCACTGTCCTATGGTCATTAATGCATGGAAGGAAGATGCAGGTTCATTAAATGCTATATGTGAGTGTTCAAATGAGAGTAAGATTGTCTTTAGCTGTGGGTATGTGCAATGCATGCTCAGTGGGGCAATCAGGGAAAGCTTCCTAAAGGAGGTGGCTTTGTACTGGACTCCATTCATATCCCCTACGCGTTTTGTTCTTAGTGCTGGGAATACCAAGTGAACAAAGTCCTTAGACGTGTGGAGGAGAGGCTGAAAGTGTAACAGGGCTAGTCTTCAATGTTGAGTCTTTTTCACCCTCAGAGTTGTCCTGCTCCTTCTGGGTCTCTCTCCTAGGCGCAACCTTCTGGGGAACATAGATGGACGTCTTTCCTAATGTCTATCTTGCATTTCTTCCTGTTCCAATAGATTTTCCCACCTCCCATTTCATTCCTCTTTTTCAAATCTCACAGCAGTAACCGGGCAGACCCAAAGCTTCTGGCCCTTTAAGGCCACCTTCTTCCCCCCACGTGCCGTCTGGTTGGGTTGGCGACGCTGACGCACGCGTGACGTCAATGGCAGCTGGCGCGGTCTGGGCACGAGGAGCGAAGTTGGAATGGGGGTTGGGGGGCGAGAGCCAGAAGGCGGTCATTTGCATTTAAAGGGGCCATTCCCGGATTAGTGATCAGGACTTGAAAGAAATGTGTATCTGGCAAACTTTACGTCCTGGACTACGGGTAAGGAAAAGGCGCGATACAGCTGAAGTCGCTGGTGACTGCAGTTTCCTCTGTCAATTATGTCCTTCCGCGTAAAGGGGAAATAGTCCTTCGGTGCCCCGGCTGGAAGCACGTGACCTGGAGGGGGCGGATGGGGAGGGGAGAGAGAAGGAGGGAGGAGTTGGGGAGACGACTGTCAGGCTGCGTTTCAGCTGCCCCCACCCCCACATCCTGCCCACCCTCCTGCAGCTGCCACCACATCCTGCCCAGGCAACTGGGTGGGGGGGGGGGGGAAGAGGGGAACGGGCCCTGACCTAGGACGTGGCTGTGGAACCCCTTCCCTGCCCCTTTCAGTTCCAGGGTTGTGTCTCTGCCCTTTGCCCTGGCTGGCCTACCCTCTGGCGCTTTGGGGCACAGCTTTCTGCCTTACTCCTTCCCGCGCCCCCTCCCCCCACCCCCATACTCCCGGCAACCTCTGGCCTGTGGGACTTGTCCCAAACCCAAAATCAGAGCCCCATTCCTGGGCTAGCACAGTTACCAATGGACAAATACAGGTGTTCAATACAGTTTTTATAATTTTAACCTACATGCAGTTACACAAACACACACAGATTCATATAACATATTTGCTGAGCACGTTCCATGCCAGGCCCTGCAAAGCCCCAAAGACACAAATTTGAGTTCAACTGCTGCCTTCAAGATGCTCAAGATCTCGTGAAGAAGAATAAATAAAAAATAAAAAATAGCACAATATGGTGTGTACTGATGGAGTGGATACACAGAGTAGGGAGCACTATGCACAAGGGGAGGCACAGGTGGACACACAAGTCCACATGAAGAATGTGTACACAGAAGGACCACCAGTACTCGTGCCGATAGCCCTTTCCCTCACAAGCAAGATGTAAGATATGGGGAGAGAGTGGAGCCTTTGCTAGGATCATTGGAATGATCCACCCAATGGAAGAGTTTATATGGATGGAGGTAGTGGGTGGAGATTGTTCACATGCTTGTGGGGAAGGCAAGAGGGGTCACCAAGCAGCCAAACAGGCTTGTACAGCAATAATGGCTCCCCAGAGATAGGGAACAATGGGCAGGAAGAGAAGCAGCTCTTGGGGGTGAGGAAAATCTTTCCAAATTAGGTTGAATTGGGGATGCTTGGGGAGGCATAAATAAAGGGAGCTATTGATGCCCTTTAGACTTATGAAGATGATACTGTACAGAGGTGTTTACACACACTTTGTAAGACTGGTGGATGTCTTTCTGACTCCTGGGGTGGGGGTGTTATAGCAACTTGGGGCTGTTAGATGACTTTTCTCTAGGAAAGATGGGTTGGTAGCCAGAGGAGAACAAGGAAAAATGAGACCCAAGCTTCTGAGCCTGCTCAGACATTTTCCACCTAGAGGATTGTGGGATGGATAGTCTAGGGGCTAGAAGGAAAAGATGCAGTGAGTCACTTTCAGGAAGTCTTTATTATAATCTGATTTCCAGCAACATTACTCCCTAGATCCTTTCTTAGTCCTCCCCAGAAATCGAGATCTCATGTTTTTACTTTTCCTTTCCCATGAAGTTCTCTCTCTCCATATATATATACGTTATATATATTATATATATATTTCTATCCCTCACCCTCTCCTACATTTATAAATTCTATCCCTCAGCCTCTCCTACTCTGTTCTTTAGAGAATTATCATTTCAGCATCTCAGGGTCCAGGATACTCCATCTCCTTTCCTGAGCTGACACCACCTTTAGTTTCTCCCTTCAGCTCCTGGCCCTTTAATACCCTCCCAGGTGACTCACCTTCCTTCCTCATTCCTTTGTTAAGGACTCAACATTCCAAGGCAGGAGGACCAATTGGCCAATCACAGCCCTGGCAAGCCTGCCTCTGGCTTAGATTGGCTGGAGCTATGGTCGGTGGGAGGCTCAACACGCAGATCTATAGAATTTGGGGAGGAGGTTTCTGGGAATCAGCCCTGGGCAAGAATTTGTTCAAGGGCTGCTAATGTTTTTGAGAGAATCCTACTTGTAGAGCTGGGCTGGAGAGGTATCTGGCTTGCAGAATCTCAAAACTGGAGGTTGGCAGAGAACCCAGCTCTCTAGGTCCCCTGGGGACTTGGCTGCCCCCTGCCCACTTGTTTCCCCCCCCCGCCCTGTGATTTGGGGCCCAATGGTCTGAAGGCTGAGTTCCAGGCCTGTTCCTAAGAAGTCTTTTTCAGCAGCCCTGGATCTCTCCAGTCTCAACATTCTGCTTTCCCGACATCGGAAACAGCCGGAAAATAAACACCCTGATGACTAAACGGTTTCTCCAGCTAGAGCTTGGGGAAGCACTAAAAATAGAGGCCACAAGTGAGGGGAGGTTCCCCACTTGGGGAGGGGGGGGCGCTTTCCCATCTTGCTACAGCCACAGCCCCAGGCCTGGCACAAGGCTCTGTTCTCAGAGTCCTTGGGGACAGGGCAGATGGGCTTCCCTTGCCTACCCTTTCCTGGCGGGGAAGACTAACATCGTCTGGTGCTGGGGCACCACCTCCCAGATATAATGGGGAACTGAGAAACTGCATTTTGGGACAAAGTGGGACGCTTTTAAATCAAGTTTCCTGAAGGAGGGGCCAGATGGAAGGGTTGGAAACTGAGGCCGAGAAAATAGGAGCCTGCTGGCTCCCTGTCTTAGGACATTCAAGATAAGCCTCCAAACCTTTTTTTAAAAAAATACATATATCTTTTTATACATATTTTTATTGATTTCAGAGAGGAGGGGAGAGGGAGAGAGAGATAGAAACATCAATGATGAGAGAGAATCACTGATTGGCTGCCTCCTGCATGCCCCCCACTAGGGATCAAGCCCGCAATCTGGGCATGTGCCCTTCCTTGACAGGAATCAAACTTGGGACCCTTAAATCCGCAGGCCGATGCTCTATCCACTGAGCCAAAGCAGCCAGGGCAAGCCTCCAAACCTTTTTGCAGAGAAATTCTACTGCGCTTGTCTCCTTTGAAACTTGTATGTGATAATGGGTCTAAAGGGGTCTTTGCAGTCCAGCCCTTGAGTTATTATAATGCAGCATGAAGTACTGTTCTAACCAATTTACTTGTGTGAACTAATTTAATCGTCATGCCAAATTTATGAGTTAGGTACTATTACCACCATCTCCAGTTTTACCCATGAGGATCATGAGGTACAGGGCAGTTAAATAATGTGCCTCTGTTCACAATTAATGGTGGAATAAGGCTTTGAACCAAGACAGCTTGACTTTTTCAAAGTTGATGCTTCCAATCACTGTGACATGCTGCCTCTCTCTGTACATGCTAGTCTTTTCAGCACTTAACCCAGAATCCAGTTTTTGTCCAGTAAATCGAACCCAGCCAGATAGAAATCAGGGTGTATGAAAAACTGAGTGCCCTTCTGTTCTGCAAGGTTCTTTGAGATCTAAGTCAGATTCCATCATTTCCTCAAGCTCGGGTCAAAAGCAGAACTTAGACGTAATAGAGATGCTGGAGAGGAAATCTGGCTGGTATGGCACCCACACTCCTGTTGTAGGGCATGTAAAGATTCACCACACCCTGGAGCAACCAGGAATTTTTTATTTTATTTTTTTAAAGAGCTACTGCTGCTTCTTTAATAAGAAACTTTTGGGCGTTTCCTATCCTGTAGGGAAATTAGGGTCCCGCCCCTTTAAATTGCCCCCCTTGGCTGTAAGTGCTCCGTGGCCACAGTCACTGGGGATTAGGTCACCCAAGAACTATGAGCTGTCGCTTTAAATTGCTGGGCGTCTGCCGAGCCAGGCCCTGGCAGGGAAGGGGTCTGTCACAGGTAGAGGGAGCAAACGAGCTCCCTAAGGAACCCCCAGAAATGAATGTGTCCCTTTAAGTGAGCTTGGGCACACGGTAAGCGGGGGAGATGGAATCTTTTCTTCACTTAACGTCTACCCTTAATTTATCTATTTAGACTCCCACCTCCCAATTCTCCTGGGGCTGGGGGGAGCTGTCGAGTAGCGTGTGTGTCTATGAGTGTGCGCACAGCGCACAGAGCCTCCCGGAAAAGGACCTCCTTAAGCGCATGGTAGCAGCAGCGCTAGGCAGCGGTCCCGCGAGCTCTGGGGGCCACCTCTACCGCGGGCCGAACCCTTTAAAGGCCTCTGGGTCTCGCCTCCCCACTTTGCCTCGCTCTGTCCCTCCCTCCCTCCTCCCGGCCGGCGGAGGGATCTGTCGCTCTTGGTGCTACAGCCTAGCTTGGTCAAGCGGAGGGGCGGGGGCTGACCCGGCCCGGCCCCGCGGGCCAAGGGAAGCGAGGGGCGGGGCCGCGTCCCCGGTCCCGCCCCTGCTTGGGCCCCGCCCCCTAGACACCACAAGTTCCTCCCATTGGCCCCCCGCCTTGTCCATCACCACTGTTTCCCCACCCCTCAAGCTAGGCTGAGCAGTGCCTACGTCGGCCTTGACTCCCAGGGGCTGGAGGAGTTACCTTTGGAGCCCGAAAGGAGGAAGGAAGCAAAATATCAACACAGCGGAGGCGAGTCGGGTATTCGGCCCCGGTCCCCCGCCTGCCCGCCGCCCGCCTGCCCGCCCCCCACGCCCACGACGGGGGTCCAGGCCCCTCGGCGCCGCCCAGAGCCCGCGTGGACACGAGCCTCATTTATTATTACCCTGCCCGGAGCTGCGGCTTCCCGGTGTTAAAGATACCCCGGACTAGAAGCGAGAGCTACCCCTTCTCAGCCGTGACACCTCCCTTTTCCCCAGCGGGACCGGTGAGTAGAGAAAAATAATGTGCCTGTCGCTTTAAGAGGCCCCCTCCCCCACTCCGTCTTGGGGTTGAGGTGGAGGGTGGTCCCGACTGTCCCCCTGAAGGGGTGGGATAGGGTGGCCGCCTGGGCCAGGAGAAACTCGCGGAGCGGGCTGTATTTTCCTGTGGCGTTGGTGGGAGATTACATGGAGGACTGTTTGTGTTAGGGAGTCGGCTGTGGGGGACAAGTGGGGCGGTCTGTGGGGTCGGGGTGGGGACGGGCGGCTTGGAGGCGCGCCGGTCTGTTGGTGTCCGGGGGTTCCGATGGTCTCCGAGGGGTCCGGGAAGGGAGGCCATCCTCAGAGGGGCCCTCCGGTGACAGCCGGGAGCGACTGACATTTTAACAGCCGCTCCCCCCTCCCTCCACGCGCCGCCTGTTCCCTCCTCCTTGGCCCGAAATGGTGCAGAAGGGGGCCTGGGAGGGCGGCGGGAGGGTGGGGGCGGGGGGAGCCGCAGCTGTTTGGGAAGCGGGGGAGGGAGGAGAGATGTTGTTCAGATGACACCGGGGTGGTGGGTTGGGGTGTGTGAGTGTGTGTCCGGGCCCGGGTTTGCCGGGTGCCTATGGAGTTGGGACGCAGAGTCACCACGGAGGTGGACACGCAGGATCCTTCCTTGGGACCTCCTAGCGGACCTAGCCCGCTTCCGAGACCTCTGATCTGGTTTGTCATCAGCCCCAGCTGGAGAACCCCTGGCCAGAAGTTTGCAGCTGTGCAACATCTGGGCAAGAGTTCTCCAGTCTCTCCATCTATGGCCAGCTGATTTGGGCTCCGAGTGGGGCTTTTGGGGAGGGAAGGCCAAGGAGACTAAGATGCATCTAGTTTCTCCTTTAGTCTCTTTTTAGTGCAGCTCCCATCCTTTAAGGTTTGGGTCTTACAGAGATGGGGGGAAGGGCCTCTCTTCCCCAGTAATTCAAACTGCCTTCTTGGAAGCCTCCTGAGGTCTCTCATGAGAGGAGGGCTCCTGGGTGTGAGCAGTCTTGGAGCCACTGAGTAGGTTATCCCAGGTTTGTCCTGAGTGGGAAGCTCTCTGTAAGTCCCCTTAAGTAGTGCCTTGTTGATGGGTTGGGGGAGGGTACAGTGAGTGGATCCTGTGTCCCCTACCCTGTGTCCAGCCTCCCTTTTAAGGTTTCCTTATAGGCCTTGTTTTTTGGGGGTGGGATAGTTGGGGGGTGGCCCTCCCCATCCCTTCAATGGGCCTCCTAAGCATTTCAGGTGCCAGCCTTGACTATGGGAAATTTGCCATCTGGGGCAGTGACCTTGGGCTGCTCTGGCCTAGAGATAGGAGGGGAGCACAAGATTGAGTGTTTTGAAGTTAGGGAGCTGTCCACCTCCTACTCCCCTCCAAACCCCCAACAGAGAAATCTCAGTGGTCAAGGAGAACATCAAAAAGGCACATGTCATTGTTCACACGTGTCCACCCGCCTGTGGCCAAGGGTCACACCCGCTCCAGGTCTTAGCCTTTCTGTTCCAGCTCCCAAGGCCTGCCTGGGAATGAATTTCCTTCCTGTGGTTTCCCAGTGTTGGGCAGGAGGTGGGGGTGGGATGGAATCAATGTGAGATGGCTGAGGACCCGTTTCTATGAAGTCATTGGGGGAGACTGGAGCTTATATATAGCTCTTTCCTCACTTGCCTCAGCACGGGTATTTGGACCCTTGGGTCTCAGTAGTCATATTCTCATTGTAACTTCCCCCTCCCCAACACACCTGGTGTGTGTGTAACTAAGATCACACAGCAAATCTATGTCAGAACTTTAGTCCAACTGCCACTCTCAGGCATGGATGGCTTCACAGTAGGAAGAGACCAAAGGAAGGAAGACACAATTCTTGTTCTTGGAGGCCTTGGTCCAAGCAGGGAAAGAAGCAGGACCTAGTCAGAGAGCATCATAATCCTTGTGTTGGGGGGTGGGTATGGAGGCTGGGCTAGAGCTTCTTCTGTGTGCTGTACCCAGTGCCTGGACAGAGTGATGGAAGACATGGAAGGATGGCGGGTGCTGCCCATTGCTCACCCCACTCTCTACCTGCTGCCCTGCACTGGAGGGGCCTGGGCTTCCCAGCTCTGCCTCTCTTGGCTACTGGATCCTCTCATCAGCTGGGAGATATAATAGTCTTTCTGGCTGCTGTTATATAATCTCTCTCCAGCAGGTTTTTCTTTAAAAAAAAAAAAATCCTCACTGGGTCTTTTTTGGGAGGTGTGATGGGGGAAAGATGGCGAGTAGACTTGCAGGTGGAGACTGGAAAACCAGTAGCAAGGAGGGGCCGGGACTGGCCCCTGAGCCAGACAAGGGTAGACCCTCTTGATGGTTATCTAGCCCCTCGCACCCTCCTCCTCTGACTGTGCCCTGGGATGGTCTCTTTTGCTGTGGGTGTTCCTGGTCCTCTGCTCATCCTGTCAATCTTCTCCTTCTGGGCAGCTGGGTCCCTGGCCCTCTCTGGTTGACACTGGGTCCGGAATCTCAGTGCTTACCTTGGTGCTGGCCTGGTGTGAGTGGGCCATGTCAAACACTTTTCCACCCATTTCTGTATCTCTATGGGGACAATGGCGGTCAGGGACAAATGTTTGGGTTTACCATTTTTCTAGTTGTATTTAGAGCCAGGCCCCCTGCTTCTCTGCCCCTCAGAGGGTGGTGGCCTTAGTGGAGAAGATGAGTCATTGAGGTGGGTAATAGAGGTCTCCACCTCTTGGCCACAAGTCAGAGTTGGGGTTCACCTGGGTTCTAGCAGTGAGTATGAGGATGAAATGTCCTAGAACCAATCATCAGGGGTTAGATTCTGGTCTTGTGGCTCTGGTGGCGGGTTCTCCCCACCCCTTGGGACCATGGCTGGAACTCTCCAGGCTTTCTGAAGCCAATTGGTTTGAGGCAATTATCTCCCTTTTACAGGGAAGGAGGAGATGGTGGTGGGCCAGCATAACCTCAGCATCACTGTAATCACCGGTGGCTTTTATGGGCCAGTCATGGGGTCGGAGTCCGGCCAACTGTCTGTCCTTCTGTCCCAGTTTGGTGACTTACTCATGGGGGGAGGAGGTGTTAGGTGCTAGTAGCTGTGTTCTGGAAGCTGGACACCTTGCTGTGTTGTGGTTGATGTTGCCCTGTCTGTCCACAATTACAGCAGGCAGAATGGAACTTAGACCTAGGGAAGAACTTCCCAGTAGATCTAGTTGTTGGGAGAGACAGCCGGCTCTAACTTGGCTTGGGAAAAAGGAGATCCCAAAGCACTTTCTTCTTTAGTAGTTCTTGGTGGCTCTGCTGAAAGGCCTTGAACTTTGGCCTAGTGGGAATGGTGCAGTTTGGCTCCTGGAATATTTATTTTCATTTCTCTCCCCCTGCCTGGGGCTGCAAGTATTCTGAGGAGAGTTTGTCCTGGAGTATGGGATGGCGAGCTTGTGGACCCCTTTCCTCTATCTAGCAGGCGGGGCTGGGTGGAGGTTCTGTGCAGACCGATATGCCCAGATGCACCTGGCAGGTCCACAGCATTTAGTGGCGCACAGGCATGAAGGTGTGCGGTGCATACACGTGGGTGTGTAGCACCCACGGAGCAGCTGCCGCCCTGTAGGGGGTGGGGGGTAGTGAATGGCAAAGATGATTAAAGGATTGGAGACTGGGGATACGGTGGTGGGGGGAGAACTGGAGGTAAGGAGATGAAGGGCATACAAGAACTCTGAAGAGAGAAGGGTTGACTGGAGCATGAGGGATGGAGGTTAGACTACAAACGGGCAGACCTAGAGCATGGCTTGTGAGTTGTGGAGCCCTGGCTGACTTCCATCACTACCCCTTACATCCCTCCCCTCCCCCACTTACCCTCTCTGTGGTCCTGGCTTAGCCTGTCTGTGACCCTCACACTGCTTGTGTGTCCTTGGATAAGTCAGCTTTCCAGATATATAGGAGTTTCACCCAGCCTTGTGGTGATCAGAGCACCTGGGTGTTTTGGTGGTTCCGTCACTGGTTTCTGTTGCCCTCCCCATTCATTCTGATGAGCCCTTCCACTCTGATGTAGCAAGGTTGTATCTGAGCCCTCAGGCATTTGGGGCAGATTCCTGGCTTGGGTAATCTCTGAGGCCCTTCGAATCTGATTTTTCCTTTCCTGAGGCTGTGGCCACAACCTCCCTTTCCTGGGAGCCTAGCCATGCTTCTGGCCAGGCATGGAGACAGGGGGATGCATTCATGAACTCTGCACAGGACCCCGAGAGTCTGGAAGTGGGGTGGGGGTGGGGCAAGGGGGGTGGCTGTCTGATCTCTCTCTTTTGCTGTAGGCTGGGAGGGGAGGGACTTGTCTGGAGCTCTGGCCTGTTGCTGGTCACACCCAGGTGGGACCATATTTACTCATTTAAACTCACCCTCCCAGGAGGCTCTGGGCTCTAGCCTGGTCACTGACCTTGGCTTGGTGCCTCTGGCTGGGTGCTCTGGCCACTCCCTAGGAGTTGGGCAGACCAGGGAAGCATATAGAGAAGGAGCTTTTTTTGCCTCTGGTCAAGAGAGCTTTACCCCACTCACCCTATTTTCCAATATACTTTTGGAGACCAAAAAGCTAAAACTTTTTTAGGTCCTTGGGGACTGGAGAAGTGAAACTTCCATTTATTCTATCCCTGTGTGCCAAGCTCTGTGCTGGGCATGGAAACATGAAAACTTGTTTATTTCTCTCCACAATTGTTTTTCATAGTTAGGGAGACTGCATCAGAGGTTTCAGTGACTTGCTCAAGCTTTTCCAGTGAGGAGGGTTAAGGGCTTTTGTCTGAGTGTTACGGGAAGGGTTCTGCCTTCAGGGAGGGCAGTAGAATGGGTGGCCAAGGGCGACCCTGAGAAGGAGGAGGGCGTGCTGAAGGGAAGAGCAGGCCTAGTGGGATTCCCTGGCAGAGGGCAGAGGATTAAAGTTTGGTGGCTAGTGGAGAGAAGGTGCTTGTTTCCGGAAAAGGTGTTGTCTTTTGATTGAGTGCCACAGCAGAGAGCCCCCAAAGCCGGTACTTAGAAAGCAGGTGTGTCCTTTTTTCCAGACATCAGGGTTAGCCTGGCCTAGGACTTGCCAGCTAAGGCACCTACCCAGAAAGTGGGGTGGGAGTCGGCAGTGTCCCAGTAGAGACTTGGTGTATGTGTGTAGGGAGCAGGTGAGCAACTGAAGAGGCCTTGAGAGGACCAACAGGCCTAGGGCTTGTCTGACCCTGGGGTGGGCTTGGGAAGCTGAGTGCTCCCCAGCCAGTTGTCTCCAGATCTCAGAACCCTTCCACACTTTGCCCCATGAGCTTTCCAAATCCCTCTAGATTCATGTTCTTGATTTCCCTGCTCCCATCCTGCCAACAAATACTTGGGGTTGAGGGTTGGGAGAATAAGAAATAGGAGAGAGCTCAACCCCATTCCTCAGGGAAAACCTACTGTGGAGGGATGTGTGGGAGGAGAAGAGGTGTTGGTCTCTTTTTATGGAGTCTTCCCACTGCAGTTGGACCAAGAAACTGGAAGCAATGGGATGGAGCAGATGACCTCGAACCTCGAGTTTTTTTCCTTTAAAGCATGCATATGTTATGTATTTGGTGAGGGATAATGGTTGGGGGTGAACCAGGAGAAAGGCTGATTTTGAAAAGGTGCTTCAGGCCTTTCCATTTACATCTCTCTGGACTTCTGATCCCCTTTCCTCCAGCCCCCACAGCTGCCTGCCTCTCTGCTGACTCCCCTATGCATACTCGGTGGCAGGCCCCTGGGGCCCCTGCTGACTGTGTGGGAACAGGTGTCTGGGACCGGCTGCTCTCTCTCGTCTTGCCCACCTGTCAGCCCAGGGGATAGAGAGCTGATGGGGAGGGGAGAGGAGGAACCTCTTGGCCCCCTCACCTGCTCCCTGGGGTGGGGCCCTGGTTATAAAGTGTAGCAGAAGGACTGAGAATAGATCACAGACAGGACTTCCCACTTAGAGGAAGGATAGCTCCAGATCATAGCAATGGCAGAGAAACCTTGGTAGGCAAGGGTCCTTGCTGGCAGAAATCAGAGGGGTCTTTGCACATGTCTTCATGAAAAAGTGAGAGGCTGGGTATTGGTGAGGAGCATGAATTTGCATAGCTGTGTGCAGGTCCCCTCCCCAGTCCCCCGCCTTCCTGGGCCCCCCTCCATCTGGCTGGGCATCTTAGCCTCACCTGGCACCTTTCCTGAAAGCAGCAAGCTAATCCTGTAAGAGCCGCCTGGCTGGCCTTCTCAGCAGGCCCACGCAGCTGTGCTGCCTGCCCTCCCTTGCCAGGGGCTTAGAGGACTGTCCTTCCGAGTCAGAAGGAGACCCAGGCGCCTCCCTGAGTGGCCCCTTTAAATCCTCTGTGGCTTCCCAGGGTCATGATTTCTCTAGGAGGATTTGCTTTCCCTGATTGGATTGGCCTCTTTCGGGCCCCCTGTCTGTAACTGTAGGTGGACACATCACACTCATCCTCCACCTTTTATCAGAATTGGTGCTGTCCAGTCTGAGGGCCCAGGCCTCAGGGCCCCTCCCCTCTCTGCTTGCTCTCACTGTCCCAGCAATCGGGGCCTGACTCTTCCTTCATCTGCTTCAGTCAGAGGAGCCCTGCCCCTGTTCTGTGGGTGGGAAGAAAGGATCTCACAGCTTTAAATAAGGGGACCAACCACTGCCCTGGAAGAGAGTGCTCCTCTGAGACTGTCTGCTTGCTGCCTGCTTTTCTCAACGTTTTCCTCTTCAGCCTGCTCTTCCTTTGACCAGGGGCCCACACTCCATAGTTACCCCCCTGCCCTCATTTCCATGGGAAGTCCCTCCCCTCGTCTAACCAACAGCCCATCCTCTGCAAAGGCAGGCAGCCCAGACCCAGCACTGGTATCACTATGCTCACCCCAACGGCTCTCAGGCTGACCCGCCCCCCAAGGTCCCAGCTGCCACTTTCACTTCTGTCTCCTGAGACCCCAGAGGGAAGTTGGGTGGGGAGGTGGAAGGTGACACACTAACCGTCCCAACTGCCCCCACCTCTCCTCATCTGAGGAGAGGGATGGCCTGCGTCCTATCTACCAGTCTCATTTAGATGACTGAAATGCAGTGCAAGGGTTGGCTATAGTGAGAGGGATAGTGGTTAGATAGCAGGAAGGACTTCCCAGGATTGGAGACCACTGATGGACGTCATTGTTTTAGATGTATGGCTGAAAGTGAAGATAGTATAGCTGGACAAGCAGAGGTCAGTTTGACCTCTTCCAGCTCCCATTGGTTGGATTGTAATGCCAGGACCTTCATGCCCTCCAGGTGTTACCAGCTGTCCATGCTTGGTTAGGTAGCTCCTAACTAAGCAAATTTGAGCCCTAGAGACTACTTAGAGGCAAAAACTCTGCTCTGGAAAGTCCTCTCTGTGGTCTTGCATCTCTCTTGCTTGCTGTACTAGCTATTTCCTCTCATTTGGCACTCTTGGGAATGGATTTTTAAAACAGGGATAGAGGTAGAAGTTTGCCACCCACCTCATCCTCCTGCTGCCCAGCCTCTGCACCAAGGAGAAGAATGGAGCTTTTTCCCTGGGGAGCTGCAGGGCAGTTGTGGAGCCAGCACCCTTCATCTCATGAATCTTTTCAAATTCCTCGGCTTCCCTGTTTGCTAATTCCTCATAACTACACCTCCCCTGTCCCCATCTCTACCTTGACAGGGACCTGTCCAAGACTGGAGGACCTAGTTGGTTGAGAGCTGTAGACAGTACAGGGAAGGGGGGTTATTTACCAATTCATGAATGCTTTCGGGAGGAGAAAGATGGGACTGGAGGACTGAGGTACCAGGAACTCCATTTGGGGGTCCCTAAGTGCCTAGTTTTGCTGGGTGGCCCAAGACCTGGAATGAAAAGTTGAGCTTGATAGAATAGGTCAGAGACACTAGCAAATACCCATGCAAATGTGAGGTAGTGAGTCATTACTGATCGACCTGCTGGGGTAGAGCATGAAGCAAGACTCAGGCTTGGGTTCCAGAATTGGCTCCACTAATGACCATGACAGTGACCTTGGGCCAGTCACTATTCAATACCCAGAAGCAGGACCCAAACCCTGGGTCTGATAGGTATACCGTGTGTGAGGGGATTGGGATGACTGAAGTTGCCCCCAGGGCCTTGTGTGCCTCAGCTGGCACCTGCCCTGGCAGACCATGAGCCTCTGTTAAGCCTTGGCCATCTATTGTGGGGGTTACTGTTCAGAAAGCACCTCCCTCTTTAGCCCCCTCCTTACTCTTTTCTGTCCTCCATATTGCTCTTCCCTCTTTTTTAAAAAAATATTTTTATTGATTTCAGAGAGAAAGGGAGAGGGAGAGAGTCAGAAAAATCAATGATGAGAGAGAATCACTGATCGGCTGCCTCCTGCATGCCCCCTACTGGGGATTGAGCCCAGAACCTGGGCATGTGCCCTTGACTGGAATCGAACCTAGGACTCTTCAGTCCGCAGGCCTATGCTCTATCCACTGAGCCAAACCTGCTAAGGCTGCTTTTCCCTCTTAAGCTGGAGAACAGTGGACCCAACCAGGCTTATCTCTGCTGTTCCCTCTCCATGGACTCACACAGTCCTGACTTTTCTTCCTTTTGGGCCTCTCAGAAGAGCACAGGCCTGAACATTCAGGCTGGAAGGGCACGTGGGTACCTAGTTTATTCCACCCATCCATTGCACTGACCAGTGGGTGAAGCCTGGAGGGAGCAATGACTTAATTCAGGATCACACAGTACACAGTGACTTAGGGCCAAAGCAGGGACTAGAATTCGGTCCAGAGCCCCCATATTTCCCTGGGATGCTGCCACCCAACCCTTTTCTACAAAATTCAATCTCCTGTTGCTCCCAAATTCTTCCTGAGATCAGGCCGGGTAGCTCCGGGAACTTGCAGGGGTTTGGAGGAGGTTCCTAGGAACCAGTCCAGAGGCCACCAGGCGAAGGCCAGAGCTAGGGTGGGAGGTGCTGGCGCCAGGGAGGGCAGGCTGGCTGCTGCCTCCATAGGGAGACATACACCCTCACAGCTGCCGCAGGAAGGATGAGAGCTAGACTACAGGAAGGACAAGCTAGGGTGGGGAAGCAGTGGAGGAGGCTCAGGAGACAGACCCTCACTGGAGAGGCATCTCCTGGGCAGAGAACAGGATGACCCCATCCCAGGAGATTTGCCAAGGAGAAGAGGGCTGGAAGCCTAGGGTGGGGCCAGGGAGAGTTGTCCAGCGGAAACCCTCCAGAGGGAGGGCTTTCAGCCTTGCTCCCACACTGGATGCTCCTCCTGGCAAGTCAGTTCCTGTCCCTTAAGCTGAGTCTGTAATGCCCTGCCTCCATTTGCATTCCTAGGGTGCCTGGGACCTGAGACCACCTCTGCCGCAGGTCCAGCTTCCCTGGACTAGTCCTTTCCCCTTCCCCCCAGCCGACAGCCTGCCCCCAGGTCCCTTGTGGGTGAGTTAAAATTAGCTCAGTGCCCAGGCTAAAAATAGCCCCTGCCCAACCCTGAGGCTGCTGGGCTGGGGGAGGGGAGTTCCCGAGGGAGGGGAAGATGGTGGGAACCGCGTTTGGGTAGTGAGCCTGCCAAACTGAACTCTGAAGGGAGGGGGATCAGGGGTAGGGGCCTGCTTGTGTCTTTGAGAGCAGATGGCCTGTGCCTTTTAGAGTAGATCATATAGAACTCTGGGGTGAATGCAAAGAGACTGCCACGTGGGAAAGGATGGGGGAGACAGAATGGAGCCAGGAGTAGTGGGTGGGGATCAGGAAGGGGTGGGGGAATGGGTGGGTAGGGAGGTGGGGGTGGGGTGAGAATTGGGCTTCGAGGAGGGGCCTTTGCTCAGACTTGGGAGAGGTAATGCCCCTACTTCAGGACCCGTACCGTGTTTGTGAAGAAAAGGCTCCCTGTCCAGGGCCTCATCTCCTGGTGCTTGGGGGTGGTCACTGGGTTCACCTTCCTACCCATCTTCCAGAGCCTCTGCTTACAGGGAAGCAGTCCCAGGCCCGTGGTTCAGAGAGTGACTGGGAAGGTTGTGAGCCCTGGGCTGGGGTGGGAATGGAGGTGGTACCCAGGGATTGAGAGTGCCCTTGGGCCTTGCGCTCACCTCTGCTCACTCTCAGGACCTGCCTGCCCTCAAGGTTGGACATAGTCCAAAGTCTCAGGGGCAGAAATGCTCCTTCCTGCAGGGGAGGGGGAAAGTGGGCCCAATGCAGGCCCCCAAGGGCCTTTTGCCTCTCCCCGCCCTTGCCCAAGGGGGACCTGCCCTTCTCTTGTCTGTCTCTTGGCTGGACTGCAAGTTTTCAGAGCAGGGATGGTGTCCTGTTGAATTACACCTACGCGCCAGGCCTGACATTAGGGTCCTGTCTCTTGTCTACCCACTTATCTCTGCACCTTCCCCTGTCTCTCTGCCTCTCCCTCTCTCCTATAGCCCTCTCCTTGTCTGCCTCTGCACCACACTTAACCTTCTTTTTGGCCTCTCTACCTCTTCTCTGTCTCCTTTCCTACAACTGTGTGTCTGTCCCCCTCTATGTCTGCCTCACCCACGCCTCCTCCCTCATTAGTGAGCAGGCTGCTTGAGGCCCCCTGACTGTGGGGGTGATGGGTAGATTGGATTGCCACCCCCTCCCCCGGCTCCTGCTGCTTATTTCATGCCCTGCAGCCCAGCCACAGGGAAGGGGCGGGAGGAGGGATGACAGCTGTCTCCAGCGCCTCCTACCTTCCCCTTCAGTCCACAGCCTGCCGCCCTGGGCAGCCTAGGAGGGAGGGATAAAAGGCCCACATAATGAGAACTGCCTTTCTCACTGTGTGGAAGAGCAGGGTTGAAGCCATATTGCTCTGTGACAGGGGCTGCTCACTTGGCCTCTCTGGGCATATTTGCCTCATTTGACCAGTGCTGGTGTGGCACTTCTGAAAGCAGGTGCCTTGCATTTTCTCAGAGCCTGTGGGACAGAGGACACATCTGGGTGGAAGGATGTGGGAGAGGGGGAGGCAGGTACTCCCCTGACACTAGCCATTGGAAGGCACTTACTTCTGTAGCTGCCCGGGAAGGGCAGTCCTGCTGCAACTGTGCTCCAGGAGACAGCCCTGACCGCTCCCCTGCCCCCACGGGCCCTAGGCCATCCTCACACAGGAACTGAGATAGCATCATTCTGAAACCCCAAGAATAGTTTGAATATTGCTCAGGTACCAGGAGGTGTTACACTGGAGGAGGCTGAGGCCTGCTACTTCTCCCATACCCCCTCCAAACCAAGACCCCCTTTAGGGTACATTTTGCATATTATCTGAACCTCATTTGCATGTTAATACAACCCACGTGTTCCTACTGGGTCTGTAGCACAGCTTGGAAAAATGGCTGTCCATGGGATCCTTCTGGATCTCCCAAGTCTCAGGTCCCCTCAGCCCCTCCTCCTTGTCCAGAATGTTGTCAGATGAGCCTCCCACCCTGCGTCCTTTCTGCTCTCCATTTACAAAGGCTTCTCTGCAGCCCAGCTGCCATCGTTCCTCCCTCTTTGCTCCTTCTGTCTCTAGGGGAAGGCTCTACCTCTCCCTGCCTCACTCCCCACGCTGAGGAGGTCCACTCTGCCCCATCCTGTCCTGCCAGCACTGCCCCAGAGGGTGAATCAGAAGCAGCTGGAGACCTCCAGAGGGTACTTTTGGTGACACAGATGCAGTCAGCCAAAGAGATCATAGCTGTGGCCTGAGGTCAGGATTGGGCAGGCCCTGGGGCCATCAGAGCAAGAAGGCCATCCTAGCTACTCCCCCACCCCCTCCTATCTTTATGGCAGCCCTAAGCCCTCCCAAGCCTTGGGCTCCAGGAGAAGTAGCCCAAAGCCAATTCTTCTGGGAGGGCTTCCTAGAGGAGGAGCAGGTGGGAAAGGAAAAGAGGAATGGGGCCCGGGCAGGCCAGGGAGAAAAGGCTCACATCTGGAGAACAGATGCTAAGGCCTCTGGCTCCTGGAAGTTGGTTAGGTAATTAGGTAGACTGCTAATTAAGGAGGTCCAGGTGTTCATTAAAAGTCACTAATTGGTTAGGAGGGAAGCTTCACAGGATAGGCCTCTATACCTTCGATAGGGTCAGTTTAGGGTCCTCTGTGCCCATTCTGGCCCCAGCCACCCCTCTTCCAAAGTCAGGGATGAGTTCATGTTCTTGTCCCAGAGCTTTCTAAGACTGTGCAACAATGTAGAATGGAGAGCGAAGAGGAAAGAGATTGGTATTGACTGAGCCTGCTTTGTAGGAGGGCTCCTGGTTAGATAGGAGGAAGGACTGCCCAAGGTAGGGGCATCGCTTCCTCTGGCAGTGGAGGGGCAATGGGGAAGGGGCCTTGACAACATGGAATTCTAAAAAGTGCTTTGGGCTACCGGTGGGGATAGATGTTGCCCTCCTGATTTCCCTGTCAGAGGGTGTTGCATGGGTCTCTGTGGCTTCCCTGTCTTCTCAGCCCTGATCCCTCTCACATCCTAGCTCCCCCAGCATGAGGCGGGGGTGGGGGTGGGGGGGGCGGTATAGGAGATCAGCCAGGGAGCTGGTTGCCAGGCGACAGTTGCCTAAGCAACCCCATCCTCTCTATCTCCATGTGCTCAGGGCTGCTCCTTAGAAGACTTTAGAGTCTCACCCTCTATACCAGCCAACCCAAGGGTGGAGAGGGTTGAGGACTAGAATGGCAGAGGTGGTCGGAAGGTAGATGGTTTCCAAATGGACAATCTTCAGGAGCAGCTGGAAGAGGAAGGGTAGCTGGTCCTGCAGCAGGACTGATTGAAAGACCACAGAAGGACTTCTTAGAGGGTCACAAAGATGAAACAATCCTCTCTTCCTTTCAGCAGATATTTCCTGAGCTTCTCCTTTCAGGGGATAGAGTGGTGAAAAAGACAAATGTGGTTCCTGCCCTCATGAAGCTTGAGTCTCATAAATGAGCCAGGCATTAAATAGAAGCACAGAATTATAATAATTTAGAGCAGCGGTCGCCAACTGGTGGTCTGTGAGGTCTGAAAGGTTGGTGACCACTGATTTAGAGTCATAAATGCTAGAAAGAAAAGAACAAGATGCCCTGAGAGTAAATAATTGGGGGAACCAAAGGAGTGAGGTTGGCTTGCAGTAATGGCTTTTCTGAGTGTCATGAGAGCTAAGAATGTGTTCTCTCCCAGCTTGGAGGGAGACATAGTATTGGCCATACATTGACAGAGGTTACATCTCAGCAAGAATTTGCTTGAGAACAAAGGGTGGCGAGAAGGAGATATAGTAAAATGGGAGGGGTAGGGCAGTGAGATGCTATAAGCCAGAGGAATGCTGGAGTGACTGCATTTACCAATCTGGAGTGGGGTCTCCAAAGCAGGCCAGAGAATCCTTTTTAAAAAGCCCTCTTCTGCCGAAACCGGTTTGGCTCAGTGGATAGAGCGTCGGCCTGCGGACTGAGGGGTCCCGGGTTCGATTCCGGTCAGGGGCATGTACCTTGGTTGCGGGCACATCCTCAGTGGAAGGTGTGCAGGAGGCAGCTGATCGATGTTTCTCTCTCATCGATGTTTCTGGCTCTCTGTCCCTCTCCCTTCCTCTCTGTGAAATATCAATAAAATATATTTAAAAAAAAAAAAAAAAAAAGCCCTCTTCTTAGCTCCACTCCCCTACCTTCAGTGTGCCCTCCTCACCTCCCCTGCCAAGCTCTAGAAAATGTAGCCTTTGGATTGCACTGGGAGGCAGGGGAGCTGAAATCCTTGGGTTGGAGACTTTGTAGCAGGGGTTTGGCAGAGATTGGGGTTACAGGCAAGGAATGGTGAGGGGATAGAGTAGTTCTGGGCCCAGGTATCTGCTGGGCCACTCAGGGTTGGCTGGGCTTGTGTTGGTGTTGTCCTAGGGCCCTTGTGAGGGCCACAGTGGGAGGCCCAGGTCCCATGGAGCAGGTTGAGAACAAGGAAGAGGGGACGAGAGAGGGGTAGAGGGTCCTTCCAGGTGAGGGAAGGGAATTACGTTGCTTTCTGAAGATATAGACAGAACAGAAGCTCTCTTTCCAGCTGGGCTAGGGAAGGCCTGAGGGACAGTCCTGGTAATGGGAAAGAGTGGAGACAGGTATTCCTGGCTCCTCCCAAGTGCACAGATTCCCTGCCTTCCCTCCCCCATGCCAAGATGCTGAGGCTGAGTCCCTACTGTGGAACATTGGGGACCATGGTTGAGTGGAGCTAAAAAGGCTCAGCCATTGGAAACGAGGGCTGGGACAGGTTCCTAATTATAGGTGTCTATTATCAAACACCTCTTCCCACCTCCCTTGACTTTGCAGTGGGGTCTCTGGCAGGGGTGCTGTGGAAGGGGAACTCTGGAGGGAAGTGCTGGGTTTCTATGGTCTGGGCTCCTCTCAGGACCCAGTCAGAGAGGCTTTAGAAAGCATGACTCCCACCCTAGCTGGTTTGGCTCAGTGGATAGAGCGGTGGCCTGTGGATTGAAGGGTTCCAAGTTCGATTCCAGTCAAGGGCACATGCCGGGGTTGCAGGCTCAATCCCCAATAGGGGGATGTGCAGGAGGCAGCTGATCAATGATTCTCTCTCATCATTGATGTTTCTATCTCTCTCCCTCTCCCTTCCTCTCTGAAATCAATAAAAAATAGATTTTTTAAAAAAGGGAAAGAAAACATGAGTCCCATGCTCACTGCCCCCTCCACCATCTCTCAGAAGGCTCCATCTCTGATGCAAAGACTCCTGAAATCAAAGAGTTGGAGGGACCCTGGGATTCATTCATGCCTCCAGCCCCCAGGGGCTCACCCAGCCTGTTGGGGTGCTGCCCACACCTGAAAGCATGCACCTTTTCAGGCTCAGGCTGAGCTCTCATTCCTATGTCCCCTCCCATCCCAAGGTATCTCCAGGATTGTATAGTTCAGGGGCTCCGTTTCCCATTCTGGCTCTGGAATTGGAGCTGTTCAACCAATGGGCCATGACGGTTTATACCAGTAGATGCACTGAGACAGAGAATCCTGCCTGGTGCCTGCATCCCCCTGGCTTCCAGCAGTCTCCTGTGGGTACATCAGTAGGTTCTGTATTTTCTCTTTGTGCTTCAAGGTGAACAAGGTTGGGAAGCACTGTTCAGACTGAACTTGGGTTCTAGACTTGGCCCATTCCTTTAGAGTAGGAATCAGCAAACGGTGGCCCATGCTTGTTCGTATAAATCTAGTTTCATTAGAACACAGCCACACTCATTCATCTGTGTGTTGTCTACAGTTGCTTTCATGCTACAATGGCCGTGTAGGCCTGCAAAGCCTGAAATATTTATTATGTGGCCCTTCACAGAAAAAAAATGCCAACCCCTGGTCTAGAGGGGTGGTTTGTTTGTTTGTTTATAGCAACAGAACCCTTCAAAAAATTATAGGTTTAGGCCCACTGAGTAAAATGGACTGGTGGGAAATGGTTGAAGAGATAGGGGGTATACAGCCCTCGCCTCACTCTGGAATACCAGGCTCCAGGGCTTCGTGAGCTGGGTTTGAGGATCTCTGCTCTAGACTTGCTCTGGTATGGTCTTTGTTGTTTTCTTAAGATTTTAAAATAAATTATTAAAATTTTTTAAAAGGTTAGTTTTTGTTGATTTCAGAGAGAGGAAGGGAGCGGGAGAAACATCAGTGATGAGAGAAAATCATTGATCGGCTGCCTCCTGCCCCCCTCCCTCCCCCAGGATCGAGCCTGCAACCCAGGCATGTACCTTGACTGGGAATCGAACTGTGACCTCCTGGTTCATGGGTCAATACTCAACCACTGAGCCACACCAGCTGGGCTAAATTAATTTTTAGAGAGAAAGGAAGGGAGAAGGAGAGAGAAACATAAATGTGAGAGCGAAACATCAATTGGCTGCCTCCTACACACCCCCTACTGGGGATCGAGCCTGCAACCCATTCATGTGCCTTGACTGGGAATTGAACCAGCAAGCTTTAGGTGCACGGGATGATGCCCAACCAACTGAGCCACACTGGCCAGGGCTCTGGTATGTTCTTGATACAGGGAAGCAGAATCACTCCCATTGTGCACCAGGTAAACTGTGCCAGCTGCATGGACTTGGCAGGTGTGTTCACTCAACACATTCTCTGCACTAAGCTCCAGCACAAGAGACACTGTTCTAGGCCAGAGGGACAGCTGGTGAGCCCAGGTGTCTCTATTGTGGGAGAGGAAAGTGGCTGGGATGTTCTCTAAGACCCAGACCCTTAGAAGCCAGGGAGCTCCATGTACTCCATGACCTGGAACCTGAGGGCAGCAGTGATGGTACGGAAAGGGCCTGGACCAGAGTCCTGGGCTCTGAGTGTGAGGTCCAGCTTGTGCCTGGCTGTGGCATGCCGTCCCCTCAGGTTGCACCCTGTCCTCATTTTGAGGATGGGACTCAGACACCGACAGCCTCTCCCAGAGGTGCTGTGGACCTGGCCTGTGTGCCCAAGGAGCAGGGCTGAGGATTGCTAGGACTGACTGTCTTGCCATGACCTTCCCCTCCCAGGAGGCTGTGCAGAAGGTGTCCTGCAGACCATGAACTGAGCACTGGTCCCAGACCGTTCATGAGCACAGTGTGAGGTGTGCCGAGACCTGCCACCCAGCGATCCCCTCCCCTCCCTAGCACTGAGGATCCCCGGAGAAGATGGGGAGGAAAAAGATTCAGATCCAGCGAATCACCGATGAGCGGAACCGACAGGTGAGGAGGTCCTAGGGCCACACAGTGTGGATGAGGGCAGGGAGCTGGCCTCTGCCTCTGTTCCTTGCAGCCACTCCATGAGGGCTTCCTGGAGGAAGGGGTCTCTGAAGGCTATTATGGAAGGGGAAGGACTGAGTGGGGAAAAAGAGGAGCCCCCACCTCTTTGCAGCTGTTAGAATCCTGTGTCCCAGAGCGCCTGCTGCTGATGCAACCACACAAACTTATGCCCAGGAGCCCTGCCCAGAAGGCATATGCCCTGGGCATGCCACCTTTCCCAAGATGAATCCTTCCCTCTTCCTACCCCAGAGGAAGAGCCAGGAAGTCCTTCTTTTGTCCTTCCCTGACCTCGTTATAGTCCCCAGAACAGAGATGTGGAGGTCAGTGCATCCGAGTCCTCTGCCTTCAGTGAGTTAGCTGTGGGCTATGTTGTGGCCATGTGTTGACAGAGGGGTGCTGGCCTGTTTCTTCCTCAAGCCAGGGGCTCCTGAAAAGAGAGCTGTGTCACCCTGAGATGGGGGCTCCCAAGAAGGGGCTGTGTCCAGCTGCCTATAGGTGGGGACTCCTGGGCAGGCCTTGACTGAGCCAGATCTGGCTGCCCACCCACCCACCTGCAGGTGACATTCACCAAGCGGAAGTTCGGGCTCATGAAGAAGGCGTATGAGCTAAGCGTGTTATGCGACTGCGAGATCGCGCTCATCATCTTCAACCACTCCAACAAGCTGTTCCAGTACGCCAGCACCGACATGGACAAGGTGCTGCTCAAGTACACAGAGTACAACGAGCCGCACGAGAGCCGCACCAATGCTGACATCATCGAGGTGGGCCCACGCACTGGACCCCGCCCACCCCTGCCTGCCACCCAACATCACGTGCCCATGCAGCACGCACCCACGGGCCTGGCCTGCCTGTGCATGCGCAGGTGTACACCTGCCCTCATAGCTCCTCACCTGTGTGCACCAACATATAAGCCCACGTCCTCTCACACACACCCTAGGCTGAGGAGGAAGGAGGGGCAGTGAGTACATGTCAGGTGTGGCTGCCCACCCAGCCCACTCCCACTGCAGCCCTCAGAGGCATTCTTGTCTGTCAGGCATGACATGACCTCTCCTCCATCTTTTCTCAAATTCTCTCGGTGTCTGTCTCTCCCCCTTCTCTAGCTTTTGGTCTGCTGCTGCGTCCGACTCTTCCTTCCTTTGTCTCCCTCTTTGTTTTCATCTCTCCTGCTGTCTCTGTCCCTTTTTGGGTCCCTTAGCCCTATGTTCTGTTTCAAAGAGGGCTGCCGTTGTGAACTGTTGAGAGACATGGGCTTTGGGGTCCAGTTCTGGCCTTTACTGGCCACATGACTTTGGCAGATTGGTTGGCCTCCCAGAGCTTTGATGCTCACCCACTGCCACGAAATGGGGCCAGTGCCTGCTTTGAAGGGTGTTATGGGAATTGAATGAGACGGCCCAGTTCTTGCTCCTCACACAAGGTATTTGTGCCTTGGGCATATGAACTTGTGTCGATGGAGAAGGATGCCTGGGAAGGCACAGGCCTGCCTTCCTGTAGTGAGACTTTATCTCAGAGATTTGGAGGAAATTCCCTTATTTTTATATTAGAGAAAACAGATTTCCTCAGGACTAGAATGTAAAATTTGCATTCATTTTAAAGACAAAACAAGTATCTATGAAGATGTTTTGATCCTTGAGAGGGCAGCTTTGAGGTCTACTCCAGACCCACCAGGTTTGTCCTTACTTTATGGCCACATGTGAGAAGCTCTGACCTTGGGCAAGGACAGTATATGGGGTGGGACATAGTAGGGGCTCAGTCAATGCTAGTTCCTTTGCTTGCCTTTCTCTCTCTTGTCTCTCTACCTCTCTGTCTCATTTCTCTTTCTCTCTCCTCCATCTTCTAAGCAGAGTCCAGGGATTGAGATAGGCAAAACCAGCCTGATTACCTTCCCCTGGGGAACGCTCCGTGCCTTTGTGCAGAGCTGGTCATGGGTGGTAAGGCAGGGGTGGCCAGGGCACCATCCTCCCAACCCCCAGAGCCCTCCCCACCTTTCACCTTAGAGGCACATGTCTCTGCACCATGTGCATTCTCTGGGCTATGCCCACCTTCCATGTGACCCCTGCATGCTGATGCCTCCCCACCAGCCGCATCTTCACATAGTGCCCCAGAGGGGAGGGTGGCACTGAGGGATTGGGCTGGGGGAGATGCTGGGACCCCTGAGGAAGGCGGTTGGGGAACAGTTAAGGGCTGAAAGAACTCCAGAGAGATGGGTGTGGGAGAACCCTGACCTCTGCTGACAGTAGTGGTGCGGTTACAGACCCTGAGGAAGAAGGGCTTCAACGGCTGCGACAGCCCTGAGCCGGACGGGGAGGACTCGCTGGAACAGAGCCCCCTGCTGGAGGACAAGTACCGGCGCGCCAGCGAGGAGCTCGACGGGCTCTTCCGGCGCTATGGGGTGAGCCCCACTCACTCTCTCTCTGTTGGCCCCCCTTCCGGCCCCTTCCCCCCCAGGCGCTGCACAAGAAGCACAGGGAATGTGAGAGCCCTGAGGTGGACGAGGTGTTTGCCCTGACCCCCCAGACGGAGGAGAAATATAAAAAGATAGACGAGGAGTTTGATAAAATGATGCAGAGTTATAGACTGGCCGTGAGTAGTAGCATGGAGGAGAGCCTCCCTGTGGTGCATGGTGTGGCTTGGCGCCCCGCCCGCCCTGGCCCTCTGCTGCCTCTGATGGATGTTCTGCTCTGAGCCATGCTGGGGCTATTGGTGATTCCTAAGGAACCTCTGACCTTGGTTATGATAAACCTGAGACCCTCGCTGAGCCTCACTTGGATGGAGCATAAGCCTGGAGAGGCCTGGAGTGTCCCCCTCACCAGCAAGAAATGTGTAGATGACATGAGATCCTTAGATGACAGGAATGTAGGAATTGCTATTGTCTGGCTCTTTTGGGGGGAAAGGTCCCCTTGGCCCTGCTCTGACACCCCAGGCTCAGATGCTTAGTAGCATTGTTTAGGGGAGTCAGAGACTGCTAAAGGGAAAGGCAGTGAGGTGGGGTGAACACCTACAGTAGGCCAGTAGATGAGAAACTGCAAGTGGAATGATGCCCGGACCCATGTGCAGGCCTGTAACAGCTGTGTGTGTGAGTTTGGGTCTGTACTCAGGGCCTCTAACCTGCTCCCTGTGTGTCCTGCCTGGCTGAGGACTAACCCACCTCTACTAGGGGGGTTCCAGGTGTCCCTGGTCCTGTCTGTAGTGAGCAGAGCCGTGTTCTCGTTCTCTGGGTCAGAGCTGGATCCCAGAGCAGTCCCACCAACGCGCTTCCTTGATGGGAGTGGCAGGCAGGACTCGAAAAGGGCCCAAGGCAGAGAGATGGAGCTGCTGGCCCTAGATCGAGTGCACAGCCCAACACTAGAAGAACCCTTGCCTGCTTTCTCAGGCAAAGTGGGTCCAAGGTAAGGGGTCACCCTGGCCTGATCCTGCCTCTCCATTTTCTGTCTAGTCAGCTGTCCCGGCCCCCAACTTTGCCATGCCTGTGACAGTGCCCGTGTCCAATCAGAGCTCACTGCAGTTCAGCAATCCCAGCAGTTCCCTGGTCACCCCTTCCCTGGTGACATCATCCCTCACGGACCCACGGCTCCTGTCCCCCCAGCAGCCAGCACTACAGAGGAACAGTGTGTCTCCTGGTCTGCCCCAGCGCCCAGCCAGTGCAGGTAAGTGGTCTGTAAGTGGGTGGGTGAGGTAGAAATGAGGTGTGATGGGGACTTGGGATTCCATTTTCAATAGAGAGTATTTCCCTTCACCTGCACAGCATTCTCCCATTTATGTGGCTCCTGAGGGAAGGAACTATGACTCCTGTCCTGTTTAGTCCCCAAGACTCAACGCTGGAGGGGACGTCTTGTCAGCTCATCACGGTTCTGTTTGTCTTCCAGGGGCCATGCTGGGGGGCGACCTCAACAGTGCTAATGGAGCCTGCCCCAGCCCTGTTGGTGAGTACCGCTGCCCGCCGGGGGGAGGGGAGGTCCTGCCCAGGAGTCCAGGGACAAAGAAGGACCTAGATTACAGGAGGAGATCCCAGGGCCTGAATTGGAGGATCTCTAAGCCCTGAGATGTTTTTTGTCTGTAGCAATGATTGGTGTGGAGCTAAAGGCTCAGAGAATTCTGGACAAACTGTTGGAGGTGAAGATTCAAGTTTTTCCAGTTGAGCAGGACATCTGGTTGGGATCTGAAGGATGGGAATATATCTCGTGTTGCCAGTGGGCAATAGGCACAGACTCACACACATACTTACCTTACATACATACACGTAGACATTCTCACTCACGGAAATATCCCGACATTAGATGTGCACTGTGTGCACACATCTATAAGCCCCAGAAGAAAGGCACACACCCCCCACCCGGCAGCTGACAGTCCCTCCTGCCCTGTGCTGTTGTCTGGCTGGTTACTATGACTTCGAATGTCACCATTGACGTCACCCTGACATTCCTGCCATTCCCAGAGTGATCTGGGAATTGGGATGGAAGCAGCCACACACTCACAGAGCAGCATTTTGCTCTCAGGCAACAGAGCAAGATGACACTTCTGATTATGGTTACCCCCAACCTCTGGGCTTTAGAATCCCCCATTTTAGCACTAAGCACCATATCCTAGTTTGTTAGCAGTAATCGTGTATGGGATTAGCAAATGGGGGAAATGAGTGAATACGCTCCCTCTCTAAGGAGAGGGCCAGACAAATGCCTGCAGACCTTAAGGAGGCAGCGATACTTGTGAGCCCTCAGGCCTGGCATGTGGAAAGTGGTGAGGGCCCTAGCTTGGCTTCCAGCCAGCTGTGTGGCCCTGGAGAAGTCATTAATACCTCTGTCACCCAGGCCCTTCTGTAAATAGGGCTAATGATACATGTCCTGACCACCTTGAGGGTTAGTGTGAGGATTAAATGAGATAATATGCATGTGAAAGCCCCAAGTAGGTTGTGGAGTATGTTATTGTGCTTGTTGTTACCAGCCTAATTATGGTGGTGGCTGGGTTATCAGTCCCCCTGCCAGGAACAACACCACCACTAGTGAATGGTTCATCTTCCCCAGAGCTGAGGGATCTTGTCATGGGCTCATCCAAATCACCGTACCCCCAGCTCATTGCAAAGGGAGCAGCCCGAGTGGTTGATTTGCCCTGGTGAGCAGAATCCTCACTGAGGCCCAAATTCCAGGCTGCCACCCCTTTTCCAGCCTGGGTCATGTGGGCCCAGTCAGAGGCAGGTAGTGAGATCACAGGTGCTGGACTTCCTGCCCATGGGTACCAGAAAGAGAAAAGGTGGGGAGAATCTTGGCTGCAGAAGAACCTCTTGAACATTGTGGTTTCCATTTCCAATTCTTCCTACCAACCTCAGAACTCCTACCACCCAGTCCCATCACACATAGCTCAGAGCCAGGAAGATGAACCCATGATTCGGTAGTAAAGGGTCTTAGGGGAAAATCAGAGAGCTCAGTACCCACTCAAAGCCTGGGCGTGGCTTTGAGAAGGTCTGGGTGACTGGAGTACTGGCAAGGGGGCAGTTAACAGGGCTGAGGGGTGGATCCATGTTTTTCCTTTTACCCTCATCTCTTCTCCAGGGAATGGCTATGTCAGTGCTCGGGCTTCCCCTGGCCTCCTCCCTGTGGCCAATGGCAACAGCTTAAACAAGGTCATCCCTGCCAAGTCTCCACCCCCACCCACCCACAGCGCCCAGCTTGGAGCCCCCAGCCGCAAGCCCGACCTGAGGGTCATCACTTCCCAGGGAGGAAAGGGGTTAATGCACCACTTGGTGAGTGGGGGTTTGGACAGAATGAGGGGCGGGGGCTGGGGAATGGGAGCATGGAGGGAGGAAAGAGCCGATCTCCAGCGGGAGATGTGAAGGTTACCCAGCAGTTAGGACTTCCCAAGAGAGATCATGAAGCATGGCTGGGAAGAAGTCCCAGAGGGCTTTACAAAAGGTTGGAACACAGAAGTACCAGCCTCCAAGGCAGTAAAGGGAACAGGAGAGAGAATGTTCTGTAACAGGAAGAGATCCGCCATCACAGCAGAGGATGGGAATTAGATTGTGAGGATTTCTTAACTGATGGACATTGGGATGTAGCATCTTGTGGAAATCCATCAGGGCAGTGAGAGGCTCTGTGCTTCTAGGCCGCAGAGCCTTCCTGCTCCCATGCAGAGGTGGGATGGTGAGGGGACAGTGGTGTGAGGGGAAGGTGGAGGCAAGAGACTGAACCATCCCTTGGTTTTATTTCTGCTCCCAGACTGAGGACCATTTAGATCTGGTAAGTGAGGCTGTGAGATGTTTGCTGTGGCTTTGAATTCTGGGTCATCCCCTTGCTCTGTGGCCCCCAGCATGGAATATGTGTGTGCCCTTGTCCTTTCACCTGTGTGTGTAGTGTGTGTTGTTTATTTGGTTGTTTGCTGGGAGCTCCAAGCAGGATGCAAAGGTGAATGGGGCAGGGGTCAGACATGCATGTGTTTGTACATGTGTGTATGTAGCTGTCTTACTGTGATGTTGCATTCATGCAGGCACACCTTTCTCTGTGAGTATGTGGGTGTGCCAGGGGAGTGGGCTAGGCCTTGCCCCAGGCCTTGCCCCAGGATGCCTGGATTAGGCCCTTGGACGAGAGGCTGGGTTGCACTTGCCCTTCGACTCTGCTCAGGCCCACCACATTCTTGGCACCCAGCGCAGGACCTCATAAAAGGGGTACCAACCAGACAATAAAAGTCATTTTCCAGGGAAGCCGAGATTTTTTTTTTTAAATATATTTTATTGATATTTTACAGAGAGGAAGGGAGAGGGATAGAGAGCTAGAAACATCGATGAGAGAGAAACATCGATCAGCTGCCTCCTGCACACCTCCCACTGGGGATGTGCCCGCAACCAAGGTACATGCCCTTGACCGGAATCGAACCCGGAACCCTTCAGTCCGCAGGCCGACGCTCTATCCACTGAGCCAAACCGGTTTCGGCTAGGGAAGCCGAGATTTAAGGCAAGGCCAGAGGTGCCGTTGGTGGGGGGCTTCCCCGTTTCCCTTCTGTCTCCTGTGCTCCCTTCTGCACAGCCCGTCTCACAGGCACTCAGAGCCTCTCTTTCTCTCACACACACCTACATACTCACCCTCAGCCAGGATGGGGCGGGGGCTCCTCCCTCCCCAATTCCCTGATGGGAGGCCAGTAAGGCTGGAAAAGGCAGGCAGGCTTTGGCGGCCAACACGGCAGCAGTTTCGGCCCCAGCGTGGAGTTGGAATAAACAAGTGAGTCAGCAGCAGATGGAGCTGACAGCCCCACACACGTGTGTGCATACACGCAGGCACACGCATTCCGTCACAGATGCCAGCATGCCTCTCCCCAGGCATGTGCTGCTGTGTGATAGATGGAGAGCAGACTCCAGAGGCATCAGCCAGGAGAAGAATGGCTCTCCCTTCTCTCCTCTGCCCTCAGAGAGCTTGGTGCTGGGCCACAGGGCAAACATTCCTCTCTGTGTGTAGGTGTGAATGGATTTGTGTGGCATGTTTCTCTCTCTGGATCTCAGTCTCTGAATGCAACAGCATGTGTTTGTGTATCTTCGGGGCCTCTGCTGAGGCATCCCATCTGGGCCTTGGGACTCAGAGACCCCAGCTTGGCCTTGGAATGGAGGGTCAGGATCAAGCAACCCGCCTCCCCATCTACCACCTCTTGACAGACAATTTTCTCCTACAGAACAATGCCCAGCGCCTTGGGGCCTCCCAGTCTACCCACTCGCTCACCACCCCAGTGGTTTCCGTGGCAACACCGAGTTTACTCAGCCAGGGCCTCCCCTTCTCTTCCATGCCCACCACCTACAACACAGGTGAGTGTTCAGGTGGCATGAGCTGTGTGCACGTGGCCTTGGGATGGGAGGGACCAGAGAGGGGACATGAAATACTCTCGGGGGACACCCCAATCGGAGAAAGGCCATTGATTTGGGAGAGCCCTACGTAATTAAGGTTGCCAGATTTAGCCAATAGAAACATAGACATTTGAATTTCAGGTAAAACAATAATTTTTTAGTATGTCTCACAGACATACTTCTATAAAATATGTCCCAAGATATACTTATGCTTAAAAATGACTCATTATTTTGTCTGAAATTCAGATTTAACTGGGTATTCCTTATTTTTTTATTTTTTGTTAATCCTCACCCAAGGATATTTTTTCCATTGATTTTTAGAAAGACTGGAAGGGAGGGAGAGAGACAGAAACCGAGACATCAATATGAGAGAGACACATCGATTGGTTGCCTCCCTCACGCACCCTGACCAGGACCAGGGATTGAACCTGTAACCCTTCAATGCTTGGGCCAATGCTCTGACGCTGAGCCACACCGGCCAGGGCAAGGGTATTCCTCTTTTTTAATATAAGACCTAATGGAGAAGGGAAGCCCTGTCTTTAGGGAGCCTCCCATTAGGAGAAGCCAGTACAGAGGTGGGCTGAGCAGATGATTCAGGCCACCAGGGTTGGGGAGTGGGGAGGCATACATGGTCAGTTCAGTGAGGCTTAGAGGAGAAGAATGAAGGGATGAGGAGAGAAGAGAGAGGCTGAGCAGGCCAGAGTGAAGGATTCATCCAGGTTCCAGGGAAGGCCACTGGAACTGCCTTGGTGGTGGAGTATTAGGGGGGCAAGGAGGAGGAAGACAGAGAAAGGTTGAGGAGAGAGGTCTGAAGACATGAGTCAGGCCTCTAGGTAGAAGAATTCAGACAGGACACTCAGTGCCCAGGCCGCTCCTGGGTACCCAGAGCTGTCCTGGCCGGTGTCACCCACTCGCATTCTCCCAGGAACAGCCTGTGACACTCTTAGCCTTCCTTGCCTGCACTACAAGCTGCAGTGTTGGGAAGGACTGCCCAAAGGGAAATGCCTTGTCACTTTGTTTCAGAGCATGTGTGTGGCTGGGAACTTGGTCTGTTTCCCTGCTGTTCCCCAGGTTCTTTGACCTGTGAGTGGCTTGTGTTAGAGCTGTTTTGTGATGAGATCAGACTAGATCAAAAGACCCTTCAACGTCACTCCCCTCCAGAGTTGAAGCACCCTAGGTCCCAGACATCAATATAAATACCCATGAAATCTCGCCTCTTCCCCATGTGTATAAATCCAGAACCCAGCCCTGTATGTAGGAAAGCCCCTTGGGGCGGGTAGGACAGCTGTTGCGGAACCAGACTCTGGCATGGTATCTGTGTCCAGATTTTATCATCCAGGTGTCTGTACAGCCCTTAGTTCCCATGTGTTCTCCCATGCATGCACGCATTCTCCGTTTGTTATGTCCTCAGGCAGTTTCAGAGGGGACTGCTTCAGATGGCCGAATCCCTGGGGCCAATCTCTTCATCTGTGAGAATTGTGAGTGGACAGGAGGTCTCTGAGGTTCGTCCAGCCCTGCCAGCTGGGGCTGGGCCTGGCTAGAAAAACCAGTTCCCTGAGGACAGCCAAGGGTGGTTGGCAGAGGGCAGCACAGACCACTTTTCAGGAGCTGTTGTTTTTTTGGAATCCCAGGGAGGTGATTTTCTGCCATCTTCTTGGGTCTCCTGTCACTCTGTGAAGAAGGAAGGAGGTTAGTGGGTGTCAGTGAACCTGGGGCAGGTGCTCAGCAGGCCAGACTTTGTCACTGTGGTGAGAGAAGATGCTGATGCTGGGCCTGCCCTTGGAGCCCTGTGAGAGGTGTGTGTGGCCTTCCTCACGTCCTCTCGGCAGCCATGGCTGCAGTTGCTCTGGCTGCAGGAATAGTTTCAACAGCAGGGTATTCAGGTGACTCTAGATACATAGACAAAACCCTCATGAACACATTGCTGTTTAGTTGTTTACTGTACAGTCCTAGTCCCTAGTTCAGGTTCCGGCTGGGGGTGATCTGGCTATGGTATTGTCTTAGTAAGGGACAGGCCTTGCCCCTTGTTAACCCTGGCTTCAGAGGTCTGGCTTGTGGACATGCTAGGAGCAGGCCCAGTGGGTTTCCAGGTGACCTGCAGACCATGTTCCTCTTACCTAGGAAGAGCAAAGCCTCTTGGAAAGCCAAGTCTCCGGGTAGATGGGGCTGGAGTGTGCTGGGAAAGTGAGGGACTAGGAGTTGAGTCTCAACCATTCACTCGCTGAGGGATGTTGGGCAGGTGATGTGCTTTTCTGTGCTTGGCTTCCTTGTTTATATAAGGAGTGTTTGAAATAGTCAGTCCTAGGGGCCCCTTTCTGCCCTTGCTCTGCTTTTTAAATGTAAGCATCTCAAAGCTCCTGGCTAACGTTAATGAGGCCAGAGGCAAGCATGGACCATATCTCTAGGGTGAGATTTAAAAGTCATAAAGAGGCCTGGGATCTTGTCTTTGCTCTGCCGTTGGCTTTCTTTGTGACCTGGGGTGTTCCTCAAACTTGAGGCTGCAGTTGTCTCCTTTGTAAATTAATAATAATAAGTAAATCTTTTGAATATTTATTTTCACCTGAGGATATTTTTTTCCATTGATTTTTAGAGAGACTGGAAGGGGGAGAGGGAAGAGAGAGAGAGAGTCATCAATGTGAGAGAGACACATCGATTGGTTGCCTCCTGAACACACCCCATTGGGGGCTGGGGATTGAACCTGCAACCCAGGTACATGCCTTTGACGGGGAATTAAACCTGCAGCCCTTTCGGTTGACACTCTAACCCAGGGGTGGGCAAACTTTTTGACTTGAGGGCCACAATGGGTTCTTAAACTGGACTGGAGGGCCGGAACAAAAGCATGGATGGAGTGTTTGTGTGAACTAATATAAATTCAAAGTAAAGGAGCGGAGGGGAGAGCAAGAGAACCCTCCGCTCTTTCGGCTCCTCGGGCCGGATAGAACAGCCGTAAGGGGTGGATCCGGCCCGCAGGCCGTAGTTTGCCCACAGCTGCAAACACTCAGGGCGTGCTTCCCTGTGTATTAACTCAGATCTCCCAACAGCTGTGTGATATAGGCAGGATTATTGCCTCCAGTTTATGGAGAGTAAGTAGCTTGCCCAAGGTCACATGACCTATAATGGAGGTAGCCAGGAAGTTTGACCTCATCGCTCATGCCTGTAACCTTATTGTTGTGTTGCACAGATAATGCTGTCTTCTAAAGACAGGGCTGGCGCGGATGGCCCCTGAGTAAGCTTGGTGGTACAGGGCTGCTGTGATGGGAGGAGGCGCGTGCGTGCCCTCGCGCTACCACAGTGCAATCACCTTATGCTCCTTAGGGAAGACATTTTCTAAACTGTTCCAAACAGGATGCAGCATGAAGCATTGCAGTGCTGTGTAAATTGTGAAACACCTTGTGGCTCTGTTTGTTCTGTGACAGTGCAAATATCACCGTTTCTTTATTGAGACAGAAATTTTAGAAAAGAACAAGCAACATCTCCTGGGGAAACTGGTTAGAACCTTGGCCTGCTGTGCTGCACAACTGTTTCCCTCCCTGCCCCGCTGCTCTCGCAGGCTCTTCTGGGTGGCAGACACGCATCCTCCGTGTTTATGTGGGGGCCCAGCAGCTCAAATCTGGATGCTACTTATGTGTTGACAGTCTCTAGCAGACTCTGGACTTTGCAGAAGGTGGAATGGCCGTTAACAGTAATTTATTTCAGATGCGCTGTTCACCTGGTGTTTATCACGCCTCCCCTCTGTCTCTAAAAGGCACTTAAAGACTCGGTAGTTGAAGAGATGACAGGCATATATTAGACCTTCCCTGATTTTTTACCCTTCTTCTTATTAATTGACATTCTAAAGTGATACCTACACACAGTAAACTTTTTAAAAAGTTAAACACTATTTAAGAAGCCACCTCTTGCCCTCCCAGTGTGGCTCAGTGGTTGAGCATCAACCCATGCACCAAGAGGTCCCTGGTTCAATTCCCGGTCAGGGCACATGCCCGGGTTGCCACTCGATCCCCAGTAGGGGGCATGCAGGAGACAGCTGATCTGTTTCTCTTTCCCCCTTCTCACTCTCCCTTCCTTTCTCTCTAAAAATCAATAAAAACATACTATAAAAAGAAAGAAACGACCTCTTTTCATCCTGTTAAAAAAATAGCACCTTATGGTTATTACAATTTGCATTTTTTGAACTAGGAGTGCCGTGCCATCTTCCTGGGTTTGTGTGGGTTTTGTGATTGTTCACATCTATCATTAACAGCTCCTTCCCTCTCCATGTTCCTCCCAGAGGTGCCCCCAGTCTTAGTCCTCTCCCTCCCACCGTGGCTCATTCTCCCTTTCCCCACCCATGCAGATTACCAGTTGACCAGTGCGGAGCTGTCCTCCTTACCAGCCTTCAGTTCACCTGGGGGGCTGTCACTAGGCAATGTCACCGCCTGGCAGCAGCCACCACAG
Organism: Plecotus auritus; assembly: GCF_963455305.1. Taxonomy (NCBI): domain Eukaryota; kingdom Metazoa; phylum Chordata; class Mammalia; order Chiroptera; family Vespertilionidae; genus Plecotus; species Plecotus auritus. Next base: position 28,625,789 of record NC_137778.1, read on the forward strand.
CCCCAGCAGCCGCCCCAGCCTCAGCCGCAGCCACAGCCGCAGCCGCAGCAGCAGCAGCAGCAGCCACAGCAGCAGCCACAGCAGCAGCAGCCCCACCTGGTCCCTGTGTCTCTCAGCAACCTGATGTGAGTCCCTGGGGATCCGTGCACATGTTTGCGAAGGGAGGGTTGAGGGTGGGAAAGAGGAGGGATCCCTTTAAGATTGTCTGTCATCAGTGGACAGCATGTGAGGCACCAGATGGCAGTCCTGATATCCCAGGCACAGGTCTGGGAGACCCACCCTGAGCCCCTCCCCCAGCCAGCCGGGGGTGGGGGTGGGGACCCCGCACTGTAAAAGATGACATGAGATAGAAAGAGAACTAATTTGACTTATTTTCCTTCTTTTCCTTCACTTGGCCATCTCTCTTCTGTCTCTGTCTCCATCCACTTGTCTCTTCCTCCCTCTCTCATCCCCATCCCCCATCTTCTCATTCTCTGTCCTCTCTCACTCTGTTTTGTCACCGCCCATCACTTTTTTTGTCACTCACCTTCTCTCCTCTGTTTCTGTCCCCTGCACCCTATCCCCATCCCCTTCGCCTGTTACCAGCCCTGGCAGCCCCCTGCCCCACGTGGGTGCTGCCCTCACGGTCACCACCCACCCCCACATCAGCATCAAATCGGAACCTGTGTCCCCAAGCCGTGAACGCAGCCCTGCGCCTCCCCCTCCAGCTGTGTTCCCGGCTACCCGCCCTGAGCCTGGTGACAGTCTCAGCAGCCCAGCTGGGGGCTCCTATGAGACGGGAGACCGGGATGACGGACGGGGGGACTTCGGGCCTACCCTGGGCCTACTGCGCCCAGCCCCAGAGCCTGAGGCTGAGGGCTCAGCTGTGAAGAGGATGCGGCTCGACACCTGGGTACTGTAGCATCACCCCTCCTGTCTGCCAGTGTCTGCTACACCCAGGGACTGCCCCGTGTGCCCCCAGCCTGTTTTATCTCCTACCTGAGAGGCCTTGTGGCCAGCAAGCCCTTCCATCAGCCCTTTTGGGGCAGCACCATGCCCTTTCACCCCCACCAAAGGCCCATCTCTTACCCTTCCTCCAGCATCAGTCCTTCTGCTCGATAGCATCCTCCCCTCAGAGCTGGCCCTGCGCTAGAGTCCTGGCCCTACAGGGAGAGGGGCGTGGGGGACACATGCCCTGTAGCCTGGGCCACCCCTCACACCCCCTTCTCCATCTCCTCTCTTCACAGACATTAAAGTGACGATCCCCACTCCCCTCCTCTCAGCCTCCCTGATGAAGAGTTGACAATCTCACCGCCCACCCCCTGTCCTGGGCTCCTCCCGCTTGACCCCCACTTCCTTTCTTGTGCTCCGTGTCCTGTTGACGGTTACATTTGTGTATAATTATTATTATGTTATTATTAATATTATTTTTTTTAAATTTGGGTTCTCACTTTGGAGAGGGGGATGCTCCCATCCCCTTTCTGCACCCCCGCCATTCTCACCGGCCGCGGGAGCTCTTTCTGCGGGAAGGGGAACACTTTGCACGTTGCACACATATGCTGCAGGAGGGGCGGGGGGGCTAGTGGGCTTTCGGGAAAGGACAGATGCCGAGCCCTGCATGCGGAGCCCTCCCACCCCATCCCCCAGATAGTGGGAAATAACCAAAAAAACTACCAAACAACAAAACCCTTACAATAGACTGAAACCCCAAAGTTGGCTTGATGGTGAGTTTGTGTTTCAGGGGAAAGCGAGGAAGAGGCTCTGTAAAGGGTTTCTGCCTCTGGGCTGTTCCTGTGGCCATAGGCATATGGGGCAGAAGGCCCAAGCCTGGCCCCACATGCCCCTGCACACACACGGCACTCGCTCACTGATTCTTTGTGAACTGCACCTCCAAGATGTGGGGGTGCTGGCTGAGCTTTTGGGCTGGGAAGGCTGCCTAGGAATCTGAGGCTGCGGGGAGGCTTTGAGGGAGCGCCCCTTTGAAGCACATTTGGAGAGAAAGAGCCATGAGGAGAGAGAAGGCTGAGGAGGGACAGGGCTGGGACAAGGGGTGAGTCAGCATCCCCTCCCTTTCCCAGCGTTTTCTCTAAGACACAGTGCAATAGGTCCCCAGCCCTCGGTGGACACCAGCCCAATAAAGCTGGCCACAGCGTGCAGGGAGAACTGGGGAGAGGAACTTGAGTGAGGTGACTCAGTGGGAGCGGGTCTTGTCACTTTGGGATGCCTGAGGACGGAACCCTTGCATCCAGGGGCGAGTGTGAGTGAGGGGACTTGATCTTCCTTGCACGTACATATTCCCAGAGGAGTGGACGTTGGGATGGGTGAGAGGATGGGAAAGGGGACTGGAGGTCTGCAGAGGCCTGCCTCCCTTCTTTCCTCCTTGGCCCTTCTCCCCAGCCCTCCTCCCAGCTCCTGCTCCTGCCCCCGGATCGGCTCCAGACCCCACCTCCCTGTTCTTGGCGCCCTCATTGTCTGGCTACCTCCTGTCCCACCACCCCCAGGCCGTATCCCACTTTCCCTCTTGGCTACTGTAATTGTAAATAGCAACCTTTGGAAAAGTTAGCAGTGTAACAGTCCAGGAAACTTTTTTTGTTGTTGTTGTTGTATTGATATGAAATGAGATTCTATTTTTGTCAAAGTATATTGTAATAATAATGACTCAAACGCCCGTACTGTACAGATGAGGTTCTTCTGCTGTTGTTCTTGCTCCCCTCCCCCAGCCCCCAGTCTGCCTCTCTCTGCGCCTCCCCAGGTCCTGAGACCTCAGGCTGGATGACAGGTCAAACTGGAGGGGGCAGGCCCCACGCCCGTGACCCACACCACCCCTCACCCTAACGTGCGTGGGCAGGCAGACTCCTTCACAGAAGCCCAGCTCCTCTGCCCAAGGGGTGTAGCACTCCCTGGGGGTTTTATCCTGGTGGGAAAGCAGAGTAGACAAGGCCCAGTTTTGTGCCAGGTGACTATCTTTGCCCACCTGTAGGGCCCAGCCACTTGCAGTATCCCAACACGAGGCAGGGAAGGAACCAGAAGCAGAGGGGGACATGTGGCTGCACATGTACCTGAGTGTATTCCTAAGGGCATCTAGTGTTTGTATGTCCAAGTATTCCTTCGTATTTATGTGTGTGTGTGGTTGTGTGGGTCTCTGAGCCTATCTGGGCATACACATGAATCTTTGTGTGAATTAAGCTCTGAGGGCATCTGTGCGTGCGTGCGTGCGTGCGTGTGTGTGTGTGTGTGTGTGTGTGTGTGTGTGTGTGTGTGTGTGAGAGCACGTGCCTGGGTATGTGTTTACAGAGGGACAGGTGGCTGTTGCAGCCACATAGCTCTGGCTTCCAGCTCCGTGACCCTCCTCCCTGAGCCCCGCTCCCTTCTGGCCTGCTGCTTCACCTGTTCTCACCCTCAGCTCTGATATTTTTGTCCTCCCGTCAGAAAGAATCTAGCAGTTGGCCCTCCTTGCCCTTCCCTGCTGCCCTGCCTCTCCCAGGCTCCATGCACTATTGTCTACCCAGTACCCACACCTTTACAGCCCCTTCCCTGGAGTGCATTCTTTCCTCACCCCAGTCCTGCTTTCAGGGTGACACTCAAGCTCCTCTTCCTCCCTGAAGCTTTTTCCTCACCTGATAGTGAACCATCATTCCTCACACCTGAACCCCACCTGCTGGCTGGGCACACAGCATGGCCAATCTTCCTGCAGGTTCCTAGAGGGAGTTTCAAGAATCGATGAGACTTGATCAGGGCCATGAAAGAGGAGGATGTAGTCTTGTGTGGGTGTGCATTTCCAGAGCCTTGCCCAGTGCCTGGCACTCAATAAATGCTGAATGAGTGAATGGTGAGTGAATGGTAGGTGCTCAGTAAACATTGAACGACTGGCCATCGCTTCTCAGGCTATTCCTGCCATTAGTCTGTCCACCTTTCTAAGCTGAGGTTGGCCACCATTAAACACGGGGTGGGGGTGAGGGCCCCTGCAGTTCACGGTGCAATATTTACCAGTTTTGCCCTCTGCCTTGTAATGGCAAACCTGGCTTTTGATTACTATGTGTGGATGTGTGTGTGTCCTTTCTTCTCTATCCCTGGGGGCAGGGGGTGATTTGTGAATGAATGTGTGACATTTCTGCAATTCAGTATCCCAAGATTTCTCTTGGGGGTAGGGGCTCCTGGCCGGCCAGAAGAAGGGTCCCTGGGAACCCAAACCTCAAGTGCAGACTTCATTTCTCCCTCCTCTCACAAGCCAAATTTGCCTCCACCCACTCCTTCCTCTGAATAACTGGGCATTTGCCAAAGTAATCACTGGAGTCATCCAATACTCCTCCCCTCCCCAGGTTTCCCACAGCTTTCAGGGACAGTGGGCAAGAGGGCCCCCCACCCACCCCAGTTGAACACACCATTTCCTCTTTCCCCAGTAGTGCACTCAATACAGTGAGACTGACCCCTGACCCTTACCCAGCCCTCCCCACCTTGGACAGGAAGGAAGTAATGCACCTTCTCTTGCTGATTATTTATTTGTTTGGAGAGACAGAAATGATGTAAAAGTGTATCTAGAAATATCTATATCTATATATTTTTAACTGACTCTTTGGAATCCCCTGGGGTGGGGTGGGGGGTGGATTTAGGCTTTCATGGAGGGGAGGAGACATGGAGCCTGGGAACTCCTCTGTTCTTCCCTCTGCCACCTCTCTCCACCCTCTAAACAGTTGGTAGAAGGAATGGGATTTGTATTGGGGGAGGGGCGCTGGAATGTTATATGGAGAATCTGGATTCTCTCTGTCTTCCCCATTCAAGTCTCAGAGGGAGGAAGGGGACAGGGCACGGAGGTGCCTCACCCCCAAACCCGACAATCACCCACACTCCTGGGGCTCCTCCTGGGTCCTGGGCAGGGCGAGTCCAAGTGTGTGGCTGTTGATTTGTTTTCAATATTTCTTTTTGTGCTGTATGGTGATGCTTTCTTAGTATTCTACACAATAAGAAAGACAAAGTCCTCGAGATTCTTATGAGTTTTGTTTGAAAACTCTTTCACTATATTTGTTGTAAAGAGGTTTACTATTAAAAGAAAAAGAATACACGTTTCTGATACTTTGGCTTGGGTTCTGGTTTCTCTGGTGCGGTGGGCTGAGGAGGGAAGGAGGGGCTGTGTGGCCCCACCAGGGTCAGAGGCCAAGCATCACGGCAGCGGGAAGGAGTGGTGGTAGCCTTCAGGGTGGGCACTTTCAGGTGACTGACGTGGGGTTCCAGGTGAGAATTTCTCCCAGGTACTCTGTCAGAAGCAGAGGCAGCCCCAGAACTAGGGAGGGTTGTCCTGTTAGGAGTCATAGGAAGGGTCGTGGGATATAAGAAAAAGAAGTTCCACTCAAGGCCTGGTCAGGAGCAGGGTGGTGTGCAGTGAGGGAGCCGCACGGTAGAGAACCTTCGACGACTGAGAACTGTTCCGTGGCAGGAACTTGCCCAGGCGCCAGGTTAGGCACAGGTGAAGTCCACCTTCACAGGGGTCCCACGGAGCTCACTCACTCCAGTAGGGGCATCTGCCCTTCCCCTCCCTTTTGAAGCACCTAACAGTGCCAGGGAGCCTCTCTCTACCCTCCTCACAGATCCCAGAGGGCCTCCCTACCTGGTGCCCTTAGGGGCAGGTGACTCTTACTCCTGCCTCCCCACACCCTGCACAGCTATGCTTTGGGCTGGTGCAGGGGCTGTGGAAGGAAGTGCGCAAGGCTTGGCTAACACATTTGGGCACTCCTCTGTACCAGGCCCATGCTAGGTGCTGCAGAGGCAAAGATGGAGTGTGAGACAGGCCAATATACAGTGAGACAGAGAGGCTTACAAATGCCTAAAACCCACACTGCACGGTTAATGCAGGTTGGTGCAAGAATACATGGAGTCAGGCAAATTGCAGAATGTCTTTGTGCCTTGAGTTTCCTCATCTGCAAACTGCAGTGATCTGCCTTCCCTCCCAGGGTCATTGCCAACTTCACCTGGCTTCTCCCTCAGCTGGAGCAGAGCTGACAGACAGCTGAGCAGGAAGTGCTTAGGAAGACACCATCCTCCAGACCAGGCTCCCCTCTGGCTGCCTGTGGTGGCAGCCTCCAGGGTGACATCCAATGACCTCAATGCGGTACTCATACCCTTGTGTGGACCTCCCACATTGAATCATGGTTGGTATGTGTTTCCAATAAAACTTCCAAATAAAGCTGGTACATGGTTCTCCAAGTGCTTTCCCTGTCGTGGGAACTATGGAGGCACATCAGAGCAGCCTGGATGGCTGAGCTGCCTCCAGGTGTCCAGCACACGGGACTGTGTGAATAGAAAACGTGTTAAGCCACAGAGGTTTGGGTGTTGTGCCTGCAATAGAACCTATCCTATCCTGACTAATGGATTATCCTTTCGCATTCGGACAACCTTGAAGCCCCATCTACTGATAACCCTGTGGTGAGGTACAGAACTCTGGACTTGACATAGTCCAGAACTGGTTCGGCTCCTAGTTCTGCCATTTAACAGCTGTGTGGCCCCGAGTATCATAATCTCCCCAAGCTGCTGTTTCATCGACTGTAAGCAGAGCTAGTAGCTGCCTGTTTTCTCTAATCCCTGCCTCCCCTTCTCCAATCCATCCTCCTGTCTTTGGCACAGTTCTGACCATCTAGCACCTCAGGGTTCTCCACTGCTCACCATACATGAAATCCCATCGTCTCAGCCTGGCTCCCAGGGCCTTCAAAGAACCAATATAACCTCTTTTCCAGGCTTAGTCCACACAGCCCTGCTGCACAGCCCTTGGACTCTGGACTGGACAGGCAGCCCAGTCCATTCCTGGATAGATCCTTTGTGTCTCTGTTCATGTCATTCTTCTGTCTGAAGTGCAACAAACATGTATTAAGCATGTACTCTGTGAAATCCTTTGTTAGGCACTGAGGATATAGAGAGGAGCGAGGCAGCTCCTGCCTTTCAGCAACTCACAGTCTAGTGGGGACAAGAGCCAAGAAGCCTTGAGTCAGAAGTCTGCGTTCAGTGTCATAGAAGGGATATGAGCAGGCCGTGGGATCAGAGCTGAGGCACACCCAAATCCAAGCCAGTGGAGATGAGGGAGTCTCCTTCGAGGAGGTGTTGGAGCTGAATTTTGAAGACATGGCGTATCCTAGGCAAATGAGGGTAGGGAAGGCATTCCCAATAGCAAGAATAGCAAGTAAGATATGGAGAAAGAATGGTGTGTTCAGGAAATCCAATACTGTGGTGCAGGTTAAAGGAATAGCAGATAAAGCTGAAGAGGTAGCAGAAACCTCACTGTGAAGGGCCTTGATTGCCATATCTGGACTTCATTCTGCAGAAGATGTTTGGTCACCAAAGGATTTTAAGTAGAGGTTGGACGTGACCATATTTGCATTTCAGAAAGCTCCTGCCCGTACACGTTCTCAGTGCTGCAGAGAACCAGTTGGAAGGAATGCAAAATTGAGGCCCAGTCAGGGTCCTTTACAACTGAGAGGATGAATTTAGTAGATATTTGAGAGGTAGAATTACAGGACTTGGGAACTGTCTGGTGAAGGTGGCGAAGGAAAGGGAGGAGGGTCAATAACTCCCAAACTCGTGCTTGGAGTACTGACTGGATGGATGGTGGTGCTCCAGTGACTCCAGACAGGGCTACCAGGCATCTCCTGAGATTTTAGACAAACTGAGTTGGAAACAAGGGAAAGCTCAGGGGTACATTCTTGGCGGCATAAGAGGAGAAGGGGTACTTTGCTCCCCGGGGTAATTTCAGGGTTAGGGATGGTGGTCAGGATTGTGGGAGTCTTAGGAAGCTCTGGTTCTAAAGGCAAGACACCCAGTGCAACCCTAATGGTCATTTGTTTTCTCTTGATAAGGGAAGATGACACTTCTTTACTAGGTACCTGGAAGATGGACCTCTCCATGCCTCAGTTGCTTCCTGTGTAAGTGGGCTGCTGTGAGATTTAAGTAAATGATACATCTAAAGGAACCTAAAACCATTCCTGACCCATAATAAGTGCTCAATCGTGTTATTTTTATTACTGCTACTTGTCAAGGACATGAAAATAAATTAGCTTACTTGGGTAAGAAGATATCTGAAACCCTGCCTTACACCCCTATTTCTGTCTTTGTAAACGTTACTGTTATTCAAGGTTTACTCCTACAATTTTTCCTCCATAAAACTTTTATTCCCACTGCCCTACCCAGCTGGCTGTGTTGTTATTCTCTAATGGGGTGTTAGGAATCTGCCCCTTCATAGCACCCGCCTCATTTTTCCTGAAAATGTGGGTACTAGTTTCAATTTTCTCTTTAAAATTGGACTGAAAGCTCCTTTAAAAAGTGCACTGCCTCATCCCTTTTTGTGTCTGGCTCAGTGCCTGGCACACAGTATGTGTCAGACTAAAATGAGATAACGCATGTAAAAGTGCACTCTGTAAACTACGGATTGCTACAAACCTGAAGGATTTTTTTTTTTTTTTTTTTTTACTTCGCGGGCGTGGTGACTTTCTGCAGCTTCTCTTCTACTTTCCAGCTCCAGGAGCACCAATGAGGCTGAAAAAGTGTGGGTTCCAGTTTCCTGGGTTTCACTATCAGCAGCCCACTGAAGGATTAGCACCTGCTGGGCTCCGACTCCCAAAAGAGGGTAGCTCTTGGGAGGCAGGAAGCAAAGGGTGGATTCTGATCGTTCCAGCCAAGGAGGCCAGGCCAGTTCCCTGTACCTCATGTTCTTCTGACTCACCCCTCCCTCAGTCCCATGGGCTGAGTAACTTTTCCAGCCTTGTGATTGTGGAAACTTGTTTCAGGAACATCTAGCAGATGTCAAAGGGGCATAAGGCGACCCCACCCCAGGCTCCAAAGTGGTGCTCCTACTGGAGCCCATACATACTGCGTGTTTGTTCACAGACTTGAAATGATTCTGTGTTACTGCCCAGCCAAGGCACAGGACTGATTCTATAACGATACCCAGCGTCTATTTTACAGTTCGTAAACCTGACGCCCCAAAGGAAGAGGCAGCTCTCAGGTTCTTCCCACGGCGCCTCACGCTGTTCCTGGAAAGATCTAGTTCAAATCAGCCTAGGGGCCCAGGATTAATTGCTTCTAGGATTAAGTGATTTGTATTTAACACCCTTCCCCTTTGCTTTGTACTCGTTTCCACGTGTTTACAGCTCTTGGGCCTCGTTGGGGCAGTTTGGTCTCGTAAAGTGCCGTCCCTGCCTCCGCAGCGTGGCCGCCCAGAGTCACTCCTATTTACAGCGCATCCGCCGCCACGTGCCGGATAAAAGCTGGTGACTACACCTCGAAGGGGGAGGGGGAGGGGAGGGTCCCGCCTACTGGGAGGGTCACGCGCCCGCCAAGACCCGCCCTCACGTGACCGCGGCGCCTGTCCTCGCCGGTCACTGCTCTCAGCTGTGAGTGGCTGCTGGCGCCTAGTCCTTGCTGCCGGCCAGGGATAGGCGGGGACAATGGAGCCGTTCAGAACTCGGGAAGAAAAAACCCTCCATCTAAGGCGAAAGGGGAGTAGGGAGAAGGCGATAAAAGCACTGGTCAAACCTGCCCCTCCAGACCGTAGGGTGCCAGGGAGCAGAGACCACCATTCGCAAGCGCCTCGCAGTGCCTGGCACAGCAGGGCTTAATAGTTGGTTGGCGACTACCCCTCTGACACTGCCAGAAGCAGAGTTGAACCCGCCGCCCTTCACACGGGCCCTTTCGCTCCCCATTCACCCTCCGACTGTAACATGACAAAGAAGGCAATGGCTTGGTGGCCGGGAGCGAGCCTGCTGCCCGCGCTGGGGACAGACTCCTCCACCCACCGGTCCACAACTGCATGGGTCCGACAAAGACCCTATCCCACTCCCAGTGTCCCCCGCCGCGGGGCGTGGATCTTGAGGCTCATTTCATTGGCTCTTCTAATGACGGATGGGATCGTTAGCCAACCGAAGCCTGGAAAAGACGCATGCGTACACAAAAGATTGAGCCCCTATAAGGTTGGGGGGGAAGCCCGGCGAACCAGTTTTGGCTGGGTCTCACCAAGACCTAGAGAAGGAGGCGCGCATGCGTGGACCTTAACCTCTTCTCTGCCCAGTTTGAGGGGCAGATAGCGCCCTCTGTCTTCCTGGTAAGTGTTCTCAGAAGTCTAGCCTCCGTCAACGCTACGTCAGACTCCGTCCCTGCCCTGAGGGATGACACACCATCCCCTAGCTCAGCCAGAGCCATTAGCTTGGGTCTTGGTGCAGAGATCCCTCTGGGCCAACAATAATAGGAATATTAATTTGAGAACGACACTTCTCAGTTTACCAAGCATTTTGTTGATGTGAGAAACATCCAAATCTGTGGAGAATTTTATTTATTTTATTTTTTAAATATATTTTATTGATTTTACTTATTTATTTTTTTTTACAGAGTGGAAGGGAGAGGGATAGAGAGCCAGAAACATCGATGAGAGAGAAACATCGATCAGCTGCCTCCTGCACACTCCCCACTGGGGATGTGCGCGCAACCAAGGTACACGCCCTTGACCATAATCGAACCTGAGACCCTTCCATCCACAAGCTGACGCTCTGTCCACTGAGCCAAACCGTTAGGGCTCTGTGGAGAATTTTAATGAGTTTTTTTGAGCCAAACTGATGACATATGCTGGAGAGAAAGATCTCAAATGCTCCAGAGAATAACAGTTTTGCAGCTTTTTAACGCATTTGAAATTAAGAAGGTGGGAGAAAGCAAGGGAGGGAGAGGGGTTATAAGATAGTTAACAGGGTTACTCCCTTGGAAGGGTATTACTTCTGGCATTTCAAAGGGGTGTTAACCTAGATGCACAAGAACGATGCACAGGGCTGGACTAAAACCTTTCACTAAAGCGCTTATAGGCCTGGAACGTGACCACCCACCATAACCTGCCCAGTTAGGAATTTCTCTCAGATCACAACTGTGGGATTGCTTTCCATAGAACCCCTTTCTTCATCCATATGTTATATCCATTATCTCAGGAGTTCCTCACAGTTAGGCTAAAGAAGGCTCGGGAAGCTGGAAGGAAGGCTGAGACACTGCCTATGAGGGTGTAGCCTGGACTGGAACCCAGGCTACCTAACTCCCCATTCAGTGCTAACAAGCTGCCTCCCTGCTCTCCAAGGAGTTTGTCTAGTTGAGGTGATGCCACTTTATGATATAGGAAAAGTGAAGGTACAATTTCAGCCCTTTTTTATATAGATATTGAGTGCTAAGGGGGAAAAATCACTATGTGCTTTTGTGATCTGATGAAACTTCAGAGTATATACTTGGATTAGATAAATCTTAGGAACATATTATTGAATGTAAAAAGAAATCCCAGAACACAAACATTAGAAATAATTTTTGTAAATTTCAAAACAAGCAAAATTAAACAACATATTCTTTAGGTATGTGTGATAAAACATTTTAAAAAGAAGAGGAATAATAAATACAAAATTCATTAGTAGTTACCTTGGAGAGAGGCTGGGGATGGGATGGGGAAGAACAGGTGGATGCTATTGGTAATGTTCTAGTTATTGGGTTAAAGGTAAATTTATGGGCACTTTATTATTTTTATATCACATATAACAATTATCCTTTTGTATGTATAAAATGTAATTTAAAAGATGAGAGTGGAGTCACTCCCCACCCCAATTATGTATTACATAGTTGGAGACAAGGGAGAAAGCCTTACCTATATTACACTTGGTTTCCAGAACACTTCTACACATATTTATCAGTTGTCTTCAGAACAAGCCTTCAAGATATTATCTGTATGTTAGAGATGAAGAAACACAACTGGAAGTTACTTAAGGCCAGTGAACAAAGACAGGAAAGGTGGGAATGCAGAAGACCAGTGGGGAGCCCTGTGCAGCTAAATCTCCAGTCTGCCAAGCACTGTGCCTGCAACAGAGGATATGGTCAGTAAACATTTGTTGAGTGGTAAGCGACTGAACTTACTAATTACTTGGGTGTCTCATAGGAAAACAGCTGTCCTGAGAGTGGTTGAGGACCCTGCACTGTAGCTGGCTGACCATTGTCAGGAACAGGAGTACTATTCTCTCTTTGGGTGAAAGTTGGATATAAGTAACCTCTAAGGCTCTAAAGTTTATCAGAGACTGAAGACAAAACCAGTATTAAGATAATAAGGCTCTCTATCCAGGTAGTAGAAATGGTCACCAAAGAAAAGCCTGGGTAAAAGAGACATTTTGAAGTCAATACGACCTAGTGCCAGAATATGTATGAGGTATGCAGTAGTTGTTGTGTGTATTGTTGTATTTTGTTGTACATGGCTATTGGATGTTGATCCATCCCAACTGGAAGAATGGTTGTGTGCCCTGGCTGGCGTGGCTCAGTGGTTGGAGTATCACTGAGGGGTCCTGGGTTTGATACCTGGTCAAACGCATACCTGGGTTTCAGGTTCAATCCCTAGTCCTGGGTTAGGGCATGTGTGGGAGGTAACCAATCGATATGTCTACATCGATGCTTCTCTCTCTCTCTCTCTCTCTCTCTCTCTCTCTCTCTCTCCCTCCCTCCCTCCCCCTTCCTCTCTTTTACTCTCTCTAAAAAGCAATGGAAAAGTATCCACAGGTGAGGATTAACAAACAAAAAAAGAATGGTTGTGCTACTGACTAGGTAAAACAAGACAGTAGATGGACATTTATTTAGAAACGCCTAGCAGGCAGTTGGCAATACAGGATAGTGCTTAGGAGAAATAGAGCTGACGTAAACTGAGATGTAAGAGAAAAGGCACCGGAGTTTGAGCTAGGACTGACTTCTAGACCAGGCCTTGTCTTTAACAGTGTCACTTTGGACATGTCATTTTGGACAAGTCGCTTAATCTGTTGAGGCTATTTCCTCACATATTAAAAAACATATACACACAACAAGAATGTGCCAAATCTCCTCAAAATCTAGTTAAATCTACTCATATAGTTAAATAATCAGATATCCATAACTGGAACTTTGTTTTCTTCTGTTGTCTCATATCATGTTCTTTCTCCATTATATGACTTACCTCATCTTACTTCGTGTGCTTTGCAGATATGTCTTGAATTGCACAGAATTGTGTGGTGAAGTAGAAAGACTATCACTTAATCTCTCTGAGACCTAAATTTCTTTATTCCTAAGTTAAGCAAGTTCATCTTTAAAGTGCTTTTGAGTTACAGAATTCTGTTATCCAGCTATATTCTATGAATTGAGAGGACTGAACTATCTGATCTCTAAATTCCTTTCCAATTTCGATATTCAATGATTTTATAATATTGAGTTGCAAGTAATCTCATAGAAGTGACAGTTGAACAAGTTCTCAAAAAGAAAATGTGTAGAAGAATATTAAGAACAGAAACAAGGCCTTAGCTGGTTTGGCTCAGTGGATAGAGCGTCAGCCTGGGGACTGAAAGGTCCCAGGTTCGATTCCAGTGAAGGGCATGTACCTGGGTTGCGGGCACATCCCCAGTAGGAGGTGTGCAGGAGGCGGCTGATCGATGTTTCTCTCCCATCGATGTTTCTAACTCTCTATCCCTCTCCTTTCCTCTCTGTAAAAAATCAATAAAATATATATTTTTTAAAAAAAGAACAGAAACAAGCCTGGCTGACATAGCTCAGTGGTTGTCCACCTATGAGCCAGGCAGTCACGGTTCGATCCCCAGTGTGGGGCATGCAGGAGGCAGTTGATCAATGATTCTCTCTCATCATTGATGTTTCTATCTCTCTCTCCCTCTCCCTTCCTCTCTGAAATAAATAAAAATATATTTTAAAAAAAACCCTAATCTAAGAGTTGCCATGTATTGAGTACCAGCTGTATGCCAGGTGCTTTCCCTACATAATCAAATCCTATCCTCCCACAGTAATCATGTCAGGTAGATATACTATTCCCATGGTTATTGTGAGGAAACTACTAGAACATGGTGGTATTCAATGAGTCTAGTTAGTGTTAAAGTCTCTGTGTGGTAGTGCTCGCTTCGGCAGCACATATACTGAAGTCTCTGTGTGGTATTTAATTTGTTTCTGGGTTTGTTTTTTTTCTCCATGTGGTATTTCACCACATAGTCTCTTCCTTCCTGCTCCTCTATAAACACTGATTGGCCAGATTATTATGATCTCTGAATGCATAATAATCTGGCCACTCAGTGTATATCCTATATAATAAAAGGCTAATATGCAAATTGTCCCCTCAACCAGGAGTTCAACCAGTAGGCAAGCCAGCCAACCACCCATGTCCCCTCCCCGTGACCAGGCTGGCCAGACCCCACCCATGCACGAATTCATGCACTGGGCCTCTAATATATACACTGAGTGGCGAGATTATTATGACCACCTGACGTTTGTAGGCAAATTAGCCGTACACTGCATCATATGGGATATGGAAGCCGAAGGCCTGTTTGAACACCTTTGCTGTCTGCAGTTAAGATAAAACGTCTCCAATTCGCACAGGAACACAAGGATTGGACAGTCGAGCACTGGAAAAAAGTCATGTGGTCCGATGAATCACGTTTCCAGTTGCATCATGCAGATGGCAGAGTGAGAATTTCGCAGAAACAGCATGCACCCCACATGCATGAGTACAACCCTTCAAGCTGGTGGGGGCAGTGTTATGGTTTGGGGCATGTTTTCCTGGCATGATATGGGCCCTTTAATTCATGTGGAACAACATCTGAATAGCACAACATACCTAAGTATGATTGCTGATCAAGTCCATCCTATCGTGTTGATGGCGTATCCCAATGGAGATGGCTTCTTCCAATAAGACAATGCGCCATGCCACGGTGCTCGTATTGTGCAGGAGTGGTTTCAAGAACATGAGGGAGACTTGACCTTGCTTAGGTGGCCCCCACAATCACCAGATCTTAATCCAATTGAGCATTTGTGGGACGAAGTTAAAAGAGCCATCAGGCAGCTGGTTCCACAACCATTAAATCTCACAGAACTGGACAGTGCTGTTCATCAGGCATGGTGTCAGATTCCTCACATCACCTTTCAACATCTTGTGGAGTCAATGCTAAGAAGAATCGCTGCAGTATTGAAGGCAAAAGGTGGCCCAACGAAGTACTGATGGGGTGGTCATAATAATCTGACCACTCAGTGTATATCAGCCAATTTCCAGGTCCCTGTCCATCTGCCTCCTCTCTACCTGCCCCACACTACCTCTTTAGGTGAGGCTCTGCTCTTTTTTGCCTGGAAATTAGCAAACCCTCTTCAACCATAACTGCCAGAGTTCATTCTAAAGCATAATTTTAAATACAGGGGTGAGCAAAAGTAGGTTTACAGTTGTGAGTACCCAACAGGTGATGAGGGCCAGTGGCATGACCGCCACAATCACCAGACCTCTCACCCCAACGAACTCCTTCTTTTGGGGGTATTGTCAGAAATAAAGTCTTTTTACAAAAACCACATACTGTGGATGATATGATTCACTGCATTAAGAGAAGCATTCAAGAAATTGATGACAATAAAGAATTCTGTGCCCAAGTGTGCTTGATGTGTACATAATGAAGCCTTACAAGATTGTACCTAAGTGCCCTGTACCATGGTGACATTCTTTTGAATTAATAAAGCTATTGTAACAATTATAACCTGCATGTCTTTTTCCACAGGAACAACTGTAAACCTACTTTTGCCCACCCCCTGTGTATCTCTCCTTGCAAGTAAAAATCCTAAATGTCTCTTGGTGCTGAATGGAGTTTAACCCTTGATCTTGGGATCCAAGGTGCTCCACCCTGCCAGCGCCCTTTGTGAACCTTATATTCCATCTAGTTGAGAACAAGTCTTCCACATACCCTGCACCCCCCAACAGACTCCTGGTCTTTGTTCTTGCTACTTCTTTTTTATCTCCCCCTACACCCCCCCCTAAATTTGTGTCTGTTGAAATCCTACACACACTTAAAGCCCAGTTCACAAGCCACTTCCTCTATAAAACCCTTTCAAATCCTCTAGAGAGACATTTGATTCTACCTCTTTCAAACCCCACTCTTAGAGTATTTTTTGCCTTTCTTTATCATACTTTCCTTACCTCAGAGATATTTTTATAAAAATGTGTGTCTCCCCGACTAGTTTCAGAGGATATGGACTACTTAGTTATCTTTGCATCCTCCCACATCAACCCCCTACTAGACAATATCTAAAGTAGGCATGGCTCAGCCAATGTGGCTCAGTGATTAAGCATCGACCTATGAACCAGGAGGTCAGGTTTTGATTCCCAGTCAGGACACATGCCTGAGTTTTGGGCTCGAGCCCCAGTAGGGGGTGTGCAGGAGTGGCAGATCAATGGTTCTCTCTCATCATTGATATCTCTCTCTCTCTCTCTCTCTCTCTCTCTCCCCCTCTCCCTCCCCTTTCCTCTCTAAAATCTATTAAAAAAAAAAAAAAGTAGGCCATGTTCTGTGGGTAAATTTTAGTTTGACTAATTTGAACCAATCAAATAAACATTTGATCCATTCTTGTTAATCCTTCAACTTCCGCATTCTGGGCTCTGTCAGGTGAGCTGCTGTGCCGTGTTTCTGAAGAAAATTGCCCTGTAGGCAGGAGTCATTCCTGTGAGCTGGAATAGATCAGAGCTAACTCCAAGAAGAGAGATTATTTTTCCTGGATTCTGACATAAATAAACTTTGCCTGCTTTTACCCTGTCAGCCTATTCCGAAGGAATAGAAGGAAACCATGTTCTCTGCTTTGGAGACAGACGGATCTGGGTTCAGGGCCTGGCCCCACAACTTACTACTTATATGACTCAGCACAGTTACTTAATCTCTCTGCAGAGTCTCTGTGAGTTTTGAGGAATCTGTACAATGCAAGTAAAGCACTTAGAACAGTGCCTAGCAAAGATTAGACCTTAATAAATGTTAGTTATTATAGTAATAGAAGGGATACATAAAACCAATTCAAAATGGATTTTATCTATTTATACTTTAATAAGAATGTGCCTGCCATTCTGGAAATTCACATCAGTGCAGATTAAATGACATTGCTTGCTTACCTCTCTTCCCAGCCCAGCTCAGCCCCGTCAGCCCCTTTTCTTCCTGTCCTCGCCCCACTCTCCTGGCGGGGAGGGGGGAGAGGGGGCGGAGATGACGACATTGCCATAACCTGGCATGACCACTGGGAGGAGCATTTGTGCCACAGAAGGAGTTCCAACTCTGCAGGAGTAAAAGTCCCCTGTCTCCAGGCCACCTAACTCCAGTTTGGAGTATATTGCTCTATAGTGTACTATTTGTGTGTGTGTGTGTGTGTGTGTGTGGGCGGGGGGGGGGGTTGTTTGTTTATTTTTTGTTGTTGTTTTTTGAATCCTCACTCAAGGATATTTCCCCATTGATTTTTAGAGAGAGTAGAAGAGAGAGGGAATATCCATGTGAAAGAAACACATTAATTGGTTGCCTCCTGCAAGAGCCCCGACCAGGGCCGGGGATGTGGAGGAGCCTACAATGGAGGAACGTGCCCTCAACTGGAATCAAACCCGAGACCCTTCAGTCCGCAGGCCGACGCTCTATCCACTGAGCCAAACCAGCCAGGGCTTCAGTGGACATTCTTCATGCCCATCAACCTTGTTTCTCAGGTCGGAAACCCACTGTTAGGGAGAGATTGCAGCGCCCCTTGTCTCCACTGCTGCTAGCGAAAGGATTGGAGTTATCTGTAATATTTAGAGGAGAAAGGCTGGAGTCTCTTTAAACAGGGAGAAAGGGACAGAGGGCAGCATGAAAACAGGGCCACCTAGAAACAAGTGGAGGGATGGGCGACGTGCACCATAATTGGCCCGAGGGAAGACTTAGTATATTTTTGCCAAAAGATTAAGCAAATCGGTGAATAAAAAATGAATGTGTTGCCCTAACTGGTTTGGCTCAGTGGATAGAGCGTCGGCCTGCGGACTGAAGGGTCCCGGGTTCGATTCCCGTCAAGGGCATGTACCTTGGTTGCGGGCGCGTCCCCAGTAGGGGGTGTGCAGGAGGTGGCTGATCGATGTCCCTCTCTCATCGATGTTTCTAACTCTCTATCCCTCTCCCTTCCTCTCTGTAAAAATCAATAAAATATATATTTTAAAAAATGAATGTGCTGTGTAAATGAATCTGAGTGAATGAATGAAATGTGGCCCCTCGCTAGGGTGAGGTATTCTAAGGTTTGAGGACACCAGGTGGCAGCATGAGACAACAAACCCAGAGAGGAGTGCCTCTTCCTGCCTTCGAAGGGACACTTCATTGGTATTCGCCTGAATTGCTTTTCTCTGCAAAGGTTCTTTCAAATTATGGCACTTTCTCTAATGGGAAAGACACAGACGCAGGCAGGGAGAGGAAACCTGAAAGGGAGCCAGAAACTCATTACCTGGGGTTGGTTCCAGCTCTCAAAAGGGTATAAGAAAGAGGCACGTTGACCCTAGCTGGTTTGGCTCAGTGGATAGAGTGTTCGCCTGTGGACCAAAGGGTTCCAGGTTTGATTCCAATCTAGGGCACCCACCTTGGTTGCAGGCTTCTTCACGGCCCAGGGACGAGCCTGCAACCGATCTATGTGTTTCTCTATTTGTCTTTTCCACGCTCCCTGAAAAAATCACTGGGAAAATATCCTTGGGTGAGGGTTAACAAAGGAAGAGGAGGAGGAGGAGAGAAAAAAATTGGAATACTGAGGATAAATCTGGATTAGGTTAAGAAAGCATTTAGATAGAAGCCCCCACCCCCACCTAGACTAATTGGAGAAAGAACTGGTGGCAGGGGTCTTTTTTTTTTTTTTTTTTCCAATCAAATAATGGTAACCTGAGAAAGTTACTGCCTCATCCATTCCTACCTCAGGACTCTCAGACATCTCTCCTCCAGTTTCCCCATGCAGAAATCAGGCCATCTAGTTCACAGGAAACTCAATATTATCCTTCCATCAAGAATGATTCTTTGGTAGAGGAAGAAAATCTCTGTCAAAATGCAGGGGCTACTGAGTAAAGCCTCATCTCGGCCAGGAAACCCTGGAAAGCGACTGTGGTCCTAAGCAGGGAGTTGATCTTTACCACCACGATGCAAGTCATGAGCAAAGTTCCAATGGAAAGATCCTGCCTTCTCTTTATCTTCAGTCAGCTTGGTTTTACAGCGCCATGACCAAATCTCCCTTTATCACTCCCATCCCTCCTGCTGCTCTGTTCACCATCTTATTTTAGCAGCCATCCACAGATCTGCAGCCCACTCATGCCCCTCCCAGTTTTTTTTAGCACAATAGAACCAAGGTATTCTTATCCTGTCTTCTCTGTCTTTGGCCTATGACTCCCTGGTCCTTCCTGTATCCTCCAGACCTCACTTCTTCCCATGCTTTTCCCATTACTGAACTCCTGTAACACTTACTGTCTTTATAATAATGTATAGAAAGCACTTGAGCCCTAGCCGGTTTCAGTCAGTGGAAGAGTGTAGGCCTGTGGACTGAAGGGTCCTGGGTTTGATTCTGGTCAAGGGCACATGCCAGGGTTGCAGGCTCATTCCCCAGTGGGGGGCGTGCAGGAGGCAACCAATCAATGATTCTCTCTCATCATTGATGTTTCTATCTCTTTCTCCCTCTCCCTTCCTCTCTGAAATCAATGAAAATATATTTAAACAAACAAACAAAAAGAAATAAAGCACTTGAAACAGAACACAATATCAGCCATTATCATTGCCACTTCTAACCATCTGCAATATTTTACAGTTTACAAGAAATTTTCCATGCATTGTCTCATTCATTCATTAAACAAGTATTAATCAAATGCCCGCTATATGCCCAGCACTCCTCTGGGCACTTCATAGAGAAATAAACAAATGAGCATGATCCCTGCCTTCACAGAACTTCCAAGGAAGTTGTAGTTTTCTATTTAAGCTGACATAGCCACAGCTTTGTATTAGAATCTTGGCACTGGGGAGACATGTTAGGACTGGCTAGTTCAACCACTTAACCAAACAGAAATTCCTTCATCTACATCTCTGATGAGTGGCCACTCTTACCCTAGCATTCTCTATGTTTGGTCTTTTCCAGGTATTTGTACATTCGTCTTCGTGCCAACACTAATCTGCTTATTTCCATTCACTGATTCTTCTCCTGCACCATTAAGTAAGTCTGCCCCTCTTCTCACAGTGGCCCATTCAATAATATTTATTTATTTATTTGAGAGGGAGAGAGAAAGAGAGAGGGAGAGAGAGAGAGAGGTAGGAAGGGGGAGAGAGAAAGAGAGAGTGACATCGATGATTTGTTGTTCCACTTATTTATGCATTTATTGGTTGCTTCTTGTATGTACCCTGACCAGAGATGGAACCTCCAACCTTGGCATGTCAGGATGACATTCTAACCAACTGAGTTACCTGACCAGGGCCTGGCCCATTAAATAATTAAAGACAGATACCATGTCTCAGGCATACATCCGTTTTTTCACAATGCTTTATTTTTGAAGAATCATTTTAAGTATTTCTCAGGTGTTAGGCACCCCTTTAACCTCACCATGAACCTTGTGCAGTAGATAGCATTCTCATTTTACTGATAAGGAAATCGAAGATGAGACATGTAAAGTAACCCCCACTGGTCACACGCCTTGTGTATAGCAGAGCCCCTTCACTGTTTTTTGGATAATTATCTTCTTTACCCCCTCATGTGTCAGTATCTCACTTCAGATGAAACCTTTTCACAGAATAGTAACAGTTTTCACCTTTTTTGATCTGGATGTGGTTCTTCTGCTCATAGAGCCAAAGGCACATTCACTTTAAGCAGTTACATCATGTTATTGACTCCCAGGGAGCTGTAGTTACCTAAATGTTGAGGTCTTCTTGAGAAGCATTCTCTCTTGTCAAGTGTGGTCTCTCACATTCTCTGCTTTCCCCTACATTCTGCAGGTCCGGGTCCTGTCCATTCAAGGACTACCCAGCTCATGCCACCTCCTTAATGAAAACGTTCCTGGCTCCACATTACCCCAAGTGAACATGATCTTTTTCTCTCTCCGTAGAATTTCTGTCTCATTCTCTGAGCACGTACCATGTTCTGCTCTGTACGCCAGTAACTTGTGTCCTTGTCTTCACCTTTAATCAGGGCATAAGCCTCATTCCCCTGTGTGTTTCTTAGTGCCTTGTACCCAGAGGTATCCAGCAAACACTTGTCAAATGAACACATGTTGTGATTGGGATTCATACTTTGTCCCTAAACATACAAATGGTTCACACATCCCTGTTAAATTTCTTGAGCAAATCCTTTCTAACGTCTCTGTAGTGTGGGGCTCCTCCTAAGCCTCCCCACTCCCCCACATTTATGAAACCCTCATAACAAATAAGAGAACAAATGTGAAAAGCCTCTAGAATAAATGGCTCTTAGATGGAATCAAATTAGTGTTTATGTGGGTTTTTGTGTCCTTTTCCCCAACAGTTCTGCCAAGGGAGAGAGGAAAGTTAGATTTCCATAATTTCAATGTCTCGCACAGTTTCTCGTATGGAGCACCTACCAGGAACTGTATAGATCTCCTTGATTTTCCACAGCAGTCCTGTGAGCTAGGCATGGTCTCACATGAGGAAATGAACAGTCAGACACCCAGCATCCAGACCCCAGATCACATAGTAGGTAGCAGAGCTGGGATTGCTTCAAAATGACATCTTCTTGACTCCCGTGACTGTGCAGTTTCTGTCACTCTGTTGCTTTTCTACAGTAAAACGTGCCCCTGCAGAAGACCAGGTGTGTGGGGGGCAGTCACCCCGCACAGACAGCTATTTGGCAGAGCTGGGGGCAATCTGCAGAGGATCGGACAGGCTGCTGGGACCCCCTTTAAGTTCTTGAGCAGATTAGAAAATAGCTAAGAATGATGGTTAAGGGACAGAATGGAACAGAAGTGACCAAGACAGAAGGAAACTGTGGGGAAGGGAGGGCTATTCTTTGTGTGTGAAGCTCTCTTTCTCCTGATTCCCTTTTGAATAACTTTTATCTCCTGTAAGTCTTTGCTCGAATGCCACCTTCTCAAAGAGGCATTGCCCCTCACTCCCTTACCCTGTTTTGTATTTCATTTCTTTCCTATGGCAGTTATCATCTTTTACTGATAACTTGCATGATCTCATTCCTGAGCCTGATCTCCATAAGCTTCCCAAGAAGCTCCTCCTAAGCCTCCCCACTCCCCCACATTTATGAAACCCTCATAACAAATAAGAGAACAAATGTGAAAAGCCTCTAGAATAAATGGCTCTTAGATGGAATCAAATTAGTATTTATGTGGGTTTTTGTGTCCTTTTCCCCAACAGTTCTGCCAAGGGAGAGAGGAAAGTTAGATTTCCATAATTTTTTTCCTAACAGTCACAGGTGGGAGGAACTCAGGAGAGACTAGAGAGAAAGAGACCAAAAATGAGCTGGGGCTAAGGTGGCCTCGGAGCGGAGAGATGGCAGGACTGTGGGGCGAGGAACAGCCTGTCCCACACCTCCGCAGGGGGCTGATCCTCGGAGACCCCCAGAGCCCCGGCCCGCCCCTCTCCCCAATTCCCATCATAGCAGGCTCCCCAGAAGAATGCAGGTCAGGAGCATAAGCGACCTTTCACACCTCAGACAAACTAAGTTTGTTTTCTCCTTTTCTGTCCAGCCCGCAGCAGGAGGGAGGGGGAAATGGGATGGGCCTTGTCCAACTTTCTTCGGCAACAATACCCCAGAGGGGCTGAGGTGGAGGGAGTAAAGGATCTATTTATTTTGGCTCAGGAAGGACAATGTAAGCAGATGGTCTTTGATGGGATTAGCGGCGTAATCTCTAAGACCCTGGTAAATTGGAAAATGATCCATTATATTCCACAAACCTTTGGCGGCTTCAGCTTCTGGGGAAGGAGGGGCAGGGCTGGGGGGGCGCCTTGTTAGAAAGGATCCCCCTCTGGGAGCAGGCAAATCCCCGCAGCACAGAGAATTTGGGAAGAAGTTCGTTAGCTGTGTGATGCAAGCCTCTCTCTTCTGGAGAGAACACAAAAATCAGAATTCTCCTGTGCCCTCTGAGAGCCTCTTTTTTTCTCCTTCCTCCTCCCTCATTTGGGTGTGCTGGAGTGTCTTCCCTACCACCCCTTCCCCCCATCCCTTTCCATTCCCAGGGCGTTCAGGGGACTCTTCTCTGAGAACGAACTGTATTGGGTCTCCTGCCTTGGCAGGTCAGAAAATTCTTCTTAGACTCCCAATTATATTCCTGCACTGTCATCTCAGTCCACTTCCCACTCCAACCCTACAGCTCAGGTGGGCCCCTCCACGCTCCACAGCTGCACACGCCTGAAAGCCAGGCAAAGAAAGAGCCAGGAGGAGGAGGACTAGGTGAACTGCAACTGGGGGCAGGGATTAGGGAAGAGGGAAAACTGTGAAAGGGGCGGTAAGGTGATAATGAACCACTTTGCCCAACCGCTCCATCCTCATAACTCACCTCCATCCCCAGAGCCCAAGTGCCTCTAGGCCTGGGATCCCCTCCATCTGGAGGATCTGGGCTGCTGTGTTGGGGGCATATGGGAGACCCATTCAGGATGAGGTGTGGTGCAGTAGGAGGCACTGGTGTAGTTGGATCATATAAGGTATTTACAGTATGTGTGATATTTTGCAGCCACAGATCACTTTGTGGTTTATAAAGAAACTGGTGTGCAGGCTATCATTCAGATCTTGTAACAGTCAGGTGAGGAGGGCATTTGAAAAATTGGAGAGCTGGTGTAGAGAGGGTAAGTGACTTGCCTAAAGTCACCTAGTTCAGTGACAGAGCTAGAATGAAATTTAATATCATTATGCTATGAGATATGTTCACGTTGATAAATGTAAGTCTAGCCCTGGCTGATGTGGCTGAGTTGGTTGGGGATTCCAGGTCTGGGCACATGCCCGGGTTGTGGGGTCTATCCTGTGCAGGGGCCATGCAGGAGGCAAATGATCCATTTTTCACTCATATTGATGTTTCTCTCTCTCTCTCTCCCTACGCCCCCTCTCCTCCTCTCTGACCCTCTTCCTCTCTCTCTCTCTCTCTTTCCCTCTCTCTCTAAAAATCAGTTTTAAAATCTTTAAAAAATATATGTCTAATTTTTTTAACTACTGCACATTTTATTTATCCATGTCAGCATTTAAGTTGTTTCCAAGACTTTATTCTTACAGCCATTCTTTTTTTTTTAATATTTTATTGATTTTTTACAGAGAGGAATGGAGAGCGATGGAGGGCTAGAAACATCAATGAGAGAGAAACATCGATCAGCTGCCTCCTGCACACCTCCTACTGGGGATGTGCCCGCAACCAAGGTACATGCCTTTGACAGGAATCGAACCTGGGACCCTTCAGACCGCAGGCCGGGGCTCTATCCACTGAGCCAAACCGGTCAGGACCTTACAGCCATTCTTGAACAAGTACTATCTGATTGGAATTGTATCAAATGTATAGAATTAACTTGGGGGGTTAAAAAATAAACACAAACTGCCTTAACATGTATTTTCCCATACATGGTTATCACCATTCTCTGAAAATAAATATATAAATAAAGAAACTGGGAGGGATGAACAGGTAGGAAGGCAGCACAAATTACTCAATTCCAAGTAGAAGTTCCAACACTTTTGAGTGCGTTAACTTTAACTGTAAGAGATGTAGCAGGTGACTGGTGGAGACTCCAGGAGGAATGTGACTTGGGTTGTATTTTATTTCAGGCTATTTCAATGAACTGAGGGATATTTTATTTTATTTTAGTATAATTTTAAAAGAGAGTGGTGCTTTATGTTATATATTTGTTTATTGGAGGTAATTTGAGGCTGGCACAGATTTGTAGACCAGAAAACAGGAAGGCACAGTGGAAAGGCAGCAAGCTACAGTCATTCCCCACTTCTCAATGTCCCCCCACTTTTGACCCCCCCCAATATGAAAATCAGAAAGTCGACATGACAGTTCTAAATCAGAAAAAAGCTACGTGTTCTTGGCCCCCTCTTTTCTTCTCTCTCATCTTCCTTCTCCTTGGCTTGCCAGGCTCCCCTCTCACCCCAGCGCCTCTTGGTTACTAATTGCTCAGCCCTGGGGCTGGGGTCCCGAGCAGCGGCGGGCGGGCGGCCGCGGAGCCGCAGTCCCCACGCTCTGGACAGACCGGGCTTCCCGAGGCGCCCGAAGCGCCGCGGACACGGAGGCGCGTCTGCAAGGGCCTCGTGGCCATGACCACGGACCTGCGGGGAAATGACCCTGCGAGGCGGCGGGGCCGGGGTCGCGCTGGGTCTCATTTCACCAGGAACGGCTCGGCGGCGGCGATGGGCGGAGGTGGCCTCTGTGTCTGCGCTGCTGGCGGCGGGAGTGGGACCAGCGGACCGACCCTCCTGCGGGGCTTTCGCCGGAGCCGGGTCGGCGCCGGAGCTCGGCCGCAGCTCCCGCCCTCGCCTCCGGGTGAGGTCCCTGCGCTCGGGCGCCTCGGAGCCTTTTCTTTTGTACTTTGTTTCCTTGCCTTTCCTATAATTAGCTTGACATTTTAAATATCGTTGGTCTGTTTCTTTTTTATTTCATTTAGCGTCATTTTATCTCATGTTTTAACATTTGTTTCCTTCCAAATGGATTTTTTTTTTCTTTTTCTCTATTTCCGATTCTCTCTTTTCCGCCCGCTGGGTACCTCGGCTCCTCTCTTGCTTCATTTCCCTCCTGGGCGCCCGTGGTGTCCAGCCTGGAGTGGGAGCGAGAGGCGCCCACACCCGCGGCCGCCCCGCACCTCTCCGGGCGGCGCGGAGCCAGGGCTTGGCGGGAAGCGGGAGCGCCGCCGCCCCGGAGCTCCCGGACCGGACCGGACCGGAGGCTCCCGCGGGACTGCGGGCTGGTTCAGCCTAGCTTTGGCCTGGCCCAGGGCCAGACAGGGGGACAGTTCTACACACGCAGACGCCTCAGGGGCCGCAGACCATGGTCCTCGAACCCCGAGCTTCGCGGCCAAGTCAAGGGTGTGCGCCCACAGCACACAGGGACGAACACTGAGATCAACAAACGTCACACATGCAGGCCCCAACCACACACACAACACAGCGTGGACATACGCACTATGGACATATATGTGACTGTAGTACATACACCCTAACACCACACACATGATGGCACGCTGCAAACAGACATGACCCTACTCGCCAGGTTAGGACTGAAATCCTTCTGCGGTCAGTGGTGACCTTGCAACAAGCACCGAGCTCGGGCAATGGGAAGAGAACCCGCCTGCTTTCACCAGAGCAGCCATATACACAGCCACCCAGAGTTCAGTACCTTCTGGACAAGATTGCAGGGGCTTCAAAGATGGGGAATACTGGCTACTTGTGTAGCTAAGGGATCCAGCCCAAATCCAAGAGCCTGAGTCCCAGAAATGAGCATCAGACCTAAAGAAGCAAACAGAAGCCATCGCTGCACCAAGAAAACAGAGCGGTGTGAAGAGCATAAAGCAGGCATGGATGCGTGTGCCAGTCTGTATTCCGTGCTGCGTGTATCACACACAGCTCTGGCGCTTGGCCAGGTGCGCACACAGAGACCGTTATCTCTGTGGACACGAGCAAAGGAGGAGATGTATATGGTTCCAGGGATAAAAGTAACGCGTGTATACAAATACTAGCATAGGTAACAGTACAAACCCAGGGAGATGGGAAGTGGAAAATCTCTCTCCAGCTCAGGGTATTGTCATCAAGCTGGTGCACTGGCTCGGGCTCTGTGACAGGTCTGATCTCCCTTCCAGGGCAGACATGATTGTTTGACCGCAGAAGGATTTCAGTCATGGGAGCTCTGTGGGGAAAGGCTGGTTTGTCAGAGAACCATACGTATCTGATATATTATCAATCCACCAAAAGGGTGATTTTATCAACTTTAGGCGGGGGCGGGGGGGGGACAACTCTGAGGTAAAAGACTATCTAGACTGCACCCCTGAAGTCCTGGGTCTGGAAGGTGCCATTGGCAGTAGCAGAGCAAGTGGTGGCCAGATACGCCCGCCTGATGGTGGAGCCTGACTGCACACAGAGACCGTGCTGCAGCTCCTGACAACCACTGGGCAAGAGGCAGGAAATGTGTGGTCCCAGATGTCCTATTGGATTGCCAGGGTGATTCATTTTGGAGGAGAGAAGAGATATTTATGGGCGCACACGCGGCTCTGTAGGCTTGGAACTCAGTTATTGTACAGGAGAGCCACCGAAGTAGGAAAGTATATAGCTCAAAAGAGAAGTGCTGGTGAGTCCCCATCATTGAATGCCAGGCTGAGAGGAGAAGGGGCAGCGCTGGGACGGGGAGGGGGTGGGTTCATTGTCCAAATGACTCCAGCTGAATGCAGAGGGATGTGCCTGCTAAAGCTGCGATCTACCTGCCAAAATCCTGGGCTGAGTCCGGCTGGGGCTGGGGGAGAAACAGGCAGAAGTAAGGGCCACATCCCAGGTCTTTAACGTGGGATGGAGAATGGCAAGCATGGTCCTTGGGGCGGGCTGGCTGTCAGTCTGTCTGCCTTGTCCTTGACTGGGGTTCTGGTGCCTGTCAGCCCCTTTCTCTCTCACTCTTGTAGGTCTCAGTTGCTGTGTCTAGGTTTCTCGCTCTGCCCAGGTTGTCTCTTTCACTGCCTCTCAGCTCTTTGACTTCTGAATTATACAGCCACAAAGAAACCCAGCCAGACCCTGGAGCTGATACAAATGCAAATGCATATCGTAGATGCACGATCATTGGTGATAAAGCCCATCCATCTTGCTGGTCTGTATATATATTTATGTGAGCACATTTTCACTTCTTTGTAAAAATCTAAATACAGCATTGACATTTCGTTTTTGGCTGCTGTCTTTTTGGGTGTCTGTGTCCATTTCTCTCAGAGACCCTTCCCTTTCCCGTTATACCACACCAGAGCAGGCGTCTTGGCCCTTGGACCCTGCCACAGGGTTAGCGATCCTCCCCGCGCCCCCCACCCCTGCCCCGTATTGCCTTCTTTGAAGTTTGCCTCAGGTGGTTTGCCAAAGGTGTTTTTGGGGGACAGAGAGCTGGATAGCCACATTGCAAGCGGTACCTGGAGAAAGAGACATTTGAAGCAAGGGAGATACAATATCTTGCTCTAGGGCTTTGGTGCCAGTCACAGAGATTCCTGATCCACCTGGGTTGGAAGCCTCCTCTGAGTGGGGGGAGGGAAGGATGGAGATGAGGCTCTGAAATCCCAGGAGCTGGTTCATGGCCACCCCAGAGAGCCACCAGAATGCCATTCAGCCTGGCAACTCAGCAGGGCAAGTCCTAGGAACAATATGAAGGAAAAGCAGTAACAACTCTCCAGGCCCTGCTTCCCAGCCCTGCAGGACATGGAGCTGGAGAGCCCAGGACTGGACAGACAACAGACAATCCTGAGGGAGAGGAGGGCTGCTGCCAGTCCTGGGGGAGAAAGGAGGGCAGAGTCAGACTTTGTCTATGCAGTTTGTGCTCCCCACGTGGTGCTTGGAATGAAGAATGGACCAAAAGCCTGCCCTTGAGGTCCTTGACCTCTTCTTAGGTGGTGGAAAGAGTGCAAAGAGGTGCTAGTGTGGGATGGGCTGGAGTCAGCTGGGACTGAAAGGTCTGGGCCCCCAGGCTGCCCCAAACCCAGTGATCCTGGAGCACTCACTGCTCCACTTCCAGATAAACAGATCCTTGTTTTCTCCAGATCTCCATTCTTTGTGCCTCTCTCCCTGTGAGTTTGCCACTCTGTCTCTGGCTTCTCCACTCACTTGAACTGTGGGGTCTGTCTCTCCCCATCTCTGTGACTGCTTCACAGCTTTTCTGGCTTCATCTGTCTCTGTTCTCAGGTCTCTGTCTCTCTATCACCCCCCACCCCTTTGTTAATTCAAAGGATTCTTACTGAGCCCCTCCCCACTCTTCCCAGAATAACACTGAGTAAAATGAGAGATAACCTGCTGGGAGGTTTTTCCCTGTCCTTCTCCCTTCAGGCCCCTCTTCCAGGCCTACAACCCCCTCTTACAATGTCAGATAATTGCTGGTGTGCAGCTCGGAGGAGCCAGAGCTGATACCAGGGAAAGAGGGGGGAGAAAAATAAATAATAATCTGCTTCCATTCAGCGGATATAGGTTACCTGATTTGCATATATGCTAATAATGCTATAATTACCCTGCTGTTCTGGCCTATGATCAAGTTCTATAAATACATAGAATAGCAGAGCTAGGCCTAGCAACACCACCCCCAAATTGTAAAGTGTGTGTAAGTATACGTGTACACTTCTGTGTACTCTAAACGCTGGCCCCTCTGTTAGAATACACCCCCTTACAGATCCTAGCTCTTCTGGCTATCAGAGAGCCCTCCTCTGTGTTGAGGCAACCCCAAGGAAGGAGGAAAGAGATGCCTGAATGAGAAAATGTGCTAGATTATGTTTAATTCTTAGTATTAATATCCTTCTGAATAAGTTATTAGTATTTTTAGGAAAATCAAAGACTTCCCCAAATTATCAAATTGGTTATTATTACCTGAATGCCAGACCCCCCCCCTACAGGCCCACACTTTGGGGGTGCAGGTTGGGAGATAAGAAGAGGACACCTCCATCTCCTAGGCCTGTTGAGATGTTTAAGAATGCGCTGTCCATGGGGAGAGGAAGTGGACTCCCTTTCCCCAAATCACCCCCGTGCCTTAGTCTCCTAGCACTCTCCCCACGCTCAGGGACCAGGGGAGATGCTGGTGGAGTTGTGCAGATTTTTGGATGATGGTGCAGAAGTGGGTAGGAAGCTTGGAGGAACATAAAAGACGCAATCCACAGCTGTCTGCTTTTAATTATAATTATCCCCTTTTGCTTCCTTTCTGGCTAATGAAGGGGGATTTAATTTTTTTTCTCCCTTTTCTCCCCCCTCCCTCGTTGCCCT
Organism: Plecotus auritus; assembly: GCF_963455305.1. Classification (NCBI taxonomy): domain Eukaryota; kingdom Metazoa; phylum Chordata; class Mammalia; order Chiroptera; family Vespertilionidae; genus Plecotus; species Plecotus auritus. The sequence goes on from NC_137778.1 coordinate 28,655,453, forward strand.
AGAATTGAGAAGTGGAGTGAGTTGAGGGTCCTCCTCCCCTTCCTCCCCTATCCCCTGGTTACTGGGAGAAAGGCAGACTGCAGAGGGTGGTGACAGTATGAAGAGATTTATAGGAACAAAAGGACAGGTTTGGGTTGCTGGACACGTCCCAGAGTTGGAGAGACACCCCCCCCCCCATTCCACTGGCACCCCCTCCCATCAGCCCCACAGCTCCCTAGACAAGGAACTCAATGTCTTCCAGCCGGTGAGAAAGGAGCTGAAGGGAGTCCTGGTCTAGAGGGAAGGGGGAGGGAAGGGGTGGGGAGCTGGGGGGTGCAAAATTAGTCTCAAAGGATCTTTATTTCTGAGCTAGTGAAGCAGATGTAATCAAGGGGAGAGCAAAATAATCATCATGGGAGGAATGAGGGGAGGGGGAAGCTGAGGCTGGAATTGGGGGACTGGGCCAGGATGGGGGGCAGGGAGCCTTGAGTGAGGGCAGTCTGTTGCCTTCTCTCACCTCCCCAAAGTCTTCCTACTTTGAGGTGGGGAAAGAAGGATCAGGTCTACAGACTCTGACCTTAGCCCTCAGAATCCCTCTCTCAGAACTTAGTGATGGCCAGGCCAGAAGGTGGCTGGGAAGGCACCGGGGAGCAGAGAGCCCCCGCCCCAGTTGAGGGAAGTGGTGTGGAGAGGGAGACTGAAAGCAGTGGGGGAGGGTGAGAGAGGGGAGCCCGCAGAGACTCAAGTGGCCTCCAGGTCTGTGGGACAAAAGTTGGAAGGAGATTTGTGTATGGGAGAGGCGGGGAGGGGGCCTTGGGGAAGGGACGGGTTTTGACAATGAACTTGAGACAAACTTCATTAGCATGCAGGCCTGCTGTCTGTCACCTCCAACCCAGACTGAGTTCTCATGCAGGCCAGGAAGAGTGGGAGGGGAAAGAGGGAGGGCTGAGGGTGGGGATGAGAGAGAGAAAAAAGACCAGACCATTGTACCATTCTGGGCCCCAGCTTCCACCAAATATCAGTCTGGCCCTGGAAACCAACCCCAAATTGCTCTCCCTCCTCTAAGAACAAGATAATTTATCTCCTACTTTGAATCTGTGGTCCCTCCCCTCCTCTTGTCTAGACTCTCAAGCGGTGGCCTTCATGGCCCCCTACCTTGTTCCCCCACTCCAGCTCTCAGCCTTCATCTTCCATTGTCACTTTCTCCTTCACAACTAAGAACTGGATTTGTGATTAGTTGAGCTGACAGGGACAGGGAGTGGGGGGAGGTTTGGGAAGGAGGGACTGGAACACCCTGAACCTCCAAATGGCAAGTTTTGCCCTCCATCACTCTTCAGCATTATCAACTCCACTCCCCAGCGAGATGCACACACAGCCTGTAATCATCTCTCAAGTTCCCGGTGAATTAGAACTGGAAGGAGACAGGACAGGGGCATTTCTGTTGCACCCTTTCTCTCGTGTCCTCTGGGGACGAGGGTGGCCTGGAGGAACAATAGCTTCCCTTAGCCCCTCATCCTGTCTCAGGTTAGAAAAGGCAGAGGGATGAGGTGGACACAGTGGAGATGACAAAGACCCCTTCCCACACAGGAGGGAGAAGGGAGAAGGAGGGGGCTCATCGGAGTGTGTTGTTATTTTGGTGGAGGTGGTGTCTTCAGACAGGGGCTGCACCCCCTTTTTGCTGCCTTTCCAGGGAGATCAACAAGAGAAAGAAAGAGGCAAACGGAAATTCCTGAATGGAGAGACAGATGCTACGTCATCAGAGCTGCATCCTCCCCTCCGCAGGAGGCTAGGAGCCCGGGGGAGATGCAGTCCAGCAACAGGGGCCACCGAGCAGTCTGCCCTCACAGGAGCCTGGTAAGTGACCATTCCAGAGAGTCTTAACCCCCTCAGACACCTGGGCTGGGGGTGGAGTGGGGCGGGATCCCCTAAAATCACTTAGGCCCCCCCTATCCTTCCTATTTTGCCCTCTGACTAATGGAGGTAGGTACAATAATCACAGAAAGGAAAGGCTGAGAAAGGTTTAGGGAGTGAGCAAAAGGGACGAGGCAGGTGTGTGGCGAAGTAGTTGGCAGAGTGGGGTTTCACCTCCTGCTTCCTGGGCATCTACCAAGGCAGCAGCCCAGCCCAGCTACCCCAGAGCTCCTCTTGGTCCCCCTCCTTCACCTGGCCCTGGCCAACTGGGAGACAGCTCACTAAGTTTGTCAATAGGATTCAGGGGGCTTTAGGGTCATGGTGCTACTGATCCTATTAATCTGCCCCGCCCTTCTCTCTACAAAACCCGCCAACATCTTAATGCTCACACCAGAGGAGAGGCAGGCAGGCAGATGGAGGAGATGGAGGAAAGAGAAAATGCTTCTGTGTTTGGACGTCTGACCTTCCCTCGCTCTGGCTCATTCCTCTGCCCCAGCCTCAGGTTTTAGGGGAGGACTAAGTCTGAGGGTCTGGGGGGATGGGAAGAAAGGAGCCACATTTCCAAAAAAGTAGAGACCAGAATTAGAAAAAAAATGCAAAAACATTTTATAGGAATTAGTTTAATTTCATCCCTTCCTTCTCTGCTTTCCCCATGAGCTGGCAGGTGGGAAAGGAGCTGAGGGAAGCTTACAGGCAAGGGAGGTGTTGGGAGCAGAGGCTTAAGTTCGAAGGGGGAGAACCCTACTCTAGCCCTCATCAGACCCATCTGATAGTGTTTAGTTTTTAATTTCTTGTTTTTCAAGAAAAGCCAGAGGATATAGAAAGAAGGCACTCTTCTGGCTCCTTAGACCCCACCCACACGGTGCTTTCTGGGAGATGGGCTGGGACCATTGTGGGGCAGTGGAGGCTGGGGACCCCAGACTACTTTTGGTAACCCAGAGCCAGATTTCTGGGCGAGGCTGAGGCTGCCAGACACCAAACATACACACACATGTTCCATGCTCCTGGGCACCACCTTCCCCTGGGCATTGTGTGTGTGTGTGGGGGGGGGGGCAGAGATCAGTGAGGAGAGTACTATTGCTTCAGGGACCTTATGACTCTTCCTTATTTGGGTGGAAGAAGGAGCTAGAGGCAAGTATGCTTGTGCCTGTTTTCTAGCAAGTCTGCAAGTTGGGGACGGGGGTTGCTCCCCTCTTTGGTATGAAGATAATTTATGAAATGGATGGGCTAGCAGAGCTGAGGCTGGGAGTCCAGAAGGTATTTGTGGGTGTGAGAAATGGGGAGGGGACATTCAAAGCTTGGATTTGAGGCTTATCCCTGCTCCCCAGCCCTCCTTTTCTCTGATTTCCTCTACATGTAGTCAGGTTACCTTCTTAACTTTACCAAAAAGTAGTTGTGGAATTGAGTTTGAGGTAAAAGGATTCACCAACACTCTCTCTCTCTCTCTCTCTCTCTCTCTCTCTCTCTCTCTCTCTCTTTCTCCTCTTAGAATTTTAGAATCTGGGTCACCCAACATTAAAAACACACACACACACACAAAACCCTGCTTTGTATTCACCCGTTTTGTGTATGTGAAAAAGAGGAGAGAAGAAAATGGATAGACACAGGATATGTTGTTAATGGGTCCTTAGTGATATGCATGGAGAGATGACAGGTGAATAGGTAATGACAGAGATGGGGGAGAAAGCTAGAGACATAACACGATTGACAATATGATTGACAATATCTTAACTACATAGCACTTTACAATGTACAATGCAATTAGATCTAAATAGACAGAAATACACGCCTGGCCCCAGATCCTCCCTTCTGTCCTGAGCATGATTTCTGCTGGCCACGGACAGCAGACATCTCTGAAGAGGTAGTGCCCACTGGACAGAAGATTATTCCTATAGGTTTAAGTCAGAAGGGCCACAGTATCCCCACAGACTCAAAACCCCTGGACCCTAAGGTTTGTGATGGAGGTGGAGGGAGGGTATGGGGATGAGGCTGGGTGGAATCCTCCACGCAAGGTGGAGCTGGAGCTGGAGAGGCCCTGGCCAGGCGCCTTGCCCTCCCCGCATGTCTAGGCTTTTCTCGCTTGGCTATCTCCCTGTGCAGCCTCAAGCTCTGGCAATTGAACAGAGGAACTTAGACTGTCTAGGCCCTAAAAATATAAGACTGGGGAAAAAAGAGTTGGTGAGAGAAAGACAGGGAAACCGGGGGATGTTAGGGGAGAAGATTGGTGTCACTCAAAGGACTTTAACCTTTGCATTCTCTTCCCTGACAGGTGCTGGGCATCCAGGAAGCCTGTTTGTTTCTGGTGTCATCGTAGGTTTGGGGTATTTATTTTCTTATTTGTTTGTTTTTGATGGTGGTGTGGGTGTGGAAGAAAAGGAAAGCTGTCCCTGTGTCATCTGTTTTCTCTTGTTCTCTACACCCTCTCTATCCCACTCCCTGTCTCTTCTAGCTTTCAGCCCCTGGTTTTGTTCTACTCCGATTGTAGTAAGACCTGTATAGTCACTGCTAATGGGAATGGAACAAGGTGGCTTAGGAGTAAAAGGCCACCCTGTGACCAGTACTGAGAGAGAGAGAGAGAGAGAGAGAGAGTGAGAGAGAGAGAGAGAGAGAGAGAGAAGCATTGGGGATCCAGGGAACTCTTCTGGCCTTCTCTCATAGGCTCCTGAGGGAGGAGATGAAGGCCAGTTGCCCATGGGGGAGAAGGGAGCAGAGATACCTGTTCATGGCTGACAGAGGTGAGAGAGGAGAGGAGCATGGCTTGTGGTGAATAGGTACTAGGGAGCTTAAACCACTGTGATTGGGGCGGGGTGGGGGGCAGCATGTAAGCATCAGGAGGTGGTACTGCTGGAAGTATCTGTGGAGATGTATGTACCTCGACTAGGGATCGACCGAACTCTCAACCTTGGCACATCAGGTTGACACTCTAACCAACTGAGCTACCTGTCCAGGACTATTAATTCTTTAATTATCAAGCATCTACTATACTTAGGCATGTGTTAGATGCCATCGATTTGAATATCTATGAAATTGCCTCTGTCCTTGAGGGGCTGTCTCATTTGCTACCTGAAGTTTCTTTTTTGAAACTGGAGCAACATGGTTTACTGTACAAACCAATCCCAGGAACATGATGGTGGGCAGTTTTCTGTTCTTCCATGTCTTATCACTCCATCTCCATTGGAATAAAGACAGATGCCCTGCTTACCTTCATCCCTGAGCAGGAGTGGTGGGCAATTGGTTTCCCGTCCACCTAGACAAAACCAGTTACTTCATCGGGAATCTGGACAGAGAGGGCGGTTCCATGCAGAGAGCACCAGGACAACTTAGACTCATCTCCATTTTCTATTGTGGGGCCCTCCTTAAATTTGACACTCTGTTTAGGCTGAGGTACCTCTGTAGAGCGCAGTGCCACAGTAAGGAGCAGGGGGAATCTAGCTCTTCATTGAGCTACTTTGGGGAATTTCTATATGTACCCATTTTTCTCCTGACCTTGGTTTTGAGGAAGTCCAGTTTAGTCTGAATTTCGCCAATGGGGGGGTGGTGGAGGTGGGGGTGGGTCTCCACTGGGCAAGGAAACCTTCCTGTTCTACCCTCCCCCACCAAAATATGGCAGTGGCTGACAGAGAAAGGAAGTTCACACTGATCCCACTGCCTCTGGCTACACTGTCTGGATGGCCCAGGCCAGGGTATGGGGCTGTGGAAATAAGATTGGGTGCCACAAAGGGCAGGAGAATTGGTTGGAAGTTGGTGACAGAGAAGAAAGGGGACAATGTTAGCTAGCAGCACAACCAGCTCTTTCCCACAAGCTGGCCCCAGCCTTCCAGGCACTGGTTCAGAGGAGGAGGAAGGGAAAGAAAGATTCCCTAAAGGAGCTTGTAAGGGATCTTGTGGGAGGGCAAATGGGGAAGTCTTTGTAGGGGAAGTTGGTGGTTTGTCTGGAGAAGTGTAAACTCTATTTAGAATTGCCAGAATGTCTAGAGATTAGTGGGTACCCTATAAAGGGTTGTGAGGTGATGTACTGAGACATATTTGAGTTTTGTAGGCACAAAGAGGAATGGCAGAAGGGGCTTATAGTTCCTCTGGGGCCTGGGATGGGGGATGCACTTAGGGAATACATTGAGCAGCATCCTAGTGGGGTAGATACACCTTCAGGGACCCCCGTGCTCCCTCCCACAGTGTTCCATTCTGAGCTGGAGGGGCACCTGGGAGGGGCAGGAGGAAACAAAGTAGGGAGTAGACACTTTGGCTCTTTCCTTCCCTCCCTGCCATTGGCCGGTATGCTCCCAGTTCTGGGAGGGTGAAAGATGAACACTGTGGACGCTTCTGAAAAGCCTTTCCCTTGAGTAAGGGCCCTGGGACGCTGTGGAGACTGACAGAGGGAAAAGCTGTGCCACGCACAGTCCTGAGAATGTCCTAGACTAGGGGAATCAGGCAGATGCTCCAGCTCCACACTGTGTTCTGGGAGGCAAGCACTCAGTCCCTGGGCTTTATCCTGTTTTTCAGTGTCCTCCACCTCACAGTCACGCAGCAGTTATTCAGACACTCTCCAGTCTGTGAGGGAAGCATCAAATGAAACCCACTGGCCATTGGCTTGCATCTAACCAAGGCAAATAGCATTCAGGCTCGGCTTTGTGGCTTTGTCCCAGACTGCTCAGAGATGGGACCCTGGGATGGATAAAGCAATCCGGCCAGGCCTGATGGCCAAACCAGGGGACCTCTGGGGTGCACCCTGGTTGGTGTAGTGTTCAAATATCCCTGGTGATAGGAACAGCCCATATTATTTATTTATTTTTTTAGAGAAAGGGCCAAGTACAGTCAGTTGTAAGCTATCTCAGGACCAGGGATTCAAACTGCTCCCTGGTGGGCACAAAGGCTCAGCTAGGCTCTCCAGCAGAAAGAATCCAAATACCGCCTACCTGCGGGCTGGCATTACTGGGCTCTGATTCTCTCAGCCAGATGGAGAGCCAGGTCGGGAACCTGAAACCTTGCTAGAGAGGGATCCTTCTCTCAGTTACTCCAGCTCTCCAGACACCCAGAGATGGAACAGGGGTGGGGGCAGGCGCACGCGGTAGAGGAAGGAAAGGAAGACCTCCATGACTAAGTCAAAATCTGCAGGTGTTGCCCAAGCTAATGCCAGCTGGGATCCTCCAGCCTCTCCCACCTGGAACTTTGGTGCTGTGAACAGGTACAGGAGCTAATCTCGTTTCTGCACGACGAAAAAGGAAGCCCAGGTTCTATCAGACGCCGCGTCTCCCAATAGGAGTCCCAAACTTCCAGAATCCCTCACTGTTTGGGGTTGGAAACCAACAAGAAAAGTTTCTGCCGCCCTAAAAGATTAGGGTCACAGTCTGGGAGGAACCGGAACCGAGAAGCACAAAGAATATCCTAATGTGAGGAAGCAGGTAGGGATAGTCTCCAATCATTTGGTTGTCTTTTCCACCTTTGAGTCCTGGTCCTGCTGCAGTGTACCTAGGGCCAAAATGGAAAACGTAAGACCTGCAAAAAGAGTGAGCTGCACATGGCAATAGACTGGGGATGGCAGGCGGGTTTTGGAGATGAGTGAGGCAGCAAGAGGTTGGGAATCAGCACACAGACATAGTAGTTCCGCCCCGCCCCCACCCCATTCTCCAGGGGTGGGGCGCCCCGATTGCGGGCTCCGGCTCAAACTGGGAAGGGGTGGGGCGGAGCCAGAGGGGCAACCAGGCGGTGACGTCATACTTGGCGGAGCCAATCAGAGGATAGCCTGGGGAGGGAGCGTGAAAGGATGAATGAAAAGTCCGGAGCCGGAGCGCGCCGGGCCAGAGCCGCGGCAGAGGCTGAGGTGGTCGCTGGGGAGGTGAGACGCGCGCTCTTCCCGGCTCGCCTCCGCTCCGCTCCGCCGAGGCTGGGATTCGGGTGGGTGACTCCGCCCCGGCGCCTGCTGAGCCCTGGCACCCAGGACCCAGGGCCGTGGCGCTCTATGGACGGGAAGGGCCCGAAAGGACAGCGCCTGAGAGCATGGATGGGCACCTTGGGCTCGATGTAAGTGGCCTGGCCGGCTCGGGGCCCAGAGGGACGAGCGCCTCGGAATCCAGAGTGCCTGTGCGTCCGCCACGAGGGGCCGGCCGAGCCCCACACCTTTCTCGGGGCCCCCGGGACCTCTGGACGATTCTCATTCCTGATCGAAACCCCCGCCAACCCCCAGAGCACCTCTCACCTAGAACCCCCGGCCATTTTCACCGCCCTGGGTGAATTTTGGAGCTCTAGATACCATGCCGCTTTTCTGGGGAGTCCTGCAGGGCCTGGGACTCGGCTCACCTGCCCCGCCCGCCCTCCACTTTCCTTCCCGCATTCCACCGCGGGCGCTGGCCGGGCTCCCTTCCCGGGTAGGGTCTCTGCCCTCTCCTCCCCGGGAGAGACTTGCTTGGGAATCCCTGGGTCGCCTCCCACCCACCCCACGGCTTCCCTCTCTCTGGGTTGCCGGGATTTCCCTGTTTCCTACTGGGGCGCCTCCGGGGTTTTACCCCCGGGTTTCGCGGCCCGCTCCCCCTTTAGTCGGCTGCTGGATCCAGCGCTTTCCCACTGCCTTAGCGAGTTGGGAGACGGTGGGGCCTCACGCTCCCACTGCGACCCCCGCGCAGGGTTGGGCTCCACCGAAGGCTAAGGCTCGGGCTCTGGGGTGCGCCCTGGATCTTCCAGCGGAGGGCAGTGGAGACCCGCTGAGGTCAGGAGGCCTCGCCTCGGCGCCTGTGGTCTTCCCGGGTGGTACGAAAGCCCGCGAGTCTCCCTCCCCGGGACCCGCGGAACTCTCCCACTTCAGGCTCGAATGGGGAGCGGGAAACGCGGCGTCGGAAGCTTTGGGGGGGTGTGGGGGGGCGATCCCCGGACTTTGGTGCCACCGGCCGTCGTGTCCTTTCCACGCCTTTTTCGGTCTCTGTGGTGTCTGTGTCCCTGTGACTCTGAGTCTTCGATCTCGGACTCCGTTTCTCTGTCCGCCCCCCACCTCCATCCGTGTACCCTCTCTCGGGCGGGCGACCGGGAGGCGGCGGCGGCCGAGAGGCTGCGTGGAAGAGGCGGCGGCGGCGGCCAGGAGGCGGGGTTGGTTGTTATCTTTGGTTATCTAGCTGTATGAGTGGTGTGGAGTCTTCATAAAGCTAGATAACCGAAAGTAAAAATAACCCCATACACTACGCAGAGGGGCCCCGGGGAAGCGGTCGCTTGGCAGGGGAGGGAGCGGGGGAGGCCTGAGCGAGGGTCTACAGCCTCGGGGACCCACGGCCGGAGGAGGCGACCAGAGGACCCGGCGGCCCGCAAGCCTCAAGACCAACCCGGTCCGGGTGACTGCTCACCCTCCGCGCAGGTGGGAGTCGCAGTCCCATGTCACTTTAGCCAGGTCCAGGGACTTCCCGCGCTGAGTTAGGGAGCAAGAAGGGGCGTGTGGCTCCCTCTCGGGCTGGGGCCTTTCCTGGCAGCTTGTGGATTGTCCGCTGCTGGGGGAGCTGCTCCAGGGGAGGGTCTGTGGAAACCTGGTTGCAGGTTATTCAGGACAGCACCTGGGGCTCCGGCCCAGGCTTCCCCGCTTTGTCCGGTACAGTTTCCCGGCGGCTGCCCACAGCTGGGGCAGGGGTGGGAGCTGAGAACCCGGTCTTGCTTTTATGGCTCCCTGAAGCCATACAGGTCTGTCCAGCTTGGCTGGGAGCTGAGAGCGGCAAAGTGGAGATGGGGCTGGAGGTACCGGTGGTGGTGGGGTTGCTCGAAAGGGGGACAGAGTGGCTGGGGAGCAGCTTGGGTTCTGGGGCAGGCAGTGCAGAGTATTTCTCAGCTCCCTTGTTTCCATATTCCTTCCTCCTTACAACCCAGGACCTGAGTCTGATGTCTTGAAAAAGCTTCTCATGCCAGACCTGTCTTCACTGACCAAAGGGTTGAGGTGGGATCTTTCAGGACACCCTACCTTCCCACTCCTCTCTCTCTCTCTCTCTCTCTCTCTCTCTCTCTCTCTCTCTCTCTCTCATCTCCAAGAGCAAATGGCCTTAAAGAGCTCAAACACAAAGGAATTTGTAGCTTAGTAGTTATGCTGCCCAAAGAAAGCAAGGAATTAGAGATTAATCAGCGTCATTCCTAAAAGAGTCCATTGATCTGGCCTGACCTAAATATTTTAGGCAAAAGGGTGCTTAGGTGCAGTGGAGAGGAGCATGGTCTACAGTCATTTGATAAAATAAAAGTAAATGTGGCCACAGCTAGAAGGAGCCCCCTCTGCATTTATTCCCTTTCCCCACCCCACCCCACACCTCCTGGCATTCCAGAACATGGGGCAGGGCAGTGAGGAGTAAACGGAGGGCAGGAGAGCTGGACAAAATGATTTTGTGCAACTCCAACTTCCCGTGTAAATTTACATTGTCCTCCCCGGAACTGATTTTGAAGGTAGAAAATTATTAATTATATATTATGTGGGAGAAATATTGGGAATTCCAAACTAAAACTATGGTGCTTCAGAGAGCCTAGAGTACATGTTTTCTTCCTTCAGAGGATTGGAGGAAGGGGAGATTAATGGCTTCTTGCTTTTTCAGCTGTTTGGAATTTGGGGGGTTTTGTTTTTTGAGGGAGGCAGTTGGAGATAGGATTAGGGAGAAAGGGAGCAGGTTTGGAGGAGGAACTGAATACCACACAGCACTTTCAGGTAACAGTGCTCTGCCTACGCCCCTGGCTTTGATCCTCCAACCCTGTGCGGTAGCTGTTCTTAATCCCATTTTACAGATGAGGAGCCACAGGCTCAAATGAGGTGCTATGTCACTCATTGGTCTTAAACCCAGTGCTTTCTCCACTGCTTTGCACTTGCCTGTGAGAGGATCTGGAGAGGGTGGGGCAAGGAGACTGAGATGGGGATGAGCTGAGGAGGGAAGAGGGAAGGTTTATGCAGATGCAAGCCTGGTGGTGACCATGGGCTGAAGGGAGTTGACATCTGATAAGATGCCAAGAAAGATACCCCCCCCACCTTTTTAACTTCTCATGTAGTCTGGTTTGAAAATGTGGGCTTGGGATCTAATGAGGCTCATCCACATGAGACTTAGAACCTGTATTATTAAGCACAATGGGTTTAGCTTATGATCATTATTAGCACATTTGACCACAGAATCTCCAAAAGAGAATAGGTAGCCCAAGGGAACTGGCGGGTTGAGGGTTTACATTCTACAAAACAGGTGTTGCCGTAGAAAGGGGGAATAGAGGTCAGAAGGATGTCAGGGTGAGGGTTTTTGTCTGCCTTATGTGTGCCTGCAGGTGTGTTGGTGGAGTTGTCAAAATGATGGGTGACTGTTTGTGAGCTCTGTGTGTGTGTGTGCCTATGAGGGTGAGATACTGCCTGGTGTGTAGCCTCGTGTGAGTTTGGATGTGTGTGATCCACGGTGGGCAGGAAGCTCCACTATGAGATAAGAATGCCTGGCTATATACAGTTGTAAAACCACTGGAGGAACAGACACTCTAAGATAGGGGGGAGTGGATTTACCAAACGCAGACATCACAGTGACAACTGAGTCCTTCCCCAAACTTTATGCAAAACAGTACCTCCTCCAGTTGAACCCAAGATGAAAACTGATAGAATGGGGTGCACAAAAGCTGGGTTGAAAGGGGCTGGGAAGGGCCTCACCAGTTACCCGTTAGGAAATTTCTTCCTTTGTATCATAATGCTTCTGTCTGTGTCCAAAAATATTTAGTTCTATTCTTCAAATCTTGAAATATCCATTTATTCCTACTGGAAATCAAATTCTAAGCTGGTTTCTTTATCCATTTCTGTCCTCAGCTCTTTATCCCCAAACCGTCCTATTGAATTCTGAGTCCAGGAGTTCAAAGGCAGTTTCTTCCTAAGCATCTGACTCAAGTTTTGCATGATCACTCATATCCTCATCCTGGGACAATTTTTCCGCCCAATTCTAGACGTTGAAAGGGCCTTGTTGAAATGTCCTTCCACAATCATCAACAATCAGCAAGCCTGAGGAGGGACAGAAATAGAAATAGCAAATGTGACTAATCCAAAGTCTGTCTTCAGGAGCCATAATTTACACAGATCTCTGAGCCTCAGCTGGATGTTTGTGTAATGGGGATGAGAATGTATATACTTGGGTTGATACACGGAGCAAATGGAGAATGCTATGTGGAAGATCTTATAATATGTTATGATACCCATGAGTAGAGAGTAATTCTTACATGGCAGAACGGTTAAAGGCTCCAGTTTGAAACGACTATTTGAAAGCCTATGATTAGTCTCAGAATGCAAAGAGGACAGCTCTTTGGCATATTCTTGACGGAGGAGCTCAAAGCATTTAAACTGGAGGAAGTTTATTTTGCTTTTATAGCTTTGGGAGTCAAGGAAAGACTCCTAGGACCTGTGTAGGCAATGTCTGAAGCCTAGGCAGAGGATCAACAACAGTCCCTGGGAAGCCTGTTAAGGGAAGAGGCTGGAGTCCGCATGGCAGAGTGGCCATTGTGTTTTTCTCCTTAATGGATCTTACCACTTGTCTGTAAGAGTACTTATGATTGGTAAACTGACTTACGTAGATAGAGAGATAAGGTATGTGTAAGTGACAATTCCAAGTTTTTCCATTAAGCTTCTAGAATTACTGAAAACACAGTTTATTAAATTAAAGGACCAGTTAGGTAGTAGGTATAATTAACAAACCAAGTAGAGACTCCCAACTGAATTCCCAAATTTGGTAACCCACCAGAGAAGCACCGGCCCCCCTCTGCATTTTCCATCTGTAAGTCCTTCCTGAAGTCGGCGCTTTCCAAGGTTTGGGAGTTGGAATACTGATACTTATTTCTTTACCTCCTTCCCAGCCCGATGTTCTGGGGACAGGTTGACCTTTCCACCTTCTTCCCTTTGCTGTTGAGATCTCAGATCTGGAGGTGTGGCACTCTCTTACCCAGAAGCAGGGTATGCCAACTTCCCTAGGAGAGAAGAGATTTTAGGTTAATGATTTAAAGTCTTTGGAGGGAAAGAGGAGACAAAGCTATAAAAATATTCTTGGAGCCCTAGCTGGTTTGGCTCAGTGGATAGAGCGTTGGCCTGCGGACTGAAGGGTCCCAGGTTCGATTCCGGCCAAGGGCATGTACCTTGGTTGCGGGCACATCCCCAGTGGGGGGTGTGCAAGAGGCAGCTGATCGATGTTTCTCTCTCATCGATGTTTCTAGCTCTCTATCCCTCTCCCTTCCTCTCTGTAAAAAATCAATAAAAATATTTAAAAAAAAATATTCTTGGAGCTTTGAGGAGAATGAGGAGTAGGGTTATGGAAGGTAAAGGTGAGTGGGTACATATTGACATAGGAAAGAGGTGAGAGAAAAGGGGAACCCTTCTTTGCCACCCAGGCTCTCCCAGGACTCAGAGTGATACCCCTCCTTCCCCTGCCCTAATCCCCCATTAAGGCTGCTCTGAATTTGTTATGACAGCAGCTGAAGGCAGCTGAATTGCTGTTTGCTGTGTCTGCTAATTGGGCTGAAGGGTTGGAATCTGGACACTGAAAGAGACCATTGTTGCTGTTTACCTTCCACAACTGCCTCCCTGGGGACCTTCTGGGTGAAGGGGAGCAGCATGCCCTTATGTTCCTTGCACCCATTCCTGTCTCTGCTCAGGGCCTGGGGTGGTGAGACAGTTCATCTCATTGCCTTGGAGTGGTTTGGGCTTTCACAGCACAGAAAAGACAAGCCCACCACCTGAGTCGGTCTCCAGGCCAATGGGAGCGCTAGGAGAGGAGTCACGTGCCTGTCTTCTTCCTTATTCATTCCTTCTTCTTCAGGGGCCCTAGCTTTGCCTCTTCCTCCACCTGAGCAGGCTTAACCCCTGCACTTTTTAATTCTGCTTTCTCCCAAGACAGTGATTCTCAACTTGGTTACATACTAAAATCACCTGGGAAGCTTTTTAAAAAATACTGATGTTTGGGCTCAGCTCCAGATCAGTGAAATCAAGAGTATCTGGGAATGAGGCTGAGGCCCCAGTATTGTATAAAAACTCCCTCGGTGTTTCTAATGTGCAACTAGGGTTAAGAACCATTGATATACTAGTAGGCTTATCTTTCTGCCTGTGACACACACACACACACACACACACACACACACTCTATTTCTGATCTTCTCTACCTTTCCTCTCAAACTCCTGATACCTATTATACTATTGGGCAGATTGTGTATCTTCCTCATCTTTATTACTAAATTTCTTGTAGGAGCTTTAGAATTTAGGATGGAGTTTAGAGGTCTGTACCCTGTCAATTACTTCTACCTGAACTCTTCCCCAAGGGCAGGAACTATGGTTACATGTCCTTGTGAATTTCTAGATAGGATCCAGGTGAGGACGGAGATAATCCTGGACACTGTAGTCATTAGGGATGGAGGGGTGGGAGGTTCAGAGTTTCCATGACTTTTGTGCTCTTCCTTCCCCAAAGTAGTATTGGCAAGTTGGAGATCTTCAGCTAGGAGAAACTTTTTTCAGGAATACATTTACTCCTTTCCTTACTGTTTCCGGGTGTTTCTGCTTTTTTTTCCCCTCCTTTTAATTTCTCACCTGGGCGTGGATGGGTGTCCCATCACCCTCCCCACCCTCTGTCATCCACTCGTGCATCAGAGCCGCCTCCAGCACCACGGACAGCTCCCGGGCCGGTGAGTGAGATGGCTGTGGCTGACCCCTGTTGAGAGGGTTAGGAAGGAGTCCTGTCTGCATGAGCAGATATGAGACTCTAGCTTTTTTAATGTGTGCGATGTTTTTTTCATTCCCAGCTTTGGAGTTTCAGGGAGAAGAAAAGGCTGAGGATAGTTGGCCTTCCATCTCCAGGAAATAGGGTTTGTCTACGTTGGGGAGTCTGAATGACAGGGACTGCTCTAGCAGTAAGAAGGATGAGAGTTAGATGTCAGGAAGGATTTAACCTAAGTTCCTGTAAGATATAGAGTGAACTGATCAGGTAGAGCTAAACTGAGCTTTAGATGTCATCAGCCCTATATCCCTCGCTTTACAGATCCCCAGAGAATGGAAGAGGTGTGACCAACTCTGCTGGTTAGTGGAAATGCCAACTCCTGCCAACACAGGCTACTGAATTCAGCCGGGCCCACCTATTGTGTCTGGTGCCTCCTTTGGGGGTCTCCCTGCTTGAGTTGGATGGAACTGTCCTAAAGCTGGTAGAGAGAGCTCACAGGTTGCTCCTTACAAAAAAGAACAGGATACACATCTGGGCATATGAGATGTCCACACAAGCCAGGAAGGGGTGCAACTGGCTACCATCTCTGTCTGAGAGGCTTGGAGGGGGAAGCACAGGGGAAGGCATACCTAGCAGTAGCTGGCAAGCCCATGAGAGAAAAGACACAGTGGCAGCCATCTGCCAGGGCACAAAGACCAGTGGATGGCCACAGGATTCTCCAGAGGCCAGCAAGAGTCATGCAAACTGGAACAGGGCCTGGGAAAGGCCCTTCTGTGTGCTCCAGCCTGCTCCCCCAACATCGTGAGCCGAGAAACAAAGGGGCCATTCTCTCTAGGATTTGATGGCGCCATCTCCGGCTGGCAGTGCCAGGTGGTGGGGGCACCAGGGGGTGTCAATCTATTATCCCCCCCCAACTCCTAGGTCCTCTGGGGCTGGATGTTGGGGAGGTGGGTGTTTCATGCTATGTTGCTATGGCAACATCTCCAACCCTCACCTTCTAAAGCACAAAGAGAGACAGCTTTTACCCCCCCACTCCCAGGAAGAACCTGGGTCTGGTCGGGAATCTTCCCTTGGGAATCCTCTTTCTGATGCACAGCCATGATGTGCATAAGCATCACCCTCTTTTCAGCACCTGGAGCTGAAGGGTGGGAAGCTGGTGTATCAGAGTCTCTGGGCAAGTGAGCAGGAATCCTTTGTACTGAACCCTCTCTCCCCCCGAACTCTCCTGTCCCTTACCTACAGCCAAGGCCATCCTAGGCCTTCTCAGCTGAAGCAATGGGGCCTTGGCCTATGCTCAGCCAGAAGAGAGGGAGGAATACCCCACTACCCCAGCAAGCCTCCAGGCTGTGGGAACAAAGAGGAGGGGGTCATTTCTGCCATCTTCCATCTGCACCTATCCGCCATTACTCATTAGGCATTCTGCCCCCTCCTTCCGCTCGTTAAGCCTGATTTGCATAGATTTGCATAATACAACTCATTTGCATTCCAGGAGGCTTGTGGTAGGAGCCAGGAAAAAGGGGGAGGAGGGTGGAGGAGAGAAAAGGGGAGAGATTTTGTTTTCATCAAAGTGTGTATGGAGTGGGGGGAAGTGGCAGGAAGAAGACAGAAATAAAAACTCACACTACTTTCTTTCTTCCCTTCTGCCCTCCCTCCCAAGCTGGACTCAAATGCCCGAGAGATGCCAAGGGGCCGGCTTTTCTGTCCTTTTTTGTCTTGCTTCCTCCGGTCTTGGCTCCCCAGCCTGGCCCCCCACCTTGTTGGGCTCAGGCTTCAGAAAGAAAGAGGCAGGGGTAAGAGGCGAGGCTGTGGGAACGGAAGCAGAGGGAGGCCGCCATCTTAGGTGACTGGCGCCTGGGAACCGGCCTCCCTGACAGGTGCGGGCCGAGAGCCAGCCCTGGATGGTGGACACGAGGGAGGCAAGATTATACGAAGGACTTCCTGCTTAATCAGGAACGTTGTTGAGTCTTCCTGTGAGTGGAATTGGGAAGAGAGGATGGGAGAGAAGGAAGGAGGAAGAGATGAGGCGTGGCAGCGCCAGAAGAGATGGGAGCCTCACACAGGAAGGAACAGGGTGGGAGAGAGGCCTCTCCACTGGGTCTAGTTCCAGACACCCCTTGGGAGGACCGTGGGTCATGTAAAAAGTACCGGAGGAATCAGAACTAGGTGTCAGCAGCAGAAGGAGAGTTTCCCTCCTGTGTGGACAGGCAGGATCACTTGCCCGTTGGAGGGTCTCTCTGGGGCCTGTGAAGGCCGCTGTGTCCTTGAAGTGAAGCTCCAAGTCTTCCCTCCGTGGCCCAGCAGCCTGGCTTCCATCTTCATGGCTCTGGTGAACCTGCGCCTTCTTGGGCCCAACAGCCCAGCTCAGGCCTGGTGAACTCTATGGCACATTTCATACTGATAGCCCGTCGGTCTTCTCCTTTGGCCTTTGGTTCTTCTCTTATGCCCCCGATTATTCTTCCTGGGTTCTAATTCCTCAGTCCTCCTGGTCAACCAATTCTCCAGCCAAAAGGGTTCCCCAAGGTTCAGCTGTGAGGTTTTTTCTCCTCCTCTCTTCTCACTGTCATTCACTTTTATCACTTCAGCCATCATTCCTGGAGGGGGCAAAAGATAAGTGATAAAAGATAAAGGAGATAGAGGGTAAGGGTGGTGTCAGTCTAAGGAGCTTGAGGAGGTGGGGGTGGAGAATAGAGAGTATCCTTGAAAGCAAGGAGTTAGGGAAGAGCCTGGTAGGTTAGGGAACTGGAGTGTCCAGCAAAGGGAGCCTGGGCTGGAGACAGGAGATGGAGGCACAAGTTTAGTTACTAAGAGCCTACGTGCTCCACCGGGAGGGCTGGACTGGATGGGGGACTGGGAAATTAGCTGACATACTCAGAGATGCTGGGTGCAAGGTGTGGCTGGGGAGCAGCATATAACCCCTCCCAGGAGGGTCAAGGACACCCCTTCTAGCTGCCCACTGAGTGCAACCCCGACCAGACACTTGACTGGCTCTCAGCTAGTTCAGGCCAAATGAAGGAACATGAAAAGCCTGGAAGCTACTTCAGGAAAGGTCTCTGCTTCCTCCGCACTAGAATGCCCCCTCCCACCCACCCCCCTGCAACACACACAAGCACACGCACACGCACACACACGCACACGGGCTTGGGGGAGCTCTCTGGAGAGAAGTGGAGAAGCCAAGATTGGTCCCCAGCACAGTGAGTGCCCTAAGGTCAGGACGGGATGGGCTGCTGGGGACTGGAGTGAAGAACAGAGAAGTAGGTTTCAGTCCTGGAAACTTCTGGAAGAGGGAGTGACAGAAAGGGAAGGGGTGTCCAGGGCTGGCCCAAGGCTCTGAGGGGATTCTTCCCAGAGAAAGGGGGTGAGAGGCTGGAGAGACAGCTGAGGAGATGAGGATCTGCCTGTTGCTGGGCACTGAGGTGGAATGTAAGCGGGGAATGCTGGCCACTGCCCCTCCCCCAGGCCCAGCCTCTGCACAAAGACCTCTCTGTGAGTGGCCCTGTCAGGTGAGGGGGCTTAGCTCCCAGGGGGCCCTTTGGGGGTGCAGTGGAATGGGTTGGAGAAGGGAAGGCCTGAGGGGTGGCTTCAAGCTTTAATGGAGTCCAGGAAGGAAAAAGAAGCTGAGACCTGGCCATGGTCTCACAGGCACAGTGGAGTCATTCCCAGACAGGCTCCTGTTCATGCTCCAGTCAGAGCCCACAGGTCCAACTCCGCCCCCCTTCCCCTTTCTTGCCAGTTGAAACTCCCAATCCTGCCAGGCCTCCTCAGACTCCCTTCCCGGCCCACACATGCTTCTGAGGCTGACTCCACTCTGAGTCTCTCATCTTCACAACATAGGGACTGTTTCCGTCCCCCTCCTTCTCCTGTACAGGGCTCCCCCTCCAGGGGGGGCTGTGATGGGAGGGTTGGTTGGAGCATCATCCTGTATACCGGAAGGTTTCAGGTTTGATCTATGTTCCTCTCTCTCTCTCTCTCTCTCTCTCTCTCTCTCTCTCTCTCTCTCTCTCTCTCTCTCTCTTTCTCTCTCTCTCTCTCTCTCCCCACATATCCTCAGGTGAGAATTTAAAACACACACACACAAAAGGACTCCCCAAACCACCTGTTTCCACACCCAATCTTGTCCTCCCCAAAGAGGCTTTTCCCCTTGCCGGCCTGTGTCACCGATTGCTAATCTGAACTGTCCTACAGGTGCCCCAACCAGGGATTAAACCTGAAACTTGGGCATGTGCCCTGCCCAGGAATCGAACCTGCAACCCTTTGATGCACAGGACAATGCTCCAATCAACTGAGCCACACCAGCCAGGGCAAGGAGGTTTTGCTTTTTGACTCAAATCAGACAGGCTGGTTGGGATACACATTCTGGCTTTCCTCCCTTGCTAGCGGATACCTTAGATAAGTCACCTAATGCCCCTAACTTAGTTCCACAGTGCTGAGGGTCAGGTGGGTAGGAGTGAATGAGTTTTGTAAGGCTGTGTGCAGGTGTCTGGTGTTGATTGTAAATGCTGAGGGGCCACAGCAGGTAGGTGAGGACCAGCAGGGAAGGCCTCCAGGGTTTGGAAATGAGGGCATGGATCGCTGGGAGCAGCTCGTGGCGAAGGGCACTGGACTGGCGGGAGTGCTCAAGCGGTGAGCATCTTGCGGAGCCTGGTTTGGGAGGCGCATTTGTAACAACCGGGTGGTGGACTCCTTGACCACAGCTTCTTTCATCCGCAGGGAGAAGGCCCCCTGGCCCTGTGTAAAGGCTGTCCAGCAGTCCCGGGAGGGGACGGGGCCGTGAAGCTCAGTTCCCCCATTGCCCTAACCTGCTCCACTCCCTCCCTGCAGCCCGTATCTCAGCTCACCAGGGGGAGCCGGCCAGACGCTGTGGCCTCCACTGAATGTGTGCAACATGGTGTCTCCAAGCCTTGCCGCCTAGGACCCTCTCAAGTCCCTGATCTTGTGGTTCCTCAGCGTTGTCAGGAGCGAGCTCAATTCAGAACATCTAGATCCCTCAGCCCGTGGTCCAGGGAGACTTCACGCAGGGGGAGGCTTTTGTCTCTAAGCAGTCATTCCTTGTTGTACAAGCCAAGAGCTGGGAGGAGGACTGGTTTTGGCATCATCCCCCACAGATAGCAGTGGGGCCTTTAGTTCTGGAGGGAAGGAGCAGGCGGAGGCTGGCATATGGAGGGAGAGCCCTGGGCACAGGGGACATGAGCTTCACCCGGCTGGGGCTGCCTTCTGCTGGGTTCATCCATCTGGCACCAGCTGGCTTCCCCACGCTGCCCTGCAACCAACCAGACTCCTGCTGTTGCCATGGCAATTGGCTGGCATGGTACACTCAGGGCACTACCTCATATCTGGACTTTCCCATAGGTTCCTGAGGAGGGGAGGTAGGTCTTCAGGGATGTAGCCCTTCCTCCTGGTATTTATTCAATAAGAATCTGTGTTAATATATGATTTCTTAAAAATAGCCCAAATGGAGGCTTACTATATGTCAGGTTCTGTGCTACATATTCCCAATGTGTTATTTAATATAGCTAGGAAAGCAATGATGAGGTGCAATTTAAAAGGTTCCCACCCAATTTCCTGTTTCTATGACAGACTTTTCCTCTTTCCAACCAGGAAATTCTATGATCTTGCTTATTTCTGTCTTGGGAAGTCCTTCCCAATGTCTAACCAAGATCCGTACTGCTGACACACCAGTTCTTTGACCCTTGGCTTGACATGACTGATTTGAAAGGTAAGGAAGAAACAGCCACCCAGCTTCAGTCACTTGTTTGGGCCTCCCGGAGCCCAGCTGTTGGGATAGGGAAACTGAGATTTGGCTAGCTTGGTGAGAGGTCCAAGTGCCCCTTAAAGACTTGGGGGCCCCAAGTTTAAAACCTTTGTTTAGAGAAGGAGAGTCAATGTCACCAAATCCTTGGAAATTCCCCTTCCTTGCCCCCATCTTCACCCAAAGAAGCAAGAGCCAGAGACCCTGGGAAAGTGATAGTCTCCCAGGGTTCGGGGAGTGGGGTGGGGGGCCTTTGGAAGGCACACTCCGTCTCTCACCATTGGGAGGTTCCGGCAGGGCACCGGAGAGATCCTGGGATGGTGAGAGTTTGCCCGCCCCCTGGACTCCAGCAGAAAGGAGAGAATGGTCCCCTTGGCCTGAAGGGCATCTGCACTGGCCCTGAGCAGGGCCAGCGTTGGGGAGGGAATCCGGGATGAGGAGCAGGTGGGGAGAAAAAGGCCATTCTCAACTGAGGAAGAGTGGGCTGGCAGGGAGGGGCTGGGGTAATTTATGATATCATTGTTCCCCACCCCACTTCCCCAGCTCCCACCTTCTTCCCAGACCCCTGCTCTGTACTGTTGCTAGGAGATGCTGGCTCAGTCTGGGGCTGGGCGGGTGGAACAGGTGGAAACTGTTCCATTTGGACTCCTCCTCCTCCACCGGGGTGGGGGGTGGGGGGGTCCTTCATAGACCTTCATCCACCACCCTTTCCCAGGCCCTGACAGGCACCAGTCTCTTTTGCTGTTCCCCCAGTCCAGCCAACCGGTGCTGGGGGGCTCCCAGGCAGCCCGAGAATCTGGAGCAAGGAATGGGGAAGGGAGCTGTGGAGGGAGAGGCAGGCAGACTTGGTTGGGGCACTGAGGAACAGCTGGCTCCCCGCGGCCTCTGGGAGCTAGCCTGGGCCCAGAACAGGGCCCGGAGGAGTCAGGGGCACAGGCCTCAAAGAGCCCAGGTTTGAGGAAGACCAAGTCCTTACGTCTGGGGATGGGAGGTCTGCCTCACCCAGTTGCAGACCTCCCATTCCCACCCCTCCAGAGTATGGTCAAGGTCAAGGTTAGGGACCTGGGGTGGGGTCTGGGGAGGGAAGGCGAAGGTGAAGCAGGGAGGAGGGAAGTAAGTTTGGAAAGTCTGAGTCTGGGGAGGAGGAAGGTGACGGATCAGATCTCATCGGGCAGTGTCAAACATGGCTCAGATTCCCTCCTCTTTCTGAAATTCTCTCCTCAGGTTTTAAAGCCCTTGGAGAAGTGAACTGTGGGGGCCCCCAAAGCTGCTGGCTTTCAACCCCAGATGGAAAGGAATGACTCCCCCACAGCGGTGCATCGGACTCCTGGTTTCTGTGCAGCCCCTCATTGGGTCCTTTCCTGGGCACGGCTCCCCACCCCAGGAAGGAAGGAACTGGCCTTGATCAGGCGCCTGCTTGCCTGTGTAAGCCCTTTCTTAGCTATTATCTCGGTTCATCTTCCAAAAGTCCTGAAAACAGGGCGATCTCATTCCCACTTTACAAAGGTGGAAGCAAAGCCCCAAGAAAGGGATGCTGCCCAGAGTCCCAGGACCGGTAAGTTGGGCGGGGCTTCCAATGGGGCTTTGTGGATCCCAGAGCACATGCTCTCTCCCTCCCTTCCTGTGCTGACTTCCAGGAGAGTGCACTCCAAACACAGAGGGAGGGGCTGAGGAGAGAGCAGCAGATAGGCACCCAGAGCTGGGAGAGGGGAGGAAGCTGGGACAGACTTCACAAGTTCTCAGGGGAGGAATGAGGCCCGCTTCTTAGGTGCAGGGCTGAAGTTTGAGGGATGCTAAAACATTGCTTGTAGGCTGAAGACAGGGCTGGGGTAGACGCCACAGGAGCTATGGGAGTCACCCAAATCCTCCCAGGTTGGTCCCTGGCCAAGGGAAGCATGCTTCCTGCCTTCCTGAAGCAAGTCCCCCAGGCCTCCACCTAGTCTCTCACCTGCTTGGCCTCTGAATCTCCACCCTGGCATCCCCTGTGCCCCATGGCCCCGGGTAGAGCACCTAAAAGAGGTGCCTAGAGTCAGCCAGTGTCATGGTGGCCCCTTGTCAGGGGACCTCCCAACCCCTTCCCTTCCCTGATGGAGGAGAAGCCTTTTCAGGGCCACTGGACACTCTCCATGGAGGTTTGTCCTCTGCCTCCTGCTAAGGTCTCCATCCAAACAGAACCTTTTTCACTCTTTACGTTTTTTCTTTTCAGACCAAAAAGAAGAACCTGCTTCACCAGTTGGCTTGGGTTTCCTCTAAGAAGCCTTCCTGGATTGACTGAAAGATGAGGCTAAATTCTACTAAGTTGACTGCCTCCTCCAAGAAGCCTTTGAGGGGGAGGGAAGTGGGGAGGCACAGCCCACCACCCCTGGAGCCCCTGGGATAAGACTTGGCTTCACCCTTGCTCCCGTTCCATCCCGTCCTGGTTCCTCCTGTGTCGTCTGAGCTGAGATCCCTCTGAGATGGAAGTCCCATCTCCTGTCTAATAAAGACTCCTGACTACTGAACAGCAGTACTAGTGGTAGTAGATGTCCCTGGACAGGGTTTGGAGGGGAGGGACTGAGTGAGAGGAGGGCAATCTTGGGGACACCAATGCCAGAAGCCACCATTGCAACAGAAGGAGGAAGCCAGAACTCCCATGGTGGGACAGGGGGTGGGGGAGCAGCCACCCAGGGATCCTGGGAACACCCAGGATCTGGTCAGTCCCAACTCAGAGCAATGGGCTAAAGCTCCCAGCCAAGGAGGCCCCTCAATATCGTCCCAAGAACCAAGAGAATAGGGGAGGTGGGTTGCTCCCCCAGAGTGCCTGTGTGGGAGGTCACTGGGTGGGTGGGCCTCTGTCTCCTCCATGAAGTGTCCCTTCCTCAGATATGTCCTCCTGGGTTTGAACAGACCACAAAGAGAGAGCACCCCTGTGCCACAGGCCCACCCAATCCTGCTTCCTCCCTCAGTAGTGATAAAAGGGAATGCATATGTCTATCAAGAGGAATTCAGGTTACAGAGCAGGTAGGAGTTTTCAATTAGACCTTGGGAGGGCAGCTTCAGGGGCAGGGGAACCACATCAAGAGGTTGGGCCTGTGCTCCTGATCCTATTTCCCCCATAGCACATCTGTAGCCAACAGCTTCTCCAAGAGATAGTCCTCCTCTCACGCTCAGCTCCTGCTGGGAAGTGTTCGAGTCCAGAGCCAGCACATTTTAAGCTCTCCACCACCCTCTAAAACAGCCATGGGCAAACTACGGCCCGCGGGCCGGATCCGGTCCATTCGGCTGTTCTATCCGGCCCGCGGAGCCGAAAGAGCGGAGGGTTCTCTTGCTCTCCCCTCCGCTCCTTTACTTTGAATTTATATTAGTTCACACAAACACTCCATCCATGCTTTTGTTCCGGCCCTCCGGTCCAGTTTAAGAACCCATTGTGGCCCTCGAGTCAAAAAGTTTGCCCACCCCTGCTCTAAAAAGTCCTTCCTCTCGCCCTGGCTGGCCAGTGTGGCTCAGTTGGGCATCATCCCGTGCACTGAAAGGTTGCCGGTTCAATTCCTGGTCAGGGCACATGCCCAGGTTTTGGCTTGATCCCTGGTAGGGTATCTTTAGGAGGCAGCCACCCCAGGTTTTGCTCTCACATTAATGTTTCTCTCCCTTTCTTTCTCTCTAAAAAAAACCAAAATCAATAAAAACGCTTAAAAAAATAATAAAAAGTCCTTCCTCTCATCTAATGGAAAAATAGTCTGAATCCTGGAATTTTTCAAAATAAAAAAGCTTATGATAATACACATGGTTCAATTCTAACAGCACAAAAGGGAACGTATGTCTCCTTCCCATCCCTGTCTCCAGCCACTCACCTGTCCCAAGAGGCAACCACTGGTTCCTGTGTCTTCCCTGAGATACTCCACAGACATTCAAGAATGTGTCTACAACCCAGCTAGTGTTGCTCAGTGGTTGAGCATTGACCCATGAACCAAGAGGTCCCCCAGTCATGGTACATGCCCAGGTTGGGCTTGATCCCCGTTAGGGGGAATGCAGAAGGCAGCCGATCAATGTTTCTCTCTAATCAATGTTTATATCTCTCTATCCCTCTCCCTATTAAAAAAAAAAAAAAAAAAAGAATGTGTCTACACTCCCATTTAAACATTGATCACAACTTTTTAGCTCTTCTAGACCAGGACTCCTAGCCTAAGGTCAAGATGTGCCTCAGGGGATTCTTGCATCTGCTGAAATTGCATGCAGAATGCTGGCTCGGCTCATTAAAGCCACCTGGTCTAGCCCAGCTCCTATTCTACAGAGGAAATGAGGTCAGAGAGGGGAAGGGCTATGTCCAGGGTCCTCAGCCTGGTGGACGCCTGTCAGGAGAAGACTCTCAGGCCCCCCCAACCTATAAGCCAAAGAGCCCCAGGGTCCCCCACAAGGACAGTGTCTGGGAAGGCTGACTGAGGCCTAGGAAGCAGCCAGGAAGAGGCAGCTCCATGCATCATGTGCCATAGTTAAGGGGCTGGGCCCCAGGCTCTCCAGGCCCAGGGGAGTGTCTCTGAGGTTCCCAGGCCTCCTTTTAGGACCTTTCTGCTGCCCAGCCTGGCAAGGACCCACTTCGGACCCTCCTCACCACCACCCATCTCGGTCCCTGGGGACTAGAGGTGAATGGAGACAGGGTCTGGCCTGGGGTCAGCATGAGGGAAGTTGCCCAGGACGGCCTCCCCCCACCCCCAGCTTTTGTTTGGACTCCAGAGCCCGAGCATCAGTCTGGCAGTAGTGACTGGGGCCAGCCCTCTGCCTCCACTAGTGGCCTCCTTCCTGGCTGGGAAGGAAGGCTCCTGGTGAAGGAGTTGGAGCAGGCAGGAGGTGGAATAACTCCACTGAGCACAGGAAAAGAAAGCAGAGCACCAGCGACAGCAGGTGGAAGAGGAGCGACAGAGGGTGGACTGCCTTTGGAAGAAAAAAACCGGGACCCAGGCAGGGGCAGTAGGGGTGGGAAGATGCCAGAAGGGTCTTGAAGGGACGCTTCGGAATGTGTGGGAATGAGCTCTGAGTCCTACTGAGCCTATGTAGATGAGACCTGTCTCTATGCAAATGAGACTGTCTGTATGCAGATGAGGAGAGGGCATTCTCTTTCAGAGTTACCATAGAGCCCACCTCCACCCCCTTCCCTTGGGGCCCCAGCTGCAGGGCTAGTGGGAAGAGGCCAGGCCTGGGGAGGGGCAACTGGCAATAGGTTAGACCTCAGGAAGGACTTACCAAAGGAAAATGGCCATATCTGGAGATGAAATGGAAACTGCTGGGAGAGTCAGGCAAAAAAGATGGGGGTAGACCATGAAAGAACATCTCACTCAGGGAAACAGGCAGACTGACCAAAAACTTTGGGAGGAAGACAGGAAAAGTACCCACTTCATGCCAGTTCCCCACACAGAGCCTTCCACCTGCAGTCACACTGGGTCCTGGAGATGACCTGTGAGGGCTTTCACAGGTGAGGCCCAGACAGGCTAACAGACACATCTAGGTCACATGGTTTGCAAATGGCAGGGCCCTGTCGGACTCCCTGGCAGGCAGCCACAGCTTAGAACTTTCCTACTTCCTGGCACACGGAGATTGGAGCAGCTCCTCCTGACCCAAAGGGAGGTGCGTGCGGGTGTTAGGGACTGAGGGACAATGCCTGGGTGAGGGGCGTTGATACACCCCGAGAGGAGGTCTGGCTGCATCTCACCCAGACAGGGCCTGCTGAGGGCTGAGAATTGGCAGTGGAAAGTGGGATGGAGTTGTTGTGATAGCTGAGTGGGTAGGAATTCTGAGGGGCACATCAGGGCTGGGAAGGATGCCAGGGATATTACCGAGGGGAACACTGAGGCCCAGAGAGATTGGGAGGGTGACCCTCCTTGCTCAGCAGATCCAAGTGCAGACTGGGCCTGAACCCAAGGCACTGGGCCCCCAGCCCAGGCCCCCTTCCTGAGAGTGCAGAGCCTGGGAGTCGGGGTGTCTTTGAGAATGGCCTCTCCTCTTCCTCAGTGGCCCCAGCCCCCCACATCCAATGGTGCAGCCAAGGCCTTTGTGGGGAAACCATGGGGAAGAGAGGCCCCTTGTTGGCCCATTCATTGTGCCGGAGGCTCAGCCATGCCAGGCCCCCAGTACCGGCTGGGCTCTCCTTCCTGGGGGTGCTAGCCAGCCAGCCCCCACCGCTGCCACTGCTCATTCCCCAGCTCTGTCATTTCCTGGAGCCTCAGGGATTTGGCCCTGGTCCCAACTGAAGGATGGCGGGGAGCCCTGGTCCCCACTCCCCCACCCCCCTGCACCTCGCCTTTTACATGCTGGCACCAGAGTCGTGGGAATGCTGGACAGCAGCTGGGCACCGGTGCCCAGCTCTGCCCACCCCCATTCAGGCCGACCTCAGAGAGGGGAGAGGAACAGGCCGCTCCAAAAAAGCCCCTCCAGGATGGGGCCCTAGAAATCCTTAGCACTAATTATGAATCCAGGGACAAACGAGACATTTGCAAGTCAATTAGTGAAAGAACTTTCCCAGGAAAGAGCTTCATCCCGGCTGGCTTCAGACAGGGCCACATACTGGGTCATCTTGTCCCTCCTCCTGCCTCTGCCCTGCTCAAAGCTCAGGGAGAGAGGCCCACCCAACGTTCTGCCAGCCCTAGGTGGCTGCGAGTGTCCGCGCCTGACTGGGCATGAAGGGCCCGGAGCAAGGCATCACTCTGCTAAGGTCAGCTGGAGGTCATTATAGGGCTGCCCCCAGGAGACAGCCTATCAGGGCCCTGACCTCAGTCCCACCTGCAACAGAACCTGGTGGCTCCTGGACAGAATTGCCAAGGCAGACAGCTGGCCTGGCGGGGTGGCCTGCGCGGATTGACAGAAAAGGAGAAGTCACTATGGAAGAGCCAGGGGAAGATGCTTGCTTCCCAGAGAACACAGAGAAACCAGGACAAGAGGAGACCAGGGGGGAGAGAAATGGTCCCGGCGTCTCAGCTCGTGCCCAGGCAGGAGCCACACAGCTGGTGGGGCTCAGCTCGACTATGGGAACTTCAGGTGGACCGGCCGCCATCTGTGCATGAACTTGTTCCTCCCAGGGCTGGGAGGCCTTGAGCTGGGAAAGGGGCTCTCTGCCGAGGGGACCCCTTAATTGGGGGAAGAGAGGGAGGGGAAGGGGCTGTTGGGGCAAAAGCCCTAGAGCCAGCCTCACCATCTGAAGGAGATTAAGGGATTGTAATTAAAACATGTTTGAGGGACTCTGAGCAGGTGGGTTGGGGCTGGTGCTAACGATCTAATTGCTGCCTTTATTTAGCCAGAGCCTGCGCCAGGGCCTGGCTGCAGGCTCGGTGATAAGGGGGGTGGCTTTTTAAAAGGAGGATGGCTGAGAGAGGCGGGGTTGAGGGCCCAGGAGCGATAGTCTTTTGTTGTTTTTTTTTATTTCAGATACAATTTTAATTTTACTTGAATTTCACAAAAGAAAAAGAAGTTGACGGAATTGCTGGATTCATATAAATATTTCCTCTAGACAAGAGATACTTCCCCTAAAGTATCCATTCAAGATTAAAAACATAATAAAAAAAAGAAACAGTGAGAACATTAAAGGTCAAAGTCATTATGATTTTTCCCAAGGACATATTTTCATTTTTGTTTGTATAGACTGACTTCTTGCTGTGAAGGATGAGTTCCTTGGCCCAGCCACACTGGCATGAACACGCAGTTCTGAAGAGATTGAAGCCCTTCTGTACCAGTTAGTAAATGTCAGCCACTGGACTCTCCCCAGGGCTCTCCCTCTCTCCTGGCTGCCCCATCCCACCGCCAGGACCAACCCCAACCCCCACCTCCCCGGGACCCAGAGCTACAGGGGGAAGGGGACTCTGGTCCCATCTCCCAGTGCCTTCAACACCCACAACTTCGCCCCAAGCAGCTTAGTTTCCTTCTGTTTTATGTCATGGCCATCAGGTAAGGCATTGTTTGCAGGAAGTACTCAGTGTGAAAACCCTTTGAAGTCCCCTGCTCAACGTCAGCCCTCCAGCCTTGCAAGCTTGCATGGTCCTGGATTTGGGAGAATGGAGGCCTTCCAATTCTCCCAAACACACGGAGCTCCTTATGAAGTCAAGTGCACGTCTGCATCCTGGTGTGATTACCTTGCCTCCAAATGGACAACAGACACAGGCCTGTGGGTATAGAGGGGACCCCTGAGCCGGCTCCAAATGGGATGAGGCAGAAGGTGCTGGAGCCCAGGCTCAAGTGGAGGCGGCAGGAAGGGAGTGGGCTTTGCTCCGTGCCCAGCCCTGTGCCAGGTGCTCACGGCCCAGGTCCTCTCCAATCCTAGGAGAGGTGTTTCTTTGCTACCTTTCTCTCCCTCCCTCCTTCCCTTGCTTCCGGCTTTACTGAGCACCTGTCTGTGCCAGGCCCTGGGGTACAAAGGCAAAGCCAGCATCCCCAAGACTTCACCGCCCCGTGAGAGCATCATCAAGAAAACGGCTGTGACTGCGGTGGGTGCAGGATGCAGGGGCAGCCCCAAGGGACTCAGGGGAGGTTCTCCAGTGGAGTTAAAGCCGGCTGGGACCTGAAGGCTGAGGAAGGGCTTTCCAGATGGAGGGAACTGCATGCACGAAGGCAGGGAGGCAGGAAAGAGCCCGCCTGGCCTGGGAACTGTGGGAGGGCGATGGAGCCCAGGTCCAGGAGATCTGCTGGGTGAGGTTGGGATCCCAGAACCCACTCCCTGGACCCTCTGCCTTCTTGGCCTCCTTTGCTCCCGGCTAGGAAGAGGCCCCGGCCCAGCTGCACAAATGGATGCTTTGACATTGGAGAGGGAGTGAGGAAGGAGGGGCCAGATGGTGTGTGTTCTGGGATTGCTTCTCAGAAATCTGCCCCTCCCCCTCCCCCTCCCCCCCTCCACCATGGCAACGGGGAGGCAGCTGGGGAAGCCACCTGTGAGCTGGGCTGAGGTGAGGGGGAGGTGGGCTGGGGGTAGGGACCTCTGCTCCCCCTCTCTGAGCCTCAGTTTTGGCATCTAGAATATGGGCACGGCAACCCAGTTGTGGGCTCTTTGTCAACCCAGGTGCTCCAGGAAGCCCAGGCCCAGGCTGGACTCCTTAGGGGAAAGCCTGGGAGGTAAGGGCAGGGCTGGGGAGTGCCCTGCCTCATCCTGCAGCTGGGGCCTGGGCAAGGCGGTGGGGAGCCCCTGAGCCACGTGGCCTGCGCTTCCCACCAAGCAGCCTGCCTGGTGTGCCCACTGCACTGTCACTGCCCAGGAGACCCCGGGAGAGCAGGAGACAGGGCCCAGGCACAGACACAGAGATGGATCTCCTGTGAGCCCTGCAGTGAGAGGTCTAGGGTAAGTGGGAGGGGGGGGGGCGGGGGACCTCCCCAGACCAGGAGCACAGGGCTCAGCTGTTCCCAGAACCCGGTCAAAGCCCCAAAAGGAGGGGTCTATTTCCTGAGGCTGCTGCTCCGATGACTACAGACTGGCCTGAACCAACAGGAACAAGTGCTCTCCCCGTCTGGGTGCCAGAATCTGAAATCAGGGCCTAGGGCTGTGCTCCCTCGGAGGGCTCCTGGGCAGGGTCCTTCCTGCCTCCTCAGCTTCTAGGGGCTCCTGGGGCTCCTTTGCTCCTGGCCCCATCCCTTCACTCTCCCCTCGTCTTCAGTGGCCTCTCCTCCGTCCTCAGCTGACTTCTCCTCCATCACTAGGTGCCCCCTCCTCCTCCATCCTCACGTAACCCTACACTGTGTGCACGTGCGCACACCCGGCTGATCACGTGGCTCCGCCCCGATCACGTGCTCACATCTGTCCACGTGGCCACGCCCCCTGTCACGTGCCCATGGTACAGGTGAAACTACTGTGGCACAGAGAGGGCTAGTGGCTTCTTCCTTGGAGGGTACACAGCAGTGAAAGGACAGAGCTGAAAATGGAACCCTCAGCCGCCCAGAGCCTCTGTCTCCTTGACCTGTGACCTCTGGGTTAGCGGCCCTTCACCCTGTGGCCATTTGCTCTGATGGGCTTCACCCTTCCTCTCACCCCCCTCCGCCACCCCCAGAGACAGGGGTCCTGTCATGGCACCAGTGCCTCTGGGCGGCTGCTCTCCTTGTCCCACGGTCCCTCCCAGCTGGTGACCTTGGCGGAGTCCCGCTGCACTGGGGCGAGGGCCTTGCGTGGAGAACGTCCCGCCTCCCCTCGCCGTCTGTGGCTTTGATTACAAAGTGCCATGATTTTTTCCGTCTGGCTTACGCCGCCTGCCTCTCCTAGCCGATTTCGTTTTACCTCGAAATGAAATTGATTCGGGGTCTGCAAACCAGCAGACTTCCTGCATTCGCTCTGTGAGACGTGGCTCTGCTCCGGTGCCTCCTGGTCCAAGTCCCTGATGCCACCCCATCTCCGTGGCAGCATCTCTCATCCCCTGGGCCCCCATTCAGCACACAGCGCACTCAGCGCTCCTCTGCAGCTCCAGGGACCTACTGATCCCGGGCCCCAGGTGGTCACCAGTTCCCCAGGTCCTGCCTGCAGCCCCAGGGTCCTCAAACCAGTCTGGGAGGGGCGGGAAGGAGGGGACGTTGACCCTCTTAGGCAGAAGCAGAGGAAATGCCAAGAGCACCCAGTCTGTGCTGACGTCCAGCTCCTGGAGGGCTCAGCCTGCGCAGTGCGGTCACCAGAGGGGTCCCGTCTACCGGGTGGTAGGCAGAACAGGCCTCCCAGGGCAGCTGGGTGCCCACCTGGCCCCAAAGCCACCCTTCTGCCGCCCCCTTACCCCTTCTGAAGGGGAACCAGGTATGGTTTGCGCCCAGCCCAGCTGCCTGTCTTGGGAGGCGGCAGAGGCTATCGCCCTCTGCTGGCCAGTTCCCGTTACTGCAGAAAGTAAGAGTCACCCTGCCACCCAGCCCAGCACATCCTTCCCACTCCACAGGTCAGAACCAGGCCTCGGCGCTTCCCTCAGCTGGGATGGGCAGAGCTGGATTGGGAACCAGGACGGTCTCTGCAGCTGACGTGTGTGGTCCCCATTTTCACGAACCCAGGAGGCTCCGGGGCCCTCTGTGCATTTGTAACTGTGGCTTTATTACCAGAGACCCCTTCAGGGCCCAAGCTGGGACGTGGCGGCCAGGACTTGTACGCAGCTTCTAGGATTGGAGCCCTCTGCTCTTTCCTCCACATGCTGCAGGGACATCCCGCCAGGCGCTCCGTTCAGAAGTACGGGGGTCCCTTGCCTCCAAATGGGCAACTGACTCAGGCCCGCGGTGTGAAGGCTGCCTCTGAGCCGGCTCCCAGTCAGATGAGGCAGAAGGTGCTGGAGCCCAGGCTCAAGTGGAGGCGGCAGGAAGGGAGTGGGCTTTGCTCGGGCTCAGGCTTAGCACCCAGCCCTGTACCAGGTGCTCAGGGGCCAGCGGAGTGAAAGTCGTTTTCTTCACTTTGAACACCCAACTCGCAGGGTCACGTGCCCAGGGAGGCCCTCCCCACTGCCCTCCCTGAGAAGCCAAGATAAGGCTGGGGCACACTGGAGTAATGGGAGGCCTGGAGAAGACTTTTGGGGGCCAGGAATGAGGAAAGAGAACACATAGGTCTCCGTAGGGAGGGGACACTGAGACAGGGTTAGGGTGTCCTTGGAACAATTATAACAGCCAACATTAGTTGGAAATGTACTCTGTGTCGAGCTTTGTATGGAACAGTTTATACACTTACTTAACCCTTACAACCACACTATAAAGTAGGTCTCCCTCGGGACTAGACTGAGGGGAGACACCTGTCTAGAGCAGGGCTCAGCCCCCTCGCTAAGCAGGTGCCACAGGTCCCATGACTCAGAGGAGCTCCTTTTGAGGAAGGGACCCGGGGACAAACCCTCTCTAGACTCAGAGAGACCTCAGGCTGAGGGTCAGAAACATGCAGGTTGTAGCCCAAAGGCCTCGGCGGTGGGAGTCCAGCCGCTCCTGGGGGTGCAGCCTCCTCTCCTGCCTCTCCACACCCTAAGCCTTTGCTGTCTTCTCCCCTGGGAGAGCCATCCCTTCCCTCGTCTGCTCTTCTGAGCGATCTTCCTCTCCCTCTGTCCCCTGGGCCCCCCTGAGCAAGTGCTGAGGGTTACTTGGGAACACTGGTTGTCTCTGCACACCGTGAGAACTGCGTCGTGGGGCGGGGGGGGGGGCAAGGCAGGAAGGACGCTTCTACTGGAGAGTGCACTTTTTTGTGCTTGTAACGCTTTGTGCCTTTGAAGTGAAGAAATTACTTATTCAGAAATAAATTTAATGTAAATATTAATTATTGCACCTTTTTCAGGCCTGGGGAAGGAGAGTGTTTAACCTTAAAGACCAGAGTATGAGCTTGGCCCGTGTGGTTGAGTGTCGACCTATGAACCAGGAGGTCACAGTTTGATTCTGGTCAGGGCACATGCTTGGGTTGTGGGCTCCATCCCCAGTAGGGGGTGTGCAGGAGGCAGCTGATCAATGATTCTCTCTCATCATTGACGTGTCTATCTCTCTCTCCCTTTCCCTTCCTCTCTGAAATCAATGAAAGTATATTTTTAAAAAAGACCGGAGCATGAGAGAACCTCTGAGACTCCTCATTTGAGAGGAAACAGTAGCATTTCAGTCCCTTCTCTCTAACTCCCCTACCTTCTCCCGCTCCGCCTCCTCCTAGGCCTGCTGGGCCTGGTTGCTGTGCCCCAGCCTCTGCCCAGGTCCTCCAAGAGCTTTACAAGATTGGCTGGAGAGCAGAAGCACCCCGCCGCCTCCCTATCCAGGTGTGTGGGCAGAGCACCTGGATTCCCACTAGCCCTTGTGCACATGGGCAAGTGACCCATGCTCCCTGAGCCAGCATCTGGCCCTGTGAGGGGGACGGTGGCCTGGCTGCTTCCTTACTACATCTGAGGGGTATGTGTAAGAGTTCACCTGCAGAACTTGGGGACTGCCGCCTGCCCTACTCCGCGGAGGCCCAAGAAGTCTTGCTGCCTAGCCCCACCATGGGCCCTGCTGATCTGCTGAGTGTTCCCTGGTGGGCCACACCCCTCTCTGCACATCAGCACCTCATCTGGGACACAGGTGCACCCTGCCCTTCCTACCTCTGTGTGGCCGAGCTGAGGCTGAAGGAGCGCTGAGTACCTAGTGTTAGCATTCTCATCTGCAAAATGGGGATGCAAACAATAGCTTATGCCAGGGCTGTAGGGGAAGTGAGGTAAGATTATGGATGTGAAGTGTTCGCACACACAAGCCTGCTGCAGGCTCATGAATGGTGACCGCTGTTATTGGAGTTGTTAAATGGAGGGATTCTGCAGAACAGCTAGCCTAGGGCAGGCTCCTCATTACTGCTCTGGCCGGGACTAATGAGGCCTGTGGTAATAGCTGCTCACACTGCAGGCCCCTCTGACAAAAGGACTCGGTGGTTGTGGATGAGCCCAACAAAGTGAGAAGTGAATGGTGCATAGTGTGACACTTCAGGGCTTAGGCGGCTTAGCCCGGGGTGGGGGTGGGGGGCCTGGGAAGGACCTCCAGCTGTGGCTCCAGGTGCTGAGGGACCCCACAGGCTAGAAACCCAAGCTGAGAGGCCATCTTTTTCCTTCTTCAAAGTGGTTCAGCCAAGAGCCTTCAAACACAAACCCAGCTCACCCGGGCCTTTGCTAGCGTGGACTGGGCACCTCCAAGTGCCTGTTACTGCTCTGTGTGCTGGGCACCAGCCTGGACAACAGACCCCAGGACCTCGGACCTCGTGAGGCTAGTGGGGAGACAAACCGGAATCCAAACAAAAAAAGACATGGAGTGTGGGAGGTGAGAAATGATCTGGAGAAAAAGAAATCACGAAAAGGGACATGGAGGCGGGGGTCGAGCGAGGAGCTGCAATTTATTATTTTTTTAAATATATTTTATTGATTTGTTTACAGAGAGGAAGGGAGAGGGATAGAGAGTTAGAAACATCGATGAGAGAGAAACATCGATCAGCTGCCTCCTGCACACCCCTTACAGGGGATGTGCCCACAACCAAGGTACATGCCCTTGACCGGAATAGAACCTGGGACCCTTTAGTCTGCAGGCTGACGCTCTATCCACTGAGCCACACCAGTCAGGGCAAGGAACTGCAATTTAAAATAAGAGCTTAGGAAAAGCCAGATTCTTTTTTTCAACTCTTTCTTGTAAAAATTTTTAAATAGGTCCAAAAATGCTCGGTGGCTCAGTGGTTAGACTATCAGTCCACACACTGAAGGGTCCTGGGTTCAATTCCCGGTCAAGGGCGCATACCTGGGTTGCAGGTTCTATCCCCACCCCGGGTGGGGCATGTGCAGGAAGCAACCAATCGCTGTGTCTCTCTCACATTAGTCCCTCCCTCCCTCCCTCCCACTTTCTCTAAAAATCAATGGAAAAAATATTCTCTGGAGCAGATTAACAAAACAAAACGAATAAGCAGACTAGTTTATGAAGCCTCACCGCTCAGTCATCGAGCGCCAACAACTGCCAGTCTTGTTCAGCCGGCACTTCCACCCGGAAAGGTGGAAGTTTGGTGGTGCACAGGCCGACTAAATGGCCATCTCAGATGTTGAATAAAGGAAAACTGAATTTATTTAAGGAAAAGGGGGTGGGGGTGGGGACACCCAAAGGGAAGGGCTGCACTGCACTGAGCCAAAGGTTATGGGGTCCAGGATGGCAGCAAAAATAGACGTAGGGCCTGACACAAGGAAGGGCATAGAGGAAGCAACAGGGAAGCCGGGTGGGGCTGCTCTGGTCAGAGAGGAGGGGGCCTGGGAGACGGTCCAGGAGGTGAGCCCGGGAGGAGCTGCCGCTGCCCTGCCCGCTGCCCGTGGCTCCCCGGGGTTGCAAGTTTCCTGGGGGTGTGCCAGCGAGGGAATGGCTCTGGGCCCTTTGTCCTAAGCATATTTATCTCTTGCAGATGCAAGTCTTAGGGGAGGTCTCAGGGGAGCGTCTTCATAGGATATTCAGCTTTCCAGGTGTGCGCTTTCAGGTTCCTGGTCTCCTGATTGGTCGGTGCCAGGGCAGGTGGTCATTAGTCAATACAGCTGGTGCTGAGGCCTCCCGGCATCACCTCTCTGGTTTTGTGGCTTTTCTGGGCCTGGAGCTGAGGCCTAGATGTTATCTTTAGGGAGGAAAGGATCAGGGATCCAAACAGCACGACCAGTGATACGCTAGGTGGGGATAGGTCACCTGACCAGTGATACGCTAGGTGGGGATAGGTCACCTGACCAGTGATACGCTAGGTGGGGATAGGTCACCTGACCAGTGATACGCTAGGTGGGGATAGGTCACCTGTGGGCAAGCTTCTTGTTTTCCCAGTTTTGCCCGTTGCTAGGCATCCGGGGCTTTCTGCCCTGGGGAGCTTCCTGGCTCTGCTCACGCCTGTCTGACACACCTCACCTCCTATGTTGTTCAGAAGCAAATCTCCTTTCAGTGATTCAAGCAAAGACCAAAGGAGACAAGGAAGCCAGCGGAGGAGGCCAGCCCTGCGGCGACTGGGGAGGTGAGCGTTCCAGGCCGAGGGGCGGCAAGTGCCAAAGCCTCGCCCCTGGTGTTTGAAAGACCAGGCCCGCCCCTGGGCTCTGCCCCTGCTGCCTGCGGAACCTTACAGGAGCCTCTGAACGGCCCTGACCCGCGGTTTGGTCATCTGTGAATCGGGGCTGATGCCCTATTCTAAAGGGCATTTGCAGGGGTGGAGTGAGAACCCCTGTGAGTGTTTCGTAAAAGTGGAGGGATGCTGCAGAGTCCACATCTCCTCTCGGGCAGGCCTGGCCTGAGAGAAACTCGGTGAGTTGGTGGAGATGAGACAAGACCCCGAGGCGGAGGTTAGGAAGGGGGCCAGAGAGTGATTTCCGGTGGAAGGCTATGCTGGAACGCAGTCTAGTCGCCATAGTGGTGGGGAGGGCGTGGCTGTGTTTGCTGGCACCCCCCTCACTCCCACCCCCCGTGGATGGGCCATGGGATCCCAGGCTGCCAGAGACAAGTGAAGGGCTGAAGGCTGAATGGCCAACTGTTCTCTGAGGAGGCTTGGCCCCCAATAAAGACCCTTATCACCACCTCCACCTCCCTCCCAGGGTGATTATCACCCAGAGGGGCCTTTCCTGGGGGACACAAAGAGACCCTCCATTCCATCCTCCAGGCAGGATAATGGGCCATTCACACTGTGGGACCCCCGCCCACACCTGGACTCTCAGGCAGCCCCCGCAGCCCCATTGTCCCAGGCCTGCCTGACAGGGGTGTCCCTGGCAGGGAGGCCAGCCCCCAGCTGGAGCACTCCTGGCCCTTCCCCCACCTCTCCAGCCGTCTGGACTCAGGGCTTGATTTGGGGGGAGGTCGGCCCGCCATTCATCCCACAGTCCTTCACTGAATTTCTCTCCTCTTGAAGTCCTTACAGGGCAATGGGAAAATGGGAAGGAATAATTAGGAAAACCATTAGCGTCTCAAGGCCCATCTGAGAGGGATTAAAGGATTAAAGCCTTCCAACCCAAATCTCCTACTTTAAGGTTGTTGTTCGGGTTTTGTTTTCAGGGCGTTTTTTCTCTTTTTCCCTGGGTTAGGGAGACTCAAGTCTTGGTGGATCCTTCCTTCAAAAGCTGCAGATAAAAGTCAGGACATTGAAGTTCGGGTGGAGAAAAGTGAAAGCAGGCTTTGGAGGGGGGCGGGCCTTCCCAAGCTCTCCTGGGCCACCTTGGGCCGCTTCTGGGACATGAGTGGATGGGGGAAGGGGGTACAGAGGCCAGGCTGGGGCCGAGGAAGCCCAGACAGGCCTTCTGAGAGCCAGCCGGGTCCTTTGAGGGCCCAGCCCTGCTTGCCAGGCCACCTACCAGCTCCTTCATGTCCTAGCTGTGGCTCAGCGGCCTCTCTTGCCCTGATTAAGTCCAACTGAGGCAAACTGGGACAAAGGACGACTTGCCATTCATCCTGCTCTGAGGGTGGAGGCCAGGGAGGGGAGGGCACAGGGGGCAAGGGCAAGGTTGCAGCGACAAAGCCTGATGGGGCTCTCATTGCCGGGAACGACACCCAGCCACTGGCTTCCCGTGTCCGTGTCCATTAGAACAGCTCCTTACAACACCCTGTGAGAGGCTGGATGTGAAAGGGGTGAGGGCGCCTGCAGAGGGGGCAGCCTCATCCCTCTGGAGGGATTAGGGACAGTCCCCTGGAAGATGTAACGACTGGTACATTTTATTTATTTATTTTTAAATATATTTTATTGATTTTTTACAGAGAGGAAGGGAGAGGGATAGAGAGCTAGAAACATCGATGAGAGAGAAACATCGATCAGCTGCCTCCTGCACACCTCCCACTGGGGATGTGCCGCAACCAAGGTACATGCCCTTGACCGGAATCGAACCTGAGACCCTCCAGTCCGCAGGCTGACGCTCTATCCACTGAGCCAAACCGGTTTCGGCACGCCTGGTACATTTTATTGATGGAAGTACTCCGAAGGCCTGGCACCTAGTAGGTCCTCAGTCACTGTGAGGGGCATGTTCTACTCGGAGGCATCATCCCCCTTTTACAGAGAGTGTTTCACGGTCCCATTGAATGGTCCCCTAACCAATGGAACAATTAAAATACTCCATCACCTGGCTGAGGGCAAGGGGGAACTGTGGAGGTGCCAAGAGCTCTGGGTGCTGGAAAGCAGAGATGTGCATTAGGGTGTTCACCCCAATTCTCCCCTGAGTCTTCTCATGCTCCATCCAACCAGCCCCCGAAGGTCCTGGGGAAGAAAGATGCCCGCATCGCTGGCTAACACAGTCCCTCCCACATGCACCCATATGCACACACACACACACACACACACACACACACACACACACACGGGCTGGTTTCAGTTTGGGGTCCCCAGGAGTGAAGGTTGTCCCTCTGCTTCTCCAGAAGATTCAGCTAAGTCCCCTTGAGCCTCTGTACCCACCCACCTGTGCCTGCGAGGGCCTGAGGCCAGTGGGGCAGGCCTGGCAGGGGCAGCCTTCCCCAGGTGGAGGCAGGCAGATGTCACTGGCCGGTGGTGCGGGTGATAGGTGCTGGCGGCTGCAGCCAGCTACCCCATTGATGATCAAATTTATTAATGGTCCTAATTAGCAACTGCCAACCAGAAGCCCTATGCTAAATCCAGCAATAATCAAGGCTTGGGGGCATGGCCAGGAAGGGTGGATGGCTTGTAGACACAGTGTATAGTGCAGGGCCAGGCCATAGCAGAGGCCAGCCTGAATGGCTGGAAATGGGAAGAAGGGGGACCCTACCCCCCCACCACCACCGGTTCCCACTGAGAGTGCCTTGGCCCTCCAAGGACACAGCCACCTCAGATGGTGTTGGGACAAAATAGAAGGTGAGGATGGCAGGGAGGGGAGACCTCTGTCTGGGCCTCAGAGCCAGAACTCAGACGCAGCCCGTGGGAGGAAGGCGAGCCTGTAAAAGCCCAAGTGCAATGAGCTAGAAGGGGATTGGGAACAAGCTCCACAGTGTCCTGAGCCGCATTCCTTGCTCTGAGGAGACGGAGATGGATGGTGCTGAGCTGGAAAAGAGGGGACACTGGAGTGTGTGTGTATTGTGGGGCGGGGGGGGGGGGGGGGCAGTTTCTCCAGCTGAGGATTCTCCTGCCAAGAAGAGCAGGGAAGGAAACGCAAGTTTAAGAATCCAGACAATGCCCGTGCACAACAAAGCCACTTCCTCTCTCAGCCTCAGAGCCCAGCTGGGCCTGCCTGGGTCCTGCCTCAGGACCAGAGACCCGCAGGGCAGACCCAGAGGGCCCTGCAGTACAGGCCAAAGGGAGAGGGCCGCACAGAGCGGGGGAGGCGGGAGGTGTGCCCTGGGGGCCAGGCAGGGGAGGCTCCAGCCCTGTGTGGAGACGTGTGAGCATGTGGGTTTGTCTTTTTTCTGAGGTGGCTGTCAGGGATGCGTTTCCATGAAACGGGGGGCCCCAGGTCAGAATGCTTTGGTTTTTTAAAAAATATATATTTTATTGATTTTTTACAGAGAGAAAGGGAGAGGGATAGAGAATTAGAAACATCGATCCTGCACACCTCCTACTGGGGATGTACCGCAACCAAGGTACATGCCCTTGACCAGAATCGAACCCGGGACCTTTCAGTCCGCCGGCCGACACTCTAGCCACTGAGCCAAACGGGTTAGGTCAGGTCAGAATGCTTTGCAGCAGAGACCCAGCTAAGGAGAGCAGCAGAGTAAGAAGCTGCAGGAGGACCCCTTCCAAAGGTGGGGAGTAGGCAGAGCGCCGCTGCTCCCCCAGGCAGCCAGGCTCTACTGCCCCCACCCAGCTTCAACCCTGCCCCCACCCCAAGATGGATCAGTGCAC
Source organism: Plecotus auritus (assembly GCF_963455305.1). Lineage (NCBI taxonomy): Eukaryota > Metazoa > Chordata > Mammalia > Chiroptera > Vespertilionidae > Plecotus > Plecotus auritus. The sequence continues at coordinate 28,694,943 of NC_137778.1, forward strand.
CTGGATCCTTTTCCAGGAGTAGAAAAGGAGGGAAGAGCCCTACTCAGTGGAAGGCTGGGCCAGCCCTAACAGGAACAGGCTGCAGGTAGCTGGGATCTGCCTCCAGGAAGACAGCGGGCCCTGCCAGCGTCTTCCCCCTCCTCCCTCATTCAGCCCCCTCCGGCCACACTGGGGCTGAAGACCTGAGCTCCCTGAGACAGCTCTCACGTTGGTGTTGCCCTGATTGGTTTTGTCCCCCTAAACCACGACGAGTCCTAGAAGCATCCCTGCACCGTCTCCGAAACAGCGTTTCCCCTGCGTGGCCTCCGCCCTTGATCTAAGTCTTCATGGGCATTTGGAAAAGAGGGACTGGGGTCCTGCACTTGCTGGGTCTCAAGCCCATTTACTGGAGCTCAGCCTGAACCCTGTACCATCCAAAAGCAGGGGCTGGATTCCCAGCTAAAGGGACCCTGCTCTGAGCACAGAGCGCCCTTCCCACTGGCCAGGTTTCTCCTCCAGTGCTGGACCAATAGCATCTGTTGTGTGGACACAGGCTCCTGGGTTGGGGTAGGTAGAGGGACTCGCTGCTTTCACTCGTGGGAGGGGGCTTTCTGTGCCAACACCCCCCCCCCCCAACACACACACACACATCATTGGATACGTTCAGTTCAGTCCTGCCATGGCTGGCTTTTCTCCCTGTAAAACGTGTGGTCCCTTAACTGGTGGTGGACAGCAGAGGGAGGCAGGCAGGAAGGCCTGGACTAGTCTTGGGCTCAGAGTAAGAGGATCCCTGGGCATCTGAACTGTAACAGCCCGCTCTGGGGAAGCAGGAGTGTTTCCCTTAGGGTTCTGGAAGGGAACTGGCTCCAGGGACCTGTGAGATTCCATTGGCTCAAGCCACGTGAAAAGGGGGACAGAGACTGAGGAGGGGCGTGGTCAACAGGTAGGGAGGGTGGGAAGAGCACCAAGTAGGGACCAGGTTTAATGTCCAAGAGACAGAGTCTCAGAGGGAAAACCGCAGGTTACTGAGAGCGTGTAGGGGAGTTAAGCTGTGGGCCCACCAGGTCTGACCCTCCTTGGGGAGAGGTGTAGGTACAGTGCGGACAGGTACAGCGCGGACCAGCCCTCCTTGGCCCCACGGCCTGGTTTGAGTCACCTTCTGCCTTCCTCCCCGGCCTGGCGTGGGGGACTGGCGGTCAGACGGCGCATAGACAATGGCGCTCTGTCCCTGCGGGCGGGCGGGCGGGCGCCCGGCGGCAGCTCATCCCTATGCAGTGACCGACTCCCCCATCCCGCCCCTTTCAGGCGGCCGAGGGAATTCTCACAGGCTGCTGGCATTTGCATAGCCGGCTCGCCGCCCGGAGACATTGGCTCGCATTGTTCCCCGCGGTTCCCGGGGCGGCGGGCGCATGGGCCAGGGCTCTGGGCGGCGGACGGCTGCGGGCAGGCGGGCGGGCAGACAAAGGAGAGGGGCGCAGAGCCGGGAGGCGGTGGGCTGGGCGATCCTGACGGTGGGAGAGAAATATCGAGTTGAGGTGGGGGGTCGCGGCTGCCCGATTTGTCTGCCCCTGGACGGTAACCACCCCCCACTTTGGACACCCAGGCCGCGTCTAATTCCTACCCCCGCTGGGGCAGCTGCATGCCATGATGTGAATCCCAATGAGGGGGAGGGGGCAGGTCTCAGGCCTCCTTTCCCAGGCCGCCTGGGCTCGGAGCCGGGTCCTCCAGAGGTCACAGGAGCTGCTCCTAGTTCCTGGCCAAGGGGGACCTGGCCGCACAGGCGCAGAAGCACCCTGAGGCCCTGGGGGACCTTGAGTCTCCCATCCAGAACTCTGGGCAGGTACTGCACCCACATACACTTGTGCCAAGAGGGACCGGTGGCCACTTCCAGAAACCCTGCTCTCCATCCTCTGGCTCTGCTGGCTCTGCACTGAGGACTCCGGTCCACCTGCCTCCAGCAGTAGGGCCCTGGGAGACGCTCAGGGGCCAGTGTCCTCATCCATCATCGTCCCAGAACTCAGGCATCTGGGACGGACAGAGTTCATGAGTGGGCAAGTGTCTGACGGCCCTGCACTGAGAGGAATAATGGTGGTGATCAGAGGGGCTGGCCCTGACCGGCAGAGGCCGCATTGTCCTGAGGGGGTGAGGAAGGAGCCCCTTGGCCCCTGTCCCTGCCATCTTCTTGACCTGCTCATTGTCACCCTGTTGACCCAGCCTGAATGGATGGGCCACCATGTCGGGGACCAGCAGTGCTAAGTCAGAGACTACAGAGGAGACGGAGGAGGTTGGTCCTGGTTCAGCCGAGGGCTCCAAGGTTGGTCCTGCCCCACTGAGCTCCCTGCCTGAAAGCAACGATGGGAAAGATGGCCCCCCGCCCAGACCACCAATGATGGCTCAGTCCCACTAAACAGAACAATCTACGGATGGCCCACCAAGGTGCTAGTCATTAGACGCAAAATTGGGGAAGGGAGGGTGGGAAGTGCAGAGTGAAAAACCAAGGGCCTATTTTAGGAGAGTTCACCTCCAGACTGAGTGCCCTGAGCCATGGGGCCAGCGCGGGTGTCTTCCAGCCACAGGAGGACTCTGGGAGTGACAGAGCTTGGAACTTCCCAGCTGCAGGAGAGGCAGGGCCATGGTTTGTGGGACAGCAGGCACTGTCTTTCTCAGGGGCCTCTTGGTGGGCCATCCGGGACCTTGGCCTTTTCCTTTGGAAGCTAGCTGGATAACTGCTCTCCACCAGGGAGAGCTCAGTTGTCCCTCCTCCAGGAAGCCTTCCTGGATTGAGATGAGAGCAGTGACCAGCCTTTGTTTCAGACCTGGGGAAGATTTAGATGTGGCCAAGGAGGAACCAGCAGTGTAGGTCAAGAAAATGTAGGAGTCATGAATAAATGAATATTCATAGCTTTCCCCACCCAGAAGGAGTTGGGGCAGGGAGGGATCTCATCCTATCCTTGCATCTCCCTTGCCTGAAGTCTTCAGATCTGGGGACTGCTTGGGGAGCTTTGGGACAGAGCAGGTCATGGGACTGGGAGCTAAGACCCCAGAGGGTGGAACGCGGGCTGGGGCCTCAGTTCTCTCAAACTCCCTCCTGCCCAGCAGGGGCTGACAGGACTGGGAACCTCTTTGCAGTATCAGCAGCCATCCTTATGCCTCAGCACCAGAATCTCCCCCAACACACCTACCCTGGCCAGCACTGGGCAGGGGAGGCTGCAGAGGAAAGAGGGGCGTGAAGAAGGGGGGCAGGGATGGTTCCCATACAGTGCTTGTCCCTCAGCTGCCCTCCCCTCTCAACTCTGTGCCTGACCTCTTTCCCCAGCCAAGCTCAGTCCATCCAACCACAGTGAGGATGGAGCCTGATGGGGGTACCTGGGACAGGGCCAGGTCCCAGAAATCCCTCCACTGCGTCCTTGGGATCCTAGGTCTGAATGGGTCTTGGTCGTGGGGGAGAAAGAGCCGTAGTCATGCTCAATTCCTGCTAGAAGCATTGGGGACAGGCAGGAGAGGACAGAGGGAGGTCCCAGTTCTTCAGGGTTGGGAAAGGAGTTTGCGTCTCTTGGAGGGATGATTTCTCTGTTGGATGAGATCTGAAAGCCCTAGCACCCGCCTGACATGTAGTGGGGCCTGGGAGCTCAAAAAAGGTTGTGGCACGAGTGGTGAGGACCAGAGCTGAAGTCAGGCTATAGGAAGAACTTCCATTCTTGATAGAGGGACAGAGGGGCCAGAAAGCCTCCGCCTCCTCTGCTGGGTCTGGAGTGCCCTCTGGTGGTCAGATGACTTGAAGCAGCGGGAGGCCCTTCTCAGAGGCAACTCGCATGAGTTCCTCTACTCCTCAGACTTGGGACAGGGACATCAGGCGGTGTCTGGCTGCTTCCAGCTTCTGAGGAGTTAACGGCAAAGAACTCCTTATGCCCCTCTTAGGCCCTGTGGGTGCCCTCCTCCTACTCTGCTCAGAAGCTGCCCAAGTTGAGGGTCAGAGTGACAGCAGTTCTGGACTAGAACTCTCCAGCAGCCCCAGGGTCCAGGGAGAGTGAGCTCCCTTCCCTGTCTCTTCAGGCAGACAAGCCCATGCTGGGTACCCACCTGGTAGGACACAGCATCCCAGAGGGAGTTCCAGAGACCCAGGGAGGTGAGACGTTTCCCACCCCAAGTTTCTAACACTGAGTTAGAGGGTGGGAGGAACTCCCCAAATCCCCAGTGCACAAGGAAGGAGTCAGCGTCCCTGGTGACAGTGGTGTTTATCACCCGCGGAGAGGCAGGCCCTGTCACACTGTAACGGTGTGATGTTGGGCCAGTGGGTCAGCAGTCACCTGGGTGCCTCACTTGCAGGTTGTGGCTGCTGCTGCTGGTGGTGAGGCTGCTCGGAGGTTCCCCCCTCACCACAGCCAGTTATAGCCCTGCTCCTACACCATCTCCCGCGCCTCCTACAGCCCTTCCCCTAGGGCTGCCTGTGGAAAAGAGGCTCTTTCTGACGCGTGACTTCCTTCTTGCAGCGTAAGGAAGGACGGGAGCGACAAAAGAACTTCCCAAGCGTAGCCAGGCATTGTCTTCTAAAAGGAGAGCATCCTTTCAAGGGCTGGAAGCGAGTTAGGCCTGAGTGTCTAGTTCCTCCTCCTTCAGAGGTCCCTGGGCTTCATCTTCATGCTCCCCAGGCACCTGGAGGGCAGGGGTGGGGGAGCAGGTAAAGGGGTGGCTCCAGGTGGCTGAATGCCACAGCTCAGGGGCACACCCCCAAGGAGAATGAGCAGGCAAGGGAGGAAAGAGGCAGGTTGGATCATAGGAAGTGAGGCAGGCAGGGTGACAGGGCCCTGTGGGCCGGAGGGGCTACAGCTCGGTCTTACCTCCCAGTAAATCCGGTCCTCGTAGCACTGAGAGTCTGGAGGGGCATCCAGAAAGGGCAGCTTTAGTAGGCACCCTGGTGGTGGTAGGGGAAGATGTGTGAGGCTTTTTGCTATCCCCATGGGAGAGATGGCCACCCGGTGCCACAGGCACAGAGGAGCCGGGAGGTCAGCGTGATGCCTAGTCGCCTAGCCCAGGCAAGTCACAGCCATATTTGTTGAGCACCTACTGTGTGCCAGATGCCATGCAAAGGGCTTGACAAGCATTTCCTTCCCGAGTAATCGTAGTGATCCTGAAGGTGAATGTGATCCCTGTATTACAGAGAAGGAACTGAGGTTCAGAGAAGTTAAGTAATTAATTCACGTTTTGCACGGTTGGTAATGAACCAAATGGTGATTCTCTCATGAACCGCAGCTGCTTTCTGTGGCCTCCTGTCCAGGAGGGTGCAGAAAGTGTGTACTGAATAATAATTAGATGAATGAATGGATTGAACCTTGTCTGAGAATGAAAGTCTCGAGTTGAGAGCAGGAGGGTGAAGATGCCGAGTCAAAGCTTTTATTTTGATGACCCAAAGGACCAAGGCCAGACATCAGGAAGGACTGCCTGACCCAGCATTAGTGGGCAGTCAGCCTCTGTGGAAGTTTTCTGTGCTGCAACCTAGTGGTAAGCCAAGCCACCTCCTTGGCTCCCTGCCCCTGAGGGAGGAACAATATACACAGCCCGCCAGCTCCTTCAGGGACTCAGCCTGAGCTTGGACTGCCCTCTAGTGGGTAGAGCGAGCAGCACAAGGAAGCCACAGAACCAGAGTAGAGGAACCCAACTCAGGCCCTTGCTGAGTGCTCCACCTTTCCTTGGCACCAGGAGGAAACAAGTGCCCACTTGCTCCTCCTTACCTGGAGGAGGTAACCCCTGAACTCTGCAACCCCACCCCACACCTGGCACAGTGTAGGTGCTCAATAAATATCCGAGTAAATAAATGTCAGGGGCACGGGTTCCCATGGCCTTCCCTCCAGAGAAGCCCCTTCCTCTGTCTTCTGCCCTCCCTGGAGCTCCTGCCAGCCCCCCACTCCCAACCAAGAGCACTCACCTCCAACACCCCCACCCACAGAGGCAAGTGTCAGTGTGACAAACAACCCGAAGAGCTGGTACATGGCCTGAGACGTGGCACTGCGCTGGCCCTCGGCTATGCGTGGAAACACGCTCTGGAGGCTGCAGGAGAGGTGGTGGGGAGGTGGGCCGTCAGTGCACGAGAGCATTGCATCCTGCAGCCGCCAAAGGGCCTCAGGGGAACCCATCCGGCTGAGTCTTGTCTTTGCCTCAGTCAGGCCCACAGCCTGGAACCCCCGCCCACCCTCGTGTGACAACAGACACCCACATACCTTTCGAGACTTAGTTTGAGGGTCACTTTTGCCTGCCCTATCCTCTGAGCCTTGATGTGCAAAAGTCGATCATAAGGCTCATTATCTCTCACTGATCCCTTAGTCACACTATTGAAATCATTTGTTCAATGACCTGCTAAACTTGACCGAGGACCAGGAAGGCAGTCCCCCGGGTTGGTCTTGCTCACTCTGGTTTCCTCAGCTCCCAGAATAGGGATGAATAAATGAAAATGCTTTTTTTGTTGGTGCACATCGAGGGGAGAGAGTGAGGGAGGTCATTCCAAGGGGTAATGACTTCAGTGTGGATCAATGGGCCGGGGAGGGGGCGGGGAGGAGGGAACTTACCCATCTCCGTAAGCTTCGTGAGTGGCCAGCCCAGCCACGAGGACCCCCACTAGGGCTCCCAGGACCCCAGGCATCCCATGAAGGTTATGGACACCACATGTGTCTTGAACTTTGAATTTTGACTCAAGGATGGGCTGGAGGACAGAACACCAATAATGAGTCTTGTGTGCCCCTCCCACCCCAGGCCTGTTAGAGAGGTGGGAGGAGGGGCCCTGAAGACCCCGTTCTGCCCAGGGCTGGAGGGGCATTTGTACCGTGAAGAACTTGTACCCCAGCGTGGAGACAGTTCCGGCCAGGAAGCCAGCTGCTAGAGCCCCAAAGGGTGTCAGCATCATTTCACTTGATGTCCCCACCACAACCCCTCCGGCCAGTGCTGCATTCTGGATGTGGACCTAAGGGAGCAGGCAAGAGCAAGGCATTGGAGGCCCTTCCCAAATGGTCACACCCACACCCAGCCCAAGCCCATCCGCCACGGGGCGCCCACTGCTTCTGGAAGTCCCTCCACCATCTAACCTCTGACTCTCCTGCTGTTGTACCACTGTCTCACACTCTGCCCCCCCCCCCCCCCCGCCTCCAGTGCAGGTGGAACTCCATGTGCCTGTGCCCTTCCCTGCGGCCCTAGAGAACAGGCCTTGCAGGGTCTCAGACCTCACCTCTCCCTCTCAGCTCCTCCCTCTGCTCCTCCCAAGGCCTCCTTCCCATACCATGTCCAGCCGCCCATCCCTCCCGACAAGGGCGGACAAGGCAAAGGTGCTGAGGGTGCTTGCGGTCAGGGAGTAGTACGTGTTGAGGACTGTCCGATGCTGCCCGTCCCCCAGCGTAGTGGGTGCAGAGTTGAAACTAGGCCAGAAGATCCACAGGAAGATGGTCCCTAAATGGCGGGGAAGCAGGCAGAGTGAGAGGAAGGAAGTGGCTCCCCACGAGGCACAAGCTGTAACTGCAGATAAGTCATGTCCTCTCAGCAGCCTCAGTTTCCTCCTCTGTAAAGTGGGGATAATAATACCTGCCTCATCAAGTGAGGACTAAATGAGATGACACACAGGAAGTGCTTAGCCCACGGCCTAGTAGGTACTAAATGCTCAGCACACAGTAGCTACCGAGGGGTTCTGGCCCACAAGGGAGCCACTTAATTGAAAACCAGAGGGTTGAGGGTGTGTTTTTTTAAGTATCAGGAAAGGAAAAACAGACAAAGCACACTGCATTTCAGGCACTGAGCTGGGCACTGGATCTGCTTGTCAGGAAGATAATTTGGTTTATAACCTCAATGACTTCCTAGAAAGGTGGGCCCTGCAGTGTGCAGGAGAGGCCGCTGTCTGCCGAGCAATGGCTGGGCTGGGCCTGGGCGTTTCAGGGCAAGAACTGGAGCTCCGTATGCCCTGCCTGTCCATTGAGGTTCCCAGGTCAGTCCTGGAGGGAGAGGGAGGAGGGCCCAGGGGCAACGTGAGGGAAGGCTGGGACCGTTAGGGTCGGGTGAGCTTGGCAAGGGGCTGAAGGGACTGCCCCTTGGTGCTGAGTGGTCCTTGGGTGTGCCATGTAACGTCTCCCTGCAACCCCACAGCCTGCCATAAAATCCACCCCACTCGCCCACGGGTGCTCAGAGGGAGAGCGTGGGGAGGAACCAAGGAAAGGCCACGTGTCTGTGTGGAAGGATCTGGAGGCGGAGGAGAGCTGAGCATGTAGGAGGCGGAGGAGAGCTGAGCATGTAGGCCTCTGGGGCCGCACGGAAATCTTGGGGAAGTCTTTGGACTTAAAGCCAAACGTATCTGGGTCTCAAAGGGCAAGGAGGCCTCCGCTGCCCTAGGGTTACATGTACTCTATTTCACAGCAAACCGAGCACGAAATACAAAACCAGCCTCTCTCCAGTTATTTTTCAATACTACCCCCACCCACACAAAAGATTGGCCTGGCCCGTGTGGCTCAGTGGTTGAGCATCGACCCATGAACCAAGAGTTCCCTGGTTCCAACCCCAATCAGGGAACAAGTCCGGGTTTCAGGCTTGATCTCCAGTAGGGGGCATGCAGGAGGCAGCCCATTGATGTCTCTTTCTCATCGATGTTTCTATCACTCTATCCTTCTCCCTTCCTCTCTCTCTAAGACTAGTAAAAACATATATATATATATATATATATACATATATATATATATTTTAAAACAGTCAAGTTTAGCAGTGGGGGTAAAAACATATCTTTAAAAAAAAGAAAAAAAATCAATTCCTTTTCTGGCTCGTTTATGAAGGTAGAGAGAGGAGCAGAGGCCAGGGTGGAGGTACCTGCTTAAAAGACCAGGGTGGTGACTGGTGCTCACAGGTCAAGCCCTACTGCTCCCAGGGGAGACGCACAAACTCCAACCCCCCAACCCCAGGGCGGGGGCTTCTGGGAGGAAGTGTCCTTAGGCGTGGGAGGCAGCCCTGGGGACAAAGGCCTGGGGGTACGAGGTGGGAGAAGCCTAGTGTGAGGGAGATGGAGTTGGGAGGGAGGAGGAGGATGAGGCCTGGGTGCCAGGCTGATGAGTCTGGTTTCTGACTTGTGGGTGGTGAGCCCTGGAGGGCTTAAGCAAGGGTTGGTGCCAACATTTTTGGAAGGCCCATGGGAATGGGCCTCAGGGCCTGCGCATACCGGGCTGAGTTCTAAGAACCTGTCATAAAACTGCTCAGGAGGAGGGGCACAAGTCCCGGACTCTCCAGGAAGAATCCGAGTAGGAAGGGAGTTCTCAGCCAGAACCCCAAAGACTACAGGCAGCACCCTGAGACCTTGTCTGGAGATCCTCCTCTCTGGCCCCTATCAGGGGTCCCTGGAACTGGTTCCCACCCCACCCCACCCCACCTTGGCAGGCCTCACCAATCATGGCAAACAGATCCGAATGGTAGATGGAGCCCTGGCGATGCTTGCTCTTCTCCAGCTGGGGCCTATAGAGCACCCGTGAGAGGACCAGCCCAAAGTAGGCACCAAAGGTGTGAATGGTCATGGAGCCTCCGGCATCCTTCACCTGGGGAGGCAGAGCTGAGGTGGAGGGGAGCCCTGCCCCACTGCCCCACCCCTCCCCCTGGCCCTGGGCAGGGCCTGGCCTTGGCCACCCCCACCCTGGCTCCATCCCCATCCAGACTCACCCCCAGGAGACTAAGGAGCACAAACTCGTTGATGCCAAACAGTGCCACCTCCAGCAGGGCCATGAGCAGCAGCTGGGCTGGCCCGGTCTTGCCCAGCACGGCGCCGAAGGAGATGAGCACAGCCCCAGCGCAGAAGTCAGCATTGATCATGCTGGAGGGTAGGACAGGGAGGGTGAGAGAGGGCCGAACCCGGGGAGCCCTGGGGGAAGGGCTCAGGGGAGGAAGCTAGGAGCCTACTGCACGTCTAAGTTCTTCCCCGTAGGAGGGGAGAGCTCTCCAGTGCCTTTGTGTAGATGAGGAAAACAGTCTCAGGGAGGTAGGTTTTGGGACTCAGCAAACAAAGCCGACAGGTGGGGTGGAAGAACCGGATCTTGAACTAGGAGCTCCTCCATGAAGCGCTCTACCCTCCCAACAGCTCTTGGGTAATAAGGGGCTTAAAGGAATGGGGAGAGGGGTGTGGCTGAGTGTGTGGATCAAGGTTGGGAGAAGAAATCAGGCAGCAAGAACAGGCAGGGCCCCTAAGAGAAATCAACGGATGGGTCAGAAACCTGCATCCTAGAGCAACGTGAAGGTCAGGGCTTAAGTGGGGTCCCGTGAGCAGGGGCCTCCCGGGCAGACCTGGGCGAGCAGGGGCGGCAGCGGCTGCCCACCTCTCCACGCCAACGTGGATGTGGCTGCCGTGGAAGGAGTGCAGGAAGCCCTGGATGAGCGTGGACCACTGCAGGGCAAAGGCCGCCAGGAGGAAGGTGAAGCCCACGCTGCTGAAGCCGTAGCGCTGCAGGAAGGCCATGAGGAAGCCGAAGCCCAGGAACACCATGGTGTGCACATCCTGGAAGCCTGGGGGCATTGGGGACGCTCTGCCGACCACCCGCAAACCCAGCGGCCACCCAGCCCGCCCCGCTCTTGAGGCTCGAGCTGTCGAACTCCCCAGTGTTTGGGGAGTTTGGGACGCCCAGACTGAGCCACCTGTGCCGAGCTGGCCAGCTTGGAACAGTGGGACCCAGACCATCCCTGAGGTCCCCGTGTCAGAGCAAGGGCCATAGAGCCTTTTTCTGCTCTCTTCTCTGCCCCCTCATTTGCCCTATCTCTGGTCTCTTACAACCACTTACCAAAAAAGTCCCACCTGTGTCTCTCCCGCTGCAACCCCTGTCCCACCATGCTCACAATCCTCTCTCCCTCCAGGCGTCTCTTCAATGGTCCCTCTCTGCTGGGAAGTCCTTCTTGATGTCTAACCTCCATCCCTCATACTTCAGAACCTATCCCTCTCCCTTTTGAGAAATTTAAATTTAAAAAAATAATACTTTAGCCGAAACCGGTTTGGCTCAGTGGATGGAGTGTCGGCCTGCGGACTGAAGGATCCCGGGTTCGATTCCGGTCGGGGGCATGTACCTTGGTTGCGGGCACATCCCCAGTGGGAGGTGTGCAGGAGGCAGCTGATCGATGTTTCTCTCTCATCGATGTTTCTAGCTCTCTATCCCTCTCCCTTCCTCTCTGTAAAATATCAATAAAACATATTTTAAAAAAATAATAATAATACTTTACCAAAATAGCTTTAAGTTGTTAACAGATCACCTCAGGGAAAAGGACATGAAGGGCGGGGCGGGGCGGGACTGCTGGCACTGACTCCAGGGCAAAGGATGCTCCTGGCGTTACACAACGCGGCAACTCTGGGAAGGAGGCTTTCGCCTTTTAGTTTGTTTCTTTTTATAGTACGATTTATTTTTATTTTTATAGAAGAATTACTTGAACTATTTTTACTTGTCAGTGGGGTTTCTGGGCAGGGAGATTTGGGGCCTCTTCTGTTTGCTTTCTATTCTGCACTCCTGGGCATAAAAAACTACGATAATAAAGCAATGTACAGTGACACTGACAATAAGGTACATACAAATAATTTGCTTTAGTGTTAGGTCTGAATACCTCTCCCGTCTACTGTAAATGGGGTTTGAAACACAAGCCAGTGCGACCTTGGGCACGCAGTGGGGCCTCTTTCCTCAGCCCGGGGTCTCTGTGTACAGCGCCACGCTCTGTATCGCTGGCTTTCATTTAAGACAGCACAGACAGTGTTTCATGCGTGCTGCTGTTGCATTTGTTGTAAATAAGTTATTGAGAAACAGGGTCAGCCATGACCCTAAGCTCCCCTTTTATAGCTCCACGGGAGAACTTTTGCTTAGAACACAGTGTGAGGAAACGTCACTTCCCCGAGGAAGCAGCCTGCCTTCCCGCGTTCAGGCGACAGATGTTTCCCGAGCGCGGGCGCATCGGGCTCTCAGAATGCAGCAGCCACGGTCCCTGTGCTTACACGCGTGAAAGACGGACATCAAGAAACCAAAGCATCACATATGTGCGGCTTCCTTGGCTCTGATGAGAACACACAACTGATGATATTCCCTTTTTTCCTTGGCCGCCTGGAAGCTCAGAGCTACACTGGAATCTCAACCGCAGCAACTATAGAGAGGCCCTGAAGGTGTTCATCACCATGTTCTGCTTCCCTTTTCTTACACACATGTTTTTGTGGTGAATGACCTCAAGTCCCTTGTAGAAAGAGACAAATCATAAAGAAAACAAAATCACGGTCATCTTTTTTGTTCAATCTGGAGAAGCTCCAACAAGCCAAAAATGTATTCTTGAATTTCAGAATGTAATCGATGATGTGGAGAGAAGCGAGCTTTGATGCTTTTTTGTGCTGTGTGGGGGCTGACAGGAAATGAGTTTGCAAGCCCCTGCAGAGGGTTGGGTACGTGCTGCCAGCCCCAGCAGCCAGGGGAGTGAGGATCTAGAGCCCCACCCGCCTTCCTAAACGGTCCCAACACGGTGTCCCTTCTCCAGCAGGCCCATTCCCCAAACCACCCAAACTCCTCTTCCCTCCCAGGTCGGGAAACCAGTAGAAAAGGAGAGACCTCACTTGGAACTCAACCCACAGGCGCTGTTCTTTTAGGCCTCACTGCCTGCCTTCTTCTCTCCTTGTGCAGACAATAAAGGGGATCCATGTCGTTCTTTTGCCCAAGGACAGACAGAAAGATAACGAAGGGGGCTGGGTCACAGGGCTCTGTGCCCATTACCTGCCGAAACCACTCCAGAACTTGTTTTAAATGGCAACAATATTTACGTCTCCCACCTCAGGCTTGTTTGGAATCAAAACTCAATCCCTTGGCCTTTCAACTGAAGTCTAAACATCAAGAAATCTCCTTCCGTGGAGAATGTTGCTCACAGACACTCTCCATGGGCTATGCCAGCTGGAGGCAGGGGGATGGATAAGGTGACCCCTCCCCGTCCCTTCAGGGGGTTGGAGAGAAGATAAAAGCTCTGTAGAGCCATCTAGTGCCCTCTTTCTTTCCCTAACTGCCCCTCCCCAACCCCTCTAGATGGATGACTCCTGAACAAGATTGAGATTATGGGACAAGGAAAGTTAAAGCTGGGGCTTTAGCATTTAAATTAAATTCCAGCTCTCCCCTTTTAACTCTGTGACCTTGGACAAGCCACATAACCTCTCTGAACCTCAGTTTCCTCATCTGTAAAGTGGGGATGTAAAATATGAGGAGCAGGAAAAACGAGTGTCAAGATGGGGAGGCCATCCCCCCACTCTCCGTGCTCCTGTCTTTAAGGGGACAGATGGGTCTGCATTCTCCTAGAAGAGGTCACACAAACCACTCTGGTCCTGGTCACATCCCCCCTGCCCCGCCTCTTCCAAGATGATTCCATCTATCTTAAGGAAGGTCCCCGAGGCGTATAAAAGGGACCTGCCTGTGCTTTTGTCTTGGACCCCTTCCTCATCTTTGTCTCTGTGGTCCCTGTAACCCTAGGTTTTTCTCTTCTTTCCTTTTTCCAATACCGGCTTAATAGGATAAGAAGCGTGGGGAAAGGCTGCAGAGGGGGAGCCAGGAGACCGGGTTCCAGCCTGGCTAGCTTGCTGTGCGGTCTGGGGCAGCCACATGTTCTCTCTGGCTCTCTCCACATCTTGGTAGAGTTGACCAGATGGGCTTTGAGGGCCCTTCCTACAGACAGAACAGCAGACCCTCAAAGTCGCCATGCCCTTGGCAGTGGCTCGTCCCCCAGCACAACAACAGTTTGCAGAGCTCCCTTTCATCTCCCAAATCAAAGAGTGGTGGCTACACCCACTCTGGCCCTGATCCCGTCCCCTGTACACAAGGACAGGTGAAGACCCGGCTCATCAAAGCCACAGGCTCCAGGGACCTCACACCTCCCTCCTCCCCAACCTTCCCCCGCACCAGGGTCCCAAGTCCACAGGGGTGGAAACCGGGGGCAGAAAAAGAGGGAGGACTCCCAACTGCCATTCCTCTTACTGCAGTGCGGGGCGGGCAGCGGTGTCCAAGGCGAGCCCACCCCTCAGAGGGGTGAGAAGCTGGCAGGTTTCAGGGAGGACTCGGAAACAAGCGGGGCTTGGAGGCCTTCAGGGAGGCCCAGGGGAGAAGCAATTGGGGGTTCATGGTAGGCAGCTGGGTCAGGCCCTTGGACAAGAGCTTACTTCTCTCAGCCTGTGAACTGTTCCCTCCCAACTCCCTGTCTCTCCGGACAATGCATGACCCCAAGAGTCTACCATTCCAGCCTGTTGGCTCTGGCTGTGATCCCAGCTTCCATGGCTCACCTTGTCCAGCCAGGGCTGGGGTGAGGGAGGGGCTGTCACCCCACTCTGCCTAGGATGTCTGGGGGTCTGGCACTTTATGCCCAGGTCCAAACCTCCACCTCACCCTCCAGATCCTCAGCACTGTGAGCTTCATTTTGTCACGCTGGGGCTGGGAGAGGGTCAGGTGGGGACAGCCTGCTGCCAGCTCTGCATACAGAAAGTAGATTTTTTTTTATAGGAGACTCTCACACTCTGGGCCTTCTTTGCACGTATATCCTTCACATGAGGCATCCTTCTCCCCATTGCCCAGATGGGAAAACTGAGGCTCAAAGAAGACCTGCCCAAGCATTTGTGGTGAAGTCTGAGAGTCTGATGTCCTTGGTCTCAGCTACGCAGGGCCCGAATCTCAAGGCTGGGCCCCCAACCTCGAGAGGCTCTGTCCCAGCAGGAGTCAGGGATTAACCCTCCCCTTCCTAGGCCTTGTCAGCAGGCAGCTGAACTGTGGTGCAAGGAGCTTGGAATGCCCGAGTCCCAGTTCCCACTCTGCCACTCACACGATGGGTGATCATAAGCAAGTCACAACCTCTTTGAGCCTCTGCTTTCTCCCCTGTTAAATGGGCTGATGACCCTGCCCTGCCTCTTTCTCAGGGCCGGGGACTGCTACTCTGTGGCTGGCTGGTAAGTCGATGCAATCATTTTCTCTCTGACTTTGGGAGGGCCAGCTCTAGGCAACCAGGGAAGAAGTGCCTGAGCCCCCCTAGTCCTGACTGCCTTCTTGCGACCTGCTATTACCACCTGCTGCACGCCACTCCCTGGCTCCCCTGCCCAGAAGCGTTCTCCTTCCTGTGGTCAGGGTGGAGGCTGAGGAAAGGCGAATTCTCTGCAACAGCCCCGCAAACCTCATTAGGCCGACTGGGAGAGGGACAAGGCAGCGGTCAAGGCTGGGGCTTGGGCTCTGGGCTTCAGTCCGAGCTCCCTCAATTCTGACAGCATGACCTTGAACAGCCACCTAACCTCTCTGAGCCTCAGTTCCCCCACCTCTGTCTAGTTTATAGACTAAAGGAGATAATGCGTGTACCGCCCTCAGCATAAACCTGGAGCATGGCAGACGCTAGGGAAAGGTGTTATTATAAATTTGGGGCATCTTCATCTCAGGGCGAGAGGGTTGCCCACCTACCCCTGGGGGTAGATCTGGGCACCCAAATGCGCCCTCCTGGGGGTCCTTGCTCCCCGCGAGCCCTCACCCACACTCACTTGGGTAGCGAAAGTAAAATTCATTGTCCGCGTTACTGTGGTTGCCCCAGTGCCAGAGGGCAGCGTCGGTTTCGTGGTTGTAGCGGACAAAAACCGCAAAGAGGATGGCGGTTGCGCCCTGGAAGAGGAGGCAGAGCAGGGGGAGCGGCAGTCGCCGGCTGGCGGCGCGGCGGGGGGTTCCGGCCATGGGGCAGAGGCTCTGGCTCCGGCTCTGGGCGCCGACAGGCACTCCCGGGCGTGCCGGGCAGGTTTCACAGGAGCCAGATCCAGCCCACCTGCAGAGCCCTCCCACTTGGCGGCCTCGCCCACGCCCACGAGGAGACCTAGCCCTCTGCTGCTCCCGGGGATTGGGGGGTGGGGGTGGGGGGGAGAGCGGCGGGGTTCTGGGCCGGAGGCCTGGGGTGGAGCAAGGTCTGGGAGGGATGGAGGCGTTCAGACCCCAGATCCTGTTTCTGCCCAGCTGATCCTGGCGCTGTTCTGCTCAGTATGTATTGTGCCTGCTGGTGCACAGCGGCGGACCCAGTGAGGGAAAGGAAGAAAGGGGGCCTGCACCCTAAAAAAAAACAAAACACACAACCCCCCCCCCACAAACCTGTGTTAGTTTAAAGAGTGTTTCCCAAAGAATAGGTGCCCCTTAAAGGCCCCACCTGCCCCTGCCGGTGTGGCTCAGTGGGTTGGGCGTGGTCCCTTGCACCAAAAGGTCTTTGGGTTCCCCTCAGGGCACACTCTCAGGTTGCCTGCTCCAACCCCTGTAGGGGGCGTGCAGGAGGCAGCTGATGGATGTTCTGCTCTCACATGGATATTTCTCTTTCTCCCTCTCCCTTTACTCTCTCTCTCTCTCAAAATCAGTAAAGAAAAATTTTAAAGGCCCTGGCCTGGCCCCTCCAGGGTTAACATAAGAGCTGAGGGGTTACTCAAGCTTTTCCAAACGGAAAGATGGAGAACAGAGATAAAGAGATGGCTCTCCAGACCTTGATTAACCCAGCTGGGGAGGTCTGGGCCTCAGCAGGCCAGGTGCTTACCCTGCTCCAACCTCCGCCTCCCCATCTCCAACCTGCACCCCACCACAGTGCAGCAGGCTGGGCAGGGGCCACACTGCCACGGGGCTTCCCTGCGCAGCCCGGTAAGGATCTGAGAGGCTCTGGGCTGCCTCAGCAGCTGTAGAGAAGGGAAGCCAGTTGGAAGGAGGGTCTTCTCACTTAGGAGTCAACAGTCCTTGTTACACGAGCAAGATTTGCATCCACTGGGGTGGTAGACGGACAGTGAGGAGACTTACTGCGAGCCAGGCTTCAGAGATGAACCAGATGACCCTCTCCAGGAGCCCCTGTCCAGTTGGGAGACAGACACTGAGGAGGGAATTTAACTGCCATTGGGGTAAATATGTGACCTTGGGAAGCACAGAGGCCCTGGGGACCTAGGAGGAGAGGCTGCAGAACCCACAGGAGAGGAGAGGAGAGGAGGAAGAGGACCGAAATGGAGACTTCCTGAGAGGGGATGTCCACAGGCAGTCTAGAAGGACAACCCTGAACTGGGGCAAGTGAAGAAAGAAGAGGGACATTTCAAGAAGGGGCTCAGGCCCTAACCGGTTTGGCTCAGTGGATAGAGCGTCGGCCTGCGGACTCGGGTCCCAGGTTCGATTCCGGTCAGGGGCATGTACCTTGGTTGCGGGCACCTACCCGTGGGGAGTGTGCAGGAGGCAGCTGATGGACGTTTCTCTCTCATTGATGTTTCTAACTCTCTATCCCTCTCCCTTCCTCTCTGTAAAAAATCAATAAAATATATTTTTTTTTATAAAAGAAGGGACTCAGTATAGACACAAGCCTGGCTGTGTGAGTGTCCAGTATGTTCAGGAACTGAGGCTGAGGGTGGGGCGTCTAAAAAGACCTTGAAGGCCCTGCTAAGGCACATGGCCTCTACCCAGTGGATGCTGCGCCACTGGAGGGCTCTAAACAGGTGGAGGACTTGGACTATTGCTTTCTGACACCTGCAAGCCATAAGGCTCTTCGAAGAAGAAAAGCTGAAGGCCATTGTCAGAGGGGCAAGTGAGAGGGGAGGTCCTCTGCAACGTTGCCACCCTGCTGTCTGAGGGGCCTGTCATGCTGCAGGGGCTTGTGGGTGTTTGCGAAGATGTTCCAGACCCCTGCCTGAAGGAAGAGTTGCCGTTCCCAGGAGATGCGGTCTGGGTCCGCAGGCGCCAGCCACTCCCCAGAGCAGCTACGGAGTGGGGCTCCTCCTAAGAACGACCTTGCCCCTTCTCAGGAGGCCCTGATCCTCCTCCTTTCCCCAGTTCACCTCCTCCCCCACCTCCCCTCATGGGCGAGCCTCTGAGCCAGCGTGGGCTCTGGGGGACAGTGTGGCATTCTAGGTGTCCAACTGCCTGACCTAATGCCCAGCCAGGCAGGCTGGGGGGTGGGGGGATCAGCCGCTGGGTAGCAGCAGCCTCTGGTAGCACTGCTCTTAGCAGGCCAGGCATGCTCTCTGGCCTTCAGTGGCCGCTGGCCCCTGGCCCCTGGCCCAGAGGCTCTACTTGATCAGCAGGAAAGCTGTTTTCCAGCTCCTTCTGTGGAGTGGTGTGGGCAGTGGATGTCTGGTCAACAGTCTTTGGGTAATGATTCTTGGTAAATCAGCATCTGGATATCCTCCCAGGCTCAGCCTTCTGCTCCAGAGACACAGCCTGCTTTCTGAGCCCTGTTCGGGTGCAGGAGTTGCTCTGGGTTGTCCAGGCAGGGTCTGGATAAGCCCTACAAGGGGAAGAGTCTTCAAGAGCTACAGAACCAGAGAGAGCAAGACCTCTCAGCTGGGCCTTCCTAGCATCCTCTGGGAGTTTCCTCCCTGATTGCGGCCTCCTCCGTCTCTTTCTTGCCTGCTGACTCTCTCAGTTTTTCTAAATTCCTCAAGATCTCTGATTTTCGCCGAAACCGGTTTGGCTCAGTGGATAGAGCGTCGGCCTGTGGACTGAAAGGTCCCAGGTTCGATTCCGGTCAAGGGCATGTACCTTGGTTGTGGGCACATCCCCAGTAGGAGGTGTGCAGGAGGCAGCTGATCGATGTTTCTGTCTCATCGATGTTTCTAACTCTCTATCCCTCTCCCTTCCTCTCTGTAAAAAATCAATAAAATATATTTAAAAAAAAAAAAAAAGATCTCTGATTTTTCCTCTCTTCTGTTGCTCATCCATTCATTCAACAACTATTCATTTAGTGCCAGTCCTGGGCCAGCTCCTGGGGTTCTAGTCAACACCATAACAGGGTTGGGTCCTGGAGAACCCCTGCCCTGGCAGGTGATAACCCTTTTTGTGTTGGATTGTGGACAGGTGGAGAGGGAGCCCTTGGAAGGGCCAGGATAGCTGGGCCAGCCGCTAGCGGGTACACTTGGAGACCTTTGGGCAACATCTCTTTACCGGCTTGTATGGGACAATCTCGATATTTTAACAACTAGTGAGCACCTGCTGGTTTCACCCTTTGGTCCAGCAGAGAGCAAGACCCTTGTGAAGGTGTCCATGGCCCACCGCCTATTGTGGAAAGGCTCAGTCCATGGTTTTCCTTCGGCTCATCCAGCGATGGCAAGCTCTAGGTGCCCCCTCCTGCCTCCTCTGGCCCTGGAAGCTCTGATGGATTTGGGGACCTCATCTCTCACTCCTTCCTCCACATCAGACCTCCTCTTAGGGGCCCCTGACTCTGTCACCGGCTCTCTGCCTGCCTGGCCTGGGGTCTGTCCAATCTTCGACTTCCCATCTCTAGTTTCCAGCTGGGACTGGCTGAGCACCTGAAGGGTAGCCAAGGGGAACCGGTGTCTGCTGCTTGCCCTGGCCCAGCCTGGCCAGGCCATCCATGGGGACCAGGGCTCAGGTTACTGAGTAACTCGGGGTTGCTTAGAGCTGCCCTTTATCAGGGTCACCTCCTCCCCACTCCCTGCTATTTTGGCTTGGAAATCCCAGAGCCGCTTCGTTCCCTTAGTTCCAATGAACTTTCTCCAGTGTTATGGGCAACAAAAGAGAAAAGTAGCAAAGCACCAGTGTGAAGACATTTGTTTGTTCATTTATGTGTTGATTCATTCATTCATTCACCACATTTTAAAAAATTATATTTTTATTGATTTGAGAGAGGAAGGGAGAGATAGAATCATCAGTGATGAGAAAGAATCATTGATCGACTGCCTCCTGCATGTCCCCTACTGGGGATCGAGCCCACAACCGGGATGTGTGCCCTGACTGGGAATGGAACTGTATGTTCCCTTATATACAGGAGTAATAACATTGCCCTTGTGGAAATGTTATGAGGATCCCAAATAATCGATGCAGAAAGCTGGCATTGCCTAAGCATTCAACAGATGTGATCATTACTGTTCTCTCCTGCCCCAGCTTCTGGCTTCCTCTTCCTCCCACTTCCTTTGCCCACCCTCTCCTGGAGATAGCGGGCGGTGGAGCGAAGTTAACCCACTGGCCCCCCTCCCTCCACCACCAGCACCTTCACCCTGGGCTTGCAGCTTAGGTTAGCTCCCTGGAGGGGGCACCTGGTCACACTTCCAGCATCCGTCCTGGAGGGGCAAAGGGTGCACTCATTCACGCCTTTGGCTGGCCTATGTGTGCTCCGTGGTGGGTTCTCAGCGCCGTCTTCACCTTCCTTTCTCCTCAGCCAGATCATTTGTAAACAAAATTATCCTTCCCACATATTCATTCAATAAATATTTATCTATGTAAGTATTTCATTTTATTAGCATTCAAATATCTCTTAAGAAGCCGCTGTGTGTCAGGGACTATTCTATGCAGTGGTTGTATAGCAATGGAAAAAAACTGTTAGAAACAGGAACCACCACCACCACCTTGATTTTTCATTAATGTGAAACATTAATTTAAAAAAAATTTTAGTTTTTTTTTTTTTTATTGATTTCAAAGAGGAAGGGAGAGGGAGAGAGAGATAGAAATATCAATGATGAGAGATCAATCATTCATCAGCACACCTCCCAGTGGGGATCAAGCCGGCAACCCAGGCATGTGCTCTTGACTGGAATCGAACCCGGGACCCTTCAGTCCACAGGCCAATGCTCTATCCACTGAGCCAAACTGGCTAGGGCTAATTGTATTATTTTAAAATGTGTCACTACTTGAAACTAGTGACTTGACTATGCACAGAAAACCTGCCAAATAGTTTGTAAATGCCAGAAGATGAAAAAAAAACCCAGCAGGTCCTGTGTTTGGAAGATAGGAGATGGGCTGGGGCAGCATGTCTCAGAGAAGATGCTCCCTGGAGTGTGCTGGGAGGACCCCTCCAGGGTTCTGACTCTCCCCTTCCAAATTCTACTTTCCCAAGCTCTGGACACACCCAAAGCTCTGGATTCAGGCAGAAGTGCCACATCTAAGGTGGGCAATAAACAGAGAGGCCGGTTCAGATGAAAACGATAGGAAGGTACAAAAAAAGCCCGGGGATGCTTTACCTGGAGAATTAAATTGATTGTGAGATGAGGGCACAATTGGTCCCCATGTTCACCGTGGAATTGGCTTACTAACCGCCTGGAGAGCCCTGGCCAGTGTGGCTTGGTTGATTGAGTACCATCCTTCACCATTTGAAAAATTTGTTCACTTCCATGCAAATGCACTTCTAAAGAATTTGAGCCCTCCCTAGAGATATGAGGACGCATTTCCTACTGGGTTGTAAGATTTGAAGAATACTTTACACACAATCCATACCAAAGGAGCCATATTTCTGACTAGACAATAACAGAGGATGAGTTTGGGGAGCAGCAAAAGGTGGCAGAAGAGAAAATTAAAAAAGGTGCTTTACATTATTTTATATATTTCTCACAATAATCCTATGAAGTGGGTAGATTTATCCACATTTTGAGAAAACTTAAGTGGAGAAATTTGTTCAAGATTCCACCATTAGTAGGTAGCGGTGCGGGAATCAAATTGAGGCCTGTAAACTCCAAATTCATGCTCTTTGCCACTGCACAGCTAGCTCTGCAAAAAGAGCTAGTCCCGTGGTCGGCAAACCGCGGTTCACGAGCCACATGCGGCTCTTTGGCCCCTTGAGTGTGGCTCTTCCACAAAATACCACGGCCTGGGCGAGTCTATTTTGAAGAAGTGGCGTTAGAAGAAGTTTAAGTTTAAAAAATTTGGCTCTCAAAAGAAACTTCAATCGTTGTACTGCTGGTATTTGGCTCTGTTGACTAATGAGTTTGCCAACCACTGAGCTAGTTCATTGATGTCTACACTATGACATAGTAGGCCTCTCAGATAAAGTAAACTCCTCCACCTACAGTTAAGTGGATAGTCCGATGGGCTCAGGCATTTCCCTGGCCACCAGTGTGACGGAGTATCTGTTCGCTCTAGTCTACACTATGTCTTCTGGAATCACTGTACAAAATCTTGTTCTAAGTATTTTTTTTTTTAAATATATTTTATTGGTTTTTTACAGAGAGGAAGGGAGAGGGATAGAGAGCTAGAAACATCGATGAGAGAGAAACATCGATCAGCTGCCTCCTGCACACCTCCCACTGGGGATGTGCCCGCAACCAAGGTACATGCCCTTGACCGGAATCGAACCCGGGACCCTTCAGTCCGCAGGCCGACGCTCTATCCACTGAGCCAAACCGGTTTCGGCTTGTTCTAAGTATTAAGAGGAGATACAAAGGAAGAATATTATATTCATTTGACAAGTAATTATTGAGCATTTACTATTTAGCAGATCCAATTTTAAGCACTGGGAATACAGCAACATTCCCATTTAATGGGAAATGCAGAACAAACACTTGCCAATTAACCAAGTAACAGGAAAAAACACACATACAACTAGAATCATTTTCCCAAATGCTGAGCAATTAAGGTCTGGCTTTTAAGGGAAGGGAAGCAGGGCCTCTGACACACCTTTTCTGTTGGTAGGATGACTAGTATGCTGCTCTATCAGAACACTAATAGGTGTGGTGCCTGGGAAAGAATCATAGGATCACATGATCAACAACCCGTGCTATTATTTTACTATTGACAATTTCACAAGTTCTCTCCAGCCGATCTTAGGCTGTTCCAGTTTGGAAAGGGAAAAAGTGTGAGAGGCTGTACTCTTCTATTTCATAGTCAAATATGTGATTCCTGTATTGTTCGTGCTCTCATGGTCCCTTCACTGGTTTGGAAAACAGCTGTTTTTATTATTATTGTTTCGTTTTTTTGGGGGGGGGATGGGGGACACAAAAAACAAAACCATACAAATTTAACTAAACTTTAACAGTGTCCTCGAACGGGCAATTACTCTCTGTGTTCTCTCCACGTTTAATTTTTGCAGTATCAGGCCTTTTCCTTTCCTATAAGGTAATGGACCAGCAGTTGAGTGGATGACAAGGATAGGGGAGGCAATAGGTATGGAGAAAGAAACTCTCAAAACCTTACAGGGAACTTGAGAAAATGTTTTGGTTAGAATAATTCGGGCGAGAGGAGGGCAAATAGGCCATCACCCTCTGGTGCCACTCACAGCCTCAGCTTAAACATTTGCCTAAATAGGGTAAGGCCTAAGCAGAGCAACGAGTCCAGAGGCAAAAAACCACAACTCGCAGCGTGCCCCCAAGAAATGCTGTTGACCACCTAGGCCAGCCCCATAGAACTACAACTCCCATACCACCCCGCGGCCAGGTCTTCCCGCAACTGCCACTGAAGTCCCGCCCCTTTATTCCTCCACTCTGCTAAGGCTGGAGCGAAACACTGGAAACTGCCACGCCTTACCTGGCCTTTGCGGCCCGAGAGAAAGTGAGCGGCAAGCCAGTCCAATGACCTACCCGCGTTATTCATTGAAAGCCTCAACCCCACCCAGCACCCACCCTGTAGTTGAAATACATGCGCAATGGCGTGCGAGCCAAGTAACCGCGCCTCCGCGCTTGCGCCTAGGTTCGCACCGCACGCGGCCGGGAGCGGCCACCTCATTGCGCAAGCGCCGGTGCTCTCCACTTCCAGCATCGCGCTCTCTCTACCGAGCTTGCCCTGCCGTTCTTGCGTGGAAGGCGGAGTTGAGAATGTCAATTGGCCCATTTTCGTGCCTGTCAATGAAGTGGGTGCGGTGATTGGTGGCGACCTGGAGGGTAGCGGGTTTAGCTGTAAGCCCTGCGGAGGCAACGTTTTCTGAGCTTCTCTCAGGTTCCCTCTCCAGAAGCTTCTGCCCGTTTCCTCCGCTCTGGGTACCGGGCTCAGCATCGCGCCGCCATGATGGGCCATCGTCCCGTGCTCGTGCTCAGTGAGTTGTGGGGAAGCCGGGAGAGAGGCCCCCTCTTCTCCCCGCTCGGCCATACTTTTCGGGGTTGCCACAGCCCAGTCCCGCCGGGGTCCGGCCACTCTGGCTTCCAGTCAGCCTCCTTATTTGGGAAGCCCTTTCTCCCTCGTTCCTGTCACCCCATTCCCGTCTACACCGACGCAAACTGCCCTTCCCCTCGCCCAACCCCTTGTCCTTACGGCTACTCGGCTCAGGATCCTTCCCACTCGGCCTTCGTTCTTCATCCCCCCCTCTCCTTCCCCCGACCCCTTCTTTACATGATTTTCAGTGTGTAGGTAAATGGACAATGTGTGTGTTTTTTTAGTTTGCCTAGCTTTATAACCTTGGTCCATCCCTTAGGAGCCGATGTGGCCTCGGCCATGTTGGTTGACTTAAGTGTTAACCTCTGTATTATTGGGGTTAACAGTATTTTCCCGTAGAATCGTGAGGATCAAATGACTAAGTAGATAAACTGCTTAAAAGAGTGTCTGGCAAACAGCAAGTGGTATCCTGGTTCATTTTTCAGGATCAGCCCTCTTGCCTTTCCGCTCAGCAGCCCCCGCCCTCCCTCTTCCTGAAGTAGCTCGCGGGTCGGCCTTAGATGGGCGGCAGTTACTCCCCCAGTGTCCCTGCGTGGTCACCTTTCCCGTTAACCAACCTGAGTTTCCCAAACGTCTTAGCTGGCTCTCTTTACCCTTTGGGAACATCCCACATTTCTTTATGGCTAACAAGCCCCTCGGTCATTGTCTTCCCCCGGTGTGTTTCCGTTCTGTGTGTAACTTCTGTGCGGCATCTGCAAGACCACCTAAGATGGCCCGCTAGCCGTTTTCCCCGGCCTGCCAACTTCTGTGTGCTGAATGCTGTCCATCCATTTTCTCTATTCCTGGGAAGTAACTGTTTTCAGAAAAAATTTCACTTAACCCAGGAAAAAAAAAAACACCTTTCTGATGAGTTGATCAGAAAGGTGCTTGCCTGCTTACCACAGCGGGGAATGGGAACCTACATCCTGAGAGTTGTGAACGTTTTGATTTGAGGGGCCTGGATTGAAGTTTTTACAGATTTAAATTGTAGGGTATGTATGGTTTGGAGAGAGGAGGGAAACGAGCATACGTTTGTTGGTTTGGTTATAACCACTGGCTTGTCTCCATTGCGAGGGCCCTGGGGCGAGTGGTGCATGGTGAAGGCCTTCTCAGGTCTGCATATACCCCTGACATTAGTGGCTGTAACCATTTGGGCCCCCTGTTAAAATATACACAGTCTTACTGATAGTAAATTGGGGGGGGGGGGGTTGTTGTTGTTTTTTAAATAGATTTTTATTGATTTCAGAGAGGGAGAGAGAAACAAATGATGAGAGTCATTGATAGGCTGCCTCCTGCACGCCCCCTCCTGGGGATGGAGCCCAGAACCTGGGCATGTGGCCTTGACGGGAATCGAACCCAGGGCCTTTCAGTCACAGGCTGATGCTCTATCCACTGAGCCAAACTGGCTAGGGTGAGGCGTTCTTATTATATCCAAACATGGAATGACTATATCTTGCAAACTGTGTTCTCATTCCACAGGACACTGTGGGGGGCACGATCAATTATTGTAAAGAGTGTGATTCTCCTTATCCAAGTAGGAAAATATGAACCCTCAAACTCTCCCTTTTTACATAAAGCAGTGATTGGTGCTTTTTTTTTTTTTTTTTAATATATTTTATTGATTTTTTACAGAGAGGAAGGGAGAGGGATAGAGAGCTAGAAACATTGATCAGCTGCCTCCTGCACACCTCCCACTGGGGATGTGCCCACCACCAAGGTACATGCCCTTGACCGGAATCGAACCCGGGACCCTTCAGTCCGCAGGCCGACGCTCCATCCACTGAGCCACACCGGTTTCGGCTGATTGGTGCTTTTTTAGGGTCACTAGCCCTTTGAGAATTCAATGAAAGCTATAGATCCTTTTCCCAGACAAAAGTACATTATCCCATTTTCTCATATCATCTCAGGGATTTCACTTTCCTACTGAGACCCATTCATGGATCTCAGTTATGAATCCTTGCTGTAAATATATGAATGTTTGGTTAGCGGGAAAGTGATGGCATGATTCCAAAGTTGAAGCATTATGGGTTGTTTCTTAGTATACCAGGGGTTGAAGTACAATTAAAAAATTATTTTTAGCCAAAACCGGTTTGGCTCAGTGGATAGAGCGTCAGCCTGCGGACTGAAGGGTCCCGGGTTCGATTCCGGTCAAGGGCATGTACCTTGGTTGCGGGCACATCCCCAGTAGGAGGTGTGCAGGAGGCAGCTGATCGATGTTTCTCTCTCATCGATGTTTCTAGCTCTCTATCCCTCTCCCTTCCTCTCTGTAAAATATCAATAAAATATATTTAAAAAAAATTATTTTTAAAATTTATTTGTTGATTTTAGAGAGAGGAAAAGGGAGAGAGAGAGAGAGAGAGAAACATTGTTGTTCCATTTATTCATTCATTGGTTGATTCTTATATGTGCCCTACTGGATCTTTGATATGTCGGGACCACGGTCTAAGCAAATAAGCTTCCTGGCCAGTTGCTTTCATCTACATATACACCCATGAAACTTGTGTGTTTTTCTTTCCAATGGTGAGAGAATAAATAGCTTATATACAATGGTACAATCATGATCTGTTTTCTTTTGTTTTACCTATATTAGGCCAGAACGTAAAGCGTGAATCTGGAAGAAAAGTTCAATCTGGAAACATCAATGCCGCCAAGGTAGCATATCTTTGAAGTTGTTTAAAGTATAATAGTCTTCCTCCAGCTGTCTTCCCTAGTATTTCTGTATCTGTTTGCAGTTAGGGAGAAGGAAGTCCTCTATCTCTGAATTAGGTCTAATAGCCTTCTCATAGTAACTTTTGCATAATTCCATTGCTGCATATCCTATCTAATAAAAGAGTAATATGAAAAGTAACCATCACTGTGCTTCACCCACAAGCCACGCCCACAAGCCAATCAGGAGCGCATATGCAAATAAACCCAACCAAGATGGCTATGGCCACAGAGAGCAGGAGTGAGGCTTGTGTTTCCCTGGCAAAGCTTTCCGCCTGCCCTTGCTGGCCTAGGCCTCCATTCAAGGCTACAAAGTTTCAATGATAGAAGATACATAAACCCAAACAGAAATGGCGGCAGCCATGGAGCTGGAAGAGCAGGAGGCCTACCCTGGCCGGCCCAGGCCTCCACTTAAGGCTACAAAGTTTCAATTTTTTTTTTTTTTTAAATATATTTTATTGATATTTTACAGAGAGGAAGGGAGAGGGATAGAGAGCTAGAAACATCGATGAGAGAGAAACATCGATCAGCTGCCTCCTGCACACCTCCCACTGGGGATGTGCCCGCAACCAAGGTACATGCCCTTGACCGGAATCGAACCCGGGACCCTTCAGTCCGCAGGCTGACGCTCTATCCACTGAGCCAAACCGGTTTCGACCAAAGTTTTAATTTTAGAAGATAAATACACCCCAGATCCCAGGGCCTCCGCTTGGGTCACCAGGAGGCGTGGCCAGCCTGCAAACCACCACAGGCCCCTCGCCCAGGCCACCCCACGCCCCAAGGGAACCCCCACCCTGATCCAGGGCACCGTTCAGGGCAAACCAGCTGGCCCCCACCCGTGCACTAGGCCTCTATCCTATCTAGTAAAAGAGTAATGTGCAGATTGACCATCACTCCAACACACAAGATGGCTGCCCCAATGTGGTCAAAGATCCTGCCCCCATGTGGACACAAGATAGCCACCACAAGATGGCCAGCAGGGGAGGGCAGTTGGGGGTGACCAAGCCAGCAGAGGAGGGAAGTTGGGGGTGACCAGGCCTGTAGGGAAAGGCAGTTGGGAGAGACCCAGGCCTGCAGGGGAGGGCAGTTAGGGGAAAACAGGCTGGCAGGGGAGCAGTTAGGCATCAATCAGGCTGGCAGGGGAGTGGTTAGGGGGTGATCAGGCTGGCAGGCAGAAGCGGTTAGGGGCAATCAGGAAGGTATGCAGGTGAGCAGTTGGGAGCCAGCAGTCCTGGATTGTGAGAGGTAAGTCGGACATCCCTCGAGGGGTCCCAGATTGGAGAGGGTGCAGGCTGGGCTGAGGGACACCCCCCCTCCCCCCAGCCATGCACGAATTTCGTGCACCGGGCCTCTAGTTGTTTTATATTCTACTAGAGGCCCGATGCATGAAATTCGTGCAAGGGGCTTGGCCCTTGCAGCCCCAGCTGCCTCGGCCAGCCCTCGGCAGCCCCGGCTTCTCCAGAAGGTCATCCTGATGGTGGTTCTGCTGTTTGGGTCTAATTAGCACATTACCTCTTTATTATATAGGATTTGTGTTTGTCTCCCATACTACACTGAGTTACTTGAGGAGAAGGGCTATATTAATTCCCTTTTATATTCCTAGTGCCACAGTAGATCCTGGATAGGTATTTCATTAATCTTTTGAATGAAATAGCTCTAGGTCTGATTTAGCATGGTGTGAAGGCCACTTTCATGGAAAGAAATACTAAGACATGGATTTCCATTTATCTGGACTACTGGGAAACTGAAGCTCTGGAAGGCCTGTCCCCATTTTTCTTGGGAAAAGTCATTTCTTTCTACATCTACCCTGAAAGTATTCCCAAAAGGGAAAAACAAAGGACAGAATCTAACCACAGGCATGCTATATCTAAAGAGGCTGCCAGCCCTACTTTAGAGGTGATGTTGGTAAAACACTGGGCCTGTGGGTTACTGATGCCCCCTTTCTCAGCTCACATGCTGACCTAATCCTCTGATTTGTACTTAACATGTTTTTTCTTTTCTTCCTAATAGACTATTGCAGATATCATCCGAACATGTCTGGGACCCAAGTCTATGATGAAGGTAGGGTTATTATTGAAACTCATCAACTATAGATTTTCCCTTATAGATTTTTCCTTTCCCTGGAACACTGAAATATAACTTTTGCTTCTGTTCTAGATGCTTTTGGATCCAATGGGAGGCATTGTGATGACTAATGATGGCAATGCCATTCTTCGAGAGGTGTGACTTTTCATTATGTTTTCTAACAATTTGATAAAGTACCCCAAAAGATATGTGTAGATGATGATTAGTTTCTTAGGGCTGCTGGAACAAATTAACACAACCTGTGTGACTTTAAGTAACAGAAATTTACTCTTTCATAGCCTGGTGGCTAGAAATCTGAAATCAAGGTTTCATGCTCCTGAAGACTCTAGGCAAGAATCCTTCTTTGCCTTTTCTAGATTCTAATGGTTAACCACATCCTTGGTATTCCTTGGCTTGTAAATTCAGTTTCCTCCTTAGTTGTCATATGGCATATGACATATGACATATATAAGCTATTTATTCCCTCACCATTGACTCTCATTATAAGGAAACCAATAGTTGGAATTAGAGCCTACCGTAATATTTGTATGACCTCATCTTAACTTGTTTACATTTGCAATGACACTATTTCCAAATATAGTCACATTTACAGTTGCAAGAGGGTAGGATTTCAACATGTCCTTTTGGAGGACATAATTCAACCACAACAGTGGTGATCCCAGTAAATCAGCTGTAAGTTATTGTTCTGTTCTCAAAAAACTTCAGTAGTTCAGTTGGCATAATACATTTTTTCCTAAAAAGAAAGGGACCTGGAAAGGTGATTTGCTTAGATATTTTTGGGGCCACTTTTATTTAATTAATTAATTAATTAATTAATGTATTTATTTATTTTAAACCCTTGTGTCGAGGGCTGACTTTCAGTAGATCGCAGCGAGGGAGCTGCTCTGCTACATACAAAACCCTGATCCAGAAGCAGGTCACCTACAAGTGGTTTAGCACCAGGTTCCCCACGAACATGCGTTGCATGAAGGGCGTGGGGGTGGCCCTTGTGGGCCACTTTTAATCTTTCAAGCTATGGTAAAACAAAGGAAAAGTGATTAAGTATGGAAGCAAGAAGCTTAAGAATTAGGGCCAAGCAGAATGGATGCTTTGAATAGTGTTGTTTTTAGTGGCAGTCTACATTTTTCTTTTCAGATTCAAGTTCAGCACCCAGCAGCCAAATCCATGATTGAAATTAGCCGGACACAGGATGAAGAGGTTGGAGATGGGACCACGTCAGTAATTATTCTTGGTAAGAGAAGAATGAAAGTTTGATAAGGAAAATAGGATTGAAACAGGAAGATTTTTGCCAGAAATAATGTCTGTCTTATTTTAAGAAGGAAATTGATACCAATCTGCTAATTACAAATATTTAAATAACATGTTGCTAATTGCCCATGTATCCTCTCCAATTGAGTATAAAATGTTCATCAATAGTATAGCATGGCCGAAACCGGTTTGGCTCAGTGGATAGAGCGTCGGCCTGCGGACTGAAAGGTCCCGGGTTCGATTCCGGTCAGGGCATGTACCTTGGTTGCGAGCACATCCCCAGTAGGAGGTGTGCAGGAGGCAGCTGATCGATGTTTCTCTCTCATCGATGTTTCTAGCTCTCTATCCCTCTCCCTTCCTCTCTGTAAAATATCAATAAAATATATTTTAAAAAAAAAAAAAATAATATAGCATGGGCTGTGTAAATCTGGTTGGATAAAATACAGTCGATTATCAAAAGTCACAGTAAGTTATATTCTAAAAGTCACCACAAACTAAATGAGCAAATACTAAACCATCACTCCTGGGGGAAATAAGGGGTTAGGTTCCTGATAGCCTCTGGTCACATTCAACTGATATATATATTGTGTGTGTGTGTGTGTGTGTGTATACACATACTAGAGGCCCGGTGCATGAAATTTGTGCACGGGGGGGGGGTGTCCCTCAGCCCAGCCTGCACCCTCTCCAATCTGGGACCCCTTGAGGGATGTCCGGTGGGATCGGGCCTAAACGGACAGTCGGACATCCCTCTCACAATCCAGGACTGCTGGCTCCCAACTGCTCACCTGCCTGCCTTCCTGATTGCCCCTAACCGCTTCTGCCTGCCAGCCTGATCACCCCCTAACCACTCCCCTGCCAGCCTGTTTTCCCCTAACTGCCCTCCCCTGCAGGCCTGGTCACCCCTAACTGCCCTCCCCTGCAGGCCTGGTTCCCTCCAACTGCTCTCCCCTGAAGGCCTGGGTCCGCCCCAACTGCCCTTCCCTGCAGGCCTGGTCACCAACTGCCCTCCCCTGCAGCCCTGGTCTCCCCCACCTGCTCTCCCCTGCAGGCCTGATCGCCTCCAACTTCCCTCCTCTGCCAGCCGGGTCACCCCTAACTGCCCTCCCCTGCTGGCCTGATCGCCCACAACTGCCCTCCCTTGCAGGCCTGGTCCCTCCCAATTGCCCTCCCCTGCTGGCCATCTTGTGGTGGCCATCTTGTGTCCACATGGGGGCAGGATCTTTGACCACATGGGGGCAGCCATCTTGTGTGTTGGAGTGATGGTCAATCTGCACATTACTCTTTTATTAGATAGGATAGAGGCCTGGTGCACAGGTGGGGGCCAGCTGGTTTGCCCTGAAGGGTGTCCCGGATCAGGGTGGGGGTTCCCTTGGGGCGTGGGGTGGCCTGGGTGAGGGGCCTGTGGTGGTTTGCAGGCCAGCCACGCCCCCTGGCAATACAAGCGGAGGCCCTGGGATCTGGGGTGTATTTATCTTCTACAATTGAAACTTTGTAGCCTGGAGCAGAGCCAAGCCTTCTGCTTGCTCCGTGGCGGCAGCCATTTTTGGGGGGATTTATGTATCTTCTAAAATTGAAACTTTGTAGCCTTAAGTGGAGGCCTGGGCCGGCCAGGGCTGCATAAGCTTGGCTTCCTCCATCGCCGTGGGCAACCCTAGCCTCCTGCTCTTTCCAGCTCTGTGGCTGCCACCATTTCTGTTTGGTTTTATGTATCTTCTATCATTGAAACTTTGTAGCCTTGAGTGGAGGCCTAGGCCGGCAAGGGCAGGCGGAAAGCTTGGCTTCCTCCATTGCCGGGGAAACCCAAGCCTCCCTCCTGCTCTCTGTGGCTGTAGCCATCTTGGTTGGGTTTATTTGCATATCTGCTCCTGATTGGCTGGTGGGCATGGCTGAGTGCTGGTTAATTTGCATATTACTCTTTTATTAGATAGGATATACCTTATTTTATGTGATTTTTATTTTGTTTTAAAGACATTTTATCTATATTGTTGATTTATTGACACTGAGCTCATGGCCAATAGCATTATAATTCATGCCTAAACAAAGCTAATATGCTTTTTCTATAAAGCACATCACAGCCTTCTTGCATTTAAAAACTAGACAGCACTTTAGTGCTATACTTGGGGGCCATTCTAAACAGTGAAATCAACACAATGAACAAAAACGTGAAAAACATTGTACTTAATACACTGTGTGGCCAGATTATTATGATCTCTGAACGCATAACAATCTGGCCACTCGGTGTATATCCTATATAATAAAAGGCTAATATGCAAATTGTCCCCTTGACCAGGAGTTCGACCAGCAAGCATGCCGGCCAACCTCCCATGTCCCCTCCCCCTGGCCAGGCTGGCCGGACCCCACCCATGCACTAATTCATGCACCGGGCCTCTTAATACACACACACACACAAACACGCCAGATTATTATGTGTTCAGAGATCATAATAATCACACACACACACACACAGTGACCAGATTATTATGTGTTCAGAGATCATAATAATCTGGCCACTCAGTGTATATCACATAAAGGGAACTTGTTTACAGTGAGAGCTAAAACAAGGCAGAAGGTTGTCTTATTCAACCTCACCTGGGAATGTATTCATTGAGTGATTCAAATTTCTCATCTCTGCACATGTCTGTGAGTGACCTTGAAAGTGATGTAAACACCTATTTTGGTGTTACAAATTTTAGTGAGTAGTCAAATTGAAAATGAGTCTTGACTGTTAAGTTTTAATGACTAATCATTCCACTGAGAGGATTATAAAGGATCACTTCTTAAAACTTGGTGTATGGCTTTTTTTATATAAGTTTTAAGTTGGTGAAATTTTTATAAGAGAAACATTCATTTGTATTTTATTAAATTTTTGTAATTGATTTTTAGAGAGGAAGAGAGAGAGAGACAGAGAGAGGAACATTGACGTGAGAGAGAAACAATCAGCTGCCTCCCGCATGCTCCCTTGACTGGGGATCAAACCCAAAACCTGGGTATGTGTCTTGATGGGGAATCAAACCACCACCATTTGCTGTAAGGGATGATGCTCCAACCGAGCCACACCAGCCAGGGCCAGAGCATTTTTAAAAAATATATATTTTTGCCACACTTCGTGAGACTTCCCAAAAGCCTCCCTCTTGTATCTCGGCCACCGACATGCCATTCAGACTTAGGAAAACCTGAAAACTTCGGGGCCACGTGAGCCACGGCCACGGCCACATCGGCAAGCACAGGAAGCACCCAGGGGGCCGCGGTAATGCTGGTGGCTTGCATCATCACAGGATCAATTTCGACAAATATCACCCAGGTTCCTTTGGGAAAGTTGGTATGAGGCATTGCCACTTAAAGAGGAACCAGAGCTTCTGCCCAACTGTCAACCTTGATAAACTGTGGACCCTGGTCAGTGAGCAGACACGGGTCAATGCTGCCAAAAGCAAGACTGGAGCTGCTCCTATCATTGATGTGGTGCGATTGGGCTACTACAAAGTTCTGGGGAAGGGAAAGCTCCGAAAGCAGCCTGTCATTGTGAAGGCCAAGTTCTTCAGCAGAAGAGCCGAGGAGAAAATTAAGGGTGTTGGTGGGGCCTGTGTCCTGGTAGCTTGAAGCTACATGGAGGGAAGTTCATTAAAATGTCCAAGTACTTTTGTAAAAAAAATATATATATATATATATATATATATATATATATATATATATATATATATATATTTATATATAAAAAAATATATAGGTCGACACTCAACCACTGGGCCCCCAAGGATAGCACTAAAGTGCTGTCTAGTTTTTAAGTGCAAGAAGGCTGTGATGTGCTGTAAGGGAGAGAGAGAGAGAAACATCAGTGATGAGAGCGAATCATTGATTAGCTGCCCCCTACATGCCCCACACTGGGGATCGAGCCTGCAATCCAGCATATGCCCTGACTGAATTGAACCGTGTGACCTCCTGGTTTATAGGTCGACACTCAACCACTGGGCCATGCCGGCTAGGCCAAAAGCATTCATTTTTAAAAATCTGATTGCAGCAACAGTGTTAGGCAATGAGAAAAGAACTATATTTTAGAAATTCCAATTTCTGGTGTTGGCCCACATGCCTAAAAAATAAGAGTCCTACCTAGCCACTGGACTCTATTATTATATGAACTTTTTATTTTTTTTATATATTTTTATTGATTTCAGAGACGAGAGAGAGAGAAACATCATTGATGAGAGAGAATCATTGATCAGCTGCCTCCTGCATGCCCTACCCTGGGGATTGAGCCCACAACCTGGGTGTATGCCCTGACTGGGAATGGAATCCTGACCTCCTGCTCCATAGGTGAACGTTCTACCACTGAGCCACGCCAGCCGGGTTATTATATGAACATTTTAAAGGGGGACATTTTAAATTATTTCTAAAATGCCTTTGTGTACTGCATTTTGAGAATGGTAAGTTGGGTGGCAAATTTAATAGTGTCATCGACTAATCACATCTTTAGATTAAATTCTGTTGAGGATTGAGAATTATATATGACCAGTTCCGTACTCTAAAGAAAGGATGAAACAGGGAAGACTTCAGATGCTTTCTCATTTTTTTAGGTAGACAATGAGCTTTAGATATCAGGCAGAATTTTCTAGCTAGTAAATCTTAGTTGAATCTCCTGGAGATAATAGGTAGGTTAAGTTTTCATGAATCTAGGTATCTCAGATATACTAGTATGTTGCTTTAAAAAAGAAAGAAAAGTGGCTGGCACCATTTAGAGGCTCAGCCCATCTGGTTTTCCAGATGGTCTAATCCTATATAAAAGCCTAATATGCTAACTGTCAGACCGTTTGTTTGACCAGTCACTATGATGTGCACTGACCACCAGGGGGCAGATATTCCAACCAGTAGTTTAGCTTACTGGATGATATGATCAACACCCTTAAGAAAATCAGGTACTAGGGGAGGACCAGTCCAGCCGATCAGGACTGAGTGTGACTGGCCAGACATGCCCTGGAGCCCTCCCATGGTCCCTTCCCGGCTCTGGTGGGGGTCCCTCTGCCTGGCCTGCGGGGATCTGCCCAAAACCAGCTTTCTGACATCCCCCGAGGGGTCCCGGATTGCTAGAGGGCACAGGCCAGGCTGAGGGACCCCACCAGTGCACGAATCTGTGCACCGGGCCTCTATTAAATTCATAATTCTTTACGAAAGGGAGGGAGGGAATTTGCCATTGCTAAAGACATCTTTTGTTACTGTTCAGTTTAGTTAACTTTTTTTTGTTAATCCTCACCTGAGGATGAGGATACTTTTTCCATTGATATTTTTTTATTTTAAGAGAGAGTAGAAGGAATGGGGGGTTGGGAGGAGAAACATCGATGTGAGAGAGGCTTCGATTGGTTACCTCCGGTACGTACCCTGACCAGGGCAAGGGACAAACCTGCAACCCAAGTAGGTGCCCTTGACTGGGAATCGAGCTCTGGACCCTTTGGTGTGCGGACTGGCACTCTAACCACTAAGACACACTGGCCAGGGCTCTAAGCTAACTTATTTGCATCTTGTTAAAATATTTGATTATCTTTCTTTCAGTATACATGGTGGTCACTTAGAAATTGGTACAAAGTATTGAATTCAAACATTTGAGTACATAACAAGGAGTATACATGCAAACTTGGGCACATTTGTGTAAATTTAAAAAATTAATGCCTGTGGGCAGGTAGTATAAGCAACTTGTGAAAAACCAAATACATTTACATTTCTCTTGTTAAATTATTTTTTTAGAAACAAGCTTTTGTGTTTATGTATTATTTTGTGTATGTATTAATTACAAAGTAAAGACAAAATTTGAAAAGAAAGGGACATTTTACTAATAATTCCTCTTCCAGAGGGTAAATTTTATACATTTTTTGGGTATTCTTCCAGGTGTAAGATTTCTTTGTTCTGTTTTTGTTTTTAGTACCAGCAATTTGCATCCTAAGTGTTGAAATAATAAGTCAATTTTCTGTTACGTGTTTTTCTTTCTGTTTTAGAATCTTTGGAAAAATATTTTGCTTTTGTTTAGAAAACTGATAACATACATAGTTAGATCAAGAAAATAAACCCTAGGATCAGTCTTTGATCATTATAATATGTACAGTGAAGGTATTTTATTAATTGCCTTGTACAAAGTGTACAATTTGGGATAGTATTTACAGCCACATGGACTATCTATTTTAGGACGAAAGGTAAGGTATCTCTAGAAGCATAATGAAGTTGCCTTTATATCCAGATACTTTTTAGAACCTTATGGTGTCTATCCTTTTTCAGCGGGAGAGATGCTCTCCGTGGCTGAGCACTTCCTAGAGCAGCAGATGCACCCAACGGTGGTGATCAGTGCTTATCGAAAGGCATTGGATGATATGATCAACACCCTTAAGAAAATCAGGTACTAGGGGAGGACCAGAAGTGGATAGTATCAAATATGGGAGGCCTGGAAGAACGATCTGTTCTTAGGTGAAAAGAAGTCCAGGTATATCACACACACTGTGGTTTAACCCTTTGTATTA
The DNA here is from genome assembly GCF_963455305.1 of Plecotus auritus. NCBI lineage: Eukaryota > Metazoa > Chordata > Mammalia > Chiroptera > Vespertilionidae > Plecotus > Plecotus auritus. The sequence goes on from NC_137778.1 coordinate 28,731,262, forward strand.
TTTTGTGAGGAGGAACAAGGGAGAACAAAATGTAAAGGATAGTGAAATAAAAGTTTTAGAAAATGGCAAAGAATACAAAGCAGCCAAATAAAAAGGAACTAACTTCAATTCCTTGTAACATTTTGATTACATGCTATCTTCTGGTTACCATGTTAGGCACTGTGGTGGGAAATGTGTAGTAAGTAAAATAAACCTACCTTCTAAAAGCTTAGATTCTTTCTTTCTTTATATATATATATATATATTTTTTTTTTTTTTTTGATTGATTTCAGAGAGAGATAGAAACATCAGTGATGAGGGAGAATCAGCCCTGGCTTGTTTGGCTCAGTGGATAGAGCGTTGGCCTGCCGCATGAAGGGTCCCAGGTTCGATTCCCGTCAAGGGCATGTACCGTGGTTGCGGGCACATCCCCAGTAGGGGGTGTGCAGGAGGCGGCTGATCGATGTTTCTCTCTCATCGGTGTTTCTAACTCTCTATCCCTCTCCCTTCCTCTCTGTAAAAATTCAATAATATATATATATATATATATATTTTTTTTTTAAATATATTTTATTGATATTTCACAGAGAGGAAGGGAGAGGGATAGAGAGCTAGAAACATCGATGAGAGAGAAACATCGATCAGCCGCCTCCTGCACACCCCCCACTGGGGATGTGCCCGCAACCAAGGTACATGCCCTTGACCGGAATCGAACCCGGGACCCTTCAGTCCACAGGCCGACGCTCTATCCACCGAGCCAAACCGGTTTTGGCTCAATAAAATATATTTTTAAAAAAAGAGAGAGAGAGAGAGAATCATTGATCAGGTGCCTCCTGCACAAGCCAGCAACTCAGGCATGTGCCCTTGACGGGAATTGAACCCGGGACCCTTTAGTCCACAGGCCAAGGCTCTATCCACTGAGCCAGACCAGCTAGGGTTTTGTTGTTTTTTAAAGAAAGGAGTTTACCTCATTATTATTTTTTAAATATATATGTATGTATTTCCCCGCCCACCCCCCCCCCCCGGCCCAGAGAGGAAGGGAAAGGGAGAGGGGGATAGAAACATCAGTGATGAGATAGAATCATTGATCAGCTGCCTCCTGCACACCCCGTACTAGGGATTGAGCCCACAATCTGGACATATACCCTGACCAGAATTGAATTGTGACCTTCTGGTTCATGAGGTCAACGCTCAACCACTGATCCACACCTGCCAGGCCGAGGTTATGTTTATTGATTTTAGAGAAAGAGAATCGTGGAGTGGCTGCTTCCTGTATGCACCTCAACCAGGGACTGAACCCACAACTTAAGCATGTGCCCTGACAGGGAATCAAACCCACGACCTTTTTTTTTTTTTTAATATATTGATGTTTTTACAGAGAGGGAGAGAGAGTTAGAAACATTGATGAGAGAGAAACATCAATCAGCTGCCTCCTGCACAGCCCCCACTGGGGATGTGCCCGCAACCAAGGTACATGCCCTTGACTGGAATCAAACCTGGGACCCTTGAGTCCGCAGGCCGACGCTCTATCCACTGAGCCAAACTGGTCAGGGCAAACCCATGACCTTTTGGTGAATGGGATGACGCTCCAAACAACTGCTCCACACCAGCCAGGGCATAGTTTAGATTCTTGTGGGGAGAATAAGGAGTTAGATAACTGTAATAACAGGTTTTTAAATATCCTACCATATATATGATTATAACTAATTCAGTCAGTATTCTAATAAAATGCTGTGAAGGATGGTGACTGGGACTGAAAATGCTATTTAAATCCTATGTAGTAATGGAAGAACTTGTTAAATATTTTTGTTGAGTGCTAATAGGACAATGAAAGGAATATAGAAACGCATGAATTCTAACTTCAGGGACTGTTATGCCCTGCCCTGTGTGGCTCATTGAGGTCACTGGTTTGATTCCCAGTCAGAGCACATGTCTGGGGTGCAGGTTCAATCCCCAGTAGGGGATGTGCAGGAGGCAGCCGATTGATGTTTCTTTCTCATCCATGTTTCTATCTTTCTCATCGATATTTCTATCTCCCGTTTCCTTTTTCTCTAAAATCAATAAAAACATTTTTTTAAAAAAAATAATTAACTTTAGGGAATGTTAGTTAAATCATGACATGCAGAATACAAAATTCTTTTGATTAAAAATAAATTGTTTTAAGAGTAAAACCTATAATGTTCTACCCTTTTATATGGTTGGATTATTGGGTACTTAAGTACCTAGTAATTTGGTAAGCTTTGTATTGTATTGCCTGCTATTAATAAAGTATATGATAATCTATCTGGCACTCTTAGGAGATGAGGAGTTTGATTTAAATTATTTTTATGAAACCAATTTTATAAGACTGTAGAGCCACCCTAGCCAGTTTTGCTCAGTGGACAGAGTGTCGGCCTGTAGACCTAAGGGTCCCGGGTTTGATTCCGGTTAAGGGCATATACCTCAGTTGCAGGCTCCTCCCTGACCCGGGCCCTGGTCAGGGCTCGTGCAGGAGGCAACCAATCGATGTGTTTCTCTCACATCGATATTTTTCTCTGTCTTTCCCTCTCTTCCACTCTCTCTAAAAATCAATGGAAAAATATCCTCAGGTGAGGATTTAAAAAAATAATAATTAAAAAAAAAGAAGGTAGATACACCCAAAGGATAGTTTAGAAAGCTTTTCTTTTTATAAAGCAATAACTGCATGCATATCTTAGATAATACTTTTGGAGCTATTGCTTCTTCCCTAAAATGCATACTTCAACAATATTTAATGAGTAATATGTGAAAATTTGGACAAGATGATATCCGAGGACACTTACCATTTCATTTTATGGTTCTGAATGTCTCACCATGTACAAATTTTGTTAGGGGAGACAAACACATCCTAGTAAAAACAATAAACACTATGTGGTGCACCATGTATTTAGGTGCTAGATAGGCTAGAACCAGGGGTTCAAATGGATAGTACAGACCAATGCTGATTATTTATTTTTCAGTCAATCCTCATCTGGCGATATTGTTTTCATTGTTTTTTTTTTTTTAGAAAAATAGGGAGGGGGAGAGAGAGAAACATTGATGTGAGAGAGACACATCGATTGGTTGCCTCCCTCATGTACCCCAAGTGGAGTGGGAATTGAACCTGCAACCTAATTATGTACACTTGGCAGGGAAGCCCATGACACTTTGGTGCATGGCCTGATACTAACCATTGAGCAACACTGTCCAGGGCTGAGGCTGATAATTAAGAGGAACTCAGAATTTGCTAGGGGTCAGGTTTCAAAGACCAAACATTTCTTGACCCAAGTTGTAAAAATTTTAGAATTTTTATTTGAAGCAGAAGGTGAAGAACAAATTATTTTACTGAAGATCTATATGTAAGTGTAGAAGAGTTGTTGAACATGGGAACAGATTACTTGGGGGAATTGATATACCTTTCAGGGATGGGTTAGTTGTAATCTTGTTGAAAAGGCAGAAGGATGGACAAGATTACTTGATGTCACTTTTAGTTTCCTGCAAAGGAACAGATTCCCTAATTCTGCCTTTTGGCCCATTATTAGAGTCATTGAGATATAGATGAGGGACTTTTCTTAAATGTACAAGACTCCTGTTGAGCATATCACCTGTTTTTCTTTTCCCCAGTACTCCCGTCGACACCAGTAACCGAGATATGATGCTGAACATTATCAACAGCTCCATTACTACCAAAGCAATCAGTCGGTGGTCCTCGTTGGCTTGCAGCATTGCCCTGGATGCTGTCAAAACTGTACAGTTTGAGGAGAACGGTCGGAAGGAGATTGATATCAAGAAATATGCAAAGGTGGAAAAGGTAAACTTCCAATTAGTACTTTGGAGACAAATTGTTTCCTAGCATGAGTCATCCCACTTGTGGAGGAAATAGGTTTAAATCAGAGCAATATATCTTTATAGTGATAACTAGGAAGAATATTTATTGCCTGGGAAACAAAAACTTGAAAAAGGGGGTATTCGTGGAATAATTCTATTACCTTCTCTGCTGTCTGTACACAAAGTTTATAGGGGCTAAAGAAAGGTTTATTGGTTTCTCCATGTTTGTGTATTTGTGTACATATCAGCCACTTGGTTGGTATATAAAGAAAGGCTCTACAATATTCTGTTAATAAACCCCAGAATGCTTTCTGCATCTCCCTATTATTAAGATCAAAAAGTAGCATTAAAAGCCGGCTAGCGTGGTTCACTGGTTGAACATCGACCTATGAACCAGGAGGTCACGGTTTGATTCCAGGTCAGGGGACTGGCTCAATCCCCAGTGTGGGAAATGCAGTAGGCTGATCAATCATTCTTCCTCATCATTGGATGTTTCTATCTCTCCCTCTCCTCTCCGAAATCAATAAAAGCATTTTTTTTTAAATAGCATTAATATCTTGTGGCCAGTAGATGGAGCCCCAAGCCTAGAATTCTGTGGGAATATCTTTCAGGAAGTAGAAGTCTGAGCCCCTTGTGATTAAATATTTGTCAGTCTCTGTTTCTGTGAGTCTCACCTGATCTTCAAATTAGGTGTTATGGTCCAAGATTGTTGTGCTTCCTAGAGGGAAAAAAATGTGATTGTAACAGTATTTGTTTTTGAGGTTCATAGAAGAAAGATACTTTGGAAACCCAAAATAGTGATCCTTTGGGAAAGATGAACATTTGGGAAGAGAGTTAAGAAATTGTCTCCTCCTGGTTGTGGATTAAAGTGGATCTTTTGTGCAGATACCTGGAGGTATTATTGAAGACTCTTGTGTTTTACGTGGAGTCATGATTAACAAAGATGTGACCCATCCACGAATGCGGCGCTATATCAAGAACCCCCGCATAGTGCTGCTGGATTCTTCTCTGGAATACAAGAAAGGAGAAAGCCAGGTAAGGTTCCTGGTTCTATTCCTTAAAGTTGATATAAGAATCTAACTATTAATATGTACATGGGAAATAAAAGGTATGTTTATTACATGTCTACTAAATGTCAATTACTGACCTTTATATGTAATTTCTGATTCTTAAAACAACCCTTTAAGGCAGTTGGTTTTGACTTCCATTTTACAGATGAGGAATCTAAAGATCAGAAAAGTTGGATTAAGGACACAGCTGATACTGGTCAAATCAGGGTTTGAACCCAGCTCTGTTTGGCCTCAACTCGACACTACCATGTCACCTTCTCTAATGCATCAATAGAATAGTAGCTAATATAGTTTTGATGTGCTAAAGAAAAATAAAGTAGTTGGAAGTTATTAAATAAGGATTGTGAATAAGAATCAATTTATCGTGACTTTCCACCACACAGACTGACATTGAGATCACACGAGAGGAAGACTTCACCCGAATCCTCCAAATGGAAGAAGAATACATCCAGCAGCTCTGTGAAGACATTATCCATATGAAGCCCGATGTGGTCATCACTGAAAAGGGCATCTCAGGTAGGACTCCACTCTTTTTTTAAAAAAATATATTTTTATTGATTTCAGAGAGGAAGGGAGAGAGAGAGAAAGAGAAACATCAATGATGAGAATCATTGATCCACTCACTCCTGCATGCCCCCTACTAAGGATCGAGCCTGAAACCTGGGCATTTTCCCTGACCAGGAATTGAACCAGGACCTCTTGGTTCATAGGTTGATGCTCAACCACTGAGCCACGCCTGCTGGGCTGGACTCTACTCGTTTTTTTAGCCTACTATTGAGGTAGAAGAGAGTGGGTGATTCCCCCCTTCCCCATGTTGGCATAGATGAATATAATAAACATGTGATGGTTAGGGTACATTGAGGATCTGAGGATAAACCAGTTCAGAACCCAGGAGTTCTGGTTTTGAGCTTACCTCTGCTCTTGGGTTTGCAGATTTAGCTCAGCACTACCTCATGCGGGCCAATATCACAGCCATCCGCAGAGTCCGGAAGACAGACAATAATCGCATCGCTAGGTGAGTAGGTCAGGTAAAAATAAGATTATTCCTTTCCAAGTATTTCTATTTTGTAGCTTCATAATGCAGACATCATTACCTGAAAAAGTCTAACATAGGATATAATCAGTCAAATCAGTTATAGGTCCTGGGTTTAGCTGTCTGCCATTTTCTTTTTTTTTTTTTTTTAATATATTTTATTGATATTTCACAGAGAGGAAGGGAGAGGGATAGAGAGCCAGAAACATCGATGAGAGAGAAACATCGATCAGCCGCCTCCCGCACGCCCCCCACCGGAGACGTGCCCGCAACCAAGGCACATGCCCCCGACCGGAATCGAACCCGGGACCCTTCAGTCCGCAGGCCGACGCTCTATCCACTGAGCCAAACCGGTTTCGGCAGCTGTCTGCCATTTTCAGAAGTCCTTTATCTAATCCAACAGTTGTCACTTATGTACTGCTCCTAACCAGTAGTGACCAGCTTCTACTTAGACATCCTTGATCGCTACCTTGGTGCAGGGGTCCATTGCATAGTAGCCTGTTTTTAACTAGCTCAGAATAGAGCAGAACCATCAATTTCCTTGATTGGTCCTCAGTTGCTGTTAATGCAACTTTAGACTGCACTCACTACTTCTGCACTGATGCCTGTGCTCAGATACCAGTAATTTTTAATGCTAATTTATATACATATAAGCCTGCTCCAACATCACAATATATCATGGATCCAAATTAAGTTTTATACTTCAGCTTGCTCTGAAATGGCTCTGGGCATATGCACATGTACTTAGTTGATTGTCTACATGTCCATGAGTGGGGGAAAAGAATGACAAATACAATATTAGTCCTGCATTTATTAAAATTGGGTCAGACATATACTTATGTACTTATTCACCTTCCTCCTTACTTGCCTTTGCATCATCTTTAGTAGAGTCCTATTATTGGCCTTGAAATCTAACTAGGTAGTACAGAATGAATTCTTCTAGAAATGACTATTTTGTGGTATGTTCATGTTAGATATGTGTAAGAGCTCATTTGTCCAAACTGTATCTGGTTATAGTAGTTGCCTTAGCTGGGCACACTTTTATTTATAAAGCCGTATTAGTTTAGGGAAACTTCACCAATACATGTTTGAAAATCTATTTTACCAGGCAGCCAAGACCTCTTGAGTTTTGAGTAGCAATGTTTCTAGCAATCCACTTTTGCCCTTATCCCAGCCACAGACTCTAGGGACTAGGGAGATGAGTAAAAATATCTGAAATCATCTGGTTCCTCCTACTCCCTCATCTAATCTATAGAGCCTGTGGGGCCCGGATAGTCAGCCGACCAGAGGAACTGAGAGAAGATGATGTTGGAACAGGAGCGGGCCTGTTGGAAATCAAGAAAATTGGAGATGAGTACTTTACATTTATCACTGAGTGTAAAGACCCCAAAGCCTGTACCATTCTTCTCCGGGGGGCCAGCAAAGAGATTCTCTCGGTGAGTCAGCCTTGAAAGTGTGACTGAATTTCTTGAGTTTCCCAGAGGACTTAAAATCACCCTGTTGTCCATGTATAGCTATTTAATTTTGATCTGTAGCCACACATATCTGTCTCTCCTGCTTACTTTAAAAAAAAAAAAAGTTTTTACTGATTTTTTAGAAAGAGGAAGGAAAGGAATAGAGTTAAAAATGTCGAGGAGAGAGAAATATTATCGATTTGGCTGCCTCCTGCACACCCCCTCCTGAGGATAAGCCTGAAACCCAGGCATGTACCCTGACCCTGACCTGGAATTGAACCAATGACCTCTTGGTTCCTGGGTTGATGCTCAACTGCTGAGACACACCCATCAGGTCTGCTTACTTTTTAAGTATATTCACATTCTTGTAAAACAGGTCTCCAGAACTTTTTCTGGTTCACATCTTGCAAAACTGAGATAATACCCATTGAATAGTGATTCATCATTCCCCAACCCCTGGTAATCAATCATTGCTTTCTTATTTTTTAAGTTGAAATTACTTTTTTTCTTTTGTTAATCTTCATCCAAGGATATTTTATCCATTGATTTTTAGAGAGTGGAAGCGGGGGAGAGAGAGAAACATCAGTGTGAGAGAGACACATCGATTGGTTGCCTCCCACACATGCACCAACTGGGGCTGGGGATCAAACCTGTGACCCTTCAGAATGCAGGCAGACGGTCTAATCATTGAGCTAATGGTCAGGGCATAAATACTTTTTTTTTTTTTTTTTTTTTAGAAACTATTACTTGAAGGACTTACAATTATTTTTTTTTATTATTGATTTTTTACAGAGAGGAAGGGAGAGGGATAGAGAGTTAGAAACATTGATCAGCTGCCTCCTGCACACCCCCTACTGGGGATGTGCCCGCAACCAAGGTACATGCCCTTGACCGGAATCGAACCTGGGACCCTTCAGTCTGCAGGCCAACGCTCTATCCACTGAGCCAAACCAGTTAGGGCAGGGCATAAATACTTTTTTCCCCCCTCAATGAGGTTAAGTAACTTACCCAAAGGCACATAGCTAATAAGAAACCTAACTCCACAGAGTGACACCTCTGTCCCAACCCCAGCCCTTTCGCAGTTGTAGTTACTGTGTTTGCCCAAGGTAACTAGCATCTGCCTTGCCCAGTAGGGATTCCAAGGACCTTTCTTAGTTGCCCTCCTTGGTGGGTTACTGAACTTGGCAGTCAGGAAGTCCTTTGGTGCCTCTGATTTGTCCCTGAGTCATCGAGCTTTTGCTTCATATTATCTCTTTGCTTTCCCAAGGAAGTAGAACGCAACCTCCAGGATGCCATGCAGGTGTGCCGCAACGTTCTCCTGGACCCTCAGCTGGTGCCAGGGGGTGGGGCCTGTGAGATGGCTGTGGCCCATGCCTTGACAGAAAAATCCAAGGCCATGACTGGTGTGGAGCAGTGGCCATACAGGGCTGTTGCTCAGGCCCTGGAGGTCATCCCTCGTACCCTTATCCAGAACTGTGGAGCCAGCACCATTCGTCTACTTACCTCTCTTCGGGTGAGTTCCTTTTCATGCTGTTCTCTTGATGGGATAGAGAAAGCTGTGTTTGGCTTGAGGATGGTTGACATCTGTCTATCCAGGTTTTATTTTATAGCTTGTTTTCTTAATATCTCTGCTCCTTATTTTTGACTTGTTTGTTGTCATTGACATTTGCTCTTATCCTTTCCTTACCAATCCAGTGTTTTTGGTTTAGTTTTTTACCTAATGTTCCCTGCTAGCTTACTTATTCCCAGTGTTTTCCCCTTTAACTGTTTATGCTTGTTCCAACTACAGGCCAAGCATACCCAGGAGAACTGTGAGACCTGGGGTGTAAATGGTGAAACAGGTACTTTGGTGGACATGAAAGAACTAGGCATCTGGGAGCCATTGGCTGTAAAACTGCAAATATATAAGACGGCAGTGGAGGTGAGGCACCCCAAGGCATATGCTATACTGTTTATTCCCAGAAAACCAGAAACCAGTGTGTTCAGTCCCATCTTGAAGGGAGGGGGTATGGAAGGCAGAGTATTCCCACAAAGATCCGCAAGGAATTCCATTCCCTTACCTTTAACTCATATAAAAAGGCAAGGTGCCCTGGCCGGTGTTGCTTGGTGGTTAGAACATTGGCCTGAGCACCAAAGTGGCAGGCTCAATTCCTGGTCAAGGGCACATACCTGGGTTGCAGGTTCAGTACAGACAAGGCACATGCAGGAGGCAACCAATGGATGTGTCTCGTTCACGTCAGTGTTTCTTTCCCCCTTCCCTTCCACTGTCTTGTTTAAAAAAAAAATCAATGAAAAAAAATATCCTCTGGTGAGGATTAATAAAAAAGCAAGGTGTACAAGCTGCATTCCTGGCTTAGGAAGAACTGCACTTTAAGACTGAAAAGATAGCTTTCAGATAAAATGGTAATTGTGTAGGAGGAGCCAGGTGATAATGTCTAAAAGAAAACAAATGTCCTTCCCTTCTCTGCTGACCTCTTTGGGGCTGTGGTTTTTCTCCTAGACTGCAGTTCTGCTGCTGCGGATTGATGACATCGTCTCAGGCCACAAAAAGAAGGGCGATGACCAGAGCCAGCAATGCGGGGCTCCTGATGCTGGCCAGGAGTGAGTGGTGGGCAAGGTGACCTCAACACACAGAGCCAACAGTCTCCTCCTTGCCTGAGCCAGACGGCCAGGGACACTGTGGATGTCTTTGTTTGGAAAGGATCAGGTTGAGGGGCAGCCCCAGTCCCTTTCTGTCCCAGCTCAGTTTGCAAAAGGCACTGACATGTAATTCTTCTCTATTGTAAGCTTTCCATTTAGTTTGCTTCCGATGATTAAATCTAAGTCATTTGAGACAGTTGTTATGTGTTTTTCAACCTTGGGTTATATCTCTGCCTCCTGGCAAAGAAGGAAGAGGCAGAATTCTTCACTGGGGAGGAAGGGAGATGGGAATAGGGTCATTAAATGTTTTTATTTGCCTTGTTGAAGGGGTATTCTTCAGACTTTTCAGTAGATGCTGGTTGGAAAGACTCAAAGTTCAAAGGATGATACTATAAAGTTTAAAGAAGTGTCACTTTGCATTCACCACCCAAAGAATAGGAGGAACCTGTCCAAACCATGGATGTTTCTCATCTGTGGTTGTATGTAGAGCAACACCCAATTCATGGTAGGGCTCAGACATGTGTCCTAAAGCACGTAGAAGGTCTGTTTCTGATATTGTAACCTGTAGCTTTTAGAATCCTTCCTGTCTTACCTAGAATTCTTTTTCTCTGCCTTCTCCCAATGTTCTTCCTGATTTTGATCTATATTTTGACTTATTGGCTTATTGTCAGGGCAAGCTTGACTACTCTGCCCTCCCTGCTAGCATAAACAAAATAAATTAAAACTCATTTTGTGCTTTTTTTTTTTTTTTTTAAAGATTTTTAAATTGACTTTTAAGGAGAGAGAGAAACATTGATGTGAGAGCGAAATATCAATAGGCTGCCTCCTTCAGGCCCTTACCAGGGATTGAGCCCACAACCTGGGCATGTGTCCGGACTGGGAATTGAACTGGCAACCTTTTGGTGCACAGGATGACGCCCAACCAACAGCACACCAGCCAGGGCTGTGCCTTGTTTTTATCAAGGAAAAGGCTTGAGTAATGGCTCTGGGATGTGGGAGGCTAGGTAAGCCTTGCCTTTGATTTCTTCAGTTCCTTCCTCTTGGCTATTGGGCCTTCTACCCTTTGGCCTTATAATTCATATAATTAGCCTTTATCTCCTACATCCTGACCACAGGACTTACTTTTTTTTTTTTTTTTTTAATATATATTTTACTGATTTTTTACAGAGAGGAAGGGAGAGGGATAGAGAGTTAGAAACATCGATCAGCTGCCTCCTGCACACCTCCTACTGGGGATGTGTCTGCAACCAAGGTACATGCCCTTGACCGGAATCAACCTGGGACCTTTCAGTCCATAGGCCGACGCTCTATCCACTGAGCCAAACCGGTTAGGGCAGGACTTACTTTTATATTAAGTTGAATACTAGGTAGAATACTAGTCGACTGTATAATAGACATGCTCTAATCACTTCACATATATTAACTAATCCTCACATGGATCCTATAGGATATGTACTATCCCCCTTATTATGATGGAGAATCTAAAGCCATGGATAAAGAAGCTTGTCCAAGGGTCACAAAACTGGAAGTGGTAGACCTAGACTTTCCATGTAAGTAGTCTGGCTGTAGAAGCCATGCTATTACTACAGCTGGCTGTGCTGGCTGGATTGAGGTGTTAGGTGGAAAATGGCTTGTAAAAGCGCTTCTGGAGACTTGCTGCTCTGTTTATCCCTAGTATTAGCTTCCTGCCTAGCCCAGTCTAAAGTCCTCACTCAGCCTTTCCTCCTTTTCTTGAAATCCCTGCCTCTTGTGGTGTTAATAATTCCCTCTAGAGTGACCCACAGGCTGAGAACTGCTGCTGTAGAGCCTAAGAACATTGGAAAACAGATATTTACATTACGATTCATTAACAGTAGCAAAATTACAGTTATGAAGTAGCAACGAAAATAATTTTATGGTTGGGGTCACCACAACATGAACTGTATTAAAGGGTCACGGCATTAGAAAGGTTGAGAACCTGCCGAAACCGGTTTGGCTCAGTGGATAGAGCGTCGGCCTGCGGACTGAAGGGTCCTGGGTTCGATTCCGGTCAAAGGCATGTACCTTGGTTGTGGGCACATCCCCGGTGGGAGGTGTGCAGGAGGCAGCTGATCGATGTTTCTCTTTCATCGATGTTTCTAGCTCTCTATCTCTCTCCCTTCCTCTCTGTAAAATATCAATAAAATATATTTTTAAAAAAAAAAAAAGAAAGTAAGGTTGAGAACCACTGCTCTAGAGTTTTAAGACAGGTCAGTGGTCGGCAAACTGCGGCTCGCGAGCCACATGTGGCTCTTTGGCCCCTTGAGTGTGGCTCTTCCACAAAATACTAGGCGGGTCTGTTTTGAAGAACTGGCGTTAGAAGTTTAAGTTTAAAAAATTTGGCTCTCAAAAGAAATTTCAATCGTCGTACTGTTGATATTTGGCTCTGTTGACTAATGAGTTTGCTGACCACTGCCTTAGGTCAATTCTCAAATAAGTAAAAAAGATCTTGAAGAAATAGTACTCATAAGACCTGCTAAATGATAGAGGAAGGAAGCTAGTCACACTATGTGGGTTCTTTTTTTTCCCATTTGTCCCTTACTCTTCTAGGTCGATTCTGGTTTCAACTCTTAACGGTTAAGCACTTGGATAACCCTGTACATGGCAGTTTTCCCTTTAAGCATCTCCTGAACCTATGGAAATCCCTTCTGGTTATGTTAGATCAATCTCTACTTTTCTATCTGTCAAAGCCCCCTCGTGCTGTTGTTCAAAGCCTAAATTTAGCATAGTGATTAAATTTTGCCTTCTCTTTGTTCATGGTTCTTCCTACTGTCAAACTCCTAGATTCAGCAAAATTCTATTTCCCTTCTATAAAAGCAGTATCTTTTGGGTGGTGGAGAGACTTGAATTCCTGACCATTAGATCCTTGGTATTAAGCCCAGACTTGTTTTTACTCTCCTTATCAGGTCCTAGAGTTGATACCTCAGGACACAAGTACTACTTTTTCCCCAAGAAAAATGAAAGTTTTTGAGGAAATGAGTTCATCTTAGAGTAGCCACTTGAGGGAAAAAGTGAAATTGGATCCCTACTTGATTCATTACAGCAAAATTAATTCTGGGCAACTGAAAGATTTAAATATAAGAAAAGGAAACAATAAGCAACCCAGGCTTGATCCCCAGTAGGGGGCGTGCAGGAAGCAGCCGATCCATGATTGTCTCTCATCATTGATGTTTCTGTCTCTCCCTTTCTGAAATCAATAAAAATATATTTAAAAAGCCAAAACCGGTTTGGCTCAGTGGATGGAGCGTCGGCCTGCGGACTGAGGGGTCCCGGGTTCGATTCCGGTCAAGGGCATGTAACTTGGTTGCGGGCACATCCCCAGTGGGAGGTGTACAGGAGGCAGCTGATCGATGTTTCTAACTCTCTATCCCTCTTCCTTCCTCTCTGTAAAAAACCAATAAAATATATTTTAAAAAAAAAAAATATATATATATATATATTTAAAAAATTTTTGTGTAGCAAAAGACAAATGGGAGAGGGAGGATGTTTCAACAATATAAGAGTTAATTTCCTGAAACAGCTTTTAGGACTTGGAAGTCCTGTGTGGTTCATTGGTTGGGCTTGTCCTATGCACCTGTGCACTGACAAGTTGGTTCAGTTTCTGGTCAGGGCACGTGCTCGGGTTGTGGGTTCAATCCCCGCTAGGGGGCATGCAGCAGGCAGCCAATTGATATTTTACTTTCACATCAGTGTTTTTTTCTCCCTCTCCCTTCTCTAAAAAATCAATAAAAATAAAAAAAGATAGGACCTGTAGAAAAAAAATAGGCAAAGTTTGTAAATAGTTCCAGAAAAGCAAAAATAAATTACTGTAAAACATGACATGCTCACCCTTATTTATAAGGGAAATGCAAATTAAGTTTGATAAACACTTGCAAGGATGTGGGGAAATGGGCCTACAACTCATGTTTTGAGCAGCAATTGATAAGTCTCAAAGGGCAGTTTGACCTGGCAATTCCATTCCTCAGTGTTTACCATATGGATTTGGTTACAAATATATATGAAATACTGGCCTGGTCGGGCTCAGTTGGTTAGAGCATCATCCCAAAATGCCAAGGTTGTGGGTTTGATCCCTGATCAGGGCACATATAAGAATCAACCAAAGAGCCCTGGCTGGTTTTGCTTAGTGGTTAGAGCATCAGACTGGACTGAAGGGTCCTGGGTTCGATTCCAGTCAAGGGCACATGCTGGGGTTGCAGGCTTGATCCCTAGTAGGGGCATAAAGGAGGTGGCTGATCAATGGTTCTCATCATTGATGTTTCTATCTTCCCTCTCCCTTCCTCTGAAAGCAATAAAAATACATTTTTTTAAAAAAGAATCAACCAGAGAATGCATTAATAAGTGGAATAACAAGTTGATATTTTTTTCAAATCAATAAACTTAAAAACAACATTAAAAAACAATATATATGAAACATTACATACAGACATATTTCAGCATTATTTGCCATAGCAAAATGTTGGAACTATGAAGATTCTGGCTAAATATATCCATACAACATCCTCTTGCAGTGAAATACTTATATAGAGAGTAAGACTGCTCCAAGTGCACTGATACTGAACAGTGTTCAATGTACAGGTGAAAAAAACTGCAGAATGGTGGATGCCATTGTATGGTATTTTACACGTGTACCTAATCCTATCTAGTAAAAGAGTGATATGCAAATTAACCATCACTCTGCTACACTCACAAGCCATGCCCACCAGCCAAATCAGGAGCAAGTATGCAAATTAACCCAACCAAGATGGCTGCGGACACTGAACGAGCAAGAGGCTTGGGTTTCTCTGGCAATGGAGGAAGACAAGCTTTCCGCACACCCTGGCCGGCCCAGTCCTCCACTCAAGGCTACAAACTTTCAATTATAGAAGATAAATAAATCCCAACAAAAATGGCGGCAGCCACAGAGCTGAAGAGAGCAGGAGGATTGAGTTGCCCCCGGTGATGGAGGAAGCCAAGCTTCTGCAGCCATGGCCTGCCTTGGCCTCCGCTTAAGGCTACAAAGTTTCAATTATAGAAGATAAATAAATCCCAATAAAAATGGCTGCGGTCACAGAGCAAGCAGGAGGCTTGGCTCTGCTCAAGGCTACAAAGTTTCAATTATAGAAGATAAATAAATCCCAGGGCCTCCGCTTGGGTCACTGGGGAGCGTGGCCGGCCGCAAACCACCACAGGCCCCTCACCCAGGCCACCCCATGCCCCAAGGGAACCCCCACCCTGATCTGGGACATCCTTCAGGGCAAACCAGCCAACCCCCACCCATGCACCAGGCCTCTATCCTATCTAATAAAAGAGTAATATGCAAATTGACCATCACTCCAACACACAAGATGACTGCCCCTATGTGGTCAAAGATCCTGCCCCCATGTGGACACAAGATGGCCGCCACAAGATGGCCAGCAGGGGAGGGCAGTTGGGGGGGACCAAGCCTGCAGGGGAGGGCAGTTGGGGGTGACCAGGCCTGCAGGGGAGGGCAGTTAGGGGCAATCAGATTGGCAGGGGAGCAGGTAGGCATCAGACTGTCAGGGGAGTGGTTAGGGACAATCAGGAAGGCAGGCAGGCGAGCAGTTGGGAGCCAGGAGTCCTGGATTGTGAGAGGGATGTCCGACTGCCCGTTTAGGCCCGATCTGGGATCCCAGATCGGGCCTAAACGGGCAGTCGGACATCCCTCAAGGGGTCCCATATTGGAGAGGGTGCAGGCTGGCCTGAGGGACACCCCCCCATGCACGAATTTCATGCACCGGGCCTCTAGTCTTACCTAATAAAAGAGAAACATGCAAATTAACCATCACTCCCGCTACGCCCACAGCCAGTCAGAGTGAGTATGCAAATTAACCCAACAAAGATGGAGGTTAATTTGCATATGCAGGCGCAGAGCGCTGTGAAGCCTGCTATGAGGGGAAGGAGGGTGGCGGAGGGAGCTACTGGAGTGGTGCTCCAGACAGAAGTGAGGACATGCCAGCTCCAGGCGGCCCGGGAGCAGGGACGTGCTGGCTCCCGGGCGGCTGGGGAGTGGGGACGAGCCGGCTCCTGGGCGGCTGGGTGTGAAGCCAGGGGCCTATTCTTGCCTGAATATCATGCAATGGGTCTCTAGTGTATTATATACTTGAGTATGCATCGAGTATCTTTGGAAGGACACAAACTGGTAATAGTTATCTCAGGGAAGAAACCAAGTGGCTAGGGAATAGGGGTGATACCCTGTGGTACCTTGAGAATTTCATACCATATGCATTTATTATTAGTGAAAATAATTTTAAGATTAAGCAAAAAACAAAACCCAAGCAAAACAAAGTACATTCATTCAGCTGGACATGACAACGTTTTGCTCGCATATCCTATTTTCAGAGTTATCTTTTTTTCTTTAGTTCCACCTTGGGGCTCAATAAATAGTAACTGACAAAAAGAACCTTCTAGAGTATGCTGCTTTCCCCACGGAATTCTTTCAAATTGCTCTCTGTGCCTTCTGTACCAGTCATTTTTGGGGATCTCATTTGGAACTTGAATCTAGACATCATGCCCACTTTTAGGTAACTTTTCAGCGGGACCAGTTAGGTAGGAGTGGTCAGGAATATGTCTACCTGTCTGTCTAGACGTCTTGCCAACCCAGCTGGGTATAACAAACTTCTAACCATTCTGAGTCTATTCTCACTCAAGCCTGGAGCTAGGTTAAGTGAGGCGGTCTCTTTAAAAACTGGTGTGATGGCTCCGCCTTTTAAAGAGATCTGCTGAGTCTGTAAGTCACATGACTCGGTGTCTTCCGCCCTCTGAAGCTGGAGCTGCATGTGCAGCTGTGAGGAGCCCCGCTGGGGTTGGGGGCATTGTGCCCCCAGCCCCATTCTCCTCCTGAGTCTTCTGTTGGCAGCTCCGTTTGGCCTGCTGGGGGAGGAGACCCGCCAGGTGAGGGGCTAGAGCAGTAGAGGTTTCAGGAAATGCTAGGCTTGAAGGGTGGTTGGAATCCAGGGCAATCAAGGGGTGGAGTGTGGACGGGGGAGGGTGTTTGCATAGAGAAGAGTTCTTTAACTTGGGGTTGGGGCCAGCCGTGGAGCTGGGCGGGTATGAGGGCTTCCTGTCTTCTTGGGAAATCTGGATCCTGACTCAGCCCTGAGTAACCCAGGTCCAGGCAATGTTATTTTTTTCTTCCTCCTCTTAGCTCCATGCGCTGATCTCTTAACCAGGGTCAGGGCAGTTCTGGCTCTTCCGCCCTCTCCTTTACCCCACCTCTGCCCCTACACCAAGATTCCCATACCTCCCACACGAACTTCTCATCTAGGCCCCACCCTGTCCCCGCATTTTCCAAGTCCCCAAGCTTCTCCTTTGCCCTGTGTCTCTCCCTAATCCTGTTCTCCTGACCCTCCATTACTCCATGTTCCAGGTGACTCTGGAGGTCATCCCTGACTCGATGGGGCTCCCCCAAAACCTGCTTCATATCCGAGCAGTGGGCACCAATTCCACGTTGCACTATGTGTGGAGCAGCCTCGGGCCTCCAGCAGTGCTGCTGGTGGCCACCAATACCCCCCACAGCATCCTGAGTGTCAACTGGAGCCGCTTGCTCTCCCCTGAGCCTGATGGGGCCCTGATGGTGCTTCCCAACGACAGCATCCAGTTTTCTTCTGCCATTGTCTTTACCAGGGTGAGGAGGTTGGGGGAGAACCAAGGGAAAGAGGAGGGGCTTATCAAATTAGAGGAAGAAACTGAAGCTGGGTGGGTGAAGTAGAGTCAGGTGTGAGAGCCTGAGCATGGGGTCCAGTGAGTGGTGGTGGTGGTGGGGGAGGTGATTCAGGGGAAAGCTGGACTCAGGCAAGCCCAGTCCTGTCCCACCCCACCCACCAGCTGTTTGAGTTTGACAGCACCAACATGTCCGATGTGGCAGCAAAGCCTCCGGGAAAACCGTATCCCCCATACTCCTTGGCCGAGTTCTCCTGGAACAACATCACTGACTCACTGGATCCTGCCACCCTGAGTGCCACATTTCGAGGCCACCCCAATCACGACCCCACCCGGGCTTTTGCCAATGGCAGCCTGGCCTTCAGGGTAAGGGTATGGGAAGAACTCAAAAGGCTGGGTTATGAGGGTGGGAGTTAATGATGGTGGTGGCCTTCAAGGACAGGCATCCATCTGCTTCCCATACCCCCCATGCTTCCTCCATCCTAGGTGCAGGCCTTCTCCAGATCCGGCCGACCAGCCCAACCGCCTCGCCTCCTGCACACGATGGACACCTGCCAGCTAGAGGTGGCCTTGGTTGGGGCCTCTCCCCGAGGAAACCGCTCCCTTTTTGGGCTGGAGGTAGCCACCTTGGGGCAGGGCCCTGACTGCCCCTCAATGCAGGAGCAGCACTCCATCGATGATGAATATGCACCTGCTGTCTTCCAGGTCAGGCTTCCAGTGGAGAGACAGATGAGTGGGTGAATGTAGATGGAACCCCTATTAGGACCTCAGACAATCATTCAACCATTTAATATTTAGCAACACTTTATTCGGCTCCGTTAAGTACTGGGTGCCATGCTAATGAATTTGGCCCAGTCTCTGGCCTCAGTGGGGAAGACAGAAGACAGGCAGTGCAGTGTGACTCAGTGCTCTGGCAAGGGGGGTGTGCAAGGCCTAGGGCCCAGAGGAGGGAGCTGGGTGCAGGCTTGCAAAGAGCCAGTGTTCATCCGGTCCAACTCCCCTCTCTACAGAGTGAAGATTGAGGTCCCAGTGCAAACAGCCTGTGAGTTCTAGAACCAGGCCAGGACTCAGGACGACTAGTGACAGATGAAGTCTGAGAAAGGCTGGGGGTAACAGAAGGGTCAGGCGAAGGTTAGTCCTCTTCACTCTGCACTGTCTGCCTTTCTCCCCAGTTGGACCAGCTGCTATGGGGCTCTCTCCCATCAGGCTTTGTGCAATGGCGACCAGTGGCTTTCTCCCAGAAGCAGGGGGGCCGAGAATCAGCCCTTCCCTGTCAAGCTTCCCCTCTTCATCCCACCTTGGCGTACCTTCTCCCCCAGTCACCCATTGTCCGAGCCTTCTTTGGATCCCAGAACAACTTCTGTGCCTTCAATCTGACGTTTGGGGCTTCTACAGGCCCTGGCTACTGGGACCAACACTACCTCAGCTGGTGAGTCAGGTCCTGGGCCAAGGGACGGGAAGTTGAAGTGGAGGAGGGCTGGGCCTCTTAGCCTCCCCTCCTAAGTCTGCTTACCTCTCTTTTTCACTCTGCCTGCTCTAGGTCGATGCTCCTTGGTGTGGGTATCCCTCCAGTGGATGCCTTGTCCCCCTTAGTCCTGGGCATCATGGCAGTGGCCCTGGGTGCTCCAGGATTCATGCTCCTTGCAGGAGGCCTGTTTCTGCTGCTGGGCCCCAAGAGGTACTCAGAATATCAGCCCATAAATTGAGGCCCGCTCTCTAGACGGAAGGACATTACTGGATCTGCCGTGCTGTGTCTTAAAACCTCTGCAGGTTGAGGGTCAGTGTTCCCAGCCAGCTACTCCTTTCTCCCATCTCGCTTTTCTGAAGAACCCGAGACTAGCCTCAACTCCTGGGAACCACCAGGTGGACCTTCCTTCATACTCTGTAGAGGGACCAGGACCAGGGTTATTGCTAGAGGGAGGGTGCCCTTCTTTGGAGCCTATCCACCCCTCCAGCCCCCGTTTCTCTTGGAAAGGACTCGGAGGCCAAAACGAAAGGCTGGCTGACTGGTTGCTGCTTTGAGGGCTTGAAATAGACTTATTTTTTCCCACAGGACTTGTCTCTCTGTGTGAATGTTGTTGGGTTGGTTCCAGGGAATGAGAGGGCTAAGAGATGGGCGTGGAAGGCAGGTGTCTGTGAATGGCCCCATTTTCTCACCAGGTCTGGTTCTCTCTCTGGAGGTTCCTGCCAGCCACTCTCCATCATGTGGAGCAGGGAGGTTTCTGATTCAGCATGAAGCAAACAAGAAGGGACACTTGAGAATAGGGTGCAAACACGAAGAAAGAGCCCCGTAGGACTGTGGTAGTCATTTATTGTTTCACCCCCCCACACACACATTCCCACGGGGTTAACACCAGTCATTGTACCTTCCAACCACTCCCAGTCACCACATGCATGGAATGGACACGGATGGACACGCACGCACACACACATCTCGGGAGGCAGGCTTCCCTGTCTGCTCCTCTCTTCTGGGCAGTTTGGAAGTGGGAAGTTACAGGGGCCTAATCGGGCAGGAGGCAGGAGGCAGGAGGCAGCAGCTCTGTGCTGGGGCAGCTGTAATAGTCCTGACTGAGACTAAAGGGCTTGTGAGGGCCAGTCATGGAGGGTTCTCGATGCAGGCCCCCAGGATGGTTTTACCCAGCGTGCAAGTCCCGTTTGATCTGATGCCCAGCCTTTATCTTTAGGCAAGAGCAATATTTCCAGCCTCTTTGAGGCCCTCTGCTTAGACAGCTGGCACAGAAATGGTCAGTTTTGGCTGTGGCTCTGCCACAGGAGGCCAGCGAGTGGAAGAGTTCAGCAGTGGTGGGCACTCGTGGCTGTGGTGCGAAGCAGGCTACTCAGGGAGGCTTCCCCTGGTCTTGGCCCTGTTCCCTTAAGGAACATAACTGTCCACCTTTCCCTGCCCACCAACCCGTCTACCTCCCTCCCTCCCTCATGCCTATCCTGGGCTTCGAAGGTGAAGGCCAGTCCCGAATGGGGGAGGTCTGAGAGGGGGCGGCCAGTCAATCCAAGCTCTGATTGGATGGGACCCTGTCAGGTCAGAGCGGGATTCATCTCACCAAGGTACCCAGGCTGGGGCAAGAGGACAGAACTGTTTCAGCCCCAGGGGCGGGGCCTGTAGTCCGAGCGGGCATAGTCGGGGTAGTCCAGGCGGCTCTCGGTGGCAGTGAACATGCGCTCAGGCTCTATCACGAACATGTAGTAGAGGTTCCACACAAGCATGGACAGCAGGGGCAGGAATGTCAGGCCATAGCCAAAGCCGCGGAAGGAGCGGCCGATGGCAAAGGTCAGCCAGTATATCAACCTGCCAGGGCGGGAAGCGAGAACAGGCAGTGAGGGAGGTAGATGGGTTGGTGGGCATGACTGATGCTTCTAAAGACAGTAAATGTTCATGTACGATGTGCCAGGTGCAATGCTAGTTACTCAAGGGGCACTATTCCTGATAGACTTCCCGATAGCTCTGTGAGGTGAGTTTATTATTTCCCTCTTTTGTTTTTCAAATTTTAATTAAAAATGTTGAGTAGGCGCCGAAACCGGTTTGGCTCAGTGGATAGAGCGTCGGCCTGCGGACTGAAAGGTCCCAGGTTCGATTCCGGTCAAGGGCATGTACCTTGGTTGCGGGCACATCCCCAGTAGGAGGTGTGCAGGAGGCAGCTGATCGATGTTTCTCTCTCATCGATGTTTCTAGCTCTCTATCCCTCTCCTCTCTCTTCCTCTCTGTAAAAAATTAATAAAATATATTAAAAAAAAATGTTGAGTAGGCAATATATAGTCACATGGTTCAAAATTCAAAGGTACTAATGCATGTATTAAATATCTTCCTCCCTCTACTGATCCCTGCCACCCTTTTTGTTCTCTTTCCTCCCCTCCCTACCTCCACCTCTACCCCAGGTATCCAATATTATGGTTTCTTGTGTAAAAAGTGTTTTTTTATGCATGTATGAACAACAAGATCTGTTTTCCTCCCCACCCCCTTTGGCAGTTTGGTAGCATACTATTTAGACTGTTCTGCACATTGACTTTTTCCCCTTTTTATATATCTTGGAGGTTATTTTTATCAGTATGCTAGAGGCCTGGTGCACGAAATTCATGCACGGGTAGGGTCCCTAGACCTGGCTGGCGGTCAGGGCCGATTGGGGCCTTCCTTCCCCTGGCGGCCAGCCGCTGGCCAGGGCCTTCCTTCCTCCTGTACCACCCCCTGGTGGTCAGCACATGTCATAGCGAGTGGTTGAACTCCCAGTCAAACTCCTGAGGAGACAATTTGCATATTAGGCTTTTATTATATAGGATAGACAGTTTCCTCATTCTTTTACAGCTGTACCTTCCATTGTATTCATTTCCCCTTTTGCAGATGAAGAAACTAAGATTCCAAAGGGGTTAAGTAAGACTGATCCAAGGTCAAGGTCACATATGTGGAAAATAGTCAAACTGTGATTTGATTCCCAGCCTGTTCATTCCCCTTCCTCCTGCCATTTCAGAGAGCCAGAGGAAGAGTAAGGAAGGCAGCTTCCAGAGGGCTTGAAGCCCAGAGGGATGGATAAACCACATAAACTAAACTAAAAATAAACTAAAAATACATACCCCTCCATGGGGGAGGAGAGCAGCTTCCTCTTAATATACATAGAATAACTTATTATCAAGTTGATGTGCCTCCACGTTTAAACCTGTTAAACAGGGAAGAGTAACCACTGCTTCTCTACCGCACCAAGAGGCAACTTATTATAATAGTAAAAGTTCACGGTCAGCAAACCCTTACCAAGTTCCAGGCTACTGTACACACTCTGTGAATTAACTCATTTAATCCTCACAACAACTTTATCTTATAGATGAAATGGATAATGAAAGTAGATACAGCCCAGCCAGTGTGGCTCAATGATTGAGCATCAACCTATGAACCAGGAGGTTATGGTTCAATTCCTGGTCAGGGCACATGCCTGGGTTGCAGGCTCGGCCCCTCGCAGGGGGCGTGCAGGAGGCAGCCAATCAATGATTCTCTCTCATCATTGATGTTTCTATCTCCCTCTCCCTCTCTGAAATCAATTTTAAATATATATATATTTATTGCCAAGGAAAAAAAAAGAAAAGGAGAATAGCCCTGGCTGAGTGGGTCAGTCGGTTGGAGCTTCATCCCCCCTGCACCAAAAGGTTGTGGGTTCGATTCCTGGTCAGGGCACACATCTTTGTTGCAGGTTTGATCCCCAGTTGGAGCAACTACAGGAGGCAACAGATCAATGTTTCTCTCTCACATTGATGTCTGTCTGTCTGTCTCTCTCCCCCCCCCCTTCCTCTCTCTAAAGTCAATAAAAACTTATCCTCAGGTGAAGATTTTTAAAAAATGCTTAAGCCCTAGCCAGTTTGGCTCAGTGGATGGAGCGTCGGTCTGCGGACTGAAGGGTCCCGGGTTCGGTTCCGGACAGGGGCATGTACCTTGGTTGTGGGCACGTGCCCAGTGGGGAGTGTGCAGGAGGCAGCTGATCGATGTTTCTCTCTCATCGATGTTTCTAGCTCTCTATCCCTCTCCCTTCCTCTCTATAAAAAATCAATAAAATATATTTTAAAAATATAAAATAAAAAATAAAAAAAATGCTTAAGTAACTTGCCTATGGTAGAAAAGAAAGGACCTTGGATGAGGGAGGGAAGGGACCTGGATTCTAGTCCTGCCACTTATGCTGACTGACCTGAGCGACTCTTCTCCCCCAATCTGGCGTGATTTCCTTTGTATAAAATGGGTCAGATGGACCAGACAATCACCGATTCTTCTTTAGCTCCCTGATGATTCTTACGGCTTAAACCAACTTGATCTGAAACCAGCATTCCCCGAGAGGGAGATGGGAAGTGGAGTTATAGGAGCGGGAACATGTATCTTAGGAAACATCTACTGGGAGAAAGGCAGGGCTGTGTGATGCGAGGCTGGTGGGACAGATGACCACTAGACTACATCAGAAGTAACAGGAAGACACCGTTTAGCTCAACAGGAATAGTGTTTTACAGTTAAATCGATCTGGAATCGTACATCGAAAGTGACAAAAGGAAATGTCTTAGAGAAAAAAATGTAAAGACAAATTCAAAGGTACCTTCTGGGTTAACAGTAGTTCACATGAAAGCACCTTTAAGGATTTCAGGTGGCTGTAAATTATAAATGAGAGTAATGAGGCTGCCATGAGGACTAATGTGGCCTTGGTTGGTATGAACAGAACAATACCCTTGACCAGGCCTCCCCACCCCATAGGACAAGTAGGAGAATTTCCTACCCAGAGGGAAGGACTCCGGACAGCGAAGAAATCAGGGTCACTTAGCAGTAAACACTAGGGGAGCAGGCTGGTATCAAATATCCAAATTTATCCCAGGCAATTCCAGAGATCAGAGCCAGGGCAGCAGTTTTTAGCACAATATAAGGAACTTTGTAATAATTAGGGCCTTTGAAAAACAGACTGCCTTATAAAGCACTGAGCCCTTGGTTATAGGGGGTGTGCAACTAGAGGCCAACGGCTCCCTGACCAGAGCGTCACAGAGGAGTGGCTGCAATGGGTGGAGGTTGGTCTCCGTGACACCGGGAAGCCCGTTCAGTTCCAGGCGGCATAAGCGTCTCTGAAATCAACGTCTGGTGAGAAGACACGAGCTGCTCCCCCAGGTGAGGCAAGTTGCAAGGGAGAAAGTGGACTCACCTTTCCGGGGCACACATTTGGGCTGATGCAGGATCCAAAAGCTCCCTGTCCCTGAATGGCTCCCCAGGCATTCAGACCTGGGTCCCTCTAGCACCATCACCTGCCCTGTGCCCTGCCCTCAGCCCCAACTCACCGGGAGACTGCGAAGAGGCCCGTGAGCAGAGGGAGCAGCTTGAGGGTGTCTTGGGGCAGGTAGGTGGAAAGCACAGCCAGGTTGAAGAAGTAGAGGATGAAGAGCTGGACCGACTGGGCCACGTACTGCCGGTGGATCTCCACCTCCCGCCGAGGCTCCTCAAAGGGTCGCAGGGAGGAAAAGCACAACAGGCTCAGCCCGTACACCAGGAGCCCTGGGCGGGGGTGGGGGGTGGGGGGAGAACACGGGGTCAGGCTGGAACGGGAGACCGGAAGCAGGGCAGGGTTTGTAGTGGAGAGCGCAAAGGCACGGGCTCCCCACAGTGGGACTCGGGGTCCTGGGAGGGGACAGGCACACAGGGTGGAAGGGCGTGCGAGGCCTGAGGGTCCAGGCTGAGTGAAGGAAAACCCCTGCCCCCCAAGCCAGGCGGGCCCTGACCTCAAGGGCAGTTCCCAGAGAGCCCCTGCCTTCTCCCAGGCCCCGGCTCACCCAGCACGATGGGGAAGGTGGCGAAGACTCCGCAGCGCAGTGTGTAGACAAGGCGGGAACTCATGGTGGGCAGCCGAGGGGCATCGAAAGGCAGGAAGGTGTAGGCCCCGTACAGCAGGCAGGGGAAGAGGAGGAGAGCGGCTCCCACCGAGGCCACGGCCTTCAAGCCCTCATGGCCCCCACAGCTCCCACAGGGGTGGCCAGGCGGCCTCGCCACAGCCTCGGCCCACTTGCGCTCACAGGGCTCAGGCTGGATGGTTCGGGTGGGCAGGAAGGCCCGGCGGCGCTCGCCCTCGCCCGCCTCGCAGCGCACAGCAAGGTCCTCCTGGGGCCGCCGCTCAATGCACTGTAGGTCGATGGGCACGAAGGCCCGGACGGCCTTCTCAGGCAGCAGGTTGGCATCATCTTCAGGCAACTCCTCTAGTTTGCTGAGTGGCTCCAACTCGAGGGGCTCGGGCTCAATGTCCCGCCAACCAGGGGGATCTGGGAACAGGGCACTGGGTGGGGGGCCCGTCCCCCAGGGCAAGGTGGCAGCCTCGCTCACTGTGCTGTCAAGACCATCTCCAGTCCCCTCTTCAGCTGGGGAAGACCCAGCTGAAGACTCCACTCGAGAGGACTCAGCACCAGGGGGCTGGGCCCCACCTTCGCCTTCCGGCTGCCTGCCGTTGGGGACCAAGGCCTGGGGTGGGCTCTTCTCCGGGGCCTCGGGACTCTTCACTTCCAGCAGCTTCAGGGTTTCAGGTTCTGTCATCCTGGGGCCTCAGTTCTGGAGTCTACGCTGAGGTCATGGCACTGGAGGGTAGCAGGAGAGCTCTGCCAGAAGCTCCTGTCCTCTGGCCCTTAGGGTGGGTTGATAGAACTGGAACGCTCCAGGGCAGCTGGCCTGATGGGCTTTCGCCCCTTCTGGGACCTTAAGAAGAACATGGTACAGAGGAAAGTGTTGAAAGAGAGGGAGGCAGGAGGGAAGTGAGCAGCTGAAATGGAAGAACCCTTTTGACATTAAATTCAATCCAGCAGGAAAGAGTGAGTCAGGGGGTCAGCTATGGCCTCAGCCAGTCCCCACCCATGCCTTCTACCACCTCCACCAAAACGCCTGGGGTCACTGTCACCCTAATGCAGGAATGGGAGGAAGAGGAGGTGCCTAGAACTTTGTTAAGAGTTCCCTTCCCACTAAGGTTCTCCTTGTGGACAGAGAGGCTGCCCCTTCACTTTCAAACTTCCCTTCTCCTGTAGATACCCACTTGGAACTCTCTGGCAACTGATACCAGTGATTTGCCAACAAATCTGTCCCAAGGAACTGGCAGTAGCAGTGTACCCTATTCTTTAGTCTCCAGTCTGGGTACTTGGACAATTTCTAAACTCCTCACTAGCGTACCTCATCCATTGTACGTCTGTGCATTCTCATTTCTAGGTCCAATCATGGCTGTTTTCTGTGCCTCCTCTGTCTTTCTCCTCTCCCTGCCATCCGTCCTCTGTCTCACTGCTTCTTGGTGGGGCTGATCCCCTCCCTCCACCTCCTCGAGGGCCTCCTACCCCTTGCCATTTGGACCCATGACACCCTCTTACTTTCAACCTGGAGAGACGTGGAGGGTCCCCAGCTTCTGAGAAGGAGCTGCCCAGCTCCCTGCTGGCTCTGCAAGTAATCCTTTCTCTCCCTCCCTTTACCTGTGTCTCCAAACCAGTCTGACCAGAGCAGGTGGGGCCCAGATTAAAGGGGCAGGCCCCGCCCTGCTGAATCGGCCGACAGAAAAAGCATTAGAGGAGCACGTCATCCTTTCTGAAAGTGGGGGTGCAGCTGGGCATAGAAGTAAGTGTGTGTTCTAGGCAAATAGGACATGTAGGAGCTCCCAGCTCAGGAAAGCAGAGGGGGACCATTGGGTATGTGCATCAAAGGGTGCTTGGAGTAGGGAACACCCAGAAAAGAGGTGGCATTTGTACACTTATTCATTCAATATTTATTGAGCACCTATTATTAACTAGACTATTCTAGGCACAGACAGGTAAGAGAACAAGATGACAGGCAAGGTCTCTGCTCTTGAGGAGCTTGTTCTACTGGGGTAACAGATAATAAAGAAGCCTAGCAACTAAATCAATAAGACCATTTCAGTAGGGAAAACCTCTTTGCCAAGGTGCCATTTGAGCCGAGACCTGAAGGGAATTGAGAAGTATGAGTGTTCCAGGCAGAGGAACAGAAAGTGAAAGCCCAATGAGTGGGAAAGACTTCGGCTGTTTCAGGAACAGAAAGAAGGTCAATGATTGGAACAGGATCATATTGGTTGAGGGGGAATTTGTTCCCATAACAACATGTACACAGCTTTCCTGACCCCCCTCCCCCTCCCAATCCCTTGCTTTTTAGCTTAGGTTTAAGGTCAAGAAAGCAATAGGAATCCAACGTGATCTTTCCAGTGGGAGGACCAGGGGGCAGAATCATGAGGGAGTGGCCTATCCTTCCTGCGGGATCTTACCTCTAAAGTACTTTGAGCTTTGTGAGGAAGGGAGAGTGTCTGAGTTGCTCATCTTTGTGTCTCCAGAACCCGGCATTGTGGCTGGAAAACAGCGGGTGTGCAATAAATGTTTGGACTGGAAATCCTTGGGAGGGAGAGTTGCAGGGCAGAGGCACTTATAAAAGGTTCATGTCTTGGAAAGCCTTACTCTTAATGTTATGTTCGGCTCTTTACAAAGAACACTTTCACATACACTTCTGTTGTTTGTTTAAATAATAGAAAAAAGGGAGATTTGGAATCACTCTAACAAGTAATCTGAAAGAGACTTGGTTCAACTGGTAGGGGGTGGGTGGAGGAGCAGAAAGATGGACTAAATAACCACTGTAAGGGACAAGGTAAAGTCACGCTCCTAGCTCCTAGTATGAGCCCATCCACCCCATCCAGCTTAGCTTCAGCTGGGTCCACTGTCCGTTTTCTGGTAGCTTTATCAATAAAGTTTTTCTTAAGGGCTTGAAGAAGGCGGAAAAAGGTTAAGCTGCCTCTGCCCAGAGTTAGTTCGGGCAACTTCCCGGGAGGGAAAATGAATTTCGCGAGATTTGGTAGCAGTAGGTCACTGGCCCGCAAAGGTGCAGCCGATATCGCGAGATTTGCCAGGCGGAGGAGGAGCTGTCGCGGGCAGCCGCCTTACAGCGATGGCGGCCGAGCAGGGCCGGCCGTGGTGGCGGCTACGGTCGGAGACTGCAGTTGCGGCTGTAGCGGTGGGCGGCGGGAGCCTGTGACCGGGAACCATCTCCGGATCCGGGCACCATGAGCCAAGGCCCCGCCGCAGGGGAGAGCAGCGAACCCGAAGCAAAAGTCCTTCACACTAAGCGGCTTTACCGGTGAGAGGGGCCGGGGCGTGCGTGCACCTGCGGAGGGAAGTAGGGGACAGCG
Organism: Plecotus auritus; assembly: GCF_963455305.1. Taxonomy (NCBI): domain Eukaryota; kingdom Metazoa; phylum Chordata; class Mammalia; order Chiroptera; family Vespertilionidae; genus Plecotus; species Plecotus auritus. The sequence continues at coordinate 28,759,604 of NC_137778.1, forward strand.
AGGGGTGGGGCCTCTGGGCGGGCGGTCCCCGGGTGCGGTGCTGGGGTGCGGGCGGTAGAGGAGGGTGCAATTTTGGAGGGAGCCGCGGGGAGAGGGCGGGGGCGGGGCCCCGTAACCTGGGCTGGAGCTGAAAGAAGGAATTGGGTGGGTGGGAGGTTTGGATGGAAGCACGTGGAGGAATCCCCTACGCGGTGCGCGGTGAGCCCGGGGCGGGCACCGAGCCTTGCGGATTTGGGGTAAGAAGGTGGGAATTGAGGGGTTGGGAAGGTAAAGGGTGGAGTCAGAGATGGAGAAAAACCCGGAGGAGAATGGCGCTAAGAACTCCGTAGGACTTCCTGGGAAGAGCCCTGAACTGAAATCAAGAGAGCCAGGTGCAGGTCCTTGCCTTGCCACCTCTCACTGTGTGACCTTGGGCCCGAGCTTCCTCATCCTTAAAAGGAAAGATTTCCACTTGATACATATTGAAGCCTCTTATGACTCTAGCTTTTGGGAATCTGAATGAAAAGAAAGGTCTGAAGACTGTGTGTTGGACTGGAAGGGCCATAAAGGACTTTGAGTCCAGAGTGTTCTTTGGTCATGGGAGCTCATTTCAGGGCACCTGGGGATTCCCGATTCCTGCCTTCCTCCCAACCTCATGACTACAGTCCTTCGCCAGGCAACTTACGTTCTTGGTTTCTGATTTCCACAATGCCACTCTCACTCCTCAGCGTCTTCAGCCTTCTGTTGGGAACAGGCCAGTATGAACTCTTCCCACCCGGCCGGGGTCAAGGATTTTTTGTGTGAGGCAGCTGGAACATGGGCTGTAGAACTGGATCGAAAGAGAATGGACATAGAGACCAGGTTGAGTTCTCTGCTTTCTAGTAGGGAGTGCAGTTTTCATTTGGCTCAGGCTCTACCGAACAGAACTGTTTGCATGAGAAGACCACCCTCCCTCCGTGCCCTTGGCCCCATCTTGACAGGGAAAGAGTCAAGAGCATGTTGTTTTTTCCCCCGTTGAGTAGGCAAGCTGCCTGCTCTGGCTTTATAAATCAGAAGACGGGGGCGTATAGGCTGCTCCCAGAATAGAAGAGTGACCCAATCCAACAGTCCCACTGTGGGCTGCCCCGAGCAATCCTGGGTGAGGAGTTGGCTGGGGGGTGGCCCGCGTGCCTTGTGGTGCTGCTGTCAGTGCTGCCTGTCAGACAGAGCGTGGGCAGTGGCTGCAGGATTCCCTGTCTTCTGCTTTTGGTGATGGCTCTGGTCATCCTTTTGTCATTCTCAAATGTAGTTCTTTCTCAAGTCACTACCTTCACAGGACTGACTGATTTAAGCTGACGTGCTTGCATGCGTGCCTTACATGTGTGCACCTGGGTGTCTCTGCTTGTAATTGTGTGTTGTTGGCTTTGATAGGGTGGAGATGTGAGGCAGCAGGTCTCTGTTTTTATTTTTTATTATAGCAGTGGTGATTGGTGGAAGGAACTGGAATAGGGAGATCTGATTTCTCTGCCCAATATAAGTGTATTGTTAGACTAGGTCACTCTGAGCTTTAGTACATTTGGGACATTCCCATAGTGTAACTGTTTACAGAAGTGAAATTCTGAAATGGTTTAAGCACTTCAGAAGAAAAGGCAACTGGAGAAGGGATGCTGGAAGGGATATAAGCACCAATTAATTAGGCCAATTAACTTCTAAAAAATATTTTTATCTTTTAACACTGTGCTGGGCCTGGGGTTATAGTAGAGAATGAGGCACAGGACAGTTTTTGTGGAGGAGTTTACGGTCTGATGGGGAATAGAGAAAAAAGTCCTGAGTCCTCTCAGGTTTAAGAATTTGCAATTAGAACTTAGAGTAGTGGTTGTTAACATTTTTTTTGGATTCAGAATCTAAGGAGAGCTCTGGAGCCTGTCCATAAAAACGCACACACCTGTACGCGTCTACCCCTGCCCTGAGGACTGAGCTGGTGTAGAGGGAATCACTGATGGCTGCCTGATGCTGCCCTGGCGTCCAGGGCCAGGCTGGCTGAAAGGGCTTGGCTTCCCTCTCTAGGCAGCCCACAAGGTGTTTGCAGAGATGCTGAGCTCTTAAGGTTGCCTGTGAGAAGGCCTTGATTGCCATCCCACCCACTCAGCTGGGTTCTGGTGCTCACTTTGCCCTGGACAGGGCCGCTTTTCGTGCTGTGCCACATGCACCACCACAGGGTGCTCACCTTCCCCACCCAGGAGCACACGTGTTAGTATTCGGAAACAATCTTGGATTGTTGTAGGAATCATCACTCTTTCGTTTTGGTTGCTTTTGTGTCCAGAGCTATGCCTGATTCATCTGTTCTCACAGCTGCTGTCCGTCATCCTCTGGGTTTTTCTCATCCAGAGATGACACCTACCTCTGGCACTGCTTAGCCGTCCAGAGAGTTTCCTTGGCCTTTCTGTTAGTGTCTGGGCCTCCTCCTCAGCCTTATAACAAGAAAGATGGGGATTTATACTTATGGAACACTTGCCCATGTGTGAGGCAGTTATGAATGCTTTTTATATATTAACTAATTTAATCTTCACAAAATAGGTGATCATGTTATTCCCAATTTATAGGTGGGAGAACTGAGACATAAGGAAGTTAGGTATTTTCCCTAAGACCACATAGCTGGTAACATTAGAACCAGAATTTGAACCCAGGCAGTCTGGTTCCATAACCTAGACTCCGTATTAAACAATTCCTTCATCAGAATCCAGGAGACCTTAAGATAAGGCAGCTCAGGAACCCTCCACCCTACTTTCCCATACCCCACTATTCCAAGGCAGAATTTTATACTAGGAATGCCTCTCCTTTCTGTCAGAGATAGTAAGCCCTTGCATAATAATAATTTATTAATTCCACCATTATTTATTGGATGCCCACCATGTACCAGTGCTGTATATAAATTATTTTATTTAATTCTCACAATAGTACTCTGAGGTAGCTGCTGTTATTTTGTCTCTTTTTATGGATGTGGTAACAAGGCTTAAAGAGGTCAGGTAATTTGCTGCCCAAAGTTACAGAGTTAGTAAGGCACAGCCAGGTTTCAAACCCTAGATTTTCTGCCTGGGATCACAGCCAATGCTCTTTCCATTGGAAGATTCTACCTTCCCATATCACAGGGTTTCTCTTCCTTGATACTTGACATTTGGGCAGGATGGTTACTGTGTGGACTGTCGTGTGTATTATGAGGTGTCTAGCAATACCCACTAAATGATAGTGGCAACTCATCTCCATACCCCCAGTTGTGACCATCAGAAATGTCTCTGTCATTGCCAGCTATCCCCCAGGAGTGCTGTTCTATCTAGATAGAGACTTCATTTTGTTTTGTACAGAGCTCAACCTGCAACATTCTCATTTCTCCACCCCTAATTCTTTAGCTTCTCCTTTAGGGTCAGTGCCCTAGCACAGTGGTCGGCAAACTCATTAGTCAGCAGAGCCAAATATCAACAGTACAACGATTGAAATTTCTTTTGAGAGCCAAATTTTTTAAACTTGAACTTCTAACGCCACTTCTTCAAAATAGACTCGCCCAGGCCGTGGTATTTTGTGGAAGAGCCACACTCAAGGGGCCAAAGAGCCGCATGTGGCTCGCGAGCCACAGTTTGCCGACCACGGGCCTAGCATCCTAGGTGGACCATACACATGGCTTAGGGGCTCTTTGCCTGTATTCCCTTGCAGGGCTGTCGTGGAGGCTGTGCATCGACTGGACCTCATCCTTTGCAACAAAACCGCTTATCAAGAAGTGTTCAAACCAGAGAACGTGAGCCTGAGGAACAAGTAAGCTGGGAGAGGTTCTTCTGTCTCTCGTCATGTAAAACCCTGTCACACATAGACACACGTTCTCTCTTACCTTCTGTTCTCATGGCACCGTAATGGGCTGTGAAGTCTCTGGCTCTCCTAAAAGAGGAGACGGGGATCCCTCGCTCTGTTTTCAGCTTCTAAATCTAATACACTGGTGCCATAGAGTGGCATTTGAGTTGGGGGAATTGGCCATACTGCACAAAGAAAGGAAAATGAGGGGACAAATAGGCAGAGAAGAAAGAAGAGAAGTGTGCGGGGAAAGAAAATGAAGTTTATTCAAATTCTTACTGCTCCTGTGTGTCTTTTGGGGTTCCTACTGCCTTCTAGCATTATTGTTGTCCTGGGTCATACTGACTGAGCCTGGATGTCGATTGGGGGGCCCAGAGATTTGTGGGTAGGGTGTTGACAAATGCCTCCTTGCTCTCGGTTCTTGTGTCCTTCACCAAGGAATAGGCAGTCTCTCTCATGCTCCTCTGCACCCTTCCAGGCTGCGTGAGCTCTGCGTCAAGCTTATGTTCCTGCACCCAGTGGACTATGGGAGGAAGGCTGAGGAGCTGCTATGGAGAAAGGTATACTACGAAGTTATCCAGCTTATCAAGACTAACAAAAAGGTAAGGGGAGACCCTAGGTCTTGGGAAGAAATTTGTCTAAAGAGGAAAAGCTAAGGAAGGAAGAGACAGCTAAGAATGTAGGCCAGCCGAAACCGGTTTAGCTCAGTGGATAGAGCATTGGCCTGCGGACTGAAAGGTCCCGGGTTCGATTCCGGTCAAGGGCATGTACCTTGGTTGCGGGCACATCCCCAGTGGGAAGTGTGCAGGAGGCAGCTGATCGATGTTTCTCTCTCATTGATGTTTCTAGCTCTCTATCCCTCTCCCTTCCTCTCTGTGAAATATCAATAAAATATATTAAAAAAAAAAAAAAAAAAAAAAAAAGAATGTAGGCCAGAGCATGGTTGGAGATGGGGGACCTAAGGAAGAGATGTCAGAAAGGAGGAAGGGCATTAGGTAGAATGATGATTGGGGAAGGAGGGAGCCTGATCCCAGACCTCTAAGGGTGTTGGGGTAATTTGTGATTGAGAGGAGATGTGGATAAAGTTCCAGAGCCAAGAAGAGAAGTTTATTTCCTCAGTGAGATGAAAAAGGTTATGGAGAGGGGAGCAGTGCTCTGAGCTTGTTGCTTAGCCAGCCCCTTCCCTTTCCAAATCTCTAGCATATCCACAGCCGGAGCACCCTGGAATGTGCCTACAGGACACACCTGGTGGCTGGTATTGGCTTCTACCAGCATCTTCTTCTCTATATCCAGTCCCACTACCAGCTTGAACTGCAATGCTGCATCGACTGGACCCATGTCACCGACCCCCTCATAGGTTAGTGAAGTCTGAAGGTGGACTTGAGGAGCAAGTTCATATGCCTCTGTCTCTGGTCTTATCCCCCAGGGTTCATGTCACCTGTGACCCAGCCAGGCAGAAAGCATTCTGGCAAGACCTACAAATGGTTCATGAAGTTTGAATTTATCCAAGCAAGCATATGGGTTAGGGTGAAGATGTTAAGAAAAGACAGAGACCTCTGTTGGTCTGGGATTGTGGACTGATGCGGAGTGAGTGAGAAGGGGTGGAATGATCTAGAGTAGGTCTGGCACTGGAAGATGGTATTACTAGAATTCGTTTTCTTCTCCCTGTTGAATTTGGCTGGCACTGTTTCTTTGAACTTCAGAGATTGTTTCCCAGTGTTTGAAAGTATTGAAAATTTTAGAAATGTTGGGGATATTATGGACATTCTCTCAACATAATGCAAATCTCTTTTCAGCCATCTCAGGCACTGGCAGCTGTAGTTTATACCTTCTTTTCTAGTTGGTAATTTTCTCTTCTATTTGGCCACCTTTTAGTGTTCCTTCCCTCTTTCTCCAACTCCCTTTGTTTTTTATATTCCCTTCTCTCCCCCAGCCCTATGACCCTGCCCTCACCAGGTCATAGACACTGTGTGTCAGAGATGAAGGTTGTGTTTGTGCTACCACACGGAAGCATTTTCTGGTCAGAAGCACAGCAAAGCACTGTATTTTGTGCATTTAAAACCATTGTTTAAAAACAAAACAACATTCCTCTGAGACAGCATGCATAGGTTTTAAACGAGATGGCTAGAGGGTTCATAGCCTAAAAAAGATGACTGACTCTTACTTCAAAAAGTTGGTTCCCAAACCCACTTTAGTTTTTCTTTTTATTGACCTTTTCCCCATTCAGCTAACTAAGAGGTGTCTCTGTAGAAAACGTTAGGAAGAGCTTTTCCGAATGGGGAACTGCACACCCAGGAGAGTGGTTGCAAGGTGGAGTAGACGAGAGGATGTCTCTGGAGCCAGATTGCCCTTTGAATCTTGGCTCTGCCACTTCACCCACTGTGCGACTGCTTTCCTCAGCTACCCACCTCATGGGGCCACTGTGAGCTCAGCTAAGTTAATATTGTAAGACACTTAGACCAGTACCCAGCACAGGAGAAACTGCCTCTCAGTGAGCTCAGGCCTTCTGAACTGAAGTTACAAGGCGGCGCGAGCCGGCCACCACCATCCTCAGGCAAGGCCAGCGCACCTTGTCTCCTTCCTGGGTAGACTGCCATCTGCTGCCGTGTCCCCTGTGGCCCTCCTCTCCTAGGCAGAAGCCAGGAGCATTTACCTTGGTCTCAGTCACATTCCATTCTTCTTGGGCAAGTTTCCCTTCTTTACCCAAACCTTTTGCCTTTATGTGGGGATCTCCCACCCAGGGCACCCACAACTGTCCTGACACTTGAGCCTCACCTCTTCTTCCTTTTGAAAGAAGCCTTCCTGTGATGACCTTTCACATGACCTTCTCCCCGGGAGCTATCCTAAATTGAGGACCCTAGCCCTTCTCTTCAGTTTCTTCCTGTCCTGTGAAGGAGTCCTACCTGCAAACCTTGTGTCTCTACCTATATCCTGGATGAGTGTCTTCTCCGTCCTATGAGATTCTTGAGTTCCTTTCTCCACCTAGGAAAGGTACTTCCCCATACGTAGGGGAAGAGGGATGGGCTCATAAATTTCTCTCCTTTCTCTCTCAGGATGCAAGAAGCCAGTATCTGCTTCAGGGAAGGAGATGGATTGGGCACAGATGGCATGCCACCGATGTCTAGTGTACCTAGGCGATTTGTGTAAGTATATGAACCTTTCATTTTCTCTGTTTAGGCTCAGGACAGGCTCAGGCTGCTTCAGTTTGACATGCTTGCTCTAAGAGCAGAAATAGTTTGGGCCTGATAACTTTTTCCTTTTCATCTGTTTACAATGTTCCCTTCTTTTCACGGCTCTTCTGTGAGTTGGAAAGGATCAGTGAATACGGGAAGAAGGAAAATGTTTTTGAATTTTGAGAAAGTCAGAGTGATAACTCAGTTTCAGTAGTGTGTTAGGAAGCTTTACCTGTCTCCTTTTTTCAAAAAAGATCTCTATGGACTCTTAGAGGAATTGAAGTCAGGCCTCAGGGAGGACTTACTTGCCTGACAAATATTTCTCAGAATGGAAAAGTAGTCTCTATATGGCTCCTGGGTCTCTAGTCCTAATAGACAAAGGGTCCTCCTTAGGCAGTTGGTGTGTGGCTGTTGGGTGCATTATCTTTTGTTGACCTGAGGCTTCTCTTCCTGTCCCAAGCCCACTCCTGGAGCCCTCAGAGGCAGGGTGCACAGAGAGAATCAGCTGTTTCTCATTAGACTGACCAAGGATCAGTAGTAATGTCTCCTCTCTAGAATTGAACAGTTGCGTTACAAAACCGTTATCATAGGTCTTTCCAATTAGTTATATATGCTGTAGCTTACCTTCATTGGCAAGAGATAATCAAGAAGAGCCTGTTTACACATACTAAACATTCTTTACATTTTGAATTTACCAGTGAGGAGGAGAAAATTGAATAATTCGCCCTCATGCACATTTAAGATTGCCAGAGAGTCCTGGCCGGTGTAGCTCAGTTGGTTGAACATTGTCCCTTGCACCGAAGGGTGGCAGGTTTGAATCCTAGTTGGGGCACATGCCCAGGTGCAGGTTTGGTCCCCGGTCAGGGTGCTTATGGAAGGCAACTGATCCATGTTTCTCTCTCACATTGATGTTTCTTCTTTTCTCTCTCTCTCCCTCATATAAATAAATAAAAAAAAGAGGCTGTGCCAGAGAGCCATGGTGGCGTAGGTCAACTGGTTAGAGCATTATCCCGATATGCCAGGGTGTGTTTGATCTCCAGTCAGGACACATATAAGAGACAACCAATGAATGCATAAATGGGTAGAACAATAAGTCAATCTCTCTCAAATCAGGAAGTTAAAGAGAGAGCGAGAGCTCCAAGCAGCCCGCCTCCTAGCTCAGGTGTCTTCCTTCCAGGCTCTTATTACAGCTCCTCCAAGTGGACTCCCAGGTAAGGGAGGTTGTTCTGAAATGTGGAATCATCGTGTTTCTCTTCCTCCTCTCTCCCTTGCAGCACGATATCAGAATGAATTAGCTGGCGTAGACACCGAGCTGCTAGCTGAGAGATTTTACTACCAAGCCCTGTCAGTAGCTCCCCAGATTGGTAAGTGGACCCTTGCTCGGGCCTCCCAGCCAGCATCATTTCCCAAGAGGAAAACAATGTTGAGATGGCAGGTAGGCCATACTCATTCCCCTGGGTCCTTACCTCACTCAGTTCTCTTGTACTTCACCTTGGTTATGCATTCTCCCCCTTGTACTGCACACTCAGAAGATGATGGAAGGGGAAGAGAAATGGGAAAGTCTTCAACTAAGAAGGAGGGAGGCAGAAGAGGAGGAAGAGAGAAGAGGGCTTTCTTGTCCCTGAAGTTTGTGTAGAAAGAGGAGACTGTACTTCATCTGCCCCCACAGGAGACAAAAGAAGAAAAAGGATTAGGCTCCATCACAGGGAGATATGGGGATTAGAGGAAGGAGATATCAGAGATGAGAAACTGAGTGGGGTTAAGGGAGAAGGCTCCATGGAGTTCTGTCAACCTTGGAAGAGTCACAGCTACCGCTGAAGGAATGGGACCCATCAGTGCTGAAATCCTTGGCCGGCCAGGCAGGAATAGGCTAATAGGAAGTGAGTCTAGAATCAATAATCCCCTGGAGGAATAAGATTAAGCTGCAATCACCTAGACATTTGCAAGCCCAACTCTTTCCCCCCCAAGAGTTCTCTAATGCTTACTTTGGTTGGGCCTGGCAGCTTTGGGTGAGTGTTGTGGCTACAAGCTGTGTGACTTCTCTCTCCCCAGGAATGCCCTTCAACCAGCTGGGCACCCTTGCGGGCAGCAAGTACTATAATGTGGAAGCCATGTACTGCTACCTGCGCTGGTGAGTGTCTGCCACTCTTTCCCCAGCCCTGTTTTCTTGGCCATACCATCCCTGCTTCGTTTTCTCTCTTCCCTTCCTCCCTTCTCTAGCTCCTGCTTGAAATAGGGGAATCCTAAGATCGAGGGGTCCCTCCCGTCAGGGCCCCTTGATACTCCTGCTGCTTTTCATACAGCCACCTGGATTTGTAGGCACTTGGGCAGCTGAAATAGCTGTCCACTATATTATGCAAAATATAGGATTGCTATTTTAAAGAAGGAAACAAATTTGGTAGAGTTGATGAAATGTTAACCAAAGTATCCTCGGACAAGAACCTCAGAATTGTAGAGCTTCAGTGTTTTGAGGTGACAGTGATGATATATAGGGGAGCAGCTTCCCTGGATCTGACACTCAGCTGTTAACGATAAAAGTTGGTGTATGCGTGTGCTTTATTAGGAGAGATAGCTTTCACCCTGAGTGTATATGGAAGGGGAGGCTGGGGCAGCCTTTATTTACTAGAAATATTGTTTTGTAAATCCTTGGCAGAGTGACATTTCCCTCTTCACCCCTCCCCACCTTACTCCACCGCATCCCTCCCGTGTCCCTGCCAAGACTCAATAGCTTGCCTCTGTGTCTCCTTCAGCATCCAATCAGAAGTGTCCTTTGAGGGAGCCTATGGGAACCTCAAGAGGCTGTTTGACAAGGCAGCCAAAATGTACCACCAGCTGAAGAAGTGTGAGACTCGGAAACTCTCTCCCAGCAAGAAGCGGTGAGAGGCCTGTGGGAAGGAGGGGCTCTTGCTGCATTTGGTGCAGTAGGGCCATAGGGACTCTGGAGCCACTCAGCATTTACCCTGGGCTCCTCTCATTTCAGATGTAAAGACATTAAGAGGTTGCTGGTGAACTTCATGTATCTGCAAAGCCTCCTGCAGCCCAAAAGCAGGTGAGTGGAAGAGAGCATGAGCAGGAACTGTGTCCTGTGAGCCCGTCCATGACAGCTTCTTTTACGGAGGATGCTTAAAGAGGAGGCAGTGAGCTGCTGAATTCTGCTTCTCAGGTGGAAATTCTCTAGCTAGTTAGTTAGCCGTTTCTTGACATCCCTCACTGTTTGGCCCATTCTCTGGGCAGCTCTTCCTCTGGCTCAAAATGGGCTCTTGTTGGATGTTGAAGGAGCAACTGAATGGGAAACCCACTCACATCGCTTCCACTTTGTGCCTGCCCTTCCCTGTTATTTTGTCTGCTTTAGAGATCAGTTCAGCATTGAGGCCCCCTGTTGTGCTCTGAAGTTTCACTGCAGGATTCCTTAGTCTTTTTTCGGAATCCTATATTCCCAGCTCTCTTTTTCCTGCCTCATCCATCACTAACCTCCCCTATTACTCTTGCCCTTCCATAGCTCCGTGGACTCAGAGCTGACGTCGCTTTGCCAGTCAGTCCTGGAGGACTTCAACCTCTGTCTCTTCTACCTGCCCTCCTCACCCAACCTCAGCCTGGCCAGTGAGGATGAGGAGGAGTGTGAGAGCGGGTACGCTTTCCTCCCGGACCTTCTCATCTTCCAAATGGTCATCATCTGCCTTATGGGTGTGCACAGCTTGAAGAGAGCAGGTAACTTCCTGGGTCCCTCTTCTGTCCTCCACTGGTTTCTAGGATCCTCACTACCCTTTTCTGCAGCTTCTTATTTATCAACTTCTTCCACAAGCAGCCCTTTCACTACTGTGGCGCTGCTTGGCTGTGGGAGAGTAAGGGACAAGGTGCCTTACCCTAAGGGACCTCCTGATGAATGAACAAGGCACAGCACATTTCCTTTCCCTCCTCCTCACTCCCTCTCACAAACACGTACCCTTGGCCAGGACCCAGGCAGACACAAGAGCCAGTTCTGCAAACTTTCCTGGTAGGATGTAGAACAAGGTTGGAAGGAAGGAAAGGAGAGGCAGGGTTGGTTGTGAAGGTGCTTGGGGGTTGGGGAGGAACCTGTGTGGAGGCATCAAAGCCAGGGAGGATGAGATGGAACAAGAGGATACACTTACGTGAGGAAGCGCCGGGTGAGCTGGCACCTTCTAGATTACAGGATAATAGTGCAGAGACCTGAGAAATTTTTTTTTTACCTTAGAAGCTTTGAGAGGTAGTTTGATCCTTGGAAGGATTGAGAATAGGTGATATGGGGTTGGAATTGATGGTTCCCCCTCCTCCTCAGGGCCCTGAGCCCCTAATACCTGGCTTTCCTGGCTTTAGGATCCAAGCAGTACAGTGCAGCCATTGCCTTTACCCTGGCCCTCTTCTCTCACCTCGTCAATCATGTCAACATACGGCTGCAGGCTGAGCTGGAAGAGGGGGAAAATCCCGTCCCGGCATTCCAGAGTGATGGCACAGGTACAGGCCTGGGGGAGGATGTGACTGGAAATGTGAGCATGCAGATCCAGGAAGGGGAACACCGGCTTGGCGGGTGGTGGTGTGTATGATTACCTTCCAGCTTTCAGCCTCCAGTTTGTCCCTAGGCCCCCCCTGACCAATCTCTTTCCATAGATGAGCCAGAGTCCAAGGAACCCTTGGAGAAGGAGGAAGAGCCTCCTCCCACAGCACCTCAGGTGGGCGAGGTCAGAAAGAATCGGAAGTTCTCCCGCCTCTCTTGCCTCCGCCGTCGCCGTCGCCACCGCCACCTGCCCAAAGCTGGTGATGATAGTGACCTGAGTGAGGGCTTTGAATCTGACTCAAGCCATGACTCGGCCCGGGCCAGTGAGGGCTCGGACAGTGGCTCCGACAAGAGTCTTGAAGGTGGGGGAACAGCCTTTGATGCTGAAACAGACTCGGAAATGAACAGCCAAGAGTCCCGATCAGACCTGGAAGACATGGAGGATGAGGAAGGGACACGGTCCCCAGCTCTGGAACCCCCTCGTGCCAGGTCAGAGGCTCCTGAGTCCCTCAATGGCCCTCTGGGCCCCAGTGAGGCTAGCATTGCCAGCAACCTACAAGCCATGTCCACCCAGATGTTCCAGACCAAGCGCTGCTTCCGACTGGCCCCCACCTTCAGCAACCTGCTCCTCCAGCCCACCGCTGACCCTCACACCTTGGCCGGCCACAGGCCCTGTGTCAATGGGGATGTGGATAAGCCCTCAGAGCCAGGTACTTGGGCCTCTTGTCTACACCTCCATGCCATCAGCATTCACCTGAGAGGTCACAGTACTGTCTGTGAGCACCTCTCACCCCACCTTTGCTGCCTTACATGGGTCCTCTGCACAGACAGGAGTTTTTTCCTGAGAACCCTTCTCCTGCTCACTTCCTCATTCCCAGCTCCAGCCTCCTTCATGGTTTTACACCTTTTTCCCTTCACCCTGCCCTGTGGGTTTGGGGTTTGCCTCTCCACAGGACAAGTGCAGCTACGGTTTCTTTGCCTGGTGCCATCCCAGGTCCTGCCAGGGCTCCTGAAAGTTAGAAAAACCAGTGGATTAGAGTGAGACCTACCTGCTGAGTGTCTTCCCTGCAGAGGGAACACCCAGTCAGCAGCAGCAGTGAGCACTGCTTGAGTCTGCTCTGTGCCAGGCACTGGCCTGGACTCCTTCAGGGACTGTCTGACTTAACCTTTACAGCAATCTGGTGGGAGGGTTACTACCCCTCCTCTAAATGCTGTGCCTCCACGTTGCTGTGCATGGTGCTCCTCTGGTCTGTAGCGTATTTTTCCTCTCTTGTCCTGAGCCTGTTGCTTGGCTAATTTTTACTTGCTATATAGATTTTAGCTTGAAAGTTACTTGGTTTGGGACTTCACAGTTAGGTTAGATTTTCTTTCTGTGGGCTCCTCTAGCCTCTGCACTTAGGACACTTCTGGCTCTTCCCCCCTCAAGTGAAACTATTGATTTGTCTATCTCCAACTAGCCTGTGAGCCTCCTGAGGGCAGGACGGTGTATGTTTTATCCCTGCTACCTAACACAGTACCTGGTGTATGGGTGGGACTAGGAAATAGTGACTGAATAAGAGAAATGAGGAAATACGCTCAGTGTTCAACCTACAAAGTTGAAGATCTAGGAGTTACAAGTAGTTGTTTTAATTCTGTGCCACTTTTCTCCCTCCCTACAGCTTCTTTCTATCTTCCCTGCCTTCTAGCACAGAGTAGGCACTTCATAAATATTGTTTTGAGTATAGCTGTAGACCAGTCTCACAAATTAGCTTGAGGCTAAAAGAATCATTTTAAAAGACACCAGTCCAAAAAAAAGGCACCAGGCTCATGCTTTAAAAGTAGCCAGCTAATGCCTGGCCAGTGTGGCTCAGTTGGTTGAGCATTGTCCCATGCACTGAAAGGTTGCCTGTTCAATTTCCGGTGGGGGCACATGCCTGGGTTGTGGGCTCGATACCTGGTAGGGAGTGTGCAGGAGGCAGTTGGTCGATGTTACCCTCTCGCATCGATGTTTCTCCTTTCCTCTCAAAAACAATAAAAAGTTATGGGCCTGCAAAAATGAGGCAGGGGTCTGTAAGTAATTCCTTACCTTTCATACCAAAATTCTTCAGAGCCGTCAGTCCCCCCTCAGAGCGAAGCCTGTTGTTACATACCCATTAGTCATCCCGGTTCTTTTCACCCACGCCAGCCTCTGAGGAGGGCTCTGAGTCAGAGGCGAGTGAGTCCAGTGGACACTCCTGTCGGAATGAGCGCAGCATCCAGGAGAAGCTGCAAGTCCTGATGGCGGAAGGCCTGCTTCCTGCTGTGAAAGTCTTCCTGGACTGGCTACGGACCAACCCTGACCTCATCATTGTGTGTGCACAGGTGTGTCACTCCACGGCCTCCTCAGGTCTCAGGGCATTGGGGGAGGGTGTCAGGACATGGCCTAGGAGTCCCACCCGATGGTCTGGTAAGAATTGTTGCCAAGCACCCCTTCTCTGTGGGGCTCTCATACTTGCTACAGGAGAAGGATTCGGCCTGACCTTTGCCCTGGAATACAAATTGTGTGGATGGGAAAGTGAGAGAGCTGCTTACTCTGCTTTATATCTCCAGTGCCAGAGGTGGTGCCTGCCATTAGGATTCATGTTGATGAGAGTATGTGTTCAGAGAGTCTCGGGAAAGGAGAGCATCTGAATAGGAATGGGAGAGATGGGAATTGTGGGAGTTCCAGACAAGGGTAGGGCAACCGCTTAGGGAATAGCTTAGTTGTGCAGCTGGAATGGTGTCAGGGACTGATGGCTCGGGGGCCGGCTGGGGCAATGGCGGCCTTCTTCTCAGGTTCAGAATCTTGGTCTTGACAAGAGCCTCTAGTGCCCGGAGGCTTTTATTCAGTGTTGCTTTGCCTTACTAGCACACCTGCCCTGTGTGGGTCCCTTCTCCCTGCAGGTTGCCCTAGATGAGACAATGGTCAGGGCCAGGCACAGCCTTGGTTGTATGCTTATGCCTGATGACAGCTTAGTTACTTAGTTACTGTTTGTCATTGAGGGAGGTGTGGTAAGATGGAGATGTGAGGTCACATCCCTAAGCAGTGTCCCAGTGGGCATGGTGAGGGTTCGTGCTAGACAGGGAGAAGTGCTCAGATGCTCTGGCTTTCCCCCCACCAAGGTCTGAGAGTCCTTCCTGGCCTCCTGCCTTCTCTTGGGAAACCTCCCGCTGGTGGTAAAGCTCAGCAAGGCTCCATGGGCTCCTTCACTCCTCACGGGACCAGCCCCCTGTTTCCATCTTCCACAGGCCCCTGGGCGCGGGCCTCTCAGGGCGTGCTTTTCTTGCTCATTGCCATCCCCACACGCCCTGGCTGAGGGCCTCTTCTGCCCCTCTCCCCAGAGCTCTCAGAGTCTGTGGAACCGCCTCTCCGTGTTGTTGAATCTGTTGCCAGCTGCTGGCGAACTCCAAGAGTCTGGTAAGTGAGTCCCTGGCACTACTCTCCTTTCCCCTCTCCCTCATTGGCCCCTCGAAGCCCATCCCCCTTCCTGGTAACCTGGCCCTTGGGGTAAGGAGGTTAATGGGATTCACTGCCAAGCCTCCCTCACACATAGCAGTCATTGTGGCCTTGGCCTCTCTGGTTTCTCACCCCAACACTGCCCCACTGTGGGCAGGTGGCCTGGTCTGCCAGGGAGTGTGCTCCCTGGGGATGGCAGTGGAGTGGGCAAGAGCAGAGTGAGGGGAGCCTGGAGGCCAGCCCCAGTCGCTGGTGCCACACTGGTGCCTTGGTCATTGAGAACTGACCTTGAACTCAAGAGTTCCATCTGTCTGGCTTGTTCCTTCCTGCCATCTTCTAATTGGAAATCTCCATCTTCTCCTACCACTGGACTCACCCAAAGGTTATTCCTTCCCCCAGAGCCCCTCCTCTCTCTCATCCTAATGTAATTAATTGCCCTGTGGTCAGGGAGCCTTAGCCTGAGGCCTCCTGGTTCTCCCCACCTGCTCTGTTCCTCCAGCCCTTCCAGTTCTGTGCTTCTAGAGCTCCGACAGTCCCATGTGTTTGTCTCTTCCCTTTCCTCCCGCCATCTCCCCCCGTTCTGTCCTAGGGGTGTGTCCTATTGCATTAGCCTGGGATTTCCAAACAAGGCTGTGTCCCTTTGCCTAGGGCTCCCCCCGGGCAAGTGGTCTCATGTGTCCTCTTTCCCCAGGCCTAGCCCTGTGTCCCGAGGTCCATGGGCTTCTTGAAGGTTGTGAACTGCCTGACCTCCCCTCTAGCCTGCTGCTTCCAGAGGACATGGCACTTCGCAACTTGCCTCCCCTCCGGGCTGCCCACAGACGCTTTAACTTTGACACGGATCGGCCCCTGCTCAGCAGCTTAGAGGAGGTGAGGACATTATTTCTCAGGCCACAAGCTGTGTTGTTAGTCAGACACAGCAGCAAAGCAAGGGCTCAGAATTGGAGTGGGCAGGGAAGCATTCCCTCCTCCCCGCCCCCCCCATCTAGGCAGGGCAAGTGTCCTTGGGGTTACAGGCTGAGCCTTTATTCAGTAAGTCATTTGAGCTGTCTTTCCTTCTTGGCAGACTGTCCTTGGTCTGCTGTTGGTGGTCTCCTGTTGTAGAACAAACCTTCCTCCCCTTTTCCATCTTTTGTAGAGGACGGAACAAGTGAATTACTAGGGCTTTGAAATCTTTTATCAGTTTCTTCCTACTGTGCGCCCTTCTTCTCTGAATTGAACATCAAGCAATTAAGAGAATTAGAGCTGGGAGGGCATATGCTGTCCACTTAGTGCAGTGACTTTTGCCCTTGAATCTGTGTCACTGCATGGGCCATCTGGGGGCGGCAGAGGGAAGCCAAGCAGACAGGCCTCCCAGGCTTCTGACACACACACCTTTTGGTTGCACCCACTGTAGCCAGAGCAGTTGGGCTTTAGTCTGTTTCACGCTTTAAGGTTCCAGATAAGATTTTTGTTTGATGGGGAAGAAGGGTTCTGCTAATAAGAAAATGTTGGGACTGTTGATGTAGTTCAGTCCCTCATTTTACACCTGAGGAACTGAAACTCAGAGGAGAGAGGTGGCCTTAGCAGCCAGGTCTCCTCACTCCCAGCCCAGTGCCTGGCTCGCTCTTCTGAGCCCGCGCCCTGGTTTTCGGGTCCTGTGAGTCTCCTTGCCCTTCTTGCTCACTCCTCGTCTGGAAGTTGGAGGCTTTGGGCTCCGGTGCTCCTCTTTCCCACCCCACAGACCGTGAGCCTTTCCAAGGAGCACTTGTTGCTGAGGTGGCTGGCACAGGAGGGAGGCAGGAGGGTGGGAGCCCTCGAGGGCAACCCTGCTCAGCTGGGCTGGGCTCCTGTGTGTGTCTCCTCACAGTCGGTCGTGCGAATCTGCTGCATCCGCAGCTTTGGCCACTTCGTCGCCCGCCTACAAGGCAGCATCCTGCAGTTCAGCTCGGAGGTCGGCATCTTCGTCAGCACTGCGCAGTCTGAGCAGGAGAGCCTGCTGCAGCAGGCCCAGGCCCAGTTCCGCATGGTGAGTCAGCCCCATCCCAGGTCCGCTCTGCTCCTGGGCTCACTGAGAAACCAGAGAAAGAGCCTCAAACTGGTGGCCCTTGACTGAAGAATGTGGTGCTTGGGGTTGGGGAAACCGAGCCTAGGGAAAGAGAAGGCAAGGAAGGGACCTGAGGGATCGGCTGATGGACAGGAATGAGAGTTGCTTGGAGCAGAGGCAGCATGGCCCTGGGCCAGTATCCAGACTGCCTGGGGGTTGAGGGCCATCTCTGTCACCTCTGTGTCTGTGAATTGAGTGAGTCACTGGGAATAGTAGAATCAGCTTTAGGGGATTGTTGTGAAGATGGAATGATAGTACCTGTGATTACCTGGCACATTATCACAGCAAATCCTCCTTTCCCTTCCCTTCCCGAGGGATGAAGACTGAGGAATGGAAAGGTATAGAGCAGGGGTGGGGAACGTCTAGCCTGAAGGCCATATAAGACCTGCGACATCATTTGGTCTGACCCTGCCAAGGCATTAGGAGTGAGTTAATTAAATCATTGGCCAATATAGCAGGCTACTCTTTTTTTAAAAAAATATATTTTATTGATTTTTTTACAGAGAGGAAGGGAGAGGGATAGAGAGCTGAAACATCGATGAGAGAGAAACATCGATCAGCTGCCTCCCGCACACCCCTCACTGGGGATATGCCCGCAACCAAGGTACATGCCCTTGACGGAATCGAACCTGGGGCCTTTCAGTCCACAGGCCAGCGCTCTTTCCACTGAGCCACACTGGCTAGGGCCAGGCTACTCTTCTTTTTAATGTATTTTTTATTGATTTCAGAGAGGAAGGGAGAGAGAGTTCCGCCACTGAACTATACCAGCCGGCTTAGCAGGCTAATTTTTTTTTTTTTTAATCCTCACCCGAAGATATTTTTCCATTTTTTAGAGAGAGTGGAAGAGAGAGGGAAAGACAGAAACATCGATGTGAGAGAAACACATCAATTGGTTGCCTCCTGCATGCACCCCAGCCAGGGCCCAGCCGGGGAGGAGCCTGCAACTGAGGTACTTGCCCTTGACTGGAATCGAACCTGGAACCCATTGGTCCTCAGGCTGATGCTCTGTCCACTGAGCCAAACCTAGCAGGGCTAGCAGGCTAATTTTTAAGTTGATAATTTTGTATGGCCCTCGAATGATGTCGTAAATATCCAAGTGGCCCTTGGCAGAAAAACGGTTCCCCACGTTGGAGTAGAGGGATTTTGGTATCAGACACCATGCAGAAAGCCTCCCATCTCATGCTTGATCCCATCCCACAGAGTCCAAACCGGAGGAAGTGGCCTATGTTACCTCTTTTTCATTCAGTAATTCATTCCATAAATATTGAGAGTCTGCTCTGTGTCAGACTTGTCAGTATTCTGGTCACGGGGGTTACAGCCCCGAACAAGGCAGACCTTTTTTGTGTGAGGCTAATACTTTGTGAACAACAGTCTGGGTTCCACAGTGGGTCCTGCACAGTCCTGGGCTGTGTTGTCCTCCCTTAGCTGAGTGGGGTAGTGGTGTCTGGCACGGGAGGAATGGCCCACATGGCTTGGCAAGCCCATGTTCTTCCTTCCTTTGCCCCAGGCTTCCCTGCCTACCTCTCTGAGCACACCCTTCCTGCGGATGGTCTGCTTGTCTGGGAAGGGGTACCGGCTCCCCAGAAACTCCCTTCCTTGTTGTCTTAAAAGCAAGGACATTTTGCTAAAAACAAACCTTTTGTGTTAAGGCTTTCATTGCTGTTCCATAGGGGAAAACACGGGGTTACAAAAATAGCTATGGGGAAGTTGCACAGCTTCAAAAAATGTTGAAGTTTTTGCAGGCATTTCCTTTAGCCTGAAGTTCTTGAAGACTCATCCTGGGGGGCAGGGAGTACTGAGAGCCCCTCATGTGGTGTTGGACGCCTAGACCAAGCTGGACATGGGCCACATTACCTATTGGGGCTGCCTCCTGCTCTGCCTGAGTCTCAGGCTTGCACCCAAGGGGTTTATTCCCTAGCAGCAGCAGCAGTGTGGTCATTGTCATATTGCCATGCCATCTGTCATTTCTCAAGAGCTTTCTATGTGCAAACCTTGGCTTGCATGTGACCTCTCGTTTAATCCTCACAGCAGTCCTATGAGGTGGGTGCTGCATCCTCGTTTTATAGATGAGGAAGCACCAAGGCTCTGGAATTGGACAGTCTGAAATTGTTCTTATTGTGAGCTGGTGTGGTGCTCAGCTTTTAAATATATATATATATATTTTATTGATTTCATAGAGGAAGGGAGAGGGAGGGAGGAAGAGAGGGAGGGAGGGAGGAGAAAGGGAGGGAAGGAGAGAGAGAAAGAGAAACAATGATGAGAGAGAATCATTGATTAGCTGCTCCCTGCACGCCCCCCACTGGGGATCGAGCCTGCTACTCAGGCATGTGCCCTGACTGGGAATCGAACTCTACCCTCCTGGTTCATAGATCAATGCTCAACTACTGAGCCATACTGGCTGGGCCACACTCTTATTTTATTTTTTATTGATTTCAGAGAGGAAGGGAGAGGGAGAGAGAGAGAGACAGAAACATCAATGATGACAGAGAATCATTGATTGGCTGTCTCCTGCATGCCCTACTGGGGATCAAGCCAGCATGTTCCCTTGACCAGCATCAAACCCGGTACCCTTCATCTGCAGGCCGATGCTCTATCCACTGAGCCAAACCAGCTAGGGCCACACTCATTTTTTAAAGCACCACTCCGCTGATGCCACTTTATTCATCACAGAGTCTTCAGTGGGTCCCCATAACTTTTAGGATAAGTTCCTATCCATAGCCTCATCTTTTATACCATATTAGAGGCCCAGTGCACAAAATTCTTTCAGGGGTAGGGTCCCTAGGCCTGGCTGGTGATTAGGGCCGATCAATTAGGGCCTATCAGGGCCTTCCTTCATTCTGCACCGCCCCCTGGTGGTCAGCGCACATCATAGTGAGCGATCAAACTCCCTGTCTCCCAGTTGAACTCCTGATATATATAGATTAAGGAATTTTTACTTCACCCAGAAGCCAAAGGAAAACCATCAAAGGACTTTCAGTCAGAGCCATCCCTGATGGGATATCAGATGGTTTTTGGAAGATGCCTTGGTTACAGGCAGAAACAATGGATTGGATTAGAGGCAGAGACCAGTAAGGAGGTGGTTATAATAGTCAAGGGTGGGAGGTGCTGGCTTAGACTAGGATTGTGCAGTGGAGATGGAGGGGTGCAGAAGGATTTGAGTTTATATATATATATATATATATATATATATTGATTTCAGAGAGGAAGGGAGAGGGAGAGAGAGAGAGACAGAAACATCAATCATGACAGAGAATCATTGATTGGCTGTCTCCTGCATGCCCTATATATATATATACACACACGTGTGTGTGTGTGTGTGTGTGTATTTAAACATTTTTTTTGATTTCAGAGAGGAAGGGAGAGGAAGAGTTAGAAACATCAATGATGAGAGAGACTCATCGATTGGCTGCCTTCTGCATGCCCCCCAATGGGGATCAAGCCCGCAATCGGGGTATGTGCCCGTACCGAGAACTGAACTGTGACTTCCTGATTGATAGGTTGATGCTCAACCACTGAGCCATGCCAGTCGGGCCTTGAATAATATTTTAGAAGGTACAATTAACAAGACTGGGAAGCCAGTAATTGCTGGGGCTGAGAGAGAAGAAAAAATCAGCCACCCCAGCTTTCTGACTTGGTTTACTTACCAAGTTGGGGAACACTAAAAAGAGGAGCAGGTTTTGAGGAGTAGATGGGGCTGCCAAGTAGGCAGTTGGATATGTGGTTCAGGGTGGTAGGTCTAGGCTGAAACAGGATTTGAAAGAAATTGGCAAGTGGCCTGGCCAGTGTGTCTCAGTGGTGGAGCGTCGACCTATGAATCGGGATGCCATGGTTAGATTCCGGGTCAGGGCACATGCCTGGGTTTCGGGCTTGATCCTCAGTGGAAGCAGTGATTCTCACTCATCATTGATGTTTCTGTCTTTCTCTCCCTCTCCATTCCTCTCTGAAATCAGTAAAAATGTATTAAAAAGAAATTGGCAAATGGATGGTGATAGAGGCAGGGAAATGGGGTGCATGGATAGTATTTATCCCCTGGGAGGGAGAAGGCAGAGGGCAGAGCTCAGACCCTGAGGCACAGCCAGGTGCTGTCCTGTGCTGTGACAGTGCCCGCTGTCTGCTGCCTCCCTCCTGGTGCTGGAACAGAGTAGCCATGTTTTTCTCCCATGCTTCTCTTCTTTCCACTTAGCAGGATCAATAGAGAGCCATCCTACGTCAGACCCCAGCACTCTTCGTGGTCTTGACCGCTGGAGGAAGGCGTACAGCCTCAGCTCCTCGTCCCAAGCTTAGCACTTGGTTCTTAGCGCTCGGTTTCTCCCTTGTAGGCGCAGGAGGAAGCTCGGCGGAACAGGCTTATGAGAGACATGGCCCAGCTACGACTTCAGGTGCTCCTCCTCCTCTTGACCTGGTTATCGCCTAAAGCCCACTGGCAGATCCTCACCCCTCCCACCGCAGCCCCCTGTTCCCCTGTGCCCCCCACTTTGCCCAGATTACTACCTTCATGGCCTCCCAGATTGCCTCCCGAAGCCCCTTCTTCACAGAGCCTTGACGTCTCGCTGCTTTCGCTTCTCTCTTTTTCTTCTCTTTCTCTTTACCTTACCCTTGTTTCTGTCTACTTTTCCTCCGAGGTCATTGGTAGAAGGAGTCCCCTGTCCCTGGGGCAGCAGGAGGAGCCCTATAAGAGCCCCTTTGAGAACATTTCCCCCCGCCAGGCTGTGGAGCGCACACAGCTCCACCCACTGTGCCGTCTCTCACCAGCTCGAAGTCTCTCAGCTGGAAGGGAGCCTCCAGCAGCCCAAGGCCCAGTCAGCAATGTCACCCTACCTCGTCCCTGACACCCAGGCCCTCTGCCACCACCTCCCCATCATCCGCCAGCTGGCCACCAGTGGCCGCTTCATTGTCATCATCCCAAGGACAGGTGAGCATACTGGGGAGGTGGGAGGGCGGATGGAAGGAGGCTAAAAGAAACTCTGGGCTTGGGATTGAGAGACCTTTATTTGGAGCCCAGTTTATACACAGTGGCCTTGGTCAAGTGCTTCCAACTCTGAACCTCAGTCATTTAATCTGTGAAATGGGCATGATCTCTTAAATCCTTACAAGATGGTTGGGAGAAACAGAGGAGAATATCTAAATGAAAGCCAGTGGTAAATTGCCAAGTACATGACTGGCAGAAGGTTATGCTTTTGAAGGACTTCAGGAGCCCTGTCGGAGCCACGGCCCATCCCTTCTTTGCCTGCAGTGTGTGCTGGAGGAGCTCAGCTACTTCCTGCAGAGAGCCCCGTGTTGAGTTCATCTGTTTTGTCTTTCCCCACCCCCATCTTGCCCACTAGTGATCGATGGCCTGGATTTGCTGAAGAAGGAACACCCAGGGGCCCGGGATGGGATCCGATACCTAGAGGCAGAGTTTAAAAAAGGAAACAGGTGAGTGCAGGCCCGCTGGACCTGTGCTGAGCCCCGTATGTGTCTCTCAGACAACAGATGCTTGTGTTTTACTTGTGGATAAAACACACACACTTGCAGTCCCTGCGCACAGTTTGCTCACTGCTGGGGAGGGAAAACCAAAGACCTAATAAGTCAAGGTCTCAGGTGCTGAAATAGAGGGTGATTGGAGGGGCCAGGAGCTGGGGCCGGGGGGCGGTGAGCACTGACCTGCTGTCCATTTGCCTCTGGAGCGAACATGAGATCAGCATCTCCCGGGAGACGGGAGCAAACCCCAGCTCCAGGCTGTGTGCACCTTTGTAAGAGTTTCTCCTGCCACAGGGTTGGCAGTGTGATCAGGTTTGTTAGGGTGGCAGTGCTTTCTTGGGGCTGCCTGGGGCTTCCCACCTCCCACTGAAGCCACGATGACCAGACCGCAGCAGCTTGGTGCTCGGCCCACACAGGCCTTTCCTTCTGGCCTCCCTGCTAGCTGACACCCCCCAAACCCCACCCCACCCCCACATCTGCCAGGAAGCTGTACAAAGCCTACTTGTTTGGACCTTGTCTCCAGAAGCCCTGACTTAAAAAGCATCTGCTACTTCTCCCCTCCCAACTCTACCCTGGGAGGAGCCGAGGAATTGATGTTATCAGGAAGAAAAGCGAGCCAGCGGCCAGGAAACTTGGAAATGGCTCCCAAAAGACCTGTGATGGGAGAGCTGTGTCCCCTCCCTGCTCCCGTAGAGCTAGGCCCTTGAGCCACAATGGTCTGCTTTGTGTGAAGTGTCCTCGCTCCTGTGCCCCCACCTCCACTCTCCTGTGTTCTTTGCAGGTACATTCGCTGCCAGAAAGAGGTGGGGAAGAGCTTTGAGCGACATAAGCTAAAGAGACAGGATGCAGATGCCTGGTAAAGTTTCAGCCCCTACCCTAGAACCTCAGCCTGCCTACTTCGCTCCTCTGTGCCACTCCCCGGGAGCGGGGACAGGGCCAAGGAACTCTGACACAGGTGGCAGGACCAGCCCGGGGCCTCCTGCCAGTCTCCCCTTGGAGGAAGGAGTTGCTCCAGCACCCGATTCCCTGGGGCCTTGAGATGCTGAGTCTTGGTGTCCTCAGTGCCCCTTTGCCCACTCCCCATGGCACATCCTCCGGTGCCAGCTTCCTCCTGCCTCGGCTGCCTGGTTGCTCTTTTTTTTTTTTAAAATATATTTTATTGATATTTTACAGAGAGGAAGGGAGAGGGATAGAGAGTTAGAAACATCGATGAGAGAGAAACATCGATCAGCTGCCTCCTGCACACCTCCCACTGGGGATGTGCCTGCAACCAAGGTACATGCCCCTGACCGGAATTGAACCCGGGACCCTTCAGTCCCCAGGCTGACGCTCTATCCACTGAGCCAAACTGGTTTCGGCTGCCTGGTTGCTCTTGCTCCCTACCGGTGCCCTCCCCATCCCTAGCTTCCCCTGTGCCCTGGAAATCCTGGTGTTTAGGCTGTGCTAATGCCGGGGCTTGGCCTACCTTCCTCTCCTCCCCACCAGGACTCTCTATAAGATCCTGGACAGCTGCAAACAACTGACTCTAGCCCAGGGGGCAGGTGAGGAGGACCCAGGTGGCATGGTGACCATCATCACAGGCCTTCCACTGGACAACCCCAGCGTGCTCTCGGGCCCTATGCAGGTGGGTTAGAGGGTGAGGAGAGGGGACTGGGATGGGAAAGAGGTACCGGTGTGGGCTCCCTCCTCAGACCTTCCAGGCAGTGGCCCTTTTCCTCTTCCATCACCCCTTCCCCTCAGCAACTTGTCCATCGTTCAGGAGACTCTCACCCATCTCTCTTGCTCCCCTCCACAGGCCGCCCTGCAGGCCGCTGCACATGCCAGTGTGGACATCAAGAATGTTCTGGACTTCTACAAGCAGTGGAAGGAGATTGGTTGAGACTGATTCCCAAGCCCTGCAGTGGGGCTGACTCCAGATCTCTCCTGCCCTCTCTGGCTGCTGGGACCACCACCTGTAGTCACCCCACCACAGACTCCCGCCCGCACTCAGGAAGGAAGCCCAGCTGCACACAGGCTGAGGGAGGGCCCAGGAGCCAGCTGGGAGGGTGGGCACCCCCTGTTGCCAGGACGACGTCAGGAAGTGAGGAAAGTATTTGGAGCAGGAGAGGCCTGAGGGCCCCTAGTCAGCCTTCCTGCCTCAACCCTCCTGCTGTCCCCAGAGGCGGGTGGCAGGTGTGGGTGTCTGAATTTCACCGGAGTGATTCCTGGACCTCTGAGGGGAAGGGATGGCAGAAGAGGCCCTTCCTCACTGAAGATGGGGGGCGGTTGGGCTAGGAGTTTGGACCCTCCAGTCCTGGGGAAGAGGAGGTAGCACCAGGTATCTGGGTGGTTTTCTGCAGACCCTTCCCCTCCTCAAAGACCACCCATTCTCATTCCCCCTTGTGGGGCCTGGGCAGCTCTGGAGCTCTGGGGACTCTTCAAGAAGAGGGGCCTGGAGCTGGCTGCACTGGCAGGGGGGCCGGGCTTGCATCCCTCCCGCGCTGCTGGGGCTGCACACCCAGTTCCCCACTTCTGCTCTCCCTCTGCCTAGCTTCCAGGGCAGGGAGCAGGCCTCACCAGCAGCTGCGGGCAGTCTGGCCTGTGTGCCAGTGAGGGTTCTTGTGCCCACCAGTCCCACAGTCACTGTGCTTTGTGCTCTTGGTTGCTGTGCTGCAACAGTGGGATGCCAGTAAAAAGAGGGGGTGTAGTCTGAGGCCACCACCCCCTTGACTAGAGAAAGGAGAGGCCTCCTGAAGCTGCCCAGTCAGGGGCCCTAATCCTGATGGGCTTCCTGCTTCGCCCACCCCAGGACTGGAGGCCTGGTGGGGCTGAGCATGGGGCTAGCTCTTGGGATGTGGAGGTGACTGTGGAAGCAGAGATCATGAATAGCTCAGGACAGTGAATGGAGCAGCAAGAGTGGGGCTGTGGGTGGGTCACTGGCCAGGATTGCCTTGGCCCCTCCCCCAGGGGTTGAGGGTGGGGATCTCGGCTCTGCTGTCCCTCACCCCAGCACTAGCCTAGCTTCCCAGGCTGTTCTCAGAGGAGAGCAGACATCCTGCCTCCTTCTTCCAAGATAGCAAGTCTGGGACAACCTGGGGGATAGGGTCACCCCCTCCCAATCTCTGACAGACTGAGGCTAAAGCATCATTTAATAAAGACCCCTGAAGCCCACTCCCTGTCTCCAGGTGCCTTTCTGCAGTTTTATTGGGATGTTGGAGATGGCGTGCTAAAAAAAGGCATTTTGGAAAGATTTCTTCAAGGTGAATGCATTGAAGCAAGAAGTTTGGAATTTCAGCAAAAGCTCCCGACATAGTGACATTGTCAAGTTCCTTGATCCTTTAAACAGCTCGTGCCTTTTTAAGGGTGATGGGTGAAAACAGGATTTTGAAGGCCTTATTTGCTGGGTCCTATGAATCAGAAATTTCTCAAGGGGGAGCAGGGGATGAACCTTGAAGCCAGATTCAATCCCTATCCCTCTGCAAGGACTGGTACCTTAAGTGCGTCTTTGGGGAGTAAGCTTGGCAGATCTCTTGTGGTTGAACCAACATTTGCTAAAGGCATTTGCTCTGAACTCTGCCCAGCACCAGGTGCTCAGAGGCAATGAAAGACAGAGATGGTTTCTGATTCCAAGACCAGGACTTGGGATTCTCTGCTCAGCCTATGGCAGAGCCCACCTTCAACTCCTGGGAGAACTGGAATGGTGGCACAGCCTGATCTGAGGGAGCCTGCACCACACTGGCCGCATCCTGGCTAGGGCTCCAGCCTATTCTGGCCAGTCCTGATCTCAGCGGGTTTGAGTCAGGCTGGAGGGGTTGGCTGTGTGCTGAAGGCCAGTGAGCTGCCTGCTAATGGGGTTGGGCCACCCTGCGCTGCTCCCTGGAGGCTGGACAAGGCTGGGATTGTTTTCTGGCTCCTTTGTCTCCCATTCCCTGGCCTGCTGGCAGGCCACTCCTCCCTCCCGTTGGCCTGGCTGGCAGGAGCACCCCGGGCCTGCGGACCCACCTGCTTTGGAGCACCAGTCAAGCTCTGGGTAAGGAAGCTCACCTGGGGCTCTAGGGAATTAGGGCCAGCTCCAGCCCCTCCCCCATCTCCAAGGCTACAGCACACTCTACATAGACCTCTAAACCCCATGGTAAGGGAAGGACGACCTCTAGGGCAGCTAGAGCCCAGCCAGCATCCTGCTTTCCCACCCCTCCCCCAGGTCACTGGGCAGCACTCAGGATGGGTCAGACCACCCCCATCCTACTCCTGGGCAAGGAATACCTTTGAGGCCTCTATCTTAAAACTCGGCCGGGGTGCAGGGACTAGGGACCAGGTCTGTCTTGTGCCCAGCCCAGTCCCTAGGTCAGGGGCAGAGAGCCCCCAAACTGTTTGGGGACCCCGATTGGTGGTGTGAGGCCCACTGTGAAGCTGGTGACAGGAAGAGGGGCGGGGTTAGGTTGTAGAGTTGCTGGAAAGTTTTGGCCCTGGGAGATGGGGGGGAGTGTCCTCCCTCCTAGGGTGGTTCCATCCGCCTAGCTGGCCCAGCCCCACCAATTGTGCCAAGGAATGTGCCTGGGAGAGGCGGCCTGAGGCTGGCGGGGCAGCAGAGCCACGGCCACCGGAGGCATTGCACAGGTCTGGGGCTGAGGGGCAGGGGGCTCAGGGACAGAGACCCTGAATGTCCAGGGGC
Source organism: Plecotus auritus (assembly GCF_963455305.1). NCBI lineage: Eukaryota > Metazoa > Chordata > Mammalia > Chiroptera > Vespertilionidae > Plecotus > Plecotus auritus. The sequence goes on from NC_137778.1 coordinate 28,786,736, forward strand.
ACAAGTGTCCTCAGAGAAGAGCCAGGCATCCCCCTAATTCCTTGCCCCGGCATCTGGCCTCCAGGAATTCTCGGTGCTCAGCCTGCACACTGGGCCAAGGGCTTTTGGTGATGGTGGGTGGCTTGGGGTCTCTGCACTCATCTCCATGAGTTAGGCTTCTCCTGAGATGGAACTGGAGGGCTGGGGGATGGGACCCAAGGTCCGGGGTTGCTGAGACAGTATTCCAGCTGGGGCGAAGGCCCCTCCACTTTGTGTTGGGTTAAGGGGAAACAGTGCCCCCAGGCTAGGATGGGGAGGGGTCAGGGAAGCTGGGCCCGCCTCCCCTGGCCTGAAGGAAGCAGCTTGAGGCCAGCTACCCTGGCACTCGGTGACCAGGCCCAGCCTGGACCTGGGTGATAAGGAGGCTGTGGACGGGAGCAGATACCTGATTTCCTCCCCCCAACCCTCTGTCTCTAGGTCAACGTGGAGGTGCAGGCCATCATGCTCAGTCTCAAGCTACCCCAACTCCTTCAAGTCCACCAGGTCCCCCGGGTGAGGGGCTACACTGGCCAACTCCTACTCCCCAGGGGACTGCCTGGGACTGAGGTTCTCTTTCAGCAATCGGGGAAGTCCCTCCTGCAAGCTAGCTCTTATCCCTCCCATCCCAGCGTGAGACCCTTCCTGTTCTCTAAGGAGCAGGCTTGTTTAGAATCCCCTCCCCCAGAGCACCCTGTCGGTGCCAGGCGACTCTCCCATCTATCTTGTCCCCTTTCCCTGGCTCTTCTGCTTCTCATCTGCTTTCTGGGTATTGGAACCTGTGATGAGAGCGAAGTCAGATTTAGTTTGGCTTTGGGGCCATTGTGACCCCCAGCGCTTTCTCTTCAATCCTGCTTCTATAGCTCTCTCCTGGAGGGAGAGGATCCAGCATAGTGACCCCCACCCCCACCCCCACCCAGGTGTTCTGGGAAGACGGCATCGTGTCTGGCTACCGCCGCCCCACCAGCTCGGCCTTGGACTGTGTCCTCAGCTCCTTCCAGATGACCAACGAGACTGTCAACATCTGGACTCACTTCCTGCCCACCTGGTGAGGAGGCTATCCCCGGCTTTGCGCTCAGAGGGAGGGTGCTCGGGCAGGTTGTGGGCGGAAGTCGGAAGTCGGAAGTTGCGGGACTGCGCGGCCGCCTGAGCACGTGCCGCTGCAGGTATTTCCTGTGGCGTCTGCTAGTGCTCGCGGGAGGCCCGGGTTTCCGGGCGGAGCCCTACCACTGGCCGCTGCTCGTTTTCCTGTTGCCCACCTGCCTCTACCCTTTCACTTCGTGCTGTGCGCACACCTTCAGTTCCATGTCGCCCCGCGCGCGGCACATCTGCTACTTCCTGGACTACGGCGCTCTCAGCCTCTACAGCCTGGGTGAGCCCGCGGGAGGCGGGGGAAGGGAATGGGGACTACAGGGTTGGGGTTTATGCGGGGAGGTGGCGCGCGGTATTCCGTCCCGAGCAAGCCCTTCGGGCCTCAGCTCCTGCCCCGCGCTCCCCAGGTTGCGCCTTCCCCTACGCCGCCTACTCCATGCCGGCCTCCTGGCTGCACGGCCGCCTGCACCAGCTCTTTGTGCCCGCCGCCGCACTCAATTCCTTCCTGTGCACTGGCCTCTCCTGTTACTCTCGGTGGGTTCTTGGCCAGTGTTGAAGGGGAAGGCGGAGGGACAGGACAGGGCACCGCAATCACACTAACACCTGGGATCGCTCTTGAACAACATTAAGAGCTACGGGACCATTTATTGAGAATTCCTGGGTGTCAGAGCCTGTGCGCTAGCACCATACCTGCAGTTTCCTTTAATCCTCCCAGCCACGCATTTCACAGATGGGATCATTTACAGAGGGGTCATGTGTCACTAAGCTACATGTGTCACTAAGCTACATTGACATTCCATCTTGGTCAGAGGCCTCCTGCCCGCTCTGACTCCCCCCTAGCACCAGGATGGTGACCAGCCTTTCCCTCCTGCCTCCCAGGTTCCCTGAGCTGGAAAGCCCTGGGCTCAGTAAGATCCTCCGTACAGGCGCTTTCGCCTACCCCTTCCTGTTTGACAACCTCCCACTCTTCTATCGGGTAAGGGGGCTTAGGGCTCCTGGTCAGGCCCCTGTTTTCCTGTCCTCTCAGTGCCCCTTCCAGTCCTTCCCCCTCAATCTCACCTCAGCCATGCTGCCCACCCTCCAGGCCCAGCACCCAGCCTGGCTCTGCGCTCCCCCTCCCCCCCCCACTAGATTCCAGACACATGTGGATCCACTCTCCAATCCCTCCTGCTCAGCCCTGCTTTTCCTTTGCCAGCTGGGACTGTGCTGGGGCAGGGGCCACAGCTGTGGGCAAGAGGCGCTAAGCACCAATCATGGCTACCACCTGTTGTGCGCACTGCTCACTGGTTTTCTCTTCGCCTCTCACCTGCCTGAGCGGCTGGCACCAGGACGCTTTGACTACATTGGTGAGAGCAGGCCCAGCCTGGCCGAGGAAAGGGCAAGGGAGACAGCTTCTCAGAACCCAGAGATTGAACTGAGTAAATGGCATATGCAGCCAGAAGACAGTGCACTGGAGGGTCCTCAGAGTCCAGGCCCACCCCCCACTTCGCCGATATCAGACAAACTAGTAGCATGTATGCTGGGGGCATTGTGTTTTATGCATATCAGCTCATTCACTCCTTCCAGTAGCTCTTGGAATCACGTTTTCTTATTCCTAAATTTAGGATAGTAGCAGGCCCAGATGATGGGGTGACTTGCCATGGGTCAGAGGGTGAGTTGGGGCAGCCCTGGGAATGGGTATGTGCCCTGACCTGCCTACCTTCCCCACAGGCCACAGCCACCAGCTATTCCACATCTGTGCAGTGCTGGGCACCCACTTCCAGCTGGAAGCGGTGCTGGCTGATATGGAATCTCGCCAAGCCTGGCTGGCCACACAGGACCCCCCCCTGGGCCTGACAGGCACAGTGGCCACGCTAGGCTTGGCAGTGACTGGGAACCTGCTCATCATTGCTGCCTTCACAGCCTCCCTGTTTCGGGCCCCTAGTACATGCCCCCTGCTGCAGGGTGGCCAGCTGGAGGGGGGTACTAATGCCAAACAACAGTGAGGCCCCATCTCTGAGCCTGCCTCCGAGGCAGGCAAAGGTGAGGCCTCGGTGCTGGGGAGGAGCCCAGACCCAGACCTGAAAAGCTGTGGGGCACATATGAGCCTGGACTCAAAGGTGACTGAGCGAGTGCCAAGGAGAAAAGGCAGAGGAGAGGAGCTGGTGGGGCTGGCAGAGAGCAGGAGGGTCAGTGAGGGTGCTCTGGATGGGGCTGGGGGAAGTGCTGAGGATCTGAGAGGGGAGGTGTGTGTGTCCAGGCTGGAGAGCCTCCCCTTCCCCGGCAGAGGCTGGGATGGGGAGGTGTTGGGGCCCTTTCATCTAGTCCCGTTTCTGGTGCTCCTAGAAGTCTGCTTAGCCCAAGGAAGAACTAACATGACTAACCTAGGCCTACCCTGAATGCTTGTTAACTAGGCCAGGAGGCCCACTCTTGCCCCCCGCCCCCCACCCCCCCAAAGCAGGCAGTGCTGTCTGCTGGCAGCTCTTTGCCTGTAGTGACGAGTCTGTTCTGGTCACAGTCGTGTACTCAAGATGTCCAGCTTTGGGCATCTGGGTCTGTTAGGGTGTGTCATGGATGGTGCACTGGGTTGGGGTGGTGGGGAGGGTGCTGGGCCAGAGGGGGAATCCTAGTTAGACTTTAGAAAGCCAACCTCAATGCTTCTGGAATGAGGCAGATACAAATAAAAACGTCAACAGACTTTGGGAAGCACTTTTTGGGACTGAAGGAGGTAAAACACCCTTGCCTCTCCCCACCCTCCCAGCACCTCCCCCACCCTCCATAGATAAAGAGTCAGACACCACCAATTCCTCTTGTGGAGTTTATTCTGGAGCAGCTGGGCAGATGGTGACCCCACACTTGTAGGGTAGGGAGGTCAGGGCAAGAGAAGGGGAAGGGGTTCTGGAGAGGAGCCAGAGCAGGGGGCCGCCGGCAGGGCTGCAAGCTCTAGGCTATGCCATAGAAGCGCTGGTAGGCCTCTTGGAAGCCGATGTGGTCAGCCAGTTCGTCGCAATCCGGGTTGAGCTCACACACCTCCCTCTTGGGCTCCAGGGGATCTGGATAGGGGGCTGGGGCTCTGACAGCCCAACACAATGGCATCAGCCTCCACACAAACTGCCCCCTCCACTCCCGTTTCACCAGGGCCCTCCTTGTCCTCCCAGCCTCTCCTTTTCTCACCCCAGCCCGTGATCCAGGTAGCGCCGGAGTCTCTTCACCACCTCACTGCCCTCCTGCTTGGACACGAAGGCTGTGGAGCAGAGGGGCAGGGATCAGGTGGCTGTGAGTTTGGGGCGATAAGATGGGGGGCAGGCTGGCCTTCCTAACAGCCAGAGAGGAGCCAGTAGGAGGGGGGAAATGGGACTGTGGGGGCCAGGGTGAGGGACCGCTGGGCAGCTGGGTGATGTGGCACAAAGCCCCTAGCAGGCCTGACTCCTACCTGCTCCTCTGTCAGACTCTGCACCACTGGGCTTTGCATCTGCAAAAGAAAGGACCCCAGTTCACCCCTAAGCCCCCCTCCTCCCCTGCCTCTCTGGCAGTTTGCTGTCCCCTCTCCTTCCACAAGGACAGGCAGGGCAAATGGACTGAGCCTACCCTCCTGGAGGAGGGGGTTCGATAGCCAAAGGGACTGCCAGTGGAGGGGTGAGTGAGTGCTCCCCTCCTCACTGGCTGGGGCAGAGTGGGGGACTCACCTGTCTGGCTAGCGAGGCAGAGTGCGGCCAGGGCCAGCAGGGTGAGGAGCATGCGGGGCTTCATGGCGTCTCTCTGAGGTGGCTTTGGGTCTGCTGCTCAGACTCCGCTGTTCCCACCAGCTTCCAGCACCATTTATACTCTCTGGGCCCTGCCCTGGAGGCCAGGGTGGGCCGCCTGATCATGGTGCGGGCGGGTCGCAGGGGACTCTGCCAGGGCTATTTGGGGTCATCCGCCCCAGATCTATAGGCCAAACCCCAAAGGATGTTGTGGTTGGAACCAGGGCACCCTGGGCAGGCCCCTGGGAGTGGAGGAGGGTGGGTGGTAACCTGAGACTGCCAGCCTCTGGATGCCCCCCGTCCCTCCCTAAGGGGGCCACTCAGGTCCACCAGTCCTTACTCTCTCTTGGAGACCCAGCCTCACGGCTGAACAGGCCAGGAGGGGTGTGGGGGGACCCAGAGAGGAAGGGGCCCAGAGGTCCAAAATAGATCAGGGCAGAACTGGGCTACAGCTCTCGAAGATTGTGATTTCCACTGTCAGCCGTGGGCAGGAGCCAAACCCCAGGGAGGGAGTGCCGGTGATGGCCTCATTCACCCCTCGAGACACCAAAGGCAGGCCTGGTGTGGGGGCGGCTCGACTCTGGTCAGGCCCTGGAGGTCAGGACAGGAGAAATGGTCAGGTAGCAAAGGGCCAAGAGCCAGCACAGATGGGGCTGGGCATGAGGTTAAGGACAGCCCTCTGCCTGGGGCAGGCCAGGTGGTCAGTGGCAGGGGTCCCTTCCCTGGGCCCTCACAGGGCCTCTGCGGAGCAGGGAGATGGAGAGCACAGCTGGGCTCCTGACCCTCTGCTTCTCTTCCTGCCCTTGCAGGCTCCTCCTATGAAAACCCCATCCCCCCCCCCTGAGTTCTGCTTCTGCCTCAGCTCAACCTGGAGAGGAGGGGGGTGACCTCACTCACCTGACAGAGCACACTGCCCCCCCCCCCGTCCACCCCCAGGGCCTATGGCTGGGTAGAAGGGGATGGGGGGCAACTGGATGGTTGAATGCTACAGCTCCAGGGGGAGAGAAGAGCCATGGGCTCAATTTGGGGGGTGGCAAGCAGGGGCCACCCGATGTCTTCCTGAGTGTCCCAGTGCTCCTAGGCAGATCCAGCCTAGCCTCTCTCCAGTTAGGGTGAGACCCTCCCCTTCCCCCCTGGTCTGGAGGCACCTATCTTGCCTTGCTGAGCTCCTCATGATGCTCTGCGGGCCCTGGGTGAGGGGAGCATGAGGACTACGCGTGGAGCTATTAGGGCCGCCTGCTCTGTGCGCACTCACCAGATGCAAGCGCTGAGGCCCAAGGTGAGTGCTTTGGCCCTGCCCTCAGGCACCTGTTACTTTGTCTGAATCAAACCAAACTTACAAAGAATGGACAGGGTTGGTCAGAGCCACACTCTGAAAGCTTGTCCTGGCCTCAAGGAACTCGGGGGTCCTGGTTCTGTGATAAGGAGCTTCACTGCCCCTCCGCACGTGAAGGTCAGACACCCCCCTGGCAACCCACCCGAGACTGGAGGCTCTTGGTGAACTACAGCTGAGGCCTCTAGGGGTCAGGACTCAGAAGCCCAGGAGGGGGTCTTGGCCCACAAGTGTCCCAGACAGCGGAAGCACCCTCACAGATTACAGTGCAGCGGAGGACGTTTATTTGCGGATGTGGAGAGACATGGCACAGCCCTCAGCTGGCCAGCAAAGGGGCAATCAGTGGAGATTGGAAACAGATTTCCCAGCCAGGTCCTAGGGTGGGTAAGGAAGCGGCAGGCCTGTGTGGGGTGGTGGGGAGAGGCACAGTGTCTGACTCCCAGGGGGGATCTGGCCAAGAATCCTCAAGCTGGAAGGAAATGGAGGAATCTGAAGGTAGTGTGTGTTACTCCAAGGATTCCCCCAAGGCACAGTGGCAGTGGGGACTGCTCACACCTTGTCCCCCAGCAAATTCCATTGTTGCTCAGGACTAGGCAACACAGCAGCTGTGCTCAAAGGCAGCTTTACAGGGGCCCTTGACCACCACCTGCTCCTGGGCCGGCCATCTCCCCCTCACTCAGGCTCCCTCAGCATGGCCACCAGCTCCTTCTGTCCTCTGTGCAGAGCCTGCCATCAATGGGAGAGAAGGAAATTGGGAGAGGAAAAAATCCAAATCCTTTCCATCTATTGTCCTTGCCTTCAGGCCTGCGTTCCCCCAGAATGATAGGGGTCTGCCGCTCATGTCAGGACCCCACAGGGCATGGAAGGAAGTCCCTCCCCCTGACACTCAGCAGGTATTTATGGCAGGCTGGTGCTTTGGCCACCTAGACTGGGCCTCCCCAGCGCAAGAGTCCATCTTCAATAAGGGCCCCAAAGTGTCCCCCACATCTGACCTCTCTCGGTCTGTTTTCCTCTCTGCTGCAGCAGGGGAACAGGTTCCTGAGGGCAGGGCCAAAGCACTTACCTGCCAAGCCTGCCACCGAGCCTGGCCCTGCAGCTGCAGCTCTTCCACCTGCCTGCGCCCGGCCAGGACGGCTTCTGCTAGCTGCCTATTCTCAGCCTCCTGTTTCTGCACCCGGCGCCGCAGGGCATCCCGCTGCTGTAGGAGGTAGGGCACCACGGTGCTGCGCAGGTCTTTCTCTGGGATCCCACTTGGGCGCCTGGAGAATGGCAAGGAGCACAGGGTAAGAAGGCGGAGGACGTGTGGGATGAGGGTTCTACTTCCAGCTCTAATCAGTGATATTCCCACCTCCAATCTCAAATTGGACTGGCTTTTAAGGTCTCTTCTGGGGTCCTTCTCGCCTCCTAAGACCCAATCGCATGGCTCCTGCTCCTGATGGAAACGCTAACCTTCTGTCCCTCAGCTTTGGTGCCCAGGAATCCACCTCCCCCTTCTCACATCACCTATATCTTAGCCTTCCTGCCAGTACCCCACATTCTCCTCTTGCCCACGTACAGTCCCCCATCTTGAACACTCCAGAGCTAGAGGTGACTTTTTAGCCTTCGCCTCTGTGCTGCTGATGGTGCACCCACTCTGGACTGAGCTGGAGATGTGGGGATGGTGGTGGCAGGATGAGCCCTCCCAGAGGGAGTGGCTGCCTGAGAATGGCCCTGACCTGGAGAGGCCCTGGTATTAGCTAACAAGGGGAGACAAGGAAAGATGGGTCTGGTGAGGCAAGATTACAGGGGGTTCTGGATGCCCAGAATGAGGAGACAGGTCAGTTCCGATAGGCCCTGGGGTGGAAGCCACTATAGATGCTTTTTAAATTTCTTTTTCAGTTATAAAACTTAATTCTTTTAAGTATTAAGATCACAGAGCATAACAATTGAAAAGCACAAAAAGGATTTTCCTTCCTCTGGACTAGGAATCCTATTCAGGCAGGAGAGGGTGGAGGGAGGCGGGAGCTCAGGCCATCCTGGTCTTAGTGGCCTCAACTCTCCACTCCTTGTCCCAGGGCCCTCTTCTCTGTCCTGCACAGGAAATACCAGGCAGCCCCCTGAAATGTCAGCTCCAGGAGAAGCAGGTCTTTTGTGTCCTGTTCTTTGTTGAATCTCTGGCACCTATTGGGTGTAAAGTCCATGTTCCCTAAAATTTGTTGAATGAACAAATGAGTAAAAACCAATGTCTGGGCCAGCCTAATGGACATCAGTTTCCAAACCTATGATTCTGCCTCATCCATCCCCTATCCTTTCTCTCACAGACCAGGCAGATTCTGAAATGAGCTCCCCAGGAAGGTCTCCTTCAGTCTGCCTCAAACCCCTACACAACGTGCACTTGGCCCTGGGACTCTTCCCCAGAGGGGGCTATACTTTTCACTGATGGGGGTTATTGTTTGGTGTTTGTCCTCTCCACCTGTCCCTGTCACAGGGTCCTCTCTCTGTGAGCCCAGAGTCTCATACCTAACCTATGGGTCCATCATAAAAGCTCCCTCAAGCCCTGGCTGACGTTGCTCAATGGTTAAGCGTCGGCCTGGGCACATAAAGGTCATGGGTTCGATTCTGGTGCGTGCATGCGGGAGGCAATCGATCAATGTTTCTCTCTCCCTTCTCCCTCCCTCCTGTTCTCTCTAAAAATCAGTGGGAAAAATATCCTTAGATGAGGATTGAGAACAACAAAAAAGCTCCTTCAAGATGCTGAAATGCTGCCCCTCTCTCTGTGAGCCCTCCTGTGGTCCTCCTCACCAGGCCGGCTCCTTTCGGTCTTTGCCTTCTTCCACGATTGTATCCAAGGCCGTCAGGACAGCTTCCAGGTTTCCCTCCGCTTTGATTTCGGAGATTTCCTCCTGAAGAGAAAGGAAGAAAGAGCAATAATGTTACTAGGCAAACTTACAGTAGAAATATGCTAAACTGCTAACCGCATTTAGTACGACTTGGGCTAAATTCTGTTTACACAAACATTCTAGTTTTTCTACATGTGACTTTTACATTAAGGAAATAAAGATGGGCCCTGGCCGGGTAGCTCAGTTGGGTATAGCATTATCCTGATACACCAAGGTTGTGGCTGATGAATGCATAAAAATATAAATAAGTGGAAAAACAAATCGATGTTTCTCTCTAAAATCAGTCAATCAATAAAAGGATAAAGTGGAAGACATTTTTAAAAGCCTGCAGCAAGCCTCTCTCCTCCTGCCCATCTGAGCGCTGCAGGCCTTGCTGTTATCCCCACACACACTTGGATGCTTAAGAGGCCCATCCTAAGGTGTAACCACAGGACAGTTTAATTCTCTAGAGAGACAGTGAATGGGATCCTGTCCTTTTTTGTGTTCCCTCTAGGATGCAGTTCCAACAGTTTGTTAGTTGCCTCTGTGCCCGGCATTGCACCAGGTGCTGGAGAAACAAAGAATAAGACCCAGACATGCCCTCACTGAACTCACAGCTCTAGTGGGCAGACAGCATATAAACACACAATTACAAAACAGGACATTGACCGAAGGGGCATTTAAGATATCCGCACCACTTGAAGGGAGGGAAACTGCCACTGCAGCCTGACAGCACGAAGGACATTGTAGGGAGTGAGGACAGGAAACAGTGGAGGGTAGGTCCCTGCCTCCAGGGGTGAGTCTGGAGGCAGGGCCTAAGCCAACAGGAGCTGCTGGGCTTCTAGTCACTCACCCTGATAGATGTCTGCAACTGTGTTATAAACTTGTCATAAATTCGCTGTGTCATCTCAGGTTGCAACTGGTAGAAGCGCTTATAACAGTCAGTGAATCTCTGGTAGCTGGTGGGAAAGCAAGAAGGCAAAGGTGGGGAGGGTCAAACACACCAGTCATCAGTCATCGGCTTTTGCCTGGGCACCCCTTTTGTTTTTTAAACTTCACTGAGCAGCCATCACCAGGAGGGCTTTTTAAAATTCAGATCACAGGCCCTGGCTGGGTAGCTCAGTTGGTTAGTGTCATCCTGATACACCAAGGTTGCAGGTTTGATCTCTCATCAGGGCACACACAAGAATCACTGGCCCTGGCCAGTGTGGCTCAGTTGGTTAGAGTGTCGTCCTATGCAGTGGAAGGTCATAGGTTTGATTCTGGTCAGGACATATACACGGGTTGTGGGATCAACCCATGGTTGGGGTGTGTACAAGAGGCAACCGATGGATATCTCTCCCACATTGGTGTTTCTCTCTCTCCCTCTCTAAAATCAAATTTTAAGCTATATTTATCATCAGTGAAAATAATTTTAAAAAGGGTATTTACCAAGTTTTGAAACAGAAATGACTATACTAACTGATTTTAAAAAATCAACCAGTGAGTACATAACTGAGTGGTGCAACAAATCAATGTTTCTCCCCTTTCTCTTGTGCTCAAATCAATTTTTTAAAAAACCCCTCAGATCGTTGCCCACCCCCGCCAATTTCTAACAAGCTCCCAAGTGATGCTTGTGCCACTATGTGGTCACCCAGCAGGCACTGGGTGGCGTGGCCCCTGGAGCTTCCAATAGAGAGATGGCAGCAAACACAGGAACCCACACGTGAAGAGTGACCACGTGTAGGGAGTGACCACTTGTGGAGAGTGCCTCTGGGATTCCAGGGCTGAGAGAGTATATCGTGGGAATCATCTCTAAGTTGGGGGATGCCCTAGCCAGTCTGGCTCAGTGGATAGAGAGTCTGCCCATGGACTGTGAAGGATCCTGGGTTTGATTCTGGTCAAGGGCATGTATCTCAATTGCAGGCTTGATTCCTGGCCCTGGTTGGTGCATGTACAAATGCAACTTTAGGAGTATTTACACCTCAGAGACTGACAAACACTGAAAGCCAGGGTTTTATTTTGAGAGCTGGTTGTAAGCATCCAACAGTTCACCTCTTGGTAAGGGTGACGAATCTCTTACCTTTTTGGCGGTACACATTTGATGTTCATACACCTTGGAGGCTAAACCTGGGTAACAAAAGGATAATACAAAGAACAGATGATGGGCGTCCTTTTAGCCCTTAGCAGAATCCCAGACATCTTGTGTTTTTGTTAATTGATTTTTTTAGAGAGGGAGGGAGAGAGAAACATCGATTGGTTGATTGGTTACCTCCCATACATGCCCCAACTTGGGACCGAACCTACAACCTGAGTTTGTACCCTGATAGGGAATTAAACCTGCAACCTTTTGGTGTACAGGACAATGTTCCAACTGAGCCACACCAACCTGGGCGACATCTTGTTGTTTTGCTGCTGGCCCTACTCGCCACGCAGTCTGTGGCCACATGAAGGAATGTGGAGAGACACATGATGTCTGACCAAGTGGGGCTGGAATCGAAACCAGGTAATTGTGGCTTGAAACGGGTTTGGCTTGGACATGGGAGATCTTGTTCCTCCCAGCCCACTCGACAGGCAGAGGGTTTGAGCTGGACACATCTCTCCTCAGTTCAAGCAGCTGGCAGGGGAGAGGGCCCAGGGATGAGGCAAATTCTGCCCACCAGTGCTGCTCGTGAACTCTTCTAGTGTCCTCCTTGGGGTCTGAGAATTCAGTGAAAGTGAAGGACCCCAGAAAGGTGTGCATTTGTATGAGATGGGGAATATATGCTGTAAACACAAGGACGGAAGGCAGACAAACTGGAGGCCAGTGTCAGTAAGTACAGGAGGAAAGCGATTCCTTTTTTTCCCAGCTTTAAGATATAATTGACATACAGTACTGTATAAGTGTAAGATGTACAGAATAATGATCTGATTTACATGTATTATGAAACAACACAATTAGTTAACACCCTTCATCTTTTGTTACAAAAAAAAAAAAAAAGTAAAAACTTGTGATGAGAACTCTTAGATTTACTCTTTGTTTTGTTAATTCTCACCTGAAGATATTTCTCCCATTGATTTCTAGAAATAGTGGAAGGAAGGGGGGAAGATAGAGAAAAATAGATGTGAGAGAGAGACAATGATTGGTTGCCTACTGCACGAGCCCCAACTAGCGCTGGAGATTGAGCCTGCAACCAAGATATGTGCCCTTGATTGGAATCAAACCCATGACCCTTCAGTCCGAGGGCTGATGCTCTACTCACTGAGCCAAACTGGCTAGAGCAGGATCTGCTCTTAATAGCTTTCAAATATATCATATAGCTGTGTAACCAAAGTCATCATGTTGTACATTAGATTCCTGGAACTTACTTATGATGGGAAACTTGTACATTTTGACTACCTTCACTCAATTTCCCCTCCTCCCATCCCTCACAGTGATTCCTTTTTTGAGAGCCAGCTCATACTTGGGAATGATTTGAATACTGGTACGAACTTCCTGAAAAAATATCCTTGGGGATCTCCAGGGTGCCCAAAACAGACCCTGCAGACCAGGCAACTGGGATCCAGCAGCTGCCTGGCCACAGACTGATCCCACTCCCACCCTGGCAACCGCCCTTCCCTCCCACTCCCCCCCAACCTGAACCCCAGGATACCAAGGCTTGGGTTGCTTGGGTAGAAGAATTTTCCCACAACAGCGCCCCCAGAGGCCTCTGTGCCAATCCCCTCTTTGCCCTCGGCTGGAATGGTCTCCCAGCCTTGGCCTTCCGAAAGTACACAGGGGCCACCCAGCTGTGCTGGGTCAGTGCACTGGCTCTGAAGACAGACTGCCTGGTTTCCAGTCCTGCCTCTGCCATTCACCAGCTGAGTGATCTCGGACAACTTACTCACCTCTACAAGCCTCAGTTCCGTCTGTCAAGTGGGGATAATAACTCTGTCTATAACTCATAAAATTACTGTGAGGATTAAATAAGGTTACATATATAAGTAGCACAGTTCACAGCACACTGAAACGCTCCACGTTAGTGACAATTACTATTATTAGTCTCAAAAGAACAGTCCTCACGCCCTCTCCTCGGAAGTGCACAACATAACTTGACTTCCCAGAGTTGAGAAATCTCCCCCGGAGAAGACAAGTGCTTAGTAAAACACAACCTGATTACAATTGTAAGTGCAGAAATCAACTCAGCTGCAGGAAGAGCAGACTGGCCCCCACCAGAGAGAAAAAGTTAAATTGTGGCCCCCCCCCCCTAAAAGTGCTACATTTATCATCAATGAAAGTAACTTAAAAACTGGTATTTACCAAGTTTCAAAACAGAAATGACTATATTAACTGATTTTAACATTTTTTTCTCTTAAATAGTTATGTAATATTTGAGACATGTCTGTTTTTTAACTCACTTTGTCAGCATTTCAAAAAAACTCACCATAAATTGAATTTTCACTAAGTTTAACTTTAAAAAATTGACTTCAAAATATTTAAGCCCAGAATCAAGCTCTGGTGATTTGTCCATGTCAGTTTATATTTGCAGACAGATTGTGCAGGAATAGAAAGATGGGAGGCACACTCAAGTAAAAATGCGCTCCTGTAGTGTGCTCAGGGAGCCCTGGCTTGCACTTCCTTCCCATAGTAACTTGCTTGTTGCCCAACTGAAGGCCTATTTCACAGGCTGTCCACCAGAGGGCAGTGAGGGACTGGCGCTTCATGCTAGGGATGGATGGATAGAAGGGATCCTTGTGACAGAAATTCATACTCTCCACCCCCTGCACAGCTGCTCTTTTCATTAAATGTTTCTCTTGTCTTTTTCCCTCTCCCCTTCCTCATCCTCGATACAGTAGGCAGCCCCAGGACTGAGGAAGAAAAGGGAAAAAACAAATGTCCCTTGATGAAAATAAGAGGTCACTGATTTATGATGAAGACTGTATTTAAAAATGTCATTTGGGAACCAAGATAAACGCCTGTACTCGCCGCCACCCACAACCACATCAAAATTGTTTCAGGATTCCAGAGCAGGAGAAATAGAGAAACTGAGGCAGGAAAGTTAAAACAAGGCCAAACAGTGTGAACAGTTTGCAGCCGGCTTGTAACTAACAAGCCATTATCTTCCCCAGCTGAGGACACAGAGCCAATGGTTAAAAAAACACCTCCTCCCTCATGAGAGAATGCAGAAAGGCAGGGGGGAAGAGAAAAAAGGACCATTTTACTCTCTCAGCAGAGAAGCCAGCAGTCTCAAGGCTTGGAAAGATAAAATTGCCAGGCTTTTCATGAATTCTGGGAAAGCCACAACACAGTAAAAAAAAAAAGGGGGGGGACCTTGAGAATTAATCTATACCAAAATAGAGCAATTTTGAAGCCTATAGACGGGAGGGTATAAAATGCCTCAGACCCCCATCCAACTTGCTCTTCAGTTAGTTGAGAGCCCATCTGCTTCCTAAGTCATATATGTGTTTGCTTGCTTTGCTTCTCCTTTTTCCAATAAAGATGCATGTTTAATAAATTGGCTTTTCACAACGCAGTCAAGGTCTCTCCTATAAATTCATTTATATGAGAAGACAAGAATCAAGGTTGGGGACAGCCTTCTCCCATTGGCTCAGGAGGCTGTCTTGTCCGGTAACACTTATCTGGTGTCAATGAGAGGTGTCTATAACAAAATTACAACTAAAATACAGAACTATCATTCAAAACCGCCTGAAAGCTGGTTGAATGGAAGTCCTACAACTAGAAGTAAAAAAGAAAGCACCTTGAGACTGGTAGGAAGGGTGGAAGCACAGAACAGGCTGGTCTGATACCCACGTGTGCCATTTATTTGAGTCAGGAGGGAGATTGTCTCTGCAGAGGCTGTCCATGAGGAGCAAGGGGCCCAGCCCCACACCAGACCCCAAGCTCAGGTTTCCAGAGCTGGGAAGAAAAGTCCCCACAACTACGGGGATTGTGGCTGAGTGCCACGAGGCCTCTGGAGACCCAGGTGTCCCATTTAAAGGGCCAGTGCACAAACTTAGAACTTACTTGAACTCCCAGCACCAGGCAGCTTTGAGGGACACGGGTCATTGTTCCTGTGCTAGGACCTCCCCTGTTGCAGGGCTGACTGGCAGCCATAGCTGAATCTCCATAAGCCTGGAACACAGTTTGCTCTGCCCTGGTGATTCCCTGAGACCCTGCCCCATCCAATTTCCAGCCCCACTCAAGCTGTTTGCAGCAGCTTTTCTTTTTTTAAAATATATTTTATTGATTTTTACAGAGAGGAAGGGAGAGGGATAGAGAGCTAGAAACATCAATGAGAAATATCGATCAGCTGCCCCCTGCACACACATTGGGGATGTACCCACAACCAAGGTACATGCCCTTGACTGGAATCGAACCTGGGACCCTTCAGCCCGCAGGCCGATGCTCTATCCACTGAGCCAGACCAGTTAGGGCTGCAGCAGCTTTTCTATATGAATGGCCTGTCCTGGCTCAAGCTTCAGACTGCTAAAATCTCTCAAACAAGCTGTAGCTGGTGACAACATGCCCCAAACCTATCAATAAAAGGCCTAAGATCCAGCTCAGTTGACTGGGAAAGCTGAGCCGCCGGGCCCTACTACACAAGGAAATTCTACCAATTTCAGGAGACATAGCAGCCCAGGCTCTGTAGCTAGAGTAGTGGGCATACCCCCAGCCCATGTGTGAAGATGCACAAACAGGAAATAGTTATTGAACACTGGCTAGAACCAGGCATTATTCTAAGGACTCTACACTGAGTAACTCATATCTTTTAAAAATAATTTTTCCCTTTAAAATTTATTTGTTTATATTGATCTTAGAGAGGAAGGGGGAGAGAGTCATTGATGTGCATGCACCCCTCCCCACCTTTCAGTGCACAGGACGACGTTCAACCAAATGAGCCACACCTGCCAGGGCTGGAGTAACTAATTTAAACCTCACTAACTTTATGAGGTAGGTTCTATTATCATCCCATTTTCAGAAGAGAAAGCTGAGGCAGAGAGAAGCTTGCCTGAGGTCATGCAGCTGGGACATGGTGGAGCCATCTGGCTCTGGCTCAGGTGCCCTTTGCCTCCATGGCGCACAGCCTGCAGTCTGGTGAAGTAAGCAGGGAAACGCCAAAGAGTCTGGACCAGGGGTCCTCAAACTACAGCCCGCGGGCCACATGCGGCCCGCCGAGGACATTTATCCGGCCCGCCGGGTGCTGCTGCCTGTCCTGCTTAGCAGCCAACTCGTCCCGGGCCCGCAGTGCACATAGGAATTTGTTCATAGTTTTTTTTTAAACTATAGTCCGGCCCTCCAACGGTCTGAACAGTGAACTGGCCCCCTGTTTAGAAAGTTTGAGGAACCTTGGTCTGGACTGTATCATGACGGAAGGAGCTAGAAAAGGGTTCTAAGTAGGGATGGAACTTCAGATGCGTACTTTAGAAAGCTCCCTCAAACTGCTGTGTGAGGATCGATTCAAGAGGCACTGGTGACAGAGTGATGGCAAACTCAGCAAAGCAGATACAGTGGGGGTAGAGAGAGGTAGACTGGAAACATATGAAGAACAGAACCAGCATGATGGAGCTGAAGCCGCAAACCACAGTCTGATGAGTCATTCCCACTTCAGAAATGAATCAGACAATAGCATGCATCATCTGCACAGTCAAAGAAAGTGAGATATTTCCGAGGCATTTACTTAGAATAATTTATATATTTAACCACTCTTTTTCCTGTGAAGAACTGCTTTCTCTGAACACCAATAGTCTTTGCCACTAGTTTAAAACTACCAGTGGGGGAGGGTGTCGTGCTAGAGATCGACCAAAGGACTGGTATGCATGCACATAATCATAACCAATGGACACAGACAGTAGGGGGGTGAGGGCATGTGCTGGGGGGTGGGAGCAGCCGGGGAGATGTCAATGAGGGAAAAAGGAGACATGTAATACTTTAAACAATAAAGAATTTAAATTATAAAAAAAATAAAACTCTACCAGTTCATGTACAAACGCAGTTAGCTTTTTCCTTGGTTGCTGTCAGACATGGGCTTTAATCAATTTATTATGTAAATCACACAGTGCAGAGCACATCCCAGGCTGGAATTCTGGACCAGGACAGGCACTGGTCACAGTCTGGCATATAAGAACGTAAGAACTGTCAATCACCTCTCCTCCCTCAGCCCCATGGACTGACACCGCATGTGGCACAGCTACTGGGGTGCCATGGGTACCTGTAGCAGACCCAGTTTTCTTCTGAAGTGCTAACTGGTCTTCAACCAGGGCCCCACCAATACCACCCTGAACCAACAGCCTCTTTTGGAGAGTCCTGATTGGTAACGAAACAGAAAGGGGATAGCCTCATCTGCTTGCTTTATTAGGCGTCCTCAAACTACGGCCCGCGGGCCACATGCGGCCCCCCGAGGACATTTATCCGGCCCGCTGGGTGCCGCTGCCTGTCCTGCTTAGCAGCCGACTGGTCCCCGCCACAGTGTGCATAGGAATTTGCTCATAGGTTTTTTTTTTAAACTATAGTCCGGCCCTCCAACAGTCTGAGGGACAGTGAACTGGCCCCCTGTTTAAAAAGTTTGAAGACCCCTGGTTAGACCCAGTGATTCCTTCCATTATAGACCTCAGAAATGCTAGCACTACTCCATGAGGGGATGTACAAGAACATTCACCCTGGTATAATTTGTCGAGGCAAAGTGTCCATAAGAGGCAGTGAATAAGAACTGGATGCTTATCATGAAGTGACAAGCAGTGTTGAAAAGCTCTGAACCATATGTACTTACAGGACATGGTTAGATCATTTTAAAAAATGGTGTTGACTGCTGGTGGGAATGCAGACTGGTATAGCCATTATGGAATACAGTATGGAGTTTCCTGAAAAAATTAAATATGGAACTGCCATTTGACCCAGTGATCCCACTTCTAGGACTATATCCTAAGAAACCTGAAACACCATCAGAAAGAATATGCACCCCTATGTTCAATTTACAATAGCTAAGATCTGGAAACAGCCCAAGTGCCCATCAGTAGATGAATGGATAAAAAAGCTACAGTACATTTATTCCATGGAATATTATGCAGCAGTAAAAAAGAACCTCTTACCCTTTGAGAAAGCATGGAGGGACCTGGAGAGTATCATGCTAAGTGAAATAAGTCAGTCAGAGAAAGATAAGTATCACATGATCTCACTCATATGTGGAATCTAGTTAACAAAATAAACTGATGAACAGAGTAGATCCAGAGACATGGAAGCATGGAACAGAGTGTGGAATCTTGGAGGAAAGGTGGGGGAGGGTGGGTGGGTGGGAGGTAATCAACCAAAGACCTTGTATGCATATATGCACAACCCATGGACACAGATAACAGAGTGGTGAAGGCCTGGCGTGGAGGGCAGGGGCAGGCTGGAGGGGGCCAATAGGGGAAAAAGGAGGACATAGGTAATATTTTCAACAACATATATTTTTTTATTTTTTAATGGTGTTGACCCTACAGTGCCCTTCAAATTAGATGTGTGTTTACTGTGTGTTATATAATTTGTGGTTCCTTTACCCAACATGCCTACTCCAACTTTTTTCTCTAATCACATCCTGGGATCCAATGTATAAATCCAGTATTGCATGTCTTGTGCATAACAATTCTAAAGGATATTATTTTGTGTATTATATGTATATAATAATAGTGCACACTGCCATTTATTATTAAAAGTCTACAAATGAATGCAGCCAACTATCCAAGTTCACACCAACTAAAACACCAAATAAACCTTGCACAGTGAAAAATGGTGTTAAGTGAAAAAAGATATGTAGCACAATTATCATTCATATAAACTTAAAACATATACACACAAAACAACATATTGTACAAGAAAACAAACATAATCAAATGACTTCACTGCACTCACACTAACCCAGACCCCTTCCCCACTTCTATTCCTTTACCCTGATTTATTTTTCCTTATGGCACTAGAATGTCTACTCCATGAGAGCAACAACCGTTCTGTCTTAATCACTTATATCTCCAGCTTCTAGAACAGAGCCTGGGACATTGTAGGTGGCTGATAAATATTTGTACATGAATAAATGAATAAATGGAGGACATACAGCCAAGAAAAAAGAAAGCAGGGCCTATGGGGAAGGGAGAGGAGGGCAAAATGAGTAGGGAAAAATCAATCAAAGGAGGGATCTTGCCTGCACATATAATAGTGTCATAAATGGTCCATAAAAATAATTATTTTATCAAATTCAATACTGCTGAAATTAGACCCTGGGTGATTAGGATGTCACCTGTCTGTCCAGCCTCCTAATTTTAATCTCCCTCTGATCATTATGTTGTAGCCAAGCAGGCCTCTGCCAGTTCCTAGAATGCCCCATCTTGGGGCCTTTGCACAAGCTGTACCCTTTGCCTATACACTTTTTCTCTAGTTCTTTCTCTCACTGTTCCAGTTTCAGTGTAATGTCACTTCCTCAGAGTGGGCTCCCCTAACCAGCCTAGCTAGTGTGTTCCTTTCCCCCCAAGTTGCTCTTATCACATCACCTGTTCCTTACCTTGCCAAGCTCTGTGATTATTTTGTTTACTGAATGTCTCTACCCACTGAATATAAGCTCCAATATGGGGTCCTGTCTGCTTCACCAGCACCTGACACAATGCCTGGCAGAAGAGGCACTCAAATATTTCTCAGTGGCCGGGTAGGCATGGCTCAGTTGTTGAGTTGACCTATGAACCTGGAGGTCACGGTTCAATTCCTGGTCAGGGCACATGCCCTGGTTGTGGGCTCCATCCCTGTGTGTGTGTGTGGGGGGGGGGGGGGGGAGGGTGCAAGAGGCGGCCGATCGATCCCTCTCCCTTCCTCTCTCCAAAAAATCAATAGAGTATATTTTAAAAATATGTATTTCTCAGTGAATCAATGTGTGAAGAAGTGGATAAATGAAAGGAGGTCTCTGTAGGAAAGGAGGGAGGGAAGAACAAGAGGGAAGGAGGTTAGGAGAAGATAGGATTGGGAGAAGATGGGAGTGTTTTTTTTTAAAGATTTTAAAACTGATTTTTAGAGAGAAAGGGGAAAGGAACCACTGATCCGCTGCCTCCTGCACATCCTTACCGGGAATCAAACCCACAACCCCTTCCCTGCAGGGGAGGGCGCCTAACCGACTGCATCACACCTGCCAGATGGTTGTCTTGATGAGATCAGAGAACAGGTGTGGGGACAAACAGGGCTGGATAGAGAACAGGCTTCGGTCAAACCGCTCTAAGTAATAACAGTGTTTCATCATTAACATGCTGAGTGGTGGGATCACGGGCAACTGTGTCCAATATCGTTACAATACTGTTCATAGAAAATAAAAAGACAGGAAAAATGTTTCTATGGTAATACATTTAGTTCTCACAACCACCCAGTGAAGGTATTATTCCCATAATAACTACAATTCTAATGCTTTACATGTGGCAGGCACTATCTAAGCGCCTTTCGTGTACTTAACTCTCAAAACTACCCGTTGAGAAAGGTCCTGTTGCTGCCATTTTACTGATGAGAGACGGAGGCACAGAGCGGTTAGGCCTTGAGTCTAATTCCGAAGCCTGTGTCTTTCCTCTCAGCCACCGGAAGTTTTGGTCAAAACTAGACTGGCTGGAGGACACGGTAACTAGTTGTTCCAAGTCGACACACGTCACGTGAGCCACTGCTCACCTGGACTTCCAGCCACTGCTCGCCTGGACTGCCAGTCAATAATCCTCCAACCCCGGACCCACGTGACTGCCGTTAGCCCGATCTGGTCTCGCGGGATTCACTTTCTGGCGGCCCAAACTCGCTCCTGTTTGCCTCCCACCCGTCAACCTATTGTTCGATTTGCCCTCATCCCACTTCCTTCACCTTACCTCCCAGCGGCGACCAGCTTCTGGAGAAAAGTATCCACTGTGGTGTCGAGAAGCTTCACCCTCGAAATGGTAGTGTCAGGGGACACGGGTTCGGGGGACGACCCCTCACGCCCTTTTTCCTCACAGCCGCTGCCAACACTGGCGTTGCTTGCTTCGGCCATGTTAAAATGGAACCGCCAAATCTAACTGGCCAGGATGTCCCGCCCACCGAAGTCCCCGATTGGCCGCTGCATTGGGCGCGTCCGATTGGAAGTAGCGGAATGTCCATCACCGAGTCGCCGACGGGGGTGGGGAAACTGCTGGAGGCTGAGGGCTGTGCACAGATGAGTAGGGTGTCGTGCACTTTAGTGCTTAATCCACAGGCCGGCAAAATAAGCGCCAGCCAAAAGCTCAGGGCTCAATACAAACTTTTAATTACACTTCAAAGACTTCGTACAGTGCAACAGTGAATGAATGTTCGCAATTAAAATTCACAAGAGTCCACTTTATCAAATGTTAACCGCATCTATTTTCATTCCCCCGTCCCTCAATACTCCCATCAGGTTTCCTGTCTTGCCTGTCCTCCGAAGTTTCTTCCAGTTTTGGCTATGGACCGCCACATCAAAACTTCCAGCTGGTCCGCTCTATGGTCCTGGGAAAACGGAAGCCCATTGTCCCAGTCCCACCAAGACATGTTTTATTCAAACCCAATTAGATAGGGAAGTAGGGGGCAGGGGTTCCATTCACTAAAAACAAAAAAAACTCGTCATCCTTTGAAACGTGTGTGTGTGTGTGTGTGTGAAAGAGAGAGAGAGAAAAAATGGGTATGAAATACTGTACAATAAATCAGAAGGAGTCTGGGAAGGAGAAACAGCCTGAGGCATGAGAGGCAGGAGACTACCCCCTGTCCACGATACTTTACCCACTTTGCCACAGTGGGGACAAGTTTCTAGGGGGGGGGGGGGGAAGGTGTGGGGCTGAAAAACAATCTCCAAAAGGGTCACTAGAGTGACTTTAAAGAGAGAAGGCTGCCCTGGCTGGCGTCGCTCAGTGGTTCGCGTGTCGGCCTGTGCACCAGAGGGTTCCCAGTCAAGGACACGATCAAGGACAGGTACCTGGGCTGCAAGTTCAATCTCCAAGACTGTTGGGGTGGGTGCAGGAGGCAACCAACTGATGTGTCTCAACCATGTTTCTCTCCCCCCCTCCCGCCTCCTCCTCTCCCTCCCTTCCACTCTAAAAAAAGTCAATGGAACAAAAGAGAAAGAAAGAAGGCTGGCTTCTATTATGTTGGTGGTTCTTAAGGTAAAGGGGTGACTGAGGGGCAGGAAGATTCAGAATGATCTGTGGGCCTAACCCTTTGGATGACCGTTTGTGGGTAGGAAGGAATCTTGACAAAGTGCAAGAATAAGCAAACCAAAATAAGGGAAAATAACCCTCAAAGATAAAAGACCAAGATGGGCAGTGACAGTGGTGAAGGTAGAAAAATGTGTCTTTCAGATTCTGATCTGGCCAGGGTGATAGAATGTGGAGCAGCTGTAAGAAACAGCAAGGCTTCAAAAGGTAGCTAGCACCTTTCAAATTGGCACCATGGCCCTTCCCAGGGGGTGGGACCAATAAGAAGGTTTGAAGGATCATCCTGGCCAAATGTCTCAAGTAGAAGTGCAGGATTTGATATGCCTTCTTCTCATCCTTTTTGCTGCACCTCTCTCACCTGCCACACAGGCTTGGTAGCCAAGGTAGGATGAGGCAGGGAAGGAACGCTCATCACTTAGCTCCTGAGAGCATCAGCAGATAATCTCGGCAGTATCCGGCTGGTATGTGGTGGTCCTGGTATTGGGTGACTTCCTGACCCGCTCTTGACTCTCTTCCAAGCATCCCTCTAGAGCAGCAGTCGCCAACCTTTCGGTCCTCCCGGACCAGCAGTGGTCCGCGGACCACGGTTGGCGACCGCTGCTCTAGAGGGTACCATGACTGGGATGACTTCACATTGGGGAGAAGAAAACACAAACAGTTCCACGTATCAGAGACTGAGACAACATTCGTTTCCATGAGTCCCGTGATTGGGATATCTATGTATTATAACTGCCTGGGGCTGAGAACCTACACTGCCCTCTCCTAGGCCTGGCTCAGCTGGTCTGGGAGATGGGCTGGGGCACACATCCCCTCCTGTTACTTTCCAAGCCAGCTACTCTCTCAATCTGACTTTTCAGGGTAGTGCTCCAAGTCCCGTGTGCCCCGACAGCCTGAGCTACTTAAAATTGTGCCTACCACTGTAGTCATCTGGGCCAGGGGAAGCCAGCAGCTTGTAAGTCCTGGGACTGCAGGGACTGAAGGGACATGGAAGGGATAGGGAACTGAGATTGAAGGAAAAGCTACATTATATTTTCCCGAGGAAAGGGTGGGCTCTGACTGCAGGATTGGATAGGTGCTTTAGTAGGACAAAGACAGTAACCTGGTACACGGATGTTAAAACAATATAAACACACAAAATAAAGTATTAACATTTCTCCCAATCTAATAACTCCAAAGAGAGGATGAGCACTCTGAAGCTTTCGCTGTTATTACTCCCTGTGCAAAAGTGCCTGGCACCTTGCCCCCAGTGGCAGGAAAAAGCAGAGCAGTCTGGTGGGCGAATCAGTCCCAAAATAAAAATAAGCCTAAGAGACGAAGCAGGAAAAGGCTTGATGGCAACTGCTTGGAATCTGGGCTGACGACCCAAGTGGCAGAACCAGTGGCAGTAAGCAAGCTCTATGTACAGCTCTTATCAGGATCTCAGGGACCCAGATGGAAAGGGAAACCAGAAGAAGGGTTAACGGGAGGGATAGAGTGGGACTAGCGGGGAGGGTGGGTTTCCTTAGGGCAGGGAACTGAGTGCAGGGACTGAGTGAGGGAGCCAGTTTGGTAAGAAAACTAAATAATGGGGACAGGAGATGCAGGTGTGGAGCCTCTTCAGCAAGAGCAGTTCAAAGTGTCCGTTCCTGCCCCCTACAGGGCACCTGGCCCAGGGCAGAGCTAGGTATGTGGTAGGGGCACCTCAGAGGGTGCTATCCTCCCTACTCCGTCCCCTACCCAGAGTAGTGTGGGAAACAGCAGGCTTCTCTCCCACACAGGTTACCAGTGTCTCGAGTCCACCAGCTCAGGTCGGAGGCTCAGTTTCTTGAGGCTCTCATAGCCTACCACAATGACAATGGTAGAGGGCGTGGCTGAGATGATTCTGGCTGAGAGGCCCTTCATGAGGCCCCAAGGCCCCTCTTCTGCCATCAGCTGTCTGAAGGTCAGGATAATGGAGTTCTTGCCCTCAACCTGGAAAAGTCAGCACAGTGGAGGGTCATGGTCTGCAGGTAAAGCTCCTCTGCTCATTCTCACTCTGCCTTGGGCAAAACTGAATTTGAATTCTGCTCCCCAATTTACTAACAGCATAACCTCAGTAATTTAACTCACTCTTTGCACTTCAGTTTCCTTGAATATAAAACAGTGATAGTCCCTATGCCGTGTGGTTGTTCTGAGCGGTAAACAAAAGAATACTTGTAAAAGTTGGGAACAGGACCTGGCAGACAGTAAGTGTTCAATAAGCATTAGACATTAATGTCATTAGATAAACTACACAGCTATGAGCCTTTGGACTGGGTGCTTCTCTCTGGTCTCAGGGAGGCTGGATTAAGTCACCTCTAAGGTCCTCTGCAGCTCTGCCAGTCTGTGATTTTGACTATGATCATCTCAATCCCTCTGAACCCCCGTCACTAGAGTCCTCCCCTCTAACTCTGTTGTCTCCCAGGCACCTACCTTCCCTATCACATTGGAAACCTGGCTAAGGCAGGAATCTTTTCTTTCTTAACAGTCCTGCCCCCTTCCCCTACCCCTATATCCTGCCACCAAACTATATCTTTAGATACCGCCCACTCAGACCCTCAGCCAAGACAGGACAGGTGCACTCCTTGTTATACCTCCTCCTGTACTGTGTGACCTTCACAAGGTGGCCCCATCTATGGCTAAGAACATCTACCCACTCGCCCTGCCTCCTTTAACACCCACCCTTCTCCACACTCCCGTCTTCCTCTCATCTGACCACCTCTGCTCCCCTTACCCTCACACTTATCCTTGGTCATGTCAAGGGCTTTTAAGCCATACCTCTGGCCCTCATATGCACTTAGTCTCCTCTGGCCTGGCAGCACCTCCAAGTAGAGACCTATCCTTTCCCTGGATCTCCTTGTGGAACACCCAGGACAAGGCTCAGGAGAGAATGAAGATGGAACCTATGTACTTTATTATTTACAAACTAATTAGATGCCAACTACTCATTTTCAAATGTGTGTGGTGGGGAAGGGTATTCTTCCTTGAGATAAAAATACCTAGATTTTCCCAGACAAGAATAAAGGAGTTCATCACAAAGGCAAAGAAGGACCCAGCAATTCCACTTCTGGGTATTTATTGGAAGAAACCCAAAACACTAATTTGAAAAGACACATACACCCCTATGTTAACTGAAGCATTATTTACAATAGCCAAGGTATGGAAGCAACCTAAGTGTCCATCGATTGACGAATGGATAAAGATGTGGTACATATATACAATGGAATATTACTCAACTTTAAAAAAGAATGGAATCTTGCCATTTTCAACAACATGAATGGACCTAGAGGGCATTATGCTAAATGAAATAAGTCCGAGAGAGAAAGACAAATACTACATGATTTCACTTATATGTGGAATCTGAAACAATAAATGAACAAAACAGACTCATAGATACAGAGAACATTTTTTCTTAATCTTCACCCAAGGATTTTTTTTCCATTGATTTTTAGACAGAGTGGAAGGGAGGGGGAGAGAGAAAAACATTGATGTGAGAGAGACACATGGATTGGTTGCCTCCCACACTTGCCCTGACCGGGGCCAGGGATCGAGCCTGCAACTGAGATACATGCCCTTGACTGGAATTGAACCCGGGACTGTTCAGTCCGAGGGCTGACAATCCAACCACTGAGCCAAACTGGCTAGGCCCTACAGAGAACGTTTTGATGGTTGCCAGATGAGAGGGGGTTTGGGTGAAAAGGGGGAAGGGATTAAGATGTACAAATTGCCAGTTAGAAAAACAGTGCCAGGATGTAAAGTACAGCAAGGGAATATGGTAATAACTATGGATGGTGTCAGGTGGGTACTAGACTTAGCAGGATAATCACTTTATAATTTATATAAATGTCTAATCATTATGTTGTACACCTAAAACTAATACAATATTGTATGTCAGCTGTAATTGAAAAATAAAAAAATGATTAAAAAAAAATACACCTAGATTTATCAGCCACCTCCATCCCAACATCCTGGTATTAGGGAAGCTAACTGCACTCCCAACCTGTTATGGTTATTTTTCTTCTCTCCCCTCCTCAGCTTGCCTCTTAAGCTATCCAAATCAGATAGTAAAACCCTCCATTCTTTTGACTTAAAGCTTTATACAGAAAAACCTGCCATTTATATTTTATATGTCATCATTCAAATTCTAATTCCTTGGACTAGGTACTGTGAAATTGTTTTTGAGCTGACTTAAGACTGGGACTGTAACTTCAGCACAGCACCACCAAGGGCTTTGTCGGTGTTTTTGCTGAGTCCACACAGTACAATCTGTGAAACCTATTCAAGAACAGTCACTCTCGCCCTGGCTGGTGGCTGAGCTGGTTGGAGTGTCGTCCCGCACATTAAAAGGTTGCGTGTTCAATTCCCAGTTAGGGCACATATCCAGGTTGCAGGTTCAATCCCTGGTAGGGGTGTATACGGGAGGCAACTGATCGATGTTTCTCTCTCACATTGACATTTCTCTCTCCCTTCCTCTCTCTCTAAAATCAATAAAAACATATCCTCTGGTGAGCACAAAAGGGGAAAAAAAAAGAACAATTTCACTGCCTGTAGAGAGCTCACAGAGAGAAACCAAACAGACCTAGGAAATGAACTGAAATGGATATTTCTAAATGCAGGTAAGAAAAAGGTGGTTATAGGCTATGCTAATAGGATAAAAGGCTGTAAGAAACCAGCAAGAATTCCTAGAGGCATGGGCAAGTGAAGGAATAGAAGCATGCAAGCTAGCAGACAGGATGAGAAAAGCATTCTAGGTTCTTCAAAGTGCTCAGCTGGTTTCTGTAAATGATAAGTCATAACCACAAGGAAGGGGCTTGGATGACCAAAAGATGCTGGCTGAACTACACAGCCATGACACCAAGAGGTCAAGGGAAGGCTGGAGGGCCTCAAGATCACACTTCTAATGGGTAATGTGGGAGGAGGGTTGGGGTGGAGGCCGGTCTTACCTGCACTCGGGTTCGGATGACGTCCATGGGATTGGTGAGGATGGAAGCGGTAGCTGCAGCCAGGGGCCCTGAGATGGCTTGAAACACAATGTGAGGGCATTCCTTAGGACAGAGAGATGAGAGCTGCTCTGGAATGGAGGGAAAGACAATGCCGTAAGACATGAGGTACCTCCCTGTCTGCCCTCACACTGCTTCTACCAATTGGCCCAATGACGACAAACCTTCCATCCTTAGCCACCTCAGCGCCCCCCATCCGCATAACTCCCATCTTTTTTTCTCTTTGCTTCCTTCTGAACCAACAAAGAATTATAAATCTGAGGCTCCATCCAGAAGTCATCTTGGTTACATCCTCTGGAGGGAAATTTCAAAACCTCTTTGCTTGCTGACTCCTTTCATCTGATGGACAGAAATCCTTCCTGATATAACAATCTTATGCCTGTGTTCTGCTTCGCCCAACCCATAGGCTAGAAAAGCACACACTACATATTTTCTATTATATGCACTGAATAACTGGTTGGATACATTAAAAGCTGGTAACACGGCCCAGCCAGCGTGGCTTAGTGATTGAGCATCGACCTATGAACCAGGAGGTTATAGTTTGACTCCTGGTTAGGGCACGTGTCAGGATTGTGGGCTCAATTCCCAGTGTGGGTCATGCAGGAGCCAGCCAATCAATGTTTCTCTCTCATCACTGATGTTTCTCTCTCTCCCTCTCCTTTCCTCTCTGAAATAAATTTAAAAAATATTAAAAAACAAACAAACCTGGTAACACTTACTGTCTTTAAAGCAGGGAGTTGTATGACTGTGGTGGATGAGGGTTTTTTTCACAGTATACCTTCCTTTCCTACCTTTTGAATTTTTTAGAAGTTTTTAAAAAATTGATTTTAGACATGGAGGAAGGGAGAGAGAGAAAGAAACATCGATGTGAGAGAGATACATCAATCAGTTGCCTCTCGCACACGCCCCCAGAGATCGAACCCACAACTGAGGCATGTGCCCTGACCAGGAATCGAAGCCTTGACTTCTGGTGCACAGGATAACACTCCAACCACTGAGCAACACTGGCCAGGGCCCTACCTTTTGAATTTTGAATCGTGTTTTTACAAATAACAAAATTACAATTAAAAGAGAAAGTCATATCCTACAGTGAGAACTTTTCTCCAGCCTTTATTAAGAGAAACAAAAATTTATTTTTTCAAAATGCTGATGAAGAAGACTGATTAATAGCCCTGTCTGGTGTGCTCAGTGATTAGAGTGTTGGCCCGTGCACCTGAGGGTTGGAGGTTTGATTCCTGGTCAAGGGCAGGTCCTGGGTTGCAGGTTATATCCCCACCCCCAGTCGATTGCATTCAGGAGGTAACCAATCGATGTGTCTCTCTCACATCGATGTTTCTCTCTCTCTCTCTCTCCCCTCCCCCCTCTCCCTTCCACTTTAAAAATCAATGGAAAAAATATCCTCAGGTAAGGATTAACAAACAAAACAAAAGAAGACTGAATAATACCCAGATTCACCCATTCCCAGTATCACTGAGAAGTTCACCTACAATTGAATTTTTTGCTTTACACTCTCTAGAAGTGAAAGACAAGAGCTCATTAATTTATTCAATAAAGATGTATTGAATGGCTACCATGAACCAGTCCTTGTGGGTTCTGAGGATATAACAGTGAATAAAAAAAGAGCCTCAAAATCCTTGCCCTTATGACATTTACATTTTAACTGCCTGAATAAACAAATAAAAAGCAAAACATACAGTTATGTCAGAAGGTGATATGTGCTAGCTAGATAAAAATAAAGCACGAAGGGGAGACAGGAAATGCCAAAGGTAGGGTGTGAATGGGTTGCCATTTTAAACAAGGTAGTCATGAAAGCCCTCTTCAAGAAGGTGAAGTTTGAGCAAAGTCCTAAACAAGAGTGCAAGCCATAAGGCTCTGTGGTGGACAACTTTCCAAGCAGAAGTAACATCCTATGAAAAGGTCCTGAGATAGAAGCACACCTTAAATCTTCAAAGGGCAGCAAGGCCAGTATGCCTGGAGCAGAATGAGGGAGAGCACAGCAGATGAGATCCAAGAGGTAAGTCATTTAGGACCCTGAAGCCATTGCAAGGACTTTGGCTTTTACTCTGAGACTGGATGTAAAATAGATTTATCATCTCAAGGATTCCCTCAGTTTTCTCTCTACAATTCAGTCACCATAATACCTTTAAATTTTTTTTATCATGCTCCTAGTTTGGGTATTTTGTAGCCAGGCAACTAAATATTAGGGAATAAGTAGGATGGTAGGGGTTGGCAGGGCAGAAGTGAGAGCTTCTAAGACCCAGCAGCATGGCAGAATTCCTTAAGCCCTACCAGAACCATCTCTCCCTGATTTCTAGTCACTTTCTTCCCCAGGGTCAGCATACAAATAGAAACAAAGTGCGCTGGTGACTCCTCCTCATGGGTGTCCTATTTCTCTTGACAAGAAAGCATTTCATAACCATTAAAGGTAGCACCTGGGCTGGCACTGCCAGCCTCCTTGGGCCTGTCTGCACTAGCCCCCAGGCCTGTAAGCTGCAGTGGGATCCAGATGCCAATTCTAGTCCTACATACATGCCATTTTCCTGGGGCTTAGGGAGAGGATGGAAAAACAAAGGTAAGAGGGTGGGGTAAAGAGCCCCATGTCTTTCCTTCTCCATTATTCACTCAACAAGTGATTACTGGGCACCTATTATCTGACTTGGTTTAAGTCTCCTGGCTAAATAACTTTGGATAAGTAATATAAATCATTGTTTAATGCTTACTAGATGCCAAGCACTGAGATAAGCACTAGACATAAAACAGAAGTGGACAGGGAAAGGCCTTCATGGAGCTTACAGTCTAATTAAGAAGCTGCAGTTGGAGATAAAATAACTGCAAATTATAACGAGTGCTCTGAAGGAAACAAGGTGCTGAAAAAGAAAACAGAAAGAACCCTCTTTCCAACTGGGTAGTTAGAGAAATCCACTCTGCAAAGGTGGAATGGAAGCGAAGGCCTGAAGCATGAGAAAGACCCAGCCATACAAAGAACAGGGGAGAGGGTACTCCAGGCAGAAAGAACATCATTTGCAAGAGCTCTGAGGTGAGAACGAAGCTTGGTGTGTTAGAAACTGGGAGAAAGGCAGTGAAGATGGACCAGAGTGAGGAAGGGGCGAGTAGCACAAGACGGGGCTGAAGAGGCAGACAGAGCCAGATCATATAGACCAGTGCTGACCACGGGAAGCATTAGATTTTATTCTAAATGCCCACAAATCAGCACTGATAGATGTTAAGCAAAATGGGGTAACGAGAACCAGTCTACTCATTCAACAAATATTTACTGAGCACTTCAATTCACCAGAGTCTAAGAGACACTGAGCCTGGCACATGGTGGATATTCAACAAAAGTTAGTTTCCTCCCCCTTCCAAGAACCTTTCCAGTGAATTATATATCAGTATAGCTGGAAAATAGGCATTGAAAATAAAAGAATCTTTCCACATTGTAGAAGAGATAAGGCACACACAAATAACACCAAGGAAAATGTTATAACTGCCTTAGGAAAGATTCAAGCAATATAATAGAGGTTGAAGGGAGGGGAAGGTCACTTCTGGGTTAAGGGCTTCATGGAGAGGATGGAATAGGAGGCAATAAGGAGCACTTAAGTCATGATTTCACCCTGGTAAGTGTCCCTGGAAGGCATATAAGCAGAGGTGTGATATGAACAAAGCAAAGGTAGGAGAGATGATACGTGGTTGAAGAACTGTACGTTAGCTGGCCTGGTTGCAGCACAGACTATACACAGGGGAGCAGCACGTGGTTTCACTATAGAGGGAGGCTAAAGCCAGGCTGAATTGTTTGGATTTAACTCAGCAAGCAGTGGATCCACTGAACAACACAGACAGGGTTTAAACAGTTAATCCGTTAGGAAGTGAGTGATGGATAGGAAGGAAGAGGCGTATAGAGAATAGGCTGATGCTGCTGTCCAGGAAGGTGGTAAGAGTGGCATGGTTTCCAGGAAAGGCAGTAGGAATGGAGAGAAAGTTTGGAAAGACATTTTGAGGTCACAAGGACTAGATGTGGAGCCAAGGAAGAGGGAATGGCCAAGCACAATCCCCAAGGCTTCAATCTTAGCAATTTGGAAAATAATATGATCACTGACACATAGAAATAAGTCAGAAGGGAAAGCCAGGTTGGGTTGAAGAAAAGTTCATAGAGCCCTAGCTGGTTTGGCTCAGTGGATAGAGCGTCGGCCTGCGGACTGAAGGGTCCCAGGTTCTATTCCAGTCAAGGTCACATGCCTGGGTTGCAGGCTTGGGGCAGGAGGCAGCCAATCAATGCTTGTCATCATTGATGTTTCTATCTCTATCTCTCTCTCCCTCTCCCTCTCTAAAATAAATAATCTATATATCTAAAGGGCTAAATCACTGACCGTACATCCATCCGACCAACCAGCTGGTACGTATGACGTGCACTGGCAATTTAAAAATAAATGTTGAGCCAGAACCGGTTTGGCTCAGTGGATAGAGCGTCAGCCTGCGGACTGAGGGGTCCCGGGTTCGATTCCGGTCAAGGGCATGTGACTTGGTTGCAGGCACATCCCCAGTAGGAGGTGTGCAAGAGGCAGCTGATCGATGTTTCTCTCTCATCGATGTTTCTGACTATCCCTCTTCCTTCCTCACTGTAAAAAATCAATAAAATATATTAAAAAATAAATAAATAAATAAAAAATAAAAATAAAAATAAATGTTGACCCTAACCGGTTTGGCTCAGTGGCTAGAGCGTTGGCCTGTGGACTCAAGGATCCCAGGTTCGATTCCAGTCAAGGGCATGTACCTTGGTTGCAGGCACATATCCAGTGGGGAGAGTGCAGGAGGCAGCTGATCGATGTTTCTCTCTCATTGATGTTTCTAACTCTCTATCCCTCTCCCTTCCTCTCTGTAAAAAAAATCAATAAAATATATTTTAAAAACAATAAAAATAAATATTGACTCGTGCATGCATGATATTTGTCCCCGTCTGACACTGGCCTCCCATTTAAATTAATTTGAAGACAGTTTCCCGTGATGTCAGCATTTGCGATGACTATTAATAAATCACAAGGACAAACTCTAGACAGAGTAGGAATATTCCTACCTGAACCCGTTTTCGGACATGGTCAGTAACATGCTGCTTTCTCTCGAGTTTGAAGAGCGTGTGACGTTAAAGTTGTAAATACCTCATCACAAGAGAAATTAGTAAAGCACTCTGAAAGTTTTTTTACTCAATGTGGTATACAGGGAGATTTTAGAATAAGTTTAATCAATTTATCAGTCATTGTTTTTATCAATATTGTTTTTATATCATGTCTTTGTTGTTAATGGTTATTTATTAATTTATTTATATTATTATTTTCATATACATTTTACTAATTTTCTTTCACCTCTGACACTTCTATTATAGACAAAGGGTGAATAGCAATATTAAAATATTTCTTCTAATTAATTTCCTTTCAATGTGCACAAATCCATGCACCGGGCCACTAGTATATGTATATATGAAAAAAGAATAGTTCATAGAGTAAAATTTCAGATGTAAATACATGCATCCAAGTTGAAAGGTCAGTCAGAATGTTAGTCTGGAGCAGAGCTCTGGAGAGGTTAGTCTGGAAATGGAAATAGAGATTCTGGGACATATTGGAAAAGTACAACTCAATTGTAAATGAAATCAAATGAAGAGAGACTCCAGAGAATATGCTCACATTTCCTAGGAAGTTTTTTTAACATTAAGATTGCCAGGCTCGAGCTAGCTGGTTTGGCTCAGTGGATAGAGCATCAGCCTCCGGACTGAAGGGTCCCAGGTCCAATTCCAGTCAAGGTCACATGACTGGGTTGCGGGCTTGATCTCCGTTGGGGGGCATGCAGGAGGCAGCTGATCGATGATTCTCATCATTGATGTTTCTATCTCTCCCTCTCCCTTCCTCCCTGAAACCAATAAAAATATATTTTTTTTAAAAAAGATTGCCAGGCTCCATTCCCACAGAGTCTGATACAAAGAATCAGGAGTAGAGTCCAGGTATGTGAATTTTACCAGATACTCTAAATGAAATACTGTGTTAAACAGAAGAAGAAAGAGAGAGAGAGGAAAAAAAGAAAGAAAGCAAGCTACTGAAGGAGGAGAAAGCGATAGGGGGGAGGAGAAGGAAGGAGGAATAAAGGAAGAAAAAAAGGGTAGGAGGAGGAGGAAGAAGAGGTACAATCAGAAAAACAGGAGAACTATAAAAGTTCAGTGCCATAGAAACAAAATGATTATAGATTAGGAAGTCCTTATAAAACCTGGTTAGAAAAGTTCCAGATGGGATGAGACAGAATGCCCACTGCCAAGGGTTAGAGGCCAGCAGCAGGATTAGGGAGGTTGTAAGCATAGACTGCCTTAACTGGAATTTGCTAGTTACTCAAAGCTGCGATGCCAAGGGCAGCAGGCACACTCTTGGCAATGTGTTCTGCCCTTTCATAAGGAAATTTGGCAATATGTTTATTGAGGCTCTCAAAATTCTTATCTTTTAACACAGTAATCCCATTTCTGGGAAATACTTAAAAAGAAGTAAAACGTGTTGTGAACAAAAAATACAGGAGTGGAGAGGTTCATGGCTATATCACATCTTGAATTTAACAATGCTGAGGAAAGGCATCCAACTCAAAACCGCACAATTATTCATTAATTTTATCTTCAAATCCCAAATATCCCTTAATTTTGTCCTTTTCTATCTTCCAATTCTCTGCCAATATTCCACTAACCCTAGTTGATTGTAATGCACCCAGAATATATTCTATGATCTACAATCAACTATTTTACTTGTCTGATCCCCCCCACTTTAATATAAGCTCCCTGAAGGAAAGAACTATGGATTATTCATCTTTGAATCCTCTTGAATCAAATGTTTGCTGAATGAATGGCCCATTCTCCCATTAAATCTCCCTGTCACGTGTACAGAACAAGGGTTTCTTAGCCACATTAGAAAGCCCACACCCCACTCTCCTGGGTCCCTGCTTACCTGCGTAGAAGTGATAGAAGGGCCACCAGACAGCACTGTTTGGGATGTAGGTAAGCAGTGAAGCCACATAGCCTCGGTAGAAGCCTCGAAGCCCATCAACCCGCAGGATCTGCCTGATGATGTCCTTGGTTTGGCCAAAGGCAACTACCCCTTGTCCCTCTGGGTTCCCTCGCACTTGGAAGCGGCCCACTTTCTCACCCTTACGCTGCATCATCAGGTGTTGGGAGACCACATCAATGGGCACTGTGATGCTCTGGGCCACGAGAGAGGCCGAGCCACCAGCCACAAGTGATTTGACTGTGTTGCTCTGGCTGTAGTCAGATACAAACTTCCGGGTGAGCTCGTAAGTGGTGACATAGCACTGGCCCGAGATGAGGGTGAAGGTGTTGACCAGGAACCCCCGGTAGAGGCCAGTCACACCATCTGCTCGCAGGATCTTAATGAAGGCATCAAAGGTCCCATGGTAGAGGCTCTTGCCTTTCTGAACCTGCAACCGAGTGCGGATGAGGGTGAATGGGTAGACGCTGACCCGGATCATCATTGTCATTGCCACACCAAACACGTAGAACTTCTTCTTGTCCAGGTGTTCCCACTCAATGATCTGGATGTTGCGTTTGTCTTCCATTGTGCCCGAAGTCCTGGGGATTTTAGCAGGGTGGAGGGATGTGAGGAAGGAGCTCAGAACTTCACACTTTCCCCTCCTGGCTAGACTCTGAAACCCCATTCTCAGGCTTCATCTTCCGGGGTACTTAACTCAGTCTGGCTCTGGATGTTCCTTCACAGATTAGGAGACTGCCCCCTTCTCTCTCCTTTATCAGTCCTTCCCAAGTCCAGAAACCTTTCCTTACCTCAGTGACTTCCCTGGTTTCACTCCCATGTCAGCTCCATACCCCCAGCTCATCATCTATTCTGGTCTCTCTGCCTCTGCCTGGGCCCTGGTGTCATGGCCTATTCTCCTCCTCCTTCTCTGGCTCACCCAAGCAGAGCTCAGGATGCTATGGACAAACCAACCACCTGACAGGATGTAAGGCCTTTCAGTGGACTAATAGGATGCCAGTATGTGACATTTAGGAGGTTCCTAAAGGCAGAGGGAAGTGCTCCATTTTTGAGCACTAGGCCCACTGAAGAGGCACTGCCTTTGACCTCACATTCTCAGCAGAGTGCCTCTTTTATCACCCTTTACCAGCTGACTCACCTGACTTTATTTATGGTTTCTGTGCTGGCCCCTCTGAGCTCCCCTGGCCCACCCTCACTACACTTATACTTTCTCCAGTCTGCATTAGAAGAAAGTGGGGAAGAAGCTAAATGGGGCTTTCATACCACAGGGCACCCCCTCACACGCACCTCCCCTCTCTCCAATGAGAGTAGAACATTAGGAACAGGCAAAGATCAGAGTCCTCTCTGGTTATTAGATAACTCATTCTAGAGAAAGAAAAGAACCACCTGAAGAGTCTTGAGAACTACAGGGTAAAGAACATGTTTGGCCTCTTTCATCCCTAAGCATATAAATCATTACCTCAGTCCCAGTTATAATGAAGGGAGATTCAAGTAACAGAAGATACTGACTCTGCTTTCGAGAAACTCAGAGTCCGTTAAAAAAGACACAGTATCTCTCTGGAGAGTGGATGTCAGATACAGCCCTGGCCCAGCAGCTCAGCTGGTTAGAGTATCGTATCATCTGTTCCATTCCTGGGCACATATAAGAATCAACCAATGCATCAAAGCAATGTTTCTCTATCTCAAAATCAATAAATAAAAAAATTTAAAAAAGGAATACAGGGCAGCCCTAGCTGGTTTGGCTCAGTGGATTGAGCGTCGGCCTGCAGACTGAAGGGTCCCAGGTTCAATTCTGGCCAAGGGCACATGCCCGGGTTGCGGGCTCGGTCCCTGGTGGGGGGCGTGCAGGAGGCAGCCGATCAATGATTCTCTCTGATCATTGATGTTTCTATCTCTCTCTCCCTCTCCCTTCCTCTCTGAAATCAATAAAGAAATATATATATATTTTAAAAGGAATACAGGACAAATCAATGTACACGAGGCCCTCATGTAAGTGTATCCATTGCTTAAAATTTCAAACAAAACTGCCCTAACTGGTTTGGCTCAGTGCATAGAGCAGGGGTGGGCAAACGTTTTGACTCGAGGGCCACAACGGGTTCTTAAACTGGACCGGAGGGCCGGAACAAAAGCATGGATGGAGTGTTTGTGTGAACTAATATAAATTCAAAGTAAAGGAGCAGAGGGGAGAGCAAGAGAACCCTCCGCTCTTTCGGCTCCACGGGCCAGATAGAACAGCCGAACGGGCCGGATCCGGCCCGCGGGCCGTAGTTTGCCCACGGCTGGGAAAGAGCATCGGCCTATGGACTGAAAGGTCCCAGGTTTGATTCCGGTCAAGGGCATGTACCTTGGTTGCGGGCACATCCCCATTAGGAGGTGTGCAGGAGGCAGCTGATCGATGTTTCTCTCCCATCAATGTTTCTGACTCTCTATTCCTCTCCCTTCCTCTCTGTAAAAAATCAATAAAATATATTTTTTAAAATTTTTTTCAAACGAAACTAAAAAGCCTACCAATGTAGTAATTACATAAAATTGGGACCTTACAAATGAAGAACTGTCAAATGAACTGTCAAATGAAAGGGCGTCATATAGTGGACATATTCTTAGTAACAATGTAACGTGCTCCTGTGTAGGACATGGACATGTCTAGAGGGTTGAAAAGTTCTGCACAAGTAGTCCCAGTACTAATGCCTTGGCAAAACTCATGTCAAGTGTTTAACCAGAGTTTATCTTCAACCACTTTACCCAGGCAAAGGCCCTAACTAGCCTAAGTCATTTCTTGGTTTACCATGGAAGTCAGTGAGGAAGCAAGGTTAGCTTTTCAGTATTCCCTGAGCTGGACGTATCACTTTCATTCAAGTACAGGATTCCTGCAGTGCACACTGAGTGCATGGGGACTGAGGGACAACCTCCCTTCAAGGTAGGCATAGGTGAGGTACATGTAACCAAGACAGGCTCCCTAGAGGAGGACAAAGCAGTGTGAATGAAGTTGGAATACATGTAGACAGTGAAAGGGAAAGAACAATAGCTTGGAACAACTAGGTTGGCCAGAATGGAGACTCTAGACCAGCCTTGGGCAAACTACGGCCCGCGGGCTGGATCCGGCTGTTCTACCCGGTTCTCTTGGTCTCCCCTCCGCTCCTTTACTTTGAATTTATATTAGTTTACACAAACACTCCATCCATGCTTTTGTTCCGGCCCTCTGGTCCAGTTTAAGAACCCATTGTGGCCCTTGAGTCAAAAAGTTTGCCCACCCCTGCTCTAGACTGTGGAAAGTAAGTTAGAGGTGGGGTTCTAGGAGAACCCCTAACAAACTGATGTGCCATTTGCTGTGGGCAAAAGTGGCCCTTCCTCCCCACCAAGTCCAGCAGGGCAATCTTCTCTCTTAAGGCCCTTCAAGAGAAGGGGGGTCACTGTTTCCCCTGCCCCAGGGCATTTGTCATCCAGGGTCCCAAGGTCATGTTTCCATTACCACTGAGAGTTGAAGAGAGACATTAGGATTTACTGAATGACTATTACCCCATGCAACCCTTATAACCTAATCTGTGCACAGTTGGATACTTCTGCTAAGGAAAAAGAGGGTCAGCTATATTAAAAGGAACAGACCCAAGGTCACGTAGCTGGTCAGTGGTAAAGGCAGGATATGAGCCAAGATCTGTTCTCTACTCCACCATGCCTTTTACTCCCCTGGGAGTTGAAGAGCTCCAACACAAATCACTCTGTTCAGTCTAAAGCGAAGTCATTCCCACTGTGGGAGCAGAATGAATGCCCTCATGACTGCCAGTCACCCAAGGGTTAAGCACAAGCTCCTGGCCCTGCAGATGCCTATGGATTTCTTAGCTTTGTGCTAGAGAAACCAAGAGCTGCCTCTGCTTTCTCAGTGTGCTTGTGGAATAACTGAGCAGAGTGACTGAGCAGTCACATTGTTGTCACAGGACAAACACAGCAGGGCTCAAGCAGGAGGGACTCCTACAGGGATCATGCAAATTGTATGCTCAGCAGGGCAGAGAAGCAGAGCAACAAAGGATTCTGTTCCAGGACCTCGTTTTGTGGGCACCATCTCAATTTGTCAGCTGAATCACAAAGTACCAACATCTCCTGATGAGAAATCCTAAGGCAGGACCCAGTGCCTACTTTCCTCCATCTCTGACATGTGCCGATATTTTATTAATATTTTATTTCTTTTTATATTCTTTATTTAGTGTGTGTGTGTGTGTGTGTGTGTGTGAGTGTGTGCATGCGCGCCACTTGCACACATCTATTTTAAATTCTCAGACGGAAAAGGGACTCTCCAAGGCTGAAGCAGGTACTTCTATTATTGCCATGGTAACAGAAGAAGCCACTAAGAGTCATGCCTCAGAGAGAGAAGCCTCTACAGTTGAAGGAGAGAACCATTACATCTACCTGTTCCCTTCAAAAAGTAGGACTGCTCCTAAAAGGTGGGATCTCAACCTGCTCTTTTCCTGTATAATAAAAGGCTAATATGCAAACTGTCCCCTCTACCGGGAGTTTGACCACAGGGTGGGGCCAGCCAGCCAACCGCCTGTGGCCCCTCCCCCCGGCCACCCCATAAATGCACAAATTCATGCACTGGGCCTCTAGTATTATATAAACGCCAAACTTCCTGCTCAAATAACAAAACCAGTAAGTACCTCTTGTTTTACCCTCTGGAAAATCCTCCTTGCAGATACCAGTATGCAAACTTCCTTTAGCCTTCCCAACTCAATCAGCCCAACTTCATTATGGCTCTTCCCAGACCCTTATTTTGTGTACATGGCTCCAATTCTGAATTTCCCCCATCTTTTAACACTGCTTGGATACGAAGGCTGAAGTGTTTCCTATGAAGACCCCACAAATGACTCAAGATCAAGTGAGATGTCAGAGGCAGAACCCTCACTACCAAGCCCAGCAGTGGAAAGGAACAAACTGGTGGGTTCAGTACACATCCTCTCCACTTCCAACTTTCCTTTGTAGAAAAATCATACTAGACCAGTGGTCGGCAAACTCATTAGTCAACAGAACCAAATATCAACAGTACAAAGATTGAAATTTCTTTTGAGAGCCAAATTTTTTAAACTTAAACTTCTAATGCCACTTCTTCAAAATAGACTCGCCCAGGCCGTGGTATTTTGTGGAAGAGCCACACTCAAGGGGCCAAAGAGCCGCATGTGGCTCGTGAGCCGCAGTTTGCCGACCATGGTACTAGACTATTCACTAGGTTCTGAGATGAGATTACGGTTCAAGACAAGGCAATGTCATCTGGAAGGCAAGGCCATGCTGTGGAAAGAACAATAGTATTCAGGAGGTCCAAGTTTAAGTTCTACTTCCATCATAGAGTTAATTTACACAAAACCAGACTGTGTAGCCTACTATTGGTAGCTGTATGGTACAATCTATTGCTCCTAGGCTACAAACATTTATAATATTATTACTGTACTGAATACTGTAGGCAACTGTAACACAATGATAAGTACTTGTGAATCTAAACATAGAAAAGGTATTCTAAATATAGTATAAAAATAAAAAAATGGTACACCTGTATAGGGCACTTACTATGAATAGAGTTTGCAGGACTGGAAGTTGCTCTGGGTGAGTGAGTGAGGAGTGAGTGAATGTGAAGGCCTAGGACATTGCTGTACACTATTGTAGACTTTATAAACACTGTACACTTAGGCTACACTACATTTATAAAACACTAGATTAAATCAAGCACAAACAAAAATAATGCAATCGAGAGATTTGGCAAACATGAAATAAATGAGGTCAGTATAACACAGCAAACTGATTATAGCAAACTTTTTTTTTTTTATTAATCCTCACCAAGGATATGATTTTATACTGATTTTTACAAAGAGAGAGAAACATGGACCTGTTGCCTCTTGTACATGCCCTGACCAGGGATCAAACCTTAACCTAGGCATGCCCTGACCAGGAATCAAACCCACAACCTCTTGGTGTACAAGAAGACACTCCAATCAACTGAGCCATCCAGCCAAGGTGCAAAGTTTTTTTTTTTAAGTAGAAAGAGTACACTCTAAAATAATGATTAAAAGTATAGTATAGCAAGCCCTGCCAGTGGTGCTCAATGGTTAGAGTGTCCATACATGCACGGAAGGGTCGAGGGTTTGATTCCCAGCCCGGTCGGGGCACATGCGGGAGGCAACCAATCCATGTGTCTTTCTCACATCGATGTTTCTCTCTCTCTCCTCCCCCACCCCTTCCACTGACTCTAAAAAATTAATGGAAAAAATATCCATGGGTGAGAATTAACAAAACAACAAAAAAAGTATAGTGTACAAATACCTAAAACAATAACACAATTGTTCATTATTGAGTATTATGTACACAATTGTATGTGCTTTGCTTTTTAAGTTATTTTTATTGATTTCAGAGAGGAAGGGAGAGGGAGAGAGAGATAGAAATATCAATGATGAGAGAGAATCATTGATCGGCTGCCTCCTGCACACCCCCTACTGGGGATCAAGCCGGAAACCAAGGCATGTGCCCTTGACTGGAATCAAACCTGGGACCCTTCAGTCCACAGGCCGACGCTCTATCCACTGAGCCAAACCAGCTAGGGTGTATGTGCTTTACTTTTATACAACTGGCAGTGCAGGTTTATTTACGCCAGCATCACCACAAATGTGTTGTGCTAAGACATTACATTACGATGACCACAATGTCACTAGGCCAGTGGTCAGCAAACTCATTAGTCAACAGAGCCAAATATCAACAGTACAATGATTGAAATTTCTTTTGAGAGCCAAATTTTTTAAACTTAAACTTCTTCTAACGCCACTTCTTCAAAATAGACTCGCCCAGGCTGTGGTATTTTGTGGAAGAGCCACACTCAAGGGGCCAAAGAGCCGCGTGTGGCTCGCGAGCCACAATTTGCCGACCACAGGACTAGGCAATAGAAAAATTTCAGCTCCATTATAATATTATGGGATTACTGTTGTATATGTGGTCTGTCATTGTCTGAAATGTTGTTATGCGATACATGACTGTATAACAGTGTGATGCAACCCATATGAGCTAGTATCATTTCTAACATTACAGAAAGCTGTACTGGACAACGTTACTCTAAATCATTGCTGTTTAAAGTGGTACACAGGCCCTAACCGGTTTGGCTCAGTGAATAGAGCGTCGGCCTGCGGACTGAAGGGTCCCGGGTTCGATTCCGGTCAAGGGCATGTACCTTGGTTGCGGGCACATCCCCAGTGTGGGGTGTGCAGGAGGCAGCTGATCGATGTTTCTTTCTCATCGATGCTTCTAACTCTCTATCCCTCTCCCTTCCTCTCTGTAAAAAATCAATAAAATTTATTTAAAAAAAATAAAAATAAAAAAAAAATAAAGTGGTACACAGACCAAGCAACATGGACCTCACCTGGAGCTTGTGAGAAATACAGAATTTCAGAATTCACCCTAGCTCTGTTGAATAACAACCAACATTTTAACAAGATCTGGAATGATTAATATGTCAGAATTTTAGAGACATTACTTTAAATATTAAGGATTATCAGCAATATAAAAATGATTACAATACTCCAAAAGTCCAGGATCCTTATGACTAGGTTAGGAGCCCTTACTCCTTCCTGACTTGTTACCAGAACTTGGCTCAATGTCTACTACTGCCCGGCCCAGCGTGGCTCAGTGGTTGAGCGTCAACCTAAGAGGTTTGATTCCCAGTCAGGGCACATGCCTGGGTTATGGACTCGATCCCCAGTAGGGGGTGTGCAGGAGGCAGCTGATCAATTATTCTCTCTCATCATTGATGTTTCTCTCTCTCCCTTCCTCTCTGAAATCAATAAAAATGTATTTTTAAAAAATGTTTACTAGACTCATTCAGATCTTTTCAGTCAACCACCCCCATCAAATTAAATCACCTTCTATAACACCTGACAAGACACCCATGGGGTTTGACCTCCACTTCTCAACTGGAAATAAGATCTTTGCTCCCTCCTTCTGTCCCCTACTGCATCAGCATCAACGCTCTGGATCGTGGGAGCTATCTACATGAACGTGAACATGTTTACATGCTTGACCACTTGTCTTACTAATGATGGAGGAAGATGTACACCGAATGTACGCATTTCCTTAGAGGACGTCCTTGGTGATATCTCTGACCCCTCCCTTCAGATTATCTTCCTAGGATTAGGTGAGATACCCACCAAGCCTTTTGGTCTTCAAGAGGTACTCACGTGATCCCTCACCACAGACACCACATGACAATTCTCTCCACCTACTCCCCCTTTATACATTTCGGCCCTGGCCTCCGCACAGCCACCTCTGGGTCCTCGGACAGGCCCCTCGCCATGCTTCTATGGCTGTCAGCGAACCTCATCCTGCTCCGACAGGAAAAGATGCCTCTCTGGAGTCGTCCTTCATGCCCAAAACCGCGTGCGGGCTCCCACGGAACTGCAGCCGGGCACCACAGACACCCGTTGCCTCCTTGACAGGTCCAGGCCCTTAGGCGCTCCAAACCGGCCGTTTCTTACCTTCTCAGATCAGGGCGGTCCCGCTGCGTCTGAGGCGAACTCCACGCCCAGACCGCTAGGCCGCAGCTCCCAATCTATCCGCGGTACCCGGCGACTGCCAGCTTCGGTGTACATCTTCCTCCATCTCGACCGGGCTCCTGGTACTAACTGGAACCGGAAATTGGGACGCTGTCATTCCGCCCCCTCCGGGGGGCGGGGATGAGCGGTGAGCAGCTCCACCAATGGTGTTTGGAGTCCGGGGCGAGGGCGGGCTGTCCCGGAAGCCATCTTGAATTCGGGCAGAAGCCACGCTTTTGTTAGCTTCGTTATGCCCTCAGCTCTACGGCGCGTGCGTGTCCTTTCTCATTCGCGAAAATCGAGTCACCGGCTGCTTCTGGAAGATCCAGGTCTAAATGTGTCACCTGTGTTTGGGATCTATTAGAATCCTAAAATTAAAATCTAATCTGTAATTTTTGTGTAGGGTGGTAAAGGCCTGGGGCGCGGGCTGGGGGTGAGCTGGAGGGGGTCAATGGAGGAAAAAGGGGGACATATGTAATACTTTCAACAATAAAGATTTTAAAAAAATAAAAAGAAGAGAAACTGGGAAAAAAATCTAATGGTCAGGGCACATGTCCAGGTTGTGGTCTCGGTCTGTTTCTATCTCTCCCTCTCCCTTTCTCTCTGAAATTTTATATATATATATATATATATATATATATAGTTGTGTTTCTTTTTAAGAATTGTTCTTTGAAAAATATCTAACGGAGATTTCAAACTTAGGGTGATAGATTTATGTCAATTTGGCTAGGCTATAGTACTGACTCACTCAAATACTAATACTCTTGCTGTGATGGTATTTTTAAAATAATAATGTTTATTTATTTTATTTTTTTAAGAAAGAAAGGAAGGGAGAGACATTGATGTGCAGGAGAAACATCAACTAGTTGCCTCCTGCACACACCCTGAAACCTAGGTATGAGCCCTGACCAGGAATTGAACCCTCGACCTTTTGGTTTATGGGACACTGGTCCAACCAACCCAGCCTTACTGGCCAAGGCTGTGATGGTATTTTGTAGGTGTGGTTAACATCTACAATAAATTGACTTTCAAAGAGATTGCCTTGATAATGTAGGTGGGCCTTTTCTAATCAGTCAAAAGACCTTTAGGGCAAAACTGGGTTTTCTCTGAAGAGGAAATTTGGCATCAAGACTTCCAACATAGCCCTAGCTGGTTTGGCTCAGTGGATAGAGCGTCGGCCTGCGGACTGAAGGGTCCCGGGTTCGATTCCGGTCAAGGGCATGTACCTTGGTTGCGGGCACATCCCCAGTGGGGAGTGTGCAGGAGGCAGCTGATCGATGTTTCTAGCTCTCTGTCCCTTTCCCTTCCTCTCTGTGGAAAATCAATAAAATATATTTAAAAAAAAAAAAAAAGACTTCAACACCAGAACTATATCCTGGAAGAGGCTCCTGCCACAGCTCCACCAGGCTAGACCAGGTGTGGTGGCAGCAGCAATGGCCTCAT
Organism: Plecotus auritus; assembly: GCF_963455305.1. Taxonomy (NCBI): domain Eukaryota; kingdom Metazoa; phylum Chordata; class Mammalia; order Chiroptera; family Vespertilionidae; genus Plecotus; species Plecotus auritus. The sequence goes on from NC_137778.1 coordinate 28,830,892, forward strand.
CCGAAGACCCCAGGATCCAGAGAGCCAGCCCCTAAATCATGGACCTTGAGACAGATCTGGACACCAGTTCAGGTGGGAAGCCAGCCCACCACCAAAAGGCCATCCCACAGCTTTCCTAACTTTCATTATCCACTGTGCTTGTGGGAAACAGCTCTCCCTGGCAGCACTCCCCATTGCTGCCCTAAACCCCAATTCCAAAACAGGACCTGTCACCTCTCCAATGAATTCCTACATCTTGTTCTGTGGGGACAGCCAACCCCATCTGACTCAGGAGGCACCCTTGGGTGGGGGATACCTTGCCCAGGCCAGCGGCACCCTGCCACCCTGCAGAGGGACTGTGACCCCAGCTTCTTCCCCAGTCATCCCACTCTGCCCCCAGGAGCCTCCTAAAGCCAAGGGGAGCACCTTAAAGAGGGTGCCCACAAGGTGTTCGGCTTGGGGAACAGTCATGGGGTCACTCAAAGCTTTCTCCTCCTGTGTCTGTGGGCAGGCAGGCCAGGCTCAAATGTCCAGGAGCTGCAAGTCCCAGAGCCCACTGCCTCTTTGCCAGGGTCTGCAAAATGCCAGGGAAAACACCATAGCTTTCTTGGAGCTTAAATTCTTGGAGTAGGGGAGATGTGGGGGGAGGGGAAGGGAGCAGGTTAAACAACTAAATAAATAAAGACGATTTTGAACGGTGATACAATGAGTGCTGTGCAGAAGCTGAGACCGGGTGCTGGGATGGAAAGCGATTGGGGCAAAGAGCTTTTCTGATACGGTGGTTGGGAAAGGCCTCTGAGTGGGTGGCAATTTAAAATATGATCTAAAACGTGTAAAGGAGCCAGCACTGTGAACCACCCTCCCAGGGCCCTTGGGCTGGCATCTTATCCCAGGTCAGGAAGCCCCAGTAGGACAAACAGGGCAGCACGTTGGCAGCTGTCCTCTTGGCTCACATACAAGTGTGAAGGTCACTGAAGGGCATGAGACAGAACAGGGAAATTTGAGAACCTAAATGGGACCTGGCAACCTGAGCATAAGTAAAAGGAACCGGCTTCTCAAGAGGGGCGGAAGTGCACAAAAGGGAACGGAATGTCAGATTTGAACAAATAAAATAAAGATATTTATTGGGCATCTACTGCATACCAGGCTGATGCTGCTCCCTAGAGATACAGAAAAAAGGGGACGGGGGTTCTGCTCCATAGAGGAATCATGTTCCCCAGCCAGAAGTGTGAATGAAAGTGTGTGTAGATGTAAGAGATGCACAGCACTGTGTGAAACACTAAAGCAACCCGTCTGAGGAAGTATCTCAGGACTCTCAGATGAAAATTGCTCAATGTTCATTTAAAAAAAATAAATAAGACCAGTCCAGCCGGCGTAGCTTAGTGGTTGAGTGTTGACCTATGAACCAGGAGGTCAAGGTTCGATTCCCAATCAAAGTATATGCCTGGGGTTGCGGGCTCCATCCCCATTGTGGGGCATGCAGGAGGCAGCCGATCAATGATTCTCTCTCATCATTGATGTTACTGTCTCTCTCTCCCTCTCCCTTCCTCTCTGAAATCAATCAATCAACAAATATATATATAAAAACAAAGAGCAGATGAAGTCCCCAGGAGCCTAATCCTGGCCCACTGCCCTTGCCATTGCCCCACGCCGTCCCATTGCCTTTGGCCTGGAGGTCATCTGGGGAGTCAAGGAGAGAAAGTTTGGAAAGGGTGCTTGGAAAGCGAAAGTCAGACCGCAGGGTAAAAATGCTGGGTCATGGGAGGATGCAAAGGAGCTACCAGAGTAGGAAAAAGAACCAGGAAGCCGAATAACGCCAATGAAGGAGCCATAGCAAACAGGGTCTGGAAGGGAGCCTGCGCACACATGTTCACTACAGCCTGCGCACACATGTTCACTACAGCATGCTCACAACAGCAAAGACGTGAAACAACCCACATGTGCGTCAGGAGATTAACGGCTAAAATACATGTGGTCATGTGGTATGGCCCTAACTGGTTTGGCTCAGTGGATAGAGTGTTGGCCTGCGGGCTCAAGGGTCCCGGGTTCAATTCGTCAGGGGCATGTACCTTGGTTGTGGGCACATACCCAGTAGGGAGTGTGCAGGAGGCAGCTGATCGATGTTTCTAACTCTCTATCCCTCTCCCTTCCTCTCTGTAAAAAATCAATAAGATATATTTTTAAAACAAACAAACAAAAAAACATGTGGTATATGTATACAATGGACTGTTGTTATTCAGCTTCAGAAAGGGAAGGATATCCTGTCACATGCTACAATGTGGGTAAACCTTGAGGATATTATGGTGAGTGAAATAAGCCAGTCATATATTGACTACTTTAGGTACTTCATTTAGGTGGAATCTATCCACCTAAATGAAGTACCTAAAGTAGTCAAATTCACAGACAGAGTCGAATGTTGGTTGTCAGGGGCTGGGAGGAGGGGCAATGGGGAGTTGTTGTTCAATGGATATAGACTTTCAGTTCTACAAAATGAGAAAGTTCTAGAGACGCTTTATGCAACAATGTGTTATAGTAAACACTACAATTTTCAGTAGAGAGTGGTGAGAAGATTAAGGGTGAAGATTGCATAAGTCAAGATCAGTTGCTTATGGGTAATTGTGGAAAGTCATTTGAGCAGAGAGGTGGGGGGAAAAGCCAGACCACAGGGGATTAAAGGTGAGGGTGACATTGGGGGTGGGGTGGAGGAGGCAGCCAGTACCTACCCTCTCTGGTGTTTGGTGGTAAAGGAAAGAGAGCGCAAGTAGGGGGGAGGGCATAGAGTCAAATGTTGGAGTTGGGGATGGTTATTTTTTTAGAACACCTAGCACACCTGAGGGTGGGAGAGAGGAGGTTAAGATGAGGGAGAGGTAAAGTGAGGGGGCCATGCTAGGGGTCTCTGCAGAAAGAAGGGGGCAGAGGCACTGGTTAGCCATGGTTGGAAGAGGGTCACAGGCCTTTGTGAAGGGAGGGTGAGGGGGAAGGTGGTGTGGTGCCGTGAAGAGGGCAGTTTGTTGGGTATTGGGAAGGATGTAGCCAGGATGGGGAGGTTGCATGGTCTTTCTTTAAATTCAATCCACCAAGAGGTGAAACCAAGGGCTGCAGTGGGAAAGAGGGGCTGAGTTGGAGTCACAAGAAATGTGGGGGAGTGAGGGACAGCAACAGCAGGCTGAGCAGGGACACCTGCCAATCATCACCCAGGGGTGGATCAGGTGTTGCCTGGCCAGCAGACAGGAGCTGAAGCTGATCAACAGTGTTGGCCTGAAAGGCAAAGTCTGAGAGACTCTCTAGCAGTGGCTAGAATGGAGGAAAGGACTGTCCGGCTGGCCTGGGGGGCAGGGAGCTCAGGGCAGAAGAGCTCCAGAGAACAATCACCCCCCAAACGTGGCCCTCCTCCCACTGACACCTCCATGCCTGCTCCCCTTACATCTTGCAGTCCTCTGCTGGAGAACTCTGCTCCCACAAAAACAGCACAGTCCGAAGCTTTGTCTTTTTAATAAAAAATAAACTGTGACAGGCAGTTTTCTGAATCCCAAAGCAAAGGAGAGGAGAAAGGACAGAGGTCAAAGGGTCAGCCAGGGTAAAGGCATGAACAAGGCTCAGATTACCGCTGCCATTCTAGCCAGGCCAGAAGAGATCACCACCTCCCCCACCTGAAGCAAGAAGGAAGGTGGTCAGCCTTCAAGACTTTCCAGGAGTCAGTGTGCGCATAAAGGGGGCAGCTCCCTGCTGAACCCTAAAGATCCCTGGGAGAGGGGAGAATTGGTGTCCAGGGTGACAGCTGCTATCAGCGTGGAGTCTCCAGGAGCGACGTGCTATCTGATGGTTGCTTAGATGTTTGTTGATTCCCATAGGGTCCTGGAACAGCCAGATGCTTTAGGGTCTCCTGGAGCAGTATGTTTCTGGAGGGTCCCAGAATGACCAGAACTGAAGGATCATCTCTAGGTCCTCCTATCATAGCCTCAGTCCAGGCCTGGGGCAGCCCCGTCTGAGAGGCCATGCGCTTAGCGCACGGGAACCCCATAGGGGAGCCGGCCACTGTTCCCAGCCCACTGAGTGCTATTGGTGGCACAGAGTGGCAGAGAAGCTACTCTTGAGGGAGGAAGGTGATCTTTTGTGCTGCTCCCCCCTAGTCAGGTCCGCACTGCTCCAGGCACCCCGGTCAGCACGGCCAGGCACTACCCCACGACTCAGTCTGTGCCCAGAGTTTAAGCCACCTCGGTGCTCAGGTGGTTGTTGTCGGCATCCAGATCACTGGCGGAGGTCCTGTGTTCCTTGGGAAGTTGGAGGTGCTGCTCCCTGCTCAATGGGGCCTTCTCCCCAGGGGGTAGGCTCCCACAGCCCTGGACCTTGCCCCGGGCTCGGAGTGCCCCCAGTCGGGAGAGGAGGAGGATGATGAGGGCTCCAGAAAGCACTAAGGCAAGCAGTACAGTGACAGTGAGAAAGTGGGGCCAGTAGGACCGCTGGGCAGCCAGCGCGGCCCCACCACCGACCCTGGTCAGCGAGGCCTCCATGCGCTCCCGGGGAATGCCTGCCAGTTCAGGGTCCAGGGCCAGGGGCGGGTCTTTGCTGTCCACCCAGTAGGAGACCACAGGATAGGAGAAGCCATTCTCAGTGGCCAAGCACTGGTAGAGGCCTCCCTCCCCATCCCGCAGCAGCAGCAGGAGGGAGCCATTGTAAACCATGGAAGAGGCTCCTGAGACTGTTGCTGTCCCGTGAGTCCAGCGGTAAGAGGCCAGGGCTGAGTGGTGGGGGCAGGGGAGCTCCAGGATGGAGTTGGGAACGGCCAGGACTTCTTTAACTGTAGGTGAAGAAAAAGGGGCAAAAAGTCAAGGGATGTGGAGGAGAAGGAAGAAGGAGAGTGTCTCTAATCCTACGTTTGGACTCCCAATGAACATCTCCAATTTCCATTTCAATTCCCAAACTCAACTGACCCCTTCCCTATCTCCAATCTGGACCCCAAACTGACTTCCAGTCCATCTCACTCCAACTCTGACACCAAAACCACTTTACCCTCCATCCTGAATCCCACCTTAGAACTCCTATGCCCTCTCCCTATAGCCAAGACCCAAATCCATCGCAACTCTGGGCGTTCAGGTCTCAAGCCAGGCAGATGCTGGGGGAAGATATTGAGGCAAGAATGCCTGCTCTGCCAAGAAGCCCTCCCGAGCCTCTGCACCTCCCCTGGCCCCACACTCACTGATTTGGGGGCGGCTCGGAGGCCGGAGGCTCCTGCTCATGGGCCCATTGGCACACGCCCACTGTGGGTTCCCTCTCTCCATGTCCTGCCTCCAGGACTTCCTGAGAAGGCAAGGAAATAAAAAATCATCCTTGAAGACAAAAGTGGGAAGAGCAGGGAGGAATAAGTGGGAAAGAAGGTTGTGGGGGGAGCAGGGGGGGAAACACATGAGGTAGAGCGGAGTGGAGGAGAGACTCAGGATGCTGGAGCAGCTTCTAAACTGCTGGGTGCAACCTGTCCCTGGAGGAGCCCACCACAGGAGGGGATCTTGGAGGGACTGTGTCAGTAGCCCCTAAAGAGAGGAAGAACAGGAGCACGAGCGGGGTAGAAAGGGTCCTGGCACCATCCAGGACTGGCACTCACGGGATGGAGGTGGGCAGGAGGCGGCAGAGTCTGGACTCAGGGTCCCAGGCACAGTGGGGGTCCCGGGCAAGGACACAGTCCACACAGCTCTCATAGACACTACAGTTGGCTCGGGGGACCCTTACGACACCTCCTGAGAAGCCTACAAACAGTGCACCCTGCAAGAGAGACGGGGAGTGTCAGGGTGCTGCCAGCACACCTCGCAAGGCCCCAGCCCCCTAGGCCCACCCCTTAGAAGGTCCCTCCTCACCTGGGTTGGGGCCAGCTGCAGGTTGCGAACAGGCTCAGGCTCAGGGAACAGCTGGATCTCCTCTACCAGATGCGCTCTGCTGTCCCCGCTCACCACAGCCTTGTGCAGGAGCCCTGTGGCTGTGGAAAGACAGAGTTGAAATGGCCTCATTACCTCTGAAAATTGCTCAGTGTTCTCAATGTTCAGATCCCTTCCTTTTCCCTCCCGACCCCAGGTGGCCTCCCCACGGTCAGCAAGTGCTTTCTGAAGTTTCACATGCACTGGACACAGATCTGCCTGACCGTTTCCCTCTGTGCCATGGAGATGGAGAGCTCTTGTACTAGTTGTACCGGTTAATAATGCGAATTTTTTCACTAGATGGAGTTACACATATGTTGATATATATGCGATTTGATATGTATGCTATTTTGTTGTATTGACAGCAAGCTTCAAAACTTCATATGTCTCCTAACCGGTTTGGCTCAGTGGATGGAGTGTCCGCCTGGGGACTCAAGGGTCCCAGGTTCGATTCCGGTCAAGGGCATGTACCTTGGATGTGGGCACATACCCGGTGGGGAGTGTGCAGGAGGCAGCTGATCAATGTTTCTCTCTCATTGATGTTTCTAACTCTCTCTCCCTCTCCCTTCCTCTCTGTAAAAAATCAATAAAATATATTTAAAAAAAAAAAAAACTTCATATGTCAAATTTTCTGAAGGTGTTAACATCATAGATATTTTTACGCTTAAAAAGGTCGAATTTCGTGCCAAAAAAAGAGCATGTGCGGGAAGTTTTAATTCATTATTTTGAAGAAAAGTGCTGCTGAAAGTTATTGTATACTTCGGGAAGCTTATGGTGAACATGCTCCATCTCAAGATACTTGTGAATGCTGGTTTAAACACTTTAAAAGTGATGATTTCGATGTGAAAGACAAAGAACGTCCAGGTCAACCGAAAAAGTTTGAAGACCAATAATTACAAGCATTATTGGATGAAAATATGTGTCAAACTCAGAAACAACTTGCAGAAAGAGTAAACGTTGCTCAGCAAACAATTTCTGATCATTGACAAGCAATGGGAAAGATTTGAAAGGAAGGAAAATGGGTGCCACATCAACTGAACGAAAGACAAATGGAAAGCCGAAAAGTTATCAGTAAAATGTTGCTTCAACGGCATGAAAGAAAGTCTTTTTTGCATCGAATTGTGACTGGTGATGAAAAGTGGATTTATTTTGAGAATCCCAAATGCACAAAATCATGGGTTGATCCAGGTCAACCATCAACATTCACTGCAAGGCCAAATCGCTTCAGAAAGAAGACAATGCTCTGCATTTGGTGGCACCAGGAAGGTGTGGTGTATTGTGAGCTTCTAATACCAGGTGAAAACATTAATACTGATCGCTACTACCAACAAGTAATCAATTCAAACGACGCTTTGACCGTGAAACAACCAGAATGGGCCAGAAGACACGGCAAAGTAATTTTGCTTCATGATGACGCACCATCACACACTTCAAAACCAGTTAAAGTACACGTTAAAAGATCTTGCCTGGGAAGTATTAACCCTCCCGCCGTATTCACCAGAACTTGCTCCTTCAGATTACCACTTGTTCCGATCGATGGCACACGCACTTTCTGAGCAGCACTTTAAAATGTATGAAGAAGTAGAAAACTGGGTCTCTGAATAGTTTGCCTCAAAACAAGAAAAGTTCTATTGGGACGGTATACACAAATTACCTGAAAGATGGGGAAAGGTGTAGCTAGCGATGGACATTACTTTGAATAAAGCACTTTTGATGTTTCTCTTGAAATTATCGTGTTTTCTTTGGATTACAAAATCCACATTATTAACCGGTTAATAGTTAATCCCCATTTTTAACTGGTTAATAGTTAATCAGCATTATTAACTGGTTAATAATTAATCCACATTATTAACCAGTTAATAATTAATCTGCATTATTAACCATAATAATGCGGATTTTGTAGTCAAAGAAAACTGGATAATTTCAAGAGAAACCAAAAGTGCTTTATTCAAAGTAATGTGCATCGCTAGCTACACATTTCCCCCATCTTTCAGGTAATTTGTGGATACTGTCCCAATAGAACTTTTCTTGTTTTGAGGCAAACCATTCAGAGACCCAATTTTCCACTTCTTCGTACGTTTTGAAGTGCTGCTCAGAAAGTGCGTGTGCCATCAATCGGAACAAGTGGTAATCTGAAGGAGCAATACAACAAAATAGCATACATATCAAATCACATATATATCAACATATGTGTAACTCCATCTATTGAAAAAAATCCGTCTTAACCGGTACACCTAGTAAACAGCTTGAAATCTTGCCCCTGTCCTTCCTTTGCAACCACCTAATAAAACTCCATCCCTGAAGGAACACACATTCTCCGTGGGCATGAACCAGTGGACAGCTGAGTGCTTCCTGGGAAATCCCATCACCAGCCTCCCTCACCTCCATAAGTGTTTATACTCAAAGGCACTTCAGTGAGTTCTATCCTGGCCACCCTTTTACTTTTATTTATTTATTTTTAATCCTCACCCGAGGATATTTTTCCATTGATTTTTAGGGAAAGTGGAAGAGAGAGGGAAAGAGAGAGAGAAACATTAATCTGAGAGAAACACATTAATTGGTTGCCTCCTGTACGAGCCCCAATCAGGGCCCGGGCCAGGGAGAAGCCTGCAACCAAGGTACGTGCCCTTGACAAGAATTGAACCCAGGACCCTTTGGTCTGCAGGCCAACTCTCTATCCACTGAGCCAAACTGGCTAGGGCCACCCTCTTATTTTTATTTTTAAAATATATTTTTATTGATTTCAGAGAGGAAGGGAGAGGAAGAGAGAGAACTAGAAACATCAATGATGAGAGAGAATCATTGACTGGATGCCTCCTGCATGCCCCACACTGGGGATTGAGCCCGAAACCCAGGCATGTGCCCTGATCGGGAATAGAACTGTGACCTCTTGGTTGATAGGTCGACACTCAACCACTAAGGACTGACCACCCTTTTAAAAACTGCAACCACTCTGATTGGCATTACTGATCGCCCCTCATGTTAGACTAACTTTCTAATCTCATAACATCTGACGCCGTTGACTTGGGATATTTATCGTTTGTCTCCCTGCACTCCACAAGGACAAGCTTCCTGTTCGTTTTGTTCTCTAAGGTGTACCCCATAAATGCATGGCTGGTAGGGTGCTTAGTAGCAGGTCCTAAATGAATGAATGAATCTGGTAGGTTTCCATCCACTAAAGCTCATGGTCATCCCTTCACCAGGCCCTCAATATATAGGGCTGGCAATCTTCCACGCTCCCCTGTGACTCTCCGGCTTTCCATAATGACTGTTTGCATCCACCCCTCTCTCTTCAAACCTCCCACCTTTTCCATTCCTCATTCCAGCTCAGGACCTATGTCCTCCTACTTCACAGAGAACACAAAGCCTTCACATAAGAGGTCTCTCTGCTGTCCTGGCAGTGTGGCTCAGTTGGTTGGAGCATTGTCCCATACACCAAATGGTCTTGGGTTTGATTCCTGGTCAGGGCACGTACCCAGGTTGTGAGTTCAAACTCCAGTCAGGGTGTGTACAGTGGCAACCGATCAATGTTTCTCTCTCACATGGATGTTTCTTTCTCTCTCTCATAAATGAAAAATAAAAACATATCCTTGGGTGAGAATTTTTTAAAAATATGTATTTTTAAAAAGGAGCTTCCTCTGCTTCCTGCCCACCCCCCAGGCTATACACACACCCCGACCCCCACCCCTGCAGAGGTGCTGGCCCTTCTCCATTTACAGCTGGTTCCCTCACCTATGTCCTGGACTCGGGCTTCCCGCTCCTCTGTGACCTCACCTGCCAATTACCCCCTTGCCTGCCCATCTCTCACCATCTCTCTCCCTACTGGATCTTGACAATATTTCCCATATTTAAAAAGAGAATGCTGGCTGGACCCCACACCCTCCTCCAGTCACCCCCTTGCTCTCTTCCCCTTCATAGCCAAGCCTCCTGAAGGAATGATCTCTGCACTTGCTGTGTCCAGTTCCCCTCTATCCACTCACTCTTTACCTCTCTGACATGGCTTCCCCCATAGAATAAGCAGCTCTTGCTGAGGCCACCAAAGCCCTTGTGTGTTCCTCCCCAACCAGACTGAAAGCTCACAAAAGGTAGGGATGAGCTGTTTTGCTTCCCCACTGTATTTTCAGAGCCTAGCAGGGTGCCAGGCACATAGTAGGTCCTCAGAAAACACTTGTTGAATAAATGTATGAGTGAATGAACTCAAAGATTTCCCTCCTCTGTTTCAGTCCCCTGAGGGATGTCCTGAAGCCTTCTACTCACTGGTGCCCAGGTACATGACCAGATGGCTGTGCCCATCAAGGCCCTGGGCTGTCTCCACTGCAAGTCGTGTGTACTCCACACCAGACTTCACCAGCAGGGGCGTTCCCACCACCTGTTCATCCATCAGGAAATGGTTCTTCATGAAGGTCAAGGCTTTATCAGAGGCGGGGCCCACCGAGCACTGCAGGGGGAAGAAGGCAGATCAGGTCAGCTTTCTCTTTCCTGTAAGCTCACCCATTGCCTCTTCCCTCCCTTCTTCCCCCTCTGCTGATCTCCTTTGCTCCCTCCTTCCTGGCAGTCCTCATCTCCAGATGGTGGTTGGGCTCTGTATCCCAGCCTCCGCATGCCTAAGGTTCCTGAACAGTAAAATGGGCCTGTTACCAATATATGTCAGGTTTGCTGTGAGGATGAACAGTAAAATACATGAAAAGTAATTAGAACAGTGATTGGTGTGAATTAAGGACTCAATAAATGTTAGCCATTATGGCTTTCCTCCTCCTCACCTCCATCAAGGATGCCTGGCAGCCGGCAGGAAGCAGGGTGAGAGCCCTTTGCAGGCAAGAACCCTATTTCACGCATGTCTGTAGCTGGAGGCTTAGCATAGGACACAATCGGTGCCAATAAATGTTTGCTGAGCCAGTGATTAAAGGAAAGATATCATATAAAAGGGTGGTGTGGCAGGGCGTGTTTCTCGTCAAGGTTTTGCATGAACTTGCTACATGACGCTGGGAGAGTCTCTTCTCCATTCTGGGCTTTCTTTTCTCACCCATAAAATGAGGGGTTGAACTGGCTGTTCTCTAAAGACCCTGCCAACACCAGAATGCTAGGGTTCTTGGGACACCTGTGTTATGATCCTTAGTCAGGACCCTTGTCCTTCATATCCAAGAGCACTGTCTTAGGGCCAACCCCAACTCTGTCGCCTACAAACTGTGTCCTCAGACAAGTTACTCCACTTCTATGGGCTTCAATTTCCTCATGTGTAAAGTGGGGTGATAACATCTACATCGCATTTTGATACCAGGATGAGCACATGCACCTACACTTGCTTCCTCCCAAAGGGATTCTTTCTTTCTTTCTTTTTAAATATATTTTTATTATATTTATTGATTTTTTACAAAGAGGAAGGGAGAGGGATAGAGAGTTAGAAACATCGATGAGAGAGAAACATCGATCAGCTGCCTCCTGAACACCCCCCACTGGGGATGTACCCGCAACCAAGGTACATGCCCTTGACTGGAATCGAACCTGGGACCTTTCAGTCCGCAGGCTGACGCTCTGTCCACTGAGCCAAACCGGTTAGGGCCCCAAAGGGATTCTTTAAAAAGGGATGGGAAGAACTGGAGAGAAGGCATTTGGAAGCTGGAAAACAAATGAACAAATAGTAAGAGACTTAGCAGAAACAAAAAGTCTTCTTAAGATGATCCTGGGGTAGACCAAAGCTATCTGACTTGTAAGACAGTTTCCAAAGTTCATGAATTAGTGGCCCCAGTCACTTCTGGAAATGACTTAAAGGGGGTGGGGGGAGGCGCTGAATAAAGAGAATTATCTGAAAATCTGTTTAAAAAGCAGGCAGATCTCCTCCCAGCCCCATGTTCCTGTGTGACTGGCCCTTCCATGCCCTGGCCCAAGACTGGAGGTTTATTCGCTGGAGACAGAGGGTCTCTGGATGGAGAACAGCAGGCACAGTGAGGAGGGACACCACCATGAAAGGGGGCAGTTAAGTGCAGGTAGGCACAGTACAGGCTGATACTCTTTCCCACACCCAACCATCTTCCCCCAGGGCACCCTGACACCAGGAATGGGACCGTCTCCTTCCTAGCAAAAGACGAGAAGCGTCTGCTCTGGGAACACTGACTAGAGGTCCCGGAGGAAAGACTTAAAGATACTAACGTTAAAGAGCCCCAACAAAATAACCCAGCTTCCATCCTCAGAGAAGCTACAATGGAGCTCAAGTTGCCAAGTCATACCCATGGCACAGAGTTTCCAAACAGCTTCATGGTCCCCTGCTCTTAAATATGAGAAGAGAGCCAAGACCTGTGAGTAAAACCATGACCGTGAAAGAGACCCTGCAAACAAATAGAAAATATGACCAAGTGAAAACCTAAGAGGAAACAGAAATGATTCGGAGAAAAGAAAACTTCACACCAAACTATCATTACTATTTTTTAAATATATATATATATATTTTTTATTTGAGAGAGGAAGGGAGAGGGAGAGAGAGAGAGACAGAAACATCAATTATGAGAGAGAATCATCAATCGGTTGCCTCCCATGCGCCCCACATGTGCCTCTAACCGGGAATAGAACCATGACCTCCTGGTTCATAGGTCAACTCTCAATCACTGAGCCACAGCTGGCCTCATTCCTATCTTAGGAGAGGTACGTGAAGGTAGAGGACAGCCAGATATGACATACATCTTGAAGAAGGGACACACGACCATGATGAAGTAGTCTTGCCCCTCCCCCCAGTCAGTTTTAATTTGATCAAGTCTCTAGAGCCAACCAGCAATTTACAGAAAATACTTCAATTCTGCCACCAAGATGCAAAATCACCAAGATCCAGACTGTGGAAAATTCTACAGGACAAATAAATTGCAATAAAAAAAAAAAAGGAAGCTAGAAAGGAAACATATAGATTAAAAGAGACTTAAAAGAACAACCAATCCAAATGCATAGATCTTATTTAGGTTTTGACTTAAATAAACAAACTATATTTAAAAATACTTTTATGACATCTATGAGACTATTAGAAATTTGAGCACTAAGTGCATATTATATTAAGGAGTTAATTTTTTTGGTGTGATAATGGTACTATGGGTACTTTTTAAAAAATATATATATATATTTTATTGATTTTTACAGAGAGGAAAGGAGAGGAATAGAGAGTTAGAAACATCAATGGGAGAGGAACATCGATCAGCTGCCTCCTGCACACCCCCTACTGGGGATGTGTCCGCAACCAAGGTACATGCCCTTGACCAGAATCGAACCTGGGACCCTTCAGTCCGCAGGCTGACGCTCTATCCACTGAGCCAAACCAGTTAGGGCCTATGGGTACTTTTTAAAGCCCTATCTTTTGGACATACATACTAAAATATTTATAGATGATGTAGTAGGTTAAATGAAAATATGTCCATCTAAAATCTGTGAATGTTATGTTGTCCAGGTCCAGCTCTCAGGCCAGTGGCCATTGCTCATACTCAAAGATGACCTATCTGTGGAATTCCTGGATACCATTCACACTCTGTGGGAGGCCATGCTGGCAAAGGCGAAGTCAGCGTGAAGGAAACACCCAGGGTCTATTGTGTTCCATTTTCTATCTTTATACAACCTCTGCTTCTGCTTCTATCACATCATCAACATTTAGGTATGAAGAAGAGACACCATCAGCTTCTGTAACTACTACTGGCCTGAGTTCCCACTGCCTGAGCCATCAAGTTGAAGGGAAGTCTTCAGCATGGCAAAAGGCCCTGGGTGGCCTGGCCCCTGCTCCTCCCTCCAGTTCCATTCACAGTTAGATGATAGCTGGAAGAGTGAAAGCAGCCATCTGTGTACCCACAGTACCAAGAAGTCCACCAAGATTCCCAGTTTGTCCACTCCTTCTCCAGATCTTCCATCTCTCCCTCAAGAGCGTATGAAACTCCCTGAGGAGCCCTAAGCTTGCAACTCCCCTGTCATCTTGCTCTAGTAAAGTGATATCATGGAGGGGATCTCTTGCATGTCAATAATTTTACAAAATCTGATAAAATTTTTGCTTCTTATCCAAGAGAACAAATGTTGTCTTCCAACACGTACACAGGCCAAATAAATATGTGAAACTAAAACACATGTCAAACTTACATCTTTAAGCATTCATACATTGCCCAAAAAATCACCTATTCCTAAAATCTTTGGATATTGATCACAACTAAAGTCATAGGTAACCTAAGTAAATATTTAAGCTTTTTTTAAAAATTTTTTTAAATATATTTTATTGATATTTTACAGAGAGGAAGGGAGAGGGATAGAGAGCTAGAAACATTGATGAGAGAGAAACATCGATCAGCTGCCTCCTACACACCTCCCACTGGGGATGTGCCCGCAACCAAGGCACATGCCCTTGACCGGAATCAACCCGGGACCCTTCAGTCCTCAGGCCGATGCTCTATCCACTGAGCCAAACCGGTTTCGGCAATATTTAAGCTTTTTGCTAAATAAATAAATAAAACCGGTGAGTGTGACTTTATTTGCAAAAAAAGGTCTTTGTAGATATAATTTAAAATCTCAAGATGTGCTCACTGTGGATTATGATGGGCTCTGAGGCAAATGACAAGTGCCCTTATAAGGGAAATGGAGGAGACACGCAGAGGAGCAGGCGAAGTGGTAACAGAGGCAGAGCCTGGAGTGATGTGCCTACTGGCCACAGAACACCAGGATTGCCAGCAGCCAACCGGAAGCCAGGAGAGAGGCATGGATCAGATTCTCTCTCAGAGTCCCCAGAGGAACAAAACCAGCTCACACTGATTTTGAACTCCTGGCTTCCAGAACTGTGAGAGAGAATAAATTTCTTTGTGTTCAGCCACCAAGATTGTGAAAATTCATTATGGCAACCAGAGGAAATTATAGATGAAATGATATAATGTCCAGAATTTGCTTCAAAATAATAAGGGAGGAAGTGGGTGAAGTAGCGATGAAACAAGTTTGATTGGCTATGAGCTGAAGCTGACTGATGGGTATATGGAAGTCCAGTACACTATTCTGTCTACTTTGGATATGTTTGAAATTCTCCGTAATAGAACATCTTAATTTTAATTTAATTTTTTCATTAATTGATTTTTAGAGAGAGTGGAAGAAAAAGGGAGAGACAGAGAGAAACATCAATGTGAGAGAGACATATCGATTGGTTGTCTCCTGCATGCACCCCGACTAGGGCTGGGGAACCTGCAACCGAGGTACGTGCCTTTAACCGAATTGAACTCGGGACCCTTCAGTCCATAGGCCGACGCCCTATCCACTGAGCCAAACCAGTTAGGGCAGAACATTTTTATAAAAGAGATATTTAAAGCTTGAAAAATCTAGGAAATGATATATTTTAGCAGAAATTTAAAATCTGGTAGAAGGATCAGAAGGTAAAATTGCGACACTCTTCCAAAAAGTAGAATACAACTAAAGCTTTGGAAAATAGGAAAGGTTTTTAAAAGTTAGAGGACCGTCCAGGAGGTCCAGAAAGAAGAGAAAAAACATTCTAATATTAGAATGTCAGCTTCATGAGGGAAGGGACTTGTTTTATTCACTGCTGTATCCCCAGTGCCTAGAGCAGTGGCATGTGGCTCCAAAAGTATTGCTGAGCCCTAACCACCTAGCCGGTTGGCTCATTAGATAGAGCGTCGGCCCATGGACTGAAGGGTCCCGGGTTCAATTCAGTCAAGGGCACGTACCTCGGTTGCAGGTTCCCCAGACCTAGTCAGGGTGCGTACAGGAAACAACCAATCGATGTGTCTCTCTCACATCGATGTTTCTCTCTGTCTCTCCCTTTCTCTTCCACTCTCTCTGAAAATCAATGGGAAAATATCCTCGGGTGAGGATTAATAACAGCAACAACAACAAAATTACATATGTGTGTGTGTGTGTGTGTGTGTGTGTGTGTGTGTGTGTGTGTATATACACACACACACATATATATATACACACACACATACACATATACATATATATACTTGTTGAATGAAATAGGAAGAAATAGTTCAAGAAAACTTATTAGAACTGAAGGAACTAAATTTCCAGGCTGAAGGGGCAAACTGAATGTCCAGCACAATAAATGAACAGAGTCTCATCAAAGCTCAATATTGTGAAATTTTCAGAACAGCCAGGGACAAAGAAAAGGCCCTACAAGACTGCAGTGAGGAAAAACCAGGTGACATTCAAAGAGTTGGGGATCATCAGAATAGCTTTGGATGTCTCAACAGCAGCACTGGAAGGTAGAAGACAACAGAGCAAGCCTTCCAAGTTTTCAAGGAAGATAATTTCTAGTCTAGAATTACGTGTACCTAGCCATACTATCAAATGTGAAAGTAGAATAAAGGCATCTTAAAAAAAATAAAAAATGAAATAAAGGACAGTTTTAGACACTCAAGATCTCAAAAGATTTTACCACTATAGATCCCTATCTAGGAATCTACAGAGACTATCCTCCACTAAAATAAGATAGAAAAAAGAAGAAGAGCCCTAGCCGGTTTGGCTCAGTGGATAGAGTGTCGGCCTGCGGACTGAAGAGTCCCGGGTTCGGTTCCACTCAAGGGCATGTACCTTGGTTGTGGGCACATCCCCAGTGGGAGGTGTGCAGGAGGCAGCTGATTGATGTTTCTCTCTCATCGATGTTTCTGACTCTCTATCCCTCTCCCTCCCTCTCTGTAAGAAAATCAATAAAATATATATTTTAAAAAAAAGAAGAAAGAAGAAGAAGCAGCCACGAAATGCAAGAAACATGACATCATCACAAGCAAGAGGCAAAGGGAATGCCCAGAATGAGGAGGAGGGGAGATTCCAGGGTGGCAGCTGTGCACGAATGCAGAGGGCCTCCCGTCTCGACGGCAGTAGACAGGAAGGATTTCCAGGAAGATGATACTGTTAGAACATCTAAGGGGTCTGTCTTCAGAAGAGATTCAGATAATTGAGTACGAGCTTGGAGTTGGCTGCTCTGTTTGTGGAATAGCCACTCTCTGTCTCACTGTTTCACTACTAAATTCTTTCACTTAAAAAAAAAAAGTCTGGGGTTAAACTAAAGATAAGAGTTTAGAAAACAAAGCAAGCAAAGAAACATCAAAATAATTACTAACCCCAGGGAAAATTTAAAAAATGCAAAAGCAGAAATAATCAGGGCTTACTACTTGGCTCATTGGTGAATAATAATATAAATCTTGATCTAATCAAAATTACTAGAAAACTGTTGGAAAATGGGGGTTGGGTGCACTGGTGTGTTCGTAAGGCAGCTCTGGAGGGGGGGTAGGGGAGCCCTGATTTGTAGTGTTTGCTGATTTCCATGGTTTATACTCCCACATGGTTGATTTCAAGTTACCAATGTAATGTCACTGGACACGAATTTGGAAAGAGAACTACAAAAAGAGTTCTTGCAAGTTGCTGCAAGCCAGCTCCAGCACACGACTGGGTGGGGGGACACAGGTAAATCCTCACCTCTTAGAATGGGAATGCAATAGATACTGCCTGAAACTGAAACATCAAGACGTAACAATAAAAGTATATTATTTAGAAATTTGGAGATAAATACCAAAAGAATCAGCTAAAAAAAATTGAAGCTGGTTTTCTCTAGGAAGGGAACTAGGGCTTTTTTGGTAACCAACACATGTAAATCTATATGATTTTTAAAATAGTGTACATAATCAATTCTGATAAAAAAAAAAACACACAAAAACAAAAGTTAAATAAGAAATGCAGGTGAAGATGCCCAACACAGTCCTTGGCACAGCCCATGCTCCCTTGTTTTCTAGTGACATCGCTCTGTTGTTGGATGTGTACTTCGCTGGGGTAGAAGGGGCTGCTCTATGTGTGGGATGGGGCTGGACACCTGTGGAATGTGGGCAGCTGGACCCAGTGTATATCTCAGCAGTCAGGACTGGTGGTGGTAGGGGGGGAGAACTAACATTTATTGGGCATCTATTATGCCACGATAGGTACTTTGATAAGTGCATTATGTGTGTGTCTCGGGGCAGAGGGAGAGGGGCTTTGCTCTGTGTGGGGGCTGGTACTCACGCTGCCTGGTCGAGGACTGATATCATCAGGGACCCCAAGAGTAGTCCATCGCGAAGTCTCTTTGTTCAACTCCTTGTACTTCCCCTCAAAGACACGCTTGATGTCCTTGAGAGAGAAGGCACAGACAGCTGAGCTCCTGGTCCCACTGATTTGCCTGGAGACAGCCAGAGGGGGACATTGTCTGTCATCTCCTCTGCTCTATCAGGAAGCTCCCCCTCCAGCCCTGGCCCACTATTGGTGAGGAACCCCAGGAGGGCAGGAATGTGGAGGGCTGTGCCATCCTAGCTGCTTCTCCTTCCTCTAGTTGTGGTAATAAGGGCTAGGAGGGCCCCTGACTCTGGCCCATTTTAGGATCTGAAGTGTGATTATCCTTAAAGAGAATTAACTGGGGGTCAGACGCTGGGGTTGTGGCCATGGGAAGGGCAGTGTAACCAGTTCCTGACAGGCTCCAGAGGAAGCCTTCCTCCTTTACGTCCTGTGGCTTCCTGGTCCTCAGAGAATGAACCGGAGCCTGACTACATGACTATTATTCCTTCAGCCCTGGTCTGTGGGTAAACAGGTGTCTTTCTTGTTCTCCTTAACTTATTAGTTCTGGATGCCATAGATACCAGACCCTGCTTACACCAGGTATCTTTGGTACCTGACACATGGTCAGCAGATATCTAAAACGCTGTGGAATCAGACCACAGCAAATCAGTTCACCTTTCTTAGCCTCCAAGCAATGGATATATTTTTATCTTATGACGCTGATGGTGTTTCTCTCCTTGCTCTGGCCCTTAGGAAGATCAGAGCTAAATTTGTGACTGGCATCCAGGGACTGTATAAATGACAAACATTTGTAATGTGTTGATCCCATCCTTGGCTGCTCTTATTCTCCTTTTGTTCCCATTTCCTTATTGGTTATTTTATTTTACTTTCCTTTTTTATTTTATTTCTTTTAATGGTTGCGTTTTGTAAGCTGCCTCCTATCTTTTTTGGAACCAGCCAGAATATAAACCGGGAAGAACCTCTCTGAGCTTTATTTTTCCCACCTACATGAAGGGCATCAATCAAACTCCTGGGAGGTAGTGACGATCTGCGCTGGACTCACGTCAGTTCCTAGCTCCCGCCCCGCAGCGAGCCCCACTTCCCCCGCCCTGGGGCTCACCACTGAGAGGTGAAGACTGCGTAGACGCGGAGATCGGTGGAGAAATTGCCCGGCAGCAGAACGGCGTGGCGGATGACGTTGAAGGGCAGCTGCCCGGGCTGGGCGCATATCAGCTGGGCCTTCAGGAAGGTGGTCCACTTCTTCTGCAGCAGCCTTTCACCGCCCACGTCGTTCTGGGGGCGAGGCTGGGTAAGGGGCGCCTCCGGCCCCACGTGCCCCCGCCCCCTGACCCGCCTTTCCTTTCTCCGATTGGGCTCTAGGTTCAGTCCCGCCCCTGCCATCTCCCCATTGGCTCTTCCACGTCAGCCCCGCCTCCCGCCCAGGCCGACCTTGCAGACTCGGGCCACTCTGGACGTGCGGAGCTTGTCGAAGAACTCAAACTCGCTGGCTGTCTCCTCGAAGAAGAAGTAGACGACCTGAGTAGAAGGGATGGCTGCCACAAAGGAGGCGTCCGCTGCGGGGCGGGTGGGAGGGTAGGCAGGTAGGCTTAGGGATTAAGCACCTGGATGCCCTGGGTTCCCCGTGGTGAACACCCTGGGTTTGGCTCTGGAGCCAGGAGACTGGATGCCTCGGGTCCCACGGCTGATCCAGGATAGCCGTGGGGGCGGAGGGGAGGAGGACTGATACTTCTTTATTTATGTCACATAAAAGCTTATATATATATATATATATATATATATATATATATATATATATATATTTATTTATTTATTTTTACTGATTTCAGAGAGAAAGGGACGGATAGAGAGATAGAAACATCAATGATGAGAGAGAATCATTGATTGGCTGCCTCCTGCACGCCCCCCACTGGAAATCAAGCCCGCAACCCAGGCACGTGCTGTTGGCTGGAATCGAACCTGGGACCTTTCAGTCCACAGGCCGACGCTCTACCCACTGAGCCAAACCAGCCAGGGCCACATGAAAGCTTCTTGAGGATGGGAGCTTGGTCTCCTTCCCTGCTGTACCCCCAGTGCCTAACAGGACTGCCTGGAACGTGGTATCCCCTTAACAATGAGTAGACTGACTCGCCAGGCCTCCAGGACTCGGGGGAAGGGGACCAGACCTGTCCTGGATGGGGCTCAGGTTCTTACATTGCAGCCAACGAAGGAAATTATCCGTCTTGAGCACAGGCAGGGATCCCAGCGCCCGCATCAGGATGGGCTCACTGCCCAGGAAGTTGTTCATGGTGCCAGAATAGAGCATCCCGTCTGGTGGGAGGAGGACGGACATGATAAGTTGGAAGGGGCCCTACCCCCCCCCCCTCAGACCTGCCTCTGTCTGGGGCCAGCATTCACATCTGTCTCATTCCTTGTACACCTTCCTGTGGAGCCCCAAAGCCCAGCTCATAGCCCCACTGAGCACCCTTCTTAGGTCCTTCTGCTCACAGGAAATGGCCAAGCCTCTCAGCCTTCTGTGTCTGGGCACTTCCCCAGCCTTTTTCTCGCTTCTCCCCAGCACAACCAGCTGAACCACTTGCCAAGTAGAATCACTCATTGTTCCCAGAAGGTGACTGGTTTTCTGCTCCCACACCTTGGGTCCTACCCTTCTCTTCCTGGTGTACCTTCCCCACCCATCTACCTGTCTTCCAAGGTCCCATTCAAAAGCCAAAGGCCATCTTCTCCAAGAAGCCAAGTTGGGAAGCCTGTAATGGTTGGTGTCTGGGGCGGGGATGGGGGGGGGGGGTACAGGGGCCATTTCTTCTCTGAAACCCCTACGGTTGTGAGCACAATGCCTGGCACACAGAGGAGGTGTCACACAGAGCCTGTTTGTTGAACAGTTGCTGGATCTCGGACCTCTTTGCCTGAGACCCTTTCCAAACCTTCCTGCCTCTCTCCCCACAGCCATCTCTCTTCACTTCCTTTGTAGCAGCTTCAGCAGGAGCTGGTGGTTGGGGTGCCCAATTTCCCCTCGGATCTTGTGCTCTGAAGCTCCTGGCTTTCCCTCCCTCTGTCCCCTGCCTTTCAGGAAACTATCAGACCCCATATGTCACAGAGTGACTTGGGAAAGCAGATGTTGGGATGGACCAGGGAACCTGATACTCACCTACCAAGACAGCCGTGTGCTTATGGGCAGGATCAAAAGGGCTTTGCCCTTTCCCCTCCACAACCTTGTCTTCCAAGATGGGCAACAGATAGGAATTTTGGAGTTCCTAGAAGGGGGCAGAGGATGGGAGAGTGGAACGCCAGAGTCTCACATCTGGAAAATGAGGGGTGTGAGGGGGGAAGGCAAAGGGACATAGAGGGAAATTGGTTTGGGAGGTTTCCAGAGCTGCAGAGGATGGGCTGGGAGTAGATGTGAGGAGGGAGGCTTGGGGACTGAGAGCTGGGTGCCAGGTAACTCACAATGAAGGTACAGGCAGGGCTGAAGGCGAAGGTGCCGCAGGCGTAGAGGTGGGTGGCATTAAAAGAGACCAGGACACGAATAAAGTTGAAACACTGTGTCTGGAGGAGATAGAGAATTCAGGCCTCCAGGACATTTGCCCCAAACTCCTGGGCCCCCAAACTCCAATGCTCCCTCGCTTCCTAGTGGGAAGAAGGGCTGGGCAGTGCTGAGGCAGTCCATGTATGTCTTCACAGAACATGATGCAGGCAATAATCATGCGAACAAGCCGCCTCTGCTGCCTGCCCCACCTGAGATGATGGCCTGGGGACACCAGGGTTCTCTACTCAGAGCCCCTACACCCCCACCTCTGCTTACCTCATTGCTCTTCTTCTTAAAGGCACAATCACTCTTTTTTTTGTCACTGGCTGGCCAGGATATCTGAAATTGGGAGCGGGGAGATGAAGGGATATGAGGTGTTCAACTCTAGCTTTGACTTGCCATCCCCTCCTTGGCTCTGGTGTGAAATCACCAGCAGCGATAAGTGACCTGCTGATGGGCTATAATAACATCAGTTGGTGACCAGAACTATTACTCTGATGACACTGCTAGTCATTAGGATAGCGCTCCATGCTAGAGCATGGCCTGTAGGGTCAGACCTGAGTTTTAATCTAGGCTCAGCCATTCACAGGTTGAGGGATCTTGGTCAATTTCGCAGGCTTCTGGGGGGCACAAGTAGGCAGTATATGCAATGCACCTAAGGAATGCATGGTGTACAGAGCAGCAGTTGTCAGACCACACATTTCCCAGGGAGATTGTTTAAATGTCAGTTCCTAAGTCACACTTCAGAAAATCTGCCTTTTTAACTGGTAACCCATCTGTGTAGGTAGCCTGCAGACCACACTGAGAAACAAACCGTGGAGATGCTCCATCATTGCTAGCTCCCTCCCTCCCCTTTTTCCTTCCTTCTCCGTTCTCCCTCACATTATTGCCATTAGCAGGGTGACTAAAATTTAGCATAGGCACGCTCTCCCTCCCCGTGGGAGCGTGCCCACGCCTTTCTTCCCTCTCAGGCGTGCATCCCCTAAACTCTAAGGTCCCCCAGGAGACTTGCAAGCAGGGGATCAAGGGGCAGCAGCAGCTTGTCCCGAACCAACCCCCTGACCCTGTCTCCAAGGCCTCCTTTTCTCGGAGTGTCCAGTGAGCCAAAGCAGCCCAGCCTGGGCTCTCCCCTGTTGCTTTTTCTAGCCTAAGCCTCTTTTGTTTCACTATCCACAGCTTCAATAACCGTACTCTAAAAAAACAACAACAATTAACACAGACGCTTCAGTCATTTCTACCAGTGGGTGGATATCACATTATTGATACAATTTGAGTCAATGTTTCTCTCGTGCGTCAATGATTTCCATCTCAGCCATTTAAGCAATTAATATTATTCAACCAGTAATATAATACCAATGAATAGTGAGGCCACTATAGTATTTCTTGCCTGTTTACCGACCAGATATACATAACAAGAGTTGCTGATTATTACTGAATACAGTTGACCCTCAAACAACACGAGGGTTAGGAACAACAACCCCTTGCATAGTGAAAAGTCATGTAAGTTTTGACTCCCCAGAACTTAACTACACAGTCTCTCAGTATCCATGGGGGATTGGTTCCAGGACTCCTATAGAAAAGTCCCTTATATAAAATGGGGTAGAACCTCCATGGATTCCCAACCGCAGATTGAAAACGCTGGTTGAATTCTCAGATGGGAAATCTGAGGATACAGAGGGCCAACTGTACAATTATTGGGAGGGGGGAGGGGGAATCTGCATATAAGTGGACCCGCATAGTTCAAACCCATCTTGTTCAAAGGTCAACTGTATAGATGACAGAAACTGGGCGATTATTCACCCATAGGCAGCACAGGCACAGGAGGACATCTGCTGGCCCCCTCCTCACTCCCAACCCACACCCTTTACCCCTGGCCTCCTCACCGTGTTCTTTAGCCTCGGCACTCCTGGATCCTGGATATTCAAGGCCAGAATGGCCTCTCGGGCCCCCACATAGAGAGTGC
The DNA here is from genome assembly GCF_963455305.1 of Plecotus auritus. Lineage (NCBI taxonomy): Eukaryota > Metazoa > Chordata > Mammalia > Chiroptera > Vespertilionidae > Plecotus > Plecotus auritus. The sequence continues at coordinate 28,854,311 of NC_137778.1, forward strand.
CTCCATCAGCACTCAGGAGCAGAGTGTCAAAGTCCTGGAGGTTCTTCTGGTGGAAGAGGCTAAGAACCCTGCGTCCGTCCCCTGTTAGGAAGTGGTGAGAAGGGTGACGAGTGAGGAGCAGCTGGTGGGCAAGCAACTGATTACTGAGGAGGGGAGGGGAAGGGCTGGCAGAGTGTGCTCCTCAGGCCTTGGCAGCTGGACCTGTTCTTCATCAGCAGCTCCCCCTTCGCCCACTCCACTGGCAGCCATAGGAACTTGGTGTGTAGAGCCCACAGTATTGAGGAGAGGCAGCCAAAGACCAATAATGACAGCCTGGGAGGGTGGCCCACACCCGAGACAGACAAAGGGACAGGAAGTAAAGTGAGGCATGACGGATGCTCTCCCAGGCCTGGGGGGCTGCAGTGGGAGGAGGCCACATTGGTCCTCCCCGGCAGGGGAAGCAGAGGCAGAGAAACAGGTGTTAACCACAAGCAGGAAAGCTACACACAGACAGGCCTGTGTCAGAGTAGCTGTGGGTTGTAGGGTCCCACTCACCAACCCCACTTCCTTACCCTCCTCTTGCAAGAAATTTCCACCACAAGAATGACTACCTTAGGCTGAACAGGAAGAAAGCATCTCTCTTCAAAGGCCCATGGGCATGCCTGGATGTCACCTGGACAGGGCAGGTGAGCCTAGGTGGCTCTTCTAGGACCTCTCTGTCACCTTGTATAGATGAGGTCTGTGTGTTCCTGTCCCATTGGCCATCAGCAAGGGGGAAGGAGCTCCTCAGATCCTCTCATGGGCACATTCACACTTTCGCATTAGTTATAGAGGACTGACTAGCTAATTGTTACCTTTGAAGGCTCAGAGTCTGAGACAGGACCAATAGGAGGAGTTGGGGGAGTAGTATGTGCCAAGGGCCGGCCTCCATTAGACCTGCATAAGCCCCCCCTTACAGAACTGATCACCTGTAGCGTGACTGTCTGCTCGTTCGCTTCCCCTCAGGACTATGAGCACCTTGAGTCTTGTTTCTGCTGCACCCAACACAGAGGAGGCCTCTCCATCAATGGACAACATGCATTTCCTTTAGACATGGCCCCAGAAAGATGCTAAGTGCCCAGGACCCCCTGCCCCCACTACTCCTACAGGCCCAGGTCCTTTCCTGAATCTTCTCCCTGGAGCCGAGAGTACCAGCAGCCCCACAGCCTCAGTAAGAAAGCAGCCAAGCTGTGCCTCCAGGGCTCCAGGGCCTGTACCCCAGCTGGGCCACCCTCAATTCTCGTATCCCTGGGGTCCATGGTACTAGGCTTGCCATGGTCCAGTCTGATCTGTGTGGTTGGCCTTGGCCTGGAGTAGCCTGAGTCATAGGCCCACAGATGATCTTTTCCGTGGGCCTTGGCTTTGCGGGGAGCTGAGGGCAGGAGGCAGTTTCGGTTTGAAGGGCCTGCTTGAGGACGGTGATATGGAAGGAGGGAAAGGAAAACCACCAGTTTTGGAGAACCTGAAGGAGTGATGCCCCGGCCACCTGGCCCCTCGTCTCTTCTCTTTCCTCGCTTTGCACCCCAAGTGGTTTCATCTCTCACTTCTGACTCAGTCGGAACTTCTATTTCTGGCTCTCAGTCTCTCTGAGGCCGTCTCTCCCTGGACATCTCTCTGTTTCTCCATGTTTCTTCCCCTCCCTCCATTCATCTCGCCTTCCTCCACACACACACACCCCCCCCCCCCCCCCCCCAGCTCGCAGTTGCCATCCCCATGCTTCCTGGACACCAAACACTTACCTGCATAGTATCGGACCCTGGGAATGGGCTCCTGCCCACCGCCCCCTGTGGTCGTTGTTGGCAGCAGCAGCAGGAGCAGTTGGGAGAGGAAAAGGCCCATGAGGCTCCATGGGTCCAGGCCCAGGGCTGGAAGGGCCATGCTCAGCCAGAGGCTGTCACCAGATGGCTCTGGGGAAACAGACACAGGGGCGCTCTCTGGGTAAGCAGTCCTCACCACATCCCCCCCCCCCATCAACCCCCCCTGACCAATCAGAGAGCCCCAGGCAGCAGAAGTGTGTAGGGCAGGGATGACAAGGGAGGGGACAGTTTCCTCTCCAGAGGGCCGTGGGGGAGTCTCACTTCCATCACCCTCACAGGCCTCAGCCTGCAGCCCTACTCTCCCCGCTGGGAGGAGGGAGTTGTTCCCCATCCTGCCCTTCTGGTCTCTTTTCACCGATAGCCCGCTCTGCCTTTTCTCAGCTTACTCTCAGAGAAGTCCTTGCCAGCTACTCTTTGCCTGCCTTCCTGTCGTAGCCCAGGGCCCATACCATTGCCTGGCCCCAGGCAGGGGACTTTCTGGGGAACCGATTCCTATGCTCAAATATGAATCCCTCAGACCCGACTCTCTGGCTCTTTCAGATCTGTGAGTACCCCATCTCTCATACGTACCCCTGCCCTCTGACGACCCAAGCAGGGGACTACGTCTCCTTCAGCTGCTCTGACCTTGTCCCGGCTGGGCTCAGGTCTTTGATGTTCAGGCTTACCTGGCCTCGCCTTGCAGGGTGGCAATGAGAGTACATGCAGCCCCCAGGCTGGCTGACAGCATTGCCAGGGAAGCGGCCAGGGCAGAAAGTGGCTCTGTCTCCCAGCCTCTGCAGCTGCCCACCCTCCCTGGACGCTGTGCTGCTGCTGTCTGTGTCCTCGGGTCTCTGCACAAACTTCTCCTCAGGTCCACCAACTCCAGCCACCCGTCTCATCTCACGTACCCTTGAGCCAGCCACAGTGTAAAACCCAGGTGTCTGGACTCTTGGGTGGAGGTGCCATCCAGAAGAAAGAAGGTGAGTGGGGGGTCCAGGCCCCAGCGGCAGGGGACAGAGGCTCAGCCTGGCTGGGCCAAGAGTGAGACCCTCCAGGTACCCATCGTGCCAAAGTCAGCGCTGGGAGCTCTGGGCAAGGGAAACCAGAATTTCTACCTCTCGAGTTGTGACAGATCCCGGGCTTGGCGGAAGTTGGGAGTGGAATAAAAGGAGACACACCTCTCTCTTTCCCCCTCCTCTCTCCTCTGTCTATCCAGAAAGTTTACCAGTAAAAGGCCAGAAGGCCCTGCCGGCGTGGCTCTGTGGTTGAGCATCAACCTATGAACCAGGAGGCCACGGTTTGATTCCTAATTGGGGCACATACCCAGGTTGCAGGCTCGATCCCCAATGTGGGGCATGCGGGAGGCAGCCAATCAATGATTTTCTCTCATCATTGATATTTCTATCTCTCTCCCTCTCCCTTCCTCTCTGAAATCAATTATATAAAAAAATTTTTTAAAGGCCAGTCCTCCTCTCCCCCTAAAAAAAAGGCCAGCCCTGGCCAGTTTGGCTCAATGAAGGGTCCTGGGTTGGATTCAGGTCAAGGGCATGTACCTCACTCAGTTGCAGGCTCAATCACCAGCCCTGGTTGGGGCGCTTGCTGGAGGCAACCAATCGATGTGTCTCTCTTCACATCGATGTTTCTCTCTGTGTCTCTCCCCCTCTCTTATAGAAATCAATAGAAAAATATCCTTTGGGAGAATATTAAATAATAATAATAATAATTTAAAAAGGCCAGAAAGTGTTTAGATCATTTCTTGTTCCTCTGTCACATCACATCTAGTCTAATCAGTCTAGCAGTGGTTTCTCCTCTTGCTCAAGATTTCCCAGACAGGAGTCATGACACCGTCTTCCATATTCCTTTTTCACCCACCCACAACGCGGGGTCTTCCCACTCCTACCTCCTGGGAAGTCCCTGCAGTGGTCTAAACCAGCGGTCGCCAACCTTCCGCACCTCACCGACCACCAGTGGCCCGTGGACCCTCAGTTGACAACTGCTGGTCTAAACTTCAAACCTCCCACTTCCAGCAGAGCCATAACCTTTTAAAAATAAAACAATCACACTCAGCCTTATTCGTGGCTTTGCTAGGGAATCCCTCCTGTAGTCTAATCTCCATCACTCTTAGGGCAGCATCAGGCCAGTGGGAAGCCCAGAAAATTTCCCATCTGAGCTCATACTTCTCAAACATAGTGCTGCGGCACCCAACCCCCATAGCGGCTGCTCACTTCTCCCCGATGGCTCCAGGGGGAACCTCATAACGCAGGGCTAATGAGGCATCCAGCACCCAGAGTCCGTGACCTACAAAGGGGGTAGTTTCCTGCCCACTCAGCCCAAGACAGCTGACTGCTGGTTGTAAAGAGCACAGCCATCCCAGGGCAAATGGACTCCAATAAACAACCCATCTCCTTCTTAAGTGCACATTCCTCACTGTCAGGAAGTCCTTCCTGTATCGGAACTTCCATCCCTCTCGCCACAGCACCAGCCTGCAGGGCGATGGTACAGCCCGGTACAATCCTTAGAAGAATTTCTGCTCAGCCTTCTTTCCTTCTCCCTTGGCTCCCATTTCCTCTCTTTTCCAGAAGGGTTGGTCTTAGGCAGACCCCCCCTGACAACTGTTTCCATCAAGACCTGCCTAAGACTCCCTCAGGTTCTCCCGGAGGCTGGTGGCCAGGTCCGTGGGAGAAGCCGTGGACCAAGCCCCCCAGAGAAAGTTTTCCTGATTCTCAGAATCAAGGGACACTCCCACCCAGACCCCACCTTCTGTGTCTCCTCAACCCCAGCTCAGATTTGGGAACCTACCCTGCCCTGGGCCTCCCTGCTTGAACAGATTGGTTTATCTGGGTCACTGGGAGGAGCTCTATGGGGGGGAGGGGGTGAAGGGGGTAGAAAGTCCAGCCCCACCCTCCCAGCCTGGTGCCCTGTTCTGGCCTCTCTGGAAGTGTTAGATTAATACCCTGGAATTATCCTTCTCCAGATCCCAGGCATTCTCCTCCTAGCCCCAGGCCTTTCCCCGGCCCCTCCAGCCAACATGAATCAGGCTGTGGCCTACCCACCAATTTTAGCAGATAGGTACCCCCAGGACCCCATCTTACAGATGAGGGAGGTGATTCAGGGAGGTTCCACAGTGAAAAGTCAAGTTAAACTCAGATTGGCCTCATTCAAAGCTAATCCCTTAGCTCTACTGTTTCTATAAAGTCCTACTCCAGCCCTAGTCCAGGAAACTCAGCCTCTTGGATGGAGAAGGCAAGTAGGTAGGGGTGGCAAGCTGTGGCTCCTCTGAGCTGAGAAACAGTATCTCTGGGCTGATTCCTGAAACCTCTGCGAAGACAGGCCATCAGGTACCACCTCCTGCCTCCACAGGGCCTCCTGGTCCAGCTCCACAGAAGAGCCTGACGGAGAGGCAGGGCCACCTGCCCCTACTCACTGACTCTCTCTCTCTCTCTCTCCATATATATATATATATATATATATATATATATATATATACTTTTATATATATATATACTTTTATATATATACTTTTATATATATATACTTTTATATATATATACTTTTATATATATATATATACTTTTATATATATATACTTTTATATATATATACTTTTATATATATATACTTTTATATATATATACTTTTATATATATATACTTTTATATATATATACTTTTATATATATACTTTTATATATATATACTTTTATATATATATACTTTTATATATATATACTTTTATATATATATACTTTTATATATATATACTTTTATATATATATACTTTTATATATATATACTTTTATATATATATACTTTTATATATATACTTTTATATATATATACTTTTATATATATACTTTTATATATATATACTTTTATATATATATACTTTTATATATATATATACTTTTATATATATACTTTTATATATATATATACTTTTTTATATATATATATACTTTTTTATATATATATACTTTTATTGATGTCAGAGAGGAAGGGAGAGGGAGAGAGAGAGAGAAACACCAATGATGAGAGAGAATTATCAATCAGCCGTCTCCTGCACACCCCCTACTGGGGATCGAGCCTGCAACCCAGGCATGTGCCCTTGACCGGAATCGAACCTGGGACCCTTCAGTCTGCAGGCGGATGCTCTATCCACTCAGCCAAACCAGCCAGGGCTACCCACTGACCCTCTTGCACCAGAACCTCTGGAGTCAGATTCAAATTCACACTGCCATCTCTCTTACTGCAGCTGGCAGAGCCCACACACAGGGCCTCACACTCAGAAGGGCCCACGTTTCATCTAACGCCATCTTGACAGTCTTGGTCATGTCTGAACAAGGGGCCCCACATTTTTAGTTTGCACTGGATCCCACAAAAGGTGTGGCCTCCAGAATCAAGGAACCTCTGAGCTGACCGCCTCACTACGGAAATGAGGAAAGCAAGGCCAGGAAGAGGAAGTGTCTTGGCTGGGCTGGAGTCAGGCAGCGGTTGAGGTGGGGCGGTGGTGGGAAGGGGTCAAATGTTCAGGGAACACACTGAAGGGGCCAGGCCATTTCATAGCCCTAATATGTGGGTTCCCCAGCTCCTTTCTCCCCTAGCCCTGGAGCCCAGCATGGGGACCCTCTAGACAGCGATGCTGAGTTCAACCCCATCCTCCTACCCCAGGGTCCAACTCTTCCAGGGACTTCTCCCCCACAGCCCCTAGGCCACATCACACAGTAGCCCCTTCCTGCCAGGCCTTCTGGCCCAGGTAGAGATCCAGATGTGGGGGTGGTAGTGGGAGGGGAAATGGCGATGTCACTCCTCACCCCTACCCCATGCTCACCCCAGGGCTCTGTCTCTTCTGCTCCCTTGGAGCCTGGATACCTCGCGGTGGGGCAGCTCCTGGTGTCAGGAGAGAAGCCACTCGGGGCTTCACCCAGCAGGTCCAGTGTCCCCTACCCCCTCTCCCTCCGGCCTCTGGGACAGACCCAGAAGAGCACACCCTGGAGAAGAGCGGCGTGCTGGCTTCCCTTCCTTAGCCCCACCTGCTCTGGTCCCGCGTTGCCCTCCTCCTGTGATCACCAGCAAGTCAAAACAACTTACGTTCGTTCCGTGCCTACTGTGTGAAGAGCCCTAGGGATGGCCCCAAGCCTCTGCTCTCCCAGATCCCCACCCCTGCTGTCTCTCAGCGTTCTTGCCACCTGCCCAGCCAATCCCGCCAACCCCTTACCCAGCGCCTCCTAGGTTTCCTCCTCCAGTCTGCCTAGTGCTGGAAGGCTGAGCTGAACATCGCAAACAATGGCCGGACCCCCTCTGTCTGCCCCCTTCTCGGGGGCAGAGCCGGCGCCAGACAATGGCCCGTCCTCTCCTTTCAGGACTGCCAGCTCTCCTGCCTCCTTACCTGGCGCTTGGGGATGCTGCCGCGTTTCCCTCCCCCTGGAATGCCAGGCTCTCTCGTCTCCCAGAGCTCAGTCCTGCCACACCCCCGCCCCCATCCCCAACCCCATCCCACCTCACTGGTCCTCAGTCACCATGGCGACCGCATCTCTAAGTGGGAGGGACTAGAATCTCCCCATATTCTTCCTCCTCCTACCCGTGTCCCCCTGCACCCCACCTTCTGCGGCTTCTGGATCCACATGTGGAGAAGTCAGGGCTCCAGATGTGGGGGGAGGTGGGAGGGGTCATTGTTCAGCTCCCTTGCCCACTGTTAGGCAGGCACCACGGCACAGATGTCCCCAGCTGGGTTCAGGGTCAGCCGGGGCCAATTCTCCTCCCTTCTGGTCACTCCCTCTGGGTTTCCCTCTTCCTGCTGTTTATACGCAGGGTGGTCACACCTGGGTGCCAGCCAGCCTGACCTCACGCAGATTGAGTTTGCCAGTGAGGAGGCAAATGAATACATGAACATCTATGCAAATAAGCCCAGACAGGGTCTCTTCTCTGTCAAGAAGCCTAAGAAGCCCTGGCCGGGTGGCTACGTTGGTGGGAGCATGGTCCCACCCAAAAGGTTGCAATTTCGATTCCCAGTCAGGGCACATACGCACGTTGCGGGTCCCCTCCCAGGTCAGGCTGCACACAGAGGCAACCCGTGGGTGCTTGTCTTTCACATCTCTCTCTCTCCCTTCCTCTCTCTCTCAAATCAATTAAAACACACACACACACACACACACACACACACACACCCTTAGATGAGGATTTTAAAAAATTAAAAAACAAAAGGAAGCCCTAGCCGGTTTGGCTCAGTGGCTAGAGCGTCGGCCTGCGGACTCAAGGGTCCCAGGTTCGATTCCGGTCAAGGGCGTGTACCTTGGTTTCGGGCACATCCCCAGTGCGGGGTGTGCAGGAGGCAGCTGATTGATGTTTCTCTCTCATCGATGTTTCTAACTCTCTATCCCTCTCCCTTCCTCTCTGTAAAAAACAATAAAATATATTTTAAAAACAAAAGGAAGCCTGAGAAGCCCTCTTCCGTCAATATTACCCTGACTTCTGTGGGAGGGGCACCTGCAGGGGGGGTCTGCCGTTCTTCCTCAGCTGCCTAATCTAGAAGATGAGTTTTCCCGAAGCCGGTGACTAACCCTGAGACCTCGCAGGAGGGGAAGGCTTGTGCTGTCAGAAGAGGGATGGAGGGCAGACTTCCGATGCACTTTCCGAAGGTCTAGACCAGATGGGGATGAAAAGAGCCAAGCCTGAGCTGGGTCCTCTCCCAGCCACGAAGGAGCAGAGGCAACAGGAGTCTGGGTGGGAGCTTTGGGAGCGCGGCCTTGTGTCCTCTCCCACCCCTGACCCCACGGACCCTAGTTAACAGGTCTCCTGTCCTCTCTGACGTCTGCCCCGGTGCCATGAGGAACTGAGAAAGCCCCTTCAGGCCGGCCTCCCTCCGCTGTGGGAAGACGGTGAGGGAGGCACCGTGGCCCTGGGGAGCAAGAGCCCTGGGTCCCAGGCCTGACTGCCTCTTACTTGCTGTGTGATCCTGGGCAGGGGGCTTGCCCTCTCTGATTCCCACAGGTAAAAAATAAGAATAAAAAAAAATTGTTTTGCAGACTTCCTGGCAGAAGCTTGACTCATTTCTGGACTTAATAGTATTTGTTTAGGAAGAAGGAAGTGAGTGTGCTGGTGCCAGCCCCGGGCAGAGGGTTTCACAGGCCACGTTTGGTTAGTTCCCTTTTAGGTCCGGGCTGGGGTGGCCGGTGAGCCTGTCTGCCTGGGGCGGGAGGACACAGCATGTGTTGAAAGCAGAAGTGAACTCTAAGCAGGGCTGCTGTCCCATCCCCCACCACTCCCGACTCCCTGACTCCATCCTTGCTGCCCTCAGCACCTGGGCCTTCCGGAACCAGGGTGCCTGCTGGTGTAGGCTCTTCCCCCCCAGGGCTGGGACTCGTGGTAGGAGGGGAAGAAATCACTCAGAATCAAGGTGTCAGGGACCAGACGAAACGGAACTACCACTGTAACAGGAAGGAAGACTTCACACCCTGTGTCCCTGCCCCTCCCCCATTTCCTTCCCTTTTGAGGAATTGGGCCCAGTCTCTGTGGCAGAGTTGGAAAGGGCTCCATTTCTGGGAAATCCAAGGGAGTAAAGTAAGGGAGCCCACAGCTTCCCCTGGGTCCCCTTCCTCCTGGTGACCCAGCTGGGCGTCTGGGAGCCTCTCCTGGCCTTGACATAGGGAAATCAAAGCCTCCAGGACGTGCTGAGTTGTCCTGAGGAGGGAGGGAGGGAGGGGGACCTAGCCTAGGTGCTGGCCATGGCTGTAGGTAGGAACTGGCTGGGGCAGCTGGACACCCAGTTCCCTATGTCCAGTTCTGTGGGGTGGAGAAGGAGGGGGAAGCTTTCTGCAGTCTAATCCCCTTTTCTCCTCCGCCTCACACACACTTCCCTGTCCTCTGGTTTGCCGAGCCTCGGTTTCCCCACCTGTGAGAAGATGGAGCGTCAGGGCCCTATGTCTTTTATTGTAGGAGGGATCGGGAGTGACTGGTGGAGTGTAGCTAGTGAGGGTCCTGGGGAATGAGATGGGGGAGTGGAGGATGAGGAGACCCACACATCCTGCCCCCTAGGCTCTGCCCTCAAGATCCTCTGCCCTTGCCCCAGTCTGAGGCCAGAGGACCACCGGCCAGGGCCCCCTACATTATCCACTGAAGTTGGCACACAGACACTTCCTGTCCACAGAGCTAGGAAACTGGCACCCCACATCCCCATCCCAACCCAGAGACCATGGTCCCTTTTTCCCGCCACTTTCAAACCTTACCCCCAGCCCAGCAGTGGAGACCCTAACCCAGGCGTCCAAGACTTCCAGCAGAGTCTGTACCAGTCAGGGGGAGGAGCAGAGGCGGGCATGGCAGGGTAAGCAGTGGGGGCCCTGCCAGCCCCCTCCGGTGCCCCAGTTCCCAGGCAGCTCTTAAAGGGACCAAGATGAATTAGTTAGGAGGAGCTCAAGGGGGTGTGTGCAGAGGAAAGTGGGTGGCGGGGAGATGATTAGTTTCTCCAGCGGCAGGAGGGCCAGAGTAGGGGCCTGACACCTCCTCTACTCCCCTCGAAGCCTTCAGACTCCTCAGTCTTGCCTTTCCATCATCCTATGTGACCCCCATGTTGGGCACCCAGCTTCTGACTACCACCTCCTGCATCTTGGTCCCTTGGGCCCCTGCCCACTTCCTCCGCCTTCTCCCATATTTGTGCCACCTCAGTCTCCGGTGAGAGCTGCCAGCTGGCACTGACTGGTACTAAGCATGGAGAATCAGCCCAAGGATTGTAAGGGTCTGAGGCCCGGCCCCAGAGGGGGAGGGTGGCCAGCACCTCAGTCACTCCAGGGGGGTGAGAGCAAGAGGCTCCCACACACCTCTCCAAGTCTTGTTTCCTCTGTCCCTCCAGGGGCAGAATAGGGGGCACTGAGGCGCTGGGGAGGCTAAGACACACGGATCCTGCCTCATCCCCTCCCTCACCTACACCCTGATACGTTGTCAGGGTGGTGACATGGAAAAGAAAAATGGCTTCCCCCCTTACTTCTGGCCATGGAAGGGCTGAGGACAGTGAAGAGAATTTAAAGTAAGACCAGTCATCAGGGGACTCATTAGGATTCCATCCTAAGAAATTACCTGAAATATTTAAAGAAAAGGCATCCACTGTAGCGTTATTTACAATGGAAAACTGGGAATTAATGAAATGTCCAGAGGGGGATTACAGGAAGTGTTGTCTAAACATCCCGCCATGAAAAAGTATGTTTATATAATAAACATCCTTAACAAAATATTTTCAAAACATATGGTCTTAAAAACCAACATGAAAAAGGTCAATGGGAAAAAAAAAAAAAAAGGAGACATATGTACTACTATTTGTAATACTTCAAACAATTAAAAAAAAACCAACATGAGCCCTAACTGGTTTGGCTCAGTGGACAGAGTGTTGGCCTGTGGACTGAAGGGTCCCAGGTTCAATTCCAGTCAAGGGCATGTACCTTGGTTGTGGGCACATCCCCAGTTGGGGGGTGTGCAGGAGGCAGCTGATCGATGTTTCTCTCTCATTGATGTTTCTAACTATCCCTCGCCCTTCCTCTCTGTAAAAAATCAATAAAATATATATTAAAAAAAAAAAAAACCAACATGAAAAAGATAATCTTGGCAATAAAAAATGAGCAGAAAGGTCCCACCTGGTAGCTCTTGGTTAGAGTGTTGTCCGGAGAAGCTAAGGTTGTGGGTTTGATCCCTGGTTCAGGCCACATACAAGAGTCAACCAATGAATGCATCAATAAGAGGAACAACAAATCGATGTTTTTCTCTCTCTTTCTCTCACCCTCTCTCTCTCTTCCTCTCTCTAAAATCAACAACAACAATAAAAAAAAATAAAAAAATGAGCAAAAGGGATAGAAACATGTTATACCAAGAGAAATATAAATAACCCATACACATTAATAAAAAAATTTCAATTTCTCTTCAAAGACATGTAATTTGAAGCAATAATGAAAATAATTGTTCTCCTATAAAGTTAGCTAACATTAAAACTGACAAAACCTGTGGCGTTGGAAGAAATGTGAGGGGGAGTGGGCTCCACTGCAGGTGAGAGTGACAAGGGTCCCATTTCACTTGGAAACATTACCAATGGCCTTTTCACGGTGTAAAACTTGGAGTCAACCAGTCCCAGAGAATTTATTTCATGGAAATTCCCAGAGATACGTGTAAAGATGTACATTCCAGGAAGCATTATGTATAATAGCCAGTAAGAAATTGTAAATGTCGTATATATTTCAAAATTGAAAAATAAAATAAAATGCTCAAAGGCCTCCCATGATGGTTTCCACTGAGATGATTTTTTTTTTTCTTGCTCCTTTTCTACCCTCCCTGTAACGGCAAAGTATTACTTACATGAAACCGACAGAAAAGGAATCCGTTATTTTTAAATAATGTTTATAAACTTTGAAATAACATTGGAAAGTGCTTATGCATTTTAACTAAGAAAAGAGCAGAACCAAATGTTGAGCCACAGTGAGATTTTAACTATGTAGTATATGCTCAGGAAAAAACGTCCGAAGGAAATCCATCAGTGGTTGTCTCTGGGCAATGGAAAAGGGATGACTCCTTGTTTTCCCTACCTCTTTGTACTTGCCTGTGTTTTCAGTTTTACTACAGAGTATGTGTAACATTCTAACTGTATGCATATTTTAAATAATCCCACGTGGCCTGCTGAGGGTGGTGTCCTGTCATGTGAGTGACCAGCTTGCAGCAGCGGATAAGGCAAGCTTGCCGATTTGCTTTATCCCTTCAGCCGTCTTCAAGAACAGGGACCTCGCCTGCTGGTCGCGGTGTCCACCGGCAGCCCACGACCTCCCGAAGGCTTCCTCTTTTTTTTTTTTTTTTTTAATATATTTTATTGATTTTCCACAGAGAGGAAGGGAGAGGAACAGAGAGTTAGAAATATCGATCAGCTGCCTCCCGCACACCCCCCACTGGGGATGTGCCCGCAACCAAGGCACATGCCCCTGACCGGAATCGAAACCGGGACCCTTCAGTCCGCAGGCCGACGCTCCATCCACTGAGACAAACCGGCTTCGGCCCCAAGGCTTCCTCTTTAATTCAGAGCCAGAGCCATCCCCTCGCTGGCCATAGTGGGGCTCTGGCGCCCCCAGGTGCCCAGACCTGGAAGTGCATGTAAGCGCCCTCAGAGATGGGTCTCCTTCACTGATGTCCAAGACCGACCAGGGCCCCTGGGTCCTTCGTCCAGGGCTGGGAGAGGGGTTTCTTTCTTCTTCTTTTAAAAAGATATATGTTTACTGCTTTCAGAGAGGAAGGGAGAGGGAGATAGAAACATCAATGATGATCCGCTGCCTCCTGCACGCCCTCTGCTGGGGATCCAGCCACAACCGGGTCACGTGCCCAGGGGGAAATCACACCGTGACAGCCTGGTTCAAAGGTAGGTGGATGCTCCACCGCTGAGCCACACCGGTGGGTGGTTTCTTTTTTGAAGCTGCCCACCGGAGGCAGGGAACTCTTCCTCTCAGAATCCCTTTCCCGGCCCGTGGGGAACAGGGGTTTCCAGCATGAACTCAGAGGCTCATTTGCTCTCATTTTGCTTTTTCCAATATGTTTTCCCATAATCCCCGGCATGCTTTCTCACACTGACTTGAAAGTAGGCGCAACAACTCTGCCCAGGGAACGTAAACTTATATTTTATCATCAGTATTTTGTGTTGAGAGGGGGAATATGATGCCATGGGAGCAGACCCCCTGGCTTGCCCAGAGCTGTGTGGCCTTGGGCAAGTTAACTCTGCGTCCCCGTGTCCCGGGGCAACGGGGACAAGAACTACCTCTCAAGACAGTACGAGGGTCTAATGAGCGGGCAGAGATGCTTTGGGATGTACAAAGGGCCACGGAAAGGTTGGTTAGCATGGCTCCCTTTCTTTTTGGAGGCCCTTTTCCTTAGTCCCGGCTCCTCATGCCCCCAGATTATGAACCGCCTCCCTCTCGGAGGCTGCTGCTCTGCCTGACACATCCCCTTGTCCACAGGAATCCTCGTTTATTGACTCTCAGTGGAGTGTAAGTGCCCTGAGGACACTGAAGGTGTTGTCTTGTTCACTTCCTCTCCCCAGCCTGTGCAGAGTATGGCACAAAGGGGCATTATCTGGGTGTTTGCAGTCAGTCCTACTCCCTTCGTGTGGCCTCCCTAGCTTCTACTCCCCGAGATGTCCCCACCCTCAGACTGGGCCCACATGCAGAAGGTGTCCAGTAGGCAGAAGGTGCTGGGTAACTGCTGTGGGATGAAGTGGGGAGCCCTCCAAGTGGGTGAGTGTTGCTTATGCCACAGCCTCTGCCCACAGCCGACATTAATGTGTACCCGGGGTGCTCTGAAGGCCGCATGAGAAGTCCCCTTGGGTGGGGGGTAGTCTGGGCAGCAGTGAACATGAGGATGCTGGTGACTATGCAACGTTTGTGTGTCTGTCCCTCGGAACACACATGGTGACGCCCACCAACAAAGACACCACAGCAGACAGGAATAGAAACAACTAGTGTATTGATTTGAGGAGAAGTGAAGGGGTGCAGATGGGGGATGGGGAGCCAAGGGGATCTTTAGTGTTTGCCAAAAACGACTGCCACACACCCTCCACCCCTTCTCACCTTCCTCCTCTGGGTGGAGCCCACAGGCTCTCACCTGTTCTAGTGAGCCTCCCTTTCCCTTCTCCTTGCGCCCACTTGACCTTGACTTCCAGCAGACCCCACTCCGACTCTAAAGCTGGGTGAAAGCAGGCTCAAACTAACCCTTCTTCCCCCTTCCCTTACCGCTCACCTCATTCCCATCTCTTGTCTCATAAAATACAAAAAAAAGCAAGCGCAGGTGGGACTTGGGAGAATCAAGTCACCCTGGGGCTGGGGGTGGGCGTGGGACTCGGCCAGGTAACTGGGAGGACGGGAGCCAGCCCAGGGCCTGGGAAGGTGGCACAGAAGATTGCACAGCTGCCTCTCAGGCTCCATGTTCCCGGGGCCCCGGGTGGGGGCTGCAGGCAGGCAGAAAAGCAGTAACTCGGCTCTGTAAAAGCACCCCTCTCCCTTGGCTCCCGGAGGAGCCTTCTTTGGTTTTAAGGCAGATATGGAGTTTCCTGAAAGCTGGGAAAATGCAGGGCAAACTGAGATAAATGCTTTTTTTTTTTTTTTTTTTTGGTTGAGTTCTTCCTTCAGTATAAAACCACCGTAGAAAATAACTTCTCTTAGAAAAAAAACAAAACACAGAAGAAAAAAACCAAAGGGGTATTTTTCTTTGGCTTCAAGGCCCCGCCCTGAGGTGCAGGGATGGGGTGGGCTCGAGGTGAGGAGGAAGCAGGAGGCCCGCATCCCCGCCTCTGCCTGGCAGGTCCCAGATTACATGATGCTGCAGTTCTGGGCAGCCTAAGAGGGAAGAGAGGAGACGTGTGAGGGCAGTGCCTGGCCCCACCCTCCCTCCTAACCCTCAGCCCCGCCCCGCCCTCCAGTCTGGGGCTCAGACAGGAGGGGCAGGATGTAGGCGTGACTGTAGAGGACCTTGGGCGGCGGGGGGAGGGTCCCACTCCCCCGGGCTGCGGAAGAGAAGGCTCTCCCCTCTCAGGGCCACCTTGTCCTAACCCTCTGTCGGTGGGGTGTGGAGACAAAGAGACAACTCACCTGGGTCCGGGGACTGGAGTTGCCCAGGAGGTAGGAGCGGGTGACCAGGCTGTCCCCGAAGCCGCCACCCCCACTGCCCCCCACACTGCGGTAGCTGCGAGTGACTGTGACACTGGAGGCAGAAGAGCCAGAGGAGATGGATCCGCCCACCTGGGCTCCTGAGCCGCTGGCAGGCGCCTTATCGGCCGGCTGCCCGCAAGTCCCGCACAGCACAGTGCGCGAGCGCAGGTTGTACTCAGCGGGGTCCCCCGAGCTGCTGCAGTGGGTTCCCTGAGGAGGGAGACAAGGCTCAGGGGCTCAGGCGGGACGGCGAGTTTGGGACTGACTGCTTAGGCCTAACAACCAGCTCCACGCTCCTGGGGGCTCCCAGCCACCAGGGAGGAAGGTGGGGTTCTGTCCTCAAGGGGCCAGAGGGCAGGCAATAGGGCCTGAGAGGCTGGGCTGGGAGGAGGGGGAGGGGAGGTATGAAAAGGGAGAAGGGTCAGGAAGACTCGAGGACAAGGAACTGGAGTGTGGCTTTGCCTGTCCCAGCTACTCTAAGCTTCAGAGGGAAAGGAGAGAGTGGACAAGCTTGGAGGGCAGCAAGCATGCAAAATCAACTGGAGAGGAAAATGGGGAAGAAAGGACATGCATGCAACAGAAATGAGGGGAGAGAGGCAGGGCTGGGAGCCCCACGTCTGTCCTCCCATCCCCTCCCTAAGAGACAAATCCAGACCCTTGTCCACTGCTCCCATGGGAATACTCCATGGCATCAGAGTTCCCACTCCCTTCTTTACCAGAGTAGGGCACCCAGACACCTGGGTCCCCTGTTCAAGGTATAGGGAGGAGAGAGAAGAAAAGCCAGGGCAGCAAGTGAAGTTCCAAAACATTCTTTAATGAAGAGATTTTTGGCGTGGGGAGGCCAGGGAGAGGCTGCCCCGGGCCTGGCAGGCTGCCCCAGTGTGGGCGTGGCCTCAGCGGCGGCTGCCACTCACGTGGTGGTGATGGAGCATGTCATCTCCGTCCTCATCGTCATCGTCCTCAACCACAGTCACGGAGCGCACCAGCTTGCGCATGGCGACCTCCTGTCAGGTACATGGAGCCGGCCCGAGAGTTAGGGGTGGGACCAGGGAGGGGTGCGGTGCATCCACCCACCCACAGGGACCACCCAAGAAGCTTTCTTGTGCTCTGCCCTTTGTCCAGCCTGCTGCTTACTTGTCTCTCCCCACCACCCCCTGGAGGCGGTGGCGGGGGGGGGGGGGGGGTGGAGTTGGAGCTAAGGAACTGGTTTCTACCCCAGACTGTCCAACTGTCTGGGTAGGAATGTGGTTCTGCCTTTAACAGTCCTCCCCGTCTAACGTCCACCATGCAGGCTGATGGAGGGGCATCTTTTGGTTTGCCCACTGGTGGAGAGTTTAGGGCCTGGGGCTGCACCATAGAGACAGAAGAAGGTGGCCCTGAATTGGCTTCCTTGGCTTGGGGGCAAAGGGCTCTCAACTGTCCCCGGGGCGTCCCCTGGAGTGTGGCCACCAGGGGAGGGCAGCCTCAGCACACTCACCTCCCCGGTGGAGTTGATGAGTGCCGTGCGCAGGCTGTTTCCACAACCCCAGGTGTTCTGCGCCTTCCACACCAAGTCGGTCGGGGGGCTATGGGTGGCCCCTGCTCCTGCAGCCCAGATCTGGAGGGAGGGTCAGAGAAGGGCACTCACTCCAGTGCACTCATCCTGAGGCCAACCAGTCCCCATCCCCGAGTCCAGACACCCTGCCACTCACCGTCACCACCTGCCCAGCCTTCAGGGTGAACTTTGGTGGGAAGCGGTAGGTCAGCAAGGGATCATCTCCATTCTGGCGCTTGATCTGCCAGTTGCCCATGGACTGGTCCTGCCGGGGAGGGGAGAGGAAGGTGGAGGGTGCGCGTCCAGGCTCCTGGATTTCTATAGCTCAAGGGCCCAGACAGGCACACTTGGAGGCCTCTCCCTCCACCTCCCACACTGCCCTCAAGGGTAACAGCTGCGACCTGTGGGCACTTTGCCACACTCGATACTTTCACCTTCTCCACAACTCAGAGTTAGGGACTATTGTTCATCCCCATTTTACAGATGCGGAGACTGATGCTCATAGGTCTAGAACTAGCGCGTGGGGGAGATACACACACACTCACTGGGTCTGCCTCCCTCCATCCTTCATCCCTTCACCTTTCTGGGTTCCCTCCCACCCAGCCTGGGCGCCTACCTCGTTAGACTTGTTGCGCAGCCGCACGAACTTGCCTTCCTCGTCCACCTCCTCCACGGCCACGCGCCCGCTGGTGCGAGCGTGCTGCGAGAAGCTGCTGCGGCTCTCAGCCGACTCCAGCTTGCGCTTCTTGGTGATGCTGCCCCCACCCTGTGTCTGGGACGAGTGAGAGGAGGCACGGCCACGGCTGCGCTGCGAGGTGGGGCTGGGGGACAGGCGTAGCCTGGGGAGGGGGAGACAAAGTTGGGGGCCTAGTCAAGGCCAGTCACAGGCCAGAGTGGCTGCGAGCACCTCCGGACTCCTGCCCAACCCACCTCTCCTCCTCGCCCTCCAGGAGCTTGCGGTAGGCATGGATCTCCATGTCCAGTGCCAGCTTGATGTCCAGCAGCTCCTGGTACTCGTCCAGTTGCTGCTGCATCCTCGCCCGCATTTCCGCCATCTCCCGCTCCTTCTCCGCTAGCAGCCGGCGGCTGGTGTCCCGTTCGCGGGACAGTGAGTCCTCCAGGTCCCGGAGCTTCGCTTCCTTGGCTGCCAGCTGGGTGAGGAAGGCAGGAGCTGGTGAGCTCCCAAGGACCCCGAGTGTGCACAGGTAAGGGGTGGGGGACACCCAGCCACACTCCCGGGGAACTCCAGGCTCCTATAAGAGACTATCATGGGCTCTAACATGGCCTGGGCTGACGGCCTGGAAGCCCTTCCCAGTATCTGACTGAAATCCCTCATTCTGAAGGTAGAACCTATTTCTTCCTGTCACAAATGGCACAGACAACTAGAGTAATACTGATGCCTTTGTTCGTTAATCCTCACCTGAGGATATTTTTCCCATTGATTTTTAGAGAGACTGGAAGGGAAGGGGGAGAGAGGGAGAGGGGAAAAGAGAGAGGGGGGGGGGAAAGAGAGAGAAACACTGATGTGAGAGAGACACATCGATTTGTTGCCTCCCGCACACACCCCTACTGGGCTGGGGATTGCAACCCAGGTATGAGCCCTTTACCAGGAATCAAACCCGAGACCCTTCGGTGCACGGGCCGACGCTCTAACCACTGAGAGCACCAGCCAGAGTGATATCTCACGCGGTCCCCATTTTCAAATGGGAACAAGGCTCTGAGAAGTGAAGGTCATACAGGTGAGATAAGAGGTAGTCCAGGAACAGCAAACAGGTCATCTAACTCAAACCCTGTGTCCTTTCTCAGTCTGTGGTCCTGGGAGCATGTTCTGTCCCTTACCTCTCCCTCTCCTCAGGAAGTTCCCCTGGACTCCCACCCTCCGTCCTGCCCGGACTATTGGCCACTGGGGGAGCGGCCTCACCTGCTTCTGCAGCTGGCTGAGCTGGGCTGAGAGGCTGTCGATGCGAATGCGGGACTGCTGCAGCTCCTCGTGGGCAGCCCCCATCAGGTTGCTATTCCTCTCTGCTGACTGCCTGGCGTTATCCAGCTGGAAGGGAAGACCAGGGTTAGGGCGACAGGAAATGGGAGGGAGGGAGGACCGGGGAGGGGCACCACGACTGCAGCCACAGGTCCTGGGCACCCTGAGCCCCCCCCCACCCCCCGCATCCACCTGATCCCCTGCGGGACATCCCAGGGTGGGCAGGGTAGGGCTGTGGGCAGAGGCAGCACCTTCGCAGAATAGGTCTTCTCCAGCTCCTTCTTGTACTGTTCCACCTGGTCCTCATGCTGGGCCCGCAGATCCTGCAGGGCATCTGACAGCCGGCTCTCAAACTCCCGCTGCTTCCCGTTATCAATCTCCACCAGCCGGGTCTCATGGCGGCGTTTGGTCTCACGCAGCTCCTGGAGGGTTAGACATCGAAATCAAAATGAGAACTAGGTCCTTAGAGGCTAAGACCCAGGTGACCAAGCTCCCTCCCCAATCCTAACTGGGTGAGTCATTGTCAGCCCCACTTTAACCTGGAGCTGGGTGATGGCCACCCCCCACCCCACCCCCACGTGCAAGGGAGGCAGGCAGGTGAGCTCCACACACAGCTGATCCTCCAGTCCCAGCTCTGGTGTCTGTCACGCCCAGCCCTGGTCCCGGCCCAAGGGCACAGTGCCCACCTCGCTGTAGATGTTCTTCTGGAAGTCCAGCTCCTCCTTCAGGGTCTGCAGCCTATTCTCAGCATCAACCCGCCGCAGCATCTCATCCTGAAGTTGCTTCTTGGCCTCACCCAGGGCTGCCTCGAGCTGGAGGAAGGGGGCAGATGTCAGGAAGCTGGAAGGAGGCTGGGGAGTGGGCTGTTCCCAGGGCATCCCTCTGTGTGTGTGAAACAGGCCCAGGGAGTGAGAGCCGTGAAGGCCCACAGAGGTGATGATATCTCCTCACTCAGAGCAACTACTCTGGGTAGGAACTTGATAAGAAATAAGAGATAGCAACTGCCCCCGCTGGCAGAACACAGCATAGCTATAAAAGAAGTATGTCCCAAATCCAGAGGGAGCAGGAGAGGAGGAACCAAAGTGTGCCTGAGGTGGCAGAGGAGGGTGTGAGGACAGGTGAGTGGGGCCTGGGGAGGGACACTGTGGACTGGGGGGCAGAGAAGAGCATGTGCAAAGGCAGGGAGGTAGGAAGGCACATGTGTATTTCAGGGTCTTCAGGAGGGTCAGTACTACTGGCGCTTGAAGGGCGGGGGTCAGGGAGGAGGTCAGGGTGGAATGATGGGAGAGGTGGCTGGGCTGGCAGTTTGAGCAGGGAAGCATCTTTGTTAGATTTTCATCTCAGGAAGCGCAGGCTGGCAGGGCAGCTGGGAAGGGCTAGGGGGTAGGGTAGAGCTGGAAGAGGAGGAGAATGGCCCCTTCTTGGTTTTGTAATCAATCTGCACCTCCCAGTCTCCCTGTGGTGTACTGTGGTGGTAGGGCCTGGGAGGGGAGAGAGTCCAGGACAGAATCTTGGCAACTGACTAGTGCGGGCCCTGTTCTGAGCAGATGAGGCTGTGAAGTTGACAAGAAGCCAGCTTTTTAAATAGTTTCCTAGATTGTAACGTGAGAGATTAGAGGCTGAACTAGACAGCAGTGTTTTGAAAGTAAAGACCAGCCCTGGTGGAGTAACTCAGTCAGTCAGAGCTTCATTCAGATACACTGAGGTTCAATTCCTAGTCAAGACACATACAAGAAACGACCAATGAATGCATAAGTAAGTGGAACAACACATCAATGTTTCTCTCTCTCCCTCAAATCCACAAATAAAAATTAAAAAAGAAAAGAAAAGAAAGTAGCCCTAGCTGGTTTGGCTCAGTGGATAGAGCGTTGGCCTAAGGACTGAAGGGTCCCGAGTTCGATTCTGATCAAGGGCACATGCCTGGGTTTTGGGCTCAATACCAGTAGGGGGCGGGCAGGAGGCAGCTGATCAATGATTCTCTCTCATCATTGATGTTTCTATCTCTTTCCCTCTCCCTTTCTGAAATCAATAAAAATATATTTAAAAATAAATAAACTAATGATTAAAATTCTGTGGTACACACACAAAAAAATCTAATAAAAAGAAAGTAAAGACCACCATATATACATGCCAATCATTAAGAACATGTGCCCTATGTGTGATTAACCATCAGCTCCTGACTATGTGTTCTGTGGATGGTCTACACGCCTCTCCTGTCTCCAAGAGAGGTTGCAGCTCTTTATAAGAAGGCCAAACCAGGAGCAGGAGGAAATCCAAGGCCAAGCATAGTTCATTGCGATGTTAAATGGGAATGCTTATGGAATATTTTAAATTCACTCTGCTAGGTACCATGGGCAGCAAAGAGAGAGGAAATATGGTCTGGATGGGGTGAAATGGTGCTAGGACAGGTGCGTGGCTCTGAGGCTGGGACAGGTCAGATCAGGCACCTCCAGAGAGCAACTGGGATAGAAGAATGAGTGTGCATTTGTTTGGGGTGGGGGAAGAGCAGGGGTCCGGGGGTCATGGGCAGGCCCGGAGAGTGGTCTCACCTTGGCCACTTGCCCCCGCAGGTCGTGCAGCTCGCTCTCCAGCGTGCGCTTCTCGCTGAGAGCAGTGCTCAGCGCAGCCTCCTTGGAGTTGAGCAGAGCCTCCAGGTCCTTGAGGCGGGCCTGGGCGGCCATCAGGTCTCCCTCCTTTTTGGTATTGCTAAAGAAGCAAGGAAGAATGAGTTTAAGAGGAGGAGTCTGTGTCCCTAGAGAGAGCCAGGTTCCCTAGAGAGAGAGAGGTCACTTCTCCAGAGGTCAGCTGTGGGGCCTGGCTCTGCTATCCCACCAATTGCCAGCAGAGGGCATCCTGGGATTTGGTTTGTTGGCATCGGCCTGCCTGTGAGGCTGGACTCCCATTTCCTCCAAAGTCCCCTAAACCCCTCTCCTGCTTCTCCACCCTTCCCATGACTCAGTGTTCAGGAACGTGCCTGGGGCCAAGGGCAAAGCTTGATCCCGTGAGATGAATGCATATGCTTTTCCCTTTCTCCCCTCCTTCCCGAAGAAACAGGGCCACCTTTGTCTCTCACCCCTTCCCACACTGGGGCCTTAACCTTCTCCTCCTGGACTCCACCCACCTTTCACCCAGCCAAGCCTTCCCCCAGCAGGGACCCAGACTCCCAGCCCTGAGCTCTGTGCATCCCTAATGGTTCTCCGTTTGAGCCCTAAAGGTGTTAGTCCCTGTTAAACTCTGGGGACTGTGGAGTACGCCTGGTTAGAACTCAGGGAGGCCTGGGATGAGGACAACCAGGCGAGGTATGAACCCTTCCCTTTCTCAGACTCAGTCTGGGTCCCGTGATCTGGGCAGAGCACGGGGCTTCCAGCCTCCCTCCTTCTGGGCCTCCTCAGAGCCTGAGAGAATGCCCTGTGTTTCGACCATGAGCCTCAGCATCTGGCTCCAGATATGACCTCCCCACTCCTCAAGGCAGATAAAGCTTCAGCTAGAACCGAGCAAACAGGTTGCCTCTGTCCCCCGCTCCCCTTTCCGAGCCCCTGATTATTTTTGCTGGATAGTGAACTGGAAAAATAGAGGGGTCCTATTTTCTTAAAAACCCCTGGGGAATCCAAGAACTCTCCAGATGTTCTGTCCTTTCACCAATGTCTGGTGAAAGAAAGGATTCAGACCCAGGGGGTGGGGGAGAGCCAAAGGGCCGGGTCCCAGATGCCATCTGCAACACATCAGGCCTTCAGCACACACCCACCACAGCAGATGGAAAAAAGAAAACCAAACGTAGGCAGGGGGAAAATATTCTATCCTGGAAAGGGGAAAAGTGGCCCTGCCAACATTTTTCTCCTGCCACAAAAGCGCTAAGCTCCACAACGATTCACTGGGAAGCAGGAGGGAGAGGCCAGACTTGAGGCCCCGCTGGAGGGAGAGGCCAAGACCGAGGCAGCATTCTGCCACCTTCGCAGATCCAAACAGGAGTCACTTCCCCTTCCACTGGGCTCCACTGGGAGGGGCAGGGGGACGTCCAGACAGGCCCGGGAAGGATGTGAACCCCTGGGGGGAGCACCCCCGGCCTGCATGCTTGCTCCTGTCGAGGCCTCTGGCCACACCTCACAACAAGCTGTTTAAGGCCCCAGTGTCTGTCTCCTGTGAAAGGAGGCCCTTCCAGAACTGGAGGAGGTCTCCCCTCCTCCGTCTCAGCCTGAAAAGCTAAAAATAAAGTCAAAACCCAGCTCAGGTTTTGGCCGCCATCCGGCCCAGCCCCTGGCTGGGAGCACAGCCCCAACTTTCCATGACTTCAGAACTTTTCCGAAGCCGAGGCAGCTGTAGGGGGAGGAGGGAGAAAGAAGAAAAACCGCTGGTAAAGTGAAGACGCGGCAGACAGATTCCGAGGGCCTTGACCTGACTCCAAGGCTGGCCAGGGCTTCCCAGAAGTGGCCTCTCTACCCTGCGGGCCAACAGCTGCCGCTGGCCGTACTGGGAGCTCTCAGGGTGCAGAGCACTAGAAGGAGTTTAGAGTGGGTTCAGCTCAACGCCCTCCTTTTACAGAAAAGGAAACTGGGGCACAGAGGAGGAAGGTCAAGGCCCAGTGTCAAGCACTGCAAGCTGCAGCAGGAACGGGGCCACAGGAGGGCTCCCCCTCACTGCTTTCTAAGCCCTGGGCCTAGCGAGAACGGAGCTAGCGCGTCGGGGAGGGCTCCACCCAGCCAGCTAGCCTGAGCTGGGGAAGCAGGAAAGAGCGAGGCCTGCAGAAGACACCTCCAGGGCATCTCCTCCTAGTCCTGCTCCCTGACCCCAGACTCCAGAAGAGCAGCTCCAGTTCCCCTTGGAAACGCCCTTCCCGGGGCAGACCTGACCCAGGAAAGCAGAGGTGCAGAGCCCCTGGCAGCTTACAGGTGAACAACGGCAAGAATTTTCCTTTCAGTCTAACCTCTTCCTACTGCTCCCAAAGGCAGGGTGGTTATAGTCACAATAATATCGTAACAGCAAACACATATCGAGCTGGTTATGTACCCGGTGCTGCTCTAAATAGTTCACGGTTAACCCAGTCTTCACATGGCATGGCATGGGCCCCGGGGCAGGACACAGTAGGTGCTATTACTATGTGATGGAGGAAACAGGCACAGAGAGCTGAGCCCCGGGTCCTGAAGCAAGTCAGTTCACAGTTGGTGGCTGTGCTGCTTCAGCGCCTGCCACAAAATAATGGCCCCCAGGAAACTGAGGGGCTCGTTCCCTTGCCGTCCTGGAGAATTAGACGATCGCCCGAATCAGGTGCCATGAAAGGACCAAGCCACACCTGCAGACGAGGCGAACCAGGAGCAGAGAGGGAAACGAGGAAGGGCCTCTGCGGTTTTCTCAGCTGGGCTTGGGAGCTCCCATCGGCGGGGAAGAAGCCACTATCACTCATGGCTCATGACTCAGACCCGGGAGCTCTGTGGTTAGGAGCCACACGCACTCCCTCCTCCCCCGGCCCGCCCGCCCACCAGCCCCCAAAGCCATTTCCGAGCTAGCTGGGGTCTTCAGATCCGGCCCAGACCCCAAACAGACACTGGCCAGGGACTCGGCCCCCCGAGCAGCGGTGCCGCCTGTGCTGGAGTCCGCTGGGGGGCTGGCAGTGGGAGAACTGGGCACGTGCTGTCCCACGCTGGTTGGCAGGGGGACAGGGTGGGGCAGGCGAGGGGAGCTGGGAAGGGTGGGAACCAGGGGCTCTGCACTGACTCATCCTCAGGCAGACAATACCCAGGCAGGGGTCGGGAAATCCTCTAGTGCTCACAGGGGAGACCCTGGCTCTGCCCGTGTCCTGCCCCAGGCCCCATGCCATGCCAGTGCAGGGGCGACTCTCTCCCTCACATCCGCCAGGTTCCTCAAGCACAGGAGTGGCTCCATCCCAGGGGCCTCGTGAGGCAAGAAGGGTTGGGCAGCCTGTTGCTGACTCTTCCCACAGCTGGCAAATCTGAGCTCGGCAGGAGGGAGGAGAGTGGGGTAGAGAAGGGCAGGGAGCGGGGAGGAAGAGCATGAGGTAGAAAGGATAGCCGAGCGCGGGCTGGCCCAGCCCAGGGCTTGGGGCCCACGAGGCTGAGGCTGGCCAGGCCTCTGCGGGTCGGGACTCTGGGGCTGCTTTGGGGGAAGAAAGGAGCCCAGCATAGCTAAGGGGCTGGGTGGGCACGGGGCCCAGTGTGACCCACCCGCTGAGTCACCCTCTTCAGCAGAGCTCGGATGCCAGATATGGAAGCCGGGGCCTGCCGCAGGCCTGTTTGGGCCTGGTTGCTGGGAGCAACTTGCTAGGCCCCGAGGGAGGGCCCCCATTCCTCCCCTGGGCTGAGGGGAACAGAGACAAGGGCTGGGACTAAAATAAGAAGTGGGAGCACCCACCCTAGGCCCCTGCAGGCCCCACCTCAGCCCCTCAGCCTCACCAGCCAATGGAGTTCCCCATGATTGAAGGGAGACCCTGGAGAAGTGAGGAGAGGAGAGGAGGGGAGGGGAGCAAAGGTCTCGAAGCCCCAGGGCATTTCCTGTGTCACAGGAAAGGGCGCCCCCTGTGGCTGGGCAGGGCGTGCTGGCCCTCCTGGCTCAGGAACAGCTGTCTCCTGCCCTCCCAGGTGTCTAACCTGTGGCCAGGCTGTCTTCCTGCCCAGTTTGCCTGCCTGACCGTTCCTCCTCCTCCTCCCTTTGTCCCAGCAACCCCTCCCACTGAACATACCCCCTTCCCTCCCTCCATCTATCTACCCAAATCCAGCCCCAACCTGGAGCCTGCCTTAGCCCTGCCAGCCCCCTCACGCCCCCATCCTCTTCCCAAACGTGTTCATCTGTTGTTTTACCTGTTGATTTATTTTCTTTCCATTTACACTGCATCTCTGGGGCTTTTTCCATATGTCCCCTGATGCCCTGACACTAGGGGGGTTCATACATATGCTCAAGGCTTCTAGAGGGACCTCGTCCCGGGCCAACTCCTGCACTTTTACAGATGGGGAACTAAGGCCTAGAAGCGGGGAGGCTCAGACACCAAAAACCTGTCCACCCGGTCACCTGAGGACACTCACAGCAGACAGACGGAACACAGACAATGGCATCATGCATGCAGGGGGCGCAGAGAGGCACAGAGACACCCGGGAGGAGCGGGAGACAGAGGCCTAGTGAGGCAGCCCTCCAACGTCACGCCGCACACTGTGTGCAAAGCCACGAGGGTGGCATCCTCCCTCCAGAAGGAACCACTGCTTGGTTTCGTGGCCGGCCTGTGGGTCTGGCCTCACTTTCAGGGAACCGCAGGGTGTGGGGAGGCTGGGACATCTGGCTTCCCCACTCTGGGGAGGAGGCCTTAAATAGAGGAACTGAGGGGAAGGTGTTCCAGGGACATAGAACCCCACCCTGTGAGTTCCAAATGTCTTTTACACCCAGAGAAGTATATGTTAGGCCCCCCAGGATGGCCCCCTCGCTCCTGACTCCCCACACGGGCACATGCACCCACAGCAGGCATAGGTCTGCTTCCACATGCCTCTCTCTTGGGTGTCACACCCGCCACACATGCTCGGTGTCTGAGGCCCATCAGATCTCCTTCCAGAGCCGCCAGGCTCTCAGCTGTCCTGCCCCCAAACAAAGCTGGCTCTTAATTCCAGAGGGAGGGCTGCGATGAGGGAACCAGTGCTGAGAAGCGGGGTAGGAGGCCTGCTGACATGTTCAGACACTGGGCCTGGCAGGGGGCCCAGCCTGAGTCACAGCTGCTGAGGATATCAACGTGGCACTGTACAGAGCAAGAGAAGCCTGCAGCCACGGGCCTGGGCACGGGGTCCTGGGCAACAGGAGGCTGGCTTCCTGACCCACCACTTCTGCCAGGTCCCCTGCCAAACTCCACTTTCCTTCTTCCCGGCCTTTCTCTACAGAAATCATTCCTGTGTTGTCACAAAAATGCTGGGGGGAGGTCTGGGAACAGACGAGAAGTGGGGGCATGGAGGAAGGAGGGATGGCCCAGGAAGAGACAGAACATCTTGGGGAGAGGGAGAGAGGGAGGCCCCTGGCCAAAGGTAGGGACAGTTAGGAGATCCCCAAGAGAAGGTGCCTGAGCAGTCCCTTCTTAGGACATATTGACCTTCCATCCACCTGGGCCAGTGTGGCTCAGTTGGTTGGAGAGTTGTCCAGTATACCGAAAGGTCGCTGGTTCGATTCCAGTCAGGGCACATACCAAGGTTGCGGTTGGATCTCTGGTTGGGGCACATATGGGAGGCAACAGATCAATATGTTTCTCACATTGATGTTTCTCTCTCTCTCCCTCTCTCTCTTTCAAAATCAATAAAAACGTACCTTCAGGTAAGGATTTAAAATAAACAAACCCCATCTGGTGGCTCGTGGTAATTAGCCCTGAGAACAGTGGGAGGGGTGGGAGCAGCACCCCAAGATCAAGAAAGGAGGTGGGGGTTGGCGCCATCTGATTTCCCAGATGACCTAACCAAAAAAAGAAGAAGAAGAAGGTGGGGTAGACCTAGGAGTTCTGGTCACACTGCATTCCAGCTCTGGCCTGGGGAGATGCAGCTCTCTCCCAACCCAGCAGAGGGAGGCAGCGTGAGTGCCTTGGGAGGAAGGGGGACTTGGCAATCCCAAACTGCCTCCTCTCAACTGCCCAGAACTGGGCCCTTCAAAATGAAGGGTCTCTAGCTCCCCTGAGCCAGCTTGAAAAGAACTCATCGGTCCTGTTCCCTTCCATGTGTCTCCCATCAGATTCAGACTCATCCCTCTTGCTGCCACTCAGCAAAAACACTCATGGTCGTTCTCAAAAAAGGCTACCCCTCGGCCTTTTCTTTGGCCGGAGAAGCTCAGGGTCTCCTCCCCACTCTCTACTCTGCCCTCTACTGTGACTCAGCTCCTCTGCTGGGCCTGGGATCCCAGCCAGAATTATTCCTGGCTTCACAGGCGGGACTCAGGCTTCCTCTCCCACTAAGGGTCGGGGAGCACCCCCTCCAGCCCTGTCTCCTTCCCAAACTATACCTCCCCTCTTGAAGGATGGTTTAGGGCCAAGGCCTCACAGCCCAGCCTCAGGTTGGGGGAGCCAAAAAGGGGTTCAGGAAGGGTAGAAGGTGGGCTTCTCAAGGTCACCCTGCACCTCCCTCTGGCTCCAGACACACAATGTCTAATCCTGGCCAGCTTTAAGGTAACAGCCCTGCCTTCTTTCCCTGGGCCTCCCTCCCTCCCTCCTACCCCCAACACATGTCAATGGGACTCTCCCTCTCCTTCTACATGATACAGCCCTTTCCACTGTCCCGAAGGGAGAGACACTGAAAACGAAGTATCCTTTCCCACTAGCAATAAAGACAAAGCATAAGCCAACAGTGTAATGTCATCATTCACACATTTTCTTTGGGAAGAAAGAGGCAGGTATTTTTAATTCCACAGATTGTAGGAAATATTTCTATTGAGAATAGCACTGGCTATAAATTATATTTGACTTTAATATTTACAGCTTGGTATTTAGAAAGCTGTTTTCTCACTTTGTGGGTCATTGTACTACTTTGAAACCTGAGGGATCTCTAGAGACCTGCCCTCACCCCTTTCTTTTATAGCTAAGGAAATCCAGAGAAGGGAGGTGATTTGCTCAAGGGCACACCGCAATTTCGTGACAGGGCTAAACCTAGAACTAAGAACACCAAGGGCCAGGGCTGCTTTAACTCCCTCACACAATTTTGTTGGTGGACCCCGTGCCCCTTGTTAAGGGCTGAGACTGCAGCCTCCCCAGAGACAGCTCCAAGGATATTCGAGCTCGGCCTGTGTCACCTTCAGTACAAAGGGGGCTAGGCGGTAGGAACTGGATAAACTGTTCTCGTGTGTGGGCCTCTGAGCCAGACCCGATCTTGGCCGCTACAGCTGCTAGAGGTGGTAAGGGGCTGAGAGGGGGGGTGAGGGGGAGGAGAGCAGAGGGCACAGCTGGTAGGTGAAGGCCTCTCCTACCAGTTGTCCCCCCAGCTGTCTCTGGCTTCAGCCCTGACACTGAGCTACTGAAACACTGGGGGTGGGACTGGGAATGGGGGCAATGGGCACATCCCAAACAAGAGCAAGTCTCAGACTCCCGAAGGCCAGGGGAAGTGCCAACCAGAGGCATCGATTGTGGGAAGGCAATCGGGGCCCTGGTAGGAATTATTGTCTCCTGTTTCTCCTGGGATCCTTAAGTTCTGCTCAACCCCAGGGTTTAGCTGTACCTTCTTCTTTTCCTTTGAATCAGAATGTGGAGCGGGGGGAGAGGGGCAGAGATAATATCAGGAGGCTCTCTCAAGTGAGGACTGGGGCCCAGGTATACCCAAAGGCCTCCATAAAAAGGGCACATCCTGCCCGGGCATCGTGGCTCAGTGGTTGAGCATCATCCTATGAACCGGGAGGTCACGGTTTGATTCCCGGTCAGGCACATGCCTGGGTTGGGTTGTGGGCTCGATCTCCAGGGGGGGCATGCAGGAGGAGGCAGCCGATCAATGATTCTCTCCCATCACTGATGTTTCTATCTCTCTCTTCCTCTCTAATATATATATATATATATATTTTAAAGGGCATATTCTTCCTCAGGTCCAGGTAGATAATTCCCATGACAAGTCCCAAAACAGAAATATCATTAGCCTCCTGATCCATGGCCTGGCAAGGTAGGTCCTGGGTCATTCAGGCAGGGGCAAAGGCTGTTATTAAGTGTTAACAAGCTCTGACATAAGAGAACCAAGATGACGGCATAGGTAAATGCCACCTCCCACAACCACATCAAAATTACAACTAAAATACAGAACAACCATCATTCAGAACCGCCTGAAATCTGGCTGAACGCAAGTCCTACAACTAGAGAAGTAAAGAAGAAAGCACACTGAGACTGAAACTTTGCAGACCAGAAAGGAATGGCAAGAAATATTCGAAGTGATGAATAGCATGGACCTACAACCAAGATTACTCTACCCAGCAAAGCTATCTATCATTTAGAATTGAAGGTCAGATAAAGAGTTTCACAGACAAGCAAAAGCTAAAGGAGCTCATCACCAATAACCCAGTACTACATGAAATGTTGAAGGGTATTCTTTAAGAAGAGGAAGAAGAAAGAAGAAACAAGGAAGAAAAAGAAAAATATGAACAATAAAATGGCAATAAATACATATCTATCAACAATTGAATCTAAAAATAAAAATAAATGAACAAGAAATTTAATGAACAAAATAAACTGATGAATAAAATCAAATCAGAGGCATGGAAATATGGAACAGACTGACGAATCTCAGAGGGAAGGGGGGTTGGGTGCTGGGAAGAGATTAACCAAAGACCTTATATACAAATTACATTACCTATGGACACATAGACAATAGGATGGTGAAGGCCTAGGGCAGTGCAGGAACCGGGCGGAAGGGGACTATAGTGGGGGAAAGAGGGATATCTGTAATTCTCTCAATAAAGTGCTAATAGGCCCTGGCAGAATAGCAGAGCATTGAGGTCCCAGAGCAAAATCTCCAGACTCCATCCCATTCCACCCTCCTGACCCTCCAACCTGTTCCCTAAGCTAGAGGAGTAAGGTTTAATGGTATGATCACTCAACTAGAAGACAGAACTGGACTTGTGCTCAAGCCCTAATGTGTCACTCCCTTGCTGTGTGACATGGAACCTCTCTGGCCTTTGCTATTCTTATCCTGATGAGAGCTCTGATGACCATGAGCCTACACCTCCCTGCCTGTCCCCACTGAGGTGGGCAATCCAGGAAGTTGTCGAGTGCACACGCCTCGTCCGGATGGAAGAAGCACTTCTGCTTTGTGGGCCTGGGATATCCCCACTTCTGACTCAGCCTTCCTCCTCCAGTTCCGCTTGGGAAGGCACAGACCCCGGCACTGTCCTGCGCCCAAGCTCATAACTCCACAACCTTGTGCATACTGTCTGCCCGGAGCCCTGGTTCCAGACCACCACCAGAGGTCCTAAGGAAGGAGGCAGGAAAGGATCCCAGGATGTTGTGGGGAGTAGGGAGCAGGAGGTTGGGATGGAGATGCAGACATTCAGGCCCCCATCCCTCCCTTGAAGACATCTGCTGTTTCCACCCGGTCTCCTGCAGTCTCTTGTAAAGCCACCAGGGTGGGAGGGAGGGGGGGCAGCATATGAGTCATCTACCCAGCTGTCCTGCCTAGGGTGGGGCCCAGCTCCAAGTCTGGACCCCAGGCAGGCCTTCCCTGGTGCTTTCAATCTCATTCTCCCTGGACTTAGGCTCCAGAAGAAAAGAATGTGTGTATGTGTGTTGGAGGGGAAGGAGGAATGTTTCTGCTTGAAGCCTATAACCCAACTCAACAAGAGAGCCTCAAATGCCTGGGTGTGATCCACAGGACCTTACAGGTGGCTCTGCATCCCAGCCCAAAGCCTGACCCTGAACTCTGAGTTCCAATTAAACATTAAACCAGACAACACCATCTCTTTAGGCTTTAGTGGGAGGAGTTGGGACAATGCCTTTCCTCCTCTCACAAATCTTCATTCGACGCTTCTCTACCTCACCCTGAGTACAGCAGACACAAAAGGGAGCAACAAATCCTAGCTCCTCCCACTGGCACATAGAAGGGGATTGTCACCCCATTCTGAGCCCCCTTTGTCTCCACCCTGCTGTCCATCAGCCTGGGATCCAGATGTGCAAACCCACCCCCCTTTTCCGGAAGCCCAGCCAGGATCAGTGGGAGAGAAGAGAGTCAGGTGGCTAAATATAACAAGTACACACACCACCCCCACCCCTGCCTCACATGTGCACACCTCCCTCTGGTGTCCCAGGCCTGGACAGCTGCAGCAGGAGATAGAGGAAACAGACTGGTGTTGCCGGGTTAGCATAAACTCCACTTGTCCCATTTCCCCATCAGCATCTACCCCAGAAAAAAGTCTGCAAAAATGCCCTTCACAGGGATCTGCAACGGGGGCTGTGGTGATTGAGTGGACAGGACACCAACATTCTCCAGGACTCCTGTCTCTCCTGCTAACTAAACAGTTCAAATCTCTAGTGGGAAAAAAAAACAAAAAAAAAAACAACCAGGATCCCTTTCAACAGAAAGAAAACTCAGCCTATCTCTCCACACAACTTTCATCTACTCTTCACAAGAGGATGGATCTGCCATACCCACCATACTTGGGACTGGGGCTAGTAAAGTGGTGGAAAGAATACAGAATGGGTAGAGATTTAAGAGCAAGAGTTTGGAGATGATGCAAAGGGAGAGAAGGAGGGGAACTCAAACCGTAGTACCCCCTGCTCTAAGCCCAGGGATCTTCAAGCACCTTTAGAGCTCTCTTTCCCTCTCTTTTTAAGATTTTTTTAGAGAGAAAGGAAGGGAGAGAAAGAGGAAAGGGAAACATCAATGTGAGCGCAAAACATGGACCAGCTGCCTTCTGCACTTGGCCTACTGGGGACAGAGCTAAAACCCCAGCATGTGCCCTGACCTGGAATCTAACCTGCAACCTTCGGTGCACAGGACAACGCCCAGCCAACTGAGTCATCTTGTCCGGGGTGCGTTAGAGCTCTTCAGTTTGAGCCTTCATAGAGAAAAGGGCAACAGAGAGGAGGAAACCAAATTCTTGGGGGCTGAAAGACGGCCTAAACTTCCAGGCTCCAAAGGCCTTTTTAGAAAAGAGGGTGGAGTGAAGTAGGGCGGGGTGGGGTGGGGCAGGGATGGGTAAGGTAGGAGTGGCCTGAAGCTTCCAACGGCTGGATTTCAAAACTGTCACTGTATCCCAGCAATTTATTAAGGCAAAGGTCCAAAAAGGCAGTGGCTGAGAGTTCCGGCCAAAGCAAAGACGCTCGGCTTGCTCGGCTCGGCTCGGAAAATGAAAGTGGCTCACTCCAAGGAGGGAGGCAGAGAGGGATACAGCCCTAAACCAGACTAGACACCAGGCAGAGCGGGCCCTGGGAGGTTGGGAGAGCCATCAGACCTAGGCATAACACAACTTCCTGAGGTGGAGCCTCTGCCCTCCGTCTCCCTCCCTCCCTCCCTTGCATTCCAGGCCAAGCAGGCCAAGGGCTGTGGAAGCTGCGGGGGAGCCACTCTCCTGGAGCTGGTCGGTTGGCCTGTCAGGGCCCAGGGAAAGTCCCAGACATACAGGAAGGAAGGATAACTTCCCAGCTCTTAGAAAGAACCCCAAGAAGGGTCGTGCCAAGAGGGCTACCCACATGCCCCTGCAGGGGGAAAAGGGGTCACTCTGCCTTAGTGACCTCTCCCCAGCACCACTGGACATCTGCCAGCTTGGGAGTTCCATCCTAATGGTCATCATGTGTTTAGAGGCCAGTCTGGGCAAAACTGGCACTGTGCCAAGCCTGCCAAGAAAGTTCTACCAGGCCCCTTTCACCCACTCCAATGTGTCCTGGGGTGCCCAGATTTCTCAGACCAGGCAGGGTTAGTTCTGCTTTGCTCAAGCCCCTACCCCAGGCTCCAGATGGCTGGAAACCTTACCCTGATTGAATGTGGGCCTGCCACCAGTCCCTACTTGGCCCTGATGTCCCCACTATTCCTTATATACCCCACCCTCTGCCAGAGACCCCTCCCTTATCTGTCCTATCCAGGCGATTTCCCTTGGCACTGCCAGGCACCCGCAGGGGGCAGTTCGGCGGGAGGAGACTACATGGCATCGTTAACAGCCGCCTGGGGCCAGGCAGGGGTGACCAGTCGGCCCGCATGCCGTCACCTGGGCCCGCCGCCACCTGGGCGCACTCACCGCGCTTTGAGCTCCTTAAACTCTTCCCGCACTTTGCTCAGCTCCAGCTGCAGGCGGGCGCGCTCCTTGGCCACCGAGTCGAGGGTTTTGCGGGCATCGCCGAGCTCGGCCTCATAGGCGGCCTTGATGCCGGACACCTCGCGGCTGACCACCTCCTCAGACTCGGTGATGCGAAGGCGCAGACCTGCGTTCTCCGTCTCCAGCGAGCGCACACGGTCGATGTAGACCGCCAACCGGTCGTTGAGCTCCTGCAGGTCCTCCTTCTCCTGCAGCCGGGTGATTCGGGTGGGCGACAGAGGAGTGGAGCTGGTCTGCGCCCCGCTACGGGTGGCGCGCCGCTGGGACGGGGTCTCCATGGCCGGCAGGGTGGCAGCGCTGCCCGCAGGGCAGGGGTCCCGGGAAGGGCACGGGACTCAGGCGGAAGGATAGAGACGGCTCGGGGTTGGAGCGCACCGGCCGGCTTGCTCTCAGCTCGCTCCTGGCAGACGTGGAGATCTGGGCTGGGCGCTGTCAGATCTGGGATTCGGGTTGGCTGGAGTGGCTGCGGCGCTCCCGCGAACACTGAGTCACCGGTGTCCGGGCAAAGGCTCTAATAGGTCCTGGGAATGGGAGGAGGAGCCACTGCTCTTAAAGGGGCCGTCGCAAACCCACAGGGGTGGGGGCGGGAGAGGTGAACAGGGGAAAGGACCGCCCAGCCTTGGCGGAGTCGCGCCCCACCCTCTCCCGCGCACCCCACTGTGCCAGGAGCTTTGCTGAAGCTCCCATCTTGGTTCCTCAACCCTCCTACAGTCTCAGGCCTTAGGGGTAGAGGGCAGAGCCAAGGGGTGAGAGTGGGTGGGTGAAGGGCAGTGGGGAGAGGGAAAGTGGGTGTAAAGCAAGGGAGGGCGCCAGGCAGGCAGATCCAGGAAAGCGGGGGGGGGGGGGGGGGGGGGGGGAGGGGGGGGGGGAAACAGAGGCTGGTGCCCATCAGGGTGACTCACTCTTCTTCCACCACCCGTCCCCTCTCCCCCCCATAGTAATAGTGAGTCACCCCTGCCCCCCCTCCACACGTGGGCAGTCCATTCAAAGCTGCATCTCAGTATGCCAGGATGGGGTGGGGAAGGAATGCCTAGGGGGAGTTGGGGGAAGCGCAACAAAGTCCTAGAATCTGAGTTCCTTTTACACCCTCAGTTTTGGGGTGGGGACCAGGAGTTTGGGGTCCCTCTTTTCCCATTTTCTGCTCCAATTAATCTCCCTTCCAAACCAACCATTGCAACAAGCCACACACCCCATAGAAGGCCCAAGTAACAAGCCACAGATCTGCAGAGAAGACCAAGAATAGGACCCAGACACTTCCCCCTCCAACCCCAGGCCCCTTCCTTTGGCCCCAAGCAATTGGAAAAAGAGGTTCTTTCCCCCCTTCAGTCCCTTCCTACGGCTTACCCCACCCTGCTAACTGCAGGACTGTACTGACCCCCCCGCCGCCCCCCCGCCTCAGGATTGTACTTATTTTAATGGATAATTTAAAACAGATACCAAAGCTGTGTGCACACTCATCATGTTGCCAGGACACCAGGTCCCAGATTTTTGTGGTTCCCCAAGGGGCCTGAAATGGGGAGAAGGCAGGGAGCTGAACAGCCAATGATATGCCTCCATCTTGGCTGCAGTCAGAAAGGGTAGTGGAGGGCAGGGACAGCAAAGCCCCCACAGCCTTGCCAGCACTGCACTTATCTCTACACACCTCTCTGGCCACAGCCTGCTTTGCATCTGGCTCTGGGGGGGGGGAGGGGCCAGGCCCTCTCACAAAACAGGATCATCCAGGTCCCCAGGCTTCCCACCCCAAGCGCTAGGGACTCCATCCTCAGGCCTCACCAAGGACCTCTTTGATCAGTCCTTCCACTCCTGTCCCCTCATTCTGGCCCTGGCCCCACCAGCCACCTCATCTTCTCTAAGAGGTAGAGAGCTGAGGTTCTGGAACCCATGGGTGCCCTTCCCCTGCGCCTCCACAGCTTCGTCTGATGAGAAACGTGGTAAATTAAATTATGTTGCTAACTCCTACAGCTCCAGGACATCAGGGTTCCTGTAATATGCAAGGGAAGCAAACTGGACAGGCCCTCTGTTCTCGGTTCTGGAGCTGGCCTCAGATGGATAAGGGCTTGGAGTGGAACTAAGGCAGGACTTGGTGTTCAGAGAGGGGCACCTGGGAGGGAGTAGCTGCTGGGGTTCCCATCTCTAGGAGGGCACTGGGCAGTGTGATGAGCATCCAGGATGCATCCAGGTGAGGGCCCAGGATATGGCTTCCCCTCCCTGCAGCCCTCTCCCCCAGAGAGAAGCCCCCATACTTGGCTTCCCAGAGAAAACAAAAAGTCTTGTTCTGCTTCTCCCTCTTCTGTTCCCCAAACCAGGAGTGGAGGAGGGGTGGGTGCACCAGTGAAATGTGAGGGACAGGGCTCCTGCTGTTCCCACTGCCTCAGCACCCCTTGGCACCCCCCCTCTGCCCCACCCAGTCCCCGCCTGGTCTGGCTTCTCCTCCTGGCTGGGGAAGCAAAGCCACACTTAACTCCTCCTATCCTAGACCTCCCTATCTTTGGGGGAAAGAGGCAGGAGAAAGGAGAGGGGAATCGCACCCCAAACTTCACTCTAGCCTCTTTCCAAAGAGTCCCCATGCCTCACCACCACCAAAATGGCCTCAATCCTAAATCTGAACTTCGAAGTGGGCCTGCATCCTAAATATTCAATCCTAACTCTGGACCCCAAGTGCCATCAGTCGGCTCTCCTCCTACCAGGGCATAGATCCCAGTCTCTGAAGAAGCAGGAGAAAGCAGGGGAGGCCAGCCAGGCCAGAGGAGCAGAGTCTCCTGGGGGTGAGAGTGATGGAAGTTGTGACTGGGTGGGGACCAGTTTCCAGTCCTGCCTCTCTCACTTGCTGGGTGATGACAGATCTACTGAATTAACCAGGCCCAAGTTTCCTCATCTGGGCAGAGTGGCTATCAAGACATGGGGATTAAGCCCTGACTGGGTGGCTGTTAGTTGCAGCATCATCCTGTACACCAAAAGGTTTCAGGTTTGGCCCTAGAGTGTCGGCCCATGGACTGAAGGGTCCCCGTTCAATTCCAGTCAAGGGCATGTACCTCGGTTGCAGGTTCCCCCGCCCTGGTAGGGGTGCCTGCAGGAGGCAACCAATTCATGTATCTCTCTCACATTGATGTTTCTCCCTCTCCCTTCCACTCTCTCTAGAAATCAATGGAAAAATATCCTTGAGTGAGGATTAACAAAACAAACCAAAAAATAAATAAATAAGGTTTCAGATTCGATTCCTGGTCAGGGCACATACTTTGGTTGTGGGTTCCACCCCTGATTGGGTGCATATGGGAGGCAATGGATCGATGTTTTTCTTTCACATCAGATGTTTCTATCTCTCTTTCCCTTCTTCTCTCTAAAATCAATAAACATATTCTCAGGTGAGGATTTTTTTTTTTAAATATATTTTATTGATTTTTTACAGAGAGGAAGGAAGAGGGATAGAGAGTTAGAAACATCGATGAGAGAGAAACATCGATCAGCTGCCTCCTGCACACCTCCCACTGGGGATGTGCCCGCAACCAAGTCACGTGCCCTTGACCGGAATCGAACCTGGGACCCTTCAGTCCGCAGGCTGACGCTCTATCCACTGAGCCAAACCGGTTTTGGCGAGGATTTTTTTTTAAATCTTAAAAAAAGAAAAGACATGACACAGGGAATGACCTACTATACTTTCTCTCAAGGGAGTTGTCCACTGGTAAAGAAAACAGAGGGAGAAGCAAAACCAAGCAAGCACAATGGTTAAAGAGCAGCATAGGACCCTGAACTGGATGAATTCCAAGTAGATTCCAGAAGCCTGGGAGCTGGACCATTAATGAGTGATATAAAAATATTTATTTTGGGGGTGCATTGAACTATAATCATGTTCTGTTAAAAAAAAAAAAGAAAAGAATATAGTGGTTGAGTCCAAGGGCAATTTAGGCAGTGAAGGGGCACATGTCTTGAAGACCAATGACCTTGGGGCGGGAAGGGGGGTGCTCCTCTGTTCCCATAGCATCCTGGGCCTCCCTCTATGACCCTTCACCCCACAAGTGCTGTGAGGGATAGGAAGGACCAAGTCTGTGTCCCTAATACTTGGCCCAGTGCCTGGCATGCAGGAGGTGTTCAGTGTTTTTAAATGAACAAATGCATCTGGCCCTGACACGTTCAGGTGAGTGACTGGGCAAGTTTCCTTACCTGTAACATGGGGATGCTGCAGTGATTGCGTTACAAGCATCTGGAGGGAGGTTTCTTGGAGGAGGTAGAGTTAGGGGCTTTACAGAAGTGCCTTATACATAGTGAATTCACTCATCCAACAAATATTTATTGAGCACCTACTATGTGCCAGGCACTGCTCTAGACCAGCCTTGGGCAAACTACGGCCCGCGGGCCGGATCCGGCTGTTCTATCTGGTTCTCTTGCTCTCCCCTCCGCTCCTTTACTTTGAATTTATATTAGTTCACACAAACACTCCATCCATGCTTTTGTTCCGGCCCTCCGGTCCAGTTTAAGAACCCATTGTGGCCCTCGAGTCAAAAAGTTTGCCCACCCCTGCTCTAGACACTAGGGGTACAGTAGTGAATAAAACACAAAAATCCCTACCCTTATGGAACTGACATTCTAGTGGAGGAAGACAATCAATAAAAGACAAAGTTACAGCTTGTTAGAAGGTGGTAAACACTATGAAAATAAAAAATATTAAGTGGGAAAACGCTAAACAAACTGAATAACTACACGTTTACGCTCTCTACAGGCATATGTTTTCACCTACATCCTCACCTTGGTCACAAAACCACCTCATGGCTTGGAGATTATTTTCATATTTTATGGGTGAGGCTGACTTTCTCAAAACTGGACAGTAGGTAATAGGCCAAGCTCAGACTTGGACCAGGCATCCTGGTCCAAATCCAAGATGTGCTTTACTATCTTATGCCACTTTGGCTGGAGGTGTGGGAGGTGTTGGGGTGGATGGGGGCCAGGAGGAAGTCTGCGCAGAAGGAGCCTGGCTCGGCCACCAGAGGTGAGGCAGGAAAAGTGTGGGAGGCGGGGCAGGCTGGGAGAAGTGGGAGAGGAGGTAGGAGTGCTGGAATGGGGTCTGAGGGGGAGGATTCTGGCTGTTTGATAAGGCTAGGTGCTGTGGTCGGCAAACTGCGGCTTGCGAGCCACATGCGGCTCTTTGGCCCCTTGAGTGTGGCTCTTCCACAAAATACCACGGCCTGGGCGAGTCTATTTTGAAGAAGTGGCATTAGAAGAAGTTTAAGTTTAAAAAATTTGGCTCTCAAAAGAAATTTCAATCGTTGTACTGTTGATATTTGGCTCTGTTGACTAATGAGTTTGCCGACCACTGGCTAGAGTCACAAAAGGAGAGAAGGGAGGCCTGGAGACCAGCAAGGAAGGAGTCAGAGGCACTGGCCTGTCAAGAAGCAGGCCAGCCGAAACCGGTTTGGCTCAGTGGATAGAGCGTCGGCCTGCGGACTGAAGGGTCCCAGGTTCGATTCCGGTCAAGGGCATGTACCTGGGTTGTGGGCACATCCCCAGTGGGGGGTGTGCAGGAGGCAGCTGATCGATGTTTCTCTCTCATCAATGTTTCTAACTCTCTATCCCTCTCCCTTCCTCTCTGTAAAAATATCAATAAAATATATTTAAAAAAAAAAAAAAAAAAAAAAAAGAAGCAGGCCAAACAGACTGGGCTTAGCAGAGGGATGAAACTGGGAGGCATTCCAGAGGCAGACTAATTATGACTGTGTAGGAAGTATTTATGAGGACCTACTGTTCTTAGCACTAGGTATTCGCATTACCTTGCTGGACCTACACAATAGCTCTCAAAGGTAGAACCTACTATTAGCCCTATTTAACAGATAAGGAAACAAAGCTCAGGGAGGTTAAGGCATTCTTATAAGGCAGAGTGTTTCTACTTTGGCAATCTTGACATTTTGGGCCCGATAATTCTTTGTCTTTGGGGGAGGGGCTATGCATCATGGGATTTTTTAAAAAATATTTTATTTTATTGATTTTTTTTACAGAGAGGAAGGGAGAGAGATAGTTAGAAACATCGATGAGAGAGAAACATCGATCAGCTGCCTCCTGAACACCCCCTACTGGGGATTGTGCCCGCAACCAAGGTACATCACCTTGACCGGAATTGAACCTGGGACCTTTCAGTCCGCAGGCTGATGCTCTATCCACTGAGCCAAACCAGGTAGGGCCATCATGGGATGTTTTGCAGCATCCCTGGCCTTTACCCACTAAATGCCAGTAACACCTCTGCCCCTAAGTTGTGACAATCAAAAAAGTCTTCAGACATTGCCAAGTGTCCCCTGGGAGACAAAATCTGCCCCCAGTTGAGAACCACTTGTCTAAGGTCACAGGGTTAGCAGCAGAACTGGAATTTTAATACAGGCTGGCCTGACTGAATGCCAAGATCTTGCCATTAGGCTATAATCCTGGACAGGTGGGGATGGGAAAGAGCATTCAAATGCATCCCTAGGCCATTGGGGAGATAGTTATACTCCCAGAGGGGTGGAAGGGGTGGTCTTTGGAGGAGGATGTAGGAAGTGGAGGTGATTTGGAGAGTCAAGGCCATGGTTTGGGAATCCCTTTTCAGAGGGTCCCTGTCTTATCATCCTTTGATCACAGGGTCTGGTGCTAAATAAGTCTTTTTTTAAAAAAAATATATATTTTATTGATTTTTTACACAGAGGAAAGGAGAGGGATAGAGAGTTAGAAACGTCAATGAGAGAGAAACATCGATCAGCTGCCTCCTGCACACCCCCTACTGGAGATGTGCCCGCAACCAAGGTACATGCCCTTGACTGGAATCGAACCTTCAGTCCACAGATCACCACTCTATCCACTGAGCCAAACCGGTCAGGGTGCTAAACAAGTCTTAAACTGCTGAATCACTCATGCCTCATGCACAGGTGATTGTTATAACCTTGAAAGCCTAAGGACTTGCCTGTTCTTTAAGTGGTTGCCATGTACTAGGCAGTGGTTCTCAACCTTCCCAATGCCGCGACCCTTTATTACAGTTCCTCATGCTGTGGTGACCCCCAACCATAAAATTATTTTTGTTGCTACTTCATAACTCTAATTTTGCTACTGTTATGAATCGTAATGTATTTACCCACGTAATGTATTTACGATTCATAACAGTAGCAAAATTAGAGTTATGAAGTAGCAACGAAAATAATTTTATGGTTGGGGGTCACCACAGCATGAGGAACTGTAATAAAGGGTCGCGGCATTAGGAAGGTTGAGAACCACTATACTAGAGTCTAGTAACTAGACCATGGGCTAGAGCAGCCATGGGCAAACTACTTTCCGCTGTTCTATCCGGCCTGCGGAGCCGAAAGAGCGGAGGGTTCTCTTGCTCTCCCCTCCGCTCCTTTACTTTGAATTTATATTAGTTCACACAAACACTCCATCCATGCTTTTGTTCCGGCCCTCCAGTCCAGATTAAGAACCCATTGTGGCCCTCGAGTCAAAAAGTTTGCCCACCCCTGGGCTAGAGCTATCTGGAGGTGATCCCATTTAACCTTCACCTCAGCCTTATGAGGCAGGGATTATTATCTGCATTTTGTATGCCAAGAACCCAAAACTCCAAGAGGTTGGGTAACTGGCCTGAGGTAGCACAGCTGAGTAGACTGCCTTCTTTCCACCCGGACTCAGCAAGGAGAAATAATGCAGGCTCAGAGTGGATTGGCTCAATTTAGTTTAGTGGGAAAGGCTCTTAGAAGGACTGGTTGACAGCCATTGGTGAAGCCAGAGCACCCCTCATTTGAGTGAAATCTCACCCATAAAGCCCAATATACTAAATGACAGAGGCAAAGTCCAATAGGGAGGTTTGGGGGCCCTTGCCTAGTGATCTTTTACCCTCACCCAGGAGGCTTCCTTTTTACAAGTGGACTCCTGAGGCCAGAGGAGGAAAGATTTGCCTAAGGTCACACAGCCAGGACTGCCAGAACCCCCAAGTAGCGCTTTGACCCCCATCTCACACTACCACAAGAGACAGGACATCACTCTGGACAGATCTGAAGGGGCTAATTCATCTTAAGGGACCGGCATGAATGTGATGTGGGGAAGCCGGCTGTGCAGCCAGAGTTGGCTGTCTTCCCTCACTGCTCCAGCCAGGCCGGAAATAGCTGGACAACACCTCACACCTGGCAGGTCTCCCTGGTGACAGCCCTTTCACAATCAAGATGACTGACTACCTTAAGCCTCTGTAGTCTCTTTGCGGTGCACAGAGCAAGCGCCATTCTCCCCATCATGCAGATGAGGAAACTGAGGTTTGGGCAGGTTAACTGATTTGCTCAAGGTCACACAGCTGACAAGTGACGGCAGCAGCCCCGAACACCAGAAGAACCACACCGCACCTCTCTCCCGACCCAGGAGACCAATCCAAGAGCAAAATCCTGGCGCTCCTTCCCACATCCCAAACCACCTCCCCCACCTGCTGTTATTAGGTAACAGGTATCCGCATGACGTGGTTTAGTCTGGTGCCCCCGACCCCTGCCAGGAGCCGCACGCTTCTTCTCCCCTTTCCAACCCCCAGCTTCAGCCCGGCCTCACCTGGTGGGGTGGGGTGGGGGAGGGGAGGAAGGGGTGGGAAGATGCGGGGCGGGAGAGGTGGGTGGGGCCATGGACACAGGCCCGGCTCCCGCACAGCAGTTGGAACGCCTTGGACTCCAGCCCCGCCGGGTTGTCCCGCCCCCGGACCCGGCGGGGCGGCGCTGCCCCGGGGCGCTGACGCAGGCGCCTGCGTGTGGGCGGCTGGGCTGCCCGCGAGAGGCTGTGTGTGTCTGTGTGTGTGTGGTTGCTGGGGCCTCCCCGGCCGCCTAAATAGGGATTTCCTCTCCCTGTTGCCAAGGAAACAAACAAGCGCCACAACTCTTGGAAAGGGGCTGGAGGAAAGGGGCCCCCAAGTCCCACGCCCCTATACACTTCGAGGAAATGAGGCCGAGAGGGATTCCCTCTCACCCTCCCCTCATCCAGGTGCCGACCTATGCTTGTGGGGCCTGAAACTGGAGCAGCCATCTGCCTCCGTTTGCAGAGCCCTGAGGAGTGTCCTCGGTTTCAGTGTTAAAACCGGGACAACCCCTGGCAAACTGTGACAGTTGGTCTCCCTACATGTTCTTCCAATTTTTGTGGGGAGTCCCTCTTTAAAAAATGGGAGAATAGCTCTGGCTGCTGTTGCTCAGTGGTTAGAGCGTTGGCTTGTGAGTGGAAGAAGGGTCGTGGGTTCTATTCCCGGTCAAGGGCACATACCTGGGTTGCAGGTTCAACCCCCAGCCCTGCCCAGGTAGGGGTGCGTGCGGGAGGCAGCCAATCGGTGTGTCTCTCTCTCTTCCTTCCACTCTCTAAAAATCAATAGAAAAAATATATATATATCCTCGGATGAAGATTAACAACAACAAAAATATATGAGAATATCTTTTTACAAATTTCACACGGATATGTGACCATGTGGAAACATAGGCAGGCTCCTCACGGCCTTGGAAGGGCCTGTGCAAGTGAGGTGCTCTGAAGCTTCCCCTGCATTCACCTCATGATAAATCTGGCCCTGTCCCCAGCCCCTGCAGTCCCCGCAGCCCCCAAGCTCCTCAGAGTCCCCCTGGCACTCAGGCCACTGAAGTCAACTGGGAAAGGAAACTCTCACAGGATGGTGGTTAACCAGCAAATGTCCTGATGATGGGCAGAGCAAGGGACCCTTTCTGGAGAAGTAGCAGGGATTGCCAGGTGGGGCAGGTGGATGGGCAGGGTCTCTGCCCGATCAAGAGCTCCTGGAGGTAGGGCCAGTGGGATGGAGTAGGGACTGCCTTGGGCCAACGCTTCATCATTAATTGCCTAGAAGCCAGAACTTCAGAGCTAGCAGGCCCCTTCTTTTCTGTCCAGCTCCCCAGATTCCTCTGTCCCACTGTCCCTACACCAGTCCAAAGGCCAGGCCCAGAGCAGCACCCCATTAGCCATCTTTACCAAATAAGTCCAAAACTTACACAGCACTTTGGCCCTCGACCCCTAAGGAGCTCTGCATCACAGTGACAGGTAATGGGGAAACCACTGGGGAGGGGCGGGGCAGTGGGAGCCTGGCTGGAGGTACAGGATGCACGGGCTGAGGCTGGCTGCTCTCTGGCTGCCCAGGGAGGGGCCAAGGGGGCATCTGTTTCCTCTTGGCCATGTTTCTCTCAGTTCTAGCCCCAGAGGAGGTGAAAATGGTGCTGGCTTCCTGAAACAGAGCTTCCTGGCCTGAGGATGGAGGATGGATAGGGTGCCCATCAAAACATCCTACATCCCCTCACCCCTCACTCCCTGGAGCTTCAGGGAGCTGAGTTAAAGCTTAGGTGGCTTTAACTTAGAACAGAGAGGAGAGGTCCTGAGGTTCAACGAGTCGCAATGATTATCAAAAGTGATAGCCAGGCTGGGCTCCCCATGGGATGTGGTCAGGGAGAAGCAGGCGACCTGTCTGGCTCAGGGGTGGGGTCTTACTCAGGCAACTTAGTGGATCAGAGGCGGGGGACTGACCGAAAGAGTTGAGCAAATTGGCCCTGGCCAGTTGCTCAGTTGGTCAGAGTGTCGTCCCACGCCAATGTTGCGGGTTTGAACCCCAATCGGGGCACAGACAAGAAACAACCAATGAATGGGTAAATAAGTGGAACAACAAAGCGATGTTTTTCTCTCCCTCTCTCCCTCTCA
The DNA here is from genome assembly GCF_963455305.1 of Plecotus auritus. NCBI lineage: Eukaryota > Metazoa > Chordata > Mammalia > Chiroptera > Vespertilionidae > Plecotus > Plecotus auritus. The sequence continues at coordinate 28,898,677 of NC_137778.1, forward strand.
AATCAATAAATAAAATTTTAGAAAGAGCTGAGCAAAAGGGTAAGGGGGGATGAAGGAAGAGAAGAGTAGGTAAAGGGACATTGGGGAGGAAGTCTACATGAGAGAGGAAGAACTGAGTTTTGAAGTGAGGGGATTAGGAATCACATCTGGAGTCCAGGCCAGGGGGCCAGGGAGTGGGGACAGGGCAGAGGAGAGACCCTGGAATTGAGGAGAGGGGCAGCTGCCCAGGCTGACGCCACAGCTCCAGCCCCAGATCCTGGTGGGGCAAATATTTACCCAGCAACGGTTGCTAGGCAGGGAAGAAGGTGGAGGGAGGCCAGTAGCCAGAAGGCCTTTGAAGCTCCACCCCATCCCTCACAAAAGACAGCTCAGAGTGAGCCACACAGTCCTCCCCAGCCCCACAGAAGGCTAGCTCTATCCTCCATGCACACATACCTTGGGGTCACCTCTACCCACCCCAACCTCAACCTGGCAACAGGCCAGAGGGCTGGACTAGGGGGAATTTAATTCCTGGGCTGCCAGGCCTTCCCCCACTTCAGTCCCCCACCTCGGGGGACTCAAACCTTACAGAATGCCCCCTTCCCACCCTGCTGTTCAATGGGGGCTGGACAGGGAAGTGGTCCAGGAGTCAGGAGACAGTGAGGAAAGAGATGCTGAAGGATGGAGACAAGACGTCCAGGGGATGGAGACTGGAAGAAAGGATGAGGAAACTGAAAGGAGGGAAAGGAGGGGCCATGAGAGACTGTGACTGGGGCAGGTGGAGGGTTGTAGATGGGCTCAGGGAAGAGGCGTCCTCAGAGGCACTCCCTGCTCTGGCCCCTGGGCAGAGGAGGGGGAGGGACAAAAGATGGGAGGGCGTGCTCAATCGGAGCCAGATGTGGCCCATGTGATGTGGGCAGTCGTTGGCATGGGCACAGCAGCGGCAGGAAATGCAACTGTTGCCAGGAAGGACTAGACAGAAGCTGGGCGGGGGTAGGGGAGAGGGACAGCTAGTCCAAGACCCCCAAGGAAGTAGGTGGGAGTTTTGGGGAGGGTAGAAAGGCTCACAGCCTGCCAGGAGGAGCCAGCTATGGGCAAGGGCTGCCCTCCCCTTCCCCTCCACCATCCTCCAGGTTCCCATCCATTACCCTGGCTGGGACTCTGTGTATAGGCAGAAGGACGCCCCTTCCCAGGGCCCCAGGTGTGACCCGCACACAGGAGGCACAGAGACCTCGGGATGAGGTCTTTGCAGGGCTTCTCCCGGGGTTGACAGGTTCTCACCCTCTGCCACAGGCCCCCTGGAACTGGGGTGCAGAAATGGGAGGGAAGGGCACAGAGAGGAAGCTGTGGGGCTGAGAGGAGGTTCCTGGAGCTGATGCAGGTTCTTAAAGTTTGAAGAGCTGGCCAGAGGGGCTGCAGGCCCCCGGGGCCACCCTGGAGTGGGGGCAGATGGAGGGCTGTCACTGTGAAATGCAAACACTGAAACTCTACCCCAGGAGGGAATTCTCCAGGCCCCTACAGTCGCATGAGCTGGTCCCGAGGGGTCGGGGATCCCAGGAAGCCAAGCAGGCCTGAAGGGGAGGCCTCCAGACACAGAACAAGGGACCCCTGAAGATCCAGGTCCAAGCTGGCAACCAAAACAGTGTTGTTTCCCAAACTCCCATTGGAAAGTTTGAAAAATACACATGGAAACATGACTCACTGCCCCTTCCCCAGGGCTCCCCTTTCCTGGCTTCTGTGATTTTCTCCCAAGAGCTAATTCAAATCACATTCTCACAGAAACCACTCGAAATGAGGCAGGGCAAAGAGCAGCTGAAGGAGGCACGGAGGCGCCGAGGGAGGGGCCGGAGATGGAGAAGTGTGCTGAACTGGCCAGAGAGGGCTTCCGTGATTGTCCATTGTAGTCACGGGGGAGGGGGTGGTTGAGGGGGGTCATTTACACCGGCACCCCCAAAACTGTGGTGTGGCCACCACACCCTGGTGCCCTGTGCACTCCAGGACCAGAGAGCTTGGCTCTGGCCTCTTCTTTGGAACCCTCCCCAGGGCCACACCTGCAACCAAAGGCTGGGAGGTGTGGGTGGGGAGCTCCCTGAACTCACCTGTCTCCATTGCTTCTTCCCCTGAAACGTGTCCTGAAGCAGGAAGGCCACATCTCTCCCTTTGGGCCGGGGAGGGTTCCACGCCTGGCAGGGAGCCTCTGAGCCTGTCCCAAAGATGGGAGCCTGGCCCTGGGCCAAGGGTCCAGAGAGTTCCCAGCAGAGGATTCCAAGCATTCCCAGGTCAGGGGTTACCCCCCGCTCCCATACTTGCCAGGCCTCCTAGGATGTCTCAGATGGAGTTCTCCCTGTCTTCCTAACACACCCAACCCCACTCTGCTCCCCCTCCATTTCCCTTGGCCAGGGCGTCCCCAAGTCCTGTGGGTCTTCCCTCCAGAATCTGTCTCCATTCTGTGCACTGCCTCCAGCTCCCCATTCTGATCCCCATCCCCCTGGCCTGGTACCTGCAGGACGTCCCAGCTAGCCTCCCTGCCTCCACCCTTCCCTCTGCTCTGATGCTTCCTCCTCCCTGAACCACAGCCATCTTTCCAAAATATCCGCCTCGGCCTGTCTCCACAAGACTTCAAACAAACCCTGCATCCCACTGTATTTGGGATCAAGTACAAATTCCTTGAGAGGCTTATAGAGGCCTCTGTGACCTGGTTCTGCCTGTATCTCCAGCCTCATGGTTTGCACCCCAGATTCCAATAATCCCGACCTTCCTTCTTACATCTAAGGCGCCCTGCTTGAACTTGGCACATGCTTTGCCCTCTGACCAACTCCTACTCATCCTCCAGCTACAGGTGTCACGAAGACGGGGCTAGGTGTCGCCGCTAGTGACTGTCCGCACACCTCTGTCTTCCCCCATCAGGGGAAATCCTTGCGGGTTGAGGCTGTATTCCCAGCCTCCAGCACAGTGCCTGGGACATGCAAGGGGCCCTTTTCACACGTGAGCTGACCATCTCACCAGGCCTCCATCAGGAACCAGCACTCTCAAAGCGCTCAATTCCCCCCTCTACTTTCCCCACACCCCCCACTCTTCCATACCTCACTCTAGCCTCACCTGCCTCCCAAGTGCAACCTCACTATCTCTCTGCATCAGAGCTCCGCGTGTGCCCTGCACCTAGGCCTCTCTCCACACCAACCCTGGGGCATGGTCACGACACCGCCACCGTAGTAACAGGAGCTACTGTTTATAGAGCACTCACTATGTGTCAGGGCCTGTTCTAGGTTCTTTCCATTCATTGACTCATTTGATACCCAGCAGGAGCTTTAAAAAAAAAAAAAAAAAAGGCTGGCTGGAGAACTTGACTTGTCTGATGGTTCAAGACAAATCTCCCCAGGAGCTTATAACTCGGTAGTCACCGTGTGTAAAGGAGATAGGGTATAGGCTAGGTCCTTAATAACTGTTTATTGAGGGAGGGGATACTATAATTGCCTACCTTTATAGCAGGTCCTCTCAGGAGCATGATCTCCAGGCAGCCCTGGGAGAGGGGCGTAGCTAGGACTCAGTCCAGGTAAATGGGAGGGACCTGCTTCCGGCCACACAGGTAGTAACCAGCTCTCAATCAACCAGCAGCGCCTCTAAGGCGGTGCAGAGTCCAATGTGATTCAGGACAGGGAGCCACTGTGTCAGTTATTGGAGAGTTTTCAGGGGTCAGGGCCGGGGGGAACCTTGGAGACCACACATCCAGGGGTCTCAACCCTCACTGGGCATCAACATGGTGTCGGGGAGGGGACTTTCAAAATGGCTAATGCCAAAGAAAAAAACAAAACAAAAAACACAAAACAAAACTGATCGTGCCCAAAGTCTCAGGTATCTTGATTCATAAATTGGTCTGGGGTGGGACCTGCACATTTTTGCAAAGTGACACCTCTCCAATCTGTCACTTTGCAGATAAAGAAGCTGAGGTTTGGAGTGGGAATTATAATAACAGCTAATACGTACTGAGTACTTACTATGCCAGAAACTGTTCTAAATAGTGCAGGTGCATTATCCACCTGACCCTCACTATAACCCTGCACACAAGGGACTGTTTTTTGTTTGTTAATCCTCACCGGAGGATATTTTCCCCATTGCTTTTCAGAGAGAGAGAGTGGAAAGGGGGGGGGGGGTAGAAAAAGAGAGAGATCAATATGAGAGAGATGTCCTGACCTGTTTGGCTCAGTGGATAGAGCGTCGGCCTGCGGACTGAAGGGTCCCAGGTTCGATTCTGGTCAAGGGCATGTTCCTTGGTTGCGGGCACATCCCCAGGAGGGGGTGTGCAGGAGGCAGCTGATGGATGTTTCTCATCGATGTTTCTAACTCTCTATCCCTCTCCCTTCCTCTCTGTAAAAAATCAAAATATATTTTTTAAAAAATATGAGAGAGACACATTGATTAGTTGCCTCCCGTAAGTGCCCCAACCAGGCCAGGGATTGAGCCTAAGCCTGCAACCCAGGTACATGACCTTGATGAGGAATCGAACCCACAACCCTTTGGTGCCCAGGCCAACACTCTAGCCACATAGCCACTCTGGCCAGGGCAGAAGGGACTAATACTTATTTATTATGTATTGATTTTAGAGAAAGAAGTGTGTGTGAGGAGTGGGGGGAGAGAAACATCCATTTGTGTTACTTATTCAATGGTTGACTCTTGTATGTGCCTGACCAGGATTGAACCCGCAACCTTGGTGTACTGGGACGATGCTCTAATCAACTGAGCTACCCGGCCAGGGTGAAGGGACTGTCATTATACTAGTAGCTCAGTTTTGCAGTAAGAAAACAAAGCACAATGGATCCAAGGTCTCACAACCAATAAGTGGTAGAACTGGCTTTGAAGTCCACACTCTCAACCTTGACCCCACAACTGTCAGCTCCAAAGTTGCAAAGAAGCCCATGCAAGCGCCAGGCCTAGTTCCCACAAGCCTGGGCAGAAACGTCTGGAAGCCGGTGAGAGTGGGTAAACTGAGGTCCGAAAAGCTACAATCCAGCTGGAGGCCTGGAGGCTCCTGAGGGGCTGAGTGGTGTGGGGCTCGGCCGCCCTTTACCTGCCTGCCTCCCTCCCCTCCTGAAGGGGAGCCCTGGCCAGCCCAACGGAGCGGTCACCCTCCCTGTGCTAATTGATGCAGCCTCCTAATTGCTGATCACAAGGAGGCAATTAAGTCCAATTAGGGAGGGACAGCTAATTAGTGTTCAGCTTCCCTGGCCTCTAGGCACCCCCTCCCCTTTCCCAGGAAACTGCTGCCCAGTTTGGTTGACTCCGGCAAGTTCCCCATCCCAGGGAAGAGAATGGCTGCGTGTGTTAAGCATGTCAGAAGTTCACATTCCTTCCTTGCTCTCCCAGGGGTCAAGGGTCAAGCACTTTGGTTTGTCCCCACCTCTGCACCATAAGGCCGCTCTGTCTCACTAGACAAGGACATTCACGTCAATCCATAATTCACAAGTACTTGCCCAGCATCCCATCTCTCCTCCTCACAACCCTGAAGGGAGGGTACCCCTCATTACCACTGGGGCTCAGAGGGGGTAAGTCATGTGCCCAAATCACCCAGTCCACTTGGACCCCAGATCTTGTACACCTGATGTGCTTATGTGATCAGTCTTTCCGATGATCTCACCTCCATTGTTCCTGATGTGACCTGGTAGAGAGGTGGAACAGGAATCGCCTGCCTTCTTCGCACAGCTACGCTCTGCAAGGTTATCCCATTTCATCTGCTGCCTCCCCCTGTTCATCTGACTGTCTGTTCCTACTCACCCAGTGCCACATTCAAGAGTCAGGAGCCAAGGGACCTAGTTCCCTCTTCCACAAATTCACCCTGTAACCTTGGAGAAGTTGTCTTCCTCCTATGGGCCTTGGTTTCCTTACCTATAAGACAAGGAGACTGAACTGGAGGAGTTCCAAGGCCCTCCCAACCTTCACCCCTCTGCTGCAGGGGAAGAGGTGGTAAGGGGCTGGGCTTCCCTCTTGCAGGCCATCAAGGTCAGGGGTGGGATGGGGATACCCCTTTCATAATGTAATTGTGGGGCCCCCCCAGCTAAACAAGAAGGACACTGTCCTGATGGCAACTGAAGGAGGCCGGGAACTCCCAGACTTTAGAAGGAACTGTGCTCTAATCAACTGAGCTACCCAGCCATTGTCCCCCACACTGTGTCTGGTTCCTCACCATTGGGGGTAGGGTAGGGCAGGCATGATGATCACAGAACACACACACACACACACACACACACACAAAAGAACTGGAAGAGAGTGAGGGGGGATGGACCCAATATCTGGCCCACATCAGGCCATCCATTTTGCCAGCCTCCCTCCCTATCAGTGTTGGGCACACAGGGCAGGGCAGGAAGTCGAGGCTGGGGAGATGGAGGACCCCTTCCCATCTCCTCCAGAGCCTTGGCCACAATCTAACTTCCATGCTCCTGTTCTTACTTTCCGGCTTTCTGGGTCTTCACAAGCATGGTTAGAGTCCCTGGCTCTGCCACTCATGTCCTGCCCTACCGGTGTCATCTGGGCCGGGGTAACGGTTTCCTCTTCCATAAAACGGGTGAGCCCGGCCAGCATGGCTCAGTGAACATCCATCTATGAACCAGGTCACGGTTTGATGCCTGGGCTTCGGGCTCGATCCCCAGTGGGGGATGTGCAGGAGGCAGCTGGTCAATGATTCTTCCTCATCATTGATGTTTCTATCTCTCTCTCCCTCTCCCTTACTCTCTGAAATCAATAAAAATATTTTTTAACCCTGGCCGGTTTGGCTCAGTGGATAGAGCATTGGCCTTGGGACTGAAGGGTCCCAGGTTCAATTCTGGCCAAGGGCACATGCCTGGGTTGCAGACTCCAGTAGGGGGCGTGCAGGAGGCGGCCGATCAATGATTCTCTTTCATCATTGATGTTTCTATCTCTCTCTCCCTCTCCCTTCCTCTGAAATCAATAAAAATATATTTAAAAATATATATATATTTTAAAAAGTTTTTTAAAAGAGGTAACAGTAACCCCAGAAGGCCGTTGTGAGCAAGAAGTAAGATGTGCATGTGCAGTGAGAGCAGAGAGCTCCGTTCCCCTCTAGTACCCGGCAGAGCACAAGCCTGTGGGCTGAGGTTGGAGGAGCGTGTGCTAAGCACCGAGAGGAGCCACAGGGCATCCGGTCCTCAGCACCCAGTCTGTCCACAGCCTTCCCTTTCCTGTGGTGAATCACGGTTTCACAGGCCCTGGGACTCAGGAGTCCCCAGTTTGCCACAAACACTACTATTGTCATAGAAACCGGGCCTCCCCTTCCCTTCCCGCTGACTGATTTCACCACATTGTCCCCCACGCTGTGTCTGCTTCCTAGATCTCAGCTTTTGACTCACTGATTGAACCGCCTCTCATTTCAGGGCCCCAAGATACTGGCAACCTACCCCCACTCCAGGGTCTGTGCCTCAGCCCCTCAAGCCTGGGGCCCCCTACTCCCTTCCCTGCCGAGTTAGCGGGACACCCCCTAGGAAACCACCTGTTCCTGAGCAGTGAGCATGCATCACCCCTGCTGCCCGGGCCTGGCCCAGTGGAAGCCTCAACTCTGAGATGTGAGACCAGCAAGGGCAAGGGAGGTGGCCACTGGCTGAGACCGACAGGCACTGGCGCCACCTGCTGTCCTGGGGGAACCAGCCCCACCTTCTTATAGGTGGCTGTGCCCAGGCTTGTCCTGAGTGGCTGAAGCTCTGGGCTCTCTGTCCTCCCCCTCTCCCGGGAGGCAGTCATCCACTCACAGATATTTACCATCTGGGTGCCAAAATGGGTCCCGTCCTCCTGAAACAAGCCAGTCCACGACAATGAGCGCCTCCAAAGGGCCAGCTCAGGATGCCGGGGGCAGAGACCAGACACTGAACCCAGGCCATGGTTTTGGAGCAGGCCTCCCTGAGGAAGGGATGACTAAGTCCTAAATAATAAAAACATTTATTAAGCACTTTCTGTGTACTTTAGATGTTACGTCAGTCCTTCACATTCCTCTTTCCACTAATCACACAACAATCCCTGAGGTCATTGCCACTATTCTCTTCGTGTCATTAATGGGGAAACAGGTTCAGAGACATTCATTTGCACAGGCGGTAGGCAGCAGCAGCCCCACCTGCCTGCAGCCGGGTTCGGAGGACATCCAGGCCGCTGCAGCCAGGGAAAAGGCCTGCTCCAGGCTGAGTAAACGCCAGCCAGTGGCCATGTGGACAGAAGAGAGAAGAGCCGAGGAGACTGAAAAGGAGCACCCAGGGAGGTAGGAGAAATGCCAGGGAGGGAAGTTTGGAGAAGGAGGGAGGGACCAGCAGGGTCAGAGGTCAAGTAAGGTAAGAACTGAGACTGGACATAGCCCCTGCTCTGAAGAGTCTTGGTCAGTGTGGGAAGGAGGGGCACAGAAACACAGCGAGTAGGTAGGCCCTCTGCGCAGGTCCGATGTCAGGGCTTGGGCCAACCAACAGGCCTTCAGTAATCGGTGAAGGCTGCCTGAAAGAGACATGGAGTGTTACCCACCTGGAAGGGCCTGGAAGTACCTCTAGAAAACTGGCACTAAGGGGCACCGGGCACCAGACAGCCTGGCAGGTAGTCCCTCCTCTCTCCAGCACCTCGTCTGAACGCATACACAGCAGGAACTCCGTGACAGTGCGAATTCACCGGGAGGACTTCTGAGGATGACTCGGAAGGGATCTCTCAGCATGTGACCCTCCCCTGACTCACGGCTGGGAAAGGGAGTCCTGCACATAGTGTGCCCTTGAGAGGGCAAAAGCGTGGATATGCGCAGGTCAGCTCCTCCTGCCAGACCTGGGCCTTTGCAGGTGCTACTGCCTCTGCCAAGAACCCTCTCGGCTCCACTCATCTTGGCTATCTCCTCCTCCTCCTTCAGAGCTGAGCGTCGGAGTCATGTCCTCTGAGAGGCCATCTTGACCATGGCCTTCGATGCCATGGCACCCAGGACCTACCTTTTGCAAGTACTTAGCCCACAGGGCTGTCAAAGCAGTTTCCAAGTTCTGCAAGTGACACCAGACGAGAAGCTCCCCCAGGACCAGGGAGGTGACTCTCTAAAGCCTATCACAGGGGAGACACTCAATAAAAATTTGTGAGTGAACGATGAACTGAATGAATACAAGGAAGGAAATTACCGTGTGGTACTGAACAAGGCACGCCACCAGCTTTGGGCCTCAGCTTCCTCTTCCGTAAAGTAGGGGCAGGAGAGTGTGGAGCAGTGGCGTGTTTGTGCATATTTAATAACCTGGGGGTGGGGGAGGCCCTGATTTATGGCAACTTCCAGTTTCTGTGGTGTGACTTCTCTCACCATGGCTGATTTCAAGTTGAACAAGGGGCTCTCACCAGCAAGTACAAGGCATCTCCAGCTCACCACTGCAGATGGGGTGGTTTGAGCTAGAGGGCCTCCCGGGCACGTTCCAGCTCCAACATCCTCATACAAGGTCCCTTGCCAGGAACCTGAGGGTCAGAGGTTACGCTGCTCTCCACTCATTACCTCCCTAGCACCGCCCGATATCTCGTTTCCAGTTTCAGGCCCCACTGTGCTTTATTCCCATGGTGTGCTCAGGGCACTGAGAGAAGATGCATGTGGCTGCAGTGGAGAATGGGAGGGAGGGCAGGATCAGCTGGACAGGTGTGCAGGAGCCAGAACATGAAGGATGTTCTAAACCACAGGAAGGCCCTGACATAACGCCATTGAACGGTAGGTTAGAGCATCGTCCCAATACACCAAGGTTGCAGGTTTGATCCCTGGTCAGGGCACATACAAGAATCAACCAGTTAATGCATAAATAAATGGAACAACAAATCAGTGTTTCTCTTTGTGTATCTCTCTCTGTAAAATTAATTTAAAAATTTAAAAAACACATGAAGTTTGGTCTTGAATCTAATGGCAATGGGGAGCTACTACAAGATTTTAAATAAGAGTTTCATGATCATGTTGTGGGTTTTTTTGTTGTTTTTTAAGTGATCTCTCTGGCCACTGTGTGGAGAATGGATTGGTAGGGACAGGGGAGACAAGAGCAGAGGAGGGAGACCAGTTAGAGGCTACTGCAGGCAGATGCTGGTAGCTCGGATCAGGAGGGTAGCAGTGGAGGCGAGAAATCGATGGATTTGGGAAATGTTTTGAGGTGCAGTTGAGAGGACTGGTTGATGGACTGGATGGGAGGAAGTTTGGGAAAAGGCAGGAATCACAGATGGCTCCAGATTTCTGGCTTGAGCAACCATGTGGACGGTGGTCCTTTCCGGAAGCAGGGGAAGCTGGGGGAGGAGCAGGTATGAACCGTGCTGGCAGTGCCAGGACTGAAAGCTCAGGGCTCCTGGTTCCAAGCCAGGAAAATGGGAGCGCCTGCTGTTCCTGTGGGGGCCAAGGAAAAACGTGGAGAAAATCGGGACAGAGGAAGGGGCACGTGGCAACAGAACGGGCAGAAGCCGCGGGCACAAAATAATAGTGACAGCAGCCAACGCAATGCCGAGCACTATGCTCTATATACGTCCAGTTAAATTCTCACAATATGACCATCCTTTCTAAGTGCGTCACCTCATACTTTCTATCCCCATAGCCTGCTTTATTTCTCTTCAGAGCAGTTATCACTACCAGAAATCACATGATCTACTTCTTTACTGTCTGCCTCCCCGCTACCCCTACCGACTATCAGCTCTGGGACAGTCAAGACTGTCTGTCTTGTTCAATGGCGTTATGTCCAGGGCTTAGAACAGTGCCTGACACAGCAAGTGATCAATATATATATAGATAGGTTGTCCCCCCCCCCAAAAAAAAAATGTATACACACACTTTGAATAGTTATAAAGGCAGTGTTTATTAAACTATACGTCATTTTCAAAATTGAGCTATCAGCTGTTAAAGTGTGTATACATTTTTGGGGACGCCCTGTATTTATTTTAACTGCGTATTAGGTAGGTAGTATTATTTTTTTAAAATATATTTTAATGATTTTTTACAGAGAGGAAGGGAGAGGGATAGAGAGTTAGAAACATCGATGAGAGAGAAACATCCATCACCTGCCTCCTGCACACCCCCTACTGGGGATGTGCCCGCAACCAAGGTACATGCCCCTGACCGGAATCGAACCTGGAACCCTTCAATCCGCAGGCTGACGCTCTATCCACTGAGCCAAACCGGCCTCGGCTAGGTAGGTAGTATTATAATTCCCCTTCCAGACCCAGTCATTTGGACTCAGTGCTTGTTTCCTTAACCTGTTCCTTGTATAGTTTCTCCCCTGGACACGAAGCCAGTCTTACACAGCTGGCGGGGGCTCAGGTTAACCATGGGGACAGCCAGGTACCGGCCACCTGGGTTTTGGTCCTGGTAGCCTCTTATTGTCTCCCATGTGTTGGAGGCCCTGCCAGAAAAGGGCAAGGTGGGAGCTTGAGATGACACCGGAGGAGGCAGGGCTGGGCATGGAGACCTAGCTGGGCAGGAAAGAAACATCTGGTCCCTAGTATCAGAGCCCACTGGAGCTGCTCCCAGTCGTTGGCCTGCAACGCCACCTCGTGGCCAAGGTTCAAAGGCAGGTTTCCTCTGACTTTTCCCTGGCCCCTCAGGATCCACCCAGGCAAGCTGGCCACCTGCCCAACCAGCAAGTTTCCCAGGGAACCTCTGGCATCAACCTCTAGACATCCCTCTAATTCTTTCCCTTCGAATAAACCTCATTCATCTGTCAGGGACTCCAGATCTACTGCATCCAGGAAGCCTTTCCAAACTGCTCCAGCTTTTAAAAGTGATGGCTCCCTTCTCAGCCTCCAAAAACTCGCTGGGTGTCACTGTTTACCTCTGGGGTCCTAGGCTCTGGGTCAGACAGATCTGGCTTTGAACACTGGAGTGTCCACTTACCAGCTGTGTGACCTGAGCAAGTTACTTAATCTTTTTGAGCTGTAGGTCCCTGATGTTAAGGAGAGCTGGCAATTCCAGCCTCACAGAGGTGTGAAGAGGATCAAATGAAATCAAGAGAGCCTGGCAATAAATAGGCACTCAGGCAAGTCCCTTCCCATCCCTCTCTCTGACTTCCTCTTTCTTTTCCTGAAAAAGGAAGCTTGATGGAACAGGAGGCACAAGAAAGTCATAGGACCTGGGTTCTCTGGGCCTCCATCGCCTCTGTAAAACAAGGCCGTTAGATAATTGATGAACCTGTTAATTCACTCATCCACTTCATTTTCACCTCTGTCATTCTATATTTAATTCATCGGTGCCAGACTGCGCCTCATACTTCAGTATCCCCTGTTAGTACCGAGCATAGTGCCTGGCCCAGAGAGGACACTTGGAAAAATCCCTCAACAACCTACCGAGGGGATGTTTACTCTTCCCCCTCCCGGCCCCAAGAGAGCACTCAGCCCTGGCTGGCACCAGGAGCCCTGCCCCTCACCCCAGCACGAAACCAGAGCTGGCGCCACTGGGTGAGGAATCTGGGGACCAACTGTCACAGCTCCGGTATCACCGCCTCCAGGACGCCTGGGTCTGGCTCTGAGTCCCAGAGGGGCCCTGTCAGCCAGCTGTCCTGGGGGACCCTAGTTCTGCCCCAACCCCTCTGAGCTGCTCTCCCTGGGGAAATCAGAGAGTGTAGAAGACCTGGTAGGGGGAGTGCTGGGGTGGTGGTCCCAGGAGCGGAGGTGTTTCTCTGTCCAGGTCCAAACCTCAGGCTGGGCTTCAAAGCCCTTGGAGATCGGGTCCGTAACAACAGAAGGACCCGCAGTGACCTCCTCTCTCCTCTAAGCTCTGTAGCCCTCCAAGTCCCAAAGACTGTTTTGCCCTCACATTTACCCCTATTTGTCCATGTCACTGGGTCATGCAGACTAGCTTCTGTGTCCTGCTGAGGGCAGAGATCAAGTTTGATGTTTCTTTTGAGTGACCTGCAAACTTCTCCCCAGTACATTCTCATTGATTGAAATTAATGAGCTGAGTTGTTCCAGCAACAGACAGAAAACTGGCTGGTGTTTACATAACAAGGTGGACTTCCCCTAAGGGAGGAGTATTTAAAAAAAAAGAAAATAGAGGTCCCATAAAGCATAGGAGAAGAGACCCACCTGCCTAGGACAGATGGAGAAGGCATCCTGAGAAGAGTAGGGAGATGGGTCAGATAACCTCTGGAAGGGCCAGCCAGCTAGGCAGGGCAGCCTGGTGGGTGTCCTCCTCCCTCCCTAGGGGCAGGGAGGGGCAGGTATTAGGTGTATGCCCCTTTCCCTTGGGACTTGGTGTGTAGACAGTGATAATAGGTGCCCAGGTTTGCTTAGAAAAGAAAGATACACAGATCTACACACACACAAACACCCCCCCCAATTCCTGTCCTCCAGCCTCCCCATGAATCTTGGGCCACCCATCTCAGCTGGGTCACCTTTCCTGTCTTGCAGCCAGGCCTGTCTACACACGTGTATACACACACACACACACACACACACACACACACACACACACACTTGCACATAAACACACACTACACATACAGCCAACTCAACAACTCCACAGGTCCCTTTGTTCCTCAGGCCTAAGGCCAGGACCCTGGTGTGTGTATGTGTGAGAGAGAGAGAGTTTGCCTGCATTCCAGTGCTCAAAACAGGAATTATTTTTGGAATTATCTGCTCTTTGTTTGGGATGATCTTATTTCTGCAAGTCTAGATCTAGAACTGACTTCAAGTGATTCACAGTGGGTCAGGATCTCCAGTGCCTGGCACATCCTAAGAGTTCAATAAACGAATTCATTTTAAGAGCTGAATAAATGAATTAAATTTAATTAATAAAGACCTAAGTCTAGCCAAAGTCAGCTGCAAGGGGAGAAGAGCCAGGCCAGGAAAGTAACATTGACTGAACACCCAAGAGGAGCCAGGCCCTGTGCCAGGAGTTTGGCTTATTATTTCCATTTTAGAGACGAGGAAATGGAGGCTCAGCAGCAAGTCCATGCCCGAGGGGCAGAGCTAAGAGGCAGCAGTTTGGCTTCAGAGGCCTGATCCTTCCCCTTACACCATGAAGCTTCAAATATGCCGTTACACTCAACATGCTCTTGCTTCTGTGTTAGGCACGGCCCTGTGCTGGCTGGGCACTGGGGGTCAAGGTGGGGGACCATGACACAGATGAGAGATACAGTCCTATTCACTAAGGTCCTGGAGGGGAGAGATATGCCACCTACACACTTTTCTGGTCATAAGGCAGAGAGTGAGGGTTAGGGTGGGGTGGGCAAAGCCATCTATTTCTAAGCCTGGGGCCTTATTGTCATAATTCTAGGTTGGCCTTGGAGAGAAACCTAGCTTGGCCAACATGAGGGCCAGTGGAGGAGGGGAGTTCCCTGAACAGAGGAGGCCACCAGCCTCTGAAAGCAAGGGAAGGGCTCATCGAAACCCCACCCTGGAACTTGGCTCCTCAAGGTGCCCCTCTTAAGGCTCCTCTGCTTCATGGACACTCTGGTGGTCGGTCCCCAGTGTGGATGGACATGCCCCATGCCATATGCAGGCACACACTCCTGTGTGCACACCAGTGCCAGAGGCCTAAGTGCACTCACACGTGTTCTGCCCTCCAGGGCCCGGGTTCCCAGTTGCCTCTCCCACCTTGGCGATCTGTCTGGAGCCTCAGCAGGACACCCGTGGGTGGACGTATGGAGCATTAACACTCCCAGGGGGCTGATTTGTCCTTGTTGGACCAGTGAAGTGGGTCCAGCAGGGACCACTGTCTCCCCTACCCCACCGCTTTGTCTACCCTTTCCCATCCAGCAGCTGTCCCTCTCCTCACGCATACACACAAGTTTCTGTCCTTTGTTTTCCTCCCTGGCCAAATCCCCAAGGCTTCTTTGGTCATTAACCTCCTGCTTTAATTAGCTTTCCTGGGGAGGAAAGTGGAAGCAGGGCCAATTCAATGGTGGGTGTCTAGGGGGCAATCTCATTTGGGTGGGAACAGGAACGCTCAGACCAGCTGGTGACAAAAATGTCTGGCATACAGTAAGTCTCATGCAACTGTTTGCTTTTCTATTAACGTGAAAAACGGTCACCTGGTCCGCAGAGTAGGAATCTCTGTCCAATGAAAGTCCCAGGTCCCCAGTGCCACAGCTCCCCTCATCCAGGCTCTTGGGGCAGAGAGGGGACCAGAGTAGAGAACAGACAACTTTCACGCGGCCTTATCTCTGCATCTCTTCCTCTCCCACTCTTGCTTGGAGACAGTGGCACCCAACTCCACAATAAGGTTTGTTGTTAATCTCATGTTAAGTCCCTGATCCAGGGGGCACCCCTCCCCAACTCCAGGGTTTTCCAGGGGTTCCTCAGTCATGGCTTAGCAAAGGAGCAAGATTACCACCCCACCCCACCCCCGCCCCGCACAGTGTCAATCCCTAACCTCTCAGAGTTCCCACCCTCCATTGGTGTGCGTTTTAGGGAACTGGGTTTCGCTCAGCCCTCCCTCATGGCCTCACAGTGCCAGGTCTATGAAGCTATCTCATATGTCCTCCAGCAGGACTGTACCTCACAAACTAGTTCAGACTTTTGGTTTCCAAGGTGCTCCAGAATAGGACACCTACTATTGTAGCTCACCCACCCATTCTTATACAACTATTTTGGGAAGTTCGACTTAAAGTCTGACCTCAAGCCCTCGTGCTGCAGTGTGATCCTTTCTCCTCTTTAGAAAGACCAGGCATAAGAGCGCAAAAGAAATGCTGAAGATGTAGGGTCAGGGGAGAAGAAAAGAGTGCATTATCCTTCAACTTCCCAAACTCTCTCTAAAAGTACCCAAGTGCCCGATTCATGCCTTAAAATTTTATTTTCATTTTCACCAAATTTCCAGAGTCAAAGGAACTAAATTAATGAGTTTTCAATGCGGAAGAGATGGGTGGGATGATGGTGGAGGGTAACCAACAGATCGCCTCCAAGCTGTATGCATGGCCCAGGCCTGAAGGAAGTCTGGGTCACAGTCAATCGCCTCTCTCCCTCCTTCTGTGGCACCCAGAGCTCATGACTCTCACCCGAAAACTGTTCAGTCACATCATGCCTTTAAGACGGACTCTGCCTCCCCGCTCTCTGCCCCCCCCATCTCTCCTCTCCCTCCACCCCCTCATCCTCCTCACCTCCTAACCCCAAAGCCCTCCAGGCTCCCCTCCAATGAGCAGAAGGCCAAGAACTAACTCACCTCCCAGTCGGTGCCTCTCAGATCTCCGAGACTGGGGGGGCGGTTGGGTATGAGGGGGGATGGCTTGCCGCTTGGGTATGAGGGGACCCCGTCTTTTGCCTGGGGGTCCCACACTCCAGCCCAGCACCCCATTCTGGCCCCCACTGCGCGCTGAGCCGGGTTCTCCCCGCATCGCAGCTGCGGGCTTTGTCTGCTCTGCGGAGAACCTCTCCCGCGGCCCAGAGCTGAATCCACTCAGGAAGAGCGGGAGGGGGAGCGGAGAGCGAGCGCGGCAGGGAGGAGTAGAGAGGAGAGAGGGAAAGCCGCAGTGACCTAGCCGGGACCGCTCCCCGCCCTCTCGTCCCCCCCCCCCCTCATTACCATGAGAAAGAGGGACCTGAGACCTGCCGGGACCGCGTGGGAGCCAGTCTTGGGAGGGGGGCGCGCTCCATTAGTCTTTTTTTCAACCCTTCCGTTTCTGTACACCGACTCCTCTCCCCTTGCCCGCGAAAAAATTAGGGACCTCGACTTTTATCCCACCCCCAGCTTTGCCTCCGAGCCGCGGGTAAAGACCTAAGGCACATCCCGAACCTCCTCGGGTCAAGGAATTCGTCCCCGCGCCCCCAAGGGTGGGAAACTACAACTCCCGGCATGCCCCCGGCGCCCCCGGCGCGCCCCCCTCCCGTCAGTTCCATGCTGCTCCATCCAGTTCATTTAAAACAAAAGAGTTTGAGCGCTGGATGGGGCTGGTCTCTATTGGGGGCCACTGAGTGCTACTCCTAGACTGGGGCTTGGTGCGGGAGCCTAAGGGGGGCGTCTGGACGGCGGGGTCTAGAGACTCCGGGTCCGAGGAGGGAGGGGTGGGGGCAGAGATCCCGCAGCCCCCGGTCCCCCGTCACCCCCGGAGAGGAGAAGAGATCTGCTTTCTTGGTTTTGTTTCTCTTTCCCCCCACCCCCACCCCGGGGGCTGGGGCGAGGGGAGTCGGGTTACAGGGTGTTTGGGGAGGGGGGTTTAGGGGGAGGGTCTATCTTTCTATCTCGCCGTCTTTCCCCCTCCCCAGTTCTTTGTTCCCCCCTCCCCACACACCCCCTCCTCTCCTCTCCCCTCCCCTCCTCTCTCCTCTTTTCCCTTCCACCACCTCTCTCTCCCTCTCTCTCTCTCCCCCAGCTTTTGTTTCGCCATGCCTAGTCTAGTGGTATCTGGAATAATGGAAAGAAATGGGGGCTTTGGAGAACTAGGATGTTTCGGGGGAAGCGCTAAGGACCGAGGGCTGCTGGAAGACGAGCGCGCCCTTCAGCTGGCTCTCGATCAACTCTGCCTCCTGGGTTTGGGGGAGCCCCCCGCCCCCACGGCGGGCGAGGACGGGGGAGGTGGGGGGGGCGGCGCCCCTGCACAGCCGGCCGCTCCCCCGCAGCCGGCCCCGCCGCCGCCGCCCGCGGCGCCCCCGGCTGCCCCGACGGCGGCCCCCGCAGCGCAGACGCCTCAGCCCCCCACCGCCCCCAAAGGGGCCAGCGACGCCAAGCTCTGCGCTCTCTACAAAGAGGCCGAGCTGCGCCTGAAGGGCAGCAGCAACACCACCGAGTGTGTACCCGTGCCCACCTCCGAGCACGTGGCCGAGATCGTGGGTAGGCAAGGTAAGAGGGCGCCCAGATCGCGGAGCTGGATGGGGGGGCACCCCATCCCTAGCGCGGAAAGTTCATTTCCTCTCTCGTCCACCTATGGCTCTGTCCCTTCTCCACAAAGGGGGACCCTCCTCAACCCCTGATTTCCTAGTGCCACAAAGTTCCCTGGTACCCCCAGTCGGACTGCTCTCCAGATCCTTCCTCCCCCAGGGCCCGGCCCTTAGACAAAGAAATATCCTCTCTTAAGAGAGAGGGAAAAGGGAGGGGATTGGTTTCCCAATCTAAGAGGCTGTCTGTCCTGAGGGGGTGTCCACTCAAAGCCTGAAAAACTGGCAGAATGTGCAAAGAGTTACTCAGAAGCCCCTGCCCTGGTATCTGCTAGTGGATCGGGAGGGGGTACCCCTGAGACCCCCAGCTGCCTGGAGTTACACACTTTGGGGGAGACCTGGCCTGGGGAGCCAGTCTGAGTATCTGTCTCTTTGTTGGGCTAAGTGTAGGAATGGAAGGGGGTGTGGCTCATGGGAGGGTCCCAGCCTGGGGGGAGAGATGGGAAGGGGGGCTCCTGGGAGGAGGGAAGCCTGTGGTCACCCACACACCAAAGTTGAACAGTCTGTGGGGTTTTGGAAGGGGCGCCTCCAAGGAAGTGCCACATCCTGGTGTGGACCTCTCCTCCTCCCTCTCAGGCTTTTGTTCTGGGCTAGCCTAGTCCAGGGGCCAGAGGCCTGGATGGGGGTCTCTGATAGTGCGGGAGTAGGACAGGGTGGTAGGGGACATACTTGGGGGGAGGGGTGCGAAAGCTTCACCTGGAGATTCGGTGCAGGGCGTGTGTCTGGGTGCGTTGGGGGAGGGCTGTAGAATTAATACAGTGTAGTCAGTCTGATACCACACCCTCCTCCACTCCAGCATCCCTGGACGGGTGGGGGTCGGAGTGTTGATGACTGTCCAGATTGAGCAGACGGAATCTTGGGGACCCTTCCCGCTCCTAGTTTCCCAAAGGGGAGTTGGGGGGGGGGATTTGGAAATTGCAAGGCTGGGCTGGTGAGGTGGGGGTGGGGAAGGAGCAGGGGAGGAGCTGTCCCACAGTAGGGAACAATAGAGGAGCTGCATTCCGGCTGGGGAGTGAGGGAGGAGGCCGGCTGCTGGCAGGGGAAGAGGGGAGGCGAAGCCAGGGGGCCCTGCTCCTCATCCCACCTCATCCCCCTGTAGTGCTGGGGATTGGTGGGATTTTGCTGGGAGATCCAGAATGGAGGAGGGGACGATGCCACTGGCCTACACAACCCTCATTCCCACCCACCCCACTCCATCTCTTGAGATTTCTGGTTTGAAAAGTTGGATTTCCTCTTATCAGAAACTAGGGACCCACAGCCCTGGAATTGGGTGGGGACACTAATATCTTTCTTGTGGGAGGGTGGTCTTGGGAGGCCCCAGAATTTCATGGAGTCATTTTTTCTCGTCTGCCTCCGCATCAGATGGAGCTGTCTCTCATAAAAGTAGGGGGGATTTCTCTCTTCCCCCTCATTCCTTAAGTATATGGAAGTCCTCCCTCTTGTCTAACCTCCCTTCTCCTGCTACAGTGTCAGTGCCCCTATATTTAACCTCTAGGAAAGTGAAGCCCAGGGGCTCTTCCCTTCAAGAGGTGCTTCTTTAGGCTTGCAAAACCTAGGGTCAGTTCCCCCACCAATTCTGCACCTCCGGGGGCTGCTAGCTTTTGTACTTAAAGTACTCTGCCCTGGCCTGTCCTCCTCACCCCACCCCAACCCCCAACAGTATTTAGCTCACTTAAGTTTATGGACCCGAAAGTTAGAGCCAAAATTCAGGTGTCTATCAGACACCATGTGAGTAGACACTGTGTGAGAGGAAATGCCACTGTTCCTCCACACTCCGTGCCTTATGAACAATCGTCTACTGGCATGAAAGCAGCAAGGATGTGAGCTTGACAACAGGTAGGACTTCTCAATTTCCAAGAAGTCTGAGGACAAAAGGGAGGGGCAACTTCTCTTTTCTAAGGTCTCTTGAAGGTAAGGAGAGCTGCCCCAACCCATTCTGCCCTCCCATACACCAATCTGCTAGGGTTGAAGAGACCATGTGGAGTGGAGGAAGGAGACTGATAACAACAACAACAATAACAAGCTCTCCTCAGGCCTGTGGACGGAGAGTTGGGGCAGAGTCAGAAAACTGGAACTACTGGTGTTGGTTTTGGGGGAGAGGTAGTGTGGTGGGGGAGTGAGAAAGAGAATGTGGGCATATAGTGAGTATATACCTGAAGAGGGGTGTGAATGTATCTCTATGTGAATGGGGTGGAAGTTGTGGGCGTGCATAGGACTGTGCTGTTTGTGTGCTGGGGGTGATAGGGATGGAGGAGTGGGATGGAGGAAAGGCTGAGACAGGGAATCCTGGTGAGTGTGAGAGGTGTGTGAAAGTATTTAGAGAAAGGCACATAGTACCTCACGGTGCTCAGGTCCTTACGTGATGTGTGCACACTCACACATGTGGCATGTGTGCTTCAAAAAAGGATGTGAGTCTCTGTGAAGCTGGGTGCAGAGAGAGGGAACTTGGGAGAGGAGAGAGAGGCTTGGCCAGTCAGCCATTGAGGTCTGCAACCTTTAGAGATGGTGTTGCCGTCCCACCCTCGCTCACTCTTCTCTTTCCCCTTCTCCCTCTTTGTCTCTTTGTCTCCGATTTCTTCTTTCTTTTCCTGCTTCTCTCCCCAACCTCCCAGCTTTAACCCACTCCTACTTCGAAGTGGAAATAAAAGTCCAGAATACCAGAATACCTCTCCCTCACTCTAGTCAGCCCCCAGCCCATCTCAGCTCTCCTGCTCCCAGGGGACAGGGTGGCAGGAGTGACTATGGGGTTCAGTCCTGTCCCTTGCACGTTGTTATCTTTATCTTCATATTCCTCTTGTCCCTCTTGAAACTGATTCTCAGGTCCTTCCCAGTCTCCCATACTCCACTAGTTGCTGCAAACCTGCTGTGAATTGGAGACACTGAGAGACACTAATGGGTGGATGCCACGGGGGGAGGGGATCATAGAACAGATGGGGGTCAGTGGTCCCTGGGTAGGTTGTAGGACACTTTTAATGAATGGAGGTCCAGTGATGAGTAGATTGTGGGGTTACTGAGTGCATTTGGAGTTCTATGGAAAGATCAGAGTCAGTGACAGATTCGGGGGCAGGGGGTAGAAAGGCAGTGTGATAGATGAAGTGATTTGGAAGTTGGTGAGTAGCCAGGAATCAGTAGAGAAGTTGAGAGAACAGCTCATGGTTGGGGAGGAATTAGTAGGTAGATTTGAGGTGAGCAGCTTTCTGGGAGGGTTATTTCAGGGTTTCAAGGAGTAAATGAATTTGAAGGTCCTGAATGGAATTCAAGGGAAAGTTGTTACATTTTGAAAAAGGTAGTTGATGGGGACCTTGGGTAGATCTGAAATGAGTGGATTGTTCAAATCAGGGTGGTTTGGGGGGCGGGGTTCAAAGGGTAGATTGAGCCCTAACTGGTTTGGCTCAGTGGATAGAGTGTCGGCCTGTGGACTGAAAGGTCCCAGGTTCGATTCCAGTCAAGGGCATGTATCTTGGTTGCGGGCACATCCCCAGTAGGAGGTGTGCAGGAGGCAGCTGATCGATGTTTCTAGCTCTCTATCCCTCTCCCTTCCTCTCTGTAGAAAATCAATAAAATATATTTAAAAAAAAACAACACAAAAATAAAACAAAAAACCAAGGGTAGATTGAGAGGTTCCTGGGGGCGGGTATCTGAATAAGGATCAGGAGCCTATTGGTCCCAGCACAGATCTTGTACAGTGAGTTTCTTTCTCTCTCCGCTTCCATCCATCCCAGGCTGCAAGATCAAGGCTCTGAGGGCCAAGACCAACACCTACATCAAGACCCCGGTGCGGGGCGAGGAGCCAGTGTTCATGGTGACTGGGCGGCGGGAGGACGTGGCCACGGCCCGCAGGGAAATCATCTCGGCGGCAGAGCACTTCTCCATGATCCGAGCATCACGCAACAAGTCGGGTGCTGCCTTTGGCGTTGCGCCTGCGCTGCCTGGCCAGGTGACCATTCGCGTGCGGGTGCCCTACCGCGTGGTGGGGCTGGTGGTGGGCCCCAAGGGGGCAACCATCAAGCGCATCCAGCAGCAGACCAACACGTACATTATCACGCCAAGCCGAGACCGTGACCCGGTGTTCGAGATTACGGGTGCCCCAGGCAACGTGGAGCGTGCACGGGAGGAGATCGAGACACACATCGCAGTGCGCACCGGCAAGATCCTCGAGTACAACAATGAAAATGACTTCCTGGCAGGGAGCCCCGACGCCGCACTGGACAGCCGCTATTCCGAGGCCTGGCGAGTGCACCCGCCCGCCTGCAAGCCCCTCTCCACCTTCCGGCAGAACAGCCTGGGCTGCATCGGCGAGTGCGCAGTGGACTCTGGCTTTGAGACCCCACGCCTGGGTGAGCAGGGCGGGGACTTTGGCTACAGCGGGTACCTGTTTCCTGGCTACGGTGTGGGCAAGCAGGATGTGTACTATGGGGTGGCAGAGACCAGCCCCCCGCTATGGGCAGGTCAGGAGAATGCCACGCCCTCCTCGGTGCTCTTCTCCTCTGCCTCCTCCTCCTCCTCCTCTTCTGCCAAGACGCGTGCTGGTCCCCCAGGAGCGCACCGCTCTCCTGCCACCTCGGAGCTGGCGGGACTCCCAAGACGCCCGCCTGGAGAGCCACTTCAGGGCTTCTCCAAACTTGGTGGGGGAGGCCTGCGGAGTCCCGGGGGCGGGCGGGATTGCATGGTGTGCTTTGAGAGTGAGGTGACTGCTGCCCTCGTGCCCTGTGGACACAACCTGTTCTGCATGGAGTGTGCAGTACGCATCTGTGAGAGGACGGACCCCGAGTGTCCCGTCTGCCACATCACAGCCACGCAAGCCATCAGAATATTCTCCTAAGCTCCCTCCCCTGCCCCCACCTCCTGGGGCCACTTCCCAGGGGCCTGCCCCTGGAGCTGGTTTCCACCAGAGCCTTTCGGAAATCAGCAATTTGAGGGGCAAGGTGATTAGAGATACTGGCTGGGGAGCGGGGAGGGGAGGTGATGGTGGCTGGAGGGTGGGCCACTTTGAGACCCTCTGGTCACCCTATCCTTGAAAGGTTGGGAGGGGGCCAGGTTGGAAATTTTACTAGAGTTACAACTCTGATACCTCAACACACCCTTCAATCTGAAAGCAGCTAAGAGAAACTTTTGTTTTGCCAGCGGTGGCAGCTAAGGCATCCTGACCCCCTTTGTCCACCTCCCCTGAGTGTGTCATACTACCCCTTCCTCGATGGAGGGGAGGGGAGGGGAGAGAGAGAATTACCATCTGTATATAGAGGTGCTCTCTCCCATCCCCAAGTCCTCTGGTCCTGACCTCTGACCTCCTGACATGACCCTTTGGACCCTCCACTGCCATATCCTGTTTGGGAATCTGTTCCTGGGTTTCCAAGATGGGAGGGGGGTGGGGCCCTTTCAGAAGCCTGCATAGATTGCAGGGGGTGGGGAAGCATGCCAATCAATGAAGGGCTCAGACCCGTCCGTCTCCACAAAGTTGGGCTAGAGGAATCTGGATGAGGCTCCCGCTGCCCCCTTCAGCTTTTCCCTCCACTCTCCTCCCCTTATTCCTCCCTTTGGGTTCTCCTTTCTCCTGTGCTCCTTCCCCAGCTCCTCTCTTTACTCCCACCCTGTCTTTCTGTTTCTTCCCTTCTCCCCCCTCCCTTCTGCCCCTTCTAGCGCAGCTTTGGGGATACCATCCCCTTGGGGAGAAGTTGGAGGAAGGACATTTTGGTAGTTCCCCCTAATTTCTCTTTTGGCATCTAGAGGCCCTCTTTCCCCACTCCTCCAAAGACGCACCTCAAATTCGTGATGGAATGTATCCCCATTCTCAGTGAAAATTTGAGGAGGGGACTAATACTGGGGTACATAAAGGGCCAACCCTCCACCTTTACCCTCTTTGGGCATTACATTTAGGGGGCAGTTCTTGGACTGGATTTCATGGCAGTGGTAGGAGGAGAGCCAGGGAGTGGGTCTGTTGTTTCAAGGAGCAATACCCCACTCCCTGCGCCCCTCTCGACCTCACACCAACCCTTGTTAGTGAGCAAATCATGAAGTGTGTGTCCTACCCACTGTGGTTGAGAAGAGAGGTCAGGTCTTCAGAGAGGGGTCAGTTCCAGGGCTAAGCAGGATTGGGGTGCGGCTGTTCTGAATCATGTTACAGGCCTTACACCCCCTTCGCTGCTTCCCTACTGCTCACTTGGGGCTGCCACCAGCCTCCCACCCTCCTAGTTCCGCTGGCGGGCCAGGAGAGGATGGGGGGTTGGAATCCCTGGGGGTCCCAGGAAATTCTTGTATATAGTGAGGTGGGACTATTGTAAGTGATCTCTGAGCACGTATGCTCTGGAGTCCCATTCCTGGACGGAGAGAGGGTGCAGGAATGGGGGTACAGAGGGGATTTCCCCCCCCCTCCTTCCTCCTGTTGTGAATTAACTCTCCACAGCCTTCCCCTCCACCACCAGCCAGGGAGGGGAGAGGAAGGAGGTCACAGCCAGGAACACTGGCCTGTGACAACTTCCCTCCTTCCAGCCAATGTGAGCCATCCTGAGATGTCTGTACAATAGAAACCAAACCAAATGGGTTGCCCAGGGGAGGTGGGGGGCTGGGGCAGAGAAGGGATGTCTGTCTGTGGATTCCCCTCCCCCTCTCCACTCCTTACCCACAAAGGCAGAAGACTGTTACATTAGGGGGCTCGGAAAATTCCATCCCACCCTTACTAATTGAGCCAAACCTAGAAACAAACGCAGAACACACATAGTGAGAGACAAAATAGAGGTGAGAAAGAGAGCGTGAGAGGGAGCGAGATAGGCGACCAACAGAGAAAACAAAAATAGCAAAAAAAAAAAAGCAGTTCTTTATAATTTAATATTCTATTTTAATAAAGGCGTTTATTACCATATAAATGTAGCAAAGAACCTGGGCTAATATGAAAAAAAAAAGACTTTTTATTAGGTAATTTATTATATGAAAAGGATATTTTATTTTATGATAAAGTGATCCTTAAAAAATAAAAAAAACTTTAGAAGGTTTAGAATATATGTAGGGAGAGAAGAAAAAATACATTTGTATTCAGAGTTAAATCTTAAAAAAGTGTTTTTAATATATGTTCAGGTTTACGTTCCTTTTTCCCCCACTTTTCTTTTGGGGAGGAATGTCACTTGCTTTGGGGGAGGAGGAGCATCCTGGGATGGATGGTGGCTAAGGGAACCTGGTCCCTCTGGGGCCCTGCAAGTGGATTGGATTTCATTCCATGGGCTCCCTTCTCCTCTCCCCCTCCCCCTCGGGGGAGCTGGCAGAGCCAAACAAAGAAAGGAATTAACAAGAAAGGAAGAAGCTGGAGGATTGAGGATCCTGGGTGCTCCCCTGCCCCTGCCCCTGTCTCAGGGGCAAGTGAGGAGGGGAAGTCCAGAACAGAGGCCTAGCAGGCCCACGGGACCCTCAGAGAGGTGTGAGATTTAAGAGAAATAGTTTTTGTTTTTAACCAAAAATGAGAGAGAAGAAACTGAGGGGTTTAAAAGAAAATACTACAAAATAATAATTATTAATAATAATTCAAATTTATTTCATATAATCCTAGAGAAAAAGAGAATTACTAGTTACTTAGTAGACTATTCAGATAGCTTAAAAGTTTAGTAGCATTGCGGGCCCCTGGGTCCAGTAGAATGTATAAAAGTCGTTAACAAAAGGAAAATAGAGGAGGGAAGTGGCTGAGTCCCCCATCTTCAGTTATCAGGGTGGAAGCAAATTGCTAGTTAAGGTTGGGAGCTTCTAGTCGGCTGGGGTTGATTCTGAGAATCCTTGGGTTTTTAACTTGTAGGACAAATTGATGAGGGGCTCCGTTCCCAGGGTCTTTAAAAGGATGGACATGGATCATTTCAACCAGGTGGGGGCAGCAGAGGCGGGTGAGCCTGCACCCTTGCTCTGCATCCTACCCTCAGGGTCCTTGCTCTGTCTCTGTTGGGTAGCCCTGACTCCAAAGTGATGATGTCCATTCTTGGGGCTCTCGGTTAGGTCCCTAGGCCTAACTGAGCAAGTCCTTGGAGTGTAACCTCCAGTGGTACAGATTGAGTCAAGAGCCTGGTAGGTCATTCCACACACATGCAAATGCACACTTCCCACCTCAGCTTCAGGAGACGGGGTCCCTGCCCCATCCCTGCTCCTACCCAATCTTCCCCTTGGCTTTGGCAGCGGGGGAGTAAGTCTCACCCGTTCTCCTTTAAAGCTGCACCGTGCTTTACAGGTTTGCAACATGCTTTATTGTCTCATCGACGTTCCATTCCAAGGACTTTCCACCCACTGGGAAAAGCGCACAGAGGCAGGGGGTGGGAAGCAGAGACATTGGGTGATCCTGACCCTAACCCTCTGCTCCATCCACTTCCGTCTGTAGGAATTCAGGTAGGGATCATCCATTGTGCTCTGGCCATTGTGAGGGCACATTGCCCTCCCCGCTGAAAATTGGGGAGCTTGGCTGTTGCATGTGAGAAATCAATTTTTTAAGCACTTGCCTTCTACCAACCGCTGCTTGCAGTCAGGTCAGGCCCCTTCCTCCGGGCTGTCCAGGGGGTGTGGAGGTCCCTGGCTCTTGGCGAGAAGAGCCTGCTCCATTACACCAATGACTCTGTCATGCCCCCCCCACACCCCGGCCCTAGACCCCAAACACATCTCCCTCTCCCCAATTTATTCTTCGCGCCCCCACCTAGGGACAGATTACCCCCTGCTCTTTTTGTCCTAGAAACCCCCATAGTTTGGGAAGGTAGTGTCTGGGGTGGGGAAGGCTTCCCCTTCTCCACTCAAGGGTGCGGGTAGGGTAGGGTGGGTAGGTGGAGACAGCCCTGGGGCAGGGGGGATGGTCTCTCCACTGTAGAAAGTAGAGTAGGATTGTGGTCAGACTTAATTTGAGGCATCTAGTGAGGACGCATACAAATCCACCAAGGAAAAATAGTTCAAAAGCAAAATAAAAGGCGGGAAACGAAACGGACCCATGAATAATTGAGTCAAAGTGATGTTGCACAAAATGCAGAGAAACCAAGAAGGGGGAGGGTTAATGTATTAAATGTGCTATTAAGAAGTTAATTTTATTAAAAGTATTATTACTTAAGGCTCTGGCTTCTTTCTCTGGGTGTGGATCTGAACCACCTGGGGGCGGGAGTGTGCGAGGGGCCACTGTGAGGATTGTAGCTGGGAGTTCTCTCTAGTGTAATTCTGGGAGCCCCTCCCTGCTCACCTTTGGGAGGTGGGTGGCTCCTGTCTGCTCTCCACAGCTCCCAACTCCAGTCTCCAAATGCTCAATCCCCTTTTCCACCCATTTTACCCCTTCTTTTCCCTGGAGGTGCTGTCAGACCTCCTTCCACTCTGCCCTGCAGAACGGGAAGACTAGAGACCGCCTTCCTGGGCTGATGGAGAAAGGGCGGAGGGCTGAGACAGACCCCACCGGATGCAATCTGTCCCTACACCCCAACCCTTCTGCTTTGGGGTCAGGTAGAAAACCGGATGGAGATGGACCTTCCACCTCCCAGGCTTAAAGCCCTTCCCCAGCACACAGGAACAGGCGGCCCCGACTCCCCCTCCTCTCGAACATCTCCCCTGCCTCCTCCGTTCACCCCTGGCATTGGAGTGACCTCAGTTCTTGGCACCAGGGCCCTGGGCAGCAGATGGTACCCGCTGATGGTCTCCTTTGTCTTGCCTTCCAGATACCCCCTCTCCACCATACTGTCCTCCCTCCCCCTCCTACTCTGGGGGTTAGCAGAGGGAAAGGCGGGCACCTCTCACCCCCTTGGCACTGTCCCCAGACCACAGGACTTCAGAGGCAGCTGGCCCTGGGGGGCAGCGGGGAGGATGGAGTGAGGGGAAGGGAAGGGGAACAGGGACTCATAGAAGGAGCGAGTTGCAGGGGAGGCAGCAGGATGGCCAGGCATGGATATAATAAAACAGCTTTATTGGAGAGCTCTAGTCTGTGAGGTTAGCAGATAATACGGGGGTGGGGAGCATGAAGACCTTAGAGCTCGGCGGGGCTGTGAACAGGGAACAGGCCACTGACATCTGGAGCCACAGGGCAGGGGAAATCCTGGAGCGTGGGTTTGGGGAGCACCTCACGAGGAACCCAGTGAGGGCAGGGTTGGTGCTAGCCAAGGTCAGAGGCTGATGCAACAGGCCCTCTTCTCAGCAGGGCCAGGCTCCCGCCCAGCCTGGGCACTGCCCAGGGTGATGGCATTGGTCCGGGTGCTGTTCTGCCTCTGCTTGGACACTTTTGCGAAAATCTCTGAGGGTGGAGAGGGGAGTGGTCAGTTCAGAAGCCCACACTCGCTGTGCTCGCACCACATGCTCCTTTCTGAGGGGTGGTCGCACTTAAAGGAGGTTTTGCTGAAAGGAAGTGGAGTTCCTGTCCCTTCTACTTACCTGCGTGGGGAAGGACCAAGACTCTGCTCCCTGAGAAGTGTGGCCTTCTGGTTCCTTCCCTAAGCTCCAGGCTCACTTGGGGGTGGGGCAGCACTAGGGAATGTCTGAGGGGGGTGGTGGGAGGCTCTGAGGAGGCTGGGGACCCACAGAGGTGCTAAGGAACCCGCTGGGGTGGAGAGGGCTGGGTGTCTGCATTCCTACCACTGCCCATGGAAGCCTCGGGGTTGGAATGGGGTGCCAAATAGAGGCAGGGGCTCTGACCTTTAAGGACAGTTTCAAAGGCCAGCTCCACATTGGTGGAATCCAGGGCTGAGGTCTCCAGGAATAGCAGCCCATTGTTTTCTGACAGGAAAGGAAACACACCATTAATTGTGGGGTCAAAGGCAATAGTAACAATATTTATTTAATGCTTACTATGTGCTAAACCCTTGGCATGTGTAGCCCATTTAATTCTTTTTTAAAAAAAAATACGTTTTTATTGATTTCAGAGAGGAAGGGAGAGGGAGAGTGGGGCAGAAACATCAATGATGAGAGAGAATCATTGATTGGCTGCCTCCTGCATACCCCCTACTGGGGATCGAGTCTGCAACCTGGGCACGTGCCTGACCTGGAATCTAACCATAACCTCCTGGTTCATAGATTGACACTCAACCACTGAGCCACACCAACTGGGCAACTCATTTAATTCTTAAAACAACCTGTGAAGTAGGTTTGAATACCATCCCCCCTCCTTTTTTTTTTTTTTTTTGGCAAATAAGTAGTCATTCACAATTTTTATAAGAAACATTTTAGTAGTGTGGTACAAAAAAATTTTTAAAGGCCAAACAGTAATTCTTTTATTTATTTACTAGAGGCCTGGTGCACAAAATTGTGCACAGTCGGGCTGGGCCAGCAGGGGGAGGGGCCAAGGGCAGTTGGCTGGCTGGCCCCGCCCCCTGGCCGAACTCCCAGTTGAGGGGACAATTTGTATATTAGCCTTTTATTATATACTAGAGGCCCGTTGCAGGAAGATTCCTGCAAGAATAGGGCTTCCTGCAGCCAGAGCAAAGCAGAGAAGGGAGCGAAGCCACGGGCTTCGCTCCCATCTCTGTTGCCCTGCTTCCCTCCCGTCTCCGCCTCCCTGCTTCCCGCCACCCTGCTTGCTTCTCTGCAGCTTCGCTCCCTTCTGCAGCGCTTGGCTTCCTTCTATGCTGTCTTCAGTCTTCGCTCCACGCCTGCATATGCAAATTAACTTCCATCTTTGTTGGGTTAATTTGCGTGCTCTTTCTGATTGGCTGGTGGGCATAGTGGAGGGATGGTCAATTTGCATGTTTCTCTTTTATTAGTATAGAGGATTTTAAAAAATATATTTTTATTTATTTCAGAGAGGAAAGGAGAGGGAGAGAGAGATAGAAACATCAATGATGAGCCCTGGTTGGTTTGGCTCAGTGGATAGAGCATCGGCCTTGGACTGAGGGGGCCCAGGTTCAATTCTGGCCAAGGGCGCATGCCGGGGTTGAAGGCTTGGTCCCCAGTGGGGGGTGTGCAGGAGGCAGCCAATCAATGATTCTCTCTTATCATTGATGTTTTGATCTCTCCCTCTCCCTTCCGCTCTGAAACCAATAAAAATATATTACAAAAAAATAAATAAATCAAAAGAAACATCAATGATGAGAGAGAATCACTGATCGGCTGCCTCCTGCATGCCCCCTACTGGGGATTTCATCCGCAACCTGGGCATGTGCCCTTGACTGGAATTGAAGCCGAGACCCTTCAGTCTGCAGGCCGACACTCTTTCCACTGAGCAAAACCAGCGAGGGCTGAGTGGTACAAATTAAAGTTGCATTGGACTGAGGAGTGAAAGCAGTAGGTTCAGACTTCTATTCCAAGATGACAGGAGAAAATATTACAAGAATACAAAATGCTCACATTTGTGGGTTAGGACACAATCCTATCTGAGGGAGAATTTGAAGACTCTAGCAGAGGAAGTAAGTGATGAAATAAGGTCATGGAGCAAGAGGAGAAGATGGGGAGATTAATAGAAACAAACATGTGTTTCCTTTGCAGGAATTTTTTGTTTACCAATCTCAGTCATGTAATTTCTGTGTCTGTGCTTAGATTGGGCCTAACATTCTGGCTAACTTTAATAACCCCACCCTTAAAGAACATACAGTAGAACCTCATTTCTCGGACTTAATTCATTCTGGAAGGCTGTTTGAAAACCGAACCATTCGTTCCCATTAGAAATAATGTAAATTGAATTAATCCGTTCCAAACTCCCAAATGATTCCCTGATTTAACCTTTTTTATATACAGGACATGTCTATTGTCCTGTTTAATCTATAAATAAACACTTTAAAAACAAAAAGGACATGAAATGTAAGTGAACATTTAGCAAAAAGGAAAGGAAATGTACAGTAAAAAATGAAAATTTGCCGAAACCGGTTTGGCTCAGTGGATAGAGCGTCGGCCTGCGGACTGAAGGGTCCCGGGTTCGATTCTGGTCAAGGGCATGTACCTTGGTTGCGGGCACATCCCCAGTAGGGGGTGTGCAGGAGGCAGCTGATTGATGTTTCTCTCTCATCGATGTTTCTAGCTCTCTATCCCTCTCTCTTCCTCTCTGTAAAATATCAATAAAATATTAAAATTAAAAAAATTATTTAAAAAAATGAAAATTTAACAATAATTATAAGCAGCAAAAAAAAAAACCCAAAAAACACAAAAATACTCACAGCACAACATCCTGAGATTTTAACCATGGTAAACGGACTCGTATTCATGCATTCTCTCTGTTTGTCACCTGAGAAATGTGTGGCTGATCATACAGGTATCAGCATGAAAGGGTTGTCAGGTTGAGAAGCAAATTGTTCAAGATGGAAGACGTTCAAGAAACGAGGTTCCACTGAAATAGCAGTGTGATGCATTCCGTTTCCAGTATGGGATTAACATGTCACCCATGAATGACAGCTCAAGGACACATTTCAAGAAAATAAACCATCTCAGTATTCCAAGAGAAATCATAGATCCTAAGGTAAGTTCCTTAAAGGTCATCTGGTTTTAGCCTTTGGATTATAAAAGAAACAACTAAAACCAGAGAGGCAATGTTCAAATTGACACGGCTCTGTGGTGGCAGAGTATCCATCTCAATGACCATAATCTAGGTTTCATGATCTTGTGGGGATTCAGAACGAGTCACCCCAAGACATGCCTCTGTGGTACTTGAATTAGGGGCCTTGCCCATAATAAAAGATTATCAAAGATAACCTTTTGCCCTAACAGGTTTGGTTCAGTGGATAGAGTGTCGGCCTGCAGTCTGAATGATCCTGGGTTCGATTCTGGTCAAGGACATGTACCTTGGTTGCGGGCACATCCCAGTGGGGTGTGTGCAGGAGGCAGCTGATGGATATTTCTCTCTCACTGATGTTTCTAACTCTCTATCCCTCTCCCTTCCTCTCTACAAAAAAATCAATAAAATATATATTTTTAGAAAATAAAAAATAAAAAAGATAACCTCTTTTGACCTATCTCTAGGGCAGAACAAACTACTATTTACTAGGCTTCTGCTCTTCTTATCCTGCAATGACCCTTTGAAGCCCTCAACGTGCATTCCCTCATCCCTAGCTCAGAATGTCTTACATACCTCAGTCCCCCTTTCTAGCTATGAACTGCCTGGGTCTCCGGCTGCCTCCCTATCCCTCAGCCACAATCCCCGCTGGTTTTTACAGCCCCAAGTTGCGGGGACTTCTCTTCCCGACAATGGAATCCTGGGCTGTCGGACAAGCCCTTTTAGCACCTCCACCCCTCCTGCCAATCTCAATGTGATTTCTTCTTTAATTCTCTAGCTGTAGAGCTTTCATCCAGCCAGCTTTCAGGCAGTTCCGAATGATGGCTGTCCTGTGTTTTAGCTGTAATTTTGATGTGGTTGTGGAAGGATGCCAGTACTGTTTCCACCTGCACAGCTATCTTGGTTCCTCCTGGAATACCATCCCATTTTACAGAAGAGGAAGCTGAAGCCCAGGAGCACAGAGGGAGTGTGAAAGAGCTTGCTCAGTGTGCCACGCGTCGTAACTGGCCAAGAGATGTCAGGCTGGGCTGTTGGGAGTCCTGAGCCTGCACACATAACCACTGTGTCTTATTGCCTCGGAACCCCAGAGAACACCTGGGGAAAGTGCGACGGAGATAGTCCAGGGGAGCCCACCTGCCACACGTAGGACCTTTGAGCACTGCAAGGTGGGGCTGTCTTAAAATCAACCAGAGCCCGGCCAGCGGCTCAGTGGTTGAGCGTCAACCTATGAACCAGGAGGTCACGGTTTCATTACCGGTCAGGGCACACGCCCCGGTTGCAGGCTCGATCCCCAGTGTGGGGCGTGCAGGAGGCAGCTGGTCAATGAGTCTCTCTCATCATTGATGTTTCTATCTCTCTCTTTCTCTCCCTTCCTCTCTGAAATCAATAAAAATATATTTAATAAATAAATAAATAAAATCAACTATAAATAACTACCCTTAAAGACAATCTCAGGGCAGGTGGTGGGACATCAAGAGAAACAGGGTCACAGAGGGGAAAGACTGATCCTGAAGAAGAGGGGATGAAGGTAGGAGGCCCTGGGGTGGGACCCGTGTGGGTGGGTGGAGAGGTTAGCCCAGGTCTTGGCAGGCTCTTACCAGCGAACATGCGGGCCTCGTCACTTGGCACCTCCCGGGCCTGGGTGAGGTCACTCTTGTTGCCCACAAGCATGACGACGATAGTGGCCTCGGCATGGTCGTAGAGCTCCTTCAGCCAGCGTTCCACCACGGCGTAGGTGTGGTGCTTGGTTAGGTCAAACACCAGCAGAGCCCCCACCGCACCACGGTAGTACCTGGGTGGGGTAGAAGCGGTGGACAGAGAGGCAAGGTCAAGGTGGTTGGGCCCAGCCTCAAGCCAAAAACCTAGAGTTGAGTCCTGGAGATGGGAAAATATGAAAACTGGAGTCTAGGGATGCAAACCCAACAGGGCAGCCCCAGGCCCTGCTGCCTGACATTGAGAGCCTCAGGAATACTGGTTGTGGAGGCTCTGAAGACTCCCTCCCTGCTCTACAACCACTGGCTCCCTCCTTCCCTCATGGTCCCTCTGCTTCCTCAGGTCCTTGGTTCTGATTTTAGCCCCTCCTATCCACCAGTGCATACTCGGGCCCTGTTCAAGTGTGTCTCCTGGATGCCTCACCTCCAAGATCTTCCTCACATGGCTCCTTGACCCTCAGCACCCTCTTCTCTCTCACAGCCATCTTTCTAGGACCAGCTAAATGCCCACCCCATGCAGCAGTCCCTGAGTTGAGCATCGGATGCATCCTTGCAGGCACCGAAATTCTCTCCTGGAGCTTCTGCAGCCTGGTGATGTGTAACTGAGGCTTACAAGAGGTCAGGTGACCAGTCCAAGAGTGATGTGTGTAACAGAAGCCCCTGACTCCAGCCTCCTGCCCCTGGCAGGTACTGCCCCCACCACACCTCCATAGATCACCTTTCTCATATCCGGCCGACACTGACTGGGAATACTCTGTGTGTGGCATCCTGAGTCTGTAAAACGCAGTTGAGGGGTCCAGCCCTTCACCTTGGTGGTTGGATGTTAAAGGCTGCCAAGTGCAGAGCACTGTGCAGAAGTGAGGGAGCCCTCACTCCCTGGAGCCTGCCCCCTTCTCAGCTTGGCCTTGATTTCACTTCCTTGAGCCTCAAGCTTGTATTTGAACAGCGGCTAAGGAGAGAACCTTACTCCTATGGTACCTGTGGGATTGAATAAAATGCCCAAGTAAAGTGCCTGTGCCTTTCCGGGCACACAGCAAAGGCTTGCTTAGAAAGTGGGGGCGAGGACTCCTGTTTTTAGTCCTAGTAGCCAGTATCACTATCTTCTGTCTCCGACTGTGTACGGCTCATAGCATTTATGTCTCCACGCGTCCTGTGAACCCACTGGGAAGTGCACTGCTGAGTGTCCTTGCCTCCTCCCCACCCATCTCTCCTCCAGAGGTGTTCCCCCACTTCCCCGCACCCTCACATCCCGGCAACCCCCCAGCCCGGGCTCACGCTGAGGTGATGGCTCTGTACCGCTCCAGGCCAGCCGTGTCCCAAATCTGAGCCTTGACAGCAGCAGTGCCCAGCATGACAGTGCGGGTGGAGAACTCAACCCCGATGGTGGTGCGGCTATCGTGGCTGAATTCATTGCGAGTGAATCGGGACAGCAGGTTGGTCTTCCCCACTCCTGACTCACCGATCAGCACCACTGAAGGAGTGGAGAGATAAGGGGTGAGCTGGGCAGAGCACCCAAGCCTACTCAGCCTGGAGGGTCTGCTCATCAGCACAGGGGAGCTGATCTCAGAAAACTAGGAGGGAGCAGGGGCTCCTGGCAGAGACTGGGGCCTACAGCTTCCCATGCTGTGTATCGGGGCAGAAGGGCCAAAAACTGGACTCGGCTAAGGGGCTCTAATGGTTCCAGGCCTGGTCTGATGAGACAAGTCTGCAGAGCCAGCCTGCGGTTCTGGTGATGGGTGACGTCTGCGGGTGGAGAACTCAACCCCGATGGTGGTGCGGCTGCGGGTGTTGGTGTTCAGGGCTGGGGGGAGAGGGTAGCAGGGGTGTGAATGTGGACAGGGATGGTAGAGGGTCTGGGGGAGGGTGCACATCCCTGGGTAGGAGTGTGAGCACTGAGCTGGGAGGACAAGTGGGAGGGGTGGGGTGTGTGTTTGTGCGAGAAGCATAGGTGGGACTAGAAGTGTGGGTGAGGAGAACGTTCGGCAGACGGCACATCTGGGCCAGGGGGAGGTCTGGAGGGGTGTGTGTGTGTGTGTGTGTGTGTGTGTGAAAAGTAAGGACCCACTTGTCCCCAAGGAGGGTCAGTCTTGCATGGGGCTAGGTGTTAGAGCCCCTGTGTGTGTCCTTCAGCAAGTTATTAACTTCTCTGACCTTCTTTTTCACACTAAAAACAGGAATAACAGCCCTAACCGGTTTGGCTCAGTGGATAGAGCATTGGGCTGCAAACTCAAGGGTCCCAGGTTCGATTCCAGTCAAGGGCATGTACCTTGGTTGTGGGCACATCCGCAGTGGGAGGTGTGCAGGAGGCAGGTGATTGATGTTTCTCTCTCATCGATGTTTCTAACTCTCTATCCCTCTCCCTTCCTCTCTGTAAAAAATCAATAAAATATATTTAAAAAAATAGGAATAACAATAGTACCTATCTTATGGGTTACTGTAAGAAATAAATGAGATATTACCCAAGATATAGTGAGTATGCAAAGCTGTTACTCTCATGACTGTCATTGTGGGCCAGCATTTTTACTTTCAGACTTTTAGGGACAAGGAGCCACCAGAAGGGTCCTGAAGAGCCTTTGAGCCGGAGGGCAGGGTCCAGGGCCCCGCCTCACCCAGCAGGGCTGAGGCGAGTAAGGCTCACAAATTGCACAGGCACTGCGTTAAGCATACAGGATTAGAGGAAGCCCCCGGATAGATTTAGAAAGGCATGGTAAGAGGATGTGTGTGTGTGTCTGTGTGTGTTCCTGCCTCTCCCCTGTTGGGGACCCAGTCTACACTCATCCCTCCCAGTGAGTGGGTGCCTAGCCCTATCCTTAGGCTCCAAAGGTGCTTAGGGCAAGGGCTTTGGAGTCAGACAGATTGGGGTTTGTGCTGACTTTGTGACCTTTTGTTTGTTTGTTAATCCTCACCCAAGGATACTTTTCCATTGATTCTTAGTGGAAGGGAGGGGGAGAGACAGAGAGAGAAACATCATTGTGAGAGAGACATATTAATTGGTTGCCTCCTGCGCGTGCCCCGACCAGGACTGGGGATCGAGCTTACAATCGAGGCACATGCCCTTGACAGGAATGGAACCCAAGACCCTTCAGTCCACAGGCCGACACTCTATCCACTGAGCCAAACCAGCTAGGGCACTTTGTGACTTTTTGTAAGCTACTTTGGTTCTCATCCATTAAAGGTTATGGAGTGCCTACTAAGTGCCAGGCACTGTCCTAGAGCTTTTACGTATATTAACTCACCTAACCCTCACAACTGTGCCATGAAGCAAGTACCATTATTACGATCGTCACATTTTTACAGATAAGGGAGGCACTTGGGGGTTAAACAACTTGAACAAGACAACAGAGCTGGCCTGGTAAACACAGGTGTGCTGCCCAGATGTGCCTTCCAGAAAGGGAGTGCCCCCAGCGGACAGCCTCCAGCTGTCTGCTCCTTCAGCATCTGCCTCTGTGCAGAGAGCAGCCTCGCCTGATCTGCCTCTCCTGGGCAGTCTGCACCCAGTGCCCAAACAAGGCGAGGCCAACACAGCCCTCCCCGCCTTAAGCCAGGGCTTGGTGACCCTGCCTTGCAGTTTAACTTCTCTCTCTGCCCAACCCTCTTTTCTCCCCCTTCCTTTCAATGGTGTTGATCCATAATGAACATCTTTCAAGGCAAACTTCTTAGTGGCTGCTTCTGGAGACCCAACCTGCAGTAAGTAGTGAGTGGCAGGGCTGAGATTTGAACTCTGTCTGGCGTCTGGCCATTATGTTTTCAAAATCAAAGAACTTTGGGGGGTTGTTATGGTGATTAATAAGCTAGTGGCTGGCACATAGTAAGGGCTAAATAAATGGTAGGTAGTTACCAGTAGTATTCGTGCCCCAAACTCCTGCTAGCTCTGACCCGGTCTCCTCTTCCTGGGAAAGATGCTGAGAGAGTACAGGTTCCCCAACTCCTGGGAAAAAGGAAGCCTGGGAGACCCAGAAAGAGACCAACAGAGGCAGCCCTTCCTGTTGTTTTTAAATCTCTTACCAAGACCCCCTAGCTCTTACTCAGTCTCCCCTTCCTGGGAAAGAAGTTGGAAGGACGGGTTCACCTGTGTCCCAAGTGAGGGTGGGGCTGGGCTGGGAGAGGCAGTGGGGTGGGGTGGCTGGACAGGGAATCATAGCTCTGCCAGTCCACCCTGCTCTGACGGTGTGGAGGTGAAGGGGATGTGGGGGCTGGGGAACAGTAAGGGGGCCAAACACAGGAGTTTAGAATAAAGGACAGGAAAGACACGTGCACACTTCCAGGCACAGCCAAGCTGAATCCAGTGCCTGGTATTTGGGCCCAGGGGGTCTGCCTGTCGGGTGACAGACAGAAGGTTCCGGCCCTAGGAGTCCTCTGAGTCCTATTGGATCCTGCTCCCAGCTCCCTACATCTCCCTATACCTCACCCAGCCCTAAGACAGGAGAAACCTGTCCTCTCTCCTTTTCTGTGTATCGGCCCAGAACGATGACTTTTCCCTCTTCAGTCTGCCTGTCTCTCCCTCCCTCCAGGAGGGAAGCCCTCTCAGAAGTCTGACCTCTACCTCTCATGCTGCAGCAGATGTCTATTCCTAGGGACTTGGCCTTCCATGAGGAATGGGGCAGAGGAGCCTAACCAGGCACTATGAGAGAGAGAGCAACACCATTCATTATTTACAACCCTAGAGCGTTCTGGCAGCTTTAAGACTTTTGCTACAGGAACCAGACCCTCCCCCATCCTTGCAGCTTTCTTTCTTATACAGAGGAACCATGAGCCCTAGGGGGTCCTGGTCAGAGATTAAAAAAACAACAGCAACAAACCAACAGGAGGGACTGCCTCTGTTGGTCTCTTTCTGGGTCTCTCCCAGGCTCCCTCTGTCTTTATGAACCCCAACTTACCCTTAAAGACAAAGTTATAATCTTCCTCGGTTCCGTTCCCCATCTTTGCTCCGCATGGAGGGTGCAGGTGTCTTCAGGGGCAGAGGTGACGACGGGTCTATGCGTTGCCTCAATGCCCTCAACCCTCAGCTCTTAAGAGACCTGGATCTACCCCTTCTCTCATTGGAGGTAAAGAACCTTCTGCAACCAGAGGGATTGGGGGCCGACTTATGCTTAGGCAAGGCCCGGGCAGGCTCACCTCTGGCAGGTGGAGGTGCTGTAAGGAAGCTGAGGACGGAACAGGAAGAGCAGGCCGGCTGGAGACCTGGGGCCCAGGTGGGTGGAGACGATGACGTCAGACAGGTTAGACAGGTTGGGTGTCTGCTCTCAGCCCGGGCTCCCGCAATTAGGTGAGCAGGCTCCAGAGGGTGACAGTAGGGGAAGTTGGGACAGGGCCTTCAGAGAGCCAGCTGAGGACTGAGTGCATGTTGTTCGGCTCCTGGGAACCTGTGGCCAAGGTAGGTCCAGCTGCCAGTGAGAACCAGTCCCTCAGGGAGCAGAAACCTACTTGGCCTCCCTTCTTTTCCTTTAGAGCCTCTGGTGGGGGGGCCACTGGGGGTACCAGAGGAAAGGTTGACAGGATGGCAACGACCCTGCAGAGCTCTGGGAGTTGCCTCTTGGGTGCAGCAAATTCTGCCCCTCCTGAGAGCCCAGGGCCTGGGAGGGGCAGCAGTTCTTACTCTGGGTGGAGCTGGAATTTGCTACCTACTTTCTTAGGATGGGTCCCTTCCTAGAGCACTGGGAGACGGGCTGGTCGCTCCCTGCCCAGACCTGCTCTAAGAACACTGGGTAGGGGGAGACCTGGGGCAGAAACAGCCAGACAGGGTGAGGGGTCTGAGTATAGGGACAGGATCTGGAGATGAGTTTCTTCAGATCACTGTCCAGGACCTTTGGCCTCAAAATAAAGCCACCCTGTCTGCAAAGGGCTTCAGGATCTGGAGGTCTGGGCAAGCATGTGAATGTCTGAGAGAAGAAAAACAAAGGGGTGGCCCCTCCCAACCTAAAGAGTAGAAGAGGCACCCTACCAAAGTCGGGACTGAGGACACTGAGCTCTCAGGCCCCATATTATTTTTGTCTCAAATGACCCCCACTGGCCCCCTGCTCCTTGGAGCTCACTTCCACGGTGTTGCCAATCAGGTAGGTAAAATGCTGCTCGGAGTGGTCAAGAGAGGTCCCTCCACTGGAGAGGCCAAGGGACCTGAGGCACCACTGCCCACAACCGTTGGCTGCTGGAGGTCCTGGTGGATGAGCAGGTGGACATCTGTTCTTACAGGACATGAAGAATCCCATAAGCCATCCCTGCTCCTTCCATCTCCTGACTCCATCCAGCCAAGACCCACACACCAAGAGGTCGCTGGTTTGTTTCCTGGTCAAGGCACGTGCCCAGGTTGAGGCTCAGTTCCCAGCAGGGGGCGTGCAGGAGGCAGCCAATCAATGTTTCTTTCTCATTGATGTTTCTATCGCTCTCTCCCTTCCTCTCTAAAGTCAATAAAAACATATTTTAAAAAAATACACATGACAGGAGTGAAATTTATTCTTGGAAAAAACAAAGTCCCACCCTCCCCCCACAGTCCAGGAAGGGGTCCCCCAGGGGCCTTGCCCCTCCAAATAGTCATCTCTCTTGTCTGGCTCCTACTTCCATCAATGCCCATTACGATGCTGCTACTTGGGTGAGAGGTTCCTCCAGGTACTGCACCAAGGCCTGGGCCTGCGAGAGGGGGAGGAGAAATCAGTGCCACACATGTCCTGCCATGAGAGGGATCCCAAATCCAGGCAGTCTCCCAATGCTGAGAACCCAGCCCCTAGCCCCACGACAAGGACTGGGTGACATGAGGACTTGAGGAAGGTGGTGGGGATGGGAGTGGCGATAAAGAACAAAGGCCAGGCCTAGGGTGGTAGAGGGATGAGCACATACACACCTTCGCCTTGAGCATTCCGAAGCCAACAGTCTCCTTGGCATACATACACAGCAGAAGGTTGGCCACGCGGGTGATGGCTACACGGCCCTCCTGGTGGGGTGACATCATAGGATGTGATATGCTGCTTGGCACCCTTAGCTCCCTCTTTCCTCAAGGAGTCCTCTTGAGAGAGACTCTATCCTCCTTCCATGCCCTACACACAGCTGGGGAGCTATGGCCACAGCCCTGGACACGGGGTCCTACACTCAGATGCCAGCCTCAGCACAGCTACCTACTGACCAAGTTACCCTGGGAAACTCAATCTCTCAGAAACTCAGATTCTCTTTCTGTAACCAGTGGGTGAAGGTGTTAGTATACAGGAAGGAGTTTTGGATCTGCAAAGGGCTATCCAAATGGGTGATGTCATTATTATGGGTTCACCCCCAAGACCCTATAAGGGGCTTGAAAGCAGTAATCCAACATATTTTTCCTCTTTCCCCATGGTAATGTTTTTCAAACTGTAGGTTTGACCCCAGAGTTAGATCAATTAAGAAGGTGGATCAATATTTCAATATTAAAAGAAAAAGGAAGCCTGGCCGGTATGGTTCAGTGGTGGAGGGTTGACCTCTGAACCAGGAGGTCACAGTTCCATCCCTGGTCAGGACATATACCTCCGTTTCGGGCTTGACCCCCAGTGGGGGGCATGCAGGAGGCATCCAGTCAATGATTCTCTCTCATAATTGATATTTCTATCTCTCCCTCTTCCTTCCTCTCTGAATTAAATAAAAATATATTTTAAAAAAAGAAAGAAAAAGGAAAGAAGAGAAATTGAGTCGCTGAAACCGGTTTGGCTCAGTGGATAAAGCGTCGGCCTGCGGACTGAAGGGTCCCGGGTTCGATTCTGGTCAAGGGCATGTACCTTGGTTGCGGGCACATCCCCAGTGGGGGGTGTGCAGGAGGCAGCTGATCGATGTTTCTCTCTCATTGATGTTTCTAGCTCTCTATCCCTCTCCCTTCCTCTCTGTAAAAATATCAATAAAATATATTTTTAAAAAAATTAAGTGCATTGCATATAGTAAGGGAAGTACTGTTTCATGAGACTTTTGTTTTGGGGTTTGTGTGTGTGTACCAGGCTCTGACTTAAATGTGTTTCTTATGGCTGGGTTACGGTCAAACGTTTAAAAGCGATTGCCTTATAGCACCAGCTCTAGGACAGGTCCCCAGTAGGAGTCATTAGTTGAACTGAAATGCATCCGTGGTTGGGCAGGGGGTGAGAAAGAGGCAGGCAGCTGAGTTACAGTAGAAATCCTTTACTCGTGGGGCCTTTTCAGTTTGGTTCAGCTCACTCTCACTCGGTAGCCACTGTGTGCTGGGAGTCAGGTGCCACATCCCCCGCTTCTCTGCCTCATCTAATAGCCTCTCCCAGTCTCATGCCACTCCACCCACTCCACCTTGTTGACCCTCCACCTGGCCTCATTTTGCCTCACGGTTTTTGCACCTGCTGTTCTATGAGAAATGTTTCCCCCCAGACAGCCACATGGCTTGCCAACTTCCTTCAAATCTATGATAAAATGTCACCTTTTCAGGGAGATGGTCCCTGGCTCATGTCCCCCTCTGTCTCACTTCCTTGCTTCATTTTCCCCCATAGCATTTTCAATACCTAATGTACTGCATACTTTTTAAACTTACACATTTTACAAAACATATTTACAAACTTATTTTAGAAAACATACACATTGTACTTATTTTAAGGCGTAAAACTGTAAGCTGCGTTAGGGCTGCAGTTGTTGTCTGTCCTGTTTTCCCCCAGTGCTGAGGACACTGCAGGGACCTAAATATTTGCTGACTGAACGAAAGTGAGTCATAGCTTCTGTTTCCAAGAAGTTCACAACTTCCCTTATGAACTTGTGAACGGCCAGTTCCCTTTCACCTTTCTCTGTAAAATGAGGGGATTAGACAAGGGTTTGAAAACTCTCTCAATGGCTCTATAAGTCAACGCATCTGGGATGCCAACACTGTGTGCACCTCACTCTACAGTTTCTATCTCCACTCTTTTTTTTTAAAATATATTTTATTGATTTTTTTTTTTAACAGAGAGGAAGGGAGAGAGATAGAGTTAGAAACATCAATGAGAGAGAAACATCAATCAGCTGCCTCCTGCATACCCACAACCAAGGTACATGCCCGCAACCAAGGTACATGCCCTTGACCGGAATCGAACCCAGGACCCTTCAGTCCGCAGGCCGACGCTCTATCCACTGAGCCAAACCGGTTAGGGCGTCTATCTGCACTCTTATTTGATCTTCACAACAACCCTGTGAGTTGTGGGGGTGGAGGAGGGGGGAGTGGCGGCGGGGGCGGGGGGAGGGTTATTGTTTCCACCTTAGAGTTTAAGTAAGGAAGGGAGGCTCAAAGAGGTTAAATAACTTATGCAAAGTTCCACAGATGGTAAGTGGCTGGCTGAGACCACAATTCCAGGTAGATGCTGGATCCAGGGCTCCTTCCTCACCACTTGATGCATAAGATCCTGCCTATTATAAATGCTGCTGGCGCTAAATCTTAGCAATCTTCCATAGATCCCAACCATCCAGGATGGGGTACAGGTCACCCCCTGGGGATCCCCTTTGGGGACAGAGGAAGTGGCTCCTCTCTCCATACCATGCAGTCCATGAGGATGAATTTGAGATTGTCTTCATTAAATGCTTGATTCCCGTTGCGGTCGTAAGCGGCCCAGATGTTACTGGCGATGGCTGCGGTGACCCGTGCGTCAGTGTCCCCGTAACCAGAGTAGGCCAGCAGAGATCCCTCGTTATTCAGCAGCCTGGCGAGGGACAGGGAGGGATAGCGACGTGCTCAGTATGGGGAATAAAAGGCTTGGGTTCCCGTCACAGCCCCCGCCACTGACGCTTCTAGAAAGCAAGGGTCCGGGCTGAGTGTGTCCTGGAACGTGACCCGAGCACCCAGCATGTCAATTTCCATTTTCCTGACGGGCCCTCCATGCCAGTTGCCCTAGCTGCTGCCCTTTCCCTTCCCCGAGATCCTTCCCCGAGATCCTTCCCCATCCCTCCCTCAGAGAGCCGCGCGCTGCCCCACTCCTGTGTTCGCCACTAGGTCCTCGGTCCACACTCACAAGGTGCTCTGGACACCTCCAGTGTTGGCTTGGCTTAGCACCTGGGTCAAAGCTTTGGGACGCAGCATGCCTGCGATTCCGAAGCCTGGACTTTTACACCTAGACCCTCGAATTGCCTCCTGCGGGGCTCTGCCAGCCGCTTCCGGTACTGCCCTGCTCCAAAGCGCTCTGGGAATTGTAGTTTCCCGGTCTAACTTTATGGTTCTGGGTCAACCCCGCCCCGCAGCGGGGGCCACTGGGAATTGTAGTTCCTCGAGGCCTCGTGAGGCACCCTGGGAACTATAGTTCGCCTTTCCACTGAGACCAAACGGTTATCAGGACGCGGGGAGAGAGGGAGAATTAGGGAGCGGGGGTGAAAGGACAGTGGCGGTATTGGAAGAACATTTAACT
This sequence comes from Plecotus auritus, assembly GCF_963455305.1. NCBI lineage: Eukaryota > Metazoa > Chordata > Mammalia > Chiroptera > Vespertilionidae > Plecotus > Plecotus auritus. Next base: position 28,941,921 of record NC_137778.1, read on the forward strand.
CCTTCGGGGAGAGAAAAGTTATCATGTTCGCTTAATAATCCACGGTTCAGTACTTTTTAAAAAATCCCTATATTTGTCAGGCACACCTTTGGTTATTTTCAAAGTAATTTTCTACATTGTGCACAATTCTGTGAAATGGGATAAGTGCTATTGAGGAAACCAAGGCTCGGGAGGGTCACGCAGGCAAAATCCTGTTTCTGGAACCCGAACTTCATAGAGTTCCTTCAGGCCACGACCCTCGGGGGAAGGAAGTCAATCCTAGAGAGGAGATTTTAGGTGGACGCGCCGAAGTGGAGGAGTTCAGCCTCCCAGGCGGCAGCGGCCCCAGGCCTAGAAAGGACTTGGATTTCCCGAGAACGACAAGCTTTCGCCTGGAACGGAGAGAAAGAGGCAACACAGAGAATCCTTTGTCCCGCAGCGGGAATGACCGGCCAGGCGCAGGGGCAGCTGTGGGCCGGAGGGGGCTTCGGCTGGGTCCGCGCCCTCTCCGATGGGCCCTGGTCTCCCGCGGGGAGCTTGCCCCCACCCCCCCCAGTGAGGGACACGCCCGCCCCCGCCCGGGTCTCCGGGGTCAGCCGCCCAGCGAGGCCCTGTCCAGGCTGGGGGACCCCGGGCTCAGCCCTGGGCGGACTCCGCTGCAGTGGTCCTCCCAGTCCGCCCGGGGCGCTGTGGCGGCGGCTGGCCCGAAGTGGGTGGCGAAGCCTTGGGGAGGAAGGGGAGGAGAGGGGAGGGGAGAGGGGGGTGTTGGAGGCGCCCGAGCCGAGCCAGGTCAGCGGGGCGGGCGGGGAGGAGGAGGAGCCGGGGCGTGCTGGCGGGCGGCCGGGTGGCGGCGGCGGCATGGCGGAGCCGAGCGGGGCCGAGACGAGGCCCCCCATTCGGGTGACCGTCAAGACCCCCAAGGACAAGGAGGAAATTGTGATCAGCGATCGCGCCTCAGTCAAGGAGGTAGTACAGGTGGGGGTGGGGCGGGGAGGAGGGGTCCATGGGTCCACGAAGGGAGGGGGTGGCTCTGGACGGTCCGGCGATCGGGAGGGCCTGGGAGAGGAGGGCGGGGGCCCAGCGGGCGCTCGGAGGAGCGGGAGAGAAGGAGCGGCGGGTAGGGGGCGTTCTGCGGGTAATTTGGGGGAGCGTGGCGCGTGTTGGAGATGGTAGACCAAGGTTTGCCTTGTGGCCTGAACTGGGGGCGTGGTGGAGAGTGGGGTGAGGACACCTTGCGCAGGGAAGGGGGAAGTGTTTGAGGGGAGTGTGCGCCCTGGTTACTGGTCGGGGGTCGAGGCGTCGAGGCTGAGTGGGGGCCAGGCAAAGTGCTGAGCCCGGAGAGCCGGCGGGGGGCGCTACTGTGCGCCCACGAGACCGCTCCGCGTGCTCTGCACGGGGCGGTGGGGGTAGGGTTTCCCTCCGCCCGGATCCTTCTTGCTGTTTCAAATCCTGGCGGTTATGTGTGGTTCTCAGCCCCCTCCGAGATTTATACAATGTGCAGTAGGTGTTCAATAAAATGGTGTTGGATAAGGGAATATCGCCCGTGTTCGCCACCTCCCTGTGGTGGCTCCAGGATTTCACATAGGCGGGGCTTACGGTAGGCCTTCTGGATGCAAGGGGGGACCTGGCCGCTGCCTTTGCTCAGCGAGTGCACTGTTTTTATTCCAGTGTATGATTTGGGTGCTGGTGATAGATTTGGGAGTCTTAATTTCCCAAGCCAGCCTTTAGTATCATCACTGCCTCCCCCAACCTTATAAAATGTCTACATTCCAGAATTTAAACATTGTCCCCTGCAAAGCTGGATTTGAAATCAGCTCCGGTTGAGAGGCAGTGTTTTGGTTAAGAGCCTGGGCTTTGGTGTGAAGACCTGAGTGCAGTCTGCACTGGCACGTTTCCTATCCACTCTGATCCTCCTTTCTCTCATCTTTAAAATGGAAATAACAGTCAATGTGTATCTCATAGGACGTACTCTTAACTCACGAATAGTTAGGTCCATTATAAATAACCGGGATCTATGTGCTGTAGTTGTTACAAGCATGCTGGGGAGAAAGAGGGGATAGAAACTTGGGGTCTGGGAAGAGAAGGCTGAGGGAAGCAGGGCCTGAGTCCAAGGCTGTTGAAGGAGCTGAGATGGAGCTACCCTCACAGGGAACTGGGCAGAGGGACTGAAGAGGAAGGGGCAGATAGCAGCAAGGGCCTCCTGGGATGGAGAGCTGAGAGAGGAGCCTCCCACTGGGCCATCTCCTGGGTTAAGAAAGGAGCTGCTTATTGCAGCTGGAGGGATGGAGTCAAGATTGCAGAAGGGACTTCCCGCCACTGGAGGGGGAGCAAAAGAATGCGGAGGCTCTTGAAGAGTCCCTGGAGGATGGAGTCCAGGCGGCCTTTGCAGTGATCTCTGCCTCTTGATCACAGTTCAAAGAGGAGATCTCCCGGAGGTTTAAGGCTCAGCAGGATCAGCTGGTCCTGATCTTCGCAGGCAAGATCCTCAAGGATGGGGACACACTGAGCCAGCACGGAATCAAGGACGGGCTTACCGTCCATCTGGTCATCAAGACCCCTCAGAAGTAAGTTCAGGAGAGGAGCGGGTCCAGCTTCTGATTGGACCCCTTTTCCCTATCTGATACGTCCTCGCCCACCTCCGCCTGGAGGGTCTATGCCTGGAGGACCTATACCAAGACCAGGAAAGTGGCTTTTGAATGGGTTGCCAGGCAGGCTTATGGGCTCACCTGCAGGGGACCGGATCCTGACTTACATCTCCCAGAATGCCCCAGAGACGGGTGGTCCTAGCTCCTCCTTCCCTATCTGATTTACTCGCTACCCGTTAGCATCACCCCACCCCAGCTTCAGTGTGGCTTAGGATGCAGCCTGGGTTGGGGCAGTAGCTGCACACCAAACATGGAGATGGTTGTCTTCCCTCTTTTTGTGTTCATGTAAACTAAGGTTTTCTTCCTCTGTCCTCAGGGCTCAAGATCCAGCTGCTGCCACTGCTTCTTCCCCCTCTACTCCAGAACCTGCCTCAGCACCCTCCACCACGCCTGCTTCACCTGCCACCCCTGCCCAGCCCTCCACCTCTGGCAGTGCTACTTCGGATGCTGGCAGTGGAAGCCGGAGGAGCAGTGGGGGGGGTCCCTCCCCAGGGGCTGGGGAGGGCCCTCCCAATGCTACCACATCCATACTCTGTAAGCCCTTAGGGACTGGGGGTTGGGGGAGAGCCAAGAGAAGGGAGAAACATGGTCCCCACTCATGATCTGATGGGGATGGAGGACCCCTGGACATAGGACTTCCAGTTAAGGGGAGCATGGGCAAAGGTTAGAGTGGGGGGAAATGGGGCTGGAGATATGGGGAACCAGGGGTGAAGACATTGTAGGTAGGGACAAAAGTGGGTCCAACAGTAGCCAGTTGGGGAATATTGGTTTACTCAACAGGCCATCAGGGGGTGCCCTCTCTGTGCTCAGGACTATGCCGGCTCCCAGCCTCTGCCACCAAGGAGGGCTCAGTCTAGCAGGCTGACATCTCTGCTGGCAGGTTCAGGGCTGGGGCTGTGGGAATGCCTGGGAAAGGGAGTGCGAGAAGCAGAAGGGGCCCACCCTGGAGACCTGAACTCAGTGGCTCTGACCAGGCGGGGGAAGGGCTCCTGCAGCAGACCGTGACTCTGCCTCCTCCCCGCAGCTGGCTTTGGGGGCATCCTCGGCCTGGGCAGCCTGGGCCTGGGCTCCGCCAACTTCATGGAGCTGCAGCAGCAGATGCAGAGGCAACTGATGTCCAATCCTGAGATGCTGTCACAGATCATGGAGAACCCCCTGGTCCAGGACATGATGTCTAACCCTGACCTGATGCGCCACATGATCATGGCCAACCCCCAAATGCAGCAGCTGATGGAGCGGAACCCTGAGATCAGCCACATGCTCAACAACCCGGAGCTCATGAGGCAGGTGGGTGTGAGAGAGGTGGGGTGGGGTGTGCCTGCCCAGCCTTCTTTCCCCACCTTGTCCTACTTTGATTTGTTCATTCATTTGTTCAGCAGCCATGTTCTGCACACTAGTGATAAAAAGACACAGGCCTAGCTTTTCAGGAGCTCCTGGTCTTAAAGAAAAATGGGACAAGTAAGCAGACAATGATAATACAGTATGATCAGTACTATCACACGGATAGTCACAGGGTCCCCCAGGAGCACAGAGAGGAGGTCTTGACTCTCTACACAGGCTCCAAGGAGGCCTCCTAGAGGAAATGTCACCCAAGCTAAGGTCCAAGGGAGGAAGCATGAACCAGAAGAAGGGCCAATGGACAGCAAGTGCCAAGGCCTGGGAGTAAAAGATACTAGGGTATTCGGGGAGCATGAGGATGGCCAGGGCCAGGTGCGTGAGGGAGACCCAGGTGAGGCAGTTTTGTGTTGGTCTCTGGGAGCTCCAGCTCATGGCCCGGTCCACCAGGGGACAAGGAGAGACAGCCTCAGCAGAACTGTGGGCACCAGTGCTGGACTCGCCAGGAGATAAGCTTCATTAGGACAAGGATTTGCAAGTGTTTTGTTCACTGTCTAGGATAGTGCCCGGTAAATTAGTAGTCACTCAGTAAATTATTGAATAACTGAATTATGGGATAAGAGATCAGAGTCATGACTTAGACATAAGGGTATCTTAGAAGAGTGTGGAGCAACTTTGGGAAGAAGAACAGGGAAGGCGTTGGATGGGAACAAGACAGCCATACTCATGTTTTCTGTCATGTACTGCTGTCCACTGGAATTGACACAGGCTATTGTTTATTGAGAGTGAGCCATTGGCTCGAAAGAGAAAGCCCCATCCTCACATTTAGTCAGGCCAAAGATCTGGGGGTGGGAGTTAAAGGGTGTTGGTAGCATTGCCCCAGCTTGAATCCTTTCCCTCCTCAACATATCGTTTACCAGGAGGCAGAGCTGGTGTTGGCCAGACAGACTAACCTGGCCTTGACAACTGGCTCCACCACTAACTGGCTGTGTGTCCCCAGGCAGTGAGTCTCTGAGCCTATTTTTTCTTCTGCAAAATAGGGACAGAGATACCTACTTGGGACTATTATTGGGATTAAATGACTTGAATTCTGTAAATTAGTCCAAGGCCGGTATGTAGTAGGTGCTCGAGAGATGTTAACTTTTGTTTCTGCCTCCTCCCCTTTCCCATGTCCATTCTTACTCAATATCCTTATGCTCCCTGACCCCTGACACCCCTGTGGACCCCCTGAACCTGAAGGAGGGAAGCTGCTGCTATGATCCCTTCTGTGATCATTGTATATCACTGGAAAAAGCCAACTAGATGCCCACAGGGAAGATGGTTGGGACCAGAATGCCAGGAAGGAAGGAAGTCTAGTCGACCCTATTCTCTACCACAGTAGGGCAGACCCTGGACCCTGGACCCTGGACCCTGGACCCTCGTCCCTCGTCCTGATGCAGGCCTCCTCCTCAGGCCCATCCTTTGCAGGCTTGGTGCTCTCTGGTTCTAGGGCCCATTCTGTCTCTCTACCTTTCCCACCAGACGATGGAGCTTGCTCGAAATCCAGCCATGATGCAGGAGATGATGCGGAACCAGGACCGAGCCCTCAGCAACCTGGAGAGCATCCCTGGAGGGTATAATGCCCTCCGCCGCATGTACACTGACATCCAGGAGCCCATGTTCAGTGCTGCCCGGGAACAGGTGGGGCCAGGGGCTGGGGTGTTAGGTGGGTTGTCTGGCCAGAGATCCCCCACCTCCAGACCCAGGAGAGCCTGGGGTGCTGTCTGCTCCTCTTTCTAGTCCCACCCTCCACCCCTGAGGGTGGGCCTTGGCTTGGAAATGGTTCCCATAATGCATAGTCAGGGGTGGTCCAACTTGGCATGGGACTGAGGCACTAGGGCAGAATGTAGCAGAGTTCCCCAGGGAAGTGGGTGAGGCATAGAACCCAAGGGATTTGATGTTGTTCTGACAAACTTCTGGCACCAGGGCTCAAAGGTTGTGGGTCAGGCCTGGGGTCAAACAGCTGATCCCAGCACAGTGTCTCAAGTGTGGTCCAGAGATCACCTGTGGTAGAATCGCCTGAGGAGCTTGTTAATGATGAGATTCCTGGTCCCCACCTTTGAGCTACTAAATGACTCAATCTCTGGAATCAGCCTCAAGGAGTATGCACTTTTAAACTTAAAAAAAATTTTTTTAATTGATTTTAGAGAGGAAGGGAGAGGGAGAGAGAGATAGAAACATCAATGAAGAGAATCCTTGATCAACTGCCTCCTGCATGCCCTCTACTGGGGATTGAGCCTGCAACCTGCAACCCGGGCACATGCCCTCCCCCCTCCCCAATCCAATTGTGACCTGGTTTGTAGGTTGATGCTCAACCATTGGGCCACACCAGCCAGACTGGGAATATGCACTTTAAAAAATGCTTTATGAATTCTTTCCAAATGTACAACCAATATAGATAAAAATAGAGCATTCTGTCAGATCCATGTTGCCCTAACATGTTGCCATAAATAGTTTCAGTGCCTCTTTTGGTTCTTTTTTTTTTTTAAGTTTAATTTACATCAAATACATTTACATGTTTCAAAATTCACAAGGTACACAAAGTAAACAAAAGGGCATTTAAAAAGCACGGAAAGGAATACAAACTCAATAGGTTATGCAAAAGGGATCCTACTTTCTTCTCCAACCACTTCTTTCTTACCCCAAGTTAATGAATGTCGTTAATATTTTGTGTATTTTCCTGTACATATTTAACATTTGCAAATAAGACATTACAGATAGAATAGCAGCCTTCTCCATGGTTTTCTTTCCTTCCCCAGAGCTAACTACCACCCTGAAGTTGGGGTTTGTCATTCTGGTTCTTTGGTTACTTATATACGTATCCATAAGTAATCTGTGGTTTTGTTTTGCATATTTTCAACCTTCTGGAAGTGGTATCGTGCTATTCATATAATTTTTAACTTGCTTTTTAAGCATTTTTAAAAGTTTTATTGAAGGATAATGCAGTGACAGAAAGGTGCATGTAAGTGTACAGCTTGATGGATTTCCACAAACTGAATACCCTCCCACAACCAGTGCTCAGGCAGGAAGGAGGCTCTCACGTTACTTTTTCCTTGTGGAAAGGAAAAAGCACCATATCCGGAGTGGCCCATGATACCCAACAGATTCCTTGTTCATGCTGCCTCTGTCCTGCACCAAGTCTCCACAAATGAGTGTATGTCTTTCTGGCTCTACTCAGTCCCACTGGTCTGTCTGTCTGTCCCTGCAGTGCTATCACATTGTCTTATTTAAGCCTGGACATCTGGCGGAGTGAATCCCCCACCTTATTCTTTTTTTTTTTTTTTTTAATATATTTTATTGACTCTTTACAGAGAGGAAGGGAGAGAGATAGAGAGTTAGAAACATCGATGAGAGAGAAACATCAATCAGCTGCCTCTTGCATACCCCCTACTGGGGATGTGCCCGCAACCAAGGTACATGCCCTTGACCGGAATCAAACCTGGGACCCTTCAGTCCACAGGCCGACACTCTATCCACTGAGCCAAACCGGTTAGGGCCCCCACCTTATTCTTTTTTTTTTTTTTTAAATATATTTTATTGATTTTTTACAGAGAGGAAGGAAGAGGGATAGAGAGTTAGAAACATCAATGAGAGAGAAACATCAATCAGCTGCCTCCTGCACACCTCCCACTGGGGATGTGCCCGCAACCAAGTTACGTGCCCGCAACCAAGTTACATGCCCTTGACCGGAATCGAACCTGGGACCTTTCAGTCCGCAGGCTGACGCTCTATCCACTGAGCCAAACCGGTTTTGGCCCCCACCTTATTCTTAACATCATCTTAGTTATTCTGGAGATTGCTCTTTCAAATTTTAGAAACTGCTTGCAGGGATCAACTACGAATTTTTAAAGGAATTTATTTTTTATTTATTTATTTATTTAAATATATTTTATTGATATTTTACAGAGAGGAAGGGAGAGGGATAGAGAGCTAGAAACATTGATGAGAGAGAAACATCGATCAGCTGCCTCCTGCACACCTCCTACTGGGGATGTGCCCGCAACCAAGGTACATGCCCTTGACTGGAATTGAACCCGGGACCCTTCAGCCCGCAGGCCGACACTCTATCCACTGAGCCAAACCAGTTTCGGCGGAATTTATTTATTTTAAATGTTATTTAAGTATTTAACTTAAAATGTACATCTAAGTAATGCATTCACCTAGTTTAAAAAAAAAAAAAATCAAGTAGTTGAGAGAAGCTGAAAACAAGCACCCCAGTTAATTCGGATGCACACAGAGATGTGTGAGCCACCAGTTTAGCTAAAGGAACATAGCAGTTGGCATCCACAAACCTGGGTTTGAATACCTGCTTCACCATTGTCTAGTGATGTGGTTTTAAGTGAGTTTCCGGGCCCCTCTAAACCTTAGCTTCCTCATTTCCACAATGGGAGCAATATATTATCGCAGAGGCTCTCAATCATTTTGGTCTCAGGATCCCCTTATACTCTTAAAAATTATTGAGGACCCCCAAAAGCGTTTGTTTTCATGGGTTAGGTCTGATATTCACTGTATGTAAAATTAAAACTAAGAAATTTTTTAAATGTTTATTAATTCATTTAAAAATAACAATAAATTCATTACATTAACATAAATAGCATATTCTTTTGAAAATAACTTTATTTTCCAAATCAGAACTTTAGAGGAAAGAGTGGCCCTATTATGTTTTTGTTGTTTTTACAACACGGCATTTTTTGGTTTTTTGTTGATTCCTGTATGTGCCCTGACCAGGGATTGAACCTGTAACATTGGCATATTGGGACGACACTCTAACCAACTGTGCTATCTGGCCAGGGTGTTGTTTTACATTTTTACAGATCTCTTTAATGTCTGGCTACAAAGCAGATGGATTCTCAGATCTGCTTCTGCATTCAGTCCGCTCCAGTGTCACATGTTATGTATGCAGTCCTTGGAAAACTCCACTCAATACTCATGAGAGAATGAAAGTGAAAAATGCAAATAACGTCTTAGAATTACAAAAATAGTTTTGAACCTCTGAGGGGTCCTAGGACCACACTTGGAGAACTGACATATTGGAGGGATATTGTAAACATTACAATAAATGGCAGCTGTTATCAGTATAGGGAGTTTAGAAGAAGAGATTTAGTCCTTAGGGTATACCAGGAAGAACAAAACCGGGTCCCAAAATTGGGTGCTAGTCAAGTTACCAGAACAGGAAATCTGAAACAGGGTCAGAGACTGAAACCATGGCGCACGAACTCTGGCCTGCAAGCCCCATTATCTGAACAGGCATCTGGTGAGGTGAAAGAACCACAGCTCAGAGCAGCAGAGTCCTTGGTCCACCGTGGTCCCCATGACCCACTTTGAATTAACAGAAAAAGTGAGTGGATGTGAAACTGCAAACTGCACAGTAGGGAGGGCTGAGGCTGCTCAGAGACCTCTTAGGTCAGGACTGCCTAGGAATCGGGAAAGAGGCTGAGCCAGGGAAATGGGGCTGGGACGTCCCCAGCAAGCACACCCCTTGGACAGAGGGAGGAGATCCAGGTGCTCCCTTAGGCAGCACCACCTGATGGTCCAGACCCTGAGATGATCCTGCGTGACTTGGCGGGAGCCTGGTGCTGAGGGGCACTGAAGCAGCTGGTCTGAGGAGATAGGCTGGGCGTGGAGGGAGAAGATTGAAGGCCTAGAGATGTGCTCCATTGTGGTGTGCCCGGAGGGACGGAGCCCACATAGGGGACCCAGGCAGTGAGGGAGGAGGCACTGGGGAGTTAGTATTGGGCTAAGGTGGTCGGAAAAGGGGAAACTGGAGGCAAATCAGCATTGAAGGAAAAGCCAATACTTACTTATTGAGGACCCACGAGTGTCAGGAGCAGGGTGTGAAGGTGAGTCCAGTACCTGTGCCTGAGGAGCTGAGGAAAACTGCCTCGCTGCCTGCACACGGAATGGTGTGTGTAAAGTACTGCGGAACACAGGAGACTAGAGACCAAATATTTAGCGCCACCAGGGGAGAGGGGAAGTTTCCAGTTACCTGAGGGGTTCAGTTATCCAGTCTTTAGCATCAGCCAGCTCCATCTGTAAGGTAGGGTTGGAGCTGCCCATTGTGGGGCTAAAAATTGAGCTGAGGATTCCTAAGGTCTCAGATCTCTCCCTTTCCTGGGAAGGGGAGGCTGCTAGGTGAGAGGAAAGAAGGGGTGTAGCCCTTGTCCCTGCTTTGTTTCAGTCCTTAACCCGAACCCTTTCCCTCCTCCCAGTTTGGCAACAATCCCTTCTCTTCCCTGGCCGGGAACTCCGACAGCTCATCTTCCCAGCCTCTGCGGACTGAGAATCGAGAGCCCCTCCCTAACCCCTGGAGCCCCTCGCCCCCCACCTCCCAGGCCCCCGGGTCCGGTGGGGAGGGCACCGGAGGATCGGGGACCAGCCAGGTGCACCCGACAGTCTCGAACCCCTTTGGGATCAATGCGGCTAGCCTGGGGTCAGGTATGTCCTAGGGTGGAAGGAGCATAGTGGGTCTCCAGGGCAGTTCCTCTGGCCCAGGACTGAATGGGGTTCATACTGTTTCAGAATATTGAAGACAGAGGTGAGACTGGAAGCCACAGAGGGGCCTCTGCAGCCTGAGGCAGTGGCTCCACCCCTCAGAGAGTGAGGGTTGGTTCCAACCAGGCCCTGATATCATTGGGAGTGACCTAAGAATTGGCTCACCAATAAACCAGCCCCACCTTCTAAGCTCTTTCAGCACGAGTGGTACTGTCCAGTGTAAATGGGTCAGACGGGATGAGGGTGTGGAGAGGAACCAGGGCAGACCTGGGGACACAGGGCCGATGATCGCGGGGGGGTGGGGGGGTGCGTGCAGAGCTGTCATGCACAGGAGTGCAGGTTGTGACTGCACCACCCCGGGAAGCCCCATTTGTCTGGACTCTGGCTGTACTTACGACCCAGGGAATGTCTCTGATAGATGCCCTGATTTCTCTGCTCCCTGGGGGACATCTTTATTGGGGGAAGTCCCTTCCCCTCTATGTGCTTCAGTTCCCTTATTTATAAAATAAGGGACTTGAACCTTACTCATGGTTTTAAAAGCAGGCTCCTGAGTTCTGGAGGCTCTGGGCCATCTTCAGGATGAGAAAGGACCAAAGGGGAGAGGCTCTAGCCCCGACCATGCTTGGTTTCTGCATGAGATTTGGTTTGAGGAAAGAGTCTCTGCTGCTAAGACAAGTTTGAAAACCGTTGATCTAAGTGATCTTTAGTCAAATCCTTTCCAACTCGGACATTACCTGAGCTTGTGAAAGGAGCAGGGCCTGAATCAGACCCAGTTTCCAACTGGCTTGCCTTGTCCTTAGCAGAGTGGATGGGGAGGGGCAGGCCAAAGCGGGAGTCAGGAGAGACGACCACGCCCAGGACCTGGGCACCCATTGTACTGGTGCCTTTCTGGGTTTTGTAACCACTCGGTGTCTGAAGTTAGGTAGGTTGTTGTGGCATCTGGTTTCCATCTGGACCCCTCCTCTCCTGTTTGGTTTGTTTTTTCCTCCTTGCCTTAGGGATGTTCAACAGCCCGGAAATGCAGGCCCTGCTCCAGCAGATCTCAGAGAACCCCCAGCTGATGCAGAACGTGATCTCCGCCCCCTACATGCGCAGCATGATGCAGACGCTTGCCCAGAACCCTGACTTTGCCGCTCAGGTATGGAACTGTTCCAGGGGAGCGCACTGAGGGCAGTTACGTGTGGTCAAAACACTCGGGAGCCAGACTGCCTGGGTTTGTATCTCAAGCATCAGCACTTCCTAGCTGTGTAAGTTAAGCAAGTAATTTAACCTCCCAGCTTCCTCAGCTGTAAACTGGTAACAATAGTTCCTCATAGATTTGTGAGGATTAATGAGTTGATGCATATAAAGTGCTTTGAACGTGGCATGGCACCTCGTAGGCACTGTGTACTCGTCATTATCAGACCCAGGGCTGAGCAGCCTGGCTCCTGATGTCGTCATTGCCCGGAGTATAGTTCTATTTCCTCTCGCTGTCCCACTTAGGCCTTCGGGATACTTTGAGATCCTTGGAAAAGCTGGCCAGATTTCCTGCAGTGGTAGGGGTGCCGAGGGAGACTGAGGCTGTGGGGGAATTCTTAGGGTGGGTAGGCCCAGGCCTCCCCCTACTACCTTGACCCTGGCAGATGATGGTGAATGTGCCGCTCTTCGCGGGGAACCCCCAGCTTCAGGAACAGCTCCGCCTGCAGCTCCCAGTCTTCCTGCAGCAGGTAAGTGAGGAGCCTAGAGGGCAGGGGGTGGACCCTGAAGCCCGAGGGGTGGAACTTAGGGACGGGGCAGAGCTTGGCCCTGGACGCGGGGTTTAGGCTGCTTCCTGTCTCCTGCCACCTCCCATTGCCTTTCTCTACTCATTTCCCACCAGATGCAGAACCCGGAGTCACTCTCCATCCTTACCAATCCCCGCGCCATGCAGGCGCTGCTGCAGATCCAGCAGGGATTGCAGACCTTGCAGACTGAGGCCCCCGGGCTGATACCCAGGTGAGGGTAGGAGACAGGTGGGCAGCAAGGTTCTGGCGACTTCTCCCCTCAACCCCTCCCTCTGCCACTCCGAACAGCCATGTGTCTGTTTTCCTGTTTCCTCCAATTGCTTTCCTTCCGGATCTCATGTTCCCATCCTTTCTCAGAGGCCGTCTCCCACCTTTTGGTCTCTCCTGTCTGCAGCCTTGGCTCCTTCGGGATGTCCCGGACCCTCGCACCCTCAGCAAGCAGCAACGCCGGGCCTGCACCCGAGGCCCCCACCTCCTCACCAGCACCACCAGCCACTTCTCCCACGGGGGCTTCCAGTGCTCAGCAGCAGCTCATGCAGCAGATGATCCAGCTTTTGGCAGGAAGTGGAAACTCACAGGTACATGGGCAGCAGGGCTGGTGCTGGAACCACCACTCCATCCTGGTGGGGTTAGAGGTCGCTGTAGAATGGAGAGAGCAGAGCAGGCTTTGGAGGCAGCCAGACCTGGCTTAGACCTTCGTCTGCCTCTTTCTAGCCTTGGGCAAGTTACTGATCTTCCCTAAGTTCAATTTCCACAGCTGTAAAATGGAGATGAGAATAGTAATAGCACTTACCATGTGCTCATTTAATTTACTTCTCACAACAGCCTTGTGAGGGAGCTATTATTGTAATTCCTGTGTTACAAAAGGAGAAAACTGAAGCCCAGGGAGATTAAGGGGCTTGCTCAGTCAAAAGCCAGTAAGTAATGGAGCCAAGATTCAAACCAAGGCATGCTGGCTCCAGGATTTACGCTGTAACTACTGTGTTTTACCACTTCTCATATCATGGGATTCTTTTTTTCTTTCTTTCTTTTTTTAAATATTTTTATTGATTTCAGAGAGGAAGGGAGAGGGAGAGGGAGATAGAAACATCAATGATGAGAGAGAATCATTGATCGGCTGCCTCCTGCATGTCCCCTACTGGGTATCAAGCCCGCAACCCAGGCATGTGCCCTTGACCGGAATTGAAACTGGGACCTTTCAGTCCTCAGGCTGACGCTCTATCCACTGAGCCAAACTGGCTAGGGCCATGGGATTTTTTTGATAATTAAATCAGCCTCCATCTCTGAGACGTGAGAAGAGGATTATGAGAGGTGAGTTAACTAAAGCCTGGGGTACAAAGTGAAGGCTAGGGGTTTGAGGGAGTGAGGATGACCTCGGGTAAACCTCTTAACCTTCCTCCGTCCTTTGTAACTCATCTGGGAAAAGCCTGTCAATAGAAGTGTAGGTAGGCCCAGCTCTGCAAAAGCTGAACCAAGTGATCGCCAAGGTGGAGCCCCGCTTAAATCCTGTGGGTGGCCTGGAGCACTGCGTGCAGCAGCCAGGTGGCCTGTGATTGCTGGGCTCCTTCCAGCTCTGAGTCGTCTGTTCATGATCTAGGCTAGTGCTTCATAAACATGCCTTGGGCAAACACTCCTAGGAGATGTTTATAGGAGTATCAACTCTGAAAAGCCTTCCTCTTTTGTAAATAGCTATGTTTGTGGATTGGTTAGAATTAAACAGATTCTTTCTTTCCTGGAGCCATTCTCTGGCCTTTCCTATGACTGTATGTGGGAGGATGGCTAGGGGGTGGTTTAGAGGTGGTGTTTAGTACACATCTTATCCACCACAGAGCCTTTGGCGTTTGGAGTACCTGTTAACATCTCCAGACTGTTGATGGAAAGTAGTTAGGAATATAAGCTGACCGAAGCCTGTCTGTTACTTGAAATTTTAAGAAAGACACCTCCACCTCATTATTACTCAGTTGTTTGCAGCTCACCACCCTGCTCCATTGATTGGCTCTGAGGATGTTGGAGAAGACCTACAGGTTGTCTTCTCTTCATTATAAACCCCCAGCTTCTGAAGTTGGTCCTGTGCCCACTTCACAAGGCCTGTCCCCTGTAGGTGCAGACGCCAGAAGTGAGATTCCAGCAGCAGCTAGATCAGCTCAACGCCATGGGCTTCATCAACCGGGAGGCTAACCTGCAGGCCCTGATTGCCACAGGAGGGGACATCAATGCGGCCATTGAGAGACTCCTGGGCTCTCAGCTCTCCTAATCCTGTGGCCGTGCCTCCTGCTTCTCCCTTCCCTGGATGCCAGCCTCTGGTTCCTGTCAGCTCCTTCCCTCTGCAGCTTGTCATCCCTGTCTTCTTCCTGTCCTCTCCAGACACAGGGTGGCTTTACAGGCTTGGATCCCAACCCTGTAGCTCTGCCTGAGGATTTTGGTTCTACTTCTACTTCTTACAGAATCTTCTCTCCTGCTCCTGCTTGAGCAGAACTATTTAACGGTCTTCACGGTTTTGTTGATTGGCCCCACAACCGCCTTTGCAATCTTCACACTTCTCAGCGGCAGCACAGAGTTGAAGGAGGAACCGACTCTCTGGTTATTGGAACATGGTCTTTCACCTGTACCACTAGGGTTTTGCTCGTCTCATGTTTACTTTCGGTAACTCTCTTCTTTCTTTCCCCACCCCTCTCACCTCCAGCCTAACCAGTGCTAGAACGTCATCCTCTGAAGGAGGGGCAGGTGAAGCAGGCTGAGATTTTCCTCCTCGCCCCTTGAAGTGCTTTTTAATGGGGTCTGTTGGGACCTCCAGGGGGAGGAAGATGCCTTCTTCCTGTCTGAAGGAGGAGATAAGACACAGTCCTCTGAACAAGGAGCTAACCAGCCCCGGACCAGCCCAGCAGACTGGTGTCCAGGAGAAGGGCCTGAGATTTCTGGTTCAGGCATGGCAGAGGAGATTTAGAGATGCTAATGTAGCTTGAGTTGAAAGGGGCTCAATGAAGCTAAGGGAGATGGCTCACAAGGGGCCATATTGGCTCCATTTCCTAAAACACACATGCTTATGTACACACACACACATTTCCATGAACCCAGGACCTGTCTGTGTCCCCAGGTACCAGTGATTTGAGCCCCCCTTAAAAGACAGGAAGTGGGTTGAGGCCTGGCTCGGCAGTGGGTGTGTGTGGTGGTGGGATGCATATGGGTTGAGTAGAAGTGGATTCTTTGCTGATTTCTGGTTCAGAGCTCCCCCCACCAGAGAAATAGGCAAAAGGGCTAGTCTAGGGCAGGGATATGTACAGTCCAGGGAGCTAGGTCCCTTGCCTCTGGATGCTGGGTAACCCAAGGGTCATGTGGTTACTCCTTCTACCAGGACTGTGACCAGCACCCTTACACCCCTCTCCGGATTGCTTCAGGGAATGGTAGCAGGGTCTTTCCACCTAGAGCTCCTGGCCCTTGCCCTTTGAGTTCTTCATGGTTTCCGTCCAGGCTAGAAAGTTCTATCTGAGAAGGAAAGGAGAGGCTGGCAATGCTGCCTTTGATCTGGAGTTGGACATTACTATATTGGAGCACAGAGGAGGCTCATATCACCTCCTGTCTCTGCTACTTAGCCCAGCTGCTTGGAGGGACCATGCCTGAGAATATGGAGGCATGAGAACAGAATTTTCTCCAAGTGGGAAAGGGTCCCAATCACTCCAGAGAGGATGTCTGCGTGGCTCCTCTCCATCCTTCCTTCAGCTCCCACACTGGCCTTTGTAAATAAAGGGCGTGGTCTTTGTTGTGAGTGTGTCTTGGTGTTTGTTTTCTGGGGGGGGGTGGGGGGGCGGAGGAGACTAGCTGAAGACAATTTCATTGTCTTAGAGGATTTTATAAAGTGGATCTAGAGGAATTTGAAGTTCAGTTCACTTACCACAGATGTTAAGAAACATTGAAAGTTAAGGGATAACTGGTTGTGGGATATTTATAACCCATGGTTTAGGAATGAGAAGGGTTGCATTCTTCCATTCCCCATCCCAGACCATAAAATACCAGACACCTCATCCTACCCTCCACCCCCACTCCCACTGGTCAATCTGGGAGAGGAATGTATACTTTTTAAAAAATATATTTTTACTGGTTTCAGAGAGGAAGGGAGAGAGAAACATCAATGATGAGAATCATTGATCGGCTGCCTCCTGCATGCCCCCTACTGGGGATCGAGCCACAACCCGGATATGTGACCTTGACCGGAATTGAACCCGGGACCCTTTAGTCCGCAGGCTGATGCTCTATCCATTGAGCCAAACCAGCCAGAGCGAGGAGTGTATACTTCTGTCTGATCTTTTGGCAAGACCACTCTCTCCTTTCCTCAGGTAAAAAGGTAAAACACACACACACACCAAAAAAACCCTTGCATCCAGATCTTACGCAGGTGGAGTTTAGTAGTTCTTAGTCTTGATCTCGAGACTAGACCTGACTCTACTGCTAATTGTGTGAACTTTTATCTTGTATAGTGAGGTTATGGCCTGGAGTTCTGTGATATATGAATAAATCATGGTGGGAGGTTCCAGTTCTGATTATGGTAGTCTGGATATTTTAGACCAACATTCTCACTAGAAAATTTTTAAATTTTTTTATTGATTTTTAGAGAGCGAGAGAGAGAAACATTAATTTGTTGTTCCACTTAGTTATGCACTCATTGGTTGCAAGATTGACCTTGCAATCTTGGTTTATCAGGCGGATGCTCTAACCAACGGTGTTACCTGGCCAGGGCCTCACTAGAAATGTTTACAGTTGGATGCAATATATGTTTAAAAAATCTAAAAAGCATCTAAGAGCCAACAAGATTGGCTGGGAATCCAGAGAGGAAAAATGGCCTAAAGACTACCTTTGTCCTGGGAGTTTTTGCCACTTGGGAAAAAGTTGCTGAGAGGATTTGAGGGCCTTGAAGAATAAGGAGACAAAAAGTTAGAATCTGGGGACAGCGAAAGATAGGGATGCTGATAAAGATCCAGCATTTGAACTAGGACCCCCTACAGGTGGATCAGAAGTAAGCCATTCCTCATATTCAGCAGCCTAGCCTCCCACCATTCTGGGTGGTCCAGAAATTCTTAAGCCTCAAATTTAGGAATAAGATGATCCCAGATTGCTATTCATATCCAGATGCTTGGTAGGATCAAGCAGAAATCTCGAGGAACGTAACATCAACCTAGACCTCAAAATTATTATAATAAATAATTTTTTAAATATAACATCAACCACAATAAAAATTAAGCAGTTGAAGAGATAAGGTAATATAAATGAGACCAAACAGAAATGACAGACAATAAACAGACCCACAGCAATTCCCCGTATTGATATTATACAAGTGAAAACAACTGTGCTTAGTATTTCAAGAAGATAAAAGACACGCTTAGAAATTTCAGCAGAGACATGAAACTATAAAAATGGACATAGCATGCCCTAGCCAGTTTGGCTCAGTGGATAGAGCCGTCCTGCAGACTCAAGGGTCACCGGTTCGATTTCAGTCAAGGACATGTACCTTGGCTGGATCCCCACCCGGTGTGGGTGCATTCGGGGGCAAACAATCAACCAATGGGTGTGTCTTCTCCCATCTGTGTTTCTGTCTCTTCCCCCTCCCTTCCACTCTCTAAAAATTAATAGGAAAATGTCCTTGGGTAAGGACTAACAAAAATAAACATTGACTCTAAAACAAAAATGACAATGTCTCATGGAGTTTAAAATATATAGAAAGAAAATTTAAATATGTGACAACAGCACAGGAGTCAGACTGGTAAATGGAGTTAGCACCTCAAAGGAATTCTAAATAAAGCTCAGGGCTTGGTTACTTACTGGACGTAGGGGGTGGCTAAGTGTCTTGCCTAGAATTAGAATTCTAGTACCCTGAGAGAAATAGCTTTTCTCTAATTCCTGGTTCGACAGTACACTCGCCATTCTCAATATATGATCAAAATCTCTAGGTATGCCAATTCCGCAAACCAGCTTGAAAAGCCATTGAAAGGGGCAGAATAATAAAGCAAGGAGAACGCACAAACAGACAAGCCTTTCGGAGATGCCTCGTGTCTCCGAGGTCCCCGGGCACTACAAAGGGAAAGGTGGGGCTTGTTCAAGAACTACAACTCCCAGAAGGCATGGGGCGGAGCACCGGGGTTTCCTGTCAAAGCTTATTTCCGGTCTTTCGGATGCTGACGTTCTTTTCCGGTACTGGTCCCTCCCCTCCCCCAAAGGCTTCTTTGGGGTGCACGGTGAGTCCCGAGCAGGAGGGGTAGTCTCATGTCCGCACCTCACCTAGCGGCTGAGGGTTAGCTGGGGGAGGGGGAGTGGACTGGGTGCGCCGCGGAAGGACGTTTAATCTTGGGGAGAGGCGGGAAGGGGGCAGAACAGACTGAGCCCAGGGAGGGAACCACAAAAGGATGTGGGGGCGAGGAGAATGGGATCCCGGGGGAAGGATGGAGGGTGGGATGCAGGGTGTGTGGGAGGACCCCGCGAGCGCGCGGTGGGGTCTCAGTGGAGCTGGGCGATGGAGGAGAGGGCCACGTTCTGGAAGGCAGCAGCCGTGGGGGACTCCCGGTAAGGGAAAGCTGGGGGGTGCTGCAGGTCTGAGATCGGCCGAAATCGGGCACCCCAAGAAAAGCACTATTGTAGCCACATGGTGTCGTTTCAGAAGACCCTATCAGTTGGGGAGCACCTCGGTCCCCCGGCAGAAAGAGGGTGGTGGTTATGCTGGTGCTTAGACCGATGACCCGAGGGCTTGCAGGGCGGAGATGGCAGGAGAGGCGCCAATAGGTCAGTTCCAGCGGCTTAGAGACTGCCCTGTGGAAGGGGCTGCTGCTTTCGGAACATCAAAGAGCTTCCATAGGCTTTTCGTGAAGGACCATCAGGGAGATTTTGGTGATTTTCCATGCTTGGGTTGACTGCTCACTTTGCTTCTGCCTCCACAGATGAGGCTGCTGGCATTTGTAGTGTTGGCTCTACTTGCTGTCACACAAGCAGAGGAAGGAGCCAGGCTTTTGGCCTCCAAATCACTGCTGAACAGATATGCGGTGGAGGGGAGAGACCTGACCTTACAGTACAACATCTACAATGTTGGCTCAAGGTAAGGAGGCTCTGGAGCTACAGGTTAGGCCCTTTTCAGGCTTCTTAGATTTCCCAGCTGGGAACAGCACCAGCAGTGATTTCTCTTTGGGAGACCTCCAGCAACAGCTATCATGAGTGAATGAATACACTGCTGGACCTAATTTAAGAAGAGGACATTCTTACCTAAGCTATAAGAAACCATCTTCCACTTTTTTTTTTGAGTTGGAAGAGTTTTAGAGTGGGGAAGAAGCAGGAATTGTGAAACGGAGAGGAAAATGAGAAGGCGTAAAATATATCATTCCGTCTTACCTCAGGGTTTACAGTTTCAGCTTCCTTTGTTTCATTAGCCTGTACACATTTTTGTTGCCTTTTTAAATTTTGTTCCCTTTAATTTGATCTTCCATATGCGTCTTGCTCCTCTCCCCCTCCATCCTCCCAACAGCACACACAGAGAAATTGAGACAAGAATGGGTTTGGGCCCATTGCTTCCTAGATACTTGAGTATTTTGGTGCTTCTGAGACATAGAATCCAGGCCTTGACCTGGATTCTTCAGTGCAACAAACCCAAATTTCTGTCTATGTGAGTCATATGTGTCTTTTGTAGTTTTACTGTCTATGTGAGTCATATGTGTCTTTTGTAGTTTTGCATTTTTAGGACAAGCAGGCAGATTTGATTGCTGATTGCTTTAATTTTCATATCCATGACTTCCAAACCTCTTTTGTTGCCTCTGTTTTCTAGTGCTGCATTAGATGTGGAATTATCTGATGATTCCTTCCCTCCAGAAGACTTTGGCATTGTCTCTGGAATGCTCAACGTCAAATGGGACCGGATTGCCCCGTATCCTCTTGACACTGGGTGATGAAGGCTGGTGGTGGGGGTGGGGGAATGTTGCCACCAAAGCAAGCAGCAGGGTCACTTCACACAGTCCAGGTGTGCATGGCCATTCTTCTGTCATCTCTCTGGATGAGATGGGGCAAGAGATACTGGTGACAGTTGTGTTCGTGTGCTTTGGATGCTCCTGAGGTTCTGAAGTTTAGGTTATAAGGCCCTAAAACATACTCTATTGGGCAGACGTAGACACTTAGATGTTTGTGGCCCAGCAAAGGGGGGCGCTTTTAAAAGAAATTCAGTTGGATGCTAACGTGGAGGACCTGGGTGACCTTTCAAAGACTCTTCTTAGTCACTGAGTCTCTTATTCTGATCTACCAGTTGTTTCCTGAGTGTTTTGAATTAGATTTTTTTTCCCCATGTGAATTAAAGTATGTTTAGATTTTCTGATAAGAGTTAGTGTTCTCTTTGTGGTTTTTGTTTTTATTTTGCATTTTCAAGAACTTCCTTCACTTATAGTCAATGAAAGATTTTCTGTGAGCTTAAGTGACTAATTTTTCATCCATAACATATATTGCTTTGAACATATACTGAGTACACCATAGATTTAAAACTTGGCTAAAAAGGCATCATATTGCTCTACCTGGTTTGGCTTAGTGGGTAGAGCATTGGCCTGCAGACTGAAGGGTCCCAGGTTCAATTCCAGTCAAGGGCACGTTACCTCCGTTGCAGGCTTCTCCCAGGCCCGGGCCCGCTCTTTCACTCTCTCTAAAAATCAATGGAAAAATGTCTTCAGGTGAGGATAAAAAAAAAAAAAAAGGTATGTTGTAATATACTTTAGGTTTACAAAAAAGTGTATGTTTATTATTCTTGCAGAGTATTGGCAAGTATGAAATCACCACATGTATTGGCAACTTCTTTTGTAAATGGTACATTTTGTCCACAAGTTGAAAGGTTGTTACAAATTTAGCTTCATCTTTTCCTTCCTTAACTCTTGGGCCAGTGCCAGCAACGTCTCCCATACTGTTGTCCTGCGCCCTCTCAAGGCTGGTTATTTCAACTTCACCTCAGCAACTGTTACTTACCTGGCCCAGGAGGATGGGCCCGTTGTGGTGAGTTGTCCAAACCCATAGCTGGATGGGGCTCAGATCTGCCCTTGAAACCTCTTGCATAAAATTTCTTATCTGAGAAAGATAAGAAAGACCAGAAATGTGGGATATTGTCCTTAGGAAATACGTTTCAAATTATAAAGTTTCTGAATAAAGCAATTGAAGTGGATGGGAGGCGAGTACTGTAGCATTCCCTTCCTCTTCGTTCCTTCTGCTTGGCTTTTAATCTGGAATGGGTCATATATTGCCCGGTTCATTTCTGTTCTTGCCCTTCCACTTCATCTATGCCGCTGTCAGATTACTCCCCGTCTTCATTGTGTCCATGTCTTTCCCTTGCTTTGGATGCTTCTGCTTAATTACATCGAGGTCAAGCTTTTCTGCCTCTCATTGCACACCCTCCAGTAGTCCAGCTGTTCTCTGCCTCCAGCTTTCTCTCCACTCGACGCACAAAGACCCTCCATCCCAGCTAGGCCAGGCTCCTTTGTGCACGCCCTTCTCCTCCCAGTGCTGCTCTTCCCACTTTGCCTTGCTTCTCTGTTTGAAGTACTCTCTCTCCTCCACTTCATTAGCCGAAGCCTTCTCAAGACCCAGCTGTGAGCTGCAGGTCCTCGTTTCTGTCTTCTGCTTTTACAGTTCACATTGCTCTTTCCTACTTCTTCTTTCAGTAAACATTCATCGAGGGCAACTAAACATCTGTAGCTCTTCTGTTGTAGGCCACTTGAACATTTAATTATTTATTGTCTTCAGTAGTTCTCTTATGTGTAGGTCTTCCCCCCACCCTCACTCCCAATGTAATACAAACTCCTTGAAGCCAGGGACTTTGTCTTAGATTTCGCTCTGTTTCCCATGTTTAATAGAAACAGTAGTAAATAATCTTTGACTGATTGATGTAAAGGTCAACAGACATTTATTGAGCCCCTGCAATGTGCTGGACTCTAGAGAATACTAAGAAGATTAAGATGCTGTCCCAGCCCTCAAGAGCCTTAGGTCATGAATTCATAAAGGCCTCTGACAGGACCATACGATGGGCTATTGGCTATTTAGCAAGTGCACAGTAGGGAGAGGACTTGGAATAGAGTCAACCATAGAACTAAACGAAATCCAAAATTCTCGTTAAATGCACATTCTGAATTTTCTTTTTTTATAAACCATGTGGAACCATATTTTGGTAATCCCTGTTACATTGCCACATCCTGTGTCATTTCTGCCTTCAGAATCAGCTTTAGAAATAGTCATGGGGATGTAAAGTACAGCATAGGGAATATAGTCAGTAATATTGTAATAACTAGCTATGGTGCCAGGTGGGTACTAGAAATACCAGGGGGAACACTTTGTAAAGTAGGTGATTGTCTAACCACTATGCTATACACCTAAAACCAATACAAAACAATATTGAATGTAAACTGTAATTGAAAAAAGTTTAAAATAGCCTGGCCAGGGTGGCTCAGTTGTTTGAGCTTCCTGTGCACCAAAAGGTTGCCGGTTCGATCCCTGGTAAGGGCACATACCTGGGATGTGATTTTGATCCCCTCTCAGGGAGCATGCAGAAGGCAACCGATTGATGCTTCTCACAGTGACGTTTCTCTGTCTCTCTCTGTCTCTTTCTTCCTTCCTCCCTCTCTCTACATGTCCTTGGGTGAGTATTAAAAACAACAATAACAACAAAAAGACATAATAAGATACTACTTCATACCCACTATGATGGCTATAATAAAGACAGTAACACGTTGGCAAAGATGTGAAAAAATAGAACGCTAAAACACGACTGGTGAGAACATAAAATGCTGCTGCCACGTTGGGAAAACAATCTGACAGCTCCTCAGAAGAAAAAGAAAAAAATAAAGAACCAACTTTTAGGACTCTGGTTCTGCATGGTGTTTAATGGGTTAAAAGACAAAGAACCAAAGGCTCGGCTGCCACTTCAGAACAGAGTTGTTTGCAGTGTGCTCCAAGTCTTGGCCTCCTCTCCACGACAAAGGAATGTGGGCCATACTCAGCCCCCTCTAGTAATGTACATTAGGGCAGGGCTTTATGCTGTCCAGAATCTTTCTCATTTCATTTGAGCCTCACGGCACTCAGGTACAGAAGAGTATTTCCACTGGAGGAATAAGGGAATGAGTGGCAAGTGCAAGTCATTCCATTACACACTTGGCCCTGCAGAGGGGCCAGTGGTGGTGAGCCACTCTTTCCAGAGTCTGAGTCTAAGGTAGAAGGATTTGGTTTGAATTTCAGCTGCATCCCTGGCCTCCGTGTTTAGTAAATGCTCATCATGTGTTTCTCAGGTGTCCTGGCTCCTAATTTACCCCTCTTTACAACACAGGAAGAATCATCCAACTCTCTCTAGTTCAAAAGCTTTTCTTCCTCTTGAAGCTCTAAGAATCTGACACTTGGGCCCTGACTGGGTAGCTCAGTTGGTTAGAGCATCGTCCTAATACACCAAGGTTGTGGGTTCGATCCCCTGTCAGAGCACATGCAAGAATCAGCCAGTGAATGCATACTAGTAAATGAATGGAACAACAAACCAATGTTTCTCTCTCTCAAGTCAATTAAAAAAAAAGAATAACGCTTAGAACTGGGTTGGTTGGGACTGCCCTTTCTCAGATGAGAGAGCGTGGGACTTGCCTTAATGTCCTGCTTTTATTTTCAGATTGGCTTTACCAGCGCACCTGGACAGGGCGGAATCCTGGCTCAGCGGGAGTTTGATAGGAGATTCTCACCTCACTTTGTAAGCGGCACAGTGTTGTCTGGGATGAGACCACCTTGGGTTCTGGGACCTCTTAGCCCCCTTAGAAGATTTGTTTAATTGGTTGGTTTTTGCCATATCTGGTTTTTTTTTTGGTGTCTGATACAGCCATCCAATATCCTAATTTAACTATGATTAGAGATTTTTATTCATGAGATCACAATTATGAGAACCAAAAACTGCCCTTTTTCTTTCCTCATCCTTGAGTAGAGCCCCATCTTGGAGTCCTGAGTCTGTTTTGAGATTTAAAAAGAATATCTGCTTAGATTCAAAGAGTCGTAGAGCATTGGGAAGGTGAAGCGGCAACTTAGCTGTGGTCTAGTCTAAGACAGAATTTTTTCAAGATTTGCCTAAAGTTCTGAATGAGGAAATTCATGTACTCATCCATTCATTCAGTGAATAATTATGAAGTTCCTAATTATGTGCTCACTTCAGTGCTTTGCTTTGGGAAACAATGGTGACCAAGACATAGCCCCTTTCATAACGATCTTAGGGGCTCCTAGGGACTCAGAACAAGTCGCTGCGGGGAAATGCTGTGCTGGAGAGCTTATACCAGGTGCTGGAGGAGCATGCAGCAGGAACACCGAGCCTGGTCCCGGTCAGGGCGGGTTTCTGGAGGAGGAGGTTAGGAAGGATGGGCATCGTGGGGAGAGGGAGCAGCTCGGAGTGAGAAAGAGCGTGGTGCCATCCAGGTATGGCAAGTAGTCCAGGGGGCTGCAGGGCAGGCTGAGGCGGAGGAATGGGGGAGGGGCTGGAGAGAGTGGGGTTAGGTCACAGGAGGCTTGACTGTCGGGGCAATACTTGGCCATCTCCCTCCTCACAGATTGTCTGAAAGAGAAAAGCTTTTCTTCCCATCTGGGTGGGGTCAGGTGAAGCTTTGGCTTCACAGCTGGGAAGAGAGATCAGTCTTCAGAGATCCATTCTCCATCAGGAGTGGGCAGAGGAGCCTTCCTGTCATGGTTCTGCTTAAAATTTGGGCCGGGCTGCTCCCTTTCTCATTGGACCCTCCTTCCTGGTCCTCTCCTGTGCCCTGCTCCATAGTCTAAGCAAGGCCTTCGTTGTCTTCCACAGCTGGACTGGGCAGCCTTCGGGGTCATGACTCTCCCCTCCATCGGGGTCCCCCTGCTGCTGTGGTACTCCAGCAAGAGAAAATATGACACTCCCAAAACCAAGAAGAACTGAGGGGGCTTGCACAGCCGCCCATCCCAAGACATCCAGGTGCTTTCCAGACTCCAAAGGGTATCTCCGACGCAGTCTCCTTGAGCCCTTGGCCACCTTCTCCTGGGTCCTGCCCTGCTCTCGTCCGGAGTGAAGGACTGGGCTGAGGAGTTTACGAGCGGTTCCTCGCTTCCCTCTTGAAGCCATACAGACAAGAATCCGGAGCCTAGAGGTGCCGTAGGGCATATTGCTGGCGGTATGAGCTCTTCAGTGCAGAAGGGGGCATTTGGAGGCTGCATGACACCACCCCCCTCTCCTGCTCTCCCTCTCCGAAGTGGATAGAAGATAAAGTGAAAGCTGGGGGACTCTTGGAGGCTACCCAGCTCCTGCTCTGGGTTAGGGAAGTGCTTACCAAATGGGTTTTCTAATAAAAACAAATGCCACACTGACTTGCCCATTTTCTCATCAGCTGGGTGAGTGCAGGTTGTTGGAGCTCAGACAGGTGAGCTGAACCCTGCCTCGTTGCTGTGGGGGTTGTGGGTCCTGTTCCCATGGAGATGTCTATCCGTTTTTGAGCACCTTGCCTCATCTCTTACTTCCCTCTGTTCTCACCAATCGCCACATATTCCCCAGAACCTTTCTTGACTGTTAGCTCCTCTTAGCTCAAGGAGAGGATGGGGAAGGCGTTCTCACGCCGGGAAGACATTCTGGTCTCATATACTGACTTCTTTTTGTAATCCTCACCCGAGGATATTTTTTCCCATTGATTTCTAGAGAGAGCGGAGTGGGGGAGGGGGGCAGGTGGAGAAACATCCATGTGAGAGAGACACATCAATTGGTTGTCTCCTGCACAAGCCCTGACCAGGAATCAAACCCAAGATCCTTTGGTCCCCAGGCTGACGCTCTAACCACTGAGAAAACTGGCCAGGTTTACTTACTGACTTCTTGAAAAGCTATCTCTTAACACCTGGTTCTATTCCTTCCTCTGTTTAAGAACTAGCTTTTCTTGAGCTTGAATTATGCCTCTGCTCTGAGCGCTGGCCCGGCAGCAGCACCTGGATGCCCTGAGTTGTCCCTAAGCACGGACTGTGGAGAGGCAGTGGCTTTTGCTGCAGCAGCGGTGGGGAGAAGCCACTCTGAGCTGACTCTGTCCAACCCAGGAATGCCGTGGTCCGAGAACAGCCTCCCAGGCAGAGGAGCAGCCCAACAAACACCCGCTTTGTTCCTGCCACCGAGTTTCCCAGTTTAGACTCTGTTGGGGATGGGGGGGGGGAGGGGGGGCGTGCTGCCCAACCGGTTTAACCTTTCCTCTGCCCAGCAGTGGAGCCTCTGGGCCCCAGGAAGGATGAAAAGGACATGGAGACAACGGGAGGCTCCAAATGGAGTAGCCCTCCAGCAGCTCACATCCCTCCTTCAGGGGCTGTGGCTCGGACACCCCAGGACTGGCCAGGTGAGAGGGCAAGGAGGAGACAGCACAACGCTGTTGCCGTTGTGTTCCTGGTGGAGGCCTGGGGCTTGCTCAGGAGAACGGGGGAGAAAACAATGGGTCAGAAGCGGGGGGCGGGGGGCGGGGGGCTTCAGGAGGAAAAGGGAGCTAGTCTGGTGCGTATCATCTTCCTCTCGAGGTCTATGAAGCATTAGTCTTTGGAGGAGGAAGCACACTTTTCCACCTGCTGGTCTCCCCTGAGAACAGCGAGCTCACCTGTAGGAGGCGGTGTTGTGCTCTAGAGGACAGGATAAGCTTCATAACCCAAAGGTCCTAGAGAACTTTTCTTCCTGTCTCAACTCAGAGGTGCTCCTTTCCCGAAAACGGGCAATCTTTACCTTTCCTTGCAGAACTCAGCACTGTGTCCTGGGCCTTGTTAGAATGGAGGAGACTCGGGTGGGGGAGGGGGGCGCGGACAGATAACAAGAGAAGCATTGTGAAGGCAGTTAGTGTCACAGGCACCTTGCAAAGGGGCCCAAACCAGATACTTCCTCTCTGAAGGGATCCACTTCCACTGGTGTCGGGATGGAGTTCAAGCCCACCTGTAAGTAGTGGGCTTGGAGAATATAAAGCCTCTAAAATCTGGAGACAGACTTAGCTGGACTAGTTGGCTTTATGACTGAACCCTGTTCACTTCTGAGGTAATTGAATGGGAGGAGGAGTGGTAGATAGCAGTCCTTTGCTCTAATGGAAACCACCCTAGGAAGGTGGGAACCCTGATCTCCAGATTGCCTGCAGGTCTGCATGGCGGAAGGACAGTAAGCCCTGGTCCCCCATCCTTCCTGGAGGTTGGGTCCCAAAACTGAGGGGCTCCTCCCTAAAAGGCAATACAGAGAGTAACGCAGCTGCCAACACGTTCCAGATCCCACCCTGGAAACCAGCTGACTATTCCTCCCACGTCGTCCAAACTTTCAGCTGGCACCTGCTCACCCACACACCCAGCCCTGGTACCAGGAGGAACCAGGTGCCTGGATGGCCACCTCCACACACTGGGCTTGGGGACTCTTCCTGAAGAAAGTCCATGGGAAACGGGTGTAAGAATTTCCAAGAAACAGGGAAATGCAGTGGCTCCGCGTGGTGGAGGCAGGACTGACCACAGAGGAGCAGCATGCTGGGCAGCCGCCCACCTCATCCACCACTTGCTGGCTGTCTGACCTCAGGTAAATCACGCCCCTCCCGGAGCCCGTGTCCTCGTCTGAACAATCGAGAGATTGTTTCATTAGAGGATGTCTGAGGCCCCCACGCCAGTAAAATGAGGCAGGTGTATCCCCTGTGTTCTTGTGAAGGGAGAAGCTACCCATGTCACCCATCCTGGGGTCTGAGGCCCAGCCAGGTAGGAAACGATGCAGTTTCCACATCTGGCAGCAACTGCCCTCTTCCTTTCATCCAGAACGAGAATTTTAGAGCAAGCACGGGCCATGGATCACCTACTTTAACCCTCTTATTTAATGGATCAGGAAAGGCACAGACAGGGTGAAGTGGCTTATCCAAAGTCACACCAAGTGGCAGCTAGTTTATTTATTGAATAACTAGTATGGGCCCGGCATTGGTGTGTCAGTATTTGCCCGTTTCTCATTTAACACCTCCATTTACAGATGAGGAAGCAAGGCTAATACATCACTTCTCCAAGGCCCCATAACTACTGAGTGGGCAGAGCCAGCTAAGGTCTTCCAACTCCAGCAGGGCTGTCAGGAGGAGGATCCAGTTAGCTCAGGAAGTCCAGTGTCTGCCCACACTGTCCTCTGCCCCATGGAAGACGTGAGGGTGAGTCAGGCCCCCCAGCTGTTATCAGGGAAGAGGGTAGAGGTGCTGGTCAGATATCCTGGCCTGGTATCCACAACAATGCGGAGGGCACGGGAGCCACGTGGATGCTGAGCTGCCTGGTCACCATGTTCCTGTGGGCTGAAGGGAGGGCCCTCCTCAGATGTAGCTGACCCTGTTAAGGCTCCTCCCTTCATCACAGAAAGTACAATCTTTCCTCCCCTACCCGCTGCTGTAACCTGCCTCTTAAAGGGACCAACAAGCAGTTTTGAAGCCAAATTGGAGAGAGGACAAAGGGCCTCCCTGACCCCAATAGGACCTCATTGTTAAGTAAGTTTCCAGCTGTGAGTCTTTCCCTAGGTGTTCTCTTTCTCTCCTTCCTTCACCCTGTCCCCATTGGAGGGAGGGCGAAGGTTCCTTGGATGTCAGGTTCCCACATACTCTCCCCTCAGGATGACCCCAGGTTGGTTTCCTCTACCTGTTTCCACATGAACCTGAAATCCAGGGGCCACCCTTTGTCCAGGGAATGCTGAGGATGGGGGTCCCAGGAATCCTCAGGACCAGCACACAAGGGGTTAAAGGCCTGCACACAGGGTGTTTGAAGTAGGGCGGGGAAGGGAAGTGCTAGAGTAATAGAAGAGGCAGCTGGTCCGGACTGGAATGAGTCCCCCCTGTCTTCTCCTGTGCAAACCTCTGGATCATGAGCCCTTCCTTTAAAAGGACCACGAGAGGGGCCCTTCCATTAAGGTGCTGGACTGGATTCTTAGCGGGCCTACCTGAAGCAGGACTTCTTCTTATACTGAAGTCACCAGCTGAGGGCAGGAACAAGTCCCCCATCCTTGGGATATCTCCCAAGTCTGGTGAGTTTCCCTCTCATCCCTTTCTCCCTTTCTCGGGGTCCTTTCCCTATACATGGGCACTCCCCCAGAAGCAGAGAACCAGGGAGGGGAGAACAGTGTGTAGCTTCTCTACCAGCCCCCTGCATTCAGCTCTCATTTTTAATTAGGGGGCTGTGTGTGTGTGTGTGTGTGTGTGTGTATGTGTGTGTATGCACACACACACACACACAAAGAGGGAATCACAATTATGGCCAACAGCTAACACTCAATACGTGTGTGACAAGTGATGCTAATCCCTTATACATATTCTTAATTGTCACAATCCTATGGATTTTAAAACCTTGATATCTGAATTCATTCGGGGTCCCCTTCCTCTAGTGCCTAACATTGTTCCTTTCCCCCTGGGGGTTGTGAAATTTAGAAGGCCACCAACTCATACCTGGAGCCAGGGAAGTCCTGATTTTAGATTATCTATCAGATTAGGGGTTCCCTACTTTGCCCACTACTTTTAGCTGTCTCCTGGGATCTGACGGGTTAATTCCCTGGGACACAGTGGCCAAAGTCTTCTCAGGTGTGTCCCTCTGAACCTCAGACCCTCTCTTGCCCCACCTATCTGGCACAGCACCCATGACGCATGCCAAGAAACTGGCATGAGGAGGTGGGAGAGGATTGGTTGGTCTCTCCCTCTCTTCTGTAGCCCCACATGTCATGGGCTACCCTGGGTCCATGCAGAAAGAAAGAAGGGGGTTTTGCTAACCTAAGTTTGGTTTGCAAACCAATTAAAAAAGGGGGGGGGGGACACCTGGAAGACCAACACAGCAAATTCCTGACTGACTTGTGAGCCTGGTTTATCAAAGAGGTGGGTGTTCTTTAGGGTGGTGGTTTGAGATGCCTGATTGCTGGCTTAGTCAAAGGAGGTGTGGGTAGGTCAGGGGGCTGGGGCTGCCAGCTCTCTAGCTTTGAACTTAGGAATTAAGTGGTAACAATAAAATCAATAGCTCTGCCCTGTGGGCCCTGACGCAGGTGTGTGCCTTGCAGAAGTCAACCTGGAAGCTGATGTGGGCTGTAGCCTGTCCTTAGTCCTGTCCCACTAAGAGATGGTACACATGCCCCACCGTGGTCCTTGTGCATAGACCCTTCTGGGCCCTCTTCTCCATGCCTGACCCCTGAATGAATGAATCCTCCCCCTCTATACCCTTTGCCTTTCCTTTGACAGGAAAGCCAGAGAAGGAAAGGGAGTTCCAGGACAGCAGTCTTCTGCAACACGTCAAAGTCTCATGTGTTTCACACTGAGAAATAGCGTAATGATGTGACCAAATCAGGATGGGGAGGGGAGAGATCAGAAGCTCGGGTACTATGACCTGCCATAGAATGGGGTGTTCGGGGTACAGGGTGGGAAGGAACTATGCTTGCTGGGGCCTTCTTTTTCTGAAGTTAAGAGAAGCCCTGATGTAGCCCTCTTTGCAGACACTGTTGGATTAATGGTTTACTTTCCACAGGAAAAGAAGTAGGTAGGTTAAATTTTGAACCATCAAAGGGTTTTCAATGACCCTGTCCCCCCAGGCCTGGGAGACCTGGAGGAGAGCCAGCAGGCCTCTCCCTCCCCCTCTTTATTATCCGGATCTGGGTCTGCCACAATATGACCGCCTTCAGGCAATTTAGGACCTAAGATCCAGACCCAGGAAGCCCCCCAGGCTTCCCTGGCTTCAGAAGGGCTGTGTAGTTGCCAGCAGCAGCTACTATCCCCAGTGTTTGCTGGCAGCAAACATAGGCAGAGCCCCGCCTGCCCCCATGGCCTCATTCAGATTTCTAAGATAACAGATGGAGTAGAAAGGACAAATTCAACTTTTTTGGAGCCCCCATCTAATGTCTTTAGAAATTTCTTCTTTTCTTTGGCTGGGATAGCAGGGTCGGCGGGGGTGGGGGGGAATTAGCACAGCAATATTGCCAGATTTCTTTCAAAGCTAGAAAGAAAAGAACCCAGGCCCTATAGTGTGATGGATTTGCTCTGAAAGAAGATGATGTAGGCACTCGTTCGTTAACTTTCTTCCCCCTGTAGGCTCCAGAGGCAACTGAGGAAATGGATATTTGGGGTCTTCAATGTCCCTCTTCCCCCCAGTTTGTTGCAGAATGGTGTGCAGCGAGGTTGGCTGTCTTTCTTTGATCTCTTTTTCCTCCTTCCTAAGATCTTGAGACCCCGTTGCTCTAAATCAGGAGTCTGCAAACCTTTCCTGTAAAGACCCGGATGATAACTACTCTAGGCTTTGGGGCCACATGGTCTCTGTTGCAAAGACAGCCACAGACTATCTATAAGTGAGTGAGCATGGCCGTGTTCCAAAAAATGTTGCGAACACCAAAACTTGAATTTCATGTAATTTTAATGTGTCACAAAGTAATGTTCTTCTTTTGATTCTCTGCGCATCCCCCCCCCCTCCCCAACCATTTAAAAAAGGTAGCAGGACAGATTTGGCCCACAGGCTGCAGTTTGTCGACCCCAGCTTTAAAGTATCAGGGGTTACTCTGTCCTCCCTTCTCTTTGAAGAGAACAGCTTCATCAGGGGCTCAAAGGACAGAAAGGCTATCTCTTGTTGCTCTGGTTGTGTGCACTCTACTCCATCAGAAGTTATTTATGATAATTAGTCCCCATCACAATTGTGACTAGTTGGCCCGTGGGTTATTTATTCTCTCTTTTTAAAAAAATATGTTTTTTATTGATTTTAGAGAGAGAGGAAGGGCAAGGGAGAGAAAGAGAAACATCCGTCGATCAGCTGCCTCCTGCATGTCCCCCACCAGGGATCGAGCCTGCAACCTGGGCATGTTCCCAGACCAGGAATTGAACTGGCGACTGCTCGGTGCATGGGACAGTGCTCAACAACCTGAGCCACCAGACTGGCCAGGGCTATTCTCTCTCTTTTTAAAGGGATGATGGTGGGTATCCATCATTTAATGCCTATTCTGCTTGTGTTGGGCCTTCTTCTCTCCATCTCTCCATTTCTCTATGCCCTACATTCTCTCTCTGCCTTTAGATAATAAAAACAACAACAATAGTAGCATTTATTAAATACCTAAATATGGCCCAAGCACCATGTTAGTCACATTACATACATTATCAATCAA
Organism: Plecotus auritus; assembly: GCF_963455305.1. Lineage (NCBI taxonomy): Eukaryota > Metazoa > Chordata > Mammalia > Chiroptera > Vespertilionidae > Plecotus > Plecotus auritus. The sequence goes on from NC_137778.1 coordinate 28,974,272, forward strand.
GTCTGTCAACGTTCTTACAACTTAGGTATTATCATTCCCATTTTACAGAGATTCTGAAGCTCAAGAATATTGCCCAGCCAGTACGGCTCAATAGTTGAGTGCCAACCCATGCACCAAGAGGTCAGAGGTTCCATTCTTGGTCAGGACACATGCCCTGGGTTGCAGGCTAGATCCTTAGCAGGGGGCATGCAGGAGGCAGCCAATTGATGTTGATGTTTCCCTCTCATCAATGTTTCTATCCCTCTCCCTTCCTCTCTCTCTTTAAAATCAATTATAAACAACAACATTAAGCAAGTTCCCAAGGTCATGTGGCTTTTGAAGGCATCAGAACTAGTGAATCTGCTGGACTTCAACTCCACTAAAACAATGTAAATAAATGATGGTCTCAGAGTTTGGAATAACACATGTCTCTCTCTATTAGAACATGATATGCTCCCATCTCACCACTCAGAGTCACTGATGACTAGTGTAGTCGGTGGAGGTTACACACTCAGAGGAGGAGACACTGGTGGTCTGTGCTGGTGGGAAAACCATCTAATCCAGGAGCAGGAAGACAAGTAAAAGGACTTCTCAGAGCCCTTCTTGCTTGCCTCTCCTGTCGCCATCTCAGGCTTCTGATCCCAGACCTATTTTAGCATCTCTATCTCTCTGCTCAGCAGAAGCAATAATGTGACGTCACATCCGGGAGCTAAATAAAGCCATTGTGTGAGGCCCAGCCCTGGCTGTTCCCTTGCACCATTTCCTGAGCCTGGGAGGCTAGGGGGCTGGGAGAGAGCCGGTAGGAGAGGAGGGAAATGAGCACAGCCATGGGCACCCCCAGCCTGAGACTCAGAAAATGGAGGAGGAATATCGCTGGGAGGGGGTTGAGGAAAACTCCTCTCCTTGCAGGACAGAATGAAATGATTGGCATGATAGCATGGACAGGCGGAATTCAGGAAACAGGGAAAACTCTGAGAAATTGAATGAAGATAGGAAGGAGAAGGATCCCAATGGGTTCCATTTTCCCAGAGGGCAGAGACAATGAATGAAATGACAGAGGTGCTGGGGAAAAGGGTAGATCCTTCAGAAGAGGTCAGAATCCAGTTGTTCTGAGGTGGAAAAGGAAGGGTGGGATCTCAGGACATAAAGATCTCAGGATCAGATCTGTCCGTCCGTCAGCCAGGGTAGTAGGGTACCATCCCTAGCAGGTGGCAGCTCCAGGAAAAGAGGGAAATGAAACGACTTCAGTTCACTGCATCTCATTGATCTTGCCAAATGCAGCTTTGCGGGCAGAACGGGGCCCAAGACAGCAGGTGGAGGCTGGGTACAGGGGTGTACCCCAAGCAGGGTTTCCTCTTTCATGAGGTCACTGAATGCCAGACCCAAGATTCTCACAGTGCTCACTCAGTGCCCCTCAATTTCTGTCCTGTTCCCAGTCCCATTCCTCTCCTCCTAGTGAGCACTTCCAGTTCCTACTCTTCTCTCCACTCCTGCTTCTCACAATACTTTCCGTGAATCCTCTTTACCCCCAAATCTTAGCTTTAGAAACCACGGGTTGGCAGGGACTGATCCCTGGCCCTCAGGCTCTGTCCTGCTCTCCCTGCAGATCTGCCCATCCTGTTTGCAGCAGCACGTCAGATGGCAGGAGGCCCAAGTCTGATAACAAGGAGAGAGGCCTGGCCGGTGTGGCTCAGTGATTGAGTGTCGACCCAGGAACCAAGAGGTTGCCTGTTCAATTCCCAGTCAGGGCACGTGCCTGGGTTGCAGGCTCCATCCCCAGTGGGGGCTGTGCAGGAGGCAGCCAATCAATGACGTTTCCATCTCTATTTCTCTCTCTCCCTTCCCATCTCTCTAAAAACCAATAAAAACATTAAAAACAAAACAAGGAGAGAGAGGATCTGTCCCTCTACATTGCTTTCAGATGCTATGATCACGGATGGGCACAGGCCTTCCCTAGGCCTCTCCTTCTTTATCCTTAGACTTACCCTGAGAATGCCACTGCTGAGGCCTGAGCACTTGTCTCCTTGCTTCCCCGGGGTAGAGAGGCAAGCGCACATTCTCAGCGGTCCTGGGGAGGGCGGGGCAGTGACCAGGTTGAAGGGAAAATTGTCGAGGGAACGATTTTCCAACCACCTGGGCTCTCCTGGGTGGGGTGGGGGACTCAGATAACCTGGAGGAGGCTGACACCAGCACAGAAAGCCTGGGAGGAGGCCGTTTTCTGACTCACTGCTTCCTGGTCCTCCTGGGTACTCCCAGCCCCTCAGTAGCTGGGGTGGTTCCAGGAGAAGGGGGGCCTGGGAGACGCACTCTAGCAGAAGTGCCAGAGAGACGGGGCCTGGAAGCCAGGTGCTCAGAGGTATGCAGTAAATGGGGGCTCCCCCTCTCCCCCCTCTCTCCCCTCACCACCCTGGTGCTCTGGTATTTGGTACTTCTTCCTGGAATGGGCTTATCACTTTCAACTTTAAGAGCACCTGAGGGTTCTTATCTCTGAGACACACCGAGGCCAGCTCTGGTGGCAGCCCGAAGCGTTGGGCAGTGAGAACAATGCCCACTTGGGAGAGAGAAGGAACTGCACGACGCGATGGTGGAGCCCTTCTCTCTGCTCCGTGGGAGAGGCCATCGTTGTGTTTTTACGCCCCTGATGACCAGGCATAATACTTGCTCACTCGTGAACCTTCTCTTCCTGCTGCTTTATCTGCCTAGACGCCTCCCTCTCCAGGTTGGCCAAAAATCCTAACCACTCCACCCCTCGAAGCCCCTCTCAAAGGCTATCTACTTCCTTCTGTTCCCCTTTTTTTGAGTCCTCCAACTGGGTATATGCACTCATTCCTTTGATGGCACAAAGCCTTTCGTTAAAACTTCTCTCGTGGCATTTGGCATACTCTGACCAGTCAGTCATCTGTGCCTTTGTCTGTGCGCGCGCGCACACACACACACAAACACACACACGCACACGCGCACATGTGTCACTCACTAGACTGTGAATTCCTCGAGGACAGAAACAATCTCTATGTCTCTTCGCTTGGCTTGGCTTCCTGCCACGGAGTGTCAACCCAGGAACCAAGAGGTTGCCTGTTCAATTCCCGGAGGTGCTCACTAAAGGGAATAGCAGAGTGGCGAGGATGGCGTTATGAACTGGAGAGAACAGTAGACTGGGAGTCAGAAAACCCAAGCCCCGGACTTGGCTCTGCAGTTAATTCCTGGTGTGCTCCTCAGCCAGCCGTTCCCCAATGCTGTGCCTCAGAAGGCGAGGAGTGACTCGATGCGCTAGGCCTGGCTGACTGTGACACCTTTCTAGCTCCAGGGTTCCAGAGTTCTAGAACTCTGCTCACCCTTCTCCGTCTTCTTGACTCAGACTGGCCTGCGTGTGCCTTCCATGAACAGAGACGTCCCAGAGGTGTCCCTCACAGGTGGAGACCTGGTGCCTCAGGACCACACTCACCGCTGCCTGTCTGCGGTTGAATCCAGAGAGCAGCTGGAGGAGGAGGAGGAGGAGGAGGAGGAGGGGAAAAAGAAGGAGAGAGATGGCTTCCATGCTGTACCGCTCCGAAGATCGGGGGCTTTCCGTGCCCATAGCCACAACTATGACCCCCTCAAAAGACATAGTTGGGGGCCAGACAGGGAGCACCAGGATCATCTGAGCAGGTAAATCCCGGGGGCCTCCTATCCCTACTTCCCTTAAGTCTGAGACCTAGTTCAAAAGGAATAACTCCCTCGTTCCTTCTCTGGAGGCTTAGATCCCAGGCCTTGGTGAGCCCTTGGGAAAGATGGACCCTGCCTTTCAAGATGTGGCTTTCCCTGGTGTTTCTAGCTCCTTCTTTCTCCCTGGTCTCGAGGGCAGGTGGGGGTGGGAGTAGAGAAGGGGAGGTACAGGGTTGGAGTATCAGGACACTTGGGTCTTGTTGCTTTCATCTCCTACTTTCGATTTAAAAGAACCATAAAATGCCCTAACCGGTGTGGCTCAGTGGATAGAGCATCGGCTTGCGGACTCAAGGGTCCCGGGTTCGATTCCGGTCAAGGGCATGTACCTTGGTTGTGGGCACATCCCCAGTGGGGGGTGTGCAGGAGGCAGCTGATCGATGTTTCTCTCTCATCGATGTTTCTAACTCTCTATCCCTCTCCCTTCCTCTCTGTAAAAAAAAAATCAATAAAATATATTTAAAAAAAAGAAAATACTGATAATTCTATAAAAAAAGAAAAAAAAAGAAAGAACCATATAATGGTTCAGTGCTGGAAGGGACTCAGGGATCATATGGTCCAGTTTCCTCATTTCACAGATGAGGAAACAGGCCCAGAGAACTGTGGGAGGTTTCTTGAGAGAAGTGGTTCTAGGGTCGGGGCATTGACCCAGCCCCTTTCCCAAACTGCTGCCTCCATGCTGGTTCCAGGCTGAGGCAGACTCAAGATGTCTTGGACATCATAGTGCAGTCCCGCCATGAGAGAAGAGTGGCTCTGCGCAGAGGTATGCGTATTCCTGGCAGACCAGAAAAGAGGGACCCATCTCTCCCCGCCGCCCCTGGAAAATCCCTGACCACTTCCCCCAAAACAGAGGAAGTCAGAAAAAGAAGGCCCAGGGGTCAGCATGAAGAGTTCAGTGTGAGTGGTCATTGTGAGCGCCTGCTAGCGATGGAAGGGCCCTGTCTCTCTGCTTTGGCAATGGTACCCTTGCATAGGTTCTCTTAGCTCTGGTGAGTAGACCAACCTCTTCTAGCTCTTGGGCAGGGCTGGCTGAGCAAGTGAGGGGAGAGGACCCTGCGCCTTGGGCCAGAACTGGAGCGAAAAGCCTTGCCTGCAGGGCTCATGGCACTTGCCTAAGAGCAGCCTGTTGAAGACAGAGATGCCGTGGGTACCCCTTATGTGGTGCTCACTGTACCTCAAGTCTTCCAGATGTCTCCTTTCGCTATCAGGCATTAATTCTGCTCCTTGGGTAGAGAGGGAAGGGATCTCTGGATACATCATCTAGATGAGTAGGGACAAAAGTTGTCTTTAGAAAGCAGGGAGTGAGAATCCAGCTTGCTCTTTGCCTCCCCCTGGACACTGGCTTTCTTCTGGAGGGCAGTACTGTCTTATGACCACCAGGGGTCACCCTTGCCTGCAGCCAGCTCTGCAGCTCTGCCAAAGCACAGCTCCAAAGAGAGGGAGGCCAGATTGAGTCAGGGCTGTGCCTATGCCAACAGGAAGGGTTGGGCTGGGGGCAAGCAACAGGGCTGGGCTGAGGCAGTTTTCCTCTCTTGTGCCCATCACTGGCCATTGGATACAGAGGGCAGTGGTGGCAATGTGTGTTTCAGGAGCAAACTGCAGGCATCGGGATGCGCTGGGGCCCAGGAGGCTGCCTTACTGCAGAGCCAAGAGGACCTGGGCACATTTCTGGAACTGCAGCACCAAGGTGGCCAACCTTCCAGTGTGGTATGGACAGACACATTCTCAGGGAGCCCCCACCTCCTCCCCTTCCCGCCCCCTTGCCTTTCCAGCCATCCCTCTGTGCCTCTTCTGTTCTGCCAGCTGCTGGGTCTCCCTGTGCCCAAGCATCACTCCATCTGACTGACTCTGAATCTCTTGTCTGTACCCCTCTGTCTGCTCCCTGAGTCTGCATGCTGAGTACCCCACTTTTGTTTGCCTGCTTCTGTCTCTTTTCTCTAAGGCTCTCTGTTCCTTCCTTTCTGGGTCTGGGTCTCTGTGTTGATGTAGGAATTTCTATTCCTCTCCCATTAAAAGGCCCCTGTTCCCCTAATTGTTATAACCACTTCTCAGGTTTGAAGCTGAACTTATTATTTGTGGGATGAGACTAGGTATCTGGTACCCTGAAAGATAATAGTTCTCCAGCAAGATACTCAGACGATTATTAAATGAGAAATACAGAGATTGCCCAGTCTTCTGGCTTAAGGGAACACAACTGGGGGATTCTCAAACCAGGACCCACAGACCACTGAGGCTACACCAGGGCTGTAGAGACCCCACTTGGTCAGCCAGCTAAGAGTGCCTCACAGAAATGTCTCAAGACTGGTGACTAAGAGGCTGCCACCCTTCCAGCTCTTCCTCCAGCTGGCCAAGGGGCCCAGCCCCAGCCTCCTTTTCCGGTGCCTGTGGTGTGGGAGAGGCTGAGAGAAAGGAGCTGTTACATGTTACAGCCTATCAGGGGAGCAGCAGGCCCCAGCTTACCCCTCGCCCACTTTCCCCCATCAGCACCTCTGCATGTCTTCCTTGCCTCCATGTCAAAGTGGCATGGTAGAAAGAACAGGGTTTCCGAATCAAACTGACTCCTAGATCCTTCATTTACCAGCTGAACACTTTATTTCATCTTCCTGAAAATCAGGATAACAAAAACGACCTTTTAAAGGTGTGATTCTTAGATGACAAAAAGTTGTCAAAGTGCCCGGTACAGAGGCTGGCATACAGGATGAGCGTGAGAAATAACAGTTTCTTTTTCCTCTTCTCTTCTCCATTCCTTCAGACTGCTTTCCCTCTCTTCGGCCTTCCTCTCCTCCTGCCCACTTCGCCCCTTATTGGTCCGATATGTCTTCTTCTTTCCCCCATTGGTTACAGAGGGCAGTGGGGCAATGTTTTTCTCTGCCTTCCTGCTCTGATTCCCCTCCTCTCGCCAACCAATCTTTAAGCAATCCCCTTATATTTCTCCTTCTCTATATGTTTGGGGTCTTTTTGTTTCTTCCTGCAATAGCAAGTGGATATACGTTCTTCACCAACATCCACAGACCAAAAGTCTGAGACTCCTTAAGCTAGACTAGGGCTTGCAGACTGAGGGCCCAGGAGCCAGGTCTAGCTCCAAAATTTATTTTGTTTGGCCAGTGTGGTGCTTACACTTCTAAAAATTCAGATGTCCTTAAATGGGACCTGTGCTCTCCAGTTTGCCAGAGTTGCTAATACTGTCCCTTGTATTTTTTCATTTATCTTTTATTTAATTTATTTTAAATTATTCTTTAAAATATATTTTTATTGATTTCAGAGAGGAAGAGAGAGCTAGAAACATCAATGATGAGAGAGAATCATTGATCTGCTGCCTTCTGCACACCCCACACAGGGGATTGAGCCCACAACCTGGGCATGTGCCCTGACCGGGAATTGAACCGTAACCTCCTGGTTCATAGGTCGACGTTCAACCACTGAGCTACACTGGCTGGGTCATTTGTCTTTTAAATATAATATTTAAAAATGAATGCCCAATAAATCAACCACCCATCTCAAGAACTAGAACATCACCCATACATTTATCTTTACTTATGTCTTCCTCTCTTTTTCCCTTGGCTCCCATAGAGGCAATCACTATCTTGATTTTTCTTTATCATTCATTTAATTTTTTAAAATATATTTTATTGATTCTTCACAGAGAGGAAGGGAGAGGGATAGAGAGTTAGAAACATCGATGAGAGAGAAACATCGAGCAGCTGCCTCCTGCATACCTCCTACTGGGGATGTGCCCGCAACCAAGGTACATGCCCTTGACCGGAATCGAACCTGGGACCCTTGAGTCTGCAGGCCGACGCTCTACCACTGAGCCAAACCGGCTAGGGCTAATTTTTTTTTTTAATATATTTTATTGATTTTTTACAGAGAGGAAGGGAGAGGGATAGAGAGTTAGAAACATCGATGAGAGAGAAACATCGATCAGCTGCCTCCTGCACACCCCCTACTGGGGACGTGCCCGCAACCAAGGTACATGCCCTTGACCGGAATCGAACCTGGGACCTTTCAGTCCGCAGGCTGATGCTCTATCCACTGAGCCAAACCGGTTTTGGCTAGGGCTAATTTTTAAAAGAGTTTTAACACAAATATATGCATCCCCTAATATTATATTATTTTTTTCTTGCTTCTGAATTTAAAAACAATGATGTTATAGTATACACATTTTTCTATAATTTTCATTCAACATTCTGTTTCTAATTTTTATTCCTGTGTTGCAAAAAGTTATAGTTCATTCGTTTTCATTTCATTCTTCTGTTGATGGACATTTGGATAATTTCCATTCTTTGCCATTATGAAGCACATTACTATGAAATCATCATCATAATAAAAGAATGAAACGTTTCCCACCATAGTGGATTCTTAAGCTCGTGCTGCACGTATGCGGCGTGCTAGCTGGATGTTTGGGCATAATTGTTACACGTCTGGCGTGGATAGCACACAGGTTGTGTCTTCAAAAGGGCCAACCACATAGGCCTCACTTGCCTCCTGCAAAGCACCAATCGCTGTGCTCTGGGAGCGCAGATGTTTTGAAGTCCTGACTGGACGGGACGTTTGCAAATCAGAAGTTCAATGGACTTCCGATAACATCTAATATTTCACGAAGTGCCACAAAACCAGGCCTGTAACAATGAGGTTTCATCCCCCTCCGGTAGAGAGCGCACCCTTTTGAGTGTCTTTGGTAGCCAGGTGCTTTCCTACCAGTCAGTTTGGCGGCAGTCGGCTTTGTAGGCGCCATGCTATAGAGACCTCTTTACTTACCCCCTTCTCCTTGGGATGGAACTCTGTGAGTCAGATGCTGCATTGATGCTAGAGAGCAAGGGCTGCAAACACCAGCTTGTCTTTTTTGTACTGATTTGTAAAAGTCCTTCATCTATTCTGGATTTGAGTCTTTTGTCAGATATGTGTATTGTGAATATTTTCTCCCAGTGTGCATTTTTACTTTTAAAAAGTATTTTTATTGATTTCAGAGAGGAAGGGAGAAGGAGAGAGAGATAGAAACACCAATGATGCAAGAGAATCATAGATCGACTGCCTCCTGCACACCCCACACTGGGGATCGAACCTGCAACCTGATCATGTGCCCTGACCAGGAATTGAACCGTGACCTCCTGGTTGATGCTTAACCACTGAGCCACACTAGCAGGGCTATCAAAGATTCTTTATTCAATCTACTGGAAAGGGACTTCTGGGTTGTTTCCTATGATTTCTATGACACAGATTATTTGAAATTATTAAAATTTGCCTTATGGCCTGATATTTGGTCAGTTTTGTGATGCTCCAAGTAGGCTTGGGATAAAGGTATTTTCTAATGGTTGAGCGTGTGGTTTATAAATATTTTTATTCCTTATTGTCTTAAACCCAGATGACCTCAGTTTTTCTCATTACATGTCTGGCCTCCATAGGTTGAGTTTGTCATCTCTGGAAACCATTCAGGGTAAATCTTTTCTAAGATGTTCTCTATATGAAGGAAGCCTGGGCTTGAATTGCACAGCGTGGTGTCTAGTAACTAGCAGAAGAACTTCCCAGTTATTTCAGTGGAATATCCCAGATATGGATTGCGATGGGGGAGGGGTGAAAGGCCTGAGGCCCTGAAGGTGGGCCACGTGGTGCGGGAAAGTGAAACGCATGGGGAGTAGGGGAGGTGGATGAAGCCTAATCTTTGTGTGAGGGTTCTTGATGTGGTTCTAGGGTCAGGGTTCCTGTCATCCATCTGCTGGCCCTTTGGACCACTCAGCCACTGGCATGCTTTCGAAGTCTGTATCCATGAGTGGCATCAATTGCTTTTCGAGTGGCTCAGATCCAGCTGGTGAGTCAAAGTGGGAGCAGAGCCGTGGTAGCTCCCCCTTGTCTGTCTCACCACCACTCCTCAGGGTGAGCTCTTTAGGGTTCAGATATATCCTGGGTTATATCTAACTATAATTTGGAAACCCCAAAATGCCTTTATTTAAATGAGAGATTTGAATTCAGGACTCTGGCATTCTGACACTCTCCTTCCAATGAAGGAGAACATAGGACACCTGAGGCTCTCCAGCCTCCCTTATCACCAGAGATGGAGGACAGTTAACTGCAATATACCTTGTCCTCAAGATGAGGCATTGGGAGCTCACTGTGAAACCTCTGTCCTCCCCATTCACCGGAAACATGACGGAGACACTGGGTCCTCAGCCCCCTTCTCCACATAACCCTGGTGCCCTGATTCCCTGGCTCCCAAGTTCTTCAGCTCTGCTCAGACCCCGCCCTCCCTCCCGACTCCCCAGAGCTCACCCTCAGGAATGGCGTCACATGCACCTGCAGCTTGGGAACCTGATCCAGGTGGAGGGGGTGGGGGAGGCAGCCCTGGACGCCTTTGTCTGGCTTCAGCTGGACACTTCTCGTCTCCTTTTGTGTTGGCAGGAAATTTATCCCAGTCCTCTGCTGCTAACTTCAGCCAAAGGTAAGTTTGGGGAGATTTGGAGTCCTTTAAAGGCCTGGGTGGGGGAGGGGCAATGCTTCCTAAACATTGCTCCCCTTAACATTTCTGATCAAAGACCTCCAAATATCTTCCTCCCTGAGCTGCATAGAATTGACCCAGGGAAGGCTCAGGAAGGTTCTGGTAGCCCATGGGATGGGGAAGAAATTAAAGAAAGAAACGGAGTATCCAGACGACAGGGTGTCAGTTAAATAAAAGAGAGTGAGAGTTAATTGTCAGTGCCAGAAAGGTGAGCAGGCAGAGGGGCTGTTGGACCGTCTTAGGGAGAGACAGTGACCAAGGACCACGAATCAGCTTTGATGGCTCAGGTAATTGACCAATGGGCAGTGGCTCTAAGGAGAACCCAAAGGGGAGAGGGCAGAGGCTGAAGGCATAGTTCAGGAATCCGGGCGAAAGCTGGGAGATTTCATCGACTATGTCAGTGGTCGGCAAACCGCGGCTCGCGAGCCACATGCGGCTCTTTGGCCCCTTGAGTGTGGCTCTTCCACAAAATACCACGGCCTGGGCGAGTCTATTTTGAAGAAGTGGTGTTAGAAGAAGTTTAAGTTTTTTTTTTTTTTTTTTAATATATTTTATTGATTTTTTACAGAGAGGGAGAGAGAGAGAGAGTTAGAAACATCGACCAGTTGCCTCCTGCACACCCCCCACTGGGGATGTGCCCGCAACCAAGGCACATGCCCCCGACCGGAATTGAACCCGGGACCCCTCAGTCCGCAGGCCGACGCTCTATCCACTGAGCCAAACCGGCCTCGGCAGAAGTTTAAGTTTAAAAAATTTGGCTCCAAAAGAAATTTCAATCGTTGTACTGTTGATATTTGGCTCTGTTGACTAATGAGTTTGCCGACCACTGAACTATGTCAATAAGCATGCAAAATCAGCACCTGTTTATTGGGCTCCTGCAGCTGAAGCCTGATTGGAGTGGGTCAGCCCTCTAAGACACTGCGGGTGTGAGAGCTAGTAATGGGCCCTTTAAGATGTCAGGCTGATTTGCGGTCCGAAAATCTCTAGCTGACACATCCTCCTGGCTCTGGCTTTGGGATTAGCTCATGGGATGGGGCTGATGAAATCCCAGGAAATTCAGTCCTTATTGGCTTTAGGCCCAGAGGCCCTTTCCAAACAGCAGAGGGGGTCCTACACAGGGCTCTTGTTTTAGGAGGGGAAAATGCCATCCCTGAGAGCTCCCACCCCATACCGCTTCCGCTGGGAGCAGCATGAGAGAGAAGATTGGGCCTGGATGAAGGAGGGGGGGTGTCTGCATTTATCTGGGAGGAGCCTGGAGTTTTCCTCATAAATAGAGGGGCCTGGAAAACTAGCCCTTCACATCCAGGAAGTCCTAGGAGGTGGGGGTGGGGAGTATCATTCCTCTGAGTCCTTCCTTTACCTTCCCCACCCTTTTTCTGAGCCTTTCCCCTCATATCTCCACTTCCTTTCTCCTTATCATGGCACCCCCCTCCACCATCTCTCTGGGAGTATCTTTTCACCTCTTTCTTCTCTTTCTGCAGCTGTAGCCAACTAGAACGGGGTTCGGACACCTGGGTAGGCTCCTCCCTGCGACGAACCTTCAGCTTCCTCTTGGGCATGACCGGCAAGGCCAAGGTAAGAGTCAGCTGGGGAAGTAGACGGCCTGGGACCCACTGCCCCTCCAGCTCCCTTCCTCCCCACCCCTGGGAGACAGAGACTCGGGGCAATGTTCAAGTTTTAAGGGAACACATTCTATCTCTCCCAGCCTTCCTCCTATATTCCAGTAGATCGCCTTTCCTGTTTTCCCCGTGGCTGCAGCTTAGCAGCCAGCTGTGGACAGCTGGAAGAGACAGCCAAGAGCCTCAGCAGCTGCAGGGTGGACTAGCCCTCCTTTTCTTTAGGCCTCACATAGCTAAGAGGTGGGCAGCAGAAACCATAACCATTGGGCATAATAATAATAGTTACAGCAACACTCTACTTCATTTTTTAAAATATATTTTTATTGATTTCAGAGAGGAAGGGAGAGGGAGAGAGAGATAGAAACATCAATGATGAGAGAGAATCATTGATTAGCTGTTTCCTGCACACCCCTGCACTGGGGATCGAGCCTGCAATCCCGGTATGTGCCCTTGAGCAGAATCGAACCCAGGACCCTTCAGTCCGAGGCTGATGCTCTATCCACTGAGCCAAACCAGCTAGGTCTACTCGTTACTTCTTCATGGAGTATTAGCATTTATGAAATGTTTTAAAATTCATAATTTTATAGGTGGATATGGCAGCAGCAGGAGCTGAAATTAGACTACAGGCAAAGAGGCAGCCAGGACGGTAGATGATATGGAAGGATGTGCACATTGTCCATGGAAGGCCTTGTGCAGGTCCAGCCCTGGGCAGGGGAAGGCACATTGCTCTCTTTCTTATTACCAACCTCTGGGCTCTGGTGAAACGGGGAGCTCTGCCTGCTGCTGGAATTCGTATCCACTTCCTTCATTCTCAGGCCACCCCCCTTTTCTTCTGGTGGCCTCCCCAATTATATATGTACTTTCCAACCGAAGGTGGCTCCTGAGCATTGAGAGACACCCCAGAGCGGTCATCACCTATAAACTTGGAAGAGTCATAGGAGTCTCACCTAGGAAGGCTGTCCAGGCTCCTTCTGGCCCCACCCACAGCCTTTTAGCCAAGATTCCCCTTCCTCTGGGTGGACAGGGAAGACAGAGACAAAGCCAGGTTGTTAGCACCTTCTCACTACAGGCCAAAGTGGGGAGTTGAGGCTTGAGACCAAGTAATCTGAGAAGGGGCGTGGGGGGATCCTACAGCTGGGGGTAGGGGAGGGAGGCAGGGCAGTGAGGCCTGTCCTCTCCATGGGGGAGCAGAGCTCTTTAAGGAACAAAGCAAACATGAGGCCTTGGGTCTGAGTCCCATTTCCCACAGGCTCTCTGGCTCAGTTCAGGGTGTTAGGGTCTGCTGGCAGAATCACCCTCTTTTCCTGCAGTTATTTGTCCACTCTTGACCTAGCAGTTTGGTGACGGGTTGAGTAACCCAGTGAAGGGGAATGTGGGCAGAGACTTTGGAGTCCAGACAGGCAGCAGGAAAGCACCAGAGTACATGAGGACATTGTCCCATGTGGCCTTTCCTCACCGCGGCCTCTGGTCCTGTGGTCCTGTTTCCCTCTCTGTCATCTGGTCCATTTTCCTTCCACCCTCATAAATGTGTGTGTCTGCTTCACCGAATCTCTTCTTCCCCTTCCTCCCAGCTCAGGATAAGGGGCTGTAAGCAGGTAAACATCAGGGGAGGGGCTGGAGAGAAGCTCAGTCAAGCAGTGAGAGAAGGAAGTGGCTTATTCCTTCCTACTTGACTAGCATTGTAGGCTGACAAAAGGCTTTTCCAGAGGTCAACTTATTTAATTCTTATAACATCCTGGGAAAGATAAATATTTTAATCTCCATTTCTCAGGCAAGATAACTTAGAGCCTAAATTGCCTCTGCTTGTCAGTACAGCTAACGTAACAGTTTATCCCCTCTTTTTCCTTCTTCTGCCGTCTTCTGATGGATGGCCACTGGAGTCAATTATGTCTTAATCATCCCTCCCAGAATGCACGGTCCAGAGTAATAATAAGAAAAGCAAGCCGAAACCGGTTTGGCTCAGTGGATAGAGCGTCGGCCTGCGGACTGAAGGGTCCTGGGTTCGATGCCGGTCAGGGGCATGTACCTTGGTTGCCGGCACATCCCCGGTGGGAGGTGTGCAGGAGGCAGCTGATCGATGTTTCTCTCTCATCGATGTTTCTGGCTCTCTATCCCTCTCCCTTCCTCTCTGTGAAATATCAATAAAATATATTTAAAAAAAAAAAAAAGAAAGAAAAGCAAGCTTCCGCCCTAACCGGTTTGGCTCAGTGGATAGAGCGTTGGCCTGCGGACTGAAGGGTCCCAGGTTCGATTCCAGTCAAGGGCATGTACCTTGGTTGTGGGCACATCTCCAGTGGGAGGTGTGCAGGAGGCAGCTGATTGATATTTCTCTCTCATCGATGTTTCTAACCCTCTATCCCTCTCCCTTCCTCTCTGTAAAAATCAATAAAATATATTAAAAAAAAAAAAAAGAAAGAAAGAAAGAAAGAAAAGCAAGCTTCCCCCTGGGCACTGGAGTGCTTGGGCCCAGGTATCCCTGTGGCTCCATCTGTTCACTTCCTGGCCATGACTCGGACTCTAACAACCAGGTTCTTCCCTAGATGGTCTTCCCACCCATGAAATGTGGGGGCACACCTGTTAGGTTAAATGAGCTAAAGAAGATAGTGGCCACTTTTATTTTTATTTATTTATTTATTTATTTATTTATTAATATATTTTATTGATTTTCTCACAGAGAGGAAGGGAGAAGGATGGAGAGTTTGAAACATTGATGAGAGAGAAACATCGATCAGCTGCCTCCTGCACACCCCCTCCTGGGGATGTGCCCGCAACCAAGGTACATGCTCTTGACCGGAATCGAACCTGGGACCCTTGAGTCCACAGGCCAACGTTCTATCCACTGAGCCAAACCGGTTATGGCTTATTTATTTATTTGTAAAATATTTTTTCTTGATTTTAGAGATGAAGGGAGAGGGTGAAAGAGATAGAAACATCAATGATGAGAGAAAAATCATTGATCGGCTGCCTCTTACCCTCCACATTGAGGATCAAGCCTGCAGCCCAGGCATGTGCCCTGACCGGGAATGGAACGTGATCTCCTGGTTCATAGGCTGATGTTCAACCACTGAGCCATGACGACTGGGCTAAACTTAGCACATTCTTCAGCCTTGGCTGCCCACTGGGGTGGGGGTAAGTGAAGCTGGGGTTCTGAGCCTGGGAGCCTCTGGACTACTGATTTAGGGGAGTTCCTAGGACCTTTCAGGAGGTCTCCCCTGCAAGTGCACTCCTGGAGGAATCAGCTTCTCTCATGGCCCTGGAGAAGTCCTTTCTGCTTTCTATTCAGTCTAGAACAGGCATGGTTCCTTCCTCTCCTGTTTTCTGGTCTTTGCTATATAAGGATCCTAACAGGGGAATGGGTGAGGAAGGAGGTGAAGGAGTTGCTAGGCAGGAGGGGAAGCAGAGGCGCACAGTGGGGGTGGTGCTGTGGGTGAGGAGCCCAACCATCTCAGCCAGTGGTGAGGCAGTGGAGCCCGAAATAGTGGCAGAAGCTGAAATTGGCACCTACAAGAGTGCTGAGTTGGACTTGAAACCTGCAGCTGCCCTACTGCCCAGCCAGCAAGGCCAGGGAGCCGCTAATCTGGGTTGGCCTTCCTCCCTCCTTCCCCCACACCTTTTGGGACTAGAATTGCTCAGGACTCTGCAAACAGGGGATGCTCTGTCCCAGGGCAACCCATGCTTCTGGTTTCTCCAGAGAGGTGGGAGACCCTAGGAGGCAGAAATGAGCTGCAACGTGAGTGGGTGTAGCTAGCGAGTGCGGGAGGAACTTTCCCAGGAGCAGGAAGCTCACCAAAGGTGGAGGGTGCCTCAAGGGCTGGTGCCCCTCCCCCCTTCTTGTGGCGAGACTGGCCATACCCCAGCTGCCCCTGACTGGCGCAAGCTGGTTTCTGGTCTTCTGGTTCTGGCCTAACTGGCAACAGTGAGAACTAGACACAAGGAAGGACTTCCTTAGCTTCTGAGCTTTCAGGTAGTGAATTCCTCTCCACCCTCAAGTATTTGGCAGGGGCGGAGGTACGAGGGGAGGTGAATGGACCCAGTGGGTCAGGAAGGCCGCAGAGGGGTGGAGCTTGCAGAAGAATGCTCCCCTCTCCCCTCTGTCCTCCGGAGGTGAATCGTCTCCTTCACGCCCTCTAAACACCCAGCCTCCAGTTCCCCTTGGACTTCCCCGCCCTCTCTCCACCCCGACACCCAATTGTCAGGGAGTCTGTCATCTCCGGCCTGTTTGCTTTGAAGGGCCGAGGGCCGGGGAGGGACTGGTGGCCGGTTCCCTGGGGATCTGGGGACCCTCAGGCCTGGGGTCTCTGAGCCCTGCAGCCCGGGAGGATGGAGGATGGAGGACGGAGGGAGGACCTGGGCTGGGACTGGGCTGCGGGGTGGGCAGGGGCGGCTTTTTGGAAGACGACAGCTCAGAGGCGGACCTCTGGGGCTAGAGGACGTTCCCGGCGCTGGAGGGGACCCTCAACTTGTCGGTGGAAACCCGCTCCCTTCTCTGAGCTGCCCCAGCCGAGACCCAGCAGTTGGTGCTGGGGGCACCCGCCCTGCTCTGCCCCGCCTCCCCCTTCCTGCGCCTGGGCGGGGGGTGGAGACTCTGGTTTGAGGAACTGGCGCCGGTGCTGCGAGGGGAGTCCGACTTCCTGTCCCCAGAGCTACGCGTGCGGGGCAGCCCGTCCCCCTCCACCCCCACAATAGCTGGACGCCTGGGCCCCAAAGTGTCCCTCGGGCGCCCCCTCATCGGGGGATTATGTCTCGGATCGAATCCCTCACGCGGGCGCGTATCGACCGGAGCAAAGAGCTGGCGAGCAAGGTGGGCTTTGCGACCCCTCCCCTCCACCCCTGTCCTCAGGGCACCCTCCAACCCCCGCCCCGTCTTCCCTTACCGAAATCGGGGGAGCATCCCCCCCCCCCCCCGGGCAGGGGGCGGGCTGGGTGGGTGGGGACTGGGTAATTGGGGAGGGGGTGGGGGCAGGAGACAGACCTCGCTCCACCTCCACCTCCACGCTGGGGTCTGGGGAGAGCGCGGACCTGTGTCGGTGGCCTCGGATCCAGCGGACCGGGTGTTTGGGGCCTCCCGAAAGAAAGTTATTCGGGTAAGGGACAGAGCTGGAGGAGGGTGTGTATCAGGGTGGGGGTGGCGAGAGCTCGGTGGTACCCCCTCCGCCTGGCTCCCACCGCCGTCGCTCGGCGTCCCCACACCCCGCAGTCGCGGGCTTGGTTGTTCCCCCTTTGTCCCGCCATCCGGCAGAGGGGGCGGGAAGGAGTGGGAGGGGGTAGTTTCCCGGCTTCCTCCCACCGTCACCTCTAACGCCACCCTCCTAGACAAAAGTCAGCTCCCCCTCGCAAATGGACTTTCCAGCTGTGATTCAGTTCTCTCTGCTGGGAGGGTGGCTGGGGTCAGGGGCGGCGTATTTCCCCCTAGCGGTCTCGCTCAGGTGAAGGGAGCAGAGGTCTTTGTGTAGCTGGGATCCTTTCCTCCATCCTTAGGGGCCCTGAGCACCCCTGTTCCCGCAGGGTCCCCTATCCCTGTCTGCCCCACCAGCTTCCAAACTCCTTGTTCTCACAAACCTGGAACCCTTACACTGACCCGCTGGGCACTGCGCCCCCTTTGTCCCTCTCCCCCTCTCCCAGCTCCCTTACTTCTTCGTCTGGGGATGTTTACCAAGCATTTAAAGCGTCTGGGTGTGTAATTATCCTCTCTCCCACCTCCATCATGAGCTCTTGGCCACTCCTTTCCAAGTATCCTTTATCCCTGTCTTTGTACCCAGGCCCACTCCCAAAGGCCATGACCTCTGCACAGCCAGACCCCAGGAAGTGATGAAGCTGACTCGTAGATGAATAAGTGAGAGCTAGGAGGAAGGGGGTGCATGCAGTCAGCACCTCCCAGCCACGCAGGGTACCTACACGGGAGCCCTTCTCAGAGAGGCCAGGATGCAGCCCATAACTGGTTTAATCTTTGGCTTCTCTCTCACCCCAGGACCCCAGTGCCCTGCCCCTGGCTCCCACCCTATGCTGATCATCCCCCCACCCCCTCTTCAGGCAAGGAAGCCGTACCCTTCGGGAGCCGGGAGCCGCAAGGACGGTGGGAACCCACCCACTCCTAGCTCCTCCCTGCCTACCTGTCTGGAGGCTAAGTTGGGCAAGATTCCACCCTGGAACGTTTCCTTAGCGGGTTGGGATAAGAGTCTGCTAACAGGAAAACAACGGGAGTAGGGCTTAAGACAAACTGAGGGCTGGGAGAGGTGGCTGAAGTGCGGTGAACGGTGGGGCGGCCTGTGCCAGGCCAGGCCCCTGCTCTGAAAGTCTGTGTTTATTTTTCAACCGTTTTAGCTGAGACCCTGGAGTAGAGCCAAGGGGGGGTGGAGAGCTTTTTGAAACCACGGAAATTTGGTTCCACCCTAAAAAGGAAAGCCATGGGGGAGAGGGGGTACAGAGAGGGCTTCTGGGAGGATAGATACTGGGGGTCCTCTTTCCATTATTGGGAGGCGCTGGGGGGCAGATACCTGGCCCTCACGCGGGCTGTTTGTTGGTTGGAGGGTGGGGAGGGGGACCTGGGAACCTAGACGCTCGGCTCTTTCTATCCTGGGGTGGCCGTGGTGGGGGGTGTTGGGAATCTGGCTGGACAGTGGGGTGTGGGGGTCTGAGGGGGTAGATTTTTGAGGGCAAAGAGGCCACTGGAACTTGTCAGTTTGGGCTGGTCGGAAGAGGAGGGCCACCTCCGGAAAGCTGTGGTTACAGAAGGGGGGAGTTGGTTCTTAGCCAACAAACCCTGGATCCCCTCTCCCCCCCCTCCCCCAAGCACGCCAGCTGTCTCTTTTCTTTTTATACTGTGGTGGGAAGTAGAGAGGGGCCTGTGGAAATGAAATTATTTGAGGAAGATGGTCTCTCCTGCTACCCATTTGGGGAATAGCTCAAAGCTAAGCCCTGACCCTCACCTCCGCCCCATTCCTTTCCTTGCTCCCCAGGACCTCGTGGTAGGAGAAATTTAAGTCAAACCTGCCCTTTTTACTTCTCATTCTCACAGTCTTTCTGTGTGGCTTCCCCTCCCCATGCTTCTTTTTTTTCTTTCCAGTCCATTTTTATTCTTTCAGGCTGTCTTCAGCCCTCCACCCCCTCAATTCTCTCTGCTCTACTTCCTACCTCCACAGGCCCCAAACCCAGAGGTCTCCTTTCTCACTTTAGTGCCCCCTTCCTTTTCTCCTCCCCCAAACCCTAACCTTTATACCTGCACGCCTCTCAGAACAAAGGGTCTTTTCCTGCTTAGGAGCTAGCAAAGGGTCTTTTCCTGCTTAGGGTCCAGAGATCCAGGGATGGGTGTGGAGCCGGGAGGGGGTCTCCTTGGAATCTCTAGGACCCCAGCATTGGAGTGTGGCAGGCAGGTGGAGTGGGGAAAAAGAAGAAAGGCTGTTTCTTTGTCCTGAATAATGGAGAGGTGGCTGGCTTTGTGTGCTGGAGTGGAGCCGCAGAGGAAGGCTGGGTGAGCCCAGGATGGGGCTGAGAGGGGTGGCAGTTTGGGGGAATGTTGAAGAGTTGGGGATCCCCAGGAGGCGGAAGCTTTGGGGGGCATAGGAAAAGATTCTAGGTTAGGGAAAGAGCTGAGGGGGAGGGGGAGGGGAGGAGGGGGGAAGGGAGCGGGAAGCTTAGGGAAGTCACAGGACAGCAGGGGAGTTGGATGAGCCTAGAGTAGAATCTGCTGGGGCTGACCAAGGGGTTTAAAGAGGGCTCTCTCTGATCTCAGTCCCTCTGGCTCTCCTGGATCCCTGACCTTGGAATCAGGGAAGGGTCAGATCAGAACGTATGAGTCCCATGCATGTACGTGGCCTGTATTGGGGTATATGTATGTATCTGTCTGTCTGTCTATCCCCAGATGCTCTGGTTTATTGCTTTGAATGGTGGTCACCAAAGTAGGAGGCTCGTGCTCTGGACTTGAGGAAGCTTTTCTGTTCTTAGCTTCAGTCTCTGGTTTGAAGTGTTGTCCAGGAGCTTGTGTGAGCAGATTGGTTGGGGTTCCTGGGGCTGATAAGAGAAACGACTGAGAGGAGCTGGCTAGACCTTTCTGGGTTTGTTTATATCTCCTTGGGGGAGGGGGCCTGCAGGCAGCAGCTGCCCCCTCCCAGCTCCACCAGCCTGCCCTGTGCCAGGAGGGCAGGGAGTCCTGGCACAGCTATTGTTCGCTTCACAAATGCCCGTCTGTCTGCATCACTCCCCCTCCCTCTGCTGGTTTCTCTCTGACCCGACAGGTGTGGCCGGGTAGGGGGCAGGCGGGGGTCCAGGATGTCTGGGTCTCAGGGTCCCTAGCTTGATTTTATTCCCGATGACCCTTAGCACCCCTCTTTTGCTTCACCAGTGTGCCCACCCCAACTGTCCAGTGTTTCATCCTCATTCATCAAGCAAGCATTTATTAAGTGCCTTTGTGTACTCAGTGATATCTCTTTGTGCTATGTGCCTGGCTTTGGCGTTAGTATTTCCGTTAGCTGCCTTCTCCTCGGCCTCCTTTATCTTGTCCCTGGAAAGTCATAAAGGGACAGAGCCTGGCTGAGACCATCCCAAACTCTCTTCTCAGTCCCATGGCCAGGAACCCCCTGTCTCATTTCCCAACCCTAGAGCTCATTCCCATGACTCACTGCCCTTCACAACCTATGACTCTGCACCCTTGCCGGCTAGGGGTCGAACCACAGATGACTCCAATCCCAGTGGAATCCTCCAGGGTCACCATACGGCGGGTCTGGACAGAGGCCTCACCATCTTGGGGAAGGGGCTGCTGCCAGTTGCAGCTGGAGCAGAGGTGGTTGAGTGCCACGTGACTCCCCCAGAGCTCTTGGTTTGGATGTACCCGATGGAGGAGCAAGGACAGCTGAGAGCTTAGGCTTTGCCTTGGAGAGGCTCCAGCCAGCCCCTGTTGCCCGCTGGGAGCACAGGAAGCCAAGGTCCAGGCTTTGACATTGCCTTGTCCTTCATGGATGTTACTGTTTTCCTCTTCTCTCAGCCTGGGAGACAGAGTCAGAGAAGTGGGAAGACAGCTGCTGCCTTTGAGTTTTTGGGCAACCAGCCACAGTGCCCTCTGCTATTCACCTCGTCTTTTCTCCCCCGCAAAGTGACCAAGTCCTGGGATGACAATGAAGGAAGAGTTGGGTTGGCCTTCTGGGCTCTAGGTCTAAGTTTAAAGGAAATAAGAGGAGAGAAGAGCTGGGAACCCTCCAGGAAGAAAGAAAAGGAGAGATAAGGAGAGGAGACTGGAGGCTTTGAACCTCTGATAAGGAATGAAGGCCCCTAGAGCAGGGGTGAGGGTGTTGCTGGCACCCTTTGTCTTGGTGTCCATCCGTCCGTCTATCCTTCCTTTCTTTCCTTCTTTCCTTGCTTCCTTCTTTCCAAACATGTATTGAGTGCCTGTTGTATACCAGCCATTGTGTTGGGTGCTTTATTCACTTTATCCTTGATGTAGCAGTGGTGTAGATGAAGGCTGTGTAGCAAGAAAGACTTCACGTGTGGGTTTATGAGAAAGAATGACTCTAGATACGGGGCAGCAGAGCACTGAATCAAGCAGGAATGGTCTCTGAGTGTTGGTGGTGGGTGTTGTAGATTATGGAGGAATGGGCCCTTTTCTTGGTGGACAGAATGGGGTGTGGAGGTGAAGGGCTGCCTGTTGGGGGGTGGGTAAATGGGAGACCAATGTGATTATCATAAGAATACCTGGAAAAGAGTAGGACAAAGAACCAAACAAACCATTCACTCCTCTCTGGAGCAGGCACCCCTGGTGAGCAGGCCCTGTGTCCTCCTATCCCCACCAGCCTAAGCCCTGGGGCGGGCAGAGTCTGCCTCCAAGACAATAGCGCTAGGCAGTGCCAGGGCCGCTTGCTGCTGGGCAGTGCCCATGTTGGGATGTGCTGTTGCTGTGGCTGCTGCCCGCTGCTGGCCCACCTAGAGAGGGGGTCACTTGGAGAGAGGGTGAGTATTGGGAAGTCAAGAAGGAAGCCTGGGCACAGAATACCTGGGTTGTCTATGGGGCAATGATGCCAGAGAGGGTGGGTCACTAGAGACCCCATTCTCTGGCAGCCCCAGTCCTCTCCCTCCTCCTTCCCAGGTGAGTGCTCCTGAAGGCATAAGAGTGGAAGACACTCTGGTGAGGGGAGGGAGAGTGGTAGCATCATTAGGGCAGATCTGTACCATTGCCTGTTCTGGAATTGACTTGATTTAGACATGTTGCTCTTTTTAATATGATTATTACATTAATATTCATTTTTTGCTTGCTTTTATGAAAAGTATTTCAATTACAATTGACATTCAATATTGTTTGCTTGCTTTTAAGTCAAACATAGTAAGTCCTCAGACTTTTTATTTGTGTCATAGAGAAGCCTGGGAGGGCAGGAAAGGAGGAGAGAACAGAGTGTATGACAGTGAGAAAGATATTTGGACTTGGCCTTTGAGGTCCTATAAGGTTGTTATTCAGAGCAGGATTTTATCTTCCATAGAGCAGGCAGATGGAGGTTAGACCAAAGGAAGAATTTTCTAGTGGTCCCGGTAGGTGGGTACCAGAATAAAGAAAGGGAGGCCTGGAACATTGGAGCTAGAGTTAGAGCTGAGACCCTGGCCTAGGTGGAGGAGGAGGAGGTGAGGGGTGGCCAAGGCCAGTGGAGGAGAAGCCAGGATAAGAGGGAGAAGGCAGAAGTGGAAGAGGAGGGGCGGGTGGGGCATGGGATGGAAAGGAGACCAGGAGACAGGAAGAGAAAAAAGAGGAGGAGAGGAAAGGAGCAAAGAAAAATGGAAGATCTGGGTAGGAAGTGACCTTAAGACCTCTGGTCTCTGCCCATCAGACAAACCTGGAGCTCTGAAGGGAGGCAGGAGAAAGAAGGATCCGGGCCACCAGGAAGTCTGGAGACATGCTAGGGCATTGTGGCCCAGTGCCCTCTGGCCCCTGTGGTGTTGACTCAGCCCATCCACACTTCCCTTTTCTACCCTAAGCACCAGATCTGCGTCTCTGCCCTTCCCCCACCGCTTAACTGCTAGTGTGGCAGGAGCTGGGAGTGTTTGGACTCAGGCTCAGGCCTAAGGTCCAGACTGAGGGCTCTCCCCTGAGCTCTAATTCTCTGTCCCAGGGCCCCCCACCCCCACCCCCACTGTCCAACTTGGGGCTCATACCCTCAGCTTCAGCAAATGATCCACTAGGTTCTGAGGGGCTAGGAAGCAGAGAGTGGTCCTAACTCCTGTTCCTGCTCTCCTTCCTCCGAGAGTGGCTGCTGCAGAAGGCCCTGGAGCAGGCGGGAAGGATGGTATCCCATCTCCTCACCTTCTCAGGCTTTCAGGAAGCTCAGTGGCTTGAGGGGTCAGAAAAGGGGTTCAGAGGTCAGAGGGGAGTGGGAGGAGAGAGCAGAGATGGGAACAGCCAGCCTCTGAGGTTTTGAGGGAGGGCTCGCAGTGTGCCCCATCTCAGAGCCGGAAGAACTGATGTTACAGCTGGAGGATGGAGGGTAGATGTCAGAAGGAACTTCCTAGGATAGGAGAGACTAATTGGGTGAGGAGGAATAGAGGGAGCCATCCTAGGTTTTGGAGGGTTGTATGAGAAGGATAAAAGTTAGACTGCAGGAGAGACTTCCTGCCAGGAATGACACCTAGCCAGCCGAGTTTCCTTCCTTAGAGCTAGAGGAGGAGTGACCCAAGGCCAAAACCAGGCTCCTCCTACCTCGGGGTTAGCCTACGGGCCCAGTGTATTTGGCTGAGTGTGTGTGGAAGAGTCAGAGGTTTGGGACCCTGACTCTGGGTTGGGGGTGGCAGTGGAGGCATTCTGCCCCCTTCAGCCAATCTAATAAGGGGATTCTCCTCCCCCCCCCCCCCCAACTGTGACTGCCACAGAGACAGTGACTCCAACACTGGTTGTCATGGTTATAAGAGGAGCTAACTCCCATAGATCTGAAAGCGCTGGTGAGCTGGCATCCTCTGCTTCGCCTGCTCTCCCCTCCTCTCTGCGCATATTCCTCTGGCACAGAGAAGAGAGCTCAGCAGCTTGGGGGCGAGCAGAGCTAGGGCTGGAAGGTAGAGTGAGGACGCCAAGGTCTAGACCAGGGAGATGAGTGGCAACCGGAGGCAGCCGAGCCGCAGAGGCCAGGTAGGTCAGGGCCAGCTAGGTCCCCGGGGCTGGGCTGGCCATTCCTAGAGAGCTGCAGAGGCTCTGCTCTAGGCGGTGGTGTCTTTCCGGCATCCCTAGGCAGGACTCCTCCCTGGCCTGTCTCTCTGGACTCGGCCGGCTCTCTGGCGTTTTCCAGCCTCCCTTAGTGTTTCTCTCCCTCCTTCCACAGACCCGGGAAAAGGAGAAGATGAAGGAAGCCAAGGATGCTCGCTATACCAACGGGCACCTCTTCACCACCATCTCCGTTTCGGGCATGACCATGTGCTATGCCTGTAACAAGAGCATCACGGCCAAGGAGGCCCTCATCTGCCCAAGTAAGTTGGACCCTGAATGTCACTCTGACTCGCATCTTTCCACCTGTCCTTTCTGCTCTGGATCCATCGGGGTCACTCTCCACACAGAGCCCCAGCTGGGTCCAAATGCCAGGGCCAGATCCTTGGTCCCTTGCTCCTTTTCCTCCCACCGAGGGGTGGTGGCAGTCGGACTATGGCACAAGCAGGACTCTCTGGGAACGTGGGGGAGGGGGGACGAGGATGGCTCCCAGTGCAGCTGTCGTCCTCTGGGTGTCCCCGGCTCCCTGAACAGCTGGGGAACTGATTGGAGAAGGAGCAGGAATGCATGTGAGGGCAGGTGGGGGCAGGCGAGGGGAGCTTGGTGGCAAGCTACTGAACTTGCAGCTGGCTCTGCCTATCTTCTGGGCAGAACTGGACGTTCAGGACTCCGGGGGCCCCTTGCCACTCCCTTTCTATCGACTGTGGGTGGGGCCTGAAATCTCTGCAGCTTGAAGCAGAAGATGGGCTTAGGACCCTCTGTCTCACATTCTGGTCTGACTGACTGCACGGTGGCAAGAGGGCACACAGCAAGGATGTGTGTGTTTTGGGGGGTGAGGGTGAGAAGTCCTGACTTCCACCTGCATCTGAAGGTAGCCCTGTATTTAGGAAGTATAACTCTTCCTTCTCCAAAATGCCTATGCAGAGGGCTCCTGCCTTGTTCCACCCCCCCACCCCCAATTTATGGCAAAAAGCTGCTTGTGATCAGAGCAGGCCTGAGGTATTGGGACCTGCTGCTGGTTAGTGGGACAACGGCTGTAGCCCTAAATCTCTCAGGAACTGGGGAAGGAACCCCAGAAAGGACCACTGTTTCCTCGATGCTCTACTTTGAGTTATGAGGATGAGGAGGGAACCCCAATCTAAATTCCTCTAAAGACCTGACAAAATTCCCAATCCAGAGCTTGTTGCTAGGGGAACTGGTGAGGCGGGCAGCCTGCAAGTGCTATTTTGAGAGCAGGTGGAAAGCGGAGGTTCGCTCCAGAGACACTGGGTGCTAGGGATATAGGAGAAGGGAGCTCCTGGAGGGTGGGGGCAGCCCCTGCCCCCACTTCTGTCTGCCCCCCTGCACCACCCTGCTTGCCTTGTATTTGTGGAAGTGAGCGTGGTGCTGGGTATTGTCTGAAGGAGTTAGCAGAATTTCCGGTGTTGTTAGATGGAGGAGGGGAAGCTGGAGAGGAACAGGGGCTGAGGGCATGTCAGGGGAAAGGGACAGCCAGTGGTTCCAGTGCTCGGCTTGGCTGTTCTCCTTTCCTCTCCTCTCCTACCCCATGGAAGGTGTGTGGGGTGGGTGACGGGGAGAAGCAGATGGAGTGTGAGCGCTGCAGGTTCGCCTTAGTTAGAGAACAGGACTCCTGAGCCTGGAAGAAGGCAGATTGACTGGAGGCAGAGCGTGCAGAGCTGAGCAGTGCAGAGGCAAGCAGTGGAGGGAAGGGCAGGGCTGGGCCCAGCTCCACTCTACCACTGGGTCTATCGGCCCTCACACTGCGTGGGCCTAGCCAGAGTTCATGGGCAGGCGTGTGGTTCAATGGGAAGAGCACAGCTTTTGAGCTCAGGCACACCTGAGTTGAAATCCCAGCTCTCCCTCTAGCTATATGATCTCTGGCAGATGAACTAACCTCGTTAGGCCAGGTTCATCATCTGGAAAACAAGGATAACTGAGTCTACCGCAAAGGGTTGCTAGGACCACATAAAGCTGGGACATTGACTAGACGCTCAGGGAATGTTAATTTCTCCCCTCGGCCCCTAGTCCCCATCCCAGCTGCTCCTGTGCCATCTTCACTTCCGTGGGCGTCCTCTCTTCCATCTGTCATTCTCAACCACCTTTGTGCTTCTTGAACTCATCTGTGGCAGCCAGTAACCCCTTCTTCCCTCTAGTCCACCCCTCAGGTCACCTTTGAGTCAGGATTGCCTGCTGCCCTGATTACTTAGTTGTGGTCAACACCTGTACCCCTAAATTAATTTCTTGCGTGAAGGAAGGAGGAGGCGGGAGGAGAGGGGCTGGGGTGTGGTGATGGTTGAGAAGTCTGGGAAGGGAGGACAGTCTCTGAGACTGTGTGGCCAAGGGGAGATGGGTATCTGCATATGGGTGTGCCCCCTCCTGTACCACCCGGCCCTCCCTTCACCCTCTTTACCCCACCCTCCCAGCCTGCAATGTGACTATCCACAACCGCTGTAAAGACACCCTCGCCAACTGTACCAAGGTCAAGCAGAAGGTGAGATGGCAGGGAGGGCAGAGGGCTGGGGGAGAGGGTAGTGAGTGTGCGGTGCCCTCATGCCTTTTTCATTCATCCCCTACCCATTCAATGCCTCTCCTCACCGTGGGGCAGCCCAGACCCTCCACCCCAGACCTCAGGCCTGAATGGGCCAGCCTGTTGCTATAGACATAGCTCCCCAGCACTGGGCGCAGCCACCCTGATGATTTCAGCCATCCTGCCAGCTTTCTCCCGAGGGGGTCAGCTGCCCAGCTCCTGCCCTGTGCTGTGGGGGTGCCGCTTGGGTGACAGCTGTCCTTGGTGTCTCTCTTGCTCTCTGTCTCACAGCAACAGAAAGCTGCACTGCTGAAGAATAATACTGCCTTGCAGTCTGTGTCACTCCGCAGTAAGAGTGAGTAGTGAGGGGGTTCAGGAGCCCCCATGGGCCCCTGGGCCCCAGGCCTCTCAGTCCGTGGGCTCTGCTGCTCCCCTCAAATTTGTTCCCTGGCGCAGCACCTTTCTCCCCTTAATTGGAAGCAGATGGTGAGATGTCCAGACTCTCGGGCTTAGGGGCAGGACAGAAGAATCCCAGGGGGGTGAGGACTTGGGATGGCTGGCCCTCTGAACCTGCTCACACCCTGTATTATTATGGTTATTATTTACGCTGCACTTGGGTGTTGGTGGCAGCTGACAAGTGTCCGTTCAGACAGCTCTGGTGGAACAGGAAGAGCACGGTGCTTAGTCAGGTGTGAGTCCCTGCTCATCCACTGGCTGAGTCACCCCGGACAAGACTTAGAACCTTTCTGAGCTCCCGTTTGCTCATAGGCATGTTGAGGGGAAGGGTTAAGACAAGAAAAGCTCTTTGTATGTTCAAAGTATTGCACAAATGTAAGGCAGCATCACTGTTAGCATCTTTCTCCGATCAGAGTGGGCGAAGGGTGGGTGGGAGAGGAGGCCTGCCTTTAGTTGAGGAGCCTGGGAGGCCTGATTCCTGGGGAGGCGCCACGTTTGACGTTTGCCTGCTCGGTATCCCCTCCACAGCCACCACGCGGGAGCGGCCCAGCTCCGCCATCTACCCCTCCGACAGCTTTCGGCAGTCCCTGCTGGGCTCCCGCCGAGGCCGCTCCTCCTTGTCTTTAGCCAAGAGTGTTTCCACCACCAACATTGCTGGGTGAGCCTCTGCTTGGGGAAGGGAGAGCCAGGTAGGCAGAGAATGTGTCAGTGGAGACCAGCGGGCTGAGAGGTCCTTGCCATCCCTGGGTTCAGAATTAGTCAGACAGGTAAGGAGAACCTGGGGTGACTGCCTCTCGGATCCCGGCTTTGGTTCTGCACCTGGGAAGGGCTCTCTTGCCGGAGTTGGAGTGATGCAGCCGACCCGCACTTCCCTCAGACACTTCAATGATGAGTCTCCACTGGGCCTGCGCCGGATCCTCTCCCAGTCCACAGACTCCCTCAACATGCGGAACCGAACGCTGTCGGTGGAGTCCCTCATCGACGAAGGTGACCATGCGGGGCCTGGGGACACCTGAAGATGAGGGGCTGGTGGGCAGACCCAGAATGACAGAGCCGGAAGGGGTCTAGAGAAGGACCCAGGACGTGGGGAATTGGCTCTGAGTTGCTGCCCCCACTGATGTCCAGGTGCAGAGGTAATCTACAATGAGCTGATGAGTGACTTTGAGATGGATGAGAAGGACTTTGCAGCCGATTCCTGGAGCCTTGCTGTGGATAGCAGCTTCCTGCAGCAGCATAAAAAGGAGGTGATGAAGCAACAGGATGTCATCTATGGTGAGCCCAGACCACCCGAGACTTCTCTGCCTTCACTAGGTCCTGTCTATTGGTGTCCTTCTGCCAGTCCCCACCTCTCAAAATCCTTCCCTGTTACCCCATTGGTCTCCAAGACCCAGCCTGGCATCCCACAGATTGCAACTAGGGACTGTTGGTCTCCAAGGCTCTGTCTTTATCCCTTCATGCTAGTCAATTCTTAGTCTTTACTCTGGGCCTGTTTCATGCTAGGGACTGTGGGAAACCTAGACATGTAGACAAATACATGGTCCTTGCCCTAAAGCAGCTTACGACTTGAGATGACAATCATAAAGATGAAAAATGATTAGAAAATGACCTAAGATCATAAGAATGCAGAATGTTGACCTGGAAGGGACCTTGCAAACCTCACGTAGCGCTCTGAGGTTCCCAACCCAGGTCCCACCAATCGCAGCCAAGCCAAGGTGTCCTATTGTTCACACAGAGCTAATCCAGACGGAGCTGCACCATGTGCGGACGCTGAAGATCATGACCCGCCTCTTTCGCACGGGGATGCTGGAAGAGCTACAGCTGGAGCCGGGTGTGGTCCAGGGCCTGTTCCCCTGTGTGGACGAGCTCAGTGATATCCACACACGCTTCCTCAGCCAGTTGTTAGAACGCCGACGTCAGGCCCTGTGCCCTGGCAGCACCCGGAACTTCATCATCCCTCGCTTGGGTGACCTGCTCATTAGCCAGGTGAGAAAAGGCGGTGTGACTGGAGTGGGCATTTCTTTTAAAAATATATATATGTTTTTGTTGATTTTAGAGAGAGAGGAAGGGAGAAGGAGAGAAACATCTGTGTGAGAGAGAAACATTGATTGGTTTCCTCCTATACTCACCCCAATCGGGGATTCAACCCACAACCTGGTCATGTGCCCTGACCGGGAATCGAACCGGTGACCTTTTGGTACACAGGATGATGTTCAACCAACTGAGCCATACTGGCCAGGGCTAGAAAGGACATTTCTTGCCTACAAAAATTTTGGGGGTAGAGCCAGGGAGAACTGGAGAGTCAGGAAGACAGTCTGTTTGGCTGGAGGCCAGAGAGTATACAGGGGGTAAGGTGTGGCTTTGGGGGATATACTGATCCAGCCTTGCTCCCCCAACTTCTAGTTCTCAGGTCCCAGCGCTGAGCAGATGCGGAAGACCTACTCGGAGTTCTGTAGCCGCCACACCAAGGCCTTAAAGCTCTATAAGGAGCTATATGCTCGAGACAAACGGTTCCAGCAGTTCATCCGGGTGAGCAAACCTCTCCGGGACCCACACGCAGCCTCCTCTGGTGGCCCAAACCCAGCCTCCCCCGTCCTGGTGCAGGTGTACTGCACCTGCGTGGAGATCAGGTGCTCACAGTCCTGTGGGCCAGCCTCTGGTGGCAGCACGGCAGGAGCTTTCCACTGCTTGGTCTGATTGTCCTCACAGGGAATCTCATTTTCCAGACGCGCTCACCTAAGCCAGCATGAGGTCAATGGCCAAGCTGGTGCCAGCACCGGAGTGCAGGCTCCAAGTCCAGCATTCTCCGTGTTGCCCTGCCCCCTGCCCCTACTCTCGCCCTGAGTCCTGCCTCTGTCCTTGTAGAAAGTGACCCGCTTGGCTGTGCTGAAGCGGCATGGGGTACAGGAGTGCATCCTGCTGGTGACACAGCGCATCACCAAGTACCCGGTGCTCATTAACCGGATCCTGCAGCATTCCCACGGTGAGAGGCAGGCTGCAGGGAGAGGAGGAGGGGGGCGGGCTATTTGGGGTAACAAAAGGCTTGGGATAACCAAGGGAAGGGATAGAGTCAGATGTGGAACCCTAGGCAGCCTCCGAAGGTGGGGTCATGACTCGAAGGGCATTGAGGCTGGGGTGAAGCTCGCTGAGCCATCCCTCATGCTGACCCGGTGCCAGGGATGGAGGAGGAGCGCAAGGACCTGACAACAGCTCTGGGGATGGTGAAGGAGTTGCTGTCCAATGTGGACCAGGATGTGCACGAGCTGGAGAAGGGGGCCCGCCTGCAGGAGGTCTACAACCGCATGGACCCTCGGGCCCAGACACCAGTGCCGGGCAAGGGCCCCTTTGGCCGAGAGGAGCTTCTGCGGCGCAAGCTTATCCACGACGGTTGCCTGCTCTGGAAGACTGCGACCGGCCGCTTCAAAGGTCAGTGGTCACCTCGGCAGGCCCAGCAAGCGTTGGCAGTCAGAGATTGAGAGGGAGAAGCATTCAGCCCTTACATCTCTCTGCAGCTTTACACCCAGGGTGAGACCTAGTGGGAGGAATAAGCATGGTCTCTGTTGCAGCGAAAGTCTGCATTCTGGAGTTAACTTTATGGACCAATCAGGGACTTTATCAGTATTTATTTATTTATTTATTTATTTATTTATTCTTTTTTAATATATTTTTATTGATTTCAGAGAGGAAGGGAGAGAGAGAGAGAGAGAGAGAGAGAGAGAGAGAGAGAGAGAGAGAGAAACATCAATGATGAGAGAGAATCATTGATTGGCTGCCTCCTGCACACCCCCCACTGGGGATCGAGCCCGCAACCCATGCATGTGCCCTTGGCCGGAATTGGACCTGGGACCCCTTAGTCCGCAGGCCGATACTCTATCCACTGAGCCAAACCGGTTAGGGCATGACATCTGCGTTTTATGGACTTGCCCTTTGTTCCCGCTGCTGTCTTAAAGTGCAGGACTTCATAGGATCTGAGGGCCTAGAAGGTGGGGCAGAGGAGGGGCGTGAAGGGGGCACCTGCTGGAGTGGAAGGAGATGGCATTGTTCAACTGAGAGAGAGATGGATAAGGAACCCAGCTTTCCCCCTGCCTACCCAGCACAAAACGAGAAGTGGGAATATGCTGGGCACGGGGAATTTAGGTCCAACATTCCAAAAGGTCATATGTTATTAAGTGTTAGACATAGAGCTGAAAGGTTGAAAAAGGGTGGCCCCTTCTGCTCTGGGAATCCTTTTTATTCTCTGGACCCTTTCACCCAGAAAAACACATGTTATATTCATATGCAAAGTTGCTTGTGCAACTTCAGACCGTTTGCAGAGCCTCTGGAGCCCAGCAGGGGACATTGTAGGGGTCTGTGGACTCCAGGTTAAGAAACCTGCATAGCCTGGCCAGTGTGGCTCAGTGGTTAAGCATCAACCTATGAACCAGGAGGTCACGGTTCGATTCCTGGTCAGCACACATGCCTGGGTTGAGTTCTGGGCTCGATCCCCAGTGTGAGTTGTGCAGGAGGCAGCCGATCAATGATTCTCATCATTGATGTTTCTATCTCTCTCTCTCTTCCTTCCACTCTGAAATCAATAAAAATATATTTTAAAAGCAAGACCTGTATCAATTGGGTACAGAGGTTTTTCTTTAAAAACGCTGGGTAATCCCTGATAGTCTCGTCTAGCCTAAGAAGCTGTTTTGCTCCATAGATAGCACATACATTTCCCCCCCTCTTGCAGTCTGAGCTGTAAGAATGGGGAGGTGCGAGGTCTGCATGGGTGGAGGGAGCAACCAGAGGGAAGAGAGGCAGGAAGGGGGGATCAGGAGTTCTAACCCGATGGGGCCAGCCTGGTCCTTGGGAAAGAGGAAACGGCTGCTGAGACCCTCTCCTGCTGACTGCTCTCCCACCTTGGTTCCCCTGCCAGATGTGCTGATGCTGCTGATGACAGACGTGCTAGTGTTTCTCCAAGAGAAGGACCAGAAGTACATCTTTCCTACCCTGGTGAGACCGTCCACCTCCTTTCTCAACCAGCACAGACTAGTGTTTCAGGTCCTTTTTGCTTTCCTACCTGAGTCCGAAAGAACCCTGAAATAGCCATGGTTGTAACCATCCTATATAATAAAAGGGTAATATGCAAATTGATTGAACAGTGGAATGACTGGTCGCTATGACACGCACTGACCACCAGGGGGCACACGCTCAACACAGGAGCTGCCCCCTGGTGGTCAGTGTGCTCCCACAGGGGGAGCACTGCTCAGCCAGAAGCCCTGAGCCGGGCTTATAGCTGGCGAGCACAGCGGCCATAGCAGCTGTGCTAAGGATGTTGCAGGCCAAGCTGAGGGACCCCCTGCCCCACCACCACCACCACGAGTGCACGAATGTCGTGCACCGGGCCTCTAGTTACTATAATAAAATAATAAGGAATAGGAATAACTAACAGGTGTTGTTACTGTGTGCAGGCACTTGTACACTTGTGAGGAAGGCCAATTAATATCCCCCCTTTTTTACATATAAAGCTTTATGGTTGAAGGTATTACATATTCCCTTTTTTCCCCATTGACCTTCTCCAGCCCGAGGCCTTCACCACCCTATTGTATGTGTCCACGTATATGCATACAAGGTCTTTGGTTTATTAATACTCCCTTTTTGTAGATGAGGGAAGTAAAGCTTAAAGTTAATTAAATTGTCCAGGGTCACATGTGCTTCTAGGTCCTCTCTGGCTGGCACCAGAGCCAGGGCTCTGAACCTGTACTGTCGGTGGACTCTTCCACACGTTGTTTATTCCCTAAGAGCTGAAGAGCATCCAGATACCCAAGGGTCAGGATTGCCAGGCTTAATTCTTCCTTCCCCTGACCGACAGGACAAGCCCTCGGTGATCTCACTGCAGAATCTCATCGTTCGGGACATTGCCAACCAGGAGAAGGGGATGTTTCTGATCAGCGCGACCCCCCCTGAGATGTATGAGGTCCACACGGCATCCCGGGATGATCGGAACACCTGGATCCGAGTCATTCAGCAGAGTGTGCGCATGTGAGTGAGTGTGTGTGTGCATGTGAATGTGTGTGTGTGGCCTCGGGGCACCTGCAGCTTCGGGGCCCCGGACCACAGCGCCCCCTGGAATCAGAACCCAGGGTTCAGAGGTGGAGGCAGAGGCTGGGGGGAGCCAAGATGGCCCAAGGCAGGGAAGGTCATCTTACGTTCTCATATGATGACAACCCCAATCACTTGTCAAATGCAACTTGAGCTGACAAGCAAAGGAATGTTTTGAGCTGTGATGTGATGGAATACCTGCCAGGCCGGCAGTCCAGTTTCAGCTGCCTTACCATTAGGTCTGCAGGCAGTGGGCCGTTATTTGGATTGGATTGGATTTTACCTCTGTTTTCTAAAAAGGAATGAAAAAGAAGATAATAAGCCAAAACCGGTTTGGCTCAGTGGATAGAGCGTCAGCCTGCGGACTGAAAGGTCCCGGGTTCGATTCCGGTCAAGGGCATGTACCTTGGTTGCGGGCACATCCCCAGTAGGAGGTGTGCAGGAGGCAGCTGATCGATGTTTCTCTCTCATCGATGTTTCTAACTCTCTATCTCTCTTCCTTCCTCTCTGTAAAAAATCAATAAAATATATTAAAAAAAAAAAGAAAAAGAAGATAATAAAAGTGTTGATACTGGAGATAAGAGGAGCAGTCTCATAAACAAACTCCATATAAGAGAGACAAGAGGGAAATTGTATAGTGTGCTACAGCAGCAAATCTTTTCTTTAAAAAAACATGGCGTTTTGTTGTTGTGTGTTTTTAGAGAGAAAGAGAGAGGAAGGGAGAGGGAGATAGACACATTGATGAGAGAGAAATATTGATCGGTTGCTTCCTACACACCCCACACTGGGGATCAAACCTGCAACCTGGGCATGTGCTCTGATCGGGAATCAAACCATGACCTCCTGGTTCATAGGTTGACGCTCAACCACTGAGCCAAGCCAACTGGGCTAAAGCAGCAAATCTTTAGCTTCTGTTGGACACACATTAGATTTGAGGCAGTCAGTCAAGTAAAGTGCATGTAAAATGTTGAAAGTGGATTCTTGAAGATTACACTCAATTAGGATATTTATAATTTTTTCATCTTTCAGAGAATGGATTCTTCTCCACTTTATAATATATAAACCTGTTTTTTTCGTTGTTAACACTATTATAGATGTCCCCATTTCCTCCTCTTGTTCCCCCTCCAGCCAGCTCCTGTCCTCCTATAAACCTATTTTTAAACTTTTTGCAATCTAGACTTTTGAACTAATTTTTCAGAAATGCATACAAAACTATGAAATTGCCTATTTTAGCAAAACAATGCAAATATACAAATTGACCGTAGATCTACAGTGGCCTCTTTATTAATGGTATTAATAGTTGTAATTGTGAACATTATAATTAATATTATTCATTGTAGTTCATTGAGCCTCTGCTATTATTAAGACACTGTTATATTATTGCATTTAATCCTAACAAAAACCTATAAGGAAGATAGCATTCCCATTTTTCCAAAAGAGGAAATAGAAAGTCGATCACCTGGCAAATAGTGGAGCCAGGACTTAAGCCCAATTTGCTTGATGTCAAAGCCTGTAGTTGTCCCTCTGCACCATGCCGCCTCTCCAGGTGATCTTAGGGGAGGGAAATACATCCCACTAAATGCAGATGATCAGTGCTAAGAAAGGGGGAGGGTCAAGAGTGAAGGAGGCCAGAGCATGCGGCTGATGGATCATACCAGGGAAGCATAGAACATGTTTGCAAAGGAATGATTCCTGGTCTGTAGCCTAGCTTCCTCCCTTAACCCCACCCGCCCTGTTATCTTTCCAGATGCCCATCCAGAGAGGACTTCCCCCTGATTGAGACAGAGGATGAGGCTTACCTGCGGCGAATCAAGAGTAAGTCCCACCCACAAAATGCGTTAAATAATTTATGATACAGTCACACAATGAGATGGCTGGCTGAGGGCTGCTGTAGATCCATAACTAAAACCTATTGTTAAGTGAAAAGAGCGAAGTTTAAAACAGTGTAAAGTGTATGCTGCCATTAGTGTAAAAATAATGGGGATAAATATGTCATGTATTTTGTGTGTGTGTGTGTGTGTGTGTGTGTAATGTCTCAAAAAAGATCAGTTATTATTTATGGCTGCTTTGGGAAGGGGAACTAGGAAGACCAGGGTTGAGACAGTAACTTACTTTTTACTATAGGGTCTTATTTTAGTTGGGGCATGATCTGTATTCCAGCCAGCAGGGAGGAGTAAAGGAACAAGGAGAGTTTATAACCATTTTTTAAAAATATATTTAGTGATTTGAGAGAGAGAGAAACGTCAATATGAGACAGAAACTTTAATTGGTTGCCTCCTGCTTACACCCCAACTGGGGATCATACCTGCAACCTGGGCATGTGCCCTGACTGGGAATCACAGCAGCAACATTTTGGTGCATGGAATGATGTTTAATCAACTGAGCCACACTAGCCAGGGCATATATCTATTTCTTTTTTTTTTTTTTTTTAATGTTTTTATTGATTTTAGAGAGAGGGAGAGAGAGATAGAAACATCAATGATGAGAATCATCGACTGGCTGCCTCCTGCATGCCCCCTAATGGGGATCGAGCCTGCAAGCTGGGCATGTGCCCTGACCAGGAATCAAACCATGACCTCCTGGTTCATGGGTCCATGCCACACTGGTCAGCAATATGTCCTGTTTCTTTTGAGGACAGATCTGGAAGACGCACCCATTGGCCATATGGCAATGGCTAGCTGCAAATCAAGCTGGGAAATGTAGTCTAACTGGGTAGCATGCGTCCAGATGAAACTTGTACACATTCTCTAACTAAAGGAAGATGGGGAGAGTGAAAACTGGTGGACAACCTTCAATCCCTACCACAAACCATTTTTACTTTATTTTATTTATTGATTGATTTGAGAGAGAGAGAGAGAGGGAGAGAGAGAGAGAAACATCAATTTGTTGTTCAACTTGTTTACGCATTCATCAATTGATTCTTATATGTGCTCTGACCAGGGATCGAACCCACAACCTTGGTGTATCGGGACTACACTCTAACCGACTGAGCTACCCAGACAGGGCTATCGCTTTTTTTTTTTTTTTTTTAAATATATATTTTATTGATATTTCACAGAGAGGAAGGGAGAGGGATAGAGAGCTAGAAACATCGATGAGAGAGAAACATCGATCAGCTGCCTCCTGCACACCTCCCACTGAGGCTGTGCCCGCAACCAAGGTACATGCCCTTGACCGGAATCGAACCCGGGACCTTTCAGTCCGCAGGCCGACGCTCTATCCACTGAGCCAAACCGGTTTTGGCTATCGCTTTTGTTTTTAAAACAGAAGTGCATGTGTTACTTTCCCCCTCAAAATGTTTTTTTTTTTTTTCTTTTTCATACATGCCAAAAATAAAAATTAAGTCCTGCTGTTCTGCCCAGCGCTGGCCCGTAATCCCTAAGGCTGCCTCTGGGGCGGCTGCCCCTCCAGGGCGGGCTCTCCGGGTACCCTCTCGGCCCGCTAGTGTGCTCACCTGTCCCTTGTCCACAGTGGAGCTGCAACAGAAAGACCGGGCGCTGGTGGAGCTGCTGCAGGAGAAGGTCGGGCTGTTTGCCGAGATGACCCATTTCCAGGTGGAAGAGAATGGCAGCTGTGGGATGCCCCTGCCCACCCTGCCCAGGGGCCTTTTCCGTTCTGAGTCCCTCGAGTCCCCTCGTGGCGAGCGGCTGCTGCAGGATGCCATCCGTGAGGGTGAGGGAACGCCCAGGGAAGAGTCCAGGCTCGTCCACTCACTGTCACAGGCTGTGGACAAACAGCTAGACCTGGACGCATGCAGACAAAAGGGATGTCAGCCCCACAGTCCATAAACTCCCTTGAGTGCCTGCTGTGGGCCCGGTGCTGGGAGAGGCCGGGGAAGAGATGGACACCTGTCATCCTACATGCACCTGTGCTGTCCTTGGGCTCCTTCCGTGAACTTTGCCTTATACATGGTGGTGTGGGGGGGAGCCCACACGTGCAGGGTATTCCCCTAGGTGTCTGCGCAGTCCAAGCGTATTGGGCAAATGGCATCGCCTCCCATTCCTCACAGGGTTCTGTGTTACCTCTCTCCTCACCTCTTCTTCTCCTTCAGTGGAGGGCCTGAAAGACCTGCTCGTGGGGCCTGGAGTGGAGCTGCTCTCGACCCGGGAACCAGGCCTCCCCGTGGAAGCAGAAAGTGGTGGTAACATGAGTCCTGGAATCACCGCCAGTGAGTCCCAGGGCAGGGGACCAAGGTGGTGGTGGTGGCAGCGGGGGGGAATTAAAGAGAATGGGGTGGTACCAGGGGCCGAGTGCTGTCAGGGTCCTGGGAAAGTGAGCTCAGCCCATCCTTTTCTCCTCAACAGATGGTGAGGCCAGAACCTTCAATGGCTCGATCGAGCTCTGCAGAGCCGACTCAGACTCCAGCCAGAAGGTGGGTCCTCAGGAGATGTCAGGACTTGGCTAGAGGATGGGAAAGGGACAGCTGGCCTATAGATTAACTCGGAGCTATCAGGGACAGGCACCAGGGACTTGTGTGCCTGCTGACTCCCTATCCTTGCCCATTTCTGCAGGATCGAAATGGAAATCAGCTGAGATCTCCCCAGGAGGTGAGATGGGAATTTGATGCTATAGGAGACTGAAGGGAGGATGTTCTTAGTCTTGAGAAATTGAAGCCAAGTTTGGAGGGGTGTGGGGGAGAGTCTGTACCTCAAAGTTACCATAATTTTTACTGTCCCCACACCCACACTTAACTTCCGGGCAGTTCTCCCATCCTGAAGCTTGAGCCCTGTTCCCACTCTCTCCTCTATCCTCAGGAAGCGTTGCAGCGATTGGTCAATCTTTATGGACTTCTGCATGGCCTACAGGTCAGTGGGGCAGGGGCAGGAATGGGGAAGGGGAAGAGCCAGCACAGAGCTGCCCATTCAGGTGGGACCGAGTCATTCTGATAGGCTTTTCTTTTTTCTTTTTTTTTTTAAATATATTTTATTGATATTTTACAGAGAGGAAGGGAGAGGGATAGAGAGCTAGAAACATCGATGAGAGAGAGAAACATCGATCAGCTGCCTCCTGCACACTCCCCGCTGGGAATGTGCCCGCAACCAAGGTACATGCCCTTGACCGGAATCGAACCCGGGACCCTTCAGTCCGCAGGCCGACGCTCTATCCACTGAGCCAAACCGGTTAGGGCGGCTTTTCTTTTCTTTTTTTTTTAATTAAATATCTTTTTATTGATTTTAGAGACAGAGGAAGGGAGAGGGAGAGAGAAAGAGAGAAACATCAATTGGTTGCCTCCTGCATGCACCCTGACCGGGGGATCAAACCTGCAAACTGAGTATGTGCCCTGGGTGGGAATCGAACCAGTGACCCTTCGGTGCATGGGACAATGCTCAACCAACTGAGCCACATTGGCCAAGGCCTAATAGGCCTTTCTAAGCCTTCTCCCAGTAGGAGCACTCCAGGAATCCCGACCTGGTTCCTGGGGATGAGGGGGAGGGATAGCAGAAGCGGGGGTTTCTGATGTGCTCATCTGTCCCCATTCCACCCAGGCGGCTGTGGCCCAGCAGGACACGCTGATGGAAGCCCGAGTCCCCGAGGGCCCGGAGCGACGGGAGAAGCTGACCCGAGCCAACTCTCGGGATGGGGAGGCCAGCAGAGCTGGGGCTACCCCTGGGGCTCCTGAAAAGCAGGCCACGGAACTGGCATTACTGCAGCGGCAACACACGCTGTTGCAGGAAGAGCTGCGGCGCTGCCGGCGCCTCGGTGAAGAGCGGGCGACTGAGGCTGGCAGCCTGGAAGCCCGGCTCCGGGAGAGTGAGCAGGCCCGGGCGCTGCTGGAGCGGGAGGCTGAAGAGGCTCGCAGGCAGCTGGCTGCCTTGGGCCAGGCCGACTCCATTCCCCAGGAGGCCCCCTGGGCCCGCAGGCCTCTGGATCCTCGGCGCCGGAGCCTCCCCGCAGGCGATGCCCTGTACTTGAGTTTCAGCCCCCCACAGGTAAGGGAGCTTGGAGCAGTGAACTGACCTGAGGTGGACATCAGGGTCCATGGGAGAACCTGAAAGGAACTGGGGATTTGAGCCCAAAAGAAATTGGGCAACAGACTCGAAGGACTAGAGAACTGAACCTTTTAGGTGGGTGCAGAAAGAAATCAGCCAGTGGTGGATCTGCTAGGGAGAATTGGGTCTTGGGGCCCAGAGGGCCCATTGCCCCAGCTGAGCAGGGCCTGCAGTCTTCACACTCCTCAGTCCCTGACCTGCTGCTTTCCTTGCGCACGGCCCACAGCCCAGTCGAGGCCATGACCGCCTGGATTTGCCTGTGACTGTTCGCTCTGTCCATCGACCCTTTGAGGAACGAGAGAGGCAGGAGCTGGGCAGCCCCGAGGAGCGGCTACAAGACAGCAGTGACCCTGACACTGGCAGCGAGGAGGAAGGTAGCAGCCGCCTGTCTCCGCCCCATAGTCCTCGAGGTGAGATCCTGGCAGAGACGGGGAATGGAAGTGGGGTGCGACCTTGGCTGTGCTTTGCAAGTGGAGTCTGTGTCCTGGAGCACAGGAACATTTAGGAAGGTCCCTCACTAACCACTGAGGTCTGCAGTAACTCTGGGAAGGACACAAGGATTTTCTGTTTTGTCTGATGGTGAATGAGTGGTGAAACTCTAGGAAGCAAAGAATGTAGAGGCCACTCCTTCTCTAGTAAGTCAGTTGACTCCCAACTTTTTCAAGTAGAAATACATATATATTAGAGAAGGAAGGGAGAGAGAGAGGGAAACATCCACTTATTTATGCATTCATTGGTTGATTCTTGTATGTGCCCTGACCAGGGACTGAACCAGCAACCTTGGCATATTGGGACGATGCGCTAACCAACTGAGCTACCCGGCCAGGGTTAGAGATGGATTTACTTATTTATTTATTTATTTTTAGAAAGATTTTTTTAAAGTAAAAAAAAAGTTACAGACTTCCAAGTTCTTATAGTTGGCTCAGGAAATACAAAATAACCAAAAGCTACTATAACTTCATATAGCAATCTTAAAACATTTTGTTATTTTATTAATCAAATTGTATCTTCATATACTTACCAGTATATAAAGTACCTACCAAGGTGTGAGCACATTACTTACTCTGTTGACAGAGGTTTTTCCCTCACCAAGGACTCACAGACCTTGGTCATCCCTCACAGCCCTCAGAGCTCCTCAGCCCACAGATGGGGAGGCATTAGTGTAGGGGTGCTCATGGAGCCTCTGACACTCACTAACTTTGCCCTGTCCCCTGCAGATTTCACCAGAATGCAGGACATACCCGAGGAGACTGAGAGCCGCGATGGGGAGCCTGTAGCTCCAGAGAGCTAAGGGGGCCCCTCCCTCCTTCCTGTGCCCCCTGAAGAATATTACTGAGGGAGGCAAAACTTGGGGACTCCAACCTGCCAATGACCAGGGAACACTTGAACTGCTGATTGTCCTTGCCAGCTCTTGGGATCCTTGGATACCTGGAGCCATTTAGGAAGCTGGGGGGAATTAGGCCACAGTGCCCCCTGGTGGCATCCAGAAGTACACCACAGATGCCAACTTTTCATGCCTTCTTCCCTCTACTTTAGGAAAGTTTATTTATTTATTGTTTATTAGTTATGGAGGGAGAAAGGGGATTTAGAGGACCAGGGACATGGGAGCCAAGCCATAGGGAACAAGGGGCCTTGTCCTTTAACACTACTGGGGTTTATTCAGACATAACCATGCAGCTGCCGGATTCAAGCCCTGCCACCCTCCCAGCAACATCATCTTTGAGGAGAGGCTGCAGCTGTAGGACCCGACCGCCCCTTCAAGAAGGGCTGTGGGCAGGGCCATATCCCTCTCCCCTCAGCCTCTTACTGCTGTTCTCTCTTCTCTCCTTCCTCAGTGGGACCCCAGGGAGTCAACCTGGCTTCCTAGAGTGGATGGAGTAGAGGTTGAGGTGGCCATGATGGTCTGTTGGGGGTGAGGGGAAACCCCACAGGGACCAGAATGTCTTTTTGTTGTTGTTTGCTTTTTTTTTTTTTTTTTTTTTTGTACCAAAGCCAACTGCACGTGTTTTATATTTTTAAGAGAAGATTGTAGGCAATTAGAAATTTCAGCCTTCTATCTCCACATCTCTGAAGAACTTGAGGGGTGGGGGAAACAGTGACTTCACCCCTCATCCATAGTAATGGGGGAACTAGTCTGACCTCTTCCACAGCCATTTGGAAACAAAGTTCTAGGGTGAGTTGGGAAATCTCTATGAACCCTGACCTTATCCCCCAGCTCACCAACCATGACCTGAAACCTCCGCCTGAATTGGGGGGATTTTCAATGGACCCCCAAATGCCCACCAGTGCCAGCCATTTTTCTACCAATTTGATTGTGTAAAAAAAAAAAAAAGAAAAAAGATAAAAAAAAGATGAAAGGTAAAGAAAGGAAAATTAAAGACCTGGAACCCCATGCAGTGCTGTCTCTGAATGTCTGAGGTGCTGATGGTGCTGCTGAGGGGAGAGCCAGGGAGTGGCCCATGGCCCTCGGAAAGGGGCCTTTCCTCCCCCAGAAGGGCAAGGTGGCCTCACTGAAGACAGGGGACCCTAACGAAAGGAACGGCTACCTTCTTTTTCTGTTATCATTATTGATATTCACAAACAAGGACTGGGGATTCCAATATTAGAAGACTTGTTTTCATCTCGTTTGCATGCTGTGCTCAGAAACGGCATCGGCCTCTGGCCCCCTCCCCTCCCTTTGGGCAGAGTTCCTCTGAGCCTCCCTTCAGCGTCACTTGTTTTCAGGTTCAGCCACCACTCTGCCCTGGTTCTTCACCGTGTCAGAGCCCTGGGCACCCTCTTCCAGATGGTTCTCCTCAGAGAAGCTCTCCTTTGCTCTGAGAGGCAGTGGGAGATTATGTTAATTTCAGTTCTCATTTTGATTAATTTTACTTCCTGTTTCCGGATAATACCCTACTAGGGGGTTGTGGGGGGAGGCGAGTCTAGAGTTGTAGAAATGCTGCAATAGGTGCACATACGTCCGTAGGAGCCGATGGGGTGAGGTGAAAAGAGTGGCCCTCAAGACCTCAGCTAGAAAGAGGAATTGGAATCCCATGGCGGGGGGCGGGCTCGGAGGAGCAGCCAGCACCCTCCACTCCTGTGGTTCTCATCTACAAGGTACTTGCTCATCCATTACGGAGTCTGCGGTAGGAATTGCTGTCATCTTACGGACATGGAAATCTAGGTGCAGAAAGGTTGGCAGGCCCAGCTGCGGGCCTTCACTTCCCCCTCCACAACTCCGCCTGAAAATATCAGAGCTCCAGGTTTCAAACACTGACACATGGCTCCGCAGCCCTCTGCTGTGTCAGCTGTAAAGGTGGAGAGGAGGGAGGAAGACTAGTGCTGGGGAGGAGGAGGGTGTTAGGTTGTATCCAAAGACCACTGAAGGGAACACGCTCCTCCCACATGCTCACAGCCACCCAGTGGAGGATGCTGGGCAGGCCCAGAGTGTGTGTGAAGCCCAAAGCTCTATTCCTGGCAGCGCTGGCCCTGCTGTGACCCCCCCTGACCAAACCCCCCTCATTCTTAGAAACAAGATGTCCTGTTGCCCCATTTTTGGAAACTCAGTTTTAACTGCCTCTCCTGCAGTTCCAAAGCGCTCAGTGTTTGTGCTGCAAGGAGCCAGGGCCCAGCTGTTTGCCAAAAGCGATGCCTGTCCATTCGGGAGGAGCTGCCCAGCCAGCCTCAGTGCTGTGCTCTCTCCTGCCTCCCCACCCCTCCTAGGGGAAGCCTACGTGCATTCATCTCTGGATAGGACCTGTTTAAACTCTGTCAGTATTTACCCCTGGGCCCCATAAAGCAGAGGCCCCTACAGGAGCCAGTATCCGGAGCCCAGCAGAGGTAGGGTCATTGGAGGAGCTGAGGGGCGGGGTGGCGAAAGGGTACTTAGGTAGGTAAGGATTTCCCATCCTGAATTGGCTGGAACAGACCTGGAGTTTTAGAACCAGTTTTTTTTTGTTTTTTTTTAATATATTTTATTGATTTTTTACAGAGAGAAAGGGTGAGGGATAGAGTTAGAAACATCGATGAGAGAGAAACATTGATCAGCTGCCTCCTGCACACTCCCTACTGGGGATGTGCCCGCAACCAAGGTACATGCCCCTGACCAGAATCGAACCTGGGACCCTTCAGTCCACAGGCCAACGCTCTATCCACTGAGCCAAACCGGTCAGGGCTAGAACCAGTTTAAACATTATCAAAAAGAGGAAATTAAACATCAGGAGGCTAATTAAATCTATTCAATATTGTTTAATATGTGGTGAATTGGGTGGTGGTTTACAGCCTCCTCAGCAACCGGATGGAGCTGGTGCAGGGGTGCCTGCAGGCCCTGTGGTGCCCTCGCCAGAGGGGCTCCACACACAGGTGCTGCTCCTGGCTGTGTGGGACCTTGAGTGGCTAGAGTTGTTAGGGTTGCAAGACATGCCAGAGCTTGGGGTGGGGGAAATGGAAATGGAGCTCCACCCCATCTTCCTTCTGCGACCTCCCTTTTCAGGGGCTGCCCCCCAGAAAGTCCCTTGTGATTGCCAACCTTTATCATTGCTGGGTCTTGGGTTTCTGTGGATCTGGAAACCAAAGGGGAACCCCCTGCCCCAAAGAACACACCTTCAAAGGGGGCTTGAGGAGCCAACCCCTCACTTAGTTCTTTTTTTTTTTTTTTAAATATATTTTATTGCTTTTTTACAGAGAGGAAGGAAGAGGGATAGAGAGTTAGAAACATCGATGAGAGAGAAACATCAATCAGCTGCCTCCTGCACACCTCCTACTGGGGATGTGCCCGCAACCAAGTTACGTGCCCTTGACCGGAATCGAACCTGGTACCCCTCAGTCCACAGGCCCACGCTCTATCCACTGAGCCAAACCGGTTTTGGCTCCTCACTTAGTTCTTACATAAAATTTTCATTTTACTCCAGAGCATGTGAAAACCATTGAAGATAAGACCTCTATGGCCCTCCAGCCCCATCTCCCAGCTGCCTCCTCACTGTTTCCTTTTCCTTCTCTGACTCCATTTTACACGGAGTGTAAGCAGAAGAACTAACAATCAGGTAGCAACCCATTTTACAGGTGAGGAAACGGGTCCAGAGAAAGAAAGGAGCTTACCGGGTTCCCTCGGAGCTAGGATGTGAATCCAGGTGCTTTGACTAAGGGAAGCCTCTGGGGTAGGGAGGAAGAAGAGGACCCACAACCCATGCTTTCCACTCCTCCAGCCCCACCCTCAGCCTCCTCCCACCCCCATCCTGCGTCTCACCTCACTATGCCTCACCCACATCCTTGACTTGTCATTATCTTCACTTCTCCCTCTAAATCCTGATCTAAGGAGAGAGACACACGGACTCCCAGCCAACACCAGAGTTTTACACACAGGGCTTGGCTGGTGCCAGGGATCCAGCGAGATTCCACAGGTGGCATCTCCCCTCAGGAGAATGACAGCTTTTGCAGCTGAGGTTTTTGCGGACATCGAGTTTCTGTGGATACCGCTGCGGGTGAGAAGATGGGGATGGCCAGGGGAGGAGGGCATTTTTGGTCCTGGCACCAGAGAAGAACAAGGGTACATCCCGTTTGAGATGGAGAGCAGGAAGGACAGGCAGGGAGAGGCTAGGCGCTGGCTTCTGATCCATGAGTCTAGAACCCTCAGGGAAATTTCCTGGGAATTCTCACAGAAGGTAGGAGTGGGACAAATAATGCTTTTATCCACACTGAACTGAAGGTGGAATTGGGATAGAGAGTCAAGGTCATTTCTGGATGATCCAGAGTTTATT
Organism: Plecotus auritus; assembly: GCF_963455305.1. Lineage (NCBI taxonomy): Eukaryota > Metazoa > Chordata > Mammalia > Chiroptera > Vespertilionidae > Plecotus > Plecotus auritus. The sequence goes on from NC_137778.1 coordinate 29,018,999, forward strand.
TTTAGATCCTCTTCTTTCAAACCTCCAAATGGAGACAAGCTTTGTCATACCAGCCCTGACCTGGGCATGGGCCTCCCGCGTTCCACCACACCCAGAATGGATTGAAGATAAGACTTTCCCCACGGGCATCTCGGCCTGGCAGACAGGCCAGCCCTCCCTAGGATGCACAGATCCTGCCCCTGGCAGAGCCCAGGAAGAGGGTGCGTAGTTTGTACCTTCACCCAGGTGTTCCTTTGTCCAAGTCGGTGAGCATGGTGGAAGGGCTACTCTCCTGGGGGTGCTGCCCACTCACCGCCTGCCTACCTCCTTTACGGCCACCTGCTTCACCCCGGGTCTGGGGCCACAGCCGTGCTCGGAGATCCCTGAAGGGGCCTGCCAGGCCTGCCCGGACTCCCGCCGCAGGAGACAGTACAGCACAGGGTTGAGGCAGCTGTTGCTGTGTGCCAAGCAGATGGTGACGGGAGACATAGGGATGGAGAGTGTAGAAAGTGCTGTCCCAGATACCAGGTCAAACTTCACGAGTACTCTCCAGAGTGATCATGTGGTTGGGGAACCGGCAGAGGAAGAAGGAGGCCATCAGGATGCAGACGGAGGGGGCTACGATCCTGCTATCCCGCCGTCGCCGCCGCCACTGCCGCCGCCGCGGGAAGGCCAGCAGCAGCAGGTAGCTGGTGGTGGTGATGCCCAGGGGCACCACGAAGGCCAGCACCACTCTCTGCAGCTGGTAGGCCCCCAGCCAGTACCTGCTGGGGAAGTGCAACAGGCATAGACGCACGCCCCACACCTCCCCCTCTGCCCCAAAGACTGCCGTGGGCACTGTCAACAGGGCAGCCGCCACCCACTCCGCCAGGGTGGCCATGCGGGCCCAGAAGAGGGAAAGAGGGGTGCCTGGTCCTGCAGCCACGGCCACCACCCAGTATCGGGCAACACTCAGCGCCGTGATGAGGAAGACGCTGGCGTAGATGTTGAAGACAGTGGCCGTCGGGACCATCTTGCAGAGGGCACCTCCAAAGGATCAGTGGAAGTCCAGTGCCCACTCAGCTGCCCAGAAGGGGAGAGTGAGTGCCAGCCCCAGGTCTGCCAGAGCCAGGTTGAAGACAAAAGTGTCAGATGGTGGGCAAGGGGCTCGCCGAGCACAGTTACTCAGCACCCACAGCACGGCCAAGTTTCCCATAAGTCCAATGGTCCCTCCAAGCCCATGGGCCAGGGCAACCACAACCCTCAGGGCTTGGAATTCAACAGGCATCGCAGTATAGTCCACACTCAGCACACCGCCGGCAGAGGTATTGAGCCAGAAAATGGGCAGAGGAGCAGAGATATTGGGTGTGGGCATCTCAGGGCATCGGAGGCCACAGTGCTGAACAGTGGAGGCAGCCGGCTTAGCGCCAGACTGGCAGGGCCTCTCAGCAGGAGGCTCCAGACCTCAGAGGGCGGGTGTGGATGCGACAACCCACCCATCCCTGTTGGTCATGATTGGTGGTGGGTGGGGCAGGATGAGAGAGGGCTGGACCGGGGGGCGGGGGTTGTGCATGTGTGTGTGGTGTGTATCTGTGTAGGAAGGGCTCTATGCTGTAGAGAGGAGAGAAAGGGGAATTACTCCACCATGAAAATCAGACCCAAGCCTCCACCCCAGGGAGAGAACCAGAGATATCCCATCTCAGGGATGGCAGGAACCAAACTGCAGACCCTCTTCCTACCAGGGTGCAGGGGTCCCCTTCTCTGCAGAAAGTGCTTCCTTAGAGCCTGGGGGAAGGGACCCGGAGGGGGCAGATGGCAGGAAATCAGAATGGGTGTCCACTCAGGTCCCAGAGAGCACTCGCTGCGTGACTTTGGGTAAGTTACTTTACTCCCCTGAGCCTCAGTTTCCTTGCTTAAAATTTTCAGATGAAAGTCTCTGCTTCAAAAGATTGGTGTGATGAAATGAGATAATACATGTAAAAACAAAGCACTTGGTACGTTGCTATTTGCACTAATGATTATTACTTTAAGGGAAAAGTTTGGGGTGTTTGTGGCACAAGGGAGCAGGGTACTGAGCAATCACCACCTGGGAACAGTGCCAACTAAAACACGGGTTTAATTCACTGCAGCAGCAAGTGACCTTGAGGCTAAGGACAGGGAGGGAAAGAGGAGAAGTCACAGCTTCCTGTTTCCTCCCTACTGGGAACACAGCCTGAGAGGACCTGAGTGGACCTGAGTGGACCTGTCCTGCTAACCTCCCTCACTCCACTGCCATTGCACCTTTCCTGCTCTAGTCTGTGGAGCCAGAAGTCAACAGCATCCCCCACTCTTCTCCAACCCCCAAATGCTATTTCAGAGATGGGTCCTGAGATACACTCTCACCACACCTCATCCTGTCTCCCCATGAGCTCAGTCCTAACTGGAAAAAATGCTTCATTGGGTCCTCCCATTTTGTGCCCATATCCCTACCCTTTGCACAACTTGCTGTGATGGGAAAACAGAGGTGGGAGGTGGGTAGATAGAAGAGTGAGGCTTTTTCAAGGATTCCAAAATATTCAACACCTTCCTGCCCTCTGCCAACTAATTACAATGTTTGATGTTCAGTTTCCTTGGAGTGCTGGGAGAGGAGAAGGGCCCTTCACGACAATAAATCAGCAGTGGGGTTTTAAAAATATATATTTTTTTATTGACTTCTGAGAGGAAGGGAGTGGGAGAAAGAGAAACATCAATGATGAGAGAGAATCATTGATTGGCTGCTTCCTGCACACACACACACACACACACACACACACACACTGGTGATCAAGCCCGAAACCCGGGCATGTGCCCTGACTGGGAATCAAACGATGACAACTACTGAGTCATGCTGGCCAGGCAGCAGTGGGTTTAATGAACCTTACAGAAGAGACCCAAAGGTAAAAAGATCCAGATGGTGCCAGGATGTTTGGTTTTTTCAGCAAGGAATGCGTGTGAACGGGGTTGGGGGGGGGGGTGGTAGAAGGGAAGGGCCCAGCCCAAGTTCAGATGAGTTCCATGAGTTACCTCTGGCCTCGTGAACTAACCATGTTTACTCTTCCACCCATCCAAGCATCACCTTGCCAATCTAGCAGGGAAGGTGTCTGCTTAATGCATTAGACTTATTTTCTCTTAGCTTGAAGAAAAGAAGCTGGGTCAGAATTCTGCTATCCATTTGCAATATCTGGTCCTGTGATCATTTCTTTCTTTTTTTTACCTTTATTCATTTCTAATCTAAATCCTTTCCCTTGCTCTATCAACACCCCCTTGTGGTTATGTAGAGAAGTGATGCCACCAACTGGCCGATTCTAAGAACTTCACTTTGGGCCCTTTCACTTTTCTAGAATTTTGTTGATTGATTCATTGATCTTTCCTTCCTTCCTCCCTCCCTCCCTCCCTCCCTCCCTCCCTCCCTTCCCTCCTTTGCATTATTAGTGTGCTAATCACAGCATTTTCCAAACTGTTACTATGTGCTAGGCACTGTGCTAGATGGTGGGAAGATAAAAATTAATAAAATAAGGTCCTTCACCTCATCCTATATAATTAAGAGGGAATATGCTAATTGACTGTCATGGCCTCAAAGATGGTGGCGCCCATAGCCAATAAGGAGGGAATATGCTAATTGACTGTCACACCCTCAAAGATGGTGGTGCCACAGCCACAAGATGGTGGCGCCCAGTCCCCTCAGCCCGCCCAAGGCTCAGGTAACCAGGGCCGGCCAAGGTCCTGCCAGCAGTGTCAGCAGCAGAGGTGTGATGGGGGCATTGCCTTCCCCTGATTGCCGGGTCACCTCCCACCCCTGATGGCTCCCGGACTGTGAGAGGGGCAGGCCGGGCTGAGGGACTCCCCGCCAGTGCATGCATTTTCATGCACCGGGCCTCTAGTAAAATATAATAAACTTTTGAGATGGATGGTAGGATCTTTAAGATAATCTAGTTCAGCCCAGCTGGCGTGGCTCAGTGGTTGAGCGTTGACCTATGAACCAGGAGGTCACGGTTCGATTCCCAGTCAGGGCACATGCTCAGGTTGTAGGCTCAATCCCCAGTGTGGGGCGTGCAGGAGGCAGCGATCAATGATTCTCTCATTATTGATGTTTCTATCTCTCTCCCTCTCCCTTCCTCTCTGAAATCAATAAAAATATATATGTATATTTTAAAAAGTGGCCCAGAATCAGCAAATCCATAGAGACACAAAGTAGATTAGTGGTTGATGGTGGCTGACAGGAGAGGAAAATGGAAAGTAACTGTTAATGGGTTCAGGATTGCTTTAGGGGTGATGAAAATGATCTGGTCATGGCGGCACAACTTTGTGAATACACAAAAAGTCACTAAATTGTACACTTAAAGTACCCTTTTAAAAAGGGAAGATTTTATGGTTCATGAATTACAATCAGAATTCCAACAGCAATGTGTTTTGGGGAGACAAGGCAAAGGGAAAACAATGTTGTTTAATCTAAAATTCTTTTGGGGGGATAGGGGCAGGACAAATTGAGTAAAGGGGTCAAATACATGGCAATGGAAGGAAACTAGACTTTTGGTGGTGAGCATGCAATACAGTACACAGATATTGAATTATGTTGTATATTTGAAATTTATATAGTTATTTTAAAAATAAATGAAATTCACTTGGAAAAAAATACACCCGTATGCAGAAAATGTAGAATGAGAATTGGCTCGCCCGAACAGCTATTAAAATATACAGGGGCCCAGCTGGTGTGGCGCAGTTGGTTGAGCATCATGCCATGCATCAGGAATTGGCTGGTTGGATTCCTGCTCAGGGCACATGCCTGGGTTGAGGGCTAGATCCCAAGTAGGGGGTGTGCAGGAGAAAGCCCACCCATGTTTCTCTCTCATAGATGATGTTTCTATCTCTCTCTCCCTCTCTATTCCTCTAAAATAAATAAAAACATTTTAAAAATATACATACACATCGAATTACTGTAATAAAGACACTATAGCAAAGCAAATAGATCAATGCAACAGAAAAAAATGCAGAAATATATATTTCACATACAATATAGGTGGTATGTGTATGAAGGGTAAATTTATTAAATGCTGAAAGGGAGACACTATAAATTTGACTTTTTAAAAAAATTATTTTTATTTTTTTATTTTTATTTTATTTTATTTTTTTATATTTTATTGATTTTTTTACAGAGAGGAAGGGAGAGGGTTAGAGAGCTAGAAACATCGATGAGAGAGAAACATCCATCAGCTGCCTCCTGCACACCTCCTACTGGGGATGTGCCCGCAACCAAGGTACATGCCCTTGACCGGAATCGAACCTGGGACCTTTCAGTCCGCAGGCCGATGCTCTATCCACTGAGCCAAACCGGTTAGGACTAAATTTGACTTTTTGAATTAATTTGTATTCTATTAATCCTATCAGAATGAAAACTTATTTGAAAAATAGTGCTGTATTATATTTATTTGAGCTAGAGACTCCTTGCAGCTCCAAGGTACCCAAATGTTGGAAATCTCTGGCTTCCAAAATCAACTCTGACTTCTCAGTTGGCATTTAAGGCCTTTCATGATCTGGCCCCCACACTCAAGCCAGTTCAACTTTAAGAACTGGATCGCAGAACAGTTTACTATGCTGTATCACTTCTCCGCCCTGACTCAGATGTTCAGCTTCCATTTCTTTCAAATACTTGAGTGTAAGCGCCTTCAAGTTGAGCACTTCATCTTCTTCACCACTGTTTATTATACAACCTCACTATATGCATTTGTCTGCGTGCCTACCCTGCCACATGGTACTAGAAAGGCAGGACCCATAGCTTTCCGTGTTTATATATGTCCTCTTAAAACAGAAAAGAAACAAAAAAATACACAAAACCATAAATTCTTCAAATGACTTTTAGGACGAGTTATTTTCCTTTTCCTAAATAAGGTAACTGAAGCGTGAAGTGGGCAAAAGTCTCGAGAAATCTCTTCCCCACTAGAGGCTGGGATTCCATAAGAATATAGCTCAATTTGGGGAGAAATCGGCGTAATTCCCAGACTCGTGCATATTATCGTGTAGGTTACCAATTTGCCCACAACAAAGATAGATTCTCCCCGCCCCAATTTTGCTTTAATACGAGGATTAGTAACCATCTTTCTCTGGGGCAAGGCCCGACAAGGAGGTCACACCCTACCAGTCTCAGCTAATGCCAGACGCCTTGAAATCAACGAGAGTCCAATCGGAATAGACGTTTTAACCGGAACTTCTTTGCCTCACGACCGGAAGAGACTGTGCGTAAGGGCGTTGGGGGCGGAAGTGACGGGAAGGTGGTTGTGGGATAGTTGGCGGGTGGTTGAGCAGAGCCGGTCGCCATGTCCGCGGGGAGCGCGACACATCCTGGAGCCGGCGGGTAAAGCTTCGCGGGCGAGGGAATCGCGGCGAGCGGGGGAAGCGGGGGGACCCTGGGGAGCTGCGTGTGGGTAGAGGGGCGCTTAAGTGGGAGTGTACTATGGGGAGGCCGGATTGTTGGGAAGGGTGTTGAGCAGGCCTGGGGCCCCTGAAAAAGGCCGGCGAGAATCAGAGGGGAGAGGAAAGCAGGGACTTTGGAAGTGCGGGCCAAGGGGAAGGTGAAAATGAGGGCTTGTAGACAGAGTGAAGTCTTTTGATACGGATGACGGAATAGAAAGGAAGTAGATTCTGGAAAAGGGTTGAAAGAAATGAGGATTTGGGAAAATAATGCAGTAATTGTAAGATGGTAATTTAAAGCCCTGATCAGAGATTCGAAGGTGTAAAGGGAACGTGATAGAGGGAAAATGGGTTGCCAAGGCATAGTAAGGGAAAAATAGTATAAGTGAAAGCTTTGGGGGGGCCTATTATTTTTCTTTTACTTGTAGGCGCCGCAGCAAATGGGACCAACCAGCTCCAGCCCCCGCCCCCCTACTGTTCCTCCCACCGGCGGTCCCAGGTGGGGAGGTAACCGGCAGTGGGGGAAGTCCTGGGGGCACCACAGCTGCTCCCTCTGGAGCCTTAGATGCTGCTGCCGCTGTGGCTGCCAAGATCAATGCCATGCTCATGGCCAAAGGGAAGCTGAAACCAACTCAGAATGCTGCTGAGAAGGTATTTGAAGTTGAAGGGACTCTGCTAATTGCAATTTTAAGAGGGTTATTTTGTAATCCTGTAATCTCACAGTCATTTGTATTAATGAAGGAGAAAACAGGGGTACAGTAATTTAAAGATCACTTAGTTTTGGAATGTATCAGAAATTTTGTCATTTGTTTTGACGAGGCAGTTTTGGTTGGGTTGATTACATTTGTGGGCCAAATACTAGCTTGTTTTGTCTTGTTTACTTAGTTCAGCTTAAGTTTATCTAGTCATGTAAAGCAGTGATGTAATATGTTTTTTTGATACATGTGCATTTTCCCTAAAGTCTAAAGAGTTCAAATAAATCAAGTGGACTTTCAGATGTCTCTAATGTATCTATAGATTCAACTTTTTAAAATTCTTTTTTTCATTTATTGATTTTAGAGAGAGGAAGGGGGAGAGAAAGAAACCTCTGTTTGTTGTTACACTTATTTATGCATTCACTGGTTGATTTTTGTATGTTCGCCCTGACCAGGGATCGTACCCACAATCTTGGTGTATCAGGTTAGATTAAACTTTTTAATGACTGCCTAACCAAAGTGCAATTATACAAGAAATAAAAGAATAATTTATATATAGGTGGTTTTGTTTCTTCACACAAATTGAGGAAATTATTTGAACATTTTATAAACTCCCTTACAGCTAGAATGGATCTGAACTTGGAAAACTTGAACTTAATTGCCATAGAATGCAAGAATCTTCTTATAGGATAATGAGTATATAGCGACTGTTTGTATTGCCAGAATGCATGCTTTGCACTTAAAAGAAATCCTTACAACAATTCTATGAAATGAATTATTGTCACTAGTTTATTGGTGAGGAAAATTAGGCTCATGAATGTCAAGTAACTTGTCCAAAATCTGTAAGTGGTAGGCACAGACATCTACTTCAGAGTCGCCTCGGACAATCGGATGTTTGGCTTTTGCTTGAAAGCCTCTAGAGTTGTAGAGTTCAGTGTATTCCAAGGCAGCCCATTTCATTGGAATTATAATTTTTAAAAGTTCTTTTGGCTTAAATTTGCCATCCTTGTGAAGAGATGAGTTCTGTATTTGAAAATGCAATGAATGTGAGGTTATGGATTTGTTAATTAGCATGTTTGTAGTGACTATTTCACAATGTATACATATAGTAAAACATCAAGTTGTACATCTTAAATATATACAATTTTTATTTTTTAATTATACCTCAATAAAGCTGGAAAAAAAGAAAATTATATTCTTTGTTAGCCTTCTAATTTATCAGTAGATAACATTAACAGAATGTTTATTAGTAGGCCATAACCTGTCTGGATACTTAAATATTCAAGTTCTGCAGCATTGGTGAGAAGTTTTAATGACTTGGAAGTTTATTACTCATTGTATATTTATGGTTTGCAAAGATTGTATGAGTCAATTGTCCATTTCTAAGGTCTACAAGGAAATATTAAAAGAACGCTGATGGCTGAAACCGGTTTGGCTCAGTGGATAGAGCGTCGGCCTGCGGAATGAGAGGTCCCGGGTTCGATTCCGGTCAAGGGCATGTACCTTGGTTGCGGGCACATCCTCAGTGGGAGGTGTGCAGGAGGCAGCTGATCGATGTTTCTCTCACATCGATGTTTCTAGCTCTCTATCCCTCTCCCTTCCTCTCTGTGAAATATCAATAAAATATATAAAAAAAAAATAAAAAAAAAATAAAAAAATAAATGAAACAAAACCTCATTTAAAAAAAAAAAAAAAAAAGAACGCTGATGAAGAAGGAATGCTCCGTGAATATTAAATTTCTTAATACTGACCTTAATCACTTAGACTAATTTTTTCTCTAACAAGTAATTTTTTTAAAATATATTTTTATTGATTTAAGAGAGGAAGGGAGAGGGGGAGACAGAGAGAAATATCAATGATGAGAGAGAATCACTGATCGGCTGCCTCCTGCATGCCCCCCACTGGGGGTCGAGCCCGCAATTCGGGTATATGCCCTTGACTGGAATCGAACCCAGGACCCTTCAGTCCGCAGGCCGAAGCTCTGTCCACTGAGCCAAACCAGCCAGGGCTCTAACAAGTAATTTTTAAAATGGTAAATGAACTCAGCAAGAGGCAGCATGGTGCATAAATACTGAATTTAGAATCAGAATACCCAGGTTTAAATCCCAGAATCCCCAGTTACTGCTTGAGTAGCTTTGACAGATGAGCCTCAGTCTCCTAATCTATAATGGGGTTGGTAATATATATATACCTGTGCAGTCTGGTCCCATAATCACTAGCCTCATGTGACTATAAAGATTTGAATTAAAAATAAAATATAAAAGTCAGTTTCTTGGTCACATTAGTCACATTTCAGGTGCTCAGTAGACATGTGGCTAGTGGCACCCATTTTGCACTGCCAGCTAGAGCAGGGGTCGCCAACCTTTCGTACCTCACAGACCACCAGTGGTACACGGACCACCGGTTGGCGACCACTGAACTAGAGGACACTTACATCCTGCCATAAGGATTCAGTGAGATAAGATGTATAATGCATGCTGAAGAGGGCTAAACAAAGGTAAGAAGATGTGTATTGTGTCTATTTAGTGTGTCTCCAGATTTCAGGATCTTATTTGGCTTTTTACCCACTCTTCCTTAAGAGAGAGTAATGGGGTGGAATGTTAATTAGATACAACTCAAGGGTTATTGTTTTTTAAATTGATTTTAGAGAGAAGAAGGGAGAGAGAGAGAAACATTGATTGGTTGCCTCCCACACTTGCCCACAGCAGGGATGGAACCCACAGTCTGCCTGTGTGCCCTGACTGGGAATCAAACCCACCACCTTTTGGTGTATGGGAAGATGCTCCAACCAACTGAGCCATACCGGCCAGGGCCAATTTAAGGGTTTTGATACTGAAAGATTCAATTAGTTGAATTTGATACGTTGTGACTATAGTGTTAACACTTAATGTGTAAGGCTACTTCCCATTATACAGGTGTGTATATGAGTTACTTATTGTGAATTGTGTGTTGAGCTCTACCCTGTATTTACACACTCGGTTAGCTAATTGAGCTGCAAAGCATCATGACTTGGCCCTTCTAATTCATAGAGTTTCTGTAATTATGTGGTCATAAAAATGCACACATGGCCAAGACTGTAGAGAAATCTGATCACAGCCTTCAAATTGATTGTACTTGCTATCATTTTAGTGAGGTTTTTAAATTTTTATTTTTAAAATACATTTTTGTTGATTTCAGAGAGGAAGGGAGAGGAAGAGAGAAACATCAATGATGAGAATCATTGATCGGCTGGCCTCCTGCATGCCCCTATTGGGAGTTGATCCTGAAACCTGGGCATGTGCCCTGACCAGGAATCAAACCATGACCTCTTGGTTCATAGATTGACACTCAAAAGTGAGGTTTTATTTGCATGTTATTTCATTCATGAAGAATGACCAAGGAGTGTTTCCAAGTATGTTTGTAGGCAGGTAAAGGGGAATTTGGGAAGGTATATTTTTAAATTGGGCATTGAAAAGTTATTTCATCATGTAAACTTTTTAATCTGATTTCTCTTTTTGTAGCTTCAGGCCCCTGGAAAAGGCTTAACGAGCAGTAAAAGCAAGGATGACCTGGTGGTAGCTGAAGTAGAGATCAATGATGTGCCTCTCACATGTAGGAACTTGTTGACTCGAGGACAAACTCAAGACGAGGTGTGGAGATGTTGGGCTTTGGGGAATGTGGGTGGATGTGGTTTCAGAAAAATAAGACTGCTAAATAAGGACAGGTATGAGATATTTATTAGTGTATTTGGGTCATACTCTCCAAAGTTAGGGTTGGGTTTGATTGAACTGCAGAGGAACTTCTTAGTGATGGTAAAAAAAAAAGCTCTGTGTGAATTCCCTGGAGTGGTCTGAGTAAGAAACAATGGAACTAGATTTTCAGATAGCAGAGAGAACTCATTTCTCCCTTATTGATGGAATGGATGGATGGGGAAAATCTATCTTGCTACCTGTCATTGAAGTCAATCAATTGCCACATCATCTTTTTAATAGAAAATTTCCTTTTTAGATCAGCCGACTTAGCGGGGCTGCAGTGTCAACTCGAGGGAGGTTCATGACCACTGAGGAGAAGGCCAAAGTAGGACCAGGGTGTGTATACATAACCTCTACTTTGGGGAAGGGTAGGGTATATGACTCACATTAGCTTAATATATCTTATTCTTAGGGAGTATATGTAAGTGCTTGATTAGTAGCTTATGCAGTAGCTACTTTGGTTAATAGATATACACCTATGTATATGTATATATGCTTTATTGCAGAATTCAGGACATCTTCAATCGATAGAAGAAGTGTTGCAGTTATTCTTTTTTCTATTGTGCTATTTTTTTTTTTTTTTAATATTTCATGGTGTCTTGATTGAAGACAACAAATTATGCAAAAGTGTAAAAGAAGCCCTAACCGGTTTGGCTCAGTGGATGGAGCGTCAGCCTGTGGACTGGAAGGTCCCAGGTTCGATTCCAGTCAAGGGCATGTACCTTGGTTGCGGGCACATCCCCAGTAGGAGGTGTGCAGGAAGCAGCTGATCAATATTTCTCTCTCATTGATGCTTCTTTCTATCCCTCTCTCTTCCTCTCTGTAAAAAATGAATAAATTTATATTTTTTAAAAAGTGTAAAAGAAGATAATTGTTAACGCTTAATGTGATACTTATAAACTGTTTTTTATGGGAATATTCCCCCTAACAAATGAGTTCATACTTTGTTGTAATCTTTTTTTTTTTTTTAATATTTTTATTGATTTTAGAGAAGAAGGGAGAGGGAGAGAGAAAGAAACATCAATGATGAGAGAGAAACATCGATCAGCTGCCTCCTGCATGTTCCCTACTGGGGATTGAGCCCGCAACCCCGGCATGTGCCCTTGACCGGATTCGAACCTGGGACCCTTCAGTCCGCAGGCTGATGCTCTATCCACCGAGCCAAACCAGCTAGGGCTGTTGTAATCTTTTTTGTTTGTTTATTTTTTTAAATATATTTTATTGATTTTTTACAGAGAGGAAGGGAGAGGGATAGAGAGTTAGAAACATCGATGAGAGAGAAACATCAATCAGCTGCCTCCTGCACACCTGCGGGGGATGTGCCCGCAACCAAGGTACATGCCCCTGACTGGAATCAAACCCGGGACCCTTCAGTCCGCAGGCCTACGCTCTATCCACTGAGCAACCCAGCCAGGCTAAATAATTTTTTAAATCAAGACTCCTTAATGGCTCTGATGATTATAAGTTGTAGGTTATCTGTAAAGATTTCATCTCAGTTTAGTTTCATCTCTTTCAGTATTCAATTTTATTTTTTTAATCCTCACCTGAGGATTGGTTTTTATTGATTTTTAGAGAGGGAAAGAGAGAGATAGAGCCATACATGTGAGAAACATGATTGGTTGCCTCCTGTACATGTGCCAGCTGGGATTCAAACCCACAACCCTAGGTATGTGCCCTGATTAGGAATCGAACTCGCAACCTTTTGATGTATGGGACAACACTCCAACCAAGTGAGCCACCTGGCCAGGGCAAAACAACGTCTTTAACATTGGCTTAATCATCCCTCCACTGTTAAACCATGCTCTTAGAAATTAGCAATAGCCATTTCTATGTGCTATATAGTTCCTTTCACTTATTTGGAAGCTTTAAATGTTACAAATTAGTTTTGTGACTCATTTAGCTCCTCCTTTGGTTATTACCAGTTTAGGATCATCATTTTATATTTCTCTTTATAGGGATCGTCCATTATATCTTCATGTTCAGGGCCAAACACGGGAATTAGTGGACAGTAAGTAATGTTTTTGGCTCACATATCACTTTTTGTGAAAGCAAAGTACAGGAATGTGTGTAATGAACTACTCATGAATATACATAGAGGTTTATTTTATTTTTAAAATATATTTTATTGATTTTTTACAGAGAGGAAAGGAGAGAGATAGAGAGAAACATTGATGAGAGAGAAACATCGATCAGCTGCCTCCTGCACACTCCCCCACTGGGGATGTGCCCGCAACCAAGGTACATGCCCTTGACCGGAATCGAACCTGGGACCCTTGAGTCCACAGGCCGATGCTCTATCCACTGAGCCAAATCGGTTAGGGCTACATAGAGGTTTAGAAAGGTTGGGAGCCGCCAGACATTTGGGTCACCTATAAAACGGATTAATACTCAGATAATTAAGTATTGGTCTGTGTTTATCATTGGGTACTAGTTAGTTCATTCAATTCTTTGGTGTAGTATTTTACTCTGTGCTTTTCCCTAGGAGCTGTAAACCGAATCAAAGAAATTATTACCAATGGGGTGGTGAAAGCTGCCACGGGGACAAGTCCAACTTTTAATGGTGCGACGGTCACTGTCTATCACCAACCAGCGCCCATTACGCAGCTGTCTCCAGCTGTTAGCCAGAAGCCTCCCTTCCAGTCAGGGGTATGTTTTGTGGAGAGATCATTAACAGCTTTATCGTTTCTATAAAAATTATATGTGCCAAATAATACAGAAAGTATGAAGAAAGAAGTAAAATCCTGAAAGTTCCATTGCTGATATCAGATTAATGGACCATTTAGGTGTCCAAGATGTAGTAGTGAACATTTGAGAACACAGCTCTTCCTTCTGACATATTCCAGAAAGGGGGTTTTGATAGATCAAAGAGTATGCACATTGTACATTTAAAGTTAGTGGTTTGAATTTATATTTGTAAACCTGATGGCAACTGGAGGACTAAGAAGGCTGAGTCTGATGAAGCAAGACTCTGCTGATACAATCCTCCTAAAATAAAGGGTTGGAGAGAGCAGCCTTTGTTGGAGAATATCATAGGGCTGACTGTACTACCCAACATTCTACTCCAGTTTTATAGGAAACTACCTTTGCTATAATTTCTTAACATATATCAGTTGAGAGGAACTGGGAATGCTTATTCAGTATTGAATTGGAGTTTTCACCTCTTAGATAGGTTTTGCTGAGCAGAGAGGTAGGTTTGTGGACTGTAGTTCTTATTTAAATTAAGCTACCTGATAAGATTTATTTTAATGCCATTTTGATAGAAATTATAGGGGATCCTTATTCTGAAAGTGATTAAACGTATCTGGAGAATGAAAATATTTTGTATGATGATTTCCATGGTTAGGATTTAATTTTGTATTCTTTGTTTAACCTGATCTTTCTGTTCCTCTACAGATGCATTATGTTCAAGATAAATTATTCGTGGGTCTGGAACATGCTGTGCCCACTTTTAATGTCAAAGAGAAAGTGGAAGGTCCAGGTTGCTCCTATTTGCAGCACATTCAGATCGAAACGGGTGCCAAAGTCTTTCTACGAGGCAAGGGTTCAGGGTGCATTGAGCCAGCATCTGGCCGAGAAGCTTTTGAACCGATGTATATTTACATCAGGTATGGATGGAGCTGAGAACATTTAAATCCTTGTTAACTTAGCAGTACAGACAGCAGTGATTCAGAAGGAGTAAGAGAAAAATGGGCTTAATAAGTAGTAAGGTGAAGGAACTTAGGTAAATACCAGAAGTAATCACTTTATAATTAGCTAATAAAACTGTTGGATTAGGAGATAGGTTTTCTTTTTTAGTATTCAACTCCTTGGATTTTATATACGTCTCTGATCCTAAAATGAGCTGTTATGAGCCTACAATAACTTTGACTTAAACCAATCACAATATTTTTAAATGTCTTTTCTTTATATCACGAAGTACTATTACTCAGAGAAAGACCAATAAAATAATGTGATAATAATACTAGTTATACCTTAAAGGGCTTAGAACATTATTTTGTGTCCCTGTTTTGTGGTTTTCAGAAGCTTAGATTTATGCTGCATTGAATATATTAAGTTTATAAAGCAGCATACAAAGTGAAAACAGAATCCTGTATCTTTATTTTTCTTCCTTTTGAATTCTTGGTTCTTAATTTTGTACAGTCATCCCAAACCAGAAGGCCTCGCTGCTGCCAAGAAGCTCTGTGAGAATCTCTTGCAAACAGTGAGTTATATTTGTCTGTCTCATACTTATTCATAACAGCTATTGCCATTTTAGACTTGTGTCTTAGCTATTTTCCCCACCTGTATTAGTTTCCTAGGCTGCCACACAAAATTACCACAACAGAATTGTATTCTCTCATAGTTCAGGGAGCCAGAAGTCCAGAATTGAGGTGTGGGGTAGGTTGGGTCCTCCTGAAAGCTCTGTGGGAGAATCCATCCCACATCTCTCTCCTATCTTGTGATCGTCTAGTCCTTGGCATTCTTTGCCTTGTGTCAGCATAACTCCAATCTTATCTCTTCTTCTAAGGGTAGCAGTCTTTGGTTTTAGGGCTGGCTCTAATCCAGTTTGACTTCATCTTAACAACCTCCAAGCAAATACCTTGTTTCCAAATAAGGTCATATTCTGAGTTATAGGCAGACATGAATATGCGGGGGTGGGGGTGGGGAGGACACACATGACACTATTCAAACCATTACACCATTCCAGCAACTAACATTCTTTTTTAAGGAAGTCATATGTCCCTAGCCAGGGGCACAGTTGGCATGCATTTCTTCTTCAGGAGCTATTTCAATGTGGAATTTTGAATCTATAGTACATATTTGTTTTCCCTTCTCTTGCAGGTTCATGCCGAATACTCTAGATTTGTGAATCAGATTAATACTGCTGTACCTTTACCAGGTGTGTATGTCTTAAAGTATTTAACTATAAAATATTTTGCTAGTGATATTTATGAATAAAATAGTGATACTTGAGGCTAGACTAATTGTGCCAGGGCACTAATAGTGTTCCCTTCAACGTAGGGTAATTTGGAAAGCCAGTTGAGCCTCAGTATTTTTCTTCCCTGAAGATTAAGTTTAATATTCAGCTAAAATGTCTCATTCTGCTGCAGCTGATTAAACACTTTTTTTCTTCCCCTTCAGGCTATACACAACCCTCTGCTATAAGTAGTGTCCCTCCTCAACCACCATATTATCCATCCAATGGCTATCAGTCTGGTTACCCTGTTGTTCCCCCTCCTCAGCAGCCAATTCAGCCTCCCTATGGAGTTCCAAGCATAGTGCCACCAGCTGTTTCATTGGCACCTGGAGTCTTGCCAGCATTACCTACTGGAGTCCCACCTGTGCCTACACAATACCCGATAACACAAGTGCAGCCTCCAGCTAGCACTGGACAGGTAAGATGCCAGAATATGACACATGATACCATTGAATTTGGAAAAATTGGGGTGGAAAGGTGGTGATTTTATTCAGAAGTTGTATGTAATATGAGATACTGTTTTCCTATTTTTAAATTTTTTAAACATTAATTTAGAGAGAGAAACATCAATTTTGTTGTTCCACTTATTTATGCACTCATTGGTTGATTCTTTTTTTTTTTTTTTTTAATATATTTTATTGATTTTTTACATAGGAAGGGAGAGGGATAGAGAGTTAGAAACATCGATGGGAGAGAAACATCGATCAGCTGCCTCTTGCACACCTCCTACTGGGGATGTGCCCACAACCAAGGTACATGCCCTTGACTGGAATCGAACCTGGGACCCTTCAGTCCACAGGCCGACGCTCTATCCACTGAGCCAAACTGGTCAGGGTGGTTGATTCTTTTTTTAATTTAAAAATTTTTTAAATTAAAAGGCGCTTTTTTTTTTTAGCTATTGTTCATATTTACCTGAGAATGTATTTTCCATTGATTTTTAGAGAGACTGGAAGGGAGGGAGGGAGGGAGGAGGGGGAGAGAGACGGAAAGAGAAAGGGAGAAAGGATGAGAGAAAGAGAGAGAAACATTGGTGTGGAAGAGACACATTGATGGGTTGCCTCCTGAACCGTGTGCCTGGTTGCCTCCTGCATTCACTCCTACCGGGGCTGGGAATCAAACCTGCAACCCAGGTATGTGCCCTTGATTGGGGATCGAACCCGAGACCCTTTGGTGTGAGGGCCGATGCTCTAACCTGAGCCACACTGGCCAAGGCTATTGATTGATTCTTGTATGTGCCCCAAACGGGCATCGAAACTGCAACCTTGGTGTATCGGATGACACTCTAACCAACTAAGCTACCCAGCCAGGGCTCTAGTATCTTCTTCTCTTAACCACCAACAAACTACCTGAGTACTTTGGAATAATGTGTACATGTGTCTGTTCATCTTGAAGTCAGTTTCATGAGCCTTGCCACCTTATAGTTTAGAACAGGTATCAGTGAACTTTCTACAAAGTACCTGATGCTAAATATTTTAGGCTTTGTAAGCCACATGGTCTCTGTCACAACTACTGCAGCCCTGCTGTTGTCGCGCAAAAGCAGCTGCAGACAATACCAAACAAACACACGTAATGCCAGTCACACTTGATTGACAAAAACAGGTAGCAGGCCAGAATCATAGGGTGCCATACTGTGGGCCATCATGTGCCTGCATCTCGCTTTATATAGTTTAAAAGTGCTCAGGGAGAAAGGGGCTGGCCTATACTACATCTCTAGATGATTGGAATTACTAATCTTAGAACTATATCATATACAGGTGTTCCTAGGCCAAGATAAAGGGGAACTTGCCAAACATAAGGATTATAACTGCTAGTATTTATTTCTCGAACTGTAAGAAACTAGAATTTTTTAGGAAAGAAGTAGGCAGTTAGCTCATCTAGATACATTATATACAATCATTCTTAGAGGCAGGGGAGAGACTAATGAGAGGGCATGGTAATGGATTTATGGTGGGCCCTTCTCTGTGGGCTTCTCATAGTGTACCCATGCCAGAGTAAATTGCTGCCTTGAACCATTGCCCAGCCTCCTTACCTGTGGGCTGTTAGCACTGAAGAGGGTTGTACAGTATGAGACAACAAGGACTTCTATTGTGGTCTAAATTCTGTTGTGGTCTCTGTCATAATTATTTTACCTTTTACATTTAGGCAGAGCTATATAGTTCTCCAGCTTTGAGCCACATTCTGTTGTAATGAGAAAGCAGTATAGCAGGGTGATTAACAGTTGGGGTTTAGAGAGAGATATGCTTTCCCATATTTGAGTTGTGTGATGTTAGGACGTAATATAACCTATCCAGGCTTTGTTTTCTTTCTATATAGAATGGGAGTAGCCCTGGCCAGTGCGGCTCAATTGGTTGGAGTGTGTCCTATGTACCAAAAGGTCGCCAATTTGATTCCAGGCCAGGGTGGGTACCAGAGGCAGCCTATCTATGTTTCTCTCTCACATCAGTGTTTCTCTTCCTTTCCCATCCTCTCTCACTTAAAAAAAAGAAAGAAAGAAAGAAATCTGCCCTAGTTGGTTTGGCTCCGTGTGATAGAGTGTCAGCCTGCAGCCTGAAGGGTCCTGGGATCAATTCCGGTCCAGGGCACATGCCCCAGTTGTGGGCTCAATCCCCAGTAGGGGGCATGCAGGAGGCAGCCAATCAATGATTCTCTCTCATATTGAATGTTTTCTTTTAATATAATTTTATTGATTTCAGAGAGGGAAGGGAGGGAGGGAGGGAGGGAGGGGGAGAGAGAGAGAGAGGAAAGAAAGAAAGAAAGGAAGGAAGGAAGGAAGGAAGGGAGAAAGAGAGAAAGAGAGACACATCAGTGATGAGAAAGGATCATTGATCTGCTGGGGGATCAAGCCTGCAACCCTGGCATATGCCCTGACTGGGAATTGAACCATGACCTCCTGGTTAATGGGTTGACGCTCAACCACTGAGCCACGCCTGCCACAACCTGAGCATGTGCCCTTGACCGGAATGGAACCCGAGACCCTTCAATCCACAGGCCGACGACACTCTATCCACTGAGCAAAACCAGCTAGGGCAGTAACAGAGTGTTGTTGCTTGGTAACTTCTGAACTAAGTAAGTGGCTGGAGTTTTTGTTTGTTAAAGGTCATGTTTGCTCCTAATAGCTTGAATGCACAACAGGTTTTTCCTGAGAGTTCAAAACTGTAGAGATTATCAATTTCATGTTTCTCTACCATGAAGGTGGGGAGGCTAGGTAATACTGTTAGCAAATTATACATGAAGGGCTCGGCCGGTGTGGCTCAGTGGTTGAGTGTAGACCCATGAACTAAGAGGGGTCTATACCAATCGGCTGCCTCCTACATGACCCCATGAGATCTATTTCCAGTCAGGGCACATGCCCAGGTTATGGGCATGATCCCCAGGATGGGGCATGTAGGAGTCAGCCAATTGGTGTTTCTATCCCTCTCCCTTCCTCTCTAAAATCAGTAAAAACATATTTTTAAAAATTATACATGAAGGAAACAAGTACCAGAAGGTGAAAGATTCATGTGCTACCTACTGATCATTAAAGTATATTATAATCATTGTTTACTTTTTCATTAGTTGGGGATTCTCACACTTTTTCCCCCCCTTGGTTTGTTTTTGTCCCAGAATCCGATGAGTGGGCCTTTTATTCCTGCTACTCCTGTCAAACCTGCCTTGCCTGCCGGCCCCCAGCCCCCACCCCAGCCCCAGCCCCAGCCCCAGGCCCAGGCCCCACTCCCAACTCAAACCCAGGCACAGAAGAGGAGATTCACGGAGGAGCTACCAGATGAACGAGAATCTGGACTTCTTGGATACCAGGTTAAATAAAATATCCTGTCTTACTTTCCTAATCTTATTCTGTATTCTCCCTTTAAATAAAGATAAATTCACATCTATATCAACTGTCCTCCCAATATTAGGATTTCCATTTTCTGGGATCTACTTAGATGAGATTTTTATCCTTGGGGGATAAATTTAAAGTAAGAGTTGATTCCTTCTGAGTGGGTTTTGTCCTTGGGCATACAAAGCCTTCCACCTAGAGAAGTCTCTGACTACCATCTAGAAGGAATTCTGTAAAATTCTGGACTTCTCTTCATACACTTGCAAGCCTCTAATACTTCTTACTTCCCTACATATCTCACTGAAAGCTCATTCTATCAATATGTGGTTTATATTTAAAACCTTGGCTTTCAGTTTTTGATGTCCTTTCTCTCCCTAAAAAAAGTGGTAATTCTTTTTTTCTCCAATGCCCCCCCAAAAGTGTCAGAAATGCAGTAAATCTGCACATACATAAACACAATCATTCACTAAGGAGTTTTTTTTTTTTTTTTAAAGATTATTAAATATCAAAATATGTAGTTTGGTGCAGTTTTGTTTTATCAGGAAAAGCACCTTTACTTTTTGCCAGAATCCTTGAAGCATTCTTTTGAAACAAACTTTGAAGTATTTTTATAGCTTATAACTAGGTTTGTACAAACCATTTAAGTTATGGGTATTTGAAAACAGATAGACATAACATAATGAATCACCACATCCCTGATCATCCCAACGGAAAAATAATCTCTACTTTGACTATGGTTATGCTCCAAATCCCAAGGAGCTATGTAGTGCAGTTTACTGCAATTTACCAGAAAGATGAGGCACTTGACAGTTACATTAAGGAGCTAAAGTCAATACAGCAGTTGTAGATTTGCTAATGCTACTGTATTTTTCTGCTCATAGCATGGACCCATTCATATGACTAATTTAGGTACAGGCTTCTCCAGTCAGAATGAGATTGAAGGTGCAGGATCGAAGGCGGCAAGTTCCTCAGGCAAAGAGCGAGAGAGGGACAGGTAAGTTAGTTGGAATGTAATTATCCTATCTAATAAAAGGGCATATGCAAATTAACCATCACTCCGTCACAAATATGGCGGCACCCATAGCCACAAAATGGCAGTGCCCGGTCCTCTCAGCCCCGCTGGAGTCCCCAGTCCCGGGGGGGGGGGGGGGGGTGGGCGGCCGCTGAGAGCAGGCAGCAGGAGAGGCCTGGCGGAATGCTTGCTTCATTGCCGCAGTGACGAGGCAAGTGTTCCGCGCCCAGCTGCAGATGGGCCTCTGGCCAGGCTGGGGCACGGATGGGCCTCTGGGCCACAGAGAGCCTCTGGGCAGTGGGCGCGGAGCGGCCAGGCCCCACAGAGAGCTACTGGCGCACGGATTTGTGCGCAGGGCTACTAGTATGAATATATTCATGTCATTTGTTTATACCATTAGTGTAAATAATAATCATTGCTACAAGTTTCCGTGTTCTAATACTGAAATGAAATCACTTGGACAAACAAGTTCCTGTTGTAGTTGATGCAATAATGGAAAATACAATGATATAACTTCCCCAGTCTTAGAGGCTGCTATACTTAGCTTTGAATAATTCCATGCTTGCTTATTCAGTCGTCTTCCTTTACCTTCATTGTATCTTGGCCATTTTTTTTAAAGGGTAGGCAGTAATTACACAATCAAGACATTTTGCTACTTAGAATCATAGAGTATCATCGATGGAGGTACTTGAATGGGAGTCAAGCCTGCCATTTAGTGCTTGGATTCTACCTATATTGTTACTAGCCTTCATAAGAGGGAGCTCACTTCCCATAACAGTTCCTTCTGTTTTTGGCATGGCCTGGCTATGTAGACAAAGCCTCATAATCTTACAGCTTGAAAATAGCTTGAAATTAATGGTAAATATGAACTTGAAAGGTTATCTGCAGACTGTACTGTTATTCCCCTTCTTATCTACAGGAGAGTTTAAAATCGATTGAGTTTGTCTGAAAGAGTGTTTCTTCTTTAACAGGCAGTTGATGCCTCCACCAGCCTTTCCAGTGACTGGAATAAAAACAGAGTCTGATGAAAGGAATGGGTCTGGGACCTTAACAGGGAGCCATGGTGAGTAAGGTATAATGGGGGGCCTAAGGGAGTGGCTAAGACTGGTGCTAAGCTATTAATTTCCTAACCTGATGTTCATTCAGGTGCGATACATTTAGGTGTTTAATCCAACCTCTATAATCTAATGAAAAAACTTTTCTTTTTATTCATACGGACAGCATATAGTTACACAGCATTTTATTTTCAACCGACGTGTGTCTAGAAAAGAGTCAGTCGACTTACATTTTATACATAACATCAGTGACATTAAAACCCTAGGAAATACTAATGATTGGTAGGTCATTTCAAAATTTTGTTGCCTTGTTATCTAAATACTTGGAGGTAATCTGAAACAGAATTAAAGATCCATGTTTTTGTATGGGAACTGAGCCACGTCTCCTCTCATCGCTCTGTTGGTTGGGAATGGTCAGCCTGTGGCTGTTATAAAAAATGTTGTTTCTTAGTATCCCAGAACTCTTAGATCCTGTATAGGTACATGGAAACATTTTTGTTCCTTCCCTATAATCATAATAAAAATGAACAGAAGAAAATTAATTTTTTTCTTTTCTTTAAACTCTTTAAAAGGTGAAGTATCAGCCTCAAAAGATGTACTTGCTAACTTTCCTTTTTTCTTTTTTTTTTTTCTTTTTTTTTTTTTTTTTTTGTGTGTGTGTGTGTTTCTTTTTTCTTTCTCTGTTTTCTTACATGGTTCTGGTGGATTCATATTTGCCGATGCTGGTGCTGTTTTTCGTGTGACCTTCAACGCATTTGGGTGACCACTGACCCTGTGACTTCAAAATGGCGTCCAACTAACCACTTAAAATTAACATCTTTTTTTTTTTTAATTAACGAATTTATGGTATTATCTTTTTTCTTGGCGGGGAATGGGGTTTGGGTTGTTTTTCTCTATTCTAGATTATCCAGTCAAGAAGATGAAAACTACAGAGAAGGGATTTGGCTTGGTGGCTTATGCTGCAGATTCATCTGACGAAGAGGAGGAACATGGAGGTCATAAAAATGCAAGTAGTTTTCCACAGGGCTGGAGTTTGGGATATCAGTACCCTTCATCACAACCACGAGCTAAACAACAGATGCCATTCTGGATGGCCCCGTAGGAAACAGCGGAACAGACTTTTTGACCCTCGGTGACTCTTCTTTAGCAATAATGCATGCATTTGATTTAACAAGACTTTGGCCTGTACTGGGAACCATCGTGGACCTTTGCAGAAGTTAGAGGTGCAGTGTCTCCTTTCTTAAAAAGGTTTCATTCTTTTTAAAATATCTTCTTTTCTTCAGTGGCATAGCATCTGTTAAAATTTACATGGGATCACCAATTTGTCTCAGAAGCTTTTTTATTTAACACTCAGTGAAATGTGCTGTTCAATGCAGCATCCCATTGGGGTCATTCCTGTGTACATGTGACCTGGTCTGGCCTTTCCGAATGAATAACCCCTATTCTGATGTAGACAGTTTTATTTGTATTTTACAACTGTTTGGTCAATTTTGATAATAACTTGTTACAAACCAAGCCTTACTATTTATTAGTAGGGAAATGATTTTAAGACCATCTTTTCCTTTCAGTACTAAATCTACAAATTCCCCACCCCTATTCCATTTTTGGGTTCTTCCTGTTTTAGCAAGTGCGGTTTCACTAGTTTAAAATTGTCAGGTATAGCTGGATCCTGGGTAAGAAAATGAAGTTATTTTTTTTTATTGTGTCATTTTTGGGGAATGATCCAAAGCTGGCACCTTCAGGCACACTTGTCTCAGATAGCCATTGCTGTTTTTATTGCTCTTCTAAGCTCTTGTCTTCAACTGGGTCAGAAAACTTCTTGATCAAAAGCTGGCCAGAATTTATCATAGAAATGAAACAGTGGTCTGTCTCTCTCAGAACTGTTGCAGCTAAAATAGAGAGACTTGACTGCTCCCAGTAGGATGGTGGACTTAGTGACTGAAATTGCAACTTGTCCTTTTTCTTGGCATTACAGGTTTTACCAAAAGAACTTTTTTGTATCAAATATTGATGTGTGAAAGTGAAGGAGCTAGTCTGCTGAATCAGTAGTTTGAGATACTGAACTGTCATTTTTGCACATTTGAATACTTCGCAGGCTGGCTTTGTATAAACGTATCCTCTGGTTTCCTATATGTTGTAAATACTTAGACCATGATGTCATTATAAATAAATGTATAAATATTCTGCTTGTGGTATCTCTGTTCTTAATTCCACAACCCATCCATACATTAAAATTCATAAACTTGTTTACTCATAGCACAATGACTTTCTAACCTCTCCAGAAAAATACATACATGGACCCCAAAGTTTGCATACAGTTCAGAGTTTGGACTTTCCAAAGTAAACCATTAGAAGTTCAGATGAAAAGTGTCAATGTTTTAGCTCTCATGGTTAAAGGGACTGGATGAATGAAACACTTTTAACAGAAATGCAAATTATTGGAAAAACACTCTCAAGAAGTAGGATGGGCAGAACTTTCAACAGATTTCCCAGTGTCAAGTTCCTTCAAGTACCTGTGCCTAAACAGGAATATAATGATAATGTCTTCATTTATTTCCATATTTAATTCAAGGCCACCTGAAAATTCTAATTTTATTTCCTTTTGGAAGGTAGTTTGTTTACAACAAAACAAAAATTATCTTAATAGGTTTCATTTATATATGTTTAAAATATAGAACGTTCTGGAAAACATACAGAATATTGTCCAGATACGCCAAGGTTGTGGGTTCAATCTCTAGTCAGGGCACATACAAGAATCAGCCAATGAATGTATAGATTACATAAGTGAAACAGTAAATCCGTGTTTCTCTATGTCCCTTCCTCTCTGTAAAAATAAAATATGGAACTCCAGTTAACTAGAACAGTGATTTTTAGCTTTGTGCTGCAAGACTTTTTAAAATGTGCAGTACCTTACTTGTCCGGGGGACTGACCTCTTTTGCCTTAGATTGTCAACATGACAAGAGCCAACACAACAGCCCTCTGTGTGAATGAAAAATTAACGCCTGTTTTGTCAGATGGACCAAGTTTTTTGGTGTGCCAATGTTAGTAATGAGTTTATGTGTACCGTGAGATGGAAAAGGTTGAAAATTGCTTAACTAGAACATCTGGTCTTTGAGACTTGATCCACTGTTTTCAAAAGCCCAAGTCAGCTATTCTTTGGGGGAAATTTGCTTTTTCTGTTCTTGAGCAGTAAACTCTCAAGTCCTGATTTGGTGGGTACCCATTTCCTGTTAATTCTTACATTTGGCCGAATTAGTTTATCACAAGCAGCGGACAACCCTGAGTAGTTATTTTTCTTATCGCATCCTTCTCTTTTTCTTTCTGAAATACGTTTTGATTGATTTTAGAAACATCTATGAGAACCATCAATGGGCTGCCTCCTGCATGCCCCCTACTGGGGATCGAGCCCACAACCCAACAACTTCCTTTTTTTTTTTTTTTTAAATATATTTTATTGATTTTTTACAGAGAGAGGAAGGGAGAGGGATAGAGAGTTACAAACATTGATGAGAGAGAAATATCAATCAGCTGCCTCCTGCATGCCCCCCACTGAGGATGTGCCTGCAACCAAGGTACATGCCCTTGACCGGAATCGAACCTGGGACCTTTCAGTCCACAGGCCAGTGCTCTATCCACTGAGCCAAACCGATCAGGGCCCAACTTCCTTTTTGACTTGTGTAAATAATTATTTTAACACATTTGTATGTGCATATTTGGAGTATGATACTCTACCCCAGGGCCTTTGGTGGAGAGTTGCAGGAACTGGGTTAGAGGACCCGGCGGGCCGAAGGGGCGGGCCTGTCCTACGTCACGGCGCCGTCCCTCTCGCCGGTGGCGCCATCTTCCCGACTGCGGGAGGGGTGACGGGTCAGTGCTGGAGCGTCGCTGACCGAGGAGTGAGCTCACCTATCGTGGTCCTCGCCTTCTGAAAGGTACGAGCGGCTGGGTTCCTGGTGGGGGACCTGACGGCGGCGGGGTGCCTCTGGGGGAGGGGACAGAACGGGGAGGCGGCGGAGCGAGGACCCCGGTGGCCTAAGCGGTTCTGTGCCTCTGGTCCCCAAACCTCCTCCTCCCTACTGTGCGGATCTCCAGTCTGAAGAAAAAGTCTAAATTCCTTTGTGTCTTTTTCTTTTGGAAAACCCGTTTTGTGTCATGGGACTGCATCGTCCTGGTGGGAAGGTGGGGATGGAGGGGGGGTTCCTAGGCCCCAGAGCACTCAGCAGGGAGTGGGGTGAGGGCCCGAGGACGTGTGGAAGCCGGGCACTGGCCAGGGAACCGTCGTCCCAGGTCGCCATCCTGGGTGCAGTGTTTTCCTCTTTCAGCCCTGGCTGCTTGGCTCGGTGTCAGAGCGGCGGCCGAGGACTGAAGGGTCCCGGTTCGATTCCAGTCAAGGGCAACGGATGGACGTGTCTCTCATATCGAAGTTTCCGTCCCCCTCGCTTCCACTCTCTCTAAAAGTCAATGGAAAAAATATCCTGGGCCGAGGATACATATATATTTCCCTACTTCTTTGTCTGTAGGTGCCTTTTTCGTGGGGCAGCCCGGGAGTCTCCGGGAAGACAATGGATCCTGGAACGCGCCCAGCGGGTGGCTGCTGTGGCAGCCCCGCCGGGCTCTCCCGGGAGTACAAGCTCGTGATGCTGGGTGCTGGTGGTGTGGGCAAGAGTGGTAGGTGGCATGTCCCTTCCATTTTAGAACTAAGGATGGACATTTCTTAAAACAAATGGCCTCCCTCGAACCAAATGGGAAACTGGCTGTCATGCAGTTGATACTTGAGTTCTTTCTGTGGGTCAGTCACCTTTGTGTGAGTTTTAACTTTCGTTTCTTGTTTTGAAGCCATGACCATGCAGTTCATCAGCCACCGATTCCCAGAAGATCATGACCCCACCATCGGTAAGTCAGATGATCACGTAGGTGTCTAAATAACCCGTAAAAAGGTCTTGGTGTCAATTTTTAGAACAGTTTTTAACTACATTTTGAGCCTCTTTTGGTGTCTAATTCAGGTTTATTTCATAAGAGTATCAGAGCAGTGGGTAAGCAAATGAATTTTTCTTTTCCTCACTTAACTCTGTTTGGATATAAGCCATTGTTAGGCTGTCTTTTATTGGACATTAATGGGACACTTTCTTTGTCACATTTTTATGGTTATACTGTATTGCTAGATTAAAGGAAAAGTTTAAAGGCCACTTAGCAGAAACCTTTTGCTGTCAGTTCTCTAAGGGTCTGACTGGAGACTGACTCTCTAACTATGAGTCAGCTGGTTTGAACTTCCACAAAAGGAAGCAGAAAAACAAGTAGAGCCACCCTGCTGAACTCTTACAGTCCAGCTATCCAGTGCCTGGACGTCCACTCACAAGCTCGCCATTTACTTCCTTGTAGCTCAAGTTCACTATACAGTAAGGTCTGCCTTCATGTCTTTGGTAATCCTTAATGCTCTATTGTTGGCAAAATGCTATTAGAATAAAAGGTAACTTTATTTTACCTTTAAAAAAATTGCCTTTCTCTACAAAGACTAAGAATATTACTGTTATTCATGAACCATAAGGAAACAGATTTGATCTAAGGGTTGTGTCTCGGGATAAAAGGGGTGAGGGTAGGGAGAGCACAGGTCTGCTATACTGCTAGTATTTTCAGGATGTGACACTTAGTCATGGACCTGGGTCTCTAGGAAGGATTTCGACTGAGTCAGGCCTCTGCTGCTCTGTTTTCCACAAAGCCAGCGAGTGTCTGTGCTAACCCAGCTTTGGATGTGGTCATTTCATATAGTAGGTACCTGTTGTGGATGAGGGAAATGGAAACAGTGCTTGCTTTTTTCATGTACTATATTAAAGTTAGAACATTGTTCAGAGATTCAAATTCTGGTGGAAATCCTAGGAATAAAACCAAGTTAGGGTTTAGGATAATTAGAATTCCAAAAAAAATGTCTCCCCATTGATTGTTCTTTTTTTCAATCAGAAACTTTCTTAACAATATTAACTGATTCACCAGTAAATACCATGTCACTTGAGTTCCTATTATGTCCCAGCAGTGTGGTAGGCCCTGGGAGTAGAGAGGTGAGCAAAAAGATATGGTGTCTGTTCCCAGTGAGTTTATAATTTAGTACATTTTGTTTTAAACTGTGGCTGCTAGTAACTAGTACACATATTAAATATGTGTGTGTGTACTCATATGCACGTGTAATTAAAATTCACGAAACTGTATTTACCTCACTATATGTGGTACAGTTTGGTATTTTCTCTTTTTTTAAGGTTTCTGCTTGTTTATTTTAATGCTGGTCCCAACTCATTAAATTCATTCACAATTCACTAATCCTAATGGATCATGTCCTGTAGTTTGAGAAACATTGATTTAGTCGGCTCTTTACTTTTGAGGAAGAATCAGAAGCAGGGGTTCAAGAAAAAATTTTGATAAGAAAATACATCAGGATGTAAGCAGCAGTTGTTTGGTGAACATATTAAGTATTTTTTTTCTCTCTTTTTAAATTTCCTGTATTTTCCAAGGTTACTGTAATAATATGCATAAAGAAATTTGCTTCGCCCTAGCCGGTTTGACTCATCGATGTTTTTAATTCTCTATCCCTCTCCCTTCCTCTCTATAAAAAAATCAATAAAATATATTTTTTAAAAATTATTTAAAAAAAGAAAGAAATTTGCTTCCATAAAGGAGAAATTAATGACACTGGATTATTTAGACTTTTTTCTCTTTTCTATAGTATTAAAATGAGAAGGAACTATAATATATGGCTTTTGAGTCAAGCCAGCCCTGGGTTTTAATTCTGGCTATGTCTAATTAATGTATAATGTAGGGAGATTTAATTTTTAGAGTTTAACTTTTTAAATCTGTAAAATGGAGATAATAATACCTAATTGGATTATTATAGAATGAGTTAATGTATATAAATTACTTAATGTAATGCCTGCATTTAGTAAGTGGTAAAGTTACTTTTTTGGCCTAATATTTTTTTAAAAAATGATCTCAGAATCTCTTTTAACTTAGAATTATAAGTTATAAGATCTCTTAGGTGAGATCTTATAAATCTAAGCTATGAATAAACTTACATCACTGCTTAAGTGAAAAAATAAATTTATTTGAAGACCCACTTTACGAATCTCAATAGATTTAGCATACTGCCAGAGAAAATGTGGACTTACAGAACTTATGTAATCTGCTTTTCCATAAGATGGATTTTAAAGCAGGGTTGCATATTCCTGTGTCTATGGGGTCACAGTACACCTTTCTTCCTTTCTGTAGAAGATGCTTATAAAATCCGGATCCGTATTGATGATGAGCCTGCCAATCTGGATATTTTGGATACGGCTGGACAGGTATCTAATCCCAGAATGTTATAAATAAGACATTTTCACTCTAGTAAAGGAGGGGGGAAGGCTTATGCAGAGAATATCACCAGTTCATGTCTTTTAATTTTTCATGCACTCTGACTCAGGATAGCAGGTAATTGATATATCGCTTCCTTAATCTGAAATAAATAGATAATATATATGTACTTCTAGGTTGCATCACTACATTAATGACCCTTGTTTCCCTCTAGGCAGAGTTTACAGCCATGCGAGATCAGTATATGAGGGCAGGAGAAGGGTTTATCATCTGTTACTCTATCACCGATCGTCGAAGTTTTCATGAAGTGCGGGAATTTAAACAGCTTATTTATCGAGTTCGACGTACTGATGATACACCTGTGGTTCTTGTAGGAAACAAGTCTGATCTAAAGCAGCTAAGACAGGTGAGGATAGAGTTGAAAATGCCATCTGTAACCTAATGTGATTAGTCATTTTTGTTTTTCTGTTTATAGATTCCTCTGTCTGAAAGTAAAAATTAAAAATTAGCTTCTGCCTAACCTGAAACTTTCCTGGTATATACTAATTTGCTATCAATTGGGATCAAAATCTGGATTTCAGGAATCAGTTTACAGGACAAAATCCAAAGGATAGTAATCAGATGGCATAGAATATGTAGTAAATGAAGGATCGTGGAATGTTCAATTCCTAAAACTTCAGAAATGTTGCAACTGGAGAAACTGAAATTAGACTTGAAGATATACTTCCTGATAGTGAGGATTATGAGCCCTGGAAGGAGAGAATAAGAGAAATTGTAGGGGATTTTAGAATAAGCCATACCTTTCAAGTTAGCAATGATGTTTAACATGTTGCTATTCAATGTAGAGTTTCTGAAGGTGTAGTGAAACGGGCACACTCATGGCTACTACTGGAAACAATGAATGGTACAAATTGTTGGAAGTAGTTTGACTTTGAAAAATTTATTCAGAGATTTATATGTAAAATGTTTATTGCCAGGCTCTTTATGGTAGCAAAAAATTAGAAAAAGCCTAAATAACAAAAAGTAGGAGAAATTATGGTATATCCATAATTGAATAACCAATTTTGGGTTCCTTACAGTTTTCAGTATTGTAGTTTAAATATGCATTTTTTTGTCTCGTGTTTTACTTTCTTAAAATGAAAAGTATGAAGAAAATGCAGATTGCACTTTTGATATCTATAACTGTTCCCTGTTGCAAAGAGTTATCTTTAAAATAGAGTAGACATAAATTCACCTAACTTGAAGGCAGAAGGAATCAGAACTCATGTAATTTAGCCTCCCAACATTACAAAAATCACTGCACTCTGCTTGAATACCTCCAGAGTTGAGGAGCTCTCTTCCTGTTTAGGTATCTCCTTCATTTGGGGTAGTTGTAATTGTTTTCCACTTGTACCACTACAAATTTTCTCTGTTTACATTTTTAAAGGTCACTAAAGAAGAAGGATTGGCTTTGGCCCGAGAATTCAGCTGTCCCTTCTTTGAGACATCTGCTGCATACCGCTACTACATTGACGATGTTTTCCATGCCCTTGTCCGGGAGATACGTAGGAAAGAAAAGGAGGCAGTCCTGGCCATGGAGAAAAAATCTAAACCCAAAAACAGTGTATGGAAGAGGCTAAAATCACCATTCCGGAAGAAGAAAGATTCAGTAACTTGAAGTTGTAAAGTGTTTATGTGTGAACTGCAGTGCTTAATCAAAGCAGTCCAGTAACCTGCATTAGTGAGCATGGTGCTTGCTCTTTCTCCTGTTATGACCGTTATTTTTAAAGTAACTGATGAAGGGGACATGCCTACTAGGAGTTTTCAATGATGTGGTATTTAATATATTGTCTCTTAGCTAATTCTGATTTATTAACCCAGTGGAGCACTTTCTGCTTTTAAATTGTCACATTAGAATTTGATCTACCATAGTTTTGGGTTCTGTTGCTGATTAATTAATTAATGTAAATTGCTTATATCCAGGGGAATATGTATACCAAGTGTGTTTGACTAACCTCATAAGAGGAATTTTTTGCCATGCACTACTCCACATTATCTTTTCAGTTTCCTGGGACTGTCCCAGAGAAGGACCTCTGTCTTTTCTATTCACTGTGCTTCCTGGAAACAACAAAAATCATATAGGGAAACCAGTGCTAAAGAGATAGGTGTTGAAGTTCAGCAAATAGCTGTGGAACTGACTTGACTCCTGTTGCAGATTGTGGAGTGATGAGATTTGGGGAAGTAGGCCATATATTTACAGGAACTTGGCTAGAAAAACAGTTGGGTCAGAACAGTGTTCCTAGTATGCACCTGGCTTTTCTAAGAAATGTACTAGGATGGTTGAGAACAAACAAGCATATAAAATGCAATGAAGGGTTCTATGAGGTTATTTTACTCTTTCTTTCAGGGTTCAGACTTTTCTTTACCTTCAAAGGTAAACACTTAGGGAACCATTACTGGATTCCAAACTCATTTAATTTAAATCCTTAGTTAGGATAGCCATTGCCTTGTAGAGGTTTATTTTCCCCCAGAGATGCACTTACCAATACATTTACATTAATTGTTCCCTAGTGCTTTCCTTTAGCATCCCTGTGCTCTATTTTTTTTTTCTTGTGGCACGTTTATTTATCTTAAAAGCTGTATTTTGTGTTACTGTTTTCCTGAAACACACAGTGTGGTAGACATGGCTACATATAGTGTCTTTAGAGATAAAAGAATAGCATAGGAAAAATGGTTTACTCGGTTCTCATTTGTTAGCATTTGCTGAACATCCAGGGCCTAGAGAGCAGTGACCAAGGGCATTTTATTTTGAATGTCAGCCTTGTTTTATGTGTGAAATGGTAGTATTCCTGAGTACCTGGACCAGATTGTAAGTGCACCGAGGAGATCTGTGGTCAAGATCAATGGTCTTCAAACTTTTTTGTTGTTGTTTTGTTACTTAGATTCCACATATGAGTGCGATCGTGTGATACGTGTCTTTCTCTGACTGACTTATTTCACTTAGCATGATACTCTCCAAGTCCCTCCATGCTATCTCAAAGGGTAAGAGATTCTTTTTATTGCTGCATAGTATTCCATGGTATAAATGTACCACAGCTTTTTTATCCTCTCATCTACTGATGGGCACTTGGGCTGTTTCCAGATCTTAGCTATTTATAAATTGGGCTGTTTCCAGATCTTAGCTATTGTAAATTGAACATAGGGGTGCATACATTCTTTCTGATTGGTGCTTTGGGTTTCTTAGGATATATTCCTAGAAGAGTGATCACTGTGTTAAATGGCAATTTCATATTTAATTTTTTGAGGAAACTCCATACTGTTTTTCATAATGGTTACACCAGTCTGCATTCCCACCAGCAGTGTATGAGGGTTCCCTTTTCTCCACATCCTCGCCAGCACTTGTCATTTGTTGATATGATGATAGCCATTCTGATAGGCGTGAAATGGTACCTCATTGTCGTTTTGATTTGCATCTCTCAGATGAGTAGTGACTTATATGTTCTCCCATACAGTGGGCTCTCTTTTCGTTTTGTTGATGGTTTCTCTTGCTGTGCAGAAGCTTTTTATTTTTCTGTAGTCCCATTTGTTTATTTTCTCCTTAGTTTCCTTTGCCTTAGGAGATGCATCTATAAACCTATTGCCACGAGAGACGTCTGAGATTTTGTTGCCTGTGTTTTCTTCTAGGATTTTTATGGTTTCACAACTTGCATTTAAGTCCTTTACCCATTTTGAGCTTATTCTTGTGTATGGTGTAAGTTGGTGGTCTACTTTCATTTTTTTGCATGTATCTGTCTAATTTTCCCAACACCATTTATTGAAGAGACTGTCTTGTCTCTACTGTATGCTCTTGCCTTTTTTGTCAAATATTAATTGAATATAATGGCTTGGGTCAATTTCTGGGGTCTCTGTTCTATTCCATTGATCTATATGCCTGTTCTTGTGCTATTACCAGGCTGTTTTGATTATAGTAGCTTTGTAGTATATAACTTGAAATCTGCTATTGTGATTCCTCCAACTTTATTTTTCTTCCTCAAAATTGCTGCAGCTATTTGGGGTCTTTTTTTTAAATTATTGTTTAAAGTATTTTGGGGTCTTTTTTGATTCCATATAAATTTTTGGAGTATTTGTTCTAGCTCTGTGAAATATGCCATTGGTATTTTAATAGGGATTGCATTGAATCTGTAGATTGCCTTGGGTATTCCCTGTGCTCTTTAGAAGAGCTAGGCCTGGCAAAATGTTGTTAGGCCCTTTGTCAGACTGACTGCATTTTCCATAGAGAAGAGACCTCAGGAGTTTGAATAAAATTGTGTATGTGCCTCCTTGACACTGACAATCACTAGACTTGGTGCTCTGAGAAAGCCTGTCGTATTTATGTTTAACGAGCCAGTCTTGAAGCTTTAAAATTCCCATACGTTGAGTTTCTTATTGAAGATTTCTTTACAAGGACTTTGCAAAGTTCACCTCACAGTTTCTGAGCCTTGACAAAGCTTAGCTTAAGAGAATACCACTTTGATAATTTATTGTCCTGGGAAGAAACAGCTTTAAATATTGGTGGAATTCTCTCTTAGAATCAGGATTGTTTTGATATCTGAACTGGTTATGTGTGAAGATTAAGTCAAATGCTAAGAGTAATGTGGCATATGTTGAACATTATATATCACTGAAGCAGTGTTCTTGTCCACTTCAAACTCTAAGAATAGGACTTTGTGTGTAGTGCCTCTTAAAAAGCACATAGCTCAACTTACTGTGTCCTTCTTATTTATAGGCAGAAGGACAGGGTTGTATTTTTCCTTATAATCAATGCTGTATGTTCCAAGTTTAAAGAAAAATAATAGTTGTAAATTTTCTAGCCGAGTAGTGGTTCTTTTTGAAACTCCTGGAAATGTTTTTGCTACCAAATAAGTTATGTTTTATGGTACTCAAGCCATTCACAAGGAAAAGACCCAGAATTCAAATTATGCAGGACAGTCTTACAAGAACCATAGACTGGTTCATGGAGAGGCATGAAGGTAGAAAATAAATGCAGTACAATTCTGTTTTAACAGTATTTCACCATATTTAAACTAGCCTAGAGCCTTTTCAGTTTAATGCCTTAGCTCTCATTACTAATGACTAGGGAAATGTTATGCGCATCAACCAAGAAGTTGACAGCTAGCTATATAATTATTTGGGATAGACAAGGTAGCAGAGAATATTGCCATAAAGAAAAATATGTAAAACAGGAGGGAATTTGAGTTGTATATAAGAAAAAGAACAAGTCAGTGTTTTTGAGACTATCATTGCCAGGGCTTTCCCACGCCTTTCTCCCCTCGCAGGCGTGCATCTCGTGAACCCTAACGGTCCCCAGGAGACTTGCAGCCAGAGGAGCCATGGGCAGCGGCAGCTCGTCCCGGGCTAACCCCAAACCTGTCTCCACGGCCCCTTTTCTCCGACTTTCCAGTAAGTCAGCAGCAGCTCCTTTCGGGCTCACTTCAGTCTCTGTGACTTTTACTTCCCACGAGCCAACAGCAGCCTTGCCTAGGCTTCTTCTACCCTACGCCCTTCCTTGTTCACTGTCCCCAGCTTTAACAAATGTCCTCTCAAAATAAAAATCAAAGACGACTATCACTGTTACATATTTGATTGTTGGATTAATTATCCCATCAATTAGTATTGAGAATTCTCTTCATGGTGCTAGTTTGAGGGATATATATATATATAGTGCATGTAATTTATAAGCTCTAAGTAGTCAGCTTTATCCAATTTGAGGGCATTAAAATCAATTACTGCCTGGAACTTCGAAGAGAGAAAAATTCAGGGACAAGTTGAAAAGCACTGGAATTCGTGCCCTACTAGATTGGTAAGTTACAAAATTTAGAAGCTAGTGTCTAGAATTAACTGTATACTTCAGAAAGGGAAACATGTTTTAACTTCATGATATAGTAGCAAGAATTGGTCTGTGATGTTTGGGGAGGCGAAGGGAGAGATATTTTTCACTTACACTCTTGTATATGAAGACTGTTTGACACAATACAAAACTTGTAAACAACTTGTTGGGCTTTTACTTGACTTACCCATGTATGGGTAGAAATGTTTGGAATCATTGCAATGCGTCATTTTAAGAAAAGTTTAATGCCATGAGATTTTACATTCTGGAAAACTTAGATTACAATAAATTTTAGTGCTCACCATGCACAGAACACCTTGACAAAGTGCTAGGGAGCATGCCATGGAGTGCTCCTTCATTCACATTACCTCTTGGGTGGGGAGAAAGGAAACACATAGAAAATGATAGCTCCTTTGCCACCTGATCAAGGGTAAAGTTGTTTCAAGTATGTGTACTAAATATGAGAAAACAAGGAATAAATTTTTATGTGAAGGTCATTGCTTTTATCTTCACTTCTCTAAATGGGCATCAGTGATGGTAGAGAGGACTTAGTTTGGACTTAAAGGGATGTACTGAGATGGGTAATGAAGACATGGCATTCCATTTCCTACAGTAAGGTCTGCTGGGAAAGGCAATGGAATTAAAATCAGAGTGTGTGTGAACTTCCTCTGTGCACACCAAGCACTGTTTTAAGAGCTGTGAGGCTTCTCCCGCCACCAGCTCCATACAGCGCTTCGTGGCACCGACCCTAACTACCCACCAGCACCCCCAGCCAGGAACTTGGCCATCATGGAGATCAACACGAGCAAGAATCAGCAGGATGAGTGTAAAATGTGTATTGGAGACTTGAGCTGGGATACAAGCAAGAAGGGTCTGACTGAGTATTTGTCTCGATGTGGGGAAGTTGGAGATTGCACAATTAAAACAGATCCAGTCACTGAAGATGAAAGGGATTTGGATTTGTGCTTTTCAAAGATGCTGCTAGTGTGGATGAGGTTCTGGAATGGAAAGAACACAAACTGGATGGCAAATTGATAGATCCCAAAGGGCCAAAGCTTTAAAAGGGAAGCAGCTCCCAAAAAGGTTTTTGGGGTGGATTGAGCCCAGATACTTCTGAAGAACAAAGAATATTTTGGAGCCTTTGGAAAGGTTGAAAACACTGAACTTCTCCATGAATACAAAAACAAATGAAAGAAGAGGTTTTTTTTTGTTTGTTTGTGTTTTTTTTTTTAAAAATATATATTTTATTGATTTTTTACAGAGAGCAAGGGAGAAGGATAGAGTTAGAAACATCGATGAGAGAGAAACATCAATCAGCTGCCTCTTGCACACCTCCCACTGGAGATGTCCCCGCAACCAAGGTACATGCCCTTGACCGGAATCGAACCTGGGACCTTTCAGTCCGCAGGCTGACGCTCTATCCACTGAGCCATACCGGTTTCGGCGAAGAGGTTTTTTTTAATCACATATTCAGATGAGAACCAGTGAAGAAATTATTAGAAAGCACCTATCATCAATTTGGTTCTGGGAAGTATGAAATCAAAGTTGCCCAACCAAAAACGTATATAGGCAGCAATAATAACAAAAAGGAGGGAGAGATGCTGCAGCTGGTGGACCAGGTTGTACTAGGGGTCTTGGCTGAGACCAACAGAGCACTTGGGGCAAGGCCTCTGGAGCGGGTGGCAAGCACCGCAGCGATTACAGCCGCACTAGAGGAGGACATGGGAGGAAACTGCAGAAACTGCAGGAGGTTGTAAAGTAACCCATCTTGCAAGACAGCATTGAAGATTGGTCTGTTGCTCAAAGGTGATGATTTTGTAAAAGACTTCCTAGTGTACAAGACACAACTGTGTCCAACTGTACGCAGCCACCAATTCGTCGTCTTTGTTTTTACTTTGTCTTTTGCTCTCTGTGTTACGGTTCAATATGGATTTGTGTTTATACAAGTTTTATTTGTAGATTTCATGTTAAACCTCAAATAAATGCTTATGTGATTGTTTTTCTCTGTCAGGTACTAAAAAAAAGGAGCTTGAGGGATTCAAAGGATTCAACGTCCTTGCTTTTGAGCTTTGATAAAATTTGCATGTACAAAACAACTAGAGATCTATCTTAAAGTAGTATGTTATGTGCTCCAAACTGGGAATATTATAGGAATTCAGAGAATTTAGTAGATTATGTGCTTCAAAGTGAGAATGTTACAGGAATTCAGACAAGGAATTAGTATAGCTAGGGCAGATCTGAGTAGCTGACTCTTGAAGAGGCAAATTGAGAAGAGATTGACTTTAACTGGAATGCAATAATAAAGATAAGATCAAAAAGCTGTAACTTCTGACGTTTCCCCTCATTCCTAGTCTTTTTTTGTTTTTTGTTTTTGTTTTCGTGGGTTGTTTTTTTTGGTTTGTTTTTTTAATCCTCACCCGAGGATATTTTTCCATTGACTTTTAGGGAGAGTGGCAGAGAGAGGGAAAGACTGAGAGAAATATTGATTGGTTGCCTCTTGCACGAGCCCTGGCCAGGGCCCAGGCCAAGGAGGAACCTGCAAAGAGGTACGTGCCCTTGACCGGAATTGAACCCAGGACCCTTCAGTCCACAGACCAATGCTCTATCCACTGAGCCAAACTGCCCTGGGTGCCCTCATTCCTAGTCTTAAATTCTTTTTTTAAAAGAAATATCTTTTTTAAATATTTTTTACTGATTTCAGAGAAGAAGGGAGAGAGAGAGATAGAAACATCAATGATGAGAGAATCATTGATTGGCTGCCTCCTGCACGCCCCCTACTGGGGGGGATCGAGCCCACAACCCGGGCATGTGTCCTTGGGCAGAATCAAACCTGGGACCCTTTAGTCCACAGGCCAAAGCTCTATCCACTGAGCCAAACTGGCTAGGACAAATTCTTTTTTAATTTATTGAATTTTAAATTTATTTTTATTTTATTAAAAAATGTGTTTTTATTGAGTTTTAGAGCAACAGGAAGGGTCGAGGGATAGGAAGAGAGAGAAACATCCATTGGCTGCCTCCTGCATGGCCCCCACTGGGGATTGAGTCTGCAACCCAGGCATGTGCCCTGACTGAGAATCAAACATGAACTCTTGGCACATGGGTCATGCTCAACCACTAAACCACACTGGATGGGCTTTTTTTTTTTTTTTTTTTTTTTTTTTGAGAAAAAGGGAGAGAGAGAAATGTCTATTTTGTTGTTCCACTTATTCTTGCAGTCATTGGTTGTTTCTTGTATGTGTCCTGACCAGATATTGAACCATCAATTGAACTACCTGGCCAGGGCCTCAGTCCTAATCTTTATTGCTTATTTTCTCAGAAGAATTTTTTCTTATATAAGTTTAGTAAGTTCCTGACAAATGGTAGTGTTGCATCTTTTCCAAACTCAATCTTGAGAAGGGTGAGACAGAGTCTTTGTAAGTTTGACAAGCACTTGGCTTAAAAGTGTTTTATAGTCCAATACTGAAAATGTTGAATTTGCATAGTCCTGGATTGGCTCAGCTTCAAATTAAAATTTACTTTCAAATTATCTCACATTTTATCAGCACAGCTGGAACTGAAACTTACTTCCATACAGGAAATTAGTTCTCTGACTAAAGAAATTATTCAGCTCTAGCTGATTTGTCTCAGTGGCTAGAGCGTTGGCCTGCGGACTGAAGGGTTCTGGTTTCCATTCTGGTCAAGGGCACATGCCCAGGTTGCAGGCTCAACCCCCAATAGGAGACATGCAGGAGGCAGCCAATCAATGATTCTCTCTCATCATTGATGTTTCTATCTCTTCCTCTCCCTTCCTCTCTAAAATCAATAAAAATATATTAAAAAAAAAAAAAGTAAACTCATACCTTGTGATGAAGGAAACTACTGGATCGAACAAAGGACCGATAGATCTTCATGTTTGGAATATTCTGAAATTTCCAGTCAACTTTTAAATATGAGTTGGCCTTGATACAAAATTACTGAAAATTATTAGCCTTGTCTAATAGTCCTTGCTTAAAACAAAACAAAACAAAACAACCCCAGAATCCTTATTGAGCTGCTTTTGGTTCAGTGTGTACATTTCCAGTACACATGATCATATCAAGTCACCTAGTTTTTTTAACAAAAGCTGCTGGGGTGGGGACATGTGTCATTTCCTGCCCTTCCCAGAGCTGGTTATGGATAGAGTTTATTACAGTTTGCTCTGAACCAGGAGAAAGTCTTTATTTTTGTTTAATGTTTATTGTTGAGAGTATTACAAATGTCCCCCTCCCCCCCTTGCTTCCTCTACCCAGTTCCCACCCCACCCCTTCACTGCCCTACTGTCTGTCTCCATACCTAAGATCTTTGGTTAATCTCTTCCCACACCCCTCCTGCCTTCCCGCTGAGATTCGTCAGTGTTCCATGCTTCCATGCCTCTGATTCTATTTTATTCACCAGTTTATTTTGTTCATTAGACTCCTTTTTTTTTTAGTAATTTTTATTGATGTTTAGAGAGAGAGGAAGAGGGAAAGAGAAACATGGATGTGAAAGCCTAACATCTATTGGCTGCCTCCTGCATGCTCCCCACTGGGGATGGAGCTGAAATCTGGCCATGTGCCCTGACAAGGAACTGAACCAGCAACATTACAATTAACTGAGCCACATGGGCCAAAGCTGCTCATTTTTTAATTGGATTGTTGGCTTTTTTATGTGTCATTAGACTTCTTGTTTATTTTGATTTTCAGATTCAATTGTTGATAGATATATATTTGTTGCCATTTTATTGTTCATATTTTTTTTTATCTCAAAGAATACCTTTCAACATTTCATGTAATACTAGTTTGCTGGTGATGAATTCCTTTAGCTTTTTCTTGTTTGTGAAGCTCTTTATCTGAGCCTCAATTCTAAATGAGAGCTTTGCTGAGTAGAGTAATCTTACTATTCATTATTTTGAATATCATATTGGGCCCACAGAAAGAACCTGGGTCCCTGATAGTTTTAGTGACCCTTTGCCAGAGTTAGCTCTAAAGGCTGCCCCCCACCTTTGAACTTCCCTTTAGTTGAACTAATACATTTTCTTAATGCTTAAGCCAATTTGAATTGGGTTTCCTTTACTTGTAGCCAAAATCACCCTCAGTTCCAAGTTACTCTTACAATCATTTTGTTATATCATGTCCCTATTTTTAAAACGATTACGTAGGGGGAAATATTATATACATGCCATGGTTGCAATAATAAGATAGTTAAAACAAATTGGAAGGAGATGTGCCAAAATGATTAATGTTTGTCTGTAGATGGATACTTTTCCTATTTCTATGAACTTACTATTTTACATGTTTTCTATAATGATCCTGAGTGACATTATCAAGGGAAAAATGCACAGGAAATAAGATTGGAAAACAAAATGGTGTTTAGGTTTTGAAATCGATTGATTTTTCCCCTCTTACTTTTCAATTTTCTTGTATTTATTATATTAGTTTTGTAATTTGAAAATGTTTTTTCGTTTCTTCACTGAAACTTCAAAGAGCAGGGACTTTTTCTCCTGCTTCCTTTCTCTCTACTCCAAGCATGTACACAGGGAGGATCATTTAGAGAAAATATGAAAACTGAATCATTCCAGACTTTAAGGCAGGCTCAGAAATCCACACAGAGCACTTGCA
Organism: Plecotus auritus; assembly: GCF_963455305.1. Lineage (NCBI taxonomy): Eukaryota > Metazoa > Chordata > Mammalia > Chiroptera > Vespertilionidae > Plecotus > Plecotus auritus. Next base: position 29,059,443 of record NC_137778.1, read on the forward strand.
GTAGTCATATCACCCCAGTATATAAATCCAGAGTGTTGCATTAACCTATGTGTTTTTTTTAAATATATTTTATTGATTTTTTACAGAGAGGAATGGAGAGGGATAGAGAGTTAGATACATCGATGAAAGAGAAACATCGATCAGCTGCCTCCTGCACACTCCCTACTGAGTATGTGCCTGCAACAAAGGTACATGCCCTTGACCGGAATCGAACCTGGGACCCTTGAGTCTGCAGGCCAACGCTCTATCCATTGAGCCAAACCGGTTAGGGCAACCTATGTTTTTTCTTTTCTAAATCTTTATTGTTGAAAGTACCTATGTTTTTTTTCTTTCAGAGCATTTATCAATTTGCATTTATACATTTGTTACTGTGATTATTTGATTAATGCTTGTCCTCTGCTAAGCTTCATAAGAGTAGGACTCTTGCTTATCAATGTACTGTATCCCCAGTATGTGGCATATGGTAGACACTCAATAAGTAAATAGCTGTTGACTAATGAATGAGTGAACCAACTCAGTCAGTCTAGGCCAGCCGTGGGCAAACTACGGCCCGCGGGCCGGATCCGGCTGTTCTATCCGGTTCTCTTGCTCTCCCCTCCGCTCCTTTACTTTGAATTTATATTAGTTCACACAAACACTCCATCCATGCTTTTGTTCCGGCCCTCCGGTCCAGTTTAAGAACGTATTGTGGCCCTCGAGTCAAAAAGTTTGCCCACCCCTGGCTAGGCATTGCTTTTGGAATAAATATTCCCAATTACAGGGGCAGAGTAATTCTCAACACTCAACCAGCATCTCTCCCCCTGGAGGTTATGGTCTTAGAAGTTACATTTTGAAGGGACAGCAAAAAGACTAGAAAAAGTAATAGGACAAACAGCAAACCAAGTCACCTACCAAACGAGAGTCGCTAGGACAGGAGTCTGGAGTGTGCATTTTTCCACAAGTGCCCCAGATGATTCTGAATCAGGTGGTCTGAGGCCCACACTTTGAAAACATCCTATTAGAATCTGAGTATTCACTTCATTCATAGTCGTCCCGCTTCCAAGAGAACCATGCTGACATCACTGTTTCTATTTAGTGGGAATCAGTTTTTATTTTGCACTTGTGCGGTGCATTGACAAATTCAACATACAAGATAGCATTACATATTGTAGGTTAGCGTCACGGCATTATGCAATTTCACACGATTCATGTTAGCTTTTTCAGATTTTTCTCTTTTTTTTAATTTGACACATTTATTTTATTCTTGAGTTTCATTTTTACAAGAGAAGACACAGGGTAAAGAAAGACAACCACATTGGAGAAGGATCATGGTGAGGGAAATGTCACTATCATGGCCATAATAAAAGCCTTCCAAGAAAAAGGACTTGCGTAATTCCCTCTCCTGAGCAAGCTGCCCCTGTCCCACAAACCAGTTCTGTCTGTTTTCATACCTAGAGCACTGTTTATAAGCATGTACAATCTTGGCTGTGCTCCACTGAGAACTGAAAGAAGGAATAACTCATAAAGGGACTTCTGTTATTAAGAAAAACTCTTGTCTTCCCAAAGGAGTCAAGATATCAGCAGAGAAGAACTGACTCTTGGAAAATCAGAAGTGACCATTCCCTAACCTATTCCTGACCATGAGTGCCTTGTGCAAAAACTAGGATGTGACTCTCTTGTCTTTCAACTGACTCTTAGGAGGAGGCATTCCTCTTCCACCCTTATCAGTTAGCTCTGGGAGGAACAAATGTGAAAGCCGAAGTCAGTTAAGAAACTTTGGGACAGCGAAGTCAAGGGCACGATGGATCAGGCCTGAGGTAGGAGGGAGGAAACCTGTACTTCCTTTTGGCCTTTTTCTGAGAAAAACACCGAGGCAGCTCATAGGCTACAGAACTACTGGTTCCTCCCTTGTCACCTCACTACCCACTACTCAGTAGACCCAACGAATTCAAGGAATAAAGCTACAAGGAGATGGGAAAGAGAAAAGTGGGGTGAGGCTGTTTTCCCATACTTATATCAGGAGGAGCTACAGAGGCACACACAGCAGGGCAAAGATCAGACTATCTCCACCTGTTGCTTTGCATTGTTTCTGGGAAGGAAACAAAAATGGATTGCTCAGCAATTTCTGATCTTTAGACATTAAGGCGATGAAGAGGAATCATTTAAATTTTTTCCTAATGGGGTTTCAGAATGCTCTTGTTAGATTTACATTAAACTATCTCAAAATGCCATTTTTAGAAAACAAAAATTATTTTCTTCTACGTATGATACAGTATTTACATTCCATGGAGTATAGGACAGAGACTGGTGGTGTGAACCCAACTGATGGGGAGAGAGTGAGTCAAATTGTAGTGGGTGGGAGCTGACAGGGACAAGGACAGAGAGGGCTTTGTGCCTGCTCAGTACTGCTCTGCCTTGTCAAGAATCAAGGTTAAAAAAACAGCAACAAAAGGACTGGGGAGGAGCAGATAGGTTTTAAACCCACAAGAGCTAAGGGAACACCAAAGGCAACATCACCACTCTCCATGGAGACTCAGCTTTTTAACTCCCTTCTCAGAAGGAAGTTAGAAAGCGATGTTCTTGCATGGAAGTGGACCTTCAATTTTAGCTAATCCCTCAGGCCTTGCTTCAAGCTGCTGCTGACTTGAGTTCCTCTTCAGGCTAGCAAAAATATCGACTGCCTATCCAAGCATACTTATTGTCAGTGAAGTCTCTGCCACCATGAGAAGTTTCAACATTAGAGACATGGCTGGACTAGGAGTAAAAAGAGACTTGAATTCTAATCCCAGCAGGATGCTGAATGCTCTCAACCTCTGTGCCCACTGGCAGAAGGAGGGTTGAACTCTGTGGTTCCCCTCAGCCCTCCAGCTAGTTGTTAAGACTCATAAGTTCCAAGAACCAAGCACTTTGTTTTGAGGGAAAAGATGTCCTGAAAGAATCCAAGTTACCTTTATGACTCAGTCCCACTGTTATTATTAAGAGTCATTGCTAAAAAATTTAAGGAGAATAATTTTTGAGGCCCTTTGCCTTATAAAGCAAAACTAACCACTAACCACACCTACGCTACTTGAAAAGACTCTAAAGCTTCTCAGGGGTCAGAATTTCTGGAAAAACAAAGGCCAATTTAATTCTTTAAACATCTGATGATTTCTAACCCATCAACCAGAAATAGCTGTCGCTTCCATATCCAGCTGCAAAAGAGGGGGTCACAGCCATCTCATTTCTCCTCTCCGCGTCCTCATACCTGCACACAAGTGTTTGGGATCAGCAGGGTGCCTTCACTGGTACTATCCTATAGCTGAAGCTGAAATTCCCACGGCTCTTATTAGAGACATCATCTTGTTTTGTAAACCCAATTCTACCTCATGAGTCTCATGTGTCCATGTGCTTCATCACAATTTAATCATAGGCTGCCGTCTACCCCTTCATAGCAGGAGAGCTGACAGCAAAGGCGCCCCATCTCTCAAATAGTCTTTCTCCTGAAAACCTGGCCTAATCCAGTCCACCTTTGTTTCTTGGCTTACTACAGACCTCTGACCTGGAGCTCAATAAAAGAGCAGGGATGTCAGAGGGAATAGGAAGAAAAGATGGGGACAATGAAAATATGAGGTTTTACAAGAGCAAAATATTCTTAGAGGTGGGGAGAGTAACTGTTCAGAGAAGCCCAATAAAAAGAGGCCAATTTCAGGTAATCAGCAAATACAGTTCGGCACAAAACACAATTTTCATGGATTAAAATCTGTAACTTGATATTGGCAGCTAGGCTAATTTCTTCAGTTTGTATTAGACATGCAAGTATAGGTTACATTGTTATATATAAACTTGTAGAGGTCTTTCCCTCTCTCTTTTTCCCCATTAAAAAAAAAAAAAAAAGAATTTCTAGTGCCTTGCAAAGGAGAGAAATCATCATCTCTAAGAACTGATCTGCAGCTGTGGTCATGTGGGGTGTTCTTTGTAGGGTTTATTTTGTAAGAAATTTTCTTCTACAACTAAAGTGAGGTTTTGAGTCCGCTTCTCTCTGTCACCTCTTTCCCCACCACGTCCCTGCCCAGCCTGGCCCCGGGGTTGGAGGCAGGAGCACAGGATTAATACTCGCTCAGACTGTGCCACTTGGCCACAGGCTTGCGGGGGCTCTCGCAGACCTCTCGCCAGTGCTCGGCACCACTGGCTGTGACACTGTGCGCCCCCAGGATCAGCCTCCCCACCACCTCGTTCTTGGTGGTGCGATCAAAGTCGATGACGAGGAACTCAATGCTGATGTCGGGCAGGAGGTCAGTGGGGATGTCATAGATGAAAGTCTCATTGAAGACTGGGTTCAAAGTGCACTTCTTCACATGGGTTTTCTTCTTGGCGATGCGCTTTCTGCCATAGTAGACGTTCACCTTGACATAAGGATCTGGGGCCCCCAAATAGATTAAAAGAAAAAAAGAAGAAGACAGGCCTATGACACAGTCCTCTACTATATAATGGTTTCATGCTGGGAAGGAGGGGGTTCTGTTGTCCATGTCTTTGGTGGTCACCCCTACGTGGTCTTTAGTGACAGCACAACAAATGCCTGGAGCGAGGACTCGGCACCTGGCACGGGCTCCTATTAGGGCATCTCCCCAAAAGTCAAGATCCCATTTGCTCACCCAAAGCACTTCCCTGCCTAGGAAAATCTATAACCTAGATCAGTGGTCGGCAAACTCATTAGTCAACAGAGCCAAATATCAACAGTATAACGACTGAAATTTCTTTTGAGAGCCGAAAACCGACTTCTGCGCATGGGCCACGAAGTTTCAATTGCACTGTACGTGCGCGCCCACATGTGGTATTTTGTGGAAAATCCACACTCAAGGGGCCAAAGAGCCGCATGTTTGCCGACCACTGACCTAGATATTCACCAGGAAGAGAAAGTAGACACAGAGAGGAATGCATGCAAAGTGACAGGTATAAGGCGTCCTGATGTGTGTGTGTGTGTGTGTGTGTGTGTGTGTGTGTGTGTGTGTGTGTAGGGGGGTATCTGGGCCTCAGGCAAGAGGAGGGGGTGTCATTCAGACACTTAGAAATAGGTTGAAGTAAATAGCTGCTACCTGAGAGACCGGTGATATCCATCTTCGGTAAGTGTCTGGCTTTGAGGACCACCACCGTCATTCTCTGTGCCACGGGTTGATAGGACAGAGATACCTGGAGTTCCCCTCTGCTAATGCACTTCTGTGAAGAAAAACAGCACATGAGAATCCTGGCAGGGGGAGCAGGCATGGCACAGGAAGAGTGCAGAGGAGAGGGACGAGAGGCTGGAGAGGAAGCACAGGGAGGAGAAGGCTGTATGGCAGGTACCCATCCCCCAGCAAGATGTTACTATCACTGAACAGGGAAGGGATAAAAGGAAAGGTTCTAATTATAATCCAGATGCTAAATAAGATCACTTGCATGAAGAGGTAGCACAGCCTTGTTCTTTCTTTTTTTAAAATATATTTTATTGATTTTTAACAGGGAGAGGGATAGAGAGCTAGAAACATCGATGAGAGAGAAACATCGATCAGCTGCCTCCTGCACACCTCCTACTGGGGATGTGCCCGCAACCAAGGCACATGCCCTTGACCGGAATCGAACCTGGGACCTTTCAGTCCGCAGGCCGACGCTCTATCCACTGAGCCAAACCAGTTAGGGCTACAGGCTCGTTCTTAAGGGCCCAAACTCTGAAGCCAACCTGGCCTGGATTCAAATGGGCTACTTCTCGTCTGTATGACTTGGGGCCACTTACTCAACATCGCTGTAGTACTTCAGTTTCCTCACCTATAAAATGGAGATAAAAAGTACCTAATGGCTGGCCCGGTAGCTCAATTGGTTAGAGTGTCGTCTACACCAAGGTTGCGGGTTTGATCCCCAGTCAGAGCACATAAAGAAGCAACCAATGAATTCACAACTAAGTGGAACAACAAACTTGATGTCTCTCTCTCTCATTAGTAAATAATAATAATAAAAAACAGTACCTCAATCAGAGGATTATTAAAAGGATTAAATAAGTTAAATGTTGTAATACCACCGTGCCTAGAGTATAGTGTTCACGACAAAAGTGTATTCTCTCCTATTTCCTTATTTGGTTCTTTTTTTTTTTTAATGTATTTTATTGATTTTTACAGAGAGGAAGGGAGAGGGATAGAGAGTTAGAAACATCGATGAGAGAGAAACATCGATCAGCTGCCTCCTGCACACTCCCTACTGAGTATGTACCTGCAACCAAGGTACATGCCCTTGACCAGAATCGAACCTGGGACCTTTCAGTCTGCAGGCCGACACTCTATCCACTGAGCCAAACCAGTCAGGTCCTTATTTGGTTCTTGTGGTAAAAATGCATATAGGGAGGTAGGACATTTGGGTCTGAGCCTTAACATTGCCACTGCCTCAGCACCTGCCTTGGGCAAGTCCCTGACCTTCCTGAGCCTGCGCTCCTCCATGTCACAGGGTGAATAACCACACCTGCTCCGCCTGCCTCAGTCATGCACTTCAGAGTGTCTTCTCCAGGCAAGTTGCTTTCTCCCTGTGCCTCCATCTTTGCCTCCCCTCATTAAAGTTTATTCTAGGCCTCATTCTGAACTTGAAAAAAACCTCCAGTCCTCCAAGAACATTTTACACACCTGGCTCACTACCTGCCAGGTGCTGGGGATCCACAGCTGACTGGACTCAGGTGCTCCCAAGGAGCTTACTATGCACGGAAGAGACAAAGATGGAATAAGCAGAGCTGTAAGAAGCCTGTCCAGGTGCTGCCGGGAGACTCAGGAAGGCGCTGCCCGTTGACATCTCGGCTGAGTTACGAAGGGTGAGTAAGAGGCCATGAGACAATGGGCAGAGAGAAGCTCACATCAGGCAGAGTAGCAGGAGGGGCTGGTACAAAGGCATTGGGCCCTGAAAGGGTACACTGCGTTCAGAGGATGGTGAGAGGTGCATGTTCCTGATGTTGGGGGGCCTGGAACCTGGAGAGGTGGGTGAGGTGAAGGTAAAGAGCAGTGGGGCACTCTAGCCAAACAGCAGAGTCATCACCAGGCAAGGTGAGGTCTGTAAGTATAGGAGGGACAAAGTTATGATGGTTGTTTTTAATATTTTATTAATAATATTATTATTATAGTGAGAGCTGAAAAATGGAGAAAGACCGAAGTCAGAAAGCTCAGTTAAGGGCTGCTGCAATAGGTTAAGGAAGAAATGATGAGGCCTGGAGCCAGGGCTATAGCAGACGGGAGGGACGTGGGGGTAAGCTATGTCTCACGGAAAATGGTCAGGATGTTCTAGGTGTGGGTGGCTAATTGGATGTAAATGTAGGGGAGAGGGAAGAGATGGAGGAATATTTGTTGGTTTTTGTCTTGTTGGAGGACTATTAAGTTTCTAGCTTAGAAAGTGGGGCTGAGGCTGAGATAAAGAAAACAAAAGGAGGTAGAATTTGAGGAATTTAAGACACAAGTTAAATTTGGGACAAAATCATTCCTCCACTATCAAATATATATATATATATATATATATATATATGTATTAACATGTGTAGCTTATTATTATTATTTTATCCTTACCCAAGGTTATGTTTGTTTGTTTTTTAATCGATTTCAGAGAGTGAGGAAGGGAAAGAGAGAGAAACATCAATTGGTTGCCTCCCATACGTGCCCTGATCGGGGGTTGAACCTGCAACCTGGGTTTGTGTGCCCTGAATGGGAATCAAACCCGGAACCTTTTGGTATTTTCGATGATACTCCAACTGAGCCACCCAGCCAGGGCCTACTATCAAATCTTATTCCTAGTATTGTTCATGTTCCCAAAGAAATGTCACCTCTTTCAGGAATTTTTCTTAGATTGAGCAAAAATAGACTATTCTCACTACCAGCCTTACATGTCCATCAAAATGATTTATTGTGCACTTACTAAGTGCCAGGCACTCTGCCAGCAGCTAGGGCTGAAAAAATAGACAATGAAGAGTCCTACCCTGGAGAAGCTACAGGCTAGTGCTCTATCTGCTCAGGTGTGTCTGCCACAGCAGTAATCTGATTAGCATATCAATGAAAAACAATGGGGAAAACCTAATAGTCTGTGTTTTGATTATAAGCCTCACGTCATCTCAGGGAAGAAAATTGTGATAATAAGGAATTCGATTATTTCATGTGGTTAAAAATTTCTCAAGACTATGTTTCATACCAGGAGCATATGAAAATGTCTCTCCTAGGGCACAGAATATGACTAACTACAATTTAATTTTGAAACTAAAGTACAAAAGAGAACAACAGACTTTAAAAAGATTTGATAGCTTTTCTCTACTAGATGGAAGTCTCACATTTTTTCCTTACCCATCACATACATATTGTCAGCTTTTGATTATATCCACAGGAAGTTCCCTCAGCCAGTTTAAAATCACAGGCTGGTTGCCCTTGCCAACCAGTATACTTCTGGGATGCTTCCTTTGGACACAAATCAGAATACAACCAGAGAACATAAACTCGTTTTTACTACCATTACCCACAGCCAAATGGCATTAGGGAAGTAATCCCCCATGAGAAAGAAAATCAAATGCCTTCCAAAACATTTCAGAACTGAGCTATCCAATATAGTAGCCACTAGCTGCATGTGTCTATATAAATGATAACTCATTAACATTTTAGTTCCTCAGTCACAGGGGCCATATTTCAAATGCTCAACAGCCATGTGTGGCTACCATATTGGACAGTGCAGATAGACAGTCCCAGCAGACAGAGCTGATCTAGAAAGCAAGAACTTTTGGATTATTTGGGCCATTGTTCTCCATTTCCACGAATAATGAAATGTTAAGTATATTTGATATCTATTTCTGGGACCATCCTTGAATACTGGTATCTAAATATTAAATATGCACTCTTTAAATATAATTCTAACTTTATATACAGAAGAAGGATATGTGGGATTAAAGGGATATTTGATTAAAAAAAAAACACACAGCCCTGACCGGTTTGGCTCAGTGGATAGAGCGTCGGCCTGCGGACTGAGAGGTCCCGGGTTCGATTCCGGTCAAGGGCATTTACCTTGGTTGCAGGCACATCCCCATGGGGAGTGTGCAGGAGGCAGCTGATCGATGTTTCTCTCTCATCGATGTTTCTAGCTCTCTATCCCTCTCCCTTCCTCTCTAAAAAAATCAATAAAATATATTTAAAAAAAAAAAAAAACACCACTAACTATAGTATTATAGTTTACATTTCCTCTATATTTGTTTAAAACTGTTTCTTAAATCATTCATTATAGCAAAATCTCCCTAATCTAAACCTCCACATCCCTTCCCTAGGTCTTTGAGAAAGTGGACAACTTCTAGTTACCTTTTTCATATTTTTCTCCCCTAAAATCACTCCTCAGGCAACTGTTTTCCTTCTCCCCCCACTTTGTCATTTTTACATGGGCAGAATGCCAGTCCCCATTCAGCTGCCCCTTTGTGATACCCAAGTCTGCAGTCACAGCACTACCTGAATGCCATTCCATTCTGCATCGAAGAACAGTTTCATGTCCCCTCATTCTCCTCCCCTTCTTTTCCCACCCAATCCCATTCCAAGTAGCATTGCCAATGGCTCTTTTTCAAAGGCTCTTTGTCAAGGGCTGGGAGCGAGCTCTGTTTCCCAGTCCCTTGGCTTAATGAGGCAAAGACCCTGTTGTGGGGCAGACAAGCAGAAGGACAAGGGGGAGAAAGGGTTTTGTCCACGCCTGACAGAGTTGGGAGGCTTTGCCCTCCCCCAGTGGAAAAGGGGAACAGAAGCATGGGTCCTAAAGCAGACATACAGACACAGAAACACTTAGGTGAGGGAGAAATCTGTTTCCTCTAACTAGCAGAGCCCCTTCCAAAATGATTTTCTAGCCATGGACTCATTGCATTAGGTGGAGCCACACATCCACAATAAACCTTTACTGGGGTTAGAAGTACGAAGGGCCACCTCCACATCAATCACAATCATGGGAAAACAAAAGAAACAAAAACCTTAATGTTCCGCCCTCTTACCCTCCCCAGTGCACATACAGAGCAACCTTCTTTATTGTTCCTGGGAAAGTGACATTCCCTTTTCTCTCTCTCTTTTCAGTCCCTTTGGCTGGAATGGATGACCTCTAAGGTCCCTTGTAAATCTGAGATTTTAAGAATCCTTCCGTTAAGTGGCCATTGTCCCAGGTCAGCAACACTCGATTGGACAGTGGAAAGACAGGAAAACAATGACCTGAAGAAATCAGGAGGAGTCTAACAACTCTCTATTATCCACTCTGTAATTCTCTTTTCCCAGTGTCTCTTCTTTATTCCCCAGCCCTCTCTGCATTGTCTCCCTTCTCTTTGTGGGGAATTTATTATGGGAATATAAATTCACGTTAATTTCTATCTAAATAAAATACTAGGGAAAAAAGCTGCTTGCCACTAAAACAAATAATAAAAATAAAAAAATTCAAGTCCCAAAGTTCAATTCAGAGATTTTGGGTATTATAGAGTTTATTCTGTGATCTCCTTTTACTAATCGTCAAGAGTTAATTTTTCATGCTTCTTGTATCTTTTTGTATGTTCATAAGAACCAAGAGTGCCCACAAGAAGTGATCCCAGGACCTTCATGATCCACCCTAGAGGGAGACTGAGGCCCAGAGATGTTAACTACTCGCCCGGAATAAGGCAGTGAAATGGATAGAGTCAAAATGATGATCAGTCCTGGGCTTCTTCAACGGGACTGTACTGTATAATGGGAAGACCAAGACGTGAATTTTCTGCTGAAGGCCAGGAAATACAGTTAGTAGTGGGGAGCTATATAGAGAAATGCAATTCTCACCACCACGTGGGAATCTTTGGAGGAAGATAATTGGGCCCCATATTATAAAGGAATGCTTTACACAGACAGTGTGGAGTCGTCCCGAGCAGCTCTAACTGATGAGCTAAGGGGAGGTCCAGAAAGGGCAGACTCTTGGCTACAGCAGGCAGGATTTCGGGTGACATTGGGAGGCTGCAGTGCTAGGGAATCACCAGGATGAGCCATCAGGGAGGTGACAGTCATGGCTCAGGTTGGAACACAGCCCTGCCCATAGTTACTGGGTGGGGAAAACACCGTTAGGAAGCCGGGAGGTTGGAAGGCTCTGGTGTGGGGCTGCACAGGCTCTGGGCGTCCTGTGTGGGGCCTCTCCCAGGGAATGTGTTACTAAGGATTGTAGCCCTGGCTTATCCCTCCCTGAGGGGAGTTAATAAAATAGAAAGAAATTTGGCTCATGCCAAGAGCCCCCCTGGGTGTTTAGTAAATGCCCCCTGCCCAGTGTCCTGGATTAAAATTCAGGTCTGACTTCAAAGCCCTAGCTGTTAACCACTTATATTTAATCCTGAAAAAATAAATGAAATTCTGCGTTAAAATGTCAACAACTTCTTTCAAAGCACCTGCCAATATGGTAATTGCCAAAATGGTTTGTCTTTCCTCCACTCAAGTAAAAGCTCCCCTAGGGCACAGATATACCAGGGATATTATCTCATTTGAGCCACGGACTGCTGTAAGGAAGGTAGTATTAGCTCCGTTTTACATTGGGGGTGGGGAAGCTTAGAAGGTTATTCTCCCATGTCACACAGCTGGAAAAGGGTGAGCTGGAACATGAAGCCAGGCAGTCCAACTCCAGAGCCTGAAGGCTTAACCATAGAACTACATCGCCTCCCCAGTTGTGGAGGAAATGAATAAACTATTGGAGGACAGGTACACATTTCTTGTACCCCTGAAATTACAACTCAAGACCCAATGCTAGCCCAGTGGGAGAGAAGGCTCTCGCCCCACCCACCCACCCCCTCCCACCCCCCTGGCTTCTCATGCAAGCAGAGAGGAGGAATAGAGAAAGATTTATCTGTAGCAAAGGTTTGGGTCTGGCTCAGGGGCTCGGAGGCGAAGCAATTCATTAAATTGCATTTATAAAATGATTACTAAAAGACATACAGACGTGATACTCTTTATACCCCTAGGTTTGGGCTGGGAAAGGAAAGCCGAGGAGAAAATTATTGAACTACCTACAAAGTTTCTCAGCTGTGAGAAATTCACTAGAGGAAGATCACACGTTATTTTGGAGAAAAAAAATTAGCCCCTACATCTAAGCAGGCTGGATGCAGTGTCAGGATCCCAGCTCCTAAGTGGAATTTCAGAAGCTACCTGTCCCTCTCTCCCCAGGAAGCTGCTTCCTAGAGGAGACCTAACCCACCAGGCCCTCTGTCTTACTCTGACCACGGCTTATTCTTGGTAGACGATAGCTTCCGCCCCACAGTCCCTCTCTGCCACCCATCCCATCCCCTCCCCCTTCCATTTGTCCCCTTAGATCTTGTCTCCCCCAACCTACCATCCCTCCCCAACACACACTTCCTCCTCACCTGGATGTTCCTTTTGATGATGTCCCTAGTCAGCTGTACCTTGCCTGTGCTGGGGTCCACCCCCGCCAGTGGCACCATGACCTCCCCAATGACATCATCCCGAGAGAAGCGGTCAAAGCTGAGAACAAGGAAGTGCAGGACCAGGTCCTGGAGCTGGCTGTACGGGATGCCGTAGAAGGTGAAGGTCTCATCAAACACAGGGTCCAGGGTCTTCCGCAGCACTCTGGTCTTCACCCGATGCCGCTTGTCGGGAAGGATGGTCATTTTGATGTAGGGGTCAGAGCCCTGGGTTTGGTCATCCATCACAGGCAGCCCATGGGCCTCCTGGATTGTCACCACCAGGGCTTTTTTGGGGAAGTTATAGTCCACTGAGAAGGTGAGGGATCCCAGCATGACGTCCTCCTCTGGAGATGACGGAGAACTCGTTTTGCTCTCCCCAGGGGTTAGGCTTGCAATGGGGCTCCTCAGTTCTTCCCCATAGTCCACTTTGATGGGTAATTGGGCTATACAAGATCCAGAACTAGGTGGCCTGGGACCCTTGTCTCGGCCCAGCAGGCCAGCCTCTGCTGCATCCACCAACAGGTTCCCGTGTCCACCTTCCCTCCCAGGGCCATCTTTGTCTCTTCGCACTTTGATAATTTTCTTTTTGTTGCTGAGGGTCTCTGGGTATATGCTGATGCCTTTGAGCATGTGAATAAACTTGTATGGTGGGTTCTTGTGCTTCTTCTCTGTCTGCTGGTGGCAGCATGTCCAGACAAAGACGGTCACCGAGACACACACCACCAGTACAGAGGCCCCGATAAGGCCTGCCACCACTGGTGACATATCTGAAGGTGGAGACCAGAGATGCGTTAAGGCAGGTGGACCTCAACCCCCTTCCAGAGCTCTCCTACTTGGTGCCTCTGCTGGAGCCCAGTTAATCCCAAGCTAGCCTCCAAAACAAAGTTTGCTCATCTGGGCTTATGAACTTATCCCCTCTCTTAGAAATGCCCTCATCCATCCTCTCAACCAATCCATGGCTCTTCCTTTCCCCCAAACCTGGATGAAACATTTACCTTCTCCAGAAAGACTTCCCCGAGGTGCCCACCCAGCTCCCTGTTCTTTTCGTGGCCTTCCCTTCGCACTTATGAACTTGGTTTGCTAATAATGATTTGTATCACGTAAACTGCCCTGTAAGTGTTGTAAGGTCACATTTTTACATGGGAACCCATTCACCTCAACTGTTACCCAAGGGCACGGGGTGTGTTTGGGTTCAGGAGGGTATTCCACAGCATCTCGTGCAGGGTTTGTAAACAGTGGGACTGTGTTGACTTACTGGTATGTAGGGTGAAAGGATGTGGGATTGACTTCAGTTCATTTTAGTAGGTTGCTCAAGTGGGTGGATGGTAATAAGAACAGTGGGTCTAAGTATTTTTTTAAATCTTCACCCGAGGATAATTTTCCCATTAATTTTTAGAGAGAGTGGAAGGGAGTGAGGGAAAGCTAGAGAGAGAGAAACATTGATGTGAGAGAGACACATTGATTGATTGCATCCTGCAGGTGCCCTGACTGGGGCAGGATTGAACCTGCAACCCAGGTACACACTCTTGATAGGGAATCGAACCTAAGACCCTTTGGTACAAGGGGTTATGCTCTAACCACTTAGCTCACCAGCCAGGGAGGGTCTAAGTACTTTTAAAATGTGTTCTAAATTTCAGCTCCTAGGTATTTAAAAATGGAAGAATTTTAGAAAGAGAAATATAGAGACTGTGGAAAAGTCAGATCTTTGCTCAAATGTCACCTTCTTAGTAAGATCTTCCCTGACCACCCCATTTAAAAGTGCAACCTTCTCGCCGAAACCGGTTTGGCTCAGTGGATAGAGCGTCGGCCTGCGGACTGGAGGGTCCCGGGTTCGATTCCGGTCAAGGGCATGTACCTTGGTTGCGGGCGCATCCCCAGTGGGGGGTGTGCAGGAGGCAGCTGATCGATGTTTCTCTCTCATCGATGTTTCTAGCTCTCTATCCCTCTCCCTTCCTCTCTGTAAAATATCAATAAAAAATATATTTAAAAGTGCAACCTTCTCCATTCCAAAGACCCACACTTCTTAGCCCTGCTTAATTTTCTCCATGTGTCTGCTCTTTCTTTCTCTTTCTCTCTCTCTCATACACACCCACATACACAAGAATATATATAGACACATATATAAATTTACTGTTTATTATCTATTTTCACTAGAATATAAGTTTCATGAGGACAGGGATTTTGTTTGTTTTGTTTATTTCTATATCCCCAGCACTAAAGACCTTGGTGTATCAGGACGAACTCTAACACTAAAGACCCAACAATTAATATATATTTGTTGAATAAACAAGTAACTAAAGAGAAACAGATTTTTTTCCTTCCCTTCCTCTAGTCTTATCTGTCTTTTCCCCACACAAGTTGGCCCCTGACTTAGATAATTAGGTTTGGGGTTATTTCCCCTTTAAGGTCACTGAAGCCAATTGGTCTAGATACAGCCTCTAGTTTTCTACATTACTTGACTTGCTTAAGTTTTTTTCTTTTCAATTACATTTTACATTCAATATTATTTTGTATTAATTTCAGGTGTACAGCATAGCGGTCAGACAATCATATACTTTACAAAGTGTTCCCCCTGATATTTCCAGTACCCAAATAGTACCATAAATAGATAGTATAAAATTATTGACTATATTTCCTATGCTGTACTTTACATCCCCATTACTATTTTGTAACTACCCCCACATAACTTTTTTATGTTTTGCATATATATACTTATATATTATATTGCATATTAATAACATGTAATGTATATGTGTATACACACACAAATTATAATCTTCTGTTGTAATCACAAATATTGAAACCCATTGTGCCATAATACAGTCCCTTGAATTTGAAATTTTATTATATAATTTTGTTTCAATAGAAGCAAAAAAATAAACCTCACATTACTTTTTTAAGGAAAGACTTGGACAGGGAGAAATAAGAAAATAAGTGTGACTCCAGAATATTCCAGATTCTTCCTGGAACATCCTTTCACCAGGTCTGCCTGGCTCTCTGCCTCTCACTGCAGACCTCTGTTCAAACTTCACTTTATCAGAGAAGCATTTCCTGACTGCCCCAAGTGAGAGAATATCCTTATTACCTGCTTTATTTTTTCTTCATAGTAGTTATTACGCCCAACAATTTCTGTTTTTCCTCACTAGATAAACTTAATAAGAATATTGAATTTCTGCTCACTGCTGTATCCCCAGGTCCTAGAACCATGTGGCACCTAGTAAATGTTCAGTGAACAAATGAGTTAGTAAATTCAAAACAGCCTCCACAGATTGGAAAAAGAGGGTGAGGTCAATATTACATATATCAAGGAAAATTTAAAATTATATTTGGTTTTTAAAACCTATCAATAAGCAACGGGAGACCTTACTTGACAAGGATGAGCAAAAATCACTTAGCAATTTAGGTGACCACAAGTGTGGAGTATAATTAGGCTAGAGCCAACTTATACTTTGAATACAATGTCTGGCTCACAGGAGGGTAGTATAATTTCATTTGCACTGGTCATAACACATATGGAGTATTTTGTCTAGCTCTGACAGGAATAAACACTGCTTTTTTTTTTTTTTGTACATTTATTATGTCCCTGCCAGGCATTGAGCTAGAGCTTCCTCTCTTTGAATCAAAGAACTCATTAAATAGGTACTATTAATATACTCACTTTACAATGGAGAAACCTGGGGACTCAAATCTGCCCTAGGCCAAGTAATAGCAAATGGCAGTGATGGGATTTAAATACTGGTTTGCCTGACACCAAGGTGTCTACATTATGGATAATCAGGAGAGTAAAAGATCTGGGAACCACATCCAATGAAGAAAAATGGAAGGAACTGAAGGAGCTGAGAGGTCTAGGAATAATAACTTCCTTCAATTATTTAAGATGCTGTGATGGAAGAAGGTGTGATTTGATTTTACATTGGAGGTTAGGCCCAGCACCAGCGCGTACAGGCTACAGGAAGACAGATCTGACTCAATGAAAAGAGTCAAATTATTATTTCAACTGCCTCACAATAGCCCAGATTGCTTCATAAAGGAGTGAATCTGCAACTGAAAACTTTCAGAGGTTGAATCACCATTGGTCAGGGATATTCAAAAAAGGGATTTCTTCCATGGAGATTGTGCTAAATATCTCCAAAGTTTTTTCTACTTCAAACATTCCATGGTTTCATGAAAGTTGGGACCAGGTAAGAAAAGAAGGAGTTAGTCCTGGCCGAGGAGCTCAGTTGGTTAGAGTTCGTCCTGATACACCAAGGTTTTGGGGTTGATCCCTGGTCAGGGCACATACAAGAAGCAATCAATGAATGCATAAATAAGTGGAACAACAAATTGATGTCCCTCTCTCTAAAATCAATAAAAATTAAAAAAAATTTTTTTTAAATATATTTTATTGATTTTTTACAGAGAGAAAGGGAGAGGGATAGAGAGTCAGAAACATCAATGAGAGAGAAACATTGATCAGCTGCCTCCTGCACACCTCCCACTGGGGATGTGCCTGCAACCAAGGTACATGCCCTTGACCGGAATCGAACCTGGGACCTTTCAGTCCACAGGCTGACGCTCTATCCACTGAGCCAAACCAGCCAGGGCTAAAAAAATTTTTTAAGAAAAGGAGGAGTTACATTCTAAAATAAGATAGTTAAGGAATAAAGCCATTAACAAAATAAATCAAGGTAACCATGTCCATACTAAATAATACTAGTGTTTATTCAGAGCATTAAGTGAAATAAGAGTTATTAGGGAGAGAGTTTTCACAAAATGGGACAGCCTTGGTGTTCAGCTCATTGAGAGCAAGCAGAAATAACAACATCCTGCTCATCTCTGAATCCCTGAGTCTCTTGCATCTAACACAAGGTCAGTAAATATTTATTTGAACAATTGATTGGTTTCAATTGTCAATCAAAATGGCACAAGCTGAAAAAAATGGCTCTCTATTCACTAATAAGGGACTTTCCTGAAAATTGCTTGCTAATGATTAGTGAAATTGAACATTGATTGTCTCTGTGAGAAGAGGAAAGCAGGGAACTACCCAGACAGGTGTATTTTTGAGAATGATTTGAAAGAGAGATCTAAAGGCCATGTTGGGAGACATTTGAGTGATCCTTTTGATCTACCCTAAATTTACTCTGTGATCCTAAGGGAACCCACTGTTGCTTCCCATGCCTTGGTGTTTACTGCTAGAAAATGCAGGTGGTGTGGGTGAGAAAGAAGATGAAGGATTCTTATCTTTCAGAAGGACAGAGAAGGAAAAGAGAAACAGATCAATCCATTTGTAAATCACCTATGTGCTTTTCTCCACCTTATTGCCCACCTTTGCCCTACTTTTTTCTTAATTATTTGTTAACCTCTGCCTCTCCTTCCCACACTCAAGGCAGTTAATTAGAAAAACCAGGGATGTTGAAACTCAGAACCCTATGTCTTGCTTTAGTCAAAAGGTTGGTGGGAAAAGGAAGTTGGAATTAATATCTGAAGTGAGTGCTTAAAGTAGTTGTAAATTGCAGTGACCCGATACTTCTTGCTCCTTTTGTACTCTAAGGCCATGGCTAATGGAACGTTGGCTTGGTGTATCTCCCCAGGGCTAAGGCATTTGAAATGAAGTACTCTATGAGACATGAAAAAGTCAGAAGTAACAGTTCTTTTGTAGGAAACCCTCTGTAAGGGTTGGAAGGCCTGTGAGACACATCTGGGCTATGCCCAACTCTGTGAGTCCCTGACCAGACTTGCTTATTGACTTCCTTTACTAAACCAGCTTTTCCCTGTCAAGTAGACCAGTGTGATACAGATATGAGAATAAACTTCGGCATCAACTGGACATTGGCACTACCCTCACTATTTTGTGTAACTTTTATCTATTTTATCTCCCTGAGACTCAGTTTCCTCAACTGGAAAAAGTATATATAATAATTCCTACATCAGAGGATATTTGTAAGGATTAAATAAAATGTAGTATGTAAAAGGCTGATAAAATTTATTCTCTTTTCCACTAATATTCCTTCTAAAGGAAATCACACCATCTCACTTTCCAAGGAATTGGGAAATGCAATTACAAAAAACAACAACATGTTGAAAAGAAGGCATAAGAAGAAAAAGAAAGAGCAGATAGAAAATCATAGAGTGCTCATGAAATCACCAACGAGATATCTATCTTAGAAATTTAGGACTCAAAGAATAGCAATGCAGAAGGTGAAGTGGAAGAAAAAAATATGAAGATTTAGCCTTGAGAATCAATGGGAACAAGAAGTTAATGGGTGTGATCTGTTGTCTAGATACTTGCCCTAATCTGATGTCTTCTGAATATTGAGAGAATGGAGCACATTGAGTTTTGCTCATTTCCATAAACCTCTCACTGGAGAGTGAGAAAAGCCACTTCCATGTTGGATTGTGGACCCACCCAAACACTGGATGCTCAAAACTTCTGGATTGTCTGAGGGTTAGGATCTCTTAAGGAATATGAAGGAACCCTTGGCTGACAGCACTCTCACTGGCTTCTACCATCCAAACTGAGGGAAGTAGAATTGAGGGAGAAGCAGGGCAATTCTTTTTTTATTTTTGCACCAGGAAAACATAGCACAGGTAGTTTGTTACCCTAGCATATTTTGGAGGAATTCCCTAAGAGGAAAAAACTTGTTTCTCGATCTTTTCTTTCCCATCTTTCCTATTTTCCACTCCACTCTCTGCTCCAAGAAATTTAACAGATCCTGGAGCCGCGCCGAGATGACGTAATGCTTTCTCTGGTACACAAAGCGGCCTCCCCCAGGCTGGGCCTCTCTCGCCCCTCCCCCTCCGGCCTGGGTCGGGCCCCCACCAGCTCCAGCACTAGCGCGGGTGAGTCCCCCTATTTGAAAAGCCAGCCCAGAGAATGGGGAACAAAAGGCCTGGGAGGAAGCGCCTAGGCACTGCCAGGAGGCCCAGA
Source organism: Plecotus auritus (assembly GCF_963455305.1). Lineage (NCBI taxonomy): Eukaryota > Metazoa > Chordata > Mammalia > Chiroptera > Vespertilionidae > Plecotus > Plecotus auritus. Next base: position 29,078,726 of record NC_137778.1, read on the forward strand.
AATAGACATCACGTCATCCCCTAGCCCAGCAGCACCAAGCGCCATTTGGTAGCATCAGAAGGACCACCATTACGATGCAGAATAGAACTTGCAGGGCTCACGGTTCCCCTCAGCCTCAGCATCCAGCTGACCGGCTTACGGACTGGCTTCCTTTTAGCTCCCCACCCCCGCACCTCTCTCCCTAGAGGCCGCTGCCTCCCCTGGCTGCCATCCACACACAGCCCACAGTCTCCAAACTGCCATCTTGATGCCCCATCCCCCTTGCCATCTCCCTCCCCCGCAGCCCCGAGGACTAGGATGGGGAGGAAGGGGCACCGCCCTGCGTGCCCCAAGGGGGAGGGCTCGGCCTACTCCACCTCTCCTCCCCCAGAAGGAGGGGTTCACATCCTCTGCAAACTCTCTGTTTCTCACCTCCAGCAGTGCTGACGGTGCACCATACAAGGTTTTAGCATCCTGGACCCCAGAGCCTCCATGTCTCTAGCCTTCCCAGCCTCTGCAGCCCATAGTTTTAAGTTCAGGCTCTGTCCACTGCCCACGACCCACCTCCACAGGCCTGATTCTAGCGGGGCTGGCTCTTGAAGACCCTGGTCTGGGCTTCATTCCTTGTGCAGCCCCTGGGTTCCCCTAGCTTTACAACTCTTTCGATTACCGCAGGCTTAGTTGGAGAGACTGTACTTACCAAAGCTAGGTCGGATATTGGTGATTTCGGCCATGTCGTAATCAGAGGCTATTGCTGTAAAGGCTCTTGCAATGGTCAGACAACTCTGGGAACCCTGGATCAAAACCGAGGCCGCCGCTGTACAGCGCTAGGTCAGGGGAGGGGGGAGGTATCTGGCGGATGCCTCCTGTGACGGTCTGGTCCCTGGTTGCCAGCTGCGGTCGCCTCTTAAGATGCTCCAGGGATGCTCTGAGCTAAGGATGCAGGTGCAGCCAGACTGGTCCTGATGCGAGGGAGGCCCCGCCTTCTTCCGAGCGGTCCTCGGCAGAAGACTCCGCCTCTGTCCGAAAAGTTCCGGAAGGCAGTACCCGCCCCTTTCCGGAAGATCTCTGGGAGGGGACCCATCACCGGGATTTCCTAAGAATAAGACCCCGCCCACTGACAGGCTGTTGGTCTAAAGGAGAAAAACCCAAGGATAGAGTAAGAAGTATAGGTATTTTATCACGGATAAAATTTAGATCCTGTGATTCCGATCCCCTGGGCTTAATATAGCAGCGGAATGTTCTGGCTGAGAGGGAACCCAGGATTTTGGAAAAACAAAATTCTATAGGTCTGCATTTCAGTATCAATTGCCATTATTTTTATGCATTTCTGAGCCCACTAAAGGTTATTATGGAAACTTTCTTAAACTTCAGAACCTCTAAAACTCTGACTGAAGATCAAACCTCGTGATGGATGCACAACTCTGAACATTTACTTATAACAATTTATTTATACAAGTAGAACGAATGCATTTTTGTGGAGTGTAAATTAAAGCTGTTTTTATAAAAAGACTAACGAAGCCCTACCAGTGGTCGGCAAACTGCGGCTCGCGAGCCGCGGTTTGCCGCTCTGTTGACTAATGAGTTTGCCGACCACTGACCTAGACTCTCGATTCCAATGATTACAGGCTGTTGTTGTTCCTTGTGATTAAGCCCCTATCCCAGTGGTCGGCAAACTCATTAGTCAACAGAGCGGCAAACCGCGGCTCGCGAGCCGCAGTTTGCCGACCACTGCGCCTAGCCGGTTTTGCTCAGTGGGTAGAGCGTCAGCCTGCGGACTGAAGGGTCCTGGGTTCGATTCAGTCCGCAGTATCTTGGTTGCAGGCTCTAGGGCGAGTGCAGAAGGCAACCAACCGATGTTTCTCTCACATCGATATTTCTGTCTTTCCCTCTCTTCCACTCTCTTTAAAAAAATCAATGGAAAATACCCTCGGGTGCGGATAAAAAAAATGATGTTGAAAAACAAACAGATAATAATAAAATAAATTAATAATAAATAAAAAGACGAATGAAGAACGCCAAAGTTAATCAGCACCGCATATTTCTTTTTTAAAGTGTCAAGTGCTTAGGGCTGCTTAGGAGAGAGAGCATGTGCAAACCAACAGATGACCAGAGGCTCTGATATTTGAAACCCTGTGAGCAACAAAACTTTTCCAGGGAAGATACTCATGTGCTGCAGGTTCAAAAGCAGGCCACAAATGAAACTCCAAGCTTCTAGAGACTTCCTTGGCATTTGGGAGAGTTAGGGTGATTGAGGCTAGAGTCAGATTGCCGTTGTGTCCATGAGTATATTAATTTCGCTCTTCATTTTGGCTGTGGATCCTTTCATCCTGTCAATTCTGTTTACAGACAGGATCAGGTTAAATAGATTACTTAAATCCATAAAATATTTGTTGATGGTTCACCTGTAAAATGAGAGAGTTGAGTGTATTTTTCCAGTTTTGACATTTTCTTCCAGAAAAGTGGAAAGAACATAGCTCTAGGACTCATTCATTTGTTCAAAACACAAGTATTGAATTATTGAACATCAACTATGCTTCCTGGACATGGCATCAATGCATTAGAAGCTAGAGTTAAGGATACCTGATTCCTCTTGATAGCCGTGTATCTTAGTAAAATCACCTATCCAGCTGAGCCAGAAATTTGTTCTGTGTAAATTTGAAAGTATAGTATCCACTGCTCCATAAGGTTTATCACCTATGATAACGTAAATGAAAGCATTTTGTAAAATGGCAGAGTATTATACAGCTATGAGTAGTAATTACTATGGAGTGACTCCATGACTCACTAGTACAAATAACTGCACTATTTGTAACCCAGGGATTCCTTTCTGAAAATTTCTGCATTCTCCATTTCCTTGGTCCCGTATTTTCAGGTGTAACGCGGCTAGAAGGGTTAGTTGTCAAGTTAAACTAACGAATCACAATCCCAAGTTTTGTTTTGAGCAGCGCCTAGGACCGAGTAAGAGAGGTATTTCCTTAAAAACTTTTTGCCCACAACTGACAGGCTAGCCTTGCGGCTTCATTCTGCCCTAACATGGGACGGCGCCCAGTGGTTGGAGCGCGCTCTTCGACGTCTTGACGCCGCGCACTACGACTCGGGGGCGCGCACGTAAGTTGCTGCCGCTGGCTGACTTCCGGTGGCACCGACTCCGAGTTTCCGCGGGATCCGTCGCTGGTGAGGGGAGTGTGTCCCGTGCCGTGAGGCGGGAAGTGGCAAGTGGGAGCTGGACGTCAGGGCGAAGGATGTACAGGCTGAGGGGGTCGGGGCTGAGGACTGGTGCGGGGTGTAGGACGGAAGGTAGAGGTCTGAGGGGGTCTAGCCGGGCGTGGGGGCTTGGGCCAGTGCTCGGCGCCTAGGTAAAAAGCGCAGTTAGGTCCCCCCGTTTGAAAATTTTTCCCAGGAGGGGCTCCCGCTGGGGCTACCTTCGGATTTGCATTCTTTCACCCTGTTGGTCTCACTCCGGTTCCTAAAAGGTGAGCCTCTTTAGAATTGCTGTATTGTAAGTGCCGGGGGTCGATCCCTCTACGCTGTTGACTTTAAATGGTAGCTGTCTTTCTTTTCTTTCCTTCTTAATTTTTTCCCCCTTTTCTGGACCTCAGTAATTCATCTGCAAAATATTGGACTTGCCTAAGCTACTCCCACCCCCCTTACCACCCTCCTTTGAGCTTTAATTACCAAGGTAAGGGCGCTGGTAGATTGGAGGGTGGGGGGAGATCTCTTCTAGTGATCTGTGGAAACTGAATTAGAGAGGTTTAAAACTAACTTTATAGTTTAGACCCTTAAGAGATAGAACTTTGCCCGGGCCGGTCTGCTCAGTTGATTAGAGTGCCGTCAGAATTCACCAAGGTTTCGGGTTCCATCCTCGGTCAGGGCACATACAAGAATCAACAAATGAATTCATAAATAAGTGGAACAAGAAATCAATGTTTCTCTCTTTCTCTCTCTCAACTCATTACATTCAAGAAATTATTTAAAAAGGAAAAGAAAAAAAAGAGAACTTTATTTTGCAGTCCTGTACTCCAAACTTTCATCTAGTGCCCTGGTAGATGGGCATTCAGACTTTGAACATTATCAGTGATGAAGAACTCACTGTAACACAAGATAATTTATTCTGTTTTTGTGCCTATTTTATTGGGTAAAGTTTTTTGGGTAGAAAGTTTCCATATAATGCTTAACTCTGGTCTAAATGCTGCATAAAATAAGCACAGGGTAAGAGAGGAAGGGAGAGAGAGAGAGTGAAACATTGATGAGAGAGAGAGAAACATCAATCTGCTGCCTCCACCGCTGCTGGGGATCGAAACCTGGGCATGTGCCCTGACAGGGAATTGAACTGGTGATCTCTCGGTGCATGGGAGGATGCTCAACCAACTGAACCACACCAGCTGGAGCCACACTCTTTTCCATTCATTCATTTAGTTAGGGAACATTCATTCAGTCTTTACAATAGGGCAGATACTGCCTGGTACTAGGGGTACTAGTTGAAAAAGTCCTTTTCCTGAAAAACCACGTAGTTTTTGTGGAGGCAGATGGGAAGGAGACAGACAAGAGGCAATTACAAAAGTTATAATTACTATAAAAGAGGTTTGCAAACAGGTGCTAGAACATAAAAGAAGATACCATCCAATTTAGGTTAGTGTTGCTCTTAAAATGTGATAACTGGAATTGAAAGCAAGAGTCAGAAGTAACATAGTACAGAGAACAGTAGGAATCTCTTGTTTACAACACAAAATTTCTGTTAATATAGCCTAACCTCTTTATTTATTTATTTGTTAATCCTCACCCGAGAATATATTTTTTTTTTCCATTGATTTTTAGAGAGAGTGGAAGGGAGGGAGGGAGAGAGCGAGAAACATGGATTGGTTGTCTCCTGCCTGCAACTGGTCTGGGGCCCGGAATCAAACCTGCAACCCAGGTATACACCCTTGGCAGAATCGAACTTGTAGCCTTCGTTGTGTGGGCCTGTGCATGCTCTAACCTCTGAGAAACACTGTCCAGAGCAAGGCCTAACCTCTTTAAACAAACATTTTGCTTTTGGATTGTTTCTGTTAATGGAAATAACCTGTTTATGCAAACAAAAATAGAAAACATTTATTGATCTAATAAATTACTATCTAATGATGTCACTGCTATTTTTAATTTAGTTTATGACTGAAGAAGCAGATTCAGGTTAAGTAATTTATAGAAGGTCACAAAGCTGGAGAGAATCAGACTTGGGAAGCAAATCCAGACAGCTTGACTCTGTTTGGTCTCAGCATCGTGCTATTCTACCCTCCTGATGGTAATAATAATCACTGACGCTCATCATTTACTATGTAATTCTTATAACAACTCTTATGAGGTAAAAACCGTTCTTTCTTACAGTTGAGGAAACTGAAGTTTAGAGAGGTTAAGTTACTAAGCAAGATAACTTACTAATCAGTGGTAGAATTGGGATTTTAACTCAGGCACTCTAACCACTGTCTGTACACTTCCACCTAATAGGAATAAGGTGCATTTGATATAAAGTACTGTGTTCATGATTGAATTTAAGTAAGAGAAAATATATTTGAGGAAGTATTATCATAGTTAATATGAAGGTGATAAAAACTCGCTTTTATCCTTTCAGGATGGAACAAAAGTAGGACTTTTAAAATGTTGCCCAGTAAGAAGAGAAGAACTGCAGTGACTGAGTTCCCACAGCATCAGGGCAACCTGGAGGAAGATGACCTAGACCTTGAGTCAGCTGTTAAACCAGAATCTGACCAGGTTAAAGACTTGGGGTCAGCATCACTGTCCTGGGGTCGAAGTCATGGTAGTGCAGCTGGTCTCGAAGTTGAATCTGTGCAGGATGCAGGAAATCAGCTTGGTGTGGAAGATCCATCTTTGAATTCCAGGGTACTCACCCAGGACACAAATGCAACAGTTCTAGAAGCGGTTAACGTGGCCATCTCAAAGGGAATCACCCTACCTTCCTTGGAGTCTTCCCAGCCCCTTAACATACACATTGATAAAGAAAAACTCCATGCCACTGGCTCAAAGAGAGGGAAGAAAACGACGCTCAGGCCCAGGCCAGTTACCCAAGAAGACAGAGGTGATCATCTTATCACAAAGGAGCCTTTTTCAGGAGAGCCTAGTGAAGAAGTCAAGGAAGAGGGAGGTAAGATATGCATGGTCTTTAGGCTATGTTTTCCTTGTCAGCGGTTTGGCATTGTCTTTGCCTTTGCTACTGCACTCTTGTCAGTGCCTTTACAAAATGTAGTTTTTCTGAAAGGGGATCTTGATTTGGCATGGAATTGGAATTGCAGAGTTCCAAAGGTCAGCAGTGAGTTTTATGAATGGGTGGAGGTTTTCTTATCCCCTCCCATTCCTTAAATCTTCTGTGTCCTTTTCTTTCTTTTCTCTATCCTTTCTTGTCTGGAGGTATGAACTATGTATAACTTTTTGTGATTTGGTGCATATCTATGAAGTGGGGCTTGTGGAGGAGGGTCAGTGGCTTAGAGACTACTGCCTGGGACATTGGGAAAGGCTTTACCTAACCCTTAGGACTTGAAGGATGAGTTGCAGTTTGACAGAATGATGGCATAGTGTTTCATAGGCCAACAGTAGTCTGCTCAGAGGTCAGAGGCAGAAGAGGATGGTGACATGGCTTGGAAGAAGTGGTGAGAGATGACTTCAGAGTGGTAGATTGTGCTTAGGTTGTGAAGGGTTTTATTTTCCATGCTCAGGTGTTTGAACTTCTCCTATAGGTGATGGCTAATCCTATATAATAAAAGGCTAATATGCAAATCAACCGAATGACGGAATGATGCGCACTGACCACCAGGGGGCAGACGCTCAACGCAGGAGCTGCCCCCTGGTGGTCAGTGTGCTCTCACAGGGGGAGGCGCAGCTCAGCCAGAAGCCCTGAGCCGGGCCCATGGCTGGCGAGTGCAGTGGCAGTGGCGGGAGCCTCTCCCACCTCCTTAGCTACTACCGGCTTAGGACCTAAGCCATCAGTCGGACATACTCTGAAGGCTCCCAGACTGCGAGAGGGTGCAGGCCGGGCTGAGAGATCCCTCCTCCCCCCGAGTGCATGAATTTCATGCACTGGGCCTCTAGTTGATGCATAAAAGAAACAGAAGACATAGTTCTAACCTCAGGAAGCTTATAGTTTAGTTGGAAAGACAAGACATAAATGCATAGTTCATTTGGAACAGTATGAGACAACATGTGATTAATTTGTTTGTGTGGTACAGGTAATTAGGAATTTTAAATTTTATTTAATTAGGATTTTTAAATTGGAACTTGTAGGATTGATATGTTTTGATAGATTGTGGGGAAGGAGTGGAAGTAGAATAGCACATTTTGAAAATATGTAGAAGTGCTGTGTTTGTGTGGGGAATGTAGCAGGGCTTCAGAAAGAAAGGGCAAATCCAGGTATTCACAGCCTTGCTGTTATCCCCTTAAGACCTTATAAAGGATTGGACTAGGATGTTGACAGTAAGGATAGAGAATAAAGAGTATAGTTTAGAGACTTGACAAAGAAATAACTAATATTGCTCAGAGACTGCTATGATTTAAGGTATCTGGATTTGGGGGATGGTGAAGCGTGCCGTCATAATGGGGAACATATTTGAGGGACTGATTGTTAAATTTTTTTCTTCAAACTAGTTGTAATGGTGACATGAAGACAGGAGGAACTGGAGAAAAATACAGGATTAGAGTGCTAAACAAGGAATGGATAATTAAGGAGGGGTTCAATGTCACTCAGTTATTGAGTGGAATCTAGAGATTTTTTTAAAAATTAAATTTATTGGGGTAACATTGGTTAGTAACATGGTGCAAATTTCAGGTGTAGAACTTTATAATATGACATCTGTCTACTTATACCACTGAACTCTAGTCTTCCATCACCATATATTTGACCCCCTTTACCCTCTTTGTCCTCCCCTGCCCCACTTCTCCTCTGGTAACCGCATTTTATAATGTATATCATTTAATTAAATGTGATGTTAATGGTCAACTATATAAAGTGTCCCTTTGTCATCAGCAATATAAGACCTCCTCTCCCCCCATTACAAATCTGATTTTTCTGTCCTTCCTATATAATAAAAGGCTAAGATGCAAATCGACTGAACGGTGGAACGAGCAGTTGCTATGACATGCACTGACCACCAGGGGAGCCCTGCTCAGCTAGAATTTGGGCTCATGGCTGGCAAGTGCAGCAGTGGTGGCAGTAGCCTCTCCCGCCTCCGGTGCAGTCGGACATCCTCCGAGCGCTCCTGGACTGCGAGAGAGCACAGGCTGGACTGAGGAAACCTCCCCCAAGGGCATGAATTTCATGCACCAGGCCTCTAGTCTATAATAATAAAAGCATAATATGCTAATTAGACCAGACGACCTTCCCAACGAAGCTGGGGCTGCAAGGGAAGCCCAGGTCCCGGGTGCCTGCTGGCAACTGGAGGGAAGCCAGTGCTGGCAGCTGGGGGAAGGAAGGCCTACTCTTGCATGAATTTTGTGCATCGGGCCTCTAGTAGGAAATAAATGCATAGCTCTCCATATAATAGAGCTAGAAAAACGTTAGCAATTATCTACCTCAATTCCCTGACATTATAAGTGAGTAAATTGGATGTGAGCATATTTCAATATCATTTCAATATTTTTCTTAGGACACTGTCTTTAAGAGAGGGGAATGCCTGTATAGTATATGCATCATTAACAAAGTTTTCTTCCTAAAAAGGACTTTATAACAAGATCCTGATTTCTACAATAGAGTATGACTAAGAATGGTGAAAGTGTGAAGTAGTGTTTGTAATTCTTCCAGGAAAACCTCAGATGCATTCTGGAGAAGAGATGCCTTTATTGCCATCAGGCAGCCACTCTGTAAAACTAGGAGCCCAGCCTAGGAAATCATCTCAGCCAGATGTCTGTGCCTCTCCTCAAGGAAAGCCATTCAGGACTTCAGATCACCACGCTGAGGAAGAGATAGAGGATGATGGACTCTTTATTCCAATGGGTAGGCGCTCTTTTTCTTTCCTTTTTTTTTTTTAAGTTAATTCTCTTTATTGAAGTATAATATGCAGAAAACTGCACATATCCTAAGATATAAAAGATTATTGAATTTTCAGAGTTTGAATACACCTATGTAATCAGCAACCAGATCAAGAAAAGAATATTACTGCCCTGGCTAGGTGGCTCAGTTGGTTGGAGTGTCAGCCCATATACCAAATGTTTCCAGTTCCATTCCCTATCAGGGCCCATGCCTGAGTTGTAGGTTTGGCCCCCAATTGGAGCGTGTATGGGAGGCAGCTGATTGATATTTCTCTCTCACATTGATGTTTTTCTCTCTCTCTCCCTCCTTCTCTCCCCCTCTCTCTCTAAAAACAGATGAAAATTTCCTTGGAACATTCCCATTTAAAAAAAAGGAAACAGGATATTACCTGTACCCAAAAGTACTCCCTTTAAGTTATTACCAACACCTTACCGCTGGGGTAACCATTATCCTGACTTCTAGCAGCATAGATTGGTTCATCTGTTTTGTACTTTGTATGAATGGAATATAAAGTATGTTTTGTGACTGCCTTTTTTCACTTAACTATATATTTATGAAATTGGTCCATATTGTTTTATGTATTTGTAGATTGTTCATTTTCTTTGCTATATTGTATTCCGTTGTTGAATATTCTACATTTTCTTTATCCATTCAACTCTTCCCCTGGCCAGTGTGGCTCAGATGGTTGGAGTGCACCAAGGGTTGTGGGTTGGAGTCCCGGTCAGGTACCTACAGAACACAACCAATTGATGTTTCTCTCTCACACTGATGTTTCTCTTTCTTTCTCTCTCTCTCTCTAAAATAAGAGCAAAAACAAAAAACTCTTTTTTTAAAAAAATATATTTTTTATTGATTTCAGAAAGAAAGGAGAAGGAGAGAGAGATAGAAACATCCAGTGATGAGAGAGAATCATTGATTGGCTGCTTCCTGCACGCCCCCCACTGGGGATCAAGCCCGCAACCCAGGCATGTGCCCTTGGCCGGAATCGAACCTGGGACCCTTCAGTCCCCAGACTGATGCTCTATCCACTGAGCCAAGCCAGCTAGGGCACAAAAAACTCTTAATGGACATTCAGATCATTTCATTTGTAGGCTACTCTGAATGGTGCTGCTGTGAACATTGTACTATTGATCTCCTGGTGAGCGTATGTACTTTATTTTCCTCAGGTGGAATTAATAGGTTATAGAATTAGTCTTCCTTAAAAATTCTTTGAACTATATTTTCGTGCAATATAACACATACAGACAAATAAATAGACTTCTTTATTCAACTTAAGTGGCTTTAAGTGAACCCCTGTGGTTTCTTCTTTTATATATACTCGTGCACGGGGGAAGAGGGGGATGTCCCTCAGCCAGGCCTACATCCTCTCCAATCTTGGACATCCCTCTCAAAATTTGGGACCGCTGGCTCCTAACCGCTCGCCTGCCTGCCTGCCTGCCTGCTTGCCTCTTAACTGCTTCTGCCTGCCAGCCTGATTGCCCCTAACTGCTCCCCTGCTGGCTTGATTGCCCCTAACCACCTCAGCCCCACACCTGGGACCCAGGATTCCCTCCTCCAGCCGGTTGCAGGCACCCGGGACCCAGGCTTCCCTCCCTCTAGCCGGCCGCAGGCACCTGGGACCTGGGCCGGCTTCGCTCAGGCTGGCTGCAGCCGCAGGGGACGGTGGGCAGGTGGCTTTGCTGGGCCGCAGCTGAAGGCGCTGGTGCCCGGGACTGCAGGGTGGATGGCTTCTCTGTCTCCCAGGCTGCAGCCAGCTGCAGGCGCTGGTGCCCGGGACCACCAGCAGGTGGCTTTGCCTGGGCCTGGCTTTGTCAGGAAGGCCATGTGTGGATGGTCGTCTGGAAGACATTTGGTCTAATTAGCATATTACCCTTTTATTAGTATAGATTGCAAATTACTATGTAGGTTAGAAGTGGTGATAGTGAACATCCATGTCTCATTTCTGAACTTGGGGGAAGGTGGTCAGTGTTTCTCCATTGTGTACTACAATAGTTGTAGGCTTTTTATTTCTTTAATTTTGAAAACATTTTTAATTTTAGAGAGATAGTAAGGGGGAGAGACAGAGAGAAACATCAATTTGTTGTTTTACTTATTTATGTATTCATTGGTTGATTTGTATTTTCTGTTTAATCCTCACACAAAGATATTTTTCCCATTGATTTTTAGAGATGATGGAACGGAGGAGGGTGTGTGGAGAGGGAGGGAGGGACAGGGGAAGAGAGAGAGAGAGAGAGAGAGAGAGAGAGAGAGAGACATCAATGTGAGAGAGATACATCAATTGGTTGCCTCCCGAGCGCACCCCAACTGGGGCCGGGGATCAAACCTGCAACCCCGATATGTGCCCTTGACTGGGAATTAAACCTGAGACCCTCTGGTGCACAGGCCAACATTCTAACCATTGAGTGATGCCAGCCAGGCCAGGAAGTTTTTCTTTTTCTGGTTATATTTGTGCTCCTTTCTTGTAGAATAGGAATATTTGGTATCTTTTTTTGTGTGTGTACCTTTTTTATTTGTATAATTGAGAGTGGAGTTTTTATATGTTTGGTCTTTGTTTTTCTCTTTTCTAGACTGAATAGTAATTATGATAAATTACATTTATATCATGTTTCATTGATTATATAGCACTTTGATATATATTATTTAACTTAATCCATGTGGCATCCCTGATGGGCAGATATCTATATTTTATAAAAGAAAAAACGAGACTATTGCCAAGGTTACCCTGTTAAGTTATAGAACTGGGCCACAAACCGAGGGTTTCCGATGCATTATCTGGGCAATATGGAGTAATAATTAAGACTGCTGATTCTAGAGCTAGACTGCTTGGCTTCAAAACATGGCTCTGTCATTACTGGCTCTTCGGAAAGTTTCTTAGCTCTTAGCCTCTGTTTCTCCACCTGTACAGTGGAAAAAAGAATAGTCTCTATTTCATAAGGAGTATTACTTATAAGGAGTAAGTGAATTAATACATACAAAGTGTGTAGAAAACTATCTGACATAAAGTAAATATTCCGTGAAAGTTAGGTATTATTACTATGACAGTTCTACCACCTCCACCATTACCACCTCTACCACATCATAATCTTTGATTTCCAGGATCGGACAGCTGGCAGCTTGTTTCTCTTTTACAACGTTGTCTTTTGGGGTTAAGTTTGGGGAGCAGTTACTTTGGAGATTCTGGTGATGTTCTTGGTTTATTTGCAGAAGAGCAAGACAGTGAAGAAAGTGAGAAAAGGCAGAAAAAGAAAAAGGGTACCAAGAGGAAACGAGATGGAAGGGGTCAAGAAGAAGGGACTTTGGCTTATGACCCAAAACTGGATGATATGCTTGACCGTACCTTAGAGGATGGCGCCAAACAGCACAATCTGACAGCAGTCAATGTGCGAAACATCCTACACGTGAGTAAGACTGGGACAGCTATGTAATTGGAATGGAAATTTTTTATGGGAAGCAAATAAAAGTACTCAGGAAGTTCTTGACTCTTGGTATGTGAATTACTAATTTTGTGAGTTACCTGTGGCGAAACATTTTACATTTCAAGATAGATTTCTCTTTGCACTCAGCACACATTTGAAATCTGAACAAATGTTAAAGAAGACTTAACTGGGAAGATAAACTGTTCCTCTGCTGCCTTCACTGATTCGATTGTTTACTGTACTATTTATTAGATTTGATTATGATAATGTTTATACTGGATTTACCCTTTTGTGGGTTAATATGCCTGAAAAGATGCCCAGTTAACAGTTTATAGTACTTTGCACATATGCAAATACTGTTCTTCAATATGTAGCAACACAGCTATTTATAAAACTTTTGTTTATTAGTTTCTCTTAAGCATATAGTTACCTCAGAATTTCCTTTTTTTAAAAAAATATATTTTTATATTTCAGAGAGGAAGGGAGAGGGATAGAGAGAAAGAAACATCAATGAGAGAGAATCATTGATTGGCTACCTCCTGCACGCCCCCTACTGGAGGGGATTGAGCCCACAACCTGGGCATGTGCCTTTGGCTGGAATCCAACCTGGGACCCTTCAGTCCACAGGGCGATGCTCTATCCACTGAGCAAAACCACCTAGGGCAGAATTTCTTTTTATGTAAGCCATTCTTATTCCCGGTAGCAGCTAATAAGCTGTTACATTGCTTGAAGCTGTGGGTTTTTATGCAAAACTTGCTTCTTTGCTTTTAGTTGCCTTGCATTACCCTAATCTGAAGCTGTTTGAGTATACTGTATAGCTCTCATTTGTCTCTATATATGCCTAGCAGAATTACAGAGAGATGAGTGTTATCGAGTGACACATCTTTGTTGCATAATTTGAAATTTCATCTTTCTGCAGGAAGTAATCACAAATGAACATGTGGTAGCGATGATGAAAGCAGCCATCAGTGAGACTGAAGATATGCCAATGTTTGTGAGTATTTGATTGTCATTTTTTAATGTCATGAAACAGAGCTAAGTGTAGGAGGCCACTTCGGAGTCTGTAAATAGTTTGGCATTTGGGGGCAAAGTTAGCATCCTAAAATTCAAGAATTACACAATGATTTTTATTGACTCTTCTCATTTTCCTCTCTTTAGGAACCCAAAATGACACGCTCTAAACTTAAGGAAGTGGTGGAGAAAGGAGTGGTGGGTGTTCTGTTTTTTCTTTATTGTGTACTTAGGTTGGTAAATAATATCTAATTTCAGGTTATTTGTAGAGAAAAAAATATAGAAATTATTGTGGTCTGAGTTTGCCTTCTTTTTAATATATTTTATTGATTTTTTTACAGAGAGGAAGAGAGAGGATAGAGAGTTAGAAACATCAGTGAGAGAGAAACATCAATCAGCTGCCTCCTGCACACCTCCCACTGGGGATGTGCCCGCAACCAAGGTACATGCCCTTGACCGGAATCGAACCCAGGACCCTTGAGTCCACAAGCCGACGCTCTATCCACTGAGCCAAACCGGTTAGGGCATGAGTTTGCCTTCTTAATGAAAGATTTGTAAAAGACAAGTAAAGGTAGAATATATGAAATCATTAGCATAGTTTATTTTTATTTTAGTTGATGTGGAAATAGTGCATTTTTGGAACTTGTAGGTAGTAACCATTTAGAATTGCTGAAAGCAATGAGAGGTCAGTTCTATTTATGTTATATGTGGCAGTGTTTAGTATTTCTCATAGTATATCCTGGGGACCACTTGTGTCAATATCACCCTGGTGTGGGTTCCCTCAGGAGTCTTATTAAAAATGCACATTCTTGGGCTCACTTCAGACCTACACATCAGGACCCATGAATAGGGACTGGGATTATGTATCATTGAAAACACACTAGTTTGTTCTTTTGCACACTGAAGTTTGAGAACCACTTGAAGACTTCTGAAGTATTTTGGTATAGCAAGGTCTTTGATGCTTGGAACCACATTACATCCTGCTTAACAAATACTTGTCCAGTTTGTGGTTACCTTCTGTGACAAGGCAAATGATAGTGTGAGGGAGTCTGTTCTACCTCTGATAGTGAGGAAGATGGACCCGAAATACATATTGTAGTTTTTATCTTTTTCCAGTTCTATTCCTTGCAACCCTGTAGAAGAAATGTCTGTTTCTTCTCTTCCACATGACCTTTCCTCTAGTCGAAGAAAGCTAGCATCTCTTTTTTTTTTTTTTTTTTAAATATATTTTATTGATTTTTACAGAGAGGAAGGGAGAGGGATAGAGAGTTAGAAACATCGATGAGAGAGAAACATCAATCAGCTGCCTCCTGCACACGTCCCACTGGGGATGTGCCTGCAACCAAGGTACATGCCCTTGACCGGAATCGAACCCGGGACCCTTCAGTCCGCAGGCCGACGCTCTATCCACTGAGCCAAACCGGTTTCGGCTCCCCCAATATTTTATTGGTCTTTATGTGACATGGCTTTGAGTATTATTATCAATCACCCTTTTCTTCTGAATGTACCTATTTTGTCTGTATCCTTTTAAAAGTATGCCAAAAGTGGAATCTACTGGTCCAGATGTGTTTTAACTAGTACAGGTTAAAGTTAGGTTATCCCCTCAATGTTCCAGATACCATATTTCTTTTGATACAGTCTGAGGTTTGCTTTTTGACAGCCACATTATATTTTTTAATTTAATCAACTAACCCTGTTGCATTAAGTGAACTATCATCTTCAGGAAGTACACAAATGAACATGTGGTAGCTATGATGAAAGCATCCATCAGAGAGACAGAAGTTATATGAAGTCTACCTGACATGTGGGGTGTAATTGACATTATTTCCATGTTTGATTTGGAATAAAAGGCCAAGGAGATCCAAATCAGGTTCTGGATTATGCTTACCAGCCACGGATTATAGGTGTAGAGAAGTTGAACAACCCAAGACTATAGTTTATGTGGAAGAGCAGGATTAGAGTTCCTCTTGCTTCTTAATGCTTAATAGACTAACTCCAATACACTTCCAGATGCTGCTTTGCCTTCATGATGTGTTTGGGAATAGGGAAACTGATGGTTCAGAAACAAACATGAGAAAGGGTGTGGCCTGAATCACATTATCCCCTTTACATTTTGTGCGGGCCTAGCTACAAAGAGCTCGATAAGTGGCTAGGCCAAGGCAGGGCTGAAATGTGGAAAACCTGAGGCTCCTTGTAGAGATAGAACCTAGTGGCCTGTTGGATTTTGTTCATAAAATGATTTTGATTGGGTCACAAGTAAATAGTCAAGAAATTACCTACTCCAATGGTATTTTGTCAGCACTATGTAGGAGCTGCTTTAAAAAAAATTATTTTAAAATCTTTTTCCACCAACTCTACTGTTTTAAAACATGAAAAAAGTTGGAAGAGTTTTAGTGAATCTATATTCCATCTAGATTTAACAATTGTAAAATTTTGCCACATTTGCTTTATAACCCTCTATCTATTGTTTGTTCCTATACTATTTGAAAATAAGTTGTGGACCACTTGACACTTCACTCCAAATCTTTTCATAAGACCTTTTCGTTGCCCTGGCCGGTTTGGCTCAGTGGATAGAGCATCAGCCTGCGGACTGAAGAGTCCCAGGTTCAGTTCCGGTTGGGGGCACATGCCTGGGTTGTAGGCTCGATCCCCAGTAGGGGGTGTGCAGTAGGCAGCTGATCAATGATTCTCTCTCATCATTGATGTTTCGGTCTCCCTCTCCCTTCCTCTCTGAAATCAATAAAAATATATTAAAAAAAAAAAAAAACTTTTCATGGCTGGCTTTTTGGAGGCATTCTAATGGTAGATTTATGTAATTGACTAAAAAATACTGATATCAAAAGGCTACTGTCACCTATAATATTGTAGTTTACAAGTAGTTTTCACATTGATTATTTCGTGTGAACCCAAGCTGTGATATAAAGTAGACAAGACAGATACAGAGTCTTACCTGGTTTAAGGCAGAAATGCTGATGATGGAAATAGTTTTCTCACCTTTTCTTCTGTCAAGCTGTGACAAATATTTGAGAGTATACTCTCAGGGATAATCAGTACCCTTAGCTTAGGGCAACTCCATGGTAGGTAAATGGTTCTTTGTAATGGTAAAGAGAAAGTAAAAATGAAAAACAGTCTATTCTAGTCAAGAGAACTTAATTACTTATTCTTTGTTGGTAGGTAATTCCAACATGGAATATTTCACCAATTAAGAAGGCCAATGAAATTAAGGTAAACTTGGAAGAGGTAATTCTTATTCTTTTCCAGAAAGACTTCATCAGTTTTGAAACCCAAGTACTCTTTGTTAACATTTTTGGGACTTTTAACTTAAACATTTAAAATTCCAGCTTTAATTTTTCTTCTATTCTATTAACGGCTAAGTTTGACTCTCTTGCTAGGAGTCTCTTTAACCCCTGATTCTTGTTACTTGCTTTTAGCTCATTGTGCTCTTAGGGTTTTTTCCCCTCCTGCTTTGTCTTTTCCCCCTTATTTTCCAAATACATATGGTTTATATTTCCTATTTACTTCATTTCTTTCTGTAATTGTATTTATGAAGCCTCCTCAGTTTGTGGATATCAACCTCGAAGAAGATGATTCCTCAGATGAAGAGTACCAGCCAGATGATGAAGAAGAAGATGAGACTGCTGAAGAGGTCAGTGGTGACCCTGTGAGTGTTGATAGTATAGAAAAAAATTTGGCTTGATAAGGCAGAGTGTATTTTCTTCCTTTGTAATTAATGTCACCTGTTCTAAAGAGAGGATTGAGACACCATTCTTTTTTCTACTTACTTTGCATAAATCCAAGTCTGAGAGGTATTGTCACACTTTTAATTTTGTCACATCTTGTATTATGAAATATAACATACAGAGATGTACATACAGTAAAAATATACAGCGTAATTATAAAGCTAATTCTCATGAAACTTCTCCAAAGTCATTAAATATAACATTGCCAAGATACCTCTTATTTGCCCTTCATAATCATAATCATTTCTCTTCCCCTAAAGATAACCATTATCCTGACTTTTTGGATTACTTCCTTATTGTTTTGATTTAATATTTTTATTAATTTCAGAGAGGGAGAGAGAGAGATAGAAATATCAATGCTGAGAGAGAATCATTGATTGGCTGCCTCCTGCACACCCCACACTGGGGATCAAGCCCGCAACTCGGGCATATCCCCTGACTGGAATTGAACCAGGGACCCTTTCGTCCGCAGGCTGAGGCTCTATCCGTTGAGCCAAACTGGCTAGGGCTTCTTGTTTTTCTTTATAGTTATGTCACCTAAAATTGCAGCTCTACACATTATAGTTCAATTACTGTTTCTAAACTTTATAAATGGACCCATAGTGCATGTATTCTTTTTTTTTTTTTTTTTTTTTTGGTAGAAAAGCAAGCAAGAATTTATTGACTGCAGCAAAAACACACTTAGGACAGTGAAACAAGGAAGGACATTGAAGCAGCAACAGGAGAGCCCAGGCTGGGCTGCTTTGGCTCGCTAGGAAGTCAGAGAAAAGGGGTCTTGGAGACAGGTTCAGGGAGTTAGCCCTGGAAGAGGTGCTCTGCCCATTTCTCCCCTGGTCACAAGTCTCCTGGGTTCCCTTGGAGTTTAGGAGATACATACCTGTTGGGGAAGGAGAGAGTGGAGGGAATGGCATGGTCATACTCTCTGAAGGGAGAGGGTCTGTATTCTTTTGTGTCTGACTTACTTTTTTAATATTAATCCTTTGAGATTCATCTATCTTATTTCTTTTAGCTATAGTAATATTCTATTTCTTTTTTGGTAATATTCTATTTCTGAATGTGTTGTTTGACTTGTTTATAAAAGGATTTTTGATGAATGCCTTACAATTTTACAAAGTTTGCATTGCTGATGGTCTCTGTTCCTACCTTCAAAATATTAAGCTTCTACTTTAAAGTATTTTCTCTTACTCTAATTGAATGATAATTTGTGATTTCATTCTCTTGTGATACTTCATACTCAGTGGAATAAGGTAGAGGCAAAATGTAAAAGTGAACCGGATATGTTTTGTAGAGTTTGTTGGAAAGTGATGTTGAAAGCACTGCTTCGTCTCCACGTGGGGCAAAGAAATCCAGACTGAGGCAGTCTTCTGAGATGAATGAAACAGATGAAGAGAATGGCATATTATCAGAGGTAAATCTGCATCTACAAAAGCGATAAGTTATAACTGTGAATTCTGAGCTATTACCCTTTACCAAACAAGAATCAATGTCAATAATCATGCCAGGATCTTCCTGGAATTTTTAACTGGTTATTATAACTGTTTCAATTCCAAAGTCTCTTAAGTCAATGAACATTTTAACAGAAAACTGAACCCAGTGATAAGGACAGAGCTTTTGTGATGTCTCATTAAGGGGCCAAATAAGAGTGACTAACAGAGTTTCTTCTTTTCTACCCTTCTCTTTTTTATACCAGTTTTCTAATATTGTCCTAAAGCCATTTTTATAACATTTCCCACTTTTGATAACCTAAGTAGCATCCTTTTGGTTTCATTGGAAATAGCATGAAACCTAATTAAATTAGTATACTTGACAGAGTCTTTGTTTTTATGTACCTCTATCATGTCTATCTAGATGGGTCCAGAAAGATCATTAGTATATAAAAGATATACCTCCCTCTCTCAGCTTCTTTTTCCCCCTCTCTCCTTCCATCCCTTCCATTTATTTTTTAATGTGCTTGCATCTTTTAATCAGGCTGAGAAAATTGCCACACCTGCCATCAGGCACATCAGTGCTGAGGTAGTACCCATGGGGCCTCCACCCCCACCAAAGCCCAAACAGACCAGAGATAGTACTTTCATGGAGAAGTTGCATGCTGTGGATGAGGAACTGGCATCTAGTCCAGTCTGCATGGATTCTTTCCAGGTAAAAATAATGCTAATCGCTCAGAGCCCTGGCCGGTGTGGCTTATTGGTTAGAGTGTCACCCCATGCACCCAAGGGTAAAGGTTCTATTCCTGGTTCAGGGCACATACCTGGGTTGTAGGTTTGATCCCCAGCCCTGGTCTGGGCATATGCAGGAGGCACCATATTGATGTGTCTTTCTCACATTGATGGATGTTTCTCCCTCTCCCTCCCTCCTTCTCTCCTTCCCTCCCTCCTTCCCTTCCACTCTCTCTAAAAATCAATGGAAAAAATATCCTCGGATGAGGATTAACAACAACAAATTAAAAAAAAATAATAAATCACTGGGAAAGTCAAATGGAGTAATTTATTTGTTGCTTATATTGGGAAGAGAGAAGGGACGATATTAAATTCTGATATGATAAGTAAAAGTTAGGAAATTGTAAGTCTTTGATATTCTATTTTATTTGTACTATTTTATTGTGAGAATGGCAGCTCCTAAGGAAGGAATAAGGTATATGAAAGAAAGCATTTTTATTTTTATTTTTTATTTTTTTATTATTATTATTATTATTATTATTTTTTTTTTAAAAATATATTTTATTGATTTTTTACAGAGAGGAAGGGAAAGGGACAGAGAGCTAGAAACATCGACGAGAGAGAAACATCGATCAGCCGCCTCCTGCACACCCCCCACTGGGGATGTGCCCGCAACCAAGGCACATGCCCTTGACCGGAATCGAACCCGGGACCCTTCAGTCCGCAGGCCGACGCTCTATCCACTGAGCCAAACCGGTTTCGGCATTATTATTTTTTTAAAATATATTTTATTGATATTTTACAGAGAGGAAGGGAGAGGGATAGAGAGCTAGAAACATCGATGAGAGAGAAACATCGATCAGCTGCCTCCTGCACACCTCCCACTGGGGATGTGCCCGCAACCACAGTACATGCCCTTGACCGGAATCAAACCTGGGACCCTTGAGTCCGCACGCCGACGCTCTATCCACTGAGCCAAACCGGTTTCGGCGAAAGAAAGCATTTTTAAATGTGGAACATAGCCCTAACCAGTTTGGCTCAGTGGATAGAGCGTTGGCCCATGGACTGAAGGGTCCTAGGTTCAATTCCAGTTAAGGGCACATACTTCAGTTACAACTTGATCCTTGGCCCTCATCTGGGCACATGTGGGAGGCAACCAAATGATGTGTCTCTCTCACATCACTGTTTCTCTCTCTCTGTCTCTCCCTCTCTCTTCCACTCTCTTTCAAAAAATCAGTGGAAAGATATTCTCCGGTGAGGATTAACAACAACAAAGCCTCTTGAGAAGGCGACATTTGAGCTGAGATCTGAATGAGAAAGAGCCAGGCATGTATAAAAGATCTGGGGTGAAAATGGTTCATTCAGAGGAAATAGCACATTTAAAGTTCCCGATTCATAAGGATCACGGGAAGTAGTAGTAGGAGTGGGGTCAGAGCTAAGCTAGAGTGTGGGATCATAAAGGTTTTGAAAAACCATGATAAAGAATTTAGATTTTGCTCAGGCTGGGTAGCTCAGTTGTTTAGAGCGTCATCCTGAGACACCAAGGTTACAGGTTCATTCCCCGGTCAGGGCACATACAAGATTCAAGATTCAACCAATGAATGCATAAATAAATGGTACAACAAATCTCAATCTCTCTCTCTGTCTCTCTCTCTCTCTCTCCTCCCCTCCCTTTCTCCCTCTCTCCCCCTCTTTCCTTTCTCTCTAAAATGAGTAAATTCAAAAAAAACGTTCTTTTAAATGGCAACCCAATTCAAAAATGGAAATCTGGGAAGGAGTTAGAGGGGGATGAAGGACGAAAGGAAAGGGATTAAGATGTACAAATTGCTAGTATAAAATCAGTCGAGGGGAATATAGTCAACAGGATGGTGTCAGATGGGTATTAGACTTATGAGTTAATCACTTTGTAAGTTATATAAATGCCTAATCACTATGTTATATACCTAAAACTAATATAATATTGTATGTCAACTATAATTGAAAAATTAAAAAAAATTTTTAATGGGCAAAGCATATGAATAGATATTTCTCCAAAGAAAATATGTAAATGGCCAATAAGCAGTGAAAAGATGCTCCACATTTTCAGTCATTAGGAAAGTGCAAATCAAAACTACAATGAGATATCACTTCATTACCACTAGGATGGCTATAATAAAAAAGATGTTCAGTAACAAGTGTTGACAAGGATGTGGAAGATTGTGCAACCCTCATATGTTGCTGCTGGGAACATAAACTGGTGCAGCCACTTTGGAAAACGGTTTGGTGGTTTCTCAGTAATTACCATATGACCCAGCAGTACCTTTTCCAGAGAATTGAAAACATGTCCATGTAAAAATGTACACACGAATGTTCATAGCAGCATTATTCATAATAGCTTCAAAGTAGAAACAACTGAAATTTTCCTCAAGTGATAAATGAATAAACCAGAAATTGTATATCCATATAATGGAATATTATTGTGCACTAAAAAGGAACAGAGGTTTGATACATTCTACAAAATGAGTGAACTTATGCTAAGTAAAAGAAACCAGAGACAGAAGGCTACGTATTGTATGATTCCATTTATATGAAATATCCAGCTTAAGCAAATCTTTAGAAAGTAGATAAGTGGTTAACAGAGACTGGATGCAGGTGAGAATGGGGTGGGTAGTGACTGCTAGTGGGAATTGCATTTTTTGAGGGGGGGTGATGAAAATGTTCAGGAATTAGAATTTTGATGATTATACAACTCTGTGAATATAGTAAAATCCACTCAATTTTATACCTGTAATGGTGAATTTTTTTTTAACAAAAGGATCATTTCTCTTTTTTTTAAATACATTTTTATTGATTTCAGAGAGAGATAGAAACAATAATCATTGATTGGCTGCCTCCTGCACACCCTCTACTGGAGATAGAGCCTGCAACCCAGGCATGTGCCCTCATTGGGAATCAGACCGTGACCTCCTGCTTTATAGGCCAATGCTCAACCACTGAGCCACTCTGGCCAGTCTTTAATGGTGCATTTTATGACATATAAATTATAGCTTAGTAAGCTGTTTCAAATGTCCTTGAAATTTGGTTTTAAGACTGATGTCATTGTCCTTAAAGTTTCTCAATAAACCCAAATTGTTTAGAGAAGAGACTTTGTCGTTTTAGCTAAGAGAAACACATAGGATATTATGAGATTTGGAGAATTTGGAAGCATTAGGCATTCAGTGACATGTTTTTATTTCCTTCTCTATTGGCTAGCCAATGGATGACAGCCTCATTGCATTCCGAACCCGCTCTAAGATGCCTCTGAAAGATGTTCCCCTGGGACAACTAGAGGCAGAGCTTCAAGCTCCAGACATCACCCCAGACATGTATGACCCCAATACAGCAGATGATGAGGAATGGAAGATGTGGCTTGGGGGACTCATGAATGATGATGTGGGGAATGAAGGTAAGTAGTTTTACTTGCATTTACTATCTACTTTCTCTGTGGTGAAATTTTCATTAGTTAGAAACTTAAAGAAGATATTTTTGGTTAATTGAATTTGGTATTTACCCAGGAATTTATTTTAAACTAGAGTCCCGGTGCACAAAATTCATGCACTCGGGGTTTTCCCTGAGCCCAGCCTGTGCCGTGAGCCCGGCTTCTGGCTGAGCAGTGCTCCCCCTATGAGAATGCACTGACCACCAGCGGGTGGCTCCTGTGTTGAGCGTCTCCCTCCTGGTGGTCAGTGCGCATCATAGCGACCGGTCGTCCCGCCGTTCTGTCGATTTTTATATTAGCCTTTTAGTATATAGGACTAGAGGCCCAGTGCACGAAATTTGTGCATGGATACAGTCCCTAGGCCTGGCCAGCGTTCAGAGCCGATTTGTGGGGCGACCGGCGGGGTGATTGGGGAGCCCCCGCTCGCACTTGCCTTGGCTGGCCTGGCACTGTCTGCTCGCCAGTCCCCCTCTCCCCCACTGCCAATTGGGGCCTGCGGGCTGGGAGCAGCTCCTGTGTTGAGCACCTGCCCCTGGTGGTCATAGTGACCGGTCGTTCCGCCGTTGGGTCGATTTGCATATTACAGTTTTATATAGATAGATTAGTAGTTAAATTCCCCTCTTCCACCTTTTTTGGTTTAGAATCTTTGGGCATCTTGAATGCTAAGAGTCCTCTCCTGAAATATAAATGCGCACACAATTTTATGTACCCTCTCATTGGAGTACATTGATTCACTTGACTATTGTGTTAAGGTTCTTTATGATCCAAGTGAAAGAATCCAAACTCCCACTTGCAAGAAGGTCAAATGAAACCAGACTTTGCTAAAGGGCAGAAAAACCTGCAGTAGAGTTGACACCCTGTTAAGGCCCTCCTTCCTTCTCTATAGCCTTCATCTCTACTTCTTTTTGTCAATCAATTCCATTTTTAACCCTGTTTTATTCTATAAGGCTTATACCATAGTCATAAGCACACTGTTTACTTCTTGCATTGTCCTCAGATCAAAAGGATTCTCTCCAACAGGGTCCAGTTGGAAAATCCAGGGGAACAACTCAGATTGGCTTGGTTTGATCACATGCTCACTTTCTTGGTGTTGCATGGGATTGATAGGAAGGCTTTCATCATGGAGTACTGTGATTGGCAGCACCCCATAGAACAGCCGTGGGCAAACTACGGCCCGCGGGCCGGATCCGGCTGTTCTATCCGGTTCTCTTGCTCTCCCCTCCGCTCCTTTACTTTGAATTTATATTAGTTCACACAAACACTCCATCCATGCTTTTGTTCCGGCCCTCCGGTCCAGTTTAAGAACCCATTGTGGCCCTCGAGTCAAAAAGTTTGCCCACCCCTGCCATAGAACAATGTGGTTGGAGTCTGTAGTTGGTCAAAAGAAGTGATGGTGTTTCCAGAAGTGATGAGGGAGTATTAATCAGGCAAAAAATAATGTTGACTACAGTCATACATTGTGTAAGAATCCCTACCATAACCCTTACTTTAGAATATAAGTAAAAGTTCTTACTTTAATACTGTGAAATTACATTATTAAAATTGTCTGGTGAGTTTTAAAAAGTGTACTGTAGTGGAAATCAGGCATAATTTAATCATTTTGTACAATACATTTCTGTAAATTTAGAAGATAGGAGGTTGATTTCATTTGTAGTGATTCCAGATGTTGTCATATTCTCTTTTTTTTTTTTTTTTAAATGTATTTTATTGATTTTTTACAGAGAGGAAGGAAGAGGGAGAGAGAGTTAGAAACATCGATGAGAGAGAAACATCGATCAGCTGCCTCCTGCACACCTCCTACTGGGGATGTGCCTGCAACCAAGTTACGTGCCCTTGACTGGAATCGAACCTGGGACCCCTCAGTCCGCAGGCTGATGCTCTATCCACTGAGCCAAACTGGTTTTGGCAATATTCTCTTTTTTTAATCATCACCCAAGGATATGTTTTTCATTGATTTTTCAGCATGTTTGCCAAATAGGTATTCTGAGAACATTGGCTGACCCATTTGTGTGTTGTAGGCAGAAGTTGTCTATTGCAGTTCTTGCACTCAAACAGATGGGTGTCCAAACATTAATATAATATCCATATGTTATAGGCTCTTTCAGTGCTTTCATTATTCAGCAGTGTTTGAAAAGGATCTGCTGTGAAGAGACTTAATAAGAAAGGACTGTAGAGATTAGGAAGACAGAATTCCATTCCAAGGATTAAAGAAGTTTTATTAGGGAGATAAACCCACAAATGCATGAAAAAGATTTGACATTCAAATAGCTATGTATAGCCGAAACCGGTTTGGCTCAGTGGATAGAGCGTCAGCCTGCGGATTGAAAGGTCCCAGGTTCGATTCTGGTCAAGGGCATGTACCTTGGTTGCAGGCACGTCCCCAGTATGGGGTGTGCAGGAGGCAGCTGATCGATGTTTCTCTCTCATCGATGTTTCTAATTCTCTGTCCCTCTCCCTTCCTCTCTGTAAAAAATCAATAAAATATATTTATTTAAAAAAAGAAGAAATTAAAACTCTCTGTTCTTCAACAAGCTACCGTTACATGAATAAAGAGACAAGGCACAACATGAAAAAAAAATTAAAAACAAACAAACAAATAGCTATGTATAAACAATGCAACTTAATCCAGTCTAATAAAAGAGTAATATGCAAATTAACATCACTCTGCCACACCCACCCACCACGCCCACCCACCACGCCCACCAGCCAATCAGGAGCAAATATGCAAATAAACCCAACCAAGATGGCTACGGCCACAGAGAGCAGGAGGGAGGCTTGGGTTTCCCCGGCAATGGAGGAAGCCAAGCTTTCCGCCTGCCCTTGCCGGCCTAGGTATCCACTCAAGGCTACAAAGTTTCAATGATAGAAGATACATATATCCAAAAAGAAATGGCGGCAGCCATGGAGCTGGAAAGAGCAGGAGGCTAGGGTTGCCCGCGGCGATGGAGGAAGCCAAGCTTCTGCAGCCCTGGCCGGCCCAGGCCTCCGCTTAAGGCTACAAAGTTTCAATTATATAAGATACATAAATTCCAACAGAAATGGCTGCCGCCAGGGAGCAAGCAGAAGGCTTGGCTCTGCTCCAGGCTACAAAGTTTCAATTGTAGAAGATAAATAAACCCCAGATACCAGGGCCGCCTCTGCTTGGGTCGCCAGGGGGCGTGGCCGGCCTGCAAACCACCACAGGCCCCTCGCCCAGGCCACCCCATACCCCAAGGGAACCCCCACCCTGATCCAGGACACCCTTCAGGGCAAACCAGCTGGCCCCCAACCATGCACCAGGCCTCTATCCTATCTAATAAAAGAGTAATATGCAGATTGACCATCACTCCAACACACAAGATGGCTGCCCCCATGTGGACACAAGATGGCCACCACAAGATGGCCAGCAAGGGAGGGCAGTTGGAAGGGACCAGGACTGCAAGGGAGGGCAGTTGGGGGCGAACAAGCCTGCAGGGGAGGCAGTTAGGGGTGACCAAGCCGGCAGAGGAGGGAAGTTGGGGGCGACCAGGCCTGAAGGGAAAGGCAGTTGGGAGGGACCCAGGCCTGTAGGGGAGAGCAGTTGGGAACCAGGCCTGCAGGGGAGGGCAGTTAGGGGAAAACAGGCTGGCAGGAGAGCAGTTAGGCATCAATCAGACAGGCAGGGGAGTGGTTAGGGGGTGATCAGGTTGGCAGGCAGAAGCGGTTAGGGGCAATCAGGAAGGCAGGCAGGCGAGCAGTTGGGAGCCAGCAGTACTGGATTGTGAGAGGGATGTCCGACTGCCCATCGGACATCCCTTGAGGGGTCCCAGATTGGAGAGGGTGCAGGCTGGGCTGAGGGACACCCCCCCCCAACCCGTGCACAAATTTCGTGCAC
Source organism: Plecotus auritus (assembly GCF_963455305.1). Taxonomy (NCBI): domain Eukaryota; kingdom Metazoa; phylum Chordata; class Mammalia; order Chiroptera; family Vespertilionidae; genus Plecotus; species Plecotus auritus. The sequence goes on from NC_137778.1 coordinate 29,105,351, forward strand.
TGGGCCTCTAGTATTTTATATACTGTTATTAATATCAAGTAAGAATATAGGTTAGATGAGCTTTAATTGGTACAGATTTTTCAATGATTATAGACCAAAAATGTGTGTGTGTGTGTCTCTCTGTGTGTGTATATATATATATATATATATATATATACACATATATATATATATTTTTTTTAATATATTTTATTGATTTTTTTACAGAGAGGAAGGGAGAGGGAGAGAGAGTTAAAAACATCGATGAGAGAGAAACATCAATCAGCTGCCTCCTGCACACCCCCTACTGGGGATGTGCCCGCAACTAAGGTTCATGCCCTTGACCGGAATCGAACCTGGGACCCTTGAGTCTACAGGCCAACACTCTATCCACTAAGCCAAACCAGTTAGGACTATATATTTTTATTTTTAATGAAAGATATTTATTATGAAAAACTAAATCGTGAAAGGGTACAAAGAGTTCTATTCTTCAATCTTTGTTAATACTTTCTAGATATATTCTGTGTATTTAATCAAGCACATACTTATCTCAGATATTTTTTTTTTCCGCAAAAGGAATCATACTGCACATATTGTTCTGCATCTGGAGCTTTGTTTCTTTCACTTAATATAAGTTAGATCTATTTCCATTGTAATGCATAGACATCTTCTTCTCTTGCTTAATGGCTATGTAGTAGTAAGGAATTTAGTTTTCTTATGTGGTAGATTTTTTAAAAAATTCAGTTCCTGCCCTAGCTGGTTTGGCTCAGTGCATAGAGCGTCAGCCTGTGGACTGAAGGGTCCCAGGTTCGATTCCAGTCAAGGGCACATGCCTGCGTTGGGGGCTTGATCCCCAGTAGGGGATGTGCAGGAGGCAGCCAATCGATTCTCTCTTATCATTGATGTTTCTATCTCTCTTTCCCTCTCTCATCCTCTCTGAAATCAATAAAGATATATTTAAAAAAAAAAAATTCAGTTGCACTAGCCACATTTCAAGTTCTTCCGCACATGGCCAGTGGCTACTATTACTGTACAATGCATATATATAACGTTTTCATCAATGTAGAAAGTTCTTTTGGACACCACTGATCTAAAGTTGTCCCAGGGCCCGGCCAGTGTGGGTCAGTGATTAAGTGACAACCTATGAACCAGGAGGTCACGGTTTTTTTTTTTTTTTTTTTTTTTAAGACTCAGCAGAGTTCAAAATTTGAAAGTTTATTTTACACAGGAAACCAAAACATCTAATAAGTATCATTTACTTACTACATATATGTATCTACACACCAAAATAATGCCATTCAGTTATAAGGGAAAAAGTTTTTAAGTGTTAAGCTTTATAAACTTATGAAAAAATACCATGTACAATAATAATCTTGTCATGTTTAGAATAAAATCCATAATTGCCAAAACTCAGCAATACTCTTTACTACATATATTTTCAATACACAAAACCTGGTCGAGATAAGCTGTATTTTGTACCAAATTCTAAGAATGGTTAATTGCATGGCTGTGGCCCCTATGAAAATGGCAGCATTGCCCGGCCAGTGTGACTCGGTGCTTGAGCGTTGTTCTGTGAACCAGGAGGTCACTGTTAGATTCTGGTCAGGGCACATGCCTGGCTTGCAGGCTTGATCCCTAGAGGGAGGCATGCAGGAGGCAGCCAATCAACGAAATGATTCTCATTATTGATGTTTCTATATCTCCCTCTCCAGAATCAATAATATATGTATGTATGTGTATATATATATGTGTGTGTGTGTATAAGTACTAGTATATATATATTTTTTTTCAAAAACAGTTTTTAAAAAAGGCAGCATTGTGCTTAAATCAGAACGTGAATGGCTTCATCACAGAGATTGCATCCAATAGTACATTTTGTTAGGAATTACTTAAAGGCACAGTATGAAGTTAAAGGACTGCTTTGGCATGTGAATTCAAGCCAGTTACATTTTTGCTTGCCCTGATAGACTTGTGATGCCAAGCAGGTATTATACTGTATTATGATACAATAAAGCCATCCTGTCATATCTGTTGCAATTAGACACTAGTCCCAGAAAGCGAACCCCTAGTAATTGATTACAACTCTTCTGACCGAGCAAAGCCCCACTGGGTGCTCATTTGTGCTGTGGAGAGGACTTATTTCTTAAAAGATTCGAAAGCTGAAAAATAGATGTAGTCAGCTCTTTGGAGCGAACTTAATCATGACTTTTAAGAGGCAAAGCAATCTCAAAGTGGTTCTTGGATGGTTTCCATTAACCACCGACCTCAACACTGCAGATGTCTGAGTCCCAACTTGACCTAATAAAGTGGGGGCGCGGGAGGGGATCATTTTTAAACACGTGTTTGAATGGCTCAAGTCTAAAATACCTTTGGCTCCAGAGTTTCAGAAGTGATTGACTAATTTATAAAAGACCTCAATTTAGCAATGAGCTCTTCTTTCCTTTGGTTCAGTTACTCAAAATCCACTTGGTGTGTCAGAATGACGTATCCATCATTCCGCCTTTACACCCGTCTTCCGGTAGCGGAGTACTGTCGCTGTCACCCACAGGTTTAAGGCCAGCATGATCACAAAACGTATAAGGATTGTCAGGTCATTGGTGGTCATTAAGGTTGTTATTATTCTTGTGGCGCTGGTGTAGGCGGCCAGGCCCCAGGTCAGCGCGCTCACCGCCGCGGCGTCCCGCGTCTCCCACAGGCACTGCAGCTGCGCCACCTTGCTGGCCGCGCTGATGAAAGTACACAGGTTCATGGCCAGGTCTATGATCCACTTCCGCAGGGTGAGCAGGAACCAGGACGCCACAAACAGGGCGATGTAGGGCGCCGCCCGGTACACGTTCCCGTTGAAACGGAACACGCAGAGCAGCAGGATGAAATCTTGTGCGATGAGAATGGGGTACTCCAGGTAGGTCAGCAGCGGGTACTCGTAGTGAACCTGGTACCGGAGGAACACCAGGAACCCCGCCAGCTCCAGCAGCAGACTCGGGAGGCTGAGGCCCCGCGCGCTGCGCGCCGCCAGCAGGGCGGAGATCTGCGGCAGCTTGAGCGCCGCGCACACGGCCAGGGTGCTCCAGTTGCAGAACCACAGCAGCGCCGAGCCCATGGCGCCGGCGGCTCGGGTCGGGGGCGCGGGCTCCGCGGATCCGGCCGCAGCGCGAGGGGAAGCCGCTCAGCACTCGGATGCAGCGCTTGCCCAGTCCAGGAGGTCACGGTTTGATTCCCGGTCAGGGCACATGCCTGGGTCAGGCTTGATCCCCAGTAGGGGGCATGCAGGGGGCAGCCGATCAGTGATTCTCTGTCATCATTGATGTTTCTATCTCTCCCTTTCCCTTCCTCTCTGAAATCAATAAAAATATTTTAAAATAAATAATTAAAAAATAGTCTCAGAAAAATATTACCTTGATATAATAATAATTCAGTGACATCTTCATGATCTCCTGGTTCATAGGTTAATGCTCAACCACTGAGCCACCCCGGCTGGGCAAACAATTTTTATTGAGAAATGGGGAAGATATCATAGAGAAAATTATTAGGGAGAAACACATTTCTATGTCCTAACATAACAAATACTTAATATTTTTGTGTATTTTTAGTTATTTTTGAATCCTAATATAGGGATATAATTTTTGAAACAAAGATTATTATATGTTATTAGATTTTGTTTTTTTGTCATGTATGTATTAAATTTTTATAGAATATTGCATCTTTGCATTTCGTATTATAGTATTTCCTAATTTTGGGGAATTAGATTTATTTCTTTTTTCACTATCATGAAGTTTAACAAAAGTATTATTTTCATAAGATGCACTAATCAAAGTGGGGTTCCTGAGATAAATTATACATTCAATTTTCTGGCTTTTGCTGCATTTTGACAGATTTAAGTCTTGTTTGGAGGAAGGAAGGAATTTGGCTTATTGGAGAGAATAGGTGAGATGAGTCAGCTGTAGGAAGTGATCTGTGCAAAGGCACGGAGGAAAAAAATAAATTATTTTAAAACTTAAGGATAAATGTTCTTTAATGGAACAGAGTCTCATAGTGCTGAATATCTTACATTGTCACTAAAGATAAGAGTTCAGAGTTGGGAATGAGTGTCTGAAACTTTGTGTTTTCTAGATGAGGCGGATGATGATGACGATCCAGAATACAATTTCCTGGAAGACCGTGACGAACCAGACACAGAGGATTTCCGCACTGACCGGGCAGTGAGAATCACCAGTGAGTCTGTGTTTACTATGGGTCCTGCTCTTGACTGTGTCCCATATACATTTGTTCACTTTGTATATTTTTGAGGGTAAAGTTTGCAGTCCATTTAATCTAAGACATTTAAGCTTCCTCTATCCTATTTCTATAAATCTTTAAATGTAGGTATATATTCAGAAAGCCTATCAGTCACTCATTTACACATCCCACAGTTATGTATTGAGTCCAGTATTTGGCAGGGATTATACTTAGGATACCATAATGAATAAAACATGGCCTGTGTCTTATAGGGTGACAGTTTAGTAGGGGATGACATTATAATAGCCGTAGTCCAGTGGTCGGCAAACTCATTAGTCAACAGAGCCAAGTATCAACAGTACAACGATTGAAATTTCTTTTGATAGCCAAATTTTTTAAACTTAAACTTCTTCTAATAGACTCCCCCAGGCCATGGTATTTTGTGGAAGAGCCACACTCAAGGGGCCAAAGAGCCGCATGTGGCTCACAAGCCGCAGTTTGCTGACCACTGCCCTAGTTGGTTTGGCTCAGTGGATAGAGGATAGCCTGTGGACTGAAGGGTCCCAAGTTCAATTCCGGTCAGGGGAGATGCCTGGGTTGCAGACTTGATCCCCAGTAGGGCGTGTGCAGGAGGCAGCCAATCAATGATTCTCTCTCATCATTGATGTTTCTGTCTCTCTCTCCCTCTCCCTCCCTCTCTGAAATCAATAAAAATATATTTTAAAAGAAAACATTATAATACAAAGTGATAGGTGCTAAAATAAGTTGTGTATAAAGTATGCTAGTGGCCTAAAAGAGGGTATAATCTAGTGTATGGTATGAAATTAGGGTGGGAGGGCTTAGGGAAGGATTCACAAGATGAGATTTTGAAGGAGGAATAGGAAATTTTTGGTAAATGGGGGCAGAGAAGGATATTACAAATATAAGAGCATATCTATAAACAACAGAATTGTGAAACAACAATAAGTGTGTTGGGAAAATAATAAGTAGTTGGTATAGTTGTGTGAGTGAGTGGTAGTAGAAAAGGGTAATCAGTGTTCAGACCTTGAATTTGAGAACCTTGCATTTGAGTTTTGATTTATCAAAAAGGAGAGCTCGAAGAGTTTTAAGTCGGAAATCAATAGGAACTTATTTGGATTTTAGAAATACCATTTTGATTAAATACCAGTTTAATATAAAGAGACAAGATTGGAGGCATGCAAAACAAATCACTTGAGTCATTTGTTTGAAAAATTACTTCATTGCCAGTGATAGAAAACATATTTCAGAAATTATTGATTTTTATTGCATGCATTACATTGTTAGCTTTTGACCAGGTTATGAAGAAAGCTTTATTTTTATTATTATTGTTTTTTTATATAAATATTTTAAAAAATATTTATTTCAGAGAGGAAGGAAGAGGGAGAGATAGAAACATCAATGATGAGAGAGAATTATTGATTGGCTGCCTTCTGCATGCCCCCTATTAGGAATCGAGTTGGCAACCCTGGCATGTATCCTGACCAGGAATCGAACTGTGACCTCCTGGTTCATAGGTCGACGCTCAACCACTGAGCTACTCTAGCTTCACAAGAATAAGACTATTGAGTTCTCTCATGTATTCCAAGTATCTAGAACAGGATTGAGGCATAGTAGGAATTCAGTAAATGTTTTTGAATAATGAATGTTAGATATATATGAAGATTTTGTCAAATGCCTTGCTGAAAATAACATACATTGTTTTCTTGGAATTCCCTCTTATGAAATTAACTGGTGCCCACAACATCCTGTTTGGGTTTTCTTGCAGAAAAGGAAGTGAATGGACTGATGGAAGAGCTGTTTGAAACTGTGAGTAATGATCTTTGAGTAAGAGTGGATGGTAAAAGTAGGTTCTTCAGCAAGCTCTGTTTTTTGGTCCCAGGGCCCCTGCCTCCAGAATGTTGTTCATACAAAGCCAATTCCCCCTTCAGTCCACCCAGGAGAGAATATAATGGCAGGAGAATATTGGTAACTAACAAACTTTGATTATCCATATGTAGATAAATCTTAGTAAACTTTACTTGCAAACTTTGGATGGCCTTCCCAACTATCATTTGGTGCATCCTTAAAGATTGCATACTAGTTTTAGATTATTCTAAACTCACATAGTTACCTTTCTCATAAATTTGTCTCTTGAAAGATAATTATGAACACTGTGAGTTATCCATGCTCTGTCCTTAGCTATACAGATTGACCAGTTGAGAGATTTTTTCCCCCCTGGGGTAATAGTGTAGTCATCCCATGTGCAGGACTGTGGAAGTCCTCAAGTGAGAAAAATACTCTGATGCAAGCTCTTCCTGAGTGCCAGCATTATCCTGTAAACTTAGTGATTAATTTCCCTTCTCACTGCTGCATTGACTTCACATGCCTGTTCCCCAGGAAAATGCTCCTTTTCCTTTTCCTCAGTTCCAAGATGAGATGGGATTCCCCAGCATGGAAGATGATGGCCCAGAGGAGGAGGAACGTGTGGCTGAGCCTAGACCTAACTTTAATACTCCTCAAGCCCTACGGTAGGCCTGTCAAAGACCTTGAAACTTAGAATAGAGAAAAAATGTCTTCTGAAAAGGTTTTCAGAAATTTCGGTTAATTCCCCAGCCCTAGGGGGGTATTAGCTGTCAGGTGAATAAGTCTCCTTATGATGGGGCAGTGCAGCTATAGACCAAGCTGTATCTGTTAGGGAAGGGAGAAAAAACAGCAGCTGGCATCAATGGCAACTTCTCCAGGTGAGTGGTGCTGGAGAGGTATGTAGGACTCTACGTGGCCAGCCACAAAAACTACCCCAAATTGTCATATCCATCATGTCCCTTTGGTTCACCTCATTTGCCTTTAACATCTGGTAAATGTTAATGAATGTTTGTTAATTATCTAGGCATTAATTGAGCAAACCATGAAGCACCTATAATAATGCCCTAGGGTCTGAAATATAAGTACTGCCCTCTTCACATAAAGTTAGCACTTCTGTTGTTCCACCCAGAAAGTAGAGGCTTTAATTTTTTTCCCTATTTTTGCCACGGGTTTGCGTAATCTATCTGTACATTATTGTTACTCATTCTGAGTAGAAACAGAAATCAGGATGGGGTTTATTCCCTGGGTGGAACAAATCAAAACCTAGAGATCCACAGCTTCTAATGAGTCCTGTGTTTTAACCGAACAGCATTACCTAACTAGAGAGCCTGGGATCCATTTGAAAGCTAGTCTTTAAGGGAACTTGCAGTTTAGTGAAGACGACAGTATATTAACCAATGTGTAAAAGCTAGAAATATTAGTCATACTCCATTACAATAAATACCATAATGAAACTATAACAAGTATTTCAGAATTTCCCCTTTTAGCTTTATTGAGGTGTTACTGACAATGTGGGAGTTGGGTGGAGCGGGGTCTCGGTGTCATCTGCTGGTGCTAATGGTGTTCATCAGGTTAATGCAGATTCAGATTTGGCACCCTCCTGCATCTGCCAGCTGTGTATGGAGGGCTCAACACAGGGACAATGGTGGCGCTTGCCATGAAGCCATACAATTCAGTTTGTCCCTGGTATGTCTCTGGCGCCTTTCGAGCTGCTGTCTCTAGGCTTCAGCTTAAAGTGGATATTTGTAAGAGAGTGAGTCTGTAGGCAGGCCATTTTTGAGGACACCTGGTTTTCTAGCAGCTCTTTGTCTCACCGGATGGGGTTTCAGGGAGTTACCAGGGTATGGCGAGCCATATTCACCAGGTCAGTTAAACTGCCATGTATTTTAGTATATCCCTTGTTGCTTCATGACTGCAGGTCTTTGAATTTTTAAGAAACAAAAGCAGTGCAGAACAAGAGTGGAATGGGAGAAGCTAGATCAGGGTTTGGAGTAATGGGTAAATCAAAGAATAAATGCTGTACTTTGAGGGTATTTTATATAGTTGTTAAGAACAAGTTCCAGATTAATGTGCATATCAGTATGATACTGGAGTGATAAGTTTCCATTTGCTCTTTGACTGCTTTGTTATCCTGATGTTTCTCTGCTCCTTTCCTTTTATTTGTATACTAGAGGCCCAGTGCATGGATTCGTGCACCGGTGGGGTCCCTCAGCCTGGCCTGCAGGGATCAGGCCGAAACTGGCCCAGTTCTGGATTTGTCCAGGGCGTGTCTGGCCCTTTTCGCTCAGTCCTGATCGGCCAGACCCCAGCAGCAAGCTAACCTACTGGTTGGAGCATCTGCCCCCTGGTGGTCAGTGCGTGTCATAGCAACTAGTCGAATGGTTGGACACTTAGCATATTAGGCTTTTATTATATAGGATTACTTAGAGGACTGACTGATTGTAGAAAAATGGGGATGAGGTACAGTTCAGAACCATCTTATTTGAATCTATGTTAACAACTTTCGGAAAAGATTTGGATAGACTAGGAGTTTTGCTTATTGGCTAAAGTGGAATTTAGGAATTATCAGTAGATAGAAATTATGCAGACTCTCTTAGACCACTATTAGAAGGAATTGGATGTGTTGTGGACCTACGGAAATGTTCACACTCAGTCATCTCCCTGTTGGGGATAGGTTTGAAGAACCACTGGCCAACTTGCTAAATGAGCAACATCGTACAATGAAGGAGCTCCTTGAGCAGCTGAAGTTGAGAAAATCTTCAGCCAAACAGCAGCAGGAAGTAGACAGGGTTAAGCCCCAGAGTGAGAACGTTCCTCAGACTCTGATTCTAGACCCAGCTCAGAGGAAGAGGCTCCAGCAGCAGATGCAGCAGGTGAGACTTTTCTTGGTAATGTTACTATTGGATCATCCCATGGCTTGACCTGAAGCCAAAGTTAGCAGCTTTGTAAAAGTCAGAAATAGGTGTCTTGACACTCTTTGAAATCATAGGACCCCAGGATCTTCACATCAGCTAGGCCCTGAGAACTTATGTTCATGAGTCATCATGGCTCAGGCAAGAATGCATATAAGTATGTTGATAATATTCAGAATTATAGATTTCAAAGAATCATAGTAATCCATTCTGAATTTAACAGCCTTGTGGCCAGAATAGTTTTTTCTTCTTTCTAATCTCAGTTTCTCTGGTTTGAGGTTAAACTTCTTCTGATTCTATTATTTTGCTCCAGGGGAACATAACTGTAAAATTCATACTATGTTGCACTCATAGACTGTCAAGAAAGCAAAAGATGTATAATAAAGTTGCACATATTTTGACAAGATCTTCTGGGTTCCTGAAATGGCATCATAACATGTCACTGTGTTGTTTTCTTTCTTTCCCCAGCATGTTCAGCTCTTGACGCAAATTCACCTTCTCTCCACCTCCAACCCCAGTCTCAACTCGGAGGCCAGTACTACCAGGATATTTCTTGTAAGGTTCCAAATATCCCTAACTCTAAAGATTGAGTATACAGTTAGCTTGGCAAGTCATTTCTCACAGATATTCACCCACCATAATCTATATTTCTTTTTTTTAAAATATATTTTATTAATTTTTTACAGAGAGGAAGGGAGAGGTATAGAGAGTTAGAAACATCGATGAGAGAGAAACATAGATCAGCTGCCTCCTGCACACCGCACACTGGGGATATGCCCACAACCAAGGTACATGCCCTTGACCGGAATCAAACCCGGGACCCTTCAGTCCACAGGCCGACGATCTATCCACTGAGCCAAACCGGTTAGGGCCATAATCTATATTTCTTCTCTCCTGCATGTTTTGGTAGCTATTCCTATGTCTTCCTGTATTTGCTGAAAGAACATAAATCACTGATTTTCATGAAAGGGCAGAGAGTGTATTCAGTTTCCTTGAGAGTATTGCTCTGACCTGCAGTCTTAAAGAGGTAATGTTAATTGTGAAAGAGTTTAGGATGATTTTTTCACCTGTTTTTATCCTGTAATAGGAAGGACAGTTTTTCACACAGAGGATAAGGGCTATTGATACTAATGGCCTGGAACTTAAATCTCCTTTGTGCCCTGTTTTCCCAGGAAGAGCTGGGAACCTTTGCTCAAAGCTCCATCGCCCTTCATCATCAGTTCAACCCCAAGTTTCAGACCTTGTTCCAACCCTGTAACCTGATGGGAGCCATGAAGCTCATTGAAGATTTCAACACCCATGTCAGCATTGATTGGAGTCCTCGTAAAACTGTCAAGACGGGTAGGGGACAGTGGCTATTTCCTTCGAGTACTTAACACCCAGACCAATGTTTTCATTGTAGTCCCCAGTGGCAACAAATGCCTTGAACCAGGTCCTCTGGCCAACACATGTCTGCCTTCGCACAGGCATAATCTCCAAAACTTCATCTTTGGGAATGCCCCCAGGAAAAAGTCAATAATCTCAGATTCCTTGATGGGCAGGGAGAAGAGCTAGATCTCATCCAGGGACTTGGTCTTCATGTCCTTAACCAGGCAGCCCAGCTTGGTGACTGGGAGCACTCCTTGTCCTCGGCCTTGCCTCAGAGCTCCATGGCCACGGCCACGACCTCAGCCTTGACCTTGGCCTCAGATGCCACTGCCAAATCCTCCTCGGAAGCGGCTGCGGCCTCCCATTACAGGGCCCCTAGGCCCTCCGGGCCCTCCTGTAGCACAGGTGTCATCCACCATTTGGTATCTCATCAGAAAAGAAGCACCACCCATATACTTTATAAATATTTGCTTTTGATTTGTTTCCTGGTTTAGCAAATTAGTTGTGGTTTGGCCTGGATTTAGGTTTGTCTTTGGATTTGATTTTAAGTCCCTGACTCTTATAGTTAAATTGAATATATTTGAATTTAAATTCATTAGGTCATGGACACTGATCTCAAACTACTTTATTAGCTATATGTTGGTACTGAAAACTTAATTTAACACCAAACTTCAGTAATGACTAATATATACAGTGTCCTGGACTTTTTTTCTGGTGATATAAAAACACCTATGGAAGGAGGAGTATGGTTATAGTAGTTCTTATCTCTGGGAAGGCAGAAAAATGCCTGGAATTGAGAGACTTAGACAGAAAGACAGAAATGAATGGGACTGTGTCGTCTCATTCTCCTTATGTTTTTTATTTTAATTCCCAGCCTCAGGAGGAATCGGGGAGAAACTTAATGAAAGTTAAGTAAGAATGAAATAAAATAAAATTTGGAGTACCAGATTTGTGAGGGACATTTAAGAAGTTGAAATCTTATCCTGGAAGAAAGAAAGCATTGTTGAAGGTCATTTATCTTTCAAGGATTTAAAGGGGGAAGGAGGTAAAAATATTTTTAGCATACACTGTGTGCCAGGTATTAGAAGGTACTTTCTAAGTATTTATGTTACTTAGTGTGTTAAGTGTTCCACATAGAAAAGAATAAGAAATTTAAATTTTAGTAACATTGAATGGGATTCCCATGAGGTGTATGTTAGGCTCAGAAAGTTGTGGAAACTTTTGTGGGGAGTGTTGTGTGGATTTGGAGGGGATTAAGTTAGGTGGGGACAGCTCTGTCTAAATGCAAAAATGCAATCAGAAACTTGTGTGAAGTCCTCTTTGTTCTAGAATTTAATTTATTGGGATTTTTTTTTTTTCTTACAGCCTGTAAATTTCCCTGTTTACCAAAGCAAGTGGCTTGGATCCTGGCCACAAGCAAGGTTTTCATGTATCCAGAGCTACTTCCAGTGTGTTCCCTGAAGGCAAAGAATCCCCAGGATAAGAATTCATTCACCAAGGCTGAGGACAAGTAAGGGTTTATTGTGGAGGGGTTAGCACAGAATATCCTGAAGAGAAGGTCTAGTTCTAATTTCTTTCGTGTTTTTTTTTAATATATTTAATTGATTTTTTTTTTTTTTACAGAGAGGAAGGGAGAGGGATAGAGAGTTAGAAACATTGATGAGAGAGCAACATCGATCAGCTGCCTCCTGCACACCCTCTACTGAGGATGTGCCCGCAACCAAGGTTCATGCCCTTGACCGGAATCGAACCTGGGACCTTTCAGTCCGCAGGCCGACGCTCTATCCACTGAGCCAAACCGGTCAGGGCTAGTTCTTATTTCTTAAGGAGCTTAGGGAAATAAGGCATGTGTAAGATATGGACACAAAAGACAAAAAAAAGCAGTGTTGGTTGTTATAACGTTATATAACACGTGCTTGTTTCAGCATTGCCAAGTACTATTCTTTTTGGGAAATGACATGCACATTTTCCAAACATTTTAAATTACGTTTTGTCTTTTATTGACTGTAAAGAACAATCTTGTAATATGTACTATTAGAGGAAAAAAATTTTTATCCACTATTCTAACCACCCCAAGATAATGATTTTTCTCTTGCATTTCTTGTATAATTATTGGCCATTTAAATACATATATTTTTTGTCTTTTTTAAACTTAATGTCTTTTTGTTGTTGTTTTGTTAATTCTCATCCAAGGATATTTTTTTCCATTGATTTCTAGAGATTGGAAGGGAGGTAGGGAGGAGGAAAAAGAGAAACATTGATGTGAGGGAGACACATTGATTGCTTGCCTCCCATATGAGCCCCAACCGGGGCCAGGGATCAAATCTGCAACCCAGGTACATGCCCTTGACCAGAAATTGAACCCACGACCCTAAGGTGTTAGAGGCCAACACTCTAACCACTGAGAACACTGGCCAAGGCTAACCTAACATCTTTTTGAAATTGTTTTTCTATTTGCTGTAACATAGTTCTTTTTTATTGTTTCTGTATATTGTCCTTTAAAGCAATATTTAATGGCTCTGTGATATTTCTTTCATTTGCTACTTTTCCCCCTTCTGCTGTTTTGCAGTTATGAGTGAGGCTTCACCAAAGATCTTTGTACATATTAGAGCTTTTTTTTTGTTTTTAAGGCTCACCTGAGGACATGCTTAGAGAGAGGAATGGAGAGAGAGAGAGAGAGAGAGAGAGAGAGAGAGAGAGAGAGAGAGAGAGAGAGAACACACAAATCCATGTGAGAGAGAAACATCAATCAGTTGCCAGTTGCCTTCTGTACCTGCCCCAACCAGGGATCAAACTTAACCCAGGTATGTGCCCTGACCTGAACTGAACTGGCAACCTTTCGGTGCACAGGACAACACTTAGCCAACCGAGCCACTTTGGCTAGGCTGTACATAGAGCTTTTGAAAATCTTTGGTGTTCATCCCTTCCAGTAAATTCCCAAGAGTGAGATTATGCGATAAAGGCTAGGAATATTTTTATGGCTCTTGATGTGTATTGCCCCGTTGCCATCAGTAAATATGTACATAGGTAACCATAATAGATTATGTTACGATGGGAGGTAGTGTTGGCGTTGATTTTCATATGCTTAACATGGTGCCCATTGTTTTTTATATTTGTTTTATTACAGCCATCCTCCTTTCTTTGAATACAAAGTATGAAAATTCACATGTTCTGACATTCATTAGTGATTTACGCTTAGGTTTTCCTCTTCCGGTTGTGAACTTCTCCTTGAGTATCGTTCATTGTACTTATTAGCACTCAGTAAATATCTGAAATTTTTTTGTTGAGTAGCCACTAACTTATACAAGAATTAGATGTAGAAAAAGTGGATTGTAGAATGTGGAGTTAGTCTGGGGAGCCTTTTTAGAAGAATGGATTGTGAAGGGAGATTTCGAGTCATTGTTCTTTCTCAGTTTGTTAGTTTTAGGACTAAAGCACTTTGAAGGGACCGAGTTTCCTAAGCCTCTAATCAGCAAGTACCTTCTAACTTGCAAGACTGCCCACCAACTGACAGTGAGAATCAAGAACCGCAGCATGAACAGAGCTCCTGACAACATCTTCAAAGTAAGTGTTTCCTGCAAGTTCTACCTGGGGACTTGTTAGGGCTTTGGCTGGTGGCTCAGGCTGTGAAAGAACTCACAACTAAAAGAAGAGATAGATGCAGAGAAGAAATTTATCTTACAAGGGAGGAAAGGGCCAGGTATTGCTAGTCAGTACAAGACAGGTAACAAAAAGTGGCTTCCACTTTTAAAGAGTGATTGGCCCTAGCTGGTTTGGCTCAGTGGATAGAGCATTGGCCTGCAGACTGAAGGGTCCCGGGTTTGATTCCATTCAAGGGCACATGCCCTGGTTGTGGGCTCAATCCCCAGTGTGGGGCATGCAGGAAGCAGCCGATCAATGATTCTCTGTCATCATTGATGTTTCTCTTTCTCTCTCTCTCTCTCCCTCTCCCTTCTCTGAAATCAATAAAAATATATATTAAAAAAATAATGAAGTTAAAAATAAAGAGTGATTGGTTGCTATTGCTAGGTGACAGAGAAGAGAGGGGGATTGTGTTGAAGTTGAGCAGATACCGGAGGGGTTGTCTTAAAAAGTTACATTTTGTTTGCCTTCCAGAAGACAGTCCAACAGATGTCCTAAGGAGCTGTCTTATCAGCATTTTTCCCAAGCCTCAGAACAAAAGTTAGGAAGAATTCAAAAGAGGCTTGTTTGATGGGGAAGAAGGAAGGGAACTTTTTACTAACTAGAGAGACTCCTTGGTGCAAATTATCCCTGAGCTGTGAAAACAACATGGAGGAGGGGATGCAAGAATGTAGCCTTGAAAGTAGCTTAGCTTGTCTTGCAGTTTGAACAGAGGAGCCAACAATCTTGGGTTGTTGTTGTGTTTTTTTTTTGTTTCGTTTTTTAATATATATATTTTTATTTCAGAGAGGAAGGGAGAGGGAGAGAGAGATAGAAACATCAATAATGAAAGAGAATCATTGATCAGCTGCCTCCTGCACGCTCTACTGGGGATCGAGCGAGCCCACAACTCAGGCATGTGCCCTTGACCGGTATCAAACCTGGGACCCTTCAGTCTGCAGGCTGACGCTCTAGCCACTAAGCCAAATCAGCTAGAACTATCTTGGGATTTATTTACAACGTGCTTCTCATAAATTGTGGAAGGCCACAGCAAAGGAAAAGAGAGGCCTTTTTCTATCCTTACGGGACCTCTTATGAGCAACCATTCTTTTTTCCTTCTTAGTTTTGATGAAGAGAGGGATCTGTTATCTATAGCAAATTCCTTACACTTGTGTACTAGATTAATTGCCTGCGCTCTGATGCTTTTCCACTCTACACGGGTTGCTCTCTCAACTTGCTGCTGTAGCATCAACTTAGGCTCTTTCTTTACCATTTTGCTGGTGATTGATTGGTTGCCTCTTACTTATGTTGGATCCTCTTATTTCCTGCTTTACTTTCATGTTTTAGTGGAGCACATCCTAGTAGTATTCTGAGGAAGAGTTTTTGAGAATCAGATTTTTAAGTTTATATATATTGAGGTTTGTGGATTATATCAATGTCAATTTCCTATTCAATGTACTAGATACCTGGTTTATATATGTTACAATGTAACCATATTTTACCATTGGGTGAAACTAGGTAAAGGGTACATATAAGACCTTTCTGTACTATTTGTGTAATTTCTTGTGAATCTATAATTATTCAAAATAAAACATTTAAAAATATGTTTCTATTCTCTCCTCCTTCAGTGGACCAGAATTCTAAGTTGGAAATTATTTTTACCAGAAATTGTTAAGGGCTTTGCTCCATTTTCTTCTGGTTTCCAGTGCTGGTGATTTAGAAATTTGATGCTGTTTTGACTCTTGAATCTTTGTGTGATACCAGTTTTAGCTCTCTCTATGGCAGCATGTAAGATATTTCCTCTTCTTTACTGTTTTGAAATTTCATAATAATATTCCTTAGTTTGGGTCTAGTTTCATTAATCACATGAGGCGCTTGGTAAAACGTAGTTTGGAAACTCGTGTGTTTCAGTATTGGGAAATTTCCATGAATTGTATATGGATGGTGTCCTCCCTTCATTGGATCTGTTCTCCTCAATGTCCAGTAAGTCAGATGGTAGGCCTCTCAGGCTGGTCCTCGCATCTTGTCTTTTATCTTTTCCACATTACTTTGTCTTTATGTTGTACTTTCTGGGAATACTCACTTTTTCTTCTAACCCTTATGCCAAGTTGAGTTCTTTATTTCGTCTAACATTTTAAATTTCCAATAGCCTTTTTGGTTCATTAAATACTTTAAAATAGTGAATGGCAGAGGGACAGTGGGCAAGCAGGAGAGGAAGAAGGCTGGAATTTCTGTATTTGTTAAGCATAGTGCCCAGCCCTCAGTTATGCCCAGTGCCTTGGTCCAGAGATCATCGTTTCCAGAAATCCTCCTGCCAGGGCAGGGGGAGGCTTTCACCTGACTCCACACAGTGGGAAAGGGGATGGGGGTTTGACTGCCTCTTCAACAGATTTAATCTGTCCTCTTCATCTTTACCTAATTTTAGTTGTAGCTTTTCCTCCAATTCAAGAAGTAGGTGGTGTCAGCCTTTTGCTAGACTCTGACATCAGTTTTCTTGGCTGTGAACTTTCCTCCACATGGGATTTGGTTTTCTTCATTTTCCTATGTCTTAGTTTGGAAACTCATGTGTTTCAGTATTCATCCATCTGCTTTTTTTGTTGTTTTTAATCCTCACCTGAGTATATTTTTCCCATTGATTTTCATTTGAGAGTGGAAGGGAAGGAGAGAGACAGAAAGAGAGAAACATGGATGTGAACAAGACACTTTGGTTGGTTGCTTCCCATATAGTCCCCAGGCCAGGAATTGAGCCTGTAACTGAGGTATGTGCCCTTGACCGGAATCAAACCCGAGACCCTTCAGTCTGGGGGCTGACACTCTGTCCACTGTGCCAAACCGACCAGGGCTCCATCTGCTTTTTAGCCTTGAAAATTTTGCTGTTGTTATCATTTTCTCTCATTCTCTCTCTCCTTGTAGGCTTTTACCTGTAAGAAATTCCTTTCTGTTATTTTCATGGGGTTTCAAAAGGGAACAAAGACAAATGGATGGTTTAAACTGTTTTAACTGTAGGTTTCTCCTTAACTCTTTAACCCTTGAATGTGTGGATATTATCCCGCAAAGATCGTGAATTATCTCCCAGTTGGCTATCCAGTAGATACTTTTCTCTTCTTATCCTCTTAAACTTCATAGTGTTGTTCACTCATTCCTTCTTTAAACTCCCTATTCTCTTATGTTCCGTGGTACCAGGACTCTTACCTCAGGCTGCTCCTTCAGGAACTCTTCTCCTGCTCGATCCTTAAATGTTAGTGTTCCACGGTAAATTGGATTAATGGTCTCATGATTTTGGGTATTATCTCTCTCCATGATTTTCAAATTTGTGTCTTTGGTCCAGTTCTCTCCTGAGCTCTGACTTAGTGTAGCCAACTGTTTATTTATTTATTTTATTTATTTATTTATTTATTTTTTTAAATATATTTTTTATTGATATTTTACAGAGAGGAAGGAAGAGGGATAGAGAGCTAGAAACATCGATGAGAGAGAAACATCGATCAGCTGCCTCCTGCACACCCCCCACTGGGGATGTGCCCACAACCAGGGTACATGCCCTCAACCGGAATCGAACCTGGGACCCTTCAGTCCACAGGCCGACGCTCTATCCACTGAGCCAAACCGGTTTCGGCATGTAGCCAACTGTTTAAAGGAATTCTTAACTTGGTTGTCTCACTCCTCACTGACTCCCCAAATAGAACTTATGTCTCTCCCTCTGTACCCTCCAGTTGTGCCACTGTCACCACCAATAACAGCAAACTTTCCTCCCCACCTTACCCCTTCTGTGGTCTGTGTCTTTGTGTATGACATTAATGTCTCAGTCCATAAACCTGGGAAGTGTTCTCAATTCTTCCTGCTTGATCACTACCATGTCTACCAGTCATCATATCCTCAGTTTTCTTTATTTCCTACTCGGTTGCCCACTGCCTTTGTTCAGGACTTTGTTACACTTAGATTAATGCAGTAGTTTTCTCTTTGTGGTTTCTTAAACATGTTCATGATTTGAACATGAAGTATACTCTGCCCTCCCCTGCCTCATGTAGCAAACTCTGTTCCATTAAGATTCATCTATACCAGTTGCACCTGCTCCAGAAACATATTGTTCAAGTGTGAAGTTATGTGTCATTTTTTGTATACATCTTTGTACTTTTTTACACAGAATGTCATTATTGGTCTACTTGACTGTTTCTCCCACTAATCTGTAAGCTCCTTGAGAGCAGGAATTGCTTCTCTTATTTTGTATGCTCAGTTTATAGCACAGTGCCGGCACATAGAAGGCATTCTCCAAATGTGAATGAATGGGTGCTTATTGTCATTGTAAGTTCAATTTCCATCTTCATTTACGCTTAAAACCTAACTGTCTCAGTCTCTCTGTTCTTTTCCTTCCCTTCTAATGTTCTTTCACCATTATTTGCTTTTAAAAAAGAAGTTTCCGTGTGTCCAGGATGAGGGTTAAGGCAGCTGTTGTACAGGAGCAAATTTTAAATAAGATTTCTCTGACCATCTGCTTCCTTTTCTCAGTGACCTAAACTTTTCCCTTCCTGGTGACCTGAATAGAGATTATCAGTTAAAAGGCATTGAATAATTGTAAAATCATTACTAATTAGAGATAAGTTTAATTTTAAATGCAGAAGCATTCAGCACATGCTGTTTATATACATGTATATATGGATGTGTACCTGTGTGTGTATGTGTGTTTGTGTC
Organism: Plecotus auritus; assembly: GCF_963455305.1. NCBI lineage: Eukaryota > Metazoa > Chordata > Mammalia > Chiroptera > Vespertilionidae > Plecotus > Plecotus auritus. The sequence goes on from NC_137778.1 coordinate 29,123,998, forward strand.
AGTCAAACCACTGCCCACCCCACTCCTTACCCAGACAGAGAGCAATGTTTCTGAAAGAAATGTAACTCATGCTTCATTCCTTCATACTCAGTTTTATAAGAAGACCAAACAGCTGCCCATCTTCGGGAAATGCTGTGAAGAGATCCAGCCACATCAGTGGAAGCCACCTGTAGAGAGGGAAGAACACCGGCTTCCATTCTGGTTAAAGGTAAGCCCTCCTCTTCAAAGACCAGAGGCAGAAGGTCACTAAAAACCTGGCAGAAACATCAGTTCCACTTTACACCTCTGATGCTTTAGTTGTAGAACTAGGATTTAAGAAATCATCCTTCTCTCCTTCTCCCCTCCCCCGAGGTGGGTAAAATGATAGTTTCCTATAGGAAATTCAGAGAAGAGTTTCTAGAGTATGCAGTAGGAATGTAGTCTTTGTAGAAATTTGATACTGTGCAGAAAAATCCTTCTTGAAAAGATTACCTTGAGACTGTCCTGACAAAGTTCCTAAAATCTAGAAAACCCTATTTTATTTTTTACCAAATTCTGACGTATGCTAGATCAGAGTGTTTTTGTTCCCAATAGGCCAGTCTGCCATCCATCCAGGAGGAAATGCAGCACGTAGCTGATGGTGCCAGAGAGGCAGGAAATGTGACTGGCACCACTGAGATCAAGCCGGAACCAGATGTAGGAAAAACCAGCTTGGAGTTGGGAAGTGAGACTCGGTACCCACTGCTATTGCCTAAGGGTGTAGTCCTGAAACTGAAGCCAGTTGCCAACTGTTTTTCCAGGAAGGGCTGGAGACAGAAGCGGTCATCAACCCTGAAGCCCCTCCTTATTAGACCCAGCCCCTCTCTCCAGCCTACCTCCAGTTCTGGGAAAATACCACCTAGGTCAACTCAGTCAGAAGCCCCTCCAAGCAAAATGGTGGTCCGGATTCCTCAAACGATCCAGCCAGCCACTGTCTTACAGACAGTGCCAGCTGTCCCTCAACTGAGGGTCACTGGGGGTGATAGTTTTGAGTCCTCAACAGTATTGCCTACTATAACCCCTGAGTCCAGGACCAGCTTCCCTCTGTCCGAGCCCCAGACCCTGTTCTCCCCTGCTCCTGTGCCCAAGATAATGCTGCCCTCACTTGCCCCTTCTAAGTTCCGAAAGCCATATGTGAAACGGAGAGGCCCAAAGAAAAAGGGGACCAAGGCCTCGCTCTGTCTGAAGTCTGTCCCCCTCATCAACTCTGCACCTGTTATCTTCACTGTTCCTGCCACCACTGTGAAGGTTGTGAGCCTTGGCAGTGGCTGCAACATGATTCAGCCTGTCAATGCAACTGTGGCCCAGAGTTCTCAGACCCTTCCCATCACCACACTCTTAGTTAACCCTACTTCCTTCCCATGTCCATTGAACCAGCCCCTTGTAGCCTCCTCCATCCCACCCTTAATTGTTTCTGGCAACTCTATGAATCTTCCTGTACAGTCCACCTCTGAAGAGAAGGCCCAAGTGAATATGGATGTTGGTTGTCCTTTGGATGAAGGGAAAAATGCCTTTCCAGGCCTGGTACCCAAATTAGAACCCCAGGACCTATCTCCTCTCTGTGCCTCTGTCTTCCCCAAAAAGGAGCACAGCCCAGGACCTCTACCATCAGACGGAGTGTGCCAGGAAGAATTGTCGGAGAACAGTGCCTACATCTGGACTGTTGTGAAAACAGAGGAGGGGAGGCAAGTTGTGGAGCCACTGCCTCAGGGCTTCCAAGAATCTCTAAGCTCTCCTCCTGAAAATGTAGAGAAAATTGTCAAGATGGAACCTAAAGATCCTGGGGAGGAAGTCCCCCGGGCATCCCCGAAGCACACCATTTATGATGAAGTCAAAGAAGAATACTCTGTGGAATTGGATACTGGCTTCCCAAGTGAGGAGTCAGGTGGTGCAAGAGAAGCAAAGAAACAGACAGTCTTACAAAAGGAGGAGGAGAGGAATCAACTAGCTAAAACCCCATCAGCTTCTCAAGAGCCTCCTGATGGAGGAAACGCAGGAAATGTGAGCAAAGAATCACCAAAGAATGCTTCATCCTCCATTGACCCTGAAATGGTGCTTAGCAACCTCCCTGGGAAACCTGAAGACTTATTCAGCATTGATGGTCAGTTAGCAGGGACCCCAGTGAGGCCAGAAACTGGAGGAGAGAAGGATGGGCCAGAGGAAGAGGAAGAAGAGGACTTCGATGACCTTACCCAAGATGAGGAAGATGAGATGTCCTCAGCTTCTGAGGAATCTGTGCTCTCTGTCCCAGAACTCCAGGTGAGAGTTGGGAAATATTCTCAAATATTTTGTGGACTCAGTAATATCAATAGGTCACCTTGGTTGCTGCACTATAGATATTCCTAAAATCACTTTTATTTGACTTTCGAAATAAAATTTTTGGGTTGCAGTGAGAGGAGAGGGAAAGGGTGAAATTTGACTCATTATATTTGACTTAAACACATTTAAATGTTTCATTGAATCACCTAAGCACAATTTAAATGCCTAAAAAATGGATCATAAGTGTGGACTGTGGCAAAGGAAAACTACCTTCAGGGTAGAGGGGACCTTTCCAAACAGACCCCCTCCCCACTCCTACTGTCAGGCAGCAATCCCAGCCACACCTATGACTCCATAACTCAGAGAACCAGGCTCTGATAATTGTGGTAACCCCCACAGGTCCCCCCCGCTGCTATTTGTGCCTGCGGTGCGCACGCGCGCACACACACACACACACACACACACACACACACACACACACACTCACACTAATTGATTAACCTCAGTTCCTCGAAAAACTGCAGTCGGCACTTGGTGAGCCATTACCAGCCCTTATGAACACTCTTTGGGGGGTGAGGGTTGCAGGAAACAATGGAGAAACTGACTTGGCTCGCATCTGAAAGGCGCATGAGTCAGGAAGGTGAGTCTGAGGAAGAGAACTCTCAGGAAGAGAACTCTGAGCCTGAAGAAGAGGAGGAAGAAGAAGCAGAAGCAGAAGGAATGGAAAGCCTACAGAAAGAGGATGGAATGACAGATGAAGCCATTGGAGACCCTGCTGAGAAACCTCCTACTACCTTTGCCTCACCCCAAACTGCTCCAGAAGAGACCAGCAGGACCCCACCAGGTGAGTTTGGCAAGCCTGTATGAGAGGCAGGTCTCAGTTGGCCTCATTGTGTAAAGACGTGTGCAGAGTGGCTAGCTTGTAAACCAGATGGCAAGTTTTCAGAAAAACTGGATCACTCCTGCCACTTCCCTTCCCTCAAACAGAGGTTTAACTTGGTGCCTTTATAGATGAGATGCTCAGAAACTTAAAATTTTATTCTCATCAGCTGTTAGATTTGTATCAGATTTATCTAAATTTTATACTGTTTTTTTTTTTTTAATGTGTTTTTATTGATTTTTAGAGAGGAAAGGAGAGGGAGAGAGAGAGAGAAACATCGATAAGAGAGACACATCGATGGGCTGCCTCCTGCCCACACCCTACTGGGGATCAAGTATGTGCCCTGACTGGGAATTGAACCCAGGATCTCTTGGGAGGATGCTCAGTCTATTGAGTCACACCAGCCAGGCTATACTGGTTCTTCATTCATCTATCATGTATGAGGCTAAAAGCTATGTTTATTTCAGAAAGCACTGCTTATTCCTCACCAAGACCTAGTCCCTTGAGAGCTCGACATAGGCCATACTCACTCTTAAGACTGCTGATTCTGCATAGCGCTGACCTGACAGAGACAGATATGCCTCTTATTTCATTTTCCCAGCAGCTTTTCTCTTGATATGTTCCATACCATTAAAAGGGTTTGCATGGGTGGGTGCATGTGGTGGGATGGGAAGAGTAGGGGTTGCAGGGATGAAGAAACATTCTTTTTCTCATGTACTCTAAGGCGAGAGCATCAAAGCTTCTGGAAAGGGACGCAGCAGTCATCGAGCTCGGAATAAGAGGGGCAGTCGGGCCCGAGCCAGCAAGGACACCTCCAAACTGCTGTTGCTGTATGATGAAAACATTCTCGAGCGGGATCCACTCAGAGAGCAGAAGGATTTGGCCTTTGCTCAGGCTTATCTGACTAGGGTAAGCAAATGCTACATCCTGTACTGCCATTCCCTCTGAATGAGGCTACTCCTTTAAGGAAGGTGTTTTTAAAATGAAGTTTGCTTTTCAGGCTCCTCTGCCTTTTCTCTCCTGGAATTACCTAAAGATCTGTGGGAGAACCATAAGGAGATAGAATTCAGTTTTAAGCAGGTTTATTATTAGTACCTTAGCATCGTCCCTCTCTTGCCTAGAAATTGGGGAAAGATGGACACCACCATCATCACTAAGAGGTTGTGACTTCACTGGGTAGGCTAAAATAGGACCCTTACTGAGCCCTTGGCTTGTGAAGATAGACCTTTGGTACACTGCCAGAGAGTGGATCTCAGGCACCCGATCTTCAGAGAGATGAACCAACCTGCTCCTTGAAGTTGTCCTGGCTAGTTGTATCATTCTTTTGCTAACCACCTGGTTCCTTTATTTCCCCCCCCCCCCCCCCACCCGCCAAGCAAAGTGGAGTACTAGCAGTGATAGTCATGACTTTTTCTTGTCTCCTAATATTTACTAACAATCCTAATTTTGTATTAGTTACCCTTAGATGATACCATGCTGAAATATATGGATGGAATACTTACCTATTTCAATATGGAGCTGAAATCAGGAAGGAGAGGCTAGGACTGTGAGCTAGAAAAGAAGCTTACCTCATTTTATGGGGAAAATGGCTTTTCAGTTGCCCACTAGCAGAAAAGGAGCTGTATGTATGTACCTTGCTCATTGTCTTCCATTAATGGTCGGATCTTAGTACCTGTTAGAGGAAGGACAATTCTTTTTTTTTATATATTTTATTAATATATAAAATATATTAATTTTTATAGGGAGAGGAAGGGAGAGGGATAGAGAGTTAGAAACATCGATGAGAGAGAAACATCGATCAGCTGCCTCCTGCACACCTCCTACTGGGGATGTGCCCACAAGCAAGGTACATGCCCTTGACCGGAATCGAACCTGGGACCCTTCAGTCCACAGGCTGATGCTCTATCCACTGAGCCAAACTGGCTAGGGTGGAAGGACAATTCTTAGAGCTCTCTAACAATAACTCCTCATCCTTTCTTGGTATTGCTGTTTTTTGCTGCAATGCAAAGAAAGGGTACTGATGATTGATAGTCTTCCTGTACAGGTACGAGAAGCCCTGCAACATATCCCTGGCAGGTATGAGGACTTCCTTCAGGTTATCTATGAATTTGAGTCAAGTACTCAGAGGCAGACAGCTGTGGATCTCTACAAAAGCCTGAAAATTCTTCTCCAAGACTGGCCTCAGCTGTTGAAGGACTTTGCTGCTTTCCTGTTGCCCGAGCAAGCTCTGGCCTGTGGATTAGTGAGTAGATGGGCAAAGACCGCACAATGGGATTCCTGGGTCAGAGCGAGATTGGATTTGAATAGAGTTGATTAACACTGTTCCAGTCTCCCAACTACTTCCAGTCAGATATCCTTCTCCTAGCACAAGGTGGTAAGAGCCTCCTTTTCAAAGGATCATCTTCCCAATTCCATTCTCCCAATTACGTTACATGAGGAATAGGAGGGTTTTACCTTCAGTTGCCAGTAAAGACCTTAGCTAAATCATATGCCTATTGCTCCTCATTGTTGTAAAACAGGCATTCATTGAACAAATATTTAATGTGTCAGGCAAAGTCCTAGGTACTATGACTATAGTAATTATAAAAAAATCCTTGCCCTATGGAGTTTACATTCTCATTGGGAAAGTCAGATGATAAACGGTGTTAGGTAAAGTGCTGAGGTCTGAGAAAACCTTAGGGTATTTGTGGACTCCAAAGAAATAACCCTGAGTACTAGCTGTGAACGACATGAGTTTATAAGGACTTGACATGTGCTCTGGCTTCCACCTGAGATGGTTTCCATCTAGTCCCATCTGGCTTGCTGATAGGCCACACTGGGGGCAGCCAGCTGGTACTATTGTCTAACCACCACCCAGACTTTCTCAGCACACGGTTTTATAATAGAGTACAGAAAATAAAGCAAAATGGGGCATACGGGGGAAGGGGATCATGCCCGAGAGCAAGCTGTGTGAGGTCAAAACACTAGCTGTTTGCAATCCGGGCTCACATCTAGAAGCAGTTTCTCTTTGGCCTTTCTTAGTCTGAATTGCTGGCCAGGCTCTGAAGGTCTCACAGTCTACCTACAGATGACCTTCTGTATATTCCCACAGGGTGGGAAGGGGAGTTGGAGCATGGGAAAGGGCCCATATTCCCATTTACCATACAAACAGTAAAATTCATTATTGTAAATATATATACAGAGTATGGCAAATGTAGGTTTATAGTTGTATGTGAAACACAGTTTATTGTACTATTTGTTAATTATTGTATTATTTTCCATATGAACAACTACAAAACCTACTTTTGTCCTGCCTTGTATATTATAAAAACTATAAAATAGATATAAATAGTATATAGTATATAATGATTTATAGTAATAATGCTCTATAGAAAAATAAAGTAGAAAAGGGGAATAGAGAGTAGTAGGTAAAATGGGTGAGGGGTAGGTGCTGCAATTTTATACATGGAGGGTTGGGAGGGCCACTGTGATAAGGTGACATTTGAAATGTTGGAGAATAAGTATCTAAACATGGTAGTTCTCATTTTTTTGTCATGACTGGTAGACAGGAATAAAGGATATAATGAGAATTTTCATGCCAATCTTCTCTTTCTGTATTAATATGAGAATCAAATGAGTGCATATGTGAAAATTCTTTGTAAACTGTGAATGCTGCATCAGTTTGAGTGTCTGATTTCACAATGCATGAAACAGTAAACAACTTGAGATATGTACATCTCTTGAATCTTTCATTCACATCATAGTTATCTTGGATCAGTAGACCCCAGTAACCCAAGGTGGATAGATGCTAGAGGTCGTTAAAAAGATCACACAGTTGTAAACTGGAGCCTTTCATCCCCTATTCCCCCAACCCATTTTTTCTTGGTTCTTACGCTTAGAACCCTTACATCCTGCTCTACCTGTATAGGTGACTCCTCTTTTGCTCTCTCTTCACTCTGGTAGTTTGAGGAGCAGCAGGCTTTTGAGAAGAGTCGCAAGTTTCTCCGGCAGCTTGAAATTTGCTTTGCGGAGAACCCCTCACATCACCAGAAGATTATCAAGGTCCTCCAAAGTTGTGCAGACTGCCTGCCCCAGGAGATTACTGAGGTATTTTTTCCTGTCCTTCCTTTCCATTTTCATCTAGGCCTTAGACCCTTCCCTTCTCCCTTTCCCTAACTTAGCCTATATCCTCTTGCTTCTGGGGTACCATGCACTTCTAGAAGAGATGAAGAAGGCAAGGACCTTTTAAGGCTTGTCTATAGCATAATACATGGGAATAGGGGTTGATTGCTACCTGAAACCAGATCCTGACTGACGTTCAAGGAAGGAGGTGATGATGGGGTCCAGAAGAGGCTTATTGCTCTACTTGGGTTAATGCCTGACCTGGAGATCAGTAGGGCAGGATAGAGGGTGTTGTTATTAGGAATCAAACCTATTGTAAGTACTCCTCCTGTGTAGGCAAGCAAGGAGGGAGAGGAAATTTAAAAACTTTTATCTATCAAAGAGAGGCTTCTGTGTGTCTCCCAGTTGATTAGAAAAATAGAACTTGGAAGTATATGGGACTGGTTTGGAATATGGCCTAGAGAGGATCTGGGGATTTCATCTTTCCATCTACAACTCTTCCTAGCTCAAGACACAGATGTGGCATCTCCTCAAGGGCCATGACCACCTGCAGGATGAGTTCTCCATCTTCTTTGACCATCTGCGCCCAGCAGCTAGCCGGATGGGTGACTTTGAAGAGATCAATTGGACTGAAGAGAAGGAATATGAGGTAAAAGCCCTGAGGCTGCACTAGGGCTGTGAAGGGAGGGATAATCTGCCCATAGTCTATGTTGAGTGGTACCAACTTCTCCCCAGTTTGATGGCTTTGAAGAAGTGGCACTGCCTGATGTGGAAGAGGAAGAGGAACCTCCCAAGATACCCACAGCCCCAAAGAACAAAAGAAGAAAGGAGATTGGGGTACAAAATCATGATAAGGTACACCAAGTTGTTGGAGATTGTCCATTTTTCATTGATCAAGACTTGAGTTTCTGCCTAAATGTTTCTCTGGCAAAGCCTCTGGGATCTGAGGCTGCTATGGACATGCAGAGCTCTTGGGAAGAACAATGCAATTGCTGAAGAGGCCCCACTCTGGAGCTCTTCATTAGAAGGATCTGTTTCCCATTTTCTTTTTTTTTCCTTTTTTTTTTTTTTTTTAGAGATTCTTCTTTTTTATTTATTTTATTATTATTATTATTTTTAAATATATTTTATTGAATTTTTACAGAGAGGAAGGAAGAGAGATAGATAGTCAGAAACATCGATGAGAGAGAAACATCGATCAGCTGCCTCCTGCACACCTCCTACTGGGGATGTGCCCGCAACCAAGTTACATGCCCTTGACCGGAATCGAACCCGGGACCTTTCAGTCCGCAGGCTGACGCTCTATCCCCTGAGCCAAACCGGTTTCGGCTGTTTCCCATTTTCTTTCTAATTCAGAGCTATTTCTCTTGCCCTTGGGTCTTAACTTTTTCTTTTCTGCTTATGTGAAAAAATAGAACTAAGATTGCCCATTTTAATAATGATAATGGCTAGTCCTTAGGTGTTACAAAATATGTATCTCTTGGAAATATTGTCAATGGATTAGTCACTCATTCAATTCTCACAATAATCCTATGACAGATTATTTGCATTTTACAGAAGAGGAAACTGAAGTGCAGAGAGAGGCCATTTCCAGGGTCTCATATTTAATAAGTGGCAATGCTAGGATATGAACCCAGGTAATTCAGCTCCAGAGTCTGCTCATACTGCTCTCTAATGCTCTTCAAGAAGTAGTCTTTTTATTATTTTAAAAATACGTTTTTATTGATTTCTTTATTATTTTTTTTAGAGAAAGAGGAAGGGAGAGGGACAAAGAGTTAGAAATGTTGATTGGCTGCCACCTGCACACCCCCTACTGGGGATTGAGCCCACAACCCGGCATGTACCCTGACCAGGAATTGAACCAGTGACCTCTTGGTTCATGGGTTGAGGGTGAACCCCTGAGCAACACCAGCTGGGCAAGAAGTAGTCTTTTTTATTTATTTTTTATCCTCACCCCAGGATATTTTTCCATTGATTTTTTAGAGAGAATGGAAGGGAGGGGGAGAGACAGAGAGAAACATTGATGTGAGATAGACACATCGATTGGTTGCCTCCCGCACGTGCATGACCAGGGTCAGGAATCAAGCCTGCAACTGAAGTATGTTCTCTTCACTGGGATCGAACCCAGGGCCCTTCAGTCTGCAGGCCGAAGCTCTATCCACTGTGCCTAACCGACTAGGTCAAGAAGTAGTCTTTTTAATTCATGTCCCTTTACTCCAGGTCCTTTACTATTTCTTAGGGAAGAATTTCTTAGTAGCTGAATGACCTTGGGCAATTTATTTAATATCTCTTTCAGTTTTTTCATCATCAATGGGAATAAATATGGTACTTGTGTCTTGGGTTTATTAAATAGAGAGTATCATTGAGTGAGCCTTCCATATGTACAAAGCCTCTCAAGGTGATTGGGATGGGAGAGCTCAAAGCACAGGGAGACAAAGACAGATGAGTCAGTAGATCATACCTTATGTTGGAGCTCTCCAGTGTCTTTGCCTTAGATTATATTTGACTTAAATATTTCTTGAAACATCTAGGCAACTGGGATATATTAGTTTTGGGGTCATTTAAAAATTGTTTTAGGGATTCATAATAAGCTTTAAATGAGTTTAGACATTGATTTCCTCAGGCAATATAAAGATGGTATAATAAAAGAAAGGGTGGAATTGGCAGGGCCAGAGCAAGCTGATATTTCTCTCTTGCTACCAAAATACTTGGCAGCTAACCAAGCCCAGATATCTCCTAGGAGACTGAGTGGCCAGATGGCGCTAAGGACTGTGCCTGCGCATGCCATGAAGGAGGTCCTGATTCCAAACTGAAGAAGAGCAAAAGGAGAAATTGCAGCCACTGCAGCAGCAAGGTGAGGGCAGGGGCTGTACCAAGAGGTATCCGAGCTGCCTACCTAAGTCAACCTCCAGGTTGCCTTACTGTTGGGGAATTGTTTGCTACCACAAATGTGAACCTTGTATGCACACATAGATTACAAATAGAATATTTTAAAAATACATTGTGGGTTTTGCTTTTTTAAAAATATTTTTTTATTGATTTCAGAGAGGAAGGGAGAGGAAGAGAGAGAAACATCAATGATGAGAGAGAATCAGTGATCGGCTACCTCCTGCATGACCCCTACTGGGGATTGAGCCCAAAACCTGGGCATGTGCCCTGACCAAGAACCGAACTGTGACCTCCTGGTTCCTAGGTCAAAGCTCAACCACGGAGTCATACCACGGTCTGGCAGATTTGACTTTTTAAAGAGAATCCTGTGGATAAAGTTTTTGGAATTGGAAAAAAAAAACCATTAGTTCAAATAGTTCCTTCTTAGATTTTATTTTTTAATGAAATAAGCCTGTGTCAGGAAAACAGACCTAAAGGTAATGCTGGTTCTCTAGGTAGAGTAGGGTTGGTTGGCAGCAAACAGTCCTTAGGTAGAGGAGTTGTTGAATCCAGTACTGTATTCTGGGCATTTAAAATCCTTGATGCAGGCATGCATCTTGATTGACTTGCTGAGCATCGCAACAGGGCTTCTTCCTTTGGTTGGCCCCCTAAGACAAAGGAGGTCAGGAGACCCTTGACCCACAAGGCCATCCCTGCAGGTCTATGACAGCAAATCCTACAAGAGCAAGGAGCCCCATGAGTTGGTGGGTGGCAGCCCCCACCGAGAGGCCAGTCCTATGCCTGGTGCTAAGGAAGCTGGGCAGGGCAAGGATGTGATGGAGGAGGAAGCCCCAGAGGAACGAGAAACCATTGAGGCAACCCAGAGCAGGACTGGCAGGAGTACCCGAAAGGGAGAGATGCCTATTTCAGGTGAGTGATCTGGCTGCCAATCCAGCCTTTCTCCATTTATTTCTGTCTTATTCTCACACTAAGTAAAAAATGTATTTGAACCTGGGTAAATCTTTTTAGGGACTGTTACTAATAAACCAGTAGAAATCCCCTTTCCTGTTCAGCCTTAATTTTCTCTCCTGTGGCCTTAATACTCTTGCAGAACTAAGATTGCTACAAAATCAACACGATTCAGCCTCTTCTTGTATTCCCATTTCTGAATCCCTTCTCTTTATCTCCAGGTCCTCTGTGATCCACATTCTAAAGACTCCAGCATTATCAGCTTTGGCAGGCATATTTTGTTTTGTTATTTATTGATGTCTCAAGAGAGTTACATTGTTTTATTGTTCCAGTTATTTATGCATTCATTGGTTGCTTCTTGTATGTGCCCTGATGGGGCTTAAACCCATAGCCTTGGTGTACTGGGACGATGCTCTAACCAACTGAGCTATTAGGCTAGGAGGGCAAATATATATATTTTTAAATATGTTTTTGTTACTGATCAGTGAGAGAGAGCAATCAATCAGCTGTCTCCTGCATGCCTCCTACTGGGGATCAAGCCCACTTCCTGGGCATGTGCCCCAACTGGGAATTGAACCGTGACCTCTCCATGCATGGGGTGACACTCAACCAACTGAACCACGTGACTTTAGCCCTGACCCCTACCTCACTCTTATGGATTAGAATTTTGTCACAATTGCTTACCAGAGTGACCCTGTGGTAATTTGAAGTCAGTCCTTAGTTGCATCTCAACCCTGTCCACACTGTTAGATCTTTATTTTCCTCCTAAGCAGGATTGGCAGTGGGGAGCACTTTGCTGTCCCCTCAAGAAGTGATTCTTACAGAACAGCAGCTCCTCCTGGATGGCCCACCACCCAGCTCACCAGAGACTCCTCAGCTTCCCTCCAAAACTGGAGTTGTTCTAGACAACACTAGGACCAACCAGGTCAAACCGGAGGTTTCCTGCTGCACAGAGGCATTCCCCAGGCTTCAGAATGAGGGGGAGGGCCATCAGGCAGCAGGTGACTCAGAGTCTTACACGCCGATCTGCAATGCTTCAGAAACTCAATGTTCTGGAACTCTTGAACCCCCTGCTTCTTTCCTGAGTCCTGTTTCCTCAAGGACCAGAGACTTAGGGAGAAGACAGGTGTCTGGGGAACCAGATACTCAAGAGAGCTGGCTACCCTCAAGCAGAACTGGTGTGGAGACATCAGATAAGAAGTCCTCAGTCCATGAATCTTCATCAGGAGTTGACACCTCAGAGACTTCTCCCAAAACCCCTAAAGGAGGTTTGGCTAAAGACAGTGGAATACAGGTCAAGGGTCCAGAAGGAGAGCAGCAGCCAAAGGCCACAGAAGTCACCGTATGTGCAAACAACAGCAAGGTCAGCTCCACCGGGGAAAAGGTGGTCCTGTGGACAAGGTAGGTAGGGATGGATGTGTACTTATAAAGCACATGGACCACATCCATGATACTAATTTAGGACTAATCACAACGTATGGGTTACAGGGAAGCTGACCGTGTGATTCTCACCATGTGCCAGGAACAAGGAGCACAGCCCCAGACTTTTCGAATCATCTCCCAGCAGCTAGGAAATAAGACTCCTACTGAGGTAAGGGGGGGCGAGGGGAGGAGCCCTCTACAGTTTCAAATCCAGGAGAGGCAGGAATAGGACAGGTTGGCCAACTAAGAAAATTGTAAAGGTCTGCTGAGGAAGGGCCTGGCTTCTCAGGGTAATTGGTAGTGGTTCTAGAAGAGAAAGGGCATTGGATTTTGAGGCGGAAGCCCCAGAGATTCTATTGTAGTTTTAGTTTTAGGAGTGTGACTTTGGGCAAAATATTTAGCCACTTAACCTGAATTTCCTTATCTTTAAGGAGGACATAGCCCTCACAACCTTGCTGTGTGGGACAAATAAAGATTGTTTAACTTGGGACAGGGAACACCGACCTTCACCTCTCCTCCTAGGTTTCCCACCGTTTTCGAGAACTCATGCAGCTCTTCCACACCGCCTGCGAGGCCAGCTCGGAGGATGAAGACGATGCAACCAGCACCAGCAATGCAGACCAGCTCTCTGACCACGGGGATCTTCTGTCTGAGGAGGAGCTGGATGAGTGAGACTCAGGAAGCATGTGGGAGTCATGTGCATAGGATCAAAACCACAGGCACCCTGATGAGGGAAAGAGTGGTTGTACCTTGCTTGAATGCCCTTTGAGCTCAGTATAGAGTTGAAAGAGCAGGGGCCAAGGACAAGGACAAAGCTAGGTTGAGGGTTTTCATGGCTCTGCCATTCTCTGCCTCACTCAATGTCTGTTACGAAGTCTTTAGAATTACTTTGTAAATAGGGTTGAGGGAGAGTGGGGCTCAGCTCCTTTACTACCCTTTTTGAAATTTGTCCTGATGGTACACATTTATTGTGATGTAAGGCACTGATTCTAAATGTAGTAAGTGCATATGTTGGTGTATCCAGTCCCAAGACATAGCTCCTGCATCCAGCACTTTTTATTGTAAACTAGTTCTTTCCTTTTCTTGGAACTTTAGTCCATAAGGCTGTCACCATGCTGGTAGCACTGGGCCAGACTGCGTAGCTCCTGCAGCAGCTCCCCTAGGTCATCCAGTTCCACTCCAGCATCCATGAAGCTGGCCCAGCGCCGCAGGTTGAGTTTGGTGAGTTCCTTGGCCAAGTCTCCCAGGGTCCGGTTCAAGGATGAAGAAGAGCAGAGGGCCCCCAGCACTGGGATGCTCTCTCCTGCCACAGAGGGAGAGAAAAGAGAGACCTGTAGTCGGATTGTTCTTCCACCCTGAGACTCTGTCGAATAGATAGGGATGTCTGGGTCTTTAGTTGACTTGATTATAAAGTAAACTCAATAAATTTTGTGTACTGTCCCCTTAGTATACCAGTACTCCAGAGTAAGAAAAGTCTTCAGGAACCATTGAATGAATAAAGAAATGTTTGACTGTGACTTTAAAGTATCTTTATCCAGAAAGTGATAGAGTAAACCACTCCCATGTTTGAAATCTTGGTTTTCTTCATCTCCTACATACCTGCCCCTGTTGGGGGGTTATCCAGAACCAAGCCCTGCTGGCTGAGGCTTGAGGAGAAGAGGCAGGGATAAGGAGGAACCACCTTGCAGGGAGTCAGCAGCAGATGAGAAGAACTGGGGACAAGAGAATAGCAGCTGAGTGAGAAAGGGTCAAGGGAGGTCAGATCTAGGAGGAGAGCAGGAGCAAGCATTTTACTAACCTCCTGGCTCTAGGCTGCTGCTGCTGTAAATATTGGGCCAAGACTTCTTCCCCAGTGGTACAAGCATGGAGTAGGGAAGGCAGAGGTGTACCTGGGGTGAGCTGACTGCCAGAACAAAGACAAAATCACCTTTACTATGGGGGTGCTCAGTTCTTTTCTTTTCTAAAGTGGGACAGGGGGAAGAAGGGAAGGTCAATACCATGAGGATGTCCAGAGGTATTAGAGAAAAAAGAACACGAAACAGAAGTCTGACAAGGGAGGACCACCAGTCCTCACCTGGTGTGGCATGCTTTGTCTAGACCCCTCAGCACCACTGATTGGGCAAAGCAGTGTGTTCCAGAAGGGTCCCCACATGCAGACAGTGGAGTCCAAGGGGTGGCCCCTCCGAGCTGCATCAGGGTATCAGGAAGGGACTGGCTTGGACCCAAAGGGAAGGGGATGGATGCTCCTGCTGTCACCACCTTAAAGGTAAGGACAAAATCAAGTTACAGGGCCTTTTCTCAGTTGTAGCCTAACCCCTCACAAAGCTTCATACCTTTTTCCCAGAGAAGTTCAGCATATCAGCTAGATGAACCATGGAAACTGGTGAGGAATACAGGCGATAAGGAACAGTGATTGTGTCCAGGGCTGTAGCCAGGATGGCACTGCAGTGGAAGGGCAGAGTTGCCTATAAAGAGGATACCAAAAAGAGCACTTAAGTCTTTCAGCTCTGGAAAGAGCATGTGGAGGCAGGATAGCATGGGCAGGGAGATCTGGGGGCTTTGAGACAAATCGGTGTGATCAGCCTAAGGCTGGATAAACAGGACTGTGATCTAAGGCCACATCATAGCTGAGTTCAAGCTGAGGCTTCAAGAACAGGCTAACTTGGTGAATGGGACAGAGTCCCTGTTTCTAGCAGAACAAGAGCATCGAGCCTTACATCGTAACGCAGGTGAGGGAAGTTGATGGGTGGCTCAGGTCTCAGCCCCAGGCTCCCACCCAAGGATAAGGGGCAGACTAGAGAGCTGTGAGCAGACAGGTGCACCAGACCAAAAGCTGTGTTTAACAGACGATAGATGTTTTTCTGGGGCTCCTGCTAAAAGAAAGAGTAGTTTGTTCTAAGCAACTTTCTCACTGGGCTATCATTCCCTCATTTCTCCCTCCATACTCTTGAGTTTTTTCTTCCAAGTTCGACTCACCCCAAGAGTGTAGGGACCTGGGAGCAGGCCCCAGGTTATTATCCCTCGCCCTGAATACTCATCATGTAGCAACTCTGCAGCCTTAGCACCTACACCAGAGAAGCCATCATGCAGGTCACACAGGATCTGGAAGCCCTAGAGAGAGGTGAATGATGAGAGAGTAGAATGAGCCTTGGTGGGTGTGGCTCGGTTGAGCACAGTCCCAGGCACCAAAAGGTTGCTGGTTCTCGGTAGATTGTGCAGGAAGCAGCCAATTGATGTGGCACTCTCACATTAATGTATGTTTCTCTCTCTCTCTCTCTCTCTCTCTCCCCCTCTCCCCTTTGTCTCTCCAAAACTCAATTTAAAAATCTTAAAAAAAGTACGATGAGAAGAGTTTACCCCAGTGTCCACTATGCCCCACAGCTACCTGTAGGTAATCACATTCCTCCACGTAGAAGTGCAGCCTGTCCTCCAGCTCTTCTAGGTACCTGGGTTCCTTCAGGATACTCTCCCCTTGGCCAAAAGCCTCCAGGCGACCTGCTTCACTATCATGCATAAACACAATCCAGGACTTATAGGGTCCTGCTCCCCCCCCCCGCCCCCCCTCGCAAGATATCCCATCCAACATTGGTAGGAACCCAGTTTCTTGCCTCACAGCCTCTGGGGCACCCCATACCCATCATGGTTGTACTTCTGAATCATACAGATGCTCCGGGGATGGAGATGCACTCTGAGGAAGTCTGACCAGACTCTGATGCTGCCCTCTGTGGGGATAAGTGGCTCTGGAGTTGCAGCAGTGGTGAGTGGTGTGGGACCTAAAGGAAAATTAGAGGAAATTCATCTTCATGTTCCTGCTCTGCCCACTTCCCATCCTGCAGTACTTCTCACCTTTGCCATTGGAAATGGATTTGACCCTCCAGATACCATCACTATTCAGCACTCCCTGGGAGGGATGAGAAAAATCAGTATTCAGTTCCAAGCAGTCTAAAGACAAAAAAGTTTATCCTCCCTGATTTTGCTGGCCACACCCTACAGCTTCCTTTCTGTTTATGTAATCACAGTCCTTTTTATTTATTTTTAAAATATATTTTTATTGATTTCAGAGAGGAAGGGATAGAGAGATAGAACATCACTGATGAGAATCATCGATAGGTTGCCTCCTGCACTTCCCCTGCACTGGGGATCATGCCTGCAACCTGGGCATGTGCCCTGACCGGGAATTGAACAGTGGCCTTCTGTTTCATAGGTTGATGCTCAACCATTGAGCCACACTGTCTGGGCTCTAGTCAGTCCTTTAGGAAGAAAAGTGCTTCTTCCAAAAATACTATTTAAGGCATTTAAGATTATTGAAATCCTCTATTTCTCTGACCCAGTGGAGGCACTGTGGTTGTAGCACTCAGTGTGCAAGTTCAGAGCAGTCTGTCTGTCCCTCCCTCCCCAGAGCACACCCCTCAAATCTTTTTTCCCATGGTCCTTTCCTAAACCTTTCTTTTGTCTCTGTAACTTGTTTCCTTAGCCACTTGTTTCTTCTATGGCTCACTTTTACTACCTCTGTAACTTTCTAATAAACTTTCTCTTATAATTTGAAAAAGAAGTTCAGGGCTGAGACCCTCACCTCTACACTCAGGAGATCCTGGAGATAAGGATTCTTGGGATGGAGTTCTTCTTTGTGTGTGGTGAGCTTCCCCTGCCTTAAAGAAATTGGAGACTGATCATAGCCAGTTTGCCTTTGTTTTCCAGCATTTTGTGCACATCTCCCACTCTTCTCCAAACGACAAATACCATGCTATTGCAGTGTCTAGCTGTTTGTCCCTGTAGAGTCCACTTTCTTGTTTTAGGGAGCTCAGACTACCTGCACAAAAATAACAGGAAATGTGAAATCAAAGCCTAGTCCCTCCCAGGCTTCAGGTAATCTTCCTCTGATCACCTGGAAACCTGCTGTCACCATCCCTCCAGCACTTAGCACTTCCAAGCTTTCTTGAATATACATAAGTTGGAAAAAAAACATTGCCTAGGAGAATCTAGATTTCATCCTTTCCTTCGCTGTGAGGCCTGAAGCAAAGACTACCCAGCGGTCTTAGAGGAAGGCCATGTCACTGTCTCCAGAGACAAGCAGCCCATTCCAGAGATGGCTCTTGAACGGAATCAAGTTTTGCCTTCTTGCGTCCCTCAGGTATTTGTATATTGTGGTTAGCTCTCCCTAGGCAACTCATCTGCCCTTCAGCTTAGTGTGGTCAGAGGCTCCTGAAACGGATGCTCGAGACTCCGATGCGAAGGAGAAAATGGGCATTGGCCGACCCCGGCCACGGCCTCACCCTTTAGATCCATGAGGATGAGTCTTGGCGTGTACGTGTCTTGGCCGTGCAGCGTTCGGCCGGTCCGGTACAGGACATCGGGGCACAGCTCCCCTGGCGGCTCCTTGGTATCAGTCTGTTCGTGAAGCGCAGCATCCTGAGGAGGCAGGAAAGGGACCGGACTAAGGGGTGGCAAGATGGGCAAGCCGGAGGTAAGGGCTGGAGATCCCGAAAGGCTCCGCTTGGGGCAACTGCCAAGAGACCTCACCTGCTGGTTCCACCAGTGCGCTCCCACGAAACCCGCAAAATGTCCCAACTGCAACGTGAGCACCTCCCGGGCACCGCCCGCCATACCGCGCGACTCCACTAAGTCGCAAAACCGGCGCTTGCCCACTCGCTGCTCTCAGCCGATTGGCTCGGCAGGCTTGTAGGCGGGGCCTCATCCTCTGAGTCCTATTGGTCCACAAATACGTCTTTTCCCAGAGGATAAACAATTCATTGGGCTTTAGAGACACCGTTCATCATTCCCGCCTCTTCCTATCGTGGACTAGTCCTACTTCCTTGTGGTTGCCAAGGGGTGGGGCCCACGCCGGAAGTTGTAGGCGCCTGAGCCGACGCCCTTGGTGGCGCGTTCTTAGTGCTGCTGTCTTTGTTGCTCAGGTGGGGACTGTCGGTGTTCACCCTTCTTCTTGCTGCTCTTGCAGCGTTTGTCTCCTCGGGATATTTCTGCTTCAGGCAAAATTAAAAGCTTGTTGGAAAAGTTCCTCCCCTAAAGCTTTCCACGCATCCCTTTCTTCCGCTCAAAATCACAGCCTTCCTGATTTCTAACCCTGTGAACTATTTTTATCTGTCTGTCTTTCTATCCAGCATATTATGTAAATAAATGGGAGCACATTCTTTTTTTTCTTCTTCTGGAGCACATATTCTTTTGCGTCTGCCTTTTGCTCGGTATATTTTGTGAATCTCATTTTGTTCTATGTACTTCCAGTTCATTTTCTTTGCTTCAGAATAGTCGATTGTATGAATATGATCTATTCTAATGATAACAGACTTTGGGATTGCTTCCAGTTTGGGCTATGAGGTGATACAATTAACATTCTTGTGTATGTGTCTGTGTACACATTTCAGTTGGTTATATATCTAGGAGTGTAATTGTTGGGTCATAATATTGGATATGTTCGAACTTGGTAAATAACACCAAGCTGTTTTATAAATTTCTTTACCAATTTACAATTCCACCACCAGTGTAGGAGAATTTTCAGTTGATGTTTCATAATCTTTCCAACGTTTTAAAATTTTAGTCCTTATCACTGTTTTAATTTTCCTGATTACCAAAGAGGTTGAGAGCACCTTCTGATAAGTTTATCAACCATTTGGATATCCGTGTTGGTGAAGTGCATGTTCCAGTCTCTTGTCCATGTTTCTTTTTTTGTTAAATATATTTTTATTGATTTCAGAGAGGAAGAGAGAGGGAGAAGAGAGAAACACCAGTGATGAGAGAGAATGATTGAGGGGCTGCCTTCTTCATCCCCTGCCCCCACATACCACTAGGGATCTAGCCGAAACCAAGGCATGTGTCCTGACCTGGAATGGAACCCTGACCTCTGGTTGAGTCACGCGGGGTGGACATTGTCCATGTTTCTTTTGGGTTGTCTCTTACTGATTTGTAGGAGTGGGTACTTTATTCTGAATACAAGTTATATGTGTTGAAAATATGTAGACAGAATAATCGAATTTAAATTTAGATTGCTGCTATCAATTTAAGAATTTATTCAAATGATGATCATCAATGGACGTTAACATCATTGGGTGATAATTTGTTGGAAAACAGGATGGTTGCAGGATTTCAAAGTAACCCTCCACATATAACTTGTTAATTACACTGGGGGAGGCAACCCATCAACCCATTGATGTTTCTCCTGTCCTCTGTCTCTAAAAGTCAATTAAAAAAACACACATTTATCCTCAGATGAGGATTAAAAAAACAAAACAAAAACTAATAATGACTAAAAACTATTATATACAGCATGATATAACATAAAAATTCAAAACACAAAGCTTCATTATTTGGGGAATATATATTTAGTAAAATTGAAAAAATGCATATAGTCTTTTAAAGATAAAAGGACACTAAAGAGATATTTCAGCTTAAATTTGTGATCCTTGATTAGAACCTGAATTGGCTAGAAGATGGGGGAACCATAAACACATTGTTGGGATACCGAGAACTTTTAAAATAGACTATATATTAAATAATACTATATTGATGATGAGTTTCTTTGGTAGTAACAATATTCTGATTATGTAGGAGAGTATCCTATTCTTAGGAGATATATGATGAAATACTTGTCTGCAATTTACTTGTGTGTTTTTTTTTTCCCCATTTACTTTCAAATGGTATCTCAAATAGAAAGATAAAGCAAGTGTGACAAAATGTTAACAATTGAATCTAAGTGAAGGTTATACAGTGTTCTTTTGTACTACTCTCTCAACATTCCTGTAGGTCTGAAATAGAGGTTAGAATAAGTCTTGCTCAGCTGGCGTGGCTCAGTGGTTGAGCGTCAGCCTATGAACCAGAAGGTCAAAGTTCGATTCCCAGTAAGGGCACATGCTTGGGTTGTGTAGGGCATGCAGGAGGCAGCCAATCAATGATTCTCTCTCATCATTGATGTTTCTGTCTCTCTCCTTCTTCCTTCAACTCTGAAATCAATAAAATAAAATAAAAAGAGTAAGTCTTGACTATTCTGGGCCACATATATTTGTATGTCCACATATATTTTAGAATCAGTTTGTCAAGTTCCACAACAAAATTTAAAAACCTATAGTTGTTTTGTTAATTTTCACCCAAAGATATACTTTTTTCCTAAATTTATTTTTATTTATTTTTTATATATTTTATTGATTTTTTACAGAGAGGAAGGGAGAGAGATAGACAGTTAGAAACATCGATGAGAGAGAAACATCGATCAGCTGCCTCCTGCACACCCTCCACCGGGATGTGCCCGCAACCAAGGCACATGCCCTTGACCGGAATCGAACCTGGGACCCTTCAGTCCGCAGGCCGACACTCTATCCACTGAGCCAAACCGGTTAGGGCCAAAGATATGCTTTTTAAAAAATTGATTTTAGAGAGAGAGGAAGGGAGACGGGGGAACATCCATGTGAGAGAGAAACATTGATCAGTTGTCTCCTTATGCCCCTGACCCAGGATTGAACCTGAAACAGGAGTATGTGCCCCAATGGGGAATTGAATAGGAGATCCTTCTCTGTACAGGACTATGTTCCAATCCATTGAGCCATCCTGCCAGGGCTAAAACTTATAGGTATTTTGATTGGGATTGCATTGCATCTCTCTAGGTCAGTTTGGGGAGAATTGACACCTTTACAGCATTAATATTTCCAATTTACATTCTACCATTTATTGAGGTCTTTAAAATTTTTTAAGTAATACTTTATAGTTTTCTATATAAATACCATATGCATCTTGTTGTATTCTTGTTTTTTTATATCCTTGTTGCTAATGTAAATGAAACCTTTTTAAATTATATTTTCTGGCCGAAACCGGTTTGGCTCAGTGGATAGAGCGTCGGCCTGCGGACTGAAGGGTCCCGGGTTCGATTCCGGTCAGGGGCATGTACCTTGGTTGCAGACATATCCCCAGTGAGGAGTGTGCAGGAGGCAGCTGATCGATGTTTCTCTCTCATCGATGTTTCTGGCTCTCTATCCCTCTCCCTTCCTCTCTGTAAAATATCAATAAAATATATTTTTAAAAAAAATTATATTTTCTGTTGTTGCTATAAATACAACTGATTTGCATACTGACATAACCAGTAACTCTGCTATGCTAATATATTTTAATAATTTATGTGTAAACTCCTATCCACAAATAATGATGTATTTATCCCTTTGCAAATCTTTACTGTTTTCCTTGCCTCAGAGCACTGAGTAGGACCTCAAGTTTAGTGTGGAATAGAAGTGCTAAAAGTAGACATCCTTATTTTGCTCCCCATCTCAAATAACAGCTATAGATACTCTTTTTTTTTTTTTTTAAATATATTTTATTGATATTTCACAGAGAGGAAGGGAGAGGGATAGAGAGCTAGAAACATCGATGAGAGAGAAACATCGATCAGCTGCCTCCTGCACACCCCCTACTGGGGATGTGCCCGCAACCAAGGTACATGCCCTTGACCGGAATCGAACCTAGGACCCTTGAGTCCCCAGGCCGACGCTCTATCCACGGAGCCAAACCGGTTTCGGCGATACTCTTTGTTTGTTTAAGAAAGTTGTCTTATATTTGTTTTGTTAAGGGTTTTGATAATGAATGAATTTGAAATTGAAAACAATTTTCTCTGAATTAAGATAATCATTTTATCCTTCCTTCGTTTTTCTAATGGATTTTTGCATATAATTTTATTTTGTATTCCTGGAGTAAACCTTGACTTATTTGTTGTATTATCCTTTTTTAAATGTTGGATCTGATTTCCTCTATTTCTTTGGGATTTTTGCATCCGTGTTTATTAAAAGGTTGGCCTGTAATCTCCTGTTTCTATAATGTTCTTCTTGGGTTTTAATATCAAAATAATATTGGCCTCAAAAAAAAAAAGTTGGGAAGTATCTCCCCTTTTTCTATTTACACAGGAGTTCCTATGAGATTGGCATTGACTAGTGAAGTCATATGGGCATGGTATTCTTTTTTTAAAATTTATCCTTATTACCCACCACGGCCCTCAGTGCAGGCAGCTCCGTGGGGCAGGCTCCCCTCCCCACGGGAGGGTCAGGGGAAGAGCAGAGAATCTGTTCCTCGTTGGCTGGTTTTTAAACAGAGTATGTTTTTAAATGATTTTTTTAGAGAGAGAGGAAGGGGGAGAGAGAGAGAAACATCCATGAGGAGAGAGAATCATGGATCGGCTGCCTCTTGCAACTCGCCACTGGGGATTGAGCCCGCAACCCGGGCCTGTGCCCTGACCGGGAACTGAACAGTGACCTCCTGGTCCATAGGTCGACACTCAGCCCCCGAGCCACGGCAGCCGGGCCCTCTGGCCGGTTCTTACGTTCTGTGCAAATGCCCGCGTTTGGGTCTCTCCCCTTTCGGGTTGAATCTGCGTTTTAATAAATCTTTTTAAGTGGAAAAAAAAAAAATTTATCCTTATTGTTGAAAGTATTACAGATGTCCCCTTTTTCCCCATTGACCCCCTCCACCCTGGTATGCTTTATAGAAAAGTTTTCAATTATGAATTTTGTTAATAGAACTATTTAAGTTATTCCTGTGTCGATTTTGATGATATATTTTTCTAGGATTTTGTCAGTTTCATCATCAAATTTAGAGTTACTACATCAAATTGTTTATAATATACCCATTTAAATCTTTTTAAAGAAATATGGTTTTATTGATTTTTAGAGAGTCAGGAAGGGGGAGAGAGAGAAAAACATTGATATGAGAGAAAAAATAACCAATTGCCTCCTGCATCCCCCAACCCCCACAGGGGGTCAAGCCCCTAACCCAGGCATGTGCCCCAACCTGGAATTGAACCTGTGACCTTTTGGTGCATGGGATGATGCTCAACCAATTAGCCAGGACCCCATCTGAATATTTTCAGTGTCTGCAGATCTCTCTGTAGTGATATCCTTTACCATTTTTGATATTGCTGCTTTTTAAAAAAATTGATTTCAGAGAGAGGAAGAGAAAGATAGGAACATTAATGATGAGAGAGAATCATTGATCACCTGCCTCCTGCACGCTCCCTACTGGGATTGAACCTGCAACCCAGGCATATGCCCTGACCAGGAATTGAACCACAACCTCCTGGTTCATGGGTCAATGCTCAACCACTGAGCAACACTGGCCAGGCGCTATTGCTTCTTTTAAAGGTAAATTCCTTTTACTTTTTTTCTTGAATATTCTCATCAGAGTTGTTTTATCAGTTTAATAACATTTTCAGAGACCTAAATTTTTTGTTTACGTTTTGAGTTTAGTATTTTCATAATCATTTTGTTTGCATCATTTTCTCATTTCCATTCTCATTTTTCTTTCTTTGACTTATGGGCACATCAGAAAAGTATTTCCTAATTTCCAAACATGGGGGCCTTAGCTGGGTAGCTCAGTTGATTAGAGCATCCTCCTAATAAACCAAGGTTGTGGGTTCAATCCATGATCAGGGCACATACAAAAATCATCCAGTGAATGCATAAATAAGTGGAACAACAAATCAATGTATCTCTCTCTCCCTTCGTCTCTAAAATCAACAATAAAAACATTGAAAACAAAACAAAACAAGTTGCCCGGCTGGTTGGATTCCGGATCAGGGCACATGCCTGGGTTGTGGGCTCAAACCCCAGTGAGGGATGTGCAGGAGGCAGCCGATCATTGATGTTTCTGTCTCTCTCCCTCTCCCTTCCTCTCTAAAATCAATAAAAATATATTTAAAAAAAACAAAACAAAAAAAAAACAGGCAATTTCCAAAAACGTGGGGATTTTCTATGCATCTTTTTGTTATTGAATTCTAGCTAAAATTGGGATCAGAGAACATGGTTTGTATGAATTAGATTCCTTGAAATTTGTTGACTTCTTTTATGTTCCATCGATAGTTAATTTTTAAAAAATATATTTTATTGATTTTTTATAGAGAGGAAGAGAGAGGGAGAGAGAGTTAGAAACATCAATGAGAGAGAAACATCAATAAGCTGCCTTCTGCACACCCCTTACTGGGGATGTGCCCGCAACCAAGGTACATGCCCTTGACCGGAATGGAACCTGGGGCCCTTGAGTCTGCAGGCTGATGCTCCATCCACTGAGCCAAACCAGTTAGGGCGATAGTTAATTTTTGAATGGTTGTTTCTGTGCTTAAAGTATATTTGGCCCAGCTGCTATGGCTCAGGGGTTGGTTGAGCGTCAGCCTATGAACCAGGAGGTTGTGGTTCCATCCCTGGTCAGGGCACATGCCCGGGTTGCAAGCTCAATCCCCAGTGGGGGACGGCCAGGAGGCAGCAGATCAGTGATTTTCTCATCATTGATGTTGCTATCTCTCTCTCCCTCTCTGAAATCAACAAAAAACAAAAGAAACATAACCTTGGGTGAGGATTAAAAATATATATACTTTAAAAACTAAACAAATTAGCTAATGAGGATAGCTCTGCAATGGAAGGAGTGATAAGAAAAAGAAAAGATAGGGTAGGTAATGATAGAGTATTTGGGGAAAAATTAAGAATCTTTATTCAGTAAACTACAAAAATAATGAGGGACTTTTTCAGTAAGGACTTTGTACATAAGTGATTGAGCAGCCATACAACTTACTATTCCACATTCATTAAAAAGAATGATGCATAGTGATTATATGAGTTTATTCTTTCAAAGATGGAAGCTAGCTTCCCAACATGGCGCAGTCGGTTAACATCACCGAGCTGAATCTTCCGCAGCTGGAAATGCTCAAGAACCAGCTGGACCAGGAAGTGGAGTTCTTGTCCACGTCCATTGCCCAGCTCAAGGTGGTGCAAACCAAGTATGTGGAAGCCAAGGACTGTCTGAACGTGCTGAACAAGAGCAATGAGGGGAAATAATTACTTGTCCCACTGACGAGTTCTATGTATGTCCCTGGGAAACTACATGATGTAGAACACGTGCTCATCGATGTGGGAACTGGCTACTATGTAGAAAAGACAGTGAAGATGCCAAGGATTTCTTCAAGAGGAAAATAGACTTTCTCACCAAGCAAATGGAGAAAATCCAGCCAGCCCTTCAAGAGAAGTATGTCATGAAACAGGCTGTCATGGAGATGATGAGCCAGAAGATTCAGCAGCTCACAGCCCTGGGGGCAACTCAGGCAGCCAAGGCCTGAGATCCTGTTTCAGAAACCAGGCAGAGGGACCCTACTTCAAGGGCCTGGGACTTTGTGGTGGGGAAGAGAAGGGTTTTGTGTTTAATGCCAATAAATGTTACAGCCGAAAACAAAAACAAAACACCAAAAAAAAAACAAAGATGGAAGCTAGTTTCCCAGCCTTATGTGCAGCTAAGGATCGGGTTGGCCGGTCAGATGCAGTCCTGGCTATCTTCTGATAAGGGTAAGGGCAGCAGCATCGTGATTTTTCCGGAGACGGGCACTAGAGTTTCTGGGGTCCAGGTGCCGTTGTCATCGGCATAGACTGCAGAGGTCAGGATGTTGTCTGGCTGCTGAGTCTGTGACACGTGGAGGTTCTATGTGCTACCAATTACTTTTCTTTTTAAATTATTTAGCCGAAACCGGTTTGGCTCAGTGGATAGAGCGTCGGCCTGCGGACTGGGGGATCCTGGTTTCGATTCCGGTCGGGGGGCATGTATCTTGGTTGCGGGCACATCCCCAGTGGGGGGTGTGCAGGAGGCAGCTGGTTGATGTTTCTCTCTCATCGATGTTTCTGGCTCTCTGTCCCTCTCCCTCTCTGTAAAAAATCAATAAAAAATATATTTAAAAAAAAATTATTTAGAGCAGGTACTCAATTTACAAGAAGGAATCCTGATGTGTACAATTCCTAATATATAGTCTGCCCTCTGTATCTGCGGATTAAACCAACCTCAGATGGAAAATATTTGAAAAAAAAAAATAAAGTATTTAGGCCCACGATGGTTGTTTCTGTATTAAACATGTACAGACTTTTCCCCCTCTTGTCATTATTAATTAAATAATATAGTATAACTATTTACATAGAATTTACACTTTATTAAGTATTATAAATAACCTAGAGATGATTTCAAGTATATGGGAATGCAAATATGTCATTTTATTTAAGGGAGTTGAACATCTGTGGTGTTTGGTATCTGCAGGGGATAGGGTGGGGGGTGGTCCTGGAACCACAGATAAGGGACACCTGCATGTGGAGACACCAAGGTATAGTTAAGTGCACTTTTGTGTGTTTTGTTTTTTTTAAAGGGTTCTGTGTATAAAATTTTGTCTCTAGAATTTGGTGACAGAAGTTGCTTCTAGAAAAAAATGAGAGGAAAGAAAAGGAGTATAATTTTCCATGGTTTTCTATGCTCTGAACTTTATAACATATACATGGCAAAAATAATTAGAACAAAGGTATCGTGAAGCCACTGAAAGGCAGTGGTAGTGAGGATCAAGAGGAGGAAGTGAGCCGAAACCGGTTTGGCTCAGTGGATAGAGCGTCGGCCTGCGGACTGAAGGGTCCCGGGTTCAATTCCGGTCAAGGGCATGTACCTTGGTTGCGGGCACATCCCCAGTGGGTGGTGTGCAGGAGGCAGCTGATCGATGTTTCTCTCTCATCGATGTTTCTAGCTCTCTATCCCTCTCCCTTCCTCTCTGTGAAAAATCAATAAAATATATTTTTAAAAAAAAAAAGAGGAGGAAGTGAGCTTAAGCTACTGAAAAGATAAATCTAAAGAATTGACTGCCCATATTGGGAGGGGTATCCATCAGGTTTAGTCAGAGTGGCAGAACCCTATTAAAAGGGATCTGTTAAATGGACTCGAGCTTCCCCTCTGTGGGAGCTAGGTAAGCAGTCTCTGAAAGGCTATTATCTTTGAGCCTGATGCTAGAAAATCAGTGCAGCTAACCTGACTGGGAATTGGGTCAAGGATCGAAGTTCTGTTACTGATAAGGAATCCTTGAGTTGGTTTAGAGGTAGAAGAAGCTGGCTCTCTAGTGAAAAAAGCTGCTGTACAGTCACAGATTGTCTCCCTCACAGTAACTTTTAAACTTAGCATGTTAAAAATTACAATTGACACACAATATATTAGTTTCAGGTGTACAACCCTGTGATAAGACATTTATGTAACTTATGAAGTGATCACCCCAATAAAGCTAGTACCCATCTGACTCCATATATAGTTATTATAGTATTATTAACAATATTCCCTATGCTGTATTTTACTAGTATATCCCTGAGTATTCAGTAACTACCAATTTGCACTTCTTTTTTAAAAAAATATATTTTATTGATTTTTTTACAGAGAGGAAAGGAGAGGGATAGAGAATTAGAAACATTGATGAGAGAGAAACATCAATCAGCTGCCTCCTGCACACCCCTTACTGCAACCAAGGTACATGCCCTTGACTGGAATCGAACCTGGGACCCTTGAGTCCGCAGGCTCTATCCATTGAGCCAAACTGGTTAGGCCCTAGAAGGGCAATTTGCACTTCTAAATCCTTCGCCATTCCCCTAACCCAGTGGTCGGCAAACTGCGGCTCGCGAGCCACATGCGGCTCTTTGGCCCTTTGAGTGTGGCTCTTCCACAAAATACCACGGCCTGGGCGAGTCTATTTTGAAGAAGTGGCGTTAGAAAAAGTTTAAGTTTAAAATATTCGGCTCTCAAAAGAAATTTCAGTCATTGTACTGTTATTTGGCTCTGTTGACTAATGAGTTTGCCGACCACTGCCCTAACCCACTCTCCCATCTAGCAACTGTCAAAATGTTCACAAAATGTGCCGAAACCGGTTTGGCTCAGTGGATGGAGCGTTGGCCAGTGGACTGAAGGGTCCTGGGTTCGATTCTGGTCAAGGGCATGTGCCTTGGTTGCGGGCACGTCCCCAGTGGGAGGTGTGCGGGAGGCAGCTGATCGATGTTTCTCTCTCATCCATGTTTCTAGCTCTCTATCCCTCTCCCTTCCTCTCTGTAAAATATCAATAAAATATATTTTAAAAAAATGTTCACAAAATGCATTTATGAGTCTGTTCTGCTTTGATTTGTTTTTAGATTCTTTATATAAGTGAAATCATATGGCATTTGTCTTTGGCTTATATTACTTAGCATAATACCCTACAAGTCCATTTATGTTGTTGAAAATGTCAAGATTCCTTTTTTTTTTTTTTTTTTTAAAGAACAGATGAGTAGAGATACTTTTATAAAACCATAGCAGTCATATTTCGGATACAATTTTAAATGTAATTTTACTTTGAATTTCACAAAAGAAAAAGAAAGAAGTTGATGGAATTGGTAAATTCATATTTCCTCTAGACAAAGAGATACTTCCCCTAAAATATCCCATCAAGATTAAAAAAAGAAAAGAAACTGTGAGAACATTAAAGGTTGAAGTAATTAGATTTTTCCAAGGACATATTTTCATTTTTGTTTGTATAGACTGACTTCTTGCTGTGAAGGATGAGTTCCTTGGCCCAGCCACACTGGCATGAACACGCAGTTCTGAAGAGATTGAAGCCCTTCTGTACCAGTTAGTAAATGTCAGCCACTGGACTCTCCCCAGGGCTCTCCCTCTCTCCTGGCTGCCCCATCCCACCGCCAGGACCAACCCCAACCCCCACCTCCCCGGGACCCAGAGCTACAGGGGGAAGGGGACTCTGGTCCCATCTCCCAGTGCCTTCAACACCCACAACTTCGCCCCAAGCAGCTTAGTTTCCTTCTGTTTTATGTCATGGCCATCAGGTAAGGCATTGTTTGCAGGAAGTACTCAGTGTGAAAACCCTTTGAAGTCCCCTGCTCAAGGTCAGCCCTCTGGCCTTGTAAGCTTGCATGGTCCTGGATTTGGGAGAATGGAGGCCTTCCAATTCTCCCAAACACACGGAGCTCCTTATGAAGTCAAGTGCACATCTGCAACCTGGTGTGATTACCTTGCCTCCAAATGGACAACAGACACAGGCCTGTGAGTATAGAGAGGACCCCTGAGCCGGCTCCCAATGGGATGAGGCAGAAGGTGCTGGAGCCCAGGCTCAAGTGGAGGCAGCAGGAAGGGAGTGGGCTTTGCTCGGTGCCCAGCCCTGTGCCAGGTGCTCACGGCCCAGGTCCTCTCCAATCCTAGGAGAGGTGTTTCTTTGCTCCTTTCCCTTCCCCCCTTCCCTTGCTTCTGGCTTTACTGAGCACCTGTCTGTGCCAGGCCCTGGGGTACAAAGGCAAAGCCAGCATCCCCAAGACCTCACCGCCCCGTGAGAGCATCATCAAGAAAATGGCTGTGACCGCGGTGGGTGCAGGATGCAGGGGCAGCCCCAAGGGACTCGGGGAAGATTCTCCAGTGGAGTTAGAGCCGGCTGGGACCTGAAGGCTGAGGAAGGGCATTCCAGATGGAGGGAACTGCATGCACGAAGGCAGGGAGGCAGGAAAGAGCCCGCCTGGCCTGGGAACTGTGGGAGGGCGATGGAGCCCGGGTCCAGGAAATCTGCTGGGTGGGGTTGGGGTCCCAGAACCCACTCCCTGGACCCTCTGCCTTCTTGACCTCCTTTGCTCCTGACTAGGAAGAGGCCCCGGCCCAGCTGCACAAACAGATGCTTTGACATTGGAGAGAGGGAGTGAGGAAGGAGGGGCCCGCTGGTGTGTGTTCTGGGATTGCTTCTCAGAAATCTGCCCCTCCACCTCCTCCTCCTCCTCTAACACCATGGCAACGGGGAGGCAGCTGGGGAAGCCACCTGTGAGCTAGGCTGAGTTGAGGGGGAGGTGGGCTGGGGGTAGGGACCTCTGCTCCCCCTCTCTGAGCCTCAGTCTTGGCATCTAGACTATGGGCACTGCAACCCAGTTGTGGGCACCTGTCAACTCAAGTGCTCCAGGAAGCCCAGGCCCAGGCAGGACTCCTTAGGGGAAGGCCCGGAGGTAAGGGCGGGGCTGGGGAGTGCCCTGTCTCATCCTGTAGCTGGGGGCTGGGCAAGGCAGTGGAGAGTCCCTGAGCCACGTGGCCTGCGCTTCCCACCAAGCAGCCTGCCTGGTGTGCCCACTGCACTGTCACTGCCCAGGAGACCCCGGGAGAGCAGGAGACAGGGCCCAGGCACAGACACAGGGATGGATCTCCTGTGAGCCCTGCAGTGAGAGGTCTAGGGGGAGTGTAGGGGGGCAGGGGGACCTCCCCAGACTCGGAGCACAGGGCTCAGCTGTTCCCAGAACCCGGTCAAAGCCCCAAAAGGAGGGGTCTATTTCCAGAGGCTGCTGCTCCGATGACTACAGACAGGCCTGAACCAACAGGAACAAGTGCTCTCCCCGTCTGGGTGCCAGAATCTGAAATCAGGGCCTAGGGCTGTGCATCCTCGGAGGGCTCCAGGGCAGGGTCCTTCCTGCCTCCTCAGCTTCTAGGGGCTCCTGGGGCTCCTTTGCTCCTGGCCCCATCCCTTCACTCTCCCCTCGTCTTCACGTGGCCTCTCCTCCGTCCTCACATAATCCCACACTGTGTTCAGGTGACCACTTCTGGCTGATCACATGGCCCCGCCCCCTGTCCACGTGCGCACTTCCGGCTGTCCACGTGGCCCCGCCCCCCTGATCACGTGCCCATGGTACAGGTGAAGCTACCAAGGCACAGAGAGGGCTAGTGGCTTCTTCCTTGGAGGGTACACAGCAGTGAAAGGACAGAGCTGAAAATGGAACCCTCAGCCGCCCAGAGCCTCTGTCTCCTTGACCTGTGACCTCTGGGTTAGCGGCCCTTCACCCTGTGGCCATTTGCTCTGATGGGCTTCACCCTTCCCCTCACCCCCCTCCGCCACCCCCAGAGACAGGGGTCCTGTCATGGCACCAGTGCCTCTGGGCGGCTGCTCTCCTTGTCCCACGGTCCCTCCCAGCTGGTGACCTTGGCGGAGTCCCGCTGCACTGGGGCGAGGGCCTTGCGTGGAGAACGTCCCGCCTCCCCTCGCCGTTTGTGGCTTTGATTACAAAGTGCCATGATTTTTCCCGTCTGGCTTACGCCGCCTGCCTCTCCTGGCCGATTTCGTTTTACCTCGAAATGAAATTGATTCGGGGTCTGCAAACCAGCAGACTTCCTGCATTCGCTCTGTGAGATGTGGCTGTGCCCCCGCGCCTCCTGGTCCAAGTCCTCGATGCCACCCCATCTCCATGGCAGCATCTCTCATCCCCTGAGCCCCCATTCAGCACACAGCACCCTCAGCGTTCCCCTGCAGCTCCAGGGACCTGCTGAACCCGGGCCCCAGCCAGTCATCAGTTCCCCAGGTCCTGCCTGCAGCCCCAGTCTGGGAGGGGCGGGGCGGGGGAGGTTGACCCTCTTAGGCAGAGGGGTGCAGACACCAAGTGGGCACTCCGCCCCCACACCCTGCCTCCCCTCTTTCCCTGGAGGAAATGCCAAGAGCACCCAGTCTGTGCTGACGTCCAGCTCCTGGGACTCCTCAGCCTGCGCAGTGCAGCCACCAGAGGGGACCTGTCTGCAGGGTAGTAGGCAGAACAGGCCTCCCAGGGCAGCTGGGTGCCCACCTGGCCCCAAAGCCATCCTTCAGCCTCCCCCTTACTCCTGAAGGGGAACCAGGTGTGGTTTCCACCCAGCCCAGCTGCCTGCCTTGGGAGGCGGCAGAGGCTATCGCCCTCTGCTGGCCAGTTCCTGTTACTGCAGAAAGTAAGAGTCACCCTGCCACCCAGCCCAGCACATCCTTCCCACTCCACAGGTCAGAACCAGGTCTCGGCGCTTCCCTCAGCTGGGATGGGCAGAGCTGGATTGGGAACCAGGACGGTCTCTGCAGCTGACGTGTGTGGTCCCCATTTTCACGAACCCAGGAGGCTCCGGGGCCCTCTGTGCATTTGTAACTGTGGCTGTATTACCAGAGACCCCTTCAGGGCCCAAGCTGGGACGTGGCGGCCAGGACTTGTACGCAGCCTCTAGGATTGGAGCCCTCTGCTCTTTCCTCCACATGCTGCAGGGACATCCCGCCAGGCGCTCCGTTCAGAAATAAAGGGGTCCCTTCCCTCCAAATGGGCAACCGACTCAGGCCTGCGGTGTGAAGGCTGCCTCTGAGCCGGCTCCCAATGGGATGAGGCAGAAGATGCTGGAGCCCAGGCTCAAGTGGAGGCAACAGGAAGGGAGTGGGCTTTGCTCCGTGCCCAGCCCTGTGCCAGGTGCTCACGGCCCAGGTCCTCTCCAATCCTAGGAGAGGTGTTTCTTTGCTCCCTTCCCTCCCTCCCTCCCTCCCTCCCTCCCTCCCTCCCTCCCTCCCTCCCTCCCTCCCTCCCTTGCTTCTGGCTTTACTGAGCACCTGTCTGTGCCAGGCGCTGGGGTACAAAGGCAAAGCCAGCATCCCCAAGACCTCACCGCCCCGTGAGAGCATCATCAAGA
This sequence comes from Plecotus auritus, assembly GCF_963455305.1. NCBI lineage: Eukaryota > Metazoa > Chordata > Mammalia > Chiroptera > Vespertilionidae > Plecotus > Plecotus auritus. Next base: position 29,156,741 of record NC_137778.1, read on the forward strand.
AAATGGCTGTGACTGCAGTGGGTGCAGGATGCAGGGGCAGCCCCAATGGACTCGGGGAAGACTCTCCAGTGGAGTTAAAGCCGGCTGGGACCTGAAGGCTGAGGAAGGGCATTCCAGATGGAGGGAACTGCATGCACGAAGGCAGGGAGGCAGGAAAGAGCCCGCCTGGCCTGGGAACTGTGGGAGGGTGATGGAGCCCAGGTCCAGGAAATCTGCTGGGTGAGGTTGGGGTCCCAGAACCCACTCCCTGGACCCTCTGCCTTCGTGGCCTCCTTTGCTCCCGGCTAGGAAGAGGCCCCAGCCCCGGCGCCTCCTGGTCCAAGTCCCCGATGCCACCCCACCTCCGTGGCAGCATCTCTCATCCCCTGAGCCCCCATTCAGCACACAGCACCCTCAGTGCTCCCCTGCAGCTCCAGGGACCTGCTAAGCCTGGGCCCCAGCTGGTCACTAGTTCCCCAGGTCCTGCCTGCAGCCCCAGGGTCCTCAAACCGGTGTGGGAGGGGCCTGGGAGTTGACCCCTTAGGCAGAGGGGGCAGACACTTGGTGTGCACTCCACACCCCCCCACACATGGCCCAGTGATCATTTATTCATTTTCATTAGTGTATCCTTCATCTGATTCTTTTTTTGTGGTTTCTATATCCTTTTTAAAAATTTACTTTTTTGTTACTCCTCACCTGAGGATATTTTTTTCCATTTTTTAGAGAGTGGGAGGGAGGGAGAAGAGGTGGCGAGGGAGAAAAACATCGATGTGAGAGACACATTAATTGGTTGCCTCCCAGAGGCACCCTGATTGGGGCTAGGGATCAAACCTGCAACCCAGGTACGTGCCCTTTACTGGGAATTGAACCCTTGACCATTTGGTGCATGGCTAACACTCTAACCATTGAGCACACTGGCTAAGGCTCCAAGTCTTTTTTTTTTTTTTTTTTTTCAGGGGGAAAACGCAAATGCAGTTCCCACTACCGCAAATTATACAGCCGAGTTTCCCACATTTGGGGAAATCCCAGGGGTCAGCACATCCGAAGTGCAATGTATCCTCACCTTGGGAAAATCACCTTTGTGATCCTGGTATCTCCCCTGCCAGGTAGGTGTTCCATGTCTTGTTTTATGCTACTGAAGTGCTCACTAAATTCCTGGAGTATCCTTATACCTATATTTTGAACTCTATATCTGATAATTTGCTTGCTTCCATTTCATTTGGTTCTTTTTATCAAGTTTTCTCCTGTTTTTAAATTTGGGAACTATTTCTTTGTCTTGTCAGTTTGGCTGCTTCCCTGTGTTTCTTTCTATGTGTTAGGTGGAGATGCTGTCTCCTGTACTTGGTAGAGTGGCCTTTATGTAGTAAAATAGAGATAAGGTGAAATCAAAGAAGGAAATAGGGTAAGAGACCCTAAGACAGATAGCAATTAAGTGGTAGATTTGGGACTCAAACTTCTGACTCTATACCAAGAACTTGGGTATGGTCAGACAATTTAACTCTATTGAAATTGATTTGAGTAATTATTTCTCAAATCTCCCAAAGATGGTACACAGCTAGTATGCATTAAGAACAAGTTAATCATTACATACAATGTACTCAGTCAGGGTTTACTACTTAATTCTTTCAGGAACCTGTATGAAGGGGCTGTACCGTACAAAGCTACCAGATTCAGGTGGAGTGTCAGTAAGGTTCTCAAGGACCACGGATAAAAATGTAAAAGTTGGCCAATCTGAAGACTTCCCATCGCATAGATCTAACACAACACTTGAAGAAAGATAATTTAATTTTTAAGGAAAAGATGCATGATTAATTAAAATGTGAAAACCACATATAATAAACTGAAATTAGTTTCAGGAACAAGAGGATGTCTTATTGCCATTATAGTTACTTTACAAGGAACCCATTTCAGCAAAGGTGGGAGCTGATGTGCAGTGCTGTCCAGTCTCACGAGCTGTGTGTGTACTGCGGACGTCCCCATCTGATTGGCCTTAATGTCCATTGCCTTCCATGGATGTTGTGACCATGGCCTAGAGGTAGGCACAGAGCCGCTCCAGCTGCCCAGGATTCCCATTACTTAGGAACAGCAGCTCCTTTTTACCTTCTTCCGTATGAGCTGAAATGGAGTCGAGCACAGATAATTGGCAGTTTTCTCCTGAAGCGTCATGTTACACCCAGAGAATTCTGTAGAGGCTACATTATCTACATTACATTCTGATGTCATCAGCACTCCCAAGAGACCTCACTTCTAGAGCCTTTATCCTAATAAACGATTATATTTTCTATGCACATTTTCCCTTTCTGTCTCTATTCTTCCAATCTAGCATTTATCTTTCCCACTATTCCAAGATTACCTTCTGGACTTTAGGACATGGTCAGATCTCCCAACCACACAAACCTCTACACTGTGCTTCCCAACCCATCATGTTGCAGCTGCTTTATACTCTTTCCTTTAGTAACATATTCCAATTACAGCTAATTCTCTATGATCTATTGATAGAACAGCCTTGACTTTTCCTCTGTATCCTCCTCCTCCCCCTCCCCCAGCCAAGGGCAAGGATGAAAAGAACAGCTCGATGTACAAGACTAGGACAGGTATAGCAAAGATTTGGTTTGTTGCGGGGAGGGTAGTCTCTTACACAGTCAACTATTCTGTGTCCTAGCATATGAGTCAATTGAAGTTTGTCGAATGATGAATAAATGCAACAATGAACAAAAAAGATACAAAGAAAAATGCAACAGTGAAAGTGTGGCAGCAACCCGAACCAAGTGACTGGGCTTGGTCTGGCCTCCTCTCCCAGCATGAGCATTTTGTTTTAGACTACTCTGAGAATTTAGGGAGAGATATAATGTCTTTTGTAAATTAAACCTTACCCCCCACCCCTTCTGTACCATGTGGTCAGCCAGGAAGAAGTTAAGATAAAGGGAAAAAAGATGAAATACAATGACACACTACTCTTGAGGGAAGAAGAGATCAAGGCTTTGACAGTGGGGATCTTCCTGACAGCATAAAGTCCTTATAGAAAAATTAAACAACTGACCTTTCTCATGTTGAAGCCAACTGTTTTCCAAATAATACTGAATACAACTTTCAAATTCTTTTGGGTTATAGTTGGCAACCAGGATAGGAATAAAGGGATCCAAGGCATCAAATCCTTCCTGGAGAAGAAAAAGGATAAAGATACAGTAATTGTTAAGTGACACACAAGGCCTGTGCGCACCAGGTAGTGCTTTTGACCACACATACTCTTTTAAAGATAACCTCTCTTTTCTTTCTGCTTCATCTACTACATGTTGCCTGTGTGTGTGGCTGTTCAGGCAACTGTGTTCTATGTTGACCTCATTAGGAATTCAATTAAAAAAATATTTTTACTGACTTTAGAGAGGAAGGAAGAGAGAGAGTTAGATAGAAACATCAATGATGAGGGAGAATCATAGATCTGTTGCCTCCGCAACCCATGCATGTGCCCTTGACTGGAATTGAACCCTGGACCTTCTGGTCTGCAGGCCGATGCTCTATTCACTTAGCAAACCAGCCAGGGCAGGAATTCATCTTGAAAATAAATTCTTCTCTATCAGTTTTCTGTGGCTTGGAAATGGTGGGTATTAACACTGCCCTCCCCGCGCCCCCAAACAAAACAAAACAAAAAAGCTGCCCAACCATGGTCCAGAAGGTGCCTTTAACTGGGTGTTATGAGTAGCCCATTGCATCCAGGGTAAGCTTAAAGGGGCACCTACTGGCCAAATCTGGGATAATTTAAGCATCGAAATAAATAATGGTAGTAAAAATTAAGAATCCACATGTCTGTACTGAAACAAATAAATACATAAGGTAGAAAGGAAAATTCTTACATTTAATAGAAAGCCAGCTGATACATTTAGAGGAAATGATGGAACTAGAATATATCTATTTTGCAATTATCATGATAACTGATTTAGGAAGAATCACCAATGAGTACTAAAACTAGTAAGGAGAAATTGAGGAGTAACAGGATATTTACCTAGTCTCAAAGTATATATCCACAAGGTTATTTATTCACTATAAAGTAAAATAACTACTTCAGTGAGGAGAAACCAAACGGATGCCACCTTAACTATGTGTTCAAAGTTAACATTGCTAGTAGTAGGAGAAATAGGTTTCATGTGCCTTCTGGTATTATGCACTAAGAACACACATCACTTCTAATATCACATATAATCAGGAGAAAAACATCAGAAACTTCATAAAATAACCCCGAAGATAACTGGCAGGTACTCTTCAGAAGTAAAAATAAAAATATTAAGATTATAGAAGACAAAGACTGAGGAACTGTCCCAGGTTAAAGGAGACGAAAGACACATGACCACGGAGTGCAACCCGTAGCCCAGGACCCTCTTTTTTCTGTAAAGAATGCTGGGATATTCTGGCAAAACCAGAGTGAGTTCTGTGGACTAGGTTAACAGTACTATATCCATGTCAACTTTCTGATTTGGACAGCTGTGCTTTGGTTATATAGTAAGATATCTTTGGTTTTAGGAAGTACACATGATTTTGAGATAAAGAGGCATGCATCCTCAGGTTACTGCCACATATTCAGAAAAAAAGAATGAAGAGGAAGAAGAATAAAGCAAATATGATTAACGTTAACATTTTAGGAATTTGGGTGAAGTCATACAGGAATATAATTTTTCTCCAAGTCTGAAATTATGTAAAAAAAAAAAAATGTCTTTAGACAGAATGACTATCTAAGGGAAACATATTTTCCAATGACTTGACCTTTCCCAGCAGCTCCTGGGGCAGGTAGGCTTTCCTGGGCTTGAAAAGAGACCCAGTCTGGCTCAAAGTCAACACAATGGCACCTCCATTCTGAAAGAAAGGAGAAGAAGCCAATTAGAAAAAGCTAAAAAAGACAGAAGATATAAAAACACTTGAACAATGGTAAGCAAAGTAATTACACCAATATTTAAATAAAATGGTTTTGAATAAGCTTACTCCAGTTAAGTGGAAAGATTAGAAACCAAATATATAGATTTTAAAATTGGTACAGTTATGGGAATTAAATGAGATAAAAGAACTTTCTGTCCATAAAATTAGAGACTGGAAAGTACTAGGAATGAAGTAGTGGAAGATCTTTGAAATGAAAATACATCTCTCTCTGAAATGTGTTCGGCACCATATGCACTCACCCAATCGTTTTTCACCATCTTCCTCAGGTTGTGAATAAGTGCTAGTTCCTCTGGGGCGATCTGCACATTGGTCAGTGTGTGAGGGGCGGAAGGGGTAGGAGCAGAAAGAGGCCATTATTTGCTTTTGCCTGGATGCTCCCCTGAGACAAATTACTAGTAAATGATAACAACTAAAAAAACCCTCAACTACTACCTAACCGTAGTAGAGGCTGAAGGTATAGCCTCTGAGATAAGCTACATAGCTGTTGGCCCTAAAACTACTGTGCTTCTGGAGGTAAAAAACAACAGTCCCCCAGGGAGAAAACACCCACTGTCTCCAAATACCCCCAAGATACTTCTTATCTTCTCTTTCTACACCACATAGCCTCATTTTGAAAAGAGAATAGAAAAAAAAAAATGTACTAGTAGCTTCTGTTGTCATGCTCTTCAAAATACTCTCCCAGCCCTAACTGGTTTGGCTCAGTGGATAGAGCATCGGCCCGCGGACTGAAGGGTCCCAGGTTTGATTCCAATCAAGGGCATGCACCTTGGTTGCAGGCACATCCCCAGTAGGAGGTGTGCAGGAGGCAGCTGATCGATGTTTCTCTCCCATCGATGTTTCTGGCTCTCTATCCCTCTCCCTTCCTCTCTATATATCAATAAAATATATTAAAAAACCCAAAATACTCTCCCTTAGTTTTCAATGGATAGTGGAACTTGGTATAATCTTCTTTAAAAAAACTGACTTTAGAGAGAAAAGGCTGAGAGAGAGAGAGAGGGAGAGAGAGGGAGAAATATCAATTTGTTGTCTCCTGTACTTGCCCAGACTGGAGCTCAAACTCACAACCTGGGTATGTGCCCAGTGTGGGAATCAAATCCACCACCTTTTGGTGTACAGGACAATGCTCCAATCAACTGAGCCAAACCAGCCAGGGCTGTATCAGCTCCTTTTGATGCTATTTTCACTGTACATCTAATTCAAATACTCCTACGCAAGAAAAGACACTGTATGTCTACTATGCCCAGCCTATATATAATACGGCACCAGAAGTGAGAGAAACCAGAACAGAGAAACTCAGTTTTCCTACTGGGCTTTTATCTTCTCTTTTCAGCACGGTCCTTCCCCAGAGAGCATTGACTCCATCCACTGCCACCAGGAGGTGAAAAATACCCAAAGAACTTTGCCTCTTTAGCTCTTTAAGCACAATCCCAACGGCATCTGTGGCATTCCTCACCCGTGTTATACCCTGTAGCAAAAGGGAGATAGTGGCTTACAGTCCAGTCCTATCTATAAGAGGCCTTCTCTGGTTCTGGCACAGTACACAGCATCTTTTTTTATACCTGTTCAACTACTTCTCCCAGAGAACTGCCTTTCTCAGTGCTTTCTCGCTTATTCCAGACATACTTCTCTTGAGTTTTTATCTAAAACCAAAAAAAGGCTGTGTTATTAGAATCAGTTTAAATCTATTTTTCAAGCCCTATAAGAGGTCTATCTCAGTATGAGCGAATGCTATCTAGCCCATTTCTGCCTGAAGCTTAAACACACACACACACACACACACACACACACACACACACACACACACACACGATTCTGACTATAAAGGTCCAGGTTAAGACCTTGACACCTACATTTTTAATAGGCTCCTAGATGACTCTAAATATCTAGATTTGAAAACCTCTGGCCTAGAGATCATATTCAAGAGTTACTAGACTAAAGAGTAATTTTACTAATACATTTCTGGTTCCAAAAGAGATTTTATCTGGAGAAAATTATGTAGTTAGAATATGCTTTAGAGAATTTGAGCCTATGACCTTGGAAAAGTCAATGAATTAATCTGAACTTCAATTTGCTACCCACAAGATGGGAACAGCCTACTGATGCCTCTATGCATAAATGAGTTTCAGATTGTGAGCTCACTGTGAGTAAAATACTGTATATGCAAGAAACAGAAAATGGTATAGTTATCTCAACCATGATACTAGTTCTCCAGTCTACTGGTACGTGGGGCACAAAGAAGATAAAATCTATTTAAAGAATGTCCAGCACCAAACTTCTGGGAGTCTAATCACCTGACTCAAGAAACGCTCATTTGTAGTTTTGAAATTCTTCAGCCAGATCGAAGCCTCTAAAGGTTGATCAAAGCGCTGTTTGTTGTAGGTGGACTGCAGAAGATCCCGGCAGTTTTTCACCCAAAGATGAGCTAAAAAAAAAGGGGGCGGGGGGCAAAGAGAACAAAGTAGGCAGGAACTAACTGTATACAACACAAAATACTCTATTAACTCTTTAAGACACAGGGAATGACTTTAGTGTCCTATATATTTCTTAAAGCCTTGTTTCCAAGGTTTATTTTAAACATCATCATTGCACTCAACACACAAGGCATTCAAGTGAATTAATGGTCACCTCAGCTTCCTCGTAGTTTCTAAAGATAGTCATAGTATGTGGATGCACATACACAAGGGAGGATATGCACAAAGAATGAGCGTTTTAAGTTTTTAAACTCGAGAATGCTGATTACCAGTACCATGTCAGTTTCTCTGGATACTCCAAACTGTTGACTGATGGCCATAACGCCTGTGATGACCTCTAAGGTGGGAGTTTATGCTCTTGGGCATCACATATCAAAGGGAGGACTGCTGGGCCAAAATAGCTCATTCTTATTATCAAAAGGTCCCAGGAAGCTTTTAGCTGAATTTCTTCTTCTTTTTAAAAAATAGGTTTTTATTGATTTGAGAGAGAGAGGAAGGGAGAGGGAGACAGAAACATGGATGAGAGAGAAACTGCAACATCGATGGGCTGCCTCCTGCAAGCCACCTGCAGGACCCCTGGTGGGTACTGAGTGTGCAACCAGGGCATGTGACCTCCTGGTGCATGAGTCAACCAGTGACCCACACTGGCCAGGCAGCTGATTTTTTTCTTGTTGCATTTACTTCACCTTGCAACTTGCTTGTCAATAATATGAAGAAATTATGAACTAGTTTAGATCACTCTGTATCTGGAGCAAAGGCCTCTCCTGTAGCCATCAGAGAGCCCTGTCTGAAAATCAAAGCCACAGTGCTACCACAGGAACAGGAAAACAAGCCCCAGCGTAGTGAAGATAGGAACTTACCATCTGGAATATGCAGTATCAGCCAGTCCTGTTTTGCACAGAAATGAATAATATGGCAAAGACTGAGTGTTTTTCCTGTTCCCTTCTCCCCATCTAAAGCACTTGCTGTTAAAGAAAACATTCCCAGAAGGAACACTTCTGCTAACAAAGAGTACACGTGCATTTCTTCTTTTCTCACATTTGAGGGAGGAAAGCACTGGCTTAAGACAGCCCACGTAGGCAGGAAAGGATACAGAGAACGTATCGTATAGCTGGATGAGCAAAATTGGTGTTTTTCAGGTAATGCAGAAGCTCTAGGGCTGGTTTCCTTACCATCAGGCAAGCTTCATTGAATGTCTTCATCTAACAAAACAGGGAAGGAGAAAGGAGAGAGTGGGTGTGGAACTTCTAACCAGTTCTTGGTATGCACACTGAATCTAATATAGCAACAAACTGTATATTTTTAATTTATGCAGTTAGGAGGGGTTGGGTTGCTTCTGAATTTGAAAATAAAAACTGAAACACATGATCTCACACCAAGTAACATAAGAGTCAGCTTTTGATTATATCTGTTATGAAGTACAGATATTGCATCAGTTAATTGAAATCTACAAATAATACAGACATCTCTCCACATAACTACTAGTATGTATTCCACTTAGGGTGGATGTAAATACTAAAAGCATATAAAATGATACTTAATGCTACCTCCGGCATGGCTCAGTGGTTACGTGTTGAGCTATGAACCAGGAGCTCACCATGTGATTCCCAGTCAGGGCACATGCCCAGGTTGCAGGCTCGATTCCCCAGTAGGGGGCATGCAAGAGGCAGCTGATCAATGATTCTCTCTCATCACTGATGTTTCTCTCTCTCTCTCTCCCCCCACTATCCCTTCTTCTCTGAAATCAATAAAAATGTTTTGAAAAAGTTAATGGGAAAAAATATCCTGTCAGGATTAACAACAACAACAACAACAACAAGGAATAATTTCTAAGGCTGAAAATAATTCAGCAGGAGTTAGCCAAAAGAACCAATCATGTCAACAAAATATGCTTGTAGTTATTCATGATTTTTTTTTTTTTTTGGTTAATCCTCACCCCGGGATATATTTTCCATTAATTTTTTTTTTTTTTAGAAGTGAAAGGGAGGAATGGGGAGAGGGAGAGGGAGAGAGAAACATAGGCGATGTGAGACACACATCGATTGGTTGCCTCCCGAACACAACCCGACCAGGGCCGGGGATGGAACCTGCAACCCAGGTGTATGCCCTTGACCGGGAATAAAACCAAGAAAGACCCTTGGGTGAGGGCTGAAACTCCAACCACTGAATCACACCAGCCAGTGTGATCATGAATTCTTTATTGACTATAAAACAACCCAAGCAACTCTTTGGGTTGAAGTTATGACCACAAAACTAGAATTTTCTGAAAATCTGTGAAATTGAAGAACAATGACGCATCTAATCCAGACATCATTTCTATATGGCTTAGGAATACATTATAATTTTGTTTTTCTATAGCATATTAACTATTTTCATGATACTTTTCTAAGGAAAATATTAAATTCATTTTTTAATAACTATTTAAATATTCAAGTTTCCAAAAACCTGTTAGGTAAGGAAAATAGCAGAATATTGTTTATTTATTTAAGAATATTTTGGCCTTAGTCAGTTTGGCTCAGTGGATAGAGCATCGTCCTGTAGACTGAAGGTTCCCGGGTTTGGTTCCAGTCAAGGGCATGGTACCTCGGTTGCAGGCTCCTCCCTGGCCTGGTCTCTGGTTGGGACTCATGCAGGAGGCAACCAATCGATGTCTAACATTGATATTTCTCTCTGTCTTTCCCTCTCTCTTCCACTTTCTCTAAAAATCAATGGAAAAATATCCTTGGGTGAGGATTAAAAAAAAAAAAAAGAATATTTTGCCTGGCTCCAAAAAGGATTTTAATTTGTTAAACACAGATAAACATTGCTTAAAGTAATTATAGTAATAGCACTATTAACAAAAGATGAATTCATCTGTTTTTTTTTAAGATTCAAGTTTCATTTTTGTATAGTTTTCTACTCATTTAATCACATCACTTTGCTACGAACAGCATGTGTTCTGGGCTCCCTCCAATGCCCTCCCCTGTTTTGAGCACCTGCATTACATATCGAGAAGGCAGGCCATGGGGGAATATAGTCTTCATATCCTGGAGGGGTAAGTTGTAGTGCTGACCCTCATGCTTCTCCTCATGCTTGGCCTAGGAAATAAAAATGCAAACAGATATAATGGGGCTGTAGACAAAGTGACAAAGACTTTGAAAAAGTGGAAAGGGCCTAATAGACCATACTGAGGAAACATTCATCTCTCAGAATTGAAAAGCATATCTTTTATTTCTTATCTTAAATAAAAATATGCTAGTTCTTGTCCCCAAATCCACAGTGTGTATATAAAGCTGGTGTTGGCCTGAATGATGAAACCAGTTGCCCAGCAACGTAAACCCTAGATGTGGAGGTAGCAGTGACAATTCTTGCCATCTGGATTTTTCTGTGCTGTGTATAGAGATGATGCAGTCATGTGACAAGATCATCTGCATGCTGCTGTTTCCATAGAAACTCTAGAGGAATTGGCAGATAGAGAGACTATATTCACAGGGAAAGCTGAAAGGCACTTTGATGATTTCATTCACTTACTCTATTTCATTTTGTGCTTTTGAAAGTAGGTGAACACTGGAGATATAAATAAAACACACCCTGCTGAGATAGTGTTTTGGGTAATGAATTATTTTTCTCCTCCCACATGCACAGCAGCATATGTTAAGATGGGGAAACCCAGAGAGTAGGAAAACAAACAAATAAACAAAAGCTATTGGTTTTCTTCACATTTAATCACAGACCTTACAACTAACTTCATTTATGAGGCAGCAATAATGCTGGGGAAGGAGAAAAAAAAATCAACATCTACTCTAATGGGATCTGAAGCAGAAAATACAACACTGGATACCACTGTAATCCTAGCTTCTGCTGACAAACTTCATTTTAAATGCAGCTCTTCTCAACAAGTCAAGTTACTTCCTTCTTTAGAACTAGGAAATCCACTTAGAAAAATAGATAGAAAACAGTTCCAGATTGGTCATTAGAAAAACTAGGTTCTATAACTGCTCTGCTGTGATCTTGGGCAAATTAAGTTGATTTCTTTAGAATTTTGCATACCACAGTCTATAAACTATGGTTGACTACTGTTTTTATAAATAAAGTTTTATTGGAACACATCCATTCCCATTTGTTTATAACAGAGCTAAACAGTTGTGACAGAGACCAATTTGGCTCATAAGCTTAAAATTTTACTATCTGGTCCTTTAAGGAAATGTGTGTCAACCCATCATACAATAAGATCAATAATATCTGCTAAATTTAACTTCTGAGGAATTAAGTATTTACTATGTGCCTGCTCTATCCCCAGCAAAATCCTTGGCATAAGATGAGTTCAATGGTAGGGATTAAATTAGAACAAATATGGACTGACCTGCCTGAGTATTTTATGTTACAGTATCAGACAGGGATGGGGACAAGCTGGGTTCCAGAATGCTGTCTTGGGTGCACTGTCTCACTACATGTACATTTTCTTGATATGTAAAATGACAGCAGCAGAGATTATAAGCCCTGAAAAAAATTCATATACATATTAGCAACTCACCGGGTCATTCTCACTGGTGCAGGAAATGGCTCTAGGACTCTCAAATGAAACCTGGTTATCCAGGTGAGCAGCAAGGCTTTGGGGTGCCTGGGTCCCCAGGCACAAAAAATGTCCAGGGTCCAACTAGAAAAGAAACCATGTTAGTGTTTTGTAATTATAAAGTTTATGTTTGCTACACCACCTAGTTTTTAAGCAATGTCTGTAACAGGGAAAAATTCCACTAACATACATTTTAGTTTTATGTAAAATGAGGATCTTTGTTATTATTTATAATTCTCTAAGTATAATCACATTATTCATGCTCTGAATCTGTTCCAGCTTATGTTGCTACTAGAGGCCCGGTGCACGAAATTCGTGCACAGGGGGAGAGGGGGGATGAGATGAGGGGGGCTGGTCCCTCAGCCTGGCCTGCACCCTCTTGCAGTCCAGGACCCCTTGGGGGATAGCCAGCAGTTGGATATCCCTCTTCCACTCTGGAACCCCTCACTCCTTACCGCCTGTCTGCTCCTTACCACTGCCACGGAGACGGGAGAGGCTCCCGCCACTGCTGCTGCACTTGCCAGCCGTGAGCCTGCCTTCTGGCAGAGCGATGCTCCCCTTGTGGGAGCACACTGACCACAAGGGGGCAGCTCCTGCATTGAGCATCTGCCCCTGGGTGGTCAGTGCGCATCACAGTGACCGGTCATTCTGGTTGTTCTGCCATAATGGTCGCTTAGGCTTTTATTATATAGATGGAACTACCTGACAGTCAATGTGCCTCCGAGGGGTCCCAGATTGCAAGAGGGTGCAGGTCAGGCCGAGGGACCACACTGGTGCATGATCAGGGCTGGGGAGTGATGCGGGAGGTTGGCCAGCTGGGGAGGGACTCCAGAAGGGCTCCAGGGCATGTCTGGCCCGTCTCGCTCAGTCCCAATCGGCTGGACCCCAGCAGCAAGCTAACCTACTGGTTGGAGCATCTGCCCCCCTGGTGGTCAGTGCATGTCATAGTGAGCAGTTGAGCAGCCTTAGTATATCATTAGCATATTACGCTTTGATTGAACGGACGACCGGACACTTAGCATATTAGGCTTTTATTATATAGGATATCAGGGCTCTGTCCCAAATAGAAACAAATAATTCCATTAGAGACTGTTCAGGAACATAGTACAGCCATTAACCTGAAGCAGGAAACTTCTTAAAAAAAAAAAAAAAGTTTATTGATTTCAGAGAGGAAGGGATGTTTATTGATTTCAGAGAGGAAGGGAGTGGGAGAGAGACAGATAGAAATATCAATGATGAGCCCTGACCGATTTGGCTCAGTGGATAGCGGTTTGGCCTGCGGACTGAAGGGTCCCAGGTTCGATCCCAGTCAAGGGCATGTACCTTGATTGCAAGCACATCCCCAATAGGGGGTGTGCAGGAGGCAACTGATCTATGTTTCTCTCTCATCGATGTTTCTAACTCTCTATCCCTCTCCCTTCCTCTCTGTAAAAAAATGAATAAAATATATTTGTTAAAAAAAAAAAAAAAGAAATATCAATGATGAGAATCATTGATTGGCTGCCTCCTGTGCGCCCCCCACTAGGGATTGAGCCCGCAACCTGGGCATGTGCCCCTGACTGGAATCGAACCCGGAATCCCTCAGTCCACAGACCAACGCTCTGTCCACTGAGCCAAACCGGCCAAGGCAGGAAACTTCTTCTTCTTCTTCTTTTTTTAAAAAAATATATTTTATTGATATTTTACAGAGAGGAAGGGAGAGGGATAGAGAGCTAGAAACATCGATGAGAGAGAAACATCGATCAGCTGCCTCCTGCACACCTCCCACTGGGGATGTGCCCGCAGCCAAGGTACATGCCCTTGACCGGAATCGAACCCAGGACCCTTCAGTCCGCAGGCCGATGCTCTATCCACTGAGCCAAACCAGTTTCGGCAAGGAAACTTCTTTTAATGCTCTTGCCCACAATGATGAATGGTGGCCAGTACTGTTCAATTCTCAGCTGTCCAGTAATCGTAGTCACTTCAGTTATTAGGGGATTAGTGCCATGTTCCTATTTGATAGGTATCATTATACCCTCCACAATTTTCTTGCCAGCTGTGTCCTGGAATAAAGAACCTTTATTGATAAAAGAATGAGGGAGTATGTACAGCATCTAGGTAAGTGAAAAGATAATGCTACATTCAGTGAACTGCAAATGGAAACCTCTGAACTAGGAAGGGATTGGGGGGATGATTTAGGAGACAAATCTGGCAAAATGCTAACCGGAGAACCCCTAAACTGAGTTTGAGGATAATAGGCTTATGTAGAAGTGAAAAGATGCCAGTTACAAGGGAAAGATTAGGATATGAAATCAGCAGAAGCAGATATGAAAGACAGAGTGCAGAAAATGTGAATTATTTTCATACCAGCCCTCATAACACTTACATCCACTTAAAAAGACCTTAAACTCAATAACAACTTTCTAATTGGTTATCTTTACCTCTAAATCTTTGACTCTTCATCTTTCATAGTGTAAAAGACTTGTCCTCCCAAATATTAAGTTTAACCTTCTTCTAATAAAAAGGGTTGGTTTTGCCCTAGCCAGTTTGGCTCAGTGGATAGAGCGTCGACCTGCAGACTGAAGGGTCCCAGGTTCGATTCCAGTCAAGGGCACATGCCTAGGTTGCGGGCTCGATCCCCAGTGGGGGACGTGCAGGAGGCAGCTAATCAATGGTTCTCTCTCATCACTGATGTTTCTAACTCTCCCTATTCCTTCCTCTCTGAAATCAATAAAAATATATTTAAAAAAAAGTTTTGTTTCCTACTGATGACAAAATAAGCCTCAAAGTCCTTAGCATGGTAATCAAGACCATGACTTCAATTGACTTCTCTAGTCTCATTCCTGAATGAACTCCATATTCCAGCCTATGACCATGCTAAAACACGTTATTCACTTTGATACTTCTATACTGCTCATTCTACTCAACTTCCCTCTCTCCCTATGTAAGTCTTACTCTTCCTTTAAGGCTCATCTCAAATGTCACATCCTCTGTGAAGCTTTTCCAGATACCTCCAGTCAAAAGTAATTATTTCTCCTCTCTGCTGATAGCACTTTGTCTTGCATGGCATTAAAAAAAAAAAAGAAAAAAAAATATTTTTTAAATTTTCACCCAAGGATATTTTCCCATTAATTTTTAAAGAGAGTGAAAGGGAAGAGAGAAAAAGAGAGAAGGCAACATTGATGTGAGAGAGACACATGGACTGGTTGCCTCCTGCATAACCTCCCACCTGGGGATTGAAACTTCAACTGAGGTATGTGCCTTTGACCTGGAATCAAACTCGTGACCCTTTGGTCTGCAAGCCGACATTCTAACCACTGAGCAACTGGCCAGGGCAATAGGTTTTTTAAAAAAATATTTTTATTAATTTTTAGAGAGAGGGAGAAAGAGAAACATGGATGTGAGAGTGGAACATCAATTGGCTGCCCCCTGCATGCCCCCCACCCCTGACTGGGAGTCGAACTAGCAACCAGACCAGTATGAGGGACAACACCCAAACAACTGAGCCACACCGGCCAGCGCTTGCATGGCATTTTTACTTTGCCTTGAACTGCAATTGTGGCTTTTGTTAACTGAATACTTGTTAGATGTGAGGCAATACAGAGTTTTAAACACATTTCTGAGCCAAGAATCCTAGAAGATAGGTAGAATATTATCATATGTTTTATGATGAAGGAAACTAAGGTTCAGGGAAATTAAGTAATCTTGCCTAAGGCCACAGAGTTGGCAGGTGGTAAAGCCAGAATTCAAATTCAGGTTTGTCTGACTCCAAAATCTATTCTTTTTATTATATACTATCTTATACACAAGTCTGTCTCCCATTTTGGACACACACTTGGAAGAGAATGGATCAGATTTTATTCACCTTTGTATTTCCTTTTCTAAGTAACACACCACAAATACTTCATACTGTGCCCTGGAATAAAGAATCTTTCATTGGAGACATATAGCAGGGAGTATGTAAAGCATCTAGCTAAGTGAAAATAAATTGCACTAATTCAACTCAATGAACTGCACACAGAAACCTCTTGAACCAGAACTTACAGATTTATTTATTTTTTTAAAAAATATATTTTATTGATATTTCACAGAGAGGAAGGGAGAGGGATAGAGAGCTAGAAACATCGATGAGAGAGAAACATCGATCAGCTGCCTCCTGCACACCTCCCACTGGGGATGTGCCCGCAACCAAGGAACATGCCCTTGACCAGAATCGAACCCGGGACCCTCCAGTCCGCAGGCCGACGCTCTATCCACTGAGCCAAACCGGTTTCGGCAGAACTTACAGATTTAATATAAAGTAACAGAGTTGCTCCAACTTTGTCTGAGGATGGCAGACACCAATGTTTATCAAATATCCAAATTCTCTATATTTTCTAGCCTCCCGTGCAGACAAATTGGGGTTATTTAATTCTCATAAATGAGCTCTATGTGAATATAATTTGTGACTTTTCTAGTCAGTCAGCTTAGAGTGACTATAAATCCTCTTTTCTTCCCCTTTCATGGCAACTTACAGGCTGCCATGGCATCCCAAGATGAACCTTCATTCCCATGTCAAGCCCCTCCCACATGTGCCTGTAAACCACTCTGGAAATACAGCAACAGGAAAAAGCAAACAGAACAAAACACATGCACAGATCTTCATAAACAATAGCATTTGTTGGGTTAAGCCAATGAGAATTCAGGGTCTGTTACCTCAGTATAGCAATCTGAATAGTACACCCTACTATTGACATGACAGTGTACTCAATTCTACTGGAGAGAGAGCACCATGTCTCTAAAAAAAAAGTAGTGAAGTGGAAAATTTAAGATATTCAAGGACCGCCGAAACCGGTTTGGCTCAGTGGATAGAGCGTCAGCCTGTGGACTGAAAGGTCCCAGGTTCGATTCCGGTCAAGGGCATGTACCTTGGTTGCGGGCACGTCCCCAGTGGGGGGTGTGCAGGAGGCAGCTGATTGATGTTTCTCTCTCATCGATGTTTCTGACTCTCTATCCCTCTCCCTTCCTCTCTGTGAAAAATCAATAAAATGTATTAAAAAAAAAAAAGATATTCAAGGACCACAAGGTGGTGCTATTTCTACAAGAATTCTATGACTTTCGTTAACTGCTTTTTGAAGCAAATTAAGAGCTAGCAAAATGGTTTCCTTACTTATCACAGCATTATATATGGCATCAACCAGCTAGTCTCTTGCTTCCAGGGAAAACAACTATAAGTACAATAGCCTCTACACAGTTCCAGAATGAATACCATGCAGTTAAGAATAGCATTCGTGAACCAATCAAGACAGTTACTCTAAACCAATCTATGTGAAGCACAAAATTTCTTCAGACATCTCTGCATTTTGGACTCAAGTCTTCCTTGTCTGCTATTAAAGAAGAAATTGTAGCTTTTTAAATGTTGAGACCAGAATCCTTCCTCTGTTGATCCGTGCTTTTATTTTCATTTTATGTACATAGGTTTATGATAAACCACTGGGAAAAACATGAATTCTATAGGAGGAAGGGCTGCTTTTCTAGGAAATCTAATCTGTAGTAATTAAACAATGAGATGGAAGTGACTAAGCCCTTCTGGCTCAGTTCTCATTTTTCAGGATACAGCTCTGGGAGGATTTCCCCTGGATCCTACTAACCCAGGTTAAGTGCTCCTACTGGGTGCTTTACTAACAGCACCATTCTATAACAACCATTTGTTCATGATTCCAGTACTGACTTTGAGATCCTATATTGCATGGACTCTAACACGCAATATAGCACAGTGGTTAAGGTCACAGGCTTTGAAGTCAGACTGACCTGGTACCTAGTCTGGGCTCTGCAATTTCACAGCCTCTTACTTTGCCTTTCTAATCCTCAATTTCTGCGCCTGTGAAACAAAGCTATCATCTAGTTCCTGGGTTATTGTTACAACTAAAAAAGTAAAGCACTTAGCCCAGTGCCTGGCGCATAATGAATGCCCAACAAATAGTAACCATTAGTGAAATGAGTAATCTGAAAATACTCAGTACTTGCAATATGGAAAATACTGAAAACTATTTGCTAAATAAATGAAAAAATGAAGTAAAGCAACAAAATGTCTTTTTTTTTAAAAATATATTTTATTGATATTTTATAGAGAGGAAGGGAGAGGGATAGAGAGCTAGAAACATCAATGAGAGAGAAACATCGATCAGCTGCCTCCTGCACACCTCCCACTGGGGATGTGCCCGCAACCAAGGTACATGCCCTTGACCGGAATCGAACCCGGGACCCTTCAGTCCGCAGGCCGACGCTCTATCCACTGAGCCAAACCGGTTTCGGCCAAAATGTCTTTGTCATATATGATTTTATTCAACTATCAGATACTTAGGGTCTAAACTGGCAACATATTTTTCTTTCAAGTACTTCATTAAGAAATGATAATCCGCCCTAGCTGGTTTGGCTCAGTGGATAGAGCATCAGCCTGCGGACTGAAGGGTCCCGGGTTCGATTCCAGCCAAGGGCACGTGCCTGGGTTGCAGGCTCAATCCCCAGTAGGGGATGTGTAGCAGGCAGCCAGTCAATGATTCTCTCTCATCATTGATGTTTCTATCTCTCTCTCCCTCGCCCTTGCTCTCTGAAATCAATAAAGAAATATATTTAAAAAAAAGAAATGATAATCCAACTAGAGAATACTAATAAAAGTAAAGATAACTGCAATCTATCTTTTAAAAAATGTTAATTCTCCTATGACAAGGTAAATTCTCAAGCAGAACTATTCTACGGAGACCTTGTTACTTGAAGATTTTTAGGGCAGCTGGGAGTGAAGTGAATGGGAAGAGAAATGGAACTGTAACTGTTCTTTTTTTTTTTTTTTAATATATTTTATTGTTGTTTTTTTTTTTTACAGAGAGAGATAAAGAGTTAGAAACATCGATGAGAGAGAAACATCAATCAGCTGCCTCCTGCACACCCCCTATTGAGGATGTGCCTGCAACCAAGGTACATGCCGTTGACCAGAATTTAACCTGGGACCCTTCAGTCTGCAGGCCAATGCTCTATCCACTGAGCCAAACCGGTTAGGGCTGTAACTGTTCTTTTGAGTGTGAACTTGTAAATTAAAGTCAGCTGAAGTTCTCTAGTGCATTTAATTCTGGATATAGTAAATCCATATAAAAACAGAAATCCACCTACAGACAGTTTGTACAAAGCATTTAAGTCAGTTAGGACTCACCTTATGGACTCTGGAGACAAGTCTTGTCATTCCTTTCAGCATTGTCCCCACACTCTTCAAAAAGTGAAAAGGTCAGCCAGAACTGGGAAAATATATTTGCACAATGGATTAGTATCCTGAATATATAAAGAATGCCTACAAATAGATAAAAGAAATGAGAAGACACAGACATTTCACAGAAAAGTTTATACAGATGGATAGTAAACCCATGAAAATTCTCATTACAAATCAGAGAAATATAAATTAAAAGCACCACAATGAGATCATTCACAACCACCATATTGGGAAAAATGAAAAGGTCAGACAATAGCAAATGTTAAAGAGGCTGTGAAGGAAGCACTAGGAACTTTCATACACTGTCAACGAGAGAGTAAGTACAAATACAGTAGGTCCTCGGGTTACATCGGAGATCCGTTCCTACAGTATGAAGTCATAAGATTTTCGCCGTAAGTCGGAACCCACCTACATAAGCACCTATGTCACTCACCTATGTCACTCATCACTACAGTAGTAATGAAGTGAAACAGTAAAAAAAATTTAAAAGAAAGATAACAATTCCTGATCTTTACTTGTGGTAAATACAGTAAATAATAAAAAACATAAAGCACATATATACATACGTCGAAATGACGAAACTTTTTTTTTTTTTACAAATAAATGGGAGATGGCGACGTAACCACAAAATGACATATGTCGAGTCCGATGTAACCAGAAGACTGCCTGTATCTATAAAAACAAATTTGGCATCATCTTGTAAAGTTGAAAATGTACAAGTCTAAAATCCAGGTATTCTATTCCTTGATATTTATTTTACAAAAACACTTATACATGTACACCGGAAAATATGTGTAACAATGTTCATAGTAAGAGAATATGGAGAATTATCAAAAACTGTAAAAAGCCCAAATGTCCATTGGTAGAAGACTGAGTAAACAGAGATATGGTCATACAATGGAATTCCATACAGAAATAAAAAGAATAAATTGCAGTTTCATGCAATACATGCATGAATCTCAAAAACTAATATTGAGCCCTGGACAATATTAATCCAGGTTGGAGCATTGTCCTGTATACCAAAAAGGTTGTGGGTTCAATTCCCAGTTGGGGTGCAAGCAGGAGGCAACGGATTAATACTTCTCTCTCCCTTCTCTTTCTAAAAAATCAATAAAAAACATATCCTCAGGTGAGGATTAAAAAACAAAACAAAAAAATAATATTGAGTGAAAACTATTATATACAGCATGATGTAACATATAAAATTCAAAACATAAAGCTTGCCCTGACCAGTTGCTCAGTGGTTAGAGCAGTCGTGGCAAACTACGGCCCGCGGGCCGGATCCGGCCCGTTCGGTTGTTCTATCCGGCCTGCGGAGCCGAAAGAGCGGAGGGTTCTCTTGCTCTCCCCTCCGCTCCTTTACTTTGAATTTATATTAGTTCACACAAACACTCCATCCATGCTTTTGTTCCGGCCCTCTGGTCCAGTTTAAGAACCCATTGTGGCCCTCGAGTCAAAAAGTTTGCTCACCCCTGGGTTAGAGCGTTGGCCCTTGGACTGAAGGGTCTCGTGTTTGGGTTTAATTCCTGGTCAAGGGCACATGCCTGGGTTGCAGGGTCAATCCTTGGCCCCAGTAAGGAGGTGTGTAGGAGGCAACCAGTTGATGTGTCTCTCACATCCATGTTTCTCTCTCCCTCTGTCCTCCCTTCCACTCTCTTTAAAAATCAATGGGAAAAATATCCTTGGGTGAGGATTAAAAAAATTAAACATATAAAGCTTAATTCATTATTTGGGGAATCCTACATAATAAGAGAAGGAATATGCTAATTATTCCATCGGGTCGTTTATACTTTTTCCATTGATTGAAAACGACCGGATAACGGATCTGCAGGAGGGTGGGGCAACGAACTACAAGCGGGTGTCGAAAAGCTACAGGAGGGGGCAGGGCAGCAAACTATGGGGGGAGGAGGGGAGAAGCTACAGGAGGGTGGGGCAGAGGGCGGAGAGCTATAGGAAGGCAGCAGAGAGACAAGTATTCTCTTACTACTGGCCCAAGGATTTGTGTGCAGGGCTAAAAGTATATACATATTTAGTAAAACTGAAAGAAAAAGGCAAGAGAATAAGCACATCATTTGGAATAATGCTTACTCTTAAAGAGAAAGTAAAGGGATAAGACTGGGGCAAGGCAGATAAAGAAATTGGTAATGATCTCTTTCTAATGCTAGCTAATGGGTACATGAATATTTGTTTTGGAGAAATATGTACTGAATATTTAATTGGTATAACGTTACCCAAAAGACAACATGTTAGTTAAATGGGTTGAAATTTCCTTAATCATTGACATCTGTGCTATGGTTCTCGCTCTTGGCTGCACACCGATGTCTATCTCACTACCAAAGAGGTTGGCTGGCTGGTCAAGGTTGGCCTCAGCTGGGATGACTGATTCTGCTCTACACTGTCCCTCATCCTCTAGCAGTGTATCATGGACTTGTCATAGCAGTGGCAGAGGTCCAAGGGACCTGAAATAACTTAAGACCTCTTCAAACCTGGCTCAGAATCAGCATGGTCTTCTGTCACATTCTATTGCAGCTTAAGTTGAACAACCCAGATTCAAAGGATGGGAAGTAGATTTTACCTCTTAATGGGAAGAGCTGCAAAATCACAATTTTTCTGGCATGGAAACCACTGTACTGTTAAAAAATGGAGAGGCTTGAATGTAAACACGGTTATTGGACTTGAGAGACATTCTTCATCATTATACCATATTTCTTCCTAGGCAGCCTCAATCCCTTATTTGTGCAGCTATTTGTTGATTTTTAAAATATATATATATATTTTATTGATATTTTACAGAGAGGAAGGGAGAGGGATAGAGAGCTAGAAACATCGATGAGAGAGAAACATCGATGAGAGAGAAACATCGATCAGCTGCCTCCTGCACACCTCCCACTGGGGATGTGCCCGCAACCAAGGTACATGCCCTTGACCGGAATCGAACCTGGGACCCTTCAGTCCGCAGGCCGACGCTCTATCCATTGAGCCAAACTGGTTTCGGCTATTTGTTGATTTTAAAAAAAATATATATATATTTTATTGATTTTTTACAGAGAGGGAGAAGGAGAGAGAGTCAGAAACATTGATGAGAGAGAAACATCGACCAGCTGCCTCCTGCACACCGCCCACTGGGGACGCGCTCACAATCAAGGCACATGCCCTTGACCGGAATCGAACCTGGGACCCTTGAGTCCGCAGGCCGACGCTCTATTCAGTGAGCCAAACCGGTTAGGGCTATTTGTTGATTGTGCTCTTAGCTAAGAATAAGTGAGTTATTAAAATTCATTTTATTAATTTGAACCTTATTTGTTTGTTGATATCTTCTATTAATAAAATTTTTAAAATAAATTCACTATTTTAAACATTTAGTTATAAAGTTAACCAGTAGGTTTTATCTTTAAAATTTTCTTAAAAAATTTTTTTTTTAAATTTATTTATTGATTGCCTGGGCCTGTGTTCTCAGTGGTTAGAGTATCAGCCCATGCACCAAAGGGTCTCAGGTTCGATTCCAGGTCAAGGGCACATACCTGCGTCCCAGGCTCAGTCCCAGCCCCAGTAAGGGAGAGTGTGGGAGGCAACCAATTGTGTCTCTCCGCCGCCCGCCCCCCCACACACATACTTTCTTCCCTTCCACTCTCTCTGAAAATCAAGTATCTTGGGGTGAGGATTAACAAA
The DNA here is from genome assembly GCF_963455305.1 of Plecotus auritus. Classification (NCBI taxonomy): domain Eukaryota; kingdom Metazoa; phylum Chordata; class Mammalia; order Chiroptera; family Vespertilionidae; genus Plecotus; species Plecotus auritus. The sequence goes on from NC_137778.1 coordinate 29,179,557, forward strand.
CAAAACAAAAACAAAATTTACTTATTGATTTTAGAGAGAGAAAGAGGCAGAGACAGAGACATCAATTTGTTTTTCCACTTATTTATGCATTCATTGGTTGCTTCTTATATGTGTTCTGAGGAGGGATCGAACTGAAAACCTTGGCATATTGAGATGACCAAATGACCTACGCAGCCAAGGCTTTAAAAATGTATTTCAACATCTGAAGCCTTATTTTTAAAGTTTATATTACAGAGCTTTTCCTATTTATACTGCATTTAGACAACATCCCAGCAAGGAAGCACCATGAAATTAATGTTTATTTGCTTCTATTGCAGGGGGGAATCTGAGAGCCGTTTAGCCAATACCTGCTGTTAGACAGTAATATCATATAGCCCATCCTATATAATAAAAGCCTAATATGCAAATCGACTGAACAGTGGAATGACCGGTTGCTATGACGTGCACTGACCACCAGGGGGCAGACACTCAATGCAGGAGCTTCCCCCAGCCTGCAGGCCCCAGGCCAGCCAAGGTGGGTGCCAGTGGAGGTCCTCCTGACCCAATGGTCATCCCACAGATTGGCCCTGATCACCAGCCAGGCTGAGAGACCCTACCCATGAATGAATTTCATGCATCTGGCCTCTCGTATATCAAACAGCTTGAGGACTGATGCCAGGAGAAGCAGAGCAATAGGGAAATACAGACAGACCTTGGAGATATTGTGGGTTTGGTTCCAGATCACTGTAATAAAGTGAGTATTGCAGTTAAGTGAGTTGTAATCTTTTTGCTGGTGGACAGTGTTGCCTTCCATTTGTAGAAAAACACAACGCCTATAAAGCACAATAAAGTGTAATAAAATGTGGTATGCCTCTACTGGAAATCTAGGCAGCTTTGAGTGCCTATAACTTTGCTTAAAGAAAACTTTCAGTTAAACCACAACTGCACTTAAAGCACAAATCACAATCCAAATCATAGTACTTTGGAGGTTAGTTCTGATTGGCTCCCCTTTCTATATTAGTTTCTTATTACTGCTGTAACCAATTACTACAAACTTAGTGGCATAAAACGACACAAATTTGCCACTTAGAGTTCTGTGGTTTAGACATCCAAAATCAAAGTGTCTGTAGGCTTGTATGCTTTCTGCAGGCTCTAGTAGAGAAGCTGTTGGGGGGGTGGTGGTGGTGGTGTGTGTGTGTGTGTGCTTTTTTTTTTTTTAACTTTTCAATTTTTAAAGCCTGCTTTCATTTTCAAAACCTGCAATAGCTGGTCAAGTTTTTGTCATATTGCATCACTTTGACACTTCCATCTCCCTCTTACAGTAAGTCTATCAAGTAATCCAGGATATTCTCCCTATTTTAAGGTTAGCTCATTAGCAACCTCAATTCCACCTGCATAGTTAATTTCCTCTTGTCATGTGATCTATTCACAGGTCCCAGGGATTAGGACATGAACATTTTTGGAGGAACCATTATTTTTGTCTCCCATACCTTCCTTGGTTCAAATAATTCAGCATTCACTCATTCAATTAAGGCCATTTTGTTTTATATTTTGGTCTCTGGTAGCACCTGGGGCATACACAAAAGAAGATTCTCTTCTCTATAGAATCTGCCTATGCTTAGCTGACAATTCATAACTTAGTGCAGTTACTGAAAGCTAAATGAAGGCAGAGACCATAAGTAACTTTCTTTATAAACTGGTGGAATTTACCAGGAAGGCAATGTGGTATAGTGAATTTAAGTTTTTAAGAGACAAACAGCCTAAAGATAAACTTACTGGACTTCTCTGAGCCTCAGGCTTTTAATGGGGATAAGGTGATCTACCTCAACATTATTATAAGGATTAAACAGGTACACACGTTCTCCTTTCAGAAGGACATACAAGATAATGCTAATTCTCTTTCCCTTCTCATGTTTAAAGTATCTAACATTCACTTCAACATTTCCATGACTCACATGCTAGCCATAGTCCCTGCCCTCAAATTAAAAACGTGCCGGTAGGATAACACACTTGCATATAAAACGCAAAGCAAGATCAATATGCCCTAGCTGGTTTGGCTCAGTAGATAAGAGCGTCTGCCTGTGAACTGAAGGGTCCCAGGTTCAATTCCAAGTCAAGGGCACATGCCGGGGTTTCGGTCGTGCGTGCAGGAGGCAGCTGATGGATGATTCTCTCATTATTGGTGTTTCTAGCTTTCTCTTTCCCCCTCTCCCTTCCTCTCTGAAATCAATAAAAAAAAATTTAAAAAAGATCAAGGTAAACCTAAATGGACTCCATGAAGGAGTTGGAACTTGAGACATAATTAGGAAAAGCAAATATATAGTTAGGTAATTAAAACTGATTTTTTTCTTAAAAAAACAACAACAAAAAGCAAGCCATCAAAACCTGATCCATACACTGAAATATGATTAAGGGTGAAATTTAGGAGTGTCTACTTGAACTTGACTAGACCTTTGAGATTTTCAAACTATCCCCTAGGATCCTAGAAGCCCACAAATGTTGAAGAAAAGGGAAACCTACGTAGATCCCTTTCCTAATTTATTGTGCTTTACCCTTTGAGTGAAATTAGAGCCTTTGGGATTATCAGTGTAATAATAGTCCAGAGCTCTGCATTCAATCATTCAGAGTAAACGTTGGTACAGAGTTTTGAGAAGCAAGTTATTAGGAGCCACAGAAATCTGATAGGCCTAATTTTGCATAGTTTTATCAATGACTTGGAAGAATAACACACAACTACCAATTACACCCACAAACCTTATCAACATCAACAGTACTCTGAACGATAACACAATACTCTGCACTTTCCCTGTGCCTAGGAGCTAATTCTATTATCTAACATGGAGCTAAGGAAAAGAACTTTCTGAAGGACATACAAGACATGGAAGATCGAGTCCAGAACTGAACTAGAAATACATGGTTTCTTTACCCTCTAACATGAAGTTGAAAATGTGTCATCCATTCATGAGGAAGGAATAGTGCACAGAAAGACAGCGGTGTGAAATTCGAGAAATCTAAGCGGGATTTAGAAAGCAAGAAAGACGACCACGGCGCGGGTTTTTCTTTGGGTCCCAAGTCCACAACAAGGAGCCCATAAAGAAGTCCCCTAGGAGGGTCGTCGGCCCTACTTAGCCCCACTTCCTACCTCCTGAAAGTTCGCAGTCCTGCTCCCTTCCCTCGTGGGTCAATCCCTGCGCAGCTTCACTCCCTCACCGAGAGCCGCGGACCAGTCCTCCCGACGAAGTGAACAGTGAAACTTGGCTGGCTCCGCAGACCTGGTCCCCCAGCGGAGAAGCAGGCTCGGCCCCTACAGCAGGAAACTACTCAACGCGCAGCCGCCGCGGCCTCCAACCACCGCCCAGCGGAGGGGCGCCAAGCTGCCCCTTACCCACTCGCCGGGGCTGGAGGCGGAGGGGAGAAGCGACGCCAGCCGCCGCGGTGCCGTGGCCAGGGGGGTAAGTAGTCACAGGTCTCTGCCCGCCACGCGGCTCGTTCCAGTTACAACGGCCTGCTCCGCCCGCTCCGGCAGTCCCCGTCTCCCCGCTCCCGCAGCTAACAGAATGGAACAGGCCCGCGGGGGGGATTGTGGGAGACGCACGCGCGAGGGGTGGAGGGAATGTGGGGGGTGGGGGGGGGACGAGGAGGAGGAGGAGGCGGCGGCGGCCGCGGCGGCTGTTGGTGGCAGTGGGGGCGGGGGAAGGGGGGAGGAAAGAAGAGGAGCTGGAAGAGGAGGCTGGGGCTCGCGTCGCTGGAGGTACGCGTGAGGGCCGCGCCAGAGCCGGCTAGACAGGGGCCGAGGGGAAGCAGGGAAAGGTGCGAGGAGGCGCCCTTGAGCGAGCGCGTATGGGCTGGCGGGCGCGCTAGGCGACCAAAGGCGGTGGTTGGTGGGAGCCGCGAGCGACGAGCCCAGCTACACTCCGGCGCGTGTGGGCGGGCGTGCGCGCTCCGCCGCCGGAGTCGGGTGGGGGGGGGGGGTGGAGAAAGCGAAGAGGGAGGAGTGGGAGGTGGGGGGGTACGAGGCGCCCTTCGCTCCCTCCCTCCCGAGGAGCTGCCGCCGCCGCTCTGCCGCCGCCACTCCGCCGCCATTTTGGGTTCGCTTTGCGGAGGGGGAGACGATCCCCGTCTCGGTTGCGGGACCCACCTCCCCTCAGTTTCTCCAGCTTAGCCCCACGCCTTTCTCTTCTCCTCTCTCACATTTCCGCCAGTCCGCTCACCCGCTGGCCGCCTCTTGACAAGCGAGAGGGATCCGCTGTGGACCAAGGGAAGCGGAGGAGCCTGGTGGCGGCCGTCCCCTCTTCCCCACTTCCCTGCACTCTCATCTCTGGGCCTCGGCCTCTGACACGGTGAGTAGAAGCGCCTGAGGAGACCTTTGGGCCTAAGTAATTCCTCAGCTACTCAATCCTTGGCTTCCTGGGCGCTCCTGTCATCTCCCGGACCTGTACCTCCGGGAGAGCGGTGTTAAGAATGGGGGAGGGGAGAGTAGGGAAGGGGATCCTGAGCTTATCGGGAAGTCCCTCCTGGCGGGGCTGAAGGGGTGTCCCTCGCTGGCGGGCTCCTGGCTTGGGGAAGGGGGGCGGGAAAGTAAGCAAGAGGAGGCGGAGTCGTCTGTGTCCCTGACAGGTTTATTTTGTGTGTTGTGTAGGCACGATTGGAGCATCCCCCAAGGTCCAGATTCCGTCTGTTAGGGGGATAAGAGTGGCAGGAGAAGTGATCTTCTGAGGGTAGTTTACCTGAATGATCACGTCTGTTGTGTTCCTGACACGCTGAACTGTATGCAGCGGACGACAGAATGATCTGTGTTCTAAGTTTAATAAGTGTTATTGGTTAGTTTATACATGGAAAGACATGTCTTTGGTCTAGAAGACAGATGGTCTTGTTGGTATATAGCGGCTGTTTGTGTGTGTATGTAAGGAAGGAAAGTGTTCCGGAAGAGTTTGCTTGTATTTGTATAAGGGTAATGGAGTTCCCCTTATAAGTTAGCTTATTTTTAAAATAAAACTTGGGATGTTCCCTGCTGATTGATGTGTGTGTGTGTTTTAGGGTTTGGGAGTGAGTACGTTATTACTGGTTGGGAAAGAGCAGTCATGGCAGTAGTATTTTAGACATACTATGTAGTATGTATGTGTGGGGTCAGTAATGGGAGAAACTTGTCCTAGCCAGTTGTGGTCTTAAGAAGAGTTTGTTTCTCTAATAGAGTGAATTGTGTAAATGCGAGGGCCCAGACCATCTTTAACAGAACAATTATTGTAAGGGTATAAAGATTGGCCTTTTGTGGACCTGAGTTTCTGAGTTTATATCAATACTTTTATAGTAGAGTAAAGCATTTGTATTTTTCAGAATGCACTTTGAGTTTGTGTGTGTGTGTGTGTATGTGTGATCCTAAATCCCTGTGACAATGATAGGATAGATGTTTTCTCCTATTTTACAGAATAGGAAATTGAGGCATAATGAGAGAATTTTTCCAAGGTCACAAGTTAATTTGGAGACAAAGTTGGGACTATAACTCAAATGTTTTGACCACTACTCAAGTAGTATTTTCATCATACAGTGAATGGAGCCTCTGAAGGTCTTTGACAGGCAAATCTTGAGTTTATTGGAAAGATAGGGGCATATGTGACTGGTTGGATAATATATTTGGTACAGATCAATGGTGTCAGACATGTATATGGAATGTATGTTGTCCTTGTTGAGGTTGACCTGTATGAAAATGTGTATCCATGACTATATTATTTTTTGTTTATGGAGGAAGCAGAGCATTTCTGACAGTTAGGCTTGTGTGTGTGAGAGAGGGACCTTTCATAGCTTAACTTGTCCCAGAGCAGCTGCATGAGGTCTCACAGCTTAATTTTTATTTTATTTTATTTTATTTTGACAGCTTAACTTTAAATCTTTGGGAGGAAGGATCTTTCATTCAGTCAACAAATATTTATCTAATAACTTCTTAATAAATGGTCCTGTCTTAGGCTGAGAATAATCAAGGTGATCCTGTTGAAACAACCTGAGTACATATGAAGGGGGACTTGTCTTGACAGAGATACATATTAACTTGAGCGAGGCAAACAAGTCAGTGTGGAATTGAAACTAGAAAACCTTCCTAAAAAAATCTACGGTTTGGAGGGTATTTAGATCTTCCAGACATTTTAATATGGAAGGATAGAAGTGTATTTAATTAAGACTCTTAACAGGGTAGGTAGCCAGGTTGTGATAGAGTGTGTCATCTTTTGCTTTTTTTTTTTTTTTTTGCATTTATGAATAAACTATTTGGGGGACCTTGGAATTGTTTTTATATGTGTCTATGGATATTGAAACTTTGGCTAGGCTGAAGGAATTCTTAGAAAGGCTAATTTTATAGTAAGGATCTCCTTTATGAATATGACTTGAATAAAGCCAGCTTAATTTTATTTCTCTGGAAATTTGAATTTTTTGATGTGCTAGATCAGTGGTTCTTAAAGTTTTTTGGAACACTTACCCTTCTGAGGATCTGGTGTAAGACCCTTGCTCACTGTAGAAAATGAGCATAAGAACAATCACACAAGTTATGCATACAATTTCGGGAATTTACATTGTAATGAAATAGAACCAATTTATATTCAGGTTTCATTTGAAAGCCTTTTTTTTTCTAGTTTTGTTTGGGAGTGAGTATGCTGGTATGAGTTGAAAAGATGAAAGATTCTGTGACTTTATTTGAGCATGCTGACAGTAAGGAGAACTTGAAGATCCATGTTTTTTAATTATTTTATTTCCTTGCGTACTTATTTCTGCAGTGTTAGTATGTGATTCTGAATTAGGTGTTAAGAGAATATAATATAGCACAATTGTTTATAAATTTATTCTTTTTAGTTATCTTTTTATTTTCAAACATATCTTTCCAGTTTTATATTGGAAATGAGATGTTTTGAGGCTCATTTTTTGAAGTTTATCTTAGTTATAACAAATATTGAGTTAATTTGATTCAGGGAACACAAAGATGAATAATGTATGGCCTCTACCCTGGAAGGGATTCTCATCCAGTTGAAGCTATGAATTGTATGATGGTAGGGACTTTCAAAAGGGCAAGGAGGAGGGAAGCATATTCCTAGGAGTTAAGGTTTCATGACTTAATTGCAGAGTTTTTGCCACTACTTATTCTTAGGAAGCTATAAAGTTTTCATACTTTTTATGCAACTTTGTAGCTAAAAAATGTGCTTTGATATTGAATGATTGATAATTTGATGTTTTGGGATTGAGGAACTCTAGTTTGAAAAGTAGGCAGACATTGGTTGCATTCCTTATCTTGTTTTGGTTATATTTCCATAGTAAGTTTATGTAAAAAAGTTTAAAAAATATTTTCATTGATTTCAGAGAGGAAGGGAGAGGGAGAGAGAGGTAGAAACATCAGTGATGAGAGAGAATCATTGATTGGCTGCCTCCTGCATGCTCCAGCCGGCAACCTGTGCTTGTGCCCTGTCTGAGAATTGAACTGTGACCTCATAGGTCTGTGATCAACCACTGAGCTATGCTGGTCCGGCTAAAAAATGTCTTAATGTCGTATTTGGATATACATGCATCTAGAAAACACTTCTGGGGGTAAAATCCAGTAGTTATTTCACAGACTACCCATGAATCTAGTGCTAGAAATTAAAAATAATTACTGAATTTTTAAAAGAAAACAGGTTTTTAGAAAGGTGTTTCAATAGGACAGATTATAGGATTCTGCAAGATAATGGAGAGAGATCTTAAGAAAAATGTTCTGATTGTCTCATCTTTATCGTCACAGTCTCTGTGTAAGAATGTTATGTAAGTTTGTGAAAAGTTTAAAGTCAGTGTTCATTAACATACATTTCATTTTAAAATTTAAAAGAATGTACAGAAGTGAGTAATTTTTTTGTCAATGCCTGTTTTCAAACTGATGACCATTCTTGTCCATGCACTACTGATAACACGAAGCAGTGGAATCGCAAACATCAAGAATCATTTTGTTCAGAATTTGTGTGCCTTCGTCAACTGTTGGTTTTATAGTGTAAACTTTATTTTTTATGTATCCCCTTTTGAAAAAGTCTAGTGGCACTTTAGGATGAGTTTTCTTTGTTCAAAACTTAGTCTGGCTTTCACCCATTATTTCAAATCAGTTAAACCTGAAAAGGAGTGAAAATTAAGTGAGTTATCAGCTGTTAAAGTGTGTATACAACCTATATATCTGTGCATTTAGATACATATGTATATAGTCTCTTCTAGTATGAGATACTTCACAAAAATAATGCTTGTAATAATAACAAAAAATTCTTCAGGATCTTTAACGATCAAGAATGGAAAATAATTGCTCAGCCAGCGTGGCTCTGTGGTTGAGCATCAAACTATGAACTAGGAGGTCACGGTTCAATTCCCAGTCAGGGCACATGCCCAGGTTGCGGGCTTGATCCCCAGTGTGGGGATATGCAGGAGGCAGCCAGTCAGTGATTCTCTGTCATTGATGTTTCTATCACTCTCCTTCTCCCTTCCTCTCTGAAATCAATTAAATTTCTTTTAAAGAAAAAAAAAATAACAAAGAATGGAAATCAAATTTTCTGTCCTTGAGTTGTATTTTAAAGTACAGACTATAACTTCCCTATATCTTTTTAAAAAAATGAATTTATTGGGGTGATACTGGCTAACAAAATTATACAGGCTTCAGGGGCACAGCTCTACAAAACATCATCTGTACATGATATTGTGTGTTCACCATCCCAAGTCTCTGTCCATCCATAACTTATATATTTTGCTAGGAACTGTGTCTTTATAGAATTAGTAGTACTACTTGAGGCTTTATTCTAAGTCTTTCTCTCTATACTCTATCAATAAAGAATTGGACACATTCAATCCTGTCCAAAATGATCTGCCTACAAACAGTAGAGAAGTTTTACCATACGTGTAGGTGGTATGTCTCCAGTTAACAATTTCATATTGCTATTTAAGTTATGTGTGTTGTTATGAATCTTTTAAGGTTACTGAAATCCACTGTGAGGTATATTTTGTGTCTGTCTTTTCAGAGCATGAGCTATCTTAAGCCTGGCTACCATAGGAGAGGGAAGTTAAAACAGTTTTTGTTTTATTTTGAGCTATATTTTAGGGTGGTTTTTTTTTTTCCCTTTAAATTACTTTGAGTATGTTTTTTTTTTTGTTTATATTCTTTTGTATGTAGAGGTTAGATTTTCATACTTATGATTTGTCATATTAGTTAATTATAACTTTCATTTTTACATTTCATGTTTTAGAAATCACTTTTTTAGTAACTGCCTCATTGGGGGTGTTGATGGGCAGTGTGATGTTGACACATCATAAATTATGGCTTCAAGTAATGACAGAAATTTACCTAATAACCTTATTGCTATTTCAGAGTTGAACATCCATTTGAATAATATAAAATTTTATTTTTAGCATTAATTATTTTTGCTTTTTATAGTTTTTAGTCATTTGCTCTCAGACACACGCAAGTTGATGACAGGATTGTATACTTTTCCCCCCATTTAATTGTGTTGATTTTTTAAATGTGGAACATTTCAAGCATATATGGAGATAAAGAGAATGGTATAATGAGCTTTCATGTATTCAACATCCAGCTTGAATATTTTTGAATACCCAGTTATCACACTATCTCCCTTTTCACCCCTTTGATTATTTTAAGCAAATCTTCCAGACATAATTCATCAGTAAATATTCCAGTGTACATTCATTTTACTTTTAAATGGGAAATTATTTCTTCATAGTTAGTGTTATATAACTTTTAAAATAAAGTATATAATGATAATTGGAACTAAACTACTTATAACAAATATTTCTAATTTATATTACCTGTCAATAGAGATTTCCTATGCAGAATAAGAAGAAATGAGCTGAATAGAATTTCACTTCACTGCTTTTAGATGTTTGCACTGAAAAATACAACTTAGTTTCTATGTTTGCCCAAAAAGCTTATAATGTTTTACAGGTTTTTTAGTTTTGTTTTGTTTTTAGTCATGATGACAAGATACTAAAAACAGAAACATTTTCTAATTCCTCTTAGTTTCTCTTGATTTTCTAACTGGATACAATTACCACAAAGAAATCAGATGATACTGGTGATGTTGAACAGGAGCTGAAATTGCTTTAAAATCAACTTGATACTTAAAGAGAATAAAATACACATTATTTTGAAATTCTGATTATGGACATTTGAAAATCTAAACCATTTTTTAAGTTGCTAAATACAGAATATGGTTATGATGATGAGTAGAAACACTGTAAAAAAATAAATATTCCTATTGAGTTACTAAAATGAATCAGAGTATAGAGATTTGAAGTGGTTGCTAGTAAAATAGAATTTATATATGTCTGTATATATATCCTTTTCATCCACAAATGAGAGTTATAATTCAGATGAATGTGAATTCCATCATTAGTGACATTTTGGTTAACTTATCTTTTGTTACATATTATGTTACTAGAGGCCCATTGCATGAAGATTCGTGCAGTAGGCCTTCCTTCACCTGGCTGCCGGCACTGGTTTTCCTCCAGCACCCGGGACCCAGGCCTTGGCTCTGGCTGCTGCCTTCTGCCTTGGCTTCCGCTGGAGTCTTCGCTGACTCCGGCCTGAGTCTGCAGGCTTTGCCGCTCCTGTAGCTCCCTCCGCCACCTCCCCCCCTCTCCCCCCCCCCCCGCCCTCCCCCTCATAGCAGGCATCCTGCCCCACCTGGCCGCTCCCACACCTGGAGCGGCTGGGGGGCGGGGCCACCACCATCTTTGTCCTGCTTATTTGCATATTCCCTCCTGATTGGCTGGTGGGCATTGTGAGGTACAATAATTTACATATTTCTATTTTATTAGTGTAGATAATTCCACATTAGGTAAATCATGAATCTTTGATTTAATCTTTCTGTTTTACAGTTATATCTTTTCTACACTTCTCATTTAGGTTTTAAAAAATACGTTTTTATTGATTTCAGAGAGGAAAGGAGAGGGAGAGAGAGAAACATCAATAATGAGAGAGAATCCCTGATTGCCTGCCTTCTACATGCCCCCCCTACTAGACATCGAGCCTGCAACCCAGAGATGTACCCTGACCAAGAATTGAACAGTGACCTCCTGATTCATAGGTTGACACTCAAACACTGAGCCACACTGGTCTGGCCTATGCCTTTTAACAGAAGGAATATTTATTATTTCATTCAACAAGTTTTAATTGTATGCTTTATGCCATTCTAAACCCAGGGGATACAGCAGTAAATAAAACAGTCAAAAATCACTGTCCTCATAACACTCACTTTCCAATAAGATAAATATTAAATAAATGAATATGATGTCAAAGTATTTTGGTGATAGTGTTACAAATGAAATGTAGTCAAGGTAAGTAATTTAGGTGCTTAGGGAAGTACTTTGAAGCAGTAATATTTGAGCAGCGACCTGAATGATATGAAGGACCTCATACAGCTATCTGGGGCATGAGCATAAGCCCTGATGGCGGAACGACTGGTCACTATGACGCACACTGACCACCAGGAGGCAGGTGCTCAATGCAGGAGCTGCCACCCTGGTGGTCAGTGCACTCACACAGGGGGAGCGCCGCTCAGCCAGAAGCAGGCTCATGGTTGGCGAGCTCGGTGGCAGTGGTTGGAGCCTCTCCTGTCTCTGTGGCAGTGCTAAAGATGTCCGACAGCTTAGGCCCGTTCCCCGCCATCAGTTGGACATCCCCTTAGGGCTCCTGGAATGCGAGAGGGTGCAGGCTGGGCTGAAAGACAACCCCCCCCCCCCCCACACACACAGTGTACAAATTTCATGCACTGGGCCTCTAGTGTTTAAGAATAGGAAAGAACTGAAATAATAAACTAGGTGAGGAAAAATGATAGGAAATAGGTAGGAGAGGTAGCCAGATATTAGATAATATAGGGCCTTATAAGACTTGACTGTCAAGTGTATATGTTTTATTCTAGATTTGATAGGAAGCTAGCTATTGGAAGATTTTGAACAGGGAAGTAACTTGATCTAATATATATACACTTTGAAAGGCAAGTGATGTTACTAGAGTGGACAGAAGACCATTGTGATACCTGAGGAAATAGATGATTGTGAGTTGAACCTAGGGTGTTATCAGGGAGATGGATTTGGGATATATATATATTTTAATATAGTGGGGATGATAACTTGTATTGGATGTGGGATCTGAGTAAAAGAGTAGTCACAAATGACCCCAGCCCTAACCAGCATGGTACAGTGGTTAGAGCGTCAGCCTGGGCATTGCAGGGTGTCGGGTTCAATTCCCAGTCAAGGGCACTTACCTGGGTTGCATGTTTGTTCCCCACCCCATTCGGGGTGAGTGTGGGAGGCAACCAATCGATGTGTCTCTCTCACACATTGATTTTTTTTTTTCTCTCCTTCCCTCCCACTCTCTAAAATCAATGGGAAAAATACCCTCGGGTAAGGATTAACAACAACAAATCAGTGGAAAAAAGATCCTCCTTTGGTGAGGATTAAAATAAAAATTAAATGAGTTCACCCAGCCAGTGTGGCTCAGGGGTTGAGTGTCGATTTGTGAACCAGGAGATCACGGTTCAATGGTTCAATTCCCGGTCGGGGCGCCCGGGTTGTGGTCGTTTTTTTGTTTGTTTGTTTGTTTTTTAATATATATATTGTTTCAGGGAGGAAGGGAGAGTGGGGGAGAGAGAGAGAGAGAGAGAGAGAGAGAGAGAGAAACATCAATGCGCCTTTGACCGGAATCAAACCCGGGACTCTTCAGTCCGCAGGTCGACGTTCTACCCACTGAGCCAAACCAAACCGGCTAGGGCATGGGTTGTAGTCTTGATCCCCAGTAGTGGGTGTGCAGGAGGCAGCCGATCAATGATTCTCATCATTGATGTTTCTATCTCTCCCTCTCTGAAATCAATAAGAATATATCTAAATCTATATAAAATCAATGACATCAATGAGAGCCTTAAAAGTTGGATGCTATTTACTGAAATTAGGAACACTGGGAGAAGCAAGTTGCGGGTGTGAAACAACTAATCTGATTTGGCTATACTGACTTGAGTTTTCTATTAAGTGTTTCAGGTTTCGACATTGAATAGGTAGTTGGATGTATAAATTTGGGAGTTCATCATTGTAGAGTTGGTATTGAGAACCATAGAACTTGATGATATAACCTGGGGAGGTGAAGTTATTGGACTGAATTGTGAGAGATTGTTTTTGTTTTGTTTTTTAATTTTTTTAAAATAAATCTTTATTCAGATTATTACAGGTGTTCCTCTTTTTTTTCCCCCATAGCTCCCCTCCACCTGATTCCCCACCCCACCCCATGCCCTTACCCCCCGCCACTGTCTTCATCCATAGGTGTAAGATTTTTGTCCAATCTCTTCCCGCACCCCTCACACCCCCTTCCCCCTGAGAATTGTCAGTCCACTCCCTTTCTATGTCCCTGATTCTATTATATTCACCAGTCCATTCTGTTCTTCAGATTTTTTATTCACTTGATTTTTAAAAAAAATATATTTTATTGATATTTTACAGAGAGGAAGGGAGAGGGATAGAGAGTTAGACACATCGATGAGAGAGAAACATTGATCAGCTGCCTCCTGCACACCTCCCACTGGGGATGTGCCCGCAACCAAGGTACATGCCCTTGACCGGAATCGAACCTGGGACCCTTCAGTCCGCAGGCCTATGCTGTATCCACTGAGCCAAACCGGTTTCGGCTCACTTGATTTTTAGATTCACTTGTTGGTAGGTATGTATTTGATGTCATTTTGTTGTTCATAATTTTTATCTTTACCTTTTTCTTCTTCTTCCTCTTCTTAAAGAATACCCTTCAGCATTTCATGTAATCCTGGTTTGGTGGTGATGAACTCCTTTAGCTTTTTCTTATCTGTGAAGCTCTTTATCTGACCTTCAATTCTGAATGATAGCTTTGCTGGGTAGACTAATCTTGGTTGTAGGTTCTTGCTGTTCATCACTTTGAATATTTCTTGCCACTCCCTTCTGGCCTGCATAGTTTCTGCCGAGAAATCAGCTGACAGTCGTATGGGTACTCCCTTGTAGGTAACTAACCGTTTTTCTCTTGCTGCTTTCAAGATTCTCTCTTTGTCTTTTGCCCTTGGCATTTTAATTATGATGTGTCTTGGTGTGGTCCTCTTTGGATTCCTCTTGTATGGGGTTCTGTGCACTTCCTGGACTTGTAAGTCTATTTCTTTCACCAGGTAGGGAAAGTTTTCTGTCATTATTTCTTCTAATAGGTTTTCAATATTTTGCTCTCTCTCTTCTTCTGGCACCCCAAAAATTCGGATGTTGGTACGCTTAAAGTTGTCCCTGAGGCTCCTTACACTATCTTCATATTTTTGGATTCTTTTTTCTTTTTGTTTTTGTGGTTGGATGTTTTTTGTTTCCTCATATTTCAGATCTTTGGTTTGATTCTTGGGGTCCTTTGATCTACAGTTGAATTTCTGTATATTCTTTTTTTTTTTTTTTTAAATATATTTTATTGATATTTCACAGAGAGGAAGGGAGAGGGATAGAGAGCTAGAAACATCGATGAGATAGAAACATCGATCAGCTGCCTCCTGCACACCTCCCACTGAGGATGTGCCCGCAACCAAGGTACATGCCCTTGACCAGAATCGAACCCGGGTCCTTTCAGTCCGCAGGCCGACGCTCTATCCACTGAGCCAAACCGGTTTCGGCTCTGTATATTCTTTATTTCAGACAGTGTATACTTAATTTCTGACTGGTCCTTTTCCATTTTTTTGGTATTTTCATTAAGATCCTTAAAGGTCTCACTAAGTTCCTCAGCGGTTTTTAGAAGATTCTTGAGTAACCTTATAAATGTGGTTCTGAATTCTATGTCGTCCAGTAGTTTGCTTTCCTCCATTTCTTTCATTTGTGACATGTTTCTTTGTCTCCGCATTTAGGCTGCTTCCCTGTGTTGATGGAGTGGCTTTGTGTGGCAGGTGACCTATAGGGGCCAGTAGCTCAGCCTCCCCAATCACCTGAGGTGGACGCCTTTGGTACACCCCTTTGTGGGCTGAGTGAAAAGTCTTGGTGTAGTTAAGCCTTGATTGCTGTTGGTACACTGGGAGGAATTGACCTCCAGGCCAATTGGCTGTGAGGACCCTCTGTGTCTATAATGGAAGAACTGCTGCGCTGGAGACACGCTTATGGTGCAGGACTTGTTTCAGTGGGGCTTTGGTGCTCACTGAGTCTGCCTCTTGAATGTGTCACTTATGGATGTGAGGAGTTGAAATCTGGTGTCTCACACTGACCACTAGGTACACTGGCTTCTGGATCTCCAATGGGGTGCAGGTCAGCTACTGTCTGAGGCCACCCAGCAGGAGCTGCAGCGAGAACTACAGTTTTCTCCTCTTTGCTTGGGGTTTGGAGGTTTTGGAGCTGTCTGACCCGGGCTGCAAGTTTGCTAGGTTAAGCTGTGATAGGGCAGGCCATTCATATGCTAAAGCTGCTGCTTGGAGCTTGGGTGGGTTTGTAGATTGTGCAGGGCGGGGTCTCAGGGCGTCAGTAGGCTAGGGCATGGCAAACAGCGATGGCTGCCAGTTAGCCGGCTCTGTGTCTCCGACCGCGTCCCCGCGTCTTGCGCCCCAGTGCAATAAACAATTATTCCTGCGCGCAGTCCTGCAAGCAAGCCACTCTCACTTTCCGACCCGATGGCAGACAGTCCAGCTTCTCCCCGTAGGAGTTTGGGTCCCCCGCGTCTCCCCAGAAACTGGAGTTCGGAGTAATCGGGAGCTTATCTCCCTTTGGGTTGAAAAAAGCAGCGCTCCCTGTCGCCTGCTGCCAGCCTGATATGCGTGCCTGCGTACCTCAGCTTTTCAGCGCTTGTGCACGTCTCACTGCTCTTTTCTCTTTCCTTCTAGTTGTAGAACTTCCACTCAGCCAGCTTTCCTGTGGTTCTGGGTGATAGACATTTTGTCTTTTAGTTGTAGTTTTGAAATTGTTGTGTGAGGCAGCAGTTTAGGTGTTTACCTATGCCGCCATCTTGGATCCTCCTCTGTGAGATATTGTTGACACTTGGAAGAATTTAGTCAAGAATGATGGGACTGAAAGATGAATTATTCAATTAAAAATGGACGAAAGACCTAAATAGATACTTCTCCAGAGAGGACCAGATGGCCAATAGACATATGAAAAAATACTCAACTAATCATCACAGAGATGCAAATTAAAATTATAATTAGGTATTATCTCACACCTGCCAGAATGGCTATCAATAAATCAGCAAACAACAAGTGCTGGCAAGGATGTGGAGAAAAGGGAACACTAGTACGCTGCTGGTGGGAATGCAGACTATTGCAACCACTATGGAAAGCAGTATGGAGTTTCCTAAAAAAATTTACAAATGGAACTGCCATTTGACCAGTGATCCCACTTCTAGGAAAATATACTAAGAATCCCAGAGCACCCCTATGTTCATAGTAGCATTCTTTACAATAGCTAAGATTTGGAAATAGCCCAAGTGTCCATCAATATAGTTTTCTGAATAATGCTCTTAAGAGGATCCCAGGGATAGGACTTAGTCCTCAAGTGATGGGATTGGTAGTAGAGACAATTTATATATAACTAGAGGCCTGTTGCACGAAGAGATTTGTGCAATAGGCCTGCCTTCCCTTGGCTTCCAGCACCGGTTTTCCTCTGGCACCTGGGACCCAGGCCTTCCCTCCGGCCAGAGTCTGCCTTCTTGTCTTTGCTGCAGACTCCAGCTGGAGTCTGCCATCTTCGCTGCAGACTGCTGTCTTTGTCTTTATCTTTGCTGCAGACTCTGGAGTCTGCAGTCTTAGTCTTCACTGTGGCCAGAGTGCCGCTCCTGTAAATCCCTTCACCCCCCCCCCCCCCCCAGCCTCCCCATAGCAGGCGTCCTGCCCCTCCCGGCCACTCAGGCACCTGGAGCAGCTGGGCGGCTGTCATCTTTCTCCTTCTAATTTGCATATTCCCTCCTGATTGGCTGGTGAGTGTAGCGGAGTGATGGTTAATTTGCATGTTTCTCTTTTATTAGTGTAGATGATAGGAAGGAAAACAGGTACAGGCAGGTGTGTACAATACAGTGGGAGCTTGTGGCCGTTTTCTTTTGATTGTTTCTATTGCCATCATCAGATTGGAAGCAAAATCAATGAGCGGAGATGATATGAAGTAGCTTCTAGGAGAGTGGTGGTGGAGTGAATAGATTATGGGAATGTGTTACAACTCTAAGGGCCACTTGAGATTAGTGGTCAGGAATATAAAGTGAGATTAGTGAACATTGTTTTTCTTAGACTCGTTTTGATGGTACAGAACTAGAAGAGGTATTAAGATATGATTTGAAAGCTATTACTAGTGCAGTATAAGATATTTTAGTAAGTTTACAGAAAACCATTTGTATGAAATACAGTTAAAATACAATTAAAAACATAGATTTCTCATAACAAGATGAAATCATGGTAAAAACAAAAAACAAACAAAAAGGAGAAACATTTTCTGCATGCCAAACATGTTAGAAGCTATAGGGGCCTTAAAACTCCTTCCTTTCTTCCTTCTACTACTTATTGGGTATTAATATATATGATATTCATTGTTCCAGGTGCTGGGGATGTAGTGAACAAGCCAGAAGAGTTTCCTACCCACATCAAGCTTACATTTTTCAAAAATATTTTTTTTATTGATTTCAGAGAGGAAGGGAGAGGGAGAGATAGAAACATCAGCGATGAGAGAGAATCATTGATCGATTGCCTCCTGCATGCCCCACACTGGGGGATAGAGCCCGCAACCAGGGCATGTGCTCTGACCGGGAATCAAACTGTGACCTCCTGATTAATTAGGAACACTGGGAGAAGCAAGTTGTGGGTGTGAAACAACTAATGGAACTTTCTAAGGTCAATGCTCAACCACTGAGCTATGCTGGCCCGGCCGGGCTTACATTTTAATTATAGTCTTTTTGGGAAAGCAGCTGATAAATGTGGAACAAGAATAAAAAATTACCCAGATTGTGATCCAATATGGTCAGTAGGTATTAAGGGAAGAATCAGATCAGTGCAAGGCTTCCATATAGGTCTGAGAACATAGATCAGTAATTCATTATCCAAAAGTTTTTTTGATGCTTTTAGAAAGATAATACAATATAGATTAGGTTATTTCATGTCCACTGTGGTGTTTAGAGTATCATTCCTTAATGAACACCTTAATATTTCACCATGAAATGTATGACTAATCACAGAAATTGTGGTAATTAATACAAAAATGGATCTAGATCAGGTCATAGCAGGTTTTATTATTAGTGAATTATGCAAATACTTTCAATTTTTAGACTTGAATTTCAGGATTGTGCACCCATCACGGAGAAGATAGGACTTTGTACATTTAAAGGGAAAGAAAACACATGGCACAGAAACAGAAATGAACACGATTTGTTAGGGACAGGAAAGCAAACTGAATTGACTAAAACAGAGATTGTGTGTTGGGAAGTAAGGATAAACAAGTTTGAATAGTTAGAGCCAAATTATGTAAAGCTTTGAGTGCTGTTGAAGACAGCAAAGAATTGTCAGAATGAACTGATTGGAAGATTATTTTTTCAGCTGTTTGTGTGAAAGAATAGAGTGGGAACAAATAAAAGTTTTAGTCAGTTGGCCAATATTTGTTGAGTAACTACTTAAAAAGCTGCTGCTACTACTAGTATTGATAGTACTGTAATAAGAATAAATAGTTGATACCTTTTATGTGCCAATCATTTGGGCTATACACTTTACCTAAATTCCTTACAGGAGTTACAAAACAATTCTATCATATGGTCTTTGACCTTAAGAATCTTACAATCTTGTTGGGGAAAAAATGTCTTAAGGCACATAGTTTAAACTACAAAATATTCTACTTCATAAATGGAACTTTCTAAGGGATATGATATTCTTCTTTTTCCAGATAGTAGTGCTGGATCTTGTTTTGGATATATGCTTGAAATGAAGACTAGCCTATCAATCCTTAAGAATAGTGAAGTGGATTGTTTTGGTTTTATATTTACTAGTCAGCCTCCTGATTATAATATGGTAATCTAGTTTCTTGAGGATCTGTACTTTTGAGAAGGGGCTTGCCCTGTGTAGATTATTCAAATTTTCAACGAGGGTGTACCTCATCTACTCTAAAATAAATTGGCATGCTGATTTAAAAATATTTTATGAATTTGGGGAATTAAAGCATGCAAACTGACTACTATTTGCTATTAGGAAAACCTGTAAAAATAAATTTCTGATTTTCAAAGTTTTTATAACAATTGTTATAAATTATTTGTGTGATCAGTTGTTTAACTTTTGTCTTTCTTATTAAAATATAAGGCTTGTAAGTTTAGGAACTGGATCTGTTTTGTTGAATACTGTACTTCCAGGGTATTGTACATGATAGATGCTCAGAAATATTTTTGAATGAATCCAGAGTTGAATTGTACAACAGAGATAATTTTAGCCTAAGAGTTCTAATGTAAAAAGTTTGATAACTGCTTATAAAATAAGGTTGGAGCACTGAAACCAGCCAAAAATGATTCTTTTACCCTTAGTGAAATTGATTTTATTCAACTAATATGTAGAAATATATTCCTTGAAACTGAGGAGTGATAAAATACATGAAATTATTTTTAACTTCGGCTTGTTTTTATAGAAGCTTTTTGGTTGAGTTATAACAGTGGTTCTTTTAAAAAATATATATTTTATTGATTTTTTTTACAGGGAGGAAGGGAGAGGGATAGATAGTTAGAAACATCAGTGAGAGAGAAACATCGATCAGCTGCCTCCTGCACACCCCTTGCTGGGGATGTGCCCGCAACCAAGGTACATGTCCTTGACCGGAATCGAACCTGGGACCCTTCAGTCCACAGGCCGATGCTCTATCCACTGAGCCAAACCGGTTAGGGCTATAACAGTGGTTCTTAAACATTGATTTGCACTGTGCCACTCAGCTTGTTTATGATATCTGTAGAATAATAAACTTATTCTGAAATTTTAAATCTAATCATAACTAAATGAATTTAAATTCATTTTGAACTACGTTTTTATTTGTTTCAACTGTGATTCTGTGTTCTTCTGACTAACTTGTTCCCCTCCTCCCCCCAGTATTCATTTCTCACATTACTTCTACTCTGATAAATTTTTGTTATGGTCTGTCCTGCAGAGAAAGAGATGCTGGTTGCAAGTTTTGGAGATACCTGTTTTTTATGGAACACAGTTCTGTAAAATATTCATAGGATTCCTTGGCAATAACATACACTTGGTGATGGACCTTAGAAATACTGCTATGTTAGGATTGGGTTCTGATTCCGAAGGATTTTCAAGAAAGAGTCCCTCTGCCATCAATACTGGAACACTGGTCAGCAATAGAGAAGTAGAGCTAGAAAACAGCGCAAAGGAGGAAGAGGGCCTTCGCAAATGGAATCGGGAAAGAAACATTGAATCAGGGAAAGATGATGATTTGACTGATGCACAGCAACAGTTTTCAGTGAAAGAAACAAACTTTTCAGAGGGAAATTTAAAATTGAAAATTGGCCTTCAGGCTAAGAGAACTAAAAAACCTCCAAAGAACTTGGAGAACTATATATGTCGACCTGCCATAAAAACGACTATCAAGCACCCAAGGAAAGCACTTAAAAGTGGGAAGATGACAGATGAAAAGAATGAACACTGTCCTTCAAAACGAGTAAGTAGAATTCCCAACAATATGTGGTGACAATATTTGGATTTCTCGATTAATTTTTATCTAAGCTGCATACACTTTCTATGAAGTTTGACTTTAATCTTTGTAAATTATTTCAAAATAGTCTGTTTTATAAGACTAAAATGGAATAGGCTTTGTGACTTGTCAGGAAATGTGAGTGATAGCATTACCATGTATGTATTTGTATTTGTAAAATCATGGCAAATATTTTAAATGGAGTATACCCAGATTCCCGCTTCTAGTGGCATAGTGGAAAGAATACTGGACTTGTTTAGGAAGCCTAGATTTTAATCTTAGGTTCCTGTTTACCAACAGTGTGACTATAGACAAATCAACAGAGAAGAAACTGTGCCTCAAAGATGTTAAATGATTATAATCCTACCTATCTTTTAGGATGATTGTAAGAATCCAGTTCACTAATACCGTATTTGTTGAGACCTTTTGTTAAATGAATTGTTTTATACAAGTACTAGAGGCCTGGTGTGTGAAAATTCATGCAATGGAGGGGGGGTCCCTCAGCCCGGCCTGCCCCCTCTCACGGTCCGCGAGCCCTCAGGGGTGAGAGGCGACGCGACAATCGGGAAGACGACGCCCCATCACACCTCTACTGCTGCCATTTCCGGCAGCGCAAACCTTGGCTGGCCCTGGTTACCTGAGTCTCTGGCGGCCCTGGGCAGCTGGGCAGCCGCCATCCAAGGCTTGCCTGTGCCTCGGGCTGGCCCTGGGCAGCTGGGGGGCTGAGGGGACTGGGGTCTACGGAGGCATGCGTGCAGAGTGGCCGCACGCCTGCCGCCCTGCGGGGCTGGGCGCCGCCATCTTTGAGGGCGGGGCAGTCAATTAGCATATTCCCTCTTTATTAGATAGGATTAACTCTTGTTCCTCATAAGACAAGTTAGTATATTAAAAATTGTCCCCTTGCACTGGCTGGTGTGGTTCAGTTGGTTGGGTATTGTCTTGTCCTATGCACTGAAAGGTTACTGGTTTGATTTCCCGTCAAGGCACATGCCCAGGTTATGGGCTCTATTCCTGGTAGAAGGCATGCAGGAGGCAGCTGATTGATGTTTTCCTCTCATATCAATGTTTCTCCCTTCCTATTTGCCTAAGAATCAATGAAAAAAAAATCTTTAAAAAAAAGAGTTGTCCCCTCTTTCTCGCCAGCTATCCTAATATAATTAATTTTTCTTAACTCTTTTTACTCTGTCTAGTACAGATATTTTTAAAAAATATATATTTTCATTTCAGAGAGGAATGGAGAGGGAGAGATAAGAGATAGATAAAAGCATCAGTGATGAGAGAGTCATTGATCGGCTGTCTCCTGCACACCCCACACTGGGGATCTAGTTCACAACCTGGGCCTGATCTCCTGGTTCATAGGTTGACACTCAGTCACTGAGTCTGTGGTTTCTGAGGGAAGGTATACCTGCAAAACTGCTGGTGATGGGTAGGTATTTATTTGTCTAATAATTACTTTAGCATAGCATTTGAATGTATTAACTACCATCTGAATTAGTTCTTCAGAAATAGTGGAAAGAGCTTGGGGGATAGACTCAGAACAGAATTCAACTACTGGCTTAACTGTACACAGCAATTTGGTTTATTTTATTGTGCCAGTTGTATTTATAATGTGGGACTCTTAATGCCTATCTTAAATGGTTATATAAATAATTAAATTTATATCTAGTATCTGGCTCTTGTGAATGCTCTCTTTTCCTTTTTATAGCCTAAGGTAGGACTTCACAACCTGGGACTCTGAAGGGGTTTGGGTGTGTGTGGTTGCCCTTGGAATATGATAGTGTGTGCAGAATTTTGTGTTTTTGTTTGGATGTATTTTTATATAGCTCCCACCAGCTTCTCCAAAGGATTCATGACTCCAAAAAGATTAAGTATCACTGGCTAAGATGTACTGTTGTGAAGCATGTTGGTAGTCGAAGAAAGCTTGGGGTTTTTATTTATTTTAAAACAAGGCATTACCAAACACATCCAACCCTATCCCCAGCCCCTGATTCACAAAAGTAGTTCAGTTTTTGTCAGTGCTGCTTTTAAAGCAAAATTTATAGTAAAAACATAGAAATACAGATTATGTTTTATCTTGTAATATAATTTTTCTTTCAACAGTTTTCAGAGGGAAAAAACAAGACCCTCTGAAAAAAATATATTACTATCATTTTAATACTCAATGATCATTAACTGTTCATGTAATTTTAAAAAGCTGCTATATTGCCGAAACCGGTTTGGCTCAGTGGATGGAGCGTCGGCCTGCGGACTGAGGGGTCCCGGGTTCGGTTCCGGTCGGGGGCATGTGCCTTGGTTGCGGGCACGTCCCCGGTGGGAGGTGTGCGGGAGGCGGCTGATCGATGTTTCTCATCGATGTTTCTGGCTCTCTGTCCCTCTCCCTTCCTCTCTGTAAAATATCAATAAAGTATATTAAAAAAAAAATAGCTGTTATATTAAGAAGTCAGAGTTTAGGAGATATTTGACACAAATGCACAGATGGTGGATATACTAGTCACTAGAATATTTTACCTATTTTTAGCTAAGCTACATATAATTCTAACATCTGAGAATATATGTGAAGGCAGAAAGATGATCCTAACAATTGCAGAATTCAGTGACTTTCACAGTAAAAGCAAAATTGCTGAGTGTGATTGATTATCCTGTAGCTCCCTGTCTGGTCCTTGATTGCATAGGTAAAGACATACAGAAGACTTGAAGAAATGACAGGGAGATACTGAAAATTGCCAGCCAAAGGCAGAGGAACTTGGTAACTTTTTGAAAAAAATCTGTTTGTTGTTTATGACTATTAGGAATTATCAAACAAGTGAAAATTCTCCTAAACATACTAGGTGAATGTCTTTGTTTCAACTTAAAGAAGGAAATTATCTAAGATAAAAATGAAAAAAATTACAACAATAAAGTTAAGGTTATTGAATTCCTTTAAAAAATGAAAAGAAAATGCTTAAGTACATAATAGGGAAAGGAAGAAGGACCAGGGGGTAGAAAGACTCACATTAGATATCACCCAATTATATGAAATGTTCCCTGAACACTCCCAGAGTTACTCTAACCCCGTGGTCGACAAACTGCGGCTCGCGAGCCACATGCGGCTCTTTGGCCCCTTGAGTGTGGCTCTTGCACAAAATACCACTGCCTGGGCGAGTCTATTTTGAAGAAGTGGCGTTAGAAGAAGTCTAATTTTAAAAATTTGGCTCTCAAAAGAAATTTCAATCGTTGTACTGTTGATATTTGGCTCTGTTGACTAATGAGTTTGCCGACCACTGCTCTAACCTTTGTGCTTTCATTGCATGTATTTACCTGTTTTAACATATATCACATTGTATTGCAATTATTAATTTACTAGAGGCCCGCTGCATGAAAGAGTGCCTTCCTTCCCCTGGCTGCCAGCACCGGCTTCCCTCTGGCACCGGGGACCCGGGCTTCCCTCCCGGTGCCTGCCCAGGACCTGGGCTTCCCTTGCAGCCCAGCTTTGTGGCTTTGTCCGGAAGGTCATCCAGAAGCACATCCGATCTAATTAGCATATTATGCTTTTATTATTCTAGATTTGTTATTCTTTTACTAATGTATGTTTCTTGAGTGTCAGGGTGATCTTAGTTTTTGCATTTCCTGACCGACAAATGCGTATTTTAAAAAACATACTGAGAAAAATACCTCTTATTTTTTCTGTAAGTATTGGTTTAAATTCTGCAGAAGTCTATATTTTTAAATCTTTTTTTCTTATTTTAAGTACCTTTCTCACTCCCTAATGGGACAATTCTCTTTGCTTGTCAGGCTTTTTGTGACACTGTCAATGAGAGCACTAATGAAACATAGAAGGTTAATGTTTTATCTCTCTTCTTTTTTCTCCAATTTTTTTCTCTTTCTGCCTTCTAGAATAGCAGTATTTTTCGAGATTAATCCACTCTTATACCTGATGTCCCTGAAAAGTCATCGTTTATAGTCATTAAAAGAAAAAAAGATAAAGTAGTGTTATTGGTAGTAATGCTATTACCTGTGGTTTTTGCATTAATTTCCTGATAAAGGACAACTTTAGTAAATATCATTAGAAACCCATTCATGGTGAAGATTGCAGTTCTGGAAAAGAAAAACTTTTACATGAAACAAAAACTTTCCTGTAAGTATTTTGTCCCAACACAGTGGTAAACTAAGATATCTATAGTACCTCCATTTAAAAACAACCCCACATTAGATTCTTAGTTTTAAAAAACTAAGTTTTAGATGTCAGACACTTTTGAAAGCATTTAACACGTCTTAGTGACTCATTCACTATAAGGTACCACATGAGCCCAAGTGAAAAATTTTTGTTGTTACTTCTATTGGTGGTATGTTTATCCTGGTGCCTTTTTTTTTTTTTTTAAATGAATTTTTCATGTTTAGTTTCTTTAGGTCTACCCAGAGAATTTGAGGTTTGTTAAATATGGGAGATGGTCACATTTTCTCATCTTACCTATAATACCTTGTGGGTTTGCCATCTATGAATGTAGTCTTTTTTATACCAAATTATAAAAAGATCCAGAAGACAAGCCCACATTTTCCCACTGCTATCTTTCCACTCTCATATTCTTGTTGACAAAAGTTGTTTAAAAAAAAAAAGGGCAATCTGATGGTATATAGGTATCTCCAGAACCTGCTTTGAATGGAGTTCTGTTGCCTTACCTTCATATTGGTTATTTACTTTGGAAGCTGCTTGAGTTAAAGTTATTTTGTAGTAGAGAATTAGAGAACAGTTGGCAAAGAGCCCAGGTTCTCCATGGCAGCAGCTATTACGTAAATTCTGGATCTTCACATTTTAGTAAAGCCTTTTTTTCTCCCTTCACATACACAAAACAGCCAAGGGGGCATCCATGATCTGTCCTAAGCTTTGAAGACAAAACAAGGTGCCATGCCACTCTTTTTCCAAAATAACATTCATTGTGGAAGCATATGCTCCCATAAATGGAGGGGAAAGCAGATCCCTTCCATGCACTGTACAGCCTCTGCTAAAAATATATACCAGGAAGGTTAAAACTGCCATAATTAGTTTCATCAGGTTCATCCTCAATTCTTGCTTTCAGTTTGTATTTGAAACTTCTCTAATCAGCACTGCAGTTGGCTGATTGAGCAGTTCACTTTCTCTTAAAGTGTAGAATGTTAAGGATAATTGTTTAAGTCAGTATTATGGTTTGGTTTAATGGTATATATAATGAGGTATGGTGAACGTGAATATTCCTCATTTCGTTGTTGAACTTGCTAATGGAAAAAGTCATTATTGAACCAAATTGATAGTGGGCAAAGCTGCTTTAGTCCCAGAAAATTAAACCTAAATATTGTCACACTTACTTGCTAATTCACATGCTGCTTTTTCTGGTTTACTGTTCATATCTTTTATTTTATTTTAATGACTGTAAATCACTCCAGAAAAGCTCACATACAGACTGCTCCATAAATGCATATTGATGGTTAATTTTAATTCTAAGATATAGCTACATAGAAATGAATGAAGACTTTTGGGAAGACATCAGAATTAAAGGCCCTATATGATGAGATATCAAAACCTTGAGTTTTTATGAAACTTCATTAATAGGGAGACATGGTTAGATACATGATGAAAGAGAAGTTGTTTCCTATCTAACATCACTGAGTGAGTCAAATTCACTGGGTACATAGTTCTACATTAAAAAAAAACACTTTATTGTTGAGAGTATCACAGATGTCCCCCCCCTCCCCATTACCCCCGTTCATCCAGTTCCCGCCCCGCCCCAGGCCTTCACCACTCTATTGTCTGTGTCCATAGGTATTGCATATCTACACTAATAAAATAGTAAGATGCAAATTGACTGTACCTTTGCGACACCCACCAGCCAATCAGGAGTGAGTATGCAAATTAACTAACAAAGATGTTGGGTTACTTTGCATACACAGGTGCCGAGTGGCCGGGGCGGGGCAGGACACTTGTGTCATTGCCATGGCGACAACGCAGGCATTCCACACCGCCCCAGCCGCTCCGGGTCTCTGGGCAGTGTGGGAAGGCGGAAAGGTGGCTACGGCCAGAGCAAAGGTGGTGCTGGCAGCCAGGGGAAGGAAGGCCCATTCTTGCATGAATCTTCATGCATTGGGCCTCTAGTATGCATATAAATTCTTTGGTTAATCTCGTTCTCCTTCCTTCTGAGATTAGCTAGTCCTGTGGTTGGCAAACTGTGGCTCGCGAGCCACATGCGGCTCTTTGGCCCCTTGAGTGTGGCTCTTGCACAAAATACCACGGCCTGGGCGAATCTATTTTGAAGAAGTGGCGTTAGAAGAAGTTTAAGTTTAAAAAATTTGGCTCTCAAAAGAAATTTCAATCG
Organism: Plecotus auritus; assembly: GCF_963455305.1. Classification (NCBI taxonomy): domain Eukaryota; kingdom Metazoa; phylum Chordata; class Mammalia; order Chiroptera; family Vespertilionidae; genus Plecotus; species Plecotus auritus. Next base: position 29,206,523 of record NC_137778.1, read on the forward strand.
TTGTACTGTTGATATTTGGCTCTGTTTACTAATGAGTTTGCCAACCACTGAGTTAGTCTATTCCATGTTTCCATGCCTCTGGTTCTATTTTATTCATCAGTCTATTTTGTTCATTAGATTCCTTGTTTATTTTGATTTTTAGATTGAATTATTGATGGATATGCATTTATTGCTATTTTATTGTTAATATTTTTAATATTTTTCCCCTCTTCTTCTTCTTCTTAAAGAATAGCCTTCAATGTTTTATGTAATACTGCTTTGGTGGTGAATAATTCCTTTAGCATTTTCTTGTCTGTGAAGCTTTTTTATCTGATATTCAATTCTAAATGATAGCTTTGTTAGGTAGAGTAATCTTGGTTGTAAGTCCTTGCTTTTTATCACTTTGACTTTTTCTTGCCACTCCCTTCAAAATTTCTGTTGAAAAATCAGGTAACTGTTGTATGGGTGCTCCCTTGTAGGTAACTAACTGCTTTTCTCTTGCTGCTTTTAAGATTCTCTCTTTGTCTTTAACCTTTGGCATGTTAATTATAATGTGTTTTGGTGTGGGCCTCTTATGGTTCCTCTTGTTTGGGGCTCTCTGGGCTTCCTGGACTTGTAAGTCTATTTCTTTCACCAGGTAGGGGAAGTTTTCTGTCATTTCTTCAAGTAGGTTTTCTTTTCTTTTTCTTTATTCTTTTTGTTTGTTTGTTTGTTTGTTAATCCTCACCTGAGGATATTTTTCCATTGATTTTTATTTTTTTAAAATAATTCTTTACTCTTGAGAGAATTACATATGTCCCTCATTTTCTCCCATTGACCCCCTCCAGCCCACCTCCAGCCCCCAGCCCAGGCCTTCACCACAAGTAGGTTTTCATTATCTTGTTCGCTCTCTTCTCCTTCTGGCACCCCCATAATGCGAATGTTGGTACACTTGAAGTTGTCCCAGAGGCTCCTTACACTATCTTCATAATTTTGGATTCTTTTTTTTCTTTTTGCTCTTCTGACTGGATGTTTTTTGCTTCCTCGTATTCCAAATCATTGATTTTGATTCTCAGAATCCTCTACTCGACTGTTGAATCCCTGTAAATTATTCTTTATTTTGGTTAGTGTATGCTTAATTTCTGACTGGTCTTTTTTCATGTCTTTGACATTCTCACTAAGATCCTTGAAAGTCTCATGAAGATCCTTGAGTAACCTGATAACTATGGTTTTGAACTCTGTATCGAGTTGTTTGCTTGATTACATTTCTTTCATTTGTGACATGTTTCTTTGTTTCTGCATTTTGGCTGCTTCCCTGTGTTTGATTCTGTGTACTAGGTATAGCTGCTATGTCTCCTGGAGTTGGTAGAGTGGCTTTGTATAGTAGGTGTGCCCCTGTGTGGGCTGTGTGCACGGTCTTGTTGTAGTTGAGCCTTTATTGCTGTTGGTGTCACTCGGAGGAATTGGCTTACAGGCCAGTTGGCTGTGAGGACCAGCTGCAACTACAGTGGAAGAGCTGCTGTGTAGGAGACAGGACTTGCTTCAGTGGGACTTTGGTGCTCACTGAGTATGCCTCTTTTTTTATTTTTATTTTTAAATTTTTATTGATTTCAGAGAGGAAGGGAGAGGGAGAGAGAGATGGAAACATCAATGAGAGAGAATCATTGACTGGCTGCCTCCTGCACACCCCACGCTGGGGATCAATCGGGCATGTGCCCTTGACCAGAATCAAACCTGGGACCCTTGAGTCCACAGGCTGATGCTCTATCCACTGAGCCAAACCGACCAGGGCTTTTTTTTTTTTTTAATGTATATATATTTTATTGATTTCAGGGAGGAAGGGAGAGGGAGAGGGAGAGAGAGAGAGAGAAACGTCAATGATGATAGAGAATCATAGATTGGCTGCCTTCTGCATGCCCCCTACTGGGGATCGAGCCTGCAACACAGGCATGTGCCCTTGACTGGAATTGAACCTGGGACCTTTTAGTCCACAGGCCAGTGCCCCATCCACTGAGCTAAACCAGCTAGGGCTGAGTTTGACTCTTGAGTGTGTTGCTTGTGTAGCATTGTAATCTGGTGTAGTCTGAAGCTGCACACTGGGTGCACTGGCTCTGGGGCCTCCCAGGAGGTGCAGAATTGGCCACTGCCTGGGACCACCTGGCCTTGCTGCAAAGAGATCTGCAGGTGGCTGCTACTTGTGTTGTGCTTGGAAGTGTCCAGGAAAGGCCAAGCTATGAAGCAGGGCAGGCTGTTGTTTGTGCCGGGCCTTGGACCTCCCTCTTATTGATAGGTATGAGGCATGTTGATGCCAGCTGCTGCTTGTTTCAGAGATTTTAGGGAAGTCTGAAGCCTGAGCCAGAACAGGCCATTCATATGGAAAAGCCACTTCAAACAGCTTAGGTGGGGCTGCAAGTTGGGTGGGGTGGGGTCTCAGGGAATCAGCAGATTGGAGTGAACAGTGTGAGCCAGTTTGATGGAGACTCAGATATGGCACCTGCCAGTTAGCTCTTCCACAGGTGAGTTCTCAGCATAGGAACAGTGAACACTTTGAGCACCGCTACGAGAAAGCCACCCCCAAGTTCTTGATCTGATGCTAGACAATCCAGTTCCTCCCCTTATGTCCCTAGATCCTGCCCCCACCAAGCTGCTGTCCCACTGCTGGAGCTTAGAGGGAGTAAGTCCGTGCGCTGGCCCTTTAAAAGGAATTGCTGGGACTCTAGCAGCCTCTGTGTCATTCATCCACAATATTTTCTGTTTTTAACAGCCAGAGTTATGGAGACTTCTCTTCCTGGCACTGAAGGGTCTGGTGTGGGGCTGGGTGTTGGACCAACCAGTTCTGCACCTCCACCCCTCCTACCAGTCTTAATATGCTGTCTTCTTTACTTTTCTAGTTGTAGGACTTCCATTCAGCCAGTTTTCAGGTGGTTCTGAATAATGGTTATTCTGTATTTTAGTTGTAATTTTGATGTGGTTGTGGGAAATAGGGAGTACTATGTTAACCTACATCGCCATCTTAGTTCTCTGGTCAGGGAGCGACAAAGTAAAAGCACACGCCATTATAATGGCCTAAAGACCCTCAAATATCTAACTAGCCCCATTTGATTACATATTGTATTCTCCCCAGTCACTTGCTTAAGTTCTGCTATACTAGCATTCTTGATGTTCTTGTTAACTTCCTTACTTGTCTTTGCTAGCCCAGTCACTGAACTCAGGTTTGCATTTTCTCTTCTAACATTCTCTATTGCTTTCTGGTTTTCTCATAGCAGTTATTACCTTCTAACAAAGAATATTTTAAAAAGTTACTGGTTTTCACCTTGCTGGTGTAGCTCCACAGTTGAGCATTGACCTAGGAATCAAGAGGCCGCCTGTTCAATTCCCGTTTAGGGCATATGTCCAGGTTTCGGGCTCGATCCCCAGTGGGGGGTGTGCAGGAAGCAGCTAATCGATGATATTTCTCTCTCTCTATCCCTCTCCCTTTCTCTCCCTCTAAAAATCAATAAAAACATATTTTTAAAGAAGTTACTGGTTTTCTTTATTGTGTTCCTAAAATGTATGCTTTATGAGAGCAGGCATTTTTTGTCTTCATTTTTCTTTGCTGTGTTGCCAACAATGAGTAATCACCCAATACTTGTTGAATTAAGCATTAAGCCCACACACCTTTTCTGCATTAAACATTTCAACAACTTTCCCTCTTTTAGACTTAAAAATGTCTGTCCCCCTACCTCTTTCCCTTGATTACTCCAGCAAACCTGGATTCCTTGAATATACCAGACAAGCTCCTGCCAGAGAGCCTTTGCTCTTTCCGTTTCCTTTTCTTAGTAGCTATGAAGATCACTCTTTCAACTCCTTTGTATTTCTCTGTAAATGTAATCTTTTGGCAACCTGTTCTAAAATTGCAAATCCTTTCTAACCCTAGTCTTTTTTTTTATTATATATTTATTGACCTCAAATAAATATCACAAAGTGTTCTCGGTACCATGTGCAACATGGTCAGAAAGAGCCCCTACCTAGCCACTTGGGAAATACTATAAATTATATTTAAGACTTTTTCCTTTTATTTGATCAGACAGAGTCAAAACTATCTGATTAGTTTTCTACCAACCCTAGTCTTTTTTTTTTCTTTTTCTTTTTTTAAAGTATATTTTTATTGATTTCAGAGAGGAAGGGAGAGGGAGAGAGAGTGGTAGAAACATCCATGATGAGAGAGAATCATGGATCGGCTGCCGCCTGCAAGTCCCCCACTGGGGATCGAGCCCACAACCTGGGCATGTGCCCTTGACTGGAATTGAACCTGGGACCTTTCAGTTCGCGGGCCGACGCTCTATCCACTGAGCCAAATCGGCTAGGGCCAACCCTAGTCTTTTCCTCTTCTGTTTTCATGCTCTGATTTTCTTCATAGTACATCTTATCTTTTATTGCCTCTACCCCTCTTGTGCATTAGAATGAAACCTCCATGGTGAAAGGGATTTTTTTTTTTACTGCTGTTATTCTTAGCATTTAAATTGTAGGTACTTGATACCTATTTGCTGAAAAAATGAATTCCTTATGGAGCACGAATTTAAGATTATAAAGTAAATAAAATCAGGCCCTGGCCGGGTGGCTCAGCTGAATGGAGCATCATCCCATACACCAGAAAAGTTGTGGGTTTGATTCCTGGTCAGGGCACATACATAGGTGGCAGGTTCAATCCCTGGTTTGGGCAAGTACAGGAAGCAACTGATGGATGTTCCCCTCTTACACTGATGTTTCTCCCTCTCTGTCCTTGCCTCTCTCTCAAAAAATCAATATATTCCCAGGTAAGGATTAAAAAATAATTAACATAAAATAAAATTTATAGTATTCTTGAATACCATCAGTTTATTGAGCTAGAAAATATTTTTAAAAATTAATTCACAAAATGAACTCCACTTCCACCAATAACAGTTGCACAGCTCTGTGAAGATATTAAAAACTACTGATTCTGTGCTATATATGGGTGAATTTTATGGTATGTGAATTGTATCTCAATAATGTTATAAATAAAATAACCAAGGAATTTCTATGTAATACAGAAAGGAAAAATTAGTCTTCTCAAGTATGAAACATATTATAAGGTTAAGGTATCACCATGTATCTGTACATGCATCTGAGAAGACTGTCATTTCTCCATTGTACATCCTTGCCTCCTTTGATGTAGATTAATTGACCATACACGTGTGCATTTGTTTATGGGCTCTATTCTGTTTCATTGATCTATGTTTTTGTGCAAGTACCATACTTTTTTTTATTATTGTAGCTTTGTAATATTAGTTTGAAATCAGGGAGCATGATATCTTCAACTTTGTTCTTTTTCTCAAGAGTGCTTTGGCCACTCACTGTCTGTTATGATTCCTTATAAACTTTAGGATTATTTGTTCTAGTTCTGTTAGATGTTTTTTGGTTTTCTTTGTTTTTAAATATTTTTATTAATTTCAGAGAGGAAGGGAGAGGTAGAGAGAGATAGAAATAGAAACATCAATGATGAGAGAGAATCATTGATTGGCTGCCTCCTGTACGCCCCCCACTGGGGATCGAGCCTGCAACCCCGGCATGTGCCCTTGACCGGAATCGAACCCGGGACCCCTCAGTCCTCAGGCCAACGCTCTTACCCACTGAGCCAAACGGGCTATTAGATGTTTTTTTAAAAGGACTATTGCCTATCTTATATCTGACATGTGATCAATAAGTTTGTTCGACTAAATACTGAATTGAAGTGGTATAAAGTTTATTCTCTCTAAAACCTTTTTCTTGTTCATATTTTAGGACCTTTCAAAGTTGTACAAGAAATCAGGTGATGTTTCAGCCATTCAATGCCATTCTGAAGAAAGTATCCATCTTCATTCACAGGGAGAAAACAATTCTTTGTCCAAGAAGCTTTCTCCAATACACTCAGAAATGACAGATTACATTAATGCAACATCATCTACTGTTGTTGGTAGCCGGGATCCTGATTTAAAGAACAAAACATTACTTAACGGAGGAACAAGTGTAACAGAAAAGTTGGCACACCTTATTGCAACTTGTCCCCCCTCCAAGTCTTCCAAGACAAAACCGAAGAAGTTAGGAACTGGTACTACTATTTCAGGATTGGTTAGCAAGGATTTGATCAGGAAAGCAGGTGTTGGTTCTGTAGCTGGAATAATACATAAGGATTTAATAAAAAAACCAGCAATCAGCACAGCAGTTGGATTGGTAACTAAAGATCCTGGGAAAAAGCCAGTGTTTAATGCAACAGTAGGATTGGTCAATAAGGACTCTGTGAAAAAACTAGGAACTGGCACTACAGCGGTATTCATTAATAAAGACTTAGGCAAAAAGCCAGGGACTATCACTACAGTAGGACTGCTGAGCAAGGATTCAGGAAAGAAGCTAGGAATTGGTATTGTTCCAGGTTTAGTGAATAAGGAATCTGGAAAGAAGTTAGGATTTGGCACTGTAGTTGGACTGGTTAATAAAGACCTGGGAAAGAAATTGGGTTCTACTGTTAGCCTAGTGGCCAAGGACTGTGCAAAGAAGATCGTAGCAAATTCAACAATGGGATTAGTTAATAAGGACATTGGAAAGAAACTAGTGAGTTGTCCTGTAGCAGGACTGGTCAGTAAAGATGCCCTAAACCTTAAAGCTGAAGCACTGCTCTCCACTCAGGAATCATTTAAGGCTTCTTGTACAAACATCAAGAGTCATGAAAGTCAGGAACTTTCTGAATCCCTGAAAGACAGTGCCAATAGCAAAACTTTTGAGAAGAATGTTATACGACAGAGTAAAGAAAGCATATTGGAAAAGTTCTCAGTTCGAAAAGAAATCATTAATTTGGAGAAAGAAATGTTTAATGAAGGAACATGCATTCAGCAAGATAGTTTCTCATCCAGTGAAAGGGGGTCATATGAAACCTCAAAGCATGAAAAGCAACCTCCCGTATATTGCACTTCTCCAGACTTTCAAATGGGAGGTGCTTCTGATGCATCTACAGCTAAATCCCCTTTTAGTGCAGTAGGAGAAAGCACTCTCCCTTCCCCATCACCTACTGTATCTGTTAATCCTTTAACCAGAAGTCCCCCTGAAACTTCACTACACTTGGCTCCTAATTCATTACTTTTAAGTCCTACCACAGAACTAATGGAAGAAATTTCTGAATCTGGTGGAAAGAACCAATTTACTTCTGAAAGTGCCCACTTGAACATTGGTCACAGGTCTGTGGGTCATAGCATGAATATTGAATGTAAAGGGATTGATAAAGAGCTAAATGATTCAAAAACTACACATCTGGATATTCCAAGAATAAGCTCTTCTCTAGGAAAAAAGCCAAGTTTGACTTCTGAATCCAGTATTCATACAATTACCCCTTCAGTTGTTAACTTCACTAGTTTATTTAGTAACAACCCTTTTCTAAAACTTGGTGCAGTAACTGCCTCTGACAAACACTGCCAAGTTGCTGAGAGCCTAAGCACTAGTTTGCAGTCCAAACCATTAAAAAAAAGGAAAGGAAGAAAAGCTCGGTGGACTAAAGTGGTGGCAAGAAGCACATGCCGGTCTCCAAAAGGGCTAGAATTAGAAAGATCAGAGCTTTTTAAAAACGTTTCGTGTAGCTCACTATCGAATAGTAATTCTGAGCCAGCCAAGTTTATGAAAAACATTGGACCATCTTCATTTGTAGATCATGATTTCCTTAAATGCCGATTGCCAAAGTTGAGCAAATCTACAACTCCATCTCTTGCTCTCTTAACTGACAGTGAAAAACCATCTCATAAGTCTTTTGCTACTCACAAACTATCCTCCAGTATGTGTGTCTCTAGTGACCTTTTGTCTGATATTTATAAGCCCAAAAGAGGAAGACCTAAATCTAAAGAGATGCCTCAACTGGAAGGTCCACCTAAGAGGACTTTAAAAATCCCTGCCTCTAAAGTTTTTTCTTTGCAGTCTAAGGAAGAACAAGAACCTCCAATTTTGCAACCAGAAATTGAAATTCCTTCCTTCAAACAAAGTCTGTCTGTGTCTCCTTTCCCGAAAAAAAGAGGCAGACCTAAGAGGCAAATGAGGTCGCCAGTCAAGATGAAGCCACCTGTACTATCAGTGGCTCCATTTGTTGCCACCGAAAGTCCAAGCAAGCTAGAATCTGAAAGTGACAACCATAGAAGTAGTAGTGATTTCTTTGAGAGTGAGGATCAACTTCCAGATCCAGATGACCTAGATGACAGTCATAGGCCAACTGTCTGTAGTATGAATGACCTTGAGATGGAACCAGATAAAAAAATCAAGAGAAACAATGGACAATTGATGAAAACAATTATCCGCAAAATAAATAAAATGAAGACTTTAAAGAGAAAGAAACTGTTGAATCAGATTCTTTCAAGCTCTGTAGAATCAAGTAATAAAGGGAAAGTGCAATCCAAACTCCATAATACAGTGTCAAGTCTTGCTGCTACATTTGGCTCTAAATTGGGCCAACAGATAAATGTCAGCAAGAAAGGAACCATTTATATAGGAAAGAGGAGGGGTCGAAAACCAAAAACTGTCTTAAATGGCATTCTTTCTGGTAGCCCTACTAGCCTTGCTGTTCTTGAGCAAACAGCTCAGCAGGCAGCTGGATCAGCATTAGGACAGATCCTTCCCCCTTTACTGCCTTCATCTGCTAGTAGTTCTGAGATTCTTCCGTCACCTGTTTGTTCTCAGTCTTCTGGGACTAGTGGAGGTCAGAGCCCTGTAAGTAGTGATGCTGGCTTTGTTGAACCCAGTTCAGTGCCATATTTGCATTTACACTCCAGACAGGGCAGTATGATTCAGACTCTTGCAATGAAGAAGGCCTCAAAAGGGAGGAGGCGATTATCTCCTCCTACTTTGTTGCCCAATTCTCCTTCACATTTGAGTGAACTCACATCTCTGAAAGAAGCAACTCCTTCTCCCATTAGTGAGTCTCATAGTGATGAGACTATTCCCAGTGATAGTGGAATCGGAACAGATAATAACAGCACATCAGACAGGGCAGAGAAATTTTGTGGGCAAAAAAAGAGAAGGCATTCCTTTGAGCATGTTTCTCTGATTCCCCCTGAAACCTCTACAGTTCTAAGCAGTCTTAAAGAAAAACATAAACATAAATGTAAGCGTAGGAATCATGATTACCTCAGCTATGACAAGATGAAAAGGCAGAAACGAAAACGGAAAAAGAAATATCCCCAACTCCGAAATAGACAGGATCCAGACTTTATTGCAGAGCTGGAGGAATTAATAAGTCGTCTAAGTGAAATTCGAATCACCCATCGAAGTCATCATTTTATCCCCCGAGACCTCCTGCCAACTATTTTTCGAATCAACTTTAATAGTTTCTATACACACCCTTCTTTCCCCTTAGATCCTTTGCACTACATTCGAAAACCTGACTTAAAAAAGAAGAGAGGGAGACCCCCTAAGATGAGAGAGGCAATGGCTGAAATGCCTTTTATGCATAGCCTTAGTTTTCCTCTTTCTAGTACTGGATTCTATCCCTCTTATGGCATGCCTTACTCTCCCTCACCACTTACAGCTGCTCCCATAGGATTAGGTTACTATGGAAGGTATCCCCCCACTCTTTATCCACCTCCTCCATCTCCTTCTTTCACTACTCCACTTCCACCCCCTTCCTATATGCATACTGGTCACTTACTTCTCAATCCCACCAAATACCATAAGAAAAAGCATAAGCTACTTCGACAGGAGGCCTTTCTTACAACCAGCAGGACTCCCCTCCTTTCCATGAGTACCTACCCTAGTGTCCCTCCTGAGATGGCCTATGGTTGGATGGTCGAGCACAAACACAGGCACCGCCATAAACACAGAGAACACCGTTCTTCTGAGCAACCCCAAGTTTCCATGGACACTGGCTCTTCCAGATCTGTCCTGGAGACTTTGAAACGCTATCGATTTGGAAAGGATACTGTTGGAGAACGATATAAACATAAGGAAAAGCACCGGTGTCATATATCCTGCCCTCATCTTTCTCCTTCAAAAAGTTTAATAAATAGAGAAGAACAGTGGATCCATCGAGAGCCTTCAGAATCTAGTCCATTGGCCTTGGGATTGCAGACACCTTTACAGATTGACTGTTCAGAAAGTTCTCCAACTTTATCCCTTGGAGGATTCACTCCCAACTCTGATCCAGCCAGCAGTGATGAACATACAAACCTTTTCACAAGTGCAATAGGCAGCTGCAGAGTTTCAAACCCTAACTCCAGTGGCCGGAAGAAATTAACTGATAACCCTGGACTGTTTTCTGCACAGGACACTTCACTAAATCGGCCTCACAGAAAGGAGCCACTGCCTTCCAGTGAAAGGGCAGTACAGAACTTGACAGGTAAGAGGGTCATTTTGTTGCCTGTTAACTTGTGTTAGCGAAATAGATTACTTGTTGATTTTCAGAGGGAGAAAAGGGGAGAGAGAGAAAAACATAGATTGGCTGCCTCCTGCATGCCTTCTACCAGGAATTGAGCCTGCAACCCAGGCATGTACCCTGATTGGGAATTGAACTGGCAACCTTTTGGTGCACAGTACAATGCCCCACCAACAGGAATATCAGCCAGGGCCATGTACATGAACTTTTAATAGATCTACTGGTTTTTATTTAAAAGTTTCTTTTTCTTTTTTAAATTTATTTTTATTGATTTAGAGAGAAAGAGGGAGAGAAACATCAGTCAGTTGCCACCTGTATGCACCCCAACCAGGAATCGAACCCACAACCTGGGCATGTAGCCTGACTGGGAATTGAACTGGTAAACCTTCAGTACATGGGATGACGTTCAACCAATTTAGCTATACTCACCAGGGTGAAGTTCTCATTTCAATAGATGTGAGAAGTGAGATAAGGCTGGTCTTTGCATGAATTTTGAATTTTGAGAAGAGATACCATTATGAAAACAAGAAATAACAGTTACCTTTTGGAAACCAAGAAAAATTACTTACCTTACATATTACAGTTTCTTTAGTGAGAAATGGTTCATAGCTATCTGTTGGTCACTATTCAGGATTTTTTTGTATACACTAATCTAATAGTTATAAACACTTGTTCTAGGGAGAGTATTTTATTAATTCTATATGTCTCATAATAAAAATCTAAGCGTTCAAATTATCAACCTATAAAATTTAACTGAATATTCAGAGGGACTTCATTTGTAGAGTGCCTTTAAGTATCTATAAAAGCTGCTTCAATTGGATATAAAATAACATGAAACAAATTAAATAATGCATTTGTAGTGTCTAGAAAGTGTCTTTTAAGAAATGAAAATATATAAATTAAGAAAAAGGAAGCATTACCCATTCAAATGGGACAGTAATTTTCAACCTCTCATGGCATACATAACAAATATTTTTGCCAACCTGACAAAAAAAAATAGGCATAATTTTGATTCATTCACATTGGACAGCTATTGTGTTCGGTAAAAGAGGTCAGTGCCCTGACTAATCAGGTATTGCATGTTTTATTTATTTATTTATTTTATTTTTTAAAGCTTTGGGTCCCCAGAGCATTTTTTTAAAAAATATATATCTTTATTGATTTCAGAGAGGAAGGAAGAGGGAAAGAGAGAAACATCAATGATGAGAGAGAATCATTGATTGGCTGCCTCCTGCACATCCTCTACTGGAGATCAAGCCCGCAACCCAGGCATGTGCCCTTGACTGGAATCGGACCCGGGACTCTTCAGTCCGCAGGCCGACGCTCTTTCCACTGAGCCAAACCAGTTAGGGCAGGTATTGCATATTTTAAAAATCCATGTGGCACATCCGTGTGCCTCTTGAGCACACAAGTTGATATAGAAGATAGCTCTAAGTCAGGAGTTTTTTTTTTTTGTGTGTGTGTGTGTGTTTTATCAAAGATCTCAATTCTGAGGCTTTGTAAATAACTTTGGGACATTCATAAACCTCTGATGTAGTAAGTAAAATTGTGTGTATGTTTCAGGAGAAAGTGCATATGTTTCATCAGATTCTCCAAGTAAACTTTTTTTAAGACTCAAAATCACTTCTGATAAAATGGGATTAGTATGGTTATAAGAAGTGTTTTTCAAAGTGATTTGCACATAGTAAGCACACATATGTTAATTGGTATTATTCACCCAGAAGTTTAAAAACTTATGCATTTCAGAAAATGATAAAACCCTCAAAAACAAGTTTGTATTCCTGATTTTCATTATTTATGAACTTTTGAAAAATAAAAGCTACCTTGGTGGAAAAAGCTGAACATTCTGTAGTTTTGTGCATCTTTAATATTTGTTTAATGATAGATAGGCAATCTGAGACCTTTTAGTAAAGTATCTCTATATATAAAAGGTTAAGTGACTGGAACGACCAGTTGCTATGACACACACTGACCACCAGGGGGCAGACGCTCATCACAGGAGCTGCTTCCTGGTGGTCAGTGCGTTCCCACAGTGGGAGTTTAGTGGTGGTGGTGGGAGCCTCTCCCGACTCCGCGGAAGTCAGACATCCCCTGAGGGCTCCTGGACTGCGAGAGGACACAGAGGACGCAGGCCAGGCTGAGAGGGGATTCCCCCCTCCCCCCCCCAGTGAAAGAATTTCGTGCATCGGGCCTCTAGTACATATATACATTAAAAATATATGTATTTTTAAAAAGTTGTGAGAAGGAGTTTAGAAGAGTTGGAGAAATTTAGGTGAAGGTGAAGTGAGATGTCAGGTTAGGTTGTTGACTGTATCATCTACAAGGACATTAAAGGCATCCAAGAGGCCACATAAAGGACTTAGGGTGAGGGTGAATGTGAGCTTGATTTCAGGGTCCTCAGGGAATGAAATATCAGGGAAATTTATCTGATGCAAAAATACCTACTTAAGAACAAGAACTTGCCCTTTTTTCCCCTCTCCTTTGAAACTATAACATACAAAAATATTGAGACCTCTCTGAAGTCGTTGCTCCGACACCAGTTCTCTGTCACCAACTGGTTTTCCTACACAATTCATTTTGTTTTCTTTAAAAAAATTTTTTAAAGTATGTTTTTATTGATTTCAGAGAGAGGAAGAGAGAGATTTGAAACATCAGTGATGAGAGAGAAACATTGATTAGCTGCCTCCTGCACACCCCATACTGGGGATCAAGCCCACAACCCAGGCATGTGCCCTAACTGGGAATCAAACCAGTGACCTGTTTCATGGGTCAATGCTCAACCACTGAGCCACACTGGCTGGGACATTTCATTTCTGATACCTTCAATTAGGGAAGACCCCACAAGTTAAAAGCAAAGTTCTAAGGATGACTGCCTCCATTTAAGATGCTAGTTGAAAATTTCATTGTTCCCAATTCTCCCACACTTCTGCCTAGCCTACTACAAATTTGGGGCTTCCCACAATCCTTCAGGTTTGATAATTTGGTAGAACTACTCACAGAACTTACTGAAACCACTTATTTATGATTACAGTTTTATTTTAAAAGATACAGATTAGGAATTGAAGAGATGCATGGGGCATTGTCTGGGCAGAACAGGGGATACAGAGCTTCCATTCCCTCTCTTTGTGGGTGTATAGCCCTCCCAGCACATCATTGTATTCACCAACCAAGAAGCTCCACTAGACTTCTGTGTCTAGAGTTTTGATTGGGGCTTCGTTATATAGGCATGAATGAGTAAATCATTGGCCATGTACTTGAACTCAATCTCTAGCTCCCCTTCATCCACTTTAGATTGGGCTGGCCCAAAGTTTCAACCCTCTAATCATGGTCGGTCTTTCTAATAGCCAAGCCCCATCCTGAGTTTCTCTCAGGGTCCATCTTAAGTTACCTCTTTGGCATAACGCACACTCCTATACTCAGAGAATTCCAAGGGTTTTTGAAACTACGCCAGGAATCAGAGACAAAGAACAGATATACAAGGGTGGATAGAAAGTAGGTTTACACTTGGGAGTAACTGAAACAGTTTATTTTTGTATTACTAATTATCATTATTTTCTATATAAACAACTGTAAACCTATAGTAGCTCACTCCTGTATTATTTATTATATCACAAGTTTACATTCTTCTGTTAATTGGATTGTATCTTGGAATCTCTCCTCTTCACAATTACTGTTGATAAGTGGATAGAAATGGAGCTTGTTTTCTAATAGGAATTTTATTTCAGGTACACATGAAAATTGGCTTACCTACCCACTTAAAACCAGTTGAGAAAAAATATTTTTAGTTAAGAAAAATAAAAGTACTAAATAAGTCATGAGGTAACTTAATCAAATCACTTTGAAAGTAAGAATTTACTTTGTTTAGGCAAAGCTTTATATATTTGATTTTTTTTTTTAATCTTAACTATTTTGATAGTAGGTGTCCCTTCAGCAGATATTCTGTGTCTGTTGTTTGCCAGGTGAAGGAATACAAACATGAATGAGATATAATTTCCACTCTCAAGGAATTTATAGTTTAGCAGAAAACAGACATGTACACAAATAATTATTGATAGCTGCTAAAGTTGAGAGATTCACATGTTTTGGGGAACACAGAAGAGAGACTTACTTAAAAGGAACTAGGAAAATGTTTTGATTCAGTATGCAAAGAGTGGAGGGTGAAGACTGTATCTTATAAATAAGCTTCTCTGGGTCTGATACTGTGTTTAGATAACTGTAAATGGTCTAATCTGGGACCCAGGAGATGAGGCTGGAAAGACAGGGAAAGCCTCTAGTTTATATAAGATACCAAGTAGTTTGGTATTTACCCTATAGTCAATGGGAATTTATAGTTTTAAAGTAGAAGAATGATTTGTCTGAGCTTATATTGATCATGGTATGATAGATTAATTAGAGAAAGATCAGGTGGACCAGTTTGGAAAATTTCCCACCCAAATAGTATAGGAGCTTTAACTTAGCGATAGTGAAGACATATTCAGAAGTAAATTTACAAAAGGAAGGAAAGGGGGACAGATTTTAGAATGTCTTCAAGATACCCTTCTTGGGCAGTTGGTTGGTGATGTGGTGAAGTGAAAAAGAGGTAGGAGGTATGCAAAAGGAGAATGTTGGAGATAGAAAAAGGATGTGGGTTTATGCTATTTAGTGAGATAAAAGGATCTGTTGCTCAAAAGAGAAACCTGAAACTACAAGTTTTAGATGTGATTGTTGAAGCCATGAGGAACAATGATATTTAGGGTGAACACACTGGGTTTCCTAAGGCAGCTTGTAGTCAAGAGTGCCAGGTGCTACAGACATCTGTTAGATAAAGACTGAAAGTAGACAGTTTGCTTTGGCAGATTACCTTTTGTGATCTTAACAGCCATTTCCATAGTGTCAAATGTTAGATTTCTGCGGGTTAAGGAATGAAAGAGAAATGAGGAAATGCAGACAATTAAAATTCTTACAGCTTTGAATTTTGCAGCAGTTTTGTCTGGTTTATTGTTTACTCTTTTCTTGTAGTGTCAGGGAAATAATTGCATTTTCTCAATCTGTGATTATTTCAGTGTCATCGTTTTTCTTAAATGAAAAGCATAACTAAACATTGTGCTAATTTTAATTGACCTTGGTCTTCAGTTGATATTTTTTCCATACATGACTTGATGATATATTCATTATACATTAATTGGTATCCTGTTAAAATGTCCAAAAGGCTACGTACTATACCATGTATTCCAAAATTGTCAATTATCTTTGTGACATTGTTATTCTAGAACAGATCTCAAGAGCCAAAGCTGGAACAATTTAAGCAAGAAAATAAATAAGAGTATTGGATTATAACCTAAAGAATAATGTAAATATCCATGAGTTTATGCCAATATCAATAAATGATTGATTAAATAAATGAGGAACTTGACAAATCTTTCTTATAATATATTTAACTATTCCCTTCAAGGAGGAAGAACTTAATTTCCTTCTTGTTGATTATGGACTGAATTTAGTGACCTAGTTTCAAAGAACAGAGTATGGAAAGGAAAAAAATAGTAACTTTATAATAAAGAAGCCTAGCACACAGCACCTTAGCCAAATACAAGGTTAACTTCATCAATAATAAATCATCATGGCAATATGTATCCTTTGATATAATATGATTGGAAATTCTTTCCAAAAACCCATAACACCAGTCTAATAATAAAACATTTTTTAAAAAAGGACATTATACAAAACTAGTGGCCTGGTGCACGAAATTCGTACACCGGGGGGGGGGGGTGTCCCTCAGCCCGGCCTGCTCCCTCTCCAATCTGAGACCCCTCAGGGGATGTCCGACTGCCGGTTTAGGCCCGATCCCTGTGGGACATCCCTCTCGCAATCCGGGACCACTGGCTCCTAACCACTCACCTGCCTGCCTGATTGCCCCTAACACTCTGCCTGCTTTCCTGCTTGCCCCCAACAGCCCCCCTGCCAGCCTGCTCACCCCCACTGCCCCCCCCTGCTGGCCTGATCGCCCCCCAACTGCCCCCCCTGCTGGCCTGATTGACCCCAACTGCCCCCCCCACACACACCGGCCTGATCACCCCCAACTGCCCTCCCCTCCTGTCCTGACCACCCCTAACTGCCTCTGCCTCAGCCCTGCCACCATGGCTTTGTCCGGAAGGTCTCCTGGTATAATTAGCATATTACCCTTTTATTAGTATAGATACCTGACCAGTACACCTTAAAAGTATCAAGGACCTGTAAAAAACAAAAGGAAAGATTGAGGAATTGTCACAGATTAGAGAGGAATTGTCACAGATTAGAGGAGATTAAGGAGACATGACAACTAAATATGGTGTGGTATTCTAAATTGGGCCCTGTAATAGGAATAAAGAAATAAGTTGAAAAATTATCTCAATGTTAATTTCATAGTTTTGATAAATGTGCTAAAATTATATAAGATGTTAAAATTAGGGGGAACTGGGTAAAGGAAGATAATTCTTACCCTGTACTGTCTTTGCAAGTTTTCTGTAAATTTAAAATTACTTTAAAACAAATTTAGCTTTTTTTAAAGAGTGGACTGTCAGGGACTTTCAGTCAAGATGGAGAAGTAAACACTATGCTTGCCTCTTTCCATGGCTACATCAAATTTGCAACTAAATTATAGAACCATCTGAAGACTAGGTGACTCAGATATGGCACCCACCTGCACCGGCTGGCTTGAAAAGCTCCAGAGGCATGCGGGGAGGAACTGAATTGTCTGGCTTCAGGTTAAGAGCTGGAGGGGCAGCTCTCCCCCAGAAAGAAGTCCTGGCAGGCACCATTGTTTCTTTGTTGAGCTCTCTCCCACACAGCCAGCAGGTGCAGACGGGTGCAATATCTGAGTTCATTCACTTGGTCAACATCACTCCTCACACCCTGGTGATTCCCTGAGTCTTGCCCAACCTGAACCTTTTTCAGCAACTATTTCTTTCTTTTTTTAATCCTCACCCAAGGATATTTTTCCATTGATTTTTAGAGAGAGGGAAAGAGAGAAATATTAATGTGAGAGAAACACATCGATTGTCCCGGGCAGGGGAGGAGCCTGCAAACGAGGTTTGTGCCCTTGACCAGAATCAAACCTGGGACCCTTTCGTCCATAGGCCAATGCTCTATCCACTGGCTAGGGCTTTCAGCAACTATTTCTCACAAGCACTCAGCCATTGCTCACATTATGGACTTTCTTAAAATCTCCCAAAGATTTGAAAACCCCAAACAAACTGCAGCTGGTGCCCTATACTGTACCTCTTGCTAAGTGACCTCTGGCAGTAGTGGCACCCAGTCTCTTCACGATGTCTCCATGCCTAGCAGAGTCAACTACCAAAGACAGATCACTTTGTAGCTCCTACCAGGTGGCCCTATGTCAGACACAGGCCTGGAGCTGTACCGGAACGCCTCCCAAGAGGTCCAGGATCAACAAACCTGGTGGCCAGCTTCACACAACACCAGAGCACCATCCAAATAGAGATCCACAAATGACACACAAAGGGTGGTCTCTGCAGGCACCAGAGTCCCACTAAAGCAAATTCTATTCTGTGGGGTCAGCCCCTGAAAAACAGCTCATTTGTTGTAGTCATATATAGTCCTCAGCCAGTCAGCCTGAGGGTCAGTCCTACCAACTGAAGTGCCAGCGGCAATTAAGGCTCAACTACAGCAAGAGGGCACACAAAACCCACACAAGGGACACCATTAGACCACTCAGCTCAGGTGACCTGGGAATATCTGCCACTGGGCCCCATAGGACACCTACTACATAAGGCCACCTTGCAAAGACTGAGTGACATAGCATGTCTACCTAGTACATAGAAACAAATGCAGGGAAGCAGCCAAAATGAGGAGACAAATGAAAGAATATGACAAAACTCCAGAAAAAGTACTAAATAAAAATGGAGGCAAGTAGTATACCAGATACAGAGTTCAAAAGCACTTTATAAAAATGCTCAATGAGTTTAGGGGAAGAAAAGATGAACTCAGTGAGAACTTACTCAGAATTTACACAGTGATAGAAACTAAAAAAGAACGAGTCAGAAATGAATACAGTAACTGAAAATAAGAATACATTAGATGGAATCAATAGCAGATTATAATAAGCAGAGAAATCAGCAATTTGGAGTACAAGGTAGCAAAAAATATCCAATCAGAACAGCAAAAAGGATAAAAAGTTTTTAATGAGGATAGTATAAGTGAACTCTGGACAATATTCACATCACAGAGGTACCAGAAGGAAAATGAGTGGACAAACAATGGTGAACATATTTGAAGCAATAATGACTGAAAACTTTCCTAACCTAGCGAGAGAAATAGACATACAAGTCCAGGAAGTACAAAGAGACCCAAACAGGATAAACCCAAAGAGGTCCAAACCAACATGCATCATAGTTAATATGCCAACAAGAGAATCTTAAAAGAAGCATGAGAAAAGTAGTGAGTTATATACAAGGGAGCTCCAATAAGACTGTCATCTGATTACTCAACAGAAACTTTGCAGACCAGAAGGTATTTGAAATATTCAAAGTGATGGAAAGCAAGGATCTATAACAAAGATTACTCTACCCTGAAAGGCTGCTATTCAGAATCCAAGGGGAGATGAAGAGCTTCTCAGACAAGAAAAAACTAAAGGAGTTCATCACCAAACTAGTATTACAAGAAAAGTTAAAGGGACTTCTTAAAGAAGATGAAGAAAAAGTATAAATAATAAAATAGCAATAATTACATTAAATATCATTATAATTATGTTAAATAGTAAATGGATTAAATACTCCAATCAAAAGACATAGGGTGCCCAGCCAGAGTGACTCAGTTGATTGAGGATTGATGGTCTTGTGCACCAAAAGGTTACTGGTTCGATTCTGGGTCAGGGCACATAGCTGGGTTGCAGGTTTGATCCCTGGGTGCAGCATGTAAAGAAGGCAACCGATCGATGTTTCTCTCTCACATCAATGTTTCCCCCCTCTTCCTCTCTCTAAGCATGTCCTCAGGTGAGGATTGAAAAATAAAAAAGGATATATAGAGAGTGGCTGAATGGAAAAGCAAACAGACTTATACACTTCCTGTCTACAAGATACTTCAGATCAAAGGACACACACTAAAAGTAAAGGGATGGAACAAGATATTTCATGAAAATGAACAAAAAGGGGGTAGCAATACTTATTACAGACAAAATAGACTCTCTTTCCCCCCCCCCCCCAGATTATAAGAGAAAGTTTATTGAAAGTTAAGAGTAGTAGAAGTGAAATAGTGGAGCTGTATAGGCTCAAAAACAAATTACAGAGGCAGAAGAAGGGTTCTTGGAGCTTAGGAAAGGGAAAGGAAAAACAAAGCAAAGGTAACTCATCAGAGGAGAAGGGAAAGGCATTGGTGAGCGGGAGTGCCCCAAATAGACTTTATTTTTGATACTAGAGGCTCGTTGCATGAAGATTAGTGCAATAGGCCTTCCTTCCCCTGGCTTCCGGCACAGGTTTTCCTCCGGCATCCGGGACCCAGGCCTTCGCTCCAGCTGCAGTGGAGAAGCCAAGTCTCGAGGCTTCTCTGCTCCGGCCACAGCGGAGAAGCCAAGCCTCTTCAGTCTTCAGTTTTCAGTCTTCGCTCTGTGCCTGCATATGCAAATTAACCCGCCATCTTTGTTGGTTTAATTTGCATACTCCTGATTGGCTGGTGGGCATTGTGAAGGTACGGTCAATTTGCATATTTTTCTTTTATTAGTGTAGATACTTTTATTGATTTCAGAGAGGAAGGGAGAGAGAAAGAGAAACGTCAGTGATGAGAGAGCATCATCAATCATCTGCCTCCTGCACGCACCCCCACTGGTGATTGAGCCCACAACCCAGGCATGTGCTCTTGACCACAATCGAACCTGGGACCCTTCAATCCACAGGCCGATGTTCTATCCACTGAGCCAAACCAGCTAGAGCCCCAAAATAGACTTTAAAACAAAGGCTATAATAAGAGACAAAGAAGGACATTTGCATATGTAATAGCCAAGATATGTAAGTAACCTAAGCATCTATTCATAGATGATTGAATAAAGATGTGGTACATACCTATATGCAATGGAATATTAATTGGCCATAAAAAAGAATGAAATCTTACTATTTACAACAACATGGTTGGATTTATGGGTATTATGGTAAGTGAAATAAGTCAAAAAGGCAAATACCATATGATTTATATGTGGAATCAAAAAAACGAACAATACATATACAGAGAACAAATTGATGGTTGTTATTTGATAAGTCAGGGAAGCTGGGGTGAAAGGGTGAAGGAAGTAAGAAGTACAAATTGGTAGTTACAAAATTACAACGGGGTTATATATAAAGTGCAGCACAGACAATATAGTCAATAACCTTGTGTGGTGTCAGTTGGGTACTCTTTATTGGGGGGGTTCACTTTATAAGTGTTAGTTTCAATAAAACAGACAATTGATAAAGTTATGGTGATGTAAATTTGAGGAAAAGTAAATGAAATCAGATTAGTGACATAGAAATGATAGTTCTTATGTAGTCTGGAGCAGGGCATTTAACCCCCTTTTTAATAGATAGGGGCTCAGACTGACTTAATCACTCAAGCAGTTTGGGACTAAGCAAATTAAATCTCATAAAACCTTAAAAAGAATAGCAGGTCTAGTCATTATAAATGATATGTGTGTGGTGGTTAACGTTTTTCTTAAGTTACATAGTCTTTTATACTAGCTGTTATCTACTAACAGTCTAAAATCAGCTTGTTGCAAATGAAATTATACACTTTAAGTGGGCCCAGGTTTCTGGTTTCACCCAATCCTGATAATTAATTCTATTTCATTAAGTATCTGTGTTAGGTAGACATGAAATAGGCCCAGTGAGAAAGAATTTGTGACCTGTAGTGGCAGATTTCATTCCTGATTTTTAACATTTTCAACTTATGGCTGGGTGCATATGTCAGAACCTGTAACCTGATTTCAAAAATGGGGTGAGCACTATCATGTAGTATTTTTGCTTTGACAGATTACAAATTATAGGAAAAAACAGAGGGAAATTATTGTAGGTGATAACTATTTTGTCCTCCAAGAATAAATTGGTGGTAAATTTTTTTGTTCAGAGAAAGTATAAATACTGTAAAAGCATAATGGTTGAAGCAAAGTATACCAATTTTTGTTTTCTTTTTAACTGAAGAATGTAAGCATTGATCAGAATTTTCTGGTTTATAACAATTTCTCTAGCATGGTGTATAAGATACACCCATAAGTGAAGTATGAACACGTGGAGATGAAATCAGAAAATTGATTGTAGTGGTTAGTGCAGTTTGGGGAATTTCCAGAAGAATTTCATTTCAGTGAACTCATTTGGGCCTTATGAGGAAAGCCCAATTAGAAGGAGAAAAACAAAAGCAAAAACACAGAAAAGAAAAAGAAATAAAATAGGAGAAAACAGACTTTTTAGCTTAAAAATCACCAGCATAGGCTTTGACTCATTTTCTCTTCTATTAAGTTTAATTGGTGAGTCAGGTAAAATTTTTGCTTTCAGCAAATGTATTTCCCGAAATTGGAATCAGCTGTTTTTATTGTGGAACCAGTTCTTATCTCTCTCAGCAGTCACCTTATTCAAAAGAAGCTTCCAGGGCTACTTTGAACTATGAAACAAAGCAAAGGATTTGGAACTTGAAACAAAAAACCTTGATCAGACATTTTCAAATAGTTTGGTATTTTGTGTTCATATTCTTTTACTATGGTATCCATTTTTATTATAACAAGTTTTGATTCAGTCAGTGTCTAACAAACATTGCTAATAGCCTTGACTTACAAATTATAAAGGAAAAGGAATTTCTTTCTTAAAATTTGGCAACTATTTTTGTTTTGGTGAAAAATAATGGTTTAAATGTTAGAAATTTGTTTTAAATGTTATTTTACAATCAATTTTTCTTTGAACTGATTATTGCATAGTATCCTTCCAAATCTAGCATACTTACTCTGTTTTACCCAAAGATATTTCTTCCTAGCTTTAGAAACATCAAAGAACCTGTTGCTCATTCAAAGCATTGCTTAGTTACTTGGGTCTTTTAGTGTTGAATTCCCAACATTGCATGACCAAAATTTATGCTATATTAAGTTATGAAAGTTTTAATAATGGATTTAGACTAAAGAAATACATGTTTTATCCAACTGTTGTTGGTTTTATTCACTTGCTGTTGTTTTTTTTTTTGCTAATTTACACTTGCAAATTCTTCGTTTTGTTGTCTAGGATTCTTCAATGAATTAGTTTGAATCTTTTTATTCCAGTGTTTTCTTTGTGATGCCTTCCCCATCCCCACAGATACTATTATCAGTGGAAATTTTCTCTATTTATGCGGATATCTTTGCCCATTTGACTTTATCTTTACACCCAGGCATCTATAAATGTAGTATTCCTTTTTTATCTTAGATTTCAGTGCCTCCTATGTAAAGATCAATCAAGATGTCTTGTGGCAGATAAACTTCAGAACATCTTCTTGGTTTCTACTCATTGTTGTGTAAAATGTGAAGATTTGCAGATGCTTATCCCTTTAAAATCCAGTTATGTTCTTTTTTGTTTTTTTCAACTTTCTGGCATTCTTATCCATGATTTCATCTTACGGTTTTGCTATAAAAGTACCATCTTTCCCCTTTTTGTCTAATTTGACATAGAACCTATCTTAATCTTTAAAAACTCATCGAATAGTAGCCAAATAAAATTCAAAAATCCTACTATCAAAACAACTTCCAGGGCTCACTCACATTTCCAAATTTGTTTTTAATTCTTAATTCCCTTTTTATTATCCCAATTGATTACATTCTCTTTGTTCAATTTCCCTCCTTACTAGTAGTCTGCTTTTTTTTTTTTTTTTTTTTTTTAACATGAGGTCTTTATTTTTCTAACTGGAAAAATTACTTTATTGTAGTAATCAGCTTACATTTATGTTGAAGTTCAATTTTATTTAGTGCATAATCTATATTTTCTGCTTCCTTCATTTATGGGTGTAGATTTCTAAACCTATTTCTGAAGCTGTTGTCTGAGTGATGAGACAGTAGTGTTTCTACCTAATAGTTTTGTGAATTGAGGAGTTCCCATTTATATTCTTTGTTTACTTATAAAGTACTTAATTATTTGGCTTTACACTATATTGAAATGAGAAATGATGGGAGCTCTCTGGTATCTAAAATTAAAATTATATGTGTTCTTTGTGTGTATTATCTGAGGAAGCGTATGATTTTCTTGAACTGGAAACTTCTTACTTCTTGTCCTGTGAGTAGTGGAGAGTCTTCACATATCCCTCCAGGCAGATCTAAAATGACCACGTATGAGACATGAACAAACATTTGTCACATGATGGAGATAGCAACAAAGCAGGAACTCCCCTGAAAAATGAACTATGATTTAGAAGAACCAAAGAGCCAAATAAGAAAAACAGAAAACTACCTTCTCCCCTGGTACAGAGCTGAATAGAAAGCCAGACACCTTCAGGTTGTGACTCATTATTTCTCACATCTGGTTTTACTGATGTAATCTAGGGCATAATCCCAACTCTGGAGAAGCTATGGTGAAGAATCAGTGAATTAGAAGATTCACTTCATAGGAGCTTTTTCCAACCTTGCTGTTACCTACCAGCCTTGGAGGTACCTATATTATTAGTACTTCTTAATTGGAGGTACTTGTTTTACTAGTACTTCTTTATATTTAAGAGAAGTGCTTAGTATTTTAAATTAGTTCCAGTTTCTGATTGGGCATAATGTTAGAGTGCTTTAGTAATCCAATGTTCAAATATATTTATTTGCCTGCGTTTTATAGTTTAAGTTGTAGCAGAGCCAAAAATCTAGCTCACGATGCCTTTCTCCATAGTCCATGTACTTAACTCTATACTACACTCAACTCTGCATTGCATTCTGTTTTAGGTTTTGAAAAAGATATATAGGTCTCTTTTGAAATAGACATGCTTGTTCTCTTTGGGTATTACCTTGCTGTTCCCCAGCCACCCAACTGCATAGTGGCACTTATAAAACAGTATACTTCTGGCAGTTTTGGAGATAATGTTTGCAGATGTCATATGACTAGGCCAGTTTTAACATGCTTTTGAACGTCTTTTTTAGGTTGCTACCTCTTGCACATAAGTTTATATCATCGTTTTCCAGTCTTAAACTTGGTTACATCATTAGTTAATATTATTTTCAGGTATCCTCATTCTCTTACTGCTAAGCAATGTTTTTAAATGAAATAAGAATCTAGATCCGATGATTACCAAGCCCTAGAGATTGGTGTCTCAGGGATACAACTTTATTCCCCTCAAATATGGAATATTGTCAAGAACAGTTCTGCTCTGTTGAACAGGGAATACAGACAGACTTTTAAAAATGAAAATTGAGAACCTTCCTGAATGAAATTTTATTCTAATCTCCTATTAAATCCTAAGAATAGGCTGCTGGCCTCCATTACTTTCAGGAAATGAAAAATGGCTCAGAAGCTAAGTAAGCTAAGCCATCTCTTTCTCAATTGTTTCAGTTTCTCAGGAATTGCTGTACAATGCTGCCAATAACGATCTCCGGGGATCTGACCCCCATTCCACCTCCCACTGCCTCCTCTGCAGCTCCAGATGCCACCAAAAGAAGGAGCTTTGAAGAAAGTGCCTGTACCCTCTTTTACCCTGAGGTGGGTGAGGCCAGGCAGGGTGATTCTCAGGATATCCTGATGATCAAAGGTATAGTTGAAGCCTTCATCAAGAATTTCTTGAAGATGACCAAGGAATTTGGGAAACATTACCAAATAGCCTAAAAACTGAAGATGGAGCTCAAGAATGGATGGCACAAATGCCACCTGAAATGTATTATATGCTGACATACATGACCCAAAATAAGCTCCTTGAGGACAGACTGTTATGCTGTTTTTATATCTATTCCACAACCTCTGCAATGTCTGGCATAGTACCAAGCATGTAAACTATATTCAATAAATGTTAGTTTGTGACTGAGAGGAAAGACTTGATAGAAAGGGCTCTCCAACCCATCTTTCCTTAGCACTTAATCTAAGAAAATAGTGATAAAGAGAGTTCAATGATGTCTCAAACTTCTTGGCCACTGTTGTCTTCTGTCTGGCTGTCTCTCTGAGTAGGAAATATCTGTCCAGTATTAAGTATGAATACTTAAAGTTATGTCTTCACTGATGCCTGGGCTTTTACTTCTTAGGTATTTTATTGTATTTAGCTATTTGATGGAAATCTTATCTGAACCATAGTCTAGGGTTTTTTTTAAATCTTTTTGTATCTATTTTTAAGATTCAATAATAAAAAGTCTTGCTTCTTGATTAGATCTTACCTTAGTCATCACTGTGTTTCAGAAGTAGGCTATACTATCACAACATCAATTTTCCAGAAATCTAACTTGTTAATCTTGAATGCCAATGCATAGTCTTATATCTTACCTGAGCAATGCTAAAAGAGTCTGCTAAAAGAGTATTTACAGTAATGAGATCGAAGATATGTAATATAAACAAAGCTCATGGTTTACTTTTTCTCTTAGAGAAATGGAGATACTAGAAACAGCTGCATTCAGTTCTTCAATTTGTCCTTCTTCTTCATTAAGGAGTTTGTCCTTCTTCATTAAGGATTTAACTCTTATTTAGAGGCAGATCTTAAAAATCTCATCTTCAATTATTTGATTTCTTGTACCTTTTGTGCCTTCAGTTATATGTAAGGCTTTTTATTTGTAACTTTTTCAAGTTAAAAGTGAACATTTCAGAGCGCTACTAGTTTTTTGACAAACATGAAATTGACATTCCTTATGTATTCTCAATAGCTAGCTTTTTAGGTTATAAGGAATCCAATGAGAAACAAGTATATTTTATTCAGGAAAATAATCTTTCCTGAATGACTTATCTCTTGAATAAGAGATGTGTTAAATTATGCTGCATTGACCTGGTGTTTTGGTAAAACTGAGACGTTTTGAAGGGAAATTGAGTTTATCTTCGTGAGCTTTTTTTATGTACAGCTTTAAAGGGGGTTTATTCTATTTCATGGATAAATTAGTTCTAGAATATGCTGCAGCGGGAAAACAGAATATGAAAATTACCTCTAGATGAATATGTGGATTTTAGGTCTAATTTAATTTTCATCTCTGATTCTAGTAAATGAAACAATCAGGTGGCATTGTAAGTTTTGTTTGTCAGTTTATATGGTGAGTTTGAATTAATAATCAGGAACAGATTTGATTAGGATATTGTTAGTGGTTTTAATCAATAAACATCTCAATTATATGTTTCAAAGTAGTAATATATAAAAACTGAATTATTCTGTTCATTCTTCTACTAAAACTAGTTTTCCATCTGTTAATCTAACAGAAGAAATTGTGTATATGAAACCTGTGAAATTCTTTTGGCAGCATCTAGTGTCGTTTGTCCTCTGCTTATTGTCCTGTTACTGTCAGCTCAAAAATCATATTACAGGGAATGACAGTGGCAACAACTAAAATGTTACAGTGCTAACACAGTATGGTTTAACGTTATTTTTATACTTGAATTTTCCTATGATTTCTATCTTTTCCTGTCTCTCCAGGTTCCCAAACAATCTCAGATAAGTCTTCCCAACGACCATCCGAGAGTATGAACTGTAGCCCTACCCGGAAGAGGTCTTCATCTGAAAGTACTTCTTCAACAGGCAAGTGCTGTTTCTTTAACCAGACTTTAAAGATAATTTCTTATCTGTTACTTGTGAATAGACTTAAAATATAATATTGTATATTTATAATAAAAACTATAATTTATATCTACACTAATGAAAGAGCAAGATGCAAATTGACCGTACTTTCTTGATGCCCACCAGCCAGTCAGGAGTGAGTATGCAAATTAACTCAACAAAGATGGTGGGTTAATTTGCATATGCAGGCGCCTAGCGGGCTGGGGGGGGTGGGACGCTTGTGTTGTTGCCATGGCGATGATGCAGGCGTTCTGCACCACCCCAGCCGCTCCGGGCCTCTGGGCAGCATGGGAAGGCGGAAGGGCGGCTCCGGGTCAGAGCAAAGGTGGTGCTGGCAGCCAGGGTAAGGAAGGCCCATTCTTACACAAATCTTCATTCATCGGGCCTCTAGTTGACATATAATATAATACTGTATTTAAAAAAGTTGCTCTGGAGTCAGTAACAATGTACATTGAAACAGTATAATAGTCTTTCCCTTTTACTCCTTGTATCCAGCTAGACATACAGTAATCCTCCCTTATCCTTGGAGAAACTGTTCTAAGAACCCCAGTGGATGCCTAAAATCACAGATAATACTGAATTATGTTTTGTTCATGCCTTCCACCCACACATTTAATCCCTTTTCCATTTTAATTAACTGATTATCACCCCCATGGCCATAACTTTCACAGTTTGAGATGTGACAGCAAAACTGACATGAATTTCTTTTTCCTTCTTTACAATTTTTTAGATAGAAAATTAATTTTTACTGTAAATTTTTACAACCTCAGCATATGATTTTTTTTTTCTTTCCCTATTATGAACTTAACTTTCACCCTTTCATTTAAAGGAAGCACTTTATGGCTTCTTTTTGACATAGCCCAACTGCCAGCATCACTACTCTTGTGATTTGGGGCTGTTATTAAGTAAAATAATAAGGCTAATTGAACACAAGCACTACTACACTGATACAGTAGTGTCCTGTGTTTTCAGATTGATGCTTCTTTTTTTTTTTAATATATATATATATATATATATATATGTGTGTGTGTGTGTGTGTGTGTGTGTATATATATATATATATATTTTTTTTTTTTATTGATTTCGGGGAGGAAGGGAGAGAGGGAGAGGGAGAAATATCAGTGATGAGAGAGAATCATTGATCAGCTGCCTCCTGCATGTCCCACACGGGGGATTGAGTCCACAACCTGGGCATGTGCCCTCACCGGGAATTGAACCATGACCTCCTGGTTTATAGGTTGATGCTCAACCACTGAGCCACGCCAGCCAGGCATCTCATCATTGATGTTTCCATCTCCCTCTTCCTTTCCCTTCCTCTATCTGATATCAAGAAAAACATATATATTTTAAAATATAACATTCACGAATCTCTGAGATATACAAAACAATTTATAAGTTTGTAAGAACAATATTAATATTTATTTCTAACCTTAAAATTAGTAATGTTTATGTATTTATAATTAGTAAGATTTACGTATTTTTTACATTTCTTTATTGATTTCTAAGAGGAAGGGGGAGAGAGATAACATCAATGATGAGAGAAAATTCTTTTAGGAGTTTTATGGGTTTAGGTCTTATACTTATGTGTTTATTCTCTTTTAAGTTTATTCTTATATATAGTGTATGAAACTGGTCTAGTTTCTTTATTTTTTTTACATGTATCTGTCCAATACCATTTATTTTTTTTTTAATATATTTTATTGATTTTTTACAGAGAGGAAGGGAGAGGGATAGAGAGTTAGAAACATCGATGAGAGAGAAACATCGATCAGCTGCCTCCTGCACATCCCCCACTGGGGATATGCCCGCAACCAAGGTACATGCCCTTAACCGGAATCGAACCTGGGATCCTTTAGTCTACAGGCCGACGCTCTATCCACTGAGCCAAACCGGTTAGGGCCAATACCATTTATTGAGGAGACTATCTTTACCCATTGTATAGTCTTGCCTCTTTTGTCATAGATTAATTCACTATAAAGGTGTGGGTTTATAGACTGGGCTCTCTATTCTGTTCCTTCGGCCTATTTGTCTGTATATATGCCAGTCCATGCTGTTTTAATTAATATAGCCTTATAATTATAAAAAGAAATTTTTTCTTTCTCAAGATTGCTTTGGCTAGTCTGGTCTTTTATGGTTCCATATAAATTTTTTAAGTATTTATTGTAGTTCGTGAAAAATGCCTTTGATATTTTAGTAGGGATTGCATTGAATCTAGAATCTTTGGGTAGTATGGAAATTTTAATGATGTTAATTCTTCCCTATCCATGAATTTGTACTTGTATTTTCCATATATTTGTATCTTTTTCAGTTTCTTTCTTCAATGTACAGGACTTTTACCTCCTTTGTTAAATTTATATACAAGTATTTTTTCTTTAATGCAATTGTAAATGATATTGTTTCTTTTCTTTCTTGCTCTTTTAATTTCAGAGAGAGGAAGGGAGAGGGAGAGAGAGATTGTAACATCAATGATGAGAGAGAATCATTGATTGGCTGTCTCCTGCACTCCCCCTGCTGGGGATTGAGCTGCAACCCAGGCATGCGCCCTGACTGGGAATCGAACCCAGGACCTCCTGGATCGTGGGTCAATGCTCAGTCGCCGAGCCACACCAGCTGGTCAGGGATTTTTTTCTTTTTTTGTTTTTCTTTTGTTTGTTTGTTTGTTTGTTTGTTTGTTTTGAGAGAGTAGAAGAGAGGGAGGGAGTGGTGAGAGGGAGAGAGAAAAACATAAATTTGTTGTTCCACTTATGCATTCATTGGTTGATTTTTTTTCATATATTTTTATTGATTTCAGAGAGGAAGGGAGAGGGAGAGAGAGATAGAAACATAAATGATGAGAGAGAATTACCCATCGGCCGCCTCCTGGGTCAGAGCAAAGGTGGTGCCGGGATCAAGCCCACAACTGGGCATGTGCCCCCAACCGGAATCGAACCCGGGACCCCTCAGTACCCAGACTGACGCTCTATTCACTGAGCCAAACCATCCAGGGCCATTGGTTGATTCTTGTATGTGCCTGCCCTGGAATCTGAATCACAACTTGGTGTATCAGGATGATACTCACCAGCTGAGCTACCCAGCCAGACCTGTACAGATTTTTTAAATTATAACTTTAAAGCTTTACTTAAGAACAGAGTTTTACTTCTATTCCTTTGCACTTAAGACATTGTCAGAAAAGGCATTAAAATAGCAATATTATCTATATTTAAAGTTTAGGTCTTTATCCAAGATCCAAGATTGCTTTAACTGACAAGTCCTTTAATTAGACCTTCATTTTTGAAGAAATTAACTCATTTCTTTCTGCTCTTCATCTCAGAGAATGAGAATTGTTGTTTTTTTAATCCACATATTATTAAGGAAATGTGGGTCAATTTTGAATTTATTATGGTTACTGAAATGTACCCTATTCATGAAAGTATGCTGTCAACTTGCCTATGAAAGACAAATGCATATGGTATTATGATGTTTAATCTTGCTGTGAAAAATGGAGCAGTATTTCTTACCTTTTGTCCTATGTAAAAAGTTATTTAAATAACTAGCTATGTCAGTTTTTATCTGTGTGATTTGTCATCTTATTTAGTGAATGGAATTCCCTCTCGAAGTCCAAGATTGGTTTCTTCTGGGGATGATTCTGTGGATAGTCTGTTGCAGCGGATGGTACAACATGAGGACCAAGAGCCCCTGGAGAAAAATATTGATGCTGAGGTTGCATCTGCCTCTGTGCCACCTTCCTGTAGTCCAGGCCATAGCCACAGCAAGGAGCGAACCATGGGAAAACCAGACGGCCTTCTAGTGCCTGCAGTCCCCGGTGACTCTTGCAGTAATAGCATCTCACTCCTTTCTGAAAAGTTGCCAAGCAGCTGTTCCCCTCATCATATTAAGAGAAGTATAGTGGAAGCTATGCAGCGCCAAGCTCGGAAAATGTGCAATTATGATAAAATCTTGGCCACCAAGAAAAACCTGGACCATGTCAATAAAATTTTAAAAGCCAAAAAACTTCAAAGACAAGCCAGGACAGGAAATAACTTTGTGAAACGCAGACCAGGTCGACCTCGGAAATGTCCCCTCCAGGCTGTGGTATCAATGCAAGCATTCCAGGCTACCCAGTTTGTCAGCCCAGAATTGAATGAAGATGAGGAAGGAACAGCACTACACCTTGGTCCTGATACGGTTACAGATGTCATTGAAGCTGTTGTTCAGAGTATAAATCTGAATTCAGAACATAAGAAGGGATTGAAGAGGAAAAGTTGGCTTTTGGAAGAACAGGCCAAGAAAAAGCAGAGGCCATTCCTAGAACAAGAAGAACAAGAGAATACTAAATGGTAATTCTTTGCTTATTAACATTTTTATTTGAGTAGAGGAAACTAGCTTTTGTACAAATGTAACGTACCTATGCAGATGCATAAATCAGTTAATCGTAAAACCTTTTATTATATACTAGAGGTTCAGTGCACAAAATTCTTGCACTGGTAGGGTCCCTAGCGGCTATTGGCCAGGGCCTCCCTCCCTTCCCCAGGCCAGCCCTGCCCCCTGGTCGAACTCCCAGACAACTCCTTGTCCAGGGGACAATTTGCACACTACGCTTTTATTATATAGGAAGACCTGTTCTTCTCTGTTCTATTTTAAAGTGTTCTTGTTTATGGCTATCCAGAATTATAAATGATTAAAAAGCAAAGGGGATGTAATAATCGTAATTCAAGCCCCTCACTTTACAGATGAGGAAATCAAGGCCTAGAGAGATTATATATTTTATCCAGTATATAGCTATGTAAGTGGAATCATTTTTTAAAAAATATATATTTTATTGATTTTTTACAGAGAGGGAGGGAGAAGGATAGAGAGTTAGAAACATTGATGAGAGAGAAACATCGATCAGCTGCCTCCTGCACACCCCCTACTGGGGATGTGCCCGCAACCAAGGTACATGCCCTTGACTGGAATCGAACCTGGGACCTTTCAGTCTGCAGGCCGACGCTCTATCCACTGAGCCAAACTAGTCAGGGCAAGTGGAATCATTTTTACTATCACACTATTTTACCTTTACTGTGGTCTAAATTTTCCATCCTATCATCTAATACATTTTCCTGCATGTTAGATTTATTTTCTTCATAGTTTCCTGTTTATATTTTTACTTTTCCTTAAAGGTGTAGAGTAGAAAATTAAAAACGACCCCAAAACCCCCAAACCATTTAATCCTTTTGTTATATCCAACTATTTATTTCCCTGAAGGTTTGATTTTTAAAAAAATATGTTTTTATTGAGAGAGACTCATTGATCAGGTGTCTCCTGCATACCCCACACCGGGGATTGAGCCTGCAACCTAGACATGCCTGCAACTCAGGCATGTGCCCTGACCGGGAATTGAACCGTGAGGTTCATAGGCTGACACTCAAACATTGAGCCACACTGGCAGGGTGGTTTATTCAATATATATATATTTTTAAAATATATTTTATTGGTATTTTACAGAGAGGAAAGGAGAGGGATAGAAAGCTAGAAACATCGATGAGAGAGAAACATCGATCAGCTGCCTCCTGCACACCTCCCACTGGGGATGTGCCCACAACCAAGGTACATGCCCTTGACCATAATCGAACCCGGGACCCTTCAGTCCGCAGGCCGACGCTCTATCCACTGAGCCAAACTGGTTTCGGCATTATTCAATATTTTTAAATTAGTCAGTACAATACAATATTCACCATTTGTAAATGGCTTTAGCTTTACTAAATACGTCATGCTCAAGCCCTAGCTGATTTGGCTCAGTGGATGTTGACCTATGGACTGAAGGGTCCCAAATTGGATTCCAGTCAAGGGCACATGCCCGGGTTGTGGACTCAATCCCCAGTAGGGGGTGTGCAGGAGCCAGCCAGTCAATGCTTCGCCCTCATCATTGATGTTTTTATCTCTCTCTCTGGTTTCCTCTCTGAAATCAATAAAATATACATATATATTTTTTAAATATTTAAAAAATAATAAAATAAATAAATACGTCATGCTCAGTCTCACAACCCTGTTCACAGTTACAGAAATAAAAATTAAAAATGCTAGACACAAAATAAAGAAAAAAAAATTAAATAAATAAAAATGCCAGACTTGCCCTAACCAGTTTTGCTCAGTGGATAGAGCATCAGCCTGTGGACTGAAGGGTCCCAGGTTCGATTCTGGTCAAGGCCATGTACCTCGGTTGTGGGCACATCCCCAGTGGGGGGTGTGCAGGAGGCAGCTGATCGATGTTTCTCTCTCATCAATGTTTCTAACTCTCTGTCCCTCTCCCTTCCTTTCTGTAAAAAATCAATAAAATACATTTTTAAAAAAATGCTAGACTTTATAAGTCTTTTAACATATATTGTCAAATTACTCTTGAAAGCCACACCTGTTTATACTTTGACTAACATTACATAGTAATAGTTGTATACTGTTTACCCTTATCTACCCTGAAAATTACCAATTTTTTAAAATCTTTATCAATCTTATATAGGTGAAATACACTTCCTACTTACTATTTATGTTTCTTACCTATTTTTTCTATTTTTAAGTGCTCATACAGTAGAATATTAACTCTTCATGCTTGTTTTTTGACATTCAGTTTTCTTTATTTTTTTCTTGCCATACATCAATGAATAGTTAAAGTTTTTCGGCCTTTTTCTCTATCATCTGTCTTGGTGAATCCTATTTGTTGAGAGGTTTTCCATATCTCTATGCATACATCTATAAAATAATACTCTTGTTTTTTCTAGAGAATGTATGGGATTTAAATGTTTTTCATGAGTAATACATGCTTGTAAATAAATCAGTGAAACTTGAAATTTATTGATTCAAAAGTTAAAATTCCTTTTTTACATGATCTCATTCCTCTCAAGCCTGTTCTTCACATGGGTAAAAGTGTTAAACACTATATTGTGTATCCTTTAATACCTTTTTTATCCATTTATAAATATGTGCATGTGAAAAGCTGTTCAAGCCCCTCACTTCACAGATGAGGAAATCAAGGCTCAGAGAGATTATGTTTTATGTAATTGGTAGCATACTATACTAAATTTTTTAACAACTTATTTTCTTTATGTATCTTGGAGATCTTGTCACTAGTCCATACGAATTACCCTATTCCATGCTAAGAAAAATATCATAATTTATTTAATTATTTTCCTTCAATAGATTATGTATTACTTTTTTACATGTAGTACTTAAATCAATTGAAACTTACTTTCATATAAGGTATGAATTAATGTTATATTTGTGGCCAGTCTTTTGTTTTGTTTTGTTTTTCATTCTTTACTAGAGGCCCAGTGCACGAAATTCGTGCACAAGGTGGTTGGTCCCCTCAGCCCGGCCTGCACCCTCTCCAATCCGGGACCCCTCAGGGGATGTCCGACTGCCAGTTTATGCCCAATCCCGGGGGTTGGGGCTAAACTGGCAGACACACATCCCTCTCAAATCCTGGACCGCTGGCTCCTAATCACTCATCTGCCTGCCTCCCTGGTTGCCCCGAACTGCCCCCAACTACCCCCCCGCCGGCCTGGTTGCCCCCAACTTCACCCAACTGCCGGCCTGGTCACCCCTTACTGCCCCTCCCCCATGGTCTGGTTACCTCTTACTGCCCCCCCTGCCAGCCTGGTCACCCCCAACTGCCCACCCTACTGGCCTGGTCATCCCCAAATGTCCCCCCCACACACAGGCCTAGTTGCCCCACGCAGCCTGATGTTCAGTCGCTTGGTTGTCCCTCACTAACCCCCTTGTCGGCCTAGTCATAGGCAGCCATCTTGTGAGGGTGTGAGGGTTAATTTGCATATTACCTTTTTATTATATAGGATTGTTTAAAGTATTAATATGTCTCCTTTTTCCCCCATTGACCTCTCCCCAGCCTCCCCCTCCAACACCGCCACACATGCCCTCACCCCTCTAGTGTCTGTGTCCATTGGTTATGCTTATATGCATGCATACAAGTCCTTTGGTTGATCTCTTAGCCCCCTCTCCCCTGCCTTCCCTCTGAAGTTTGATGGTATGTTCGATGCTTCTCTGTCTCTGGGTCTATTTTTGTTCATCAGTTTATGTTGTTTATTATATTCCACAAATGAGTGAGATCATGTGATATTTATCTTTCTCTGACTGGCTTATTTTGCTTAGCATAATGCTCTCTGTGTCCATCCATGCTCTTGAGAATGGTAAGCGGTCTTTCTTTTTTACACCAGCATGGTATTCCATTGTGTAGATGTACCACAGTTTTTTGATCCACTCATCTGCTGACGGGCACTTAGGCTGTTTCCAAATCTTAGCTATTGTAAACTGTGCTGCTATGAACATAGGGGTGCATATGTCCTTTCTGATTGGTGTTTCTGGTTCCTTGGGATATATTCCTGGAAGTAAAATTATTGGGTCAAATGGGAGTTCCATTTTTATTTTTATTTTTTTTACTTTAAATTTCTTTTTATTTCTTTATTTTTTAAAATAAATCTTTATTGTTCAGATTATTACAGGTGTTCCTCTTTTTTTCCCCCCCATAGATCCCCTCCACCTGATTCCCCACCCCACCCCATGCCCTAACCCCCCGCCAGTGTCTTCATCCATAGGTGTAAGATTTTTGTCCAATCTCTTCTCGCACCCCTCACACCCCCTTCCCCCTGAGAATTGTCAGTCCACTCCCTTTTCTATGTCCCTGATTCTATTATATTCACCAGTCCATTCTGTTCTTCAGATTTTTTATTCACTTGAGTTTTAGATTCACTTGTTGGTAGGTATGTATTTGATGTCATTTTGTTGTTCATAATTTTTATCTTTACCTTTTTCTTCTTCTTCCTCTTCTTAAAGAATACCCTTTAGCATTTCATGTAATCCTGGTTTGGTGGTGATGAACTCCTTTAGCTTTTTCTTGTCTGTGAAGCTCTTTATCTGACCTTCAACTCTGAATGATAGCTTTGCTGGGTAGAGTAATCTTGGTTGTAGGTTCTTGCTGTTCATCACTTTGAATATTTCTTGCCACTCCCTTCTGGCCTGCATAGTTTCTGCCGAGAAATCAGCTGACAGTCGTATGGGTACTCCCTTGTAGGTAACTAACCGTTTTTCTCTTGCTGCTTTCAAGATTCTCTCTTTGTCTTTTGCCCTTGGCATTTTAATTATGATGTGTCTTGGTGTGGTCCTCTTTGGATTCCTCTTGTATGGGGTTCTGTGCACTTCCTGGACTTGTAAGTCTATTTCTTTCACCAGGTAGGGAAAGTTTTCTGTCATTATTTCTTCTAATAGGTTTTCAATATTTTGCTCTCTCTCTTCTTCTGGCACCCCAAAAATTCGGATGTTGGTACGCTTAAAGTGGTCCCAGAGGCTCCTTACACTATCTTCATATTTTTGGATTCTTTTTTCTTTTTGTTTTTCTGGTTGGGTGTTTTTTGTTTCCTCTTATTTCAGATCTTTGGTTTGATTCTTGGGGTACGTTGATCTACAGTTGAGTTTCTGTATATTCTTTATTTTAGATAGTGTATGCTTAATTTCTGACTGGTCCTTTTCCATTTTTTTGGCATTCTCATTAAGATCCTTAAAGGTCTCACTAAGTTCCTCAGAAGTTTTTACAAGATTCTTGAGTAACCTTATAAATGTGGTTCTGAACACTATGTCGTCCAGTAGTTTGCTTTCCTCCATTTCTTTCATTTGTGACATGTTTCTTTGTCTCCGCATTTAGGCTGCTTCCCTGTGTTGATGGAGTGGCTTTGTGTGGCAGGTGACCTATAGGGGCCAGTAGCTCAGCCTCCCCAATCACCTGAGGTGGACGCCTTTGGTACACCCCTTTGTGGGCTGAGTGAAAAGTCTTGGTGTAGTTAAGCCTTGATTGCTGTTGGTACACTGGGAGGAATTGACCTCCAGGCCAATTGGCTGTGAGGACTCGCTGTGTCTATAATGGAAGAGCTGCTGCTGCGCTGGAGACACGCTTATGGTGCAGGACTTGTTTCAGTGGGGCTTTGGTGCTCACTGAGTCTGCCTCTTGAATGTGTCACTTATGGATGTGAGGAGTTGAAATCTGGTGTCTCACACTGACCACTAGGTACACTGGCTTCTGGATCTCCAATGGGGTGCAGGTCAGCTACTGTCTGAGGCCACCCAGCAGGAGCTGCAGCGAGAACTACAGTTTTCTCCTCTTTGCTTGGGGTTTGGAGGTTTTGGAGCTGTCTGACCGGGGCTGCAAGTTTGCTAGGTTAAGCTGCGATAGGGCAGGCCATTCATATGCTAAAGCCACTGCTTGGAGCTTGGGTGGGTTTGTAGGTTGTGCAGGGCAGGGTCTCAGGGCCTCACTAGGCTAGGACATGGCAAACAGCTATGGCTGCCAGTTAGCCGGCTCTGTGTCTCCGACCGCGTCCCAGCATCCCGCGCCCCAGCGCACTAAACAATTTTTCCTGCGCAGAGCTCTGCAAGAAAGTCAACCTCACTTTCCAACCCGATGGCAGACAGTCCAGTTTCTCCCCGTAGGAGTTTGGCTCCCCCGCGTCTCCCCAGAAACTGGATTTCAGAGTAATCAGGGGTTTGTCTCCCTTCGGGTTGAAAAAAGCAATGCCTGCCGCCAGCTCGGATCGCGCGCCACCGTACCTCAGCTTTTCAGCGCTTGTGCATGTCTCATTGCTCTTTTCTCTTTCCTTCTAGTTGTAGAACTTCCACTCAGCCAGCTTTCCCGTGGGTCTGGGTGATAGACGTTTTGTCTTTTAGTTGTAGTTTTGAAATTGTTGTGCAAGGCAGCAGTTTAGGTGTTTACCTATACCGCCATCTTTAAATTAATCTCCATTTTTAATTTTTTGAGGAAACTCCATACTGTTCTCCACAGTGGCTGCACCAGTCTGCATTCCCACCAGCAGTGCATGAGGGTTCCTTTTTCTCCACATCCTCGCCAGCACTTGTTTGTTGATTTGTTGATAATAGCCATTCTGATGGCCACTCTTTATTAAGGTTACAGATTTGTAAGTGTTGTAGGTAATTATATTTATATTCCCAGTGGATTTTTATGTTGTAAGTAATTATATTTATACTAGAGGCCTGGTGCATGAAAATTCATGCACTGGAGGGGAGTCCTTCAGCCCCGCCTGACCCCTCTCACAGTCCAGGAGTCCTCAGGGGCGGGAGGCAACCTCAGACGAAGGCGACGCCCCATCACACCTCTGCTGCTGCCATTGCCGGCAGCACAAGCCTCAGCCAGCCCTGGTTACCTCAGCCTTGGGCAGCCCTGGGCAGCTGGGCGGACGCCATCTGAGGGTTGCCTGCACCTCGGGCTAGCCCTGGTCAGCTGGGGGGCTGAGGGGACTGGGGGTGGGCCTGGCCGTGCCACGCGCCTGCTGCCCTGGCGGGACTGAGGGGACTGGTCACCGCCATTTTGTGGCTGTGGGTAC
This sequence comes from Plecotus auritus, assembly GCF_963455305.1. Lineage (NCBI taxonomy): Eukaryota > Metazoa > Chordata > Mammalia > Chiroptera > Vespertilionidae > Plecotus > Plecotus auritus. Next base: position 29,244,869 of record NC_137778.1, read on the forward strand.
CGCCATCTTGAGGGCATGGCAGTCAATTAGCATATTCCCTCCTTATTGGCTGTGGGTGCTGCCATCTTTGTGAGGGTGTGATGGTCAATTAGCATATTCCATCTTTATTAGATAGGATTCCCAATGGATTTTTAAAATATATATATCTTTATTGATTCAGAGAGGAAGGAAGAAGGAGAGAGAGAGAGAGAAACATCAGTGATGGAGAGAATCATTGATTGGCTGCCTCCTGCATGTCTTCCACTGGGGATTGAGCCCCCAACCCGGGCATGTGTCCTTGACTGGATTCAAACCCAGGACCCTTCAGTCCTCAGGCCAACACTCTTATCCACTGAGTCAAACCAGCTAGGCCACCCGGTGGATTTTAATAAAGTGTTTATTGTTTTGTTTTTTGGAAAGGCAAAAGAAAGATTTAATTTTAAAAGACATTTAATGTTTTCAAATTTTTAATATATTTTGATTTCAGAGAGGAAGAGAGAGGGAGTGATAGAAACATCAATGATAAGGGAGAATCATTGATCAGCTGCCTCTGCACACCCCCCCATTGGGGATTGAGCCCTAAACCCAGGCATGTGCCCTGACTGGGAATCTAACTGTGTCCTCTTTGTTCATGGGTCGATGCTCAACCACTAAGCCAAAGCGGCCAGGCAAGAGTTCTACCACACTTAAAAGAAAAATATTCAAGTCTGATTAATATACTTTAGATAATATTAGGGGAGTGAAAAAGATATACAGAAAGTATATAAATGTAAAGTAATCAGCTTTGTGGTTCTTTTATTCATTGATTGATTTAAGGGGGAGAGAGAGAGAAATTTTGACTTGTTGTTCCACTTATTTTTGCACCCACTGGTCTTACATGTGCACTGACCAGAAATCAAATCCGCAACCTTGATATATCCGGTCAACGCTCTAACCACCTGAACTACTCAGCCAGGGCAAGTCATCAGTTCGAAAAAATTTTTATAAAGTTAACACCCATCCTATCTAATAAAGAGGGAATATGCTAATTGACCCTCACACCATCGCAAAGATGGCGGTGCCTACAGCCAATAAGGAGGGAATGCAGCTAATAAGGAGGGAATATGCTGATTGACTGCCCCGCCCTCAAAGATGGCAGTGCCCACAGTCAATAAGGAGGGAATATGCTAATTACCCCACCTTCAAAGATGGCTGTGCCCACAGCCAATAAAGAGGGAATATGCTGCCCTGACCGAATTGGCTCAGTGGATAGAGCGGCGGCCTGCAGACTCAAGGGTCCCATGTTTGATTCCGGTCAAGGGTATGTACCTTGGTTGCGGGCACATCCACAGTAGAGAGTGTGCAGGAGGCAGCTGATCGATGTTTCTCTCTCATCAGTGTTTCTAACTCTCTATCCCTTTCCCTTCCTCTCTCTAAAAAAATCAATAAAATATATTTTAAAAAAGGAATAATGCTAATTGACTGCCACGCCTTCAAAGATGGCGGCGCCCACAGCCACAAGATAGCGGCACCCGGTCCTCTTAGCCCCCCAGCCATCCAGAGCCGGCCCAAGGCACAGGCAAGCCTCGGATGGCAGCTGCCCAGCCGCCCAAGGCCGCCTGTGGCTCAGTTAACCAGGGCAAGCCGAGGCTTGCGCTGCCGGCAGTGGCAGCAGCAGAGGTGTGATGGGGCATCGCCTTCGTCTGATTCTCGGGTTGCCTCCCGCCCCTGAGGGCTCCTGGACTGTGAGAGGGGTCAGGCTGGGCTAAGGGACCCACCCTCCAGTGCATGAATTTTCATGCACCGGGCCTCTAGAGTAGATATAAAATGGATGACTATATAGATCATTGCTACCACTCTATGTTCCTTCACAATCATAAACTGCTTCTTTACCAGTTGCTATAATCAGTCTCCTGCCTTTTAAGGTAACCACATCTTTACCTTATTTTATACCATTTAGGTATGTAACCATAGATAGTATAATTTAGTTTGTCCTTCTTGAATGTCATTGAAATGGAATTTACAAGACATATATATGCTTTTGTGTCTCACCTTTTTTTTGCTCTGCATATACATGTTAAACTATCTTTATTGCTGCATGTTGCTGTAGTTACCTTTGTTTTGTTACTGTGTAGTAATCCATTGTTTGTATATAATACTAGAGGCCCAATGCACAAAATTCATTCAAGGGGCTCGGCCCTCGCAGCCTCACAGCCCTGGCTTCCGTCTGGAAGGTCATTCGGCTATCTGGTCTAATTAGCATATTGTGCTTTTACTATTATAGACTAGGCCCAGTGCACGAATTCGTGCACCTTGAACTGTGGGCCATGAGTCTGCAGTAGGCACAGGGGCGGGTCTCGGCCCATCCTCCGCACCCCCGCCCTGCCCTTCCTGCCACAGACCCTTGGTCCCCTGTCTGCTGGCAGCCCCACTCCTGCCGCTCGCACCTGCTGACGGTGCGGAGCGATTGGTGCCGGCACCATCAGTGGGTGCGAGCTGCGGCTGCTGCCCCGATCGCCCCTCAGGAGCAGGGGTGGTGGAGAAGCCCTCAGGGCCGATCAGGGCTGGCACCAAGCACCAGCAGCGGGTGTGAGTGGCAGCTCCGGCACTGGCTGCTGGTGCGAGCGGGGCCGGTGCCAGCCGCAGGTGCGAGCGCCAGGCGGGATCGCAGTGTGCGAGAGCCAGGAATTTTCAGTAACCACCAGAGGCTTGCCCCAATGACAGCAACCAGTGCCCTGCCTTGGTCTGGCGCCCCTGCTCACCTTCTACACCATCCCACCGCAGCCAATGCCCTCCATGTTTCCATATGCACCCTGGTGGTCAGTGCACTTCATAGCGACTGGTTGTTCAGTTGTTCCAGTTGTTCCGCCATTCTGTCTATTTGTATATTAGACTTATTATATGAGGATAGTTTTCCATTTTACTGTTGGGTTATTTCCAGTTTGAGGCTGTTAATCTAAAACTGCTGCTCTTAATATTACTCTAATGTCCACTTTTGGATTTGGGCACTAATTTCTCCAAGGTATATGCTTAGGGATGGAATTAACTGAATAAAGTGTTGGATTTGTCCCAAGACTTAATTTCAAGATATGGTATATTAAGATAGTATGGAACTGAGTGGGTAAGAGAAACAAATCCATTCATGTATGTAAGCTTGCTATATGACAGAGTTGACACATGGGGGAAAAACAATATTCAGTACATTGTGTCCCAAAAGCTGGTATTGTGTAAGAATGGAAATGAAATGAGATTTTCGTCTTAAATGAAATTAGATAAATTAATTCCCAATTGATTAAATACATAAATCTAAAAGCAAAACTTTAAACTTTTAAAGGCTAATATGGAAGGAGAAAAACTTCATGACCTTGTTCTCAGAAAGGATTACATAAATAGGATATCAAAAGCAGTAACAGGCCCTGACTAGTTTGGCTCAGTGGATAGAGCGTCAGCCTGCAGACTGAAGGGTCCCAGGTTCAATTCCAGTCAAGGGCATGTACCTTGGTTGTGGGCACATCCCCAGTGGGGGGTGTGCACGAGGCAGCTGATCCATGATTCTCTCTCATCGATGTTTCTAACTCTCTATCCCTCTCCCTTCCTCTCTGTAAAAAAATCAATAAAATATATATATTTTTAAAAAGCAATAACAGTAACCGTACAGGTAAAAACTGATAAAATGGATTATATTACAACTAAGAATTTCTTTTCATCAAATAGCATGACAAACATACAAAGACTTGCTGCAAACTGGGAGAGGAAATTTATCACACATGTAATGTATATCTCTTTTGTATCCAGAATATATAACAAAAAAAAAATAGTTACAAATCAGCCTATATAATCTAGCAATTCCCTTTTAGATAACTGAAAAAACAAACAAACTCTTGCACAATAGGCACTAGAAAACACTTTTTGAAAATGTAGTAGCAAGATTGGTTATAATGTATAATAAAATAGAAATATCCCAAATTAACAGAAAAGGAAATAGTATATTATTTTTTACACAGTTGGAATGTGATATGATAGTAAAAATGAATTACAGCTGCAATAATTACAGATGGGTCTTGGAAACATAATATTAAATGAAAGAAACAAATCCCTAAAAAAGATACAGTAGTTAATAGTATTTTTATTTTTAAAAACAAAATAAAGGTATTATATTGGTGTAGATAATTACATCATAAACCATCTATTAAAAAAAAACAAAAAACCATCTATTAAATGCCATACCTCTTCCTCTCTCTTTTCTTTCCTGAAAAATTTAGTCTTAAAGCCATTAGGTAGATGGCCTTATGGGGTATGGCAAAGTGACCCTGAGCTGAGTTTTGGAGCCTTAATAGGGTGAGGGAGTTGGGTGGGTCAGGGCCTGAGGGGGGAAAAGTATCGATCCAGGCCCTAGAAAGTCAACGCCTGAGTAGGATGAAAAGGGTGCTGTTGTTTGTTTGCTTTTTAAATGGATGCTCTTATTAAGAGTGCCTACTTTGGAGAGTCAGGGACCAGCAAGGTTAGGAAGGTGTTTATCCCAGACCTCAATATAAATTTTTAAAATTCTGTGAGTGGGCATTGGTTTTTCTTATAAGCCCCCAAAGTGATTCTGATGTATATGATCTACAGGTAGCACTTGGAAAAAACATGGCCATTGGTGAATTTATATATGTAGGATATAAGCAGGAAAGCAGAAAAAAAACATTTTTTTATTGCAGAAGAAAGAAACATAAATAAGGCACAGAAGTAGAAGTGAATTGGGTCAGAACAGAAAAATAATTAAGTAAATAAATAAATAAATAAATAAATAGTAAATAGATTCTGTGATCAAGTAAGTTATGTAAGACTTGTTCAATATGCAGAAATCAATTCATGCAATCCAGTAAATCAATAGGCTAACAAATAAAAATCTTATGATCCTATCAATAAATGTAGAAAATGAATTTCATAAAATCATGATAAAAACTCTGAGCAATCTAGGAATAGAAAGAAACTACCTCAACTTAATAAAGACCATATATAAAACCTCATGGCTAACCTCAGTGTTTGTAAAAGACTGAAAGCTTCTCCCCAACATCAGGGATGAAGCAAGGTTGCCCACTTTTGCCACTTCAATTCAACATAGTATTGAAATTCCTAACCAGAGCAATTAGGCAAGAAATAAAAGTAAAAGGCATCTAAATTTTGAAGGAAAAAGTAAGTAAAATTAGGTTTGTTCCCAGAGGCCATATCTTTTTTTATTTTTGTAATCTTCACCCAAAGATATGTTTTTATTTCATTTCATTTCATTTCATTATTTATTTTATTTTATTTTCTAGTGGCCCAGTGACAGATTCATGCACATTGAAAGGAAATTAATTAGAAGAAATATTTTAATATCGCTATTTGCCCTTTCTCTATAATAGAAGGGTCAGAGATGAAAGAAAATTAGTAAAATATATATGAAAATAATATATAAATTGATTAATAAATAAACAATAACAATATATAACAACAATAGAGATGATATAAAAATAACAAAAACATGATATAAAAACAAAACATGATATAAAAACATGGATAAAAAGAATGACTGATTAATTGATTAAACTTATTCTGATTTCTCCCTGTATACCACATTAAGAATAAAAACACTTTCAGAGTGCTTTACTAATTTCTCTTATGATGAAGTATTTGCAACTTTAACTTTAATGTCACACACTCTTCAAACTCGAGAGAAAGCAACATATAACTGACCATGTCTGAAAACGGGTTTATGTAGGAATATTTCTACTCTGTCTAGATTTTGTCCTTGTGATTTATTAATAGTCATTGCAAATGCTGGCATCACGGGAAACTATCTTCGAATTAATTTAAATGGGAGGCAAGTGTCAGAAGCGGACAAATCAATTCTTGGAATCAGAACAACTTCTCCTTCCACAGATACTGTTAATACTTCAGCTTCAAGAAACACACGGGTGCAATTGGCACCAGTGAGAGCTTTATATGTATCACACATGCATGAGTAAACGTTTATTTTTAAATTGCCAGTGAGTGTCATATGTGCTGGTGGGACGTACGGCCGGTCACTTAGCCTTTTATATGTATAGATTTATTTATTTTTAGGAAAGAGAAAGAGAGAGAAACATCGATTGGTTGCCTACCATATGTGCCCTGACTGGAAATCTAACCTGGAACCTTGCTACGTTCCAACCAACTGAGTCACGCAGTCAGGTCCTAGATGCCATGTCTTATATTTGGAAAACCCTAAGGATCACACACACACACACACTCACATACATGAACATACAACACCTGTTAAAGCTTACTAAACTAAGTAAAGTTCAGAATGCAAAATCACCATACAAAAATCAATTGCATTTTTATACACTCCTTTCCAAAGAGGAAATTAAAACAGTTCAAGTGCTCACTTCGGCAGCATATATACTAAAATTGGAACAATACAAAGAAGATTAGCATGGCCCCTGTGCAAAGATGACATGCAAATTTGTGAAGTGTTCTGTATTTTTTATTTTAAAGGGAAAAAAAAAACAGTTTCATTTACAGTAACATAAAAAAGAGTGTAATAGTTAAGAATTAACTTACCCAGGAAGGCAAAAGACTTTAACTGAAAATTTACAAAACATTGTTGAACAAAATTAAAGAAATAAATAAATGGAAAGATAGCCTGTGTTCATGTGTTAGAAAATTTAATGTTTTTAAAATATCAGTACTACCCAGGACCATCTGCAGATTCAGTGCAATCCCTATGAAAATTCCAATGATGTATTTTGCAGGAATAGAAAAATCCATTCTAAAATTCATAAGGAATTTCAAGGGATCACAAATAGCCAAAACAATCTTGAAAAAGAATAAATTTGGAGGACTCCCACTTTAAGAGTTGTTTTCATTTTCTCCCATTTTTGCACAGGCTGTGACCTTTGTTATGATGTTGAATATAAGTGGTGAAACTAGGCATTTGCCTTGTCCTTGATATTAGGTAAATTGTATTGTCTTTCACCATTAAATACAAAGCAAAAAAGAATCTAGGAAATTCCCTGCCATGTCATTGCTTTAGGTCCCAAAGTCTCTAGGCAATCTGTTTGCTTATGTTTATTTGATATGAAATTTCCAGGATTTTTAATTGTACTTAGTGGAAGGATTGTTAGAAGTGTCTGTTCCATCTTTGCCTGGAACTGGAATCACCTTAATTTTTAAAGTTTTTTTCTATTTCTTTAGAATTCTTAATGAATTCAGAGGCATTCCCCCCCCCTCCTTTTTAGCACTATAGATGTTATTTCATTGCCTTCTGACTTGCATTGTTTCATACATGAAAGCTGCACTCATTCTTATTTTTGTACTCCTGTATATATCATGTATTTTTTTCTCTGGCCCCTTTTTATTTTCTTCAATAATTTTCAGCAAGTTTATTATGTTATGCTTTACTTGTTTTATTTGAGTTTATATTTCTTACTAGAGGCCCGGTGCACGAAATTCGTGCACGGGGGGGTGTGTCCCTCAGCCCAGCCTGCACCCACTCCAATCTGGGACCCCTCGAGGGATGTCCTACTGGGATCGGGCCTAAACGGGCAGTCGGACATCCCTCTCACAATCCAGGACTGCTGGCTCCCAACTGCTCGCCTGCCTGCCTTCCTGATTGCCCCTAACTGCTTCTCCCTGCCAGCCTGATCACCCCCTAACCACTCCCCTGCCAGCCTGATTGATGCCTAACTGCTCCCCTGCCAGCCTGTTTGCCCCTAATTGCCCTCCCCTGCAGGCCTGGTCCCCTCCAACTGCTCTCCCTGGCAGGCCTGGGTCCCCCCGCAACTGCCCTCCCCTGCAGGCCTGGGTCCCCCCGCAACTGCCCTTCCCTGCAGGCCCAGTTGCCCCCAACTTCCCTCCTCTGCCGGCCTCGTCACCCCTAACTGCTCTCCCCTGCAGGCTTGATCGCCCGCAACTGTCCTCCCCTGCAGGCCTGGTCCCTCCCAACTGCCCTCCCCTGCTGGCCTGATCACCCACAACTGCCCTCCCTTGCAGGCCTGGTTCCTCCCAACTTCCCTCCCCTGCTGGCCATCTTGTGGTGGCCATCTTGTGTCCACATGGGGGCAGTCATCTTTGACCACATAGGTGCAACCATCTTGTGTGTTGGAGTGATGGTCAATTTGCATATTACTCTTTTATTAGCTAGGATTGAGGCCTGGTGCACAGGTGGTGGCTGACTGGTTTTCCCTGAAGGATGTCCCAGATCAGGGTAGGGGTTCCCTTGGGGCATGGGGCGGCCTGGGCGAGGGGCCTGTGGTGGTTTGCAGGCCAGCCACGCCCCCTGGCGACCCAAGCGGAGGCCCTGGTATCTGGGGTTTATTTATCTTCTATAATTGAAACTTTGTAGCCTTGAATGGAGGCCTGGGTCTGCCAGGGTGTGTGGAAAGCTTGGCTTCCTCCATTGCCGGGGAAACCCAAGCCTCCTGCTTGCTCCGTGGCTGCAGCCATCTTGGTTGGATTAATTTGCATGCTCGCTCCTGATTGGCTGGTGGGCGTGGCTTGTGGGTGTAGCGGAGTGATGGTTAATTTGCACATTACTCTTTTATTAGATAGAATGATTTGTTTAGTGTCTTGGAACTTTGAGTTTATAATTTTTATCAAATTTGGAAAAATTTTGACCAGTACTTTAAAATTTTTTTTTTTCAGTATGAAATTTTTTACTTTGTGATATCACATTATTGTGTCTGGTTTTTTTCTTTTCATAGTATTTAATTTATTTTGATAGGCAGTTAAGTGACTTGTAGATCAGCTTGGATTCTTTTGAAGATTGTTTTTAAGCTCTATTAGGACCTGGCTTTAGTCCAGAGATAGTTAAGCCCTACAAAAATGGGTAATATTACCCTCTGGGATCACTATTGAATGTCCCTGGTATTGGGCAATGTCTTTTTACTCTGCCTAGTGAAATCTGAGTATCTACCATCATGTATGAGCTCTGGAAATTATTCAGGTTATAGTACTCTGTTAGTTCTTTGACTAGCCTTATAGAATTTCACTCTGCACATGCACAACTTAGTATTCAGCAGTATACTATAGGAGATCCATACACAGATTTATAGAGTTATTTTTCTCTGTAACTTTCTTCACTTCAATATTCTGCCCCATGATTTCTAGCTACCTCAGCCTCTCAATACTCTGATCGCTCTCTTTTCAACTGGTTCTACTTCCTCTACCAAAGTTCTCATAAAGGGAAAGTGGTTATAGGACTTTTCTCTCTCCCTCTCCCCCTCTCCCCCTCTCTCCCCTTCTCCCCCCCTCCCCCCTCTCCCCCTCTCTCCCCCTCTCACCCCCTCTCCCTCTCTCCCCCTCTCTCCCCCTCTCCCCCCCCTCTCTCTTTCTCCCTGTCTCTCTTCCTTCCTCTCTCCCTCTGGTTTTTTATTTTGTTTATTGTATGTGAGTGTTTCCAATTTTTCTCAGGGATCACAGTGCTGCACTAACTGTTTTGTGATGTCTGATGGTTGTTTCATAAACATTATTCAGGTTTATAGTACTCTACTGTATTTCTATTAGTTTCTGTCAGGAGAACAAGTGTGGTATCTATTATTCCAGCATGGCCAGATGAGAAAGATTCCATATCTTCTCTTTTAAATTGCTGTTATGTTTTTTAAAAAAATAGAAAATCATTTGTAGGAAAATATTTTTTTCACCATAAAATTATCTCTAAACTTCTTTTTATAGCTTTACTGAAGCAGCAGTTGAGATTCCCAGTCCTCCTGAAACCCCAGCCAAACCTCTTGAACCTGAAAGCACCTTGCAACCCGTGCTTTCTCTCATCCCAAGAGAAAAGAAGGTCCCACGTCCCCCAAAGAAGAAGTATCAGAAAGCAGGGCTGTATTCTGATGTTTACAAAACTACAGAGTAAGTAATAGTATCTATCAGCTGACATCCTTTAAAGATCTTTTATTCTTCCATGTTTAAAAAAACACTTTGACAGTCATAAAGCACAATACAAATTTAAAATACACAAATGTGAATCTCATCACAAACACCTAAATATTCACTGTAATACCACCACACTATGTTGTTCGGGGTTAATATATCTTCTCTGATCTTTACCTGCTCTCTCTTTCCAGATGACATTTCTATAGTTTGGATTCTAATCGTGTTTGGGTTTTTTTGTTAATTAAAAATAATGGCATTGTGCATGTACCTAAAATAATCTTGATGATTATTCTACATTCACTTCTCATTGGTTGAATGTTTTCTATGTTCTAAATACTTTGTAAAATATACCTTACTTAAAAAAACTTCATATTTCCTTGGGAAAATATAGCATGATAAGCAGTCTAATTGAGACGTCTTAAAGCCCCCAAAGGGATATCAACTAACTGTATCATTGAATAAGAAGTGTTTTTATGCCCTGACCGGTTTGGCTCAGTGGATAGAGTGTTGGCCTGTGGACTGAAGGGTCCCAGGTTCGATTCCGCTCAAGGGCATGTACCTTGGTTGCAGGCACATCCCCAGTGGGAGGGTATGCAGGAGGCAGCTGATCGATGTTTCTCTCTCATCGATGTTTCTAACTCTCTATTCCTCTCTGCAAAAAATCAATAAAATATATAAAAAAAAATAAAAATAAATTTAAAAAAAAGAAGTGTTTTTATAGCACTGGCCAGATAGCTCAGTTGGTTCAAGTGTCGTCCCGATACGCAGTTTGCGGGTCTGATCTCCATTCAGGCCACATACAAGAATCAACCAATGAGCCGAAACCGGTTTGGCTCAGTGGATAGAGCGTCGGCTTGCGGACTGAGGGGTCCCGGGTTCGATTCCGGTCAAGGGCGTGTACCTTGGTTGCGGGCGCATCCCCAGTGAGAGGTGTGCAGGAGGCAGCTGATCGATGTTTCTCTCTCATCGATGTTTCTAGCTCTCTGTCCCTCTCCCTTCCTCTCTGTAAAATAGCAATAAAATATATTAAAAAAAAAAAAAAGAATCAACCAATGAATACATAAATAAGTGGAACAACAAATCTCTCTCTCTCTCTCTCTCTCTCTTTCTCCCCCCCCCTCCCTTTTTCCCCTTTCCTCTTGCTCTGAAGTCAATAAAATTTTTAAAAAATAGAATATAGTTGGGTTAGAGATTCAATAGTAGTTTCCAAGGTGGAGAAGGGCATTTCATTTAGAGAGAATAGAATGTGCAAAGACAACATTAGGTTATAAAGATTTTTCATGTATTACAACTCAGAAGGTATGTTTTTAAAATGCAGTGGGTGTTGTGGAAAATAAGCATTGCTTCCCAGAATCCAAGCTGATCTACAAGTAACTTAACTGCCTACCAAAATGAATTGAATACTGAGAAACCACAAAACCATAGACTTTACTGACTGTAAGTTATTTATTTATCCCATTAAGCTACAGGAAATTTTAAAATGATATTTTTAGGAAAGGAAGTGAAAATGAAGTTTGTATTTTAAGAATTCTGGCAACAGAGTAGGAAGTGAATTGAATGAGAGTTAATAATGGCAGAAACTCACTATCCATCAAAAGGTCATGAGGGTCTGAATTTAGGCAAGAAAGTGTGAAATTGAAAGATGAGAGTTTAGATTTTAGATACATTTAACTTGTGGTTTGAGTGATTAGTATGTAAATCACAGCACTTTATTTTGCATTGAAAAGATTTTTCATTAACTCACCACTGAAGTAGATAGCACATGAACTCTATTCCTTCTTCTTCGTCATAAAAATGTTTTATTAAGCTTAGTTTCAGCTTCCAATAATAGGAAATCTTCCAATAACCAAGACTTAAATGATAGACATTTATTTTCCTCTAATTTAAAAGAAGTTGTGAAGTACACAGGTCAAGGTTAATATGGTATCTTCATGGTATCTTTAGGAAACTACACTCATTTTTTTATTTCTTCCATTTCAGCATCAGGCTTGCATTCCTATGGTTACTTCTCGTCCTCTTATTTCAATATAGCTGTTAGAGTCCAGTCATAAGGTCTTCATAAGAGAGAGCAGAAAAAGAGGAAAGGGAGTAAAAATCATGTACCTTGCCCTAGCTGGTTTGGCTCAGTGGATAGAGCATCAGCCTGCGGACTGAAGGGTCCCGGGTTCGATTCCAGCCAAGGGCACATGCCTGGGTTGCAGGCTCAATCCCCAGTAGGGGATGTGCAGGAGGCAGCCGATCAATGATTCTCTCTCATCATTGATGTTTCTATATCTCTCTCCCTCTCCCTTCCTCTGAAATCAATAAAGAAATATATTTAAAAAGAAAAAAATCATGTACCTTTTTTGTAAGGAAACTCCCCCTCAAATATGCTGAATATGCCTCCTCTCAAAATTCTTATACTGAATCCCTAATCCCCAATGTGTTGGTATTTGACAGTTAAGGCCTTTGGGAAGTAATTAGGTCATGCAGGTGGCGTTCTCCTGAATAGGATTATTACTATTATAAGAAGAGACAATGAGAGAGGGAATTTTTCTCTACTATGTGAGAATACAACAAGAAGGCAGTATCTGCAAACCAGGAAGAGGGCTCTCACCAAAACCCAACCCTGATCTTGGACTTGCCAGCCTCCAGAAAAGTAAGAAATAAATGTTTGTTGTTTAAGCCACCTAGTCTATAGTGATTTGTTATAGCCCAAAATGACTAAGAAAGGAAAATTCAAAACTTAATTTATAGCCACTGGCCAGAACATAGTCATGTAACCACACTTCAGCCACAAGGAAGGTTGGGAAATAATTGTCATTATTCTATACTAGAGGCCCGGTGCATGGATTCATACACTGGTGGGGTCCCTTGGCCTGGCCTGCGGGGATCAGGCTATAACCGACTCTCCGACATCCCCCAAGGGGTCCCAGATTGCGAGAGGGTGGTTCTCGGGTGATGCACCCTGAAATAGGGCTCCCTCCTCTCTGGTTCTGGGTGCATTACCCAAGAACTGCAACTGCTAAGTCACTGCAGCTCAGCAGCTCCTGTGTTGAGTGTCTGCCCCCCGGTGGTCAGTGTGCATCTTAGCTACCAGTTGGATGGTTACTTAGGCTTTTATATATATAGATAGTAATATGTGAAAAAATTAGTATTGTCACTACAGATGAGAAAACGGTAATGCATTTTGGGAAGATATAATACAGTTATCATTTTAAAGCAATATTTTTTCTGAATAGAGAAAGCAAAAGTATATCAAGTTTTTGCTAAAAAAAAATATAAGATTCAAGTTTTCTGTTTTTTCTTATGTGCTTTTTCTGAATTAAACCCTAAAAATGAGAGAGGAATAATAAAATCATACTGTCCATCCAAAGGTCAATATCATCAACTACATTAGTATATTTTTTTTCTTTTTAAAAAAATTAAATATCTTATTTTTCAGTTGATAAGAATCAACCAGTGAATACATAAATAAATGTAACAACAAATCTCTCTTTCTGTAGTATTATATTAGTTTCAGGTATACAACCCAGTGATTAGACATTTATATAACCATGTAATTGAAATTAGGATTCACTCTTGGTGTTGTACATTCTATATGTTTTGATAAATGTATGACATGAATTCACCACTGGAGTATCATGCAGAATAGTTTTACTGTCCTAAAAATCCTGTGCTCTGCCAGTTTGTTTTTTGGTCCACGCAATGTTACAAGTAAATTGCAAGATTACTTCTTTTTCAATTACAGTTTACTTTCATTATTCTGTATTAGTTTCAGAGATACAGCCCAGTGGTTAGACAGTCTGGTACTTTACAGTGGTCCCCGATATTTCAAGTACTCACCTGACCCCATGTATAGTTATTACAATATTATTGACTATATTCCTTATGCTATACTTTATATGCCCGAGACTATTTTGTGATTACCAGTTTGTATTTCTTAATCCCTTCACCTTTTTACTCAGCCCTCCAAATCCCCTCCCCTCTGGCAACGATCAGTCTGCTTCAGTATCTATGAGTCTGTTTTTATTTTGTTTGTTTGTTTATTTTGTTCTTTAGATTGCACATATTAGCAAGGTTACTGTTTTGTATATATATCATAAAAGGTCTTAAAAAACTATGAGGGATGTCTCTGACTGGGTAGAGTTGTACCTGGTTTGGTGGTACTTGTCTCATATCAGGCAGGGACAAAGGAACTCCTTGTTTATCCTAGTTTGGCTTTTAGTCTACGCCTGTGCCTGGTTCATGTCCTGACTCATAGGGCAAAAAACAGCTATGAGAGGAGACTGATTCAATCAGAATTGGATCAAAATGAAACAACATTATTGGTATGGAAGGTGAATTAGATGAGGAAATATCAGAAGTTAGAAAGCAGGACACCTTTGAGGTTTTCCAGGGTATAAGTAATGTCATGAACTAAAGTGATAGTAGTGACTGGATGTTGGAAAGCATGGACTCTTAAAATTTCTTGACAATAAAATTGAAAGGAATTAAAAGACTTATTGGATAGTAGGGAATAAAGGACAGGGCTAGAATCAATGATGATTCCAGTGTTAAAATTTGTTTTTTTGTTTTAATAATGATGTCATTAGCTAAGCTACAGATAAAAGTGGTGCAGCCAGTTTAAGAAAACCTCTACTAATGTGCACTTATGTAGGCACCAAAATAAAGAAGTTAACCTGTGATTAGTTTTTTAACCACTGTAGTGGGGGTTTTCTTTGCCGGGGACACCAACTTGATTCCTGTATGGCAGGACTCGTGGTGCCTCAGATGATAGCTGTCCCTGAAAGCCTTACTGCAGTAAGTGCACACAAGTGAAGTTTTGGGTTTTTCTTTTTTAATTCCAATGGCATTCTTTAATGTTTCTGGTGCAGCCTGAGGTTTCTGAGTTATTGGTATGGTATTGGAAGTAATGGTTTCTGATCAGGGGGCTCCACAGCAGAGCTTAGGAGGGGCAGCAAGCTGTTTTGTGCTTTCTGCTGTTGGTGATGAGAGCCTTCATGGGTCTGGAACAGGAATGTGGTCCAGTTGGCTTCCATGGCTATGGGGGCCTCCTCCCCTCCTCCCCACTCTCCCCACTCGGGGAGCTTCCTCAGCTGGAGGAGGCGACAAAAAAAGCCTGTGATTAGTTTTATATGTCTACTGAAATAAATTAGTTAAATTTCTTAAAGCAACACAAACTTACCTTACAGTTCCTGGGGTCAGGAGTTCAATATGAGTCTCCAGGCTAAGATCAAGGTGCTGGCAAGTCTGCGTTCCTTCTGGAGGCTCTAGGGTACAATCCTTTAACTTGCCTTTCCAGTCTGAAGAGGCTACCCACATTCCTTGGCTTAGGGCTCTCCATCTTGAAAACCAGCAATGACAGGTTGAGTCTTCACATTGTATCACTTCAACCTCAGTTCTATTTTTACTTTTTTTTTCACTGCCTCTTTCACATACCTGTTCTACTGATTACATTGTGCCAACCAGATAATCCAGAATAATCTCTCTATCTCAAAATCAACAGATTCAAAAATTTAATTTCACCTGCATATTCCTGGGTTGTAGGGATTACGATGACATGGGAGAGGAGGGTGGATATTATTGTGCCTACTATACCCTTCTAGGTTATAGGATTTGGAATGGGGAAGTAGGGTTTTGGCTTCTTATTTTATATTTGTGTTTATTGCTAAAGTTATAAAAATGCTATATTTTAGAATTTAAATTTTATTTACCTAAATGGAGTTTAAGAGAATATGAAATATCAGACATAATATCAAGTAAATTAGAGAATGAGCTTTATACATAGGATATATATTATGGTGAAACAGCATAGTGTAGAAAAAGTAACACTACTTTGACAGGAGCCTGTGGTTCTACTTTTAGTTATGCCACTGTCAACATTTTGGGCAAATTACTTAGCTTCTCTGGGAGTCATAAAAATGAACTTAATGTATAAAATGAATCTGTTGAACTATAGAGTTCATATCTTAAGATTATCCTACCTCAAATACTGTGACTTTTAAGTTTTATAAAATAATAAACTCTCCTCATACATTTAATTTGATTTATAAGCTAGGTTTTTGAGTATTAAAGCTATTATAGAAAAAGGGATAACTTTAATTTTAATGCTTACAGAATATTTTTATGGGATCATGTATATAATATAGATGTACTTTATAATATATTATATGCATTACATAATTTTTGCACTGAGCTATCATTTCCTCAAAATGATGCATATTGCTGTAAATAAAAACGTGGTACCATCTTACATTTGAGATATTTAAAATTTCAGAATAAATCTGTAGGAAGTAGTAATGCACATGGTTACTGTCTGCTTCTTAAGAAACTGACACAGCCCCAGCCAGTTTGACTCAGTGGATAGAGCGTCGGCCTGCATACCAAAGAGTCCCAGGTTCAATTCTGGTCAAGGGCACGTACCTTGGTTGCAGTCTCCTCCCTGGCCTAGGCCCTGGTCAGAGCTTGTGCAGGAGGCAACCAATCAATTTGTTTCTCTCACATTGATGTTTCTCTGATTTCCCTCTCTCTTCAACTCTTCCTAAAAATCAGTGGGAAAATATCCTTGGGTGAGGATTAACCAAAGAAAGAAGAAAGAAAGAAACTGACACAAAAAGATTAAGGAATTTACCTAATTTTACAGAATTTTTCATTAAAATTGTACTGGAATCTTGAGCACTTAGACGTCCTACCACTTATTGTTTTACCACTGACTTGTGCTGCTTTCAAAGATTGAGGTTCAGAGGGGAGTGGATTAAAATTTCTTTCTTACAGATAATCTAATGGTTACAGTAGGATTAAAATCTACATATATTATTTATAATTGTCAAAAATGATTTTTCCCCCCAGGAAAAAAGACAAGAGAAAAGAGGCTCTTAATATTTTAAGAGTGATGATGAGTGCAGAGAAGAGAAAACAGGATTTAAAAGGCAATTATATATATATATACTAGTGGCCCGGTGCACGAAATTCGTGCATGGCGGGGGGTGTCCCTCAGCCCGGCCTGCAACCTCTCCAATCTGGGACCCCTCGAAGGATGTCCTACTGCCGGTTTACAGGGAACGGACCTAAAGCGGCAGTCGGACATCCCTCTCGCAATCCGGGACTGCTGGTTCCTAACCGCTCACCTGCCTGCCTGCCTGATTGCCCCTAACCACTCTGCCTGCCAGCCTACTCGCCCCCAAATGCCCCCCCGCCAGCCTGATCACCCCAACTTACCCCCGTGCCAGTGTGCTCACCCCCAACTGCCCCCCCCTGCCGGCCTACTCACCCCCAACCGCCCCCCCCCCCCCCCCCCGCTGGCCTGCTCACTCCAAACTGCCCCTCTCCCCCCACTGTCCTGATCACCCCCAACTGACCCCCACTGATGGCCTGCTCGCCCCCAACTGGCCCCCCTGCTGGTCTCCTCACCCCCAACTGCCCCCCCCACCAGCCTGATCACCCCAATAGCCCCCCCCCCCCACCGGCCTGATCACCCACAACTGCCGTCCCATCCTGGCCTGATCACCCAAAACTGCCCTCCCCTCTTGACCTTTAACCACCTCTACCTCGGCCCCGCCACCATGGCTTTGCCCAGAAGAACGTCTGGAAGGTCTCCTAGTCTAATTAGCATATTACCCTTTTATTAGTATAGATAGAGGCCTGGTGCACGGTTGGGGGCCGGCTGGTTTGCCCTGAAATGTGTCCCAGATCAGGGTAGGGGTTCTCTTGGGGTGTGGGGCGGCCTGGGTGAGGGGCCTGTGGTGGTTTGCAGGCCAGCCATGCCCCCATGGGGTGAGGGTCCCCGCTGGGGGCACATGGCCAGCCTGGGTGAGGGGCTGAGGGCTATTTTTTTTTTTTTTCTTTTCAAGTTTTTATTAAGGTATTATATGTGTACATATCTTACCATTGCCCCCCACCCCCACCCCACTCCCATACATGCCCTCACCCCCCAATGTTTTGCATCCGTTGGTTACTCTTATATACATGCATATAAGTCCTTCAGTTGATCTCTTATTTCCCCCACCTCTCCCTAACCTTACCCCTGTAATTTGACAGTCTGTTTGATGCTTTACTGCCTCTGTGGGGCTGAGGGCTGTTTGCAGGCTGGCCAGGCCCCCCAGCAGGGACTCTTACTCCATGGGGGCTTGGCCAGCCTGGGTGAGGGACTGAGGGCCGTTTCAGGCTGGCCATGCCCCCCAGCAACCCAGGCTCCCAGCCCCTCCTTTTTTTTTTCTCCAGCCCCTCCTTGAGCAGAGGCCAGGGCCGGCTGGAAGCTTGGCTTCCTCCTCCGCCAGGGGCAACCCAAGCCTCCTGCTCACTCCAGCTTCGTGGCTACCACCATCTTTGTTGGGTAAATTTGCATACTTGCTCCTGATTGTCTGGTGGGCATAGCAGAGGGATGGTCAATTTGCATGTTTCTCTTTTATTAGTGTAGATATGTATTCAAATAAAGATGTAGTTTATAACATCTATAACATATAAGAGATATGTAGCTTTATAGAAGTAGTTTTTGTATGTGATTGAAGTTAAGTTGGTATCAATTCAAATTACATAGCTGTATCTTTAGGAAGTTATATGTAATCTCCATGGTAACCACAGAGAAAATAGGTACATAATATATACAAAAAATGAAAAGGGAATCAAAATGTCACTATAAAAACTAAGCACAAAAGATGGCAGTAATGGAAGAAATGAGGAACAAAAACCTCTAAGAAATGGAAAACAAATAACAAAGTGGCAAGTATAAGTCCTTCTTTATTGATAATTACTTTAAATGTAAATGGATCAAACTCTCCAAACAGAAGGCAAAGTGGAGAAAAATGGATAAAAATATGATTCAGCTATGCTATTTACAAGAGACTTACTATAGATCCAGACACAAATGGGTTATCTTTGGTTCCTATTCCATGCAAATAGTAACCAAAAGAAAGATCAGGAGGTTATACTAACAACAGACAAAGAGACTTTAAATTATAAAATGTCACAAGAGACAAAGAAGAACATTAAATATTGACAAGCGTTTATTCAACAAGAAGCTATAACAATAATAAACATATTCACCAAATAGAACCCCTAAAATATGTGAAGGAAACAATGACAGAATTGAAGGGAGAAATAGACAGTAGTACAGTAATAGTTGAAGACTTCAATATAACAATTTCAATAACGAAATATAAAGAATACCCCAAAACAGATTACATAGTTTAGTCAAGTGCACATGGAAAATTCTCCAGGACAGACCATGTTAGGCCAAATGTCTTAATTTAAAAAGACTGAAATCATACAGAATCACAAGGAAAACTAGAAAATTGACAAATGTGTGGAAAACAACATACTCTAAAATGATAGATCAAATAAGAAATCATCCCCTGGTTAGTTTGGCTCAGTGGATAGAGTGTCAGCCTGTGTACTGAAGGGTTCCAAGTTCAGTTCCGGTCAAGGGCACATGCTTGGATTGTGGGCTCGATCCCCAGTAGGGGGCATGCAGGAGGCAGCTGATCAATGATTCTCTCTCATCATTGATGTTTCCATCTCCCTCTCCCTTCCTCTCTGAAATCAATAAAAATATATTTTTAAAAAAAGTCACAAGGCATATTCGAAAATACCTAGAAGTGAATGAAAACAAAAACATAATGTTAAAAGGGAATTAAGAAGGAAAAACATATATTAACCCAAGTATCATCAATAGATTAATAGGTTCTTCTTTGTCATGGTATATGCTGAATCTGGTTTGCTAATATTTTGTTAAGGATTGTATTGCTGAATCTGGTTTGCTAATACTTTGTTAAGGATTTTCACATCTATGTTCATCAGGGACATTTAGAAGAAATTAATCAAGGATGATGGGACTGAAAGACAATCGAATTAAAAATGGGCAAAGCACCTGAATAGACACTTCTCCAAAGAGGACATACAGATAGCCAATAGACATATGAAAAAAAATGCTCAACATCACTAATTATCACAGAAATGCAAATTAAAGCCACAATGGGATATCACCTCACATCTGCCAGAATGGCTACCATCAATAAATCAACAAACAATAAGTGTTGGCAAGGATTTGGAGAAAAGGGAATGCTAGTACACTGCTGGTGGGAATGCATATTGGTGCAGCCACCATGGAAAACAGTATGGAATTTACTAAAATAATTAAAAATGGAACTTGCCTTTTGACCCAGAGATACCACTTTTGAGAATATATCCTAAGAATCCCAAAACACCAATCAGAAAGAATATATGCACCCCTATGTTCATAGCAGCATTTACAGTAGTCAAAATCTGAAAATGTGATTTTACTCCTAATGTGGAGTAGAACATACTACAACATCACTGTTTATGTTCTCAGGAATCTATATAATAAAAGCCTAAGTGACCAAACGACCAGTTGACTGGTCGCTATGATGCGCACTGACCCCCAGGGGGCAGATGTTCAACGCAGGAGCTGCCCCCTGGTGGGCAATGTGCTCCCACAGCCAACCTCCCCCAGCTGGCCGGCCCTGATCAGGACTGGCCCCAATAGGCCCCGATCCTCAGCCAGGCTGAGGGACCCCACTCGTGAACACATTCATGCACCAGGCCTCTAGTTATAAATGATTAATTATGGAAGCTCAGTCTGCCATTTAGGAATGGAAAAGGGTTGAGTGGGAGTCCATGATCACATTTATTCTGTTCTATTTTTTATAGAGGCTTGACTCTCTCTAGTTTTATGTCTAAGGAAAATGTGTAGTAGCTAGCATTGAATAGGGAGCAGCTGTGTTGCTCTAGCCCCCTCTAGTGATAGTAAAATGTTTTGAATATGTTTTTATTTTTCAATTACAATTGACAAACAATATTAGTTTCAGGTGTATAACTCTATATTAATTAGACATTTAGATAACTTATGAAGTGATCACAATAAATCTTGTACCTATCTGACACCATACTACATAGTACAGTATTTCTTAAGTTATATATACTTTACATGCCCATGACTCTTCTGTAACTATCATTTTGTACTTCTTTTTTAAATTATTGAATTAATTTTATTTATTTATTTTTAAATATTTAATTTTAGAAAGAGAAACATCAATCGGCTGCCTCCTACACATCCCTCACTAGGGATTGAGCCCACAACCCGGGCACGTGCCCTGAGTTGGAATTGAACTGGTGACCTCTCGGTGCATGGGATGACACTCAGTCATGGGGTGAGCCACACCATCCAGGGCCAATTGGCACTTCTTCATCCCTTCACATTTGTCCCCCAACCCCCCACCCATCTGGCAACCATCAAAATCAGGTGTCCTCAAACTACGGCCCGCGGGCCACATGCGGCCCACCGAGGACATTTATCCGGCCCGCCGGGTGCCGCTGCCTGTCCTGCTTAGCAGCCGACTCGTCCCGGGCCCGCAGTGCGCATAGGAATTTGGTCATAGTTGTTTTTTTTTAAACTATAGTCCGGCCCTCCAACGGTCTGAGGGACAGTGAACTGGCCCCCTGTTTAAAAAGTTTGAGGACCCCTGATCAAATGTTCTCTGTAAAAAAATGTTCTTTATGTCTCTGTTTATATTCTTTTGTTGTTATTGTTAATCCTTATCCAAGGATATATTTTCCATTGATTTTTTTTTTTAGAGAGAGAGTAGAAGGGAGGGGAGAAGAGAGAGAAATGACGATTGGTTGTCTCCCACATGCAGCCCAACCAGGGGTTGAGCCTGCAACCAGAGTACATGCTCTTGACTGAAATCAAACCCAAGAAACTTCATTCTGAGGGCAGATGCTCTAACCACTGAGCAAAACTGACTAGGACTCTTTGTATTCTTCTTGTTTGTTTATTTTGTTTTAGATTCCACATGCAAGTGAAATCATATGGCATTTGTCCTCTGACTCATTTAATTCAGCTCAATAATACCTTCTAGATCCATTCATGTTGCAAATGGCAAGATTTTATTCTTTTTTATGGTTGAGTCATATTCTACCACATATATGCACTACCACTTCTTTATCCATTCATCTATTGAGGGGCACTTAGGTTATTTCTATATCTTTGCTATTGTAAATAATACTGCAATGAACATGTGGATATATATTTCTTTTGCACTTAGTGTTTTGGGTTTCTTTAGATAAACACAAGTGGAATTGCTGATTCTTTCTCTGTGTCTTATTTTAGCCTTAGCTTTAGAGTCTATTTTGTCTGGTATAAGTATTGCTAACCCATCTTTTTTTTTCCTTTTTCTTTTCATTTCTAGTTTCGTGAAATATCTTTTTTCATTTCTTTACTTTCAGTCTGTGTGTATGTCTTTTGATCTGAAGTGACTCTCTTATAAATAGCATATGTAAGGGTCTTGTTTTGTTATCCATTCAGCCACCATATGTCTTTTGGGAATTTTATCCATTTGCATTTAAAGTATTAATTGTTAATAGGTATGTAGCTGTTACATTTTATCACTCATATTTTTTAACTTTTTTCTTCTTCTTAAAAAAGACCTTTTAACATTTCTTGTAAGACTGATGTGGTGTTAACTCTTTTAGCTTCTTCATATCTAGGAAGCTCTTTATCTGTCCTTTGATTCTGAATGATAGCTTTTCTGGGTAGAGTAATCTTGGTTGTCCTGTAGGTTCTTGTTTTTCATCACTTTGAATATTTCATGCCAATCATTCTGGCTTGTAAAGTTTCTGTTGAGAAATCAGCTGACAGTTTTAGGGAGCTCCCTTGTAACTAACTGCTTTTCTCTTACTGCTTTTTTTAAAATATATTTTATTGATATTTTACAGAGAGGAAGGGAGAGGGATAGAGAGCTAGAAACATCGATGAGAGAGAAACATCGATCAGCTGCCTCCTGCACACCTCCCACTGAGAATGTGCCCGCAACCAAGGTACATGCCCTTGACCGGAATTGAACCCGGGACCTTCAGTCCGCAGGCCGACACTCTATCCACTGAGTCAAACCGGTTTCGGCTCTCTTGCTGCTTTTAAGATTCTCTCTTTGTTTTTAACCTTTGGCATTTTATTTATGACTAGAGGCCCAGTGCACGGATTCATGCACATTGAAAGAAAATTAATTAGGAGAAATATTTTAATATTGCTATTCTCCCTTTATAATAGAAGTGCCAACCAAATCACGATCAACAATGACAGATCGAAACACACACATGTGATTGGCACCAGCGAGAGTTTTATATGTATCGCGCATGCGCGAGTCAACTTAGCCTTTTATATGTAGAGAATAAACTTGCTTAATTTTACCTGCTTTCTGATTTAGCTAAACTTTTTCTAGCCCAGTGAAGCACCCCAACTTCTCTTTCAGATAATTGTCAGCAACATAGCAGTAAAGATCAACACAAAGCAGATTATTATTGTAGATCACGCAGGGAGAACAAAGGGTAAAATATTTAACTGCAGCAGTGTTTGACTATATTCTGCACAGTGAGAAAACCTGAAGTCATTTTCAAGGTCCACCACTTCTTCTTTTCAGTCGGATTAGATAGGCAGAGAATCAAATCAGTGCTTTCCAAGCCAAGGTAAGCTTTCTAAATCTCCGTTATCTGGCTAATGAAAAGAAAATAGGATTCCACCAAGTCTCCTATCTACCGACTCCAGGACTTCTGTGAGGATCAAATGAGATGAGTCACGGGAAAATGCTTCACAGACATTTGGTTAAAGTGTAAAATGTTTCCACCTGGCTATAAAGTAAGTTGTGTTCTTGGGTTGAAGAAACTCCAAGTAGGCTAGGGAGAGGAAGCCAGGCATTGCTATGTGACATCATTATCTGGTGCCCACAGTAACCGTTTCCGGGCTGGGCTGGGCTGGGCTGTGGGCCGCATTTTGCTCATGGGGTCTTGGCAGCATCGGCTGTGATTTGGTGTGGTGTCGCTCTGGGGTGGTGGCGGGCCTGTGTCCCACTGGGAGGAAGCCAAGTTTTGATTTGTGGGTGCCAGGTCCGCGGTGCCTTTTCTCTGTACCAATGGCCAGTGTGAGTTTCAGCAGCTCCTGCATTGAGCATCTCCCCCCTGGTGGTCAGTGCCCATCATAGCAACTGGTCGAAGGGTCAGACACTTTGCATATTAGCCTTTTATATATATAGACTAGAAGCCCAGCACACAAAATCATGTGTGTAGGATCCCTAGGGCCTAGCCTTCTGCGATCAGGGCCATCTTCTGCCTGTTTGCGAATCCCCAGGCCAAACGCCACCTCCACCGCCAGGTTGTCAGGCCATTGGGATCACCAGCTCAGCCCTGGCTGCTCAGGGGCACAGGCCTGCGGAAAAGCGGGCACTGGTGACTTCACCTTCATGTGCGTGCGCCTGGCCAGCATCTGATGGAACATGCTGCCCACTCAGGGCCGCTCACACCAGGGCAGGTAGGCACACCCCGTAGCTTCCATCAGTGTCTCAAACCCCAGCAGCAGCAACAGTGGCGGCTGCAGCAGCGGCAGTAGCACCCACATGAGCGGCCCCGAGCGGGCAGCGTGTTCCATCAGCAGCCGGCCCGGCGCACACGCATAGAGGTGAAGTCACCAGTGCCTGCTTTCCTGCAGGCCTGAGCCCCTGAGCAGCCAGGGACGAGCTAATGATCCCAACGGCCTGACAGCCAGCCCAGTCCTCCCACCACCCACCCCAATTCCCCCTTTCACCTTAGCTGATCCATCGGAGCCTGGGGGCAGGGACCAAGAGGTCATCCGTTCAGCCCACTTCCCAGTCCCCAGTCCCGCCCTGCCCTGCCCCGCTCACAGGAGGGGGGCGGGGGTGGAAGGGACCGAGAGGTGCTCAATGCACCTCATGGTGATCGGTCATTTGGTTGTCACGGTTTTCATGGACACTGGCTTTTATATATATATATATATATATATATATATATATATTTTATTGATTTTTTACAGAGAGGAAGGGAGAGGGATAGAGTTAGAAATATAGATGAGAGAGAAACATCGATCAGCTAGCTGCCTCCTGCACAACCCCTACTGGGGATGTGCCTGCAACCAAGGTACATGCCCTTGAACAGAATCGAACCTGGGACCCTTCAGTCCGCAGGCCGACGCTCTATCCACTGAGCCAAACCAGTCAGGGCGACACTGGCTTTTAATATTATAGAGATATGTCGTGGTCTGGGGCTCTTTGGGTTCATCTTGTTTGGGACTCGGCTTCCTTTACTTAAATGTCTATTTTCTCAAATAGGCTCTTAATCCTTTGTTTTCTCTCTCCTCCTTCTGATACCCTTATGATGCAGATGATGTTATGCTTGATGTTTACCCAGAGGTCCCTGAAACTATCCTCTCTCTCTCTCTCTCTCTCTCTCTCTCTTTTTCTTTTTGCTGTCCTTATTGAACGTTTTCTGCTACCTTGTCTTGGAAATCACTGATTTGATTCTCTGTCTATCAGATCTGCTAATTCCTTCTATTTTATTCATTTCAATTACAGTATTCTTTATTTCTAACTTGTTTTTTTGTATGGTTTCTGTCCTTTTTTATGTTGTTGAAGTTCTCACTAAGTTCTTTAACCATCCTTACAAGCATTGTTTTGAACTCTGTATTTAGTACTTTCCTTGTTTCTTTTTTCTTTTTCTTTTTCTTTTTTTTTAAGTTATTTTTTTGAGAGTTCTTCTCTTCTTTCAATTGGGACTTGTTTCTTTTTTTTTTTTTTTAATAAATCTTTATTGTGCAGATTATTACAATTGTTTCTCTTTTTCCCCCCATAGCTCCACTCCACTCCACCTGGTTCCCACCCCACCCTCTGCCCTTACTCCCCGCCCCCACTGTCCTCATCCATAGGTGTACGATTTTTGTCCAGTCTCTTCCTGCACTCCCCACACCCCTTGCCCCCTGAGAATTGTCAGTCCACTCCCTTTCTATGACCCTGATTCTATTATATTCACCAGTTTATTCTATTCATCAGATTTTTTATTCACTTGATTTTTAGATTCACTTGTTGATAGACATGTATTTGTTGTCACTTAGTTGTTCATAATTTTTATCTTTACCTTTTTCTTCTTCTTCCTCTTCTTAAAGAATACCCTTCAGCATTTCATATAATACTGGTTTGGTGGTGATGAATTCCTTTAGCTTTTTCTTATCTGTGAAGCTCTTTATCTGACCTTCAATTCTAAATGCTAGCTTTGCTGGGTAGAGTAATCTTGGTTGTAGGTTCTTGCTGTTCATCACTTTGAATATTTCTTGCCACTCCCTTCTGGCCTGCATAGTTTCTGTTGAGAAATCAGCTGACAGTCGTATGGGTGCTCCCTTGTAGGTAACTCACTGTTTTTTTTCTTGCTGATTTTAATATTCTCTCTTTGTCTTTTGCCCTTGGCATTTTAATTATGATGTGTCTTGGTGTGGTCCTCTTTGGATTCCTTTTGTTTGGGGTTCTCTGCGCTTCCTGGACTTTTAAGTCTATTTCTTTCACCAGGTGGGGGAAGTTTTCTGTCATTATTTCTTCAAATAGGTTTTCAATATCTTGCTCTTTCTCTCCTTCTGGCACTCCCATAATTTGGATGTTGGTACGCTTGAAGTTGTCCCAGAGGCTTCTTACACTATCTTCATATTTTTTTATTCTTTTTTCTTTTTGCTTTTCCGGTTGGGTGTTTTTTGCTTCTTTGTATTTCAACTCTTTGACTTGATTCTTGGGATCCTCTAGTCTGCTGTTGGATCTCTGTATATTATTCTTTATTTCAGTCAATGTGTGCTTAATTTCTAGTTGGTCCTTTTTTATATCCTTGAGGGTCTCACTAAATTTCTCGGAGGTTTCTAGAAGATTCTTGAGTAACATTATAACTGTGCTTTTGAACTCTATATCCAGTCGTTTGCTTTCCTCCATTTCTTTGATTTGTGACCTGTTTCTTTGTCTCCGCATTTTGGCTGCTTCTCTGTGTTGATAGAGTGGCTTTGTGTGCCAGGTGTCCTATAGCGCCCAGTGGCTCAGCCTCCCTAATATCCCAAGGAACCAGAAACACCAATCAGAAAGGATATATGCAGCCCTATGTTCATAGCAGCACAATTTACCATAGCTAAGATTTGGAAACAGCCTTAGTGCCCATCAGCAGATGAGTGGATTAAAAAACGGTGATACATCTATACAGTGGAATACTATGCTGCTGTAAAAAGGAAGGAACTACCATTTGCAATAGCATGGATGGACATGGAGAGAATTAAGTTAAGCGAAATAAGTCAGTCAGAGAAATACAAATATCACATGATCTCACTCATTCGTGGAATATAATGATCAACATAAACTGATGAACAAAAACAGATCCAGAGAAAGAGAAGCATCGATCAGACCATCAAACCTCAGATGGAATGCAGGGGATGGTGGGGGGTAGGGGGAGAGATCAACCAAAGGACTTGTATGCATGCGTATAAGCATAACCAATGGACACAGACACTAGGGGGGGTGAGGGCACGAGCGGGGGGTGAGGGGGGGCAATCTGGGGATAAGGACACACATGTAATGCCTTAATAAAGAAAAAATAAAATAAAGAATTAACAGGGGAAAAAAATATATACATATATATATATATATATATATATATATATATATATATATATATCAGTGTGTGTGTGTGTGTGTGTGTGTGTGTGTGTGTGTGTGTGTCCCAGTGCATGAAAATACATGTATTGGATGGGGGTCCCTCAGCCCAGCCTGACCCCTCTCACAGTCTGGGAGCCCTCAGGGGTGGGAGGCGACCTGGCAATCAGGGGAAGGCGACGCCCCCATCACACCTCTGCTGCTCCCACTGCTGGCAGCGCAAGCCTCGGCCAGCCCTGGTTACCTGAGCCTCGGGCGGCCCTTTGCATCTGGGCAGCCGCCATCCAAGGCTTGCCTGTTCCTAGGGATAGCCCTGGGTGGCTGGGAGGCTGAGGGGATTGGGGGACTCCAGAGGCAGGCACGCAGAGCGGCCGGGCCTGCCTGGGGACGTGCCCAGCCTTGCTGCGGGCCTGCCGCCGCAGCAGGGCTGAGGGGACTGGGCGCCACCATCTTGTAGCTGTGTGCGCTGCCATCTTTGAGGGCGTGGCAGTCAAATAGCATATTCCCTCCTTATTGGCTCTGGACGCCGCCATCTTTGAGGGCGTGGCAGTCAAATAGCGTATTCCCTCCTTATTGGCTGTGTGCGCTGCCATCTTTGAGGTCATGGCAATCAATTAGCCTGTTCTTTTATTGTCTGTGGCGCCTCCATCTTTGTGATGGTGTGTGGATCAATTAGCATATTCCCTCTTTATTAGAGGAAATTTTATACACACACACACACACACACACACACAGTAAGGAGTAGCATCTACCTACCCTCTTGGTAACCAGTGACCAAAGAAAGACATTGCAAAATATAGTAAATGACATATTTTGACTTGAAAATTTTGTAGTGTGTGTTTGTGTGTATATAAACCTGTTTCTGTGATCAACTGTTATTACACTGCAATTTGTTTATATGCTCCCTTGACATTTACAAAGAGCTTTTACATACATTCTCATTTGTTAGTAATGTTACATTTAAGAGCATCAATGTTACAGTCCTAAACTCTTAAGAGATTCAAATCACAATATTTGGCTAATCTCTTCACCTTCTAAGAGATTAGCCAAAGAACATATTGTATAACCCATAGACAACAGGTATCAATGAGGTGATGGCCAGAGAGCACTGGAGGCCAGGGGCTGGGTGGAGGTGGGCCGGCGGGGAGGGAGGAATATGGGGACATTTGTAATAATATCAACAATAAAAATAAAGTTAAGCCCTACCTGATTTGGCTCAGTGGATAGAGTGTCAGCCCATGAACTTGAAGAGTCCCAGGTTCAATTCTGGTCAAGAGCACATACCTCAGTTGCAGGTTCGATCCCTGGCCCCAAGTTGGGACGCATGCGGGTGGCAATCAATCAATGTGTCTCTCTCATATTGATATTTCTCTCTCTATGCTCTCCCCATTCCTTCCAGTCTCTCTAAAAAGAGTCAATAGAAAAATATATTTTTATTGATTTCAGAGAGGAAGGGAGAGGGAAAGAGAGATAGAAACATCAATGATGAGAGAAAATCATGGATAGGCTGCCTCTGGCATGCCCCATACTGGGTATCGAGCTTGCTACCTGGCATGTGCCCTGACTGGGAAACAAACCTTGACCTCCTGGTTCATATGTTGATGACACTCAACAACTGAGCCACGCTGGCCGGACAATAAATAACTTTTTTTAAAAAACACACACAATATATTCTATTAAGTTTTCCACTAGAACACTTGTTTTAACTCCAGTATAATTTTTCTTCACCTTTTCTTATGGTTTTGGTTCTATCTTTTCTGTTTGGTTGTGTGTGTTGTTTTGTTTGTTTTTGTTTTTTAAGAAATTCTTATTTTAAAATCTAAATAAATTCTTATTACCTAAGTAAATTAATTGGTTGCGAAAAATGTATTTTAATATTTTCCCAAAGTACATCTTATATGTATTATCTGTTCTTATGTATAATTCATGACAACTTAAAGAAGATTGCAGGATTCTACTAAAACAAAACACTATATACCTTTTACCCAAATTTTTCAATGGTTGATATTCTGCCACTTTTCTCTCTCCACCTCCCTCCCTGCCTCCTCTTGCTTTCACTCTCGCTCTCTCTTTCTCATACACATACCTATACACACATTTTTTTTCTCAATTATTGAAATTTTTTCTCAGTGATTGAAAGTTATGGACATTTTGATCCATTACTCATAAATATTTCAGTATATATTTCCTCAGAACAAGTATATTTTCTTATACAAACAGGTCACAGATATTAAATTCAGGATCTTTAAAGTACTATACTACTATTATCTAACATATAGTTCATAATAGAATTTTACCAATTGTGACAATACTGTTTTTTATAACAGTTTTTTTTAACAGGAATTTAGGATTCAATATATGATAATGCATTACATTTAGTTGTCATGTCTCTTTATTCTTTGTTAATTTGGAACAGTTCTTCAGTTTATCTTTGTCTTTCATCATATTGGTGTTTTTAGAGAGTACAGAAGAATTGCTTTACAGAGGGTCTTTAAATTTGAGTTAGTCTGATGTTTCTTCATAAATAGATTAAGGCTGTGCATTTTTTGCAGGAATACCACAAAAGTAATGTTTTCTTCTCAGTGCATCAACAAGATAAGTAATAACAAGTGTTCAAGAAGTTGTGGAGAAAAGAGGTTGTGCTGTGGGAATGTAGACTGGTACAGCCACTGTGGAAATTGGCAATTCCTCAAAAACTTAAGAATAGAATTACCACCTGACCCAGCAATCCCTCTCCTGGGCATATAATTCAAAAAATCTATTTGCAACGATAAATGCACCCCTATGTTCATCAAAGCATTTTTCATGGTGGCCGACACATGGAGATAAACCAAAGTGTCCTGCGACAGAGGATTGGATAAAGATGTACATGTACACAATGAAATACTACTCGGCCATAAAAAAGATGAAATACTGCCATTTGCAACAACATGGATGTACCTAAGTGAAATAATTCAACCATAAGAAGCTAAGAACCTTATGATTTCACTCATGTGTGGTATAAAACTGAAACTCGGGGACACAAACAGCAGTGTAGTGGTTGCCAGGGGGAAAGGGGTAGTAGGAATGGTAAAGGGGCTTAATGTATGGTGATGGAAGATGATTTAACTTTGGTTGGTGGGCACACAGTGCAGTATACAAATCTTGTGTCATAGAAATGTGCAACTTAAGCCACAGGTCAAAAGTAAACACCTAACACAAAAATTTACTATTTAGCTTACTATAACTTATAGCAGTTTTATATTGAAGTAGCTACTCTTCATTCCTACAGGTATAAAGATTTTTCTCCTGAATTATTTGAACTAACAGTGTCATACAAACAAATGATTATATCACAGAAAATGCTAGGAGTGTTCAGAATCTCCAACACAAACTAACAAAAACAAACATTCTCTCTCTTAATCTGCTACTCTGCCAAGCTCACATGGAACAGAATATTTAAAATGTGATAGATGCCCTAGCCCAGTGGTTGGCAACCTGCGGCTCGCGAGCCACATGCAGCTCTTTGGCCCCCTGAGTGTGGCTCTTCCACAAAATACCACGGCCTGGGCGAGTCTACTTTGAAGTGGTGTTAGAAGAAGTTTAAGTTTAAAAAATTTGGCTCTCAAAAGAAATTTCAATTGTTGTACTGTTGATATTTGGCTCTGTTGACTAATGAGTTTGCCGACCACTGCCCTAGGTTTGGCTCAGTGGATAGAGTGTCGACCTGCGGATTGAGGGGTCCCAGGTTCGATTCCATTCTAGGGCACATGCCCAGGTTATTGGCTTGATTCCCAGTAGGGGGCGCAGGAGGCAGTCGAATGATTCTCATCATTGATGTTTCTCTCGCCCTCTTTCTTCCTCTCTGAAAGAAATAAAAACATTAAAAGTATTTTTTTAAGTGATGGAGTATCTATCTTCATGTTATCACCAACATAAAAATAAGCAGCCATACCTAAATTAAAACCAAAATCAAACTGCCACGAACTAGGAAAACAATTTCTGACATAATTATCATATCCATAATGGTATCGTGTATTTTAGATAGCAGTATTGCAACATTAAGGATAAAATTGTTTTTATTAGGGAGCCAGTCAGTGATTGAGAGGGGGTGCATTTAAGGTTTCATTCCTTTTGGGACTAGAACTATACAGGTTCCTATTGGGTTTGTTGTGTGTGTATGTGGGGGAGGGAGTATTGTATGTTTGTTCATTTCGGGGTGCCACGTATTTTCATCCCTGACTACTATCTATTTGGTTGTTTACCCTAATGGCAGCAGGGTAAAATGTCTGGGTTTTGTTTGTTTTGTGGTGTGTTTTTCAAATATTTTTATTGATTTCAGAGAGGAAGGGAGAGAGAGATATAGAAACATCAGTGATGAGAGAGAATCATTGATCGGATGCCTCCTGCATGCCCCACACTGGGGATGGAGCCCACAACCCGAGCATATGCCCTGACTGGGAATTGAACTGTGACTTCCTGGTTCATAGGTCGATGCTTAACCACTGAGCCATGTCAGCCAGGCTAAAATGTCTGTTTTGCTTCCATTCCTGTTTTAGCTAAATTCAAACTTTTATATTCTCTATTTAATTAGTTTGTATAAATCTTGAATCTAATAAAGTGTAGACCAAATTTTTTTCGTACAGAGTGCTTGGTTCTAAAAACAGTAGTTTTCTTGATCTACATATTTGACTTTTATGATAACCTCAGCTGGCCCTGGTTACCTTGTACTTGGCTTTAAAAATTCACCTTTTTGTTCACAATCATTATTTGGGTGAGTTTTGTTTTTTAATGAGAAATCTTGATGTAAGTAGAACAATCTAGCATCTTTCCTATCTTCCTTTGTAACTGTTTCCAAAACTCCTTAATCACTGCTTTAAAAACTTTACATGACCTACTTTCTGACTCCATCTGGAATACTTCAGCCACCTCATTCTGACTTTGACCTTCTACAGCTATTTCCTCTGCCTGATCTTCCCTTTCCCAGATCCTCTCATGACTGGTATCTCAGGAATATTTACATCTTACCTTAATGTCATGTCCTTAATAAAACACTTTTTATATTATTCTTTATCACATTTTAATTGTTTGCCTAGCATTTATTAGTTTCTGATTTTTTTCCTATTTTCTTATTTCCTTGTCTGCCTATCCAAGTAGAATGTAAACTGTCTTATTCACCACTGTTTTTAGCGCTTAGAACAGGATTTGGACTTAATGAGTGCTCAGTAACTGTTGAGTAAACAAATGAATGATCCTGCCGAAACCGGTTTAGCTCAGTGGATAGAGCGTCGGCCTGCGGACTGAAGGGTCCTGGGTTCGATTCCGGTCAAGGGCATGTACCTTGGTTGCGGGCACATCCCCAGTAGGGGGTGTGCAGGAGGCAGCTGATCGATGTTTCTCTCTCATCGATGTTTCTAGCTCTCTATCCCTCTCCCTTCCTCTCTGTAAAATATCAATAAAATATATTTAAAAAAAAAAAAAAATGAATGATCCACTAGAAAGAACCAGTCTTCAAATTTATGAACTTCAGGGTCTTTAATTAACTAACCTCTTTGGGCCTCAATTTTCTCATTTGCAAAATGTGTATTAGTTTCCCTACTTGTTACAAGATAGAGTAGACTTGGTTTTTAAAAGGTAATATGTTGTCATTCATAGAGAAAAGAAATATATCAGCCTTGCTTTATTTATTGGAACATTAAGCCAAAATAAAATCATAGTAGACTAAATGAGGCTTTCCTGGAACCCTTTTTTCTCTTTTTTCCTTTTTTTTTTTTTTAATCTTCCTGTTATATATTTGTGAAATCTCTTGAGATTGATCTCATACCAAACATTAGGAGCAAAAACCAGTAAGATGTGTGAAAGAGGTATGCCTATAAGAACATCGTGGAATGAAATAGAACAGTAAGTAAATAGAGTTGAGCAAGAAACTGAGGTTTTGCCTTGGCCAGTGTAGCTCAGCGGGTAACTCAGCCTGCGCATTGAAGCGTCTAGGATTCCAGGTCAAGGGCATGTACCTGGGTTGCAGGTTTGATCCCCAGCCCTGGTGCATCAAGAGAGGCAACCAATCTCTCTCTCTCTCTCTCTCTCTCTCCCTCCCCCTCTCTCTCTCCCTCTCCCTCTCCCCTCCACCCCCCACTTACCCTCTTCCCCACCTTTCACTGTCTCCAAAAACCAATGGGAAATAATATCCTCAGGTGAGGATTAACCACAAGAAGGAAAGAAACTGAGGTTTTTTGTCTTAAATTTCCTTACCAGTTAATAAAATTCAGGAAATTCACCTAATCTCATAAGCATCTGTTTTCAAAATCTGTAAACTAGAGTTAATGTTTCCTCTTCGCTACTTCACAGTATTGCTGTAAATGATATGTGAAAGTACTTTATAAGCTACTAGAGGCCCAGTGCATGAAAATTCATGCACTGGTGGGCGGGGAAGGGGGGTCCCTCAGCCCGGCCTGACCCCTCTCACAGTCTGGGAGCCCTCAGGGACAGGAAGCGACCCAGCAATCAGGGCAAGGCGACGCCCCATCACACCTCTGCTGCTGCCACTGCCGGCAGCACAAGCCTCGGCCGGCCCTGGGCGACTGGGGGCTGAGGGGACTGGGTACTGCCATCTTCTGGCTGTGGGTGCCACCATCTTTGAGGGCGTGACAGTCATTTAGCATATTGCTCCTTATTGGCTGTGGGCGCTGCCATCTTTGCGATGGTGTGAGGGTCAATTAGCATATTCCCTCTTTATTAGATAGGATAAATCGTTAGTGAAATGTATGTTAATCATTATGATCAGATCTGAAATTGAGGTTTCTTCTGCAAAACTATTGGAGAATGCTAATGATGCTCTTCCTTATGTGTAATTCCTAAAAGGCTATTCCAAAAATGTGTATTTTAAAAATATATGAAGGTACTTGGTATCTGTCCCTCCAAAAATATGCATTTAAGACTAAATCCAGGGCCAGGTTAAGTCATTGACCCGATACACCGAGGTTGCAGGTTCAATCCAAAGTCATGGCACATACAAGAGTCAACCAATGAATGCATAAATAAGTAGAACAGCAAATCGATGTTTTCTTGTCTGTCTATCCCCCCACCCCCACCTTCCTCTCTCTCTCTAAAATCAAACAAAAATATTTAAGGTACTATTAAAGCAAATAGTCTTGATAGAATGAGAAAATGTTATTGCCTCTTTTTTCTTTTAATCATAGTCCAAAGAGCCGATTGATTCAATTAAAGAAAGAAAAGCTGGAATACTCTCCAGGAGAGCATGAATATGGATTATTTCCAGCCCCCATTCATGTTGGTGAGTATACACAATATATTGTCAGAAAAAAATGGGTTATTTCTTGAGTTTGGGTGAAATGTTTCTGCATTTTTGTATTATTTATTTATATCCATTGGGGTGAAGCTCTTTTTTTTTTTTTTTTTACTATTTAATTTATACTTAACTCTAAAGAATTCTGCAAACTCTTTACTGTCTAGGAGTCAAAATGACATAAATCTCACTCACTGAAGTTTCAGTAAACAGCACTATACCTGTAGCATTTGGTTCCCTAAGTATGTCATCTAGAAAAACCCAACTATTCATCTGTTCACTTTTATTTCAAAAGGAGTGAGATTATTTATGGATATGTAATAAAGGAAATAGGCCCCATGCTTTTCCTGATCTTTATCTGCTTGAAAATTGAGCAAGATTTATCTTTTTTATTTTATTTTATTTTTTTAGAGAAAATGGCAAGGCTTTGTTTAGCATTTGGGTAATAGTACCTCCTACGGTCCTATTATGAAGCATACCAAATAAGTAAAAAGTGCCTAGAAGTCATCCTAAATTCTTCCCATTTTTTCAACACCTTATCCAGTCCATCTCCCAAGTTTTTTTATTTCCATTCTTAAAATATATCCTACTCTCCAAGTTCCATTGCCATCACTCAAGCCCATGCCACTATGCCATAGCCTTCTAATAGATCTGTTTGCTTCCATTGTTCCCTTCCAATCTTCCAATCCACTCTCCACACAATAAAAAGAGAAATGATTTCATAACTTGAACAGATTGTACTTAAAACCTTTCAGTGGCTTACCATTGGAGAAATTGACGCACCTCTTATTCTGACTTTTAAGAATAATATGGCCCCTGACTACCCCATTATTCCCATATATCTATTCCTGTCTTTCCCTTATTCACTGTATTAGGCCATGCTGATCTTCTTTCAAATCCTAGAATATACCAAGCTCTTTCCCACAAGAGGATTGCTATACTTATTATTCCCATTGCCTGAAAATCCCTTCAAACTCTTCTCATGATTGGTTTCCTCTCATTCTTTAAGGATCAGCTGACAGTATCAGCTTATATATCATTTTCTTTAAAATTGCATTCATGGCCCTGGTCAGTGTGGCTCAGTTGGGCATCATCCCATACACTAAAAGGTTTCGAGTTCAATTCCCTATCAGGGCACATGTCCAGGTTTCAGGCTCTATCTCCGGTAGGGGCTTGCAGGAGGCAGCCCATCAGTGTCTTTATTCTTAATCTTTATTGAAAATATTACATATGTCGTCTTTTTTTTCCCATTGACCCCTTATCGCCCGCCCCTGCTCTTTCCCAGCCTCCACCTCAGACCTTCACTGCACTATTGTCTTTGTCCATGGGTTATCCTATATAATGAAAGCCTAATATGCAAATCGACTGAATGGCAGAACAACCAGTCACTATGATGCGCACTGACCACCAGGAGGCAGACACTCAATTCAGGAGCTGCCTGCAGGCCCCAATGGGGGGCAGGGGACACCAGGCCAACCAAGGCAGTTGCCAGCGGAGGTCCCCCGATCGCCCCTCCAGTCGCCCCGCAGATTGGCCCTGATCGCCGACCAGGCCTAGGGACCCTACCCATGCATGAATTTCGTTCACCCGACCTCTATTGCATATATATGCATACAAGCTCTTGATCTCACATCAATGTTCTTTCTCTCTTTCTCCCTTCCTCTCTGTCCAAAAATCAATTTTTAAAAATCTTTAAAATAATAATAAATAAATAATACAATAAAATTGTTCTCATGATTGTCCCACCATGGAGGATTCTTCCTTTATTCTACATCACAGAAACCTGTTTTTCTTTTTATAATCTACTAGAGGCCTGGTGCATGAATTCGTGCACCAGTGGGATCCCTCAGCCTGGCCTTCGGGATCAGGCTAAAACCAGTTCTCCAATATCCCCTGAGGGGTCCCAGATTGTGAGAGGGCGCAGGCCAGGCCGAGGGAACCCACCGGTGCACGATTGGGGCCGGGGAGAGACGCGGGAGATTGTCAGGCCTGTCTTGCTCAGTCCTGATGGGCTGTACCCCAGCAGCAAGCTAACCTACCGATCAGAGCATCTGTCCCCTGGTGGTCAGTGCACGTCATAGCGACTGGTCGACCAGTTGACTGTCTGCCCCCTGGTGGTCAGTGTATGTCATAGCGAGCAGTTGAGCAGACTTAGCATATCATTAACATATTATGCTTTAATTGAACAGCTGACCGGATGACTGGATACTTAGCATATTAGGCTTTTATTATATAGGATAATTACTGTACTTGTTTATTAATTTTTATCTGACTCACCTATCCTATATAATAAAAGCATAATATGCAAATTGTCCCCTAGACAGGGAGTTTGACCAGTGGGCGGGGCTGGCCGAGGGAAGGGAGGGGGTACCTGACTGGCCACCGCCAGCCGCTAGGGACCCTACCAGTGCATGAATTTCATGCACTGGGCCTCTAGTTATGTTATTAACTCCAGGAGTATAGGATCATTTGTCTTTCTTATTCTCCTTTGATTTCCCAGTGCCTAATTTTTTGATGTATAAATGAAAGAAAAGAAAGAGAAATTAGGATAAATTGCTGAACGTAGATGACAATTTTTTCTCAGGAACAATTTATTGTGTAGCAGATGTTGATCCTATGCACTATAATGTTCTCTTAAACTATGACTCTCTTGACCCTTTGGACTAGGGGCTCTTCTCTGGTTTATGATTATCGAATCTCCTTTTTCTCCCTAGAGGGCCCAGCACCATAAGGTATTTAAAGTAGCAGGTTTATACAA
The DNA here is from genome assembly GCF_963455305.1 of Plecotus auritus. NCBI lineage: Eukaryota > Metazoa > Chordata > Mammalia > Chiroptera > Vespertilionidae > Plecotus > Plecotus auritus. The sequence goes on from NC_137778.1 coordinate 29,282,205, forward strand.
GTTTTGCAATAAAGATGAGTTATTGTGTATTGAGTGGCTGGAGAATGGTGTAACTACAACATAGAGTTACAAGGCTTAATTCTCAGCTCGGTAACTATGCTAGTACTTAATGAAGGTAAGAGTTCAGCTCCATATTCTCTAGGCATAATGCCAAAGTTCTCTTAAAAGAACCTTTTGTTTTTATTAGTGATGCCATATCAGTGGAAGCAGCTTCTTAACAGATCATGCTATTTCCTAGAACCTGCTAGTGATAAATAGCTTTGAAAATTAGAAGTAATTTACAAGTCCTGTTTAAAGGAAAACACAGCCATTTTGGTCTTACTGGTTTTGTCCTGTTTGCGAAATTAACTTAGATCTTGGATGAAGCTCTAACTATGCAAGGGAATGAAGGAATCAGTTAATTCCAAGGAAAAAAGGGAGAATGATGGGTAGACTAATATTTCCTGTCATGTCTCTGGCATGAATTAGTGGTTAACACATCTAGAATGGAAATTCCTCTATTTAAATAAAGATTTTATCTCTGCATCCTCACTTTAGTTCTATTAAGACTAATTTGTACTCAGTAAATAAAAAATAGAAAAACTTATCCAAGTAGTGGCTCTTTTCTCTGGTGAATCAGGACTTTATCTTTTCTTTAAATCCTCCTCCAAGGATATGTTTTTATTGATTTGAGAGAGAGAGAGAGAAAGGACCATTGATGGAGAGCCTTCTGTATGCACCCCTGCCGGGAATCGAACATGCTACGTTTTGGTGTATGGACTACACTCCAACCAACTGAGCCACCCGGCCAGGGCTGAAACGATTTTAAATCAGACTGTTGCATGATATATGTTTTTTTTCTGGATGTGCTATTTGTTTTTCAAATAATCGTTTATGATAGGACTAGAGGCCCGGTGCACGAATTTCGTGCACTGGGTGGGGGAGGTTGTCCCTCAACCCAGCCTGCACCCTCTCCAATCTTGGACCCCTCAGGTGATGTCCAACTGCTGATTTAGGTCCGGCAGCCAGATATCCCTCTCACAATCCGGGACTGCTGGCTCCCAACCTCTCGCCTGCCTGCCAGCCTGATCACCCCCTAACCCATCCGTGGGCAAACTACGGCCCACGGGCCGGATCCGGCCTGTTCAGCTGTTCTATCCGGCCCGCGGAGCCGAAAGAGTGGAGGGTTCTCTTGCTCTCCCCTCCGCTCCTTCACCAGCAGCAGTGTTAACATGGCAACGTCGGGAAACACGGCCGCAGCTCCTTCTTCTGAGTGGGCGGATAAATCCGCCCATTCAGTAGAAGGAACAACCTCTCAATCTTCCAGAGGCTCCTTGTAATGCCCGCGGACGCGTCCCCCGACATCACCCTGGGAATGCGTAGACACGTTATCATGGTGATGTAGGGAGACACGCCCCTGGAGAGCACAGTATCAGAGCCTTTCTGAAGTAAGATTAAGAGCTCTACTCAAACACAATTTTTTCCTGTTCCCACATTCTGTACATCACAATGACTTGTTAATAAAACAACAAAGACTTTCAGCTTTTAGGGCTTGTATCCACTGCAGTTTTTTTTCCCACTGCGGACGCGCGCAACAGGGAAAAAGACACACAGAGGACATGTCACACTAGCCATGCTGCGGCTGCATTTTTTTGCTGATACAGATGCGGTATCAGTAACGCTACCGTGGCCACTAACCACATGTGTTAGCGGCAAAACAAATGCATTTTGCGCTGCGTTTGCTTCTCCCCTTGCGCCTGTAAAAATGCGTGCTACAGGGCATTTGTGTTAATATGCACCACTGCACATTAGCATCAATGCTGGTGTTAAAATGTTTGAAATGAATAAAACTATTGAAATAATAAAAATAAAAGACCGTACCCTTTTATGTAATGATGTTTACTTTGAATTTATATTAGTTCACACAAACACTCCATCCATGCTTTTGTTCTGGCCCTCCGGTCCAGTTTAAAAACCCATTGTGGCCCTCGAGTCAAAAAGTTTGCCCACCCCTGCCCTAACCACTCCCCTGCCAGCCTGATCAATGCCTAACTGCTCCCCTGCCGGCCCGATTGTCCCCAACTGCCCTTCCCTGCAGGCCTGGTCACCCCTAACTGTCCTCCCTGCCAGCCCAGTCACCCCTAACTGCCCTCCCCTGCTGGTCTGGATGCCCCTAACTGCCCTCCCCTGCAGGCCTGGTCCCCCCCCCCCACCAACTGCCCTCCCCTGCAGGCCTGATCGCCCACAACTACCTTCCCCTGCTGGCCATCTTGTGGCAGTCATCTTTGACCACATGTGGGCGGCCATCTTGTGCGACAGTATAAGGGTCAATTTGCATATTACCTCTTTATTATATAGGATTATATAGGATAGAGAGGGTAGATACTCAGCTGTTTTAAACTGGTCACTTCCAATATCATGTAAACAAAGAGCATGACTGAGTCAGCCAGACCTGGGTTTATCTCTGTCTTTGCCATATTAGTTATATGAATAAAATAGATATATAAACAAAATTAAATGCATCTTACCATTGGAGTCACATTCAGTAAATGTAATATTTATTTTTAAATGTTTAATAAAATCAGGTTTATTTATCTTAGAGAAATAAATTTTAATCCTCACCCAAGGATATGCTTTTATTGATTTTATTTTTAAGAGAGAGAGAAACATTGAGCTAAGAAACGTCAACTGGTTACCTCCTGTATGCACCCCAACCAGAGATCAAACCCTCAACCTAGGTTGCCATTCACTGTAAGTCATTCAGACGTATGCCAAACCTTGACTGCTTTTCCTAATGTAGTGGAAAGAACATAGGCCTATGTGCAGAAAAGAATTAACATAGCAGACTTAAGACTTTTATTCTTAGAACCGCCTTCTTGCTAGGTTGGCCATTACCTGGCATCAGGGAACTTGAAACCATACACAGTTTCCTCTATTGAGATAAAACTCCCTAGATGGTATTAACAGTGTTTTACTGTGTTCACTGTATAAATTCTACAATTTCCACTGAACACCTGCTTTCATTCTAAAAGTCTGGAATTTTGGTACATTCTAGGCAGAGGGTACCTATATGACCAGCCACCAATTAAAACCTTGAGTAATGAATTTCTGATGATCTTCCTTGATAGACAATGTTTCACAAATGTTGTCACAAAGCCTTGCCAAAGATTTCATCTTATGTAACTCCACTGGGAGAGAACTTTTTAAATTTGTGTCGGTTTCCTCCAGATTTTGCCCACTTGCCTTTTTATCTTTACTGATTTTGCTTTGTATCCTTTTGCTATATTGACCATGAGTATAACTATATGCTGAGTCCTATGAATCACCAAACCTAAGGGAGATCTTGGGGATCCTTGACACCTTAGAATCAAGCACATATGAACTCCTCTTTCCATTCCATACTCTTGTAGTTATTTGACCTTGAACAATTTACTTATCTACTTTTCATCTTAGCATTTTCATCTACATATTGAAACTGTTTTCATCCTGAATAGTGAGGATTATGTGAGACTTATTTTGTACTTAACACAGAGTGACTACCCCTTCCCCTTGACTTACTATAACCAAATACTCAATGTCAGTGAGAAGAGCAAAGCCATCCCAATCATTTCTATAAAACTGGGGTATAAGTAGAAATAAGGAAATAATAAAGAGTAGAAATCAATAAAATATTAGAGGTTTGAAAAGAGCAACAAAATTTACAACCTCGCCCTGACTGGTTTGGCTCAGTGGATAGAGCGTCGGCCTGTGGACTCAAGGGTCCCGGGTTCGATTCTGGTCAAGGGCATGTACCTTGGTTGCCGGCACATCCCCAGTGGGGGGGGGGGGGGTGTGCAGGAGGCAGCTGATCGATGTCTCTCTCTCTCATTGATGTTTCTGGCTCTCTATCCCTCTCCCTTCCTCTCTGTAAAAAATCAATAAATTTTTTTTTTTTTTTTTTAAATTCACAACCTCTAGCTGCACTGATCAAGAAAAAAGTAAGAGCCGAAACCGGTTTGGCTCAGTGGATAGAGCGTCGGCCTGCGGACTGAAAGGTCCCAGGTTCGATTCCGGTCAAGGGCATGTACCTTGGTTGCAGGCACATCCCCAGTAGGAGGTGTGCAGGAGGCAGCTGATCGATGTTTCTCTCTCATCGATGTTTCTAGCTCTCTATCCCTCTCCTCTCTCTTCCTCTCTGTAAAAAATTAATAAAATATATTAAAAAAAAAAAAAAGAAAAAAGTAAGAGATAACACAAATTACTGCTATCCATGCAATAGGTCCTACTGACATTAAGAAGCTAATAAGGGCCCTGACCGGTTTGGCTCAGTGGATAGAGCGTTGGCCTGCGGACTGGAGGGTCCCAGGTTCGATTCCGGTCAAGGGCATGCACCTTGGTTGCGGGCACATCCCCAGTGGGAGGTGTGCAGGAGGCAGCTGATCGATGTTTCTCTCTCATCGATGTTTCTAACTCTCTATCCCTCTCCCTTCCTCTCTGTGAAAAATCAATAAAATATATTAAAAAAAAAAAAGAAGAAGCTAATAAGGGATTATTCTGAATAACCTTAGGCCAGGACATTGAACAATGTATATGAAATGGATAAATTCCTTTAAAAATACAACTTAAAATTGATGCAAGATGAAATAGAAAATCTGAATAGCCTATATCATTTAAATAAATTGAATTCCTGCTGCATTTCCCCCCATACACAGTTTGTCTCTTTCTTCCTTTCTCTCTCTCTCTAAAGTCAATGAATTTAAAAAAATTTAAATAAATATATCTAAGAATTGGCAAGGTCTTTACCCTAAAAATGAAAACAATTATCTGAGAGAAACCTAGATAAATGGAGAAATATGCCACATTCAGAGATTGGAAATATTTGGTACGGTCTAAATTATATTACCAGTAGGCCTTTCTGTAAAAACTGATAAACTGGTTCTAAAATTTATATGGAAATGCAAAAGACCTAGAATCTTCAATATGATCTTTAAATAAAAATATTGAAAGACATTATCAGACTTCAAGAGTTACTATAAAGCACTTTAATCAAAACTGTGGTATTGGCATTAATATATGGAACAGCATACATAGCCCAGAAATAGAGCCACTTTTCTGTTTTTATTTGATTTGTACACAGGTACAAGCCCTTGACTGGAATCAAACCCACAACCCTTCAGTCCATGGGCCAAAGCTCCAACCACTGAGCCAAACTGGCCAGGACCCTGCATTTCGTTTGTTCATTCATTCGTCAGTGGACATTTCTGTTGTTTCCACCTTTTTACAATTCTGAATAATGCTGCTATGAACATTAGTTTACTATTCTCTGTTGAGGACTCTGCTTTCAATTTTTTTGTTGTTGTTAATCCTTACCTGAGGATATTTTTCCATTGATTTTTAGAGAGGGGAAAAGTAGGGGAGATAAAGAGAAGAATTTTAATGAAACTATCAACTACTTTATTAACATAGATCTTGCAAAACATCTTTATTAAAAAACAGCAATGTACTCTTGTCACACTTTTAAAAATATTTAAACTTATTTTAACTATTAACTTAAACATTATATATATTTTTAACTTTAAATAGTTGTTACTCTTTCATTGGTTTTTCTCTACTCAGTATAGGAAATTGATTTTATACAAGTGAATGATAGATACGATTTTTAAATTTTCTCTATATATAGGTTTGTTATATTTTTGAGAAATTGCTTTCAAACCATAAACATGTATTATATAAATCTTTTAACATCTGTTCTCTCAATTTTGCAATAAAATATTGAACAATATTCCATTAAAAAAATGCAGAAGGGTGATATAGATATAGAGTAAGGAAATTGAAGAAGCCTCTTTAAGGTAGAAAGGGGGCTTTGAAATTGGCTTTAAATAGTAGTATTTTAATATTGAAGAAGTTAATTATAAATATCCATTTACACACTATTGAGTTTCAGGGAATCCTATTTTTTTAAATTTTTTATTTTTTTAATTTAATCTTTATTGTTCAGATTATTACAATTGTTCCTCTTTTTCCCCCCCATAGCTCCCCTCCACCCGGTTCCCACCCCACCCTCTGCCCTTACCTCCCCCACACTGTCCTCATCCATAGGTGTACGCTTTTTGTCCAGTCTCTTCCCACACCTCCCACACCCTTTTCCCCCCCGAGAATTGTCAGTCCACTCCCTTTCTATGCCCCTGATTCTATTATATTCACCAGTTTATTCTGTTCATCAGATTTTTTATTCACTTGATTTTTAGATTCACTTGTTGATAGACATGTATTTGTTGTTCATAATTTTTATCTTTACCTTTTTCTTCTTCTTCCTCTTCTTAAAGAATACCTTTCAGCATTTCATATAATACTGGTTTGGCGGTAATGAATTCCTTTAGCTTATTCTTATCTGTGAAGCTCTTTATCTGGCCTTCAATTCTGAATGATAGCTTTGCTGGGTAGAGTAATCTTGGTTGTAGGTTCTTGATATTCATCACTTTGAATATTTCTTGCCACTCCCGTCTGGCCTGCATAGTTTCTGTTGAGAAATCAGCTGACAATAGTATGGGTGCTCCCTTGTAGGTAATTAACTGTTTTTCTCTTGCTGCTTTTATTATTCTCTCTTTGTCTTTTGCTCTTGGCATTTTAAATATGATGTGTCTTGGTGTGGTCCTCTTTGGATTCCTTTTGTTTGGGGTTCTCTGCGCTTCCTGGACTTTTAAGTCTATTTCTTTCACCAGGTGGGGGAAGTTTTCTGTCATTATTTCTTCAAATAGGTTTTTAGTATCTTGCTCTCTCTCTTCTTCTGGCACCCCCATAATTTGGATGTTGGTACGCTTGAGGTTGTCTCAGAGGCTCCTTACACTATCTTCAAATTTTTGGATTCTTTTTTCTTTTTGCTTTTCCGGCTGAATGTTTTTTCCTTCTTTGTATTTCAACTCGTTGACTTGATTCTTGAGGTCCTCTAGTCGGCTGTTAGGTCTCTGAATAATATTTTTTATTTCAGTCAGTGTATGTTTAATTTCTAGTTGGTCCTTTTTCATATCCTCAAGGGTCTCGCTAAATTTATCGGCCTTTTTTTAGGAAATTCTTGAAAAACCTTATAACCGTGGTTTTGAACTCTATATCTAGTCATTTGTTTTCCTCCATTTCTTTCATTTGTGACCTGTTTCTTTGTCTCCGCATTTTCGCTGATCCCCTGAGTTGGTAGAGTAGCTTTGTGTGGTAGGTGTCCTCAAGGGCACAGTGGCTCAGCCTCCCCAGTTACCTGAGGTGGACACTTTTGGTGCACCCCTTTGTGGACTGTGTGCTCAGCCTTGTTGTAGTTAAGTCTTGATTGTTGTTGGTATCACTGGGAGGAATTGACCTCCAGGCCAATTGGCTGTGAGGATCAGCTGTGTCTACGCTGGGAGAACTTCTGTGCTGGAGACACTCTTATGAGACAAGACTTGCAAAATTGCAAAAGCCTCTGTGCTCAGCTTGGATGGGGCAGAATTTCAGGGCGGAGCATACAGCCTTGGTTTCCCGTCAGCCCTGCCCTAGGAGACCCCTGGGTCTCAGTGTCCCTTGGTAATTGCTGCAAGCACCTCTGAGAGAAAGCCGCCCTCGAGTTTCGCCCGCGGCCAGACAGTCTAGTTTCTCTCCGAATGAGTCAGGGTTCCCAGAAAATTGCCCGGGACTGGAGTTAAGTGCAGTCGGGAGCTTCCTTCTCCCTCCCGCTTTAGAAAGCCAGCCGCACACTCAGCCACCCGTGCATTCAGCAGTCAGTCCTTTCTGCGCGCGCGTGCCTTCTGACCTCTGCCTTCCGCAGCTCCCGAGTCTCAGTGTGCTTTCTCTTTTCCTGACAGTCCAGATTCCCCCCAAATGAGTCTGGTTTCCCAGCGTCTCGCCTGGGACTGGAGTTCAGTGCAGTCGGGAGCTTCCTTCTCCCTCCCGCTTTAGAAAGCCAGCCATGCACTCAGCCGCTCGTGCACACAGCCACCCGTGCACACAGCCGCCCGTCCTCTCCGTGTGCGAGTCTCCGTACCTCAGCCTTTTGCAGCTCCTCTGAGTCTCAGTGTGCTTTCCTCTTTTCTTCAAGTTGTAGAATTTCCACTCAGCCAGCTTTCCTGTGGTTCTGGATGATGTCCGTTTTGTCTTTTAGTTGTAGTTTTGATATTGTGCGAGGCAGCAGTTTAGGTGTTTACCTATGCCACCATCTTGGTTTCTCCAGGGAATTTTATTATTAAAAACTCTTATACTTCCCCCCTTTTTTAAAATACATTTTTATTGATTTCAGAGCGAGGGAAAGAGAGAAATAGAAACATCAATGATGAGAGAGAATCATTGATCGGCTGCCTCCTGCACGCCCCCTACTGGGGATTGAGCCCGAAACCTAGGCATGTGCCCTTGACTGGAATCGAACCTGGGACCCTTCAGTCCGCAGGCTGACGCTCTATCCACAGAACCAAATCAGCTAGGGGTATTCTTCCCCTTTTTATAATCAGCTTTATATTATGCATAATAATTAAGGAGAATAGGTGCCAGATGCTCTAGGTAGTAATTTTAATAAACAATTCTTGCCCGCCTCGTGTTGCTCAGTGGTTGAGTGTCGACCCATGAACCAGGAGATCACTGGTTCAATTCCTGGTTAGGGAATATGCTGGGGTTGGGGGCTTGATCCTTGGGTTTGGGAGGGTCGTGCAGGAGGCAGCTGATGATGTTTCATTCTCATCAGTGTTTCTATCTGTATTCCCTTCCTCTTTCTAAAAATCAATAAAAAGTTTTAAAAATAATAATAATCAAAAATTCTTAGTGTTTTGTTTGCTTCATAATGTCCTGTATTTTTGGTAGTAACTTTGCTGTGCTGGTTGTTTTATATAGATGATTAAAATATGTCTTTAGCATGAAAAAAAATAGGTAAAAAATAAAGATTAGTGATGGAAAAATCCATAAAGCTAAAAATTAGATTTTTATTTTTCTAGTCAGTGCATATTAGATCTTGTGTATGAATAGATGTTTAAATTGATAGTTTTTTGTTATTGTTGTTTTTGTTTCAGGGAAGTATCTAAGGCAAAAAAGAATTGACTTCCAGCTTCCTTATGACATCCTTTGGCAGTGGAAACATAATCAGGTACAATAAACCTATCTTACCAGGTTTCATTCTTAAGGCATGGCAGGGAGGAAATGCAGATCTTTTTCTCTGCCTCCTTGTTATGCTCTCATTTTAGGAAATATAAAGTGTCCCTGTGAAGGTTAGAGACTTAAAAAAAAAAAAAGAATTTGCATTCATATTTAATGTGACCTATTTGCCTTTACTCATAATTCAAAATAGCAGTGATTTTCTACTTTCCTGGGCAATCTTCTGTTATTATTCTGGACTTTTATTTTGGTAGCATAGATTCTGTTCTGTAAGAATCCTGTTTGATGCAGGTCTCCAGAGAATTTAGATGTACTGCGAGCAGCATGAAGAAATTTCAGGCTTTATTTTTGTTGGCTCCTTCCCATCAGTTTGGAATTTGTTTTTCACATACAAAGGAAACAGGGAAAATGTTCAACACTCTTATGCTTTTAAAAGATCTTTAAATATATTGGGAACTAAAAATAGGAAGATATTATTTTTCTCTCTTGCTTCCCTAATTGAAATATTTCCCCCAATAAATTTTTGAATTTTTTTTTATTGATTTGAGAGAAAGAGAGAAACATCGATTTGTTGTCCCACTTATTTATGCATTCATTGGTTGATACTTGTATGTGCCCTGACCAGGGATTGAATCCACAGCCTTGGCGTATCAGGATGATGCACTTACCAAATAAGTAACCTGGCCAGGGCAGTTCCCAATAATTTTTGTATTAAGCTATAGGCCCCAAACCCCATACTGAGAACAACCATCTATATATAAAAAAAAACAGCCGAAACTGGTTTGGCTCAGTGGATAGAGCATCGGCCTGCGGACTGAAGGGTCCCAGGTTCGATTCCGGTCAAGGGCATGTACCTTGGTTGCGGGCACATCCCCAGTAGGGGGCGTGCAGGAGGCAGCTGATCGATGTTTCTCTCTCATCGATGTTTCTAGCTCTCTATCCCTCTCCTTTCCTCTCTGTGAAATATCAATAAAATATATTGAAAAAAAAAAAAAAAAAAAAAAAAACAGCGGCCAGTAAACCCAGCCTGATCGGGATTGTGGCCAGCCTGCAAACCCCTGCAGCCCCTTGCCCAGACCGGTCCCGCCCCCCTAAGAAGACCCCCACCCCGATCAGGGGCATGGCTGGTCTGCAAACCCCCAGCGGCCCCTCGCCCAGATCGGCCCCTTCCCCCAGCGGGGACCCGCCCACCCCATCAGGGCAGGCCAGCTGGTCCCCACCCATGCACCAGGCCTCTATCCTATAATAAAAGGGTAATGTGCAAATTGACCCAAACGGTGGAACAACCAGAACGACCACTGGACCAGTCACTATGAGGCGCACTGACCACCTCTCGGTCCCTTTTCCTGGCTGGCAGGCTCCATCACCTGATGGCCACCCACGGTGGGGGCGGGGCCGACCTCTCAGTCCCTTCCCCCAGCCGTCAGGCATCAATCACCAGATGACGAACGGGAAACCAGGGTTAGGTGGTGGCAGGGGGCAGGGCCAGCTGCAGGCAGCTGGGGAAGATGGCCCTGATCACAGGCCAGGCCTACTGACCATACCCATGGACAAATTTTGTGCGCTGGGCCTCTAGTTTGAAATAAAAATAGTCATGCAAGTGAGGTGAATAAGCTCTTGAGTTTTGCCAAAATTCTACCAATTTAATTTTGGAAAGCCGAAAGGCAATGGATGTTTTCTCCGCATTCTCTTCTGTGGTGGCCTTTCTTGAATTCTGAGAGAATCAATATGTTAGGTATTTGTCTCAGAGAGTTTATAACATTGAAGGAGATAACAGTGCTTTGACTATACCCACTGAAAAATGATGGTAGTTACACACTCTATCTTAGACCAAGTTGCTGTTTTTTTGTATTGTCCTTTATGGTAAAACAATAACCAGCTGACTGCCTCTATTCTTTTTTTTTTTTTTTTTTAATATATTTTATTGATATTTTACAGAGAGGAAGGGAGAGGGATAGAGAGTTAGAAACATCGATGAGAGAGAAACATCAATCAGCTGCCTCCTGCACACCTCCCACTGGGGATGTGCTCGCAACCAAGGTACGTGCCCTTGACCGGAATCGAACCTGGGACCTTTCAGTCCGCAGGCTGACGCTCTATCCACTGAGCCAAACCGGTTTTGGCTGCCTCTATTCTAATACATTGCTGTTGTTTCTTTTTCTGATGCGTTCTTTTTTTTAAATATGTTTTTACTGATTTTTAGAGAGGAAGAGAAAGAAATAGCAATGATTAGAGAGAATTATCAGGGGATTGAGCCCCCAACCTGGGCATGTGCCCTGACGAGGAATCGAACCAGTGACCTGTTGGTTCATGCATGGATTGATGCTCAACTACTGAGCCACAGTGGCCAGACTTTTTTTTTATATATGTTTTTATTGATTTTTAAGCAGAGGAAGTGAGAGGGATAGAGATAGAAATATCAGTGAGAAACATCATTGATTGGTGTCTCCTGCACGACCCCTACTGGGGATCAAGCCTGCAACCCAGGCATGTGCCCAGACTGGGAATTTATCCAGTGACCTCTTGGTTCATGGGTTGATGTTCAACTTAGAGCCACACCGATGCATTCTTAATTACATTGTGAGAACTCCATTTTCCTGCTTGCCCTATCCTCTTTATTCACTAAATTAATTGCCTTAATTAAAATGTGAAATGTGTTTTGCAACAATACCCACCCTGAAAAAGCCAGGGTACTCATTCCTTAAAATTTCATATACGTATCCAGTTCATATAAGCAATCCCTACGCAAGTTTTCCTCTTTTTTCATAGGGGCAAACAGAAAATTTATCCAAATGAATAGCTTTGATTTACAATGTGTGATTTTCATTTAAGTTAATCCAACAACATGCTAAAGAAACATATTAGTTCTCTAGCCGGTTTGACTCAGTGGATAGAGTATCCGCCTGCGGACTGCGGGGTCCCAGGTTCAATTCCAGTCCAGGGCACATGCCCAGGTTGCAGGCTCGATCCCCAGTGGGGGGGCGTTCAGGAGGCAGCCAATCAATGATTCCCTCATCTTTGATGTTTCTATGTCTCCCTCTCCCTTCCTCTCTGAAATCAATAAAAATATTTAGAAAAAGAACAAGAAATATATAGGTCAGCCCTGGACAGTGTAGCTCAGTGATTAGCATGTTGGCCCATGCACTGAAGGGTCTCAGGTTTGATTCCCAGTGAAGGGCATATACCTGGGTTTCTGGTTTGTTCCCCATCCCTGGTTGGGGCACATGGGGGAGGCAACCAATCGCTATGTCTCTTTTTTAATTTTTTTATTGATTTCAGAGAGGAAGGAAGAGGGAAAGAGAGACAGAAACATCAACAATGAGAGAGAATCATTGATCAGCTGCCTCCTGCATGCTCCCACTGGGAATCATGCCCACAACCCGGGCATGTGCCCTCCTAACTCATAGGTCGATGCTCAACCACTGAGCCACACTGGCCAGGCTCCAGGTATCTCACATTGATGTTTCTCTCTCTCCCCCTCTTCCTCCCTCCCTTCTATTCTCTCTAAAAAAATCAGTGGAAAAAATATCCTTGAGTGAGAATTAACAAATAAAAAAAAAGAAACATTGTTCAAAATGCAGTTTCTTTAAACCATTTTATATTTATATTTTTTCTATTGAACTACTTCTCTCACACTGATCTAGTAAGTCACCTTTTAATTTGGGGTAAAAAGTGATCACATCTAGATTTTCCCTTAAATGTATCCAGCCCAGAAAGTCTTGTAACTATTTCCATATAGGCAGAGCACATGGATAACTTCCTGTATTTTTAGTGATTAATGCTGCTGTCTGGCATTTGAAGTTAAATGCTATATTAAGATTTTTCTTTTTTCTTCTAGCTATACAAAAAGCCAGATGTCCCACTATATAAAAAAATTCGTTCAAGTGAGTAATTTGGGAACTATTTTTTCTGTCTCCATATCATCAGTGTTCCTCTTGGTCTGACACTTTAAAAATTATCCTGTATGTGCACAAACTGTTCTTTACTTTCTTCTTTCAAGATGTCTACGTTGATGTCAAACCCCTTTCTGGTTATGAGGCTACCACCTGTAACTGTAAGAAGCCAGATGATGACACCAGGAAGGGCTGTGTGGATGACTGCCTCAATAGGTACTGTACTAAACAGATTCCTTTAAAAACATAGGCTTTAAGATCTATAAGATACTTCAGTTGGAGGGAAAAGTTAAATATGCTCCTGATTTTGCCTCAAGAAATTGCACATTGATATATAAAACATAATTAATGGGATGTTTTAGTCAGCTGGGGCTATTATACCAAAATACCATAGATTGGGTAGCTTAAACAACAGAAATTTATTCCCACAGTTTCGGAGGCTGTGAAGTACACGGTCACGATGCCAGTAGATTCGATGTCTGGTGAAGATCCACTTCCTGGCTATAGATAGCTTCCTTCTCCTTGCATACTTACATGGCTTTTCCTCGGTGCATGCTCGTAGACAGTGCCGTTTTAACAGGGGCACTAATCCCATCATGAAGCTCCTACCTCATTACCTAATATAACGTAAACCTGTTTTCCTCTCAAAGGCACTACCTCTAAATACCATCACATTGGGGCTAGGTCTTCAACTATGAATTTTGGGGGCACATAAACATTCAGCTCAAATGTGGGATGAATACAGTAACAGAAAAAAAATGATATTTAGAGTCTTACATACCCAGGTTTAAATCTTCTCGTTATTTATTAGACCTGAAGAACGGTATTTAACCCCTCTAATAAAAATAATACCTTTTATGAGGAGTTTGTGAGGATTGTATGAATCAGTGTTTATAAAGTTTTAAGCACAGTTCTGGAAACCTTCCTAGATCTCTATATATGGTAGCCATAATGAGGGAGTAAAGTAGTATGGTGGCAGTGAGAAATAAGAAAGGCATGGTATATTTGGTGGGGAGAGTGGGTTAATAAACCATTAGTATATAACAGATACACATGAGAATTGAGTCAATGATAGCAACAAGAAATAGTAACACTATTATCGGAGATAGAAAGTATGGAATTTGACTGGTTTGAACATACAAATTATTATTTTCATTTTGGACCATTGATTTTAAAATGACAATGAGATTTCAAGATGGAAATGTCTAATAGAGGCAAAAGGGTGAAAATAGATTTGTTGGTTTTGGTAACATAAGCAAATTTATAGCAAAACAAAGAACCATTGAAATTCACATCAATATTTTCTGTTCTATATCATTTTCCTGGGCAAAGGCAACTGCCAGGAACTGGTCTCTAGTCAATTGTTCTCACAGCTGGGGGAATCAGAGTTTTAGTACCTACCTCCTGTGTCAACATGCCAGTTGTGAAATTGTACCTCACATACATCACTGCAAATTTCAAAATCTTCACATCTTAATATGCAGCATCTACTTTCAAATTTTGGTAAATTTACAGTTTTGTTTTCAGGCACAATGTATAGAAACGTGTTTTACTTTTTATATAATTAAAGGGCTTATCTTGGTTATTTATAAAAACAAACGGAATATATTTCAGTGCCTTCAACTCTAGAAAACACAGATTTTTAGCAACCTCTGAATGATTGTTCTTTGGCAGAAATTTTTTAAATTGAAGTCTCTTTCCTCTCAACACTATGTTATATTTATATTTTAGTTATTTTGTCCACCTAAACTCTATTATTGTGTGTGTTATGAAATATGGAAATACAGGTGTAGGGTATTACAAACAGGGGGTTATAATTGAAACCACAAAAATAAATGAACCTTCTAAAGAAAAGATGAACAAAGAATAAGAGAGGTGGAAAATCCATTATCATAAATTATCAACAAAGCCCACAAAAAGAGGGCATTTTCAGGAGAGGTGTTCAACAATATTCTTACAGCAAAGAAGTCAGCAAAAGAAGGAATAAAGGTGATGAATTTGACAGTAAGGCAGTGTCTTTTTCACAAGTTAAGTTGATTGTCTTAAGTTGAAGAATAATCCAATGGATACTTTCTCTGCTTACTGCTCATTTATGTGATTTGACACTGTACTAATTGCCCTTTAGATTAAGGATAATATTTTTTGGAAGAATAAATTAAATGACTCTGAAAATACTTTAAATTGTAAAGTATTAAATACTTTCTGTACAAGATTTATAAGTTATGATTATAAACATAATATATTTTTATTTACCAATATATTCTTGGTCCTCCCTTGTTCATGCTAAATAGCCATACTGGGATTCCAAACAATAAAACAACTAAAAGGCTTCTATTAAAGATCCTAGAAATTTAAAAAGGAAAGCAGTGAGAGGATATTTGCATAACCACGTTCACCTACTGTGTTCAAAATTTTTTTCTTGTTTATTCACTCCAAATTATAGGTTTAGCTAGTTATATAGACTGCTAATGTTATTTCCAATATGGAAATGTCATTTACAGTAATGAAATGTGGATTTCTATTTTTTTTAAACAATGTGAATATACTGACGTTTACTAGTACAATTAAAAGTGGTTATGATAGTAAATTTTGTGTGTATTTTACTACAGTTTTTAAAAAATCCATAAATTGCCATGAGCTACTTCAAAACAAGATTGCAGTATAATCATGAAACTTAATTTCTCTGTGGGTTGCAGTTCATTTACTCCTAGCACAGAGCTAAATAAGAACTTTTACCCAGGATGCTAAGTGGACAATTAGCTTAATTATTTACAAGGAGCATTTGGTGTTTACAACTTGATTTGAAAATTTAAAGTGTTATTAATTTTTTAAGTTCTAGATTATTACTTTTAACTTTGTTAGCCAATCTAACCTTGTTAAAATAATTTGGTGTATTTTAAGAATTCCTATAAAACATAAAACAGGTTTATATAGGCATATAATGTTAATTGAATATAATTATTACTTTTCTTTCTAGAATGATCTTTGCTGAGTGTTCCCCCAACACTTGCCCCTGTGGTGAGCAGTGCTGTAACCAGAGGATACAGAGGCATGAGTGGGTGCAATGTCTAGAACGATTTCGAGCCGAGGAAAAAGGTTGGGGAATCAGAACCAAAGAACCCCTAAAAGCTGGGCAGTTCATCATTGAATACCTAGGAGAAGTTGTCAGTGAACAGGAATTCAGGTAATTGATGATAGTCAGTAAAATGGTAAAGGTATCCGATTAGAATGGAAAATGGAAGGTTTGAAATTTACTTTCAATTTAATCATTAAGTGGCTTTCAGTAATCTTTCTCCTTTTCAGAAACAGGATGATTGAGCAGTATCATAATCATAGTGACCACTATTGTCTGAACCTGGATAGTGGAATGGTGATTGACAGTTATCGCATGGGAAATGAGGCTCGATTCATCAACCACAGCTGTGACCCAAACTGTGAAATGCAGAAATGGTAAGGAAGCAGGGGATGGTGAAACCAAGAATCCCACAGAACAGAAGGCATTGAGGATATCCAGAGATTGATCTTTCCACAATGTCAGTCAGCTTACACAAAGCAGCTTAGGCATTTCCCTATTATACCAGATCCTTCAGGCAAAGAGTACACCTCTGCTATTTCTTCACTTCATCCTAACTATTCAGTCGGCCTATGCTCCGAGGAGCCTCAGGTTTGATTCCCAGTGAAGGGCATGTATGAGTTGCAGGTTCGATACCTGGCCCCAGTTGGTAGAAAATGTCATATATATAAAACATCTAGTATTTATTTACTGTTTGCTTTGTCCTATGTACTGTTACATGGTTTGTCTCATAACAGCTCATTCAGAATATGCCCACTGAATTTGTCACCATGAGATATAAAAATAAGTGAATTTCTACCTTTAACTTTTGTCCTTTCTCTATAGGTCTGTTAATGGAGTATACCGGATTGGACTATATGCTCTTAAAGATATGCCAGCTGGTACAGAACTCACTTATGATTACAACTTTCATTCCTTTAATGTTGAAAAACAGGTAAGAATATGCCCAGCTGTGTGGTTCAGTGGTTGAGCATCGAACTGTGAACCAGGAGGTCACAGTTCGATTCCCAGTCTGGGCACATGTCCAGGTTGTGGGCTCGATCCCCAGTGGTGGGTATGTAGGAGGCAACTGATCAATGATTCTCTCTCATCATTGATGTTTCTATCTATCCCTCTCCCTTCCTCTCTGAAATCAATAAAAATATATCTTTTTAAAATCAGGTAAGAATAGTAAATCCAAGAGGGAGGTTGAACTTTGTCACAGTGCTCTGTATAACATAGGCCTTCAGTAAACATTACTGAGTTGTAGCCATTGAGAAGTACAGTGGAGAAAGCAGTTTTTCACTCGTAACTCCACTTATCTAGGATACATGGTCTATGTTATTCTTTCAGAACTCCTTAGGAAGAGATTGCCCAATCATTTTTGGTCTCCAGTCAGTTCTTAACTATTCTGGTGAAGTTTTTTCCAATATTTAATCTTTTCTTTCAAGTATTGTGGAAGTCCACTTCATTCTCAATTAGTTGTTTTCCTCTATGTGAAAATTTCTTCATTCAAACTTATTGTTGGGTGTCCAGATGCTCTGGCATCCTATTTGAACTTATAATAGCCTAAAAGCATTATTCTCTTTCCTTTTAAAGCAACTGTGTAAGTGTGGCTTTGAGAAATGTCGAGGAATCATCGGTGGCAAGAGTCAACGTATGAATGGACTCACCAGCAGCAAAAGCAGCCAGCCTATAGCCACACATAAAAAGTCTGGACGGTCAAAAGAAAAGAGGAAATCTAAGCACAAGCTGAAAAAAAGGGTGAATAATGATCTCATGGCTTTCCTCAGAGGCAATTATTGAAATAAGGGAAATACCAAAGGGTGGCATCTTCAGAGTGGTTTTAATATTCTTTGAGGTGATTTCTGATTGACCTTTTTCCCCTCTGCATTCTGATCCATCTCTTTTTCAGAGAGGCCACCTCTCTGAGGAACCCAGTGAAAACATGAACACTCCAACAAGATTGGCCCCCCAATTACAAATGAAGCCCATGTCCAATCGAGAGAGGTAAAAAGTAGATTTTCTTACCTGAGCTCTCTAAATTATGTGATTTGCTTGTTCGATTATTGAGCAGCTGTATATTTGAATAAGTATTCAAGGAGTCTGTGAACTTGGGTGAGGGGGAAATTGTGTCTTTATTTTCCCTACTTTCTAACTGAAATTTAGCATGACCTTTAAATATGACTTTAGGCAACAACAACAAAAAATATGTGTGTGTGTTTGTATAGTATTTGCAGTTTCCATGAGTTTTGCCACCAATATTCATTTTCATATTATGTTATAGGTGTTACAAATATCTCAAAATATCACTTAGGTTTATCTCTGCCTTAAAATTACTATAGTTGTTAAACCTACAACTAGATCTTGTCATGTGTTAAAAATTAATGTTTAAAATATTCTGAAAACTGTATTGCAGTATATTTAGTTTCCTTTTAATCCTATGTATTAAAATTACTTAAATTTTTAAATTAATTTTTAAAATGCTTTTAAAACATTGTTCAGAGAAGGGTTATATGGGCTTCATCAGTCTGCCAGAGGAATCCATACTTAGTTGATATATTAACAGCAGTCAAAAGGATCTTTAGTGGTTATTTTTACTCTTCCTTGTATTCAAGCATTTGTTCATGTCAGAGGTGAACAATGTAAATATGTCGTATTTCTCAAGATATTCTATATTTTCCCTGACTACACACTTTAATATCTTAGAAAGTTTATCCTTACTTACAATTTTACTATAATTTTAGCCTCTTTTATTCTATTTCACTTTGTCATAGAAATTTTAAACTTCATTGAAACAGATGATCTAATCCAGTGGTTCTCTACTTGAGCTGCATGTTAGCCTAGGGGCTTTAAAAACTTATGATGGCCCTAGTCAGTGTAACTCAGCTGGTAGGAGCATCATCTCCTGCACTGGAAGGTCAAGGGCACATACCTGGGTTGCAGGTTGTATCCCTATTTGGGGGGCTCTTTCTGGAGGCAGCTAATTATTGTGTGTCTCTCTCTCCCCCTCTCTCTTTTTCCCTTCCTCCCTCCCTTTCTAAAATCAATTAAAAACAAACAAAACAAAAAAAAACAAAACGCTTTTGATGCCCAGGCCACACCCAGGACCACTTAAACCAGAATTTTCAGAGATGGAATCCAGACATCAGTAATTTATAAAGCTCCCCAAGTGATTTCTATGTGCAGCCAAAGTCAGGAACTATAAAATTGGCCTAATCTCCATTACAGAGACCCATATTTGAGACTTATTCAAGGTAACATTGTATTATATGTATACTAGGGTAAAAATCAAATAATGGAATCATCAAAATCATGTGTAGGGTCAATCAAGATACATGTAACTCATTTACATTTAGAGATCCATGTGGAGGCATTGCTTCTAGCATCGTTTGCCCAGTGCATATCCATCCTAAATATCTTTGCCTATATCTGTCAGTTCTCCTTCTCATAGCTAATCCTAAGCCTGTACTTTATCTGGACAACTTTCTTTAGAATTTGTACAAATACTCCATAAAGTTCTGCCTTCAAATCAGGTTGTTTCCATTGCCAAAATTTTTGTAGCCTTTAAGTCCTCAGGATTATCAGTAAATAATATAGGGAAATGTTATGTGAAAAAAATTTAGGATGCAAAACTGAATAATGTTTTCCCATATATAATTCTCTTTATAACGGCTGAATTCACTGATAAGTATTCATTTATAACATCTTAACAGTGGCTTACATAGAAAAGACATGTAATAAATGCTTATTGAATTAATGAATAAAAGGACTACTTTTTTCTTTCCTTGCAGGAACTTTGTATTAAAGCATCATGTGTTCTTGGTCCGAAACTGGGAGAAGATTCGGCAGAAACAGGAGGAAGTAAAGCACACCAGTGATAATATTCACTCAGCATCATTATATACCCGTTGGAATGGCATCTGCCGAGATGATGGGAACATCAAGTCTGGTAAGAACTGGAAAAGTTTCTGCTGATTCCAAAAGGTTATCTCAAAGTGATTATACTTGTTACTTTCAAACAGTCTATTCAAACATTCCTTTTAGCCTGTTCCAAAAAAGTTAAGATCCAAGCATATTAACACCAATCAACAATAACCTGTCCCTCCCAGCTCTCCACCTTCCTGTTTCTACTTTGGGAAATAGGAAGAAACCCCCTTCCACCGCCTCCCTGAAAGTCACTGGACATGAGATAGAGGTAGTGGGGTCCTTTGTCTTCTTTCCTACCTGGAAAATACCTTGCAGACAGGGTAAATAGTGATGACAGATGCAGAGGAAAATGACACCAGTGTTAATTTGAAGACTTTTTGTCCCCCCCCCCCCCCATTTAGATCAGCATTATATACACAAACCATCAGATTTCCTTTTTCTAACTTTCATGAGTGAATAATGTAATAGCACTCCTGATGCAGATTTATTATCCAGAGCAGATTCAAAGAAGAGAAATTGGCATGTCTAAATACTCTTTCTAACTGAAAATAGTGTTCAAAAGTTCATGCTCTTACTATTTTATTTCCCTCAGAAAGTACAGGCATTCTGCATTGTGCATGAGGGATATTGCTGAGCTAGGGACTAGATAGAAATTTGCCTAAAATCTTCTATTCTCTCAGTGATTTGATTGGCATAAATTCTCTAAGTTTACAATTCAATTAGTTCAAATCTTCTGGTAATAATAATAATTTCCTGAGTCTTTCATAGGTCAGGCACTGAGCTAGACACATTAAAAAGGTGTTTATTTCATCTGCATAATTACCTCATGAGGAAAATACTACCACTATTCCCATTTTACAGTTAAGAAACTGAGATACAGGGGGTTCCGGGGAGGAGGGAGGCCGGCAGCAGCGGCCGTGAGCGCGGGGCGGCCAGACCGTGATTTGCGGGCCGCTGCACCCCCCCTCCCCCGCCCCGCCCGGCGCCCACCCCGCCAGGCGCCCACCCCGCTGCCGGTCGCTGTTGCCCTTCGTCGGAGCGCCCCGCCGGAGACCTCGGGGAGCGCAGCGCGGTCCCTCCCAGGGTGAGGGTGCGGGGGAGGGGAGGTGGCCTGCCGGCGTCTTCGCCGCGACCAAGGACGTCCGGGAAGGGGAGCGGCCGAGATGGCGCGTCCGCGGCCCCGCGAGTACAAGGCTGGCGACCTGGTGTTCGCCAAGATGAAGGGCTACCCTCACTGGCCGGCGCGGATTGATGAATTCCCAGAGGGAGCGGTGAAACCTCCAGCAAACAAGTATCCTATCTTCTTTTTTGACACCCATGAAACTGCATTTCTTGTCCAAAAGACCTTTTTCCATATAAAGAATACAAAGACAAGTTTGGAAAGTCCAACAAACGGAAAGGATTTAATGAAGGATTGTGGGAAATAGAGAATAACCCCGGAGTAAAGTTCACCGGATACCAGGCAATTCAGCAACAGAGCTCTTCAGAAACTGAGGGGAAGGCGGCAACACCGCTGATGCGAGCAGCGAGGAAGAAGGGGATAGAGTCGAAGAAAATGGAAAAGGCAAAAGGAAGAATGAAAAAGCTGGCTCGAAACGGAAAAAGTCCTACACGTCAAAGAAATCCTCTAAGCAGTCCCGGAAGTCTCCGGGGGATGACGATGACAAGGACTGCCAAGAAGAGGAAAACAAAAGCAGCTCGGAGGGTGGAGACGCCGGCAATGACACGAGAAACAGCTTCAGACTTGCAGAAAACTAGCGAAGGGACCTAACCACCGTGGTGAACGCTGCGTATTTAAAGAAACCCCAGAAAGGTTGAGCGCTTGGTTGTCTCATGTTCTCGGATTTGCTACGAACCCACACGGTCCTTGTTGTCATTGACTGAACCCAGTTTGTATGTCCTTGATTCACATTCCTCTCTGTTTGTGTTTAGAGAAAGGGGGGAAAAAAGACATTTTAGCCTTTTTTAAAGTTACTGATACAATTTCTTATTACTTGGTTGCATGAAGTTGCCCTTAACCACTGAGGATTATCAAGATTTTTGCACAAATTTATACCTGTCTAGGATCCTTTTATCAAGGCAGCGATGTTCTGAAGCCTCCTGCCTTACTCTGCCTCCACCACACACTCGGTTCAATATAAATTTGCATTTTTTTTTAAATGACCACTCAAAATGATACGTATCTCCTCTGGGTGACAGGACCTGAAAAACAATTCCTAGATACGTAACGCTGGCATATGAAGATGAAATGAAAATGGTTCTTCATCCTTGAGGCCAGGTGTAAAGTTTAACCATATTGCAAGATATCTATTCCGTATTAGAAATAGCCCGTTGACAACTTCTACTTCTCCAGACTCATGTTGTTAGGTACACACACCCAGTTTCTGTATGTGAGGTCAATGCATCTTTTTGTGTTAACTCCAAAATAGAGGCAACACTTTCTTTCCCCCACTGCCAAGACAATTCAAGCGAGGCACTCGAGGTGGGAACTTGACATTTTAAAGCTGGACATCAGCAGCAGCCCTATGGAAAACCAGACAGAGCATCGACTTTTAAATACAAACTTTTTAAAGAACTTTTCTTTCAGGACTAGAATTAGAATAGTTACTCTCCATCCACACACCATCATTATGTGTACAATCTTGTTGCTATTGTGATCATAGAGAGTTTTATTTATTTTTATGCCAGCCTATATTGTGAGGACACATTTAGTCAGTTTGGGTTTCCTCAATCCTGTTATGCTTGTCTTTGAAATATATTTCACGTACTCGAGGTTTGTAGTTGAAAAGTTTTACTGTAAAAAAAGAAAAAAAATGTATTGTTTTTACAGAATAAATTTATTGGAATGTGTCCTGGGAGTAAGGTTTGAGGTTGTAAACCACTAAGTTGGTGTAACTTGGCTTCATAAATGTAATGTGAGGTATTGATGTAATTCACATATTAAAGGGAAGTTTGTTGACAGCAAAAAAAAAAAAAAAAAAAGAAAGAAAGAAACTGAGATACAGAGCGTTTAACTTGCCCAAGATCAAAATCTAATAAGTAGGGAGGACACAGTAAAAACACAGACTCATTTTGAAGCTCTGACTTTCAACTACTCCACTATGTAGCATTTGGCTACTAAAATAAGCTCCCTCTAACTTGCAGCATCTGTCTCTCTGGTAAACTTCATTGTTTTCTGATTTTCCTGTAAGGAGGAGAGAAAGAACTCTATGACTTCAACTAATCACTTCAACAAAAATTGAGCAAAGGGCAGAAAGTCATTGGGGAAGAGAAAGCCGCTTACAGCTCCTCTTTTCCTGAAGCTAATTTTCACTTTATTCTTCCAGACGTCTTCATGACCCAGTTCTCCGCCCTGCAGACAGCCCGATCTGTTCGAACAAGACGGCTGGCAGCTGCAGAGGAAAACATTGAAGTGGCTCGAGCAGCCCGCCTCGCCCAGATCTTCAAAGAGATCTGTGATGGTATCATCTCTTACAAAGGTGACCATATCCACCCCAAATTCATTCTTAGCTTTTTCTAAAAGTCATACCACTTTCCTCACTTGAAACATCCAAGACCAAGAACAAGTGACAATTTAGGATTAGGAAATTAGGAGGTATATTTAGCTTTTCCTTTTGTCAGAGTATAGAATTACAGGACTGATTATAGTCTTTGGGAATTGTTTTTAAATCCCTAGATCTTATAAGTCAATTTTTTTGTATTTATTAATTTACCATAGTACTATATTTAGAAATCACATTTTTTAGCTATGGCATAGAAGCAGGTCTCTGTCTTGGATAAAATTTTCCTGAATGAAGCAGTGAAATTTATAATAATCCATAATAATAAAAGCATAATATGCTAATTAGACCAGGCAGCCAAACGACCTTTCAGATGAAGCTGTGGCGGGGGCTGAGGCAGAGGTGGTTGGGGTGATCAGGCAGGCAGGCAGGCAAGAGGTTAGGAGCCAGCAGTCCTGGATTGCGAGAGGGATGTCCAACTTCCGGTGTAGGCCTGATCCCGCAGGGATCCCTTCGGGATTGGGCCTAAACCAGAAGTTGGACATCCTCCAAGGGATCCCAGATTGCGAGAGGGTGTAGGCCGGGCTGAGGGACACACACACACCCCTGTGCATGAATTTTGTGCACCGGGCCTCTAGTATTAATAAAAAAGTATTATGAACATATGGCATCAGTGGTTCTTAAGCTTTTTTGTTTTGACAGATATTTTTGAGAATCTCAGAAAAGCTATGCACGCTTTCCCTAGGAAAAATGCATGTACATAATTTTGTATATATTTTGGAGGGATTACAGGCCCTATGTTTTAAAAAAAGACCTAAAGTTGCAAAAAAATTACTTCAAGAGTTTTCAGCCCAGCTGGCGTGGCTCAGTGGTTGAGCGTCAATCTATGACCAGGAGGTCACAGTTCAAATCCTGGTCATGGCACATGCCCAGCTTGTGGGCTCAATCTTCAATGTGGGGCATGCAGGAGGCAGCCAATCAATGATTCTTTCTCATAATTGATATTTCTATCTCTCCCTCTCCATTCCTCTCTGAAATCAACAAAAATATTTTTTAAAGTGTTTTCATGCAAATATCTTTACCCTACCACATTTCTTTCAAGACACATCTTTTGGAAATGTGTTGGGGGTAAGGGTGGGGAAGGAGAGAGGTTTTAATTTTGGGTAGGTAGTTTGGTAATGTACATGACTTTTTATGACCAGAAAATTTGGAGATATTTAAAATAAAGGATTTTAACAAATAATTGCAGCTGTTACTATCAATTTTGGCTGGTCTTCTCTTCCCTAAATCCTGTTCCTGGCCTGTTTTGCTCAGTGGATAGAGCATTGGCCTGTGGGTTCGATTCTGGTCAAGGGCACATACCTTGGTTGCAGGCTCGATTCCTGGCCCTAGCAACCAATCAGTGTGTGTCTCTCACATCGATGTTTCTCTCTCTGTGTCTCTCCCCCTTCCTTCCACTCTTTCTAAAAATCAATTGAAAAATATTCTCAATTGAGGATAAACAAATAAATTCTGGAGATTTTTTTTCTCTTTTCTTTCTGTACTTTTCTTCGTATTTGAGTAGCTTTTTACAGTTTTGTTAACCTAAGATAATAGAGAAGGAAGGGGGACCAATCTGTCCTAAAATGTAAAGTTTTGTGGCACCTACACCCTTTCCGTTCCCAAAAGGTCACAGTCTGCATTTTCAACCAGCCCCATGTGGTCTAATGTGAAACTGTAGTACATCTAATGTCCACTACATTCTGAGTATGGAACAATAGGCTTTTTTCTATACTGTATATAGTAAGTTGCTAGAAAGGAAATAAGGTAGCAATGAGAAGTAGCCCCACCGCATGACTTCTGTTTTTATAATACAAAGTAACTATTATGAACAAAAGGATTCCAGAAAATATTTATAGTACTAAATTATCCATTATCTAGAATTTAATTGAATTCAAACCAACAGAGTAACATTAGTGAGAACTACAAGACATTTTTGAATGAGATGATCTTTGCTGTAATATAATTTATTGAGCTGAAATTTGCACTAAGCAGCCTACCTAAATAAGTTCCCATCTCTCATTCTTCATTGAAAATTTTTCTCATTACCCATCTAACATTGTGTTACATTTCAAGCATATATGCTATATCTTTTATATTCCAAGTAATTCTGAAAGTATCTTCTGATCCCGCCTTTACCCCCATTTCTAAAAAATATTTGCATTTGTCATAGCCCTCAAAAGGAACTTTGATATTTTTTCCTAACTGTTAATTTTGAGGATTCTACTTTTTCATTTACGAGTTAATACTTGTTTCCCTTGTATCATTTAGCCCTTCTACTAAACCTTGTATTCTTCTGCAGATTCTTCCCGACAAGCACTGGCAGCACCACTTTTGAACCTCCCCCCAAAGAAGAAGTAAGTTCACATAAGAGGGAATCATGTGAATTTTTTTTAACGTACCAAGTGTACCAGACTGACACCTGGCTCTATGTTCCAGGAATGCTGATTATTATGAGAAGATCTCTGATCCCCTAGATCTTTCTACCATAGAGAAGCAGATCCTCATTGGTTATTATAAAACAGTGGAGGCTTTTGATGCTGACATGCTCAAGGTCTTTCGGAATGCTGAGGTATTTCTCACTGACTTGAAACACGGATTTAAGAAGTTTGTTCTGAAGAACTATTCGGGGAATTTTAAGATTTTTACCCTCTTGTAGAACCTTCATATTTCTTGTTAAGAAAGGCAGTAATTTTTTTTTGAGTACCCTTAGGGTAAAGATTACATTGTACTAAATATTATAGAATCTTGTATTATAAAGACATTGATATGGCCCTGGCTGGTTTGGCTCAATGGATAGAGCGTCGGCCTGCGGACTGAAGGGTCCCGGGTTCGGTTCCAAGGGCATGTACCTTGGTTGCGGGCACATCCCCAGTAGGGGGTGTGCAGGAGGCAGCTGATCGATGTTTCTCTCTCATCAATGTTTCTAATTCTCTATCCCTCTCCCTTCCTCTCTGTAAAAATCAATAAAATATATTTTTTTTTTAAAAAAAAGACGTTGATATGACTAAAATAGAAGTTAAGTCATACTTGCAAAAAGCAGTTTTTATAAAAACCTAATTTAAGTATTAAACCTTTATATTTACATAATACAGACATTTTACTACATTTAAGTCATATCCACAGTTTCTTTCCTCAAAACAGTAAGTATATGTGAAATACACAGAAGTATTATAGGTAAATAGTTGTAAATGTATCTTAAGAATGGAATTGAGGGGTACTATGTGAATACGTTTTAGAATAGGTGAAGCTTCGGGGCTGGGTGAGGAGGTAAAGGGGAACGGAGGACATCTGTAATACTGTCAACAATTAAAAAAAACGACTAGGTGAAGCTTATTAGAGAAAATGTGATTTTGAACTGATTTAAAGGAGAGGATGGAATATACTGTATGGTACATAGAAAAGGAAATTATTCTGTGATTTTGAAATACCTTGTAGAGGTATTTGAAGGATAAAAGGCTACTAGATGATGTACTGCTATTTGTAATACTTTAAAACAATAAAATAAAAATTTAAAAAATAAAACATTTACACTTATTGAAATTTAAAAAAAAAGGCTACTAGATGAAGGAAGAATTGAGGTTGAAGACAAGAAATGAGAGAGAAAAACAGGCAAGTGGGAGAAAAATTAGGGCAATCCTGAATTATAACATGCTTTTTACTGAAACCCAGCTTTCATATATATTTAAAGCTTGTAGCTGTGTCTCTAATATCTGCAAGACAAAGGTAAACGAAGTACTTCTCCACAACATTATTCTTGTGACATTAATTCATATTTCATGGTCACTGTGTAGTGTATCAAGTGGACAGTAAGACCTGTGAAAGGAGTTGAATGACAGAGCAATAGAAAAAATGGAAAAATTACCATGCAGATTCTAATGTTAATTTATTTTAATTCAGTTTAAGTTGTTTTCAAATGCCTGGCACTATATTTGATGGTATTGAAAGTCTGTTAACCAAAATGGGAAGATAAAGAAAATCCTGCTACCTCTTCAAGTATAATTTTAAGCCATATTGAGAAGATCAAACATGATTGCTTTCTTCTGCTTTCTTCAGAAGTACTACGGGCGTAAATCCCCAATTGGAAGAGATGTTTGCCGCCTACGAAAGGCCTATTATAACGCTCGGCACGAGGCATCAGCCCAAATTGATGAGATTGTGGGAGAAACAGCAAGTGAGGCAGACAGCAGTGAGACCTCAGTCTCTGAAAAGGAGAATGGGCATGAGAAGGATGATGATGTTATCCGCTGTATCTGTGGCCTCTACAAGGACGAAGGCCTCATGATCCAGTGTGACAAGTGCATGGTGAGGGTCAGGAGGTGAAGCAGACACCTAGTCCCGATGAACATAGTGACCATACTCAAAGAAGCAGCTCATGCCTCTTTTGGCTTGGCTTGATGGCTTTTTATGAACTTTAACTTTGTCTTGGTTTCTGTTATCCCCCACTGTTCACCATATTGTCTTTCTCCTTTTTTATATCTGTCTCTTTCATTTTATCCTTCCCTTCTTTTCCTACCTCCCATTTTTTCTGCCCACTTCCCACTATACATGTTTTACATAATATGGATCAAGAAGAATTATGGTATTTAGGATAGTGCTTTACCTTGCAAAACATTAGAGGTACTACACTCTGTATAACATTAACACAGATGGAATGTAGTTTATAGAGCTCCTGACGAAGAAGTGAAGGCCCGGATTAGAACCTTAGTATCCCAATTTACTGAACTTGTTATCTTACATGGAAAAATGGAGCTATGAGTAACACATAGGATTGTTGGGAGAATATAATTAGATAAAGATAACTAAAAATATTTTGTAACTGTAAAGCCTTTCACAATAATTATATCATTGATATATGTTACTTAGTAATTAATAGTTTGGTACTGTGTTCATTCTCCCATTCTTTACCCATCTTCTCATTTTATTTGCCCAGATCTATATATTGTGAACCAATCTGTATACTTGTGTTCAGACAAGTCCTTACTCTTTTCCCCCTATTTTATCATTTATCTCTAATGTTTTACATACCCACTTACCCCTTAGTTCATTCCTGTTTTACTTTACCCTCTCCTATTTGTTAAATATTTTTATTCTTAGCACCCAGGACTTCTCTCAGTAAGTCTAAGACACCCCTGTCCCCCCATGCATTTTTTTTCCTACAGGTGTGGCAACACTGTGATTGCATGGGATTGAACTCAGATGTGGAGCACTACCTTTGTGAGCAGTGTGACCCAAGGCCTGTGGACAGAGTAAGCTGCCCTCTGATAAGACTCTGATCTAAAAGTAGGAGATGTAGTGTATGATATTTTATCAACCCTGCTCCTGACGTACTGCATTTCCTTTGATAAGTCACTCAACCTCTCTGGGCCTCAGTTTCTTACACTTTACATTGAGAGTAATAATTCTGCCCTTCCTTTCTTAGGAGTGGGATCAAAGGGAAAATAAAATACTTAGAAATATATGGAAGGAATGGTACTCTGTGAAACTATGGTGGGTTTTGTGTGTGTACATTTGTTTGTTTTTATTGATTTTTAGAGAGAGAGAGAAACATCAATGAGAGAAAAACATCGATAGGTTGCCTTTTGCACGCCCCCTACTGGGTTCGAGCCCGCAACTGGGGCATGTGCCCTGAGCCAGAATCGAACCTGGGATCTCTTAGTGCATGGGTCGATGCTCAACCACTGAGTCACACCAGCCAGGCAAAACTATGGTTTTTATCAACACTCAGCTATTTATAAAAGAAGCTTGTAAAGCCCAGAACTTGAGTACTCTAAATACCACTTACGTTAAGCAGTATTTAAATGAAAAAAGCACTGGACTCAGAGTCAGCAAAGGTTAGCCTTAGCCGCACACTCCAGGAGAGACTATAGATTAGATAATTTGCCCAAATTATTATATGGGCTTTTGATCTTAGCTCTGCCATATTTATGTCTGTGATTTTTTTTTTAACAGTGGTGCTGGTGGTATTTTGAGTAGACAGTTCTTTGTTGTGAGGGATGCATTGCAGAATCTTTGGCTTCCATGGCCCTTGGGCACTAAATACTATAGTAAACTCACCCAGTTGTTGTGACCAAGTTTCCCTTCACACATTTTCAAATGCTCTCTAGGTGGCACAGAGCAACCACACAATTAGTGCTTCATAGCTTATAGTTTGGGGTACTTAGCCTGTCTGTTTTATCTTCTACCTTCATTTTCCCAGTTGCTTTCATCTTTTATTATATATCTGTGATGTATTGAAATGACTAAACAGTAAGTTTTACTTGGTGGGGAATTCTTGGTTTTAGTATCTTCCTCTTGAATAGAGATCAGCAGGCTGGATGTAGTAGTCCCAGCCCTTATCCATTGGCTTTGTGCTCTTATCAGGAGGTACCCATGATCCCTCGGCCCCACTATGCCCAACCTGGATGTGTCTACTTCATCTGTTTGCTCCGAGATGACTTGCTTCTTCGTCAAGGTGCGTACACAGGAGCTGACCCTACTTGTCAAAGCAGACCTTTCTGAATAGTAGGAGGTGTCAGCTTGTCTGCATAATAGTCATTGTCTCCATATGACCATTAGTAGCAATATAATAAAGTTTTTATATCTTTCAGTCCTTAGGCTTACATGCACTTCCCCTCCACCAAATAAAACTAATGTGGTGAGAACAGGGTCTTATAAAGCTAATTATAAGACTAGGAAGGGCATGTAGGTTTCTAAAAGATGGAAGACCTCCCTCAGGTCATTCTCATAGTCTAGAGTTGATTATCACCATTAGATTACTGGTTGAATTTTTTGTTTTAGATTTTAACTTCTTTCTATGTAGACCTGGGGCCAGACCAATGGATGCCTAACAGAATTGAAGCAGGAATGATTTTAACCTTCTCCTGTGTTCTCTGCCTTCCTAGGTGACTGTGTATATCTGATGAGGGATAGTCGGCGCACGCCTGATGGCCACCCTGTCCGTCAGTCCTATCGACTGTTATCTCACATTAACAGAGATAAACTTGACATCTTCCGAATTGAGAAGCTTTGGAAGAATGAAAAGTATGTGTTGAGGACTTAAGGACTTACTCTTTTCTTCCAGCTCTTCCCTATCTGCACAGAGCTGAATAAGCACTAAGATCTTGCTAACCAGCTAAACCTCTCCCTTCTCTTTATCTTTTTTTAGAGAGGAACGGTTTGCCTTTGGCCACCATTACTTCCGTCCCCATGAAACCCACCATTCTCCGTCCCGTCGGTTCTATCACAATGAGCTATTCCGAGTGCCGCTCTATGAGATCATTCCCTTGGAGGCTGTAGTGGGGACCTGCTGTGTGCTGGACCTTTATACATATTGTAAAGGTAAGTGATCTGGGCAACTTAAGAAATGACCTCCTATCCCCTAGTCATTGAGCTAAAATTGCCTGTTGCATTTTTATTGTCTCTGTTTCGTAAAAGATTGTCCAAGGCTAGTCAGAGAGCTATACTGTATTATTTTATTTCTTTTACCTAGTGCTTGGTACTGAATAATGTTAATTCTCTCTTTTTTATAATTTTATCTGTAATACTGTATAGTTAGCACTCTGTTAGTATTTGTGGGATAAAGTGTTCATTTCCAAATGTGCTTTCCTTATTTATACTGCCTTTCTTTTCCCATAACTTCCCCATATTCTGCTCTGTTTTTCCTCTAAATCTTTCTTCAAAAATCCCTGCAGCACTTTATCTACATTTCTGGTTTCTTTCCATCCTATATTATCCCCAACTTGCTATACCCTTTTTCCTTTTTTGTTGCTAGTGTCTAAGAATTCTCCTTTCTCCTGCAGTCACCAAGTGCTTAGTAATAGCTGCAATGTTTCCTTCTTAAAGAATCTGACTGCTCTCCCAGTGGTGTGGGGTAGTCTCTGGGCAGCTCGGGTGGAGAAGGGAAAATAGGCTTATTTAACAGTGTTTGGACCCATAGGAAGACCCAAAGGAGTGAAGGAGCAAGATGTGTACATCTGTGATTATCGGCTTGACAAGTCAGCACACCTGTTTTACAAGATCCACCGGAACCGCTATCCTGTCTGCACCAAACCCTATGCCTTTGATCACTTCCCCAAGAAGCTCACTCCCAAAAGAGATTTCTCTGTAAGTCTCCTTTCTCTCCTAATTGTACATGTCAGGACAATGTAGTTCATACATGGAATTCACAGAGTAAGAATTTTCAAGTGGCATCCTGTTTCCATCCCAAACTCTGGAAATCTTTATTTCTGTTTGGGATGTTTGAGCAGCATAAATGCATTTATTCTGCATTTCCTGGCATGAGCTGTGTCTCAGGAAATTTTTTATTTCCTGACTAAACTTTAGTTGGTTTTTTCTCTCTCACCTCTTTAATCTTTGCCCTTGAGCCCCATATTGTAGTTTTTTGTTTTGTTTTTCACACCCATAATTTTAAGAAGCAGGTAGAATCAAGAACCCTGAGAAGCCTTTTGTGAAAATTATTCAGTGTTTTTTCTTTTTGTCCCTGTATTTAAAATGTAAGGCATCATTATATAAAAATTTTAAAGTACAAGGCATTCAGAAGAAAAAGTATAAGCCCTGGCCAATAGCTCAGTTGGTTACAGGGTCATCCCAGTACCCTGAGGTTGCCAGTTCAATCTCCGGTCAGGGCACATACAAGAAACAACCAATGATGCAGGCTCCTCCCCAGCCTGGGCCTTAGTCAGGGCTCGTGCAGGAGGCAACCAATCAATGTGTTGTCTGTCTTTCCCTCTCTCTTCCACTCTCCGTAAAAATCAGTGGAAAAATATCCTGGAGTGAGGAGTAACAAAAAAAAAGAAAAAGAAGAAGCAACCGATGAATGCGTAGATAAGTGGAACAACAAATCTCTGACCCTCCCTTTCTTTCTTCCTCTCTCTTTCTTTTCTTCTCCCTCTCTTTCTCTCCCTACCTTTCTGTCTCTAAAATCAATCAATAAATTTTAAAAATATATACAGCCATGCACTATATAACTATGGTGGTCCCATAGATTATAATGGAGCGAAAAATTTCTGTCACCTAATGACACTGGAGCATCATAGCTCAATGCATTGCTCAGGTGTTTGTGATGATGCTGGTGTAAACAAACCTACTGTGCTGCCATTCATATAAAAGTATAGCACATACAATTGTATACAGTACATAATACTACTTGATAATGATAAATGACTGTTACTGATTTATGTGTTTACTGCACTTCTATAGTTATTTTAAAGTGTACTACTTCTGTAAACAGTATCCCTGTTACACCAGCAGCAGCCTCACACATCTCATGTTTACATTTTTTTATTGCATCATTTTCTCATGCTTGATTTAAACTTTGTGTCATTTTATAAGCTTGGTATAGCCTAAGTGTAAAGTGCAGTGTTTATAAAACAATAGTTTACAGTAATGTTCTAGGCCTTCACATTCACTCCCCACTCAGTTACTAACTCACCCAGAGCATCTGCCAGTCCTGCAGCCTCTATTCATTGTAAGTACACTATACAGGTGTACCATTTTTTAATATTTTATAAATTGTTGTGAACATACTCCTCTGATTATTTTATGCCATTCATCATTCCGTAAAGATTTTGGTCACCCATTCATCTATTTGCTATAATGAAACCCTGGATTAACTCTTCTCATCCTGTCTTCCTGTAAATGAGCCTGTCAAAATTCATAGCTATCATCCTGGAATGCTTAGAAATAATCTAACCAGAAAGCAAACATTTATGTCCCTGTTTTTCCCATTATTATTTTCAGATTTCTCTAAACAGTATTTATTTTATATTCTTTCTCCCACCACCAAGCCCTGCCTCTCATCTAGATTTCTCTGGTCCTACTTGCTCAGTCAGCAGCTCACTGATTAGCTTTGAAACCCCAACCTTAACTACTTAAAAGTTGGGATGGGGCAAAAAGAACTATGAGCCTACTGGCCTACAGATTAATAGAAGTACTGAACTTCTGACTTTAAAACATAGTCACTCGGCTTGTAAGGGCTTCAGCCCTATTTTTTTCTTTCTTTACCTCCCCACCTCTCTATCCTGAGTTAGCCCCAGATCATATGATCCAGCTTTGTCAGTTTCTACTGTACACTCACTGCTTCCTTTTCTTCTCTGCAGCCTCATTATGTCCCAGACAACTACAAGAGGAACGGAGGGCGGTGAGTCCCATGGGGATGTGAAGAGCCTAAGGGGTTTACCAACAACCCCTAAGACTGGGGATTCTCTGACAGAGTAGCCCAATGTTGTGCCAACAGTAAGGGCAGAGAGGGAGATTTTGCAAGGATTACAGATAGAGAAGAAGAGAATTTGGAACAGAACTCCATAAAAAGTCTCTTTTTTAGATTTCTGCAAGCTTTGCCCATTACTCCAAAGTTGATCAACTATTAAGACCTTTGTCAAGGCACAGTTTTAGCTGAGCAGTTTGAGTTTGTAATTTTTATTTATGTTTGCTTTGTATATAGTGGGTATTCTTGGAAAAAGAGCACAAAAGTCTTGTCTTCTTTTTCTGTTGAATGGTGGCATAACAACTGCTTTACCTACTTCAGTAGCTTACCATAAGGGAAAAAATATTGAATAATAGATATGAAAAGAGATTTAGGAAAAGTAAAAACTTCATTTAAATACTTACTGTAGTTGGACTACAAAGTTGTACCATACTTCTCTGTACTCATGAAGCATTCAGAACTAGCTAAGCAATTTAACCAACTCTGGTATATTTTATGAATTTGTTGGATTTCTGAAAGAAAGAAGAAAAATTGAACTTTACAAATAGAAATTAAGTTTCAGGGAAAAGTAATGGTTTGTTCAAATAATAATAAAGTGAAGACCAGAGCCAAGTTCCTTACCTATTGAGCCAAGGCTGTTAACAGCTAGGCTTCAGGGTCTCAAGCCACCCTGAGGTCTCTTCCCTTCATGCCCCATCCAACCCCAAGTACCCTTCTCAGCCTTACTCTAATAAGTTCACATATCCTTCTGGCAGATCATCCTGGAAGTCTGAGCGCTCAAAGCCACCCCTAAAAGACTTGGGCCAGGAGGACGATGCTCTGCCCTTGATTGAAGAGGTTCTGGCCAGTCAGGAGCAAGCAGCCAACGAGATGCCTAGCCTGGAGGAGCCAGAACAGGAAGGGGCCACTGCCGAAGTCAGTGAGGGCGGGAAAAAAACAGAAGAAAGTAGTCAAGAAGCTCAATCAGCCTGTACCCCTGAGGAACGACGGCATAACCAGCGGGAACGACTCAACCAGATCTTGCTCAATCTCCTTGACAAAATCCCTGGAAAAAATGGTAAGAAGAATCAGGCTAATACGTAGGATTTAAGGTAAATAGAAAACTAGGGAGATGGAATGAAAAAGAACAACTTCTAATTACTGGTCCAGAATAGAATGTATTCTAAGAAAATGGTATAGTTCTTTAATGGGCCTGCTTTTAGTTATATATTGGGAATGAAACTGGGAGGTAAGAAGCTCTGCTTCCTAGAGACCAGCTTTTATACCGAGCTGGAGGAAGGCCTAAATTGCTTATAGGTCAGAAAAGCAAACATTGAAGTCCTCTGATCTGAGAACTCAGATCTGGAGTAAGGAGTAGGCCTAGGCCCGTGGTATTTGATCAGCCTCCTTGGTTCTGTTTTCAGCCATCGATGTGACATACTTGCTGGAGGAAGGATCAGGCAGGAAACTGCGAAGGCGTACGCTGTTTATCCCAGAAAACAGCTTTCGAAAGTGAACCTCAAAAGAATGAGAACCTCAAGCATCTGAGATCCAGTGGAGCTAACAGTCCTGCCTCCTGTTCTCTGAGTGTAGACAGGAGTGGGAAGGGTCCATCCAGCAAGGGGAATGGGGCCATGACGTTAACATTAGGTACTTAATAAACCTTGGAGCTAGTAGAGAGGAAGAGGAAGGGGATCTGTCTAACCAGTTCAATTTAACTTGTTTTCCTCTCCATTGCTTCATCCAGAAGGTTAATAATAATGTAGGGAGGAAGGCAGAGCACATTGAGGATGACCAAAACTTTTTGGTACTTTATAACACTTGCCCCTCTCCCAGCTTGGGTTTTTCTGTCATGCTCTGATTCCACAAGCACTGCTAAGAAGCTGCTTCCTATACCCAGGTATAACTCAGAATCCAAAGGGGTAGGGCCAGGAACCCCACCACCTACCCCATCTGCTTTCTGTAGGCTCCAAGAGCTCTCCCAGAGACCTGAGACAGAAACAGTAGCTGGAGCCTCTTTCCAGATCCCCGATTAGGAAAGTTTCTCCTTTCTTGCCCAACGATGTCAAAGTAAAACATGAGCTGATAACTCAAAGCACTTGTAACTGCTGCTCCTCTCCCTACCTCTACTACCCAAAATAGAACCATGGAATAGGGAAGGCCCCCATGGGGTCAGAGGGCACAGTACTTATAATTACCTTTGTTTTAACCTGCCGAACATATTTTTTTCTAACGAGGCCAGGCCTCCCCCAGCACATGTACAGTTTATGCACTGTGGTTTGTGTGTGTCTGCTGTGCTGTGCGAATGAAGATTCATTTCAAAATAAAATCATTTTAAAACCTATATAAAAATGAACTCTAACCCCCACCAAACAAAAATCACTACATAAACTGTTGAACAGTATTCACCTATCAGAGTATTTGTTGTGAGTGTAGATTATCAATTCAGAACGCTACTCTTGTTTTCTTAATTGTACAGTTTTCAATTTTTATCTCTTAAAGAGACAATGTGTTCTCCCTACCCCTAGTTCCATCTTTCCTCCACCCTCCTGATCATCAGGAGGGATATCCAGGGTGTTTCCTTCCTTCCCATTCTCTGGGCCAGAAGTTACCAGACAATAATGTCTCTTTAAAAATAAAATTTAAAAAGCTTTGCTTTGTTGTCTTCTCAGACATACATATGCATATAAGTTTTAGATGTTCTTATAAGAGAAAAGATGTTTTTTAAATGTGCCAAGTTGTATGTGTACATATATATGTATGTGTGTGTGTATATATATACATATATGTGTGTGTGTGTGTATATACGTGTGTGTGTGTGTGTGTGTATATATATATATATATGCTGCGTGATTAGCAAGCAATACAATAGTAAACCAGTCCCCATTACTTTTTTCTAATATTGGACCAATGCTGTCCTAATTGTACATTTTCCCTTATGATGACGACACTCTGACTTGTTTAGGTAGAAACATTGACCACCTTCCATTCCATTGAATCTTTTTTCCTTTTTCTTCTTTCTGTGTCAATCTTGAGGAATAAACAAAAGAGACCGGGGATGCCAAAGATCCCCTTGAGCAGAGAAAAAGCAGAATAAATATTTTATTAAAGAAAAAAGAGAATTAAGAAAATAATTTGGAGTATTTTCTTACTGTAGAGAAGCACTGTACATTACTGAGAGACCTGGGTATAAGATACTCATGTGTGGAGCTGGAAAAATCGCATGTCCAAGCCCATTTGAGTGGTTTCTTTTTTGGTTTTCATTTCAGGGAGCCGGGGAGGGGGTGGGGGGAGGTGGGGATAGGGGCACTTTGGGAGTCTCCTTTTAGTCAAAAGCAGGAAAGTTACAAGAAAGAGTTTAAAATTCAATATTTCCTTTAATATAGTGTTAAACACTAAAATTTTAAAAAAGACAAAAAAAGAAAAATCTTTGTAATATGTGTGAACAGAAGCAAAAGACACTACGCTCTGTCATTTTATCTTTCTTTTGTTGAAAGACTAAAAACTGAAATGTTTTTTAGACAATCAAATGTTAGGTAAGTGCAAAAACTTGTTTTTTCTTACTTGTGTAGAGATTAATGCCTTTTTTTATTTTTCAGTTATTTTATAATAACAAAATAAAAAGATCCCCCTAGCTGCCAGGCGGGTTTTGGTGTTTGAAATGCGGGGCAAAGCACTACATCACTGCAAATAGATACAGTTAGTCTGCATGTCTGTAGGCTGTGTGATTGCGGAAAATATAAATGCTGCTAATATATTTCCTTTTTACAAAAGCATATCTAAATAGATGATTGTTTTGATGTTAATCTTTGTAAATTATGTATTACCAATTTTAACATTGGATGTAATTGCATAAAAAGCTTGCATCTCAAATCCTTAAAAGTCTAGTATTAAATGGAAAAAACTTTTCCTAACTACAGAGTGGTGAGCTTGCTATTTTTTCTCTTTTCTACCCTCCATTTATCTTCCAGGATCTTCTCCATCCTGTTTCCAAAGAGATCTTTTTAAAACCATATCATCAGGCCCTGGCTAACTGGGCTGCTCAGTTGGTTGGAGCATTGTCCTGTACACCAAAAAGGTTGAGGGTTCAATTCCCAGTAAGGACACATATCTTAGGTTGCGAGTTCAATCCCTGGTCAGGGCGTGTACAGGAGGCAGCTGATCTCTCTCTCTCTCTCTTTCTCTCTCTCTCTCTCTCTCTCTCTCTCTCTCTCTCTCTCTCTCTCTCTGAAACTTTAGAAATCATGCCCCCCCCCCAAAAAAAAAAATCAAAGTGGTCTTCCATATCTACTGTTTTATAACTTCAAACATTATAAAAATAAAACTTCTTTTGCAGTGGTAACTCAAGTACTCCTAATATAACTAGGAATCCCCAGAGGCTCTCAGAATCTAGTTGGTGAAACATCACCCTAGAAAACATCTGAAATGCAAACTGAGGTCAAAATTGAGAGGACAGCTAAACACAAATGCAAATTTAAAGCAAGGAGCAGATGAATATGAATTGGCCAGGAATGGAGTTTAAGAATAAGTCTTCAAAAATGACAAAAATATGAGACACTTGAGGCTATTCAAAGCCTGCTCCCGAGTACTTACAAAGTTTTGACCTGTTTTTATCTCCCCTCTCCTATTACTACCTGCCCATTGTCCTCTACAACCAAGTTCTCCAAGACAGAGAAAAACTTCCAGATATCTTTCCCCTGTATTTCACTTCATAGTTTTCACCTTCCCCCTAACTTTTCTATTCAGTCATTTATAATGATTCCCTACCCCATCCTCAAGGTTCCAGAGCACCTTAACTATTCTCATTTCACAAGACCAAAACTCATTAACTCCTAACAAAGTTATAAATGTCAAGTTATTGTGCTTTCTGAAATTGTATTACCACAGAATGGTAATGTTAAATAGAAAAAAATCTGTCACTTTTTGCAACCCTTTAATCCTTCATCACCTCAGATACAAATCTAACGAGTATATTTTCAAGGGTTATGTCTTCCCCATTCTCCCATTATTTACGAAGGCTCCTACCTATCAGTCTCACAAAACAAAGCAATGAAGTCTCAGACTAGAGAGGCACTTCTGAGATTCAGGCACAGTTGAGGGGCACTTTTCATTCCTCAGGAAACAGTAAGAACTGAACCTGGGCTTGGAAGGAAGCATCTCCCTTGAGCTTCCTATAAGAGGGCCTCCCACAGCCTAGGTCCTCAAACCCACAGTGACACACACACACACACATCCTACTCCCACACTTTATTGGGACAAAGGAGGAAGGAGACATATCCAACACCACAGGCCCACCCACCAGGGGTATCCAGACTTGGAACACCTAGGACAACATGAGTACATAATAAATATTGGCAACATGGGATGGGGAAAGTGGGAGAAGATTCATACACATGAAGGAGACTAGAGACCCTCTAGTCTTGGGAACTGAGGCATATACTGTACTAACAGAGTACTTACACAGGAAGGTAGATGGGGACTAGATTTCTATTTTGCAGGTAGAAAGGGAGATGTTCCCTTATGCAGATGGGGAAGTGGGAAAGAAACTGCAGGGAGGAAAATTGCTTTGTATATATTTGGAAGAAGAGCAGATTTCAACTTACAGATGGGTATGGGAGAGAAGTAGGAAAATTTATTTCACATATTAGCAGAAAGGGATGTGGGAAGAAAGTAACATTTTACAGACAGGGAAAATGCTTGTGGGAAAATCAGTTTACAAGGGTTTGTGTTCACAGGCCATTCCATTCCCAAGTGAAAGGAGGGAGAGACATATGCAGGAAAGGAAAAAGGTCCTAGGCCTAGAGAACAAGAGAGGTATACCCCACAGGTACCAGCCCCTCTATTCCATCCCGCCCACAGCGGAGCCAATCCTCATCCACAGTGGCGATGACACGCAGCACTTCCCCACGCTGGAAGCTCAGCTGGTCAGGTCCTGCAGCGGTGTGGTCACAGAGAGCACGGACTGCCCTGTGGGGAGCCAGATGCTGGGATGAAGTGAGGTGGGGGTACCCAGCTGTCCCAGGTCTCATCTTCCCACTGTGTGGAACGTCTCTTTGGTTCAGCTCAGGGGACATTGGGATCGTGTCTAGCAACATGTGGATTCCCTGTGGGGCCCCAGCCCTCTCCTGAGCTCCAAAGCCACTCTTCAGCTACTTATTTGACATGATTTGCACTTCTCTCGTACTTCAAGTTCAACATCTGCAAATTAAATAACTCATCTTAACCCTACACACCAGTCCCTCCTCTTGTGTCCCCTATACTGGTAAATAGCACCACCTTCTACCCAGTTGCTCCCAGCAAAAACCAGGGTCTCTCATTCCTTATAGCCAATCAATTACCAAAACTAGCTTGGTGTTTGTATCTCCCACTACTCCATCTGTCTTTCTCATCAACTCCACTGCCTTCATTCTAGTTTAGCTCTCTATCCTCTCTCTCAACCACTACATATAATCTAACTGGTATCCCTTCATCTCTCATGACCTCCTCCCCAGCTCCATTTTCCACACAGCAGATAGAGATCCTTCAAAAACAAGCAAGCACATCATCCCCCAGCTTATGACCCTTCAATGGCTCCTCCTACCTCACAATGAGGTCTAGGCCTACTGAAGCCTATAGCTTCCCGTCACTGCTGCCAACAGCCTCCACTCTGGGCACAACCAATCATGTGCCCATAGTTCCTCAGTACACTTGGGCCTCTCCACCTTTGCACCCTATTCCTTCTGACACACCCTACACCATCACTGGGCCTTCCCTGAGTCTGCAATCTTGGGGAAAAAGCCTGTCTATATGGTCTCTTTCCTACAATCTTTTCCATACAGAATTTTTAAAATATGTTTTTACTGATTTTCTTTTCTTGTTTTAGAGGGAAAGGAATGGAGACACAGAGAGAGAGGAGGAGAGGGAGAGAGAGAGAGAGAAACCTCAATGAGAGAGAAACACCGATTGGCTGCCTCCTGCACGGTCCCTATTAGGGATCGAACCTGCAACCCAGGCATGTGCCCTGACCAGGAATCAAACCAGTGACCTCTTGGTGCATAGAACAACACTCAACCAACTGACCCACACCAGCCAGGCTCCATACAGAATTTTAACCGCTTGTTTATTCATTGGTATCTC
This sequence comes from Plecotus auritus, assembly GCF_963455305.1. Taxonomy (NCBI): domain Eukaryota; kingdom Metazoa; phylum Chordata; class Mammalia; order Chiroptera; family Vespertilionidae; genus Plecotus; species Plecotus auritus. The sequence goes on from NC_137778.1 coordinate 29,322,960, forward strand.
CACTGGACTACAAGCTCCTTGAAGGCAGGGACTCCAATATGGTTATCTTTGTATTCACTCCCCTAGCGTAATGCTTGGCACATAGTAAGTACTTGAGAAGTATTACTGAATGAATTAAAATGAAGAAGCCTAATTCAATGGATTAAGAAACCAAAGGAAGCCAGACCCTAAAGCAGAAGCAATCTCTGGTGCCAAATTAGAAGACCCCACCGAAGGGAAGCACAGTCCCTCGGGGTGTGCACATGGGCGCATCCAAATACATAGTTATTAACTGGGCACCTCCTCTGTGACAGATGCTCTTATAAAATTACGTTTAGTCTCTATAACAACCACAATAAAGGTATAAATTATCCTCTCTTTAAGGAGAAAGAAACCAAGGCTCAGAGAAATGAGTTCACACCAATAATAGCAGAAATGTAATGCAAACTAAGCACTGTCTGACCTTACAGCCCCACAGCCTTTTAAACTACCTCCCCTCCACCCTGAAGACAGAAATGCACGCACACACGTAACACACGTGCACACCAATGCATTCTTCCCAATCCTCCTTACCGTTGGGTCTGCACCATGCTGGGTGCTGAGGCCTCAAGCTCCTCGGGTGAACTGGGAGTCTCAGAAGGTGCCACCCTCTTCACCAGAGCCAACACGTTCACTGTAGGAGGCAGCCAGCTGGATGGTCTCCTGGAGGAAGGGATACAGGGTCACCGAGTTTACCCCACCTCCAGAAAAAAAAAAAACAACACCCAGGGCTCTGGAGGGAGAAAAAGGCTGAGCAGCCTGTGTTTCAAAAGAGATCAGGAGTTGGTCACTGCTGGGGGCAGAGAGACAGTTTGTTAGGGTGAATAGGGAGGTGAAAACAGGTCTACAACACAAAAGTCACTGAAGGACCTCTGGGAACCAGTACACTCGGAGAGACCTAGAGGATCACTAGAGAGTACCTGAAGCCAGAGCTCAGCAAATATTTTCTTTTTTCTAAAGGGCTAAATAATAACTATTTTTGGCTTTGAGGGCCCAGAGGCAAAATGGAGAACATCATATTGGTGCTTATATCACCATTAAAATGTAACTTATCACGAATGTAACCATTTTTAGCTCATGGCTGTAGAAAAACAGACTGCCAACTTCCGACCTAGAGGATCACTCTAGTTTCATATTTGGGTAACTGGGTGATGTGGGATGGAGTCAGAGGTCATGGAGGGGACCAGGTGCCCCAGTACCTGGACTTTAGAGTTCCACTTTCAGTTTCTGTGAGGCCCCCAGGCACTCCAAACAGTCTTCCCAGCCACACGCCTCTGCCTGGTGCTGCGTCCTCTGTGGGCAACGATTTCTCCTGTGCTTCCTCAGCCACAGTCCCGTGACACCTGGATCCCCACCGACGAAGGGAGAAGCCCTCCGTGCCCCCCGAGGCATAGACTCGGGAGGCCTGGGTCAGCTGCTCCCACCAACTGCCTGGTTTGGGAGGGCTTGAGGGGGCTGAAGGGCCTGGAGGGGTCTCCTCAGAAGCCCCACGAAGGCTCTGGGCCAGCCGACCCCCCCAGTGCAGCATGGCTTGAACAGTCTGCTGCAAGGCTGGCGGTGAGCCTGGGGGGGCAGGAGTCTGAGGTGGGCCCAGGGGCAGGTGGTGGTGATGCTCGAAGAGCAGGTCCAAGTGGAAGGTGAGCACCGACAATGGCTGCAGCAGGAGCAGCAGCTCTGTGGACAGGGAGGGGCAGCCACCCCGGGCCAAAGAGAAGAATCCAGTGGGCAGGTACAGGAGGGACAGCAGGCCTGGAAAAAAAGCAGGCTAACATTAGTCCCTGCCCTCAGCCTAGTCCCAGAGGGCTCCCTGCATCAGCCCACCCATCAACAAACATCCCCCCAGGCCTCATTCTATGCCGGGCACTGGGACAGAGAAGAACATGGTGGGGAACAGGGCTGATACATCCCTGCCCATGTAAAACCACTACCTAGAGAGGGAAGCACACATAGAACAAGTGGTGATAAGAAACTGAGTAACAGCAAGGAGAACCAGGCCGTGGGAGCAAAATAGGGGGTGAGGGTTAGCCTAGTCTGAGGGCAAAGTGAAGCCTCACTATAGAATCTAAAGGATGAATGAACGTTAATGAGGAGGGGCAGGAAGGCTGTCAAAGAACCAGGGAAAACCCCAGACTTAGAGGCAAGAGAAGAAGGCAGAGGCCAATAATCAAGACTGGAGGTTATAGTGAAGATTTGGGTCTTTCCCCCTGTGGGCTAAGGGACTCCTTGAAAAAGTTTTAAGCACAAGAGTAATAAGATCACAGAGCAGATTAAGATCATTCTGGCATTAGTGGGAACCAGCAGAACAGATCCCTTTTTCTCCTTCCCTCACAGCCCAGCAACCCCATCCTCTCCCATTTGAACCTCTGACCTGCATCTTCCTGAAGACTGGAAAACCACAGCTCCAACTGCTTAGTGCTGGGGGAGAAAAGAGGGAACAGAAGCTCAGGGAGGTGGGGGACGCCAGCGCCCTCTAGGTAGCGGTGGGAGATGAGATTGGAACAGGAGATGTTGGTTCTAGGAACGTGTTGAATCCAACCTGAGATACCCCTGCAGTCCGCAGGCCATGGGAGGGGCACCGCAAAGAATGCCACTCACTTGAGGAGGCCCAGGATGAAGGCGTGGAAGCGGCTTCTGCTGCTGCTCAGTGGGGCTAGACGGCTGACCTGGCTATACAGGGTTCCAAAGGACCGGGTGCTGGAGCCTGAGGACAAGGCGAGCTGTCAGCCACGCCCCAGCCCTAGCCCTGCCTCCATCCGGTCCCGGCCCTGGGCCGAGTCCCACACTTCACCTGGCTTCACCGATGCCTCCACCACGCTCCAGGGGTTGCTCCTGCGCTGCCCAGTGATGAGGTCCTTTCGGAAAGGCTTCAGCCCGTCAGCCACCAGGGCATGGAGAGCCGGACAGAGGGTGGTCAGCACCAGGTGCCCCACATCTGGGCTCAGCCGGCTATCCCCCAACTGGGCCTGGAGGCAGCGCAGTGGGCATGGGTCCAGAGATACCAACAGCGCGCTTCCTGTCCAAAGTTCTGCGCCCCCAGAGCTACATTCATCTCCTCAACCCCAATACCCTCCCACAGACAACTTCACCTTCTGAACCAAGTTTCGGGCCGCCCCAAAGTGCGAGATGATTTTATCCACTGAGGCGCTGACGGCTATCAAGAGACCTGGGAAGGGGGAGGGGAGAGAAGCATCAAAGCCCCTGTCTCCCAGGAATACCCAAGGGACTAGGAGAAACCGGTTTATGCAATCTGACCCTGTGAGGGGAGGGCCACCATGAGGGGTAGTTGATTCTGAAGCCAGGGTTGGGGTGTCCTACCTTTTTTCTGCTCCTGCAGCTGGCCGGTCCCACTCTGGGCTTCTGCCATCCACAGTCGCTGGGCCCCGGGGACACCGGCGAAGGACCAGGAACTGCGGACTGCGGGGAGGAAAGAAGAACGCGTGACACTTAGCAAGGGTTATTCCAGGACTCCAAGCTTCAGCACAGGTCACCTCCTACGGGTCCATAACACCCAGCCCCTGAAGTCTTGGGAGGGGGGACACAATGCTGGGTACAGCACGGGGCAACGCGACCCGGGACCCCGGAGTGAAATTCTGCTCGGATCTCAGCACTCGCCGCCCCTGTCCACCCCGATCCCCCGTTTCCATGTCCTTCTTCAGGGCCCAGCTCCCATCTCCGCGATCCCGGAAGTCCAGGCACAGGGACAGCCGCGCTCACCTCCCGCCCGCCCGCTGGGGCCTATAGGGCAGGAGTTGACAGGGCGAGGGAAGGGAGGGGCACCTTGGCCCACCCCGGGCCTGCGTCCTGCCCCCGAAAACGGAAGAGCACGTGGGGAGCCCGGACCAATGAAAAGACAGACAAACGAGAATGGAAAAGAGAGGGAGGGAGCGGAGATCCAAGGGCTGGGAGGCTAGAAGGCACCAGACAGGGGAAACCCAGGTCCTCCTCCGGCCTAGCTGCGGAGGGCGCCCCCGCTGCCCACGTGAGGCTGGTCTGGTAGGAAGGCGTGACCAGGACCTCTTCAGCCAAGAGAGTTGGGGAGCTTCACCCTGCACGTTTCCCTAGCAAGGTGGCGGTCAGGCCCGACCTGCACTGGCCAGGGAATTCCACAGAGGGGTAACCCCAGGTCCGTATCAATGGACTTGCTCGAGGCCCTTAGACTGAGTTTGAAGCCGAACAGGCCCGCGTCCACTACGCCCGCCGGCACAGGAGCGGAGCCAGACTCCCAGAACCAATGAACTCGCTAGGAATCAGCCGGGCCGAAGGGCGGGGCGGAGCCGGTAACCCGGATGAAACCACAGCCGAGGTGGGAGCCGAGCTGAGGAGGGGGCGGGGCGGGGCGGGGCGGGGCGGGGCGGCCCGCCTGGGGCGGGGCCTACGGGGCCGGCCCGGGGCCGTCTTACGTAGCCTGAGAGGAGTCGGTGGGCTCCTGGTCCAGCGAGGGGCCTTCGGCGGACGAGGTGGCGGTGGCAGCGGGGGGGCGGGTACCTGGCGGGGTGGGGGAGCCGCGGCAGGGAAGGTGCTACTTCTGGGAAAGAGCGGGGACAGCAGCAGTGCCAGCTCGGGGCTGGCCAGGCAGGACAGGGCCCCCCGCGCCGGGGGCGAATAGGCTCCCACCGGGGACAGGCGGACAGGCAGCAGGTGCTCCTCTGAGGGACTGGGCGCCCCCAGCAACCGCAGCCCTGCGCCGGGCCAACCCGCCAGAGGCGCCAGGAGCAGAGACCCAGCTGTGCCCGCGCCCCCACCCTCCAACAGGGGGCGCCCGTCGGCCGAGAACCGGAAAACCAGGGGCCGAGGGACCAGGAGGGGTCGGGCTGCAGGCGGGATTGGCGGGGCAGGTGCGAAGGGAAAGGAGGGCAGCGGATGGGCAGCCAGGCAAGGAAGGGCGGGAGAAAGAGGGAGCAAAGAGTTAGTCCCGTAACCCAACGACCCACCCAGTTTCCCTTTCCCGGAGCGCTCCCTGGTAGAAGGGGACAGGGAGGATGGGTGACAGAAAGGGGGTGGGGGACACAGGGAGACGGGCTGTAAGCTTTGGAGGCTTGGGCAAGGCCGAAGCCCAGCCCTCCTCCCGCTGCCTCCTGCGGCCTCTTACCCTCAAGACCCGCCTGCGCACCGGGCTCCTCCGGCTCCTTCGGGGCTGGGGCCTTCTCGCCAGGCCTGACCTCCCTGCCCTCCCCGGGCTGCCCCTCAGCTATAGGCTGCAGCCCCGATCGGTTCTTCTTCCTCCGGGGAGGAACAGGTGGGGGTGGGGGCCGGGGCGGGACCAAGGCCCAGCCAGCTGGGGGGTCTCGGGGCGGGACTGGCGGGGGCGGGGCCCGGCTTCGGGACCTAAGTTCCTTGAAGGTGGTGACTTCCCGGGGAGCCGCCGGGGAGCCTCCCAGCGACCCGGTGGGGGGCTGCTCGCTGTCGGGCGAGAAGACTATAAGCCAGTCACTGCGGTCTTTCTTGGCCTGCGTCACGAGGGTCAGCCCCGGGCCCCGCTTGCGCTTCTGGGCCAGCTCATGGAAGGACGTGATTGTCCGGTGGGGCACTGGCTCCTCGCTGACGTCACTTCTCCATCCTCCATCACTTTTCTCTGCGTCTGTTTTCAAGCCAGAATCAGTTATTCCTGTATTGGTTTTCCAACCGGAGTCAAATTTTCCAGGTTCAGCTTTCCAACTAGAGTTAGTATTCCCATTGATTTTCCAACCAGAGTTATTGTTCTCAGTGATTTTCCAGCCAGCTTCAGTTTTCTCTGTGTCAATTTTCCAAATGGGGTTGATTTTCCAACTGGGTTCCGTTTTCCCATTGTGGATCTTCCCGTCATCGGCCTCCGAGAGCTCGGAGGTAAGGAGGTCCTGCTCCCCACCCTCCTCCTCCTCCTCCTCCAGCCCTGGGTAAGGGAGGTCCTGGCAGGTGGTCAGGGTATTGCAGTTGGAGTCCAGGCCAGGGCCGGGTGGGGAGGAAGCTCCAGAGCAGGAATCAGGAGAACAGCAGAAGCTGTCGGGAGAGCAGGCGCCAGGGCCGGTGGAGACCAGAGGGGAGCCCTGCTCCAGGGGGATGATGCTAGGCTGAGGGTGGACATTTTGGTCACCAGGGAGGTCCCGCGAATAGACTGAAATGGGGGACTCATCAGGGCTAAGATCTGAGCAGGAGCTGAGAGAGGAGGAGCAACCAGGGTCCGAGGGAGAGGCAGCCCCCTCTTCCTCCTGTGCTGGGTCCTGCCTGGTTTCTAGGCCTGGCCCGTGCTCCTGGCAGCAACGGCAGGGCACCGCTGGGCTGTTGGAATTGGCATCCACCAGGGTCCCACTGCAGGAGCCCTGGCTCTCCTTGCCCCCTGCGTCCCCTGGGGGAAAGGATGTGCTCAAGGGCCCCTCCCTTAGCTCAGGACGGCGAGACAAATGCAGGCCCAGAGAGACATGCTGGAGGTGGATGTGGTTGAGGTTGCAGAGTAAAGCCCTCTGAGGGGACAGCATAGTGCCAGCGGCGACGGGATGGCCTCTAGAGAACCAGGAAGACCGGGCCTCTCACATCCGCCTACCTGGCAACCGCAGATTCTGACCTAGAAGACAGGGATGGTGAAACCCAGCCAGTGAGGGTGCGGACCGCTAGGACACCGAGGTGACTGACAGCGGGAGCAGGCCTTGGAAGGCGCCGACTGCTTTAGACAATATTCAAATGAGATGCAAATGACCATCCACTAGCCTTTAGTTTCCTCTGCAGTGTTTGCAGGTGGAATCGAATGTAACCCCCCGGGGAGTGGGGCGGCGGGCGGGGGCGGGGGGGGTAGGCGAGTGGCATCAGAGAATGCGGCTGCGCTTTGGATCCCCATGGAGGTGTGTGTGTGGGGGGGGGCTTGAAAAGGATGCGGTCCAGAATGGACCCTCGGTCCTCTTGGCTGCAGTCACTCCCAGAGTAAGGGGCCAAGGGCGGCCCTGCCCAAATGCTCTGAAATGGGGGAGGAGGGGAGCGCGTCTGGCTGGTTAATGCAGGAAAGGGGCGGACATGGGGGATGGGGATGGAGCAGTAGTCTGCATGTCAAGCCGGCCCGCACAGACCGCACAGGGCTTCAGTGTACCGCCCCGATAGAAACCGGGCTAGAAACCCGGTGTTTCTGTCCATTCTCTCCGTACTTGTCTATCACCCAGCCACCACCCCACCCCTATTCATTTTTACTGCTCCCTCTCCTGCCCCACCCCTCATGCAGATCCATTCATCCACACCCCCAGACCGAGCCCTCCTCACCACGGTTCTGCAACTGCTCCAGGCGTTGAGCTCCTCTGCGGCTCCTCACTGACTGGAGGGAAGGGGTGCGGCTGTAGGACAACCCGCCCACGCTGCGCAGCCGCGCCCCTTCACGCATGGGCGTGGCGTGGCTCAGACCCAGCCCCCTGCGCTTGACGTCTTGCCTGTGTCACCCACCTAGGCCTGTCTGGTGTTTTTTAAAAATATTTTTTATTGATTTTTTACAGAGAGGAAGGGAGAGGGAGTTAGAAACATTAATGAGAAACATCGATCAGCTGCCTCCTGCACACCCCCTACTGGGGATGTGCCCGCAACCAAGGTACATGCCCTTGACTGGAATTGAACCTGAGACCCTTCAATCTGCAGGCCGACACTCTAGCCACTGAGCCAAACCGGTCAGGGCAGCCTGTCTCTTTGATATATTCTAAGCTTTTTCGTCCTTAGAGGTCCAGAAGTCATGACCCACAGTCCTGGTTTCTGTGGAACCACCTACATATTCTGGACAGAGCTGCGCCCCTGGCTGGTATGCGCAAGAACAGAACCACAGTTAGATAGTACAGCAGGTTCTGGTATAATACAGTTTCATTCTTCCTTGTTTTTTATAGGGTTGAGAAAATTGATTCCAGGCAGCTTGCAAGTTCTTCCCTTTGGGTTTTCTCCTGGTTTTCCTCCCACAGCCCAAAGACATGCAGGTGAGGTGAATTGGTGTCCAATTGCCTGAGTGGTTGTGGGATGAGTGGGCCCTGCAATGGAAGGGCCTCCTGTCCAGTGTTGGCTTCCACTTTGAGCTGCCCAGATAGGTTCCTATCACACACAACCGTTAACTGCTTTTATTCATTCCTTAAATGTGTGTATAGCTCATTTCAGTGTTTCATATTAGAAGTATTTGATGGGTATTTTTTACTTGGTTTTTTTTTTAGAGAGTGATAAAGGGAAACTTCAGTGTGAGACACATCAATTGGTTGCTTCCCATACATGCCCCAACTGGGGTCAAACCAGCAACCTAGATATGTGCCCTGACCGGGAATCTAACCTGCAACCTTCCAGTGCACAGGATGATGCTCCAACCAACCAAGCCACACCCACCCAGACTGGTGATATTTTTGTGACCAGAAATAACACAAAATATAACTCTTGTCTATATCAATTAACATATGGCAAAATTTTGTCACAGTATCCAAGAATCTATGGATGGCATACAGTGAGGATATACTGTAATTTATTGAGAGCCTCCCGTCCCCGCCCTGGCAGTCTCTAGGTCACTTTTTCCGCTTGTAGATCTTCTGTGCTAGCCTCAGGAAGATGGCTGGGGGCAGGGGCGAAGAGCACTGCTCGATGAGACCCAGAAGGTGGCTGTAACTGTCTTCCTCATATTGCATAAACACGGCCTGCAGATTCAGCTCCTCGTAGAGTGCCTGCACGCGGGCCACCTTCTCAGCCTCTTTCTGCCCATAATTCTCCTAGAAGGGGGTGGAGGCAGGAAAACAGGCTTACTCTTCCCCTAGTGCTTCCACGTCCCCTCCATGCCCCCTCCACAACCCTCATCCATATATTCAGAACATTTCCAATGCCATTAACTTGATTCCTGCCTCCAATTCAAGTGTCTCTGAGTGTCTAATATGTTCAATTTTCCCCTCCCCACTCCAAATGCTCAGATATTAGCTCAGCACTCAGCTTCCTCTGCCACAGGTTTTCTCAGCTTTAGCACTATTGAAATTTGGGGCCACATAATTCTTTGTTATGGAAACTGTTGCGTGCATTGTAAGATGTATGGAAGCATTCCTGGCCTCTACCCATTAGAGAGAGACCTTAGCACATGCACACATACCAAGTCATGACAACAAAAAATGTGTGCTGCTATTGCCAAATGTCCCCTGGGGTACAAAACTGCCCCCACTTAAGAACCACTGCTTTATCCCCTTTCTTATCAGCTCAGGGATCCACAACCCTCTTTGAGCACCTGCAGGATCTGGCGCTGTTCTGGAGAGGCCCGTTGTAGACACTGTACCACCAGCCAGCTGCATTTGTTGTCCTGGATGTCAGTGCCAATCTTGCCCGTCACACTGGAGTCCCCAAAGAGATCCAGGTAATCATCCTGGGCAGGGGAGCAGAAAAGGAGAATGAAGGTGCTCCAAGGTGGGGAAGGAGGAAAGTTGGAGCCTGTTCTCTGCCAGTGCCTCCTGCCTTCCTACCTGGATCTGAAAGAGCTCTCCCATCTCCAGCAGGATCTTCTTGGCATTGGCGTGTTCCTTCTCCCCGTCAATGCCTGCCTATGGTGAAAAGGGGATTGATAGGCGAGACATCCGAGGCGCCTTCATCTTCCTGACTGCTTCCTCCCATAGGGTCTTGCCCAAGGTTAGCCCCTAAATCTTCTCTGCTCTCCTTTCAGACATCCCTGGTCTAAGAAGTCCTGGCTGGTGGTCCAACCTCTATCCCACTTAATTTTAGCTAGGCCTTCCTGCAGGCAGAAATTAATCCATTCTGGAGGCCCTCAGACCATCTCTTTTTTCATGAGGCTCAGTCCAGGAGTCACTGATTCTTCTTCATAATCATATATATATTTCCCCCCTCAGAGAGGAAGGAAGAGGGAGAGAAACATCAACGATGAGAGAGAATCATTGATCAGCTGCCTCCTGCACACCCGCTACTGGGGATCGAGCCCGCAACCCTGTAGTCCGCAGGCCGACGCTCTATCCACTGAGCTAAACCAGCTAGGGCTCTTCTTCATAATCTTTTTGCCATTTCCAACTTCATTCAGGATGAAAAGGAAACTTGGAGAAGCAAGTTCAGAGTAGCCAGTCAATCCCATTCACTGCCTGTAAATCCAGTCTTTACAGCCTGATAATCTCCTCCCCACTCCTATCCATTCTCAGATGGAGGATTTCTCCTTCCTCTATGACGGACTAACCACTTTCACTTGCCTCACCTAATTTCTACAGCAATCCTGTGAAGTGGGGATTTTATCCTTATCTTACAGCTAAGAAACAGAATCAGAGAGAATATGTAACTTGCTCAAGGTCGCAAAGCCATTAAGTGGGGGCACTAGATTGTATAAAAGCTAACATTAGGGGTAGGGGGTGTGTGCAGAGGCTCACTCACCATATACATAGCAGCAGCTACAGGAAGGTAGAAGGAGTAGAAAGCTGTCTTATACTTGACAATAGATTTGTACCTAAGTAGGGAGAGAAGATCAATTCCTCAAAAAGGCAATGCCAAAAAAAAAAAAAAAAAAAAAAGGCAATGCCCACCTGGAGCCCTCCCTCACTGTTCAGTCTGGTTCCTACGGTCCCTCACCTCTTTTCAGTAAATCTGCCAAGATCCACGTTGCCCTGCGGGGCTGTGATGAGGTCCAGGGTCTGTCCAATCTCAGTCTGATAGGAAGTCTAAGGCAGACGATGGCATATGAGCTGGGCTTTCTCCAGGACTGGGGAACCCAGAAATCCTGGGTCCCATATCCCATACCAGCTAATAACTAGGCAGAGTCAGAAAGGCAGCAAGAGGGAGGGAGGGTACCAAATCTCAAGACCCATATTCTCACACACACATACACACACTGTCCTTCATCCTTCGTTCCCATCATACAGGGACAGAGAATCCTTCTTGCCATTAATACCATCCTTCCCAACTCCCTCACTTTCTTCCTCTTCCATGAAAACCTAGTCTTTCCTATGCCCTGAAACCAGCTAGATGAAAATGTCCTGTGGAGGCCAAGCTACTGCAGGCAGCCTCTGGGCATTGGACCTGGTCTGCAGCACACCTGCAGAAAGAGTTCCATCAGGTTCAGGTAATAGGGCTGTTCCCGGCAGTAGAGCTTCAGCAGTCGGTAGATACATGCTTCCAGGAGAAGAGCATCATTCACGGCATCCAAACCAATGCCTGGCTGTCGGGGGAACAGAAACAAGCAATCAGTCTCTGGCCTAGACTCATACCAAGAACTGTCACTCTGAACACCTCAATAGGCTCTATGTAACCGCCTCCCTGTGGCCTGTTTCCATGCACACTGGGTTTCCATGATTTACTTTACCTTCTGATACCAGCAGATCTGCCCCCGTCGGGTGAGGGATGCATCCATAATGTCATCTGCCACCAGCAAGAAAGCTTGGAGCTAGAAGAAGAGGGAAGAGTGAAATAAGACCCCCAGGGCTCCTTATTACTGTCCCTTCCACCAGCAACAGAGCTGCCATTGCGAGTCACTATGAGCTGAGAAGGAAAGTCAGGATGGGGAGGCCCAGGACATGTTCTGTTCTGTGGGGTCAGGCTACACATTCTAGTTCCTTAAAACAGCTTTCCAAGGCATGGCTTTTAAATCTTCACGTCATACTGATCTGTGTGTGTGCTCTAGTGGATAACACTGTCCACTGGCTTAGGTGTAGGCAGTGCAAAAAAGGCCATGGCGATCGCTGCTCTTGTTCCGGGCCAAGTCCTTGGGGAAAGAGGCATCAATCTGCACCTTCACCTCTGACCGCACCCGGGGTTGGGTCTAGGCTTTCCACACTGGAGGCACATCTTTTACTATTTACATTGTGTGTATTTGGAGTGGCATGGCTCCCCTGAAGCCACCAGTCTACTGCCTCTCCCAAGCACGATTGCAGGGCCATCTGGTTTCAACCAGTAGCATTCAACCAGGGTTGTCTACAAAGACCATTTATTACAGTGTGGCCTCCCTCAATTACCTCTGCCCCCCCCCCCCCCAGCAATGATTCTGAACCAACTGCACTTCCTATTTATTAGGGGAACTTTAAAAAATACCACCGCCAGCCCTAACCAGTGTGGCTCGTGGTTAGAGTGTCAGTCCGCATACTGAAGGGTCATCAGTTTGATTCCAGGTCAAGGTCATGTACCTGGGTTGCAGGTTTGATCCCCGGTCTGGTTGGGGCAAGTTCAGGAGGCAACTAATCGATATGTCTCTCTCACATCTCTCTCTATATATATCTCTTTCTCTCTCTCTCCCTCCCTTCCAGTCTCTCTAAAAATCAATGGAAAAATATCCTCAGGTGAGGATTAACAACAAAAATACCAGTGCCAGCCCTAGCTGGTGTGGCTCAGTTAGTTGGGCATTATCCCATGAACCAAAAGGTTGCTGATTGGAGTCCCAGTCAGGGCACATGCCCTGATAGGGTGTTGGGCTAGATCCCCAGTAGGGGGCATGCAGGAGGCAGCCAATCGATGTTTCGCTTTCACATGATTCTTCTCTCTTCCTCTCCCTTCCTCTCTCTCTAAAAATCAATTTTAAAAATTACTTAAAAAAAAAAAAAAAAAACAGCAGCCCTAACTAATTTGTCTCAGTGGATAGAGCATCAGCCTGCGGACTGAAGGGTCCCTGGTTCGATTCTGGTCAAGGGCATGTACCTTGGTTGTGGGCACATCCCCAGTGGGGGGTGTGCAGGAGGCAGCTGATCGATGTTTCTCTCTCATTGATGTTTCTGGCTCTCTATCCCTCTCCCTTCCTCTCTGTGGAAAAATCAATAAAATATATTTTTTAAAAAATCAATAAAATATATTAAAAAATAAAGGAAGGAGTTGCTTCTCCTTAAAAACAAAACAAACAAAAAAACACACAACAACAGCAATGCCAGAGTCCTACCCCAGATCAATTAAATAAGAAATCTATAGGGGTAGTACCTCAGCATTGGGTTTGTTTTTTTAAAAATAGTCTTTCCAGGTATGTGCTTATAGTGGGAAGTAATGGGAAATATACCACATTACCTATGTAGCTTTCTTAGTAAATGTTTAGCTTGATTGTAATCATGATGAAATAATCAGACAAATCCAGACTAGATTGTGAGCCACTCTACCAAACAACTTCCTCCCACACGCACCCCAATGGAGGCCAGGGATCAAGCTTGCAACCCAGGTATATGCCCTAGACCAGAATCGAACATGAGACCCTTCAGTCCATGGGCCGATGCTCTAACCATTAAGCAAATGGACTAGGACTAGAAATTTGGGTTCTTAGGTGAATCTTCTTCTTTGTTAAATTTAGGGCACTTATTTCTAAAGCATTTTCAAAAACTACCAGTTTTCAATCTCTGCTTTAAAACAATCTTCTGGAAGAACCATGGCACTTTACTCAGAGAATTGATACCTCTATGCCCAGTTCGAAGGCCCTGGCCCACAGGTGGTCTTCAAGTGAAATATGTACCTACTGACAAAAGAAGTTCCCCACATTTGTTCATCTGTGGGGTAATTCACTGTCTAAATTTGGCTGTGGCACACTAGAGGCACAGAAACACAAATAGCCAAGAAACGAGTTCCAGGCCCATCCCTCCCGTTCTCACCCAAGGCACCCCCCACATCTAGTAAACCTCTTCTTCTCCTACCCTTCCCCCACCCTTCTCACCAGTTCCACACACCAGCCCACAGTCATGGCCCGCTGGAGACTCTTGGCATCCTGCTTGCTTGGTTCCACCAGATCCTGGAAAGTTATCAGCACTGTCATACCCCGCTGGTACTTCCCTCCAATGACATTGTACTCCAGGACCTGGGGGGCAACAGAGGAACAGAGTATCAGGATCCGAGGAGCAGCTACTCTGAGATTTCTTCTCACCCTCTCCTACTTCCAACCATGACCTAACTTTAAAATCCTCCTTAACCCTGGCTGGCATGCCCAAGTCTCAACTTCTCAAGTTCCAGCCCCATCCCCACCTCTCCTAACTTCCCCCCACAACCCATCCCTCCTTTCCCAGCCACTTTCTCCTACCCACAACTCAACCTATCTGCAAATGATGAGCCTCTCACTGTATTGAAGACAAGCTCCCACCCCTCAAAGTTGGTCAGAGGAGAGCTTGGAGAGGACCCAGGTTGGGGGAGCCCTCCCCCACTCTTGCAATCGTGTCTCTTCCTGCTCATTTTGCCTTCTGTTATCCTGCTGGCAACCAGATCTAATTCAATGGAAAGACTTCCCTTTTAATGTCCATCCCAGTGTAGACAAACCTCCTCCTTTTCCTTGGTTCCCCTCAGACAATTGAGACAGCATTTAGAAAGGAATTACTAGAAACTCCAAAAGAATAAAAGAATTAGATAACTTAAGTATCCCAGCAATAGTTCCTGCCCAAGAGCAGAGGTTTCTGATGATAGGCTAGCTTCACTCAGGCCCACCTCAGACTGCCTTCCTCGGGGATCCCTACCAAGGTAGCACTTTATGATTTCTGGACCTAATCTCCTTCCTCAACAAAATCAAAGATTTATCAGGTTCAAGACCTTCACCATCAAGGGCCTACACCCATGCAAAGCAGTTTGGATGGCCTATCAGATCTACAAGGTGGAATTGATGTGCTGAGGAAGTATACCTGTCCAGGCACAGGCCCCTCCAGAGCTGACCTGGCGTCACTCAGGTTGAAAGCCTGTCCCCACACCTGTCAAAAGTCCCCCCAAAACCATAGCTGGATCCCACACACACAGAGTGACCAAAAATTCACTCCCTCAAGTTGCAAATCCCTCACCTCCTTAAGCCGGGCAATAGCGTCTCCTGTATCTGGGTGCCCCAGGTCATCCTCAGTCAGCACCTTGACAATCTGGGAGAAGTGCTGGATGAAATGCTGCTTTTTTTGGTCATAAACATCCAATTTCTGGTCTCCATTCATTCTGAGGGAGGAATAAAGTACTCTGAGGAGAGAGAGGACAAGTCAGAAACCTGATCAGCTGCTCCCCTCCCCAAAGACCTTCGCCGCCCAACACTCACCGAGGCTCCTCTGTCCACATTTGGCACCAGCAGCGGACACTGTGCCATGGCCCCAGGACTGAGCCCCGGTGCACCAGGGAGGGCCGCTGTAGGGAACCCAGCCACCTTTCCTGTGGCACCCAGCAGGGGGCTGGTAGCAAGAAGACCCCCATAGATCTCAGCCAGCGGGACAGAGGCATCAAGGGGACAGGGGCTGGCATAGGGAGGAGGCACCGAGCACTCCCTGCAGGGACAAGCACCAAAGGCAGATGCATGGTGGCAGGTCCCCAGGTCACCCCTACCACCTCCAACCTTTTACCTAAAGGCCCTGGGCCCACCCTCTTCTGGACAGAACTTGGGCATTTAGAGAAAAAAGAAAATCCAGGTAACAAAAAGTATGGCTGGTGGCTGAGACTCAACTGATCATACTTAAAATAAGATGGCAAGTACTTAATGTCACCTAACTTTATCCTCCTCCAGGAAACCTCTGGAATTGCTACTCTCTTGGCTTCCCGGAAATCCTGAGTACAGTGAGAAGGGTCCAGAGTAAAGTTCCCCACGACTACGGACTGTAAGGATCCTTAAATCACCCTATTTCACAGAGATCAAAACTGAGGTTCTAGAAGGTAGGAAGATACTTAGGCAGTGGCAGCGCCAAATCTAGAACCTAGATCTCCCCTGGTAGGCGGGGAGGAGGGTGTGGATTTTCTGAGATGCTCCAAGAAGAGGAGCCGGAATCCCTGGTATTGTGGCCAAGTGGTCTGGAGCTCTGAAACTAAGCGTCCCGATCCCCACAGGGAGCGCTGGGGCTGCGGAGGCAGCCTCGGAGCAACACTGGGGAGTGAGGAGGGTTCGCAGAAGAGCAAACCTGGTTCGGGTATATTAGGGAGATGCCAGGAAAGCCACAAAAGAGCTCAGGAGTTTCCGCACCTCCAAATGGGTAAGCCAGTCAGGTCCACCGACCCTCCTTCTCCCCCCCAACACCGGGGAATCAGACGCAACTGACTGGGCCTCCTGGGCCTCAAAGCATCGTTCCAAAGGTAAGGCCGAGTCTCTAACCCCTGCCCTCGGTCCCAGTCCGCTACCACTCTCACCTGTTCCAGGATGCCGGTTCCAGGCCCAGATTGTTGGCGGGGTATTAAAGCTAACTCCCCTCCGCGCTCAGCTCTCTGGGTTTAGTAGTTCTCGATCCTCTTTCACTATGGACAGAAATGCCTGGTTAGACTACAATTCCCGGCATGCTGCGGGAGGGACAGACACCACGCGATCTAGCGCTGGCTGGCTGGGCGGGAACGAGTCGCGCTGATTGGCCGCTTTCCCTCGTATGAGCATGGGGCCCTGAAATGAGAGCCAATGGAAGGGCTGCGCACAGGGCAAAGCCTTAAAGGAGCGGGACTGAGGGAGTGGGCTGGGATGGGTTGGGATGGGTTGGGATGGGAGGCGGCTGGGAATTACCTCACCTTTACTACACACAAGTTATTATCTTTCTATGCAGCTAAGTGGCATGTTAGTACAACCCAGCCGACCAGCTTTGTCACTTACTGATTCTCTAATTTAGGCAAGTCATTTAACTCTCTGATCCTCAGTTAACTTCCTTAAAACTGGCTTTCCTCGTCTATATATTACCAGGAGGTAATGTATATAAAGTGCTTTAATGGCTGAATTAAAATAAGACTCAGAGTAGAAGCTAGAAGCCTCACCCCAACCACACTATGGCTTGATCCTGCTGTTTTTCTTCCAAAACTCAGTAACTTGACCCATCAGGTCAAGATGCCTAAGCCCTGGCCTGTGTGGCTCAGTTGGTTGGGCGCCCTCCCTTACACGGTGTTACCAGTTCGTTTCCTGGTCAGGGCACATGTCGGGGTTGTGGGCTGATCCACAATAGGCAGGGAGAGTGCAGGAGGCAAGGCGGCTGATGGATGATCATTGCTTTATTCGAACGTCGATGTTTCTCTCCCTACCCCTTCCTCTTCTAAAAATCAATTTTTTTAAAAAAGTCTGAAACGCCAAACCACCAAGGACAAAAATGGATTTTGTCATTATGGAACAAAAATAATTGTGCAAGAAAAATTTTATTGTGCAAGGATACTCGTTTTTACCATTGCTATTTCAACATTGTACTGGGAATTCTAGTCAGGGCTACCGGACAAGAAAAAGAAATAAAACACAGTCAAATTGAAAAAAGAAGTAAAGATAGATGTATTGCACAGACAATATGATTCTGAATATAGAAATTTCTCAAGAAAGCTACTAAAGCTAGTAAACAAGTTCAGCAAAGTTGCAGGGTACAAAAACAAACAAACAAACAAAAAAACAACCCATGAAAAAATCAATTGTGTTCCTACAATCTCAAAAAGGAAATGAAGGAAGCAATACTATTTACAATAGCAACTAAAAAAATAAAATACCTAAAAATAAAACTTAACCAGAAGGTGAAAGACTTGTACACTGAAAACTAGAAAACATTGCTGAAAAAAATTAAAGACCTAAACAAGTGGAAAACATCCCACATTAAGATGCCAGCCCTAGCTGGTTTGGCTCAGTGTATAGAGCATTGGCCTGTAGACTGAAGGGTCCCGGGTTCTATTCCAGTCAAGGGCATATGCCCACGTTGTGGAGTCGGTCCCCAGTAGGGGGCCTACAGGAGGCAACAGCTCAATGATTCTCTCATCATTGATGTTTCTATCTCTCTCCCTTTCTCTTCCTCTCTGAAATCAATACAAATATATTTAAAAAATAAATAAAAACATTTTAACATGTTTTTAAGTAAAAAAAAAAAAAAATGATGCCAGAGAGGAGGTGAAATTGAGATGGTTAAATAGGAATTTTGTTTAGCAGAGAAGAAAGGGAAGAACACACAGGTGCAGGAAACAATGTGTGTGCAGAGCCCCACACTGAGAGAGATCAAGTCATGTTTTGGAAGTGTCAGGGTTTTGGCGTGGGCTGAAGCATGGAGAAAGGGAGGAGATGTGGCTGCAGAAGTGATCTGGATTCAGATAGTAAAGGTCTCAGCATGCCCTGATGAGTCAGCAATGTCTTCAATCAGAGCAGGCTGATTAGACATGATTTTTAGACATCTTGGGCTGCAGTGGGAGGATCCCCTGCAGGTGGGGAACCTCCACAGTGGAGACCCCAGGCAGAAAAAGTCTGAGCAACTGATAAGAAGAGGCAAGCCACAGTCTATGTCAGTGAGGATGGAGAGGAGGTGGATTTGGAAAATGTTAGGAACCTACATGTTTTGTTGACTGATGTTAGATGTGGGTGGTGAAAGGTTCATAGTTTCACTAAGATGCAGAGAGAGTTGAGGAGGCAAACAGGGATGGGGTGAGGGTAAGGAAATGAAAAGAAGTTGACTTGGCTTAGTAGAAGGTGTACAAGAGGGGAAGGTGCTGAACAGTGGAGCATGACCCCACCACAGGCGTATGAGGTGGGCCATTGGATATGAGGGTCTGCAGCCCAGGAGAGAGGCTGGAGTGGGCTGGATCTTGTTGAATCACATTGAGAGCTAGGCCCCTAACCATTCATTCATCATTCAGTTATTTATTGAGCACCTACTAGGTACTAGGAATATAGCAGTGGACAAAATGGACAAAATCCCTGTCCTCTTACAACTGACTTTGTAGGTATAGTAAGAACACATTTAACAAGTCAAATGTGTGAAAGTTGAGCAAGTAAGGAACGCAAAGCATGGTGGGAAGACTGCAGTGTTGAATGGAGTGGTCAGAGAAGGCCTCACTGACAAGATAATACCTGAAAAGAAATTAGAAGGAAGTAATAAGTAAAGTATATGGCCATGTAGGGAAAGGCATTCCATATAGACAGAGGGAGGGAACAAGGAATGCAGCTGCCCTCTCCTTGTTTGAGAAACAGTGAAGAGGTCAGTATGATTGGACAAGTAGCTTTAAAAAGACAAGAGGAGGAGGAGGATTGAGAAGTGTCAGGGCCTTTTAAGGACTTTGGCTCTTACTCCAAGTGTGATGGGGAACATTAGTGGGTATAAATGGAGTGCTGTGTTCTCCACATTCTCACCCTCCACCTCCTCCTCTCCCAACCCCTCACAGTGTTTGGCTCTCTACTCGCCCCTCCTCTCATCAGAGTTGAGCCCTCTGCCTTGCCCCACAAGCAATTTAAAAGATGGGCAAAATGTAATATGCCTTCACAAAATGCTCCAGGAGGAGCCAGAGACCTGAAATCATAGATCAACCTTCACAGTAGCATCATCCACAATGGCCAAAAGGCAGAGACAGCCCAAGTGTCCATCAATAGATGAGTGGATCAACAGAGTGTGATATATACATACAATGGTATATTATTCAGAAAGGAAATTGAACCACTTCCAGCACAGCCAGGGGTGAACCTGAGGAGGGGCGGTGAAGGATTAAAGAAGACAGACAAGAGAATACAGTTGGGGCCAGGTGGATCACTGTGCCTGGATGCGAAAACAGTGACACAGCCTGTAAGCTGAAGCTTTATTTTATAGTCAGATCACACAAAGCAAAACAAGGGCAAGATGTTTACAATGTTCTTGTGAATTTCAAATCTGCTTCTTTCCTGCTCTCTATCAAGCTTTGTTTAGGCAGCCCTTGCTGCACACCCACCCCCCTGCAGCCCACATCCCTTAGCTACCTAGGACTGCAGGGTCAGACTATAAAGTCAAGCTTACAACCATAGCCTTTTGGCTATAATTGTGCTGGGAGGGCTTTGCCCTCCAAGCTGGGACTTGTATGTGGCTTTGCCACAAGTCATTCTGAGGCTTGAATCTCTCCACACAGAACCTATCAGAATCCAGATCACTTCTGCTGTAGCACTCTCCACAGAAATTCTGATACATGCTACAACAGAACCTTGAAAACATTGTGCTAAGTGAAATAAGCCAGTCACAAAGAGACAATGCTGTATGATTCCACTTATACGAGGTACCTAGAGCAGACAAATTCATAGAGACAAGAAGTAAGATGGAGGTTACCAGGGGCTGAGGGTGGAGAGTAGAGAATGGGGGTTGATGAAAATGTTTTAGAAATTGATAAACTTGAAAACGTTTTAGAAATTAATGGTTGTGCAACAGTGTGAATGTACTTGGTGCCACTGAACTGTACACATAAAAATGGTTAAAATGGTAAATGTTATCTTATTTATATTTACCACAAGTTTTTTTTTAGGAATTCTCTTTTTTTATATGCTTTTATTGATTTTTAGAGGGAGAGAGGAAGGAAAAAGATAGAGAGATAGAATTATCAATGAGAGAGGAACACATCGATCAGCTGCCTTCTGCATTCCCCTCACCGGGGATTGAGCTTGCAACCCCAGCATGTGCCCTGACTGGGAATCAACCAAGTACCTCTTGGTTCCTGTGTTGACACTCAACCATTGAACCACATCAGCCAAAGCTATTTGACCACAATTTGTTTTGGTTTTTTATTGATTTCAGAGAGAAAAGGAGAGGGAGAGAGAGATAGAAACATCAATGGTGAGAGAGAATCATCAATCTGTTGCCTCCTGCACGCCCCCCTCCATGGGGATGGAGCCCACAACCCAGGCATGTGCCCTTGACCGGAATCGAACCTGGGACCCTTCAGTCCGCATGCCAACGCTCTATCCACTGAGCAAAACCAGCCAGGGCGACCACAATTTTTTTAAAACAAAAAAAGAAACAGGACCCAGGCTGGCCTCTGCCTCTAGCTCCTCTCCGGCTAGTTTCCCCATGCAAGTTAGGATTCCACAGATTGAGTTCAGGGAGTCCATTATAAAAGCTGTGAGCAAGCCTTAATGGTTTGACTCAGTGGATAGAGCGTCCGCCTGCGGACTGAAAGGTCCCAGGTTCGATTCCGGTCAAGAGCATGTACCTTGGTTGTGGGCACATCCCCAGTAGGAGGTGTGCAGGAGACAGCTGATCGATGTTTCTAACTCTCTATCCTGTCTCTTCCTCTCTGTAAAAATAAATAAATAAGTAAGTAAGTAAATAAATAAATAAATAAATAAATAAATAAAATATATTTTAAAAAATAATAATAAAAGCTGTGAACAAAATTAAGTCCTCTCTTCACAAGCAAGGAGTCTGAGATCTAAGTGAGGGAAAAGGCATAGACCGGAATGTATAGTTCCATGCTGCCATTTGCATTAAAAAGGGAAAGATGTATATTGTTTATTCCTGCATTGTCTGTTTCTGGGAGAATACTTTCCTTCAGAAATCTGATAATTTGCTGAGGGGGACTGAGTGGCTGGGAAGGGGGATGAAGTTGGGAAGGGAGAAACGCTTGGCCTGTACCCTGTACGTCTGAATGTGTATATTGTGCGAAAGTCTATTCGAATAAGTGTAACTACATTTTGAACAAATTCTATGGAACTTTTGGAAATACAGATGCAGGGCCCCACAGGCCATGTTCTGATTACTGAGGTGGGAGAGGCGTCACCACATATGCACAGGGAACAACCTCTGCAGGTCCGCGGCCGTATCACACTGCCCCTCCCAAAGGTGTCTTATCTCCACCCAGACCCGCGTCGCCTCTCCTGCCCAGGAGTCCCGGCCTCGCCCTCCTGCCAGCCGCGGCTCTCGGCTCTCGGCTCTCGGGCGCCCCTTGCGGGCGGGCCGGCCGGCGGGCCTTTCCCCGGGGGAGGCTGGGCCGGTATTGGATGGTTTGTAGAATAAAGTCGCCTTAGTCTGGAGCGTGTGTGAGAGCAGGAGCAGGCGTGTGCATGCATGTGTATGTCTCTGTGAGAAAAAGTGTAGGAGGGTCATGTGTAATTGTGTGAGTGTGTTGTATGAGCGTGTGCTTGTGGTGTGTAGATTCTGTGTGTGTGTTACTGTTAGATGGAGTGTGTGCATGAATGGAATGGGGTGTTTCAGTGTGCGCACGTGTGTGTGTGTGTGTGTGTATGTGTCTGTGTCTGTGTGTGTGTCTGTGTGTGTGTGTATGTGTCTGTGTGTCTGTGTGTATGTCTGTGTGTGTGTGTGTGTGCATATATGCATGTGCAGGTGTCCCAGCACTGGGCATGCTCTTTCCTTGCCTTTGCTGGGCTCTGGTGTCACCTCCTCTGCGAAGCCACCCTGACCTCCCCTTCGCCCACAAGACACAGTTTTTCCTAGTGCTCCTTCGTGTCCTGAACACAGCTCCGTCACCCCGTGGGACATACTTTATGAATCCTAACTACGAAGGAACCCGATGGACAAAATGAAGTGACCAACCAAATAAGACCCGAAGCAGGGAGGCATGGAACAGACTGACATACCTTGATGTGGGGGTGGGGACGAGGAGAGAGAAACCAAAGAACTTATATATTCTATGCCTAGCCCATGGACATGGACAATAGGATGGTGAAGACCTGGGGGGGGGGGGGGGGTTAGGAGCTGGGTGAAGGGGAAAGAGGGGGGAGGGGAGACATCTGTAATACTGTAACTGCTAGCATTCCTGTCTCTCCCGTCTGGGCAGGGGCCTGGCCTTGGTGACCTCATACCCTCAGAGTCTGCTATGGTGCACGGCATGTGGTGGGGGCTTGTTCCATGCTTGTGCCTATGTCGATGTATGTTTGATGTCATGTGGGCAGTCACATGCGTATGTGTCAGGATGTCACAGTACAATACATAATGGGGGGGGTGTGGAGATCTTATCTGAAAAGCTGAATTCACTGGTTCTGTTTGGAGCCTGTTGTCTTTCTCCCTGTTCTCACCCACACGCCTCCTGTTCAGGGCTGCCTGACCCTGTGACAAAGTGCAGATTATCTCACATGGTCACTTGTGGACCCAGGGTCAGCCAGACTGCTTCTCCTGTTTGACTCGATTTCAGTCAAAGCTCTGTCCCTCGCCTGGATAGGATAAGGGATGCTTTGGGGCACCAACCCCTATTTCCTGTTGGCAACTTAGGACTTGAATCGCGGGAAATCAGTACAAAATTGGCAGGCCAACCTTAAACATCCCATGTCCCTCCCGACCTCCAAGCACAAGAACTGAGTCCCAGTCCCTGAAGGCTATCATGTTCCCTCTAGCTACAACTTGTGTCCATCTTTATGTGTTCTGTTTTCTGTAGACAAAGCCTCAGATCCCAAGTTCATTCCCCTCCCTCCTCCCGCTGTCTTTGTTCCAGCACGCTGATCAATTCCATATAGCACTTACACAGTGTGTAGTTATAGCTTTATTTGTTTGATACTTGTTTATAGTCTGTCTTCCTATCATATTGTAGTTTCCATAGAAAGACAAAGGCCCTGTCTGTTTTGCTCACCACTGCATCCTCAGTACCTGGCACAGAGTAGGTGCTCAATAAACATTGGAGAGTGGTCAATGAGCACATGGTAGCCAGTGTTAACATGCTATCAGAGCCCTTCCAGAGAGTCCCACCACACTACCACATGCTTCCCACCCCCTTCCTCAGGCTTCAGCCCTTACCCTAAACCCCCTGTTTCCCAGGGGCCATATCACTGGCAAAAAAAAAAATCTCTATTCAGGTTGATGGCAAGTGAATGGATTACAATTTATCAGGAAATATGGATGAGAGAGGGGGAATGCCAGAAGACAAGGGAAGAGAGCCAGTAGGTCTGGGGGAGGGACTCTGTGTGGGGACAGGGGCAGCCTACTGGGTGTGTCCCCTTTCTTCTCTCTGGCTCCCTTAGATAAGACCAGCAGTTTTGTTATCCTCTCGCCCTCTCCCTGCACAGTCCCGCAGCCCCAGCCCACACTTTGGAAGCATGTCAGTACAAGAGAACGAGAACACGGGACCCCGGCAGTTTTGGTCATGTATCTCTAAGTCCCAAAGGGACTTCGCAAAGTCCATCCTGATTGGGGCTCCAGGAGGTAAGAGGATCAACAGAAGCCAGTGAAAAGAGGGGGAAGATGAGGGTAGAAATCAGGAGTAGGGGTGGAGGGCACAAAAGATGCATATCTGCTGCTCTCTGGTCGGGGCTTGGGGAGGGTCAGTGTCTATCAGGGTGTCCCCTGCATTAAGCCATGGGCCCTGGGCTGGGCCTCTTCTCCAGCTCCTGGAAGGAAGGCAGAGTGGAGCCTGCAGCATGGGAGCCACGGGGTTCTTGGACTCTGACCCCTGGTGCACAGGGCTTCCAGTGACAGGGGAGGCATTGGTGACACTTTAACCAGTAGGCAGAAGTGACCCCAGCCCAGCCGGGCCTTGTGCCTCTGACAGCCTGACAGTGTGGAGCCGACCACCGGAGACTGGCAGGCGTGCAGTGGCATGGAGGGTACCACTGGCCTGAGTCAAGCTACAGGGACCTCAAGACCTGGATTAGGGGGAGGGGCTGAGGAAACTCAGAGGAGGGGACGGAGAAGCCAGCAGTTGGAAGGAAGACAACAGGGACCTTAGAAAAGGGAACTGGGTGATTCTGGGCCTGGATAATGAGGGGCTACTGTGGATTAGATATGGGGAGGGGGGGTGGGTGCTGAGGGAAGTCAGTGCCTGAAGGGTAAGAAGTCCAAGAAGTTGGGAGCTGTGAGTGTCAGAGAGCTGGACTTGGGCCTGGAGTTAGTCAGACCTGGATGTGAATCCCAACTCTGTTACTAGAAGCTATATGATATTGGGCAGTTTATTTAATCTTTCTCGGCCTCTGCTTCCTTATCTGTAAAATGGGGATCATTGTAGAGCATTTAATCATACCTGCTTGGTAGGATCCTTGTGACTATGTAAGATAATGTATGCATATTGCCCAGCTCACAAGAAGGACTGAGAGCCGAGGGAAGGAATGGAGGGTGTGCTGCGCTGAAGGGGAGGAGAGGCAGGTGCCCATGCAGCCTCCTTCTCTGCAGGGCCAGCAGGGTACCTTCGGCGGGCCAGTGTGTCCCAACTGACCCAGGAGCTGGGCACTGCCTTCTTCCAGAGGCAGCAGCTGTCAGCTGCGATGGCAGACACCTTCCTGGAACACCTCTGCCTGCTGGACATCGACTCGGAGCCCATGGCTGCTCGCAGTACCAGCATCATTGCCACCATTGGTAAGCACCCTCCTGCCCCCGCAGTATCACAGGGCTTCTTGGGTGTTTCTTAAGGTGCTTCTCCATCTTTTGTCTCCTTTGAGACTTCTCCATGTTTGACAGAGTCATTCATTCAGCAAATATTTGTTGAGCACTTGGTAGATAAGGTTTGGGCCTTGGGAGTTAACCAGTGAAATAAACAAAGATCACTAACTACCCTTGGGGAGCTGACAATCTAGCTGGGTGAGACAGTAAATGGTAAATACAACCAATTACTTAGGATGTTAGAAAGTTATCAATATTATGGAAAAAAAACAGTAGAGCATGACATGCTCCTACTTATGTTTTAATAGAACCACCCTGGCTGCTGTACTGAAAGTAGATTGGAGGCGGGGTGGGGGCTGCTCATGCAGCATTTCTGGGTCAAACCAGATGATAATGGAGGTGGTGAGAAGTGATCAGAGTCTACTGAATGTAAACTGTGATTGAAAAATAAGTCCTGGCCAGTTTTCTCAGTGGTTAGAGAGTCAGTCAGCCCAGGGACCCAAGGGGCCACGGTTCGATGCCCAGTCAAGGGCTCCTTCCTCCAGGCGACCAATCCATGTGTCTCTCCCGAGGGTGTTTCTCTCTGTTTCCCCCACCTCCCTGCCTTCACACTCTCTCTGAAAGGGTCCATGGAAAAAATATCCTCAGGTGAGGATTAACAGAGAGAGAGAGAGAGAGAGAGAGAGAGAGAGAGAGAGAGAGAGGAGAGAGAGAGAGAGAGAAGAGAAAAAGATTTAAATTTAAAAAAATTGATCAGATTCTGAATGCATTTTGAAGGATTTCTCAATGGATTGGATGTGGGGTGGGATGAGGATGAAAAAGTAGTCAAGGATGACTCCAAGTGTTTGGGTGTGGGAACTAGAAAGATGCATTCATTATCAACTGAAAGACTGGTGGAGAGGTGTGGGGGAGGAGATCAGGTGTTTGGTTGGGGGAAAGTTGAATTTGAGATGCATATTAGACATTCAAGTGTGATCCAGAGTAGGCAATCAGATACACACAACTCTGGGTTTGGGAGAGAGGTCTGAATTGGAGATATAAATTTGGGATACAAAATTGGAGATATAAATTGTCAGCATATAGATGGTATTTAAAGCCACAAAACTAGTTGAGACCACCAAGGGAGTGAAGGTGAAATGACAAAGAAGAGAATGGGACATCTAATGTTAAGGGGAAGCAGCAGCAAGTGAGGCTGAGGAGAGCCAGTGAAGTGGGAGTGAATCAAGAGAGTGCGGTGTCCCAGAGGCCTAGTGAAGAAGGTACGTCAAGGACATGCAGCCAATGCTGCCGATGGGCCAGCTAGGATGAGGACTGAGAACTGACTATTAGATTTAGCAAAAACACGGAGCTTCTTGGTGACCTTAACAAGAACAGATGCAGTGGAGAGATGGGGGCGAACAACTGACTGGTGGGGGTACAAAGTATAGGGGGTGGGGAACTGGAGGCAGCAAGTACAGATAACTCTTACAATGAGTTCTGCTGCAAAGGAGAGCAAAGAAATAGGACTGTAGCCTGGCCCACGTAGCTCAGTGGTTGAGAGTCAACCTTTGAACCAGGAGGTCATGGTTTGATTCCCAGTCAGGACACATGCCAGGGTTGCAGGCCCCATCCCCAGTATGGGGTGTGCAGGCAGCAGCCAATCAATGATTCTCTCTCATCATTGATGTTTCTATCTCTCCCTCCCTTTCCCTTCCTCTCTGATTCAATAAAAATATATAGAAAATAAGTAAGACTGTAGCTGGAGGGAGAACTGGGAATATATATTTTTAAAATACATTTTTATTGATTTCAGAGAGGAAAGGAGAGGGAGAGATAGAAACATCAATGAGAGTGGCCCAGCGACATGGCTCAGTGGTTAAGCATCAACTTATGAATCAGGAGGTCACGGTTCAATTCCCAGTCAGGGCACATGCGTGGGTTTCGGGTTTTAACCTCCTGCATGCCCCACAATTATGAGAGAGAATGAAAAGAATCACTGATCGGCTGCCTCCTGCACGCCCCCTACTGGGGGCCAGTCCCCCCCCACCCCCATGTGCTCTGACCTGGTTCATAAGTCCATGCTCAACCGCTGAGCCACATGAGCGGGGCAAGATAATTTTTTATCATGAAAGAAATAACAGCAGGTTTACATGCTGATGAGAATGAGACAATTAAAAGGAAAACACTGATGACAGAGAGGATTGTAGAATGGCTAAGTCTTTGAGCAGGTGATCAGGAGGAAACCTAATGTACAAGTAGGTAGGCCGGAGAGCTTGGCCAACTGGCTCTTAGTTACACAGCTAGCTGCCCTGTCAGAGAGCAGAAATGGGGTAGAATTCAACTCTCCTCAATCAAAACGAGGCCTATCAGCTCTACAGCCCCAAATGCCCTCACCTGGCACCCATCCCTTGCTGTCCCCCTCATACGCTGAGGTCACACCCACACTGCAGCACTTACATCACTCCAGGCACGGTTGCCTCAGACCTGGCCGAGGACCCTCCCCTGCACGCCCCCCGCAGTGATGCCTCCCCAAGTTGTTGGCTGGAGAGGGAAAGGGAGTTTCTGACTTATGAGCAGGGGTTGGTCAGGGACTAAAGGTCAGGTAACAAGACTTCTGTGGCACGCGGCATCTCTGAGGGTGGCGGCGGTGGCTGGCTGTCTCTCGGATTTGGGGAGAAAGTGGTCCGAGCGGGATCTCTGGTTGCAGGGCCGGCATCGCGCTCCGTAGAGCGCCTCAAGGAGATGATCAAGGCCGGGATGAACATTGCGCGACTCAACTTCTCCCACGGCTCCCACGAGGTTCGGGATGGGGTCGCAGGAGGCGGCGGGGCTAGAAGATGCCTCCGGGTCGCGGCCACCTTCCCCTGAAATCCCCACTCGGTTCGGTTCTGTCCCCAGTACCACGCTGAGTCCATCGCCAACGTCCGGGAGGCGGTGGAGAGCTTTGCAGCCTCCCCGCTCAGCTACCGACCGGTGGCCATTGCTCTGGACACCAAAGGCCCAGAGATCCGCACTGGGATCCTGCAGGGGGTGAGAGGCGCTGGGGCTGGGCGGGTCCGGGCGGAGGGGCGCGCTGGCAGTGCCCGGGGCGGGCGCGGGGCGGGGCCGCACTCAGGACGCTGGCTCCGCCCGCAGGGCCCCGAGTCGGAGGTGGAGCTGGTGAAGGGCTCGCAGGTGCTGGTGACCGTGGACCCGGCGTTCCGGACGCGGGGGGACGCGCACACCGTGTGGGTGGACTACCCCAACATCGTCAGGGTCCTGCCGGTGGGGGGCCGCATCTACATCGACGACGGGCTCATCTCCCTGACGGTCAAGAAAATCGGTGCGGACGCGCCTCCCGCCCGGGCCGCGCGGAGCTGGGCGCACCTCCCCTCCGGCTCCCGCACTCGCCCCGCACGCCCACCACCTCCCCAGGCCGGCGTCCTTACCCCCGGTCCCGGGAGCCCCGCACCCATACTCCTAGGCTCCCCTGCTTGGGGCTGGACTGGCGGGCCGTTGTTTCTTCCACAGACTTCCGCCCGAGGCCTACACTGTGCGGAGCCCAGGCCGAGGGCGGACAGACAAACAGAATAGGACGTGGACCCTAATCTCCTGAGGGGCCAGTCCCCTGTTCCCTAGTCCGTGACGCTGCCCCGGCCTCCCCCTGACCGAGGCTGGCCCTTTCCGTGCCCACAGGCCCAGCGGGGCTGGAGACCGAGGTGGAGAACGGCGGCGTCCTGGGCAGCCGGAAGGGCGTCAACTTGCCGGGCACCCAGGTGGACCTGCCCGGGCTGTCCGAGCAAGACTTCCGGGACCTGCGCTTTGGGGTGGAGCATGGCGTAGACATCGTCTTTGCCTCCTTTGTGCGGAAAGCCAGCGACGTGGCTGCAGTGCGGGCTGCTCTGGGGCCTGAAGGACAGGCCATCAAGATCATTAGCAAAATCGAGAACCACGAAGGCGTGAAGAAGTGAGGCTTGGCCTTTGCCCCTAACTGGCCCTTAACCAGCCCGTAGCTCCTCCTCTCCCTGGCATCTCCTGGCTCTTCCCAGCCCTGACTCCCCCAACTGCCCAGGTTCGATGAAATCCTGGAAGTGAGCGATGGCATCATGGTGGCGCGGGGTGACCTGGGCATCGAGATCCCAGCTGAGAAGGTTTTCCTGGCTCAGAAGATGATGATTGGACGTTGCAACTTGGCCGGCAAACCAGTTGTCTGTGCCACACAGGTCTGGAGTGGGCCGGGAGAGGGCTGGGCACGCTGGGTTTGGGGACACCGAGAGTGAGTACCTGCACCTTAGGTCTATAGCACGGTTTGCTGTCCCGTGTTTGATCCTCAAACAATGAAGTCAGGAAGAGATACCGTGACCTCCATTTTCAGATAAGGAAACGGAACTGCCAGGATGCCACAGTCTGTGACGGTGACCCTGGCCTTCAGGGCACGCTGAGAATGTGGATGTCAGAGAAGTAGCTTCCCTGATCAGAGTGTGACTCCTACAGCTCTGACATCCAGATGTCCCCCAGATGCTGGAGAGCATGATTAGTAAGCCCCGGCCAACTCGGGCAGAGACGAGCGACGTGGCCAATGCCGTGCTGGATGGCGCAGACTGCATCATGCTGTCGGGGGAGACGGCCAAGGGCAGCTTTCCGGTGGAGGCCGTGATGATGCAGCACGCGGTAGGAGCTCATGATGCAAGGAGATGGGCCGGACAGCCAAATGCCTGCCAGTCCCAGTGCCCTGTCCAGCCTGACCTCCTGGTGCCTGCAGATTGCCAGGGAGGCAGAAGCCGCAGTGTACCACCGGCAGCTGTTCGAGGAGCTGCGCCGGGCTGCACCACTGACCCGTGACCCCACTGAAGTCACTGCCGTTGGTGCTGTGGAGGCTTCCTTCAAGTGCTGTGCTGCTGCCATCATCGTGCTGACCAAAACTGGCCGGTGAGGGGGACACGGGAATACCAACACGAGCCTTTGGGTCAGGGGCCACAGGCTTGGGTTCTGTCTTGTCATAAGAGATGAGGAGTATCATGCTGGGGCAAGAGGAGGGGTAGCTATGAGATCTGGAGGCCAGGAGAGGATCTTGGAGCTCACCAGGATAGGTGCCAGTGAGCTCCAGGGGACAGAGGGGAGGTGGCATCACTGGAGCATTGGTTTCCAGACCCTTCGGGCTCCTAGTGCTCAGAAGCAAGTCCTTTGCATTTAAATAATTTTTAAAATATATTTTTATTGATTCAGAGAGGGAGGGAAAGGGAGAGACAGAAACATCAATGATGAGAATCATTGATTGGTTGCCTCCTGCATGCCCCCTACTGGGGATCAAGCCTACAATCTGGGCATATGCCCTGACCTAGAATCAAACCGTGACCTCCTGGTTCATGGGTCGATGCTCAACCGCTGAGCCACACTTGCTGGGAACAAGTGTTTTGCATTCAGCCCACAGTCTTACACTGCTGGGCCCAGGTCTGAGTTCAAGACTTTGCTGTGACATGACACCTTGGGTAAGTCACCCAGGCTCTACCGTATAAGCCTCTGTTTCTTCAGAGACATTTGTAAGTTAAGCACTACTAGTATACTATAAAGGTATCTTCTCAGAAGGGTTTTGTTTCTCAAAGAGGTTTTTCCTGAACTATTCATTTGATGTACCCTTTATTATTTCATATCTTCTTTGTGTGGTAAGAAGGGAAGGCATTCTTATACCCACTTTATAGATGAGATAAACCAAGACCCAGAGAAATAGGACTGACCCAGCTTGGGTCACACAACTTGTTGGTGACACCTGGAACCAGAACCCAAACTCTAGTTTCTGACTTAGCACTCTCACTGTTCTGAGCTGACCTTCTCTGCCTCCTTCAGCTCAGCCCAGCTTCTGTCTCGGTACCGACCTCGGGCAGCGGTCATTGCTGTCACCCGCTCTGCCCAGGCTGCCCGCCAGGCGCACCTATGCCGAGGAGTCTTCCCCTTGCTGTACCATGAACCTCCAGAGGCCGTCTGGGCAGATGATGTGGATCGCCGGGTTCAATTTGGCATTGAAAGTGGTGAGTCATCTAGACTTCCTCCCATCTACCCCTGGATTTGTATCGTGAGCACTCCCAACCCCACTTCCCACACCCACCCAAAGGGCCTAGATTTACTCTGTGAGGTTCACTAAGATTCAGAGATGTTTTGGCCTCCATGGACATGCTGGGGGAGGAGGCAGACGGAGAGAGATCAGGGCCTTCCCTAACAAGTCAACCCCGCTGTTGCCTGCATCAGGTGGTAGAGCCTGGTGTGATTTAAGAAGCAGGCGGTGACAGGAGAAAGGGGACCCAGTCCCCCCCAACTGGAAAATCTAATTTAAAACTGGCTATGATCACACCCCACCTCTTCCTATTGGCATAGCAACACGGGTGGATAGACTTGCTGCTTAGCAACACACCCCATACCACCCACAGACACACCTGCAATTCAATATACCGCAGTGGTCTCATCTCTGTGGTGCTACCTGAGGTGCACATTGTAGTTTAGCCTCAGGCCTCTCATTGCTACCGGGTGGCCTTGAGGTTGAAGGTGGTGGCTGGTTCTCATGACAGGGCTGACCTGGGTCCCTCAGTGGCTGATTGTCATCTTCCCTTCCCCCAGGAAAGCTCCGTGGCTTCCTCCATGTTGGGGACCTGGTGATTGTGGTGACAGGCTGGCGACCTGGGTCTGGCTATACCAACATCATGCGAGTGCTAAACATATCCTGAGATGCCCCTCCCCTTCTGACCCAGCCAGCTCTGGACCCCATCCCTCCTCCCCGTTTCCCCCACTCCATGCCCCCACACTCTTCATCTGTCTTCTCTACTCCCGTCCTCCCTACCCGAGGCCACATCTGCCATCTGCCCCATTCCAGGGTGCCCCCCCCGCCTCCCCATTTCACACAGGCCCTAAAAATCTGTCCAATTAAGCACTGGCCATCCGGTAGCACCAATCATACTATGCCTGCACCCAATGCTCTGAGCTGGACCCTAAGATGCTCAGAGACTTTAATCCCAGCTTAACTGGTTAATTGTATTTCCCCAGGCTTCTCACACCTGGAGGTAGAGGAGAGGGGAACAGAGCAATCACGTCCATTTTAGAAATATTTCATATCCATGCAGACTGATATTCTCATATGTGGCCTTTATGGTCATCTGAGTATCTCCTGAGGAGAGTGCCACCTCTCCCTTCATTGTAACTAACAGTAATATCAAAGCCCCACTCTTGGGGGAAGCCTGGATAGATGGATGCTGGGGAGCACATCCACCATCGTCTTCAGCACCTCTCTGGGATTGCAGACCACTCCCTGGCTGCTCTCAGGGCCATCTCACGCCTTGCTGGGTGAGTTCCCTTCTGCACCCAGAAATTCCTTCATGCCCACGTTGTTTCCACACACAAACTAGGAGCCAAAGCGAGTGTCTCTATTTTCTTTTTTAAACCCAGCTGTTTTGAAGCAATTATAAAACTCCCACATACCCAGAAGCCCAGAACTCCCTACGCAGGAGAGACAGTTGGGGCCCTGGTCCCACATTCTTCGATGCTATAGAGTAGGCATGGAGACACGGGTGGGGTAAGGGGTTTCTCTTGTCCCTGAGAAGGCAGAGGTGCTGGCGAGGCTGCCCTTCCCCAGGCTCAGATCCCTCGGGTCCTCCCCTTACTCTTGTACCAACAGCGAACTCAGTAGGGATAAAAAACAAACAAAAAAACTAAAAAGAATAGCCCCCCACCTTCCACTTCAGGTGGCCCTTGTGCCCCTACCTAGATAGGGAGAGTGTTCCAGTATTGCTGCCGAGGGAGTTGGACAAGGACCACAGGAACTGGCGGCGGGGGGTGCGGGGGCTGTCCCTTCCTGTCTTCCTCCCAGGCGGAGGGGGAGGGATGGATAAAGAAATGGGTGAATAAAATGAATTGATAATAAATAAAATTAGCAAATGAATAAATATAATGATTAAATAATTGAATAAATAAGGGAAGAAGGAAAGAAAAAGTGCCACCTAAGGATTCAGCCACTTCCCCCTCACCTGGGGGATCTAGGCTGGTACACTAAATAAGGAGGTGCTGAACATCCCTTAGCTTCAAGGGGGACACCAGTGGGGCAGGGACACAGGGAGGGCGTGGCTCCCCGTTTACAAAGAGACAGTTCTACCAGAGACGGTGCAGGGAACTTGGCAGGAGACGTGTTCCCACCCAGGGGGTGTAGATAGGGAGGTCCTGCACCTGGCAGTGAAGGTGGATGCCCACACTGGTGACCCTAAACATCTGTTGACAGCATGAGGCCAGCTATGCTAGGAGGACAGGAAGATAACCCCTCCAGGCAGGCCCTGCAGGGTCATGGACAGAGAAACAGACATCTGGTTCCTTGGCAGTGATGGCAGTGGCAAGTACTTGTGCTTAATAAGGTGGGATCATGGGTCTGGGCCTGCACCTGGCAGGACCATGGCTGGGGGGATACCTTTGCCGAGGGCTTGGAGTCACTTCTACTTGGCAGTGGAGACACAGTGCCGTGAACATGGTAGGCGCTCAGTACGTTTGATGAATGGGCAAATGGATTAGGAGGCTGCAGGGTGCCTGAGCTGAGGACAGAAACTATCTTTTTGGCAGTAAGGGGAGATATTCCCATAGGGCAATGTTTCAGGTCCTCTTGGCCTTCCCCAAGAGGTGTCTGCCCTCAGGTACTCACTACTGCACCTGAGAGCTTACCTAGGGGTTTCACATGTTGGCAGAGAGCTGGGGGCCCCTAGGGGTGGCTGGCTCAGGCACTGGTGGCCTGGGGAGCTGGACTATCCCTGGAGGCTTGGCCAGGAGCCCTGAGGGGGCCAGGCGTTCACTTCCTGAGCCCTTCCGCCCAGGAGAGCCATCACCTGCTGCCCGCTGAGGCAGGGAGGGTTGGGATGCTGAGAGTGGGCGACCCCAAGGTCCTAGTCGACGTCCACCTCCTCCTGGGGGAGGGCCCAGCAGGGACACCTGGGAGCGCCCAGCCTGAGATAGGCTGGTTTGGAGGGTTCGGGCAGGTGGGGCAGGCAGGCGGGAGGTGGATGCCCATGGCCCCCGGGCCAGCAGAGGGCCAGCTCGAATAGGCACCAGCGGGGAGGCTGGGGAGCCTGATGAGCGAGCAAGGAGGGTGGCTGGAGAGTCGGGGGAGAGGAGCAGGGGTTGCCGCTGGTGAGTCAGGGCAATGGCCACACTGGAGGTCACGGCGGCTGCCTGCAGAGGCGCATGCACCAGTGGCTCCCACAGCACTGGTTTTCCGCTGAGCCGAGCTCCTGTGCCCGGGGCCAGGCCTTGAACGCCCCGAGCCATGTCCCTGTCATGTTGCACCAAGTGCTGCTCCATGATGCCCCCACTGCTGCCCGGACTTGGCTCGGAGCGTTTCCGCCGCAGTACAGAATTCTTACCTAGAGGTTGTCCCAGAGAGAGGAGTGAAGGATAGGGACGGAATCCAAGATAAAGGTTGAATGTCAGAGTGGAGAGAAGGGTCAAGCGATGAGAGTATGAATCAGAGATGATGAGGGTCAGGGACTCAGGAAGGAGGTCCCGGGATGGGAACTTAGGGCACTATCTCCGAGGGCAGGAGATGCTGAGTGACCAGGACAGTGAGCCACAGTGTTGAAAGGCCTATGGGGGCATTTTCTGGGACAGGAGGGGGGGGTTTGGGGTGTGACACTGGAGCACTAAAGGCTGGGCCCTGGGACAATGGGGCTTCTTACTATGCAGATGGGTAAGGGCCCAGGGTGGACCGAGAGAAGACTCGGTGGACAGGCCTCACCAATGCGGCACAGCCGATCCATGGCCACGGTCTCAAAGGCCCGGCGCATCATGGGGAACTCCTCGAGCACAGCATTGAAATGGTCCACGCTGAGTGAGTAGAGGCGGCAGTAGGTGTCAGCCCGCACGCTGGCTGTGCGCCGGCCCCGAGTCAGCAGACAGATCTCTGCGAATGTGGGAGGGGGTCTTCAGAACCAGTCCCCAGAACTCATTCTCATGGGCCTGCAGCAGCTGACCCAGCTGCCTCAGGCTCCTCCCAGATGGGAGAAACTAATGCTTGCTCACCCACCCCCGGGTCCCTACATGCTCCAAGCACTGTCACTCTTCACACCTACACAATTATTGTCCTCACTCTCTCCAAACTAAAGCTGACAATCAGGCAGGTCTTGCTGGCCCCCACCTGTAGTTATTCCACTCCACTTAAATTCTTACCCCCTCCACTACTTTATATGAACACCAAGGAGAGCCCAGGCAGAGAGGAACAGTGCCAAAGGGCAAAGGGCAACACGCTAGAAATGCTGGAGGGTGGTTTGCAGACTGAGAGGTTATATGAGCTTTAAGTCACTGTGGGCACCAGCTGGCAGAACTACCTGCACTGCCACAGGCTGGGCCCCTGGGGCACACCTGCAGGGAGCCACCAAGAGAAGCCTCTGGGACAGCACTGCTTTTTCCTCGCTGTCCCTCATCTCAGAGGATCCTCAGATCTCACCAATTATGGGTTCTAAAAGGCCTCGAAATGTTCAACCTGGCATTGCATCAGAATCTCTTCAAAAGCTTCTTAAAAATACAGAGTTCCAGGCCCAGAGATTTTGACTAAGTAGGCCGGCTGGGGAGGGGCTGGACTCTGTGATTCTGCAGCATGGCCAGGCAGGGACTCGGATCCAGGGGAGCAGGTGCCCTCCATTCTCTGCTCTACTACCCTCACCCTCCCGGAGGCCTGCTGACCCCCAAAGTAGGATCCATCAGTGAGGCGGGTGTCCTGGGCGCCACGTGCCAGCACACTGAGCAGCCCATGCTGGATGAAGTACATCTTCCTGCCCACGGAGCCCTCACGCACCACGAGGTCCCCCGGCTGGAAGACCTCGAAGCGCAGCTTGGTGAGCACCGCTGTGACGAAGCTGGGGTCCGCGTGGGTGAACAGCGGCATGTGGGCCACCAGGCCCCTGCAGGTGAAGTTAATGATCTCCTGGAAGGGGAGGGGCCTGTCAGGCACTCTGTGCCCCCTGTCCCAAGGTGCCCCCATCCCGCTCATCTGTCTCCAAAGGCCCCACCCCTGGGTCATGATCTGCAAGAATGAGGATGCTTCCGTGGGCCTGGGGCCATCCCTAAGCTCCTGCCCTCAGAGCTCTCCCATGAGCCCTCAAAGGACCATCCTCCCAAACAAAGATCCCTGCTCTCCCTCCCCATGTACACTTCACCCCCATGTGAACTTCAAGAAAGACCTTCGCCCCTGAGCGCACCCCCCCAAAGGCCTGGCTTCCCATGGGGCCCTCTGCTAACCAATAGCCCTTACCCCAGATGCCATCCTCGAAGCCCAGGTCCTTGAAGAGCCCCTTCCAGGGCTGTGCCCAGTCCTACCTCCCGAAGTGGCTCGCTCAGCTCGCCGAGGATGTTCTCCTCATCAAACATCTTGCCCTGGTAGCGGTGCTCATAGTACTCATGGATGCGCTGCCGCGTGTCAGCTGGCAGCTTGTGGAAGGACATGTACTGCTCCACCTGCTTGTACTGGAGGGCCAGCCCATGGCCAGCAGGAAAGAGGGAAGCGACAGACGTGGGGCCAGAACAGTGGAGGCAGGTGTGTGTGAAGGAAGGTCACAAACATGGACCAAATCCAGGGAAGTGAAGCAAGGAGATAGAAGGGGATACATAAGGCCACAGAAGGTCATATGGATAATGGTGGATACAGGGAGGACACAAAGCACAGTCATAGGAGAATCAGACACCGGCAGGTGAGGCGTCCAAGGACGGGGTATAGGTGCAAACAAGGAAAAGGTACACACAGGGGCATGAGACACATGGACATGGACACAGAGAACCACAGGAGTATGTGTCAAAACGGGCCTCCAGTTCAGCTACCCAGCCTCCAGCACCCCTTCATGCCCACCCCTTCCTTCTCCTGTCCCTGCTGACCTTCTCCTGGTACTGACGCCGGGAGGAATCCAGGGATTGGATGAGGGCGGTGGCGTGGCCAATGAACATAGCATAGCAGGTGGCGCCCACAATCATGCTGAGCATGGTGAGCCAGACATCAGGCATGCCTACTGGTGCCTGCTGCCCATAGCCAATGCACAGCATGTGGCTCATGGCCTTGAACAGGGCATGGGAATACTGGCGGCCCCACGAGTGGTTCTGGAGAACAAAGTATTGCACAGGTGGGCAGAGGGCTCTCAGAGCCTCATTCTCCTCCTGACCCCTTTTCTCTCTCTTTCAGTCCTTCTGCCTACCCCATTAATTTCATATCTGTCTCTTAGGAGGCACTTAAGTTTGGTCCTGGGGAGCCCCGAGGTAGAAGGGGCCTCTTTTGCAGTTTAGGGACTTCAGTTTCTGTCTATGTTTCCTTCCCTGTCTTCTCCCTCCAACACACAAACATTTCCTCTGGGTCTCTGCCCGCCTCATCTCACTTCCCCCCCTCCTCACTCCTGCCTTCTCTCTTGGTCATCTCTCCAACATCTCTTGCCCCCTGTGGTCATCCCACTACTCAGACACAAGAGCCCTTAGAACGCCCAGGAGAGGAGAGCCGTGGGGAGATCTCACCACCATGTGGTTGATGAAGACCCAGCAGTCGGGAGGAAAGTCCTGCAGCATGGGGACCAGGAACTGCAGACAGCCGTCCCAATGACAGAGCAGCAGCATCATCCCGATGAGGTTGAAGATGCGAACCACAGCACTGGCCAGGTCATAGGTCATGTGAAAGATCTGAGGATTCCGAGGAGGGGCCACTGTGGACTGGAACCCTTCCTGACCGTCTCCTCCATCCCCAGCCTTGCAAATTCTCTCTTTGAACTTCTCTCTCTAGCCCCAGCCCCATGAATTTAAAAAAAATGTGGTCATTATTTGTACAGAGCTTTACAGCACACAGATCTAGCTAATACAAAATAGGCTGTGTTACTACTCTCATCTTATAGATAGGAAAACTGCTGCCAATCATGTGCCCAGAATCACACAGTGCCACAGCAGAGGTGTGCTGCACAAGCTACCTCGGTGTAGCCTGGAAAAGAGGAGAGAGGGCACTTCATAGTGTAATGTCACCAGGGCATGTGTATAAGAATTAATTCCAGCAGCCCCCTCTCTCTCCAATAATAACAGGTAATTTGCTAAGAATGTACTACGTGCCAGCACCATTCTAAGTGCTTTACAGGTGTTAACTCTTTAATCCTATAACCTTATCACGCATAAATATATTTAACATTCTCATTTTATAGGAGAGAAAACCAAGCCTCATCTATAGTCAATAGTAAAACTTGTTATCTGACCTCTGGCAATGAGATTGCACAGTCCACACTCTGAATGAACCACTAAATTCTGCTGCCCTGAAGCTGACACTCCAGCCTCTTCCCACCCTGTCATTACTAGCTCTCCTCCCACATCTTCCTCCCAGAGTCCAAATAACTCGCAGGTATTTGTCTGGCAGCTGTACCACCATCCTCATCTCGGGACCCCATCCCCTGAACCCCCATTCTGATCCTGCTTTTCCCTCACCAAGTTTAGAGATAGCCAACCTCGGAAGCTCCACACATCTGCCCACCCCATAAAGTCACCAGGAGTCCCCCCCACAGCACTGTCTTGGAGAAGTCTGTGACCCCCCTGCCCACCTCCCCGCCCCACCTCCTCCCACTGGTGTATGTAGCGGATGAGGCGGGAGAGGCGGAGCAGCCGCAGGAGGCTGAGGATCTTGGTGAAGCGCACGATGCGTAGGGCCCGCGCTGTTTTGTAGACCTCAGCGTCCAGTCGTGGCTCCAACTCCACCACCAGGAAGATGTAATCCACAGGGATAGAGGAGATGAGGTCAACCAGGAACCAGGTGCGCAGGTAGCGTGTGCGGATGGCCTGCGGAGCCAGCAGGATCTCAGCGCCTTCCTCTACCACGATGCCCGTGCGGAAGTTGAGCGCCAGATCCAGCAAGAAAAAAGTGTCAGAGAGGACATTGAAGACGATCCAAGGCGGGGAGTTCTCCTCCTTGAAGAAGGTGATGCCCACGGGCAGCACAATGAGGTTCCCCACCATCAGCAGGAGCATGATCAGGTCCCAGTAAAACCTAAGGTGGGGGTGGGATAGGGAGTAGGACCACAATGATATTTCATCAGCCATCTAGGTTAACAGCAGATAATCTGACCCGGCCAAGGGTGGACAAGGATACGGAAAAAGGGATAACTATTTACAGCTCATGGGAGTGTAGATTGGGACCACCATTTAGGAAAATAGTTTGCCATTATCTAGTAAAATCAAATATTTGCATTCCCAGCAATACCATATAGACACTTGAGAATATATATATATATATATATATATATATATATATATAATCAGCTTTAAGTTTGGAAACAACCTGGATGTCCATCAGTAGAAAAATAGAATATAGTTATGCCCTGTAATGCTATACAACAGTGGACTCATCCAACTGCAGCCACTTTCTGCAATATAAATGACTCTCACACCCCAAAAAATTTTATTTATTTATTTAATCCTCACCCAAGGATATTTTTTCCATTGAGTTTTTAGAGAGAATGGACAGAGAGAGACAGAGAGACACATCAATTGGTTGCCTCCCACACATGCGGGGATAGGGAGCCTGCAACTGAGGTATGTGCCTTTGACAGGAATCCAACTGAACCTGCGAACCTTCGGTCCATCAACAACAAATCCTCTTCCTCTCCCTCCTGGGCCACAAGAGAAATCCTATACCATGAAGTGGGAGAGGAGAGAGAAAGAGGGTTTTCCTAGCCATAGAGCAACCTCACTGCCTGCCTCACAGGTGATACAGTAGAGAGGACAGAGAAGCACAATAATAAGGGGGAGACACGGCTTCTGGGGATACATTTGAGGGTGAAATGAGGGAAGGGAGGGAGATCCACAGATCTAGCAAACTAGGGGCTTAATCACACGGAACAACAACAGCCTGTAATTATTGGAATCGAGAGTCTAGGAAATAGGAAAGGTGCATGGTGGGTGGGAATGAGGTAGTAAAGGAGATGGGAGTAGAAGAAACAATGGGAGAAAGGAACATTTAGGGAATGTATATGAATGTGCATTCAAGATGATGTCCAAATCTCCAATTGTGTTTCCAGACTCCTGATGCACACCTCATCCCTTCAACTCATCTCACTCCCTAGGTTAGGTTTGTTTTGCACACATCCTCACCTCATCCAACCGCTGTCCTTCATTTCCATCAAGGACAGGGCAGCTCTCCTCCCCTAGCGCCCTTGATGTAAAGGTACAGCCAGATGGGGACTACGAAATGGCTCCGCCCCACCCTTCGTCCTTTCTCTCTGGTGGTAGCCTTGCCCTTGTGTTGCAGCCTCAGACGCTGTGAGTCCCACCCCTGCTCCGCCGCATCCCGCCTTCAGCACCAGGGACAGCTACCCGGACTGCTGTCAGAACCCCCCCACCCACCCCCCAGCCGCCACCAACCCCCTAGAATCCCCATTTTCCCTGGTAGCCTGCCCTGCCGAACTAAGCAGGTGCTGGGGGTGGGAGTGGGGGGCGGGGGAAAGATAGCGGAGCTTGGTTTTTCTCTCAGGCTGACCCTGAGTCTTGGAATATGACATAATTTCCCAGATCACCAGCAAGCAGTACTGGAGGAGGCAAGGATCCCTAACTCCAGTAGTCCATGTGGTCCAGGTGGGGCGCTGGGGTCCTGAAACGGGAAATCCAGGTCTCTCGTGTCTGCTTCTCTTCCGGCGGCCCCAACCTGAGAAGTCACTGAGAATTCCAGGCTAGGTTGGTGGAAGTGACTCTCTCGCCCCACCCGGGGATCCCTGGGCTGGAAATGAAATGACCGTGGAGAGTGGGGCGGGTCCAATCCCCGTATCTCCGCAGTGGAAATGGGATCTGGGTCCCCCGCCCTCCTGCCGGGCCCCCAGTACCGGAAGTCGCTGTAGGGGTGGATGATCCAGGCCCCCGCGGACTTGACCCGCTCTTGCTCCATTTCCACAGCTTTGTGGCTGCCGAACACGCGAAGGGAGAACTTGTTGACCGTGGGCTGAAGCAGCGTCCCGAACTGCCTCCTCTTGGGCTCGGGTCCGAACGTGGACCCGGGGATCTGACCCGAGGTGGCGGTCGCAGGCGCCGGGGCAGCTGGAGGCGTCGCCTCCAGCCCAGGGGTCGCCCGGTCCCCGGGCCCTGTCGTCGGCCGCGGCTCCGCCTCCATGGCGCCCCACGGCTTACACACTTGGTCTCCAAGACCCTGCCGCGGCCATTGGGGACCCCCTGGCCCCTTCCGGAGTCGGGCCAGCGCAGCCCCGCAGGCTCCGAGCAGAGGCGTAGTGGGCTGGGAATTGCCGTCGCCCGGGGCAGAAGGGGTGTGGGGGACACTCTCCCGCCAGCGGCGGGCCGGGTGCGCTGCGCCCCCTGGCGAGGTCCGCGAGAAAGCTGGGCAGGGCAGGCGTGGGCGGGGCCGTCCGAGAGCCGTCCCCGGAGGGGGCGGAGCCAATAGTGCCGGTATCCCGGAGGGACTCCGAGATGGGCGTGGCTTAGCGAATAGGGGCGGTCCTTCAAGTGTAGGAGGAGAAGGGAAAACGGAAAACGCAGCCGGAGCCACGGAGAGGGCGTGGCCTAGAGTTGGGCTTTTATTCACTGAGCGCCAGGGAGGTGGAGCCGCCTGCAAGTGGCGGGAAAACCGGACGGGAGTTGTAGCTGTTGAGACCGAGGAGGGCGAGGAATTGGGGACCAATGGAAGAGGTGGGGAATGGCTTTTGATATTCGTCTTCCCCACTCTTGCTCATGAACTTCCTGTATTCCACTTTCTTTCTCTCAGCACTCTCTAGGCATATTCCTTTCTTCTGTTCTCCCCACTGCTCACCCTGGTATTTAACTTTCTGATTTTTTTTCTGCCAACCTTCACCAAATGCGACTCTGCCCATCACTGAATGGATGCTGAGGATGCAAGAGTTGGTTCAGATCTCATCTCCTCTAGGAAACCTAGAGACACATTTCCAAATCTCCTTTCTCCAGTTCGGGTCTAGTCTAGAACTTTCCAACAGTGTCCGGGGCACCACTGTTCTATAACCATTCTTGTCACAAGGCTGCCATGATCTCTTTACAGGTCTTTTTCTCCCATTAGACTGTGAAGCTCTGAAGAATCTGGCACCGTGCTGGACACATAGTGGACACGCAGTAAATGCTTGTTGAATGAACGATGATCTGGGAAAGTGTTCTTGGAGGAGGAAGTGAATTTGCCATTCTGTCTTCTTAGCCCCTCATTACCCTTCCTCTTCTATTTT
Source organism: Plecotus auritus (assembly GCF_963455305.1). NCBI lineage: Eukaryota > Metazoa > Chordata > Mammalia > Chiroptera > Vespertilionidae > Plecotus > Plecotus auritus. The sequence goes on from NC_137778.1 coordinate 29,364,961, forward strand.
AGGGAACTTTTCCTAAACCATTTCTGGAGATCTAATCTCCATCTGACAGTCCTCCATCCCAGCTCCCCTCTGACATTCCGACTTTAATGTAGTTATCCTCAGGTTCTTTTTCACTTCCCTTTCTATTTCTCAATTCCTTCTATAGCGTCTGTAACTGCCCAGTTTGTCTCAAGGTCTCCTTCTCTTTCCTCTTTTCAATTCAGTAAACGTACACTCCTCATATTATGTGTAAGTACATAATATACAGGTCCAAAGTGATTGCGCCTTTTTCGGCACCCGATTCTCCATCCCTGCATTGCTCAAACCTTTCCCTCACAGCCATGCTCCCGACTGGCTGAATCCACACGTGCATAGTTTGTGTTTAGGACAAAAGGTGGTGGTGGTGGGGGGTGTCTCTCTTTGCTGGGGTTAGGTAGCCGAGCTGCTTTAAGAACTGGATATTTTCAGGCTATGTTGGAGAAGCAGATCTCACCACCAAGCCTAAAAAGGTTTGCGGAGCGGCGACACTCCCTAAATAACAGCCCTTTCTTTTAAATCTCCAAACCTAACTAAGTCAGCGAGGTCTCCTAAAAGGGGCAAAGGATGGAGGAGGGATAGGGAAGGACGCGACGCGGAGAGGAGCTGGCCCGGTGGAGCCCAGCGACCTCGGCCCTCGGCGCGTCCTCCTCTTGGGCTGGCGGCCGCCCGCGAGCTGGACGAGAGCGCGGTGGCGTGCGCGGCCCTGGGGGCGGAGCCCGGGGGTAACTGGGAAGCGACGCCGAACGTGCGTGCGTACGTGCTCGCTCCCGGTGGCAGCGGCGGATCGGAGAGGCCAGAGCCGGAGACCCAGCTGGGACCGGGCCCCGGGCGGGGGCGGTGCGAGCGGCCCCCCAGCGGATCCTCGGGGCGGGGACGGAGCCGGGGCGGGCGGGACTGGAGCAGAGCCCGGGAACCAGGCGGGAGGTCCCAGGGTCTCGGGTTGGGGGGTGGAGCCGCACTTCGTCGCCGCGGGGGTGCCGGGACTCCCGGCCGCAGTGCTGCCGCCATCACGGACTTCCTGTGGGACAAGCGCACGGGCCTCGCCGCCAGAACGGTGAGCGCGCGGGCTGGCGGGCCGCGGGGCCGCGCGGGAAGATGGCGACCGCGGGGCGGGCCGGGTAGGGGTGTATTGGGGGCGAGGGACCGGGGCGAGGTGAGGGGAGGAAGAGGGTCAAGACGTGCGAAGTGGCTGAGGTGAGGCACACAGAGTGGAGGTGGAAGGCAGCCTGCCGGAGGTGCATCTGGAAGACCTGTAGGAAACTTGGGAACGACCCAAGTAGGAGAAGGTGATGGAGCGGGGATGGGAGTGGTTCCCGAGGCGAGATGTCAGAGTTGCACCAAGGCTGGAGACAGGAAAGACACCACCGTGTCACTTGGAGGATACGGAAAGCCTTTGACTCCAGAAATTAGTTCTGGATCATCTGAGTGAGAAAGGAAAATAAAGCTGTAGAAGTTGATGAAGGTTGTAGGCTGGGGATGCTTTGTTGGAGAGGCCTGGGAGGAACTTTGGTGGCAGGCTCCGTGTGGTGGGGTGACATTTGCGTGGCTGAGCAATGTTGGGTTACCTGGAAGTATACTGCGCTTGTATCTTCTTGGCTCTCTATGAGCCCTGTTAAGCCAGGAACGAATTAACTATCCCCCTTCTGAATCTGAAGACGGGGCAGAGAGAGCCTCCGGTGGGAGCCAGATTTTGGAGTCATTGGCCTTTTCACACCTAATCCTTCCCCCGCACCAAGACTTCTGCCCTTAGGCCTATTTCATTTCATTATGCCCTCCTAGCCTCATCTTCCTGGATGGTGACCGTGATTTCTGATTCTTTCCCTGAAGGAAAAAAGGATTTGTGCACCATGCCATTCCAGTTCTAATAACTGGAAGGGAACTGGCTCTTAGACAAGTAGTGCTGATGTTAATCAAAAAACAGTTATTCTGTACTTCCTAAGCAAAAAGGGGAGAAGCTAGATGGGAAGCTGACTGCAGCTTGGGGCCTCCTGTATTAAAACCTCTCAAGGGGTGTTTGGCCAGAGGTGCAGGAGTTAAGGCAGTTCAAGGAGCTAGACCAGGTCCCCAGAACTTGTTTATATTTCGTATACATTGCTGTATGTAGAGACCTGGCAAATGGGCTTCCTGCCCTCAGAACACAGATGGTCGACACTGAATAACTGTCAACATTTATCACGATAAGAGTATACTAAAGCTTTAGTCCGCTGAGTTGTGAGGAACTCAGCAGGACACAGATCTATCTTCGCTCTCAGCCCAGGAGGAACTCTGGCAGCCTCCCATCAGTTACACCATCTCACCTGTAATGAGCTGTGGCCCAGACCTGAAGGTCTTCATGGAACCACGTTTGTGGGAAATCTGAGGAGAGCAGTGTGCCGAGGGGGGCGTATTTAAGGGATTGAGAGAGTTAGGGAAGGCTTCCTAGAGTTTTCAACCAGAGTTAGTAAGTGACTACTGTTACACTCCATTGAGGAGTTTTAAGCACAGTGGGTGGTCAAAAGAGATAGAAATCAAAGAGAAGAAAGCAGCTAGGCACCTCTGCAACATCCAGGCCTTGAAGGGGACTTCCCCACTATTTCTGCTTTGCCTTCTCTTCCAGATGCCTCATCCCCGAAGGTACCACTCCTCAGAACGAGGCAGCCGGGGGAGTTACCATGAACACTATCGAAGCCGAAAGCATAAGAGACGAAGAAGCCGATCCTGGTCAAGTAGCAGTGACCGGACACGAAGGCATCGACGGGAAGACAGCTATCATGTTCGTTCCCGGAGGTGAGACCTTGTACTCAAGATCACTGCCTCATTCATTCATTTAACAAAGATTTATTGGTTACATGCTGAGCACCTGGGTGAAGGTGATGCTCAAAATGGATGACAAAATAAGGCATTTGCACTGTGATATCAAGAGTGTTACCATAGAGGCAGTATGCAGGAAAGGGCTGAGGAAGCACCTAGCAGGTTTGGTTGGACTAGGACAGGATGTGTAGTTCAAGGAAAATTTCCCAGAGTGTGTGACATCTAAACTCATCTGAAATATAAGGGTGAAGTGTCCCAGATGAAGGGAAAGCAAATGCAGAAGACTAGGGGCTGGAAGTAGCTAGTGAGCTAATAGACAAGACAGAGTTAGGTTTGCCTGGTTTTAATAACTTAGCGGCGTATTCGGTGGAGGGATGGGTTAGGGTTAGTTTGGAGCAAAGCTGGATGTAGGAAAGGCTTATGGCTTTGTTCCATTAAATCACTGGAGGGAAGGAGATGGCCCCAGAGGATGTGGTTCTACAGATGTCTTTTGAGATGTCTTGGTGACATGCAGGTGGTGATTCCTCCTCTGCACTTAGTTACTTCAATCCTCTGGTCCTCAGTCCTCTCAGAGACTTGATCGGTGTCTGAGAGCCATTTTTCCAGCAGTACTCTTTCCTCACTGAGGGAGGACCTTGTCACGGGTGTGGCAAGGAATGTGGCCTGAACAGATGCACCTAATGGGTGTTTATTGTCCAATAGCAGCTATGATGACCGTTCCTCTGACCGGAGAGCGTATGACCGGCGATACTGTGGCAGCTACAGACGCAATGACTATAGCAGGGATCGGGGAGATGCCTACTATGACACGGACTACCGGCATTCCTACGAGTATCATCGGGAGAACAGCAGTTACCGCAGCCAGCGCAGCAGCCGAAGGAAGCACAGACGGCGGAGGCGGCGCAGTCGGACATTCAGCCGCTCATCTTCGGTGAGTGCCAGCCCAGGCCCTTCCTCTCCCCTTCAGCCCTCTGGGACCTGGTAAGTGAGAAGTATCCTTGTTCTCAGCTGATTCGTGGGGCATGAACACTGAGGTGGGCACTGAGTCCGTCTCTCTTGGAAGCTCTTCGACTCGCGGAGGGCCCCAGAATCTGCTTTAGAGGTGCATGGGCACAGAGCATCTGTGAGCCCCAGTGCCCTCTCTGGCATGCTGGCCTTGCTGTGCAGGGAGCAGCTTCTCTGCCCCAGAGGCCTGCACTCTTTAATGGGGACCTTGCTTGTGAACTGCCTTTCTCCCCCAAGCCCTGGGCTCCATGGCCCCCTCAGTAGGTGGGCTTGGGTGGGGGAAAGGGGAGATTGGTGCCGGCCTGGAAGGGCATTGTGTAGAGCATGGGGTTGTGGGTGACATTGGCACAACGACACCACTTCTCTGCTCTGCCCGTGCCTCTCCTTGTTCCCGTTTTGGGTTTGGGACTTGGGGTTATGCGCCGCTCTCTCTTCTCACCCCGATCCGCCTTACTGCATCTGACGTGTTCCCTTCCACTGTCCCCCATCATCGTCTGTCCCCCCTGGCTGGGCGCCTGTGACCGGTGGCCCCTCCACCACCCACCCCGCCTCCCTCCGGCCCCCGCTCCGACACCTGGCTTGCTCCGACCCCCCCCGCCCCCCGACAGCAGCACAGCAGCCGGAGAGCCAAGAGTGTAGAGGACGACGCTGAGGGCCACCTCATCTACCACGTCGGGGACTGGCTACAAGAGCGATGTACAAGCCAAATCGTAACAATCCTATAGCCTGTAATGGTCCCATAGCCATTCTAACGTCCCAAGCCAACCCAAGTCACAGTCTCTTTTGCCTTTTCTCAGTGGTGTTGTTTATCTGGGTGGTTTGAGTTGCTGTTGAGAATTGACCTCTGCTGTCCACTCCCAGCTCTCATGGCCCCTGGGTTAAAGGTGGTGGGAATCACACAGGGGTTTTCTTCCCCTGTGACCATCTGTATCTGTTCCCCCATCCTTCATTTCACCCCAGATTGCTGTCCCTTTTTCCTTCCAACTCAGCTCATTCCCCACCTTCTCTCCCTCCCTCTCCCCGACCCTGCTCTTTTTCATTTCAGATGAAATTGTAAGCACGTTGGGAGAGGGGACCTTTGGCAGAGTTGTACAATGTGTCGACCATCGCAGGTAATTGTCAGCCACCCTACCCCCATACCTGCTAGGCATAAAGAGGTAGTGAGGGTTATCTGGGGCCTAAGTACTGATGAGCAAAAGGTAGGAGTTCTTTATGCCCCGACAGCCCCATTCAATTTGAGATGTTCTCAAGAACCCAGCAAAAGCCTTTTCTGCCAACCTACAGGGGCGGGGCTCGAGTTGCCTTGAAGATCATAAAGAATGTGGAAAAGTACAAGGAAGCTGCTCGACTTGAAATCAATGTCCTGGAGAAAATCAATGAGAAGGACCCTGACAACAAGAAGTAAGCAAGCAAAGGAGTATGAGGGGAGTCTGAGAGGCTCCACCCCATGCAGGAAAACCTCCCCAACCTAGGTTAGGCAGGCAGGGGAGTCCTAGACCTTCTCATCCATTCATCTTTTGTTCATCATCTTAGAGTAGTAGAACATTAGAGTAGGAAGGGAGGGTCTGTGATAGTCTCTAATTCACGTCCCTTGTTTTCAGGGCAGTTAAATTGCTCTGCAGTTTGTCTCCAGCCCAGGGTGGCCTCTCTAGGGATCTGCCCTGGAAATGACCCCGAGACTGAGAATTAACATTTTGTCAAAAAAGTTAATTGAGCTTTTAATACTTAGAACTATGCTGATGAGGCCACCAACATTTATATGTAATATTTCTGTTCACACACGTTCTATAAGCCAAATATGTAATAAGGGTGTTAAGTGAACACATAAAAAGATAATAGGTATAAACATGGGCCCAATGGTGGCTAATAGTGAATTTCAGGAATGGGAGGTGGGGTCTGGATTTAGGAGTGACAGTTTGACAATTCAAGGTCAACACGAGAGCCTGGCACTCAACAACACTTCAGCAACTAGAATTTTTTTAACTATGTATAATTTTTGAAAACGATTTGAATCTTGCCAGGTAGTACCTCTCTTCTTGAGTCCACCAGAAAGACCATTTCCTAAAGGAACTGAATTTTGTTGGTAATGCAAGTGTGTGGAATCAACAGCTATGCAGTCCCACCTTGCTGGAGGGGTGGTGAGCAGATGGGAGCTCATCAGACATTCCCCTTCCCCATCTCTCTTCCCAGCCTCTGTGTCCAGATGTTTGACTGGTTTGACTACCATGGCCACATGTGTATCTCCTTTGAGCTTCTGGGCCTTAGCACCTTCGATTTCCTCAAAGACAACAACTACCTGCCCTACCCCATCCACCAAGTGCGCCACATGGCCTTCCAGCTGTGCCAGGCTGTCAAGTGTGAGTGGGGTGGGCCGAGGTGGACTCTGGGACAGCCCCTGCCTCCATTGGACCTCTTCTATCTCAGTTGTGCACTGGTGAAGCCCCTAAACAGTCAACTTGATTATCTGCACTTCTATTATTCACTGTCATGTTGACATCTCCTCTTCTGACTTAACTCCTTGACTGATGTCCTCACCATCACTGGTTGGCTTACTCCACATCTAACCAAGCAGGAGCTGGAAGACAAAGCCTTTGAAATCAAAGCACTTAAATACCTCTTTTCCGTGGGAAGTGTAAGTCAGGCAGCAAGCACAAAGACAAAGGGTTGACTCAAGCTAGAGGTTTACATGTGTCTAATCTGAGATGCTCTTCATTCCCAGCCAAGCAGGTGGAAGCAGAGAGTAGCGCAGCCAAGGAGCCGAGTAGGGAATCCAGACTAGTACATAGTTCCTCTTGAGTGTTCGTAACAATACAGTTTTGCAGAGTTGATATACATATGTCAGAACCAGTACAAAAATACAAGCTATAGAAAACTATCCTTACGCTTCAATTGAGAATTATTTACATATCTTACGTTAATAAGCATAGAGCATCTTAGACCAGGCATTTCATTTGGTTGTAAAACAGAAAGCAACCTAGGAACTCTGAACCTGCCTCCTTACCAGTTTGGAGCTAGGTGACCAAGCCTAGGGTTAGCTGGTGCCAGTTAGCCCTGGCTGCCAGGACCAACCGTGACCTGGCCTTTTCCCCTGCAGTCCTCCACGATAACAAGCTGACACATACGGACCTCAAGCCTGAAAATATTTTGTTTGTGAATTCAGACTACGAGCTCACTTACAATCTTGAGAAGGTAAGATGGATAGGGTTTCCCCCTTGGCCGATGAGGGCAGGCAGCTATGTCAGTTTGCCTTTCTCTTAACCCTTTATGGCCTCCTTTTACTTCTTGCTCCCACATTTTCTCTTGGTCTGGCTCTTGACTGAGTAAAACCAGAGTACCAGAAGAGATTGAAAGGGAGAGATTTAAGAAGACTTCAGTTGGAAGAGAATTTGGAAAAAGAACCTCAGATAGCTTTCCAATCTAGTGGAAATGCTTTTAAGGTTCTTGCTCTGGACCTCTTTCTCTTCTTTGTAAAGAAAGCTCAGTTCCCTGCGTAACTCTAGAGTTCATGGAGATCTCCAAAGGAAACTCTCCCTCTCTTTGCAACATGTTATATATTTTCATAAAAACACCAGTCACTTGGTTATAGCCTTCAGATGCACAGAGACTTGCGTGCTATTCCCATAATTATTCCTTAATCCTCTTCCTCCTCAACTCCTAAAGTACTCTGCTAGATATGGGGAGGATGTAAGCAAGAGATTGGCGTGTGGTGGGGGGCAGAGAAGCAGGTCAAAGTTACTTTTTCAGTGCTCAGAACCACTTCAGAGGGTAGTAATGGCATCTCAGGCTGTAGTGCAGAGGCTCATTCTTTTCCTGCTTGGTTCCTAGAAGCGAGATGAGCGAAGCGTGAAGAGCACAGCTGTGCGGGTGGTGGACTTTGGCAGTGCCACCTTTGACCATGAACACCATAGTACTATTGTCTCCACTCGCCACTACCGAGCACCAGAGGTCATCCTTGGTAAGGGGGAAGGACAAGGATGTCCAGTGTGTAAGCAGGTGTGGTGGTGAGGGTGGCACCCCCTAAACCTCATAACACCTTTTCCCTCCAATTCCTACCCAGAGTTGGGCTGGTCACAGCCTTGTGATGTGTGGAGCATAGGCTGCATCATCTTTGAGTACTATGTTGGCTTCACCCTCTTCCAAGTAAGTAATTATATGACCACCTGGTACTCTCATCCCCGATTTCCCTGTCTGCTGAGGACCTGCCTGCTTATTCGTCCACATTGCTTATTTTCCTGGCAGCTGGTCCTCAGCATCCCCTTCCCAGTCCCATGCTCAGTTCTGGCTTCCTTTCCTAGACCCATGACAACAGAGAGCATCTAGCCATGATGGAAAGGATTTTGGGTCCAATCCCTTCCCGGATGACCCGAAAAACAAGGTGAACTTTGAGTGGGAGGGACTTAACCCTTTTCCTTTTCTCTCAACAAATGGTCAATATCACATTTTCTTTTTTCTTTGACACCTTCCCTCCCCCAGCTACTCAGATGGGGGAATAAGGGAATTATCCCACAGTAAGAGGAACCTCCTGATTCCTCAACCTCCCCTTCCCCTCTAGGAAGCAGAAATATTTTTATCGGGGTCGCCTGGATTGGGATGAGAACACATCAGCTGGGCGCTACGTTCGAGAAAACTGCAAACCACTGCGGGTGAGCCAGGCTGGGGATCAGCAGTGCCCACCACCCAGAGGTCACCTCTTTCTTAAGGTGTTTAGCCTCTGGAAAGCATTTCACAAGCACAGAGTTGGGAAAGAAGGGGAGGAATACTGAAGACATTTTTGGTTAATTGAAGAGAGATAAGAGGGAGTGGTTTTTTGGAGGGAAGGAGGTTAGACAGCCATGTCCTTCTTGAGTCAATTAGAGATCAAAGCAATGTCCTGGATTCCTTGGGTCAAAAAAAAAAAAAAAGAATAAATTACCTTTGAAGAGCTTAAATTTTAATGTGGAGCTAAAGAAAGAAGATTTACGAAGTTGACAAGAATATACAAGTAGAACTTTCAGAGTATGAAGCAGTACCTAGTGCGAAGGTAGGTTAAGCTGTAATATCAGAGTCGGTCACAATGTGGTCGTGTGAAGGTAGTATTCATAATGGTTGTAAGCAGAGCCTTGGTCTTCCAAGCCTGAAGCTAGGGCCTTGTAGAAGGCAGGGTTTGTAAGGCATCGTACTTCACCTTTTTCCTGCCCTCCACCACCAGCGGTATCTGACCTCAGAGGCAGAGGAACACCACCAGCTCTTCGATCTGATTGAAAGCATGCTAGAGTATGAACCTGCTAAGCGTCTGACCTTGGGTGAAGCTCTTCAGCATCCTTTCTTCACCCGCCTCCGGGCTGAACCACTCAGTGCCAAGTTGTGGGACTCCAGTCGGGATATCAGTCGGTGACGATCAGACCCTGGGCCCCCCTGCATCTCTAGCAGCAGTGGGTGTCCAGTCCAGGACACTGGTGCTTTTTTATACAAGAGGACAGAACCGGAGCCCACTCCTTCCTCCTGGCTCCCTATATACCTGTGAATATGTGAAATAGTGTAAATATGAAAGAGCTTGTACCCTGCCTTGTACATAATGCTATTCCATTCTACACTCTTCCCAACCTCACTTGCCCCTTGACAGTTGAGTTGGATGGGGGCAGAATGAGGTAACCAGGTGGCATCCAGCCCATATTTTATAAAGAATTTTGTATAGTCTTTGTGAAATAAAATGAAGTGCTTCATCTGACCTCCATCCCCAGAGTTTGAGGTTTGGCGATGCTGGGGTGGAGGGATGAGAAGATTGGCAACCTTTCTGAGTTTGGGTAAGCAGGGAGTCTCATCTTACCTTCTAAAATTAATCAGGCGACCAGTTTATCTGGTTTGTTTCAGGGAAGGGTAATGATGAGTGATAACATTTCTTGCACATTAGAATGGAGAGGGATTATAAAGTGGCACTTATTTGATCAGGAATAATGAGAGTTGCGAAGGGGGTCCAACTACTAGAGCTATTAGACTGGACCCCCACCGTCCAGCCAGAAACCAGGTTAAAAACTTGCTCAACTGGGCTTGTGAGAGGCTCCCACCACCGGGGAAAGACTCCCATCATACATCTCGGGAGACGGACTGAGCAGGATTATCACGCAAAGCCTCCTGGGGGGTGTAGTTCGTTGGTGGGGCTGCGTCACGTGGGTTAAGGGGTGGTACTTGTTAGAGCCACTGGGTTAGGGCTGTCACGTGGGGTACTTCCGGCCTTTCCTTTAGCCAGGACGCAGGCGTAACCCGCTACTGCTACGGGATCCTTGAGACTTCCGGTCGGTACAGCCAATCCGTGCACACAGAAGCGGGGCGGACGGAGTGGAGCGGTGGGAACGCTGAGAGTCGCTTCTGCCCCCAGTGCCGCCCCAGGGGCGTGGAGGGCAGGGGGCGGCCTAGTCCGTGGTTGCAACTATGGCTCAAAACACAGACGGTGGAAACCCCTTCGCCGCGCCCGGCGAACTTGACAACCCTTTTCAGGTGACTTGCGCCGGCCTCTTTGGGCAACAGGATTGACTTCCCGGTTCTGGAGGATGGGGTTAACTTGTATTCCCATTCTTGACATTTGATCTTTGGAAGGGCCGCCACGTGAGGGTGACGGTGACTCCAGACCAGTGAGCACCCTGGGGGGCGGGCCCTGTCCCTGTAAGAAACTGGTCCTGGCAGTGAGGGGTGAAAGATTTGGAGAAAACGTTGGGACAACAGCGTGGTCCCCTAGGTGCAGTCCTTGGAGCCACAGGCAATTTGAAGAGGCCCCTGTGAGTTATCAGGTGCCAGCTGAGCCTCTGGTCTCTGCCCGCAGGACCCAGCTGTGATCCAGCACCGACCGAGCCCGCAGTATGCCACGCTTGACGTCTACAACCCTTTTGAGACCCGAGAGGTGAGATTCTGAAGAGCACAGGACTGCAAGGAAGGGGAGGGTATGCCAATAAGCCCACTCTGTCGGGGTACAGGGGCCTTTTCTGCATGCAAAGGAAGAAGCAAGCACCATGACCTCAGCTCCCTGACAGAGTGGCCAGGCTACTATGGGATGCTTTATTCTTCTGGAGACACCAGGGCTAATGATCCATCCAATTGGAGCCTGGCGGGGCCATAACCAAGGCTCTGTCTGAGGAGGCTTCTTTGAAAAAAATAAAGTATGCAGCTGGTTGGAGTTGAGAAAACACTGCTTAGGTGTGCAATTAGAAGGCAAGAACTAGACACATGTGTCTCAGTGGGACAGGGAATAGCTTTTAAAAGTTACGGAAGTAGGTGTAGATGAGTGCTTTGAGTTCTGGCTAAGGAATTTGATGTGAGGGGTGATGAGGGCTGCTGCTGATTGTAAAGGAGTTCTCTGACAAACATAAAAACTAGCTTTCTAACAACTGTGGGAGGGGCTGCTACCTAGGTAATGAGTTCTGGGTCAAAAGGTATTCAGGCTGACTCTAGATGCCTCTGTTATGAGGGACCAGATGATCTGTAAGGTCTTTTTAAACCCAACAGCCACCATCAACCTATGAGCCTCCTGCCCCTGCTCCAGCTCCATTGCCGCCACCCTCAGCTCCCTCGCAGTCCTCGAGAAAGCTCAGCCCCACAGAACCCAAGAACTATGGTTCCTACAGCACCCAGGTAAAGGAGGTGTGTGGATGGTGGTTGGGAAGCCGGGCCAGCCCTGGGCCCGGGACTCCAATCTCTCTGCTTGTACCCGGCAGGCTTCAGCTGCAGCAGCCACAGCAGAGCTGCTAAAGAAGCAAGAGGAGCTCAACAGGAAGGCAGAGGAGTTGGACCGGAGAGAGCGGGAGCTGCAGCATGCTGCCCTGGGGGGCAGAGCTAGTAAGTGGGTCCTTGATGGGGTCTGACAGTTTCTAAGGAGCAAAAACCCATGAGCTTGGGCACCAGAGCCAAATTGTGAGTTTGAATTTGGGCGCTACCGCTTATCAATAATAGTGAGCTCCTAGGCAAGTTACTTAATGTTGAGTGCCTCAGTTTCCATGCTTGTAAAATGAAAATAGTTTTTGTGCCTGTTTGACAGGATTGTTGTGGGAGTTAAACAAGATCATCTATACAAAGTGCTTGGCACAGTGCTTAAAAGTTGTAAATAGTAATCCTCATTATTTTTATTTCTCTCCATCTCCTTGGACCCCAAATTAGAGATAGAGGACCTAGAGTGGAAGCGGGAGGGATTCCTTCATTGGTCTCTGCCTCACTTCTGCTCTCTTTGTGCCTTTCAGCTCGACAGAACAATTGGCCCCCTCTGCCTTCTTTTTGCCCAGTTCAGCCCTGCTTTTTCCAGGACATCTCCATGGAGATCCCACAAGAATTCCAGAAGACAGTATCCACCATGTACTATCTCTGGATGTGTGAGTAGTAAGAAGCCCATTTGGAGAAAGAGTACAAGTAGTAACTTGTACATCTTTCCTGCCCTGGAGCCCACTCACCTAGAACTAGACACTTTACCTCTCTTTAATATTTGAGTTTGAGACTAATTTCTCTAGGATCTTCCTGGGTTAGTCCTTTTATACAATTTAGAACTTATTCTCCAGCCTTCTAGCAAATGTGTGTTTTTGCCCGCTTACCTTCCCTTGTCCTCATGCATAAATGTATTCTGAATCCTTTAACTGTCCTTCCAAAGGGGATTGATTACACATGATTGAGATTTGCTCGTTCTGTCTCCCCTGTGGAGGATTCTGTAAAGGCAGATGTTATCTGCGTTTCCCTCTCTGCCACATTTGGTGAGGGTCATCGGGTGGGCTTACATGGGAAGGGGCTTTCATTGCGGTCGGAAAGAGCCATCATCCTGTCCCTCCATCTGTTAGGCAGCACTCTGGCTCTGCTCCTGAATTTCCTCGCCTGCCTTGCCAGCTTCTGTGTGGAGACCAGCAATGGCGCAGGCTTTGGGCTCTCTATCCTCTGGATCATCCTTTTTACTCCCTGCTCCTTCGTCTGCTGGTACCGCCCCATGTATAAGGCTTTCCGGTAAGTTGGGGGCTGGGGTGATGGGGAAGTTTGAATGGATCTCCACTATCTGCTTCTCCAGCACTAATTTTCCAACTCTCCCCATTTTTTCTCCTTGCAGGAGCGATAGTTCATTCAATTTCTTCGTTTTCTTCTTCATTTTCTTCGCCCAGGATGTGCTTTTTGTCCTCCAGGCCATTGGCATCCCAGGTTGGGGGTTCAGGTCTGTGAGGCTGCTATCTACCCTCAGCCCTTCCTCCCAGTCCTCTAGACCAAGTCAGGGTACTGGGTGGGAGTTGTTCAGCAAAAGGAAATGTGGTTTTTATCCTTGGGAGGTGCTGGTTTACGGAGAGAGACAGGACATAGTTCCAGGATAGGGAGAGCCCAGACAGAACTCTAGACAGACATAGGTTGAGGAGAAGAAGGTCAATCTGAGAAGGCTTCCTGGAGGTATATGTAATCACAGTTGAAGAGCAGAGGGAGAATCTTCAACAAAAGGGTCTATTTATTTTATTGTATTTTAATTTATTGGCTTTTAGAGAGAGAGATTTGTTGTTCTACATATTTATGCATTCATTGGTTGGTTCTTGTATGTGTCCTGACTGGGGATCGAACTCGCAACCTTGATGCTCTAACCAACAGCTATCCAGCCAGGGCCAGAAGAGTCTATTTAGAGTGAGGATGTCTGGAGAGCTTGGAGAGCTGGGAAGTAGTTCAGAAAGTGGGTCTAAACCAGGGGTGGGCAAACTTTTTGACTCGAGGGCCACAATGGGTTCTTAAACTGGACCGGAGGGCCGGAACAAAAGCATGGATGGAGTGTTTGTGTGAACTAATATAAATTCAAAGTAAAGGAGCGGAGGGGAGAGCAAGAGAACCCTCCGCTCTTTCGGCTCCGTGGGCCGGATAGAACAGCCGAACGGGCCGGATTTGGCCCATGGGCCGTAGTTTGCCCACGGCTGGTCTAAACTATGAAGAGAGTGGATGTAGTTTGGGAATGTGGTGCATAGAAAGTCACCAGACTAATAGGCGTGACTGTTGATGGGAAGGGTGGGAATAGGGCTTGTTTGCGATGTAAACCGTGGAGAAGTTGGGAAGACAGAGACCCAGCTATGGGCAGGCCCTCTTCACTGCCACATCCTTGTCCCTCCTTCCAGTGGCTGGATCTCCGCTCTGGTGGTGCTGAAGACCAACACGGCTGTTGCTGTGCTCATGCTACTGGTTGCCCTGTTCTTCACTGGCATCGCTGTGCTGGGAATTGTGATGCTAAAGCGGGTGAGGGGCTGTGTTGAAGGTGGGGCCAGGAGAGTGAGATCATGTGTCCTTAGGGGCCTGGGTGGAACATTCAGGAGGAACTGGGGAGGGCCAGGCTGATGGGCGGGTTCTGAGCTAATGGACCTCTGGGGTAGGGGGAGTGTTTGTGGTGTGTCTGTGTGTGTGTGTGTATGTGTGTGTTGGAGGGGATCCAAGAAGGGAAATCTAGAGCAGCAGGCTGGGGAGTGGTGGTGGCGGTGTTAGGCTGGAGTAGAGTAGCAGTGGCTGGAATATGCTATGATATCTCTGTCCTCTACTTGCAGATCCACTCCTTGTACCGCCGCACAGGTGCCAGCTTTCAGAAGGCCCAGCAAGAATTTGCGGCTGGTGTTTTCTCCAATCCTGCGGTGCGAACCGCAGCTGCCAATGCAGCCGCTGGGGCTGCTGAAAATGCCTTCCGGGCCCCGTGACCCCTGACGGATGCCCTGGCCCTGCCACCTGAGGGGGCTGACTTAGCCCCTCTCCCTGAGGTCTCTGGGACTTGTGAGACATAACTATTTGATGTCTCCTGTATAGTGCCCCAACCCCGCAGCTGTGACTGCTGAACCTGATTTAGGGGTCGGGGAACCCACTGTGACCCAGTCACTGCTCTGCCTACACCCCACTGCCCAATCAGGCCACACCGCTGCCACCCCAACCCAGCTTCCCTCTGCTGTGCCAAGGCTGTTGCTTCGATTATTTAAATAAAAAAGTGGAACTGGAACTCAAATTCCTGTTTCTGGAATTTTTACTGGGAACTAGGACAGAAAGAGTGCCCTAGTGGGTTTGGCTTAGTGGATAGAGCTTCGGTCAGGGCGATTGCAGGAGGCAACCAATCAATGTGTTTCTCTCACATCGTCCACTCTCTCTAAGAAATCAATGGAGAAATATCCTGGGTAAGGATTTAAAAAAAAAAAAGTGAGGAGGGAACTGGAGTGAAGGCAGAGTATGAATTCCAGAGGGAAGGTCTGGCCTGGCCTTAGTGTGAACTGCCAGCTGTCAGGGTGGGGCAGCAGAGCTGGGTGGCAGGATGGCTGGTGCAGGAAGAAGGAGGGAAGTCCACGGTTGGGCGTGGAATCACAGATTCACCAGGGAGCCCTGCTCCGCACCCTTCCATTAATGACCCGGAAAGAGCCGCTGCCTCTGCTGAGAACGCAGTGGGGCGGGGGCTGGGGGCGGGGGGACTGAGAGGCTGGGTGGGGCGAGCGCCCAAAGGGTTGTTGGCTCGGGCCTGGGTCCCGGTAGAGGCAGGGACTGGAGAGCACTTACCTTACCCGTAGACCTGCCTGCTTGCTCTGTGGCCAGCTCCTGCCCCCACCCCCGCCCCAGGGTCTCCTATGCTGACTACAACTCCCGGGATGCACCGCGCAGCCACGCTCCTCCTCTCGCACCATCCCATCCCCACCCCCTGCCTCCAAACCCACTGCAGCCGGAGGTGGGGGAGCGGAGCGTGGTGGGGAGGGGAGCAGGGCTGGCGACTGGAGACAGCGGTACCTTGGCCTATCCCATCAACCAGCCTTGGATCCCACTGGACACTCCGGAGGCACGTCCACCGCCCCTCTAGAGTCACCTACGCCGACCCCTCCCCTCTTCCCTAGACTTCTTTCCCATCCTCTGGATTTCACCTTCCCCATCCTTTCCTGGGCTCCCGACCTCCGTCCTCTCCTCACTCCCTCTCCTCACTCCCGGACCTGCCCTTCTCGGCGCCCCTCTTCCCTAGGGAGATGCGATGAGCCTGTGTCCCAGCGCCCTCATCGCCATCCTGGGCACGGTGCCCATCCAGTGCCCGTGGTGGGGAGGGAGCACTCCGCGGCCCCTCTGTGACTTCCCTGCCTTGACCCCCCCTCCAGCTGGAGTCCCTGAGCCATGCCCCAGGGGACCCAGCCAGGGGGTGGGCTCTAGAGCGAGTGGGGTGGAGAGGAGGAAGGACGGGGCCCTGGGCTCCTCTGAGATGCTCCCAAGTGCCAGGGGGGGCCGAGCGAGGCGCAGGCAACCGGGCGGCAGGCATGATGCCCTCGCCTAGTGACTCCAGCCGCTCGCTTACCAGTCGGCCTAGTACCCGGGGCCTTACCCACCTCGGCCTCCACCGACCCTGGCTGCAGGCCCTGCTCACGCTGGGGCTGGCCCAGGTGCTTCTGGGCATCCTGGTGGTCACCTTCAGCATGGTGGCCTCCTCTGTCACCACCACCGAGAGCATCAAGAGGTCCTGCCCGTCTTGGGCTGGATTCTCGGTGAGTTGGGTGCACAGTTGTTGGGTGGGGGCGGCTCCTTGGGCCCCACCCCTCCACACCAGCTGCCAGTTCAAATCCTGGCCTCTCCTCTCTCTCCTGGCCCTCTCCCTCCTGAAAGGGCTGGGTGCACCCTGTGGTGAGGGGCTCACTCAGGTGCCTCCCCTGCCAGGCTGAGCCTGTGCCCACTCTGTCCCCAGCTGGCGTTCTCCGGGGTAGTTGGCATTGTGTCCTGGAAGCGGCCATTCACTTTAGTGGTAGGTGCCAGGGTCTGGTGTCCACTGGGAGGCAGGTGCCCAGCACCCGAGGGGATGCCCATTTATGCCCTCAAGAAGGGAACTGGCTCTCCAGTTCCTGTCACCCAGGCACGAATGAGTGTGAAGGAGGGTGGCTCCCTCGTTGGTAGCCCCCACTCCTGAGCGTCCCAGCCCTGATCCGCACCCTGTT
Organism: Plecotus auritus; assembly: GCF_963455305.1. Lineage (NCBI taxonomy): Eukaryota > Metazoa > Chordata > Mammalia > Chiroptera > Vespertilionidae > Plecotus > Plecotus auritus. The sequence continues at coordinate 29,381,667 of NC_137778.1, forward strand.
CCCCAGATCTCCTTCTTCTCCTTGCTTTCGGTGCTGTGTGTCATGCTCAGTATGGCTGGCTCTGTTCTCTCCTGTAAGAACGCTCAGCTGGCCCGAGACTTCCGACACTGCTCCATGGTGAGATTTGAGGAGGGCGAGCCGGAGAGAACTGGTTGGGGGAGATGTGAGGGACACCTGACTCAGTCTGTCTCACCCTCCCCACTCCCACTCAGGAAGGAAAGGTCTGTGTGTGCTGTCCCTCTGTTCCCCTCCTCCGGCCCTGTCCAGAGTCAGGGCAGGAACTAAAAGTTGCCCCTAACTCCACCTGTGATGAAGCCCGAGGGGCCCTCAAGGTGAGCATGCCCCCCCCCCCAGCTCTCCCATTCCTTTCTCCCCCACCATGCCTCCCCTCCTGGGGTCCTCACAGGCCCAGGATATGTGGGATTTACCCATTCCCCTCATACATCCCTCTTTCTTTCTTTTCCCAGAACCTGCTCTTCAGCGTCTGCGGACTTACCATTTGTGCCACCATAATCTGTACCCTCTCAGCTATTGTCTGCTGCCTCCAAATATTCTCCCTTGACCTCATGCACACGGTGAGGGGGGAGCGGGGTCAAGGCCAAGCAGATGTAATGGAGGGGTGGCAGGGGTGTATGTGCTGGGACTGGGGTTGAGGGGGTTGTGACTACAGTGATTCTTCTAAGCACCAGGGGCTGTAGATCACCCATTAGGAATGTCTATTATTGTAGGGATGTTAAGGGGGCCCGAGGGGGGGGGGGTGGTGGTGAGGAGAGGAAGGACAGGGAGTAAGAAAGTATGTGATGCCAGCCTGGGGCCAGGAGAGGGGTTGGAGTCAAAAAGGTCCTAGGTGGGGGTGGGGATGAAGGGTTGATGTTCTGGTGAGGACAGAGCAGGTGGTGATTCTGGATGTAGATGGGGTCATAAAGAGGAGGAATTATTTTGGATGGGCAGGGCCAGAGCTGGAGGTCCTGGGTGAAGGCAGGGTTAGAGGAGGGGCTGTTTCTGGCTGAGGGAGGGGCCAAGCTGAGCAGCTTTGAGGGCGGGGCCAGAAAATGTACATGAGGCCAGGAGTTTGGGAGCCCAATAACCAGAAACCAGGGTTATTGCTTGCTCCCCAGCAGCTGGCCCCTGAGCGCTCGGTCTCAGGTCCCCTGGGGCCTCTGGCTTGTACCTCCTCGCCCCCGGCCCCTCTCCTGCACACCATGTTGGACTTGGAGGAATTTGTACCACCTGTGCCCCCACCTCCCTACTATCCCCCAGAGTACACCTGCAGCTCAGAAACAGATGCACAGAGGTGAGGCCTGGCGCACTCCTGCTGGGGAAACGAAGGCAGGGGAAGGGGGCTTTGGCTGCGGGCTTCTTGGTGGGGAGGATCTTTGTGGAATAGTTCTCTAGTCTTTGACCCCTCTCCCTCTTCCCACCAGCATCACCTATAATGGCTCCATGGACAGCCCAGTGCCCTTGTACCCTACTGATTGCCCCCCTTCTTATGAGGCCGTTATGGGGCTACGAGGAGACAGCCAGGTGAGAGCAAGGCTTGGTGTGGGCCAGGGAGCCAGGGCTAGAGCAGGAAAGCTGAGTGAGCTGCCGTCATTGGACACAGATAATGATAGTTCCCATGGTCTTACCGCGCGAACACATCCGCTGCCATCTTTGGTCTTCCCTAGAACCCGGTGAGATGGGTGGGGGAGGAGCCATTATTTCTGTAAAACAGAGGCCCACGTAGGTGACTTGTACAAAGTGACACCGCGGGGTCTGGAATCTAGAACGTCCACAGTTCTGTCCAGCACATGGGGGTGGCCATGTCGGTGTGTAGAGCTAGACCTTTGACCCTTGTGTCTTCTTCAGGCCACTCTGTTTGATCCTCAGCTTCATGATGGCTCTTGCATCTGCGAGCGAGTGGCCTCCATTGTAGATGGTGAGCAGAAAGTGGGGAGGATGGACAAGGGCCGGCTGCCTGGGATAGCAAAGCGGGGTGGGAGCAAAAAAGGGGGAGACAAGGCTGAGTTGGTGGTGTGTGGACAAGCGAGGGCGGTGGCTTCTTGGAATCCTGGACTTCACAGTCTCCTTTGAGATAAAAGGAGGCAGAGTGGCCCCCAGAGGCTGGGCCTGAGCACAGAGAAACTGCCCAGGCCGGGTCGGGCTGGTGCTATCCAGCGCCCCCTGCTGCCCACAGTGTCCATGGACAGCGGGTCCCTGGTGTTGTCGGCCATCGGCGACCTCCCCGGGGGCTCCAGCCCGTCGGAGGACTCCTGCCTGCTGGAGCTGCAGGGCTCCGTCCGCTCCGTGGACTACGTGCTCTTCCGCTCCATTCAGCGCAGCCGCGCCGGCTACTGCCTCAGCCTGGACTGCGGCCTGCGCGGCCCCTTTGAGGACAGCCCGCTGCCCCGGCGGCCCCCTCGGGCCGCGCGCTCCTATTCCTGCTCTGCCCCGGAGGCCCCACCGCCACTGGGTGCCCCCACAGCTGCCCGCAGCTGCCACCGGCTGGAGGGCTGGCCGCCCTGGGTGGCACCCTGCTTCCCCGAGCTAAGGCGGCGGGTCCCCCGGGGAGGCAGCCGCCCAGCTGCAGCCCCTCCCACAAGAGCCCCCACTCGCCGCTTCAGCGACAGCTCAGGTTCCCTCACCCCACCCGGGCACCGGCCTCCTCATCCGGCTCCCGCGCCACCGCTGCTGCTGCCACGGTCACACAGTGACCCAGGCATCGCCACCTCCAGCAACACCGGTGAGTACCCACCCTCCCCCCACCCCCACCCCAAGGTTCAGGAAAAGGTAGGCGCTGGGAGTTGAAGACCAGCGATGGCCACCAGGATCTGGAACTGGTGAGGTCCCTGAAGAGGATGAAAGAGCCAGTTCACCCTGCGGTAGACAGTTCCTGAGTGCTCGCCTCCTAGAAACACAGCATCCGTAGCTTTGTGGCTAAAAGAGGGTTTGTTTTTGAAACCCAAACCCACAGCTCCCAGCTTGGGCCAGCCACCAAGCCTGTTTCTTACCTATAAAACAGGCATAGCAATAGCACTTCCAGCATAGGTGCTTTAGAGTTACTGAGAAGTGAGGTGATGCAAGTAAAATGCTTAGCACGCACAGCGCTCATGATCACCATCCTGTCCCAGGCACTGGGGGGGATGTCGCTGTGAACGATACCGCCTTGGTCCCTGCCTTGGTGAATTGTACCACCTGTGGGCAGAGATGGTGTCCCCTTGGTTGGGGATGGGGTGCGGGAGCTGTGAAAGCTCCTCTGGGCTTGAATTCTCACAGGAGGGTGGTAGGCTGGGCAGGTGTGTCCATTGAGCAAGGTCCTGTCTGCCTCCCCCCCCTCCCAGCTGACTTCAGGGACCTTTATACCAAAGTGTTTGAGGAAGAAGCTGCTTCTGTTTCCTCTGCAGATACAGGTCAGGCGTGTGGTTAGTGCCCAGGGGCTGGGGGCTGGGGGTGTGCTACCTGGCCCTCTCTGCTCCTCCCATCCCACCCATTCTCTCTCTCTCTCTCTCTCTCTCTCTCTCTCTCTCTCTCTCTCTCTCTCTCTCTCTCCAGGGCTCTGCTCTGAAGCCTGCCTCTTCCATCTAGCCCGCTGCCCTTCCCCCAAGTTGCTACGTGCTCATTCAGCCGAGAAACGGCGCCCTGTTCCCACCTACCGGAAGGTCCCCTTGCCCTCGGGCCCTACACCTGCCCACTCCCTGGGAGACCTGAAGGGCAGCTGGCCAGGCCGGGCCTTGGTCACGCGTTTCCTCCAGATGTCCAGGAAGACCCCGGACCCCAGTGGGAATGGAGCCCATGGGCATAAGCAGGTAGGCATTAGGGGAGCCTGGGAAGGTACCCAGAAAAGCCTGGAGCTTCAGGTTGGGCCACATGGATGTCCTCTCCTGTGTCCCCCTTCAGGTGCCCCGGAGCCGGTGGGGACGGCCAGGCCGAGAGAGTCTCCATCTTAGAAGCTGCGGGGACCTGAGCTCCGGCTCCTCCCTGCGGCGCCTCCTTTCTGGCCGCAGGCTTGAGCGGGGCACCCGCCCCCACAGCCTCAGCCTCAATGGGGGCACCCGGGAGACAGGGCTCTGATGCGGGCTTCTTGCTACATTGAACAGATCCAGATGAATGCTGGGGCCACAGGCCCCGGCTGGTTGGGACCAGCAGCCTCCAACATTCCCTTGCACTGGCTGACACTGAAAGAAACTCGCTGTATACCCCAATGTTATTCCTTTCTCTCCTACCTCGGGGCCTCCTGCTGCTTGCCTCTGCTCCTCTGGCCTGGGAGAGCTTCTGTCCTGTACTGCATGGGTGTTCAGGCTGTGGCGGGAAGATACCCTGCTTACAGCACTGGAGGAAGAAAATAATCAAGTCCTGCCCCACCCCCAACCCCCCAGCATGAGAGTAACTCTCTCTGATGTGCCAGGGGCACTATGGCCAGGGCAAGGCATGTCCAGGGTGTTTAAGCATAAGGGACTGTGTGCCTATACAACTGGGTGGTGAAGCAGGAAGAGTCATAAAAACCTGGGTGGCCTCTCAGCTCTGCCACCTCTAGCTGCATGACCTTGGGCAAGTTATTTAACCTCAATTTCCTGACCTGTAAAACATCGCGAGGACAAATGTTTGTAAAACTCTAACACACTATGTAAGCCTTCAATAAATTTCAATTCCCTCCTTCTCGTCTGGATTATTTTTTATCATCAATGAAATCTGTTCTAGTGTCTCTTACAGATAAAACTCTCTCAAGATTGACATTCCTTTCAGCTGCCACACGGTATCTCTGCTCCTTATCAAGCAGAATGTGTTCTCTTCCTTCCCTGCACTCCACTGCCTATTCCCAGGCCGGGCTCTGGATCAAGTTTTCAGCAACCAAAAAGTGGCCATTTCTCCGCCTGCATCTCAAACGCTAACAGGCGTTTACCCAGAAAAGCAGCATCTTTCTTCTTGGCTTTTTCCCTTTCTTGTCTTTGAAGATACCATGTTCTCCTATTTTTTCCTCCTACTTGACCCTCTCGGTATCCTTTGAAGCTTTTACCCCTCCGCTGGACTGATTAACACAGGAAGGCCCCAGGGCTCTCCCCTCAGCCCTTTTCTACTTTCACTGTCGGTAGATGGCTCTTGCAAGACCTACAGCTTAAATACCATCTATGTGTTCATGGATAACTCCCACCTTGACCTCTCCATGGGCTCAAACCTCCAACTGGACATCTCTGCTTGGATGTGTAATGGGTGTCTCAGCCTCAGCATGGCCACACAGCACTCCCGATTCCCACCTCTAGCACCTGCCCACTTGCACTGTTCCATCTCAATAAGTGGCACCACCACCCAGTTGCATATTCCAGAAGCTTGGGACTCAACCTGATTTCTTCTTTTCCCTCATCCATCACACCCAATCCTATTCTGAACTCATCCATGTCTCAGCAGCTACCCAGCTCAAGTCCCCAGTTTCTGCCAGCATCTGAATTGGTTTATTTCCTTTCTTCCTAACACTCCATCCTCCACTCCCCAAAATAAGAAATCATGTCACATCAAGATTCCACCCAAATCTAATGTTTTCCCATTGTATTTAGAATAATCTCCAAACTTCTTCCCAGGCTATAGACAGGTAAAACCTGGCCTGCTTTGCACAGGGCCTTTTCACCTGCTTTTCCCCAAGCATTAAACGCTGGGCATAGCCTATGGCTGTTGCCTTCACTTAAGCCTAATCCACCTTCTCACTGAGCAACCTCCAGGCATTTTATCACACTGTCGTGTGGTTTTGAGCACTTATCACTGTCTAAAACGGTCTTGTTTTTGTCTGTTGTCCCATAAAATGTAAGCTCCGGAGAGCAGGGACTTGGCAGGGACTTGCGCATTGCACTGGGCCTAACATTTAGTAGGTCCTCAACAAACTCAAGTTACTTCAGTAGCAGAGTGGGGCCTTTAAAGCACCTTTGGGACCCTATGATTTTGGAGATAGCCGCGGTGCCCTACTGGGAAGGAAGGGAGGAGGAAGGGGGACTGTCCACAGATGGCGTCAGGTTGCAAGACGTCTTGAATAATTCACCATCATAACAACCCCGCCTCAGGGAGGGCTGGGGTGCGGCCAGGAAGACAAAAGAAGGTAGATTGGGATTCCCAACGGGGCAGTTTCTGGGCACTGAATGGTTGCTATGCTGAGGCTCCTAGAGGAGGAAGCTCAAGAATCTTGTTTGGCCTGGATTCTTTGAGGGAATTCAATCTCCTTTCCCCACCACACCCCCTTCGTTTATATTGGGGGCCGGCTCCTTAGGCCGAGGCGCATGCGCGCTTCGTGAATCCCGCTCCCTTTCCCGTAGACCCCCAAATACGCTTGCGCCCCATCTGGGTTACCACTGGTCAGGGAGAGCGTTTGTCCCTCGGAGGACCAATAGGCGTGCGGAAAGGGCCTGCGTCCCGCCTTCTGGCCATTAGAGGTACACCTTCCTGAGTTAGGCCCCGCCCTCTCCGGCCCCGCCCCACGGACCCCGAGCGTCTCGCGGCTGCGCTTGGTGGCGCGCATCCTCGCTGGGACGCGGCGCTGCGGAGCCCCCTCCTCCAGCCCCGCCCACCCCGCTGTGCAGGCTGCTGTGGGGTTTTCCTTCACCTCCTGCGGTTGGGGCTGCTCTTTTCCTTCGCCCACGGTAGGCGTCATGGATGTGGCACCATTTGGATCTTAACTCTCCCTCCCGGCGTTTGCACTTCACTTTTTAATCATTGTTATTTGTAGGGATGGTCGTATTTACTAATGAAGAAGAGAGGATAAATCTTCAAATTCTCCTCTATCCACCTTGTGTTTTTTTAAACATTTAAAAATATATATCTTTATTGATTTCAGAGAGGAAGGGAGAGGGAAAGAGAGATAGAAACATCAGTGTTGAGAGAGAATCACTGATTGGCTGCCTCCTGCACGTCCCCTACTGGGGATCAAGGCGGCAACCTAGGCATGTGCCCTTGACCAGAATCGAACCTGGGACCCTTCAGGCTGATGCTCTATCTACTGAGCCAAACCAGCTAGGGCCCACCATGTTTTTTGAGGGGTGGAGCGGGTATAAGGTCTGTGTAATTTATCTGTTAATCTGTTCTTAAGTCATTCCACAAACATTTACTGAGCACCGGACTAGTGCCTGGTGCTATGCTAGCAGGGGTCCTCAAACTTTTTAAACAGGGGGCCAGTTCACTGTCCCTCATACCGTTGGAGGGCCGGACTATAGTTTTAAAAAAAAACTATGAACAAATTCCTATGCACACTGCGGGCCCGGGACGAGTCGGCTGCTAAGCAGGACAGGCAGCGGCACCCGGCGGGCCGGATAAATGTCCTCGGCGGGCCACATGTGGCCCGCGGGCCGTAGTTTGAGGACGCCTGCATGGCTATGGCCATGGGCATAGGAAGGGAGCATGGACAGAGTCATCCATATCCTACTGGGCCTACCCACTGACGGATCAGCCGGCAAAGGAGTTAGCAGCCATTGGACACTCTAACTGACATTAAGCCACTGTACAATTAATTGGGATAAGAGCTACAAAGGAGATGTAAGGGCTATTAATTTGTGTTCCACGAGGGCTGTGTGTGGAGGGAGAGAATTTCTGGAGAAAATGACATCTCAGGTAAGTTCTGAAAGATGAATAGGCATTAACTGGGCTGCATGGAGGTGAAGGGTGATATATACGGAAGAAGAGCCTTTTCGAGGACTCTGAGATACAATGGATGTAGAACGAGGGACAAGTCCATGGCAGGCTGTAATTGGCAGCTAGTCTCCCTGTCTTGGCATCTTCCCCCCTACCATCTAATTTCTACACAGCAGCCAAGATGATCTTAAAAATATAAATCTGATCCTGTCACTTCCCTGCACCAAACTCTCCAGTGAATTTCCATCTTAGAACAAAATTCAGACTCCTTATTATGGCCACCAAGGCCTACAGAGTCTGGCTCCAAACTTTCTTTTCTAAACTCACTTCTTATAATTATCCCCATCATTGGCTCTATCCAGCACTCCCTCCCCCTTTATTTTCCTTCATAGTTCTCGTGACCATGTGAAATTATCTCTCTCTCTCTCTCTTTTTTTTTATCTACAAGCCACTAAGACAGGAACTTTATCATCTTATTTATTGTATCCCCAGGATTTAGAACAATGCCTGGCATATAGTAGATGCCCAATTATTTTTTGTTGGATGTGTGAATTGGGGAGCACTTAGCAAGGGTGCCTAACCCAGTCAGGGGGTATCAGGAAAATGGTACTGATGGCAGGGATATGAAGGCTGAGGCCTTAATGATTAAAAAAGAAAAAGAGTTACTCGTTTTCTTCAAGAGAAGAGAAGAAAGTACTACGGCAGGGAGGAAAATGGAGGCAATATGGAACGCAGCCTATGAGGGGAAATGGGATTGGAGAGGTGAGGAATGAGGGTGGAACAAAGATCCTGTAAGCCCTCTTAAAGGTAGTGTGGTGCCATTAAAGGATTTGAGGAGGGAGAGTGGTAACTTCAGAATTTATATTTTAGTTAGGCCATCCAGTTCTTAGAGAATGGATTGGAGGAGAAAAGTGGTGGTTACAAGACCAAGAGAGGATGTTTCTGTAGTCTAGGAGAGATAGAATGTGGAGAAAGGTACAAGGAGAGGATGTAAGGTTAAACTAAAATATGTTTGTCAAGAAAAAAAAAAAGAGCCCAGGTCCTGGGGGAAGGGGTTCCATGTCTGGGGAAAGAGCACAGGAAGAACGAAGAACAGGTTTGGCTGGGGGAGATGACCTCATGATGGTCCTGTGAGGTGTCTGTGAGGCACCCAGAGGAAAGAGCTGAGGTCAGAGTCACGTCACAGAGTCAACCCCAGGAGGAAGGTTGGGATTAGAGGTGGATTTTTTGACACCAAAGGCAACTAGAAGGTAATCAAAGCCAGGGGGTGACTCTTTGGAAAGATGACATATAAGAAAAGGCCTAGGACAGTGGTCTGCAAACTGTGGCTCGCGAGCCACATGCGGCTCGTTGGCCCCTTGAGTTTTTAGCAAAGGCCAGCTTAGGAGTACCCTAATTAAGTTAATAACAATGTAGCTACCTATATAGCTTAAGTTCAAAAAATTTGGCTCTCAAAAGAAATGTCAATCGTTGTACTGTTGATATTTGGCTCTGTTGACTAATGAGTTTGCCGACCGCTGGCCTAGGACAAAAGCCTGAGGAACACCCGCAGACAGAAAGGTGAAACCCGCAAAGGAGAAGAAGCAGTCAGAAAAGTGGGAGGACTTCCAACCAGCAAAATGTGGAGTCATGGAAACAAAGGAGATTAATTACTTCAAGAAGGGAGGGGTCAAGGCAAGAGTTTTGGAGATGAGGAAACTTCAGCTGGAAAAGGTCAAGTAACTTCCCCATACCTCAGATCCGGTGAGTAACGAGCAAGGATTCAAACCCTGTGTAGTCAGTCACTCGTGTCCATGCTAAAGCACCTGCTCATGTGGCCTCTCCTTAAGGCAGGGGTGGGGACCTTTTTTTTTTGCCAAGAGCCATCTGGATGTTTATAACATCACTCGAGGGCCATACAAAATTATTAAATTAAAAGTTAGCCTGCTCTATTTGGTCAAACATTTAATTAACTCACCCCTCATGCCTTGGCAGGGATCAAATGATTTCACGGGCCTTATACAGACTGTAGGCCTCATGTTCCCCTCCCCTGCCTTAAGGGGACGAGAGAAATGGTGGCAGTTAGAGGAAGCAAGATAGGAGGTGGAGGTCTTAGACAGATAACTCAGTCAACTGCCTGGAGAGAAGAAATAAAGGCTGAATAACAATAACAGTAATACTTCCTGGCATCTCTATCTATTACAGTTCAAAATATGTACCTTCACAGACATTATTCTTTTTTTAAAAAAAATTGATTTCAGAGAGGAAGGGAAAGGGAAAAATAGATAGAAACATAAAGGTTGAGAGAGAATCAATGATTGGCTGCCAAGTTGCAACCCAGGCATGTGCCCTGACCAGGAATCAAACCTTTGACCTCCTGGTTCATAGGTTGATGCTCAACTGCTGAGCCACGCCGGCCAGGCCACGGATATTATTCTTGTCTGTAGGCCTCATTATAGTCCTACGTGGGAGGGTCAGAAAAGTAAGGATTGTGCCAGCAGGTTCACAGATGTTCAGTATTTAAATCCATACTTCTATAGCCTCAACCAAGTCCCCCTGATTTGGTCTTATTTTAACTCTAATAATTATGTTCAGAGTTAGCCTCATTCTTCCTGAAGTTCAAACCACACTCTGAAACACTTGACAAGCAGGGCCTTGAATTAGCAGGGTGTGGGTGGTAACTTAACCTATTCATTCATTCAGTAACAGTGAGCCCTGATTCCGTGCTTACCTCTGAGTGAAGAGTTCTGAGGTTTCAAAGAACAGAAACCATGAGCCCGGCTGGTGTGGCTCAGGAGGTCACAGTTCAATTCTTGGTCAGGGCCCATGTCCTGGTTTCGGGCTTGATTCCCAGTAGCGGGTGTGCAGGAGGCTGCTGGTCATTGATTCTCTCTCATCATTGATGTTTCTCTCTCTCCCTCTCCCTTTCTCTCTGAAATCAATAAAAATATATTTGAAAAAAAAACTTATTAAAAAAAAGAAGTAGAAACCATGAAGTGTGCTCTGCAGGTTTATAACCGTAAGGAAGACTAGAAACACGCTTACTGAAATATCCGGGAGGCTGTATGACATGATGACTAAGAGCTGCTTGGGCTTCAGAGGAGGACAGATCTGAACTTAGGCTTGGCTCTGCCACTTGTTCAATTTCTCTGAGTCTCAGTCTTCTCATCTGTAACTTGGAGTTGTCAGGCTAATGCATGTAATAAGCACTAATGAAAGATTGTCTATTATCTTGAGTAAAAATACAGAATGGCACATGAGGTACAAGTACTTTCCATTTGCACTGGGCTTTTCAGTGAATGCTGTGGTTATTAAGAGTTGGTTAATCGCCGAAACCGGTTTGGCTCAGTGGATAGAGCGTTGGCTTGCGGACTGAGAGGTCCCGGGTTCGATTCCGGTCAAGGGCATGTACCTTGGTTGCGGGCATGTCCCCGGTGGGGGGTGTGCAGGAGGCAGCTGATCGATGTTTCTAACTCTCTATCCCTCTCCCTTCCTCTCTGTAAAAAATCAATAAAATATATATTTAAAAAAAAAAAAAAAAAAAAAAGAGTTGGTTAATCTTGCCCTAACCGGTTTGGTTCAGTGGATAGAGCGTTGGCCTGCGGACTCAAGAGTCCCAGGTTCGATTCCGGTCAGGGGCATGTACCTTGGTTGCGGGCACATACCCGGTAGGGAGTATGCAGGAGGCAGCTGATCGATGTTTCTCTCTCATTGATGTTTCTAACTCTCTATCCCTCTCCCTTCTTCTCTGTAAAAAATCAATAAAAATATATATTTTTAAAAAAAGAGTTGGTTAATCAAACTAACTTTATAGTGGTAATTATTTAGTAGTATATACATGTATCAAATTATCACAATATTATCACAATAAACTTACCCAATATTATATTTCAATTATATCTCAATAAAGTTAAAAAAAGTTGTTGAATCAGATGAATTCAAGGATGAAGCCACGCTCTAGTAAGGGACAGAAGGGGTCTAGTCTAGCCGAAACTGGTTTGGCTCAGTGGATAGAGCATCAGCCTGCGGACTGAAGGGTCCCAGGTTCGATTCCAGTCAAGGGCATGTATCTTGGTTGTGGGCACATCCCCAGTGGGGGGTGTGCAGGAGGCAGCTGATCGATGTTTCTAACTCTCTATCTCTCTCCCTTCCTCTCTGTAAAAAAATCAATAAAATATATTATAAAAAAAAAAAAAAGAAGGTGTCTAGTCTCGCTGGAGAAAGAAGTCCTTTTGGTGTCAGTAATAAGGAGGAGTGTCATATCTTCAGATCAGAAACCAGAGCTGAAAGGACAGGTTCTAGGTTGATTGATAAGGTTTATTCATTCTTTCATCTGGTATTTCTTGAGCACCTACTCTCTGCTGTGTATGGAATGAGAGTGTCTCTCTTTGACTTGACCGTGGATGTAACGGTGGGACTGGGAGGGGGCGACCTCCTTGGGGTCTTGGTCTGAGGCCTAAAGAGCAAGGAGCCTGAGACAGGACTTGCCAGTCTCCAGGGCAGGAGTTTGCTCTCTGAGCCAAGCCGACAGCCCTGCAGAGGGCTAGCAGAAGTGGGATCAGAACTCTGCTGCTGAGTCAGCCAAGCTATTTTTGTACTTCTGCTTTTGCTTATATTTCCCAGTTATCCTCCCTTGGTGTTTAGCTAAGTCTTTTAAAAGTGTGCAACAGGCCCTAGCCGGTTTGGCTCAGTGGATAGAGCGTCGGCCTGCGGACTGAGGGGTCCCAGGTTCGATTCCGGTCAAGGGCATGTACCTTGGTTGCAGGCACATACCCAGTGGGGAGTGTGCAGGAGGCAGCTGATCGATGTTTCTCTCTCATCGATGTTTCTAACTCTCTATCCTTCTCCCTTCCTCTCTGTAAAAAATAAATAAAATATATTTAAAAAAAAATAAAATAAAATAAAAGTGTGCAACAGGCCCTAGGAATACATATGTGCCACCTAACACACCCCTAGTGGCTACTGCAGCGAGGCCTAGGTGTTGGAGGTGACTCCCTGGGGGAGTGGTTCTCAGTCGCCCCCTAGGGGACGTTTTGGAAACGTGTCTTTAGTGGAGACCTGGAGGCACTTTGAGGATTACATGGATGGAGGACAGGAAAGGTAGACATTCTACATTCACAAAGAAGAGTTCTCTCATTCTACTTGACTTTGGAAATTTCCACTCAACATCATATGCAGATATAAAATAAAAAACAAATCAGCAGGACTTTATTATATAATAATGTAGAAAATTGTAGAGAAGGAAGCTTAAATAAAATAATTTCCAACTATGTAATATATATAGTTGAAAAGAATGTCTGTGCAGTAGTACAGTTCCTGAAGAAGCAATGAACTGACTGCAAATATATAATAAAATTTTGGTAGCTTAATTGAGGTATAATTTATATACCATAAAAGTCTCTCCCTTTAAGTGTACAGTTCAATGATTTTTAGTAAATTTACTGAGTTGTGCAACAGCTAATCTCTATTCCCACCACAGCTCCAGGCAACTACTAATCTATTTTCTGTCTCTATAGCTTCACCTATTCTAAAATTTCATATTAATAGAATCATACAATATGTGATCTTCTGTGTCTGGCTTCTTTCATTTAGCATAAATATTTTTGAGGTTTACTCAAGTCCTAGCATATATCAGTATTTTATCCCTGTTTATTGCTGAATAGTATTCCATTGTATGGAAATACCACACTTTGTTTATTCACCAACTGATGAACGTTTAGGTTATTTCCAGTAATAATGCTGTTACATTCACAAGCAAGTCGTTGTGTGGACATCTTTTCACTTCTTTTATGTAGATACCTAGAAGTGGAATTGCTGTGTCATATGGTACCTCTGTTTAACATTTTGAGGAACTCCCCAACTGTTTTTCATAGTGGCTGTACCATTTTACATTTCCACCAGTAACACATCTGAGTGTTCTCATTTCTCCACATCCCTGTTCACACTTGTCAGTGTCCATTTTTTTTATTATAGCCATCCTAGTGCATATGAAGTGGTATCTCTTAGTGGGTTTGATTTGCATTTCCTTAATGACTAATGTTGTGGAGCATCTTTTCATGTGCTTGTTGACATTTGTATATTGTCTTTGAAAAAATGTCCATCAAATCACCTGCCCATTTTCAATTGGGTTATCTTTTTATATGGGGTTATAAGAGTTCTTTATATATTTTGGATACCAGGCCCTTATCAGAGATAGGATTTGCAAATATTTTCCCCCATTCTGTGGGTTGTCTTTTTACTTTTTTGATGGCATCCTTTGAAGCACAAACACTTTTTGTTTTGATGAAGTCCAACTTATCTTCTTATGTTTTGGAATCATATGTAAGAAACCATTGCTGGTCCTGGCTGGGTAGTTCAGATGGTTAGAGTGTCATTCTGATACCCCAAAGTTATGGGTTCGATCCACTGTCAGAGCACACACAAGAATCAACCAATGGCCGAGACCGGTTTGGCTCAGTGGATAGAGCGTCGGCCTGCGGACACAGGGGTCCCAGGTTCGATTCCGGTCAGGGGCGTGTGCCTTGGTTGCGGGCACATCCCCGGTGGGGGGTGTGCAGGGGGCAGCTGATCGATGTTTCTAGCTCTCTATCCCTCTCCCTTCCTCTCTGTAAAATATCAATAAAACATTAAAAAAAAAAAAAGAATCAACCAATGAGTGCATAAATAAGTGGAATGACAATCAATGTTTCTCTCACTCTCTTCCTCTCTCTCTCTCAAATCAATAAATAAAATTTTTTTAAAAAAGAAAGCAATATAGCCTATGCGATTCTGGACTTTCTCTATAATAAGATGAGACTTTTGTAGAATGTTGGGAGACAGTAAGATTATTTACATGTGGGCGGGACATGACTTATTGAGGGCCAGAGGGTGACTGTGGTAGATTGCCTTCTAGCTGGCCCGAAATGATCCCCACCTCCTAAGTGTTCACACGTTTGTTTAGTCCCCCCACCACATGTATGGGGCAGACCTGCATAATCAATAGAAATGATGATGTGTGACTCCCGAGGCGAGGACTGTGGTTTCTGCCTTGCTCTCTCTTCGATCAGTTACTCTGGAGGAGTCCAGTTGTCATGTTGCGAGGACATTCCAGCAGCCTATGGGTAAGTCCACATGGTGAGGAACTGAGGCCTCCTGCCACAGCCAGCCCCGGTTCTCCACCTGTGTTAGTTAGTGGCTCAGCTTGGAAGCAGAGCCTCAGTCCAGTGTTCCTGGTGATGACTTCAGCCCTGGCCAACATCTTGGCTAAATTCTCATGAGAAATCTCAGATTTGCACTGTCCAGCTACGTCTGAATTGCCACTCCTGAATGCCTGACCTACAAAAACTGTGTGAGATAATAAATGTTCATGATTGCTTTAAAAAAATGAAAAAAGAAATCAGTGCCTATCCAAGGTCACAAAAATTTATTTCTGTGCTTTCTTCCAGGAGTTTATAGTTTTAGCTCTTACACGTAGGTGTATGATCTATTTTGCTTTAATTTTTTATCATGGAGTTAGGTAAGATTCTAAGTTTATCTTTTTGCATGTGGATATCCAGTTGTCTCAGCATCATCTGTTAAAAACACTATTCTTTAAAAAATAAAAAACCACTATTCTTTTCCTTATTAAATTTGCGAAGGCTTAGAATCAAATATTAAATTTGTGGAAACATGGAATGCACTAAATCTTATTCACAAAGACTGACTTTTAAGCATTTCCATTTGTCATATATTTTTTATTAAATTTCTATTTATTGATTTTAGACAGAGAGAGAAAAAGGGAGAGAGAGAGAAACATCGATTTGTTGTTCCATTTATTCATGCATTCATTGGTTGCTTCTTGTATGTGCCCTGACCAGGGATAAAACCCTCAACCTTGGTGTATTGGGACGATGCTCTAAACCAGTGGTCAGCAAACTCATTAGTCAACAGAGCCAAATATCAACAGTACAATGATTGAAATTTCTTTTGAGAGCCTAATTTTTTAAACTTAAACTTCTTCTAATGCCACTTCTTCAAAATAGACTCGCCCAGGCCGTGGTATTTTGTGGAAGAGCCACACTCAAGGGGCCAAAGAGCCGCATGTGGCTCACGAGCCACAGTTTGCCGACCACGGCTCTAAACCAACTGAAGTACTGGCCATGGTATTTGTCATATATTTTATTTTTTGCAGCACACTGATAATTTCATATCATGAAAATGACTTACGGCAAAAATTACATATCAAAATTATTAATTCACGGACTGGTTTTGTTTCTATTAAGTTCTATTTTATTTAGATTAGTGCAAGATCTGACTATAGAATGTCTCCAAGGTAAAAGTGAAAGCATTTACTTATTGAAAACATATTATAAAAAAATAGTCCCTGCCAAAACCGGTTTGGCTCAGTGGATAGAGCGTCGGCCTGCGGACTGAAAGGTCCCAGGTTCGATTCCGGTCAAGGGCATGTAACTTGGTTGCGGGCACATCCCCAGTGGGAGGTGTGCAGGAGGCAGCTGATCGATGTTTCTCTCTCATCGATGTTTCTGACTATCTATCCCTCTTCCTTCCTCTCTGTAAAAAAATCAATAAAATATATTTAAAAAAAAATAAATAAAATAAAAATCAATAAAATATATTTTTTTTAAAAAAATAGTCCCAGCTGGCTGGAGTGGCTCAGTTGGTTGAGCATCATCTCATGCACCAGGAGTTCAGCGGTTCAGTTCCTCATCAGGGCACATGCCCGGGTTTCGGGCTCGATCCCCAGGAAGGGGTGTGCAGGAGGCAGCTTATCTCTCAGATGTTTCTATCTCTCTCTCCCTCTCCCTTCATCTCTCTGAAATAAAGAAAAACATATTTTTAAAAGTAGTCCCAATATTTTTTTTTATATTCCAATTAAGGCAATTATATTGATTCTTTTAAATTATGTGTGTAGGGTAGGTTAAGTCATATTATTTATATGTTTATTTCAGGATAGAAAAGAGTGTATTAGAAAATACTTATGTAAAGGGGGTGCTTGGGCTGTTGGGCTGAGATCTCCGGGATGGGGAGCATGGAGCTCAGACAGAGGCAGAGTCGCCCCTCCCCAGCTGAAATCAACCATTCTTGACCAACTTGGGAGTTCTGGATTTTGTTTCATTATTGAAGTGGTATCCCTTGACTCAGTGGTCGGCAAACTGCGGCTTGCATGCCACATGCGGCTCTTTGGCCCCTTGAGTGTGGCTCTTCCACAAAATACCACGGCCTAGGCGAGTCTATTTTGAAGAAGTGGCATTAGAAGAAGTTTAAGTTTTTTTTGTTTTTGTTTTTAAATATATTTTATTGATTTCTTACAGAGAGGAAAGGGAGAGGATAGATAGTTAGAAACATCAATGAGAGAGAAACATCGATCAGCTGCCTCCTGCACACCTCCCACTGGGGACGTGCCTGCAACCCAGGAACATGCCCTTGACTGGAATCGAACCCGGGACCTTTCAGTCCACAGGCTGACGCTCTATCCACTGAGTCAAACGGGTCAGGGCAGAAGTTTAAGTTTAAAAAAGTTGGCTCTCAAAAGAAATTTCAATCATTGTACTGTTGATATTTGGCTCTGTTGACTAATGAGTTTGCCGACCACTGCCTTGACTGATGCCTTTGGAGAACACGGAGCCAGTCAGAAGCCAATTTGGCCTTCATCTTGGACAGGTAGAACCCTCTGTAAAAATAAGGGACAGCCCTAGCAGGTTTGGCTCAGTGGATAGAGCATTGGCCTGCAACCTGAAGGGTCCTGGGTTTGATTCTGGTCAAGGGCACATACCTGGGTTGTGGGTTCGATCCCCAGTGGGGGGTGTGCAGGAGGCGGCCGATCAATGATTCGCTCTCATTATTGGTGTTTCTATCTCTCCCTCTCCCTTCCTCTCTGAAATCAATAAAAATGTATTTTAAAAAAATAAAGGACGATTTTAAAACAATACAAAGCAAACACTGCAGACCAACATCTTTTGAAAATGCCAGCACCTAGCATAGCATTTGGCATACCAGAGGCACTCTTGAAATGTGTGATGTGTGTCATAGGACTCTGGATATGAATCCAGTTTCTGTCACTGGGTAACCAAGGGGTTTTGGGCAATTTTTTTTTTTAAACATTTTATTGATTTTTTACAGAGAGGAAGGGAGAGGGATAGAGAGCTAGAAACATCGATCAGCTGCCTCCTGCACACTCCCCACCGGGCATGTGCCCGCAACCAAGGCACATGCCCTTGACCGGAATCGAACCTGAGACCCTCCAGTCCGCAGGCCGACGCTCCATCCACTGAGCCAAACCAGCTAGGGCGGTTTTGGGCAATTTAATGACCTTTTAGAGTTTTAGGTTTCTCATCTTTAAAATGGGAAAATAATAATATGTCTTGCGAGAATGAAGTGAGTGAGGTAAAGGTCTAATGCACACAACGTACCCTAGAATAAGTACTCAGTAAACATTAGCCCTTATTGTAACCAATTTTATTTAGAAAATAAAATATAAAAGTCCAAGGGAAGCCCTGGCCAGTGTGGCTCAGGGCTTAGTGCATCAGCCTTTACACCCGAAGGGTCCCAGGTTTGATTTCCAGTCAAGGGCAGGGGCCTAGGTTGCAGGTTCAAATCCTGGCCCCGACTGGGGCACGTTTGGGAGGCAACCAACCAACCAACCAACGTGTCGTGTCTTGTGTCTCTTGTTGCTCCCACATCGATTTCTCTCTCTCTCTCTCTCTCTCTCTCTCTCTCTCTCTCTCTCTCTCTCTCTCTCTTTCTCTCTCTCACACACACACACACACACACAATCAATGAATAAAATTAAGAAAAAAATAAGGTGGTATCAACTCTGGAAGATTTTAAAACTGAAGGATAAAAAGAAGAAATAAAAGCCTCATAAACACTTACTACAGAGTGAGACAGGGGAGCAGACGGGCAAATACAGTACGTGTGACAAATATTTGTGGAATGAATGAACTAGAGGGAAGAAAGGCGCAGGTATCACCTGTCTTCTTCCCAAGAATGAGCCCTACACAACATTTCCTGGAAAAACAGGAAGTCTGGATGGGGCAAATACTGACATCGTGATGATGGTTCATTTTGGTTCAACAATTTGGCATGTACCCATTCTGTGTCAGTAAAGGAATGAGTAAGACATTCCCACTGACCCCTCTAAGGACTTAACTTATTCCAATACTTGGTGCACAGCAGCGTGCTGTACACATGCATTATGGTCCTGAAACCTCACAACAATTTTATGAGGTAGGAGCGGTCACTCCCCTTTTATAGATGAGAAACAGAGGCTCATGTCATGTATTGAAGATCAAACAGCCGGTAAATGGTGGAGCCAAGTTTCAAACCCAGCTGGTCTCACTGAAACTAGACTGAAGTGCTATAGGACTCAGAACAAGAAAAGACCCGTTTTGCCTGGTATGTCTGGAAAGACTTCACTGAGATCATTTTAAAAAGACATAGCAAACAAGCGGTCAGCAAGCATCTCCTGTGCGCGAGGCACAGGCTTATTTCACTGGTTCCAGTAATAGCCCTGAAAGATGGTGCGGTGGCCTCCATTGTAGTTAGGAAATAGGCTCGGAGGCTGGCGTTTGTCAGGTCATAATTGTGTGTATGACCTGACCTACATCACTGTGGTCCAGGTGTGATGTGGTTGCAGCATCGCGGAGAACCTCCTTCTCATGTCCACTAAGGATACAGCTTGTACAGCACTTTCCAGTTTCCGAACTGCGTTACCAGCCTCCCGTCCTGTGAGAAAGGAGTAGCCGTTCATACAACCCGTACCTGTAGATGCAGCCAGGCGCCGTGTGGAGGGCTCCCTCCCTTCAGGCATGCGATTCCTCTGCCCACCCTCCCTGCACTTCTCTGGCTAATGATCCCTGCCCGTTCTCCTCCGGGAAGCCTTCCAGGATAACTCCTTACCATGGAGTGTCCCTTGTTACTCGTGTGTCTTCACATGTAACTATCTGTGTGAGTGTCTGACTCCCTGCTTCCCAGCCTCTATAGGACAGAGTCTGCCTTCACCATCTCTCAGTATCTTGGCCACACTATCTTGCACAGTGAACCTCTTTCATTAGCATCAACTTTATTAGTATCACTTTAACATTTTTTCTCAAGAAAGCAATGTGACTACTATGGTTCCCATCCTCTGGGATTCTGGAGCCTCTGCCCAATCCTCGCAGATCTTTAATTTCGATTCTTCCCTAAGCTGACATCCACACATGCCTTCTAGAACGTCACGGGGTGTGTAATCACCAACAACCTGGAGGAAACCGGTCGCCCTTTACAAGTATGGTTGAAGTTGCCTCACTTCCTGTGTCATGTGACTCTCCCGTAGTCATCACATGACACATCCACTCCATGATGCCGGAATTAATCCCCAAGGCTAATCCCGTGTCTGTAGCTACCCAAGTACCTGCAGCTCCACTTTTATTTAGTGGACTTTCTGTCCCCTCCGAGGCTCTGAACCCTGCAGTCTTCTCACCTGGTGATGGAGCTTGCAAGTCCTTCCGGAGAGGTGAGTGGGCCAGGGCTCCCAATTGATCTTGTCTGCTTCTGGAATCCTGGCCATCAGGTTCAGGAATTCAATGAATGACAGACGCTCCTCGAACTCAGGCCATCATGGCATTTCTATGGAGGGACAGGACGAGGAACAAATGGGTGGAAAGAGGGGAGGAGGAGGGTCCTGGTCGGGGCGGGCAGAGCCTCACTAACAGAGGGCTTGGAGGGAGGGCTGGCACAAGCAGAGGGCCTATTCCATCCCTCTTAGAGGTGGGAGACTAGTCTGAGGGTGCCCATGGGTAGCTGAGCACTGCCCAGGAGAGCAGTTGAGGGGTGGAGAGGGGCTTGCCTTCCAGCCACTCCTCATTCTGTTCTCAGGAATGTCCCAAGGCCCCGGGCAGGGTAGGCATCATGGCTGCCGGACTCAGGGGATTGCTTCTACTTCAGGCAGTTTCTTGGGCATCAGGTGAGTAAATCAAGGAGGAGGAAGGTAGACCCAACACTCTCTTCTTTGGTAATTTTCTGGCAAACTGGTGGTGGACTTTGGTAGATGCTCAACAAATACTTTTGGGTGGAGGTACAACAAGGGGATTTTAATCCTCACCCAATGATTATTTTTTCCATTGATTTTTTAAAAAATATATTTTATTGATTTTTTACAGAGAGGAAGGTAGAGGGATAGAGAGGTAGAAACACCGATGAGAGAGAAACATCGATTCAACTGCCTCCTGCACACTCCCTACTGGGGATGTGCCCGCAACCAAATTACATGCCCTTGACCGGAATCGAACCTGGGACCCTTTAGTCCGCAGGCCGACGCTCTATCCACTGAGCCAAACTGGTCAGGGCTCCATTGATTTTTATTTTTTTTTATTTAATTTAAATTTTTTTTTTTTTTAGAGAGTGGAAGGGAGAGAGAGGGAGGGAGAAAGAGAAACATCCGTGTGAAACACATCGATTGGTTGCCTTCCTCTCGCATCCCAACTTGGGTCAGGGATCGAACCCGTAACCCAGGTAAGTGCCCTTGACCAGGAGTCGAACCTGAGACCCTTCCATGCAGGGGCCGATGCTCTAACTGTTGAGCGATGCCGGCCAGGGTGCGAGAGGATTTTAGGAACCGGTGTTCAGTCTCTCCTGAACAGTGTGGCTTCTCCCAGCTTCATCCTTCAGCCCTTGCCTCTCTCTCCCACCCAGGTGCCCGCCCCTGCAACCCTAAAAACTTTGGCTATAGCTCGGTGGTCTGTGTCTGCAATGCCACGTACTGTGACTCTCTTGATCCCCTGACCCTGCCTGCCCCTGGCACATTCACACGCTATGAGAGCACACGCAGCGGGCGCCGAATGGAGCTGAGTCTGGGGACCATCCAGGCCAACCAAACAGGCGCAGGTAACCACTACACCCTTTACCTCTAAGCCAGGCTGGGGTCCTCCTGGGGTTTCTCCCTGTGCACTGACACCCTTCATTCCCTGCATGTGTTCTTAGGGCTGTTATTGACCCTGCAGCCAGAGCAGAAGTTCCAGAAAATAAAGGGATTTGGAGGGGCCATGACAGATGCTTCTGCTCTCAATATCCTTGCCCTGTCACCCCCTGCCCGGAATTTGCTACTCAAATCATACTTCTCTGAAGAAGGTGAGGAGGAGGGGGGCAAGATGACAGTGCAACTGACCTTGACATTTCCTTTGACCCTGACTTCCATCCATCCCTGACATTTGGGCTTTCTCTTAATGCCCAAATAAACAAGATTGTCCTACCCGTCTTCCACCGAGTGCTTGGGGGTTCTCAGGCTCAGGCCTGTGTTTCACCCAGGTGCCTGGCTCCACAGGCCCTAACCCAGGAGCCTAGGACTGGCAAGTGATAGGCCAGGTCCTACATTCTCCTGTTGACTCGGACTCCCAGATCTTGGTCTTTTACTGCAGGAATTGAATACAACATCATTCGGGTACCCATGGCCAGTTGTGACTTCTCCATCCGCATCTATACCTATGCTGACACCCCTGATGACTTCCAGTTGCACAACTTCAGCCTCCCAGAGGAAGATGTCAAGCTCAAGGTGGGCACTCTGGCTTCCTCAGGCCCTAGTAGCATTGATGCCCGGGATTTGAAAAGCTTCAGGCTAAGAAGTATAGAGAGACAGAACCTGGCCCCTATTCTCTGCTTTGTCCTGGGGGTGGGAGGGCGGGGGCTAATGGCTAGGCCTGATGCACTGGTTGGGCCAGTCTGTTCTAACTCCGGTTGTCTCCTCACTACCTTTGTTTCTAGATACCCCTGATCCACCAAGCCCTAGAGATGTCCCAGCGCCCTGTCTCACTCTTCGCCAGTCCTTGGACATCACCCACTTGGCTCAAGACCAATGGGGCAGTGAATGGGAGGGGGTCACTCAAGGGTCAGCCGGGGGACCTCTACCACCAGACTTGGGCCAGATACTTTGTCAAGTAAGGGAGAAGCCTGGTCTATGTCCCAACCTGGTTTCCCCTACATATGACTCTCTTCACCTCACCTTCCCATCTTCTGGGCCTTTCTGACTTGGCCCCCCAGTTTTCCCCACCCCGTCAGCCTCCTGGTCCTCAGGTTCTTGGTCCCCTTTCTCGGCCATAGTCACACATACCCTTCCTCTGTCAGGTTCCTGGATGCCTATGCGGAGCACAAGTTACATTTCTGGGCAGTGACAGCTGAAAACGAGCCTTCTGCGGGGCTCTTTAGCGGGTACCCCTTCCAGTGCCTGGGCTTCACCCCTGAACACCAGCGAGACTTCATTGCCCGTGACCTGGGTCCCACCCTGGCCAACAGTACTCACCGAGGTGTCCGTCTGCTCATGCTGGATGACCAGCGCTTGCTGTTGCCCCACTGGGCCCAGGTGGTAAGGCCCAGGACCTCCATGGGTACCCCAGTGACCCTCAAATCCAGGATCCAGTGACTAGCTTTCAAATAGAGTGCCTTCCCTGCCCCAACTCTTTTTTTAAAGGTATTTTTACTGATTCCAGAGAGGAAGAGACAGAGATAGAAACATCAATGGTGAGAGAGAATCATTGATTGGCTGCCTCCTGCACGCCCCCCACTGGGGATTGAGCCCGCAACCCGGGCATGTGCCCTGACCGGGAATAGAACCATGACCTGGTTCATAGGTTGACGTTCAACCACTGAGTCATGCTGGCCGGGCCTGCCCCAACTTTTGATTCTTAGAGCACCCTGGGCTGGAGCCAGGTGCCCAGGTGGTATACCCCTGGAGTGCTGGGGTGGTAGTGCCCCCTTTTGGATCCCCAGGACCCCATGGTTCTTACTGCAACCCCCTCTAGTTGTGTTCATCCCACGGCCCATTTCTCTGGTCCCCTAGTGTCTCCCAGAACCCTCTGAACAGGCAGGGCCAGGTTCAGTGGCTCCCTTTCCCCAGTATTCCTCCCCTTCCCTGTACAGGTGCTGGCAGACCCAAAGGCAGCTAAGTATGTTCACGGCATCGCTGTTCATTGGTACCTGGACTTTCTGGCTCCAGCAAAAGCCACCCTGGGGGAGACACACCGCCTGTTCCCTGACACCATGCTCTTTGCCTCAGAGGCCTGTGTGGGCTCCAAGTTCTGGGAGCAGAGTGTGCGGCTGGGCTCCTGGGATCGAGGGATGCAGTACAGCCACAGCATCATCACGGTGAGCCACCTGTCTCCCTTTTCACAAAGCAGGCCCCCCGGCCCCTTCCTCCTCTCACCAAAGACTGATGATCGGCCCTCCGCTCCAACTTTTCCCCGGCTGGCTTGCTCCTGGGGGCACATTTTGGGATATCACGATCCCCTTCAGATCTGTACATCCCATCACCCTCCTTCCAAATGCTTGGGCCTTGAGCAGTTCGAGCTGCCCAATTTCCCAGCTTCTCTTGTGAAGTCTTCATCCTCAGGCTCTCTCCTTAGATGACAAGGCCATCGAGCCCTCCTCTCACAGGGCGGAGGCCCCGGAGCCCACCTACCGCATTAACTACATTATCTGAGACCCAGTGTCGAGCCTTTGTCTCCGCCCTGTTCCTGCCCTAGAACCTCCTCTACCATGTGGTTGGCTGGACTGACTGGAACCTCGCCCTGAACCCTGAAGGGGGACCCAATTGGGTGCGCAACTTTGTAGACAGTCCCATCATTGTGGACATCGCCAAGGACACGTTTTACAAACAGCCCATGTTCTACCACCTTGGCCACTTCAGGTGAGTGGTGGGCAGGCACCCCCACTCCACACCAGGCCTAGTATTTCCTGTACTGGGCTTACGTCACCCCACATGAGGAGCAGGAAGGTGTTTAGGGTGGGAACCTTGGGAGAGGCACACCTGTCCCTCTTGCACCATCTGGGCAGGAAGTGACTTGACAGCATCAAACACAGGCAACCCAGCTGCCGATGCTGGAGCTGGGAGGCAGGAAGGAGGGCATGCCAGCGGCATGGCTCAAGACCTGGAGAATTGGGGCAGAGCCTTAGCGAGGGATGTGGGGGGTGAGTCCTTGGGTTACGAGTTGCCGGGAACTACCCTCGGGGTCAGAGGGGCTGGGCGGGGCCCCTGACGCTTGTTCCCACTTCAGCAAGTTCATCCCTGAGGGCTCCCAGAGAGTGGGGCTGGTTGCTAGTGAGAAGACCGACTTGGAAGCAGTGGCACTGACGCGGCCCGACGGCGCTGCAGTTGTGGTGGTGCTAAACCGGTGAGAGCAGCAGCGGGGCCCGGGCACTGGGCTGAGGGCAGTCGGTGGGTTTGGCAGGATCATACCTCAGCTCTCCTCCTCCCTCCGTAGCTCCTCTAAGGATGTGCCTCTCACCATCAAGGATCCTGCCCTGGGCTTCCTGGAGACTGTCTCACCAGCCTACTCCATTCACACCTATTTGTGGCGTCGCCAGTGATGGAGCAGATACCCAAGCAGAGGCTTGGGCTCAACATGGGCATTAAAGGGACCGAGTCAGCTCACATGCTGTCTGTGGCTAACAGGGTACAGCAAGGGCCTGGGTGAGTTTAAGTGACGTAAGCCCAGGAGCAGTGGTTTGGGTAACTCACTCTCCCCTCTAGCTGGTGCCAGGGGCTGGAGGCTCCTCAGGAAAGGATCGGGAAGCCCCAGTGCTCCCCCCACAAGCTTGTGTGAGTGTGTTCTCTGTGCTGGCTGCCTGTGGAAACTGGGCCCAGGCCCAGGGTGAGCTCACTGTCTGTACAAACACAAGATGCGGGGAGGGAGGGCAAGAAAAGGAAGAGACTAGGAAGGCTGGACCCAGAACTGAGGACTGTTTGTCTTTCCTGGAGATGCAGGACTGGGTCCTTGCGGGAGCCATGTCAGCATCAGGGCCAAGCAGCTAAGAAGCCAAGCACCAGTGAAGGCAAGGACCCAGATGGCCCCTTACAGGACAGAATGTCTGATCCCAGTAAGTGTGAGCAGGTTTATTCTCAGGGGGACACCCCATTTCTGGCTGTACCGACAACGGGGAGACACAGGGACCTCTGGAATGCATGAGAGTAGAAAAATCAGTCCTGGGAGCATGAGGACAAATCATTCCTCCTCATCTTCCTCGGCCACGCCCAGGGTCCCCGCGCCTGGGGTCCGGGCAGGTGTTGCCCGCTGGACAGAGACAATGCCACTGAGCAAGGCATAGCCCACCATGGCTGCCAGCCCCGCCAGCACAGACAGGATCTGGGTCCGGCGCCGGAACGGCTCCTCCTCGGTCTCTGGGCCCACTGGTGTCTGGCGTGGAGGTGGCACCTCAGCTGAGGGATAAGGAAGGAAGGTGGGCAGGGAGGCTCGTTCCTGGATCCCTGCCCACGCTCCCCAGGGCCAGCACCCACCCCGCATCCATCTGCCCCTTACCTCCATCCCAGGGGAAGTAGAGGCCGAGGATGTGGGTGCAGTAGACACAGAGGTTATGCAGTCCCCGAAGGTGGGCCTGCAGTTTCCCACTGGGCAGCTTTACCTGCAGCAGCAGGGCCAGGTAGCTAAAGACAAAGGCATCCAGGGAGGCAGGGCTGAGGCAGAGAGAGAGGGGTGTGATGGAGGAGGACGACTTTGGCAGAGGGGGTAGGGATGGAGTCAGAGGAAGAGTTGCCCTGGGAGGTGGCTCTGGACAGCAGGGACCACTAGGGTAGGAGAGGACACACCTTTCTGGGTCTCGTGTGGCGACGGCCCCTAGGTGGCGCCAGCCTGGCCCTGAATGGGACTCTAGCCCAGGGCTGCATAAAGGGCACATTGAGTGCCCCACTGCCCTGCAGGCTCCTCCTGTGCCTGGCGGCCCTCCCACCCTCCTATACCACTGAGGCAACTCCAAGCCCCGCTGTCTGTCCCGCTGACCCCTCGTCCAAAGCTGAGCCCACCCAAGCCCCTGCAGCTACATCAAAACCCGCATCTTCTTCCAAGCCACCTCTCACTCCCCTGGAGTCAGACTCACGCATCTCCAAAGAAGAATTTCTGAGAGCCCAGGCGCTGGGAGAGGAGGGTCAGGCACTCCCGAGCCTCTTGGTACAGCTGCAGGGAGGACACAGGAGGCCTGAGGCTGCGGGCACTGTTCCACGTCCCCTCCTAGGCAGTCCCACACCTGGCATTAGCCTTGGGGCTTCTCTCATACAACAGCACCCTATTCCAGCGGTACCTCCTTCTCCAGTTCTTCCTCATTCTCAGGCCTATGCTCCCCGCACAGCAGCTGTAGCCGCTCTATGTGCTGCCGCTGCATGCGGCCAGGCAGGAAGAAGTTGAGGGGAAAGGGCATAGCCTCTGCATACCACTTCCGAGTCACCTCCACATAGTTCTTGGCGTCTATCCAAAAAGTATGGATCTGGATGGAAACATAGGAAGAGCGAGGTAGGTCTGAGCCAGTGCACCTGCCAGACTCAGGGTGGGCTTCTGATCCCCATGCTGCTCCAAGGCTGGAGGGGTGAGGTTGAGGGGTTTGGGTGTGTGTCCCTGGCCCCTCCCCCACTGGCCAGACACCCTGGGAGGTCTGGGCACACTCACCAGCACTGGGAGCAGCTTCTCCTCCAGCAGAGACATGAAGGCTAAGGTGTCTGCCCCTTGCCGGGCAGACAG
This sequence comes from Plecotus auritus, assembly GCF_963455305.1. Taxonomy (NCBI): domain Eukaryota; kingdom Metazoa; phylum Chordata; class Mammalia; order Chiroptera; family Vespertilionidae; genus Plecotus; species Plecotus auritus. Next base: position 29,408,702 of record NC_137778.1, read on the forward strand.
ATCATAATCAGCATTGTACTTCTGTGGAGGAAATGCCTTCCATGAGTTGGTGCTGGGGGACTGCAGGGCCCTTCTCAGGAGCATCCTGTCTGTACCACCCTCACCGGCCTCTGAGTGTAGCAGAGGTAGAGTAAGGAGTTTTTCCTGCTGAGGCCCCGTGGCCTGGGCACAGCCAGTAGCCTGTTACTGTTGGCGGACAGCCTGGGCCTTGGAGTCTGCTGGCCGTCAAGATCTCGTGCCCACTGGGGAAGGAAAGAAGGCCCAGCCGCAAACCAGGAGCAGCTCCCAGAGTTTCCACGGAAAGGTGGCAACATGCCTGCTGACAGCAACTTTCTAACAGTACCTTCTGCAGTCCAGGCACCGCAGAGCTAACAGAGTGAGCTCAGAGGCAGGCTGGGCCTCCATCCATGCCTCAGGAACTAGGGAACGCCATCCTCATGCTCCTGGACCCATGGGCCCAGGGCCCCCTGGCTGCTTCTCTCAATGCCCAGCTCTTGGCTATTTCCTCTATTTCATTCCATGGCCCAGGCGCCGCCACCACCACACACACATTCCAACCGTACCCCCAGGTCTCAGGCTGCCTCATCTTCCTAGGCTCCAGTGTCTGTTGCTTAGCAACCCCCTCCACATTTTGAGTAAACTCTGTCCCCGAATAACCTTTTGAGCATGATCCTTAAATCTCTCTGAGCCTCACTTTCTTCCCTGTGGAATGGGGGTGCTGATCTCTTTCTCTCAATGTGGCTATTATGAGAAACCTCTGAAAACTGGAAAAGGTGTGCTCACACATAAGGCAACATGGCTGTGGCGCAGTCCCTGCCAGGAACTTTGGCTTTTATCTGGATCCCCTCTCTACATGCTTCTAAAGCCTCCACTAATTCCCCAGCTCCTTAATATTTGGGAAAGTAGAAATGGAGAAGAAGCCCTGACCGGTTTGGCTCAGTGGATAGAGCATCGGCCTGCGGACTGAAGGGTCCCAGGTTCGATTCCAGTCAAGGGCATGTACCTTAGTTGCGGGCACATCCCCAGTAGCGGGTGTGCAGGAGGCAGCTGATCGATGTTTCTCTCTCATCGATGTTTCTAACTCTCTATCCCTCTCCCTTCCTCTCTGTAATAAACCAATAAAATATATTAAAAAAAAAAAAAAAAAAGAAATGGAGAAGAGGGTCCCACTTCTGTATTCCTTCCCCCCCCCCGCCTTTTTTAAATATATTTTTATTGATTTCAGAGAGGAAGGGAGAGGGAGAGAGATAGAAACATCAATGATGAGAGACTCACTGATCGGCTGCCTCCTGCATGCCCAACACTGGGGATTAAGCCCACAACTCGGGCATGTGCCCTTGACCGGAATCGAACCTGGGACCTTTCAGTCCACAGGCCAACGCTCTATCCAGAGCCAAACCGGCTAGGGCGTGTGTTCCCTTTTTTAATCGGACCATGAAAACTAAAAGAACCCTTGGAAAGCATCCTGGCTTTGCCCCCTGGTTTTACAAATAAGGAGCTTAGCATGGAACAGACTGTCGAGTCTCAGAGGGAAGGCGGGGGTGGGTGGGAAGAGATTAACCAAAGAACATGTATGTATATATGTATAACCCATGGACACAGACAGTAGGGTGGTGGAGGCCTGGGGCAGGGCAGGCTATAAGGGGTCAATGGGAGAAAAAAGGGGACATATGTAATCCTTTCAACAATAAAGATAAAAAAACAAATAAGGAGCGAGGGCCCTGACACATTAAGCGACTTGCCACAGGTCACTTGGTCCAGGAGAGAGTGAGGAACATAGCTTGGGCTTCCCCATTCTTGTAATACTCTTCCAACTTCCCCACCCTGGCTCTAACCCTTGTCCATCCTGAGTCCCATATCCCGCCTGACCTACTCCCTGAAAAACGGGCGATGGCCCGTAGAAGTCCCTCTCTGGTCTCACTTTCGAGGGTCTCACCTGAGCCAACTGCTCTCTTCCAGTCTCTTTTCCCTTCCTTGTGTCATCAGCCTGTTCATCTCTCTCTCCGCCCAGCAGGCAGAAGGCACTGTGCCTCCAGATGCCCCCAAAGTGCCCCAGTGTAATCTCTGGCCTACTTGCTGTATCATACCAACACTGTGTGTCCCCCCCCCCCCGCCGCCGCCCCCAATCACACTGTTCCTTGAAGCTCTGGGTCCCCTGCATCTAGCCTCGCATATACCTGGGGCTCAATAAATGCGTGTTGCACTCAATCGACTGAACGTTTCTCACTAGCAGTTCCCCTCGCCAAGCCACCTACCTCTTTTCGAAGGTGGGTGATGATCTTGTGTGGTGCTGAGATGACCTCTCCGTGACTGGTCCGAAGGGCAGGCAGAGTTCCTGACATTGAGAAAGAAGTACGCCCACCAGACCCTTAGCTGCCTATCATCCGTATTTGGACCACATTCCTGTCTATCTCCTGCTTCTCCCCTTGTACACACCCTTCCTCACCCCCCCACCCCCACCCCCACCCCCGCCCAGGGACACTGGGTACCTGAAGGGCTCCGCCAGGGGTTGGTGATCTTGTGCACCTTGAGTGGGGCACCAGTAAATCTGGCATAGGTCTGCAGGGAAGGAAGCAGAAGGCAGAGAGGCCAGGGACATGGCCCCCACAGGGGAATCAAGAAGAGAAAACATGTATTGAATACCTTTTATGCTATGATCTATGTTTAGTACTTCACACACACACACATACACACACAGGAGGACATTACTTCACAATGGGCAACACAGGGCTCAGAGATTATGGATATATCCATGATTACCAGTCAGCTAGGAAAATCCTTTCATCTCCTCCTACAATCTACCTCGGGAACACTCATCCTCAGAAGTGTGTTCTAACCAGTATATCCCTTTTCTTGGAAAAACTGACCATGCACTTTTTTGTTGTTCATCTTCACCCAAGGATATTTCCCCCCATTGATTTTTAGAGAGAGTGGAAGGGAGGGAGAGAGAGAGAAACATCGATGGGAGAGAGACATCGACTGGTTGCCTCCCCAACTGAACCCGAGACCCTTCAGTCCGCAGGTCCACGCTCTGACTACTGAGCCAAACCGGCTAGGGCCGACCATGCCCCTTTTAGGCAACCTCTGTGGCCTGTTCTTACTTATACCTTAGCACCTGAACATTTCATTACACTTATTTGCAGACATGTCTGCCTTTCTATAAACAACCCCAAGGCGGGGGAACCAAGTCTTACTTATTTTGCATGCCAATGTTTGGTACTGGGAAGAGGCCTCATACATGCTTATTAAATGAAGGAGTGAATGAGTGAAATGAACCAGTCTGACTCCAAAGCTCTTTCTACAGAGCCTGGCTGTGGGCCTTTTGGTTCAATAAACAATAAGCGCAATAAATGCTGTTTAGTGAGGAAGAGGAGGAAAGGGAGGAAGAAGAGAGGCTGAGAAGATAGGAATACCAAGCCTGCGAACCCGGAGGCCGTTCAGCTTCAGTCAAGATGGGTATGAAGAAACCGCCCAGAGAGAAGTGATCGCCCCAAGGTCACACAGCCGGCCAATGGATGAGCGAGGACTAAAACCCATTTCCTGAGTCCCCGGCCAGGCCTCTCTTTATGGCTACACAAAACCTAGGCTGCTAAGGCACAGGGCACGGAGCCCATATCGGACTGGCACGCGCTTCGATTGCCTCAGTTTCTCCCACTTCGCTCGTGCTGAGGAGCCCTGGCAAAATTCGGATGATCGGCTAGTTAGGGCCCCCTCCCTAGTCCTCCAGGGCGCAGCACAGGGCGCCAGCACCACCCCTCACCAGTACCGCCAGGCTGTCCAGGTCCACTGAAGGCAGCCCCCAGCCCCCCGACCAGCAGAACAGCTCCATGGGCGCCGCCATCTTGCCCGCCCTCTGTCCCGGAAGCACCTCCCCCGCGCTCCGGCCCGCCCCTCGCCGCCGCCGCTCGGGTCGCTGGAGGCCGAGGGCTGAGGGAGGCTCCGCGGGAGGTGCGGCTTCTCGTGGCCCGGGCGGCGGGGGTGGAGCTGAGGGCCTCTGGGGAAGGCGGCCGCCGCCTAATGTAGAGGCGGCTCCCAAAGTTGGGGGAAGGGCTCTCGACCTGGCGCGCCTCGGAGAGTCGGGAAGCCTCGGCCGAGGGGAATCCCCGAACCCCCGAAGGAGTGGCAGGCCCGGGAGAAAGGGGTCTCGAGCACCTGGGCCGGCCCTGGGGGGGATCTCGCAGATCTCCACGTGACCTGGACGGCTCTAGGGCCCCTCAGGCCTCGGCCCTGAGCCGGGGCTGCGGGGGGGATCCCCCGAGGCGCATGTTTTCCACAGCGCGTTATGCTTGGAGCCGGCCCCGCGCCGCCTGTCGCCATGGAAACAAAACAGGGGCGGTGGCGGCCGCCGGAACGAGGCCGAGCTAGGGCCTGGGTGGGGGAGGGGAGGTGGGGCTCGCGGGCTGTTGCCTTGGTAACAGAACTGAGGCGCCCCTTCCCTTCATCCGGGTCATGGCCTGTCAGCCAGGACCCTCGGTGTTCCCAGTCTGGCCCCTCTTTCCCTGGTCTACACTGTCTGATGTTCCTTTCCTCTTTCCTGATTTCTTCACTCCCACCTCACTGACCACTGTTTGAGATTTTCCCTCCAGTTCCTACTGGAAGCTTCCAGGTTTTCCTAGGAATGAGGGAAAATGGAGGTACAGGCACGTGTCAGCGGACCTTCACTCTAATAAATGGCACTTGCCATGTCAGAGCAGCACACTTCATGCCCTGTGGGCATTCCCTGGGCACTAGAGCTAGTTTCCACCACTCCCTTGGCTTCCTTTCATGCCAGCTGTGGAAGAATGCCCACCGTCGGGCACTGCCCTGCCAGGGGTTTCTGCCTTCCCTAACTGTGATTTCCAGAAAACAGTAGCATTTGGTAGTGGCCCCCAACAAGGAGGTGCCAGGAGAGAGGGAGGCAGCAAGCAAGATGAGAGGACCGTGAAGGAGTGGCAGTAGACGGGGAGGCCTCCAGGGCCCTTCCCCAGTGCCCTGGTTCCCGGAGCTGGGGATGCCTCCAGGGTGATTGGCAGCTCTTTGTTTCAGCCCCCCCTCACCCGCCTGCTGCCCCCCCTGCAACTCCCCCTTCCAGTCCCTCCGCCCCCCTCCCTCCCCCCCCCCCCCCCCGGCTTTCTCCGCCTAGCCTTTTCCCCTCCCAGCCGCCGGCCCGCCAGGGATAGTGAGCCGGCTGAGCGGCATGGAGACACAGGAACTTCGGGGGGCCCTGGCTCTTCTTCTCCTTTGCACTTTCGCATCTGCCAGTCAGGACCTGCAGGGTAAGCCTGTCTCCATCCTCTTCGACCTTCTGCCTCCTCCCCATTTGCCCTCAGCCTAGTAGCAGGGAACATGTGGGCAAGGGGAGAAGGGGAGAGTCCTGAAATTGAGCCAGAGCGAAGAAATGGTATAGGTGAGTGGGAACTGGCCAGAGTCAGCATGAAGCCAGGGCAGAGGACCCAGGAGCAGGATGCTAGGGCTGCCTGGCTGGATTGGTGTCTGAGCATCCCCAGGCACCCCAGGATCTAGGAGAGCAGCGTGAAAGTGGGTGCACTGTGGTCCCCTAGGCTTCTTCATCCCCGAGGCTGCTGGCTGCCCAAGGACAGGGTGGGGGTTGGGACCAAGTGGTCTGGGCTCTCGCGGAGGTCTGGGGTGGGATGGGCCTGTGGGTGTGGGAGAGGTAGCTGAGGCAGATGACACAGGCACAGATTCTTCACTGGCTGGAAGGGAAACCACAGATTGGCCAGAACACAGGAGGCAAAGGAGCTGGGTCCTACATTCTCGAGGGAGAGAGCCAGACAGTGGGAGGGTCAGATCCCTCAGTGGGCAGCTGTTCTCATCCAGAGTGAGTGTGCTGAGCCCCCAGGGTGGGAGGAGGGGCACTGGGGTGTAGAATGAGCCAAAGCCTGCTGTGTAAGAGAAACTGCCAATTTTTGTGCTATGGGCACCAGGTGCTACTCCTGCCTGGAATCAGCAGTGACTCCCTTGCGCCACCTGGTGGAGAGGTCTCAGATTTGTGGGACACTGTTTCTTGTTTCCAAATGAGCCTCAGGCCTGTGGATTCCCAGAGAGTGGCAGTAGGCAGTGTTGAAGGGAAGGAAGGAATAATATCTTGTCCTCTGATAGCAGCAAGGGTTGCATTTTGAGGTGACTAACACTGTCGGGGGTAGGCGGAGTGATGAAGGATGCCCCACCCCTGAGGGCTCAGGGACTTGGGCAGGATTTAGCATCATTCTAACCCCATTCTCTGACCTTGATAATCCCTGCCTGGCCAGTGATCGACCTGCTGACTGTGGGCGAGTCCCGGCAGATGGTAGCTGTGGCAGAGAAGATCCGGACAGCCCTGCTCACTGCTGGGGACATCTACCTCCTATCCACCTTCCGCCTGCCTCCTAAACAGGGTGGTGTCCTCTTTGGCCTCTACTCTCGCCAAGACAACACACGATGGCTGGAGGCCTCTGTTGTGGGCAAGATAAACAAAGGTGACTGGTGGGCATCTCCTTTCCTACAGCAATGACCCCCTTGAGCACTCGCCCTTATCCCCACTCCATATCCCTCTTAATTTTAATTGGGTTCCACTGGGGACCCTGGACTATCCGGCTGTGCCCAGGCACCAGGGCCACCTGGTATGGGGTACTTAGGAGGTACCCCAGAAGGCCAGGTACCCAAACAATAGGGTAAGGGTTGGTCTTTGTCGGGATGGAATGTTGTACTTGGGATGCTTGCGGGGAGGGGGAAGGCATGACACTCCGGCAGCAGGGGTATGGAGAGGTCCCTCACATTCTTGGGATAGTTTAGTGGGTACAGAACCAGCTGTCACCTTGCAGGGGATAGAGTGATCTGATGCCACTGAAGACTAAGCAACTCCTAGTCTTTGAGCCAATTTAAAAAACATAGGTACAGGGTGTTGACAGATGCATGGCTGAGTGAGGGATAATAGAGACTAGACATGTGGCATCCAAAAGAGTTGATCCAAGGCTCAACTGGGAGACAGGGGATGGGGGACAGTGCCCATACTGACCTCCCCTCCTGGGCAGTGCTGGTGCGGTACCAGCGGGAGGATGGCAAAGTCCATGCAGTGAACCTACAGCAAGCAGGCCTGGCCGACGGGCGCACACACACAGCTCTCCTGCGACTCCGAGGCCCATCCCGCCCCAGCCCTGCTCTGCAGCTCTATGTGGACTGCAGACTAGGCGATCAGCATGCTGGTCTTCCGGCATTGGCCCCCATTCCTCCAGCGGAGGTCAATGGGCTGGAGATTAGGACTGGACAGAAGGCTTATTTGAGGATGCAGGTAAGGGGGAAGGGAGGACCCTGGAGTTTCTGTGGAAACAGTTTGTACCAGTGCGAGGAGTTGGGAGGTCCTCCCACCCTGTTCTGCTCCTGTCCCCCCAGGGCTTCGTGGAATCTATGAAGATGATTCTAGGCGGGTCCATGGCCCGGGTTGGAGCCTTGAGTGAGTGTCCGTTCCAGGGGGACGAGTCCATCCACAGTGCAGGTAACACAGTGACTTCCATCCGCTGACATCCTGGACCCCCCGATCACATTCTGTCGTCTTTGGTGACTCATATCCTTTTGACCTCCCCCTTAACATTCATTCCTTTGGTTCACCTATTCATGGGGCTCTGGCACTGTTACCCCAAATCTCCTTCACCTCTGACTGATCTCCAAACAATAAAGCCATACCAAAAGGTGTGGGTTAAAAAATCTCCCTGTTCTGATAAAAGGACCAAAAAAGAAAAGAAAAGGAAAAAAATCACCCTATTCAGGTCAGAAAAATAAAAAACGATCCAATAGAAGAATAGAACTCTGAGGATGCTAATTGCTTGGTCTTGGTTTTGACTGAGATAGAGTCTTGGGTCTTTTTTTAGCTCCCATGGGTGCTGTCACCGACCAGCCCTTTCTCTGAGCATTGCCCAACTGCCTGGTCTCTCTGACAGGGATGTTCAGGGGCTCTTACCTGGAGAAAACACCCACATCTCCCACGTATTTCAAAGACAGTGCTCTTGAGGTAGAAGCTTGGGAGGGAGGAAATGGAATATATTGTGGCCCTGGCCCTGCTTTGGGTTACCTCACTCGGATCCCTTCTGCCACTACCATGCCTGGGAACCAGAGAGATTTGGGTTTTGACTGTCTGAGGCAACTCCCTTAGAGGGTCCCTCACCTGTGTAAAAAGCTGGTGTTGCTTGCCTGTCACCTCTGGCCTCCACCATCTAACACTCCATATCCTTATTCCAAGGCTCCAGACCTTTGTTTCCATCCTTTTCCTTCTTCCTCTTCACCAGCCAGGCCCCTCTTTACAACTCTCTCCTCTGATTGTGTTTTCTTCTCTCTAGTGGCCAACGCTCTTCACTCCATCCTAGGTGAGTAGGCCATGAGGAGGTGGAAGGGCATGAGGTTCCGGAGGAGGTCCTAGGCTTTGGCAGCTGCCTGAGACTAAGTCCTCTTCAGTCAGGAATGGGGTGGAATTAAAGGTGGTGGGGGTAGCAGTAGCAGGAGCTGGCTTATTATCCAAAGAGGGACCAGGGCTGGTGTCCCAGTTCTGAGCCTCTCTGCATCCTGGGCCCTGACAGGGGAGCAAACCAAGGCACTGGTCACCCAACTCACCCTCTTCAACCAGATCCTGGTGGAGCTGCGGGATGATATCCGAGACCAGGTTGGAGCCGGTCAGCGAAGGGGAGCAGACTCTGAGGTGGGTGGCAATGCTGAGAGCTGACTTCCCCATCCTTGTGTCTGCCAGGTGAAGGAAATGTCCCTGATCCGAAACACCATCATGGAGTGTCAGGTGTGCGGTGAGTGGGAGAGCAGGGGAGGGCTCCAGGTGGAATCACTGTGCTTCCCACCCCATGGCGTGGGCCTCCAATTCCGGTGATTTGAATGGTGACCTCTTGGCGGCTCTGACTGTGCCCTCCCTGCAGGCTTCCACGAGCAGCGTTCCCACTGCAGCCCCAATCCCTGCTTCCGAGGCGTGGACTGCATGGAAGTATATGAGTACCCTGGCTACCGCTGTGGGCCCTGCCCCCCTGGCCTGCAGGGCAATGGCACCCACTGCACTGACATCAATGAGGTGGGGAAGGGCACAGAAAGCCGGGGGGAGGAAGTTAGGAGAGGCCCAAGAAGCTGGGGAAATGTTGGTCTGAAGCAGAGTTACCTGGGGTTTAGGAGAGGCTGGAGACCGGAAAAGAAGTGTGAGAAGGAAGGTAGAAGGCCTGAGGCAAAGACTGAAGGACCACCCAGGGAAGGTGTTGGGGGAGTGGGAGTTTGAGATGGTTAGCTGGCAGGGAACCCAGAGGGAGGCTGGACGTGGGGCTCAGAGCACAATGATGTTGGGTGAGAAGGGCTGCAGATGGGACACCAGGAGCAGTGGTCCCAGGATCAGAGGAGGGGCCTGACTTCTTCTTCCTTCTCATCTGATCCCCAGTGTGCTCATGCTGACCCTTGTTTCCCGGGCTCAAGCTGCATCAATACTATGCCTGGTTTCCACTGCGAGGCCTGTCCTCAAGGCTACAAAGGCACACGAGTGTCTGGTGTGGGCATCGACTATGCCCGAGCCAGCAAACAGGTCAGGTTGGGTAGAGTGTGAACAAGAGAGCTTGGCCTTGCAGAGGCCAGGGGTTCCTGGGTTGGCCATGGGGCTCTTGTGATAAATGGGCTAGGCTACTGACCCATCTGCTGGCTTTGCATTGGTTTTGGGTCTGGGCTTCAGGTCAGTGCTCACAGTTAAGGCCACACCAGTGCCCTCTCCTGTATCTGAGGAGACCTACCACAGGTCTGGTTCTACCCAAAGTCTGCCCCTTCAGGTCTGCAATGATGTTGATGAATGCAATGATGGGAACAATGGCGGCTGTGACCCAAACTCCATCTGCACCAATACAGTGGTGAGCTGAATACTCTGAGTGTGTCTGGGGTGGTGGGAATGTGCAACCCCTCTTCACACTTCCTGCTTCCCCTCCTCTTTCCCCAGGGCACTACACATAGTCGGTGTTCTTCATGGACCTGTTTTTGCCCTGGTGACCTTTAGCAAGTTATTTACCTTTTCTGAGCCTCACGTTCCTTGCTTGAAAAGTGGGGCTATTATCTACTTAGAAAGGTTGTCAGGAGAACCTGAGATCATTGATAGACCTGATATATAGCTGCGTGCCCATCCCACACCCCTCAGGTGGCATAGTGCTGGTCCTGGGTGCCTGGCAGGCTGGCCTCTTTCCTGAGACTGTGTTTCCCTACTCTTAGGGCTCTTTCAAGTGTGGCCCCTGTCGCCTGGGCTTCCTGGGCAACCAAAGCCAGGGCTGCTTTCCAGCTCGGACCTGCCACAGCCCAGCCCACAGCCCCTGCCATGTCCACGCGCACTGCCTCTTTGAACGCAATGGTGCAGTGTCCTGCTCGGTGAGCTGGGCCTGAGGCTTAGAAGGAAAAGGCAGAATCTGGGGATGGGATAGGGCTAGTGAACTTGTTTAGGGGTTGGGATGAGGACCTTCATGGGAAAGGGAAGTTGGCTTGGGCCCAGGAACTGGGTGATGAGAATAGAGCTTGAAGCAGGAAAAAGGGTGGGCTTGGGAGAGCCAGCCGACTGCTAACTCCCACCCTTTGTGTTGCCCCAGTGTAACGTGGGCTGGGCCGGGAACGGGAACGTGTGTGGGCCTGACACTGACATCGATGGCTACCCAGATCAGGCGCTGCCCTGCATGGACAACAACAAGCACTGCAAACAGGTGCAGCTGCAGCTGCCAGCGGGCGCGTGAGCAGGGTGGGCGCCCCAGGCTGGCCAGGCCAGAACTCGTCCATCCATCTCCTCCCTGACCTTTAGGACAACTGCCTTTTGACACCTAACTCTGGGCAGGAAGATGCTGATAATGATGGCGTGGGGGACCAGTGTGATGATGATGCTGATGGGGACGGGATCAAGAACGTTGAGGTGGCTCCCAGACATTCTGTTCTTCCTAGTCCTATACTTTTCTCCGTCTCTGTTGCCTGGTCCCATAACCCTGCTCCCCCTACCTCTGGCCCCTGGCAGCTCTGCAGAAAGGGCTCTAGTACTACCAATTAGGGAGGCATAGCCTGGTGCCCAGGACAAGGTGGACTACCTAGAGGTTGGGTGGGTGGGACTGCACCAAGCAGGTGGACCATCACAGGATTGGTGACCGTAGACAAGGGTACAGGGACATGGTGGGTGCTAAATGGCCAGTGGTTTGAGGGAGGCCTGACTCTTTCCTTCCCACCCCAGGACAATTGCCGGCTCTTCCCCAACAAGGACCAGCAAAACTCAGATACAGATTCCTTTGGTGACGCCTGTGACAACTGCCCCAACGTTCCCAACAATGACCAGAAGGACACAGATGGCAATGGGGAAGGGGATGCCTGTGACAACGACGTGGATGGGGATGGTGCAGGCCTGGGCTGAGGGGGTGGGAGACCTGTAAGAATTTGGATACAGTGGGAATTAAACAGAGAGACTAGGAAGTCTGAGAACTGGGGGAGGGTGTTCTTATGAAAGTCAGCCTGGGTGACTTCCTACGGCCGATGGGAATGGAAATGTAAGGTAGGGTGTAGGGTTAGGCAGGGAGAGAGCAGGCAAGAGGGTGAGACAAGATACAGGCAGATTTCCTGAATAGCTATCCTCTGGATGGGAGACAAAGCTCAGGCCTTTCACCAACCTAGAGAGTGTGACAACCTTTGCTATCCCCATGTCTTCTAGGCATCCCCAATGGACTGGACAATTGCCCTAAAGTCCCCAACCCCCTACAGACAGATAGGGATGAGGATGGCGTGGGAGATGCTTGTGACAGCTGCCCTGAAATGAGCAATCCTACCCAGGTACAGGGGAATGGAGAGGGCAGGGAAGGGGTGGGGGGACCAATAAGTGATAGAAAGTGGTCAGGTCACCCTCTTCAGGTATCAAGAGGAGATGGTGAGAGCAGTTCCCTCTCTCTCAGACAGATGCAGACAGTGACCTGGTGGGGGATGTCTGTGACACCAATGAAGACAGGTAGGGTTTTGGCCAAGAGATAAAAGACCTTACAGGGGATACTTAACTTTTCTCCAGTATATTCTCAATTCTGTGGTTTAGCCCCAATTCTCCACTGCTGTTGAACAGGAAGTTATTCCTGTGGTCTGTCCTCCATTTCTACTTCTGGGCCTTCACCTCACCTGGCTGACTGTAGGGGTCTGGCTGAACAGAGGGTACACCTCATACCTCAGAGAGACTCTTAAGCAGGAGACAAGGGAAGGATGTGGTAACTTTAGAGCTTTTATTTGGTGCCTGTTCTTCTGGGCAGTGATGGAGATGGACATCAGGACACCAAAGACAACTGCCCACAGCTACCCAATAGTTCCCAGCTGGACTCAGACAATGACGGGCTTGGAGATGAGTGTGATGGGGACGATGACAACGATGGTATCCCAGATTATGTGCCTCCTGGTCCTGATAACTGTCGCCTGGTACCCAATCCCAATCAGAAGGACTCAGATGGTAAGGCTAGGGTCCCAGAGGATTGGACTGGTGTGGGCTTTGCTCATGGGGAGGTGGTAGACTTGCTGGGGAGTTAGAAAGGGCAGAGTGGGGAGAGAGGTCAAGAACACAAGACCTACCCTAGCTGGTTTGGCTCAGTGGAGAGCGTCGGCCTCAGAACTGAAGGGTCCCAGGTTCAGTCCCAGTCAAGGGCACGTGCCTAGGCTGCGGGCTTGATCCCCAGTGCGGGGAATGAAGGAGGCAGCCAATCAGTGATTCTCTCTCATCACTGAAGTTTCAGGTGGTAGTGTTAGCTGGTGGCAGTGGCCACGGCATTCCTGAGTGCCTAGCTCCACTCTTCCCAGGCAATGGCATTGGCGATGTGTGTGAGGATGACTTTGACAATGATGCGGTGGTCGACCCCCTGGATGTGTGCCCTGAAAGTGCAGAGGTAACACTCACAGATTTTCGGGCCTATCAGACCGTCGTCTTGGACCCTGAAGGGGATGCTCAGATTGATCCAAACTGGGTCGTGCTCAACCAGGTACTAGGGCAGTGGGCTGGGTGGGTGCTGTCAGACCAAACTCCCAGGCAGGGCCTAGGTGGGGTAGCGCACGTGGATCAGGTCTTTCTTCTTTATTGCCCATCACCAGGGCATGGAAATCGTTCAGACCATGAACAGTGACCCTGGCCTGGCAGTTGGTATGTGAGGGATACCCAGTTCAATGCCTTCCAAATAGAGGAATCTGACAGGGGCAGAGGGTGGGGACAAGCTGGCCACACATACAGCAGGCATCCCTTCCCAAACCCAGTGCACAATGGGCCACTAGTAGCTTTGCTGCCCTGATCTTGATCCCACACACCCACCCACCCCTAGGATATACAGCCTTCAACGGTGTGGACTTTGAAGGCACCTTCCACGTGAACACAGTGACTGATGACGACTACGCAGGCTTCCTCTTCAGCTACCAGGACAGTGGCCGCTTCTACGTGGTCATGTGGAAGCAGACGGAGCAGACCTACTGGCAGGCCACGCCTTTCCGGGCTGTTGCCCAGCCTGGGCTGCAGCTCAAGGTCCCACAGCTGCCCAGATTCCCCAATCCAGGACCCTTTCCCAAAACCTTGCCCCCTACCTGAGTGTGAACCCTCTTACTCAGACATTGGGTCTGGAGGTTGGCTCCCCGGGGCTTCAGAACATTCTCCTGACCACCTGGACTTCCTTTCCCACCTGTACTTACCAACCTGTTGTCTCTGCTCTCATTTGGTTCCTGTGGTTGACCCACTGTCTTTGCCAATGCCCTTCAGGCAGTGACATCAGTGTCTGGCCCAGGTGAGCACCTCCGGAATGCCTTGTGGCATACTGGCCACACCCCTGATCAAGTACGACTGCTGTGGACTGACCCACGAAATGTGGGCTGGCGTGACAAGACCTCCTACCGCTGGCAGCTGCTGCACCGGCCTCAAGTTGGCTACATTCGGTGAGGGGACAGGCTGAGCCCTCCTGAGGGACCCCAGGCTCAGCCTGTCCTTCCCTTTAGCTGGGACTCACCAGTGACCCCTTCACTCAGTGCCTTGGTGCCATGGGCCCAGATTGGGACCACTTCTCTCCATCTCCTCTTTCCCCAGACACGCTGCCTCAGCCCTGCTTGCTTCCTAGTATCAGGCAGCCTGGGCTCTAGTGCCGCTGACTATCGGCAATGTTGGGCAAGTCCTTCCTGTTCTGTGCTCCATTTCCCCTCAGTAAAACAAGGGCACCTCTGGGAGCCTTCAAAGCCCAGGCCAGTCTGTGGAGAGGCACATCACATCCAGCCCTTTCACTGGGACAGCCCAGAACCTGCCTCCTCAAGGCATCTGACCTCATTTACAGAAGTGCAAACCAAGCCCCAGACTTCACAGCTCTTCAAAGCAGAGCTGGGGCCTCTTGTTCAGCACTTTGTCCACGACTTTGCATTTCCTAGTTGGTGGGGATGACAGAGGAAATGGCCAAGAGCCCAGAGTCCAGACACTTGGGTTGGTTTCCCTTTAAGGTTCCTGGGGCTGTGGGGCGCCAGGGCAAGGGATAAGGGAGGGGTGGACCAGAGCCTGGGAAGCGGGTGACTTCACCCCCCAGCCCATTGTGTTCATCGTCATGGCAACCCAATCCTCGCTTGGAATGTGGCTGGTGCTTTGAGATGCAAAGGGGGCTGGACAAAGAGCCAGGGGCCCCAGGCCTGAGAAAAGCACCCCCTTCCCTCCCCTTTCCTTCCTTCTCTCAGGCCTGGTGAGCTAAGGGGGGTTGGGGATGAGCAGGGCCCCAGCATAGTGGCACAGTGCCCACTGGTACCCTGGCACCAATGGAAACCCCTATCCTGGACAGAGTGAAGCTCTATGAGGGTCCCCAGCTAGTGGCGGATTCTGGGGTGATCATTGACACATCCATGCGAGGGGGGCGTCTTGGTGTGTTCTGCTTCTCCCAAGAAAACATCATTTGGTCCAATCTCCAGTATCGATGCAATGGTGAGGCTCTATACCCATATCAGCCTGACCTCTCATGCCCTCATGGGAGAGTCACATCCTTGACTTGAATCGTTTCTCCTTCCTCAGACACAGTTCCCGAGGACTTTGAGCCATTCCGGAGGCAGCTGCTCCTTGGAAGAGTGTGAAGAGGTGGCTACCACATTCAAAATCCTGATTTTAGACCCTTTGGCCTTGGGATCCATCCCGGAGGCCCCGGGTCTAATCTACAGCCCCTCAGCCAAACGCACACCCTCCTCTGGCACCAATCAGGAGTTCAGCCCCAGAGGAGTGGTGACTGTTGAGATGGGAAGTTTTCAAGGGGCATTTCTCAGGCGCTAACCCCAGGAAAGATAATAGCATATTACCATAAAGTTCCAGTTGTTTTCTAAGCCAGTGCAGTTGCTTATTTTAGGGATTTTCCGGGGTAGTGACCAATGAAAAAGGATCCTGAGAAGGGTAAGGAAGAGGGCTGGTAGGATGGAAGTTAGAGGAAGTTTGGCTGAGTTTGGGGCACGGTGAGGCAGGTGCTGGATGAGGGTTAGGTGAAGGATGGGGCTGGGGTAGGTGAAGGATGAGGTGCTGGTCAGAGGGTGGTTAAAGTCCTCCCAGCCCCACTTACTTACGATGGCAGCAGCGACACTCCAGTCAATAGATCGGTCAGGATCGAGAGCCAGGAGGGCTGGGGCTGCCCCGCTCGGGGTGAGCGGGGGGCCGGGGGGCCGGGGGGGCCGGAGGCCGGGACGAGTGCAATATTGGCGGGGGAAAGAACAACACTGCACCGCGTCCCGTCCCTCCCGCCCGCCCGGGGCCCGGGATCCCGCTCCCCACCGCTTAAAGCGGGACCAGCCCAAGGACCCGGAGCGCTCTGGGAAGTTGAGTTCACCTGGGAGGCCAGAGAGATTTGGCGCCCGGAAGAGGGTGAAGGGGATTGTAAGGGGAGGTGGGGGGAGAGGGAGAAGGCCGAAGGGACGACATTGGTATCCCGGAAGGCCGCTTTCTGACGCCGGCGTTGTGCGCGCTTGCTCTTTAAATACTCCGACTGCACGGCGCGGAGCTGTCACCATGGTAACGCGTATCCCAGCAACTGAACTAAAGGCTGTTGCCTAGCAACTCGAGGGTTGAAGTTTTGAGGCCGCCCACCTAGATACTCGCGCGTTCTCTAGATGGCGGGTGCAGGGCTTCCCCGCCCCTCCCACCCGGGCCGGGGCGCTGACGTCCCGCCGGGCGCCGCACAAAGCCGCGCCAACCAGGTGGAGAGCTGTTGTCCCAGGTTTCCCGCCGCACCGGTCTGTTTAAAGTTAATTTTTCAATCTGTATTCTTTGGGGCTAGGAATTGTTTTCCTAACGCGGATGTAGCTGCTTCCGTTGGCAGAGACCGCAACACAGCACCTCCGGCTGAGGCCAGATACCCTAAATTCCATGTACCGCTGTGAATTCCTCTCTGGTCCCAGATATTTCTGTCCTTTAACCTGTCTCGGTTCTCCAAAGTTATGCAACCTCAGACACTTTTACCATGTGCTTACCTGCTCCAAATACCACTCTGCTCCCTAAAAGATAGTTCACGGCCCCCCCATACCATTCTGTGTCCTACCTATTAGCTGACTCCGAAATACGTGACCTGTCCCACCGCCCCCCACTTTTCCGATGTACTTTCTTACATACCTCGCCCACTTTTCCATGTACCTCAGGATCCCACCCACTTAGCGCTACTTCCATCAGACATCGCCCCCCGCGCCCAAGTCCCCTCCTAAAGTTCCCAGCCTCTCCGTCGATGGCACATTGCATTCCTCCCCTTCTCTGTCCCAGCCACTGACACTTCTCCCTGGGGCGCTGCCCTCCCTTGCCTCTCTCGGCCCCCAGTTAGGCAGCGCCGCCGTCCAACCTCCTCCCCCCACGCGGGCAGCCTCCCAACGCGCCCGGGCAGGCGTCGTGGGGCTCCGTGTGGCCACTAGAGGGCAGGAGAGCCTGGCCACCTGGCGGGCGGCCTGCCGCTATCGGGGAGAGGGCTGGGAAGGAAAGACCCTAGAGTTCGGCGGTTTCGTCCTTTAAGTGGAAATTTCTTCCCCCGCTTCCCTTTCGGGAGAAAGCCAAGGAAGGAACTCAGTCTGCTGGAAAGTCCGGCAGGGGCGGGGCTGTGGAATTCGGGGTAGAACTGCAGAACCGGACAGGGAGCGGTTAGCAAGGTGGGGCTATTCCGGGAAGTGGTGGGGGGAGGGGGTCCAAAACCAACACCTAGTCCACTCCTTACCAAGCCTCCCCTTTTCTTCCCAGCCCCCAGAGTGGGGCTTCAAGGGCCCCGGGGAGAAGTGGAGGGGGGGACTGAGGGTGAACTTCCCAGCCTTAACCTGGCCCACTTTCTCTATTACCTTTCTAACCTTGGCTGTTGCTCTGGAGCTAAAACTAAGGCCTTGGGGACCCAGGTCCCAGGCTCCCCCACTTTCACACACACAAACACACGCCTTCTGGAGCCAGGGAGTGGTTGGTGAAAAAGGGAGGCCAACTCGAGAACAAACAGGTTGTCAGAGAGTTGAATGATTGGAGCCCATGTGCCCTACCTGAGGGGACCGGAATGGTTGGGGAGGAGGAGGAAGAGATAGGAGGTAAGGAACGGAGGAGGGGCGGGGTTTTGTCACCTGTCACCTGCTCTGGCGGGTGGGGGGAGGACCAGTATAAAACAGCCGGCACCTGTGCCGCTCCACCTCACACGCAGTGCCTGCCTGAATCTGTTCTGCCCCCTCCCCACCCGGGTCACCACCACCATGACACCAGGCATCCAGGCCCCTTTCTTCTTCCTGCTGCTGCTAGTCCCAGTGCTTACAGGTGAGGGGCGCAAGGTGGGGAAGGGGCTGCCCTGCACAGCGTTTCTGTGCGCTTTGTTTCCTGGCTGGTGGTACCCCACAAGGCAGAAATTGCAGACAGGTGGCCTAGTCTGTGCCAGAATAAAGGAGACAGGCTAAGAGACGACCCCCCAGGAGAATGGGTCCAGGGGCAGGTGAATTTCCTGAAGAGAAGTGGGGGTGGGAGTGGGAGCGGCAGGAGAGGTAAATCTTAGGAGTGGAGAATGGCTAAACCAGGAGCAGAGGGGTATGGGAAGAGAGGGAGGCTGCAGCTGGGAAGGAGGAGGAGGGCTGACTCAGGGGCCTGCTCCCCAAATCCTCCTAGCATTATTTCTCCAAATGCTAGAGGATATATTTTCTCCTTGTTCTGATTTACCCCTGAACCTCATTCTCAATTTCTTACAATTCCTTCCCCCACTCCCCCCCAAACAGTTCCTACAACCTCTGGCCACACAAGCCACATGGGAAATACACAGACTGTGACTGCCCAAAGCAGCCCAATGTCCAGGTTCACTGACAGAAGTTCTGTGAGCACAACCAGCAGCTCACTCCCCACTCACAGCCCTGCCTCAAGCTCGGCCACCACTCCAGTCCACAGTGCCACCTCTTCCCCAGCCACCAGCCCTGCCTCAAGCTCGGCCACCACTCCAGTCCACGGTGCCACCTCTTCCCCGGCCACCAGCCCTGCCTCAAGCTCGGCCACCACTCCAGTCCACGGTGCCACCTCTTCCCCGGCCACCAGCCCTGCCTCAAGCTCGGCCACCACTCCAGTCCACGGTGCCACCTCTTCCCCAGCCACCAACCCTGCCTCAGGCTCAGCCACCACTCCAGTCCACGGTGCCACCTCTTCCCCGGCCACCAGCCCTGCCTCAAGCTCGGCCACAGGTCCAGTCCATGGTGCCACCTCTTCCCCGGCCACCAGCCCTGCCTCAAGCTCGGCCACCACTCCAGTCCACGGTGCCATCTCTTCCCCGGCCACCAGCCCTGCCTCAAGCTCAGCCACAGGTCCAGTCCACGGTGCCACCTCTTCCCCAGCCACCAGCCCTGCCTCAAGCTCAGCCACCACTCCAGTCCACGGTGCCACCTCTTCCCCAGCCACCAACCCTGCCTCAGGCTCAGCCACCACTCCAGTCCACGGTGCTACCTCTTCCCCAGCCACCAGCCCTGCCTCAAGCTCAGCCACCACTCCAGTAAACGGTGCCACCTCTTCCCCGGCCACCAGCCCTGCCTCAAGCTCAGCCACCACTCCAGTCCACGGTGCCACCTCTTCCCCGGCCACCAGCCCTGCCTCAAGCTCGGCCACCACTCCAGTCCACGGTGCCACCTCTTCCCCGGCCACCAACCCTGCCTCAGGCTCGGCCACCACTCCAGTCCACGGTGCCACCTCTTCCCCGGCCACCAGCCCTGCCTCAGGCTCGGCCACCACTCCAGTCCACGGATCCACCTCTTCCCCGGCCACCAACCCTGCCTCAAGCTCGGCCACCACTCCAGTCCACGGTGCCACCTCTTCCCCGGCCACCAGCCCTGCCTCAAGCTCAGCCACAGGTCCAGTCCACGGTGCCACCTCTTCCCCGGCCACCAGCCCTGCCTCAAGCTTAGTTACCACTCTAGCACACAAGGGCACTTCTGCCAAGGCTACCACCACCCCAGTTGGCAAGGGCACTCCATCCTCAGTTCCCAGCCACCACTCTGATACTCCTACCACCCCTGCCAGCCACAGAACCAGAACTACAGCCAGTAGCACTAACGGTAGCATAGTGCCCCTCACCTCTTCCAATCATAGGATATCCTTCTTCTTCCTGCTCTTTCATATTTTGAACCTCCCATTTAACTCTTCCCTGGAAGATCCCAGCACTAAGTATTACCAGGTGCTGCAGAGAAACGTTACTGAATTGGTGAGTAACTGCCCTTCCTCCACGCGCTCCTTCGCAGCAGCTTCAGAACTGCTCGAACCCAGGCACCAAACTTAGTACTTCCTCTCTCCCCCCAGTTTTTGCAGATTTATAAACAGGAGAGTTTTCTGGGCTCCTCTAGCGTGAAGTTCAGGTACAGTTCTGGGTGTGGACTCTGTCTGGGATGGGTAAATGTTGTCGTGACTGTGGGAAGGACTGGTACACTTATGGTTGGGGGAAGTGCCCAGAAGCTGGGACCTGCACCTGAATTGCTCATTTCCCTGTGAGCAGGCCAGGATCTGTGATGGTGGAATCAATTCTGGCCTTCCGAGAGGGCACCACCAATGCCGACAACGTAGGCGCACTGTTTGTTCAACGTAAATCAGCAGCAGAGAGATACAACTGGGTCATCTCAAGAGTTAGTGGTGAGGCCACTTTCCTTGCCTCAGGCCAGCACCATGCTTCTAGGGCTGCTCACTCTCCAGCATCCGGATTCCTGCTTCTCCCCGGATTCCTGCTTCCCCGCCCCGGGCTGTAGCAGGGGGAGGGTCACCTCCTTGGGGAAACTGCCCTGATGAGTGCTTTTCCTTTTAGTGGATGATGTGTCATTCCCTTCCTCTTCCCGGCCTGGGTCTGGGGTGCCCGGCTGGGGCATTGCCCTGCTGGTGCTGGTCTGTGTTCTGGTTGCGCTGGCCATCATCTATCTGGTTGCCCTGGTAAGTGCTCAGTCTTCAGCCCTACAGAGTGCCCCTGCTAGAAGGAACTCCGCGGCCCCCCCTAACCTGCTGTCTCCCCCAGGCGGTGTGTCAGTGCCGCCGGAAGAACTGTGGGCAGCTGGACATCTTCCCAACCCGCGATGCCTACCATCCTATGAGCGAGTACCCCACCTACCACACCCATGGGCGCTATGTGCCCCCTGGCAGTTCCAAACGGAGCCCTTACGAGGAGGTGAGCATGGGCCCCGCGGTGCAGGGAGAAGAGGCTTTGGCTGGGAAGGGGGCCTGAAGGGGTAACTTGGAAAATCCAAAGAACTTAGAAAAGGTGAGGAGTGACATGAAGTAAGCAGTGGAGGGCCTGGCAAGGAGGTGGGTGGAGGTCAGGAGAGTTCTAGGGGAAAGGCCTGGGGAGACCATGGGAGAAAGGGGACCTCATGAGGGAGTGTCCCCACTATCAGCATTTCCAGGAGAGCATTCGCTGGTCAGCTGAACTGGGGCACGGCTGTGGCTGGGATGCCCAGAGGTGAGATGGGTGGGCACCCTTCACACAGGACTTACAAGGAGTGAGCACTGGTCCCCCACTCTTCTCCTAAGAATGGAGGGTAGGTTGAGGAATGTTGGGGGGGGGTTGTCTCTGATTCCAAGGCTGAAGTCTCACCAAGCCAGGTGAGCCTGGGTGGGGTTCTTGGGAGTCTCAGGGAAGCAAGGACCCCCCCTCCTCCTCCCCTCTCCTGGCCCTTCTCTGCAGGACCTAGTAAATAATTACTTGGTCACCTGGGGCTGGAACTCCAGGTGGGGGAGGGGGACTTTTCTTGACCCCATTTTCCCACTCCGGGGACTTCCTTCTCCCAGTTTTACACAGATGAGCACACACACCTTCTTGGGCTGGAAGAGCAGAGAGTGGAGGGAGACGGGGGCGGGCAGTGGGGGACAGGAGGGGACTGCCAGGGGGCTGGCTAGAACCAAGGGGAGGGAGTGCAGGGGAGCAGGGGGAGGAGGAAAGGCCCTGTTTACAGTCACCTGGCTGCTGCTGGTGCCTGGCAGGTGCTCTCTCCAAATTAACCCTTCAGGAGCTCGTCAGGCTCCCAGACCACTGTCCCAGCCGGGGGCCAGCCAGGGGCCGGGGGGCGGCTTCTCCCACGGAAGCTTCTGCCCCTCAGCCTGGACCCCTTCCCCCCCACCTAGGTTTCTGCAGGCAATGGTGGCAGCAGCCTCTCTTACACGAACCCAGCAGCCACTTCGGCCAACTTGTAGGGGCACGTTGCCTGCTGAGCATCCAGCCAGTGGCCTCTGTCATGGTCTTGGTCTTCACCACCAGTGCCCCCTCCCCCTTTTTCTGGACTGGTGAGCTGGGAGTTCCAGCGGGCTGCTCGCAGCCTTCTGCACGTCCCTAACCCATCTCAGCCCTGGGGAAGCCCATCCTGGCTCCTGGGGATGTGCCTGGGGCAGTGGCTCCAGGACTGGCCCCGAAAGTCCCCAAGTGGGAGTGGGAACTTGTACATGGCTGAATAAAACGTGGGCCTCCTCCGCTCTGGCTCTGACTGCTGATCTGTCATCTGTGACCCTCAGACAGGAGGGGAGATCAGGATGTATGTGTGTGGGGGTCTGGAGGGGACTTTGCGGGAGGAGGCAGGGAGGAAAGAAGGCAAGGAGCAGGGTTCATTTGGGCAGCAGGGGTGTGGAGAGATGACATTGGGTCAGGCGTGGCTGGTGGAAGAATTTGAGTCACCTCTCCCCCATTGCTGGCGGCACAAGAGGAAGGAGGAAACGAAACCTAAGTGGCTGGGCTCCGGCCTGCGCACCCATGGCTCGCCCCTGGTTTCACCCTGGCTGGGGGCTGGCAAGCCTGCACCCTCTTCTCCCCTTGGCACGATGCCCTCAGGCGGTTCTATTCTGAGCCACTGGGGTGTGAAGTAAATCCTCAGGCAGCGATAACAGCCACAAAGTCAACATGGGATAACAGCTACAGAGTCAACATGGCCATGATAAGTGTTAGATCCGGGGCTGGCGCCAAGCCCAGTCCCCTCCCTGGCCATGGGCCCCCCATCCGCCCACTGGTTCTGGGGTCTGCTCCCCGCACCCTGGGAATGGGGAAGTGGTTCTGGTTCCCTGGCCCTTTGAGCTCAACCACATTCCCTCCGGGTCGGGAGCTGGTGTCCCATGCCTCATCAGGGGACACAGGAGGTCACCAGAGCCATGTGCCCCCTGGCGGCCACGGTGGGCTCAGGCCTGGGCCGGGCCCCTGTGTGGGCAGGAGTCTTGGGAGCGCCTGGCTTGGGGATCTCCTTCCCTTAGGGCCATATCCATTAGGCAGCCCTGCTGAGCAATAGCTGAGCACCCGGATCCCTCCGGCAGCCACACCCAGCACAGAAGCTAAGAGGAATGGGAGGGCTCAGGAAAGGCAGAGATGTGCCTGGCCTCACAGTTTATTGTTTAGAAACCATGAAAATGACAGCTGTTGCTTGACCCAGGCCTAGCAGTCCCTACCGCAGGGGGGCAGCAGTGGGCCCCAGGTCTTGCCTGGTCCAACCCAATGGGGACATCCAACCACCGTGTGGCCCCAAAGGGAGCCTCGGCACATCGGCATGGGTGCGGGACAAGGAAAGCATGCAAGAGGGAGAAGGGGCGTAGGAGGCATGCGGCTGCAGGGCACGGGGACCCACATAAACACAGGACAGGGTCCTCTTCCCTCCCAGGGAATGCTAGGCAGTGTCAGCCAAAGAGCCTGCCCGCTCTAAGGCCGTAGGTCAGCATCGGTGGGGCAGGCAGCTCGGCAGGGCAGAGGGCAGAGCTGGGGGTCATGCCCTGTGTTCCAGGAGCCTCCCTGCCAATTGGCCTGAGTGCTGGGGAGAAAGGGCAGGGGTGAGGGAAGGGCTCTCTCCATGACTTGGCTGGATGCCACGGGCGGAGGATGGAGCAGGAACTGGGTGGGATGGGGTCTGGATTAACAGGCAATGGAGAAATGGCGGGCAGCTGGAGAGGTGAGCAGAGTAGTGTCCCTTGGTCCAGAGAAGGTCCTGGGAAGACAGACACGGGGTAAAGGACAGGACCACGTGGCGGGAAGAGTGTGGGGGAAGCTGCCGGAGGGATAACCCGGCTCCAGGAGGCTTAGAGGGCCAGGGCCGAGGGAGGCCTGAGAACGTCAGTCCAGCTTGGCGAAGCCCCCAATGGTGACCTTCCTCTCAGGCTTGGTGCCCACGGGCTCCTGGAGCTGTACAGCACCCCCCCCAATGAAGCAAAAGGCAGGGCACACGGGCCCCGAGCAGTCCAGGGGGCACTCCAGGAGCCCACGGAAGGACACGGCATCCAGGAAGGAAACCCGGCCCTGCTCGTAGTCCAGGCAGATGCCCAGGCGGGGTGGCAGGGGCACGGTGCAGCCGGCTGCCGGGCCGTCCCTCCCAGTCAGCCCTGCACTGGAGCTGGCCCCGGACCCCAGCAGGATCTTGCCCATGCCGATGGTGAGGAAAGCAAAGGGTGGCAACGCCTCCACCGTGGCATCCTCGGCCCCGCTGTCGTGTCCACTGTCTGGGTCGTACCTGCAGGAGAGGGCATTGGGTAGGAGGGTGTTGGGGGTGGAACGGAGTGGGGGATGGGTACCAGAGGGCTGAGATGTTGGAAGGATGGAATGTTGGTTGAAAGGATGGATCTGGAACATTGAGGAGAAACCATGCTGAAGAGACAGGGGTTAGAATGTAGGTGGGGGTGTGGTTTGGCAGAAAAGGGGCACGGAAAGGAAATCACACTGGCAAGAGAGGCATTGGGCGAGAGAAAGACAAGGCGTTGACAAAGCAGCTGAAGAGTGCGGCCGTATCAGGGAGGAGGCAGGGAGAAGTAGGGTTTGGGGACATCCTGCTGCGAGAGGGTTCTGAGGGTTAGAGAAGCTGGAGGAATGAGGAGTTTGTGAGTAAGTCCTGGGTGAGAGAAAGCGCAGAGAAAGGATGTTGGGAGGTTAAGTGTTGGGAGAGCCATGAGGTAGATTGGTGTCCCCGACGAGAGATGTCAGAAGGATGTGGGCTGGGGACCGAGCTGCTAGTGGGCAGAGAGCATTCTGAAGAATGGGCCTGGGGAAGAGCGCTGGGAGGAGGGGTTCAGGGAGGAAGGGTTCAGGGAGGAGGGGTTCAGGGAGGAGGGGTTCAGGGAGGAAGGGTTCAGGGAGGAGGGGTTCACGGAGGAGGGGTTCAGGGAGGAGGGGTTCAGGGAGGAAGGGTTCAGGGAGGAAGGGTTCAGGGAGGAGGGGTTCAGGGAGGAGGGGTTCAGGAGGAGGGGTTCATGGAGGAGGGGTTCAGGAGGAAGGGTTCAGGGAGGAGGGGTTCAGGAGGAGGGATTCATGGAGGAGGGGTTCAGGAGGAAGGGTTCAGGGAGGAGGGGTTCAGGGAGGAAGGGTTCAGGGAGGAAGGGTTCAGGGAGGAGGGGTTCAGGGAGGAAGGGTTCAGGGAGGAGGGGTTCAGGGAGGAGGGGTTCATGGAGGAGGGGTTCAGGGAGGAAGGGTTCAGGGAGGAAGGGTTCGGGGAGGAGGGGTTCGGGGAGGAGGGGTTCAGGAGGAGGGATTCATGGAGGAGGGGTTCAGGAGGAAGGGTTCAGGGAGGAGGGGTTCAGGGAGGAAGGGTTCAGGGAGGAAGGGTTCAGGGAGGAGGGGTTCAGGGAAGAGGGGTTCAGGGAGGAGGGGTTCAGGGAGGAAGGGTTCAGGGAGGAGGGGTTCGGGGAGGAAGGGTTCGGGGAGGAGGGGTTCGGGGAGGAAGGGTTCGGGGAGGAAGGGTTCGGGGAGGAGGGGTTCGGGGAGGAGGGGTTCGGGGAGGAAGGGTTCGGGGAGGAGGGGTTCAGGGAGGAGGGGTTCAGGGAGGAAGGGTTCAGGGAGGAGGGGTTCACGGAGGAGGGGTTCAGGGAGGAGGGGTTCAGGGAGGAAGGGTTCAGGGAGGAAGGGTTCAGGGAGGAGGGGTTCAGGGAGGAGGGGTTCAGGAGGAGGGGTTCATGGAGGAGGGGTTCAGGAGGAAGGGTTCAGGGAGGAGGGGTTCAGGAGGAGGGATTCATGGAGGAGGGGTTCAGGAGGAAGGGTTCAGGGAGGAGGGGTTCAGGGAGGAAGGGTTCAGGGAGGAAGGGTTCAGGGAGGAGGGGTTCAGGGAGGAAGGGTTCAGGGAGGAGGGGTTCGGGGAGGAGGGGTTCGGGGAGGAGGGGTTCGGGGAGGAAGGGTTCGGGGAGGAAGGGTTCGGGGAGGAGGGGTTCGGGGAGGAGGGGTTCAGGAGGAGGGATTCATGGAGGAGGGGTTCAGGAGGAAGGGTTCAGGGAGGAGGGGTTCAGGGAGGAAGGGTTCAGGGAGGAAGGGTTCAGGGAGGAGGGGTTCAGGGAGGAGGGGTTCAGGGAGGAGGGGTTCGGGGAGGAAGGGTTCGGGGAGGAGGGGTTCGGGGAGGAAGGGTTCGGGGAGGAGGGGTTCGGGGAGGAAGGGTTCGGGGAGGAAGGGTTCGGGGAGGAGGGGTTCGGGGAGGAAGGGTTCGGGGAGGAGGGGTTCAGGGAGGAAGGGTTCAGGGAGGAGGGGTTCAGGGAGGAAGGGTTCAGGGAGGGGTTCAGGGAGGAAGGGTTCGGGGAGGAGGGGTTCGGGGAGGAAGGGTTCGGGGAGGAGGGGTTCGGGGAGGAAGGGTTCGGGGAGGAGGGGTTCGGGGAGGAGGGGTTCGGGGAGGAAGGGTTCGGGGAGGAGGGGTTCAGGAGGAGGGGTTCAGGGAGGAGGGGTTCAGGGAGAAGGGTTCAGGGAGGAAGGGTTCAGGGAGGAGGGGTTCAGGGAGGAGGGGTTCAGGGAGGAAGGGTTTAGGGAGGAAGGGTTCAGGAGGAGGGGTTCAGGGAGGAGGGGTTCAGGGAGGAGGGGTTCAGGGAGGAAGGCACGCGTAGGAGGGTGTTAAGTAGGGTGTGGGGATGAGAGGGTTTGGAGATGGAAAGTTTAAGGAGAGGGTTTGAAGGTGTTAAAAGATATGGTTGAAAAAGGTATGCAAGAGCAAGGCGTGTGTGGGGAAAGGGTGTTGGAAATGGGATATCGGGGAGAATGGCCTGGAGGCGTGGAGAGACGGTCTTAGTCTTGAGTGACAGATGGAAGGAAGTGGAGGTGGTTCCCTCTTCTTTCCTCTCCTTCCCCAGCCACACACTCCAAAACCCAGTCCTCAGAGCCCTCCGCTGATCCCTCCCAACTTCCCGCGGCCACAGGCCCCGGTCCTGGCTTCCATTACTTTACTGCGCCCTCCTACGTCTCCTCCAGCTCCACCCCAGCAAGTCTGTGCTCCTCTTGCCACCCCATCCTGTCCCCAGCTCCCCACCTGGGCCCCCCACCCCATCCCTGCCAGAGCGGCCTGACCTGGGGCTGATCACATCGGCGGCACCCTGGAAGCTCTCCTGAAGCTTGCTCTCCAGCCCCACGCCCACCTTGACCAGGTAGGAGGCGGGGTCGACAGCGCAGGCCCAGTAGCTGCGGCCCTGGGTCACGGCCACGTCGCCCAGGACCACATCCACACTCAGGTGGCAGCCAGTGAGCAGCCGCTCGGCAGCCAAGAGCAGCGGCAGCCCCGGGACACTCCGCACGGCGCGCTGGTCCTTGCTGATGGCCAGCCGCTCGCGGCTTGTGCCCCAGCGGCCGTCGAGGAAGAAGTGAAGGACTGGAGTGGGGGAGGGTGAGACAAAAGGAAGGACTTCAGGGACAAACTGGGACTGTGAGGCGTTAGCACAAGACACTGGGCGGTTTCAGAACATGGAACGCGCTGCCAAGGGCTTTGGGAACAGGGCCTGGAGAACTGGCATGAGGGGCATAGGAGAGAAAGAGGTGGAGATGCCAAGTGGGCATGGGACCCCCGAAGAGTCCAGTGACAACTAGTGGGCACAGAACCAGTCCCAGACCCAGCTGACTCCCAGTGCTGCCTCCAAGCCCTTCCCGGCTGTACGTTCCACGTGGTGACATTCCCACATCTGCCTGCACCGTCCAGCCCACACTCTGGTGCTCACAGCTGGTCCTGACAGCCAACCCCTCCCTCGTCTGCCCCAGGGGGTGGTGTGCTCCTCTGCTATGCCTCCGTCCCGGGGCCCACACTGTTGTCTGGACAGTCATTTTACTATCATTTATTGAGCCCTGACTGGAGGTGGAAACTCTGAGACTTCACATGTATCAATTCAGTTAATTCTCACAATAACCCTCTGAGGTAAGTACTGTAAATACCCCTACAGAAGAGGAACCTGAAGTTCAGAGAGGGTGAATAACTTGCCCAAAGCCATACAGCTGGCAAGAGGCAGAGCTGGGATTTGAACCCAGCAAATCTAGCTCCAGAGTTAGAGAGTGGGACCCACTGCATCACACCGTCTCTCCAGTGCTCACCCAGCCCCACCGGCCAGTGCCTGGGTCCCAGCATACCCTGTGCCCTGCCTGCACCACACTGTGCCCACCCCTCTGCCCACTCACCGGGCGCGGGGGGCGTGTGCAGGTGCACATCCTCGCTGTACTCGCCGTAGCC
Organism: Plecotus auritus; assembly: GCF_963455305.1. NCBI lineage: Eukaryota > Metazoa > Chordata > Mammalia > Chiroptera > Vespertilionidae > Plecotus > Plecotus auritus. The sequence continues at coordinate 29,436,539 of NC_137778.1, forward strand.
AGCCTTGTTGCAGCCACGGACACGCAGCACGTACACGGAGCCCGTGTCCGGGTTCTCCAGCAGGGCACTGGTGCCCCTCACCTCCTCCCGCCGCTGCCAGTGGGTGGGGCCCGGCTGGGCAGGCACGTCTGTGCGCCGGAACTCAATGGTGTAGTGCCAGGCAGGAGGCGAGTGCGGCGGCAGCCGCCAGCACAGGAAGATCTGGTCATAGGCAAAGGTGCGCTGGGTGTCAATGACCGGAGCCTCGGGCACTGTCGGAAGAGACAGCTGGGTCAGTCAGGGGCTGGCCACTGGCCGGGCATGGAGGGAGGCAGGAAAAGGGAAAGCAGCGGGAGCCGGGGGGTGAGTGTGGGTGAGAGGGACCCGGGGAGAGACCCATCAGCATTGGGCAGGCAGAGCCCAAGGGAGAAGGAGAGAGGCAGGTGCTCGCTGGGCAGGCGGGAGGCCTGGGTGCTAGTCTTGTCTGCGCACTGGCCTTAGGTCAGCTACCTCCCCTTTCGGGCCTCAGTTTCCTCCCTGTCAAACGAGGGCATCGGACCCGATGGAGACCCTTCTTTCTCTGACCCTTTCATTCTAGGAATAAAGAGGAGCCCCAGGGCAAGGCCACTGGGCCCAGGCAAGAGGGCCCTGAACAGGAAGGAGGGGACAGAGGGGGAGGGAGGGGACAGAGGGGGAGGGAGGGAGACAAGAGTCAGCAAGACAGAACGTGGGGGACCACAGAGGGCAAGCAAAAGCTCGATGGCAGGAGACAAAGGTCAAGGAAAAGAGAAGAAAAGTCCAGAGGGCAAGGGTCACAAGGACAAAGGGCAAGGACTGGACAAGCACCTAAGGAAGGCAGAAGAGAGACAGGCCCCTGGGCAGGGCGGACGGGATGTGCTTAAGGCAGGACAGAGAAGGAAGCAAAGAGGGGTGGCCAAGCTGCATGGGGCTGCGGGGTGGAGCAGGGGCCCGGGCCGCTGACTTGCCTGGGGTGCTCCGGAGCAGAGTCCGCGGTGGCCAGAGCCTACAAACAAAGAGAGGGGGAAGCGGCGCTGAGCGCGGTGGGCCGGTGTGGCCGGTGGGCTAGGTGGGCGGGGGGCTGGCCGGCCGGGCAGTGAGCTGGGAGGTCCCCGGTGGGCACTGCCCCCCGGGCCCGCTGCTGGGGGAGAAGGGAGGAAGGCTCTAACTGGAATGGGGCCTGGCCATCTCCTTACCTCGAAGAAAGTTAAGCTCTGTCAGCAGCTTCATCTCTCGCCCCACGTCCAGCTGGCAGTGGCGGAAGGAGGAGTTGGCAGCTGGCCGGAACATCTGGAGGGCCTCTGTAGCTCGAGCAATCCTGGGATGGGGGCACCCAAGGGTCAGGCACTGCCATCTGGGCAGCCACCCTTCTCCTTGATTCTGCCTGCCTGCCCCTGAGCCCTGGCATCTGCTTTGGGTCTCTTCCTCGCCCCTCATGCAAGCTGGGTATTGGTTTGGCCTCGTGGTGAAAATCCTCAGGGCCTCGCTCTCCATCGGGCGGCACTTGAGACACTGTCTTGGACACCGTCTACGCTCGTGATGCCCCCCCGTCCCCCCCGGGAGCCCGTGTCCCTGAGCTGTGCCCTGAGGTACCTGTTATGTAACTGCTTGGCTGCTTGCACAAAGCAAGGCTGGTCTGTTTCCTTAAGGACCTCCTGGGCGTAGCCCACCAGACCCGAGCCATCGAGGAGGCTCCGGTGCTCCTGGAGCTGGGCGCTGAGGCGGGCCAGCCGCTCCTGCTGGCATTCCTCTATGGCCTGGAGCAGCGACACCCTCTTCTCCTCCAGCACAGCCCCCAGCCCCCGCACCAGCTGGGACACCTCTTCCTTGGCCTGCTGACCACTCACCTGCCCAGAGAGCAACACTTACTATCTCCTTGAAGGTCGTGCCTGTGCCAGCCTCCTGGGGCCCCGCACCTCGGCTAGGACCACAGAGAATCTGGAGAAATGCCACCCGCCCACTTCAACGGGGCCAGGCGTATGGTTCCCAAGGCACCGCATGCCCACGTGGCCTCCGCTCCTGACATTTGTGCTAACCTCTCTGGTGCCCACACCACAGTCCCTAAGGACTCCCCCGAACAAAAGCGATCCCTACTTGGGCTGTGCTAACACCCAGTGGCGTCTGTGCCATACTTGTTGCCCACCCCACGCCAGCTGATGTATGCCATCTGGACGAAAGTATCAGAGCCATCGCCTTAGCCTAGCTCCAGGGGTACGTGCCATCCTCAGCAGGTTTCTGAGCCCAAGGGCATCGGAACTGCTTTCCTGGGACTTTCCAAGCTCCCCCTGTCCTGTCCCCGCTGTAGTTCCGGCGACAGCCTGGCCTCGGGCACTGATGCTCCTGCTTAGCCTGGTTTCCTCAGAACCTGGACATTCACGGACCCCACACTTCCTGAGCTTGCAACCAGATGATTGGGCCGTGCCTCTCCAGCCCTCTTGCTGTGTCCAGGCCCAGGTAGGGCCCAGGGCCACCGCTACGCCCTCCCTCACCTCAGTGTGCCTCAGGGTCTCCTCCAGCTCACAGATCTGGGTCTGGACTGTGTCCTGGTTTCCTAGGATGTATGTCAGGCTCTTGGTCAGTTTGTCCTAAGAGGGAAGAACGAGGTGGGGGTCATACCCGGCTCGGCAGACGCCAGCAGTAAGAGGAGGTGTGAGAGGATGTGAGTGGGTTAGCTCACCTTGAGGGCCTGGTAGGCGCTGAGCACCGGTGTGATCTTGTGCCCGCTGTGGGTGCGCCTCACTCGGCAGAGTTGGCATACCAGACGTTGGCATGTCTTGCAGTAGTGGGTCACCTCTTCCTTGTGGTCTGGGCACATTAGGCCCTAGAGACAGAAAGGGCAATGGCATAGTCAGCCAATGGTCTGTGTAAGGGTGTGACCTACCTCCATTGGCCAGATGGGGGTGAAGAGGAGCTCAGCTGGCGTACTCCACAGTGCCACCTGGTGGTACATACTAGCATCCAAAAGAGCCTTTCCTGCACCCTCCAGGCACCAGCATCCTCCTCCCTTCATCTCCTCAGGAGAGGTGTGGTAATAACAGTATAACGATGACAATCTTAGCCTTGTAGTTACTAATTAACCTTGTCCATCTTGTTCTCTGTCATATCCCAATGCCGAGAATAGGGCTAGGCACATAGATGCTTGATACACATTTGTTCAATGAATAAATGCATACAGACCTTCAGTGAACAGATAACTTTCACAAACATTATCTCATGTGATCCTCTGAACAGCCCTGCGGGTGTGGATAGTGCAGGACGTAATATCAGCCTCCTTCAGCAGATAAGATGGAGGCTCCATGATGTTCAAAGATTTGTCCAGTGCCTTTTTTGTCGTCGTTACAGAAAAAGGAGCTTTGGCGATGGCAAACCCCTGCCCACCTCCTTTTGGAGGCTCACAATGCCAGGCACCCCTACCCATCCAGTTCTGCCATGCCCCTCCCCTCCCAGGCTCCGCAAGGGCTGCTCACCTTGGGGCGGAAGGAGAGGGTGGGCAGGGTGGGCTCATGCTGGGCTTTCTGGGTGCCCCAGGGGTGGAAGAGCTTGAAGCACTCGTTGCAGAAGGTGGCACGGCACTCGGTGCAGCCCTTGGTGGCCTCCAGTGGTGGGGGCTTGCACAGCTGGCACAGGATGGAGCCACCCACACTCACACTCTGCCGGTACCGCTCCACCACACGCTCCAGGGTCAGGTTCCGGAACAGGCCTGCCAGGCCCCGCTCCCCCAGCTCCACATCGCCCTGGCAGGCTGGGCACGGGAACATGATCACCTGGGGGTGCAAAGCACCTCGCTTCCGCCCGGGGTACGTCCCGAAGCCTATGGATGGGCCGGGGAAGTAGGAGGTCAAAATTACAGCTGGCTGGAGGTGGGGGAAGTCTGTTCAGCTAAAAAAGTAATTTGTTATTGTGTCATAGCTCGGCTGAGCCTAACTGAGAACATCTCCACCCCCTGAAAGACAGACAGATGCCCCTGACCAAGGATGACCCCTTCCATCTTCCTGATGGACATCCCAGCATCCTCACCCCCACCCCACAGGCTCCAGCCCACCTGACTTAAGCAGCCGGTCCAAGCGTTCTGGCTTAGGGAGAGTTCTGCGGGACAGGCGGGGACTGCGGGTGGAAGGGGTGGAGGCAGGAGACGTGGGCTCAGAGCTGGGGTCCCCGCCATGGCCTACATAGCCCTGCTGGCCCAGCACCTCGCGGGCACAGGCCTGGCACACGTTGTGGGTACAGGGCAGCACCAGGGGCTGCTTGTACATCTCCTGGCACACTGGACACAGTAGTTCCTTCTCCATGTTCTTCATGCTCGTCTGTGGAGGGACCAGGAGGTTAGGTCAGAGCTTGGACATGGGATATCTTGACAGGCCCCTCAGCTGTAGACCCAAGGGGTCTCAGGCAGGGGCAAGACAAGCTGCGTATGGCTTTCCCCCAGTCCCAGCCCAGGCTTGGCCCACAGACCTTCCCAGCTCTGTCTCCTGCCTCTATTTCTCTGAGGCAGAGCTCAAGGCCTACGCTGGAGGAGGGATGCTTGGAGATCCGACCTCCGCCAGCCTCAAGCTCCACCCCCTTCACTCCCCCTGCCCAGCCAGATCTGCAGCCCCTGCACCTGGCCATTGCCCCCTGCTCCCCGCCCCCATCTCTGCTCCGGCCCCCGGCACGTCTCTCAAGGACACCACATCTAGGTGCGGACCCCTGCCCCCTTTTCTGGCACACCCCACGCCCCCTCCCACGCGTGACTCCTCCCTATCTGCAGGCGCAGCTCTCTCTCCATCCTCCTGCTCACCACGGCCGTATTCCTGCTGCGGCTCTGGCCTGCGGCCTCCCCAGCCTCCATCCACCATCCTCACTTCCCCAGTCATCTCCTCCGGTCCCCCGATACTAAGCATTCTCCTTTGCCCCCCACCATCCGGACCTCCCGCTCCTTCCCCCAACGCTACTGGGCTACCCGCAAACCCCTGCCCCAGCAAGGGAGAAACAGCCTCCCTACTCGCCCCCTCCCCACCGGAAGTACCCCTCCCTTTCTTAGTGTCGGGGGTCCTCGCTATGCCCCACCCCCTCACCTCACCTTGGTCCCCCTCTTCGCAGCCATCCCGGTCAGGGGCGCAGCTGACACAAAGGAGGGAGGGACATGGAGGGAGGGGGAAGGAAGTGATGGTGGGGGGAGCAAGGTTGGCACCGCCCCTGGGAGAGCCGGGCATGAGTTGCCATGACAACCGCAGGAGGCTGGGTGGCAGCCCGGAGTGGGGGTGCAGTGGGGTGGGGTCTCGTGGAGCTGTCCAAATTGGGAACTACACCCTGGGGTGGCTCCTTCATCGCCCCTACCCGCCCTCAGTTTTCTTGGAAATTTTCCGAGCTCACACTCCCCGCGTCCGCACAGTGCAGCCCCATTGCCGGCAGCCCCAGCCCCGGTGCACAGTGGGCCGCTACCCCAGCCCACCCGCTGCCCCCGGCAGCTCCTGGTTCCTCACACCCCAGCAGATGGACACCTTCACGGCACCCACCTCTGGGCTGCCCCGAATTACCACCTCATACCTGCATCCCCACCCTGCCAGTCCTTTCTGCCATCACCAGCCCTCTCCGCCCCCACCCCTGCATCCCAGCATCTTGCCGGATCCCACCTGTTCGAGGTCCCGGCCTGTCCCGAACCCCTGTACTCCCCCTCCTGTCCCCCTCGGCCCCACCTTAACTCACACTGATGCGGACCAGTGCATCCATGATGGAAGTGAAGGTCTGCATATCCTCAGCCTCGGCCATGGTCCTACCTTGCCCGTCCGCCCCCGGGTGCCCGATCCCGGCAGCGGCTGAGAACCCCGGGCTTAATGCAGGAGCCCGGTGGGGGTGTGGGGAGGGGTGGGGGGTAAAATACCACTGCGCATGCTCCAGGGACAAGCCTCAACCAGCGCCAGTCGGGGTGGGAGGTGGGAAGTAGTTTTCCCCACGTGGTTTTCAGGAGGCGGTGGGGTAGCACGGAATGGTATTTGAGGAGAGAACCATTTCTTAGGTTCGCATTCTCCATGGGCTCCTAATCTCACTCATATAAAGGGAAGGATCAGTTTAGAGAAAGCTGGGCTCCAGGATGGCAGGACTAGATTCTGGTTTGGCCAAGAGCCTATGGGAGGTGGCGGAAGATGGTTTGACCTGGGTGCTGGGCACACAGTGCAATACACAGATGTTGTATCAGAAATGTACTCGCCCTGGCCGGTGTGGCACAGTTGGCTGAGCGTCCTCCCACGCACCCAAGGGCCCCTGGTTCCTTTCCCGGTCAGTGCATACACCCAGGTTGAAGATTCGATTCTCATTCGGCTGCGTGCGGCAGGCAACCAATCGATGCTTCTCCTTTTAGCTCCCTCTCCCTTCCTCTATCTTTCTTTTAAAAAATCAATGAAAACATATTTTTTAAATGAGAAAAAAAGAAATGTACACTTGAAACCCATATGATCATATTAGCCAATGTGACCCCAATAAATTTTTTAAAAAGCGTCTACAGAGATGTCGAGGCAATGATCATGGAGGAGGGAGGTTGGAGGAACAGGCATTAGAGGTGACATAAATGGCAAAGAAGACAGAGGTGGGCAGGTTACGGGCCATAGTCACAGTGATTTAAAGAGTTAAGTGCAGCTTGCCTTAGAGGCAGAGTTGCGGGTGAGGGCGGGGGACTAGGGCGGTGGCCAGATGCTCTTTGACGCAATATTTCCTCCCTGCCGCGAGAGGGCGCCACGTAAGGCACCGAGAGGGACCAGGAGGAAGACTTGGGGAAAGCTAGTTCTCGCTGGGAGCTGACGCATGCGCACAGGCAGCAGCGCCCGTTCATCTCCCGTCTTTCTGGGCCAGAGGCATCTACTGGACCCACCGGAGGGCGTGATGGGTAATTGGGGCAGCGGGATACCCCGGACAAACTAGTTGGGGTCGGAGTTGGGGTGAACCAGCTCTCCTGGTCCTCTCCCCGCAGAGCTGACGTGTCCTGTGTTCCAGGGGGCGGGTCAATTTGCACGGGACCGGAGGGTGCCGGGCGTCCGGGGCTGAGATATTTCTGGGGGTCGTGGTGCAGTGAGGGGCGTTGGGGAGCATGGCTGCAAGCCGGGGAGTGCGTGGAAGTGGTCGGGCCCTCGAACTCCGGGACCTGCCACGTCGGCCTGCGGCTCCTGGAGGGAGGGGCGGGCCGGACTCGCCGTCTCTTCTCTCCTGCCCTGCAGTGGTGGGGACCGGCACGTCGCTGGCGCTGTCCTCCCTCTTGTCCCTGCTGCTCTTCGCTGGGATGCAGATGTACAGCCGCCAGTTGGCCTCCACCGAGTGGCTCACCATCCAGGGGGGCCTGCTTGGCTCCGGCCTTTTCGTCTTCTCTCTCACTGTATCCTCATGCGGTGGAGCGGGGCGCGGGGTTTGAGGGTAGGAAGGGTGGCGGGCCACGCAGGCTTGTGCCACCCCATTTCTCACACGGCTCAGCCCTACTCCTTAATTCCCTCAACCCAGGCCTTTAACAATCTGGAGAATCTTGTCTTTGGCAAAGGATTCCAAGCAAAGATCTTCCCTGAGAGTAAGTAAAAATTGGGGGTTGAGAATTTGAACCTTCTCTTCAAACCCCACCCCCCACCTGAATTTTCAGGTGCTTAGAAGGTAATGGTTGTTTAGGAGAAGGAAGTAGGTGAGTAAGGCTGTGTGGAGAGAGGTCACACCTTTGGATCCAGCACTTTAGCTCCTGGGATTGGAGCTGGAAAAGAAGGCCTCTGAAAGCAAGAAACTCAGTTGCCTTATGGCTAGTTCCCAGGGAATGTTTGAGGGGAACAGGCAAGTTTGCACCCGTTTTGCATCCATCCATGGCGGGGAGGGAGGGGGCGTTCCTTGTTCCCACCAGAAGCAGCAGTGGGAAGGACCAAGTTCATTGAGGGGTTCTGGTGTGAGACTGACCCAATGCTAGTGAATTCTATTTGAGATGATTGTGAAGAGCCTAAGTATTAGACACACCAAGTTTCTATGTGAGCAGGAATCCTGACCAAATTAGAATAACTTTTAGATGGTTCCCTGTTTGAAATGATCCTTGTTACTGCTCATGAAATTGAGATTTGATGTGATTTAGTTATTTATGGAGAATTAAGTTCATAAAGCAAATTAGGGGTCAAGGCCAGATCACACCAAGAATGCCCCATGCTGCCCTAACCGGTTTGGCCCAGTGGATAGAGCGTCAGCCTGCGGACTCAAGGGTCCCAGGTTCAATTCTGGTCAAGGGCATGTACCTTGGTTGTGGGTACATCCCCAGTAGGAGGTGTGCAGGAGGCAGCTGATTGATGTTTCTCTCTCATCGATGTTTTTGACTCTCTATCCCCCTCCCTTCCTCTCTGTAGGAGAGCAATAAAAATTATATTAAAAAAAAAAATGCCCCATGCTCAAAAATTGCCCGCAGGGCCTTGCCCCTTCCTGTCGCAGCACAGATGCTGGGGCAGCCAAGACATTGGGGTAGGGGTAGGGGTGAGAAGGGGGGTTCCCCTCTCACCGCCCCTCCCTGATGCCTTCGCTGGGGCTGGCTGCCGGCTGCTTGTCCTCTGCCCTCACTGCCTCATGAAGCCACTGGTTGTGTTGGTCCTCAGTGGTCCCGGTGGACCTAGTGGTGGAGAAATATGGCTGCTCACACCTTTCTACAGGAGAACTTTGGTTTTGCAGGAGAACTTCTTGATGAAAGGAAACCCCAGGTTCATAGTTTGGTGAACTCTTTGAAAAGTACATCAAAGATGAAAAGATTGTGCCAGTTCTTTTTAAAAGAATTCCAAGTTGCCTGGCCAGTGTGGCTCAGCATTGAGGTTCAATACCCCATCAGGGCACATGCCCGGGTAGCCAGCTTGATCCCCAATAGAGGTCGTGCAGGAAGCAGCTGATCAATGATTCTCATCAGTGATGTTTCTATCTCTCCCTCTCCCTTCCTCTCTGAAATTAATTTAAAAAAATAAAAAAGGAACTTCAACTTAAAAAAATATATATATGGACCTAACCGGTTAGGCTCAGTGGATAGAGCGTCAGCCTGCGGACTGAAAGGTCCCAGGTTCGATTCCGGTCAAGGGCATGTACCTTGGTTGCAGGCACATCCCCAGTAGGAGGTGTGCAGGAGGCAGCTTATCGATGTTTCTCTCTCATCGATGTTTCTAACTCTCTATCCCTCTCCCTTCCTCTCTGTAAAAAATCAATAAAATATATTTTAAAATATATATATATATATATATGCTTTTATTGATTTCAGAGAGAGGAAGGGAGAGATAGAAATAACGATGAGAGAGAATTATCCATGGGCTGCCCCCTGCGTGCTCCCCACTGTGCTGGAACCGGGACCTCTTGGTTCATGGATGGATGCTCAACCACTGAGCCACACCTGGCCGGGCTAACCATCAGTGTTTTAACAAGGGAAATGGATCGGACAATGCCTGCCAGTGCTCAGAAGAATAAATCCTTGATGGGTGGGTTTCCAAGAAATCAAGACAACCTTCAAAGTTGGAACAAGACCATAGATGGGAAGGCAGATGAATTTTACTTTAAATTTATGTATTGATTTTATTGATTTTAGAGAGAGAGGGGAGGAGAGAGAGAAACATTGATTTGTTGTTCCACTTACCTATGCATTCACTGGTTGATTCTGGTATGTGCCCTGACCATGCCCAAACCTGAAACCTTGGCAAATCTGGAGGATGCTCTTATCAACTGAGCTCCCCCCGCCAAGGATAAGCAGATTTATTTAAGGAGATTTAAAAACCACTGTACTGTGGTCAGAAAAATAATATATACTGTAAGTGTTTTTGAAAATGCTATCCTGTGTGAAGCCCTCCTCCAGGTCTTGCGCTCCACCGAGCCCGGTTGCAAGTGAGAGCTCCTTCCGGCCAGCAGCCCCAGGACTTCTCCCTGTTAGATTTTGTTTCCATGTGAATTGTCTTCGTTTACTTGAAAGAAACCTTGTTGTGGGGCAGGGTTCTTGCCCCTCTTTGCCTGCCCTGCTCTTCCCACCAGGCGGGTGGGGTTTGCCCTTGCTTTCTGCCCCCCCCAACCCCCACTTTCTCTCCAGTCCTTCTCTAGATAGCCTCAGACCCTTCCCTGCCCTCATGGGTGTGTGTCCAAACACTCCGCCCTCCATCCCATGTCCAGGGAGTGAGGCCCTCAGCGTCCACCATTGGCTAGTTTAATGAATTGATCCCCATTAGCTGGCTTCTGTTGAAAGGCCTTGACCCTCTTCCCAAAGAGGGAGCAAGCCTTGCCCTTCAGACTCTTATCACTGTTCCTTCTCCCTGGAAGGAAGCCAGGATAGGGGCGTTAGGTGATAGCTGGGGCAGAGCAGGTGCTGAGCATGCATCTGCCTCCATGTCCTGGGCATCAGGAGGGCCATCTGCATTTTTCTGCTGTGGTCATGCCATATCCCTCTACGCAGGTTCCCCCAGATTCAGAAGGCCCCGGACTTCCCCTAGACACATGAATGCTGGTATTTCCATTCTGACCTCTACCGCCTTGTGTCTCTTGCCTCCCCAGTTCTCTTCTGCCTCCTGTTGGCTCTTTTTGCATCTGGCCTCATCCATCGAGTCTGTGTTACCACCTGGTAAGTGCCTGACCGCTGGGTAAGGGGTACAGCATCCTGTCCTTTGGGCCTGGACCCTCCTTTGAGGGTTCCATCCTTCCCCATACCCGCTCCTCCTCTCTCCTCCCTTTTTCCCCTTCCCCATTTCCTTAAACCTGAGCCTGGGTTATTTTCCTGATGCTGGTGTCTGTCCTGGGAGGCACCAGGCTGGCAGCGGGCCCATTGATGCTCGGACCTTTTTGTCTTCGCCCTGTAGCTTCATCTTCTCCATGGTTGGTCTGTACTACATCAACAAGATCTCCTCCACTCTGTATCAGGCAACAACTCCAGTCCTCACACCAGCCAAGGTCACTGGCAAGAGCAAAAAGAGGAACTGACCCTGAATTCCAATAAAGTTGATTGTTTGTAGCTCTGTGAGTTGTGGTAAGCTTCAGCCCTCTTTTGCCAATGCCTACGTGGGTGTACAGAAGGTTAGGACACATGGCTACCTGCTGTTTCAGACCTGAAGGATGGTGAGGCTTTTCTTCCACCAAGGTGCATTTTTACCAAGTTTATAGAGTGCCATCAGTGGCCCGGTACTTCGCCAGGCACTGGAGTGGCATATGCTTGTGTCTCATCATGGAGGGAAAGTGCACCAGTGGTCTGCAGTCTTGACCTCTGAGAGAAGGTAAAGGCTGCAGTGCAGGGAGCCCTGTCAGAACTGGAATAGCCCTGGCCGGTTTTGCTCAGTGGGTAGAGCATGGGCCTGCCGACTAAAGGGTCGCGGGTTCGATTCTGGTCAAGGGCACGCACCTTGGTTGCAGGTTCCCCGGCCCGGGGGGGGGGGGGGGCGTGGGTGGTGTGCAGGAGGCAACCAATCGACGTGTCTCTCACATGGATCTTTCTCTCCCTCTTCCTTCCACTCTCTAAAAATCAATGGAAAAATATCCTCGGGTGGGGATTAACAAAAAACCTTTGTTCTGGTGCCTTCGTTTTTCTCTGTTTAGTAGCCAAGAGATTAGGAACTTCCTAATTTTTAGCAGAGTATGTAAACCGACAGGGACAAGGCCATCCACCTTGCAGCCCCGGTGATAGAAATGAAAGGTGTGGGTTCTCCGCTCTCTGCGCTCTGCCACGAGGAGCGCCTTGTCCAGAGTGCCTGTCCGTGGGGCAGGGAGGCACACTCCCTCCGGGCTGGTGTGGGATTTAGGTGTACACAGTGCCTTGGTCAGTATTGTGTTCTCTGCGGTGCCTGATAATGGGCAATAAAAGCTAGTGGGTAGCCTAACCAGTTTGGTTCAGTGGATAGAGCGTCGACTTGCGGACTGAGGGGTCCTGGGTTCGATTCCGATCAAGGGCATGTACCTTGGTTGCGGGCATATCCCCGGTAGGAGGTGTGCAGAATGCAGCTGATCGATGTTTCTCTCTCATCAAGGTTTCTAACCCTCTATCCCTCTCCCTTCTTCTCTGTAAAAAATCAATAAAATATATTTTTAAAAAAACTAGTGGATTGGTGAAAGAACCTGCCCTTCTAGAACATAAAATCCTGTACATGGGGGAGGAAGACGCAGTGAAGATGAAGAAGTGAGTCAGAACTGGTCAAGGATTAGAGCAACCCCCACCCCCATCCTCCCTCCTCCAATAAGAGGCCCACCCAACCCACTTATTCCCATTTGTGGCTGGAATCCCAAACCCTTTCTCCAGTCCCTCGGCTGAGGGAGTGCTATGCAGTTTACCCAGAATGCCTGCAGAGGGCGCCATGAGCTCACATCTCCTGGAGACTAGCAACAATCCCCCTTGCGAGCCCACCCTGAGGGCTGGGAGGGTTGCTGCTGCGCCTCCCGTGGAGGACCCAGAAGGCTAGCTCACTTAGGAGGGCTGAAGCCTGGATGAGTCCTTGCTGGCAGAGACTTCACTGGAGACGGGAGCCTCCCTGAGGGAATGGCGTCTCTAGGCTGCAACACCTGCTCATGGTTGGGGGTTGCAGTGTGGGCCCTGCACCTACGAGGAGGCTGGGTTGCATCTGAGTCTCACTCAGTCAAACACTGATTTTGTCTTGCCTGGGTGGGGGCAGTGGGCAGAGGGCCAGGTCCCAGGCCAGGTGAGCATAGACACAGCTGGGAGTATCTGGCCGCCTGAGGGCACTTTGCCTCCCAAGATGAGAGCTTGGGAGGGGCCAGGCTAGGGGAGGGGAGGAGGGGCTGGAGAGCAGGTACCAGGGCACCCACTGCGTAGGCTCCAGGGACAGCAGGTGGCCCAGAAATAATAACCCCTTCCTCGGGGAATGCATTTACAAGGCAGGTTGGCGCCAACCTCAGCCCTCCACCCAGCTATCTCTGGGTGTCCTAGTTGCAGGCTGCCTGTACCTGACCTACCAATTAACCCTGGCGAGGGTATCCTAGCCACCCATCACCATCATTAAGTAAGGGGGCGGGAGGCCTCCGGCTTCAGGAGGCCTGCAGGTGAGAAGGGCAAAGGTGCTAACCTCTTAGCCCCTGGACTCCCAGGGCTCTGCTCCCCCCTGAGGCTGCAGGCTGGGAGAGAGGGGCGGTGGTCCTGCCCCTGGAGGGCAGAGGGAAGCCAGATGTTTCCTCCTGCCTCCTGCTCCCTCACATGTGGCCCCGACACCCGCGCCTGCTCCCGGAAACAGGAGTAAATAATACAGGGGGAGGGGGTGTGAAGGGGAGACTGACCCAATAGGGCGCTCCTTGCAACAGGAGGCAATACCACCACCAAGAAGGCAGTGTGAATGCGAGACAGGGCAAGAAGGCTCCAACCCCACAGAGGCTGGCTCCCCTTGGATTGGCACTGGCATGAGGGAACCCCTGGCATGTAGGGCATGCTGGAGGGTCAGGGCAGAGTAGTGGCGCTAAGACTCAGGCCAGCCCTTTCCGGCCCTTATTGTCCTTGGTGAGAACAGGACGCAGTCTCGTTCCCACTGCCCTCCTCCCGTCCCCCCCAGCTCTGCTCCCGGGAGATTGGGAAGGATGTTGGGAAACAAGCGAGCCAGAGACTATTAGAGACAGAGATGCTGAGAGACACAGAGACAGATACAAAGGGGAAAGGTTTCGTTCAAAAGCGAGCACTGAAGTTCATTGTGAGCCCAGCAGGCCCTGGGCACTGTGGGAAACTGGAGTCCCTGCCCCCGGGGAACTCCAGACTGGCCCGCCCTGTGCACAGTCCTTCTTGACTTAGGGTCACCCACAGAGCTGCCTCCTAAACACACAGTGGCCCAAACCCTTATGCAGGAGGTTGGTGGCACTTTAATTGCTCCACTTCAGATACATTTCTCTGCCCCCCTCCCGGCAGACTAGAAGTTCCTCAGGGGGCAGTGCCAAGGTCCCAAATACCACCGGACAGCTGACAGCAGACAGCAAGCCGCCAAACAGAGGTTGCACTGTAATGCTGTTCAGCTGAGTTCCTGTAGAGGCAGGGAGAGAGCCCCTAGTTGGCCCTGGAATTAGGCACCCCATCACCTGCTGCAGGCCTGCCCTGTGGCCCAATGGAGAGCTTCCCCTGTGCGGGGTCAGGAGAGAGTCGCTTTCCCACCCCAGGTCCTGCCTGGGATGTGGGTGAAGGGGGAGGCTGGCACCCTTTCTTCTAACTCTCCTACCTGGGCCCACAGTTCTCAGCAACTGCTCCCTGGATACAGGCCCCCAAAGATCCAGAGAGGTCCAGCTCCCCTCAACTACTGAGGCTCCAGACACACTTTATTTTATTTTTAAATTTTTTATTGATTGATTTTTAGAGCGAGAAAGAGAGAGAACCATCAATTCGTTGTTCCCCTTATTTATGCATTCATTGGTTGTTTTTTTAAATATATTTTATTGATTTTTTTACAGAGAGGAAGGGAGAGGGACAGAGAGTTAGAAACATCGATGAGAGAGAAACATCCATCAGCTGCCTCCTACACACCCCCTACTGGGGATGTGCCCGCAACCAAGGTACATGCCCTTGACGGGAATCAAACCTGGGACCTTTGAGTCCACAGGCCGATGCTCTATCCACTGAGCCAAACCCGTCAGGACCATTGGTTGTTTCTTGCATGTGACCTGACCGGGGATTGAACCTGCAACCTCTTGGTGCATGGGACAATGCTCAACCAACTGAGCCACACCAGCCAGGGCGACAAATGTTATTTTTCCAACAACGACACCTTTAACTGAACATTTACCACTTGTCAGTCAATGTACTTAGTGCTTTACAGATATTCTCAATTCCAATACTCACATTAATCTTACTGCTCTTCATATTCCATGTGATGGTTAATTTTATGTCTCAACTTGGCTGGGCCATGGTGCCCAGATATTTGGTCAAATATTATTCTGGCTGTTTCTGTAAGGACGCTTTTTAGTGAGCAAAACATATTGCCCTCCACCACGCAACTGGGCCTTATTGAATCCATTGAAGGCCTACATTGAACAAAAGACTGACCCCCCAGAGCAAGAGGAAATTCAGCAGCAGGGAGCCTTTGGACTTGAACTGCACCACTTCTCCCTCCTTCACTTCATTCAGATTTTCTTGCAAATGTCTCCTTCTCAGTGGGGCCTTTGGGCTGTGCTATATAACATAGCATACTCTGTCATCCTATTAAATCCTCTGCCTGGCTATATTTTTCTTCATAATACTTCTCATTTCTTTTTATATTAACTATTTACTTGATCGTTTCTTTTTCTTTTAAAAATGTATATTTTATTGATTTCACAGAGGAAGAGAGAGGGAGAGAGAGATAGAAACATCAATGATGAGAGAGAATCATGGATCAGCTGCCTTCTGGGGATCAAGCAAGCAATCCAGGCCTGTGCTCTGACCGGAAATCAAACCATGAATTCCTGGTTGATAGGTCGAAGCTCAACAACTGAGTCACGCTGGCCTGCGGGCTGGTCTATTTGATTATTTCTTGCCTGTCTCCCACCACTTCATTGGAAGCAGGGAATTTGTCTGCTTTGTTCACTAGAACACTGCTTGATGTCTGGTAGGTGCTCAATACATATTTGTTAAAAGAAGCAACAAGAACCCCATTAGCAACACACCACTGTCACACTCTGAGCTCTTTGCTGAAAGTCCACTTCCATCCTGCCTCAATTCCAAATTGCTGACTCGCCAGAATCATCCAAATGTTCCTCTCAGCTGCTGGCTGTTCCTCCTCCCTCTTCCCTTAGGCCATCTTCTTGTCCCCCGAGGCCTCTAGCTTACCTTGTCTAGGAACCCTGACTCACCCAGCCGCTTCTCCAATCAGCAGCAGGACCTCTGACCTACCGCTTCCTCCTAAAGCCTGGTGTAATTTTGTACGTGTTCTTGTTAATCATATGTGTGTTCTTCCTGTCTCCCCAGTGGAACTGTGGGTGCCCTAAGGCCAGGGATGGAGTCAACACAATCTGTGCCCTTGAAAGCTTTGCCAAGAACCTAGGCACCTGTGGGCACACAGAAAGCTCTAC
This sequence comes from Plecotus auritus, assembly GCF_963455305.1. Classification (NCBI taxonomy): domain Eukaryota; kingdom Metazoa; phylum Chordata; class Mammalia; order Chiroptera; family Vespertilionidae; genus Plecotus; species Plecotus auritus. The sequence continues at coordinate 29,452,490 of NC_137778.1, forward strand.
TGCCTGACATTGATACACACAGGCACATGTGGGGTCACCCACTCCTCTAAGGTGTGAGCCGCTGACCTGAGGGACCAACCTACCCGCCAACACAATGCTTTTTTTAAAAAAAAAAAAAATAGTTTTATTGATTTCAGAAAGGAATGGACAGGGAGAGAGAGATAGAAACATCAACGATGAGAGAGAATCACTGGTAGGCTGCCTCCTGCACGCCCTGCACTGGGGATTGAGCCCATAACCCAGCCATGTTCCCTGACCGGGAATTGAACCGTGACCTCCTGGTTCATAGGTCGATGCTCAACCACTGAGCCACACCAGTTGGGCTCACACAAGTACTTTTAAGGGGTCTTTCATAGCCTGGCCTGCTTTTCCTGCCTCTTCTCCTGCCACTCCCCCAGGAAGTTGTCTTTGTCCCAGAAACAGCCACAGAGGATGATTGGCCATGGGTTCTCAGCCTCTGCACCTTTGTTCAGACTTTCTCTTGGCGTCACATGCCTCATGCCCCCACCTGAACAACTCTTACTCATCTTTCCGTGCAACTCCGGTGTCAGGCCTCTGTGAAGCCTTCCCTCCAGGCAGCCCGTCCTCTGTTTTGTGTGTCATTTTGCACGTTCCCCTTCTTCCATGCACTTTAGAACGGAAGTTGCCTCCCTCCGAAACCAAAGCTTGCAAGAACAGAAAAGCCCAACAAATAGCTTATCCGTCTGCAGAAGTAACTTAGCTCAGAAGATGGTTTGGGAATGATGGGAGGCAGGCCGGGGGCTAAGGTGGGTCCTCAGCCCTGACCTGTAACTACTGACAGTTATTCACAACAAGAAGTAACTAACACCCATTATGTGCTTTCCAAATGCCACAAGTTGGTTTAGGTACCCTCCCTACATTATCTCCTTTCATCTTAGAGCAACCCCATGAGGGAGGATCAATTAATTATTCCATTGTACAGCTGAGAAAACGGAGAATTATTCCATTGTACAGCTGAGAAAACTGAGGCTCAGAGAAGTTAGGTTACTTGCCCAAGATCACAAAGCTAAGTAAAGGAAAGACCCCGACCCAAGCTCGGACAGCTGGGCTCCAAAAGCCCCAATTTTAACCCCCACGCTGTACCAGCTCTCACACTGTCACCACCGCACGCGCTGTGTCTGCCGTGGCAGCGGAAGGGTGATAGTCTGCGAAAGACTGACAGGGAGTTAGGCCATCGGGTCTGCTGGCTTTTGTGCAGTGCTACCCAAGTGTCTGGTAGAGGGTAGTTTCCGGAGCAGATACCTTTCCCGTGGCCAGGAAAGCTCACTGAGACCATCAGAGGCTAACTGTCCTTCCCTCTGTCCCTCGTCTTACATTTATAGCAGGCTTGCTGGGGTTCCCGCACTGTGCTTGTTCCTGGAGATAAATGGTCTTGGGCAGAGCGAGCAGGGAAACAAAAAACCTACAGCTTGCCCGGCTGACCTGGCTCAGTGGTTGAGCGTCGACCTATGAACCAGGAGGTCACAGTTTGATTCCCAGTCAGGGCACATGCCCGGGTTGTGGGCTCGATCCCCAGTGTGGGGCGTGCAAGAGGCAGCTGATCCGTGATTCTCTCTCTGTCTCTCTCTCCCTCTCCTTTCCTCTCTGAAATCAATAAAAATATATATTTAGCCAAAACCGGCTTGGCTCAGTGGCTAGAGCGTCGGCCTGCGGACTGAAGGGTCCCGGGTTCGATTCCGGTCAAGGGCATGTACCTTGGTTGCGGGCACGTCCCCAGTGGGGGGTGTGCAGGAGGCAGCTGATCGATGTTTCTAGCTCTCTATCCCTCTCCCTTCCTCTCTGTAAAATATCAATAAAATATATTAAAAAATATATATATATTTAAACACACACACACACACACACAAACCCTATAGCTCAACATCTATAAGAGAGGTAATGGGTGCTCAGAGGAGAAAGATGGTGACCACCCTACAAGACAGATGCTTGAGCTAAACCTTAGAGAAATGTGTCTCCACATTTTCTTGTGGCAGATATAGGGTTTCACTTTTCACATTAATTTTTTTTTAACACTGGGAATTAATTTTGGTATAAGGTGTGAGGTTGAATTCTAACTTAATTTACTTTTTCAAATGGTAAGCTAGTTGCAAATGGTTTTTAAGCAATTCCTCTTTCCTCACTTACACTCGATGCCATATCTATCATCTGATAAACTGGTGTATGTTTGATCTATTTTGTCACTTTTTATTCTGTTCCATTGATCTTGGGAGGAAGGAACTATATTGTGGTGGCAAACTGCAGGCTCTGAAGTCAGATTGTTTGGGGTGTGCCTCAGTTCCCTCATTTGTGAATGTAGATGATACGAACACCTACTTCATGCCATGGCTGTGGAGATGGAAGGAGATAATGCACACAAAGTACTCATTACAGTGCCTGGCACAGAGCGATCCATCAGTGAACATCAGCCGCTGCTATGATCCCTATCTGCCTGTTCCCGGCCATAACCCGGAGGTGAAATTACTAAGCGCGTAGCTTTGAGCTGATGGAACACCCTACTACTGACTGTGTGCATAACCTCAGGCAGTTACTTACCCTTTTCTGTCTCTCTGTCCTGGTTTCCTCACTCAGAATGGGGATATGAAAGCATCTACGGCAGCAGGTTGTGAACATTAAGCATGACCCCTCGATGAATGCTTATTCTTCTGCTGATTATTATTACAACGTTATAATTTATTATCTGTCTTTATGTGCTGTAGCCCCTTCTCATTGTGTTTCCCCAAAAAATTTTATGGGGAGTGGCAAACATTCTCCGCCAGGTCTACTGTGGGTGAACGAAATAGAATTTCTGGATCTGCAATGTTGATGCCTAGCCCTTGACCTGCACTGAAAGTCATTGTGATCAGGGAGGTCTTGAGTGAGGAAGGAGTAGGATTTGGGGTAGGGGAGGCAGGAATGGGGAAGGGACTGGGGGTGGGGTGGAGATTTGAAATTCATACAGCAAGTTTAAAAACATGTTCTTATTCTGTCTTAATGCTTCCTTAACAAAGAAAATGTGCATAGTTTAAGAAGCCACCACGTTCTACAAGGCATTTAATGAAAAATAACGTCCCTGCTCCACTCTCCCACCCCTGTCCACACTCCTTCATAAACTACTCTCAAGTTCACTGGCTGCTTCATGTGGCACTTGCCTCTATATTTCTAAATAACATGCTCATATTATTATTTCTTTTTTATATTTTAGATATAATCAATATACTGTCTGTGCTGAAAGATGAGCATACAGTTCTCTCTAATCCTGACTCTCCTAATATGTTCCCTACTCCCACCCTCTCAATTAAAATATATTCCAACTTTTAGTTAAATTAGTCCTCACTCAGTGTTTACAGTATTGTGCTGTGAAGATATTCTGCACAAATGTAGTGTTTGTACTAAACCTGCTTTTATTCACTGATATGAAGGACAAGGGGCTGAGAAACTTCCTTCTCTAAAATCATAGTCACAAGCTTCGCCACTTCAATCAGTGAGAATGGAGCATCGCACTTTTGCCTGGAGGTCTGAGCCATGTGGAATACTTTGATATAAAGAAGCAGCCTTACACAATGGAATACTATGCCGCTATAAAAAAGAAGGAACTTTTACCATTTGCAACAGCATGGATGGAACTGGAGAGCATTATGCTAAATGAAATAAGCCAGTAAGAGAAAGATAAATATCACATGATCTCACTCATATGTGGGATATAATGATCAACATAATTTGATGAACAGGAATAGATCCAGAGACAAATGGCAGGGGAGGAAGGGTTAGAGAGCAACCAAAGGACTTGTATGCATGCATATTAACATAACCCAGTGGTCGGCAAACTGCGGCTCATGAGCCACATGCGGCTCTCTGGCCCCTTGAGTGTGGCTCTTCCACAAAATACCACGGCCTAGGCGAGTCTATTTTGAAGAAGTGGCGTTAGAAGAAGTTTAAGTTCAAAAAATTTGGCTCTCAAAAGAAATTTCAATCGTTGTACTGTTGATATTTGGCTCTGTTGACTAATGAGTTTGCCGACCACTGGCATAAGCAATGGACACACACACTGGGGCGGTGGGGGCTTGCCCGGGGTGGGAATGGCTGGGGGGGGGGTCAATTTCGAAAAGGAGACTTATGTAAAACTTTAGACAATAAAAAAGAAGAAAAAAAAGAAGCAGCCTTGAATTCCAACCTAGATGCAAAGCTTCAGGTAATGGGGTTTTAGACACAACAGTAGATGTATCTTAATTATGCAGTTATCTATTACATAATTGTCTAATATTAATGGTCTTAATTTTGTAGTTTCCAAGTGGACCCTCAGCCCAGGCTTGCTGTTGATTCCCTCAGTTATATCTGTGCTTACCTTGAACCTATCAAAACACTGCCTTACTTAAATATTACTTAAGCTCCACCTTTGCCATGTCCTGTGTGATGACCCTGTTTTTCCTTTGATGAGTCGGTCCACATAGTTCTTCTGATGTGTGTTCTTTCTTGCAGCAGCAATAAATCTAACTCTGTCCAAGACACAGTTCCGTTCCTACTGCTTTTTATCAAGCAGGCCTTGTGTCAGTTCTCTTTCCTTCCTTTTATAGCTCTTTATTTTCCCTAAAGTTGATAACTGCCTGACCTTTTCTTTTACTTGAGTTTCAATATACCTATTAGGAATTCATCCCCCATGCTCTCTGAAAGATGTATACACCTTCTCTCATAATTCCTCTGTCCCACACTTTTCCCCTTAAAGACACCTTCCTGGCCGCTTCTTCCCCTGGCTCCAAGCTATACTGGTTTCTCCCCTGCGTTTCTTTTTAAAAATATGACAACCTTGCCCTGGCCTGGTAGCTCAGTTGGTTAGAGCATGATCTCCATATGCCAAGGTTGTGGGTTCATCTCTGGTCAGGGCACATACAGGAAGCAACCACTAAATGCATAAATAAGTGGAATGAAAAAATCTCTCTCTCTCTCAAAAAAAAAGACAACCTTTGTTCTAACACCTATCTCAAAGCATCATGATTACTTGTCAATGCATCCATTTTGCCTGACTCTCCTTGCCCGCCCCTTCCACCCCTGGAGGGGCCGTATGTCTTGATTTCTCTATTTCTCCAAAGTTTATCATGGCGCTCAAGAAACGTTTGAATGAATGAATGAATAAATGAATGAACGATCCCTAGCCAGTTTGGCTCAGTGGATAGAGCGTCGGCCTGCGGACTCAAGGGTCCCAGGTTCGATTCCGGTCAAGGGCATGTACGTTGGTTGCAGGCACATCCCCGGTAGAGGGCGTGTAGGAGGCAGCTGATTGATGTTTCTCTCTCCTCTCATCGATGTTTCTAACTCTCTATCCCTCTCCCTTCCTCTCTGTAAAAAAAAAAATCAATAAAAAATATATTAAAAAAAATGAATGAACGAATGGAATTTTTAAAAAAAATACATTTTATTGATTTTTTACAGAGAGGAAGGGAGAGGGATAGAGTTAGAAACATTGATGAGAGAGAAACATCGATCAGCTGAGCTGCCTCCTGCACACTCCCTACTGGGTATGTGCCCGCAACCAAGGTACATGCCCTTGACCGGAATCGAACCTGGGACCCTTAAGTCCGCAGGCCGACGCTCTATCCACTGAGCCAAACCGGTTAGGAATTTTTATGTATAGGTGAAGTTTAAGAATGATATTGCAAGGTTTAAGGGTGGCCTCAGGCTTTTTTTTTCTTTCTTTTTTCCTTTTTATTGAATTTATTGAGGTGACACTGGTTAATAAAATTATACAGATTTCAGGCGTACAATGGCCTCAGGCTTTCTGCAAGGCCCACGCCAGCTTGGAGCGGGGCCCTGAGGGAGAGAAGCAGCATCGAAGCCCTCGGGACCCAGGTCACAGTTTCCGGAGCAGCCACCGTTAACTCAGAGGAGGGAAAGACATTGGCCATAAGCCTTCCAGGCGCCGCCACGAGGACTACAACTCCCAGAAGGCAGCGCAAAGGCGGAGCGCGTGCGGGGGGTGGGTTCCGAAGGCTGACGTCAGACCCGCATGGAACTCGGAAGAGCCGGCCGAGAGGTACGTGTGGGTTGCGGGCTGAATGGAGAGGGCGAGGAGGGTGAGAGCGAGGGTGGAGCGGCCCTCGGGGAGGTGAGATGGAGGGTCCTGCTGAGGGAGAAGGACAGATGGGACTCAGATGAAGCCGGGGTCGCGAGGTGGAAAGCTGTCGAGCTCTGCTTGCTCTTCCCGCAGCGACCATGACGAAGTTAGCACAGTGGCTCTGGGCACTGGCGCTCTTGGGCTCCGCCTGGGCGGCCCTGACCTTGGGGGCCCTGGATTTGCCTTCTTCCTGCCGGGAGGTTCTGTGGCCACTGCCCGCCTACTTGCTGGTGTCCGCCGGCTGCTTTGCCCTGGCCACTGTGGGTTATCGCGTGGCCACTTTTCACGACTGCGAGGACGCCGCCCGCGAGCTGCAGAGCCAGATCCAGGAGGCCAGAGCCGACTTATCCCGCAGGGGGATGCGCTTCTGACACTCCTCCAACTCCTTTTACAACCCGACAGCCCTCCCTCCCATCCCCCATTAAAGAGCAAGTTCACTTTCTGTTCAGCATGGAGAATGGGAATGGGGGATTATGTGTGTACCAAGTGAGAGGCAGACAAGCCACCTTAACTGAGGTCATCCAAGCTTTTACCTTTGCATTCTGCTGGTGTTCCTCCTTTTTGCTCCAAAGGAGGCAAAGACCCCTTCTCAAGATCTCTCAGGATGGGAATGTTTTACTTTTCTGGTCCTTTTAACCCTGTCAGGAAGTACTTCTTGAAGTCTAACTTACGTTCTTCATAACATCCAAGCTCTGTCCTTTTTAAGGCCTTCCTAGGTCTTTTCTAGGTTGTTCTGGTTCTTTTATTTATTATTATTATTTTCCCTCACACATGCTCTGGTTCTTTTAGATACCTTTTCTGAGCTAAGACTACCAGCCCAAGAATAACTCAATCAGACAGTACACCTCTACCCTTCACCAAACCCGGCAGGTTGAGAATCACTGCATAGAGAATGAGCCTCGATGGACAGGGATAGGGAACAGTTTATTTTAAGGCACACTCTAAAGATTTCACCGCAACCCCCAAATTAAAAAATATAATCTCTAAAAAATAAGTGCTTCATCTCCCAGGTCCCACCCACTCTTCTAAGTAAAGCTCTTTCTTTGGTCCCCAGATTCTCAAAGTTGTCTCTTTTTCCCATAACCCCTGGCACCCGTGTAATGGTCAGCAGGAACAGTTGAAACAGGTTGGTTTGAACCTCTTTGGTAACAGGTTGGCATGAAGGTGTCCTGTGGTCAGGTGAGCTGCCTCAGGTTTGTAGGAGTTGGTAGTTCCTGTCTTGCTCCTGAGGGTACTTCCAGAAAAGCCAGAGGCGAATGAAGCTAGTGAGGATTCCTGGAATGTTGGGCACCTGAAATCACAAGGGCTTCGATGAGGAGAGGAGTTGATTTCCCACCGTGCACACCTGTCACCCCCTCCCTGTGCTGCTTACCATGATGTAGGGATCTCTGAGTCGGAACCCATAGAGAGTCCAGGAGGCAGAGGTGAGGAGGGTGGCAATGGTCAGTGAGAAGGAGAGACGTTGGGTTGATTTGGTCTGAATAACTCTGGCCTGTGGGAAAGGATGAGACACTCCTTGTCCAGATACACAGTAAGGCTCCCACCTTGCCTACTAATTTCCTCAGAAAATAGGGCAAATATCCTCCCCGGCCTTCTGCTGCCCAACCTTCCCCTCTTGCCTCCCATTCACCCACCTCTATTGCCCTGTCTCCTTCCAGGACTGGAATCTTCCTTTCCTCTGGAGGGTAAGCTACAGTCTCTGGCTATGGGAGCCTGACCCTTCTTATCTCCCCCACCTCCAGGGACACTCTCACTCCCACTCACCAAGTCAGTCAGTGGTGAGAGGTACATACTGATGGTGAAGACACTGCAGAAGAGGCCCAGCTGCTGAAGCCTGGCCTCAATGTTGGGCACCAGGAGCCAAAAGTAACCAAAACCCAAGAGAAGGACCCCCAGCAGGGCTGCAGTCTGCAGGAGCTCGGCACCCTGCAGGGGAGAGAACAGCCTGGCTTCTGGATGTGCCAGGAGCCTCGCTGACTCCCCCACCGGAATTAATTCTTCCTGCCTTTCCCATGCGCCAGGGGGGAGCCAGCCTTTGTCTGGGCCTCCAGTATTGCACTTGTCACAGCCTTTTTCCCACCAGTGACCTGAGCCACCCACAACACTGGAGATTTCTAGGAGAGGGAAAGATCTTTTTTGTGAGTTTGGTATGCACAAGAGGAGCTTAATACATGCTTGTGTGACTGAATGGGGAAACAGCTAATCATCTCATTCTCAGCCACTGGCCCTGGTTCTGAAGGAGCTATGGGAGACAAAAGCCCTTTCCCTCAGTTTGTGGAGCAGCAAGGCACCATCGGGGTAGACTGAGCTACCAGCCTTGCCAGAATAAGGGGCGATGTGTGAGTCTCGGAAGGCTGGCTTCATGGAGGAAGGAGGACTGCAATGCTGGAGAGGCCTTCTAGGAAAAGGTGGCAGTGCCAGCTTGTTCAGTCTTCCAGGAAGCACTGTCCTGCCAGCGAGGCAGGGCAGCAGCAGGGAGGTGGGTGCAGGGAGGGCCTCTACCTTCCGAGGGCAGTAGTGCAGATACACCAAGATGTACAGGGTCTGGAGCACAGCGCCCACGGCGTTGACGACGATTAGGGTCCCATCTCCCTTCAAGGTCCCATAGCTCAGCCAGCTCAGGTTGCTGCGGGATGGAGGGGAGGGACATTCGCCGAGGGGTTGAATGTGGGCTTCTTCAGGGTCCCCACCCCACTCCCCTCAGACAGTCTTTCCCGCCGCAGCCGTCACCCCTCTCACTTGACATCCGTGGTGAGAAAGGGCAGGAACTGGACATTGTCAACTCTCCGGGTCATCCACATATGCCTGAGGTCCGAGCTGTAATAGCGCCCCGAAGGCAGGGGTGAGAGGGGAAGGGAGATCCCAAAGCCTGCCATCCTCCCCTGACAACGGGCAGACCCCCGCTACCGCCCTCAGCTCCCTGGCCTTCGAGTCAAATGACCTGCCTCGCCCTGGTACCCCGGTCCCCTCGACCCGTTTCCACTTTGACCCCAGGTTCCGGACGCAGCCCGCGGCTGCAGCCACGTCTCCGTCCCCTCTCGCTCCTTTCCTGGCTTCCTGGTCCTGCCCTCGCCCGACCCGGCCGCGCTCTCACAGGCCGGTGGAGAACATGCCGAGGGTGAAGACCACGCAAACCCCGGAGAGGAGCGTGTCCGCGGCGCCCGCCTCCATCCCTCTCGGAATCGGCTCCGGCGCGCGCCGAGGGCAGGCCTCTGGGCGCCGGGCTCGGAATGGGGCCCCGCCCCGCCCCGTCCCCCGGAAACTGAACCGGAACCCGGCCTCGGACGTAGGGCGGGAACTCAGGCCCCGCCCCCTGGCCGGTCTCCCGCTCGCGAGGTTCCCGGTCCTGACGTCGCCCTCCCGGTCTCGGTCGGCCCGCGTCTCACGGCTCCGCGGACTAGTCCCGGCCCCGGCGCTGCCCACCCTCCGCGTACCCCTTGGTCACCCGGGCCCCAGCCTCCGCTCTCCCACGGGCCCGCGTGGTAACCTCACAACAAAAGCTGGCTGGACGCAACCAGACTTCAGCGCGCTTCCCACCCAGAGCTCCAGATCAGAACCTCAGCGGTCCGGGGTTTGGGCGGTTTCCCGTTTGCTGGAGCCTTCCCAGTCTCTGCCCTAAACAGCAGGGGTTGCCAGGAATCCCCGGTTCTGTCAGGTGCCCTCTCCCGTCGGCCAGACCACCAACCTGGCCGGTCCACTAAAACCCGTATCATGTTGACCCCCCTGGTCCAACCCTGACTTGCTGCTGGGAACTCTCCCTCCCAGGTTCCCACAAGTCTCGGTCGGTGGGGCTGCGGGCGGGGCGCCGGCCTCCGCTGGCGTTCCCGGAGGCTGCCCTGACTCACTCAACTCAGCTGCATGAGTACCTGCCCGGCATGCCACAGCCCAAAGCCCGCACTGCCAGGTGGGGATGGGCAGAGGTTTGACAGGAAGAACTTCCAGAGTGGGTCAGCCTAGAACCCGAGAGGCTGTGTGGGGAACACTCCCGTCCCCAACAACGCTGAGGAGGAAATACCCCACCTCGATGAGGGGTACGTACTCTTTCTAGAGAGGGAAAAAATTCAAGCCCGGTTGCTACTGGTATCCTCCATAGCAGGGACCCAATGGTTATAAGTTGGTACGGAGGGGCGGAAAAACAAGTCCAAAAAAACACACATCTTTATTTTTAGACAAACAGTGTATAAAAAGTTCCAGTTTTAGAAATCAGACACACAGCATATATATGTACAGCTCCTGTACAAGTGGGCCCTGCCCTCACAGCTACAGTCCAGGAAAAGGTGGGCACAGCCCCCGCTGGCATAGCTTTGGGGTGCTGCCCCAGGATAGAGGGTTCAGGGCTGGCTACAAATCTCTCCGTGGCAGCTCCACAGGTGGCAGAGGCTGGGGCCGCCCAAGCATTCTGCCTCTCCTGTCCCGGCTCGCAGGCAGCAAGCTCCTGCTTTTCCTTCAGTCCATCCTGGCATCCTGGCTCTTTGTGGAAGGGGCATCTTTGCCAAGTTCAGTGTCCTCCCACATGACCCCAGATCCCTTCCAGCTCAGCTCCCACAACGCGCGCTTGAGAGTCCATAGCTGCACAGCTTCGTTTTTGTTGTTTTTGGTTTAAGGGCCGGAAAGGCAGGGTAAGAACTGTCCCGCTTTGTCCGTCCTTCTGAGGTGGAGGCAGGGATGGCACTACCAGGCTTGCCGACCTCCCGTGGGTTGAAACCCTTAATACTGACCCGTTTTGAGGCTGCTGGGTGGCAGCTTGTGCATTTGGTGGGAGTGGTTCCCAGCACTGGGCTGTGCCTCAGGATAGGTGAGGGGTGCTTGCCTCTGCCTTCTCGGCCCTGTTCCAGTGCTTAGTCTAGATGTGGCATCCAACGTCACAGGGTTTGCAGCAGCAGGAACGGCAGCAGCAGCACAGCCCAGGCAAACGGGAAGAGGCGGGGGGCAGCACTGTGACCGATGCTATGTAGAACCTGCACCTCTGGGTCATCTGCAAGGTGGGGGGGCAAAATCTCTCAGGTGAGCAGTCCCAGCTTCTGGCACTAGCCCTCAGCCCAGCAAGGTTCCCCCAGTCCCTGCCTAGCAAAGGAGCTACCTCCTGTCCCCAACCTCCTCAAGCAGACCCCCTTGTTTGCCCCTGCGACCTACCAGCTGCAAGTCTCTTTTCCTGTGGATTGTCATGGGCCTGAGGACTGTGAGCTAAAACACAGAGGTGGCCATAGATCAGGTACTGTACCAGGGAGATAGGAGTGGGGGTGCTGGGTGGGCCGGGCAGTGGAACGCCCCACCATCCCCGGTCATTAGGCCAGGCCCAGAATTAGGGATGGAGGAAGGAGGTTCACAGGCCCCTGACACTCACTGGTTTTGCCATTGACCGTCACCTTCAACCTCAAGCACCGGTCTTCTGCGTGGTGGATGGGTTTGGCTGCAAGATAAACCCACACAGGATTAAGGAAGGGGGAGGAAACAGAAGGGCAAATGCCTCTCTGGCCCTCCTTTCTCCGTCCCTGCTCATTTGAATCCCTTTCCTCCCTCTCAGCTTTGATTCTTACCTTAGGTTTTGCTCACTTCCTGCCCCATGTTCAGCCCAACCTCCTTTCTTTGGAATAACCCTTGGCTTTGGAGATGGTGGTGAAAAGAACATGGCCACTGTCCCCTCCCCACAGTCCATTCTTCCCTCCTCCCAGCTGGAAGGTGGGCGAGGCCTGCACGGTCTAGTCCCCTTACACGGGTATTTTGTACTCCCCCGGCCTAGGCACCACTGAAAGGGTGAGGCCTGCATGCATTCTACACAAAGCTGATCTCATCACTCTTAAAATCTCCCAGTGCCTTCAGGGTAAACTCCTTAGCACTTTTAGGTCCCTGTGATCTGCCCCGTCCATCTCTCCAAGCTCGTATTTCCCCACTTGAAAGTGTCCCTCCTACTCCAGCCATACGGAGTTCCCTGAAGATGTCATGTTCCCTTTGCACGTGTCCCCTCATGCATGGCCAACTCCTCTGCTTGTCCCAAGCTCTGGGAAACCAGGAAGCCTTCTCTGAGCTCCCCTAACCTGGTACCCAGGTCATTCCTCCAGGGCCCCTGTGTTCATGTCTACCATGGCATACGGTTCTAATGGCCTGTTACCCTGTGTGTGTCTCTTCCCAGCTTCCTTGAGGACAGGGACCCTGTAGTGTTTATCTTTGTGACCACAGTGCCAAGCTCAGTAGAAGCTCACTCCACATTGTAATGTGAATGAATGAAAACAGAATCCAGGATTGGAGAGGCCCTCTGCAGCTTGACTCCCCACTAAGCAGGTACTTGGGCATCTGCATCATGCCAGCTGCGTGCCCCGGTATGTGCACCTTCACATGCCTCCCAGGCACTCACAGATGTAGTAGTAGCTGTGTCCCTCTTTGAACTCCTTGCCCAGGGTAAAGGGTGTGAAGCGCAGGAACTTCTCAGACAGTTTCTCTGGGCCATGCCTGGCACTGGGGTGGTTGCACTGCCAGCGGACCTGTTCCTTGGACTGGGGTTGGCACAGCTGGTACTGCTCGAGCTCCACCAGGTAGAGTGTATACTGTTCCATGGCAGTGGCTGCCACAGAGTCATCCTCATAATGGGGACAGATGATGTCCAGGTAGTCATTCAGCTGCACATGTACAGTGTAGTCCTCATTCCGGAACCTGGGCATGCGTGGAGGGGAAGGAAGCAAGCAGTCACTCAGAAGCCAGACCGGTGCCGTGAGTCTCCGAATGTTTACACAACCCCCTCACATTTCACACTGGACCCCCACACAGATGTTTTGACAATCTCAACTCCCAATATTTACTGATCTTGATCTCTTAAATATCTTTCCACTATTTCCAAACATCCCTCCACCATCCTTGTGTCCTATAACCCAACAAATAGCATCCATTTAATGTCTTTTAGGCAACAAAACACTTCCCATTACCCCCTGATATCTATCCAAAGATGGGCTTCTAAATATTTCCTTAGCTCACTCATCATTCTCTTCTACCCATAAATATTTCCCCAAATTTATTTTACCAGGTGTTCCTTTAAATGCTATTGGACCCAGTCTGAGACCCTGCCAGCCCATTCTATCCTCAGGATCCAAGTAACCCTTTCTCTTTACCAGGCTAGCACCAGCCCAACACATTTATGTCTTCATTTCTCTTACTCCTTTCATTTCCCGCCCTGACCCATTGCATGTATCTCCTATTTCTCAGCTTCATTTCCCCCCAAACCTCCAGTATACCCAGACCCACAGATAATGCCCGAATCCTTTAAGTTAAATCACTTTCATCAATTCATTCATTCCCCTCAAATCCCTCCTTCTAGCTACTTAAAATGATGCTCAGGTCTCCTTGTCCACTTTTCTCAAAGCACCCACACCACCATTGTCCCTTTATCTGCAAAAGCCACACAATCAGCTGTGAGGTGAGCTCCAGAAACGCCGGAGTTCTCAGATCTGAGGTTGCCTCTCCTCCCAAGGTGGAGCCAGCTCCCCTCCCCCAGCCCATTCCCTCCAGGCTCCACAGGCTCCAGCCTGACTGCCCACCAGTCCCTCCCCCCAGCTCCAGACACCTGGCTCCAGTCTGGGTGGGGTCCTGTAAGGGGGAAAAGTGCCTCCTCACCTCCCTCTCCAAGCTGGTCAGCTTCTCTGAATTCCCCTAAGCACTGTCAGCTAGATACTCAGCAGAGTTGGCTGCCAACTTGCTACAAACCAAAACCCTGGGCATGGGTGGCGGGAGGAGTGCCGGGAATTAGGCCAAGGCCTTGGAGGTGGGCACCCACTGCCCAGTCAGCATGACCCCTAAGAGGCCTGGCCTTGCGGGTGGCGTGTCAGTTCTCAAGCTAGGCTTACCAGGGCCCCTCCCCCACCCTGGAGAGGAGAAGGAGAGTGAGAGGCTGGGAGGGAGGCAGGGAGAGAGAGAGAGAGGCTTTTAAAATTCCTCTCTGGAGAGATAAACATAGAAGCCATTTCAGAACAGGTATTTCAGCTCTGGGCCTGGCATCCTTCCCCCATTCCAGTGAAGGGCACTGACTCATTCCTCATCCACCTCTGCCACCCTCCCCAGCATTCACGAGAGTCTGTGAAAATTTACCTTGTCAAATGTGGATCCCAGGATGGCACAGTGTCCATTAGCCCCAGGCACCCTCCCCCAGGCAAAGGGAGCTGGCAGGTCTGAATGGGCAGGGTACTTGCCCCTCCAGTACCAAGGAGGCCAGTGCCCAGCTCGCAGTAGCACCACCCTTCATCCCACGCTGCCCCCTCCAAGATCCCAGGGCCGATGGATGCTCACTCCCCTGAGTCACTGTGCCAGGCTCACACCCGCCTAGCTGCCTGCCACCTCCTCTCTGGCCCTCAGCTGGGCCTAGCTTGGCTGCCTGTGGACTGCAATCTGGGCGGCTTCTCTTCAGTCCTGGGTATGGTAGGTGTGCATGCGGCCCGATGAACAGGGCAGAACTCTGCTTAGAGGGGGCACCCATCACCCCCTTCCTGGGGTACAATCTGCTCCACTTAGAACCCTTTGACTCTTGCTCTCCCATCTGGGAAAGGGGGGCAGTGGCGTCAGGGAAGGCGGGGAAAGGGGCAAGGAAGAGGCTCCTTCCTGAAAGAGAGGAAACCTGGGAGCTTGGGAACGGAAAAGGCCAGGGTCACCCCCTCCCTACTCACAGCTTCCTGTCCCCTCCTCCTCCTCCAGCCAACACCTGGCATGGGCATAAACAGGGACTTTGCTCTCTCCCACTAGGACAAGATTTGGTCAAGGAAGCAAAGAGCAGACAGCAAGGAGCAGACAGCAAGGAGCGGGGTGGGGGAGGGCTGACTGGGCTGCCCCTTTTAAACCAGGGGCAGGAGGGTACTGCCCTCTGGGGTTGGCAGCTAGTTGCTCTCACCCAACATGCCACAGACACAGACCCTCTCACCAAGCAATACTGCTGCAGGACCAGAGGAAGCTGGCACAGTATCTTTATTAGGAGGGTTGGGGGGCAGGCGCACTAGGGCTGAGGGTGGCCCAGCTGAGTGTAGCGTTTTTCCTGACCCCAAGCTGTTCATCAGCCCTCCTCTCCATTCTTCTCCCTACCCCGCCTCTCCTGTTTCTCCACAGATATTGTTCCCATAACTTCAGAAAACTCAAGGGCAAGAACAAAGGGTCCCACGGAGCGTCTTCAGTCCAGTACCATTTGCCTCGCAGCCCTAAAACTGCCCAGGAGGAATTAACTCCTTTCTGCCCAGAGCCCTCAGTAACCTTTTAACCCCTTCCATTCCTTCTGAACCTTTCCCATGACCTCCCTCCCCCATCGCTCTCGTTTTACTACTTGAGCCTCATAAACAGATGACTACCTTAGCCTGCTCACCCACAGCGCGTGCCTCACTCCTGTCATCTCTAAAGATCCCTCGGTGCGGAACTTCCCACAATCACCTTAAACACAGAATGAACGTCAATGGCCGCAGCCCAGGCCCCTCCTGAGAGGTCCTTCTAGGATTACAGCGAGCATTCTGCTTCCTCCTGATGTCATACCAGGTGCCTGTCAGTGTGGCCAGAAGCCCAAGCACAGACAAGGAGAGGGATCCAGGCTTGGTGGTGGAGGGACCCACAACAAGGGCCCTGGTGGCCAGGGAGGGTGGTCCGTGCGGGAGGGAGGCAGGGTCTGTTCAGCATGGGTGCCTCACTTCGGAGAAGTAGAGGTGCCACAGGGAAGGAAAGGAGGGGCAGACATAGAAATAGAAAGCAGACACAGGCAGGTTCCTACCCTGGGTGGCCTCCTCCCAGTTCTGGGGGAGAAGTGAGGGGAAAAACATTTAAGGAATCCCTCCCGCCTCGGTCGCCACCCCAAGACTCCAGTCAGGGGCTGGCTGGAACAGTTAGACTGGGGTGGTGGGGCAGTGCCAACCGGACGCCCTTGTGGGCCGGAGACTCGGGGCTTACTTGGGGTTTGAACTGTTCCAGAAGACGGTGTGGCGGTCGGCAGCGGCCAGACTGTAGCAGAGCCCCAAGAGAGGGGCCCAGAGGAACTCCATATCGCGGGGCCTGTGCAGGCCGGGCGGAGGCGAGGGGCTCGTCAGGCTCTGGGTTCCCGCTGGCTTTCTCCCCGGCGCAGTCGGCACAGCACTCACAGATTTCGCAGTCGGCACAGGGCTCACAGATTTGGCTCCAGCGCCTCCGGACTCCGCCTTTTGGGCCAGCGCCGCCCGACACCCCGCCCCGCCCCCCGCCCCGCCCGGCGCGCTGCTGCCCTGGGGCTTGGGGACTGGGGAGGTGGAGGAGGGGAGCGCCGGCGAGGGGAGCGGAGTGTGCGACTCCGCCTGGGCAGATCCGCCACGAGCTGCGTGTTCGCTCACTTGTGGGTCTGTGTGCCGCTCTCTGGGCCTGTTCGGGGTGGTGGGTCTGTGTGCCCCGGCAGAGCCGCGTGCGGGAGAGAGCAACCAGCAGCTCTGCAAACACGCGGGGGCGAGACCCGGCTTTTCCGTGCAGCGCGCGGATCTTGCCGGGTGCAAGGTTGTTGATAGGTCCCGCACCATTCCCGAGCTTCCACTCCCAGGCTCCCTGCGTTCCCACACTCTTCCCGGCCCCCCAGTCCCGGGCTGCGCTCAGCTGCCCCTCCTCAAATACGCGGCTGTTTGTTTTTGTTGGGTTTGTCAATGTTGTCTTTGTTCGGGAGATTGTGTCATCGCCTAGATGCCGGGAATAAAGTGTGACCCTGAGTGACCAAGTGTGTAACGTGTGTGGCCGGGGGTTAGGGCGCACCTCTGTGCCAGTGAGAGGGAGAGGCGCATCCTGGGCCCGCGATAGGGTTTGCTCGTGTTTCTAGTGCGCCAAAGGACGCTAACAGCGTGTGTGTGTGCGCGCACATACGTGTGCAGCGCGCGAATGGGCTTTTAATATGGACTGAGAATCTGAGCACGAAGAGTGACTAACCACACATGTGCATCTGGCATGTCAGCTCCCTGTGATGTTGTGCAAATGTGAAAGCATTTGAAGCTGTCCCAGCTGCGTCTGGAGTGGGGAAGCGTGTGAAACTTGGATGTGTGTTTGCTAATGTTGTATGAAGAGGAAGGGAAAGGGCACAGGCCAGCAGGGTATGTGGGGTAGGGTAGGGGGCAGGAGTGTTTACGTGGTGTCCCGGGGCTGGGCAGTTGGGTCTCCTAATCAGGCTCCAGAACCCAGCTCGGCCCCCTTCCCCGCGCCCTGTAAACAAACCCACTGGAATTCGCTGGGGGTGGGGGTGGGGGGCTCCTGGCGGGTGGGTGGGAGTCTGCCTCCCAGCTCGCGGGGAGGAACGGACTGGCAGGTGTTTGGGCTGGAGTGTCTGGCGTGGAAGGGTCGAGTGCTGTGTGCCTGGCGGCTTGTGAGCGCGCCCCCGGTAGGTGTTGGAGTGTGTGCGCACCCCTGGCCAGCCCTCCACGCAGCTGCGCAGCGCGGGAAGCCGCAGGCTCCGGCCCTCCCCACCCCCCCCACCCCCCCGGTCGGCGCGGGCCCCTCTTCCCCGGTTCCCAAGCCGTTTCATCCTTCTCTTTTACGGCCGGGGCTGGCGACAGCCCCTGTAATTACTCGGGGCCGGGACGCCAAGGCTAGTCCGGCACTGACCCCGCGGGGAGGGGCCTGGAGAGGAGGAGGGCCCAGGCTGGCTCCCCGCCCCCACCCTCGGGGCGCAAGTTGCGTGCGGTACGACGTGCCGTGCGGACCGTAAATATTTACCCATTGCCTACTAAGGTCTAGACTTAGCTTTGCGCGCCTTCTCCCCCGCCCCCCGCCTCCGCCCCCGGGCTGGCTCCTGCCCCAGGAGACGTGCCCAGCCCGACGTTTTCCCCGACCCGAAGCCCGCCCCTCCTGCCGGGGCCGAAGTCTACCGGCCGACCATCTCCAGGGCGGCGCCTCACGCGCTTTTTACTCACCTGGAGGTCACCTGGGTGTCGGCCTCCCACGTGCCCAACGAGCGATGATCCCATCCCTTCGTCTGTGTCCCACGGAATCAAAGCTCCACGAGGGCAGGGTGTCTTGGTTCTCTGCTGTATGGCCAACGCCTGGCACAGCACTTAGCACATAGTAGCTGGTCAATAAATATTGGTTGAGTGGGTGACATCACTGTTTAGTTAAGGTACTTCTACCCACTTAGTGCTCCGAAAAGACACGGGAGAGGGGTTTTTTAAGGAGGGGAGAGGAGTGATGGTAGCTCTAAAGAGAGGGTAGCCAGGGTTGCCCCCTGGAGGGGATGGTTTGGGGCACATTCCCCCTTTTCTCTGATTGCTGGGACTGCAGGGCGGGAACGCGTCGGGTCCCTCGGCTGCGCTGCTAGGTCGGGCAGGTTCGGGCTCGCTCCGCCCAAGCCGCCGGGGCCACGTCCGTTCCCCGCCCTGCCTGCGTCTAGGGCTGGGGCCAGCCGGGTGGAAAAAAGGTGTGTGTGTGGGAATTGGAAGCACGAACGGAACACGGAGCCTCCTTCCCCGGCTTGGCGCTTTCCCCAACATTCTCACTTCAGGCTTTGATCTCATTACTCTCCTATGCATATATTTTTGTGTTTGGGGGTCGTTTTTCAGACCTAATGGGGCACTCATTAGGGGCCGGGTGTTGTAATTGGCAACGAAGGTACGGCGGCGGCTGAGATAAAATTCCTGCCCTTGGGGAGCCTCCAGACCAGCAGGGGAAATAGACAAACCACTATTTATACAACAAACTTGCCTGCAAGTGTCACAGCACAGACTGTAGAGCCACACGCCAGGGCCGCTGCGACGCCTGCTGGACGCAGAGGAGAGTTGCAGGCACTGCGTGACCCAGACAGACAACAGAAGAGATGCCCAGAGACTCGACCTGAAGACCAGCCCATCCCGTCCCTCCCCCACCGCAGCCCCCTGCCTGCCCAGGCGGGTCTCGTCTCTGGCTTTGGGCTACCTCTCACCGCAAACCCGTGCGCTTGTGAAGGCTCTCACCACCCCCAGGCAAACATCTGTGCTTAGTGGCAGAGCGGTCTGAGGTGTCTGTCTGTCTGCCTGTCTGGGAAATTCCCCTCCTGGGCCTCTCTGTGAATTTCTGAGACAGGATTAACCCTCTGAGTGTCTGGCAGGAGGCCCGACCTCTAGAGGGACACACTGTCCACCTCTAGGGGCACTGCCCGCCTGGAGGCGCCATTTCCAGCCTGGACCTGGCAGAGCTACTTGATTGCTGCTCCTTTACTGAGCACCCTGTGGTTGGGGTGGCAGAACCACAGGGTCCTGGGGCGTCTGCTAACCTGGCCCAGCCCCTGAGGGTATCTTTAGACAGTGGCTTAGGGGTGGGAGGCCCCGAGCCTCTGTGCCATTCCCTCAATGTCATTTTGAAAAATAAAGTGTATCTTTCCCACTTTATTGGTTAAGTGTGTATATTTCCCACTTTATTAATAACTAGAGGCCTGATGCAGGAATTCAGGCAAGGGTGGGGGCTGGCCGCCCCATCAGGCCTATAGGGCAGGGCGGGGGTGGGAGGTTGGCTGGCCCGCCTGCCCCCTGGTCGAACTTCCGGTGAAGGGGACAATTTGCATATTAGCCTTTTATTATATAGGATGTGTGTAACATGGGAAAAGAGAGAACAGGAGCCCTGGCTGGGTAGCTCAGTTGGTTAGAGTATCATCCTGATATGCCAAGGTTGTGGGTTTGGTCCCCAGTCAGGCACATACAAGAGGCAATCAACAAATGCATGAATGACCAGAACAGCAAATCAGTGTCTCTCTGTCTCTGTCTGTCTGTCTCTCTCTCTTCCTCTCTTTCTCTCTTTCTCTCTCATTCTCTCTTTCTCTCTCTCTCTCTGCCCCCTCTCCTCTAAAAAAAAAATTAAATTAAAAAGAGAGAGAGAGAGAGAGAGAACAGGAGCGCTAGCTGGTTTGGCTCAGTGGTTGGAGCTTTGGCCCTTGGACTGAAGGGCCCCAAGTTCGTTTCTGGTCAAAGGCACGGCAGGCGGGGCGAGTTGGGGAGGCAATCTATGGATGTGCCTCTCTCACATTGATGTTTCTCTCTGTGTTTCCCCCTCCCTTCCACTATCTCTAAAAATCAATGGAAAAAATATCTTTAGGTGAGGATTAACAAAACAAACAAACAAAAGAAAGAAACAACAACAAAAAAAGTGCCCTGACCCTTTTGGCTCAGTGGAGGCCTGTGGATTCAAGGGTCCCAGGTTCGATTCCGGTCAAGGGCATGTACCTTGGTTGCGGGCACATCGCCAGTGGGGAGTGTGCAGGAGGCAGCTGATCGATGTTTCTCTCTCCTCTCATCGATGTTTCTAACTCTCTATCTCTCTCCCTTCCTCTCTGTAAAAAAATCAATAAAATACATTTAAAAAAAAGAGAGAGAGAGAACAGGAGAATAAAGGGGAGGAGGAGCCATCAGGCACTGTTAACATCTTCATCCCTTTCCAGCCAGCTTTTTGCTTGTGAGATTTGGGGGTGGGGTGGGGGGTTGCTTACTTTTACATAGTGTGATTAATATCACACATTTCTATGGTGTACTTTTTTTTCTCCTTTTACTTTATGACAGAAGACATTTTTCATGTTGCAAACTCTTTGTAAAAAACATTGTTGTTAGTAATTTTCTTTTAAATCATCGCCTGAGGATACGTTTTTACTGATTTTTAGAGAGAGAGGAAGGGAGAGAGAAACATTGATGTGAGAGAGAAACATTGATCAGTTGCCTTCCATAGGTGCCCAGTCAAGGATCAAACCCAAAACCTTTTGTGTATGGGATGACAGTCCAACCAATTGAACCACTTGGCCACAGCTGTAAACAATTTACATATATTTATAGCCCTAGCCAGCTTGGCTCAGTGGATAGAGTGCTGGCCTGTGGACTGAAAGGTCCCGGGTTCAATTCTGATCAGGGATACATGCCTGGGTTGTGGGCTCGATCCCCAGTGGGGGGTGTGCAGGAGGCAGCCGATCAATGATTCTCTCTCATCATTGATGTTTCTCTCTCTCTTTCCTTCTCCCTTCCTCTCTGAAATCAATAAAAATATATTATAAAAAACAATTTATATATATTTACAAACAATATTTAAAAATATTTTTATTGATTTCAGAGAGGAAGGGAGAGGGAGATAGAAACATCAATGATGAGAGAGAATCATTGATTGGCTGTCTCCTGCATGCCCTCCTCTGGGGATGGAGCCAGTAACCTGGGCATGTGCCCTGACCGGGAATTGAACCAGTGACCTCCTGGTTCATAGTTCAAGTGCTCAACCACTGAGCATGCAGGCTGGGCTAAACAATATCTTTAATGGCAGCATGACGTTCCATTGAGTGTTTCAGAGTTTGCCATTGTAATGAGGCAGGGTAGATATAAATACACACAACCACACACACACTCAGGCTAGCTTCAGTTGCTGAACACTTGAGTTGACTGGTTCTTAGAACCTAGAAATAAACCTGAGGCTGACTTTCATTCAACAAGTATTTATGGAGCACGCAATCTGGACTGGACTCTGAATTGGGGCTGGGGGCTTCGTGGAGGACAATAGGAGAGATCCCCGCTGTCATGGAGCTTACGTTTTAGATGAAATCTGGGCATGGGCTTTTCTAGATTCTGGAGAATTTCACGATGTGGGAAAGTGCTTTGGATGTTGCCAAGCTAAAGCCAGATTCTTTCGGCTACTAACTCGTCCAGCTCTTTTACTGAGGGCCAAAGTGACCAGAACCTAATGGATCTGTTCCCGCTCACACACATGCAACTCATGATTCCATGGAAGAGGGTGGAATTCTTCCCCTGGGAGTCCAGGCAGGGGAGAGGGATTTGGACAGGCTGGGAAGTGGGAGGAGAAGGGAGGGGCCGTGGTAAGGAGGATGGGACTGTGTTCCAGGAGAGGTTTTGTACTGCTGCCTCTTCCACCAAAAATGGACTGATTGCCTGGTTGGTGTGGCCCAGTGGTGGAGCGTCAACCCAGGAACCCAGAGATCGAAGTTCAATTCCTGGTCAGGGCACATACCTGGGTTTTGGGCTCAATCCCCAGAAGGAGGCTTGCAGGAGGCAGCCGATCCATGATGTTTCTCTCTCATCAGTATTTCTATCTCTTCTACCCTTCTCCCTTCCTCTCTCTCTAAAAAAGTGAAATAAATAAAATTAATTGCTCATGTTAAACACTGTACTGGGAGGCACTGGGGACTCTGAAATATATCCTTGCCCTAAAGCAGTGGTTCTCAACCTTCCTAATGCCGCGACCCTTTAATACAGTTCCTCATGTTGTGGTGACCCCCAACCACAAAATTATTTTCGTTGCTACTTCATTACTGTAATGTTGCTACTGTTATGAATCGTAATGTAAATATCTGTGTTTTCCGATGGCCTTAGGCGACCCTGCTAGCGGTTCTCAACCTGTGGGTGCTGCTGTAGAGCCTAAGACCATCGGAAAACACAGATATTTACATTATGATTCATAAACAGTTATGAAGTAGCAACGAAAATAATTTTATGGTTGGGGTTCACCACAACATGAGGAACTGTATTAAAGGGTCGCGGCATTAAAAGGTTGAGAACCACTGCCCTAAAGGAATCTAGTTTACGGGCAAATATATCATTAGGATATAAGATAAGAATTGTAATAGTGGTGTAAGTGGAACAACAGGCTGTGGGCTCAGGGAGGAAGGGATGTTTATTTGTGGTGAGGAGGGCTTCGCAGAAGAGGAAACATTCGGCGTGAGTTTTGGGGATAAGGAGGCATTCACATTCAAGGATGAGGGAGCAGAGAACAAAGCTGTAGGGGTGAGAGTTTGTGCAGTGAATACTCTGAAGCAGCTAAACTTACAGAAAGGTCTGGGGGAGGAGTGGCCGCGGATGAGAACAGAAGGTGGTTTGGGGCCATGCTGCCAAGGGGCTTGAATGCCACGCGCAGGATTTTGAATCTTAGCCCGTAGCCCATAGATGCTTAAATGAGAAACATAATCAGATTTGTATTTTAGAAAAATCACTGTGGCTAACAGCATGTGCGCAGAGGAGGGAGCTCAGAGGTAGAGGGACTTGGGGCCTGAGCGGCAGGAGCTCCGGGGGGAGGGAGGAGGGCCTGAGGCTGAGGAGTGGCAGAGGCGGGGAGAACAGAGGAGACATGAAACAGAGTTGCATGGGACCTGAGCCAGGCGCAAGAAGGCGGGAGGGTGTGGAAGGCTTGGTGGGCAGAAGTGGCCCTTACAGGCAGGAAATGGAGGAGCAGACCTGGGAAGGAGAAATGAAGAGTGTCATTTTGGTCATTGTGTCAAATTGTAATGATTTCGGCTGCAAGTAGCAGAATACCCAACTGCCAGCAGTTTAAACAAGGTTCCACCCCCCCACCCCCACCCCCAGCAAAGCGTTCCGGAAGTGGGACAGCGGCTCAACGTGTTTTCAAAGACCCAGTGCCCTCCTCAGCCTCTCTGGCTAATGGAGTCACAGGAAGACGGGGTGGAAGCACAAGGTCTCCTCGTAAGGCTCTGTTAAGTATGTTTTTAAAAAAGGTGATTTCTGAGAGAGGAAGGGAGAGGGGGAGAGAGAGAGAACATCCATAATGAGAGAAAATCACTGATCGGCTGCCTCCTGCACGCCCCCAACGGGGGATGGAGCCTGCAACCCGGGCATGTGCCCTGACTGGGAATGGAACAGTGACCTCCTGGTTCATAGGGACACTCAACCACTGAGCCACGCCCGCCAGGCAAGGCTTTCTTTTCTTTTCTTTTCTTTTTTAATCTGGTAAGGAAAATCTTTTCTACCAGCTTCCCAGCCGACTTATCCTCAGGGGTCCGAACCGGCTCAGTGTCCATTGCTATACCCATGTCCGTGAAGGAGGAGAAGGGACTGGTTCTGAGTGGGGCTGAGGTCCACCATCCCCAAACAGAACCTGTTCTGCTCCCCAGAGAGCTGGTGTCTGCTAGCCTGGAAGCGGGGTGAGCCCTGATAGTGCCTGCCGCAGACATGCTGCTGGGAGGGGCCAGCAGAACTCCCAGGAGGAGGTGTCCCAGGGCAGCTGGACATGGGGGTCTGGAGCTCAGGAGGGTGGGGAGCTCGGAATACGTGTCCCGTTGGGACCTTGTGGTGAAGCTCACGGCCCCAGGCTGCATGCGCCAGGCAGGGAAGAAGCGTGTGGCGGGTACAGGACCAGGAACCCCCTTTCCTGTGGTTTTTACTGGGGAGAAACCCCTCCTTCCAGCTTCCCAGCTGCACTGGGGGAAAGTGGGCCAGGGTGAGTGAGGTGGGCTGGCACCCCCACCTCCAGGGCAGCCGGTAACCCTCTTCCATCACTGGCTTGACTTCCCCTGTGACAGCATCAGAGCAGGAGTTAGATGCTTCTGTTGAGAAGCATTCCTTATGTAACTTTTCCCTGATTACAGAAGAAATACATGATCAGAAAACTAGAAGAAGCACAAATGAAGAAAAAAAAAAGTCACCCCCGGAGCAAGCACACTTCTCACGTCCCTCCGGGGCTCTGTGCCTTTTTATGGTACGTGTCTCTGGGAGGTCACAGTTTAATGCCCGGTTACAGCCAGCCCGGAATCCCGTACCGTGGTGTAACGTTTTATGATCTTCCCGGTTTTCCAGCTGTGTTTTATCGGGGACTATTTCATCTTTACAGACTCCTGTGCCCTGCGATGTGGACAAAGGCAGGAACGACTCCTCCCTCCGCTCCCCCCACTAGATGAGGAGACCGAGGCTCAGAAAGGGGGTGGTGTGATCGGGGTTGGGGGCCACGCCGCCCTGCCATTCCTTTCACACCTTGGGGCCCAGCTGCCCTGGGAAGAAAGGAAGGCGAGCAGAGAAGGGCCAGGAAGGCAGGGGGGCAGGGGGTGGGGGGGTCCTTCCAGCACCTGGGCCCGTGAGTGGGGGAAGGCGAAGGGACAGGGAGGTGGTGGGCCCTAGAACGGATCCGAGGGCCTTGGTGGGACAGTCCTCCTGGGCGGGCAGAGCCTGCTCTGGCCTGTCCCTGTAGGCAGGAGATGTCCAGAAAATGGCTTACTTCCCGCTTCCCCAGATGTTCGCTGAGGTCAGCCTGGGTGTTAAGCACTCTGCGTGGCACTGCGGGGCGTGCCAGAGCGGGTCCTCTGGAGAGAACTGGGAGAGAGCTGGGTTGGAGTCCCAGCTGTGGGACTTGAGAAAGTTCTGTAACCTCTCTGAGGCTCCTCCCTCCTTTTTATCTCCACCTGTAAGGCGGAGGCGCGCTGACTTCATGGCATTATCCTAGGGATCCAGGGAACCCACAGCTGCGAGGCCGGGGAAGCCAGGGAGTTGGCTGTCATTGAGCACTGGTGTACGTTTCTCGACCTGGCCTGGCCCTCCTGGGCTGGCTGGGGGTCATTGTGCTGATACTGGGGTGATAGGAGAAGCCCAGGACATAGGGGAGGCAGGGATGAGGAGCCCAGGAGCACAAATATGTATTCTGCTGAGGAGCACTTGATAAATGCCCGGGGCATGGTGGTCAAGAGCATTGAGGTTCCACGGGTTCAGAGCTGGCGGAGGAAACACTCTGGAGGGTCTTCCAGGTGGGAACGGCCAGCGAGGGCGCTTTATGCCCAGAGGGATGGTGTGGGCCACACTCCCCTGGCCTGCAGGGGTGAATGGGGGAGGTGGGGAGAAAGTCTGCCCCTCACATGTCCTTCCTCCATGTTCCTTACCCCCCTCCCCCAGATCCATGTAGCCCCTTCCTCAACCTATCAGTTCCCGCTCTTTCTCGTGGCTATTGTCAAAAGAACGTCCACTCTAAGAAAACGTCTTTTTTTTTTTAAAGCATTTTTATTTTAAATATATTTTATTGATTTTTTTAACAGAGAAGAAGGAAGAGGGATAGAGAGTTAGAAACATCGATCAGCTGCCTCCTGCACACCCCCTACTGGGGATGTGCCCACAACCAAGGTACAGCCCTTGACCGGAATAGAACCTGGGACCCTTTGAGTCCGCAGAGCCAAATCGGTTAGGGCTAAGAAAATGTCTTATAAGAGCTCATTTGAGCCAAACTGAGGACAATTGCCAGGAAGCAAAACCTCAACGGATTGAGAACAGGCTCCGGAGAATGGCGGTTTTGCAGATTATTTTATACATTAGAGTCAAAGGAGGAGCTGAAAGGGGGTGTTACATAAAACCCACCCATGGTAGCTTAGGCCGGGTGGGAGGAAGCAGAGCAGGGAGATCTCTGAGGCTGGATAAAGAGTAAAACAAAAACAACAGAAAAAGCGTAAAACAGAGAGACACCACTTCTCTTCATCGGTAGGCACAGGACAGTCCATGTGGACAGCACATGGAGATGGTATGTGGGCAGTAAGATAACAGTGTGGCCTCACACTCTGGTGCCTTTGAGGGTTTTGGAAAAGAAAGCTACTCTGGCATTTGCAAGGTATGCTATCTTACCTACAAAGACAATAGACAACCTCAAGGTTAAAGATTGGCCTAGGACTTGACAACCAACCTTGACCTGCCTTCAGTGAGGAATTTTGTTGTTGTTGTTAATCCTCACCCGAGGATATATATATATTTTTTTACTTTTCTTTAAAAAATATATTTTATTGATATTTTACAGAGAGGAAGGGAGAGGGATAGAGAGCGAGAAACATCGATCAGCTGCTTCCTGCACACCTTCCACTGGGGATGTGCCTGCAACCAAGGTACATGCCCTTGACCGGAATCGAACCCGGGACCCTTCAGTCCGCAGGCCGACGCTCTATCCACTGAGCCAAACCAGTTTCGGCCCGAGGATATTTTTTCCATGGATTTTTAGGGAGAGTGGAAGGGAGAGCTGGAGGGAGAGGGAGAGAGAGAAAGAGAGAGAGAGAGAGGGAGAAACATCAACGTGAGAGAGACACATCCATTGGTTGCCTCCCACACTAGCTCAGATTGGGGCTGAAGATCGAACCTGAAACCGGTGGGACTCAGCAGAAAGAGCTCCCCTTGGGGACAGACCTCCTGGAGGCTCCCAGGGAGACTGGTTTTACATGGGCTGAGGACATTCCAGATGGGGGCCGAGAAGTCCAGGCCAACCCAGCATGGCTTAGAAGCAAGCCAAGGGGTTGTATTTCATGAGAGAACTGAGGAGAGGCAGAGAGAGAAAGTTTTGGAGTAGTAATGGGCATGGCGCCCTGGGAATAATAACAGCCCACATTATAGAACGCGGTCACCACTGCAGGCTCCTTGGAAGCACGTTGCAGACAAGAATGCACTTATCGTCACAATCAGCATAAGAGATAGATAGTATTGTCCTTATTTTATAGATGAGCGAGCGGAAAGCACAGAGAAGTCAGTAACTTTCCGGAGGTCACACAGCTAGTGGTCTGAAACAAGGCGATTTGGCTTGAGAGTCCTGATTTAACCACTGCACCATACTACCCAGCTGTTCTGGAAGCTGTTCCTAGCGTGTGGTGAGGTCACTGGGAACACAGAGTCACAAGACCAGGATGAAACAGTCTGCAGGTGCAGCCGCTGTTTGGATGTGGGGGCAGGTGGGGATATCTGTGTCGGCATCAGGAGCCCAGGTGGGAAGCAGGACCATGAAAGCCTACAGTTCAAATACTTGCTTTCCAGCCCGGCCAGTGTGGCTCACTGGGTGAGGGTCAACCTACTCACCGGGAGGTCACAGTTCGATTCCTGGTCAGGACACACGCCCGGGTTGCGGCTTGATCCCCAGTAGGGGGCATGCAGGAGGCAGCCATCAATGATTCTCTCTCATCATTGATGTTTCTATCTCCCTCTCCCTTCCTCTCTCTGAAATAAATTAAAACATATTAAAAACAAAAGGTAATCTTTATTTTTTAAGAGTTTGGTTTTTTTCCTGCAAAAAGCTTTATTGTTTCATTTGGTCCAATGCATGGGAGAGGGCTCCAGGGTGGTTGAAAGAATGGCTGGGGTTTCGGGGAGAGGCGCAGGCAAAAGGCAGACACCAGGGGACGCAGAGGGGCCCCTCAAAGGCCTCTGGGCTCCAGGGGCTCCTAGTCGTGCTTGAGGGGGAGCCTTTGGAAGAGACACTCGCCCCGCCCAGCCTGGGGGCCGCAGCCTGCGGAGGGGAGGCAGGTGTGGCCCGTCTTCTTGATGAGTTTCACCTCCTCACCCGGAAGTGGTTCTCCAGGAGTCAGCGCTGGTGTCTGCGGGTAGAACCAGGGCCTGCAGGCCCAGAAGGCCGGGGTCAGGCTCCTCTCCCAGGCCAGGGCGGCTTGCATGGCGCCCTGAGTTGTGCCCACTCATCTCGGGGCGGCTTCTGCTCGTCCTGGAAGAGAAGGCGGCCACCGCGCTGGGTTTGCATCTGTAAGAGACGCTCAGCGCCCTCGCACTTGTTCTCCACCAACTCGAGGAAGAGGTGGCCCCCGCCCTCCAGAGCCACATCGTCCAGAGAGGTAGGTGTGGTGGCCAGGCTCGGTGGAGTAATTCTGACGAATTTGGGAGCTCATGGTTGTTCGGCGATAGGACTTACGGTGTGTTGTTCGTCAATAAGGAGTTAAGGCAGAAAAAATAGAGGTGGTGCTGAAGGTGGTGACTGAAAAAGAGGGCGGAGGGTGGTCAGAGGCTGGAAGAAGGGGCGTCCCTGGGTCTGTTCCGTCCAAACACTGTTGAAGCAAGAGACATACCCGGGACCGCTGAGGCATTAGCCAAAAGGTCATCTTTTTTCTTTTTTTTCTTTTTTAACTTGCTCTCCAGGCCTTTCTGCTAGAGCTCAGTCGGGCAGATGCTTCCACTCAGGGCTCCAAATGCACAGGAAGGACTCAGCTGTGGGGAGTTAGCATCCATTCCCAGTAGACGATTCCCGTGACCCTGGCTCTAGTTCTGGCTGCCCCCTACCTAGGTCCCTGCCCATCTCCCAAGGGAGGGTCCCAGTTTTTCCACCCATTGTGTGAACTACTGGGTTCCCTTCCAACAAATCCTTTCTCTGCTTTAAGTGATCTCGAGTCAGTTTCCGTCACGGGCAGGACAGAACCTGAACTGGTGCAGAGTGAGTCGGTGATGGTGCCAAGAGCAAAAGCCTGGGAGACGGGGAAGATCATGTTAACTTAGAAGTGAAGGCCGGAGTGAGAGGCAACAAGCATTTATTTGAGATTCAAAAGAGTAGCTATTCAGGAAGCACGGACGCAGGCAGAAAGCCAACAGTGTTCTGATTGGGAGTTAAAGGCAGGGGTGTTTATGAGAAAGGAAGGGGAACAATGACATCAGTAGAAGTGTTGATGTAAGAGATGTCCAGCCGGGTTGGTGTGCTTGAGGTCGGGCATCGACTGTAGCCAGTTGGGTCCCCAGTAGTGTTTCTATCTCTCCTCCCTTCCTCTCTCTCTAAAAACAAACAAACAAACAAACAAACAAATAAAAGGAGATTTGCTTTAAAAAAAGAAATGTTCAAACCTGTAGATATCTATATATATAAAAGGCTAATATGCTAAGTGTCCGACTGGTTGCTATGATGTGCACTGACCACCAGGGGGCAGACGTTCAACGCAGGAGTTGCTGTGACTTGGCAGTTGCAGTTCTCGGGTGATGCACCCCGAAACCAGAGAGGAGGGAGCCTGATTCCTCAAGGGGCCGTGCAATTCCACCTTCGGCCGTGGGTTATGTTGTTGCTCTGTCGACCAAATCTGGTTTACTGCACACTTGTTTGCGTTCCCCACCCTGCACAACAGCTACTTTGCAGAGTGCCCTCTCACACTCCAGGACCCCTCGGGGGATGTCGGAGAGCTGGTTTCGACCCGATTCCCGCAGGCCAGGCTGAGGGACCCTGCCTGTTGGAGGGAGCCACTCACTCCGCAAACCCTGGGGAGGGACCGCAGGAGGTTGGCTCCAGGGCGTGTCTGGCCCAAATAGCCCAGTCCCCCCTCTGGCCACCTTCTAATTAATTTCCTTTCAATGTGCATGAATCCGTGCACTGGGGCACTAGTTTTTTATAAGAGTTTATAAACTGAGGATATATGCCGGGGAGGGAGATCTCATATGCTCCAGATAATAATACTTTTACAGTTTCTTTTATTCATTTGAGATTAAGGAGGGAAGATTACATGAAGGTGGGAGAAAGCAAGGCGGAAAATGGATTACAGGATAGTTAAGATTATGTACTAGGTAGCATTTCTCCTCCCACCCCCAAATATGTTTTTATGGGTTTTCAGAGAGAGGAAGGGAGAGGGATAGAGAGAAACATCAATGAGAAAGGAATATAATCGATCTGCTGACTCCTGCATGCCCCCTACTGGGGATCGAGCCCACAACCTGGGTATGTGCCTTGACCGGGAATCCAATTGGTAACCTCTTGGTTCCTGGGTCGACACTCAACCACTGAGCTACACTGCCCAGGCTGAAAGGTGGCATTTCAAAGGTGTGTTAACCTAGATGCACAGAAACAAAGGACAGGGCTTGCTTAAGAAGAACCTTTTACACTAGGAAGCTATAGGCCGCCCTGGCTGGTGTGGCTCAGTAGGTTGGGCGTCTTCCCGTGCACCAGAAGGTTGAGGTTCCATTGTCCCTGGTGGGGGCAGTGCCAGGGCAGGCGATTCATGCTTTGCTCTCACGTAGATGTTTCTCCCTCTCCCTTCCTCTCTCCAAAAATCAGGACAGCCTTAAAACCTTTCACTACGGAAGTAATAGGCCTGGGACGTGACTACCCACAATAACCTGCCCAGCTAGGAATTTATGATCAGATCACCCGTGAGATTAATTTCTGTGTACAAACTAACATGGTGATTGTAATTCTAAAAAAATGCGTTTAATCTTCAGGCCTGTAATCATTCTATCTGCTTTCTTGTTATCTTTGCAAACAGTTGTTTGGGATAGAGTGCTGCTTTAGGCCCAGTGCGAAGATTATTTCTCCCCATTTAACATTCCAAAGGTTTGAGGAGTAAGACATACAAGGCAGTTCCTCTGAGCCGGCAGCCGTGTTAAAGTGGCTCCATTTGTATTCTTTTCTTTTCTTTTTTAAAATATATTTTTATTGATTTCAGAGAGGAAGGGAGAGAGAGAAAGAGAGATAGAAACATCAATGATGAGAGAGAATCATTGATTGTCTGCCTCCTGCACGCCCCCCACTGGAGAACGAGCCCACAACCTGGGCATGTGCCTTGACCAGAATCGAACCTGGGACCCTTTAGTCCACAGGCCTCGATGCTCTATCGATGGAGCCAAACCAGCCAGGGCCATTTGTATTATCTTCTGCAATCAATTGCAGTGTGTGTTTTGCGGGAGGACAGGGAGTTCTATTTTTGCAGGTTCAAGTACTTGGGGTTACCTAGAGAATGGATCAAAAGGTTGCATTTTAGGGGCTGGGCCTGGGGACTGAGCTTTAGGTTAAAGGTGTGGAGATGGAACGGAGAACTGGATATGAGGCCTTGGGATGACGTGAGAGCGTGGAGAGCTGGCTTGCCATCAGAGTGCCTGCACGGAGCCGGGCAGGAATCACAAGAGTGAGAGGACCAGGTATAGTAGACAGAAAAGCAGGGGTTCTATAGAAAGTAACCATTCCTAAACGGACAGGTCATGGTGGGTAGTCACGTCCCAGGCCTGTTACTTCTTTAGTGAAAGGTTTTAAGCCAGCCCTGCCCATTGTTCTTGTGCACCCAGGTTTGCACACCTTGGAAATACCAGAAGGAATACTCCTGAAGTGAGTATGAACCCCGAAGAAAGCGCATAATCTTGTAAACCACCCTGTAATCCAGTCCCTGCCCTGCTTTCTCCCACCTCCATGCAATCTTCCTACGTGTCACCTCCTTAATGTCAAGTGCATGAAAGAAGCTACAAAACTATTCTTCTCCAGAGCATCTGAGGCCTTGCTCCTCAGCATGTCATCCGTTGGCTCAACTAAACTCCTGTAAGAATTCCCTGCAGCCCTAGCTGGACTGGCTCAGGTGGTTGGGCGTCCTCTCTTGCACCACAAGGTTGTCAGTTCCATTCCTGGTCAGGACACATGCTGGGGTTGTGGGCTCGATCTGTGTTGGGTGCATATAGGAGGCAACCGATTGATGTTTCTCTCTCTCTCTTCCCTCCTCCCTCTCTCTCCAAAATCAATAAAAAACACACAAACATATCCTCAAGTGAGGATTAAAACAATTTATCTGCAGGTTTGGGTGTCTTTTGTGTTGCTGTTTGTCAGAAAGGCAGAACACACACAGGCTTTAGGCTTTAGCCATCACAGAAGAAGGAGAATCCCTCCGCTGCCTCAGCAGGACTCTGAGGGCTCTCACTGTCCTGCCACGGGCCACATGCCCATGCCCAGAGCAATCCCTGTGTCCGGGCTGCTGTGCTGGGGCCAGCCCGGCTCAGGACGCTGGCTCCCTACTGCACCTGGGAGGTGGACTGAGGATGAGGGTTTCCCAAGGAAAACTGGGGTTTGTCCCCAGAACAGGGCAAGGAAGATGGGTAAGCAAACAAGCGGGTGCCAACTAAGAGAGGTTGACACTTGAGAAGGTTTCGGAACGGAGGGAAAGACTTTCTCTGAATGGCAAAATCCGGGCCTCGTTGTCGATAAAGAGGAGGTTCCCATGGAGAGAGGCTGGGGATGCATGGGGAAACAGAGGAACAGGCCCCCCAAGGAAGATGTGGGCGTGGGGTTCAGGGAAGAGGGTGGGAGTCCCTCTTGTCAAAGGGGGCAACTGTTTCTCCGAGTCGGGCAGGTAGGGAGCGGTGGGAGGGCTGAGAGGCATTGGAAGGAAGTCACAGGAGCCTGTTCCGGGTCACCTGCTGCTGCAGGCCGCGCCCCGCCCTGGAGCCTGGGCTTGCAATGAAATCCCAGCCCCATCACTGACCAGGCTGTGATGCTGGGCCTCAGTTTCCTCATTGATTTTCTTTTTTAAAATTAAAAAAAATAGTTTTTATTGCCGAAACCGGTTTGGCTCAGTGGATAGAGCGTCGGCCTGTGACTGAAGGGTCCCAGGTTCGATTCCGGTCAAGGGCATGTACCTTGGTTGCGGGCACATCCCCAGTGGGAGGTGTGCAGGAGGCAGCTGATCGATGTTTCTCTCTCATCGATGTTTCTGACTCTCTATCCCTCTCCCTTCCTCTCTGTAAAAAATCAATAAAATATATTAAAAAATAGTTTTTATTAATTTGAGAGAAACAGGAAGGGAGAGGGAGGGAGAGAGAGACATTGATCCGTTGCCTTCCATACACACCCCGACCAAGGATCAAACCCGAAACCTGGGTATGTACCCTGACTCTAATCGAACCAGCAATCTTTCGGTGTCTGGGACGATGCTCAGCCAACTGAGCCGCACCAGCCAGAGCTTATTTCTTTAATTTTTAAAAGTTAATTTGAGAGAGAGGAAGAGGGGAGAGAGAGAGAGAGAGAGAGAGAGAGAGAGAGAGAGAGAACATAGATTTGTTATTCCACTTATTTACACATTCATTGGCTGATTCTTGTATGTGCCCTGATTGGGGATCGAACCCACAACCTTGGTGTTTGGGGATGACACTCTGACCAACTGAGCTACCTGGCCAGGGCTCGGTTTTCTAATTTATGAAATGAGGATGACAATAACAGTGCCCCCCTCCCAGAGGATCATGGTGAGGATTAAATGAGATAATGTATGTAAGGCACTTAGAGAAGCTGTGTCTGGCATAAGGAGAGACCTTGGGACTAGCTATTATAATGGTAATTATTATGATTTTTATCTCAGAGGGCTCACAGTGGCAGTAATGAATCCCAATTCAACTGGCTCCTGCTCCTACCTGCTGGCATAGGGCCTCCAGTCTCCTGCAAAGTTCCCCCCAATATTGCTGATGGTCCCCATAGGGTGACTCAGCGGACTCATCAGGGAGTGGCACTGAGCACGCAGCTGTTCCGCCGGCGGGGTGTGGCAGCCGGAATCTCCCTCTCCCCTCCTGTCTCCTTTGTTGGGGGTTTTCAGTCCTCGCCCCTCCTGTCTCCTTTGTTGGGGGTTCCCAGTCCAGCCGCCTGTGTTTCCACGTGTTATGGTTTGGTGTTTCAGCTCTTTAGTTGTTTTTTTTTTTTTTTTAAGTATTTTTATTGATTTCAAAAAGGAAGGGAGAGGGAGAGAGAGAGAGGAACATCAATGATGAGAGAGAATCATTGATCGGCTGCCTCCTGCACACCCCCCACTGGGGATCGAGCCCGCAACCCGGGCATGTGCCCTTGACCGGAATAGAACCCGGGACCCTTCAGTCCGCAGGCCGGCGCTCTGTCCACTGAGCCAAACCGGCGAGGGCTCAGCTCCTCAGTTTTCACTCGCTGCTGCTTCTATCTGCGAGGCCCACAGGCTTCCTCGGGGCTGCACGGGGCGTAGATTTGCCCGTCGGCACCTTCTGTGCCATGGCAGGATTTCTAGTGCTCTGTGAGGGTGAGGACTCTGCCGAGGAGCCGTTCGGGAGTTCCTCAGCCCTCCAGCAAGGACAGTCTGTGAGTGTCCCCCCCTGGCTGCGTGGTGATTTTCAACCGGAGCGTACATGGAAGTCACCGGGCTCTTGGGAAATGTCCTGCCACAGCCCTTCCTGGGACAGCAGCCCAGCCAGTCCCTTTGCAGAAAGCTCGGACACAGCGAGACCAGCCCTGCCCCAGGCGAGGGCAGCCGAGGTAACGGTGGGGTGGCCGGGGACACAGCTGCCACACTCCAGCACTCGTGGAGCGGGGCCCCCGGCAGGTGGGGCTGCCCTCAGCCACCACGGCCCAGAATCAGGCTCTGAGGCCCAAGACCCTCATCAAAGCCAGTTGTCGGCCTTCTGCCCCAGATAACTGCATGGAGACACCCAAGACCTCTCCGCCTGTTCCCATCTCCTCCCGGGCTCCCGTTCCTTTTTCTTTCTTTCTTTTTTTAAAAAAACATTTTTATTGATTCCAGAGAGGCAGGGAGAGGGAGAGATAGAAACATCAATGATGAGAGAGAATCATTGATCGGCTGCCTCCTGCACGCCCCCCACTGCGGATCGAGCCCACAACACAGGCATGTGCCCTTGACCGGGACCCTTCAGTCTGCAGCCGATGGTCTATCCCCGGAGCCAAACCAGCTAGGGCCCGGGCTCCCGTTTCAGTACTTTCTTCTGATAGACCCCCCGAAGGGCCCCCTCCAGATAGAGGCGCTGGGACACGCTGAGGCACGGAGATGCGTCCCTCTCACTCAGCACCCAGGGAGGCCCCGGGTCCTGCTACGAAGGACCTTGCCCACAGCGGCTCTGGCTTTAGGAGCTGTTGGACTCGGGGCCAGGAAACGATTTCCTGGAGATGTTTCCTCGTCGGTGCCCCCGAGCCCGACACCTGGTTTTGTCCTGGGCTGCCCGCGAGGCTGGTGTTCTGAGCAGCATGGAGTGCTCACTCCTCCTCTCCCCTGGCTACTGGGAGTGCATAGAACGTAAACATGACGGAAAAACCCAGGGACCACAGGAGACACAGATGAAATGAAAAAAAAAAATCAAAAATCAAAATAAACAAAACCCCCCACACTCACGCAGGCCTCCCTTAGAGAAGCCAGGCTCCCGGAGCGGGGTGGGATGTGAAGCAGGCCTGTTTGGGGTGATGTTTATACAAGGAGCTGGGTTCCTCCCTCGGGCGAGTAAAGCAAGTTGTGAAATTTGAAGGCACATTTTAAAATTGTTTAAAACCCTGCAAATGTGTTTCCTGTCTGGCACTGTGAATGGGGAGCTGGTAATGCGTGTGCATGTGTGGCCTGGAGCGTGCGTTAATGAGGGAGTTTAGAGGCCGCGATGCCGAGGAGCCGGCAAGAATCGGGGGCAAGAAAAGGCGTCTGTTGTTGCTCAGGGTGTGTGTTCCAGGGCTGGAATGTGTGTAAAGGGCCCAGGACTTGGGAGGGTGGTTTAGTCTGGGATATTAGCATCTTTTAAAAAAACAACACGACACTTATAAATCATTAGTTAGAGGCCTCTGGGGGCAATAACGCAGGTATGTGATTTTTACTTTTGAAGCAAGTAGGTGTGCGGATCTTTGACAACATCTAATAACGAGAATAGTGCAATAGCCGCGCTGCTAAATTAGATGGTGGTGGTTAGTCCTCCTCCCGCACATCCTGGCTCTCTACCTTCGCGTGAGCTGTTCCTCTGCCGGCAGGCCTTCACCAGCTGTCGAAATCCTAGTCATCCATTCTGGCTGGCTCAGTACCACCTCCCCGCAGTGCGAATTACTCACTCCCTCTTCTGGGCCCTCCTGACATTTTGTCTTTTACGATGTTTACTTTGTTCCTTCTCTCCTGAAATGTAGCTGAATATGTGTCCATTCCCTGCCACACGCCCTTTGAGGACTGTATCCTGGCTGTCAATGTCTTCCCCGCAGCTCCGTTCTCGGTCAATATTTGTTGAATTAAACTTTTTTTTTTTTTTTTTTAGAGGATTGGTTTGCAGACAATAAAGACCCTGCACTGGGGCCTTGTTTGGTAAAAGTCATCACACACTCAGATATTTTTTTATCTTATAGTTTTTGAACTTTGCCTCAGAGTCTAGACATAATTGCACTGGGTTTAGAATTAATGAAATTGAAAATATAATTTGAAGAACATGTGGTTTTATTTCATTGCAGTTCTGATATATACATGATAGACATAATGTCTGTCTGGCTAGGAAGTCCTTTGTTTGGGGATAGCATTTTCAGGGGGCAGGTGGTCTGTGGGAAATGTGTCTTTCTTATGGAAATTCCCGGCACCTAATTGATGGAGGGCGGTGATACTCCAGGAGCGGGGCACTACTCCCTGTGGTGGTTTCTGGGATGGATGTTGTGGAGCTCAAAGCTGAGCATGGAAGGAACACTGGATTCTTATGAATAATTCAAAGGCATCCAAAATGCAGCCCGCATAATGGAAATGTTCAAGGGAGTGGCCATCTGAGAGGCTAGCTGTTGTGTTCAGATGAACAAGCTCTCAGAAAGAAACCACACACTCCCTGGCCAGTGTGACTCATGTGCAAGAAAGGTGGCTGCTTTGATTCACGGTCAGGGCACCTGCCCAGGTTGTGAGCTCGATCCCCGGTAGGCGGCATGCAGGAGGCAGTCAAGCAATGTTTCTCTCCCTCTCCTTCTCCCTCTCCCTTCCTTTCTCTCTTAAAGAAAAAGAAAAAGAAAGAAAAAAAAAGATTACACACACACACAAAATTACAGATCCTTGGCATGAAATAGGGAGGCTGTGCTGTCACAGAGGCTGGGGTGGGCTCTCACATGAAGGTGGGTACTCATGCCCTTTCCTCCGAACTCCCTGTGCCCCAAGCAGGATGTGGTGCTGGGGAAGACACAGGCGCTGAGGAGCGAGGCAGAGCATGGGTCTAGGCACCAACCAGCGGGGGTCTCGAGGCTGAGTTCCCCCATCTGTAAAGTGTCGGGGGGGGGGCCGTGGTGATCTTGTACGCTGCCCAGCAACGGCATCTGGCAGATGTAAGCGTGTTCGTTCTCCCACGTGGCCTGGGACGCCTCCCGCACCCGCTCCTCCCAGCCCATGTGTGTCACCCTCCTTCCAGCTGAGGCTTCCTGGGTTTCGCAAATAAAAATAGGCCGTGCTCAGCGGAATTTGAATTTCAGATGCACAATGGCTACTTTGTGGGTATGAGTACCTCCTAGGCAATACTTGGGGCATACTTCTACTAAAAAAGTAGTTGTTGTTTTGAATCATCCATCTTATATAAAAACTGCTGTTTGAAATTTTAACCCTGCTATTTGGCTTCTGTAAATGCTTGCTTGCTTAAATAGTAAGGAAAATAAGACTACTCCCACTTCAGAGAGGCCGTTAAACCTTCCCCGGACGAAGTTATCAGTGCTGGCGCCAGGCCAAGCCTTTGGTTGAGGTCTCAAAGCCCCCGCACATAGGGGTTCTTTAAGAGCTTGCAAAGGTGCCCTAACCGGTTTGGCTCAGTGGATGGAGCGTCGGCCTGCGGACTCAAGGGTCCCAAGTTCGATTCTCGTCAAGGGCATGTACCTTGGTTGCGGGCACATCCCGAGTGGGGGGTGTGCAGGAGGCAGCTGGTCGATGTTTCTCTCTCATCGATGTTTCTGACTATCTATCCCTCTCCCTTCCTCTCTGTAAAAAAGTCAATAAAATATATTAAAAAAAAAAAAAAAAAGAACTTGCAAAGGGGACCAGAAACACCCCATATTTGGGAGACAAAGAAGGTAAAAACATATAAATAGGGACAGTTGCTGCATGTTGGGGCCGGAATTTGAAATACAGTTTCTCTCGGCCCGCGCGTAATAACAAAGTGTAACTCCATCTCTCTGAGCGTTGCTGGGTTCTTCTCCGGTCTTCTGTAACAGTTTATCTGAAAGTCCAGTTCAACTGGGAGCTGTAGCTTATCTGACAGCTCGATGCCAAGTTCTACTCCTTCTCAACTTAGCAGCAGCTCCACCCCCTGAACTCCTGCAGCCCTTCAGGACTGGGACACTCGTGTGACATCAGGGGACAGCACCCCTTTTACTTATTAGTAACGGCAGCCACTTGTATGAGTACCAGGCACGTAGGAGCGTTGGATGGCCTGTCACGGTAACCCTCACAGGGACGCGCCACGGCTGAAATCAGTGTCCTCGTGGAGCCCAGGAGGGCCCGTGCCACCCAGGGGCACACAGTGGCATTGCAACGTGCTTCAGACTCGAGTGTGCGAGACTGGACTCCGAACCCCAGGCTGCTGCTCCTGGAGGGCGGGGACCGGGGCTGACACGTGGGATCTGCCCGGGTTTATTGTCCTGGAGAGCGACGTTCCCAAGTCGCGGCACCACCATGGAAACGGACTTGGGGACCGTGGGGTCGTGACCTGCTTTCTGAGCCCTAAAGATGATGACAAAGACATGGGTCTTCAGACAAGAAAGTGTGTTAGCTTCTAGAAATTTCCGAAGTGCTGTTGGCTTTGATGTGTGGATAACTCTAGCCTTGTTGCTGGAAGGATTGTGAAACTTGTCCCTGAGCAAAGTGCCCTCTGACACGGCCTGTGCTATGACGTGGTGTGGGATGCGCCGTGTAGGTACGTGGCGTGTGGCAGAGCGGGCAGGCCAGGGCCAAGGACATCAGACACTTGTGGCCTTGTTTTGCTGTAAGTTTGGAAATCACCGAAAGGAAGCTGTGGTCCTTGGGCACCCCTAAGCAGTCCCGGCTGACGGCCATCTCCGGATGTTCTTCACCCCGACGCAGGGGATCTGGGCGTGGGAGGGGGGTGGGTTATGATCACCCAATGAAAACGCAGCTCCTGCTGTTCGGGCCCCAGTTGTTATAGGAATAGTTCGTCCTTGCTTGTGCATCACAGTCAGACGAGTGCATTGTGGGCAAGCACATTGGTTCCCAGGACCGGAGGA
Source organism: Plecotus auritus (assembly GCF_963455305.1). Lineage (NCBI taxonomy): Eukaryota > Metazoa > Chordata > Mammalia > Chiroptera > Vespertilionidae > Plecotus > Plecotus auritus. The sequence goes on from NC_137778.1 coordinate 29,491,713, forward strand.
GGTGCCCGCGAGGAGCGGGAATGGGCATCGCTTGAACGTATCAGACCTGGGGGTGGGCCTCTGCCCCTGACAAACTGGCTGCCTCCTTCCTTCCCACCGCCTCTTGTGTATGTTCATTCTATTCTAGTGCACACGCTTTTAGAAGAGGGTGGGGGTGTGCAGGCTCCGGTCTCTCCTGGTAACCGAGCAGCGGTATCATCTCCACCTGGAGTGGGCACGGAGTGGGCACGGAGTGGGGGTGGGGAGAGGGCGATGAGAAGCCTGTCCAGGCTCCCAAACGTGTAAAAAGCAGAGCAGGGACTTGAACTCAGGTCTGTCTGATTTTGAATCCTTAGCTCTTTCCATGGTGACGTTCAAATCCTATCTTTCCAAAGACTCGGGGAAGCCTGAGGGCTTCATGACACGTGTCTGTTTCTCCAAACCCTGTGCAGATACCTGTAAATCATCACATAAAAGTGGGACAGCCTCCCCAGGAGGAGAAGAGCCCACATTACAGGGGGGCTTCACCCAGGTGGGAGCTGGGCGGCAGGGGGAGGAGGGCCATGGGTGCTCTGAGAGGAAGGAGCGCTGAGCTGGTGCTGCAGGCGGAAGCCTCGCCACAAGTCAGTGGTTGGCTCCCACAACCAGGAGGAGCTCAGGGTTTGGGGAGAGCGAGGCATCTCTCAAGGCAGGACGTGCCCGGGACTGAAATGGGGACAGGACTGGGGAAGGGGGACCTAGGGCAGATAGGCCCCAGGTCTTTCCTGCACCCCCAGAAGCTAAGCAACCACACCCCTGTCCACTGCCAGGGAGGGCGCCCCCGCGGTGTGTTCACCGCACCACCCCCGCCCCTTCCCAGGTGGTGTTTGCTCCGGCCTCCCCGTCCGTTTACAGAGGAAGCCTCCCCACCTGCCCGAGTGCCTGGCCCCCTGCTGTGAGCACCATGCGGCCTCACAGGGGATATCCAGCCCTGTCTCCCTCGCATCCACACACGTACAGATCCGCTGCTTCCTGGGCATCTCTACCAGGAAGGCCCATTGGCATCCCACACGCGCCACTGCCAAAGGCACTCTGGGCTCCCACCCAAATCCAGTCCTCGGAAAATGCCCAAATCAAAACAGGAGTCGTCCTGGACCGTCCTTTCTCGCCCACAGCATCCAAGCCCCGTCCTGTGTCCAGCTCCCCACGTCCGCCTCTACCACCGGCTGGGCCCCTCACCTCCCGCCTGGCTGAGCTCCCCGACACCCTTGGGGTCCTGTTTTTTACACAACAGCCAAGAGATCCTTTTACCCGTGAATGTTATCCTGGGATCCCTCACTGAACTCTCCGGTGGCTCCCTGTCACACGTCCAGTCACCTGCAGGGGCCTACCGTGCCTTCCAGGCCCTGTGTGATCTGGCCCTGCACTCCCCCCACCCACCTGATGTCAAACTATTTTCTTCTGACTCACCATCCTCCAGCCACACTGACCTCCTCGGTGCTCCTTAACCTCCCGTTATGCTTTGGCACCAGGGAATGTATACTTCAAACCTCAGACTGAAACACTCTTCCCCAGGATATACACTTGACTCATTCAAATGTCACCTCTATCGAGAAGGCATTTCTGATGACTAGCACACACGAGCGAGCTCATACATGCACGCCTATGCTTCATCCTCTGCTTCTTTTAATAAACTTTTTTAAAAATATATTTTATTGATTTTTTACAGAGAGGAAGGAAGAGGGATAGAGAGTTAGAAACATCGATGAGAGAGAAACATCGATCAGCTGCCTCCTGCACACCCCCTACTGGGTATGTGCCCACAACCAAGGTACATGCCCTTGACGGGAATCAAACCTGGGACCTTTCAGTCCACAGGCCGACGCTCTATCCACTGAGCCAAACCGGTTAAGGCTTCCTCTGCTTCTTTTGCTTTATTTTCTCTCAGAGCACTTGTCACTACCTAACATATATCTGTATCTTTCTCTGTATATATCTGTATGAGCGTGTGTGTATATATCTGTGTGTGTGTATATCTGTGTGTGTGTATATATCTGTATGTACGTGTGTGTATATATCTGTATGTACATGTGTGTTGTTGGAAGCTGCCCATTGCCTCCACTAGCAGAAAGGGGTGGACCAGGAGTCCGGAAGGCTGGTCACCCTTGAGGCTCTGGCAAGGCTCAGAGCCAACCACCCACTGTTCAGTCCAGACAAAGGGAGCTGAAGCAACTTCACCTTTTAGTCTCATGTAAATCCTTGCTGATGGGTTATCTCAGCTGTTACTGGAATGGCCTGCCTGAGGGCTATGGTGTGTCCCAAACCTGAATTATTTTTTCTTGTCTTATCTCTTTCATTTGTGCGCGGCCTCCTCCAGAGCCGGAACCCCAACCCTGAACCTGAACCCTGAGCCACGCAGGACGTGGGTCACTCCCAGTGTGTATATATGTGTGTATCTGTGTGTATCTGTGTGTGTGTATGTATCTCTCTGTGTGTATGTGTGTGTATCTCTGTGTGTGTGTCTCTCTGTGTGTGTGTATCTCTGTGTGTGTATCTCTGTGTGTGTGTATCTCTGTGTGTGTCTCTGTGTGTGTGTGTCTGTGTGTGTGTATCTCTGTGTGTGTCTGTGTGTGTGTGTCTGTGTGTCTGTGTGTGTGTGTGTGTATCTCTGTGTGTGTGTCTCTGTGTGTGTGTCTCTGTGTGTGTGTATCTCTGTGTGTGTGTATCTCTGTGTGTGTGTCTCTGTGTGTGTGTCTCTGTGTGAGTGTGTATCTCTGTGTGTGTGTATCTCTGTGTGTGTGTCTCTGTGTGTGTGTCTCTGTGTGTGTGTATCTCTGTGTGTGTGTCTCTGTGTGTGTGTCTCTGTGTGTGTGTATCTCTGTGTGTGTGTCTCTGTGTGTGTGTCTCTGTGTGTGTGTATCTCTGTGTGTCTCTGTGTGTGTGTGTGTGTGTGTGTGTATCTCTGTGTGTGTCTCTCTGTGTGTGTATCTCTGTGTGTCTCTGTGTGTGTGTGTGTGTCTCTGTGTGTGTGTGTCTGTGTGTGTGTGTGTGTGTGTGTGTGTGGATATATACAGATATATTTTGTCTGTTTTCTGTTTCTCCCCAGGAGGACGTAAGCCTCATGGGGCAGGGGCTTTGTTCCCGCCGCGGGGACCGATGCCAGCACCGGAATGGAACCTGGGACCCTTGTTTTGCAGGCACACGAGGATTGTAAAAATAGGAGAGGCATGATCCAGCCCCAGAAACACCAGACAAGTTAGGGGAGGCCTCTGTCCCTTTCCCCGACCTGCCTCCTGAAAGCCAGGGGTGCCCGCCGCGAAGGAGATTAGAAGACTCTTTCTGCAAAAAGTCCCAGAGGATGGTCTCAGGGAACAGGCCAACATTTATTTTTTTATTATTTTTTTTTAAAATTTTTAAAAAATATATTTTATTGATTTTTTACAGAGAGGAAGGAAGAGGGATGGAGAGTTAGAAACATCGATGAGAGAGAAACATCGATCAGCTGCCTCCTGCACACCTCCCACTGGGGATGTGCCTGCAGCCCAGGTACATGCCCTTGACTGGAATCGAACCCGGGACCCTTCAGTCCCAGGCCGATGCTCTATCCACTGAGCCAAACCGGTTTTGGCCAGGCCAACATTTAGAAAAGAGGAAAAAGCCATTTGATGTCCTTCCACTTCTCCCTTCCCTCCTTCCATCTTTCCCTTCCTCCCTTCCTTCCACAAGTATTTGTTAAGCACCTACTATGGGCCGGACAATATTCCCGGAGCTTGGACTCTGTCTGTGAACAAAACTGACAACGATCTTTGTCTTGAAGAGATGACATTCCAGCGGGTGTAACCACAACCCCCATTTGCGCATCCGGTTACCCAACAGCTTATCTGTGCCTCTTGCTGAAGTAAGGGTGGATCTAGTCCAGGATCAGCAGGCATTCAGGAAGCTCCCAACGGGGAAAAGACAGAGATAAAGCACTCCGGGAAAAAGAAATCACAAGAAAATAGCAGTAATGCCGGGAGGAGAAGGAATCAGGTAAAAAAGAAAAAATGGTAACTGATGGAAGAAACTTTCTAAGGAGGGAAAGCTTAGAATGAGAGTGATAGAGATTTGCATTCAGACAAAGGATCAGACATCAGCTGAGTCTGAGATTTCTCAGCAGCAACAGTAGAAGCACAGAGACCTCGAAATCCGGAGGGAAAGTGTTTCTAACGTAAAATTATACCCCAGCCAAACTAGCAATGAAGAGTGGGGTTAGGCGCACGCTGAGTCACTGAGTGACAGAAACACAGGCCCACCCCCCCGCCCCGCCTCCCCGCAGTGTTTTTCAGGAAGCTCTTGGAAGTAAGCCTGCAAAACGAGAAACAGAAAGAAATGAGACTTGGCATCCAGGGAACAGGGCTCTAACCCAGGAAAGAGGGGAAGGGAGTTCCCAGCCGGCAGGTAAAGAAAGCTCTGAGGTAGCAGCTGTGCACCTGAACCAAAGGCCAACCCACCCACCCTGGCCGCCGTGGCTCCGCTGGTTGGAGCTTCCTCTCGGGCACCTCAGGGTCTTGGGTTCGATTCCCGGTGGGGGCACATGCGGGAGGCAGCTGATGGAGGCCGCTGATCAATGGTGAGACATCGATGTTTCTCTTTCCCTAAAATCAATAAAAACATATCCTCAGGTGGGGATTAAAAACACAAACCACGACCAACCAACCGAGATTAGAGCAGAGGAGTGAAGGCCTCCAGGAAGAGCCTCCCCCAGAAAAAGGGCCCCGGCTACCTGAAGCGTCCGACCGTGTGGAGGGGGCACTGAGCAGAGTGGGAGGATAAGTTAGCAATAAGGAAAATAAATGAAAGAACGCTGGGATATTTTATATTTAAATCCATTTCTGAGCAGGTAATGTGTTCACTTGGTTGAAAAATCAAAACTGTATAAAAAACAAAATAACTGACTCCCGCACCCATCCGTCTCCCTCCAGACAGGTAGCCGTTTTTGTTAGTAACTTCCAAGGTTTTTTTAATAATCGTGATAAAAAGCACATAACAGAGAATTTACCATCGCAACCATGTTTAAGTGTACAGTTCAAGAGTGTTGACCACATTTCACATTGTTGATTGTTGTTTTCCAGTGTTTTTTTTAATAAGGTCCAAGTAAATCTCTATATATAAAAGCCTAAGGGACCATTATGACTGAATGACTGGAATGATCAGTCGCTATGATGCGCACTGACCACCAGGGGGCAGATGCTCAATGCAGGAGCTACCCCTGGTGGTCAGTGCGCTCCCATAGCCAACCTCCCACGGCCCCTCCCCCTGGCAGGCCGACCCGCATCGCCCGCCAGGCGGAGGACCCCCACCTGTGCACGAATTCGTGCACCAGGCCTCTCGTATGAATATACTCTCTTATTGTTCTTGCATTCTATACACATTGTTCTACACTTTGTTATTTCCTCTTTACATTATATTCTGGAGCTCTTTCCACAGAAGACTTCCTCATTCTTTTGTCTAGTGGCTTAGTGTTCCATTGTGTGGATGCACAGTAGTTTATTTGACCAGCTCTCTATAGAAGACACTTGGGTTTATTCCAATACTTTACTACTGTAAAACAATGCCACAATGAGCGACTGTATACAACATTGTTTCAAATGTGTACAGATATAGCTGCAGGACAGATTCCCAGATGCAGGTTGCTGGGTTAAAGGGTAAATGCATTTGCAATTTTGCTTGATGCCTCCAGACCTCCCTTCACCTGAGCTGCACTTTTTGCCTTCCCACTGCAATATAAGTGAAAACGCCCGCTCCCTGGAGCCTCATCCACAGACGGGGTTGGAGACTTTTGGAATGTTGCCAAGCTGATCAATGCACAATGCTATCTTAATGTAGTTTTGCTTTTCATTTATCTTATGTGTGAGATTGAGCATGTTTTTTTACAGATTTAAAGCCATTCGCACCTCTTTTCTTTTTCATGAGGCAATGATAAATTGTGTATTTCAAGCCTATAGCGGACTATCAAAATGGTCACTTTCTTCCTAATACACTAACAAAATGGTAACAAATTCTGCTTGATGTCCTGCCAGTGTGGCTCAGTGTTGAGCATCGACTTACGAACCAGGAGGTCAAAGTCCGATTCCCAGTCGGGGCGCATGCCTGGGTTGCGGGCTCAATCCCCAGTGTGAGGGGCTCAGGAAGCAGATGGTCGATGGTTCTTTCTCATCATTGATGTTTCTGTCTCTCTCCCCCTCTCCTTTCCTCTCTGAAATCAATTTTAAAAATTCTGCCTGAGGTTTTGTGCAGTGTTTTTCCTGTTTTCCTGACATGGTTATAAATTTTAAAAAGTGCAGATGTTCAGGTTCTCATTTCTCTCCCATGACTGTGTTTCATCCTTTTGTTAGGTTGTTCTTATTGTTCCTTTTATGCTATTGTGTGTTTTTTTAAAATATATTTTTATTGATTTCAGAGAGGAAGGGAGAGGGAGAGATAGAAACATCAGAGATGAGAATCATTGACCGGCTGCCTCCTGCATGCTGCCTCCTGGGGATCGAGCCCACAACCCAGGCATGTGCTCTGACCGGGAATTGAACTATGACCTCCTGGTTCACAGGTTGACCCTCAACCACTGAGCCACACTGGCTGGGCCCAATTAGGGCTTTTTGAAAAGCAAACTAATGATGTTTGCAAAGAAGTCACTTCCAAAATTATAGGCCAACTTTGGAATCTGGCCATGATGGAGTATCAGGGACCACCATCCTCTACCCTACTGTATTAACACAAAAAAGGACAGACTAACCCTGGCTGGTTTGGCTCAGTGGATGGAGTGTTGGCCTGTGGACTGAAGGGTCCCAGGTTCAGTTCCCGTCAAGGGCACATGCCCAGGTTGTGGGCTTGATCCCCAGCAGGGGGTATGCAGGAAGCAGCTGATCCATGATTCTTTTTCACCATTAATGCTTCTATTTCTCCCTCTCCCTCTCTGAAATCAATAAAAAAATATATTTTAAAAAAAGGGAAATTTTGCAAGTGCTTCAATTAGAAGAAAAATACCAGATGGAAATTGCCATCTATACAAAAAAATAAAGGCCACCAGAAATGATAAATAAAATACGTTTTCCTTATTTAAAATTCTCTTTAAATGACAGTTGAGGGATTAAAGCAAAAATAATAATGTGTGTGGGATTCATAGAATACATAGAAATAAAATGCAGGACATCAATCGCACAAAGGCGGGGAGGTAGGAAATAGAAGCGAGGGTTTACACTCTAAGTCAAGTGGTGGAATACTGAAGAAGGTAGACTATGGTAAGTTAAGATGCATTCTGTACTCCTAGAGGAACCATGAAAATTAAAGTATAGCTTAATAAGCGAATAAAGGAGCTAGAAGGGAGTCCCGGTTGCAGGCACTCTCAGGGGCCCCTGCGGCTGCCCACTCTGCAGACAGAGCGCGTGGGTGGGGTCCCAGCCCAGGGGCCCTGCAGAACTCCCGATGTTTGGGACAGAATGAGCAGGGTACTTACATTGAACTGGACCGTCAGAAAAAAAGCTTCCTCTCCTGCCACCTTCTGGCAGTAAATACAGCCTATTTTTAACTCAGGCCTCTGATTAAGTGCTTTTGGCTAAAAGAGAACCCGTCTCTTCTGAGCCCCCAGGGCCGCCACAGTCGCCCCGGCTTCCCCGCTCTCCCAGCCTCGGAAGACTCAGAAGATGCTCCCCGCTTCCCAACCACCTGGACCAAAAGACGAGGCCCCCTCGCCCTGGACAGGTAGCCCTCAGCCCAAGCGCAGGGGTGTGAGAGAACCTCTAGAGGGCGCCATGCGCACAGATCCCGTGGAAATGGTGCCTGCAGGCTGGTGCTGGGAGGACAGGGGACCGCAGACCCGCTTTGGAGAAGGGCGCGCGCGTGCATAAAGGCGCCCTGTGTGGACAGGGTGTGCTCCGCTGAGAGTGTGAATGTTTGCTTGACTGCTTATATTATGAAACATAAACATAGCAGCCTCTGACCTTTGGGTCATGCCACCCCCTCTGAAAGGCCTGTCTACCCTCCTACTCGCCCCAGTCAACACCCACACCCTAGCTGGCAATCTGCCAACCATGGTTTCAGCCTCTCCTCTCTCCAAAAGCCTCCCCTGACAATTCTGCCCACAGGCCCAGCCAAATGGCCCTTTTATTCTGGGCGGCACACCAGGGCCTGCGGGTCTGTGCCGCGTCGGGGAAAGTGGATGTGGGGCCATGGCCCCCACATGGAGTGGGGCAGGCTCTGTGGTCCCTCCATGGGTCCCTCCCTCAGGCTCAGGGTCTGGCGCGCGCGCGCGCGCGCGCGCGCACACACACACACACACACACACACACACACACACGCATGTGTGCAAGCATGTCTGTGGTGTGGAGAGAGGGGTCTCTCTGGTCCCAAGCTCACTCTTTCATTGAACCTCCTTCACCAGCACATGGTGGGGGTGGGCGGGGCGCGCAGGGACCTGGGAGGAGCTGGTGGAGACGGGTTCTAACTGACGCCTGGCAGGCAGGGCCCATGTCTCTGTGCCATATGGATATGAGGGAGAAGCCCCCGCTCCCTCTGTGTTAGTGGCCGTGTCTGGGTACACCCTTGGGGTCCTAGGAGTTGCTTCTGTGTCCCGTGTGGCTGTGGACATGACCTGTAGGTTTCCAGGGCTGTGGGTGTGGTACTGCTCTCCTCACACCCCTCCCCCTCCCTCCCCTAGCCGTTCCTGGACTCCAGACTTTGTCCCTCGTTTGGCTGCTGCCCGTCCTGGCATGAAACACAGTGTTTACTTGGGGCTGTCAGCATGGTCTGTGTTGGCGACTGTCATCTGTTGGATGCCAGCCCTTAAGTGCATCCTCATCCCGCGTTGCCCTGGATGCCAGTGTGGCTTGGGGTGGGTGCCTGCGAGCCCCTCACTGGTATGCTGGCTGGTGTGGCATTCCTGTGTGTGCCTGATGCCGGGGGAGGGCGGGAGTATGGCTTTGAAGTTTGTTGAACACGCATGCCTGAAAGTGTGCAGAAGTGGCAGGGAGCGTGTGTCAGCGTCCTGCCTGGGGTGGGAAGTGAAGGTGGCCTGTGTGCCTGAGGCGGCTGGCTGCTCCCTCTGGCCGGGAGGCCCCGCCCACTTCAGCTGTGTAAACAAAGCCCCTGCCTTCCTTTCTGAGGCCCCTTTAGGGTTGTCTTCCCCTCCATCGCCCCTCCCCCCCAGCAGTGGGTTTGACTGACTGTGTGGGGTTGAAAGGTTGTGAGGTTATATAACTGGGTGTGAACTGAAGTGTGCCCTGAGGGTCCCTGGCCAACACCAGCCTCTCGGGGGCCAGTTGGGGACCCCAGGCCTTGCATAGAGCTCTCCCAGGTGCCTTTTATAGCCAGGCTTGGCGACAGCCCTGTAATTAGCCTGGGCCAGACACTGCGGTGAAAGCCAAGAATTTGGCAGCTGACCCTCAGGGGAGGGACAGGATCTGCACCCCCTGCCCTGCCCAAGTCAGAGGTCAGATGCCCCAGGGTCAGATCCCAAGCCAGCCAACCCGGGTTCTGCCTGAAGCTGCTCTTCCTGCCCCAGGCCCAGAGAGTCTCTGGCTGGCCTGGCCCCAGCACATCTGGACCATTCCCCGTGTCAGCACCACACTTCCCTGTCCCTCATCCAGGGGCTGAGCTACCCGGCCTGTGTGGCCCCACCACTTCCCACCTGTGTCTTTCATGCCAGCCTGTGCCCCCACCTAGCCCACGTCCTTCATCCCCACCTGTGTCCCTGTATCCCAGCCTATGTCTCCTGGTCCTAGTTCATGTTCCTTCATTCCATCCCTGTCTGCTTCCAGCCATGTCACCGTCACATCCAGCCCATGACCATGCCCCTCCAGCCCAGCCCAGGCCTGAGTTTGCCAACTGGGCAGAACAAAGAGGCTGAAGCTTTGGGGCTGAGTAGCTCCAAAGAGCTGTACAGATGTGAACTGGGCCCGAGTCCACTCCCAAGCCCTTAGTCTCTAGAACTGGAGGGAGGGAGAGCGGGGGAAGGGGAAGAGAAATGCTAAGATGGAGGGTGGGTTGGGACCTTGCCCTCCTGCCCCAGGCCTGAGAATAGTCTTAGCCTACCACTTCTCCAACACAACCCCCTGCTCCCCTCAAGGGCCAGCACCTGCCCCTGTACGCCCCTGTTGACTTAAGAAACATTCAAACCTGTAGATAGTTTTTAAAAATAATTTTATTTTTAATTACAGTTGACATACAATATTATCTTAGTCTCAGGTGTACACCCCAGTCATTAGACATTATAAAACTTATTAAGTGATCATCCCAAAGAACCTCATATCTATCTGACACCATACATAGTTATTAGAATATTATTGACTGTATTCTCTATGCTGTACTTTATACCCCTATGACTACACTGTAACTGCTAATTTGTACTTCTAAATCCCTTCACCTTTCCATCCATTCCCTCAACCCCCTCCTATCTGGCTACTGTCAAAATATTCTCTGTATTTATGAGTCTGTTTCTGTTCTGCTTGTTCATTTATTTTGATTTTTAGATTCAATTGTTGACAGGTATGTATTTATTGCCATTTTATTGTTCATTTTCTCCTCCTTCTCCTCCTTCTTCTTCTTCAAACACCCTTTAACATTTCATATAATACTGGTTTTGTGGTGATGAATTCCTTTAGATTCTTCTTGTCTGTGAAGCTCTTTATCTGACCTTCCATTCTGAATGATAGCTTTGCTGCATAGAGTAACGTTGATTGTAGGTCCTTGCTTTTCATCACTGAATATTTCTTGCCACTCCCTTCTGGCCTGCATAGTTTCTGTTGAGAAATCAGCTGACAGTCTTATGGGTGCTCCCTTGTAGGTAACTAATTGCTTTTCTCTTGCTGTTTTTAAGATTCTCTCTTTGTCTTTAACCCTTGGCATTTTAATTATGACGTGTCTTGGTGTGGGCCTCTTTGGATTCATCTTATTAGGGGCACTCTGCACTTTCTGGACTTGTACGTCTTTCTTTCACCAGGTAAGGAAAGTTTTCTGTCATTCTTTTTTCAGATAGGTTTTTAATTTCTTGTTCCTTCTCTTCTCCTTCCAGCACCTCCCAGATGCAAATTTTGGTACACTTGAAGTTGTCCCAGAGGCTCCTTACACTTTCTTTATATGTTTTCATTCTTTTTCCTATTTGCTGTTCTGATTGGGTGTTTCTTGCTTCCAAATCACTGATAAGATTCTCGCTGTCCTCTACTCTACTGTTGTTTTCCTGTAAAATATCAGTTCAGGTAGTGTATCCTTCACTTCTGACGGGTCCTTGTTTATGCTGATGTTCTCACTAAGTTCCTTGAGCACCCTTGTCGGCATTGTTTTGAACTCTGCATCTGGTAGTTTGCTTGCTTCCATTTCATTTAGTTCTTTTTCTTTTCTGGGGATTTCTTCTGTTCTTTCATTTCTGACATGTTTCTTTGTCTCCATATTTTGGTTGCTTTTCTTGTTGGTTTTATGTAGTAGGTAGAGCTGCTATGTATCCTGGACTTGGTAGAGTGGTCTGCTGTAGTAGCTGTCCTGTAGGGCCCAGTGGCCCCGCCTCCCCAGTCCCTGAGCTGGGCACTCCAGGTGCGGCTCTGTGTGGGCTGTGTGTACTGTCCTGTTGTAGTTGAGCCTGATCGCTGTTGGTGTCGCTGGGAGGGATGGACCTCCAGGCCAATCGGCTGTGAGGACCAGCTGCGACTGCAGTGGGAGAGCTGCTGTGCGGGAGCCAGCCCAGGCTCTATGTGGCTGCTTCTTTAGTTCCCTGGTTGTAGGACCTCCATTCAGCCAGATTCAGGCGGTTCTGGACGATGGTTGTTCTGTGTTTCAGTAGTAATTCTGATGTGATTGTGGGAGGGGGCGAGGACTGCATTTACCTACACCACCATCTCAACCCATCTCCAAACCTGTAGAGAATTTTGATAGGCGTTTGCCTGAGCCAGACTGGAGACATATACCAGGGAACAAGCTCTCAAATGCTCCCCAGAATAATCGTTTGGAAACTTCTTTTATGCGTTTGAGAGTCAGGAGGAAACATGGGAAAGATTACACGGAGGTGGGGAAAGCAAGGTGGGGATTGGATTAAGGATGCTTAACAAGATTATCTGCTCTCTTGAGGGTGGTTATGGCTTATTTCAAAGGTGTGTTAACCTAGATACACAAGAGCACTGGACAGGGCTTACTTAAGGCAAAGATAAACCATTTACTAGAGAAGTTATATGGGATGGAAAAAAATAATTAAAAAAAAAAGAACTTATATGCCTGGGGACTACCAGGAACTGCCCAGTTAGAAATTTAGATCACATTGCCCTGCGAAGTTACTTTCCATGGAAACCCTTTTCTTTTGTCCACACCCCCAGCCCAGGGGACAAGGCTTGAACCCAAACTGAAATGCAGATGTCCCTGCCCTTTTCCCCGGCCCACAGCAAGGCGAGGGTGGCCCCCCCTGGAAGAGGAGGGCCTGCTTCTGAGCCTGACTCCTCAAGCCAACATCTGTGCTCGGGTGTTGCTTGTTGCTGTTGTTTCTTACCCTGGGGAGGGCAGCAGGGACAGCGAGCCCTGTGAGAGCCTCTGGGAATGCCAGCCTGTGTTGATATGAGGCCCTGCGGAGCGGCCAGAAGGAGACCCCACAAGGAGGGGGAAGAGCCTGCTCAGGGTGGGCAGGAGGCCTTTGGGGGCACAGCTCACTGAACTCCCTTGCCTGAGGGCCCTGGGCTTCCGGGTGGGGACAGCACAACCACAAAATGCCCAGCGCTGGGATGCCACCCGGCATCCGCGGACGCCAAGGGCACCTGGTTCAGGTGTGTGGGAGCAGGAAGGAGGCGGCTGAGCCTGGCCTTCCCTTCCCTGTCTTTGTCCGGTGGCCATCTGCTTCACTCCCTGCAATATTTCCCTCAGCCTCATAGCCAACGCGACTCTGTTTTGTTCCGGCCTATTCCGCCCTGCCCTGTCCCTGTCCAATCGTCAGCAGGCACGGAGTCTGCACTGTGGGCCCTGCCTTTACCCTCCCCCACCCCCAGGCCCTGCCACTGGTGTCATCTCACCTCTGCCTCGGCCAGGACACCCTGGGCTGTGCAGACCTTGGTTCCACAAGGCAGGGGCCCTGGTCACTGGTGTCTGTCTGCCTACGTGCTGACCCCTCACCCCAGCCTGTCTATTGACATACTCACCCGTCACCTCACTTTCCTTAGTGCTCTGAGGACTGAAGCCGCGTGTGAGGGGAGATCCCAGCAGGACCCCAGAGCTTCCTGAAGCCCCTGCCTCAGGGCAAATGAAAAGGGATCTCAGGTAGGTGGTACCTCCTCCTTAATGGTGAGGTTTCAAATATCAGCCCTAGGTTCCCGGGAAGGTGCATCATAGGATGATTAAAAAAAAAAAAAAAATGGGGGTCACGACCCTGAGTCCCAGTCCTGGCTCTGCCATGAACATCTGAGTGACGTAGGCAAATCACGTGCTCCGAATGAGCCTCAGTTTTCCCATCTAAAATGTGGGGTTCAGATCAGCTCGCCTAACCCCTGAGGTCCGTTGATGTCTTTCCCCCAAAACTCTGAGTCGCTCTGCTGGAGGGTGACGGGAGGCAGTCGGGATTGTGGGAAAGGGTTGCAGGTGTTGGTGCAGGTTCCCGTGGTCCAAGCACGGTGACAGTCAGACCCACTCTGAATGCCAGCTTACCAGGATGTGTGACCCTAGCAAGGGCCAGAGCCTCTTGGACTCCGTTTTCCCATTTGTGCATTAGGGTAGTAAGGCTCCCAAGGGCACAGTGCTCACAGGCGCATGGAGCACTGGGCACAGCGCCTGCACATAGTAGGTGCTCAGTAAGTGGGAGCGGGCTAGTCCTAGCTCCTGCCTCCAGATGCCTGCCTTTTCCCAGTCGTCCCGTTCCTGGAGTTTGAATCCACTAGGCCCTCCCCTCTCAGCCAGCCACACTCTGTCCCACGAGCCCCTGGGATCCAGGGAGCCTGCGGCCTCGGCCCACTGCTATGGCTCCTTCACGGGACACACCCACCCTCCTCAGCCTGCAAGGCCCTTGAGACTCCCCTGCAGGGCTCCGGCTGTGCGCCGCTGCTCCCGGCAGCCTCCTCCCCGTGTCCCCAGGTGAAACTGCTTTCCTCTTGTTCCTGCAGCCTCCTGGCACTTCCCCACGTTGTCCCTGGGTATATGGTCACGTGTGTGTGACTAATCCCTATGGACACATGCTAAGTGATGAGTGTGTTCGAGGGTAGAGACCCTCTTCTCTGTATCTACCCAGCATAGAGCCTGGCACTCAGCAGGGGCTCACCCAGTGTCCACCGCCGACGGGACTGACCAGCCTCCCTGTGCGGTCCGGTCTCAGTCCGGTGCACTGGCTGTGCCTGGTTCCTCCCCATCTGTCCTCCCATCCCCACTCCTCCCTGCTCTGCCAGTGGGAAACCTACACACCCTCCAGGGTCCGCTGAAAGTTAATTTCCCGTGAGCACAGAGGAGAGACACAGGACCTGTGCCCAGGGACTCCCACAATGCTGCTGGCAAGAGCCCCCGGGCACCCAGGAGGGCCGCTCACCCAGGGCCCACACGGTGGCAGTGAGAGCCTGGTTGAGACGAGTCCCCAGGGTGCACAGCTTGACAATGAGGAAAAGGCACCCCCTCCCGGGCCAGCTGGGCAAGCAGAGGCTTGATCGGTTCTGGACCCTATCAGCACGCCCCACAGTGCCCACCGGTCCACCCGGCCTCGTGCAGCCTGGACAGGGTAACAGCTCCTCAGAAGCAACCGTGGACGCCCCCCCCCTCCCCTCTTGTCCTCACTCACAAGCTGCTGAGCGTGTGCGGCCCCGGCACTGGCTAACTCTCAGCCCTTTGGCCACAACATTTTGAACCAGTAAAATAAATGTACAAAGGAAACCAATTCGATTGAAACACGGTTATCAAAGCATTTACTTTGTTTGGCACAGTGACATATAGGCTTTTATTCACACGGTAAAAACAAGGTCTAATAACTAGCTACCTTGTTGTCATTTCAAAGTTGTGTGCAGAGTAAATGCTATCTTGAGATATCTCCAAAAACTGTAATGCAGTCGGAAAACATCTATGATTTCTGTTGCTTATGAAGTCACAGGCCCTGTTAACTACTGTGGCTTGTTGCCCGAGTACATAAGGGAAGGTTAAACTCCAGCTACAGGTGAGTAAAAATAAAGCTATCACTTTCTTCCTACCTAGGTTCATACCCTGAAGTGGAAAGAAAAGGAGAAATGCGTCACTGATTGAGCCTTACACTCCTGTCATTTAATCTGTACACTAACCCGGAGAGAGATGTATTATAACCCAGGTTTGTTTTTTTTTCTTGAGAGAGAGAAACATAGATTTGTTGTTCCTCTTATTTATGAATTCAGTGGTTGATTCTTGTATGTGCCCTGACGAGGGTCTGAACCCGAAAGCATGGTGTATCTAACAACAGAGCTGCCCGCTGCCCGGCCGGGGCTGTAACCAGGGTTTCCTCATGAGACACCTGAGGTCAGGAAGTTGCCCCAAGTCATCCAGGCCCAGCTGGAAGCCCCTGTTGCTCCTTCCACACAGAGCTGCCTCCTCGAGGTAAGTTACAGAGCAAGGTGTTCGGTGGTCCCATTGGCCCTAGAATACCCTCCCCCACAAAGGCCCTGTGACCTTGGGGAGGGCGGTGTCTAGTGTATAGAAGGCTCATGACCCCTGGAAATCACACACACTCATTTTTGTTTCCAGTTTATTTTTTTAGACTAAGAGCAGAGTATGAAAGTCACAGCCAAAGCACTTGAAAAAGGCCCAGGAGGATGGGTGGGGACCACAGAGATGGACAGAGGAAGGTCCTGGGAGCTGGGTCCTGGCTCAGGGCTGGAGGGGAAGGGCATTGTTGTCTCACGGTCTCCAAAAGTGTCTGTGCGTTGCATAGGTCTTGTCTTCACAGAAGACAAAAGAGGGGCCAGGGGGTCCCCCAGTGGGGGGCCTAGCCTGGTGGGGAAGGGGTCTGAAGTTGGAAGGGGACGTCGAGGAAGGTCAGGGGGGTGGGGACGGGAGGGACTGTCTGTCTGTACATTATATATAGAGATATAGAGCTGTACATGCCTGCCTGGCACCCCAGAGCCCACCCCTTGTCACCCTCTTCCACTGCCCACCCCCCCAGGGGTGTCTCCTTGTAAACTTGGATTCCATCCAAACCACAGTCCTGGGGGTGGGAGTGGGGGGAGGAGGACGTGCTTATTGCTGTAAACAGGGTAAGGGGGCAGTGAGTGATGCCACCCCCTCGCCCATCGAGTCCCCTCCCTGTGTTCTGCCCCTGGAAGAGAGGGGTGGGGGTGTCTCCCACGCTTCAATTTGCTCTCTTTGGGGCATATTTATCTCTCTGGGGGAACAAAAGGGGAGGGCACCAGGGGTCAGAGAAAGGTACCAGGGGTCAGGGAGTCCTGAGCACTACCTTTGATGGCCCCCCAGTTTGGTACCAAACATTACCCAAGCCATAAGGCCACTGGGACCCATGGCTTCCCTGTGCCTGGTCCACTAGTGACAAGTGGAGGGAGGGGCAGAAGGGATGGGCACAGATGTATGGTGCAGACCCCACTTTCAGCCACTGGAGGAGGGTCTAGGCCTCTGGGCGAGGCTTCCCTGGGAGGCCAAAGTCTCCCTATTTGGGCCCGCCCCGCCCCATCGCCCCCCACCAAGGGAGGAGCAGAGCTAGGAGGCCAAGAGTGTCATGAGGAAGAAGGCGATGCCCACCGCCAGGGGCAGGTGTTCCCGCTTGGGGCTGGTCCCGCTGATGCTCTTCTCAAGCTTGGGCACCTGGGGGTTCTCTCCCTCAAAGTCTTCTGTGGATAGATGAAGAGACAGACAGATGAGGGCTGGGCTGTGCGCCAGGGCGGGGGCACGCGGCAGCGGCGGCAGCAGCAGCAGGGGAGCAGGGGACGTGACCACCCACGGTGGTAGGAGGGATGGGTGTCCCCAGGGGGAAGTCATGCGAGGTGAACAGGCACCGGGGACGGGACTGCGGTTCCAGCAGTGGCCACCAGAGGGCGCTGCGAACTCACCCAGCACGTTGATCTTCACATTGGGGCCCATGGTGAACTGGGGGAGAGTGGGGACCGGCTTCTCCCCGGAATGCGATGCTGCGGGGTAGGGTGCGGGTGGGGAAAGAGGAGGGGAGAGTCAGGGCCAGGGTCCCCTCCCCCTGCTACAGCTGGGGAGCGAGTCCCCCTCTCCTGTGCCCTCCGCCCTCACCCCCAGGAAGCCAGGGGAGCCCCAAAGCAGGGGAGCTGAGGATGGGGTCGCGGCTGGGAGCCGGTTATACTCACTGGAGGCGCAGCAGACGAACACCTTCATCCTCAGACACTTCCAGTGCAGGTTGTGGGTGGGCGTGGCTGGGGAGGACACGGAGCCTGAGTGGCCTTCTCCCGGTTTGCACCTGGTGCCCTCACTCAAACTCACCCCACTGCCCCTCCCGGGGAGTCTCCTTCCGTAGCTCCCGGACACTATGGACACTGGTCACGAGGCTCAGCTGTCAGCGCCAGAAGCCCCTTGGTTCCTAGAACTCAACCCAGACCCCTGAGATCCCACCCCTGGGATGTTCGACACAGAAAGTGGCTACGACCCGAACTTAGGATTCACCAAACACCTCTCGGCCTTCCTACACTGCCTGGGAACTGAAATCCCGGGGTCCCCCGTCCCCAAGCCCCATAGCGGGGAATCACTCCTAGCGACCTGGGGGTGACAGCCCGCCCGGCCCTGGGGACACCCCCCCCCCCGTGTCACTCACAGATGTAGTAGTACTCGTGGCCGGCGTGGAACTCGTAGCCCAGAGAGAAGGCGCTGTAGCGCTGGAACTTCTCCGAGAACTTGATGGGGCTGTGGGAGGCGTGCGGCCGGTTGCATTCCCAGCGCTTGAAGCCCTGGCTGGCGTTGCAGGAGCGATAGCCGGCGCGGCTCACCATGTACAGCACGTACTGCTCCGCCCCGCCGCCCGGCCCCGAGCTGTTGTAGTGCGGGCAGTAGATGTCCAGGTAGTCGTTCACGTTGACCTGCACCGTGTAGCCCTCTCGCCGCAGGCTGCGGGGGACGGGCAGCGGGTCAGAGAAGCAGCTCCCAGCCACCCGCTCTCCACCTCACTGCTCCGCACACCTTCCCCAGGGTCCTCGAGCTCCCCGGCTCTTCGGAGCCCCTCTCCCCATCCCTGCCTTCCCCAGGACCCCATGCCGCCGGCCCGCACTACATGTAGACTTCCGGCCTGTTTCTGGTCCTGTCCTCCTGGTGGCCACCAGAGGGCAGAAAAGGCGCAGGGAAGCCCCGCCGGCCTCCAAGGAAAGGAGGCGGAGAGAAAGGTGGAGGGAAGTAGGGAACGCCGGCTTTGGTTACCACAGAAACGGCGCAGGCCCCTGCGATTCCGATACCTAGACCCGGATTTCCTCCTTCCATTCCCCATAATTCACCAGTGGGGCGGGGGGGTAGAGGCAGGGAGAACAGTGAAAGTGGGAGGAATCCCTCCGGGTAGATAAGCACCCTCCATCCCATCTCCCCGCATGCTTTCCTGAGGCTGCCAGGCCAACGCCAAGGCCAGTCCGATAGGACCTGCCCTCACACAAGCATGTATGCAGGCTTCATGCATATACATGCATAGTTCTAAGGTACACACACAAACATGGAAATGCTCCGTTGTATGTGTGCTGAACTTGCACACCAGTATTGGTTGACCTCCGCAATCTCAAATTCTCTCCTTGCTTTCTCTCTCTCTCTCTCTCTCTCTCTCTCTCTCTCTCTCACACACACACACACACACACACAAGCACACGCTTTCTCTATAGTAACACTGGTCTCTGTACCTTGAGTCCCACTGACCTCCACCTTGAGGCCATGGGCATTAGGTCCCCCTGTGACAATGTATCAGGGAGTTAAGGAACTCAATATCAAGGCTCCACATGGTATCATACCAACCAGCCCACACTTTTGTATCTATACGTCTCCCTCCGTCCTCAGCCTGGGCACCACTGTCCCTTAAAGATGCTGGGCGGAGCAGTGGGCCCAGTGCCTAGACAGATGGCTTTCCTCGTACTTCCCTGACCCTCCTATGGGACAGAGGAGCAGATGCTGGGCACCTTGTAATCCCCACCTGCCTTATTAGTCACCATCAAAGCACTGGTCTTCACACTGGTGATGCAGAGATGGGAGAAACATCTGAGTGGAGAGAAAAATTCAGAGAACTAGGCAGCAATTTCCCCTCATTTCCTTAGGGCAGGAATGCATACATCTTGGCAGTGAGAGGGAGAGTGGGGGACACAAGAAGGCATGGGATCTTTGGCAAAATGTCAAACCACTGGAGTCCCTGAGAACTCCCTAAGGGGAGGGGCTGGCTCCCCATGTCGCCAGGCCCCTCCCAGTTCCACAAACAGTAATTAGATCTCTTAGGGAAAGGAGTTTGGAGGCTCTGCATGGGGAAGGGCCTTGAGGGTCCCTCCCCACCTTACCCTACTTCCTTGGCCTTGCCTGTACCACCCTTTCCCTAAACATCTCCTTCCAGGCCTGGCAGTAAGGCAGACAGGTGAGCACTGGCGCTTGGGCACCCAGTAAGAATGGGCACAGCTTCTCTGAGTCATCAGGAATGCTACTAGCCCCACTCAGTTCCCACGGGAGTGATGGGTCACTCAGGCCACTCCCTGGCCCTGGCACTCAGGTGGGCAGGAGTACTGGCCTGGGGCACTGGGAGCAGGGAAACGGGTTAGACCAGGCCTGGCTCCCAGCTGCCACCCTAGGTTTGCCTATCTCCAACCCCAAAGGCTTTGAGGAGGAGGCCACCAGTGGTAGGGGGACACGTCTGGAACAGCTGCATAGCCACACTGGGGCCTCTGTCCTTGAGCCTCACCCAGGTTCCCAACCCTGCTCTGAAGTGGCCCCTCCCTGGGGGGCCTTCTCAGTTCCCCTTACCAGCAGGGAATAAGCCAAAGCCAGAGCTATTGCTATAGGTACCTCAGTTTCCCACGTGGGGTTGCTGGGTGACGACAAATGAAGAGAAACCATCTCTTACCGATCCCAGGGTTGGGCTGAAATGCCCCCAAAGCTGGGCACCTGGGAGCGAAAGACCTACTTGTGGAATGGCTGTGCCCAGCTGGAATGTGTCCAACGGGGGGCAGAAGGGCTGGGTGCCAGGAATCCCAGCCACACTGCTAGAAGACCCGGGGGCTGCGTGGCCTGGGTGCTTTCTTTAAACCTCCCTGTCTTCATAGTGAAGAAGGCGACACTAGGCCGGGTGAAGCTCGCTACTAACCCCTCCTCCAGGGCTGTACCTCCCCAGCCTAGAGCCCCGCCCCTGGTAGGGGGTGGGGCGAGCTGGGATCTGGGGATTGGGTGGTACCTGCCCCTTAAAACAGTTCTCTATTCTCCCCCACTAGCCTCCCACGTCTCTCAAATAAAGGCGAGTGTCCACTCACCCCACCTGGAGGGGGTGGCGCCTCACCCGTTATTTCGTCTCTCCTGGCTCTCACCGCCTCCGGTGCGCCTTACTCTCAGCTTTCTGTCTGCTGGAACCTGGTGGTGGGCGGCGGGAGAGCGGGAAGAAGCAAACCTCTACCCCCACACCGCAGGGCAATTTGGAGCAGTTAAACAGGGTATCTAAACCATCAGGGAGTAGGGAAAAGATCCTACAGAGCCCGGATCTAGTTAAATCCCTGCCCCCACGCCTAGATGTGGGAATGCCGAGCTAAGGAAGTGGAGGAAGGATGTGAAGACACCGGACCGTCTCCTCCCCTCTAGCGCGCGCTCCCGAGGCCTCGTGCGGCTCGCTCCTGCAGGCGAGGCCAGACCACGTGTGCGCAACGTGGGGACCGCGCGCCCGGCTGGAGGTGGGTGGGTGGGTGGCGGGAACGCTCGCGAGTTGGCGGGTGCACACGGACACCCCCGCACCCTTCTGGCTCACTGGGCCTCGGAACTCCCGCCCCGCCGGGTCTGGCCCTGAGCTCCACTGGCCGGCGTCGGTGGGAGAGAATTCGCGCGCGCCACACATCCCTGCCCCTCCTCCCTGCGACAGCGGCGGTGGCGGCGAAGGTTTATTGATCTGCAGCGGCGGAGAAGCGCGAGAGCCCCGCCGAAAGCGAGCCGCACAGAGCCGAGCGTCTGGAGACGCACACCAAGGGGGGAGATGAACAGAGACTGGATCCACTGAGAAATCCCGGAAAGGGAGCGAGGCACGGAGAAAGAGAGGGGCCCTGAAACCAAGAGAAAGAGGGAAGAGTGAAAACCCAGAGGCTTGGAGAAAGGGGGAGACATAGAGGCTGGTCCAGAGAGGCCCACACACAGCAGAGAGAGAGACAGTGAGACGCAAAGGAGGTTACCAGCGGCAAGCAAGGGGCGCAAGGCACGCTCGGTGACAGGGAGGAAACAGAGACCAGCGTGGATGCAGTAGAGCCTCAATAAATGTGTTAATAAATGTATGAATGAAAGCAGTCAGAACTGAAGCATTTCAGAGAGACAGGGAGGGAGGCAGCTAGAGAAAGGTGTTCCTGAGGCTGCTTGAGCAGGGCGGATACCAGCACACCTGCTCAGCATTGGAAAGAACCGAAGCACAGGCCAGGGCGCAGACATTCGGCCATCGGTTCGCCGCTGGCGCCCCCCCCCCCACTCAATTCCAGGCTCAGGGGGCCCCTGAACCTCACACTCATCCTTCTCTCCAGCCCTAGTTTCTGGTCTAGGCTGGGAACAGGTCTGACTCTTCCAGGAGACCGAACGGAGGGCTGAGTGGGGGCAGCGGGCGAGATCTCGACCTCACGGAGGGCGCAGCCCCCAGGTCTGTCAAAGAAGGCCCCGCACGTGTCCCACCGGCACCCTCCCACGTGACCCAGGAGGAGGGGTCGCAAGACCCTCTCCATGTGACCCCAAGGGGCAGAGACCCTCTGCATGTGACGGGGTGGGAGCCGGCAGCCTGGCTCACGTGACCGGGGGCAGGGGCGCGGGAGCCTGTGGCTCGGCCCGGCCCCGCCCCCAGCTCCCTGGCCCTCTCCTCTCCCGGCTACGGAGCACGTCGCTCTCACGATTTATGGGGCCGCGGCTGCCGCAGTGAGGGAGCCGGGGAGCCCGGGCGCAGCGGCAACAAAGGCCGAGGATGTGAGGCGGGGGTGGCGGCAGCCTCCCGGCCCGGTGTGCACCCCCTCCCACCTCTGCCGGTCCAGACCTGCGGGGAGCGGGAAAGACAGAAAGGAGGCTACCGGAACCCGGGTTCCCCCATCCTCTCCCAGGGCTTTCACCTGAGCCCAGGTGTATGCGGGGGAGGGGAGGCTGATCAACAACATCCCCCCACCCACCCTTTCCCTCCCCCCGCCGTTCCGCATCCCTCTGGCTCCGGCTTCCGCTGAGAACCTGGGGGTGCCCGAGGGCGGTGGGGAACCCGGGCCCCTCACCCGAAAGCTCTTCACTCCCTGCCAGACTCTAGCGGGGCAGAGGGCGGACATGTGAGTCTGGGGGAGGGGGACAAGCTAATGGAACCGGGGAGTAGGCCCCTAGCACCCCCGGAGTTCTCCGAGTTCCACTCCGCGGGGGAGGGGCCGCATCCCCACCTAGAGGTTTCCATGGGAAGCGAGAAGGGGGCGCCGTGGGCTCATCCCCACCCCCAGTCTGACACTCGGGCGCGAGGTGGGAGAGAGGGGGAGGCGCGGAGCCCCAACAACAAAGAGCTGAGCGGCGAGCGGCAGCCCCTCCCCCGGGAGGCTGGGGGTCGCAGCCGCCGGCCCTCCCGGTACCTTCCCCCGGGGCCTCGCCATTGCTCCGGGAGTCGCCTCCGGGGTGGGAGCCAGAGGCAGTGCCGCCGCCTGGGCAGGTGTGACAGTGACCCCCCGTGTCCCCAGGGATCCCCCCCAACACACAGACACACACGGGGTGATCCACACGGCGGCTCGGCCGGGAGGAGAAGACAAGGGCAGCCAGGACTGAGCAGAAAGAGAACCTGGCCCCGCAGCCGGCACCCAGCCGCCGCGCCACACACCCGGGAAACCACAGGGCCGCCCGACACCCGCCCAGACCGCGGCGCGCCGACAGCCACCAAGCCCAGACGTGGCCGGCCACGCGGACGGCGGCCGCAGCCCCCTCCCCGACCTGTCCCCTGCTCCCACCCTCAGCCGAACGCCGACGCAGACACACAAATCACACACTCAGACAAACACGCACACTGACAGCCGCGCACGCCCGCTCACACTTAGAGCCACACGCCATCCCAGCCCGGGTGTGTGTGTGTGTGTGCGCGCGCGTATGTGACAAGCCATCTCCCTGCTTCCTTCCCTCTCACCACTACCCCACGTCCCCATCCTCACCAACCAGTACCCCGGTGCCCCCTGACTCTGAGACCCGGCCCAGCTCACCCAGCCAGGCTTATGCATACAACCCGGGCAACCCCTCCGCCGTCGTTCTGAGGAGGTACTCAATCGGATGCCCAGCCTCAGCTCTGGGCCCCACTTTTAAAAGCAGGAGTCCGAGACAGAACCCCTTGAAACGCTCACCACTGAAAACAGGTCATCCCTGCCCCCCACCAAAAACGGATGGCCTACCCCCAGCACACTGGTACTCCCCAACCCCAGCCCGGCGAAGGCAGTGACGCTGGGGGCACTGTGGGATGGGGGTGTGGAGAAAAGCCAAGGTGGGGTGGGGGTCCCTGAACAGCCTGCTCTGAACGGCCAAAGCCTCCTTACTATACCTCAACAGCCTCTTTCAGACGCCCCCCGAGTTTCCCAGACGCCCACAGAGTGTGCCCCCCTCTCCTTCGCCTCCCAACACCCAGCTGTGCTCTCGCAGGACTCCCATCTAGGTTCCCCCAGGACTCCCGAGCCCACCAGCTTCCCCTTCACTGACGCGGGACGCACGAGCTCCCGGCCCCGGACTCACTGCTGGTTGGAGCTGTTCCAGTACACCGTGTGCCGGTTTCCCAGCGCCCCCCCGGGGCCCGGGGCCAGCAGCGGCAGCAGCGGCACCGGCACGAGCAGCAACAGCAGCAGCAGCAGCAGCGCAGCCGCCGCCATCCCCCGAGCCGCCGCCGCCGCCGCCCCCCAACTGAGCCCCGCGCTCCGGGCTTCTGGCTTCCCAGCTCCCTGCTGCCGCGGCCGACGGCCCTGGAGCCTTAGGCCACGCCCCCAGCCTTCCCTCCGCCCGGGCGCGCTCCCGAAGCCCCGCCCTGGGCGCGCTCCCGCTAGGCCCCGCCCCGTGTGGGCCTGGAGTGCGCGGCGCGTGGGAGGTTGGACCCGTGCTACCCGCGCGCTCCTCGCCTCTCCCTCCGAGGTTTAATTTGCTACCGCTGGTCCTAGGTTTTCTGCTCCCTAGGCTGGCGTTCCCAAGTGGATTAGGGAGGCCCAGACAGGGATCTCCACCTGGAGTGAGCACATTAATTTCTGGGATGGGGTAGAGACTTGAAAAGAAGGTGGGGATCCAGGACCTCTTAATCAGTGGCACTAGACCCCCTTTCTTTTTGAACGGTCTGGCTCTCTGCTCCTTCCATTCCCCTCTTCCCATGTGAATGGAGAGTCAGGGGGGTCCTAGAGGGTGTGGACAAGCCCTCAGCTGGCACCAGCACCTGACAGCTGTTGACTTGAAGCTCCCACCTGAGCAGGAGGCTTATTTTTCGTGGGGGTGGGGTAGAGGAGCTCAACCCCCAAGAATGTCAATCCTGGGTGCTGGAAGGGCCCCAGCAGTCCAGGGCCAAGGTGGAGGAGGGACCCAGGAGAGACCGCTGGAGCAAACCAGGCTTTCCTGGGCCACACATACAATTCTTCACATACTCTGGCAGGCCTCCTCCCAGTGCAGTGATGTTCTTAGGTATTCTCTCACTCCTACTCCCATCAACACGGACAAGAGGGCAGAGCACCCGGGGTCCCAGCTCTCACCACAGTCATTGTCCTACAGTGACACCCAAGCACAGTCATTACGTACACACAGGAGAAAAAGCTGACACCCAGAAGCTGACACCAACTTATAGACACACACATGCCCCTTGCACATGTGCGCACATGCACAAGTAAAGGTAATTTCAGATAACTAGAGATCTGTAGAAACACAGACACTTAGATGTACAGAGACAGGGGAGCATACACCCAGACACATGCACACACACAACTCATACACAGACCTACATGCACCTTCGGATGCACACATAGCTCCGTGAGCTCCTTTCTTTTCCTAGGACGGAGAAGGTGAGCGAAAGGGTCTAGACTAGAATCCTGTTCACCTCCCATCTCATCTCTTTTGGAGAGGCTCAGACTGAGTGATGAGGAGAACCAGGTCTCAGACCAGGTTCTCAGAACTCAAGCCAACCACCCGTGTGCAGGGGAACAGGCATAATGTTCTTTTCGTCTTTACCGCAGGAGAGAGAACACACAGGCACCCTTCATCCACTTACCCTTGGCGGGACAGAAGTCCTGACCACACGCCCACCTTGGTGCTGGGTTTGGGGGAAGGGCAGTGTCATCCAGAACAGGTCCCATGTCTAGTGCTGCTCTGTGCTCCCTCAGCTCCTCTCCACCCCAGGAGATCTCCTCTCCCTTCTCAGGAGCCAGAAAATAAATTGGGCCCCTTGGGGTGGAAAGGGAGACTGCAAACAGCTCTCCCTCCCCCGAGACGCCTATCCCCAAGGAGATTTGTTTCACCTGAATGATGCTAACCTGCCTACTCCAGGTGCCACAGATCCCAGCCCCTTCCCTGCCTCCCACACTCCCTGCTCTGCAAAGGGAAGCTTCTCTCTGTGGGGCTCACGGTTGCCAATAATCACAGGGAGTCGGAGCTTGCTGGTTGAGGACTTTAGATTTGATTTTAGAAGCTCTAAATCCCTGTTTGTAGAGTCTGGACCCCACTTACAGCTGTGGGCCCTTTTCTGTAGGGCCCAGATCCTCCTCTTTAGAAACTAGCACTCTCACATCCACCCTCCAAGAGTCACCGAGCCCCTTTCTCTAGAATCTGGAGCTCTCTTGATAGGATTTAAGCAGCTCTCTCTATGGAGTCTAAGCCTCTGGATCAGGATACTCTCTGTAGGACCTAGGCCTGTGTCTAGAGCAGGGGTGGGCAAACTTTTTGACTCGAGAGCCACAATGGGTTCTTAAACTGGACCGGAGGGCCGGAACAAAAGCATGGATGGAGTGTTTGTGTGAACTAATATAAATTCAAAGTAAAGGAGCGGAGGGGAGAGCAAGAGAACCGGATAGAACAGCCGGATCCGGCCCGAGGGCCGTAGTTTGCCCAAGGCTGGTCTAGACTCTATAGGATCCGGTGCGTTGCCTGTTTGGGCCTCTATCCAAATCAGCTGGTGGCTGACTTGACCTTTTGTGTGAATTAGAAAAAGCACTCCTCTATGCAGACCCAGTCCTTAGAGGGCATCTCATGGCAAATGGTGCCTATGTGCAAAAACAAAGGTGCCACTTCCTTCAGCAGAGGCGGCCCTATGTGTCTCCCTATCTTGGGCTAATGTCAGCCTGGACTCCCGCTGAGGTCGCTTCTTTGTGCCACGCACAAACCACACAACTGTATGTATCAGTTCTGACTTCAGGGCATACACTTCCAGCTATAAGGCCTAGGCCTGTCTATAGGCCTCTACTCATGGGTTCTGGGATTCTCTAAGGATTGGTTCTCTGTGTATGAGATCGGGGCCACTGTCTACATGTCTGGGATCTGACCTGATGCAGGTCTCTTTCTGTGGCATCTGGGCTGCCACCAATGGGGTCTAGGCCTCTGTTTATAACTGTGACTCAAATTTTTCCTGATTGTGACTTGTGTATTTTGCATTTGTAATATAGTAAACACACACACACACACACATTCACATATAACTGGAACAGTAATTTTTATGAAACAATACTTACCTTTACTACTTACCTTTACTACAGAGGATACACTTTGATATTTTTCTTCTGTTCTATTCTTTTAAAAAATTTTCAAATATGGCCCTGGCTGGTGTGGCTCAGTTGGTTGAGCATCGTCCCATGTACTAAGATGTCACTCCGGTCAGGGCACATGCCTGGGTTGTGGGCTGGATCCCCCGTATGGGCTGTGCAGGAGGTAGTCAATCAATGTTTCTCTCTCTCCCACTCCCTCCTTTTCTCTCTAAAATCAATAATAATAAAAAACACATTAAAATGTTTTAAATAAAAGGCTGATTGAAATCCATAAAATTGATTTCTTGATTTTACTACTTCTAATGGGTCACAAGCTACAGTCTGAACCACTGGTGCCTAAGGCCTGGGCCCAGAGCAACACTTCTCTGCAGTGTGAGGGTCTCTGTTGAGCCTGGGCTTCTCCCAGGACCGGTCCTCTCTCTAGGTCTCAGGCCTCTTTTTCCTGCAGGCGTTGCCTTCATTTCCTTCCGACCCTCAGGCTTTCCAGTACACTGCTAGCTGCCCTGTTCTCCCCAGGAGGCAGTGAGCGCAGGCTCTTGGGGGCTCTCTGAGCCTGGTACCTCGCCCTTCTACCCCTGAGGCCTAGGAGGCAGGGAGTGGAACAGGTCAGGGGCAGAGGGAGTACTCAGGCTGTGGCCCAAGATGGCTCCCAGGACATTGGGTGGCAATCAGGGAGCTCAGCTGAGCTGTGTTCAATAAATCATGGAGGCTAGGGCCTAGGGAGAGGGAGGCCAGGAGGGAAGGGGGCCATGAATAAATAATTCATGTAAACAATGAACAAGGAGCCCTGGCTGGCATGGCTCAGTACAGTGTCGGCCTGTGCACCGAGGGGCTGCGGGTTTGATTTTCAGTCAAGGGCACATACCTGGGTTGCAGGTTCGATTCCCACCCGGGTCAGTGTGGCACATGTGGGAAATGACCAATCGATGTTCTCTCTCTCTCTCTCTCTCTCTCTCTCTCTCTCTCTCTCTCTCTCTCTCTCTCTCTCTTCCTCCTTCCCTCCATTCCAGATTCTCCAAAAATCAATGGAAAAAAGTATCACTCAGTACACAAATCAATCAATAAAAATAAAAACAAAAAATAAACAAGGAGCCTGTGAGGAGGGGGATCAGACACGTGTGTGAGTGGGAGAAGCAGCTGCCAGCCCCAGACATAAAATATTCACAGGTTTTCCACCTAGCAGAGGGCCCATGTATGTGCCCAGTGCTGGCAGGTGGTTTGTGTGGTTCTAACATGGAAACCTGGGTATTAACAAGGAAGGCAATGCATGGATCTTCTGACTTCCAAATGTATGTGTCAGCACGGTATTCTAATGTCCATGAGTTGACATGGAACTACACACGTGACTGACAGTGGGAACACAGTGCTCTGCTGTGTGGTCCGGGACACAGGAAATGAGGGTGCAGGGCTAGGTAGGTGGGGTTGGGGTGTAATAATCTCTTATCCTAGTCATGCCCTGATCCTTCTAATGAGCCTCGCAAGCTGAGAAGCCTGAATCGGGGAGGCATCTCGGGAACCAGACTGGAGGTGTGTGACTCCTCTGAGTGTGCTTAAAGAAAGCTGAAAGGGAGGCAGCCTGGCTTAGCAGTTACCAGGATGGACTTGGGGTTGAATTCCAGTCCTACCACTCATGGGCTGTGTTAGTCACTTCACTCCTCTGAGACTGTAACGTGGGGCTAATCACACTCTATCTGTAGGAGCTGGTTGTTGTGGGGATTAAGATTCATGTCTGGGAAGCACTTAGCACAGTGTTTAGGACCTACAGAGTCCGATGAATGGCGGCCTCCTTGTCATTATTATGACGAGGTTATCTCTCAATGTCCACCTACCTAGACTAGCCCCAGACTCCTTTTCCATCTGTTCTTCCCCATCGCCAAGCTTCTCTAATAGCTATCATAGTGGGAGAGGTGGCCTAGGGCTTGGGGAGAAGGGATGGGTGGGAAAAGATTAGATAGAATCAGGGAGAGAAGTTACAGCCAAAAACGGAGGTCCCATCCTTGACAGTGTGGAAGGAGGGGTCCTTGACCTTCTCCTCAGACCCCAGAACCTCTCCTTGACCCCTCACATTCTCCCTTGGGACTCTCTTCTCTTTCCTGCCACCACAAATTTAGCTTTCTAGCAAGTGGCTGCAAGAAGACAGAGGGGATTGGGGTAGAGGTCTCTGAATATAGAGACCATCCCGACTCCTTGTCCTCCCTCTCACCCCCATGCCTGTCCTCACTGCAAGCTCTAGCTACCACCCTCTGCCTACAGCGGCCAAGGGCTTCCCTGGCAAAGATGGCTATGTCTGGGCAAACCCAGAGACATGGCATCCCAGCGTGGGTGGGGAGGATCCTGGCTGAAGCGAGCCGGAGAGGGCCAGGGTGGAGGACCCGGGGCCCCCCAGTGGGCCCCAGCATTCCCCAGCCCTCTCGTGTACCCTGGAAAGGATCCGTTCCCTTCGGGAGAAAACAGCAGACAGGTCTGAGCTGGCCTGCTCCTCAGAAGACAGAAGAACAGGCTGGGGGAGGGGGCCTGAGATCTTAGTGGGGAGTGGTGGCTGTAACCCCCATGGCTCCTCTGGGGAGCCAGGAGTAGATGGCCTAGGCACACCCTACCATAGCCTGGGGCTCCCCCCTCCCCCCTGGCCAGTCTTCTGCCACTTGGAGAGCCAAAGGTCTGGGCCCCCAGGCGGGAAGATGGTGCCTGCTCACCCCTTCCCAGAGAGCCAACATCGGTTCTTCACTTCCCCTCCCCTGGGCTGGGCAGGTTCGGGCTAATCTTCGCAAGAGCTTCATAGCAAACATTGATCTGTAATAAAACCACAACGTGTGTTCCGGAGAAGATTCCAGACACAGAGAGATCCAGACAACATACAGACACACTCACACACATAGACACACACAGCTCTGAGAGGCAGACACCAGCAGTCCTGAAAACACAGCTAAGCATGGACTCACGCTGAGTCAAATGCACATCCCCTCCCTACCATAAATGTAGTCCTTCAAAACCCAAGCCTTCTCTGACAGCCGATTTCCCTGTGTTATCGTAGCACTTTGTACATAGCTCTATAATAGACTTGCACTTGGCATTATAATTATTTGTTAGCCAGTTTGTCTTCTCCAGTAATCTGAAGATTTCCTAAGGGAAGAAATCTTGTCTTGTGCAAGTGTTACCCTCAGCATCTAGCAGGCAGCTTGGTATTTAGTTAGTAGGAGTAGGTGAGGTGCTTAATAAATAATTGTTGAATTGATGAACAGAGGAATAAATGCATCTAGACAGTGGTATCCCCCCTCCCCCCACAACCTCTCAGAAGCACAGAGGATACCAAGTGCATGCTACTCATGCCTCTGGCCCCACCCTCTTGTCTCTTAGTCCCCTGATCTTACTGCCTCTCGGCTTCCTCAAAGGCCCCTTCTTTCTCCTTCTTCTCTCAATGCAAGACCATGAATTTGAGTCCGGCCTGAGGGCTGGCAGGCAATGTATGGGTTAATGACACCTCATTAGGGTTTAATTGGAGGAAGGAAGCTGTCCTGGCACCAGACAGGTGGGCAGGCCTGCCCCTGGCTGGAAGCAGGCATCCCCTGTTCCAGCACCCTGCCAGGTGTGTGCATTATTTGGCCCTGGAGATCCTAAACCCAGTCGGGGGCACCTCCCCCCACCATTTGCTTTGCCAATTTAGTCTCTAGGCAGTACAGACCAGTCTTCCCCATCTGTCACCAAACATTCAGAGGGGGAGTCAGACTTCTTGTCCTTTCTCTTTTAGGCTGGGCCCCTCCCACTTCAGGAGAGGCTGGAGGCTGGGAAGAGGGGTCGGGTAAGGAACTGGACAACTGAGAGATAACACGAAGGGGTGGGTTTGGGATACAGACAGCGACAGAGAAATACAGCCACGGGGCTCAGAACTTGGGAGATGTCTGCCCAATTTGACCTTAAATGAAGAGAATGCAAATGAGATGCAGACGATATGCAGATGAACACGAGGATCTCAGAATTTACATCCCCAGTGGCAGCAGCTCTGCACCCAGGACCCAGCGCTGTTGACAGTACCCTCTCCTAATCTCCCTGGCTTAAGTGGCTCTGACCATTACTTTGAGTGAGAAAAAGGACCTCAAGGAAGATAAGAGCTTGGTTGGGCTAGAGCCGCAGGACCTGGGAGGCTGAGCTCCACCCCTGTCTCCCCGCCCTCAACCCAAGCGCCACCAAGATGCCAATGGAACTCAAGCACTAACCACTCTCCAGGTATTGCTCGGACGCACCGTCGGTTGCTATGGGGACCCCTCCCACGTCCATGCCTGAACCAATGGGCGTCACTGCTGATGACCTCATGCCCTAGGCCCCCGAATTCTATTGGTTATTTGGAAGCCATAGTGCCCCTCTCCAGCTGCGTCAGGGCTGGGGATCCCCCATGACTGGTGTGGCCTACTGAAAGAAGGGCGCGCTGGGAGCTCACAATTTGCTGAATGAATGAAAAAGGGGGAAAAGGGATGAGTCACAAAAAGGCCAAAACTTCAGGGTTTTGCCTGAAGGGAGATTTGCACCCCCCCCCCCACCCTAAAGAATGGAGCGGATCGGGTCGCAGAGACTCGTCTTTCAGGCTCTCCGGGCAGAGAGAGTGAGCAAAGATGAGTGGAGTTTTCGCATGTTTGGGAGAGAGTAGGGCAGGCCCAGCAAATTGAGGGCCTCACCCTCTGCCGTCTAGCGCCGCTGAGTTTAGGGGAGATCGGTGACGCCCCAAAACTTGCAGAGCTGCCCAAGCCTCCTGGAACCGCGCCCGGAACACGCCTGGAGGACTTCTATGGGGAGGGAGGGAGGGCTGTACCGGAAGCCTGCTCGGCCTCAGGAGCGGACTTAGCTCTCGCTCTCCACGGGGACTTGCCCCGGGACTGAGTCAGGGCCCAGGCTGAGCGGAAAGTGAGGGTAGGGAGGCTGGCTTGGCTTGAGGCCTGCGGCCCCACTGGCCTGAGTTTGCGGCTCCACCCCCCTTCACCCCCCACAAGGGCACAGCTGCCGTGGTGTCGCCTCGCACCTGCAGGGAGTTGGGCGGCCGGCGAGGGCGTGTGCCTGTGTCAAGGGTGCGACGAGAGGGAGGCCAGAGAGGAGTGAGGTCCCAGCCGGCCGCGCCGGGGTTTCTCTCGCACCTGCGTCCGTACCGCGAGCCGCGCGCCCGGCTCGGTCTGCTAAGAGGGGCCCCGTCTGGGACAGCTGGAAGCAGAGGGAGACCCCTCACAGTTCTCAGCGCACAGCTGGGCTGCTACCCAGTCGCCCCGCCTGCCCTGCCTATGGTTTCCCTGGAGAGGGGTGGAGGCAGTACAGTCGGATGACAGGGCGACATACAGACAGACACACATTCTGGATGACTGTAGACGGAACTCGAACCCAGAATCACAAGACAGCCTTCAGCTCAGATCCCACGTGCCGCACTCCAGCCCCCCTCCCCCTTGCTAAAGATGGCTTGAGATGAGGCCCTGACACCCGCCTACCCAGGCCCTGGCACCCACAGACGCGGCACGTTCTGAAGGGGCCTCCAATGGGGGGAGGGCTCCACTCGCGCCTGCTCCCGGGCACTGCCGTCCTCCATCCCAGGCCTCAGCCAGAGAAATGGAATTAACCGAGAGGGACCCGGGCCTGACCTAGGTACTCCGGGGGTGGGGGAGGGACTCGCAATCCCCAGCATTTCAATCTGTCAGTCTCTGGCCCCCAGCATCCCCACCCCACTCCACCCCGGGTGTTCACACTCTGCCTCTCGCTGCCGCAGCCGCGGAGCTAATGAGCACAACATCCACCTATCGATCCGGGCTCAGTGCCAGGCGGCCGGCACCGTGCCGCGGAGGCAGTGGGGCACAGGGGAGGTAGAACACAGCTTGGGGTGGGGGGGAGGGAAAGGGCGCCCTTTCCCCTGGCGCCACCCAGGACATCATTCAGAAAGAGGGTCCGGGTTGGGTTTGAGGGGATCACAGCCTTGTCTGCAGAGGTAGAAGAGTGTGGGGCTGAGAGCAAAGGGGGCCCTCCCTCCTGGGCCCACCCCTCCCTCCTTATAAAAGCGAAGAACAAAGAGGCCGCTGGGGATGGAGGCTTTGATCTGACCCCACCTTCCCAGTTCTAGGCCAGGCACCGCCCAGACCGCCCTTGGGAGGGAGAGAGACGCTCAGCTCTCAGGGACCCAAGCGTCCTGAGTGCCGTCTTCCCGTGGCACTGCCTGGTGCTGCCACAGTTTGGGCAGTGCCCCAATTGGGTGGGCTGTCAGGAGCATCTACCCTCTCCTCAGCACAGGAAGCCAGCTCGGGAGGTGGGTGAGGGTGCCAAGCTCCACAGCTGCTGCTGGCACCCACTCCACACTGCCCAGAGGGGTGCCCACTGAGGCCTGGCATGGATGGCCCGGGCACAGCTGGCATGGAGGTCAGGCCAAGCCAAGCTGAGAGCAGAGGCCGCAGGGAGTCCTGGTGTCAAGGAAGGAGCCAGGGGGCAGTAGGTTGAGGAGAGCAACAAAAAAGATGGGTGGTTTATTGAGGGTTTGGTCCAGAAACTTATAAAAATACAAACTGGTATGAAATTCAGCCTCATGGCAAGTCTGTCTTCACAGAAGACAAGTGAGTGACCCCTGGAAGGGAAGGTGCTGCCCTAGGGCAGGGGCCCACAGGGCACGGGGCACAGATGGCAGGTCTGGGCTGCTTCCTTGCCCTGGTCCTTCAGTCTACCGGCCCAGCTCTTCGTCTTGGCCCCAGCAGGCTCAAGGATTCAATCCCACCGAATTCCAGTCTTCCTGGGAGATGGATAAGGCCACCAAAGCACCTGTGGAGACCTGGGCTTAGCTTGCCTCCGTTCCAGATGCCCAAGGCTGAATGCAGCTCCCCGGTGGCTCCTCTTCAGCCTGGGGTGAGGGGCCAGCACCGCAGAGGTCACCTCAGACCCTCTGGCTTCCCTCATCGCTCCTCCATCTTGTCTGTCTGGCTTGGCACCCCTAGCTCAGGTGGCAGGGGCTCCTCCTCCAGGGAGTCTTGGGAGGGCTCTGGCTCCTGGGGTGGCAGGAAGGGTCCACTTGGCTCAGAGAACTCGCAGGAGACGAAGGATTGGGAGCAGCAGCAGCGGCAAGAGACAGAGGGGGCTGGGAGTGCCCCCACCTTGCCACCCCGATGTGCCACTCTCTCCAGGGCTCCCAACAGGATGAGCTGACTCAGACTCTGTGAGGGGGAGGGGAGCACCGATGTGTCCTCCATTCCAGCAGCCTCCTTTCACTCTCCCCATTAGCTGTTCACTCCCCTCCTATTCTCCAGGATCTTTCAAATCAGCTGCTCCCTCCCCATGATCTACCACCTTGTCCTCTCTAAACCCAGCTTCCAAGTCTCCCCCAAATTGCCAGTGTAGACCACCAGCTCAGCTAACGCTTTTGAAGGCCTTGCCCCCGGAGATGTGATTCTGCTGGCCCAGCACACAGACTGCAGTGGGAGCTCCCACAGGCTGCACAGGGGAGAAGGGGCCAGAGCTTACAGCCCTCCCTGAACCCCTCTAAGTCCCCCAGGCTCTCCCCATGCCTTCCCTCCTTCCCAAGATGGGCCCCTAGCCAGAGGGCTGCTCCCCGTGCCCCAACCCACTTACTGCTCTCCTTGCAGCAGACAGACACCTGGAGCCTCAAACACTGGCCAGAACTCCCGGGCGTCGGCACCGCTGGTTGGTGGGAGGAAAATGTGAGCACAGGCTGGTGTGCAGGCTCTGTTTCAGACCCTCCCAAGTTCTCTTCTCTGCAGTTCCTGGAAAACTTTTCCTTCCTTTTGGGCCCCATCCAGGTGCCAGGCCCCATTGATGGCTGCTCCTCATCCCCTCAGCCCCTTTCCCAGCTCCTCCTCCTCCTCTCTATAGACTCACTCTAGATGCCCCCTCAGTCCTGGACTCAGGGCCCCTCCAGCCCCCCTCTCTGACCACAGCCCCTCCTGCCTCCCCCGTCCCAGGTCTGGTCTTCATTCCCAGTCCCAGCCCTCCTCCTCACCTTAGGCTCTCTGCCTTGACTGGTGGCAAAGTCAGGCGACCCCTCCCACCCTCCCCCAAGAGGCAGCCAGTGAGCCCGTCCTCACTCACAGATGTAGTAGTAGGTCTCTCCAGGCAAAAACTCGAAGCCAAGGGAGAAGGGTGTGAAGCGCTGAATCTTCTCGGAGAATTTAACAGGGCCAAAGGGGGCGAAGGGGAGGGAGCACTCCCAGCGCTTGAAGGCACCTGCCCCTTGTGCCTGGCAGGCCTCATAGCCCGACCGGTCCACCATGTACAAAGCAAACATCTCAGGGCCCTCAGGGGGCCCCGGACCCTCATAGTGAGGGCAGAAGATGTCGAGGTAGTCGTTGAGGCCCAGCTCCACCACAGCGTCTCCTCGAAGCAGCCTGCAGACACAAGGTAGGCGTGGGCTGAGGGGGTCATGGTGGGGCACACTTGGGGCACAAGGGTCAGAGATACCCTTTCCAGGGGTCTCTGCCAGCCTCTGCCCTGCCCTCTGGAGAGGCCTGCGTTCTCTAGACGGACAACTTCTGAGGGACAAAAGACAGTGCAAGAAAGAGATGGGCAACAGGTTCCCAGGTGCAGAGGTGAAGGACTGCAGTGCTCACAACCACGAGGCTCCAAGGTGAGAAGGCCTCTCACCCCACCCTGCCTTTGCTGCTGGAGCTGCCCCATCTCTCCAGCCCGGTGCCCAGCCAGGGCCTGGCTCAGCACCTGTGCTTCATAACTGTTAGCTGGACGGCTGCTGCGAAGGAGCTGGAACAGAGGCAAGGGGCAGAGATCTGGGCCCCAGGGCGGTCACAGGGATGGAGACTGGGAGCAGTATCCTCTTTAAAAGATGCACGGCGAGGGAGACTGTCCTTGAGCTCTCAATCCAAGGCTGAAAAGAACGCCACTGGGGGAGTGGATGGTGGGTGCCTCCTTTTTTTTTGCAAGGACAAGCAAGTGCCAGACATGGAGGGGAGCCCCCTGTATGTATCACCCAATCTTCAGCCTCCTCAGCACTCCCTTCCCCACCTCTTGGGAGCTGCCTGGGGGAGCCAGTGCAGGTGGGAAGGACTGGGACATACTGCCCCCCACAGCATCAAATACAGCATGAGCCACGCCCCCTCCCTACCACACTGACACACAACCCAGCTGGATGTAGGAAAGGCCTCCAACTGTCCCTCAATGGGTGGTCCAAGGACCACCAGTATCAGGAGTTCTGATTAGAAATGCAGGTTCCTGGGGCTCAGCTCAGACCTCCTAGAACACCAGTCAGGCCTTTGTATGTTTTCTTTCGCCGGATCCTTAGTGCCTTGAGAAGTGCCCGGCAAAAGGACAGCGCTCGATAAATATTTGTGAATTGAGTGCATGAACCAGAAACCTCAGAGTTGGGGGCTAGGAACCTGAATTTTTAACACGTCCTCTCAGCGATTCAGAGGTACTGGTCTGGAACACAGAGAGAGGAATTCCGAGTTGGCAGACAACAATAGCTCTTATCATATGGTATTGGTATTATAATGACCTGTCCGGGCGCCTGCCCTCCCCAGGGGGTCTTTGGGCTCTGGGAGGACAGAGTAGGACCTAGACTCTAGGTCTTCTCAGCTTTCTAATCCCTGCCCCCCTAGCACCGGTCCCAGTACACAGTATGCTCCTGATAAATGTTAGTGAGTGAATAAATACAGAGTCACAATTTGTCTCCAGCAGATGGAGAAAGCAGAGAGGCAGGGGGAACTGGGGAGGGGTATGGAGGCAGGGAGGTCAAACGACATACCCGAAGGTGATTCGGCTAGAAGGGCAGGGCCCCGACTGGAGAGAAACAGAAGGACGATAAGGACCGAGATGAAAGCAGAGATGCCAAATGAGAGGTCAGGAATCTGAGTGAGTGTCGGAGGGCAGGCCAAGCGAGCAGTAGAGTAACCCTTGCTCTTTCACAAGAGTAAAGCCTCCTTCCAGGCTGGCGGGAGGCTGGGGAGTCCCCAGAAGAGAGGCGAAGGGGGCGGGGCTCGGAGAACAGGCCAAGGCCCCTCAGCCCGGCTCCAGGAGCCTACCTACCATGATTGGGACTGGGGTTCTCGGCGCGTCCCCCAACACGTGCGGGTCGGGGGAGACCCAGGGCACGCCTCGCCCCTCCCCCCTCCCCTGTCGACTCAAACAAAGGAGTCCCGGCGCGCGGCCGGGTGCGGGCGGCGCGGCGCGGCGCGCAGGGCGAGTCGGAGGGACGCGCGCCCAGCCCCGGAGCGCCCAGGCCCGGCCGGCGCTGCCTGGGTTCGGCCCGGCTACCTGGGGTTACTGGAGTTCCAATAGAAGTCGTGACGGAGGCCAGAGCCCCCTTGCAGCGGGGAGCCGAGCAGCGCGGCCCAGAGGACAGTCTGCAGCAGGGGCAGCAGCCGCATCGCCCCCCGCGGTCCGGTCTGGTCTGGTTCGGCCCGGCCCACTTCGCTCCGGCCGCGAGAAAGGTACAAAGTGGAGGGGCGGGGGGCGTGCGGGGGCCTCACGGACCACGCCCCTGGATAACTTTCCACCAATGGGAGCGCGTCTCCGCCTCTCTGCTCAGCGCCAGCTCCGGTTAACCCCCTGTGAGCCCGTTACCAGCGCCAGGTTAGCCAGGCGCCTGCTGAGGCTGGACCGGATTGTGAGGGGGCGGGAGGGACGTTTTGCACTCTCCATGCGGGTTATAAAGGAGGCTGTATCTTTCGTGTCCGCATTAGTACAAGGCAGAAGGCGTTATCGGGAGTTTGGGAGATTTAAATAGCAGCACACGCCCTTTGCCCAGAAAGAGTAAAGTGAGGCCTGAGCAAGGACCCGCGAAGCCTGACCAGCCACCTTAGCCCATCGCCCTGTTTTCTTTGCACATCTAGGGATAGCGCTGGGGGAAGGGACAAACTGCCTGCCCCCCAACGAGCTTTCAATAGTGAGCTCGATGCCCACCTTGGGGTTGGCGCCTGTCCCTTTCCGCCCCACACCTTCGTTCTGGGCTGGGGGCCCACGCAGCCCCAGTCCTGAAGACGAATTAATGAGGTGGTTGCGGCTTGTACAAAGCACCTTTGTTCCCGAGCCCTCAGGTGGGGGCGGGGGAGGAGGCAGGTGCGTGGCCTTGGGATCGTGGGAGCCGCCGCCGGGCTCCACCCCGGCTCCAGGGCTCTGAGAACACCAGCCAGATCCACTTTTCCCAGCCACCAGTCAGAGGGTGGAGACGGCAGGTTCCACAGCTTGGCTGGTTGGTCCGATGGTCGCCCCTAGGCGTTGGGGGCGAGGGCTTGGCGACTAGGGATAGCGAAGGGCGTACAACTCTCTTTGGCAATAGATTGTGCAGAGAGCCACCCCAAGCTGGGCAGAAACAAGCTGCATCTGGGGGACGCCAGCTGCTCCAGCCTGGGACTCTCATCCTCCCAATCCAGTCTTCGTCTGAGGCGACAGCGTCCCCTGGCGGCCAGACGAACCGCAACGGGGCGGGGGGCGCGACCCAGACCTCCCTGAGCAGACAAACTCCGCGGCAAGCTCCTAAAATCTTCCGTTTATTACAGCCGAGCAGAGACTGTGCGCACCTCCCTCAGCCAGGTCCAGCACCCAGCTCTGCCTAACCCCCATCTGTAACTGCGTGCGCAGGTCCCCAGGGTGCAGCTCCACAGCTCGTGGAGTGTCTTAAGAGGCCTGCTCCTTTGCATCCAGGCTCTGGCTCTTTCCATCATCGCGGGGTGTGTGGAGGGGTACCCCAGGGGACCGGCCCACGCCTCTTTAAGTCCTAGGTTGGGTTGGAGGCAGGTGGAACTTCAGAAGAGGTCAGAGGTAGAGGGAGGACACAGCCGGGGGCGGAGGTGCAGGCCTGGGGTGCCGGAAGCAGAGAAAAGAGGTCAGAGGTTCCCTTTTCCCAGACCACTCGCCCTGCCCACCCACCCATTTTCAGCGACCTCCTGGCCCACCTGGAAGGTACCACTAGGGGCGGGATTCCAGCTCCTGGACCAGGCTGGTCACGTGAAGGACACAGGCCCTCGGGGTCTGCAGGGAGTGGCTTCCTTGGGGGTGGGGGCTTGGCAGGCCCCTGAGACTGAGAAAGAAAGAAGGTAGGACCCAGGCTTGGGAGAGGCTGTCATGTTGCCCCCCCCGCCCATGTACTGGTGCTGGGAACACCAGCTGTGGGGGCGGGGGGAGCACCAGAGGTCATCTTTGTTTCCATCTGTCACCATAAGCTACCAGTGGAGTATGTGCCCTCAAGCACAAAGGGGAGATCTCACCACGGCCACAACCACCACAGCCCTGGATGGTGGAAAAGGCTGTGACCTTCTCTCCCCCCACTGTTACCTTCGGGTGCCTCACCACCGGGTCAGCGGGCAGAGGGCGGGTGGGGGGATTAGGTCGGTCAGTCAGCGCAGCCTGAACAGAGAGAGGGGCAGTGACTGTGAGAGCACATCGAGGGGCAGTGAGCATGCAGAGGTGCTCCCAAGGGGTTCAGATCAACATGCACAACCAGCCACAGGGGAGGAGCACGGGGACATGCGCACAAGGCTTGGGTGCATGCCAGCAGATGTCTGGGGGAGGAAGGTGTGGGTCACCGTGCTGTCCCTGGCCCGCTGCAGTCCCGCCTCTAACCACCAGATGGTGGTAGAAGCCAAGGCAGGAGGCTCACCCTTTGCTGCTTCTGGGGCTCAGAGTGTCTGAAGGCTGAGGGGCACCCTGGTCCCCTAATGAAGAGCATCACCGGCAGGGAACAGGGATGAGAACTGCAGTTGGGCACCAAGCCTCCCGCCTGCCCTGAACCAGGGCAGGGCCTGGCCCAGATTTACCTGGAGTCTCTTGGACACAGGGTCAGGAGGCAGTGGCCTTGAAGGGGGTGCCGGGAAGCCAAGAGCACTAGCCTGCTGAGATCGCAGGAGGAGCAAACAGGCAGAGTGGGGTCGGGGGAGGGAGCAGAGAGAGAGACAGATGTGGGCAGAGAGGGTTAGTGCCCAGGGAGGGGCCGCTAGGACCCCAGGGACAATGGGGTTGTGCATGCCGTTATTCATTTGCATGCAGAGGGGGTGACAAGTGGTAGACTGGGCATGGAGACCACCTCCACACACATACTTCTATCATCAGATCCAGAGGGCTCAGGGCAAGGGCACTCACCAGCCCTCTGCACGTGGTGAACACTGAAG
This sequence comes from Plecotus auritus, assembly GCF_963455305.1. NCBI lineage: Eukaryota > Metazoa > Chordata > Mammalia > Chiroptera > Vespertilionidae > Plecotus > Plecotus auritus. Next base: position 29,531,560 of record NC_137778.1, read on the forward strand.
GCCATCCTGGGTCCCACCCTCCCTTTCCTTCCAGGGACCCCAGCTTGGTCTCAAAGCCACAGCGTGATGAGCTCCAAGAGGTCAGCAGACCCTTCTCTAGGCCCTGCCCCTACCCCACTCCAGACTGGACTTTGTTTCTCAGCCGGCAACCAGGAGGGAGGAAAGGGCTGGCCCTGGCTCCTTTGATTGACTCTTGGGCGATGTGAGTCTTTCTCTGGGCCCACCCCAGGGCCCAAGCTGGATGCCGGGCCAAAATGGGGCCCTCTCTCCTCTGGCATTCAGGACTCACCTTGACACCTGGCATCAGCAGGGTCCTCTGCGGGGGTCCAGGGCGTTCTGGAGGACCAGACTGAGCTGCCCTAAGCGTGGAGAAAGTCAGGAGGGAGCGGGCTCAGCCTCAGACCCTGTTCTCCACCCATATGCCACTCTTGAGTGGGGTTAACCCTTTGCAGCCCCTTGAGAGGAGCATGTGTGGGGCTTAGGCCCAATGGGTGGGGGGCAGAAGCTGATCAGCCTGGAACCCCCACTTCCCCAGCACAGGGGCTCCTGGGGGGAACTGATCCTAGCATCCCAGCTTACCCACTCAGGTCTACCAGTCTACGTGTGAGGTGAAGAGTTCCAGGGAACATGGAGGAAAGGGAGGTGTGTGGGGTGTGGCCCATGGGGCTGGGGGTCAGAGCCAGGTGGCAGGGGCTGCAGAGGGGGTAGGGGCAGGGCTCCAGGCTGTTGTCCTCAAGAGAGCTGTGGAGGGAGCTGGTAGCAGGGAGGCTGGTACCTGTATTGGCAGCTGGGTCCCTTGAGTTGGCAGAGTCGCTGGCGCAGGCGGGCACGGTACCAGTAGCTGGCACCAAGCAGCACCAAGATCAGCAGCAACAGGAGGCTGAGGAGCAGTCCTGTGGTCAGGGACCTGGAGGCTGTGGGGTGAAGGCAGGTTTGAAGGTGAGCAGGGCTGAGAACTCCACATCCAGGAAGGAGCAGGGGGCAGGGAGTAAAGTCAGGTACTCAGAGAAAGTGAGGAGGTCAGGGGTCACAGGGAACCAGCCGTGAAGGGGTGGGAAAAAGAGAGGGGTAAAGGATGAGCCACTCTGCCCTCCCAGCTGCCCCTGTCCCCAGGCCTTGCTACCTCTGATCCGGGCACTGCAGTCAGGGGGTGCCCAGCCCTGCTCACAGTGGCAGAGCCTGTTGCTGTCGCAGACCTAGGAGGAACAGGTTGAACAATGAGGGGCTCTGCACTCTGGGGCCGTGTTTCCCTGTCCCCAGCTTTTCAAGATCTCGGATATCCACAACTGGCAGGTGAGCTGGGGATTATGGGGGGCAGAGAGCCAGCACTCTGGGAGTCTTTATGCTGGAGGAAATGAGATCGAACTACCTCTGTGAGTGCCTTCTAGATGCTGGGCACCAAGTTAGAAGCTTTCAGACTCATCTCATGTCCCTCAGGAAGTGGGTACTATTACTATGCCCATTGGACAGATGAGGACACTGAGCTCAGAGAGGTGAATAACCTGCCCCAGGCCATGCAGCTAGGCGGTGGTAGAGCAAGGATTAGAACCAGGTATGTCTGTTGCCAAAGGCCTGGAGGCTCCCTGCCCCCCTTTCTCATTCCCGGGCCAGCTCACCCCGTGCCCATTGCATTTGCTGCGACATTCCTGTGCTCCCAGGAGATCCAGAGGTTGGCATCGATGGTCGATGCACACCTGCCCAGTGGGGAAGAAAGAGCAAGGATCACATTCTTGCAGAACTTACCAGCATTGGAAGCCAACATGGCTAAGGCCGCACCCTGCTTTTTCAGACGGGAAAACCGAGGCTCAGAGGATGACAGGACTTTGCTCAATCACAAGAATGTGAACTCCCCTCAGATCTGTGCCTTTTACGCGGGTGGACTGTGAGGCCTGGGCACTGCTCGCCGTGGTCCAGATATCCCTCCCCACTGAGTCTGGCTCACCCAGGTTGCTCACCAGGCCAGGGCCACAGGCCGTGCCAGGGAGAGTCAGGAGCGGCTGGGCCACGTCATTGCCCAGGTCCAGGTGTACCCAGCTGCAGTTCAGCCGGGTCCCGTTGGCTTCTAGTATCTCCCAGTGTAGATCCCGGGCTGAGCCCAGCAGAGGCTGGGCCATGCCCCCCCGGCACTGGAGCTGCCCACAAATGGCATCTCTGGTGTGAGGAAGGAGGCACGGGGTCTGTGGGAGTGGGGCCAAGGCTCCCACAAACCTAGGGGAGGAGCCCTTTATTTCCTCACATACCTAGGGTCACAGGACAGGTAGCTGCCAGCAGGACTGCGCCCACAGCTCCCAAAGGCATCCCCCCGAGTATTGGCAGTGAGGAGGCAAGGGGGTGCGGCGGGCTGGGCCCCCAGCCCCCAGAGAGCCTGGCACTGTTGGGCATAGGAAGCACAACGCCCTCGCATGCACACAGCCTGTCCACCGTCACACGGCTCGCCATCCCCCAGACTGATGTCAGGAGGGCACTGGGAACTGTCTCCTGGGCAGAATTCGGGCAAGTCACAGTCACCTCTCTTTGGACGGCACTGCCAGCCAGCCGGGCGCAGCTGTGGAGGGTGAGTATCAGTGTGGGTGCCGGGCAAACCCAGCCAGGCCCTGGAAGTCAGAATGACTCTGTCCACCTGGCCCCTGGCAAATGAGCTCTAGAAGACTAGTTCACCTGGCAGTTTTGACAACAGGGTCCATCGGATGCACACTGTGCCCCTGGCCTCAGCTGGCAGGTGAAGTAATCACAGCAGGGATCGGTGCAGTCCTGTGGGCCAGGACACAGAGGGGCTGGGCATCAGAGCAGGCTGGCCTGAGCCTACCTCCAATCCCTCCCGGAGCCCGAACCCAAAGGACACCCACAGCAAGTGAAAGCTACAGCCCGACAATTCACATGCTGTCCCTGCAGACGGGGAGGTGGGAGAGGGGTGAGAGAGCCCTTCAGAACCAGAGAGGGACTCAGGAGACTTAGAGGGAGCCCTTGAGCCAGGGCAAGGGCACAGAAGTGAGTGGGGCAAGGCTTTGGGTGAGGGGCTCACATCTGGGAAGTCACAGCTGTACTGCTTGCTCAGCTCCACAATCTTATTTCCACGGACAGTAGCCATGGAGGACAGGCGGGGCAGTTGTTCAAAGAGGCAGCTGCCCATCCCATCCAGGAGGGCTTTCTCCAGGGCCTGTCGGCTGCAGTTGCTGAAGTTCAGGCCGGGCAGGAAGCTGGGAAGGGCGGCAAGGAAGGTTGGGGCTGTAGACCACTCGCTGACCCCTGCCCATCCCCTCTTTACATCCTGCAGTTACTCACTCTGTGGAGGCCTCCATGATGCAGCTCTTGGCTGGAGCTGGGCCTGGACAGGGGCAGCTGTTCCCAGGTGGGTCATGGTCCAGGCCCAGGCTGTGGCCCAACTCATGGGCTATTGAGGAGGCAACTCCCAGGATGCTTATGGAGTGGTCCTATGGGGAAGGGGTATCCCAGGTCCAACACCAGCCTAACTGCTCCTGTTCTCTCCTCATCTGACCTCTTGGGCACTCAGCAGGCACTGCCTTTCTCCTTAGTTGCTTCTAAAGTAGGAGGAGAGCCAGGCCAGCGTGGCTCAGTGGTTGAGCACTGATCTATGAACCTGGAGGTCACATTTCGATTCCCAGTCAGAACATATGCTAAGGTTGCTGGCTCAATCCCCAGTGGGGGGTGTGCAGGAGGCAGCCAGTCAAATGATTCTCTCTCATCATTGATATTTCTATCTCTCTCTCCCTCTCCCTTCCACTCTGAAATCAATAAAAATATGTTACAAATGAATGAATGAATAAAAAAATAAAAATAAATAAAGTGGCAGGAGAGCAGGGGCCTGGGGGGGGGGGGGGGCAGGAAACCTGGGTTCTAGCTCAGCTCTGTTCTCCCTCCCTCACTGTGTGGTCTTGGGAGATTACCTCTGTTCTTTGGGCCTCAGCTGCCCCCCCAAAATGGGAAAACCTCCCAGGTGAAGACTGTACACTATGAGCTGGCCATCAGTGAGGGTGCCCTGACTGCAGAAGCCACATGATGCACCCCTACTCTCTATACCTATCCCTTGGGGTTGGGTAACTTTGTAGGGGGTTTCAGTGAATAAATGGTACCACCAAGAGGAACTTAATTGGGAATGGGCAAGAGACCTGGAAACAGCTCACCATGTTCACACCTCCTGAGTAGTCAGGAGAACAGATGGAGTTCTGAATGGCCATGCCCACCATGGGCCCAGAGAATGAAGTAGCTCTGTGGAATTGAGAAGTCAAAGGTCAAGGCCAAAAACCAGGGGAGGCTAGAGCTTCAGGGCCTCAGGTAGGGAGCTGGGCTGTACAATTGGCCAGGTCAGGGCAGAGCTGGCCCCACGGACTAAGCCTGGGGATCTTACGTCACCAGCTGGGCACTGTCGTGGGGCAAACGAGGCAGTAAGTTGGTCCGGCGCCAGTGGAGGAAGTTGTCTAGCGTGACACCTGGGTCTTGGCTTATCTCTACCAGGTCTTGATGCGTCCAAGCCTCCAGGCCCACTAGTGCCACTCGTACATTCAGGGGCCGGAAGAACTGAAAAAGAGCCAGGGCTCAGGAGAGGGGTTCTCATGGTTAGGGGGCCGCAAGGATGCCATCCAGCCTGACACTCACTGTGTCCAGGAGGAGGGCCACTTCCAGTGTGCGGTTCAGCAGGTACTGGAAGTCTGGGTACCTCTGGACCTGTGGGTTAAGAGAGGTGCCCGTGACAGGTGACAGGTGGCAGGGCAGGTGGGGATCAGGGCAGGACAAGCAGGGGCCAGCAAGCTCACCTCTGAATGATCAGCTACAATCATTAGCTCAATAATCTTTGTCTCGGTCACCACATCCCGCCTCCACTGTGGACAAGAAGGAGCATCAGGCACACGGGCTGCTCACTGCCAGCGGCCGCAGGGCTGGCCAAGCTGTGTCCACTTCCCCCCGGAGGACAGTGAAGAGCGCCTTTTACAGAGGAACCACGGAGAGCCTGAGAGGCTAGGGACTTGCCCAAGGTAGGCCAAGAAGTAAGCTGGGGAGCAGAACCCTGCTTTCCTGGCTCCAAATTCAATGTTTTTTTTCCAAATTAAAAATAATAATAATATGCCGAAACCGGTTTGGCTCAGTGGATAGAGCGTCGGCCTGCGGACTGAAGGGTCCCGGGTTAGATTCCGGTCAAGGGCATGTACCTTGGTTGCGGGCACATCCCCAGTGGGAGGTGTGCAGGAGGCAGCTGATCTGTGTTTCTCTCTCATCAATGTTTCTAGCTCTCTATCCCTCTCCCTTCCTCTCTGTAAAATATCAATAAAAAATATATTTAAAAAATAATAATAATAATAACAATAGCCAACACCATCAAATACTTACCATACGTCAGGCACATTTCTAAGCACTTGACATGCATATTGAGTCACTAATTTTCATAGCAACCCTATAACATCCGTAGTTTTATTATCTCCATTTTACGAATTAGGAAACTCAGTTTTCATTGCTTTATTATTGGTAACTATGTATTTTCTATATCCAAGTGAGCTCTCTACATATGGGATCATAAGACATGAGGAGTTGGCGTCTAGTATATACATCTAAATCCTTGATATACCATTTCTTAGTTGAATGACCTTCAGCAAGTCATTTAATATCTCTCACTAAAATAGAGCTGTCAATAGCACCCACCTCCCAGGGTTGCTGGGAAGAGTAAAGGAGATAATGTTCATAAAGTGTCTGCCACGTGGAAATCGCTCCATTAGCAGGAGCTGTTGTTACTGTGGACAAACTGCTCTGAGGGTCCTGGGGCCAGCCCTCCTGCCATTCCTCCTTACCCGGCGAATGTGACGCTGTCCCAGGGAGCGCTCTGGTGGAGCCGGAGTGGACACCGATTCACGCCAGCTCAGTGTGCAAGTGTGGCCTGGGACGGGGAGGTCTTGGATCCGGGAGATAATGGGAGGACCCCGAAGGTCCCCAGGCCTCAGCTCCAGGGTATAGCTTTTCTCGGGGGACAGGATCACCAAGCCCCTAGGGAAAGATGCAGAATGTCAGACAACTTCTCAGCTCCGTGCCTCATGCCCTGCCATCTCTCCAACGCTGTGGCCTCTCCCCACTGTACCTGAGCCCGGAGCAGGTGCAGATGGAGGCCCAGGAGTCTGCATGGCCCTGCACTCCGCCCTGATAGCAGCAGTTCTCCTACGGCACAGAACAGAGTGCCAGTTTGCAGGGTAGGCCAGGGTTTCAGCCCAGGAGACTTGCCTGAGGGTTAAGATATGTAGCATCTTCCCACATCCTCCAGGGATGGCCCCCTCCAGCCGTCCCCTCCCTCCTTTCCTCAGGCCAGAAACAGGGCCCAAGAAGGCCTGACTCACCAGAGTGTGTCCCTCACTGACCACCCTGGTGCCATCAGGTTGGTACCACACCAGGGTTGGGTGGCCTGGAACTAGCTCCCTGTGGAGTGAAGACAAAGGAGAGCAGTATCAGCTCTCGCCCAGGGTGCTGCAGTGCCAGCCTGAGGCCTGAAGGTGATAGAGGGTTAACTGGGTGCCAGGCATTACCCCATCCTTCCTGCTTTCCCCGGAGGCAGCAGAGCATAGTGGTTAGGCCACAAATTCTGCCAGGCTTTCTGGGTTCCAACCTGGATTTCACCACACACTAGCTTGTGTGACCTTGGGCAAGTTATGTAACTTCTCTGTGCCTTGACTTCTTTATATATAAAATGAGGACAATAATAATACATTACTTGTATCTATTTGTAGGGATGTTATGAGGATTATATGAATTCAGGCACTTAGTACCTAACACATAGTAAATGCAATGTAAGTTGTTAGCCGTGTTATTATTATTACCACTGCCTTTACCTATTCTGTAGCAGCTCCAGGATATGACTCTCACCATCCAATTCCAATTTGATCCGTAAAGTCTCAGGCAGGCTGGTCTGTGGGCACCAGAGAGCAGGTCACCTCCCTGGCCCTGCCCAAAATTCCTATTCTCCCTAACCAGAAGATATCAGGCCCTTAGGAGAGCACCAATGATTAGATCACTGATTGGGGGGGCTGTCCCAAGGGAGGGGTCAGGAAGGCCTGTCTGGCCTGGGGCATTGTTCTGGGGGGTTGTGCTGGGAGGTCAAAGAAGGTATCTTGAGCCGCCCCCTTCTCGGCTTCCTGCCCAGAGAGGAAGCTCTGTGGAGGACTGAGCACAGGCCCCAGCCCTTCCTCTGACTCAGCTTTAGAATTGGGGGTAAGGGGAGGGCATTGGGTGAGGTCCTGACTCTCCAAGTCCCCCCACGGAGAAAACCAGCAAATGAGACCAAAGAATCAAGTTTGACCTCAGGATCTCCCAGTGGCCATGGATGGACTGGGGGCGGGGGGCTGAGGCAGATGTGTGCAGAAGGGAGAGGGAGATAAATGAGGCCAGGTGCTGGGGTGTGATGGGAGAGGCAGCTGCATCTGGGGTGGCCGTGCCGCACTGAGGTCCTCTCACCTGCTCTTCAGCCAGGCTTTATCTGGAGACACCTGATTGGTGGGTGACAGGGTGGTGCTTTATTTGAGGGTACAGAGAGGCTCACCTGCAGCACCTCTGCGAGGCTGAGTGTGAGGTTGTCCTGAAGGACCTGGGGTTCCAAGGGCCGACTCAGGGTCTTCTCTGGAATTGCCTGCTCCTCCTTGGCGCCACCTGCAGGGTCCCCAGAATACCTCAAGAGAATGCTGAGAGACTCCGCACCAGCTTGTGCCCTCTGATCCACCTGGTTCCCAATACTTCAAGGCCCTTCTCAGCCTGAAGGACTCCTGAATTGCATGCTGGGACTTAAAGGAGAATACTGGAGGTGGGGGCTTCCTCCAATAGTGTGCTTTCATCCCACCAACACATCCCCAAATCCCCAAAGAAATTGAGCTAGCCCAGCCTGTGGCTCCTCCCTCTCGCCCCCAGGCCAATCCCAGGTTCTCGTAGGGACCCTCTCCCCTCCCACTCCCACCCAATCTCCCTCTCCGCTTGCCCCAAGAAACGCCCCCTACGAGGACTGAGGGAAGCCTTGTGGCTGGGTGCCCACTCACCCTCCCCTTTTCTCACGTCGGAGATGCTGGGAACGCCCATTTCTGGGTGAGCAGTGCAAACACCACCATCCCCTCCCTAAACACCCCTCATGCCCAGTTAGGCACACCCACTCCCCACAGCCTCTGCTTCCTCCCTGTGTCCCCCCCCTCACACAATGGCCCTCTCTCCTCCGGACACTCCACCCTCGCCTGCCCTCTCGGCCCCCGGCCCAAGACCGCAGCAGGAAGTGAAAGTTCCAAGGAGGAGTTGATGTCCCAGCCTCTTTCCTGGCCAATTCTCCCCTCTTTTGGCTTCTCCCGGGCCCCCGCCAGCTCAGCCAGGTTTCTGGTGAGCACCAGAGTGAGAGGTGCCTGGCCGTTCAGGCCTAGAAGGTGGCAGCAAGAATCCTCTTCGCCAACCCAACGAGCGTGTCCACTGGGCACCCTGGCACGGGTGAAACGGTCAGCCAGGCCCCAAAGGAGCGAGGCCTCAGTCCTGGGGAGCAGTGACCCACTCCCGGAGGGGCGGGGCGCTGCGCCAGGCCCCTGGGAGCTGGTACCAGCGCCGGTAAGTGTCCGCGGGGACCGTGCCGAGGGTGCTCCTCCTTTCCTCTCCTCTCCATCGCCCAGTCGCCGGCCCTCGCCCAGGACCGCAGACCAGGGCCGGCCGCGCTCTGGTTGGGGTCTCCCAGGGTCTCCTTCTGACCCCAGTACCCCGATGCCTCCCGACTTCCCTGAGACCTCTTTCCAGTTCTCCCCTGGCCCACTCCTGGCCCCGCACTCACTTGTCCCTGGAAGCGACGGGAAGGGCAGGGGGCTGCCCGCGCCCAGGAGCCCCAGGGCCCAGAGCAGCGCCAGCCGCATGACAGCGGCGCCCGAGGCCGGCGAGGGCGGCAGGTGCCGGGCCGCGCGCCGAGTCGCAGCGGCGGCCGGGTCTGCTTCGCGCACTGCGCCGCGCGGGGCCTCCGCCAGGCCCCGCCCCTCCCCTCTCACAGGGTCCGGAGCCAGGCCCCGCCCCGCCCCCGGAGAGGCCCCGCCCCGCCGCGCCGGTTCCTCATGAAGCCGGGCAGCGACCCGGGACTCCGCTCGCTCAGCGCAGCGCCGCCGCTTTCCTGCTGATGTGCTGGGTGGGAGCCGAGGCCGGTCCGACCGGCTGGGGCGTCGCTTTTCCACCCGCCGCAGGTCCGGACTTCTTCCTCGCAGCGTTGCTGCCTCCCGCCTCCAGTCCGCCGCCCGGCCCTGCGGCGATCGGGGCCAGTTCTCCCCGGCTGCCCGCCAGGCAGCGCCCGGCTCGCTCCTCGCCCGCGTACCAGATCCCTGCGGAGAGCGGGCTGCGGGAGTGTGCACGGCATTTTATTAATTAGGAAGGGGGGAAGTGGGAGAGCGCGCAGGACGCCCCTTCACTCCGCATAGGTAGCGTCATCGTTGCTGTCGCTGTAGGCGGAGGAGGAGAGCTCCTCTCGGGGTGTGCAGACCGGGCAGCGCTGCCGCATGTCGTCCCAGCACGACCGGCAGTACACAGCCTCGCAGTCCGGAGTCGGGCACACGTAGGACTCGGGTGTCTCCGGGGCCTGGCACACCACACAGCGCCGGCGCAGCCAGGGGCGCAGGAAGGGGCAGCGGCGGTGCAGGATGTCCGCCAGGTCGTGGCGCTGTTGGGAGGCGAGGAGGGTTAGAGCTAGTGAGGGAGCAAGGTGGGGAAAGGCGCGAGGGGAACTGACCAGCGCTTCTTGTCGGAAGACTCAAGGCATGACAGTGCCCACGAGTTGGAGAAAACTGGATTGGGCAAAGAAGACCCCCAGAGAGCAAGGGTGCTATGGAGGTGGGTCCTGGAGAGCTCCCCTCCTGCACTCCATGATGGAGAGTGGGAGGGTCCGGCTGGTGGGACTCAGTGGTTGAGCGTGGACCAGTGAACCAGGTGGTCAAGGTTGGATTCCCGGTCAGGGCACATGCCTGGGTTGTGGGCTTAATCCCCAGTGTGAGGCGTGCAGGAGGCAGCAGATCAATGATTCTCATCATTGATGTTTCTATCTCTCTCCCCCCCTCCCTTCTTCTCTGAAATCAATAAAAATATATTTAAAAAAAAAAAAGGAGTGGGAGGATGCAGCGTGGGCTCTCCCAGCTAGCAACAGCAATAACCATCATTTTCATTTTCCCATCAATCATCTTATTTGGTTCTCGGGGTGGGGCTGAGAAGTGAGGACAGATAAGACTATCACTTTACAGATAAGGAAGGTGAATCTCACAAAGGTGAAATGACTTTCCCAAAGGCACACAGATAGTAAACAATCAAACCTGGCTGGATCCAGGTACCCTGATCGAAACCACAAGCCTGGTAGTGCTTGATGCTCCTCCCCCTCTCTCCCACCCTCTCCACAGGCCGCCTGATAGGTCACTCTTGGCTCAAAAAACTCCAGGAGCTGCACTGCCTGCCAAAGGCAGGACTCCTGGGCGTGGCTTTCATAGCCTTCCACAGTCTGGTCCCTTTCTCGCCTCTGGCCCAGCGAATCCCTTCCTGAGCTGTACCTGCCTCCTTAGACTAGCCCTGGCACTCGGCTCGCCCTTTGCTTGGATTCTTAGTCTTTGCACATTCTGTCCCCTCGGCTTGGAATGAATGCCCTTCACATTTCTATCTGCCCATCAAAATCCACGTTACTTCAGGACCGGGTCATGGGATCACAGTATGTTCTTTTTTTTTTTTTTTTTTTTATCAGTCCATGTTGCGTTTCATGGGGGATAGGTGATCTGGGCACAGGAGGAAAAAGTTAAACAGGCATTCTCACTTTTATGAGTTCTGATTATATAAGAACAGGTACCACTTGTTGTTTTTTAAATGTTGGGACCTGTACTAAGAAACTGTAAGTAAATTAACTCAATTCAAACAATAACCATGTAAGGCAGATATTGTTGTCATCATCATCATCATCATCATCATCTCTTTTCCAGGTGAGAAAACTGATGGTTGGAGAGGTGGCCACTTGCCTAGAGTCATACTACTAACACGTGTACAGAACTTTCTATGTGCTTGCACCACGGCAGCAAAACTCATTTAGTCTTTACCACAACCAAATGGCGTCGGTGACTCCATTTCACAGCATTTAAATGAGTGCTCAACATCATATAGTTGTCATGGTAATAAGGACAGGAGCCAGGATTTAAACCCAGAGCCCTACACCTGACCGTCACTCTCTTACTAGTCTCTAGTGAGCAGGCCTGCAGATCTGTCCCACCTCCCCGTCCTTCAGAGGGAAACTCAGGTCCAGTGAGGATGATGGCCAGAGTGACACAGCTTCATGAGGGAGTGTAGACTGGAACCTGGTTCTTCCAACTCAATGCGCTTTCCATATGCCACACGCCCCTTCATGAGGCCTCCCGGACCCCCAGCCCCTGCCTCCCACCTCCTATGGATTGCCCTGAGCTTCTGGTCTGCAGGCCTCTCAGTAGGACCCATGGCTTTGCCTTGGTCCCTGGTTTCTGATGAACCCCTCTTGCTGTCCTTTGATCAGCCCGTATCAAATCTTGTTCCCCCTTTCCGCCTGCTTCCTGCTGGTCCTCTGAGTAGCTCAGGCTGGGCTGACATCTGGGGCTGAGATGGACACAGCCCTGACGTCTGGGGCTGAGATGGACACAGCCCTGACGTCTGGAGCTGAGATGGACACGGCCCTGGTCATCTGCTCCTGGACTGTGATGGACACAGTCCAGGAGCAGATGACCAGGCCCTTTGGCATGAATCATGTCTGAACTCACTGAGCTTTCAGAGGCCTGGGGCCTGGTGGGGGCTGGGTGGACTGAAGGGAGAAGCCCTTCCTTCATCGTTCTCAGGCCCAGCCGGGAGCCACAGCGCACAGGCCTGGCCTGACTTACTCTGGCCCTCTGCTCTCGCGCCTGCCTCACGATGGCCGCCCTCCTTAGCTTGGTGAAGGCTGCTCTTTTCCTCAGGAGCTCATTGTAGAAGAACAGGGTCCGCTTCTTCTCTCGCTGGGCCCAGGAGAAGAGGGTCAGGGTCAGTAACAGTGACAGTGACAGCGACAGTGACAGCGCTGCGGGAGCTGCGTGCGGCTGGTGTGTGTGAGCGCTGCCTGGAGGGGTGGAGAGGTCAAGGGAGATGTCAGGGTGCACCTTGGGGAAGTAGAAGGCTGCGATGACCCTCCGCAGCCGGTAGCCGAAAGCCTGGAGCAGACAGAGACACACTAGCAGGCCAGTGGGGAGTCCAGTCCTCACATAGGCTCCGGCGCTCAGGCACACGGGCTGGGGCAGACAGGCTGGGGGCGGGGGAGGCTTGTCAAGGGTCTGGCCGCTGAGGGGCGGGGCAGCCCTGGCTGAATTCCTATCCCAGTGAGGGCGCGGGTTAGGTCTGAAACCTTGCTGGACTCCTGCTGCCCCCTCCCCTGAAGAGCTGTGCCATCCAGGGCCCATGTGGCTATTTGCTCAATGCAGCACAGATGTAGACAGTTTCCATTAGAGCAGAAAGTTCTGTGGGACAACGCCCTCCAGAGGATGGGACCCTCTGGCCCTAAGGCCCAGCCCCCAGGCTCCTCTGACCCAATCTGTCATCCTCCAACTCTTCAAGTTGGACCCGATATTTCCTGCTCTGATTCCCCAACCCCAACAGTCTCCTCTGACCCCTGTCTCCCCACACCAAGGCCCAGTCCCCCACTCTTGGCCTTGGAAAGACCCTTGCCCCTCAGCGCTCCATTCCTCTGCTCCGAAACCTCAGCATCACTCACGCATATTGTTTGATTCCACCACTGTCTCCGAGGAGGTGTTCAGGGCCCCGATGGTTTTCCGAAGAAGCCGGGCAATCAGGGAGTCCCCCCCAACTTTCACCTCCAATTTATGACTGCCTGAGGCAAAGATCCAGGGCCATGGGATGGGGAATGGGGAGTGGGGGTAAGGGTTAGGTTAGGAATTGGAATTAAGGGGATGGGGAGAGGTCCAAGCATAGAAACACTTCTCAACTGCACATTCCATCCCTCCACTGAGCGCCACGCCCTTTCCATTGTGGATGTAAAGGGGGCTGGGAACCCAGGGCCCCAGGAACCGCTGTCAGGTTGCAGGGCTCAGATTTGACCCCGAGGAGGACGAAAAGGGCTGAGACCCAGAGGCAGAGACAAAATGGGAAGCATCGGGGGGTGTGGCTGGACAGGGTGGTGTCTCCGGGGCCAGGCTCACTGCGGAAGGAGTACTGCAGGAAGGAGTGCTGGCGGATGGTGTCGAAGATGCAGTAGAGAGCCCAGTCCAGTCCACACAGCACCAGGAGCAGCAGCAGAACAGGCAGTGTCTCCAGTAGCTCCCTTATCTGCCCAAGAGCAGGAGGGGTGGAGTGGGCACGCCACCTGCCCTGGCATGGAGCCCTCTCGATGCCTTGGCCCTCCTCTCAGATCTGTGCCTCTAGTGGCCCCCTGCCATCCTCACCACATTTCCCATTTCTGAGGCCTGGATGGTGGGGTCATAGGGGAAGATGACGGTCTTCTTCTCCGCTTTGCGGAGCGGCAGCAGAGTCCGTTTGCCCTGGAAAAAGATGTCCACACAGCGAGGAACACCAAGGGCCCTCTCCCCCGACGCCCCTGCCCTCCTGGAGCTTGAAGCCACAGGGCACCCAGGGACGCACCCTTGGGAAAGGCTGGGCCCACTCACCAGCTTCTTCCTACGTTCATCGATCTGACGGAAGTAGGTGCTGATGTAGATGTTGTCAAAGCGAATGTCCCTGTTATAGCTGTCCATGTAGGAGAAGGACCTGTGGATGAGGATGTCTCCATCTCTTTCCAGCCCTGGGCTTCCTTAAGGCACAGTCATTCCACCAGCCGGCCACTGAGCGTCATCTACATCCTAGAAGCCTCTGCCCGGCCCTCAGGAGGGTCCATTGAAAGACATCTGCACCAGCCATGAGACCGCGGATGGGAGGAGCTGTGTGCAATGTGTCATGGGAGGAGGGGAGATGTCCCAGGCATGGATCTCGCAGGGTGAACATCAAGCAGAGGAAACAGCAAGAGCAAAGGCCCAGAGATGGGAGAACCCTGCAAGGTTTCAGGAGTCACCTGATCCATTATGACTCCCCCATTCACTGCTGGAGTCCTCGCCTCTCGGCTGAGCCTGAAAAACTTCTCCTGGAGGTTCCTTTAAGCAAAAGTCACCCCAAACACCACTTTCCTTCCCCTCTGACACATCCCTGGCTTCAGCAGTGGTTTCTGGGGGGCGGGGGGGGGGTGGGTAGGTGGGTGCGTGTACACGTGTAACTCTCCTCCGTGTATCTCCCAAGCTCCCACATAATGCTTCTGTTTTCTAAGGAAAAAAAATGTTAATTGTTGAAAATGTGTTTGAGCCCTAGCCGGTTTTGCTCAGTGGATAGAGCATCGGCCTGCAGACTGAAGGGTCCTGGGTTCGATTCCGGTCAAGGACATATGCCTGGGTTGCCGGCTCCATCCCCAGTAGGGGCGTGCAGGAGGCAGCCAATCAATGATTCTCTCTCATCATTGACGTTTCTATCTCTCCCTCCCTCTCTCTTCCTCTCTGAAATCAATAAAAATATTTTTTTTAAAGTAAAATGTGTTTGAAACTATAAAATTACATTAAATAATCTCTGTAAACTGAAACATAACTGCCAATGCTATTGGCTCTGGGACCTTGTCATAATCCATACATCTTTCCCTTTAAAGTAGAACTAACTATAAATGCAAAGAAAGATTGTGAGCGCCCCCTTGTGGAGGAACCTATCGCTACTATGCACAGGCCTCTGGAGCCTGGGCCCCGCCCTGTCCCCAATGCTGCCTCTTCAGTGAGTGACCTCACCCAGGTTGAAAGCCTGGAAGTGCCTTTTGACTCTGTGCCTCCTTTCTCCCCTCCCCAAGCTAGCTCTGAGGCCTGCGACACCTTTCCCTTTTAGGGCCTTCTCAGGCCAACTTCCTGCCACGCCCCAGTCCGGCCAGGCTCCCTAACCTCTGACCCACCTTGGACTCCTGCCTTCAGTCTGTCCCAGTCCATCCTGCAACCGCCCCCAGGGCTTTCCAGACTGTCTGGCCAGGCCCACTTCAGCCAAGTCCTCTGCCCTCCACATCCCACAGATGCCAGGATCCTTGCCCAAAAGAACACCCTTTCTCTCCTTGACCATGGCTCCCCATCTGCAGCCTTTTGAAGCCCATTTATAGCTCTTGCCGGGGCACCTCCTCAGCTCCCACACCCGCCCCACAGCCCTTGAATCGTCTCTGTTTCTCGGATGCCTCTCTTGTCTGCCCTCCACCATGAGCTTCTTGAGGGTGGGAATATGGCTCATTCATCTTTGTCCTCTCACAGGCACACACGTAACCACGCACTGGAGTCACTCCGGGCTCTACAAACAAGGGCAGCCTGAGCAGCAGCCCCTGTGGCTGTCCCTGCCCAGCCCCTGCCCATCTCAAGCATTTGGGGGTGGAGACAGGAAACAGAGGGTCCAGAGGTCAATAGGGGACGGAGAGCAAGGCCCAGGGCGGCCCGGCTGGATGCCAGGCTGGGTGGGGTTGAGGACTTTGGTCCAAATGGAGGGAAAGTAGCTGCCAGCACAGCAGGCGGGAGAAAATGAAAGCAGAATTGGACGATAAAAATGGCACAAAGTCAGAGCCAAGGGGAATATGAAGGGCAAGAAAAAAATCAAAAGTCAAAGTGAAAAGTAAAAACGTCAGCGTCGGGATAAAGGCTGGAAGGAGCTAGATAGATGAAGACGGTCGCCCTTTTGAGGCGGCAGGAACACGGGCGATGTGGCTTCTGACAAAACGCCACGTTCCCTTTAACTGTGCAAACTAACCCCGCTTTAGAAAAGGCAGAGCGAAGGGCACAAGGACATGCACATTCGGAGCTGGAGGTGGGCCCGATGGTCCCTTCTCCCAGCCTCCCCCGGGGCAGGGCTCCTCTTCAGAGCCGAGGAAGGGGCTTCGGGAGCAGGGGGGGGGGGGGGGGGCGAGGCTCACGCGTGGAGGACGATCAGGAAGGTGCAGGACAGCAGCACGTGCAGCAGCCCCAGGGCCCACTCCAGCTGGGCCTCCTGGCGCCTCACGTAGTCCCGCACCTCGGTGCTCACGTGCTCCCAGCTGGTGTTGAGGCCCAGCAGCCCAGCCTGCTTCTCTTCCTGCGGGAGGCACAGGTGCAGGCCCTCCAGGCTCTCTACCACCTTAAGTCTATTTCCTCTCTCCTTGAATTCTTTTTCCCAGGAACAAGGTCTGATTTCCCCCCATTCTCCACCTGCCTGTAACCATACCCACTATTAATAAATAAAGTTCTTCGGTATTCATACAGCAACTTCTCTGTTTGCCAGGCCCAGCCTCTCCGTGGCATCTCTCCCCGGTGCCCCCTCAGGTCCCGTCCCCTGGCTTGTTGCAGCACCTGTGGGAGCTGCTGCTTCCTTCTGCTCAACACCCTCCTCGACATGGGCCTGCTTCCCTGCATCTGTATGAGCGGACACGCCTCACACCTGGCTGACCATCCACCCCAACGCCGGGTCCAGGAACCCACAGGCTCAGCCTGTTCCTCTCCTAGCACCCAGCACCAATGCTGCTCCCCTCCTGCCCCCTCCCCACGTCCAGAGATCTCTTCCTCCCCCGCCCCCCACTTGCCCTACCTCAGGTCCTCTTCCCTGTGCCCTCCTCCCACTCCCTATCCCCCCCCCCCGCCATTCCAAAATGCCCCTGCCTCCTACCTTGAGGTTAATTGTGGCTGAAAAGTCCCTGCCCAGCCCATGAATAGACTGGTTGACAGAGTCGTACGTCTGCCCGAAGTTGCCTTCCACTGGGATGCGGTTGCGGCACCAAATTTCCATCACTGGTGGGCAGCGGGGCCAGGTTAGGGGCTGCCCCCCTGGGCCCAGCCTCCAGGTTTTCCTCGGTGATCCCCTCCATCCTGCTTTCTGCCTCGCTGCCCACGGCTTTCTACCACCTCGAGTCTGTTTCCTCTCTGCTTTCCCTGAGTTCTTTTTCCCAGGAACAAGGTCTGATTTCCCCCTTTTCTCACCTGTCTATCACCGTACCAATTATTAATAAAGTTAGTCGATATCCAGAGAGCAACTCCTCCGTTTGCCAGCTCTGTTAACCTTCTTCACAAGTGTTATCGCCTTAAACCAGGGGTGGGCAAACTTTTTGACTCGAGGGCCAC
This sequence comes from Plecotus auritus, assembly GCF_963455305.1. Classification (NCBI taxonomy): domain Eukaryota; kingdom Metazoa; phylum Chordata; class Mammalia; order Chiroptera; family Vespertilionidae; genus Plecotus; species Plecotus auritus. Next base: position 29,548,674 of record NC_137778.1, read on the forward strand.
AATGGGTTCTTAAACTGGACCGGAATGGATTCTTAAACTGGACCGGAGGGCCGGAACAAAAGCATGGATGGAGTGTTTGTGTGAACTAATATAAATTCAAAGTAAAGGAGTGGAGGGGAGAGCAAGAGAACCGGATAGAACAACCGGATCCAGCCCGCGGGCTGTAGTTTGCCCAAGGCTGCCTTAAACCCTCAAAAACCCTGGGCGGGATAAGCACTATTATGATGCCCATGTTTCAGCTGAAAAGACAGCCCGGAGCACGGCTGTCACTTACCCTGGGGAGTGGGAGGACTGGCTCTGAGGGGGCTGTGTCCTCAGAGCCTAAAGCCTCCTGCCTCATGGCTTCCTGCCCCACGCCTTCCCAACGCACCCCAAGGACTCAGCTCCCTAGCCCTGGAACTCCCCACCCTCCCGCCACTGTGCTGACCCTTGGCAATGCCACAGAAGAACTTGAACTTCATGGGCAGGCAGAGCAGGTGGTTGAGGAGCGGGACCCAGATGCGTTGCATGCACTGTTCGTGCTTTTTGTCAAACCAGCGGTGGCAGCTGAGTATGGCCTTGTTCACCACATCTGTGGGGAGGGGCAAGGGCTGTCTGAGGTCCCCACACCCTGACCTGGAGCCCCGGCCCCATGGCCTGCCCCACCTGGGGACACCCCTCACAGGCGCAACGAAGCTTGGTCTTCAGCTCGTACATCTTCTGGGTGGAGAGGTGGGGTTTGAAGGCCACGGCTCGGCGGGTCCTCCCCCCTGGGGCTGTCTCTTCCAAGCTCATGGCATCCTCGGGTGTGAAGCCAGTCTCGCTTTTCACCTGGGCGTCCAGGTCCTCGAAGGAGTTGGAGATGTTTTGAGTCTCGGCTCTCAGTGACTTTTTGCTGCCCTGGGGGGAAGAGGGTTGGAAAGGGGCAGGGACAGGGGCTTAGAGCTTCTGCTGCCCCACAGCCTCTCCTCCCCCCATTAGCCAAGCTTTGGGCTCTTCGCACAGGCCTGTAGGAGCCTGGGCGCTGAGATAGATTCTCACCTTAACTTCTCCACTGGTTATAGTCCCCGAGCCCGCTCCTCTCCCAGCTGCCTCTGCTTTGCTCACCCCCCAGGCTCCCAGCTCCTCCTCAGGCCTCCCATCCCAGATCCTTTCTCGTCAGGGAAGGGCTCCCCAAGTCCTTGGACTTCACCTCACATCACCCATCTCTCAGGCCACTATGCCGTTTCAATGTCCTGACTCCCAAGCCCTTCAACCCCTATCTCCCCAGCTCAACGCTCCAATCCCCCAAACCCCAGTCTCCAAAACCCAATGGTCTAGTCCCTTGGTCTTCAAAGCTTCCAAATCCTCAAGGCCAAGGCCCCCAACCCCCTGACATTCTAGTTCAGCTGCCCAACGAACCTCCCACTTCAGTGTTTGGAAATGTGTGTGGGGCAAGGCATGTCCCCATGACTGGCGCAGGGGCTCTCCTGGCATTTAGTGCCTAGGGACCAGGGCACATCCTGCAATGTTTGGGGACAGTCCTGAAAAAAAATGCCAGGAGTACCCCCATTGGGAAAGTGTGAATTCAGGGTCACAGCTCAAGTCACCTAGGACCCCTGGGAATAGGGACCCCTCGGCCCTGCCCTTGTAGGGTCCTGACCAGCAGGTCCTTGAACACGGCACGCAGCGGGGCGGTGGAGACGCGCCAGGCCGCGCGGGTGTTGTTGATCTGCAGCTCCACGGTGCAGCCCAGCGAGGCCACCACCTCATTGAGGTTGTATCGCAGGTTGGCCACCGGTCCTGGGGGAAGATGCCCTGATGGGTCAGTCATTCCCTCTAGAGCTAAGCAACTTCCTTAAGCCCGCCCCTAGCACCCACACTGCATGCAGTGACCACCTTCCAGAACTGAATCGGATGGGGCCCAGAAGCCTCTGAGAGGTCTTCTCATTCAGCCCCTGGTTTTTTCACCTGTGCCAACTAAGGAGGCCCCGAGACGGGGAGGAACTCTCTCAGGGACACACAGCAAATGGCAGCAGTTGGGATTAGATTCCCACCCTTTCTCCTTCACCAGGCCTGGCTCCCATGGGGTGTCCCACTAGGGTCACTGCTTCAGCGGCACTAACTGGTACCCAGGGGCACACTCACCCTCATAGATGGCGGCCAAGGCGTATCCCAACACAAAGAGCCTGCCCTCTTTGCCCAGCATTTTGGGTATTAGCAGGAGGCTGGCACAACGGATGTGAGGGGAGGTCCCCCAGCCCAAGGCCCCAGAGCCTGTTGGGAGAGCCCAGGAGGTGGTAAAGCAGAGCAACCCTCCCACCCCCCAACTCCTCTTTAGAGCACCCCCATCCCGCTCTTGGCCCCATTTACACGGACTCAGATAGGCCTTCCAGGCCACTCGTTACTCCACTTACCCAACAGCCATTTACAGAGCTCAACTGTGTGCCTGTCTCTGGAGGGCTTGGAGGGATGGAAAAGCCATGGTTGGTGATTGACTTTGTGTCTGTACATGGGTGAGTGTTTGTGTAAGGGAAAGGGGCCTAGTTCCCATTTCCAGGTTGCAGTCTCACTTACCCTAGGTGCTGAGGGAGCAGAGAGAACGAGAGAAAACTTCTGGAAACAGGCCCTGATGCTCAGAGCAGTCAGAAGAGAGGTCAGAGCCACCTCAATATTCCCCATACTCTGGCACCTACAGCACCCCAATCTCTGTCCCTAATTGAGCCCTTAAGCCCTGGTATGTCTTAGCAGTTTCACATGTGTGTCCCTGTGGTCTATGAAAGGAGACAGTGAGTTCCTTGAAGCTCATAATCCAGGGAGAGAGACAGACGAGTAAACAGATGACTATAGTGGGACGTGCTGAGTGCTCAGGGAGGTGCTTATAAAGAGCCGTGGGAGCAAAGGAGGGAGTGGGCACTTCTGCAGGGAGGGGTGGGGCCGGAGAAGCTGGACAAAGGAGGTGATGTGTCAGCTGGGCCTGGAAGATGAGTAACTGTTGTTAGAAGGCACAGGCGGCATTCCAGGCCAAAGGAACAGCACAAGCTGGTCAGGGAACCTAGAAGATTCCTGTGTGGATAGAGTGTTCATCCCAGGGTCTCCAAAGCAAACCCCGAGTCTACGCTTCGCTCCATTCCCACCGCCCTCACGGAGCCCCCCTCCCCCCCCCCCACCCCCCGTCATCTCCGTCATCTCTCACTGGGACTAGCCGGCCTCCCACTTGCTCTCTTGCTAAGCTATACTTCGATTTCACAAGGCAGCCGGAGTGATCTTGTAAAAACAGAAATCAGATCACGTCCTCTGTCTGCTTCAAACCATCCGATGACTTTCTGCCACACTTGGAATCAAATCCAAATCCCTCAACATGGTCTACAGACTTGTGATCTGGCCTCTGCCTCCCGCCCGACGCGATTTCATGCTACTCAGCCCTTCGCCCACCACGTCCGCCCTCACAGACCTTGCTGCTGTTTCTAGAACATGCCAAGCTCATTCCTCCTCTCTGTTCTCCCAGCCAGGAGCACGCCTCCCCCTAGTCTTCACCTGTCTGGCACCACCTCGTCATACAGGTTTGCTGCAAACCCTGTCGGTGCCACCCAACAGCTTGTTCTGCTTTCTTTCTTGCTAAGACAACATGAGTTTTGTTCAAGGGCAATGGCATGTCCACGCCCTGACCCCGGGAGTAAATCTGGATTTGTCTGATCCAATGGTGGTAAAACAGAACATTGAAGGGGCTTTTTCTGTGGTCTTGGCCTTTTGACCAAAGACTCAAGCTGAGGACGATAGTTGATAGAGTTGCCCTACATTCTAAAGAGAGCCCCGTGGCCTGGCTGGCGTGGCTCAGTGGTTCAGCATCGACCTATAAACCAGGATGTCACAGTTTGATTCCTGGTCAGGGCACATGCCCAGGTTGTGGGCTCGATCCCCAGTGTGGGGCATGCAGGAGGCAGCCAATGCTTCTCTCTCACCATTGATGTTTCTATCTCTCTCTCCCTCTCCCTTCCTCTCTGAAATCAATAATAAAGACGGAGCAGAAAAAAGGTGAAAGAGCCCTGGCCAGTTTGGCTCAGTGGACAGAGCATCAGCTTGCGAACTGAAGGGTCCCGGATTTAATTCCGATCAAGGGCATGTACCTCTGTTGCAAGCTTGATCCCCAGCCCCTGCTTGGAGGACATGTGAGAGGCAACCAGCTGATGTGTCTCTCTCACATCAATATTTCTCTCTCTCTCACTCTCTCTCTTTCTCTCCTCCCTCTCTTCCTTCCACTATCTCTACAAATCAATGGAAATATATCCTCAGGTGAGGATTAAAAAAAAAGAGATGAAAGGAATCTGAGTCCTTGGTGGGTTTACTAAGCTGCTGAATTATCCAAACTCCAAATTCCACTCTAACTTGAAACTTATTATCTATATATATAAAAGGCTAATATGCAAACTGTCCCCTCAGGAGTTCGAGTATAGACCAGGAGTTCGATTGCTCGCTATGACATACGCTGACCACTAGGGGGCGGTGCGGAACAAAGGAAGCCCCTGGCCTGAAGCTGGCAGCCAGGGAAGGAAGGCCCCAGCTGGCATCTGGAAAGCCCTGATTGGTCCTGATCGCTGGCCAGGCCTAGGGACCCTACCCATGCACGAATTTTGTGCACTGAGCCTCTAGGATTAGATAATAAACTTCCTTTACGGTTAAACCACTTTTAGGTGGGCTTTCTGTTCTCACAGCCCAACAGCTCCTGATATTCAAATGTCACCTTCTCTGAGAAGCCTTCCCTGACTACTCAAGCTAGGGTAGCTCCCCAGCCCCTTTCCATCATATTCCCCTGGTTAACTGTTTTTTTGTTTGTTTGTTTGTTTGTTTTAATATGCATTTTTTTAATATATTTTATTGATATTTCACAGAGAGGAAGGAAGAGGGATAGAGAGCTAGAAACATCGATGAGAGAGGAACATCAATCAGCTGCCTCCCGCACACCTCCCACTGGGGATGTGCCCGCAACCAAGGTACATGCCCTTGACCGGAATCGAACCTGGGACCCTTCAGTCCGCAGGCTGACACTCTATCCACTGAGCCAAACCGGTTTCGGCTTAATATGCATTTTTAAATGGACTTTAGAGAGAGGGAGGGAGAGGGCTAGAGAGACAGAAACATCAATGAGAGAGAAACATTGATCTGCTGCCTCCTGCACACCCGCTACTGGGGATCGAGTCGGAAACCTGAGCATGTGCCCGAACAGGGAATCCAACCGGTGACCTCTTTTCGTGGGTCAACACTCAACCATCGAGCCACACCGGCTGGGCCTGGTTAACTTTTTTTCATACCACGTGTCACTATCAGAAATGCTCTTGCTTATTTCTTGCCCATTTAATGTCTAACTCTCTCCACTGGAATGTAAACTCCAAAAAAGCTGCTTGTCAATCTTGTTCGTTGCTAAAATCTCAGCAGGCGCACAGTTAGTGCTGAATGAATGAATTGAGCTTATCAAGAGGAGCAAGACACAAGGCCAGAGAGGTGAGGAGAGATGGGGACTAGGAAGGGTCGTGGGGTTGGGACTGTAGCATGAGGGTAACGGGGAGTCCTTCAGATTGGGGAGACTCCTCAAGGGAAAGGACTGTGTCTTCTACAGACTGGGGCCTCCTCCCTCTGGATCTCCCCTCGAAGGCCAAGACAAGGCTGAGGCCACGTTTGGGTACAGAAGAAACAAGCTCAGACTCCTTCCTGGGGACCCAGGACTGGGCCGTGTTCCACAGGCCTCTTGGGTGCCCCTGCCCTTGGCCCCGCGCTCACCCGCCAAGCCGTACAATATCACCATCTTCTGTTCTTCATAGATGTTCATAGGGTTCACCAGGAGCTGAAAGAGGCCTGAGGGGACAGAGTCAACACAAAGATCCATAGATGGGTCCCACCCCTCCCTTCTGCTCCACACTCACCCATGGCCAGGAGCCCCCCAGTGCCTGCCCCCAGCAGGACAGCGGTGACCGGAAACTCGCCTGGCTGGCGCCACAGGAATCGGCTACAGGAGGTGGGCAGTCCCCAGCTCAGGAGCCTCTGCACCGCTGAGGGGCCAAAGAGTTTAGCCCATCAGAGCCAACACCTGGTCTTCTGACCAGGATGCGGTTCATTAGGGTCAGGGCTTGCAGGGGGCTAGAGGCTGGGGGAACCTGGAGGAGGGTGGCAGGAACTGGAGGGGTCCTGAAGGAAGTGGGGCAGACTTGAGGGAAAAAAGAAGGAAGGGCTCGCCCGAAGGAGGGGCACTGAATGAGAGGGGTAGGGACCCCAAAGCCCAGGGGAGAGGGTCCTGGAGGAGAGATTGGATGAGAGGATTGGGGGCGGGAGGCGCCAGGAAGGTGGTGCCTGATGACAGACTCACTGGTGTGGGGCTGTCTCCTCCGCTGCCCTTTCGGTCCAGCCTGGTGAACCCCGGTGTCCATATCTGCTCTGCGGAACCCTCTCTCGCTCAGAAGTCTCCTCAAAGATGTTCTGGGATGTGAGGCTCTGCTCCCGTCTCCTCTGCCTCCCCCACACCTGTCTGAGGTCTGTGTGTTCAGTCCCCCCTCTGCCCTGAGATGGGGGGATGGAGATTAGAGATCCCAGCACACACACAGTGAAAGCCCGGAACCTTAGAACGCGGCGAGGAATTCCGCGACTCTCTACGAGCCACAGAACCTGGTGGGCGTCTCCTGGAGACGGGCAGACACGTGGGCTCAGAGCCATGCCCAAAGGCCTGCAGGATGCTGTGCGCCTCTCGGCGGCAGAGGAGCCGAGCCTGGCCCGGGTGGCGGTCCGCAGTCTGGGGGGCTTCGGCCTGGGCTTGTCCTTGGCCACGGCGTATGGACTCCTGGAGCTGCTGGTGGAAGGGCAGAGCCCCTGGGGCTGCCTGGTGGGCACGCTGACGTTGGCCGGCTTCCTCAGCCTGGGCATGGCATTCTCTCGCCAGGTCCGGGTCACTGTCCTCCTGCTGCTGCCCCAGGCCTTCTCCAGTGAGCGTGGCACCGGTGGGAGGGCAGGTCCTGGGGCGGGGGCTGGGGCAGGAGGGACCTGGGGGGGGGGGGGGGGATGTGGAGGGAAACACTCTGAAGGCTTCTGGAAGGGATTGGATGTGCTGCCAGCTGCAAGGCTGTGGTCCTGCTTCTGATGGAGCTGCCCCCCCGCCCCCCCGCAGAGCAGAGCCGGGCGCTGCTGCTGTTGGCTGTCTTTGGGTTGGTGCTGCAAGGGCCTTGTGCCAACACTCTGCGCAACTTCACCCAGGCCAGCGAGGCCGTGGCCTGCGGGGCGGAGCTGGCCCTGAACCAGACGGCTGCATTGCTGGAGCGAGCGAAGCAGCCCCTTGTCAGTAAGGCCTCCGGCGTCATTCCTCTGCTGGTACTGCCCCGGCCTCCCTGCGCCAGGCAGGCCCCTCATCCATGCCGTCCGGCCTGCTCCACTGCCAGGGCAGCTCCTCCCAGTCCCAAGCATCCAGGCTCCCCACCTCCCGGGCAGCCCCTCACCCCTCCCCACCCCAGGGACAGCGTGGGAAGAATGAGTCCCCAGAGGAAGAGACTCCACAGTGCCCCTGCCCTGCCCCCCAGGCGCCCTGAACAAGATTAAAGCCATTGCCCAGAAGGCCAAAGAGGTGGCTGACCGCGTCCGCAAGTTCTTTCGGTCAATCATGGATGGCGTGAAGCATATAGGTCAGCGCATTCGCATGTCTATTTTGGGGAGGGGGTGGTGGTGTCAAAATTCACCCAGTCTCCTCACCCTCACCCTCGTCCGGAACCCTGTGGGCCCTTCCTGGGTGCTGACTCGCCCCGAGGGATATACACAGCCAGGCCCCTGAGCACAGGCCTCTCCCGCTCTGGGTGCTCTCCTGGTGTCCCCCAAACCCCTGAAAGGATGCTGCAGGCCTCTGGCCCTCAGTACCAGCCCCGCAGCTGTCCCCAGCCAGGGCCCTGCGCAACGTGTGGTACTGGCTCCTGCACATCGGGGACGTGTGCAACTCAGAGCTGGGCAACCCTTACCTGAAGTGTGCGCGGGTCTTCGACGACGCCAAGGACAGCTGCATGAAGGTCATCCCACAAGCCTACCACCTGTGCTACGTGCTCATGCCCTTCAAGCTGGTGCTCTGTGGACTTGCCAGCGGTGAGAGAGCCAGGGGCTCAGGGGCGGGATTGGGGGCCCCTGCGAATTGGGGGCAGGGTCAGTTGGGAGGGCGGGCCCAGGGGACCAGTAGGGGGATGATGACGGTGGGGCCAATAAGGATGCTGGCCCACCATGGGGTGGAGGGAAGATCGTGAGAAACCAACGTGGGAGGGTGACGTGATAGGGAGAAGCCAAAAGGTTTTGAGCCAAAGGTCTTGAGGCCAGGAGGACAAGCAAAAAGGTCAAGAGGACCCTGTGAGAACAAGGTCCCTGGAGGTAGGAGAGGCTGGCCGCATCTCTCTGCCCTCCTGACACTCCGCCTCTGGCTCTCAGTGGTCCAGGTGTTCTGCATCATCCCCAAGTACCTCCAGCCCTTCTTGCGCACGACCATCGGCATCCGTGAGTGACCCCTCCGAGCCCTGCTGCCTGAGGTGCTCCTGGGAGGTCTCCCTCATCCTGGTATGGCTATCACCAGCCTGGGAGTGCTCCCAGTCCATGGATGAGAATGCGAGAGCAGGAAGGGACCGCAGCAGGTTGCCTGGAGCAACGTCTGTGCTGTGCAGATTGGGAAATTGAGGCCCAGCCATGGGGAGTGCCTCACCGAAGCCTGACTGTAGAGCAGGGCTAGTGGAGGCATTGTCCCTTCCTCGGTCCGCCGTGGGTGCAAGCCCCGGGGGTCCTGGCTGGTCTGCAGCTGTCTGGCCCTTGGGCTGTGCCAGGCCCCTCCCTCAGGGGAGGCCCTGTCTCCCCCTCACTGTCCTTGCTCACCTCTCCCATGACCTGCGGGCCCCAGCTGTGCAGAAGTTGATTAACCGGGTGCGTCAAGAGTTTGAGTTCAACGTGACAGCCACCCATTACTTCTCTGTGGATCTCGATGCCTCTCGGAGCCTGTCCCAGGTCGCTCTGGACCTCTACGAAGCTGTCAGCATGAAGCTGTACCACGCCCGGGAGGCCTTGGCTCTGATGGGCTACGCCACGCCTCTGCTGCTTGTGCTTCTCTACCTCCAGTGAGAGGCTGGGCTGGGCGCCGCTGGGGCTAGGTTGTCCCATGGCATTCTGGGGGGCTGGAGTTCCCGTGTGTGGGGGGGGCGCCCTGTGGGGTCCCATCAGGGGTGCTGAGGAGCCCCGTGCATGCTCCACCAGGGCCCTGTTTTACCGGTACTGCTACCTGCACCTGGACAGCCATGACAACATCTACATCACCAGCCGGTTCCTGCGCATGGAGGCCGTGCGCTCCGAGGCGGGGCTGCCCACTGTGCTGCCCCTCAGTGCCCACGAGGCCAGACACTATATCCGGCCAGGTGAGTGCCTTGAGGACCAGGGGACCGGGACCTGAGAAAGGCCGGGGCTTCCCCCAACCCCACTGCCCTGACCTGAAACCCCGCGCACAGGCTGGGCTTGCGGCAGGGCCAGAGTGAGGAGAGACCACCCAGAGCTCTCGGGGGAGACACCGCTCTGTCCTTGGGGAGCCCTCGGTGTGAAGGGAAAGTAGGGCTCCTTGTAGCAGGCAGACAGAGGAGGGGCAGACGATGCTTCTAGGAGCACCCGGACATCAGGACATGAGAGAGGGGGAGCGGATATGGAGCAAGAAAAGTGAGGGTGGGAAGGCTTTGGGGGTGGGCAGGAAGTGTGAATGTGGAAATATGGAGGAGATGCAACTTGGGGGCTGTCTGTGAAGCAGGGAGTTGAGTATGGGGATCAGGGGTTCCCCAGGAAGGAGGGTTCCTGGAGACTGGAAATGGGCCACCAGGCCCGGGTGCAGGATCTAGGCCTCTGCTCCAGCTCTGGAGCCCTGACCCTGAAGAGGGCTTCCCGCTCTGCCCAGGGGTCCTCGCAGCTATCACACCTGCCAGATGAGCATACAGGCTCCAGCCCCATCCAGGGCAGGAGGCCCCTCCAGGAGAGAGGCCCCTCCAGGTCTGGAGTCTGCTGGGGGAGGGAGCTGGGAGCAGCCCCCCGACCAGGCTCCCCTCCCCAGGCTCCCTCTACCTGTCCCGGTGGGAGCAGCTGTTTTACCTCCTGGCCATCTCCCACCTGCTCCGGCAACTCCTCATCACGCTGCTCCTCATCTTCCTGGACTACGCCGTCTTCTGGGTGCTGGACTTGGCCCGGCACCACCTGCAGGGGGAGATAGTGGCCCGCAGTGAGCGCCTGAACCTCCCCGTCCCACCTCAGCCCCCCTTGGCCTGCTCCTGCATCCTCCCCACCATCCTGGGGGTTTGCCTGAGTCCCCTTCCTCCCCCCTGCGCCCCCCTCCTCCCCGCCCCGGCCCGTCATCACGGTTACTCACCAGCCTCTGAATTTGCTCCTCTTCCAACGCTACCCTCTGCCTGGTGACCCCTGTGTCCAGGTCAAGGTTATACCATAGCAGACTAGTTAAACTCACACGTTCTAGAGTCGGATGGCCTGGGTTCAAATCCCAGCTCAGCTCTTTACGAGGTGGGGACCTGGAGCAAGTTGTTTAACGTCCCAGAGCTTCCGCTTCCTCATCTGAACAGCAGGGCAGTAATGGCAGCAACCCGGCTGGGTCCCTCTCAGGAGGAAATGAGACCACGAGCGTTGACTGCCTGGCAGATGGTTGACTGAACGTGTGGAAAACCATGGCACACAGGAATCTAACCCTGTCACCAGAGGGCCCACAGCGCACGTGAACAACACCCCCCGCAATCAATACAGCACTCAGTCCGTGCCCACCGCACAGCCAGCGCTTAGCAGATGCTTTAACTCAAATGCATGGGCAGCAGTGGCGGTGGGGGATGGACTCACTGACCAGTAAGGTCACCTCGGATCCGGTGGCCTGGGCGGGCAGACCAGGCACCAGTGCCAGCCAGCTCTGTACCCGGGAGCCAGTACCAGGTGCCAGGTGCATCAAAGGCCAGGTGCTGAGGGCACTGGGCCGTCCCTAAGACCTGCACTTGCTCCACCCTCCAGAAGGTGTGGCCTTCCTGTATGGGAGCAGGCAGCTGCCACAGCGCACCTCACACGGGGTCTCTGTGCCAGGCCCTGTGCTGGTGTCCATCACCGTGGAAGGCAGTGGCTATACTGGGACTATTTATCGTGACCTGGTGTCGGCATTCGATGTCCTGCAGCAAGGCAACATCACGGTCTTGTCAAGGCGCTGTGCACTGCACCCCTCGGAGCCCAGCATCACTGGTTATATCGTCATCGGTAACGTCCACACCCCTGAGGGCACTGGGTGTGACACAGGCCCCACTCAGGGCATGAGGGGTGCAGACTGCGGAGGGTGTGTGTGGCTGGCACCTGCACCCCCCGGCAGTGGCCGCTGTGCCCACTGTGCCCCCAGGCATTATGTACGGCCTATGCTTCTTCGTCACCCTGTTTGGAAGCTATGTCAGCCGGCTGCGGCGGGTCATCTGTGCTTCTTACTATCCATCCCGGGAGCAGGTGAGGGGCCACAGCCAGTCCCTGTCCCCCTCCCAGGGGCTAATCTGGCTATCTTAGTTTTGGGGAGCTTTGAGTCCTTCAGCAGCCCCAGTCCTCTCTCTTCCGGTTGATCCCCAAAGCAAATTACCTAGACTGAAGGTCTCCCAACGCCATAGGGGGCTGGGAGAAAGAGGGCCCCTTGGGGCAGGGCTTCCTGAGACAGAGTTTGCCTCCCAAGTATTGTTTTGTGTTGTTTTTTTTTTTAAAATACATTTTTTTATTGATTTCAGAGAGGAAGGGAGAGGGAGAGAGAGATAGAAACATCAATGATGAGAGAGAATCACTGAATGGCTGCCTTCTGCATGTTCCCTACTGGGGATCGAGCCCAAAACTTGGGCATGTGCCCTTGACCGGAATCGAACCTGGGACCTTTCAGTCTACAGGCCGATGCTCTATCCACTGAGCCAAACCAGCCAGGGCCCAAGTATTGTTGAAACGGTGGGGGAAGGGGCCGTGTTGGCATGTTGAAGTGTGAGTGGAAACTCACCATTTGCTCATTCGTTTACGCATCATTTACTGAGCATCTACTGTATGCCAGTCCCTGTGCTGGCATCAAGGATGCCAGGGTGAACAGACACAGTCTGGGGCTCACAGTCTCCAGGCAGGCTAGACAGGCTCCTAACAAGACATTACAAGTAAACAAGTGTTCTTACTAAGGAATGAATAAAGTGCTATGGAAACCAGAGGAGGGAATGGGCGACTGCCTGGGGGAGCCCAGAGGCTTTCCAGAGGAAAGGGAGTTTGAGCCAAGCCGAGAGGGACTCATGGGAGTTGGAGGGAAGGCAAAGGTAGAGAGAGTGGGGATGGGTGCAGAGGGCATGCCAGGCAGATTAAACTGGATAAAGGAGACCCCATCCCTGACCTGCCCTTCACCAGGCGAGGATCTCCTACCTCTACAACTTACTTCTGAGCCGCCGAACCTCCCTGCTGGCTGCCCTGCACCGGTCAGTGAGGCGGCGGGCAGCAGACCAGGGCCACCTGAACCTCCTCCAGGTGCTGGCCAGGCGGTGAGCCCATTGCCCTCATTATAGGCGCGGGGCAGAAAGGGACAGAACAAATGCCGGGAGCCAGGAGGGACACTGTCCTCCCTGTGTCCGGAGGGTTGGGTGAAGAGGATGCCCACCCCAGGCCATTCTCGCACTGAGAGGGAGAATGAGGGATGCACGTCCTTAGAGGTGGGGCGCGAAGGGAGAAGGAGGACAGGGAACAGGTTGTTGCTACAGCCAGAGGGATGGAGGTTAGGCTGAAGGAGGGCCTGCCCTTGGTTCAGGGGGTGGTGCTGGAGGGGACGGCCAGGCTGGCTGGCTGGCCTGCTGAGGGTCTGGGACCCCTCTCCTCAGGTGCTTCTGTCTGGCTCCATTCATGAAGCACGTTTGGCAGCACCAGGCCTACTGCCTGGGCTGTGGGCAGCCCCAGGACAAGGGGGACACAGAGAACTTTGTGTCCTGCAGTACCCCCGCCTGCCATGGTGAGTTCCTGGGGACTCACTACATTTGCATACGACCATCAGACCATGAACCGTGGTCCTTCACTTAGGGAAGTCTGCCCCCACCTTTTGTATGCCTCCCTTCATTACTATGCATGTTCTTCTCACTTACACAGAACCCTCAGGTGGCTCACTTTCTCCATGTTTGCCTCAAATCTCCCATGTGTGAGCAGGATTTATATCCAAGAGGCCTTGCAGCAACTCCCGAGTGTGCACCGCTTGGTGGTGGGGTAGGGAGGAAGCCGGGAGCAGAGTGGGTGAGCGGTAAGCTCAAGTTTACCTCCCCTCCTGGCCCCTCCAGGTCTCTTCTGCCCCACCTGCTTCCGCCTCCTGAACAACACCTGCTCCGTGTGCGCGTCTCCCCTCTCCTACCAGGGAGAGCTGGACCTGGAGCTGTGAGTCTCCAGCGAGAGGGGCGGCTGGAGTCTGTGGGGCAGTGGGAGCAGCCACCCCTCCCCCAGGACCTGTGTGGGCTGCTGACACGGGAGGCTTCTTCAGGGATTCCAGCGACGAGGAAGGCCCCCGGCTGTGGCTGGCTGCAGCTCGAAGAAAGAACCCTGCGCAGGAGGGGTTACTGCGGCAACGGCTTCAAGAAGCGCTGGGCAGGACCCTCTCGTCAGGGTCCAGCTCTGAGTTCAGGTGAGCAGGAAGCAGGAGTTGGGGCCCGGGAGGCCTAAGCACCTTTACAGATGGCTTCTCGGGTGCCTGGCCTCGTTAGAGCTGGAGACAGAGATGAAAAGAGGGGAGGGATGGAGGTTTGCTGAGTACTTGCTCCGTGTCAGCACCCCTGCCCGGGAGGAGCCCACTGAATGGGGGGGTGGGGGGCGGGAGGGAGTGAATCTAATAGGTAAGTGACAACAGTGTGGAGAGTGGCCCCATGCAAGGAGCAAAGCAGGCGCTGGGCAGAACAGAGAGCAACCAGTTTGGAATAGGGGTGCACCAATGACGGCTTCTGAGAGGAGATGAAGAAAGAGGTGGGATGGGGAGCAGCTTGGTGGTTGGTTAGGCTGAAGAGCAGAGGAGAGCATTCCAGGGCTGGGGGCCTGTGTGAGCCTGGAGACCCTGAGGTACTAGGGAGGGAAGAGCCTAAGGGAGGGGGTGAGCGTGTCTGGGTGGAAACCTCAGAGGATGCTGGGAGATGAGGTTGTAAGTCAAGGTGGGGAGAGATGGGAGAAGGCATGACTTGCCATCGGAAGATTCTTTTTTACTTTTCCCTATTTTTTTAATATATATATTTTTAATTGATTTCAGAGAGGAAGGGAGAAGGAGAGACAGACAGAAACATCAATGATGAGAGAGAACCATTGATCGGCTGCCTCCTGCATGCCCCCCACTGGGGATCGAGCCCACAACCTGGCATGTGCCCCTGACCGGAATCGAACCCAGGACCCTTCAGTCCACAGGCCGGCGCTCTATCCACTGAGCCAAACCAGCTAGGGCGAGCAGAAGATTCTTGGTCAGGAAGCGACATGTTCATAATTTGTCTTTTAGGAAAATAAGCTAAGAAGGCAGAGAGGAGGCTGTCTTAGTTCAGGAGAAGTCGGTGGTGGCCTCAGACTGAGGTGCGGAAGGAGACTGGGGGTTTATGCCTGGGACATGGCAGGTGCCAGGGTGAGAGGAGGGGCAGGTCCGGGGTAAGAGGCATGGTGCAGTTTGAGACCTTTGAGTGTCTATAGGGAATGCAGCTGGAGAGGCCCAGGAGATAGTGGGAAAAGGGCCGGACTCAGGGCCACAAGTGCATTTTGGGGGGTGTTGACTGTAAGAAGGAGGATGAGCTAGATCATCCTGGCAGAGGCCATGGCAGTAGAGGAGAAGGGGACAGGGACAGAACCCCAAGGGGCTCAATCACAAACCAAGGAGGAGAAAGGCTCCAGAGTATAAGAGAACCAAGCATATCAAATGCTGAGATGATCCCGCAGGATGAGGTCTGGAGACCCGCCATGGAATTTGGGGACTGAAGGGTCATTGGAGCGGCTGGTGGAAACATTTTTAATGGCACCAGGAAGACCAAAACCGAATCATAATGAGTTGAGGGGTGACTGGTATAGAAGATTCAGAAACGGGGTTCAAGGCCTCACATCATTGTTGCAAGAAGTTGGAGAATTCTTTGTAAAAATATCACTGCTGTAGTTTAAAAAAGGAAGCTTGCCCTGACTGGTTTGGCTCAGTGGATAGAGCGTCAGCCTGCGGACTGGAGGGTCCCAGGTTCGATTCCGGTCAAGGGCATGTACCTTGGTTGCGGGCACATCCCCAGTGGGGGGTGTGCAGGAGGCAGCTGATCGATGTTTCTCTCTCATCGATGTTTCTAACTCTCTCTCCCTCTCCCTTCCTCTCTGTAAAAAAATCAATAAAATATATTAAAAAAAAAAAAGGAAGCTTGATGGTGAAGACGGGGGAGTCAGCTTCACACGGTGAAAGAGTAGCTTGAAGGGGACCCACACTAAAGGACTTTTCTTTATCCAAGGATAGGGAGACCTGAGTACTTGGGAGGTGAACACGAGCATTGGAGGGAGAAGAGATGAAGAAAGGTCCCACTACCCTCCTCCCTGTGACCGCCCCCCACTATTGGGGGTACCTGGGCAGCTGTGCAAATGGGCAAACGGGAGAGATGGGGTCAGGGTGGCCTCAGATGGGCTGTGCTCTGATGCCTGGCTTTTCTCTGGGGAGTAGGAGGCAAGGGTGCCTGCCGAGGAGTGGAATAGAGTTTTAAGGTGGTGGAGGGTGAAGGGCCTGCCTCGGGGAGTGTGCAAAGAAGCGGAGAGGGGAGTAAGGGACTTCCAGGGAGCATGAAAGGCCCAGACGATGCTGAAGAACATAACCTGTAATGACTGACCTGCGTGCTCGGTTGTGGTTTTTTTGTGTGTTTTTTTTTTTTTTTTTTTTTAACTTATTGATTTGAGAGAGCGAGAGAGACATCAAATTGCTGTTCCACTTATTTACGCATTCATTGGTTGATTCTTGTGTTTGCCCTGATCAGGGGTCAACCCCACAACCTTGACGCATCAGGATGACAATAACAAACGGAGCTACCGGTCCGTCCGGGAGGTTCTGTGGGCTTTTCCCCCTGGCAAATGTGGGAGTCACGAACAGGACTCAAGGGCTTTTTCTGGGCGGGTCAGGGGAAGTACTCGATGGGGAGAGAATTCAGGTCTCTTCAGTGAGTGTCTGAGATGACTGGCCTTGGGGAAGAGGAGGGCCTGTGATCTTAGGGGGAAGTCCAGGCTCTAAGTCAGGATGTGTTAGCGCAGGGACAGTGGCCAGGAGGGACAGAGAGAATGAGCCACAGCTAGGGAAGAAATCGGGGGTAATTCCAGTGAGTGGCCAAAGTTGAGGGGGATGCCTGAGTGGGAGCAGAGGTGAAGGTCATTAGGGCAAGGGCAAGGGTTGAAAGGCCAGAGTTGGAGGAGTCCTCCAATGAGGAGGCTGCTGGGCCACACTTCTGAGACAGGACCCTGGGAAGGTGTGGCAGAACATCCATCGGGGAGGCCTGGGGAGACAGCCAAGGCCTAGTGGTGTGGCTGCCATGGCAACTAGGAACGCCACTGGCCAGTGGGATCTGAGAGACAAGCAGCCTCCCCTGGGGAGGAATGACCAGTGGGCACATTCTATGGGAAGGGGCTGGGAGTAGTGTTGAGAGGAGAGGTTGAAGGGGAAGAGAAGTTCAGGGAATTGAAAAGCTGAGTCACCAGAGCAGGCAGCTTGAGCCTTGAGCAGGTATTATCGCCACGTCCTTACTGGTTCTGGCCTCACTAGACATGTGACCTTGGGCAAGCCATTGCCCGCTGGTCTGTCATCACCAGCCTGAAATCAGATGTCCACAGCCCTGGGCTGATGTGCCTGGGGGGCCTGTGAGAACAGCTGGGGCTGGTGCATAACAAGAGGCAAATCTGAACAGATGGGACAGGGGCAGGAATGTATCTGAGAATGTTGGTGACCGATGGGGCCCTTCCTTGCCTCACTAGTGACCTGGATGAGAAGGGACCTTGACAGAAGAAGCACAGGCCACAGCCCCTACCTGCAGTCCCATCTGCCAGCATTCCCAAGCCCTCTCAGCCCCAGTGACCACAACCCAAGTCCTGTCTCCACAGCAGCCACTCCCCGGCGTTGGGAGCTCCAGGCCCCGTCTCTCATCCTCCTCCCCTCCTGATCCCTCCCACCTACCCCAAAATAAAGGAACCAAAGGTGAACAATGTGAATCTTAAATTATTATTATTTCTTCCTGTCCCTTACACCAGAGGTGGGGGTAAGGGAAGGGGAAGGGAACAGGAGAGGGGGGTTGCCTCCCCCCATAAGGCACTGAGTGGAGAAGCAGCAAGGAGGGAGGGTGGAGGCCACATTGTCCTCACTCCCTAGGGATAGGCCCCAGGTTTCCCCAACCTTGGGCTCCCCTATCGCCTGAAATGCTAAGATGAGGCCCAGAGCAACCCGACCTCCCCCTACCCCAATATATTACATCATTACTTTTTAAATAGATACAGGGACTGGTCCCACTACCCTCCTCCCTGTGACCCCCCTCCCCCACTATTGGGGGTACCTGGGCAGCTGTGCAAATGGGCATAGGGGTGCATGGGAGGGAGAGCACCGGGCCCCTGAACCTGCCCCTTTTAAGGAGGGGGAGGGGCCGCGAGGTGGGGGGTGGGGGTTATAGTGCAAGGCAGAGCCCAGGCCAAAGGGGGGGTCCAGCACCCAGCGAGGAAGGGGAGGGGGCAGAATTGGGTAGTTAAAAATCTGAAACTAGATCTCGACAAGACCAACAGAAGAGGCTATGTACAGAAGAGGGCGGGTTCGATCTTCGGAGAGCCTGGCTGGCAAGGTTCCGGGAAATGGACTCCTTCCCCACAGCTCCACAGCCCCCATTCCCGGGGGCCCAGCGAGGAGTTATCTCCGGCCTCAGTTAAGGGGAGCGGCTCACCAGCCGGTGGTGGAGGTGAGGAGGCCAAGTGGCCGCTGGGGGCGCCCGCCCGCGAGGGGCACGGCCGCCAGGTGGCGCCGGCTGGCCCGCTCTCCGCACGGCTCCCCAACCCCTCACCCGGCCCACACCCAGCGCCGCGCCAGCCCGGGGGCGGCGTGAGTCAGGGGCGGCAGCGGCCCGCACCTGGGCGGGGAGGAGGTGGGGAGGAGAAGAGGGTAGGACACAGCCCGGCCCGCCCTGCCCTCTGGCCCCAGGGAGGGAGCGGCGGGAACAAGACATTCCCTGCCCGGGGACGCGGGAGGGGAGGGGAGGACTGAGCAGAACTGCGGAGCAGCACCCCTGGCTGGGCGGGGCCCCTCCCGCTGCCCCCAGGGGCAGGCGAGCCAATCGGGCCACCCCGCCCCCTTCTTCTCCAGGACCCCATGACTCAGCGCTGGGAGCTGGGCGGAGGGGGACTGGGATGGCTCCTTCCTTACAGGCCTAGGCCCCCCCTCCCCCGGTTGGTCATTCAAGCTTCTACCTTGCTTCCCCCCACCTACCCTCCTTTTGCCGCCCCCCCTTGCACTGCCAGGAAAAGGGAACAGAAACCAGGAAGGAGGGGTCTAGGAAGGGAGGGGCTGTCCTTCACCCCCTTACACAGCCAAAGCCCCAAGGGGCATGGGGGCAGGGCAAGGCTTTGGTCCCAAGCCTCCCACCCCCTAGAAACCCGCATAGCCGAAGAGGGACCCCACAAATCAGAAATACATTATTGCTTCTACTCCCCAGGCACAGCTGGAGAGAGGGACCCCACCTTTACAATAGAGCTGTAAATATATACATAATATCATATGGATCACTCCTTGGGAGATCACCCCAATCTGGGGAGCCTTTGCCCCCCAACCTTCTCAGCTTGGAACTGGAATAAGGGCTCTGGGGAGAAGGGGATGATTTCTGATGCCAGGGAGGTTCAGTGCTCGGACCCCAGCTCTGTCTGTCCTGCAGGCTCCCACTGCTTGGCATGGGTGGCCCCGCTTGTGCTGCTCCAGCCTGGCCACTCCTCCCTCTTTAAGAGGACTCCATGGCGCCTTCAGCCTGAGGAGTGGCGGGTGCCCCCTCCTCCTCCTCGTCATCAGGGGGCCCTGGAGTGGAGGCTGGGGGCCCAGTGGGGGCTGACTGCTCCCAGAATCGAGACAGAGAGAGGCGGAAGGTGTCCAAGTGGCCATTGGAGAGGTCGAGGCCAGCGGGGGACGGCGTGGTGGCCGAGGGTGGTGGGTAGTGGGGCGGTGCATCGTCCTTGCGGCGCCGCCGGGTGCGCACCTCCAGGCAGTTCTGGCCCTTGAGGTGGCGCTGCAGGTGGTCCTCCTTGGCGAAAGCCTTGTGGCACAGGTGGCACTCGTAGGGCCGGTCCCCTGTGTGCAGGTGCATGTGGTTCTTGAGGTCGTAGCTGTGCAGGAAGCGGGCTGGGCAGTGCGGGCACGAGTAGGGGCGCTCTCCAGTGTGCTTCCGCATGTGGATCTTCAACTTGTCATTCCTGGCACAGGCAGGGGTGGGGAGAAAGGGGTCTGTTCAGGATGGGGTCTTGGCCAGATCCCCAGACCTTGTCCCACTCCCACCCCTCATCATTTGCTTCCCCAGTATTGCCCCAGAATACCCCTGCTGACTTCGTCTCAGCTCGGCTAGGCCCAGCCACCTCATCTTTCATGCCCCAGACCCATCCCTCTTGACTCCCTTTCGCCTGGTCTTCCTATCCCGGTCTCTCTCCTCATTCTGGTAACCCCCACCCCCATCCCCACCCAGACCCTCCAGGATCACCCACTTCCCCACTTCAGGTCTCATAACTCCTTTCTCCCGCCCCCATGGCATGGCCCCTGCTGGACCCTTTCCCCACTGATGCTCACCGGGTAAAACGGACGCCGCAGACCTCACAGGCAAAGGGCTTCTCGCCTGTATGGGTCCTCATGTGGCGTGGCAGTTTGCCTGCCCCATGGATGATCTTGTGGCAGACGGGGCACTCCTGGGGCATCTGGGAGCGGCGTTTTCGCACTCCCAGTTTGTCTTGGCCATCCAGGCCTGGTGCCAGGGCATCCTGGTGCAGGGAGCTTAGGTAGGCCATCAGGTCAGGATCGATGGCATCCTCATCTGAGCCCAGCTCCTCTGGGGAGAGCGGGGGCCCACCGACCTGTGCCAGCCTGTAGGCCGGGGGGTATACCAGCTCCTCCTCCTCTTCCTCTCCTTCAAAGGGCTCATAGTTCAGGGGCCCCTCCGGAGGTGAGGCAGTCCCTGTGGGAGGGCTGTAACTGTCTCCCAGCCCACTGCCCCCACTGCTGCCCACTCTGCCTGTCACCTCCTCCTCCTCATAGGTCAAAGGATGGGTGGGTACTGTGGGCACCTCAGGTACTAGGTGGTTTGCCCGGGTCCCCTTGGTCTGCAGGAAAGCTTTTCGGGGCTTGCGGCTACGGCGGGCAACAGGCCGAGTTGGTGGTGGTGGAGGCACCTGTGGAGGGCTGTCTTCACCGTTGGGAACTCCCGAGGCTGAGGCCGTGGCGGTGGCAAAGGCCTCCAGGTACTGGCGGGCTCGCTCGCAGTCGTCCTCGTCAGGGCTAGGAGCTTCTAGTCCGCTGCCCTGCAGGATCTCCATGCAGGCGGCGATGACACAGGGGATCTCCAGCAGCTGGGCGGCCTGCAGCACGGCGGGCATGTTGGCGCTGCTGGTGGTCAGTGTGGCTGTATAGGCAAACTCGAGCAGGGCTCCCAGTGCCTCGGGCCCTACAAAGTCCAGCTCGCACACACCTGCCCCTGCTCCCCCGGCGGCTGTCCCACCGCCACCCCCAGCCCCCATGACGGCGCCACCGCCCTCAGTGAAGAGCTTCTTGAAGTAGTGGCTGCAGGCAGCCAGCACGGCCCGGTGGGTACGGTATTCAAGGCCCTGCGTCCGGATGGTGAGGTCGCATAGGTGGCCCAGCTGGCGCTGCTCGTTGAGGCAGCTCAGGAGCTCACTGCTGTGGTCGGGGAACGGAATCCCAATGAGGTCGTCCTCGGGGCTCCCCATCTTCTCCTGCAGGGTCAAGTAGAGGGCAGGTTAAGAGCGCTCAGCCCTGCAAAAAGGACCCCGGGAAGGAGACCCAACCTCAGCCAAGGCTTATTGGCGGGTACTCCATGCCAGATACCCTTGTAAGCACTTTCCACTCCTTTACTCTCCCACAATCCCTGGAGTGACAATGGTCCATTTCACAGACAAGGAACCTGAGGCACAGACAGGGGAAGTGACTTTCCAAGTTAAGCAGGACAAGGTTCAAGCAGAGGCAGAGGGCCCGGGGTCTGTGTTGCTTGCTGTTCAGCCTCTGTGAGAGCAGGCGCCCTGACTTTCTGGCCCCTGCCTGGGACCCACCCGCTTCACCTGCCCCACTCCCCAGCCCTTGGAAAGAGCGCTGGCGTCCGAGAGAGGGGGCCTGGGTCCTGACTCAGGCTTCATGAAGAACTGGCTGAAGGACGCTGAGTGGCTATGGTGCCAGCCTCAGTCATCTGAAAAGTGGGCTAACAGTCTGTGATGGAACCTTTCAACAGCCTAGAGGGATTCACATTGGACCAAGGTCTGCTGGAGGCCGGTCAGTTGTTTTAATTGGTTATCTCCCTGAAGCAGGAGTGGGGAACCTTTTTTCTGCCAAGGGCCATTTGGATATTTATAACATCATTCTCAGGCCACACAAAATTATCAACTTAAAAATTAGCCTGCTATATTTGGTCAAACAATTAACTCACCCCTCATGCCTTGGTAGGGCCAGACCCAAGGATTTTGCAGACCTTATGTGGCCCGAGGGCCGGAGGTTCCCCACCCTGCCCTAAAGCATTTGGTGCACAGTAAAACACTATGCAAACGGGAGCGGCAGCTTCCCAACACCCTCCCCCTCCTCCCCTCCCCCTCCACTAAAAATGCATCTCCCCTTCTATGTCCCCTCTTCTAAAGGCCAAAAGGGAAACAGCTCCCAGCATCCCGTGCTTCCCCCGCCTCGCCCCCCACACACACATCCTTCCCTCCCCCATGGGGCCAAGGAGCAGCAGTGCTTTGCTGGGGTGTCGCTGGCTCGGGTGCTTCCTGCCCTGCAGATAAGCATCGTCCCCGCCCCTCCCCCACTGCCAATAGGCCAAGTTCCAGTCCCACCCCTCTTCACCTCTGCTACCACCACCACCATCACCATCACCTCTCCCGCTCCATTCTGGCCCGTCAGGAGAGCCTCCCCCCATCTAGAGGGCCGTCTCCCAGCCTCTAGGCTTTCCCCCACCAGGCATGGCCACAGAAGGGAGTAAGCTGCCAGCAATGCCAAGGCTGGCGCAGGTAGGGGAAGGGGTGGTGGAGAGTCTGGCCTGGAAGTGTGGCGAGCTGCTCCAGGTCTTGGCTCTTCGGCTGCCGGCTTGCGGAATGAGCTTGGGCAAGTCATTTCTCTCGGCGCTTTAATCTCCTTAGCTACATAAGGAGGGGGTGGGGGTGGGAGCCCTGAGGGCTCAGCCCTTTCGCCCTGACATTAAGTGGATCTGGAGCAACTGAAGACAGAATGGGGCCTGGGGAGAGCTGGGCTCTGGAAGTCAGCCAGGCTTGAGCTGGAACCCTCACTCTGCACTGATTAGCTCTGTGACCTTCAACAAGTGATTTCATCTCTGCATCTCCTTCCTCATCTATAGTATGACTCCTAGGATGGTGGTGACTAGGGTGAAGAAGACCACGTGTGGCACAGTGCCTGACACACAGCAGGGGCTCAATAAATGCTCCGCCTTGCGAGGGAGAAGCCAGGCCTCGCCTGAGGGCAGATTCCAGGGCACAGATGGCCTCCACTGGGAATACTACTTGGAGACAGATCTGTCTCCTTCCCTCATTCACCCCCAGGGAGTCAAGTTACGACCAGCAACATGACCTTGGACAAGTCACTTCCTTTCCCGAGGAGGCTTGTTTCCTCGGCTGTAACACGAAGGACTTACCTAGATGGTCTTGAGGACAAGTCCCTCGGACATTTGGTTAGTGTTTCCTATGTCACTCCCAATAGCTGCTCAGCCCTGGCCATGGATGGGGAAAGGTATCTGGTGGGGGAGGAGTTGGTGGAGTCAAGGGCCACACATTTCCTCTTTAAGACATAAGACCCGCATTGTCTGTGCCTGCCTCCCGGCCTGACACCTTCGTGGCGATGCCAAAACTGCACAGAAGCTTTGAGTGAGTAGCACCCGAGTGTCTGTCTTGGCTTCTAAGCCACACCTAAGTGGCCTTAGAACAGTCAACCCATTCCCACCTTAAATCTCCAAGTCACTTGTCTCCCTAGGGGCCCCACAGTGTGGGAGCTCTCCCAGTTCCCTGTGGCTCTCCTGCCTCTACGTTACAAAGAGTACAAGCCACGAACGGCTCCAGGACTCAGGAACAAACAAAAACCCAGTGGGCAGAGCAGCAGTGGCCACCCTCCTGGGCCCAAGCAGATCCTGTCCTTCCAGAGGGGGATGGGTGTGGCTGTCCTCGTTGTCCATTGGCCAGGAGCTGGACACCCACAGGCACGTGGCTCATCCCATCCCTCTCCCTCCCTCCCCACCCCACCCCACCCATTCCTGCTGCTAAGCCCGCCTCCTTTCTCCCACCCCAGGGCCAGTCTCCATGGCAGCTCGGTGTAGTGGGGGCACTGACTGGCTGACCCTGCTGTCAGGTCAGAAGCTCAGGCTGGTACACTATACAGTTTGCACCAGGCTTGGGCAAGGGTGGGTATTTAACCCCTTAGGTCCAACTCCAATGCCCATGCCACCAGGCAGCAATGAAGGAGGGAAGAGGCAGAGGGCACCAGACACACGTGGGAAGGGCAGGTATTCATATGGTTCTCTAGCTTCTGGGAAACTCCCCCAGCCCTTACCCAGGGCTCTGGCATCCATGCCAACTTAGGTGCCACCTGGAACTATGCTGGTGCCAACCAGGCCAAGGGGGCACTCCTAGCCCCATCATCTGGGAGGGGTAGATGGGGTGGAGGCCTCCCCCTTCTTTCTGCCAGGGTGGGGCACTGGTGCCAGGATGCCCACCCCACCTTGGGCACCCTTCCCACCTCTGCATCCCAGAGGGCCCAGCCCCCTGACGCCCCATGAGGGCGGCCCATCCCCACCCAGCCTGGCATGCCCCCTCTTGCTAAGACCTTGTGGGCATGGGCGTGTGGTGGCTGGGGGGGCAGCTGTGCCAGGGAACCAGGCGAGGTCTGTTTGGTCTGTTTGCCTGGTAGGGGGAAGAACTGGGGGCCCCGCCCCACACTCCCCCCTTTCCTGCCACCCCCCCAGGCTCCCCTCACTGTCAGGCCTGCTAGACCGGCCAAGCCAGTGGGCAGCTCTCTGGAAACTGGGCCCTGAGTCAAGCCTGCCCCATCACTGGTGGGGGAAGACTTTGGGGTAAGAAAGGTAGGAACCCTATCACCTACCCCGCAGTGCCCAGGGCAGCTGCCAGGGCGTGCCCGCCACCAAGAACCAAAAGGCAGAGGGCCGTGAAGAGGAAAAGCGCTTGGAAAGGAAAGGCGGCCAGAACTCTTCCCAGGGCTGACCTCAGGCAGTGTCCAGTGCAGGGATGGGGGCACCGGGGCCAACAGTGCTGGCTCCAGCCAGCTGAAGAGCCGGGCTACGGGGCCCCGAACAGGGCAGCTGAGTAACGCTGGCCCCCCTTCCCCACACCCTGGGGATTAGGGGAGTGAGGCTTAGTGTGGGGGGCAGCAGGCGGAACCAGGATTAGCAGTGGAGAAAATAGATATGGGCCTGAGACACAGGCACACAGAGCCCCCCCTCCACGGGCTCCAAGGCCCCCCCCTCCAGGCTCTGCCAGGGAGCCCGAAGGAGCTGGTCAGGCCTCTCCAGGTGCAGCGCTGGGGGTGAGGGAGCATGAGGACCAGGCTGTGACATCCTCCGGTCAGGGGCGATGGGGAGACCTACGGCTCTGCCCGGGGCCTCGGCACCTTGGCCGGTCCCCCCCCCCCCCCCCCCCGCCACCCAGCCTTACTTCTTTCTCCTTGCCATCCCTCAACTCCCACCCCAACTCCAGCCTCGGGTTCTCTTCCTGTTTTTTTTTTGAGCGAAGTTTGCACGAAGCCAAGGGCTTTGGCCTGTGGCTGGACCAGGGGGTTGGGGAAATAGGACAGCCAGTCCAAAGTCCTCAGGGACCCAGGAATCCTAGTTTCCTCAGCGTCTCCCACCCCTTCCCAGGGCCTCCGGGGCCCAGAGCTGAAGCCATCTGGACCGCCTCGTTGGGAAGGCAGGGTGAGGGCCTGAGGTGAGTCCCCTGATGGGTCCGAAGGGCTTTGAAGGAAAGGCGCGTTGCCCAGGGATGCCCAAGGCATTTATGGAGCCCTTCCTTCGCCACCCTAGCCCCTCCAAAGCGAGTGCATGTCTTCCCCATCCCCCATATGCTGCTTCCCCCTCCTAACCTCACCACCCCCAGCTCTCACACTTCCTGGGGGCCTAGGCGGGGAAGGGAGACCGCAAGCCACGAAGGGGGAAGGAGGCAAGGGGAGCCGGCTGCTTCCCGGTGCTGTTGGGGTTAAGCTTCTCCTCCCTCAAAATCCCCAATTCCTGGTGCTTCAGCTCCTGACACGAGGGAGACCTCAGCGTCCACTCACACGTTCTTTCCCATGACACCAGCCCTGGCCCACCGCTTCTCAGCCTGCATCAGGGTACTATGAGGAAGATGAAAGATGGCCGAGGGAGGAATGAGGGTACCTCCCTCTTCCCCACTTTATCTTGGGGGACCCCTGCCCATCAGCGACTCTCCACTCTGGGCCCTTTTTCTTGGCTTCCTGTTCTGTCCCTATGTGCCTTGGCCGACCCTTGTCCTCTCTCCGCCACGCACTCGGTCTTCCTTCAGCCCTTGCCCGGCTCCTGCCTCCACTGCCACCTCTGCGTCTGGAGGCCTCTCCCTTTCCCTCCCAGTTCTCTTTCAGGTCTCTCCCACTCTCTCTATTTCGCCCTACTCCAAGGGTCTCTCCTCTTCTCCCCAGGCATGCTCCGTAGGGAGAGGGACAGAGGAATTCAATCAAGGAGCCTGGCCTGCCCTCCAAGGCCTGGTTTTGCCATGGGATGGCCACGTTAGGGCACCCATGCCTCCCTTCTGAATGAAGCCCAGGACCAAAATTGGGGGGCCAGTTGGGGAGCATGGGTGGGGGGGGTACAGTGAGAGCGGATGTGGGGGGGGGGGGAGGACAACCTAGGCTTCTCTGCCCGTCAGAGTTTCCAGCCCTGAAGCTGCTGGACTTTCCCCAGAGGGTGCCCACCCTGAGCCAGGCAACTGCCCTGGGACAGACCGTAGCCATCCGGGTTCCCAGCAGGGTCCGCCTGAGATTGCCAGCTCCTCTTAGGGCCTGAGGAGATGGCACAAGGTGCCAGGGTCTGCCCTGTGCCCACCCCCTCCCCCCAGCCTAGTGTCTCTGGCTGGGTAACTGAGCCGGCTGGTAATCGCACACCCGCCAAGCCGACAGCAGAAACCTGAGCCCCCCAGCCCCAGAGGACACCCCAGCTCGATCCCCGGAGCCCGGCTCCCTGCCAGCCTGTCCGACCTCCTGTCCTGGCACGGCGCAGCAATCCCAGGCCCCTT
This sequence comes from Plecotus auritus, assembly GCF_963455305.1. Classification (NCBI taxonomy): domain Eukaryota; kingdom Metazoa; phylum Chordata; class Mammalia; order Chiroptera; family Vespertilionidae; genus Plecotus; species Plecotus auritus. The sequence continues at coordinate 29,575,143 of NC_137778.1, forward strand.
CTTTAGCTCTGCTGTGCTCCTGGGTCCCCTGGACACGGAAGCTTCCCCATGCTCCAGCTCCTCAGAACCTCAGCTCCCTAACCCCCCAGAGAAGTTGGGACACCCTCTTCCAAACCTGTTTTTCAGTCCCTCTCTGACCCTTGTCCAATTCTAGGCCTCCAAGCCTCCCCGAGGGCCTGATCTCCCAAGCCAGCGCGGGGCCTACTCACCTGAACGCTGAGGGGCCTTGCCGACAAACTCCTCTTGGCCCCTGGGGGGAGCAGGTTGGGAGGGGTTGGGGAGGGCCAGGCTGGGGGGTAGGTAGGGTGGCTGTTCCCCGCTCCAGCTCCCTCCTTCAAAAGGGCCGCCCACGACCTGGTCCAGCCCCTCCCCACTACAGCCTTAACACTCTGGGTGCTACCCCCTCCCCCCAGCTTGGAGGGAGGGGTTACCAGAGGGCTGGTAGCGTGGGAGAGGGCCTAGAGTCTCTGCCTGTGGTGCCCAAAGCCCCAGCTGTACCCACCCCCGCCTGCCCTTAGTCCTAAAAGGGGAAAAAGGTGAGCAGGAGGAAAGGTAGGAGCTAGGACAGTCCAGGAGGACAGAGGTGAAGAGGAGCAATGGGAGAGGCTGCTGGAGGTGGGACCAGGAGAAGGAAGAAGGGAGGGGAGGGGACAGGAGGTGGCTGTGGCTAGAAGAGGGAGGAGGGGAACCTTGGACAGTCAGTGCCAGGGGTGACAGGTGCCCAGGTCCCAGCCCCTAGGGGACCACAAGGAGGCCCTCCAGACCCCAGTAGGGCCCTCAGCCCCCTTGGGAGGTGGCCGAATTCTCTCCACCCTATACTGGGCTGGGGCCCTTAGGGGCTGGGCAAGGCAGCACCCCGCCCTCCCCATGCCTCACCCCAAACCCACTCACATACCACAGTTCCTTGCTCGGGCGCCAGCCCCTGCCAACCAGGCCAGGGGGCAGCACTTGTGCCAGCCCCCAATGGCCAGGGGGACCACGGGGAGAGAACTGGCCGGTGGGGGGTGGACAGATGGGGGGAGCTGTGGGCACCGAAAGAGGAAGGAGCTGAGAGGGGGCATCTGCTGGGAAGGGCGCCTAGCCCCACCCCTTGCGCAAGCAAGCTGCTGCCACCCTGGCCGGTTGGGTGGGACCCGCCTGGGCCTGAGGGGCAACTCAGGAGGGCTCTGAGCCCAGACATGGGTGGGCCACAAAGTCCCACTTAAACAACTCCAGTGGTCTCTTATTCCCCGAATGAGGGGCACCCTGGTGTCCCCCACACGCTAGGCCATCCCAAGTCCTGTGGGGCTGGGGGGACCACAGAAATGCCCCCCAAAATGTCCCTTCCCCTTTCCCCCCAACAGCTGCTGGCTCAATGCCGCTGGCCTGCTGCCCCTCACCAGCTCCCGTCCCGGTTGGCACCTACCCACCAGGATGCTGGCAGTCGTGCCCTCTCTCCCTCCTACCCCCCTGCTCCCAGCGCCCCATGCCAACTGTGGGCCTGGGGTGGGGGAGGGTCACCCCTGTGCCTTGGTGCCAGCCAGGCGGGCCCAGGCCCCTAGGTCCTACAGATAAGACCCAAGACCCTGTTCTCAAACAACCTGGAGGCAGCACATGGGTTAGGCCTGCAGAGAGCCCAGGAGGACAGCCTGATGAACAGTTATTGAAGGCTCCACTCCCCAAGGTCTCTCCCTGCCACCAGGCGCCAGCCTCCCGGCATTCCCCCTGCCCAAGCATTTGCTTGGGCACCAAAGTCCCTGCAATTCCTGAGAGCCTTAATGCCAGAAACCTAAGAGGGAGTGGGGTGGGGCTGCTGTCTGCCCTTTGATCCCCATAAAGGCCTAGAGGGCAGGGGATAGGGAGGGAGTCCATGGGGCCCCTCCATTTCACCCCTGCCAGGGGCAGCAGGGCAGGGTGTGGGCATCTCTTGGGTGGAGTCCTAAGGTGACAATGGGTAGCATGTCTCAGCAGGGGAGGTGGATGTCAATCATGGGAACACGGTGTCACAGGGGAATAGGATGAGAATCAGGTAGGGGGAATGCAGAGGGTACCCATGTCCCAATTCATCCCAATCCTGGCATTTATTTCCATCCAGACACATTTCCAGATTTAACCAAATTGAGATCAAGGACTACAACTCCCAGTATGCACTACAGTTGTTTTGCATATACCTTGGGAGTTGTAGTTCCCTTGAGAAGCCCTGTGCTCTTTCTTCTTGTCCCCAGAGTCCTGCTGATGGGGTGGGGAGGGCAGAGCAGAAGACCTGGTCAGTCACTAATCTCCAAGGGGACTGTGTTTAGGAGAGATAAAAGGCTGGGAGGTCCATGATGGGGGGAGAGAACCCCTGCTCCCAGGCAAAGGGGGAGGAAAGGAGGAAGGAAGGAAGAGAGGATGTCTGTTGAAAGGGGCATATGGGTGGGGAGGAGTGGGGGGGGGGCAGTGGAAACAGGAAGGAAACCAAAGCCAGAGACATGAGGTCGAAAGCAAGGCTTGGTGGAGCCCCACTCCGAGGCCTGGCAGGGACTGGGAAGGCATTTCCCCATGCCATTCTGGTGGCCTGGGGAGGCATAAGGGGAATTAGTAATGTCAAGTGATAGCAGACTGGTGTGTTTGCAGGGGGGTCGCTGGCTAAGTTTGCCTGTCACCAGCGCTTTTTTGTTTGGGGCACCCTAATCCCTGGATCTGGCACAGGTATTTGGTGGCTGGGAAGCTCTGAAGGCTGATTTGGCTCTGGAATACTAACAGGCCGAGAAAGGGGCCAGGGGACAGAAGGGACAGGCCCGAGGGGAGTTCGGTGGAGTGAGGTATGTGTGGGACAGGCCCAGGTGTGAAGTCAAGGACTTGTGCTGGCAAATGAGGATGCTGTCCTCCAGGGCCTGTCCCTCAGGGCCGAGGCCAGGGCAGCTGGGAGGCTTCATGGAGGAGAGGGCTGAGATGCCAAGGCCACCAGACTCCCACCCATTCAAGAGCGAAGAGGGCAGCCCTCTCTAGTCTCCCTGTGGTCTCTGCTAAGGGGAGTTTCGCCTGTGCCAGGAAGCCTGTGAGCATTCACGGTGGGAGCTCAGGGGCCAGGTGGCAGCTGGGTGCCTTTCCTTAGTGGGAGTGGAGGTCAGAAGTGGGCAGAGGCTGTGCTGAGACCACTTGGCTTGGCTCCTCAAGGCTCTAGGACAAATGCTTCCAGGCCTCAGCCAAGACTCGCCAAGACCTGGGTCTGGCTGGGTGGGGGTGGGGGTCTTTCATGCCCTTCCGAAGCCCTTGATGGTAGACTACAGTAGTCCTAACCCCTTCCCCCCAGTCCCCCAGGCCCGCCTTGGCGCCTGGCCGCCTGTGTGTTGGCAGGACTGGGGGTGGGGGGGCGGCGAGGCAACTTCAAACTGTCCGGGCAAAACGTCAAGTTTACTCACGAGTTTACTCAGCAGAAGGAGGGGGAAGAGGCCAGGGCAGGCACACCCCATGCCAGGGTCCTATCTGTCCCCACCTTCCTCCCTCACCCTCCTCTTCAGCCCGAGGCCAACACAGGCATGGGCTCCAAGGCTGGTGGCAGAGCAGCCCTAACTCTCAGAAGGTCAGGGAACCAAGCACGCCAGAGGCAGGAAGCCCTGAAGCAGGCCCGGAGGCTCCTGTCGGAGGGCAGTGCCCTGCCTGGAGTCCATTCACCACCCATCTTGGGGCTTCGGCGTTGGGCTAGAATTGGGTCTCTTGGACACCAAGCAGGAAGCAGTACCACGCCAGGCCTCCTCTACCTGAGCAGTCCCCTAGGCAGTGACTTCTGACCCCAGATGCCCAGTCCTTGGCTGTGCCTTAGGCAGCATAATGCCATCTGGGCAGCCATAGAATCAGGGGCTGCTGCTTTCAGCCTTGGCTTGGAATGGGGGGCTAGCACCCTATATGACCTACTTCCCTTTCTGCTCCACCTGCTTTCATTCTCTGCTTCTCTGCCCCAGCCATCACTGTCCCCTCAGAGGCACCCGGTCCCCCATGCCCGTGCTCGCCGGTTCCCCCTCCCCCATCCTTCCCCAGGGTGCCAAGTGCAAGCACACAAAGGGCCCGATGGTGCATTGTTAGCCCAGCCCCCGCTGCCCGCCGCGCCCTCCTGGGGCAGGCACTAGGCCAAGGAGGAGTTGAAGGCCCTGGGTGCCAGGGGGCACCACAGGGAAGGGGGAAGAGGTCAGCACCTGCCTCCCAGACACTGGGGTGCACATCAGCCAGGGCCCAGCAGTGATGAGAGCGCCTCGTTAGAGCAGGCCTCTCTCCTTGACACCTGAGCCCAGTGGGCACTGCCTTCTTTCTTCCCCAGAGCCCCTTTCCGGTGGCATTAACCCCTTCCTGACCCCTGTGCTAAGGCTGGGGGAGGTGTGGTACCCAAGGGAGGGGACAGTGTCTGGGGGTGCCAGCCGGCTGCATGGTGCCCACAGCAACCATGTAACAGAAACACACTGGGGGAGCTGGGTCCCCGGGGCCAAGGACAGAAGGCATTGGCAGAGATTTCTTCTTGTTTCATCAGCTGCTCCAGAGGGACCCCCCTGCCCTTCTCAGTCACCACGAAGGAGGAACACTAACTACCACCCAAACTCGGTCACAAATATGCCCCTCTCCAGACCAGCACAACACTCCCTATGCCCACTCTCCATTCCCAACCTGATGCCCACTCCATGCCAGTTCTCCCAGCAGTGCCAGGCAGGTACAGGGGTGACCAAACCAGTTGGTGTGTGTGTGGTAGGGGGGGTGGAGAGCAGGAGGCAACCCCATAATCCTCCAGGCCTCACCCCCCCACACATACATCCTCAGGGAACAGCGAGTTCCTATCCTGGTTTAACCCCTCGCTGCCCAATCTGGCTCCCCCTGCCTCTGATGCACTGTCTCCCTCCTCCAGAAATAAGTTGGGGGAAGGGGAAATAGCTGCGCTGACTCATTCCCATTCTCAGCTGCAGCTAAGGGTCTCTAAGGCATCAGGGTGGGGGTCAATTCAAGAATGCCCTCCACCTGGCCCGGAAGCCAGGACAGCCTGCTGGTCTCCCCCTCTCCCCAGCACCCACTTCCGGTGTCCCAAACTAGGTCAGCAGCGCTCGTTTCCTGTGGGTCAGCTAGCACCAGCTCCTCTGCCCCTCCCCTGCTCCGGACCCAGGCTCCCCCCTCCCAGGGCGCCCCGAGGTCTCACCACGTCTCAGCCGCCCTTTGATACGTGGGGGTTGTGCGGGGCGGGGGGCAGGGACCCGCCCTCTCTCCAAACACCGGCTGGGCCGGGGCGCCTGGGCAGGCACGTGTCCGGGCACAACCCGCTGCCCACGCCGCCCCCCCTACTCCGGCCCCCCCTGCTCTGGCTGGGACACGTCGCTTGCTGACTTGGGGTGGGGTGGGAGGAGAGAAAGCTGGAAATGGGAAGCAGCGCCCCCCACCCCTGTCAGCCCTCTCCCGGCGGCGCTCACTGTGGGCTCTACCACACAGTAGCGACCCCCACTCTAGGTAGGGCAGGTGCGCCGGGCCGGCGGGGTGCGAGCCACAGAATCCTTCCTCGTCACCCACCCTCGCTCCGGGGTCTAGGGGCATGAGCTGGCTTTGAAAGGTGGCGGCGGGACTGCAGCCCGAGGAAGGGAGTGGAATGAGGGACGGCGGAGAGAGGGGTCGTTCTCTGTCGCTCGGGGGTTGTCGCTGAGCCCCACTCCCGGGGCGAGAGCGCGGCTCTGGAAGCGCAAGAAACCGAATAGTCTGGCTGGTAACTTTCCCCGGGCCACCGCTCTCCTGCGCTGCCCCCACCCCGCATGCAACTGGCCCGGGTCCAACCCACAGCGCCAGGGGGCGCGGGGGGCGGGGAGCGTGTTGTCCTAGTTAGAGTCCGTCAGCGTTTCCATTCCCTCAACTCCGTGGGGTCGGGGGTCTACCCCTCAAGTCGCGAAGGAGACCGGGGGCGCGCTCAGCGCCGCCTCGCCCTCTCGGCATCCCGGAGCCGCCAGTCTGTCTGATCCCTGAAGTGCAGAGAAAGTTTCTGGGGACCCTCCGCCCCGGTTGGGAGCGGCCGTAGTTCCTTCTCTACCTTTCCTCCCAGTTAAAACCAATTCCAAAGAGCCGAGGTATTGGGAAGGCGCTGGGAAGGGGAGTGGTGGGAATCTAGTCTGCATGCGTGTGCGTGGGGGGGTCCCACTTACAGGACAGACGAAGGACACTGCAGTAGTTTGGAATCTGGGGGACCCCGAACCGGGAGACAAAAGTGGGGTACACTCACCTCTCCGCCGTTGGGACCGCTGGCTGGAGCTGCTGAGGCACAGTGTGTGGGGAGAAGCGTGTCCCCCGCCAGGCCCGGGGGCTTGGGGCCCTGCTCCGGTCCTGGTCAGAAGGCCGCGGTCAGTCGCTCGCCGCTCTCTGCTGGGGGGCTCCTCCTCCGCAGCCCTCTGCCTCCTCCTGCCGCCCGCCCCCCCCCCTCGGTCGCGAGAACCGTACATTCACCTGGCTCCCACCCGCCCCCCTCAGGGCCCGCCTCACCTGTCCTGCTGTCTCACCTGTCCTCCAGCTTGCTTTCCCCCCATCCCTCCCCTCCCTCCCCCCGCCCCCTGCCACCCCCCAAACTCCCCCCCCAACCCTTAGCAACACCCTCTGTCACTTCCTGGTTTTTCACCCGCCCCCCAGGCCCCCCTCCCTCCACCCAATAAGGACATAAACTTCAACCCCTTGGTCCAGCCAGTCCCTGCAGGGCGCAGATGGGTCCCTCCCTCCTTCGCTCCCTTCCACCGAGCTCTTACTTTGCTCTCCGAGCCTTTCCCACCCTCCTCTTTTCCCACCCTCTTTCCTCTCTATCTCTTTCTCCCTTCACCTGCCTCGGTCCCTTTCCCTCTCCCTCTTCCTCCCTTTCTCTCTCTCTCTCTCCCCTCTAGCCCCTATCTCTCGCAGTCCACCTTAACTTGAGCTCCGCCCCGGACCCCTAGCCAGCCCTCCGCAGCGGCTCCGCCCCTCCCGGGCCCTCCACCGCCCCGTCGGCCCATTGGCCTGAACACCCGCCCATCCCAACTGGGTCCCGCCTTGCGTTCGGCCAGGAACGGGGCGGAGCTGAGGGGCTGGCCTGAAAGCTGGAGGAGGGGAAGGGGCGGGCGGGGGGTGGTTAGTGTCCGCAGCGGTCGGGGAAACGAGCACCCCCTTCAAGGGCTCCCACTCCTCCAAGAGGGGTTTTCTGTAGGGTCAGCACCACGGAAGGGAAGGGTATAAGAGCTTAAAGATAAGCTAGGTGGGGGTGAGGCGGGGATTTAGGGGATTGAGGGGGGTCCCGTGAGGGGCTATAATCAGGTCAGGGCCCCGGGAAGTAGGGGGAGGGGAAGCCACCAGGCCCTCGGCTCCAGCTCCTACGCCTCATCCCTCCTCCCCCAAAGGGAGCGGGGGAGCAGAGGCTACGAGCACCCTGCGTCCCTCCCCACGCGTGACGGCACCCCGTGGGGAGGGATCGGCGCCCTGGGCAAGCATCCTCTGCGCTCCAGCCGTTGCCACTGCGGCCTTGGCTTTGTCAGAGGGGAGGAGCCGGGATCGCGAAGATGGGGGGGTGGGGGGGAGGAGAGGCTCGCTCTCGCTCCAGCTCCGGGCCTCCAGTCCGCGGCTTCCCGAAATGGATAAACTGAGTCTCTGAGAAGGAGGGACCTCTAGATTGGGATTCGCGGAGAACCAGGTGGGGAGGGGGCTGCCTGGGTATTTTAGGACGTTTGGGTTTGGAGGGGACCAGGATGCGACTTTCAGTGCCCCCCAATGGAGGAAGGTAGCCTGTGAGGGACACTTCCAGCTGGGCCTGCAGTGCTGTGTACCCCAAAGAGCCCCTCACACTAGTGTAAAACTGAATCAAATTCGGACACCGCGGGCCAGGTTCTGCTACCCGCGGCCGGCCTGGCCGATCTGGGTGGGACTCGCTTTCTCCTCCCCAACCCCCTCCGCAGGGGGCCTCCCTCCCTTTCCAGCAGGTGGCTCCGCGGGGCACCAGCTCAACCTGTTGGACCACAATGGGCGGTGCCAGTGTGGCCCTGGCCCTCACCCGGGCTGACCCGAGATCCCCGCGCAGGGGAGGGACAGAGTCCCGGTCCCTCCCTCCTCTTTCGGCCGTGACTCAGCCTCGGAGCTGCTGCCGTGTCCCAGCCAGGGGCGGAAAGTGTGAGGCGCCCCTGGGGGCCCGGGCCAAACCAAACAGCCCCCCACCCCAGACATTATCTCACTGGAGAATTAGGGGGGCTATAGGAAGGAGGGGGCAGCAGCAGGCATGGGGCGCTCCCGCTAGGGTAATCCGCTCCGGGTTTTCCTATCGTCCCTGTCCCCCTTGGGGCCCGAGGCTGGTCACTACTCCGGGTTTTCTTCTTGGCCCCGCCGGTCAGATTCCGGTTGTGGAGGGCCCGGCCCGGCGGGGTCCAGGCCAGGCTTTCCCCCTCCCTCCTCCAGCCGTCGGGGTCGCACTAGTCTGGGGAGCGGCTGTGCCAGGGGCTAGGCGGCAGTGCCAGATGCACCAGTGCATTGGAGAGGGGGCTGCTTCGGGGAGGAAGGGGCATGGCCGAGGGAACGGAGGGTGGGAATGTGTCACAGGGAGGGCAGAACTAGGGACTCCGCGGGCAATAGAAGGGCGGGCGCCTTGCTTGGCACCAGCCCGTAGGTATAGATAAGCGAACGGCGCCCAGCGCCTCGGGCTCGCCGCGTCCTCATCTCTGCGGGTTGTGTCCGATGTCATGCTGGACCCAGCTTGGATCTTTCAGGGTCGAAATGCCATTCCCCGCTTGATTCTCGACAGTCCTGGGACCTCCTGAGAGTCCCTCAGTGACCCTCCCACGTTTCTCTTCGTCTGGTCCACACATCTCCCTTCCTCGCCCAGAAGTCGGGGGGAGGGGGGAAATCCCGACTTGAAATTCCCGCCTACTCCCCAACTCCGGGCTCTCAACGCACCGAACCGCGAAGACGGCTGCGGCCGGGAAACGCGGCCGGGGCCGGGCCCTGCCCCCTCCCCCCGACAGCGGGCCGGGCCCCTGGGGCTCCGCCACCCCCGCCCCGCCCCGCCCCCAGGCCCTGACTGGAACTGGGAACTGGAGGGCAGGTGTTGGGCCTCCTGGGGATAGGGGAGCGTCCCAGATACGCACGTTCTAACTTAAATCTTCAGGCGACCAACTAGATACTAATTTTGGGGGGAAAGCAACAGGAGGTGGGTAAGTACCCGGAGAATGAAGTGTTTGACCACAGAGAAGGAGGAAGGCCCCGGCTGGAAGTGAACCCTCCTAGGGAGGCCTGCTACCTGGGCTGCCAGCGGCTGCGAAGCGGAGTGACGGCTGCTGGGCCACGTGCTCAAAGGGCATCCGCAGAGGAACAAGATGCTTTAGAGCCTGGAGGAGAGAGGGCTTCTGGCGAGAGGAGGGCCAGGTTCTGCCTGGGGGGGGGGGGGGGGAGGGCGGCGGGGGGGTCCTGAGTGAGTGGGTCTGGGGACCTGTTCTGGAATGTGGGGGGCCGATCTGTAAGTGGAACGTCAGTCTGCGCCAGGCGCCCACCTCTTCCCTGCTGCCCCCCTTCCCTCCCCGTCCCCCCCACGCCCGCTGCCTCCGCTTCCCTCGAAAAACCCGCCGCCCAGGAAACCGCTGGGGGCGCTCAGACCGCAGCACCCCCAGCTCGCCGCCCCCCGGCGCCCCACCGCGACCGCCCAACCCACCTGAAGGGGCCGTGGCTGCGAGGGTTGCCCCCCTCTCGCCGACCCCCCCACACACACACCTGCGGGCGGCACTATTTATAACTCGGCGCCTATTCCGCGCCTCTGGGCGGGAGCGGGCTGCCTCGAAATGTTAATCATCGCCGGGATCTCTGCGCCCCCCAGGGCCGGGGGAGATAAATTTAGCTTCAGGAAGTTCGGGGGAACATTTTCCAAAACTCCACGTCCCAGGGAAGGCGAATCAGAAGCCCTCTGCTCTCAACCTCCCTCCAGCCAGCCACCAGGCGGCGCAGGTCCCCAAGTTCCCGGAACCCAGCTAAGAGTCTGGGGCGCTGCCTTGAAGCTGGGATAGGTAGAGGTGCAGGCGAAATATGGAAGGGTACTGAGGGCTGGAGGTCAGAGCGTCCAGAGAATGGCCGGAAGAATGGGTATGGGTACGTCCGGACAGCCTGGAGTACACAAAGCCTCAGCTGGGAGTAACTGAGAAAGGGGCTGCGTCTTCTGCCTTTTGAAGGGAAAATGACTCATATGCAAACGAGATGCAAATAAGAGTCTTTGCCCTTGGGGGTCTGCGCTCTGGAGCTGGTGAAACGACCCCATTCCAACAGCCTTACTGGGAAAATGTGGGAGCCTCCCAAGCTCATTACTATAATAATCCAGTTTATGGCGTGTGGCTCCTCAGACCACTTCGCTATGGCCTCTCTCCTCCACCTGTCTTTCCTACACCACCGACGGCCTTATATCCTACGAAATCAGCTGGGAATTCTGGTGTCATGCCGCTCCTCCTCCTCAGGCCGGCGTCCTGTGGCCACTGGAGGGTCCCAGGGCGCAGAGGGGTAGTGAGATCTTACCTATCCCGCCCTATTTTAGCACTCTGGTTCACTTTTCCCCTCCGCCGCCAACCCTCTAGGGAGCTCCTGAGAGCAGTTTGGACACTCAAAACCTGAGCTTACTCTAAGTGGAGAGAGCATTGCAGGGAAGCTGCTGCATCTCCTTTTCCTTCTAGAGGAGCGGGGAGGCCCAGGCCAGGGAAGCATCGCTTGGCCTGTGTGGATTGGGTGACAGTGAGGAAGATGGGGAAACCGTGAACAAGGGGAGCTTAGGTGTGAGTGGAAGCTGGAAAGCATGGAGTGGGTGCAGAATCAGGGGAGCAGTCCCCTCCACACTTTGCGTGCCTGGCCCTGCCTCCCAGGCCACCTAGGCCATCATCCCCAGCACCAGTTCAGAAGAGGAAGGCAGGCTAACTGAGAGAAGCCCTGAATTTGAGGGGAGAAAATCTGGGTTCACGAAATGACTACTGTACCCCAGTGTGCTGGGGGTATAACTTTGGATGGGTCACGTACCTCTCTGGCCTTGTTTCCTTCGCTGTTAAATGGGGTGATTACCTTTGTTCTGTCTACTTGATAAAAAAAAAAAATCCGTACCTAAGTCTATATCTCTTGAGGTTTAGAGAGAGGGGGAGAGAGAAACATCAATCAGTTGCCTCCCATTCTCGCCCCAGCCAGGGAAGGAACCCACAATTCAGGTATGTGCTCTGACCAGGAATTGAACCTGAAGTCTTTTTGTGTGTGGGACGATGCTCCAGCCAATTGAGCCACCCAGCCAGGGCCTGCCTATGTTTGAAGTGGACTTTCGTAAGGCTCAAGCACTTTGTAGTGTGAAAGGGCTCTCAGTCTTTCCACATTCAGGGCTCTTTTCAGCTCTGACACGCTCCTTCGGCCACTGGAAGTCTCTACACTCCCTCAGTTCCTCACCACAGGCCATAGCCCTGGGCTCTGACTTCCTCCACCTACCACTTCCCCAGTGGTCTTTGCCAGGCATCCCTTCCCCTGGCCAAAGCCCTTCTACTCGGAACTCTCAAACCCCAGGGTCCACCTCCAGGCACTGCTTAGCTTGGTGGAAGTGGGGCCAAGAAAGGAAAAGCAGGCAGAAGGCCAGGGAAGGGCTGGCTCTGGCTAGAGAGGGAACAGGTGATGAGCCCCAGATTCACATGGGAGGATACATTCTATGTCCACCTCCACCACTAACCTCTCTCTGGTTGGATTGCCTCTTCTCACTTATGTGCCCTGGGATGAGGGTGGGGCTCTGAAGGTTCAAGCCCAGAGCACAGATCTGTGGATGCCTAAAGAGGGGTGATGAGCTGCCAGAGATAAGAAATAATCTTGAGTTGGAGTACTATGCTGCCACAAAAAAGAATGGTATATAGTAGGTACTCAATATTTGTTAAGTGAATGAATATGCAATATATGCATAGACTATCTCTATAATGCTCTCCGAGAAACTGGTAACATGGTTACCTCCAGGGAGGAGAGCTGAGGGCGGGAGGGTAGGTGTAGGAGGGAGTTTTACCTTTTACTATTAGAGTCCTTTACTCTAGGCATATAGTACCTTTACAAAAATAAAAAGAAAGTAAGCCCAGAGAAAAAGGAGTTAACTAAGAAGAAGGCTGAGGAAGAGCTGGTGCCTGGGAGTTGGGGGAGGGCGCAATACACCATCTCCAGGCCAGTTCCCCAGGAGAGAAAGAGGGGGGGCAATAACTGGACCCCAACAGGGGCCAGGAAATGAGGGTAGAGATCCCAGGGACGCTTTGGCCAATGGCTGGCTCTGAGGTTGTAGGGGACTGTGAATGGGCATGTCCGTACGCATGAGTGAGCGTGAGCAAGATGTCGGAAGTAGTTCATGTGTACCTACCACTGGAAGTAATTCTGGGAAAGCAGTTGGTGGTGGCTGCCAGGGGAGGGGAAGCCGATTCTGCTCCTCTGGCTGTGTGTGTCCTGTGATGAGCCTGAGGGACCAATGTGGCCACGCAGGTGCCTGTTTCTTGCAGCTTTGTGAGCTGGAGGAACAGGGCCCTTACTTCCTCTGTGAGCGGGTGACTAGCCTCACCCCAGGGCTTTCTCCAAGACCCCCAGAGGCAGGAGCTGGCCAGACCAGGTCTTCTATTGGAGTTCCCATCCTAATACACAGGGCCTCACAGAAGACCCCGCCCAAGCTTGACCCCTCCCTACCCATAGCTTGGGAGGAGCTGGGCCTTTCCACCCTACCCACTCAGACCCTAGTGAGTCAGGAAATCTGGCTTTCCGCCTCAGTTCCATCTAGGACAACCTCCTTCCTTCCCTGCCCAGCCCCCTGGCTCCAAGTCCCTGGCAGTGCTTTTTCTGACATGCAGAACTTTTAGGCTCAAGACCTATTTATTATATATATAGCGCAGTGGTTCTCAAACAGAGATATTAGGGGGCAGCCCGTTCCTGGCACTAAGAGGATATGGTAAGATCAACCATCTGGGCTGGTGGGCTCACTGTGCCAGGCTTGGAGAAGTGCCAGGTCCTGCTGCAGTCTTATTAGGGTCCTAGCCAGCAGGCCAAGGTCCCGTGCACCAGAGGTGGGGACTGGAAATGGAGGCCCGGAGATGAGGCAGGTCTGACACAGATGGCACCAACCCAGAGCTGGATCCACACTTCACTCCTTGTTTGTGGCCCATCCTTGGTCAAATGCAGCTGGCCCTGGGAGTCTTGATGGGGGTTGAGCTTGGCACTAAAGAGAATAGAAAGCTGAGAGACAGTCTCTGCTACAGCAGCAGCAGCCATGCCTCCTGTTTGTCCTGCCTCGCTCACCTGAATGAGGCGTTTCCTGCTGCCATTAATCCAGCAGCTCCTTGACACACCAGCAGCAGAGGAGGATGTAGGCAACCTCCCTCAGGGTGCGCTGCAGGCCCGCCCACCTGGTGCCCGTCTTTACAGCAGGCACCCGGAGCCCAGTGTCTCGCAGGGCCCCTCTGAGGGGGAAAGGTAGCGCCTGGGCTAGGGGCTGTGTCCGGGCCTGCATGTGGGCAGCAGCTCTGAGGAAGGGTGTGGGAGCTGCCCCTGGTACCTTTTATCAACGCTGTCCCCACCCCCCAGGCCTCATGACTACAGGGACAAAGGCCCCGGGGTCTAACACAGGGAAGGTTCTGGGCCTGAGAATGGGCTGAGTCAGCCCCTATGCACAGCCATGAAGGAGGGGTGGGGTTAGGAGGAGGAGGAGCTGGCCACTCCATCTTTCATCCTTCACAGCCAGGCCAGCTCAGCTTCCCTCCCTCCAGCCTGAGCCTATAAACCTTGGGTGCCCTGCCTGGTTGCTGGTACCCCCAGTTTTTGGCACAACTCCCTGCTTCTGCCCCCTGGTGGTTGGCATTCCGTCAGAATCACCAACAAGAGCGCCTTCCCAGCCTCAGTGGCCTGGCCCCCTCTGCTTTCCCCATCCCCACGGGAGCAGGAAGACACAGGCACATGAGAGGAGAGGCACTGTTTATTGAGAGGTCACACCCCGGGCGGCCTCCTTTCTCTTCTGGAGTGGGCAGGAGTGGCGGTCACGTGCGGGAGTTCCGTTCTTCGTCTTCATTCTCAAGCAGGTAGGCTGGCCGGTAGGTGGGCTGTCCTCCTGGACCCAGGTACTTCAGGGCTGGGTTCTGCACCGTGTTCTCCCGGCTCCCCAGTGACGTGTAGCTGGAGCCAGGAGAACAGAGGGCGAGTGTGTGGTGAGGTGGCTCTCCCTATCTCAGCACCTACATGTTTCTCCACACCCATGCTCTCCCCACACCCTTACCCTCGGTCATACAGGATACAGTATGGGACAAACAGCTGACGCAGGAAGTCCCAGATGTCTCTGTAGGTCCAGTCCTGGGAGGGCAGAGTGGGAGAAGAGTCACAAATGCTGCCCTCTCCCACTCTACCCTCTGCTGCCTGGGAAGGGGCCCCGTCAGGGTTCCTCTGCTCCCTTGGCCTCGGAGGGCCTGTTATCTGATGGGCTGGTACGTCTTGCTCTGTGTAAGCCAAGCAATGAGAAAGAGAAGTCTTCATCCTGTCCCTCTCCACTCTCAACCCACCCTCCACTGGCAGGTCAGCTCCAGAGGACAGGAAGGGCTATGTCTGTGGAAGCCAGCTGTCCAGCAGAACTTTCTGCAGCAATGAACTGTTCTCTTGCTGTGCTGTCTAATGTGGTGGGCATTTCCACTGTGGCTAGTGCAACTGAAGAACTACTTTTGAATTGTGTTTAATTTTTAAAACTGAGATATAATTCACATGCCACTGAAATTCATTCTTTTAAGATGTACCATTCAGTCATTTGTACTTCATGCTTTGAGTTTAAGTAGATGGCTAACGGTTACCATATTGGACAGCACAGGTCCAAGTCATTGTTCTGTCCGTAGCAAAAAGCACAATGCCTACCACTGAATGAGTGCTCAATAAATATTGGTCAAAAGGCTGAATGAACAAATAGCACAGCCTTCCTTGGATGATGGGGCCCCTTCCTCCAAGCCCCAGGCTCCAATGTCCCTACCTCAGGAAGCCAGGGTGCAATGACTGACAGGGGGCATGGACTGAAGGCAGTCAGTCCTCTTCTGCATTACCAGCAGCGGGTTGATGCGCATGAACGAGGGCCAGCCTGGGTCGGTGGGGCTGAAGGGACAGAGGCTGCAGGAGGAGGGGTCCGTGCGGCGGGTGCCCATCAGGGCAGCCTCCAGCTGGGGGTGCTGTGTCCGCAGCTGGCTCAGGGCCTGCTTCATCTCGCCCTCAGCCTCCAGCACCCGCAGATTGTACCTGAGGAAGGAAGAGGGCTGGGGGGGTCACAAATGGGCTTCTCCAAACCCCTCTTCGAGCCCAAACCTTCAGGCCCCTAGTACCTCTTGATGGTGTCCTGTAGAAACTGCTCCAGCTCAGGGAAAGGGGAGATGGTGCGGATATATAGGATCTGGAGGGGTTCTTGAGTATCAGGGCATTTCCTGGGGGAGAGGGGGAGAGAACCACAGGCTGGCCAGCACAGGCAGGGGAACGCTCTCCACAGAGCGCGCACTGTTCTCCTTGGCTCCTGGGATGCTCACCCTTCCCTTGTCTTTCCCATCCATCAGAACCTACTTCCTCCAGGAAGCCCACTCTGACCTCTCACCTCTCAAACCTGGGGCACACATCCCTGTTTCAGGTGGGTAAATCTCACCTCCTCAACAGGACCAGGACCTTCCACATCCAGGGCCAGGCAGGTGGCAGATGCTCAATAAATAAGGTGGAATGGGACTGAGAGGTCACTATGACTAACTCCCACCCAGACACCACTTTTCCCTTCTGCTTCCTGGGATGGGGAACTAGAAAATGGGGCAGCTCAGGTATCCTGGTATCTCGGGGCCTTGTCTCCAGCGGATAGGCTCACCTCTGCACAGCTGCATGGACGAGGTGCAGGAGGGCAGTGCAGTCCTTGCCCCCGTTGAAGCCCACGCAGAGCTGGGTGAGCCTGTACCGAGCCAGGGCGGTCTCAATGGTCTGCAGGGCACCTGCCACCTTTTTCCCTAGAGAAGACCCTGCCAGACAGGTAGGGAAGAGGCCATTATCAATCCCATGTGACACATATGGCCGTCAAAGGGTAGTTACAGCCATGATGCCCTTGCTTAAAACCCTTCAATATTTTCCCAGTGTTTCTAGGATAAAGTCCAGATTCATTCATGCTGCTTACTAGGCCGGCAGAGTGCTCCCTGCCTGCCATTCAGCCGCATCGCCTCTCAGTGTCTCCCCCTCCAGGATCCTGGTTTCTGTCCACTCTCCTAAACCTCCTTGCTGCTTCCTCTGGACCTCTCTCATACTGTGTGCTTTGCCCCACTCCTCGTCTGGCCAAATGCTCCTTATCATGCAGCTTACACGTCACTTGCGCAGAGAAGCCTTCTCTGACCCCAGATCGAGGCTGATCTCCTTGCTGTGCAGTCCCCCTCACACTGACATCTCGTGCATAATTATCTGTTTAAAGTTTACCTTTCCTGTTAAACTGCTGTCCATGGAGTGGGTGTACAGCTGTCCTATTGCGCTATCTCCCCAACACCCAGCACAGTGCTGGTGAAAGTGGGTACTCACTCAATATTTATTGGAAGAATGAATGAATCGTCGTCATCTACCTTCTCCTGGATTTTTGGGAGCCTCCAAAAGCCCCTGCATTCCTGAGACCTAGGGTGGCACCTGTGGTTTGGTACCTCTGCCCGTCCCCCCGGAGGCCCCTACCTGACTTGGCGAGTTTGTAAACAGCCTCACTGGCCTGCTCCATGGCATTGGGTACGTAGGGGACCAGTGATCCCTGAGGCAGACGTGCGGTCAGGTAGGCCAGGCATTCCTCCAGGGGCCCTTCTTCCTGTGAGTCCAGTGTCACCTTCACCTGATAGTAGTTGCTGCCCCAGTCAGGGTAGGAACCCAGGCCAAGCCTGTGTCCAAAGTGGGCCTGGGCCTCAGCCAGGATGGGGGCGATGGAGGCCTCGTCAGCTGCTACATACAGCTCCCGCAGGTGGAACTGAACAGCTGTGTTTTGAAACAGTCCCTTCAGGCCCTCCAGCACCCGCCGCAGCAGCTCTGGAATGCCTGGGAAGAGGTAGACGTTGCGGACCGAAACCAGTGGGAATTTGAAGGGGCGGCCAGTGTGAGGATCTGTGCCGTAATGCAGGCGGGCAGAGGAGGGCACCAGTGACAGCTTCTCCCAGCCCTGCTTTCCTAGGGCTTTGATGGCTGCCTGCAGCTCAGGGTGTGGCTTGAGCTCATCCCCAAAAGCCTGTGCTGCTGCCTCAAAGGTCACATCATCATGAGTGGGACCAATGCCCCCTGCCGTGAGGACATGAGTGAAGCGGCTGGAAAAAGAGGTGATCTCAGCGGCAATGGTGGCTACCTCATCGGGTACAACAGAGACTCGGCACACCTGGACCCCCAGGGAGCGCAGTGTCCGGCACAGGAAGTAGGTGTTGGTGTCCTGAGTGTGTCCCTGGGAGGTTGGAGATGGGGAAGATGAGCGTCAGTGCTGTGGGACGAAGGGCAAAGGGGGCCAGGATGGAAGTTGCATCTGCCTGATGATGGGGCACTCCGCTCTCTGGGGGATACCACCTCAGGCTGCCAAGAATTCTGGACTGAGCACCAGAGCGAGAAGATCCATGTGAACGGAGTCAGGGATGATGTGCTATATCGTGGGCCTCCTTCTCTGCACTGTGACCTTGACCTCATCTATGTTTATGAATTCAATTATCAATCCCATGTGACAACTTCTCTACTTCCTCACCAACCCGGACAGTCTCAGTCCCTTGGCATCAAATGCGTATTGGGCATCTTCACCCTAACCCTGGCTGTTAATAGCATCCCCAGACACTGTCCACAGCCAGGCAGGCCCTTTATGCTGTCAACTCCACTTCTGAAATATGTCCCCATCTGCTCTCTTCTCTCTGTCCCAACTGCCACCAAGCAGGTCTTTGGCACCTTTCACCTGAATAGTTGCAACAGCCTCCTGGCCAGGCTCCCAGCTCCAGCCACAGTGCTCTGCCTGGTGCCTCCTGAATACCCTTCCTAATGTGTTACTGTGATTGCATCACTCTTGGACTCAAAAGCCATTTGTTGTTTCCAACCATATACAGAATAAAGTTCAAATTCTTTTGCAGAATACTGGAGGCTGTCTATGGTATGTATACAATCTTCTTGCCCAGCCCCATCTCCACTATTGTTCTACAGAGGTTAGTGGTTAAGTGGTTGCTCTGGAGTGAGAATCAAGTCCATTTAGCACTTCCTAGCTGTGTTACTTTGGGCAAGTTTCTCAACTTCTCTGAGCCTTAGTCTCATAATATATTAATTAAGACTTATAGCCCTGGCCGGTTTGGCTCAGTGGATATAGAGCGTTGGCCTGTGGACTCAGGGGTCCTGGGTTCGATTCCGGTCAAGGGCACATGCCCGGGTTGCGGGCTCAGTCCCCGGGGGGGGGGGGGGGGCGCTGCAGAAGGCAGCCGGTTGGTGATTCTCCCTCATCATTGATGTTTCTATCTCTCCCTTCCTCTCTGATATCAATAAATATATATATAAAAAGACTTAGCCCTAGCCGGTTTGGCTCAGTGGATAGGTCCCAGGTTCGATTCTGATCAAGGGCACATGCCCAGGTTGTGGGCTTGATCCCCAGTAGGGGGCTTGCAGGAGGCAGCCGATCAAAGTTCTCCCTCATCATTGATGTTCTATCTCTCTCTCCCTCTTCCTTCCTCTCTGAAATCAATAAAAATATGTTAAAAAATTACATATAAAAGTACCAATGTCATGGGGTTGTTGTGAGGATTAGTAAAATCACATATATGATGTAATAAGCTTACTGCCAGGTCCTAGTAAGCATTCAAAAAATAGGGATCACTATTACTATTACAAACCTGATGCCTACCATGACTTCCCTGATTATTCAGAAGGGATTTCTCTCTTCTAGTACTTTCCTTCTATCCCACCCACTCTGCTGCGTGCCTTGGCTCATTCCTCAATTAGGTTGGATTTAACTTTTAAATAATACATGCACCTATACCTCCTTTACATGCTGACTCCTTGTCATTTCTGTAAAGCTCCTCATACTGCTAGGCACTCTGTAGAAACTTTGCTGTAAGCTTTTCAACGGAATAATTAATTGAAAGAATGAGGGTCACTTTTCCTCCACCACTCTGGACTCACTCCAGAATCCTAGGGCAGCAAGGGGACCCCCACCCTGGTTCACCCTCCTTCAACACCATGTGGAGCAGACTCTTAAGGACAGGAGAACGCCCCGCCCTCCCCCCTCTGCTGTCCCAGACACACCTTGAGGATCTCATCTCCAACAATGATGATGCCCGCCGTCACGCTGCGCCCTGGGGGAGGTGCAGAGGCCCTAGATGCCATGGTCCTGCCTTCTCTGCCCCTCTGCAAGGCCCTCCAGTAGCCACCCAGACCCCCAAATAGGGGGCGAAAGCACGGGAGTCCCGCCAGATCTAAAGGGCACTGGGGGCCATAGCCTGGGAACAGGGGGTCCGGGGTCGAGGCAACCTGGAGGAGCCAGAAAGGAAAATGGGGGAGAGCAGGAGGGCATGGTCTTCCTCACCAGGCCCTTGACAACGGACTCCTTTATTCCTGCCTCTTTAGTAAACATGTTCTCAAAATCCAGCCCATGCCTCTTTTAAATGTTTTCTAAGCTTGGCTCTAGTCTTAAAATGTCCTGCTCCAGCTACCACTTTAAAGGTCTTGTGTCTGCCGAGCTCGGTTCCTCGGGTCTGCTCTATCTTGGGCAACTACACCTTTAAATGTCTCTTCTCTTTGGGGCACCTGTCCCTTTAAATGTCTATCTGCTCCTGGGATTTGGGCCCTTTAAATACGTTCCCTTCCTCCACCCAGACCAGAACTCAGCCGTCTTCTTCTGAAGGCTTCCGCACCCTTTCTAGCCCGAATCCCACCTCTTCCCACCACTCTTCTGACAGCTGAATTCTCTCAGGTTCTCACCTGCTTCAGCCCCTTCACCAGGTCTTTCCCTCTCTCCTTTCCTCTTGTCCCAGGACAGCTTCCGTACTCACAGTCCCACCTCAGAGCCACACTTAACTCATTTTAATTGGTCCTTTTGGCTGTCGCTCAGACTACCTCCACGTGTTCATTGGTGAAGTCGACTGTCACTCGCGAGCCTTAGCCAGCGGGCGGGAGCAGTGCTGGGTTGTTATTAGCGACAACCACGTGGTCACCCTTTGCCCGGAAATGTGGAGGCCGGGCTCAGGGGATGGTGGTTGGGATGAGGAGGGGCCGGGCGGGAGGGCTGGGGTGCGAAAGAAGCGGTGCTTGGTGATGCTCTAAGGATTCTGAGGTGCTTTCTGCTCTTAGAAATAAAGGGGGGCTTGACTTTAACCTTTGTTTTGTATTCAGATTCTCGTGTGCACGGCTGTTTTCATTAGCCATAACCCAATTTATTATTGGCTAAGGGTCAGGAGCTGCTACTGGTGTTTGAAGGGATTTTATATTATAGCAGATGGAGGGACACCAAGAACAATTATCAGCATTGCCTGTGAGGTAGGAAGATCTTGGAGGTGCCCTTTTAGTGTGGAGAACTTTTTGTCTCTGATATAAACAATAAAGCTAATTATTTAATCCTCATTGACAAGACAGAGCTTTGCCCCACCTTGCTCCAGATGGTGCTTAGTTTAAGCATCACCTGTTATTGCTCTTGCAAGTACAAGTGATGGCAGCGACTAGGGAGTGCCACGTGCCCACTTTGTACTCCTCTCCTTATCCTCATTCCATTGCCATGGTCTAAGTGTTCATCAAACCCTAATGTTCTTACTATTTGTCTGGTGACCTTGGGTGAGGACTGAGATCTGTATTTAACAAGTTCTCAGTCATGGTGATGCTACTGGTCTGTGGACTTTTTTTGTATAAGGTTTAGAATCCACTCATCATTTGGAAGACTGCTGAACCGCACCTGGCCGGCCTCATGACTCCTAAAAACCCTTTAAGATAGATATAATGTCTGTTTTACAGATGGGCAACAGGCTCAGAAAGGTGAAGGGATGCCACACAAAATAAAGTGAATGGTAGAACCAAGCTTCTAGACCATTTTTTCTCAAGTAAGCGCTAAAAAAACAAAGCCCTACTTGCCTAATGACATAAGCCATGTGCTTTATTATCTTAATAAAGGTGATATTTTGGAGGTAACCCCCCCCCAAAAAAAAACCCACACAACAACAACCCATTCAAACATCAGCTCTGGTCCAATCCTTTATCAGTGGCTTCTCAAGCTAAGCATGCACCAGAATCAACTGGAAAGCTTGATAAAATGTCGCTGGGTCCAACCACCATTGTTTCTGATTCAGTTAAGTCTAGGGTGGAGCCCAAGAATGTACATTTCTAATGAGTTTCCAGATGATGTTGATGCTTCCGGTCCAGGGACTACACTTGTACTGCTCTTGGAACAAACTGATGGAAGACAGGGAAAAGGTGGTAGATTGACCTCCCTTACTTAGTACTGTTATTTTTAAAAGTATGATTTAGTGAAATGTTTTCTTGAACAGCTAGTTTTCTGTTTTCTCAAAAGTTAGTGCTGTAACTACCTCCATAGGAATGCTTGAAATCCCTACATCCAGGCCACACTCCAGGCCAATTAAATCAACACCTTTAGGAATGATTTACAAATCAGTACTTTTAAAGCTACCCAGGGGATTCCAACGCTCAGCCCAAGTGAGAACTACTGAAAATTCCCAACCAATGTGCAGTGAAAAGGCCATAGGCGAGCCGGAGCCTTAGGGTAGGCAGGAACGGAGCACCCTACCAGCCTCTGGCTGATGGCCTCCCCCCTTACCCTTGTGTGCCCTTCAAATACTGGGACTGTATTAAAGGCAGCATCCCTGACTATGGGAAACAGTTCACTTGTTTTGATGAGATGATGTTATCCCTATATAACCTCTACCTTTGGCCAGTAGTTAGATCAAAATATATTTCAGTCCATGTCTGACAGCATGTCTGCTTTTAAGATTGGATTAAAAACCAGTTACCTGACTGTTGAAATAAACCTCATTATCAGCAAAGCTGAGCTTCATTATCTAACTGAAGGGCTTATAATTAGAACCATATATTGAATGTGATGCTCACCCCGAGAGGAGGAAAAACCTTGACAAGCAGAGAATTAGATTATAAAAAAAAAATTCCTCTTTAATCAAGGCTTTTAACATGAAATAGAATTCTTGAATAAAATGGAAAGTTCCCAATACATTGAAACATAAATCCCCATACATACACCTGGCAGGAAAACAAAACAAAACAGCAAATTTACACAATCCCTGTTACAGCCACGGTCTCATTCTCAGACGCTTCCTCCATCTGCCACGTGTGTTCTGCTGGATACAGAACTCATCATGGTTTGAGGGGTCACACTCAGCTGAGGATGCAGCCCTCAGAGCACACCTCTGGCTGGCCGTGCTGCTGCTGGCTCTGCTTAAGTAGCAAAGCAGTCACCAGCACATTGCAAACAGTGTATTTTAAACATCCTTTAAATAGCAAAGTGAGAAACAAGAAGGCAACATAATGTTATCAGAAAGCTGTTAGCAAGTGAGGACAGCTGAGTAAAGCTGAGGCTGAAAAGTGGCTCGCCAGCTTCATTACTTTGGCTTCTTGGGCAGTGGCCTCCGGAACAGCAAGATGTGAGGTTCTGAAAGAGTGAGTGAAATCTAAGAGACAAACTAACACCAGTCTATGCACACTCTATAGGGTATCCCACTCCCATTTCCCAGCTATCACCCACTCGGACCTTGATAACTAAGATTTAAGCATATGGCTTTAGAAGCAGACCCATAAGCCTGGCCTGTCTGCCAAGTATACAATTGTTAATATCAGTTTTTTTGCTATGTTTGTGAAGCCCCAGGGTGTCCTTTATTAGTTTTGCTTGACAGCTTGGTGTCTGGTGTCTTATCAGGAAATATACTTTCCTTGGCTTATTTGGAACACATCCAAGAATTCTTTCTGATGGACAATGAAGTAGGGACCATAATCTCTCCCAGAGTATATGTGGCCTTAAAAAGAGAGTACCCTCTGAGTGAATTAGATACTAAAGGTTTTTCAGGAACAGCCTGTCTCTGAACTTCCTGTATACTTCACTCTATTTTTGGTCACTCCAATTTTTCTAGATGACGGGTGGGGTAAGAAACGGGTGAGCCACCCCCACCTTCCCCTTATTTCTTTGGGTTATGTGACCTATCATTTCCTCAGTGAAACAGCCCTACATGGTTTTTTCAGCCATTGCACTGACCTGGTTCATGGATCATATAATGGACCCATCCCTGACTCTGCTGAACACCAAGATTCCTCCATTCAGATTCAGACATCAAATGGGTTTTAGGGACCAGCTTGGCTATGTCCTTGGGCAACATGACATGCCTGTAACAGAAACATGGGAAGGTAGGGAATTTGTCAGTACTGGGTACAGCCTGTTAGGCAAGTGCCTGCATGCAAAGCCAAGAGACAAGAGAAAAGAGACACCAGTTCTTGTGGGATATAGGCCGCTAGAAATAAAGGCCAACTTATGTAAATCCTCGCGAAGGTATATTTAAAAGTACAAATTAAATAACTCAAGTGAACGAGCACCTAAACTTCAGGCACTGTTGATACATTGCCTCTGCCTTCCTGGAGCTTAGTCTTCTAGTTGATGATCCTAAAACAATACACGGTACACATGGTATTAATAATAATTAAAGGTGGTTTTGAACAGGATTGGTATGGAGGAGGTGATTTTTGTGAAGAAAGGCCTAGTATGTAGTGCTACGTGCAAGAGCCAGCACAAAGGATGAAATAACGTCAATGCCTTAGCCTTTAAAATCTATTCTTCATTTCATTTTCTTAACTCTGAAGGGATGTGCCATGAGACTTCTTTTGGGAAACTTCCTGCTTTTCTAACCAAGGATAATTCTCTTTTCATGGCCAAGAAATTATTACTCTAATTTGAATTGGTCTAACCCAGATAGACTTTATCATGCTAAATGAAAATGTACTAGTAACAGATTTTTTTCTAAAGAATCTGTTCTTGTCTGAATGTCTGAAAATAGCTAATAGTATAACAAGCCCCTAGCACAAAGACTAGCTTCAATAACTAATTAGACAAAAATCAGAACCCCCCACCAAAACACAAAAGCTTTTCTTAAACCTAAATACCACTGCCAAGATTACATATTCAAGGGTGAAACTATTGCTTCCTCCTCCTCCTCCCTGGCCCTGCCATGGGCTACAAGCACATCATTTTAGTTAGCTCAGTTCAGATGTGGAAGAAAACAGCTGAGGAAAAGGAAGTTAATTGGGTCCAAGCATGGCCTGGGCCCTGGGGTCTTTCCCCAAGGACCTGGCATAAAGACGATAAATGTATTTGTTAGCATAGGCGGAGCTCTCCAGCCAGAGGGTCCAGAGCCCTGTGCTAGACTGGAGAAGAAACACAAGCAAGCTTCCATTTTATGGTCTTTGGTTAAGAAGACAAGCTACAAACCAGGAAGTTGTTTTAAGTATCACACTTAATACAATTAGTGGAAGGCCAACATTTGTAGAACCCCTTCCGATTTTCTACTCTAGAACTGTGAGTTTAGGATTTATCAAATGCAGACACTGTAGAAATTCCTTTCTTCATCATCCTTGGCAAGTCGTATGTGCTCCCATCACAATCTGTACGTATCTATATCATACCAATTATCACCTTCTTTCTGAAGTCTGTCAGTATCTCCACAGATTATTTTAGGTTTGTTGAAAGCAGACACCATGCTTACCCTCGTACTTGAGTAGAATCTATATAAACACTCCATTATTGTTTCCTAAACGAATCCCCTTCAAATATTTGAAGGGTATCGACTGGGTCCATGTTAAGTCTTTTCTCAATGTTCCTGGCCAGTTTTATTCCATTCCAGTCCCTCGAAGCCCCCCTCCTAATACAAGCCGGACAACCAAGCCCCTTTTTCAGGAATTAATGAGGACACTCGCTCTGTATTGAAGACGCGAGGAAAATTCGAGCTCCGCCTTTACCACCTTTTCCCAGTAGGTTCCGTGTTTTATGGTGTTGCCGTGACACTAGCTGTCTTAAGAAGGCAAGTTCAACGTGCTCAATGAAGTTTAGAAGGACCCGGGAACCCCAAGGGGTGAGGGTCGTCTGGTGGCTAATACTCTAACCACGCCCACCTACGCCTCCCCCAAGAGGGATTACACCAAATTCCATACTGTTACTTTTACAAGCGTCGCCTACCTTCGCGCATGCGCTTTACGCTCTCAACTACCCCCGCACCCCGTCCCGTTAATCTGCTGCGCACGCGCCCATTCTGTCCTTTCAGTCCTAGTTACTAACTCCTCGTGCCCTCACTTGTCAAAGCTCACCCCCTCGTTATGGCCCCCACGCCGGCACTAACCGGTACTCGAACTCCTCATCGTCGTATTTGTCCGAATAGTAAATTTGTTTGTGCGACATGATCGCTCTGCCTGAGATCGTCAGCCCCGCGCCGCCAACCTCCAAACAACTCCCAGCAGCACGCGCTCCCACCCACTTTGGCCTCACTTTCAAACACGCCGCCTGCACTTTCTATTGGTCCCTCCGATTTAAGGCGGGACAACTCCATCTCCAAGCCTCCTATTGGCTTATATTTGCTTCTCGTCGAGTCCTTATTGGAGCGCACTTGTTACGTTTCTCAAGGACGAGCTTAGGTAAAAAATAGGCCTCTTATTGGGTAGAACTGCTTCTGTGCGCGTTCCCGCACTGCTATTGGCTGATTCAGGAAAGTGGGACGGGTGAAGGAGGGACGGTGGGGTAGAGGGTCAGGGGTTAGCGAGGCCGGAAGTGAGTGCAATAAAGTTTCTCCAGGGAGGCCTTCCCGGGGAGAAAGTTGGAGCAGCGACCTAAGGAGGCACTGGCGTGATCCAGAACCAAATCATCCCGCTGTGCGGTGCGGAGACTCCATGAGGCCCTGGTGAGTTGGGACTTTTTTTCTCCTTAGGTGACCCACTCCTCCACCCCGGAACCCCTCTCCCGGGACCCTACTTCCGGTCTTCATTCATAAGCCCCGCCCCCTAGGACCCCCTCCCCGGAAGTCCCACCTCCCAGCCTCGGGGGGCTATGTATCCCTGAACCCTGACTTGTTTTCTACTTATTGTCCCTGACCCCACCCTGTCGCCCAGCTTCCCTGGAAGTCCCACCCCTAGACATGCTTTCAAGCCCTACTACGCGAAACTGCACGTTAGTCCTTCCAATTCCCCGAAACTCCGCCTCAGCGCGACGATTCTCTGCTAGCTAACTGCTGCCTACCAAAAAGTCTTATCTCCCGAAAGGGCAAAACCCTGCCCAAAGAACTACAGTATTGAATTCGCGAAACCACGCCTTTCTAGAGGCCCGGCCCTTCTAGATGTCCCGCCCCTTCCTTAATCCACGTCGGATTGTCCAGCAGCCTGGCCTCCTAGAAGTCTCCAAAACACGGTCGTAGGACTACCCTCCCTCAGGAGATTTATCCTTGTGGAACCCAGGTCTTCACCTCAGAAGCTTTGTCTTCAACCCCAGAAACTCCATCTGCTCATATTTCCCTGTTCTTTTTCTCTTTGGGGCTCTGGGCTCAGTTTTCCTGCATGCTCCACCAGGTGGGAAGTCAAAGTTTCCATCTGTGGGTCTGAGGAGTGAGATTAGAGACAACCCTTTTCCTTTCCTTTACCCCCTTCCAAGGGTGGCTCCCCGAAGGGGGCTGGACTTGGGGTTTGGCACGAGGGTGGGAGAGAGACTTGCTCATAGATTTCTGGCCCCACTCCCTGAGTTTCCCTCCGCAGGACCCACCCATCCCAGAACCATGTCTCATACCTGTACCAGGGGAGTTGGGTAGGGCATTTATTTGACTGTGGCAGGAGCGAAAGTTTTCTACCATCAGAAAACGGTGTCTTGGGTGGGTGTAGGGGGCAGTGACCTTTTTGCTGTTTGATTTTTATTTTTTTTTAAGGGTTCTGCTCAGCCTCCACCACTTCTCTGGCTCTTACCCTCCCCCTAACCAGAGTTCTTGTCTGGGCATTCCTTCTGGTCCCGCTTGCCCAGCCTTCCTTTCTGGAAACATTCCTGAGGCTTTCCACATTTCCTGCTACTTCCCGCTCTTGCCTCCTCCTCCCTGCTGGTCTGAGAAGGCGCATGCAGCTTCTCCCCACACCCCATCACCAGTAGACAATCTCCTTTCTTTCTATGCAGAACGAGTCCTACCTCCTCTTACTTTTTTCCCAAATGCTCACACCTGTCGGTCGTGCGCTGCCTATGGATGCTGCAGGCTTCTACAGAATGCCCATCTCTAAAGATGAAGACCTCCTGGCGTGTGTTTGCGTGTGTGAGGTTATGGCAGAACCCTTTCCTCACGCTCTCTCTGCCTGAGCGCTGAGCCTCAGGAAGTAGACGGAGAGAATTCCTTCTCAGGAGTGGTGGATGAAATGACAGCTCTCCTCTGATGAGCACCAAGGGAGGTGAAAGAGCTTAGCACATCATGTGGTTATTTGCACATTTTTATCTTCTGAAGTAATTTAAGGATAGGTAATCCCGAGGTGAGCTTAGGGGGTATATGTATTTTACTACTTCCTTTTTGGTCACTTTCCAACTTCCTCTATGGCCCCCTCAAGCAGAGCTGTGGCAGGAAGCTGTGGGTGGAAAGAGTGGGTTTGGGATGGTTTCCCTGTGTCCAGTCTCGGCCCATCTTCTCTTGGCACTCCTTTCTCCTGTACTTAGCATAGGTTTCACTCTCCCACCTCCTCCAGCCAGACTTTGCCCTTGGTATGAGAGGAACTATGTCCCCTGGTGGACACATGGGCCCTCACCAGTCATCACTGCAAAAGGAGGGGGAGCTGACCTTGGAGTCAGTGCCCTGCCCCCTTCTACCCTTGACAGCTGGCTTTGCTAACTAGGCCTGTGGGAAAGGGGGCAGAACAGTGCCTGTCTGTGGGCTCCTGTTCCTTGGCATAGTAGATGCCACCAGCCTGCCTTGGGCTCCAGCTCCTCTCCCCTCACCTCACCAGCTGTGCCTTCCTCCTGGCCCTTCTCTTTATCCACTGGGACCACTTTCTCCCTTTCCCCATTTCTTTTTTTAAATTTATTGATTTAGAGAGAGAAAGGGAGGGAAGGAGGGGGGGCGGAAAGACAGAAAAACATCGTGTGTTTTTTAAAAAAATATATTTTTATTGATTTCAGAGAGGAAGGGAGAGGGAGAGATAGAAACATCAATGATGAGAGAATCACCGATTGGCCGCCTCCTGCACCTCCCCCACTGGGGATCAGCCCACAACCCTGGGCATGTGCCCTTGACTGGAATCGAACCCAGGACCCTTTGGTCCACAGGCTGACGCTTTATCCACTGAGCCAAACCAGCTAGGGCAATGGTGTGGTTTTTTTTGTTCCACTATTTATGCATTCATTGGTTGCTTCTCGTATGTGCCCTGTCCAAAACCTTGGTGTATTGGGACGATGCTCTAACCCAGTGGTCGGCAAACTGCGGCTCGTGAGCCACATGCGGCTCTTTGGCCCCTAGAGTGTGGCTCTTCCACAAAATACCACGTACGGGCGAGCATGTACAGTGCGATTGAAACTTCGTGGCCCATGCGCAGAAGTCGGTTTTCGGCTCTCAAAAGAAATTTCAATCGTCGTACTGTTGATATTTGGCTCTGTTGACTAATGAGTTTGCCGACCACCGCTCTAACCAACTGAGCTACCCAGCCGGGCTCCTTTCCCCATTTCATCAAATATTTATTGATTTTAGAGAAGAAGGGAGGGAGAGAGAGAAACATTGATCGCTTGTCTCCTGTATGTGCCTGGCCTGGGTATGTGCCCTGACTGGGAATCAAACCTGCAACCCTTTGGTGTCCTGGACGATGCTCCAACCAACATAGCTAGAGCTCCTTTCCCCATTTCTTTAGCTCCTGTTCACAGCTGTGGTAGCAGAGGGTGCTAATGGCCCAGGCTCCCTGGGGCTACCACCCCACTGTGTGATGGGCGTGGGGGTGGGGGTTTGTGTTCAATCTAACAGGAAGGGAAATGCTGAGCTCTGGGATCTCCTCCCTTTCCCACCCCAGCTGCCTCTGTTTCCTCCCTCATTCCCCCCCTACCCTCCCTCAGCTTCCTGCTCCCTCTGGCCTGCCCTTGTCCGGTTTGGATTGAGCCACACCTCCTCTTCTTCCCCTCCTTTCCTGCTCACCCTTCCCTCCCACCCCCATTTTACTCTTTCCTCCCACCCCCACTTTACTTTTTCCTCCCACCCCCACTTTAGTCTTCCCCAGATACTGGTTGTTTGTATGGGGGTGGGGGTGGGCAAGGATAGCTCTGCCTCTGCACGGTTCTAGATTGGGGCAGTGGTGGGGGCTCAGCCCCTCAGAGCCTGTGAGTCAGCACTGTCTTCGGGATTGGTCTCTCCCCTTAGCTCCCCGCCCTTGGGGAGGAGCCAGGCAGCTCTAGGTCCAGCCTGCTCTTCTCTCAGCCAGAGAAGAGGCTCCACGCTGGGCGGGGATGGAGCTTGAAACTGTTTGTGTCTGAACTGGGGGAGCCAGAGGAATTGGAGCCACTGTCCCTCTTCCTTCCCAGGACCCTTGAGATCCCTGGGCCATAAAGGGCCAATCAGGCTAAGGGCCTGGGGATGCCCCCTGCCTGGCCCCCTTGCCCTGACTGGCAGGGGGGCCAGGCTGGGCTGCAGCCTCCCTCTCACTCCAGCCATGGATCTCCTGCCCCCCAAGCCCAAGTACAACCCACTACGGAATGAGTCTCTGTCATCGCTGGAGGAGGGGGCCTCCGGGTCCAGCCCACCGGAGGAGCTGCCTTCCCCATCAGCCTCTTCCCTGGGGCCCATCCTGCCACCTCTGTCTGGGGAGGATAGTCCCACTACCCTGTGCTCCTTCTTCCCCCGGATGAGCAACCTGAAGCTGGCCAACCCGGCCGGGGGACGCCCGGGGCCAAAGGGGGAGCCAGGCAGGGTGGCCGAGGATGGGGAGGGGATCGTAGGGGCAGCCGTGCCAGACTCAGGCCCCCTGCCCCTCCTCCAGGACATGAACAAGCTGAGTGGAGGCGGCGGGCGCAGGACTCGGGTGGAAGGGGGCCAGCTGGGGGGCGAGGAGTGGACCCGCCACGGGAGCTTTGTCAATAAGCCCACACGGGGCTGGCTGCATCCTAACGACAAAGTCATGGGACCCGGGGTTTCCTACTTGGTTCGGGTGAGTGAACATCCTCCCTCCCAGGCCTCTCCAGTTCCTCTGCCCACTCTAGCTTTGCTGGAATCTCTTTTTTCCTGCTCTTCCCCAGCAACTCCCTTGGTTTCAGTGTCCTTTTTCCTGAACCTGTCTTGCTCCTTCTCTGATTCTGCAGCCCCTTCCAGCTCCGCCTGGGTCCCCCTTCCTTCTTGTGACTCCCCGCCCCACCCCCACCCTGCCATCCCTAGCACAATGCCCAGCCCATGGGAGGCCCTTAGTAAGTGTTGGAATGAGTGACTCTTGATTGTTCCCTCCAGTCTCCTCCCCCTTTCTAGAGATGTCACTTCATCCCACCCAATGCCTATCACTCCCAATTCTCTTCCCAGCTGTATGAGGTCCTCCCAGCTTGCCATTTCCCTCTCTACTCATTCCCTGTTGTCTTGCATGGTGTGGGCTGTGGCAGAACTTATTCATCTTTACTTCCCATAGGGACCATGTAGAGAAAAATCCTAGAACCCTTTGGGAAGGGGATGGGGGCGGTGGCCGACGGCTAACCCTCCCATGCCTCTCCTCAGTACATGGGCTGTGTGGAGGTCCTGCAGTCCATGCGTGCCCTGGACTTCAACACCCGGACTCAGGTCACCAGGTTAGTGGGGAGGCGGGTAGAATGTGGGACTCCTGGGGCTAGTGCGGGGAGGTGGGGAGTGGGTCCCTTGCTGATGGGGTTAGTGATGGTTTATCTTTGGGTGATAAAGGGGATTGAGAGAAAGTTAGGGGAATGAGTCTAAGTCTGAATGAAAAGAGGCAACTCTGGCCTGGATCCTTCTTACTCATTCAGCCTTGGGAGCTGTGGGAGGAGGTGGCAGAGGCAGCTGGCAGCTGGAGCTTGAGTAGAAAATGGGGGTAGATGAAAGGTTGCTGCTGCCTTTGGGAAGGGAATGGGACATTTGGTAGCTGGAAGGGGGTGGGGCCAGTCTATTGAGGCCCTAACCCAATCAGCCAGGAAGCGGCCTCTCAGTGTCATCAAATATTAAAGGCCCTTAATTCAATCCACCACGACAAAGAGCCTGGAGTGCCCCTGGAGTCTGGCCTGCCCTTCCCCTCCCCCCTCCCCAGCCCCATGGCAGCCCCAGCCGAGTGAGAGGCTGGCTCTGAGTACCCCTCTTTCCCCAGGGAGGCCATCAGTCTGGTGTGTGAGGCTGTGCCAGGTGCTAAGGGGGCTTCAAGAAGGAGAAAGGTACCTGGGGTCGATGGGGTTAGGGATGCTTCTGGGAGTTGTGGAGGGGCAGGGCAAAGGCAAGTATGGGACCTGTGGGGAGAAAGCCAAAAGGCAGGAGTGTGGGGGTTTCTGGGGATTGGGAACCCCTATCTTCTGAGACCCTTGGGTACTTCCTTAGCCCTGTAGCCGCCCACTCAGTTCCATTCTGGGGAGGAGTAACCTGAAATTTGCTGGAATGCCAATCACTCTCACCGTCTCCACCAGCAGCCTCAACCTCATGGCCGCAGACTGCAAAGAGGTTGGTGGGGCTGGGCAGAGGGACCAGAATCACTGTTGGGAGGGCTAAGTGGGGACCTGGCTGTGAGGGTGAGAAAGGAGGAGAGAAGGCTTGGGAGCAGCAGGATAGTAGGGAAGGAGGTGATTAGGAGGACACAGGGTAAGAAGTCAAAAGGATGAGAATGAGTCTCCGAGGTTCTGGGCCAGGGGTCGGGGGGCGCTCAGGTGAGCCCCAAGGTTGCCTGACACCTCATTCCCTTCCTTCTCCATCCCCTGCCCTAACCCTCAGATCATCGCCAACCATCACATGCAATCTATCTCATTTGCGTCCGGCGGGGACCCGGTGAGTTGGGGAGCAGAGCAAAAGTGGTGGGAGAAGAGGAAGGGACAGGGATTGGGAAGATACTGGCCAGAGAAATGGGCATGCTAGATGGAGGTGATATCTGAAAAGGACTGGTATTTAGGGGTCAGGAGTGAGGTGGGGCTATCAGATTTAGCTAACTGGCCCCTCCTGACACTCTGTCCACTCCAGGACACAGCTGAGTATGTCGCCTATGTTGCCAAAGACCCGGTGAATCAGAGAGGTGAGGTGTGGTGGGGAGCACTGGGTGGGGAGCGCTGGGTGGGGCCGGCTCTCCTGAGGCAGGTGAGCAGGACCAGGGGCTCTTGCTGAGGAGGAGGGGGGCTCTTGTCTGCACCTCCTCCCAGCAACCCCGCCTCAGAGCTCACTGACAGTCTCTGCCGTGCCCCCAGCCTGCCACATCCTGGAGTGTCCCGAAGGGCTTGCTCAGGACGTCATCAGCACCATTGGCCAGGCCTTTGAGTTACGATTCAAACAATACCTCAGGAACCCGCCTAAGCTGGTCACCCCCCATGACAGGTGAGTGGGTGAGGAGGGTGTGGGCAGGCAGCTTTTGGGCCCCAGACCAGAATTGGGAAAGTAGGTCTGCTATTCCCACACTTGAGCTCAGAATGGTTCAGGGAAGGAAATAACCTGTGTGCCCCTGCTTCCCACTTCCTGCTATTCTTCAGCTTCCTGTGGCTATCAGCAAAGGCTTTTGAGGCCCTGCCTGCCGCAGGGCCAGCTCTTCCCTCATTTCCCTGTGTGGAGCTGTAGCCCAGGCCTTCGTGTTGTAGCCCATCCTGGCTGGATGGGCTTTTCATTGCCAGCGGCCTCGTGTCTGCCCTGTCCCTCTTTCTTGCCCGTTTCCCCATCCTTAGTTCTTTGTTTTCCTTCCCCTCAAAGCCTCTGAAAGTTTGAGTGAGGGAGGATGGCTCTTTCCTGAGTTCCTTGCCTTTCCTCTGGCCAGTAGGTATTTAGCAGAGGAGATTAAAATACTCTGGAGTGCCCTAACTGGTTTGGCTCAGTGGATAGAGCGTCAGCCTGCGGACTCAAGGGTCCCAGGTTCGATTCTGGTTAAGGGCATGTACCTTGGTTGCGGGCACATACCCAGTAGGGAGTGTGCAGGAGGCAGCTGATTGATGTTTCTCCCTCATTGATGTTTCTAACTCTCTACCTCTCTCCCTTCCTCTCTGTAAAAAATCAATAAAATATATATTTAAAAAAAATAAAATAAAATACTCTGGAGCACCTCCCCCACTTGTTGCTCAGTGTTTCTCCTCCCTCTTAGGAGACAGTGTAATGATCAAGGGCATGAACTTTAAAGTCAAATCTGAATTTACGTCTTAGGTGAACCACCTTTCATTGGGAGACCTTGAGCAAATATTTTCACCTCTGACACTCATTTTCCTCATCTATAAATGAGGCGTGGCTCAGTGGTTGAGCATCAACCTATGAACCAAGAGATCACATGCTAGGTTGTGGGCTCTATCCCTGGTGTGGGGCGTGCAGGAGGCAGCCAATCAATGATTCTCTCTCATCATTGATGTTTCTATCTCTCTCTCCCTCTCTGAATTCAATAAAAGAATATGTTTTTTAAAAACTGGGAAAGGAAATCCTACCTTATAGAGGTACGGTGAGGATGAAATGATCATATAAAACACTCAGCCTAGGGCTAACCCCAAAGGAAGTCCTAATACATGGCCATTGTTCTTTCCCCTCCCTCCATCCTCCTACCCACATTCCTCACTGCCTCCTGTTCTTCCTCTCAGGATGGCTGGCTTTGATGGCTCAGCTTGGGATGAGGAGGAGGAAGAGCCACCTGATCATCAATACTATAATGACTTCCCGGGGAAAGAACCCCCTCTTGGGGGGGTGGTGGACATGAGGCTTCGGGAAGGAGCCCCTCAGGGGCCTGCTCGACCCACTCTGCCCAGTGCCCAGAACCCCAGCCACCTGGGAGCTACGCTGGTAAGTTGCTTTGATAGAGGTGGACTGGGCCTGGGATAGGTGTGGATGGTTAGGGCCTCTGGTTTCACCTTATTTTTGTTCCTTCAGCCTGTGGGGCAGCCTGCTGGGGGAGACCCAGAAGTCCACAAGCAGATGCCACCTCTGCCACCCTGCCCAGGTATGGAAGGGGCTGAGAGAGCCAGGGGTGCAGGAGGCAGGACTGAGGTCACTGAAAACCTCCCTTTCCTCAGCAGGCAGAGAGCTCTTTGATGACCCCTCCTATGTCAACATCCAGAACCTGGACAAGGCCCGGCACGCAGGGGGTGGGGCTGGGCCCCCCAATCTTGCTGTCAATGGCAGTGCGCCCCGAGATCTCTTTGACATGAGTGAGTGCTTCTCCATTTCATATCCCCATCTTTCTACTTGGTTCCTCTTTGCTCTTTACTTCCTGGCCTCCGCTCCCTGAAGGTCCTGGTCCTGGACACGTGTTGTGCCAGCTGCCTCTCCTAGTCCTCTCTCTGCACCCCCAGAGCCTTTTGAAGATGCCCTTCGGGTGCCTCCACCTCCCCAGTCAGTGGCCATGGCTGAGCAGCTCCGAGGGGAGCCCTGGTTCCATGGAAAGCTAAACCGGCGGGAGGCTGAGGCCCTGCTGCAGCTTAACGGGGACTTCCTGGTGCGGGAAAGCACCACCACACCTGGCCAGTACGTGCTCACTGGCCTGCAGAGTGGGCAGCCCAAGCACCTGCTACTGGTGGACCCTGAGGGTGTGGTGAGTGTGGCAGGGGGATGGGTGGTGGTGCCCTCCTGTGCAGCCCTATTCCGTCGCTTATTGTTTCTTAGATCTTCCCAGCTGGGCACCTCTATATGGTCCTCCCCGCTCTCACAGTGCCTGGCATTCCCCATCCAGCGGCTTAGGGTTCTTTCCCTTCTCACATTCCTGAGCATGAGCTGTGTTCCCTTCAGTCCTGGCCAGTCCTCAGATCTGCCAGCTATACCCAGGAGAGTTAGAAGGTGCATATCTCACTTGAGCCCCCCTTTTTTGACAAATGAGGTGACCATCCTGGAGAGGTCGTGCTCAGTGTCAGATGGTTACAGGCTAGACACTCCAAGTCTCCTCTTACAAGTGGAGCCAGGGGCTCCTTCCCTCCTCGACTTGGGGCTCAGACCAGTGTCCTGTCTCTTTTCTGCACTTCCCCCGTCCCTCATAACGTTGGTCTCTCTTTTACAGCATTCTCGGCTTCCTTTCCACATCCTTCTTGTCCTGTGTATTCTCCCCTGAGACTTGCTGCCTTCCTCCAGGTCAAGGGAGCAGTAGATATCCCTCCCAATTTCTGATGTCCTCTCGGCTTTTCCCAGTTCATGACCTTCCCATTCATGACCTCTAGCTCTTTTTCTAGAAAAGCCTTAATGAGAAGGGACAGCCTTTCCACCCCTGCCATCATTTTCTCCTCAACCTTCTTGAATATGGCAGCTTCTTCAGGCTTGGAGGCTGAGTTCTTAATATGACTCTTCACCTGAATGGACCCTCTTCCTTCCCACTTCCCAGGTTCGGACAAAGGATCACCGCTTTGAGAGTGTCAGTCACCTCATCAGTTACCACATGGACAATCACTTGCCCATCATCTCTGCGGGCAGCGAACTGTGTCTACAGCAACCGGTGGAACGGAAATTGTGATCCGTCCCAGGTGCTTTCCAGAAAACTCCCTTCAACCTGTCCGCTATTCCCTGACTTCAGGACCTCACTTTGGAGTGTTCTGTGAGCTTGGCCTTGTGTAGGAGCTGGGGGTAGCGTGGACACTGGGTTTAGCATCCAGCTCAGGGAGAGGGTTTGAGTCAGGAGCCTGGGGTAGAATCCTACTTCTCCCCAAACCTCACCAAAGTATTAACCTAGAGTGGCCCCTTCCCAGGGCCTTTCCTGTGCCAACCTGATGTCCCCTTCCTCAGGAAGGTGGGTGGGTGCTCAAGGCCTGGGCAGTGTGCCTCGTAATGGAAAATGTCCCGTGACAACAGGCAGTTACCCTTCCAGGAAACGAGGAACAAATCACACCTACGGTCTACCCCTGGGCTCAGGGTACTCCAGCCCCTCTCAGCAGCCCTCCCTTCCCAGTGTTTAAACTTTGTGCCTTTGACTATCTCCTAGTTCTGAAGATACTTTATGCAAAGAGGCCAAGGATCGGGGTGCTGATACCTGGCTTCTGGGGCCCTGTCCTCTCCTTGCTCAGCATCCCTCCAGTTTAGGTTGGGAGAACAGAAGCAGGAGTGGCAGCTGTTCCCTCTCCCTGGGCATATGCCCCCTTTACAGATTGCCTAGGAGCTCCCCTCCCGGCCAGGGGGAGATGGACCCCTTCTTTGCTCAGTGCCTCCTGGCCGGGGCCTTTGTCCCCAGGGGTTTGTATATACATATTGTTCACCCCACCCCTTCCATGTTGCATGCATGTTATATTCTACAGCCAAAGTGTAGCCCTTCTGTACCCTCCACGCTGCCTCCCTGTGCTAGGGTGGTGGGGTGATGACTGAATTTGGGCTCCCGAACTGTTAGCTCTCTGAGGTAGATTTTGTGGAGGCAGGAACGGGCATTCAGACTCAAAAGCAGTAGACAATCCCCAAATACCATCTGTAGATTTGGATCTGCATTTATTTTTTATGCGTATATTTTAGGCTGTAGATTTACTTTCCTACTTTGTTTTCTATGGCTTATTCTTGAGCACAAAAGGATGGTAATCGATTACATTTATACATCACCTCTTGGACTTTTCAAAGCCCTTTTCCAACTATTGGCATTTTCCTCACCCCAGCCTGTGAGGCATTTGGGGTCAGCAGCATTGTCTTTTCTAGGAGACCCAAGTCGGAAGTCAGTTGTGAGCTAGGATGTGAAACACTTGGGCCTCTTACCGTGAGGCTGCCGGCTGACGGGGCAGTGTGGCGGAATGAGCCTGTTTCACGGGGTCGGTGGGGTGGGAGGGACTTAAAACGCAGTTATTGAAGACCTTCTTGGGCGACTCTCAGTGAGTCTGGGAAGGCCACGACGACTTAGAAGCCTCCCAGCCCCGTCCCTAAGGGAGAGTTGACTGTCTGAACCCTCGCCTCCTTTTTGTTGTTTAGATGTTTTCACCGGTCTCACTCATACCAAAGGGAAAGAATCTTCATTAAAGTCCATATTTCTTCTACCTTGGTCTCAGTCACTGTCGCTACCTGTAGTTCGCCGTGGGCCCTCCTGGCGGAGAGTTGGGGCGGCGAGACCCGCCTGGCCTCCCTTGAGCTGGCGATCGCCCGCGAGCACTGGGGTGCGTCGGGAGGGTGCGCAGGGCGGCACCTTTGGGACCACCGTCCGGGGGCGACGTTCGAGTTTGCAAGGGGACCGCGGTCCCTGGAGTGCGCCCTTCTGCGGCGGTCGCGGGAGGGAGGCGGCGGCTGTCCCACCTGCTCCGGGAGCTGGCCGGTGCGGCTGCCTCGCGGTCCACGACCCCCGCCCGGGTCGAACAGTAGTACGGCGCACCCCGCCCCGCGGGGAGCTGGGAGGACCTAGCCTAGGTCCCGCCTCCCCAGCCGGCTCATAGGAGGCGGCCGAGCCGACTTCCGGTTCCGGTGGCTGCGGCCGCGGGCGGGCTGTGAGGCAGGGAAGAACGCGCAGTGGGCGCTCCGGCTCGGCGCCTGCCCCTCACTGCCCTCTGGGTGGCCACAGCGCGGGGGCCTGGGCTGCCCCCGACACCCTTTCCGGGCGATGGTGCGACCCGAGGGCGCGTCCGTCTCCCGCCGCCGCTGACCCGGGTCCCCCACTCCATGGCCGCCTCGGCGCCGCCCCCACCGGACAAGCTGGAGGGAGGTGGTGGTCCCGCACCGCCCCCCGCGCCGCCCAGCACCGGGAGGAAGCAGGGCAAGGCCGGTGAGAGCGCGGAAGAGGGCTGAGGGCTGGAGAAGCCGAGGACGTGGGGACCTCGGAAAAAGGCTGGGCGGGTGGGGAGACGGGGGTCCTTAGGCCGAGGGGCCTGAAGAAGATAGGGGATCTGGGGGTGAAGCCCTCCAGGGGTTGGGGGCAGGTGTCATAGGTTGAGGATCCTAGGGTTTGGAATTCAGGAGCCACTTGGAAATCTGAGGCTATCAAGAGATAGGATGTCTCTCACGTAAAGAAGCAGCAGCTGAGAGTGGTAACACAGTTTACTTTTCATATTACGCCTTTGTTAGTATTTACTTGTTAAGTAAATAAGCAAGCGTATGTTGAAGTTGGGAGAGTTTCTCCGAGCATGGCTGGGAGAAAGGAGGTTGGGGAACCTCAGGGAAACTTGTTTGTGTTTGCCTTTTGCTGCTCTTCCAGGTTTGCAAATGAAGAGCCCAGAAAAGAAGCGAAGGAAGTCAAATACTCAGGTGAGTGGTGGGCGGCAGGCGGGAGAATTCCCAGCAGCCCCTCCCTGCACTCTGTCACTCCAATGTCTGTGTCTTGGTCAGGTCCAGGGAGAAGAGAAAGTTCTTTCTCTTGTTCTGTTTCTGGTCCTTTCCTTCAACTTCATAACAAATTTGACAGGGGAAGAGGATGAGATGATTTGCCCAAAGATCCTATCAGTCAGGATTAGAATCTTCTCCCATTCTTCCTGTCCTGGTTCCCTCTTGATAACGCCTACCACTTACTTTTTCTAAGCGCCAGGGATTGTGCTATAGTGCTCGAACAGTTTTGGGAGGTGGGAAGTTGTCTGTTTTACAGATGAGGAATGTGAGGCTTAAAAAAGTTAAATAGTTGCTCCCGGGTCTTGAGGTTATTCAGTGTCAGAGGTGGGATTCCAGCCTAGTTCTGCCTGTTTTAAAGATACAATTAATACCGTGTGCTGCGCCTTCTGCTTTGTTGTATCCTAAGGTCCATCTTGATTTTAGGTCTGAGCTGGTTGGAACCAGCCTCCAAAATGTGTAGTGTGTTTCTGGTGTTCTGGTTTAGCTCTGCGCTTCGCTCCATGACCCTCTTTCCCTCATCTGCTCCACTAGGGCCCTGCATACTCACATCTGACGGAGTTTGCGCCACCCCCGACTCCTATGGTGGATCACCTGGTTGCATCCAACCCTTTTGAGGATGACTTCGGAGCCCCTAAGGTGGGGGGCGCAGCCCCTCCATTCCTTGGCAGTCCTGTCCCCTTTGGAGGCTTCCGTGTGCAAGGGGGCATGGCAGGCCAAGTACCCCCAGGTTATGGCACCGGAGGTGGAGGGGGTCCCCAGCCTCTTCGTCGACAGCACCCCCCTTTTCCTCCCAACCCTATGGGCCCTGCTTTCAACATGCCCCCCCAGGGCCCTGGCTACCCACCCCCAGGCAACATGAACTTTTCCAGCCAACCCTTCAGCCAGCCTCTGGGTCAAAACTTTAGCCCTCCTGGTGGGCAGATGATGCCAGGCCCAGTGGGGGGGTTTGGCCCCATGATCTCACCCACCATGGGACAACCTTCCAGAGGGGAGCTGGGCCCTCCTCTCCCCCAACGCTTTGCCCAGCCAGGGGCGCCATTTGGCCCCTCTCCTCTTCAGAGACCTGGTCAGGGGCTCCCCAGCCTGCCCCCCAACACAAGTCCCTTCCCTGGTCCGGACCCTGGCTTTCCTGGCCCTGGTGTTGAGGATGGGGGCAAGCCCCTGAATCCACCTGCTCCCACTGCTTTTCCCCAGGAGCCCCACTCAGGCTCCCCAGCTGCTGCTGTTAATGGGAGTCAGCCCAGCTTCCCCCCAAACAGCAGTGGGCGGGGTGGGGGCACTCCAGATGCCAACAGCCTGGCACCCCCTGGCAAGGCAGGTGGGGGCTCAGGGCCCCAGCCTCCTCCAGGCCTGGTGTATCCGTGCGGTGCGTGTCGGAGTGAGGTGAATGATGACCAGGATGCCATCCTGTGTGAGGCCTCCTGCCAGAAGTGGTTCCACCGCGAGTGCACGGGCATGACTGAGAGCGCCTATGGGCTGCTGACCACTGAGGCCTCTGCTGTCTGGGCCTGTGATCTCTGCCTCAAGACCAAGGAGATCCAGTCTGTTTACATCCGCGAGGGCATGGGACAGCTGGTGGCTGCCAACGATGGGTGATGCTGATGCGGCGACCCAGGGAAGCGCATATGTTCCTCCCTGCTCTTCCAGGGTGGTTGTTTCCGTGTCTGGCTCTTGGTTCTTGTTTCCACTGGCTTTCCATCCCTCGGAGAAGAAATGCAGTGTCTCCTGAGGGCAGAAGAGGAATTGAGGTGGACAGGCAGGAGCCTGGATCGCTCACTGTTCTGGAAACTTTCCCGCTGAGATCTACAGAGATCCAGGAAACCAAAGCCCTGCCGAGCAGAGCCATTGTTTGGTGGATGTTTCTGGAGGCCTAGGGGTGTGGCTGCAAGAGAAAAGGCTGGAGGAAGATCTGGAAGGCAGGGGTGTCCCTTCTGTAGATGGTGGGTGCCCCCAACACCTGTGCCTAACGCTCCTATCCAGCCCCGCAGCTGCAGCCTTAGTTTTTGGAGTCAGGTGTTAAAGGTTTCTCGCCAGAGGAGTTTGGGTCTCTTCCCATCCCTGCAGTAGCCCTTCCATGGGCTCTGGGAGAGAGCTGTAGGGAATAAAAAGGGATTTTCCTCTTTTCCTACTCTCCCCTGCCTCCTCTAAACCTGCTTAACTCTTCCCCCTTCAAAGAACCAAATAGCTTGAAGAAACAGGAGAGTTCTTGGCCATGGCAGTTTCTTGGTCATTTGGGGTTTCAAGACAGTAGATGAGAGATGCTGTCGGGACAGTTCTCCCTGGTACCAAAGTTACTGGTCCTTTCCCAGCTTCTCTTGTGCTTTTCTCCTAATGACCATATTTTTTGCCAAAAATTGGGAGATGTGGTCTGACCAGAATATTTGAAGTTTGGACAGTCCTGGAAGCCTGGACTCGGTGTGCCACCTTCCTCCACCCTGCCCGTCTGTTGCACCTTGTTAGCGCTGGTCTTCAACTTCTGGTGCCCTTATTCCCCCACCTCCCTGGCTTGATTGAAGGAAAGCTTGAAAGGGCACCGAGCCCTTATACCTCATTTCTTCTGATAAAAGGATCCCTGTCACAGCCTGTGGTTGGGGGGAGGCAGCAGGACCCTCACTGCCGAGGTACTGAAATGCAGTTCAGAGCCTGGGTGTTTCTTCTCTTTCCCCTGCTATTCGTGTATCTTCTGGGGCCTGGTGTTCTAGCAGTGGTCATTCCTCTCAGCCATAGTTCTTACTGGGCTTTATTTCATTTTTATTTTTAAAGCACTGCCTGCCAGAGATGGGCCTGGGGCCTGATCGGGAGCCCCTCACAGCTGCTCATGCTTCTGGCAGCGCACGCACACATGACCCAGTGGGGTGGGGAAGGCAGGCCTGAGGAGTTAGTTGTGCCCTGGACCCCCCCTGGCATGTGCAGAGAAGACAGGTTTACTGCAGAACTCACTTGCCTGCCCAGGTGGAGCCAGCGGCTCTGCCCGCCTTTCAGTGTCCCCTGACGCTAAAGCAGCAGAGAGCAGTCCCCCACCCCTCAGCTTTGTGTGTGTTTGTGGTTCTGTTTGCCCCTCTCTTATCTATTGCTATTTTTGTGGTGCCTCCCCACATCTCAGCATTTTGTAAAGTGGCTCCTGGGGGAATATCTGCTTAGTCCCTCATTCCATTGTTTTGGAAGAAAGTAGGGGTGGCAGAAATGTGATGGGGGGAGGGGTCTTTTGTACGGTTGGATTAATAAAATGATGTGAAAATCCAGACGAGGACTCCTTGCTGTTTGCTGTTTATGTGCACAAAGGTTGGAATGAGCTATCGTCACCACTGGGAAGGGTAGTTGGGGAGGGGGGTGTATGCCTTGAGGGGCCCAGGTGGTGGGAATGGCAGAAAGATCTGGCCCTGGAGTGAAGGAACCCTGGTTCAGCTGCCAAGCCTGAGCGGGGAGTCCTGTGTGCCCCACCCTGCCCCTGCATCCCCGCTAAGAGAAAATTTCTTTTCTGAGCACATTCCTGGTCCGGGCCTTGAGCCAAGCGAGAGCTTCGGCTCCTAGGCCTCAGGGAAACCAGTGCCTTTAGCGTTTCTGGGTTTAGCGCCCACCCTCCAACCCCCAGTTGCTTGGGTTAGGAGTCAGTGTAGCATCAAGGGTGGGGAAAGGGGCTACACCTGGCTCAGCAGATACTTTTGGATGCTTTTCATACCCCTCCCCTTTTAAAGCAGCAGTGGTTTCCTTAAACCGCCCTGGAGCCCAGGGGAGAGGGTGGCAGGAGGGCTATTTCCAACCCACGATCTGCCACTCTCCCCTCCCCCATCCTGCAGCTGCCTGTGTCTATCCTGGGACCAATCTGGTTTCTGTCCCTGTCGTCTCCGGAGATGCCACCGTTTGCCTTTCAGTTTTGGGTCTTCCTCCTAATAACTAGGCACTGGGAAAGGAGGGGTAGTTGTCCAAAATTCAGTTTGTTGGGATTCCAGTCTCCTACCGGGAGGTAAGCCCAGTTTTCAGGGCCATACAGGCTCCCTGTTGTCCCCCGCCTCCGGGCTCTCAACTCCAGCTCTTATTGGCCAAAAGTTTCCGCCCCCTCAGGGAAACTGACTTCCCATTGGTCAGTGCCTGACCACATGACTCCTTTCTGGGTCTGGGAACCAGGCGAGGCCGCAACAAGTTCAGCGGAAGGCTGAAGTGAAAGCTGGATCAGGTAATGCCCTAGCGGGGAGAGGGCCCGCAGATCTGCTGTGGGACGGAGGGTAG
The DNA here is from genome assembly GCF_963455305.1 of Plecotus auritus. Classification (NCBI taxonomy): domain Eukaryota; kingdom Metazoa; phylum Chordata; class Mammalia; order Chiroptera; family Vespertilionidae; genus Plecotus; species Plecotus auritus. The sequence goes on from NC_137778.1 coordinate 29,617,661, forward strand.
CGGAGAGGAAGGGCGGAACTCCAAGGGGTGGGCGGCACCGGGGATCACAGAGCTGCTTGTCACTGCTGGACTGGGAGAAGGAAGACCATGGAGACCAAAACAGGAACTTGTTCTGGGTCCCCCAGCAAATACTTGTGGCCCTAGGTCCTTTGCTAGAGGTTTGGGGGAACAACTCTTAGAGGGGTTGAAATGAGCTAGACCAGACTTCCCAGCTTTGTGCAGAGTGGGAGAGCTCCCCCTTTAGCTGTCTTTTAGAAATAGCAGAGGTCTCTGTCAATCCTTAAAGGACGATTTTGTTGACTCCTGCCTGAATGAAAAGGGAGGGGGGGTGGAAGGGGTGATGGTAAGAAAGAGATCTGAAAACATCGAGGGGGAGGGTGGAGTTAGACCGAAGAAGGAACTTCCTAATAAGGCAGTGAGATGCTGGCTTGGGAGAACGGGGGAATCTTTTGGAATCTTGGGTGAACCCAACCAAGAGAGATACCAGGGCTCAGAACCCTGAGTGCAGGGGTCCCAGAAAGGTCTCCTGTTTGAGTCTCAGAAGTGTTGGTCTTGTTGACCCAAATACCGTTGCTGGTTTCCATGAGACAGTGGGTCTGACATCACCCTCGTTGCCATGGTGCTTGGTTCTGGAGGACCTGAGCAGGCTGTACACAGCCAGGGATAAACAGGGACTTCAGCCCAAGCTGCTGCCACTTCCTTCCTGCCACCACCTGTTAGTAGTCACACACAGCAACTGGGGATGGGGAGTGATGACAGAACAGCGGAGGAGGGGCCTGAGAGCAGAAGGCTGCACAGCAGTGGCTCTGTGGATGCCTGTAGAAGCCGGTCAGGAGTGTCCTTTGGACTTGGTATCATTGCAGCCATTCTCCTGTCTCCCGGTTGGATGGTTTGTGTGTCTGGGAGGCATCAGCACTGGGGAAGACTTGGTCCTGGGCTTGGCTCTTGAAGGGCCACGAGAGGTTGTTAGGGCACTGTGCACCTTGCACCTGCTCAGATGGCAGGGGCAGTGGGTGGTTTCCCAAGGTAGGACTGTCATCCATCTTCCCCAGCCTCCCTTTCCTCCCCAGGGTTCCCTTACAGAGTCCTTTGGCACTTGCCACCCTTCTAGCCCCTCAGTAAGGCGTTATTTATCCTCCTCTGAAGGTCACAGGTCAAGACTGGGGAGCGGTCAGCCTTTCCCTTCCTTCACCTTTATGCCAAGTTCCAGTTGCAGCTGCCCAGCCTGTGGGGCTTCGGATGAAGGGATAGGTCCCTCTCTTTTTACCCTGCTTTGCTTTAGGCTCTGGAAGCTGGGGGGACTTCCTCTCCCACCCTGCTAAGTCAGAGAGATCAGCAGGGGTAGGCCCACAGCCCTGACTTTTGCAAACTGTAAAGTCTTTATACATGAGAGTTGCCATGAAGCCTTTTTCCCAGTCCCCTTCAAGTTCCCTAAGATGAAACGGGGGGTTACTAATAAGGGAACAGAATTTAGAATGGAGAGTGAGGATGACAGAAGATTTACTAAAGGTACCTGAACCTGACTCTATTATCAATTGAATCAGATCAAAATCTTAGGTGATTCCAATGTGCAGCCAGTGTTTTTTTAATTTATTAATTTAAGAGAGAGAGAGAGAAACTTGGTTTGTTGTTCCATTTATTTATGTATTCATTGCTTGCTTCTTGTATGTGCCCTGACTGGGGATGGAACCCACAACCTTGGTGTATCAGGATGAAGCTCTAACAAACCAAGCTACCCGGCCAGGGGTTCCCAACACTGGCCTGTGGTGGGTGGGTGAGTGGGAGACTTAGGGCTGAAGGAGGCCCTAGAGCTTTCTCTTTCTACCCTGGGAGAAAAGGTAATGATTGCGGGAGAGTCTGTCGGGATGAGGGGAGCGCTGGCCTGTTTTCCTCACTCTTCTTAGCTGTTTGTCTTTGCAAGTCAGATCAGTCACTTTTTGGCCTTCATCTGCCCTGACCGCAGCATGAGCGAGTTGGCTGGGTTATTCCCCAAAGTCTTTCCAGTCCTCTGCTTCATTGACCTTTCAAGGTCAGTTCAGTTTCCCAAGACCCTGTTGGTGCCTGGGAGAGGCAGGCTTCTCCGCGGCTGTCCTCAGGTTCTGATTTGCAAGCCAAATACCGTCCAGAAGAGCTGGAACCAGGCTGGTTCTGGAAGCTGCTGCCCAGTCGTTAAGCCTTGGAACCCAGCCAAGGCTGCTCCCTCCATCCCGCCTCCCCTGAAGGGAGCAGCGTTGCTGAAGCTCTTCTCTGCAGGTGACGGCCTCAAGGACCTCAGCGACTATGGCCTCCTGCCCAGATTCGGACAATAGCTGGGTGCTTGCCGGCTCAGAGGTAGGAAAAGCAGGCCTGGGAACCACATGGGGAGGTGGGGGGGGGACAGGCGGGGTGTTCCTGCAGGATCAGGCTGCTTTCTGGGTCTCTTCCTTCCTTGTCCTGATAGTCACCTGCATCACCTCCTGGGGCCTGGGAGAGGAACTGGTGGCTGGGGAAGGAAACCGGGCTCAGGAGTCAGGTCCTGGGACCTGGGCCATGCCCAGGAAGAGGGGTGGCGCCGTGATGAGGTGTGAGAAGTCAGGAAGAGTGCTGGTGGGGAGACCAGCATGAGCCATTCTGGGGGAGACTGTGAGGAGACCCAGTGGACAAGGTTGCGACATAGGCCAGTGTTGGAGGGAGGTTAGGGGCAGAGCTGGGACCATCTGGAAGAGAACCTGTGAAGGGCCTGGCTCGGGCATTCAGGCCTCATTCTTACGGGAAATCACCGAAGGCCTCTGAGTCCGAAGGAATCAGGACACGCACTGCCCGGGCAGAGGGTGAAGCCACTGTGTGGCTGGGTAGCAATAGCGGGAGAGTGTTTTAAAGATCCTGTAGTCCAGGTAGTTGGTGGGGCAGGGACCCAGTGGACTCCTGTGCTCCTCAAGCCACTGAGAAGGATGAAGGTCCAGCAGGTCGGAGGACTGAGTGGCTGGAGAAAGTGTGTAAAGGGATCCGAACCCCAGGGGCTTGGTATGTTAGAAGTGCCAGGAGGAGAGGAGGCGAGGAGTCTCTGGAGGAGTCAGCTGGGGGTGAAGAAGCCGAGCTCAGATGGCGCTGGAGCAGGACATATGGCTAAGCTCGCCAGTAGAGAGGACGGACACTCTGCTGTCACTCAGCCAGACTCCTGGGTGCCTTTGCTGACCACTGGGCGTTTCACCACGCTGTCCCCCCCAAAAGGGGGCTTGTGACTCTTGCCTTATCGAGGTGGCCATGAGAAGAAAGGGATTTGAAAATTGCAAAGACACATACTAAGGCCAGGCATTGTGGCAGGAGGGATGGAGGGAGCCATGGATGGGATACGCGGGCGATGGGCCCGCTGAGAAGGAGTGTGCAGAGAGAAGAGGCTCCGTGGGGGACAGACAGGCTGGGGTGGGTGGGGTGGATGGGCTTCTGCAAGCAGCTGCTGGGAGAGGGCTGTGTGGGCGAGGGACAAAGGCCAGCAAAGCTTAGAAGATGTAAGTGAAGTGGGCGGCCTGTTGTGTGGGCAACTGCAGGGAAGCCGTGGGGGCCATGCGGTGACCCTTAGGCACCCAGGGGACTTGGTTCTCTCGCTGTCCTCCTCCCACCTGCCAACCAAGAACTGGTCCTTGGTGGGGAGGGAGGGAAGTGCTGGTGGCCTGGCTCTGTTTAGCCAGCTTCCGGGTGGGGGCAGTTTGCATCGTGTCCCGTGCTTGGTCTAGTGGTGCTTCTTCGTGTAACAGACACTGAGCCTCTGAACGTGCCTCAGGGCACAAGTGAGGTTAAGGAAGGGCCACACACCACGTTGAGCTGGGATGCTGCAGCGCCAGCCGACCACTCCCCTCCCCTCCCCTCCCCTCCCCTCCCCTCCCCTCCCCTCCCCTCCCCTCCCCTCCCCTCCCCTCCCCTCCCCTCCCCTCCCCTCCGACCAGCTTGTCACTCAATGTCTTCCATTCCTGTGACTGTGGGTGGGGTCCCTGCGCAGTGCAGCTGGTCCCAGGGACCCTGGCGAAGGCCCCATGCTCCGGGGTTTGTCCTGTTGTCCCTCCTCTGCAGCACCTCCTGCTTTCGCTCCTTCCCCCAGAGCCTGCCTGTGGAGACCCTGGGCCCAGGGTCCACAGTGGACCCAGACCCTCAGAGAGCTCCCCCGGCCCCGTGGAGCCCCTCGAAGGCAGATGGTGAAGAATTAGCTGGGACCTTGGATGGAGAAGGTAAAAGGGCCTTGCTGAGGGTGGGGTGCAGCCGTGTCTCCTCCGTCTTCTAGGGTTCCCATTTCACCAGGGAAAGGGAGACTGGTTAGTCTTAGTTCCCATGTTAACCTCAGTTGAAGATATTCTTTCCCCCCTCCATCCTGGCTCTTCCCTGCCTCTCCCAGCCCGGTTAGGGCCTGCAGGGGCCACTGGGCTGCTGAGGAGGTTTGATTGAGAGGCTGTGGTGTTTTTCCGGGGCCTTTCCTTCCACTACAGAGACTCTCCCCGAGAGGGAAAGCTCCCAGTCTGGTCCCACGCCGCCAGAGGAAACAGAGGCCCAGGTGAGGACCTCCACTGGGGGAGGGAAGGAAGTGGGAAGGGCCGGGAGATGCTCACGGCTGTGTCTCAATCAGGGCGTCCTGGAAGGCGATGGTCATGATACGGAGCTCCCTGGCTCCGGAGACACAGTGGCCCCGGGAGATGTGGAGGAGACCCCCGTGGTGGCAGACCTGGGACCCGACACACAGGACCCGGAGGATCAGAGCTTCCAACAGAGCCTGCCCTCATCCCCCAGTGCAGGTGCGGGTCCTCCTTGTCTCCCTCTGGCACTATCCGAGAAGGCTGTGGGAGTAGCCATCACTCCTGAGCACCTCCTTAAATTACATCAGTGAGTCCTCAGCACCACCCTCCAGGCTCAGAGAGGTTAAGTGACTTGGCCAAGGTCACACAGCTGATAATGGCAGGGCTGAGATCTGGTTGACTCTTTCCGCTCTGCCATTGGGCCTCCTCTTTTCCTGCCTCTGGATTCAACTCATCCCCTGCGTCCCTTCCATGAGTTAGCTCTTTGCTTGGTGGGTGGCTCATGGCCTGTGTAAGAGGCAGACTAGACTGAGCCCAGATGAAGGTCAGACCGATGAGGGGTACAAAAGGAGCTATTTTTAAGTTGCTGTCACAGGAGGAGGAAGGTGGTTCAGTCGGGACAGGCTGAGGGGAAAGAGAAGCAAGTATCGTTGGGGAAAGGTTGACGTAGGAGGTGACATCTGAGTGGAGCCGGGAACAAAAAGAAGGCTTTTGGGCAGGTAGGGTAGGAGGAGGACATTCCAGGCCAAGGCTGCAGCCTCAGCGGAGGGCTGGGGGCCACCTGTCCTGTACTGAGGAGGCTGCATCAGGGTGTGCGGCCGAGGAGCGTGTGAGTCCATCTCTGTTGAAGGTGACAGGGTGGGGTAGAGGCCAGGGCCTCGGCCATTGAGGAGGTTCCTGAACCAAGGCAGATGGAGGCGTGTGATGTGAAGATGTTGATGTGTTGAACTGTCTGGGTGGGAGGTGAAGGTGGGCAGGCAGACATACCTGGAGCTCCAGGGAGGCCCGGGCGGGCGCTACAGATTCATCTGCTCTGGGGGGCCGTCAGCGTGTGGGGGAGACCCTGGGTGACTGTGTGCCCAGCGAGGAGAGCTGAGAGCAGAGAGGGTGTCAGGAGACCACATCTTTAGGACTGGAAAGAGCCGGAGGGACTGAGCAGACGTGGGCCGTTAGGACTGGCCTGGGAGGGTGGGAATGGCTGGGGGTTGAACTGAGGCACATGCGGGAGGACAGTGCTTTTAGGGTGAAGCTGCTCGTGTAGTTGGCAGACCGAAGGACTGGTCTCCCACCTCCTGGCTGGGCGGGGCTGCCATCCATGCCAGGCAGACATGGGCAGGGTCTCCACGTGCCCATCTGTGTGTCAGGCCTCATGGCCTCCCCGTGCCTTCCTTCACGTCCCCTCCCCCTCTGTCACATCCCTCCCTGCCCTGTCCCTATCCCTTCCTCCAGCGTGGACCAGGGAGGCGGCCCGCTGCACCAGCAGTGAGGAGGACACCGACGCGGACGTGGAGGGTCTGCGGCGCCGGCGGCGCGGTTGGGAGCCCAGTGCTCCTCAGCCTGTGGGGCCCCTGCATGTGGAGGACCCGGCCGGAGGCGAGGGTGTAAGCGGGGAGCCGGGCATCTCCCTCAACATGTGCCTCCTCGGGGCCCTGGTTCTGCTGGGCCTGGGGATCCTCCTCTTCTCAGGTGAGGGGTGCCTCCCCCTGGGCCCTTGAGCCTCTACCCTGGCCCCTGCTGTCCTCCTGCCCTTCCCCTCCGCCCACCCCTCTTCTGAGGCCTCACCAGCTGCTCTGTCTCCATTCCCAGGTGGCCTCTCGGAGTCTGAGAATGGTGAGTGGGGAGGGCCTGGCTGGTTTGGTCTGTCCCCTCCCAGCCCCAAGGGAGCCCCATGGGGCGGCTCTTTGGGTCAGAAGTAGGGATGCTGGGGGCTGGACGGTGATTGCTCAGTTATGCCTCCTCAGCTGTTCAGAGTAAGCCATGGCCCTTGACCTGGCTGGCCCGCAGGCATGGGTGGGCCCCGGGCAGGAGGTGGTTGTGTGTGTGGGAGGAGTGCTCTCTGTGCCCTGGGGCCAGTCTCAGGACTTGCTGTCCCTCAGGGTCCCTGGAGGAAGTGGAACTGCAGGTCTTTCCAGATGCCACTGTGGATGACAAGATGGTGGATGCTGTGGGGGATGGGCAGGTATGTGACTGTCCATCGCGTGTGGGCCTGTGGGGGAGTTCCGGGCTGTGGGGCAGGGTGGCTAACCGGCTCCTTTGTCCTCAGGATGGGCGAAGGCAGCAGCTGCAGGCCTCAGCGCCCCCTGACAGCGTCCCCAGCCTGCAGAACATGGCCCTCCTGCTGGATAAGCTGGCCAAGGAGAACCAGGACATCCGGCTGCTGCAGGCCCAGCTGCAGGTGGGCACAAGTAGGAAGGGGTGGGCGAGGCCAGCCCTCCTAGGCCAGGTGTCTGTCCTAGTGTCCTCTGTTTACCCTTACACCTGGACCCGCTTCCCTTTCCCACGGCAGCAGGCCACCTGCCTGGTTCTCTAATGTCCCTCATGCTCAAGTTTAGGCCTACCTGTTTCATGTGATACCCCGCCTCCGATGATTGCTATGCTCTGCCTGGAGATTGTGTGGAGAAGGATTTAAGAACAGGCCACGGGCAGTGAAAGCCACATATTGGCTCTCCTTGGGTGACTGGGAGAAGTGTGTGCTTCTTTAAGGATGTAGACACTCAGGCCTGTGCTGGGATTTGGGGACTCCAAGGTCTAGGGCAGGTGGCAAATGGGGAGGAGGACTAGGACCAAATCCTCGGAGTGTCCCAGGCCATAAAAGGGTCATCCGCCCACTATACTGGAATAGAATTTGGGTGGAAGCCTCTAGACCCATCCTGAAAAGACCCTCATGTGGTGCCCTCCCTCTCTATACCCATCCCAGGCCCAGAAGGAAGAGCTTCAGAGCCTGATGCACCGGCCCAAAGTGCTGGAGGCGGAGAATGCCCAGCTCCGAGGGGCCCTGCAGCACGGCGAGGCCTCGCAGAGGGCCCTGGAGTCAGAGCTGCAGCAGCTGCGGGCCCGCCTCCAGGGCCTGGAGGCTGCCTGCATCCGGGGAACAGACGGGGTGTGCCTCAACTGGGGCAGAGGCCCACAGGGTGGCAAGGTCCCCAAGGAGCCAGGCCCTCAGGGGCAGGAGCCGGGCACTGGCTTCCTAGAGCAGAAGGAACGGCTAGAGGCCGAGGCCCAGGCATTGAGGCAAGAGCTGGAGAGGCAGCAGCGGCTCCTGGGGTCTGTGCAGCGGGACCTGGAGCAGAGCTTGAGGGATGCAGGCCAAGGGGACCCGGCTCATGCTGGCCTCGCTGAGCTGGGCCACAGGCTGGCTCAGAAGCTGCAAGGCCTGGGGAACTGGGGCCAGCACCCGAGGGTCCCTGGCAATGCCTCAGAAGCCGGGAGTCAGGAGCCCCACTTCCAGAGTCCCAGAGAGCGGGGTGGAAAGGAAAAGTGGCGGGGTGGGCATGGGGACCGGCAGGCTGAGCACTGGAAGCATAGGAAGGAGGAATCTGGCTGGGAACGGAAGAAGAGCTGGGGGGGCAAGGACAGGGAGCCAGCCAGGAGGTGGAACGAGGGCAAGCCAAGAGCGGAGGAGCGGGGCAAGGATGGTAAGCGGCAGGGCCCCAAGGAGCCCCCCAGGAAAAACGGGAGACCCCACTCCTCTGGAGAAAGGCAGAAGCACCCTCAGGGGAAGGAGGGGGCTAAAGACCAGCATGACCCTCTGCCATCCTGGGCAGAGCTATCGAGGCACAAGTACCGGGCGCCCCAGGGCTGCTCGGGCGTGCACGAGTGTGCCCGGCAGGAGGGCCTGGCCTTCTTTGGCATGGAGCTGGCCCCGGTGCGGCAGCAGGAGCTGGCCTCTCTGCTGAGGACCTACCTGGCGCGGCTGCCCTGGGCTGGGCCGCTGACCAAGGAGCTGCCCCTCTCGCCTGCTTACTTTGGTGAGGATGGCATCTTCCGCCATGACCGCCTGCGCTTTCGGGACTTTGTGGATGCCTTGGAGGACAGCCTGGAGGAGGTGGCAGTGAGCCAGACAGGTGATGACGACGAGGTGGATGACTTTGAGGACTTCATCTTCAGCCACTTCTTTGGGGACAAAGCACTGAGGAAGAGGTGGGCAGCTGTGGGGGTGTTGGCGGGACAGAGAAGGCGAGGGGGTATGCGTGTGAAGGAGTAAGGGTCCTGAGTCCAGGGTGTTCCAGTTTGAGTCCTTATCTCCACTTGTAGTCCGCCCCCCCCCCCCCACTGGCTTCTTTTACGAAGGCATTCAGATACTTTCCCGTCTTCCTTGGCGGGCAGGACTCTGCCCACGCACCAAAGGGATTCCCCGCTGGGCTGGGGATTTCTTCCCCAGTTGTCCTGTCCTACCTACCTGCCTGGCTCAGGGGGTGAGGGAGATTGCTCCCGCCTTCCTGCCTCCCCAACCGGGGCCTTCATCCTGGAGACCAGGTCTGGACCCCAGTATGATTGGTGGTGGCTGCCTGTGTTGGCTGCCTTAGGCAGAATGGGGTCTTGTCCTCTAACGGCCTCTTCCTGCCCTGCCCCCTCTCCCCACAGGTCGGGGAAGAAAGACAAAGACAAGCACTCCCGGAGCCCCAGGCCCGTGGGGCCCAGGGAGGAGCACAGCCACCGCCTGAGAGGCTGAGGCTGCTGCTGGCGAAAACGGACCGCCATCCGCCTGGCTCCGTGGGTGTCCTAGGGCGTCCTTCCGGCGAGAGACATCACCCAGCCCTGCACTGATGCCACTTTTACTAGGAAAAGGCCTTAATTGGGCTGCCTTACTATCTATGCAAATGTATACAAAAGCTCAGGGCCCAGGCCACGACCCCGGCAGTCTGGTTGTGTCGGCAGTCTGGTTGTGTCAGCAGATGTGAAAGGGGATGGGAGAGAAGCCTGGTTTTGGGTGTTGGGTGGGGCGGGGTAGTGGGGTGGCATTCTGATTCTGAAGCCGAAGAGCTTTCCTCCTCTTGTCCATGTGCTGCTCCAGAGCGGGCCTGGGTGCCATCCCCTGACCGCACCCCCTGAGGTTGGAGGGTTGCCGTTCGGAGGCCCACTCTCGGGGCTTTCCCAGGGGTTTTGGTAAATTCAGAAGCAGCTATCCCCAGAGGGCGAAGTCCCCTTTCTACCCAGCTTCTCACATGGCCTCGCTGCCCCATTGGAACTGTAGACTCAGATCATAATAAAGAGCTGTTGGAGCCTGGCGGCCTGGCTCAGTGGTTGAGTGCTGACTTATGAACCAGGAAGTCACGGTTCGATTCCCAGTCAGGGCACATTCCCCGGGGCTGCTTTCTTGAAAGCCAGTAGGGGGCGTGGAGGAGGCAGCCGATCAATGATTCTCATCACTGATGTTTCTATCTCTCTCCCTCTCCCTTCCTCTCTCTGAAATCAATAATTTAAAACAAAGAGCTGTTGGAGCCCTGGCTGGTGTGGCTCAGTTGTTTGAGCATCATCCAGTGCACCAAAAGGTTGCTGTTTCGATTCTAGGGTTTCATTCCAGTCAGGGCACATGCCAGGTTTCAGGTTCAATCTCTAGTGGGGGTTGTGCAAGAGGCAGCCAATCATGGTTTTTTTTTTAAATATATATTTTATTGATTTTTTACAGAGAGGAAGGGAGAGGGACAGAGAGCTAGAAACATCGATGAGAGAGAAACATTGGGTCAGCTGCCTCTTGCACACCCCCTACTGGGGATGTGCCCGCAACCAAGGTACATGCCCATGACTGGAATCGAACCTGGGACCTTTCAGTCCGCAGGCCGACGCTCTATCCACTGAGCCAAACCAGTGAGGGCCAGCCAATCATGTTTGCTTTCTCTCCCCCCACCTCTCTAAAAATCAACAAAAAAAATAAAAACAAACAAAAAAGAGCCGTTGGAGCTGTGCCACTGGAGGGGGCTCTGTCACTTGGGTGGTTTCTAAAGTGCAGGGACACATGCTCCCATACACTCCTCCCCCCCCCCCCCAGCAACTTCAGGCCCTCTGGGCTGGAGCACCCCATGTGCTTACAGCTGCCTTGCCCGCACCCTGGGAGATGGAAAAAAACGAGCGTGGGTTCAAATCCAGGCTGAGTGATCTTGGGCAAGTTAACACGTTAAGCGCCCAGCCTGTTTTGCCTTGGGGACGGAAAGTATAGTGTCAGGCACTTAACCTGTTCATCTCCAGGAGTCTTGTGTTTCTTATCCCCGTTAAAGGGGTTTGGGGGGCTGGGGGAGAGAGTAAATAAAGCAATGGAAGCAAAATGCCCAGTATTCGGCATTGTGTCCATGGGTTATACCTGTATGTACTTTAGCTTGAAATCACTCAGTGATTTCAAGCTAAAGTACATACAGGTATAACCCATGGACACAAACAACAGTGTGGTGATGGCCAGAGGGAAAGAGGGGGGCTAGGCCAAGGGGGGTGGTGGAGGGGGGGGAGAATGGAGACATCTATTATCTGTAATAGTGTCAACAATAAAAATAAAGAAAAAATGGTTTTCATTCCCCTTAAAAAAAGTTTTTACTGCTTTTTTTTTTAGAGAGGAAGAGATAGAAACATTGATCAATGTGTCATCCATTAGCTGCCTCCTGCACTCCCCCTACCGGGATCAAGCATCCAACCTGGGCATGTGCCCTGACGGGGAGTCAAACGCAGGACCTCTTGGTCTATGGGACCACACTCAATCCACTGAGCCACACCAGCTGGGCTCATTCCCTTGCAGGGGTCCTCAAACTACGGCCCGCGGGCCACATGCGGTCCGCCGAGGACATTTATCCGGCCCGCCGGGTGCCGCTGCCTGTCCTGCTTAGCAGCCGACTCGTCCCGGGCCCGCAGTGCGCATAGGAATTTGTTCATAGTTTTTTTTTTTTTTTTAAACTATAGTCCGGCCCTCCAACGGTCTGAGGGACAGTGAACTGGCCCCCTGTTTAAAAAGTTTGAGGACCCCTGCAAGGGAGGAAAGGAACCCCCCCCCCTCCCCAAAGCAGGCTTCTGGGTTGGGGAGGTGAGGGAGCCACTAGGTGGTGCCCTGGCTCCACATTTGCTCCAGACCTGGCTCCAGGACTACTTTATGAGAGTACCCCAACTCTCGGATCCACCCCACTGACCGGGGCCTGCTCACTGGCTTTCCCAAGAAGACCCCATTCCCTTAGGCTGTGCTTTAGGAAGTCCATCCTGAGGGGGTCTCTTGATACCCGGGGAATCCCCTAGGGGGCAGGATGAGGTGTGACCTCAGGCCGGGTGAGAATGTTAGTAAAGGGGAGAGGGCTGCGATGGATAGCCAGTGCTGATGGAACACTGTGTGGCATCGTAATGTACCACTCACTGTAAGGGGCTGTGTGTCAGCTCACTGAATTCAGCTGTGGGGTCGGGTGGGGCAGGGCTGGCTGAAGATGGAATAGGGACCCCACATTCAACAAGTGTTTACAAAGCCTGTTGTGTACTTGCTTTCTGCAGCAAGACCGGAGGAGACTTTCCTCCCAGGCAGAGAGTCAGTGAGGGGCTGAGATGCTCTGGAGAGGGGTGGGGAGGAGCAAGTACAGGTGGGTGGAGGGCCAGGGTCTGGGGTTGGCATCCCCCTCTGTGGACCATGTCCCTCACGAGGAAGCCATCCCGCCCTGCTCACCTTGCTCAGATGTACGCTGATGGCAAACTCGGGTTTCCAGGGGAGGGATTCAGGCTAGAAGGTAGGTGGGATTCTGTGTCCTGGGGAGGAACCGGGGGCTGGGTTAGGGGAGGGACACACCTGGCCTCCCTGGGTTCCCAGAGGGCGTTGACTTGGGGCTTCTCAGTTTCATTTCTAGGGCCCATTTCCTTCGTTTGCATAACGGACTCTCAGGGAGGCTAGGAAGTTCCCCCAAGAACCCCCTCTTCCTTTGCCACTCAGGAAGTAGATATGCTGAGATGGAGGTTTCTGAAAGGGCTGAATCAGAGAGAGAAAGAGCCGGGAGACTAGGGGTATGATGGGGGGGGGGGCCAGGACACGGGGGGACATTGGCCACGCTGATGACCCCTCTCTCTGGGCGCCCTGGCAGGTAACCCTCATGCCCCGCTTAGGTCATTTGGCCCCTCCCTCCATCACACCCACTCAGCCACCTTAGCACTGGGCCCCAGGTCCCAGATCACAGGATGCTTGTGACTATGGGCACGGGGTAGAGATGCGCCAAGGGAGGCTGGAACTGGGCGGTGGCCTCCCCACAGGGCTTGGGGACAGCTCTTGGCTGGGCTGGGAAGCGGGAAGCCTGTGGGGCGGCCTGCCCTGGGCCCTTCCAGCGTGAGCTCTTGGCATGTTGAGCACGTGGCTTTTCAGCTCCTTCCTCTGGGAAATCCCCCAGCTAAGAGCAAAGCTCCAGGTGCCTCTGCGGAATCCCTTGAGTAGGGGTGGCCCTCTGGTGCCTTCACCACTCAAATGGAAAAATTCTGCTTCCTTTGGCCAGTTCCCAACACTCATTTCCCCTGCCGTCGCCCAAGTTGCCATCCCTCCCTCATTCTTTAGCTGTACCCCCTTTTCTGAGCTCCTCTAGCCGTCCTTGCCATTGCCCTCAGCTCAGCCTTCTCACTGTGCCCCCTCCAGCCCTTAACTCCCCAGGCTCCCCGGCTCCCCTGTCTCCCAGGTCCTCCAGGCCCCAGCCTTTGCCCACTGCTTCCATTCCCACCCATCCCGGGGTGACAAGGGTTGGGGTGGTAGGTCACCTTCAGGCTTGTTCCACTCCCATAAGTTCCTTTAGGGTCAGAGTCCTGTTCCTTTTAGAACTGCTCCCCAGTGCCACTCGCCCTCCCCGGCCCAAGGACAGACGCCGGGCTGTCTGGCTGTTGCCAGGGGAACCTCCCAAGGCCACCCTGATGCAAGGACATCTCATCTGTCTTGTTCTGGGACAGATGTTCCCGATCCCTTCACACTCCACATGCGCACAGCAGGTCTAGTAGGGGCACTGCCGGGTGGTGGTGGGGATGTTATTGTCCTAAATCCAGACAACAGGTTCCTCCCCGCCCATTTCACGCAGCCTCCTGAGCACAGAAGCCCCTTGTCACCGATTCTTGTCGCATTGTCTGAGTTCCCGATCCCTCCCCTGTGGGTGTTCTGCCTTAAGGTTGCTGCCCATCTCTTTGGCAGTCCTTGGCTTCTAGAATAGGCCCTGCCCATTAGGACAAAACTGGATGGGCTCCTTTCACACTCACCTGTTCTTTAATCTTAATCTGGGCCAGAGGGAGGCCCAGCCCAGCTCTCTTTTAACTAGAGCTTTGGCCCTGGCAGGCTTTGGGATCAGAAAACCCAGCCTCAGGGCCTCCACCAATGCCTACCGAGGGCTTTGGGCAAGAGGCCCCTCCTCACTTTCTCATCATTGAAGTGGAGACTGAGGATAGCCCCCTCATAGGCTGTTGTGAGGATAAAGCAAGTCACCAGAAGATACATGAAAAGGTTTCCCCAATTGTAGAGTGCTGAGAAAAATAGCAGCTGTTTTCATGTTATTAAGCTCCGAGGGGGAAGCCGGGCCTCTGTGAGCTACTGATACGGGAGGAGAGTGTTGGTTTCCAAACCTGTGGCAGGAGTTGGCAGGGAAAAGATAGGAACTGGCATGCAAGTCCCAACACGAGGTGCTGTGGGGACCCCAACCCCGGAGGCTAACTGGAGCAGTTTAACACAAAGCGGAATTTTAAAAGCGCTCTCTTAATGGTGCCAGGGAGGAGCCAGCGGAGGAAGTAAAGAGATAGGAAGAGATGGCCTTTGAGTTGGGCCTTAAAGGATAATGGGATTTGTGATGGAGGAGGTGATTTCAGACGGGGCAGAGGTGTGGCCGGAGGGTTAAGTTCTTGGTCCGGAGGGAGCAGCTTCTCCCACGGGACTGCCTGCATTTCTAAGGGGAGGTTTTATTGTAGGAAATGGGGAGGGCGCCCCGGAAGGCATTTGAGGGCCATGGAGACACTGTGTGAAGGAAGATACACTGGTGCCGTGCAGCTGGTGGTCAGAAGGATGGACTGGGCAGATGAGAACTGCAGGTGGTTAGGGAGGTGGCAGCCAACAGCCCAGGAGGGAGGTGACAGGCCTGTTTATTTATTTACTTACTTACTTTGAATGGAGAGCATGTGTATGGAAGCTGGAACCGTGAGAAAGGAAGTGCTTCGGATAGTTTAAGAAGCCAAAGGAGAGCGCCTGGGCGGGGCCGCTTTGGCGCACTGGGCAGCCGGAGAGAAGGGGGCCTGGGAAACAGGTTCTGGGGTGAGCCCGCGAGGAGCTGTCTCTGCCCCTCGCTCCCCTGGTTGCAAGTCTCCTGGGGACCTTTGGGTTTGGGAGACGCACTCCTGAGAGGGAAGAAAGGTGTGGTCGGTGTGGCTCAGTGGTTGAGCGTCCACCTATGACCCAGGAGGTCACGGTTCAATTCCCGGTCAGGGCACACGCCCGCCCGGGTTGCAGCTCGGTCCCCAGTGTGGGGCGTGCAGGAGGCAGCCCTTCAAGGATTCTCTCTCCTCATTGACGTTTTTATCTCTCTCCCCCTTTCCCTTCCTCTCTGAAATCGGTAGAAATACATTTTTAAAAATGTATATAAAAGAAAAAGAAAGGCGTGGGCAGGGCCTGACTTGGATTAGTGAAGTAGAACGGACTGGCCTGGGTGGGACCAGGACATGGACAGGGAGGAGTCAAGGACACCTGGCTCCCTGCCTCTGGCCGGCATGACTACCTCCTCCTGCAATGCTGGGAAAGGAGGGAAGGCCCTGCTGGGCTTGATTTTCAGGATCTGAGAGGAGATAGAGCAACCCTCCCAGCAGATCGCCTCTCTGCTCCACCAAGCTGCTTGTCTCATCATGCCCCCAATTCCTCTCCAGGGCAGGGCCCCCTTGGAGAAATTCTTACCGGCACCAGGCACTTCCCCTGACTAAGCCTGAGGGGAAGCACCCAGCAAAGGGGAGTGCCCCTTTCCATGTCAAAGGGACAGGTCATGGGACTGTGGCAGGACAGGCAGAAACCCGAAGCTGAGAGCTGCGGAGAGGAAAATGTTACAACAGCGCCCCCCTCCCCGCCTACACACACACACACACACACACACACACACACACACACACACACACACACACACACACACTCTCAACTACCCATAGGCCAAAAGACCAGCCATAATGCCTGCTGTCTGGGACGCGGCCTTGGGCCGCTGCTGAGGCAGTTGTGTAGGGAGGGATCCGTGCAGAAACTACGAGGCTCCAAGAAGCAGGCCGCCCACTCATCTACGCAGGCCGTGAACTTTCCAGAACAATTCCATACCTCGGAGGTATGACCATGAATGCCTCCATTTTACAGATGAGGAACCTGAGATAGAGAGATGAGGTGACTTGCCTAAGGTCCCGTCATAGCTGAAGAGTGACGGTGTAGGAAGACTGGCTCCCGGCAGCCCTTAGGACACCAGCGGGCATTTGAAGTGTCCGGTACTGCTGTTCCCAGCCCCCCACCCCTGCCCTCCCTGCTGGCTGACTCGGAGGTTGGAAGCAATATCGACATTCCCATCTGTGTGTCTCTTGAGCCGACTCCTCCTCCCCAGGGCCTGTGTGCCCCCCACTTCAGCCACCTGGGCACCTGGCCCTGAGCATTTCCTCTCTGGTCACCAGCTGCCACCGGATGGGCCCCAGCTTGTGGGTAGGAAAAGGCCACCCTGGAAATCCCTTCGTGAGCATCACATCCACGTCTTTTGTTGTCCAGCCGTGGAAACCGAGGCCCAGATAGGGAAGTGACTTGTCCAAGGTCACAAAGCTCACTAGGGACAGAGTGGAGACCAGAGCCCATGGCTGCTGACCCCTGACGAAGAGTCCCTGTTGCTCCTCCCTCCCTTCCCCTCCCCTCCCTTCCCCTCTCCTCTGTGGCTCTTCAGGTTGGGCATTTCGGCTCTGAGATTGCTCCCTACAAGCAGGTTCCTTCTCTTGCTGTCCCTGACCGGTAACTGCGCTCCTGGCTCCTTCTGCAGAGACGTCTGGCGGTGGCCACAGTGAGGCAGCCACTCAGTGATTCTCTCTCATCATTGATGTTTCTATCTCTCCTTCTCCCTTCCTCTCTGAAATCAATAAAAATACATTAAAAAAATAAACATCAACCTTTATCACTAAGATTATTAAAAAAACAGTCAAATGAAATCAGTAAATGACTCTTTTATATATATATATATATATATATATATATATATATATATATATATATATATAGATTGATTTCAGAGAGGAGGGGAGAGGGAGAGATAGAAACATCAATGATGAGAATCACTGATCGGCTGCCTCCTGCATGCCCCACACTGGGGATCGAGCCCGCAACCCAGAACTGAACCTGGGATCCTTCAGTCTGCAGGCCAACGCTCTATCCACTGAGCCAAACTGGCTAGGGCAGTAAATGACTCTTTAATAGTATTTGAAGCGGGTTTAGTTCCTCAGCTCCAAGGTTTACATTCACTACAAAATAATATTATAGAAAAACAAAAATATTTACCTAAATCACCAATCTTTGTTTAAAAAAGAAACCTTCTGCCCTGGCCAGCGTGGCTCCGTTGGTTGGGCGTCATCCTGTGTACTGAAAGGTCACTGGTCCGATTCCCTGTCAGGGCACATGCCTGGCTTGTGGGCTCCACTGGGGAGTCGGGGTGCACAGGAGGCTCCAGTCTGCCCTTGGTCTGCTGGAGGGGCACACTCTCACCTGAAGGGACATCGGCCGGTGGCATTTCTTTTTTATTTTATTTTTATTGATTTCAGAGAGGAAGGGAGAGGGAGAGAGAGATAGAAACATCAATGATGAGAGAGATCATTGGCTGCCTCCTACACATCCCACACTGGGGATCGAGCCTGCATGCAACCTGGGCATGTTCCCTGACTGGGAATTGAACCATGACCTCCCGGTTCATAGGTAGATGCTCAGCCGCGGAGCCATGCCAGCCAGGCATGTGTACAAGTTTTTGATAAATACTTGGGCAAATCTCTTAACTAGAATGAGCTTCAGTTGTCTCATTTTTAAGTAGGGGTAGTAGTGTTTATGTCATATGATTGGGAAAAGGCCTGGCACATAGTAACTGCTCAATAAATATTATCTATTAGCCATCTGGAGGGAGAGACATGAATAAATGGATAATTATAGTGTAGGGTACGATGCTGTGATATCGTGGGTACAGGGTGTATCAGGAGCAGAGAAAACAGAGATCTAAGTCAGACGGGGTGGGGAGTCAGGGCAGGCTCACGGGAGGAGACTCGACAGGCGAGGTGTTACAGTACAAGCTGGAGCTTGTTTCACAGGCAAAAGCTGGGTCGGGTGTCTCAGGCAGGCGAACAACCGGTGGATGCATAGTTAGAGCCAGTTACAGCTCAGACCTGAGCATCCTGCAAGAGTTCATGGGTTTCACGTTCTCTCTGCAGTTTTGGGATGAAGTCGCTCGTGCCTGACTTTTTAGCTGTCTTGTCTCATTGCCTGTCTCCCAGGAGAATGAATGCTCTTTGAGAGCAGGCTCCGTTTTGTTTACTGTGGCACTTCTAGCGGTACCTTGCACATTTTGGACATTTAAATACATACTGAATGAATGCATAAATGAATGAAGGAATGAATGAATAGGCTTCATTCTCATAGCTTCCCAAAGACTCAGATTCCCCCTCTTCTCTTTCCCTGCTGTGCTACTTCCTTACCACCCCCATTCCCTTCTGTCCCTTATCTGCCAGGCTCCATTGCCCCAGAAGCAATGGCCATCAAACACGTGAGGAATGATTCACGAGTCACATTTATACTTGCAAGCACTAGCAGAGGCCCCGCTTGGGTCAGCTGGACAATGACCGTGGGAAGAGAGACTGGAACCAGGAGCATGGAGTTGAAGCAAGGGCAATCGGTGGTGTAAGGAGCCAGGATGACATCTGGTTCCACCATGGGACAGGCCTGTCTTGGAAGGGCAGACCTTGGGACCCTCCGCTCGGGGCTGCCTCGCTTGGGCTAGGTGGGAGGGGCACTGACAAAGTCCAGCTTCTCTGGGCTCTGCAGAGCTGCGGGAACTGGTCCCCTGTAGGCTCAGACTGTCCAGGGAGTGTTAATACTAGGTGTACCGGTTAATAATGCGGATTTTTCTCACTAGATGGAGTTACACATATGTTGATATATATGCGATTTGATATGTATGCTATTTTGTTGTATTGACAACAAGCTTCAAAACTTCCTATGTCAAATTTTCTGAAGGTGTTAACATCATAGATATCTTTACACTTAAAAATGTTGAATTTTGTACCAAAAAAAAGAGCATTTGCGGGAAGTTTTAATTCATTACTTTATTTTGAAGAAAAGTGCTGCTGAAAGTTATTGTATACTTTGGGAAGCTTATGGTGAACATGCTCCATCTCAAGATACTTGTGAACGCTGGTTTAAACGCTTTAAAAGTGATGATTTCGATGTGAAAGACAAAGAACGTCCAGGTCAACCGAAAAAGTTTGAAGACCAACAATTACAAGCATGAAGATGCGTGTCAAACTCAAAAACAACTTGCAGAAAGATTAAACTTTGCTAAGCAAACAATTCCCGATCATTGACAAGCAATGGGAAAGATTTTAAAGGAAGGAAAATGGGTGCCACATCAACTGAATGAAAGACAGATGGAAAACAGAAAAGTCATCAGTAAAATGTTGCTTCAATGGCATGAAAGAAAGTGTTTTTTGCATCCAATTGTGACTGGCGATGAAAAGTGGATTTATTTTTAGAATCCCAAATGCACAAAATCATGGGTTGATCTGGTTCAACCATCAACATTGACTGCATGGCCAAATTGCTTCGGAAAGAAGTTTGGTGGGATCAGGAAGGTGTGGTATATTATGAGCTTCTAAAACCAGGTGAAATTGTTAATAACTGATCGCTACCGACAACAAATCAGTTTGAAACACGCTTTGATTGTAAAACCACCAGAATGTGCCAGAAGACACGGCTAAGTATTTTGCTTCATGATGACGCACCATCACACACTTCAAAACCAGTTAAACACACGTTAAAAGATCTTGCCTGGGAAGTATTAACCCACCCGCCTTATTCACCACTTGTTCTGATCGATGGCACACGCACTTTCTGAGCAGCACTTTCAAAACGTATGAAGAAGTGGAAAATTGGGTCTCTGAATGGTCTGCCTCAAAACAAGAAAAGTGCTATTGGGACGGTATCCACAAATTACCTGAAAGATGGGGGAATGTGTAGCTAGCGATGGACATTACTTTGAATAAAGTACTTTTGATGTTTCTCTTGAAATTATCGTGTTTTCTTTGACTACAAAATCCGCATTATGAACCAGTAAAGGTCAATCCGCATTTGTAACTGGTACCAACACCTTTGGAGAGGAGGCTGCGGCTAGACCAGCGACCTAAGCTTCTCGCTGGGCTGAAAGGGCCGCACTGCAGCAGCCTCTCCAGTTACAAACACCTGTTTACTAGTAACAATAAAGGAGCGTGGGTGCGGTTAAGCTCCTCCCCCAGCATGACGCCATCGGGCCACCCTCTGATGTCATCGCTGGTTTCAGAGAAAGACCCAGTTTCACCGTGGGGACCATATGGATGTGTTTTCGCAAATGCAGCGTAACACACAGACACAAAGGCAGTTCGGAAAGCTCCTCCCACGCGACCACGCCTACTCTTTGTAAACAATATTCGCAGGTGGGGAGGAAGGGAATGTGAGGCTCGCGTCGGGAAATTTTAAGACGTCGCCTCCCTCCGAGGAAAATGGTCGCACCCAGTCCCCGCCCTCGCCTGTCAGCTCAGAGGCGGGGCCCTGGCGTCAGGCGTGGGCGGGGCTGGACTGTGCTAAGTGAGCGGGGAGGGGAGCGTCTGCAGCGGGGCTGGCCGCCCTGGGGTCAGCCTTCTTTGCCTCCACATTGAACTTATTTGGACCTTAATTAAAACGCACGGACGTGCAGGTGCGGGCGGGCGGCCCCCTCAGCGGCTGTGGGGAGGACGCGCGCGGGGCCCTCCCTGTGGCCGCTCCACCTGGTGGCCGCATCCGTTCCGCGCCGGTGGCCCAATTTCAGGGTTGGGAATCGTGTCATTTTTAGGGATCGCCGAAGTGTGGGGGCCCCATGGCCCCGCTGGGAGGAGCCCCCCGGCTGGTGCTGCTGTTCAGCGGGAAGAGGAAATCCGGGAAGGACTTCGTGACCGAGGCGCTGCAGAGCAGGTGGGGAGGTCGGGAGGGGGGAACCCCGCGCCACGTGACGCGGGGGTGTGCTGGAGTGGGAGTGAGCTTTGGCGTAGGGGTCCTCGGGGTGCAGGTGGGAGGAAGTGGGGGGATTGTCACCAGCACGTAAAACAGCAGTCTACACACATCTACCTGGAAGGATCAAGCGACCACCTCTCCCAAGACTGTAGGCGGCAGGTCTCCCTCGTCTAGAAGCAGTAATAAGTTACCGCTAAGGCACTTTTTACACTCCATGCCTAACCCAGCGGCAGGGCTGGGGCAGACCTTACAGGTACGGAAACTGAGTCGCAGGGAAAGGATTTGCCCAAGGCCACACTCCGATTGAGTCTGATTCCAAAGACATAAATCCTTGCCCAGCACACCACCTAGTAGTTGGGGTTTCATTGAGCCATTATTATGAGCCACGCACTGTGTGTTTATATTACTATATTATCTCATTAAATCCTCCAAATCCTCTTTGTTAGGTACTGTGTAGTATTATTAGTGTCTCCATTTCACAGATGAAGAGACCGAGTCTCTGAAAAGTAAAAAAACAAAAACAGAAAAAAAACAAAACCCAAACTTGCCAGGTTACAAAGTCATAGTCAGATCTGGGACTGAAATTAAACTTTAAACTCGCTCCAAGGAATGGGTTCTTTCTGCTTCACTTCACTGTCTCCCCAATAGCAGCTTTCTCTCCAGGCGAGATGTTCCGTGTGGGAGCGTTTTTTGTTGGGGCGGCATGGGCTGGGGGGCTGGGGGGCGGGGGGCAGAGGAGCAGGGAGAAGCAGGGCGGCCCCTCTCCTCTGACCACTGTGGGGTGAGGGGTACCTAGAGGTTGCTTTGGGACACAACAGGGGTTGGTTCTAAGCGTTCGTGGGGGAGCCCAGGGCAGAGATCACTACCTGCATTTCCCCCATCAAGTCTCCACCCCCTTTTCCTAAGTTGCATTTCTCCTTCCCTGCAGACACAGGAGTCAGATAGTGGTGAGAAGCACAGGTTCTGGGGTTAGCCTGCTGAGATGCAAATCCTGACTTACCACCTTTGAGTTCGCGATCTTGCCTAAGTTTCGCATCCATTCTGTGCCTCACTTTTGTTATTTGTGGGACGGGGGTAAGAACAGGGTGGTTGTAAGGATTAAATGAAATAATGCACGTGAAGGCCTTGAAGGACAATTTCTGACACCTCATAAAGGTGCAGGAACCAGATGTTGGCTCTTAGTTTTCTTTGACCAGCGCTGGCTTCACTACTTGCGATGTTGCTTCGGGCGAGTCGGTTCTTCTCACTCAGCCTTAGTTTTCTCATCCGAAACTCGGAAATAAGAGCGCCTATGTCACAGTGTCAGTGTTTAAGAGAATCTGTGAGCATACAGTTCAGTACAGTAAATGGTTGGCTGGGTAAATTGAACTGAATGAATGAATTACTGATGTTGTGGTGACCAAGTCAGTTGAGGCTGAGATACCCCGGCTGGGAGACTAGTTCAGGGGGCCAGCCGTAAACGAGTCTAGCCAGAATATCACACTGTCATCGTAGTTTTGTTTTACCTGTGACTCTCTGGGGCCTGGAAGATCCAGGCTAACTGGGCGTGGGTCTCTGTCCCACAGACTCGGAGCGGACGTCTGTGCTATCCTCCGGCTCTCCGGTCCACTCAAGGAGCAGTATGCTCAGGTAGGAGGTGGCTCTCGGTGACATCTCGTGGGCGGGAAGGAGCCAGCCCCCTGGCACTGGTGGCTGTGGCTGTCGTCTGAGGCGCTAGGAGGGTCCCTGTGACCACTGTTGGCAGGGTGGTGGCCAACACTCCGTTTTCTGTGGGCGGACTTTTTGGGGGCATTTTCAACTTGCACTTCTTTCCCATTGGCCTCACTCACTTCAGGCCCCTCCCCAGGGCAGGTTCAAGAAAGCGCGTCCAGCCCTGCCAGCCCTGGCCGGTTTGGCTCAGTGGATAGAGCATCAGCCTGCGGGCTGAAGGGTCCCAGGTTCGATTCCGGCCAAGGGCACATGCCCGGGTTGTGGGCTCAATCCCCAGTGTGGGGCATGCAAGAGGCAGTCAATCGATAATTCTCTCACATCATTGATGTTTCTCTCTCTCTCCCTCTCCCTTCCTCTCTGAAATCAATAAAAAAAAAAAAAAGAAAAAAAGAAAACGCATCCAGGAAAGGCTGGAGCGGGGAGGTGGCAGCGCTGATGCTGTGGATTAGTGAGCGCCTGTGCACACACTCTTCCTCTGAGAGTATGACACCACCGTCGCTGCCTCAGCTGGTGCCACCCCCCTGGGTGCTCCCCTCAGAAATTTAGTTGCATGAATTGCCAGGCTGTATTAGTAAGTGAAACAAACAAACAAGATTTGGAACAGTGTATAGAGGGTGCTGTATAATAACAGGGACAAATTGTAAACATATCTGCTCACATTTCCAACCATGCAGCCAGTATTTATGGGTGCCTGCATTGTGTTAAACACTGTTCAGATGTGTTAAAAGCTGGGACGGACACATGAGAGACGGTGCCATTGGTGGCCTTCAGGGAGGGCGCTGTGGGCTGGGCACAGTGGTGGGAGGGAGAGTTTTCACTGTAAATGCATGCATATCTTTTGAATTTTGAACCATGGGGGATTTTAGAAAAATGAACAGGATTGTGCCCGGCCGGCGTGGCTTCTGTCCGTGTTCGGGATTTCTCCATTTCCAGAGCCCGCTCCCTTGCAGGCCTCTGTCCTGGCGGAAACCTTGCTGGTCCTTGCCTTGTCCTGGGGGAGGGGGGCGAGAGAAGGGAGGGCGAGGCCATGGCGGTGGCGAGGCTGGGCACGGACATCGTGTGCTTTGGGCAGGAACACGGCCTGAACTTCCAGAGACTCCTGGATGCCAGCGCCTACAAGGAGGCCTATCGGCGGGACATGATCCTCTGGGGAGAGGCGCAGCGCCAGGCTGACCCAGGCTTCTTCTGCAGGAAGGTCGTGGAGGGCGTCTCCCAGCCGGTCTGGGTAAGGGTGCCGAGGGGCGGCATTAAGAAGACTCCGTTTCTCCAATCCTCGCCGTTCCCCAAATGAGACTCAGATGTGTCCATTTCTCTCTCCTCACTGCCACCTCCCATGGTCCACCATCTCTCCCCTGGACAACCTCGTAGCCCCACCCTGGTCTCGGCATCAGCTCTTGTCCCCTGTGAGTCACAGCCAGAGCGACCACCTATTTATTTATTTAACTCTCACCCGAGGATATTTTTCCATTGATTTTTTTTTAATCCTCTCCCAAGGTTATTTTTCTATGGATTTTTAGGGAGAGGAGATAAATATGAAGGGGCAAAATAAAGATAGCCAGGGCTGTGAGGAAGGCTGGGTTGCTGCTTTATTAAGGGTGTAAGAAGGCCTCTCTGCAATGACATTTGAGCAGACCCGAAGGAGGTAGGGGGTAAGCCAGATCGGTATTTGTGGGTGAGGGGTGAGTGGCAGGAGGTGCAGTCAGGCTGTGCAGGGTCTTTGGAAGAGCCTAGATATTTCTCCGGGAGATGGTGACTCCGTGGAGGGTTTTGAACAGAGTAGGGACATGAAGTGATCTGAGGTCGGAAGGCTCACCCTGGCTGCGGGGAGAAGGGCAAGTGTAGAGGCGGAGAGCCAGGAAGAGGCTCTCTCTGTCAGAGAGGCAAAGTGACCATGGCCCAGCTCAGAACGGGGTCGAGAGGAGAGAAGGGTTGATTCTGCACAGATTTCGAAGATCGAACCAATGGTGTGTTGGCTATGGTGTGTGAGGACACAAGACAGTGCCAAGGATTTTGTTCTGAGCAGCTGGACAAATAGAGTTGTCGTTTTCTGAGACGGGAAAGGTGTGGGAGGAACAGGTTCGGGGAGCAAATCAGGAGTCCAGTTTTGGCAGGGCTGAGGTCGAGACGCTTGCTGATAGGCACTGTGATTGCGGTTACTAGTGAAGCTGCTTGCTCAGTGTCTGTCTCACATGCGACAGCAAGCTCTGAGAGGGCAAGCACTCGGGCCCCAGCGCCTGGCACACAGTAGGCACTTGCTGTGGTACCTGTTGATTCATTCATTCATTGAACATATGCCCCCGAGTGTTCATGTGTCAGACCGTGCACTAGGGGCAGAGATAGTGATGAATCAGCATCCTTTCCCTCCTGGAGCTGACTCTGGGTAGGGCAGACAGACAGCAAACATGCAAACAAACACATCGTGATGATTTTAAGAGTTCTTAGTGCTCAGTTCTTAGTATCAGAACCAAGAGGGGCAGGAAGGACACCAGGGTGGCAGGGACAGCCTCTCTGAGGAGGTGACATTTGAGCAGAGACGTCCATGGAGCGAGACAGCCTACCAGGGGGAGGGAGTAGGACGTGCAAAGGCCCTGAGAAACAGCAAGGAGGCCATTTGGCCGCAGTGGGACCAATGTGGGGAGGATGATGCGAAACAGGTGCCAGATGTCGTAGGGCCTCGCAAGTTGGGGTGAGAACTTTGGATTCTATTGGAATGACGGGAAGCCTTTGGGAGGTTTAGAGAAGGGAACTGACAAAAACCACATTTATGTTTTAAAAGGTGCTGGGGGGTGGGGGTTGGTAGGGACTTGTTATGAGTATCTCTTTCTGGCCCAGTTTGCTCATCTGTAAAATGAGTGTGTTGAACTAGCTGAACTGATTTCAAAGCCTGAGGCTTCTTCTTTAGCACAGCAATGACCAGCATGACCCCCGAACACAAGTGTAACCATGACAGAGTGTGGGCAGCGTGGGCTGCAGGCTGCAGCAATCAGGGAGGGCTGCCTGGAGGAGGGGGAGATGTCTGTCCCAGCTGGTTGGGTGATAAGGGGAATGGGGGTACACTTGTCTGGGTTCTTTAGTCCCCCCACTAACCTCATTGCGCTCCTGCTTACTCAAAGGAGGGCTGGGTCTGCCCCTCCTCCTCCCCTCCCCGCAGTGCCCTTTCCTGCTGCTCCCTGCACCATATCCTGTTGGTCACTTGCTGGGTCGCTTTCCTGCAGCTGGTGAGTGACACACGGAGGGTGTCTGATATCCAATGGTTCCGGGAGGCCTATGAGGCTGTGACGCAGACAGTCCGCGTGGTGGCCTCGGAGCAGAGCCGACAGCAGCGGGGCTGGGTGTTCACACCAGGTGAGCTGCTCACAACCTTTGCCCCCAAGGCTCGGTACACAGCTCACCACCCCACCTGCAGACCAGGCTGCCTTTTCCCATGTCCTAGGTCACCTGCTCTCTTCCTGGAAGGGGGTGGGAGAATGAGCGAGGGCTTAGAAAAGGGAATCCGAGACTCAGGAGTGCCCCAGGTTAGAAAGTGGAGTGTGGTGGGGGCAGGCGTCCTGGGGGAGTAGAGGTTCCCCATGATTTTGGCGGGGTACTCTTACCTGGACCGTCCTTTCTAGGCCAGTGGGCTTCTGGAGGAGTGGCGAGGGCCCACCCCCAACCCAGTCGGGGCTGACAGTGGGCCCGAGGCAGGCCTGTGTGATTGACAGAGTGGGGGGCGGGAGCAAGAGGAAGCTGTGCTAGGCAGCCTCAGCGGTGGGAGCCCAGGACCTGCTCTGTGGCAATTCAGAGGCGCAGGTCAGGCCTCCTCCTGCCCTAGTTCC
The DNA here is from genome assembly GCF_963455305.1 of Plecotus auritus. Lineage (NCBI taxonomy): Eukaryota > Metazoa > Chordata > Mammalia > Chiroptera > Vespertilionidae > Plecotus > Plecotus auritus. Next base: position 29,643,910 of record NC_137778.1, read on the forward strand.
CTGTGACTCGGGGAAGTTCAGATCCAGTGGGTACAACCCCTCCTGATGGCCGTTCGTCTCTTTGGCACTCACCACAGGCCGGGCCTGCGCTAAACACTGCAGCTCACTTTACAGACACAATAAACCTGCCAGGTGATGCCGATACTACCCTGCTCTTGTCCAGCGAGGACGGCGCACAGAGACTTAGGGATAGAAAGCAAGCAGCGCACCGAGTGCCACCCTTCTGGGTGGTCTGAGCTTTAGATGACCCAGTTCACCCTCCGTAGGAAGTGGCAAGTGAAGAGTTTAGTCAGCGGAACCCTCCGAGGGCTCAGGTGGCTGCGGGCCCTGAACCTGCTCTCAGGGTGTTCCAGGGAGTCGGGAAGTACCCTCCCTGGGGTGGGGGGAGCTTGGCTCTGGAGTGGAAGAAGAGAGGCCAAGTGCGGGCGCTCTACCTGGGGCCAGCAGGCCTCCACGCCCGTGCTTGTCTGGAAGGAGCGGGCTTGACCTCGCCATGCCTCCTCTACAGGAGTGGACGATGGGGAGTCCGAATGTGGCCTGGACAACCTTGGGGACTTCGATTGGGTCATCGAGAACGACGGAGATGAGCAGCGCCTGGAGGAGCAGTTGGAGAACCTGGTAGAATTTGTCCGCTCCAGACTTTAGTTATGTTCTAGGAGCACGGAAGCTGCGGCGGGGAGGGTGGGGCTGACTCTGCCAGGCGTGGTTGCTGATGCTGGCCAAGCGGGGAGCACACGGAGGGTGTGGGCCCAGCAGGTGTCAGACAAGACAAGGAGCCTCCAGGAACTATAGCTCTTCTTTAATACATTTTTATTGATTTCAGAGAGGAAGGGAGAGGGAGAGAGAGACAGAAACACCAGTGTTGAGAGAGAATCATTGATCGGCTGCCTCCTGCATGCCCCACACCAGGGATCGAGCCCGCAACCCTAGGCATGTGTCCTGACCAGGAATTGAACTGTGACCTCCTGGTTCATAGGTCGATGCTCAACCACTGAGCCACAGCAGTGGGGCCAGGACCTCATTTCTTTCTTTCTTTTTTTAAAAAATATATTTTTATTGATTACAGAGAGCAAGGGAGAGGGAAAGAGAGAAACATCAATGATGAGAATCATTGATCGGCTGCCTCCTGCACGCCCCCTACTGGGGATGGAGCCTGAAACCCAGGCATGTGCCCATGACTGGAATCGAACCAGGGATTTTTCAGCCCTCAGATTGACACTCTATCCACTGAGCCACACCAGTGGGGCCAGGACCTCATTTCTTTTTCTTTTTTTTTTTTTTTTAATATATTTTATTGATTTTTTACAGAGTGGAAGGGAGAGGAGGGATAGAGAGTTAGAAACATCGATGAGAGAGAAACATCGATCAGCTGCCTCTTGCACGCCCCCTACTGGGGATGTGCCCACAACCAAGGTACATGCCCTTGACCGGAATCGAACCCGGGACCTTTCAGTCTGCAGGCCGACGCTCTATCCACTGAGCCAAACCGGTTATGGCAGGACCTCATTTCTTTATGGACTGGGCTGCCCTGCCTCTTAGGAGGAGACTTAAAGGGCAAAGGGCAGTGCTTGAAGCAGGAACATCACCGTCTCCGTGGGCGCCTGGCCGGGCAGCCTGTGGTTGCCTTGCTTCCCCATCAGGATGCTTTCGGCCCCTTGTTCTGGGCAAGACGGTGGACACGAGCAAACCTCCTTGGAGCACATGCTGCGACTGGACATCTCTCCCTTCCCCGGTGCCAGCCGGCCTGTGTGGGCGCCAGGGCTCGGCTTGTCCCGGCGGCGGCGGGCTCCTGCTCTGCCTTGCACCTGGGCTGGAACTTGTCCTCACAGGCTGACCTTGGCCTGGGCCAGGCAGGCAAGAGGGCTGTTTGTGTCACAGACAGCGTTGGGGTCCTAGGGTCTCATCTTCTGGGATGGCCGCAGAAGAGGCCGCTGCAGCAGGGACCCTGAGGGACAGGGCATCACCGAGGGGCACAGAGAGCCGTGGCTCCTGTAAGCCCTGGGCGGCTCTGGGCAGGAGCATCACTGTGAGCCCCAGCCGTTCCGCGGAGGCCGTGGACGGCCCCCTGTATTTAGACAGCCTCGTACAGTTTGTAAGCGTCGTTTCGATTCTTCAAAGCCAGCCCGTGACGTGGGCACGGAGAGCGTTTCCATCTGCAGGCGGCAGATGCCGGTAACTCAGGAAAGGGAACCAGCTTCTCGGGTCAGAGGGTAGTAAGTGCCAGTGCTCAGATAGCCCACGACGGCTGCCCGACTCCCGACCAGGTCCCCTCCGCCACAAAGGGGTACAGCACAGTCCCGTGGCTCCTTGCCAGCCTCGGGCCTAGCCAGCACCCCACCCTCTGGCTCTGGCTTTGTTTTCCTCCCACAAATTCTGTTGGTTCTCCCCGAGAAGGGGCCACCTAAAGAAATGACATCCGTCTCAACGTGACCCGAACTGAACGTCACACTCCTGCCTACGTCTCCCGTAGATCACCTCTTCCTGGTCCTGGTTCCCTGGCTTTTCCAGGCAACCAGCTCTGAGAGTGTGACATTCGTCACAGACTCCTGTGTCCCCTGACCCCTGGGGCTAATGGGTCACCAGGTTCTGTTCACCTGGCCTGCCTGTGTCTCCTTCCGGGATTCTCACAGGAAGATAAACAGCTCTCTGATGGCCGGGGCCACGTCTCCCTTGTAGCGTGTTGGCCCACAGTGGGTGCTCAGGAAATGGATGCAGTCGAATGCCTGGTGAGACAGGACTCTAGAAGGCACGCTGGAATCTAGCAGGTGGTCATTTCACGCAGTACACGTTTCCTCCCAACCAGGAGGCCGGCCCCAGCTCCAGGGCCTGGACCCTCTGCTCCCCTGCCCGTGGGAGCCAGGACTGGCTGACATGCTGCTGGGCCCTTTGCAGTGCGGAGCGCTGGCTCCCCAGGTCTCCTCTCACAGGTGCTGGCAGAGGCTGTGTGTGAGCCTGCCCCTCCTCTGAGCACTTTATATTCATCCCAGGTTTCTGACCCGAGAGTTTACCTCCCTGATTCCCCAGACGTGGCCCAGCGACTGTGGGTCCTGTCTATTACTGGGACTGTTCGAAAGCATCTGCAGTGGGTTCCAGAGGGGCCTCTCCACAGGCAACCGGTGATCTGCTTTCTGTCTCTGTAGATTCGTTTTCATTTTCAATAATTTACGTAAGCGAACCGTGTAGAGTATGTTATTTTTTGGGGGTCTTATTTCTGTCACTCAGCATGATTATTTTGAGACCCATCCACATTAGTTCAGGTATCAATAGTTTCTTTTTTTATTGTGGTGTGTGGTATGAATATTGCACAATTGTTTATTCGTTCACCTGCTGATGACCATTTGGGTTGTTTGCAGTGTTTGGATAGGACAAATAAAGCAACTATGAACATTCAGGTACAAGCTTTTGTGTGGACCTGTGCTTTCATTTCTCCTGGATAGATACCTTCTTACATTTTATTTTATTGATTTCAGAGAGGAAGGGAGAAGGACAGAGAGTTAGACACATCAATGATGAGAGAGAATCATTGATTGGCTGCCTCCTGCACGCCCCCTACTGGGGAATCGAGCCCGCAACCTGGGCATGTGCCCTTGACCAGAATCGAACCCAGGACCCTTCAGTCTGCAGGCCGACGTTCTATCCACTGAGCCAAACCAGCCGGGGCCCTTCTTCACTTTTAAAGAAACTCAAACTGATTTCCAGAATGGCTGTACCACGTGCCCGCTAGTACTGAAGAAGAGTTCCCGTTGCTTCCCATCTTCACCAATACTTGGTATGGTTCGTCTTTTTCATTTTAGTCATTCCAGTAGGTGAGCAGTGGTATCTCATCCGCATTGTATTTGCATTTCCCTAGTTACTTATTTGATATGCATCCCACATTCAGTCTTGATAAAAACCTCTCAGCGAACTAGGAATAGACTGGAACATCAGCTACCTGAAAAAGAGCATCTACGGAAACCCTGCAGCTAATAGCATACCTCATGGTGAAACGCAAAATGCGTTTTCCCTCAGACTGCGAGGGAGGCAAAGGTGTCCACTTTCATCACCCGCCCAGCGTTACACTGGCGGTTCTAGTCAGTGCAATGAGGCAGGAAAAAGAAAAGGCATTGAGATGGGGAAAGAAGTAAAATCAATGACTGTTTTGATTTCTTTCATCATAGACTAGAATTTCACATAAATGGTTACCATTCAATTTTAAACCACATTTACAACAGGAACTTACTTTTTAGACTTAACTGGTTTGCTGCTCACCTTCAGTCCTTACTAGTTTATTGAAGCATCCATCTTACATAAAAACTGCTGTTTGAAATGTTAACCCTGCTATTTTGGCTTCTGTAAACGCTTGCTTGCTTAAATAATAAGGAACATAAGACTACTCCCATTCCAGAGAGGCCGTGGTCTATGCCCCAGACAGAGTTGTCAGTGCTGACACCAGGCCAGGCCTTGAGATATGGTCTCATGGCCCCTTCCCAGCACGTAGGCCTTCTTTCCCAGAAGGCCCGGAAGTCTGATTCCAAATTTGGGAGACAAAAGAGCTAGGAAAAGTATAAATAGAAAAGGTTTCCTCCTTGTGGGGGGGCCCAGAATTTGAAAGACACATTTTTCTCTGGGCCTGTGCATAATAAAATGTAACTCCCTTTCTCTAAGCATGGCTTGGTTTTTCTCCGGTCTTCTGTAACAATATAATACCTCAACTTCTCCACCTTTAAATTTTGTATTTTAATTTCTCTCCAGACAGTTGATGTGCCTATATATATATATATATATATATATATATATATATTTTATTTTTTCAAAAAGGGCATGTGGGTGATGCATTTGCTGAACTGTGAATGAGTGAATGACATGCTGTTACCTCTACAGTGACTTGGCCGGCTTAGGATTCGTGACCTGGTTTCACTGTCTGACAGTGTTTAATGTTGCAGAGTCTCAGGTCACCTTGACTTTTGTTCCTTTAAAGGCAACCTCCTTTTTTCTGTCTGGAAGCTTTTGGATCCCCCCCGCCCCCTTCATTTTTGAAATTCAAATTTTGGCATTCTCCAAGGCAGAATGTGGACGCGTCTTAGGAGAGAAAAGCTGGTGCTCGGGGTTTCCTGTAAAGCGTTCCTGAGTAATGAGATGGGAATTCAAATGGCCTTGAACACCGCTGTGCCTGCTGCAACCTCAAGTCGTCACCTTGGGAGTTTGGGCTCAGACACTTCAGAGGTGCTGCCGCCATCGGATGTCTTCTGGAGATCCTCTTTGTTTTGAGGAGCTGGTCTCAGGGATGGCAAATTCCCCCTCCTGAAAGTAGATTTGGGTTTTGGAAATAGTCAAAGGAAATGTGGTGTTACATTCTGGTGGAAGGGGACAGGGTGAGGGATGTACTTGTCTTTCTTTCTTTTTGTTTTGTTTTGCTAGAATAAGTGGTACCTGTAATATAACACTTCCTCAAAGTTCTAAAACTTCCTCAAAGCCAATTCTTAGGAATTTTAAAGAGTTGTCATGTCATTCGAGCCTCTGTGCCTTAGCCATTCTCTCTGCCTATAGTGCCCTTCCCAGTGGCGCGGGCTTGGACCCCACACCTGGGGCTTGGACCTCCCCATTTCAGAGCATCTCATAGTGTGCACTTTCTCAGTCCTCCACCACCTGGGGCCGGCACGTAGTAAGTCTCAATAAATGTAGAAATGGAAAAGTTTTGTAAGTGTGAGGAAGCTATAGGACCTCCCAAGCTAACTGTCTTAAAGTAGTCAACCTGCATTCATTTGGATGAGTACAGTTATGGTGTGTTTGAAGCAACAACACACTGACTTCGGTTGCGTTACTTGTGTATATGCAGTGGTGTGCTGGTAAATGCTGAACAATCGGCTCTCTGGGGGAAAAAAAGAAATCCCTGATATTTAGTGTTTGACTATTTCTCTAGTGTAAACGCTCCCACAATAGATCATTGCAAGCTACCCATGTGAGGTCACTGGCTCGCAAAATGACTGAGCACTTAAACATCGGCTCTTGCAAGCTGGCTCCCTTACTACTGCAGAAATTCCACATTCTCCTTTTTCCACTTTTACCGGTTCATCTGAGTGGCCCTTTTGCTGTTTTTTTTTTTCACAGCACGTGTCTACGCATTGTACATTTTATCCCTTGCATCCATCCCATCATTATTCTTTTTTTAAAAAAATGTATTTTATTGATTTTTTTACGGAGAGGTATAGAGAGTTAGAAACATCAATCAGCTGCCTCCTGCACAACCCCCACCAGGGACGTGCCCGCAACCAAGGCACATGCCCCTGACCAGAATCGAACCCGGGACCCTTGAGTCCGCAGGCCGATGCTCTATCCACTGAGCCAAACCGGTCAGGGCCCCATTATTTTTATCCCCATTTTACAGCAAGTACAATGAAGCCCCAAGACTAAGGGCCTTCTCCAAGGCGGCCAAGCTTTCCTGTCTGTTCCCGGGTTCATTGTCTCTGGAGCTCACTGCCTGCACCCCAAGGGGCTAGAGAGCTGTGTGCTTTGCCCAGTTCTGTTGGCTGGTGTGGAGGTGAGGCGGCCTGGACCCAAGGACCCTGACCTTGGCCTGCAGCTGAGCTGTGATGAAGGGGGGCCTTTGTCATGTTCCCTTGTGACCTGATGAACAGGGGACAGGGACTTGAGCAACGTTTATTCTATGGGCCTCGGCGGCTATCGCTTCCACGGCCTCATTCAGGATCTGGACAGTGCCTCGCCTGACCGCCAAGTTTAGCGCTGAGTCCCTCCGCACAGTTCCGGGTTTAACCTTTTTCTTTCCGGTGAGTCCAATGGGCAGCCAGCCAAAGCTGAGGGCAGTGAGGGCTCCCCCAGGAGGTGAGAGCTGGACCTGCTCCTGCTGGTGGCGGTGTCTTAAATGGCTTCCTGTTTCAGGGCGCGTGGGGAGGCCTGTGTCAGGGACTTTGCAAGGCTTTCTGAGAGGTCATGTGACGCCACAGAAAGCAGGCATTGTAACAGGCCTCGGTGACGGAGCCCCAAATCCTTCCCTTGTAGACGAGGCGACCGAGGCCCAGGGAGCGGAAGTGGTTTGCTCAAGGCCATACAGTAATGGGTGGTGGCAATGCCAGGACTGGGCCCCAGGGCTCCCGACGCCCCACCCCGGCTCACCCCCTGCCTTCTGCATCTCTGAGAGAGCAGCGGCCTGGTACCCTTTATTGGACGGTGGCAGAGAAGGCCCTGCTTGAGCCCTCGGGACCTCGGCCTGGTTCCCTGCTTCCTGGGTTTTTCCGGACTTCCGTAAGGAGGCCAGGGCACCGGTCTGTGCCACCTGGCATGTCCTGTGACGGTGACTCAAGCTGTACCAGGATGAGGAGGCCACAGAGGCCACTTCCAGAGGGAACCATCCTGGTGTGCAGGGCGACGAGGAGGTGTCGGGTATGGATTTAGATCTGCTGCTTCTGCGACGCTGGGCTGGGGCTCTGCGGGTGAAGGGCCCTGCCTGCACCCCGGTGTTTCCATCTGGGCATTGACAGTGTCCGCTGAGTGGAGACATTGCCAGCAATGTCCCTCTGTCATGACAGCTCTAGTGAATTTCCAGGCACATCCAGACCTGGGCGAGGGGGTTTTGGCACCCCGGGTCTCCTGCTGCAGCAGCTGGCTGTCCTGCAGGACGGTCGGAGGCCTCGGGACAGCTGGCCTGGATGGCCTTGTTCTAGCACCTCGGGATGTTCCAGGAACCATGCGGTCAATCCTATGGAGCAGTGGTCGGCAAACTCATTAGTCAACAGAGCCAAATATCAACAGTACGATTGAAATTTCTTTTGAGAGCCAAATTTTTTAAACTTAAACTTCTTCTAACGCCGCTTCTCCAAAATAGACTCGCCCAGGCCGTGGTATTTTGTGGAAGAGCCACACTCAAGAGGCCAAAGAGCTGCATGAGCCTCGCGAGCCGCAGTTTGCCGACCACTGCTATGGAGTATTGGCCAAGCGAGCTGGGAGGGCAGGGAGGCGAGGCCTCGGATCTGCTTGGCAGTCATCCTCCTCACCTGCCTTCCGGAGCCAGCACCAGGGAGGGTGTGCTGCCCTTGCCCTTGACCAGGAGGAAAGGCCATGGGGAAGACATGAGCACGCCTTACCGTCTACCACGCGTTTCCATGTCACGCTTGCAGTCGCCATATCATGTGCCTTAGCTCAGGTCCCAGACACACAGTGGTGGGGTGGCCATGCTGACAATGTTTATTTATGGGGACGTTTTATTGTTTAGTTATGGAGAATTTCTGGCACTGGAACCCTGGGCGGGGGGCCTGGTATGGGACTGGGAACACTTGCTCCCCCGGGGGGACCTCTGAAACCGAGCTATCCCTCTCGATTTATCCGTCACACATGGATGTGGGACCAGACTGTTCCCCTCCAACAAGTCTGGATGTGGCTTCTTTAATTCTGTGGTTGTAGGACTTGCATTCAGCTCGATTTCAGGAGGTTCTGAATGACGGTTATTCTGTAGTTCAGTTGTAATGCTGATGAGGATGTGGGAGGAGGCGACTGCCATGTTTACCTACGGTGATCTTGACCGGAAGTTCGTGAGTTATTATATATGTACTACAGGCCCGGTGCACGAAATTCGTGCATGGGGGGTGTGTGTCTCTCAGCCCAGCCTGCACCCTCTCTAATCTGGGACGCCTCGAGGGATGTCCGACTGCCTGTTTAGGCCCGATCCTACCTGGATCAGGCCTAAACGGGCAGTCAGACATCCCTCTCACAATCCAGGACTGCTGGCTCCCAACTGCTCGCCTGCCTGCTGTCCTGATTGCCCCTAACCACTTCTGCCTGCCAGCCTGATCACACCCTAAGCACTCCACTGACAGCCTGATTGATGCCTAACTTCTCCCCTGGCAGCCTGTTTGCCCCTAACTGCCCTCCCCTGCAGGCCTGGTCCCCCCAACTGCTCTCCCCTGCAGGCCTGGGTCCCCCCCAAATGCCCTCCCCTGCAGACTTGATCGCCCCCAACTGCCCTCCCTTGCAGGCCTGGTCCCTCCCAACTGCCCTCCCCTGCTGGCCTGATCACCCACAACTGCCCTCCCTTGCAGACCTGGTCCCTCCCAACTGCCCTCCCCTGCTGGCCATCTTGTGGCAGCCATCTTGTGTCCACATGGGGTCAGTCATCTTGTGTGTTGGAGTGGTGGTCAATTTGCATATTATTCTTTTATTAGATAGGAGGATTAGATAGGATAGAGGCCTGGTGCACGGGTGGGGGCCGGCTGGTTTGCCCTGAAGCGTGTCCCAGATCAGGGTGGGGGTTCCCTTGGGGCATGGGGTGGCCTGGGTGAGGGGCCTGTGGTGGTTTGCAGGCTGGCCATAGCCTCCGGCTACCCAAGCGGAGGCCCTGGTATCTGGGATTTATCTATCTTCTACAATTGAAACTTTGTAGCCTTGAGCGGAGGCCAAGGCAGGCCAGGGCAGGCGGAAAGCTTGGCTTCCTCCATTGCCAGGGAAACCCAAACCTTCTGCTCTCTCCGTGGCCACAGCCATCTTGGTTGGGTTAATTTGCATACTCACTCCTGATTGGCTGATGAGCGTGGCTTGTGGATGTAGTGGAGGTATGGTCAATTTGCATATTACTCTTTTATTAGATAGGATTTTTCTTTTCCTACCCCACTTTTTTCAGAAGATGAAATAGAATCTGTGTACAGGCCACAAATGTGTCAGGGGTGAGGGATCTCTGGGACAGTTCCAAGGAGGCCACATCTGGGAGAAGCGCTTTCTTTCGCTGGCCAAGCAAGACTGCTTCCAGCCCACTCTTCAACTCCTGCTGGCTTGTCTTCAGTGGCCGCCTGGACTCGTTCTTCCAGCAGGGGGCGTTCGCTAAAGAGGTCTGTGGGCCCTTCACAGCTGTGACTTAATAATGCTTCCTAGTGTCTGATCTTCTTTGTTGATGGTGAACAAACAGGCATTGGGTACGTTGATGTCCTTGTTAAAGGTGATCCTGGACAGAGACAGAGGCAAGAGGTTGGGGGGCAGAGCCCTTCGTGAGTTATTGTCTTGAAACCTTCAGAAGTGTTGCTCACTGAACACACTTGCGAACAGTGGCTGACCCCTGCCTCATCCAGTCTCCGGCTGAGTCAGGCCCGGGGCGGCGGGGGGAGGCGGGGGGAGGGTACTGCACCCATCCTTGGTGGCTTTTCCCTTTTCTCCGTCAGAAACTGGGGTGAGGCTGATGGCAGTGCCCCACACAGGTGTGGGTCCCTGTGAACTGGGCTGTGGAGGGGCAGCTACCTCTTTACTTCTTTATTATATTTTATTTTATTTACGCCCTCTATGCCTTCCTCCCTCCCCCCCTCCTCCCCTCCCCTCCATCTCCCCTCTCCTTATCACTTCCAAATTTGACTCCTGTTCCCATCTCCACTGAAACTGGGTGAAGGGGAGTGTGGGCAGGACCCACGGAGGCGCTCACACCTCCTGGGGAGGAGAGACTGAGGCCAGAGCAGTATAACCTGGCTTATCCATCAGGGCCAGATGGGCTAGGGTGGCTGATCTGTGTGGTCATATTGTCGCCTCCCCCACTAGACTGAAGGCAGCATGAGGTCAGAGACCTGCATCTGTCAGGGTCCCTGGGATTAGCAGACGGATAAATGTCGGTGGGCTGTGCCTGAGGTCGTAGAGCAAGAGCACCCTCTCTTGGCAGGGCTCATCATTCTGGGGAAGGATGATCCTAGGTCCAGGAGGTGTGGTTTCACCAGGTTACGGCCCCCCTTTCTTCCTCGGCAGGTGGGCTGGGACATGGGGGCCCCTTTTCTTCCTCGGCAGGTGGGCTGGGACATGGGGCCCTCTTTCTTCCTCAGCAGGTGGGCTGGGACACAGGCCCCCCTTTCTTCCTCGGCAGGTGGGCTGGGACACAGGCCCCCCTTTCTTCCTCGGCGGGTGGGCTGGGACACGGGGCCCCCTTTCTTCCTCGGCAGGTGGGCTGGGAGTGCAGCCTGCAGGGGCCTATGGGCCCAGGAGAGGCCCCACCTCCGCAGCTGGGTCGTGTATCTCTGTTCTGCTTTCCTTCTGTCGCCCTCAGTGAGAGTCAGGAGGCACAGCCCGTGGGGCTGGGCGAGAGGCCTGCATACTCCATGTCCAAATATTTAAAAGTTAGAAGTGAAACCAGCAAACTAACCTCCTACTTTGACAAATATACCTTCACAATGACAAAATTGGAAAGTAATATAACTCAGCGTTAGCAAAATATCCATATTGATTGGATTTAATTATTGTGAGTGTCTGGGTGTTCTGTTAATGGGGCAAGATGATTGGATACGTAATAAAGACAAATATCATTCTTTAATTATTATATAATTTTCCACAAAATTTTTTTGTTTTTATTTTAGTAAAATCATAACTTACATTGATTTGGTTGAGATTTTGCTCAGATGGCGCACTGTGGATACCAATGATCTAAAAGATAAAACTACAAAGAACACTGCAAAAAACACAGAATTGGAATGTTTTTCATTAAAATGTAAATTGAAGTAAATGTACATAAAACATTAAAAATTAAAATGGATTTTCAATAGGTTTTATTTTATGAACATTTAATTAAATCTTATAACATGTTTTTATAAAAATAAAACTAGCCCTGGCTGGTGTGGTTCGGTTGGTTGGAGTGTAGTCTCATGCACCAAAAGTTGCCAATTCAATTCCCGGTCAGGGCACATAGCTAGGTTTCGGGTTTGATCCCCAGTGGGGGTGTAACCGATCACTGTTTCTCTCATACATCCATGTCTCTCCCTCCCTCTCTCTCAAATCAGTAAAATGTATCCTCAGGTGAGGATTTAAAAAAACCACAACTATTTCTTTTTGTTGTTAATCCTCACCTGAGGATATTTTTTCCATTGATTTTTAGAGAGTGGGAAAGAGAGAGAGAGAGAGAAACATTGATGTAAGAGAAACACATGGATGGATTGCCTCCTGCATGCACCAGGTGGGGATCAAACCTGTACAACCCAGGTACCTGCCTTTGACTGAGAATCGAACTTGAAACCCTCTGTGCGTGGGCTGAGGCTCTAACCATTGAGCACACCAGCCAGGGCAAAAAATACAACTTTTTTTAAAAAATATATATATTTTTTATTCATTTCAGAGAGGAAGGGAGAGGTAGAGAGAGATAGAAACATCAACGATGAGAGAGAATCATTGATGGGCTGACTCTTGCATGCCCCTACTGGGGATTGAGCCCGCAACCCGGTCACATGCCCTTGTCCGGAATCGAACCAGAGACCCTTCTGTCGGCTGAGCCAAACCAGCTAGGGCTATTTTTAATTATAGTATTCAACAGCCACCTGATGGCCAATGTAAATAATAAGTATCAAGCTTTATGCATTTAACATCTAGACCTACACATTTTTTTAAAAAAATATATGTTTTATTGATTTTTTACAGAGAGGAAGGGAGAAGGATAGAGAGTTAGAAACATCGATGAGAGAGAAACATCGATCAGCTGCTTCCTGCACACTCCCCACTGGGTATGTGCCCGCAACCAAGGTACATGCCCTTGACCAGAATTGAACCTGGGACCCTTGAGTCCGCAGGCTGACGCTCTATCCACTGAGCCAAACCAGTTAGGGCTAGACCTACACATTTACACATTTAAGGGTTATGTGAATGATTTAATATTGAAGATATTTCTCAACAATCATGTGCAACAGTTACAAATACTCTGTTAACACATGAATACTTCCACAGTGTTCCGTGTTCCATGACTGAAAAAGGAAGGGAAGCTAGAAAATGAAAAATCAGCCTGCTGGCGAAGGATATTTTGTTGTTGTGTCTGGAAGGAAGGGTTTGACAAATGAATTAATTTGTCTTTTCTTTTTCCTAAGCACTCCTCCACTGAAATCTTCCCTGCCCTCTAACTAAAGTGGGTTCATCTCTAACACTGGCTGTGCCACAGTCGACACAATGTCTTGGCATGTGGCCTTTGTCTGGAAGCCATAGGGGAAGGGAGGTGTCAGTCACACAAAAGAATGCTTAGGGGTTGTGTGTCTCCCTGTGCCAGCACCGAGCTGCGCTCCTGAGAGAGGAAGGTGCCTCTGTGTGTATGTTTTACTAGAACAGCATTATTGTGACAGTATTCACATGCCATGCAATTCACTCATTTTTTTTTTTTTTTAAATCCTCACCTGAGGATATATTTCTATGTTTTCAGTGAAGGGAGTGCAAATGGAGAGAAGTGAATAGGTAGATGGGGGTATTATTTAGTGAGATGGGAAGGACTGCGGGAGGAATGGATTCAGGAGTAGCATATCAGAGTTCTATTCTGCCCAAGGCAAAGTTGGAGATGCTTATTAAATTTTCACATGGAGATGTCTTGTCGGCAGTGCATATCTGAGTCTAGAATTCCGGGGAGACCCAGGGTTCGCTGCTATAAATGTAGATTTGGGAGCCATAAACATATAGATGAAATTTAAAACCTCAGGATGGGAAGTAGTCACCTAGGAAGACTATAGCGACAGGAGAAGGGGTCCTGGGACCAAGCCCAGAGGTCCTCACGCATTAAAAGGTCAGGAAAGGAGGAAGAACTCAGCAAGGGGGAGGCTGAGAAGGAGTAGCCTTGGAGACAGGACGGAAGCCAAATCAGGAAAATATGGAGTAGAAATGAAGAGCGGAACGTGATATGAGGAGGAAATGGTCAACCGTGTAAAATCCCGATGGAGGTGACCACGGGGTTTGGCAACACGGGAGCCAGGAGTCTCCTGACCTGAGCGGTCTCAGCGGGGGCTGTTGTAGAGAGAATGAGGGCTGAGTGGGTGAAGTCCGGGCCTGCAGCCGCTGCGGGGGGCGGAGGAGGGGGGTGCCATGGGGAGTACCTGGAAGGGAATATGAGATTGCGGGGGGCATTTTTAAAGATAGGGGAGGCTAGAGCATCTTTACATAGGGATGAGTGGATTTGTTGTAGGCGGGTGTTAGGCCGGTGGGAAGGGCCCTTGGAGCTTGGGAGTGAGGGAGCTAATGGTAAAGTGCCTGGAGGGGGGAGGAAGGGAGGAGGTGGAGGAGGAAGGGGAGGTGGAAAAGGCAGGGAGGAGGTGTGGGTTTTAAGGGTGGAGATTTCAGGGGCGGTCCCAGGGGAGGACCTCAATAGAAGACTCAGCAGCTTCCAGTGGTATCCTTTCAGGATCTAGGTTTCCACCGATTGGGCCGTGCCAGGCAGGGGTCATTATCCGATGCAGCTGGTCCTCACGTCAGCCATGGGATCATTGGTCTGGTTTTGCTGCTTTTCTGGGCCTGGAGCTGAAATACAACCGAGCTTAGATGTTATCTCTAGGGGATCCAAACTGCTGACCAGCGAGATGCTAGGGGAGGAAAGGTCACCCTGGGGGCGAGGTCCCACCCTACACCTGCCCTTTGCCAGGCGCTCAGGCCCGTCCACCCCCGTGACCTTCTGTACTTGGCCCATTGCCCTTGCTCAGCTCGTGTCTAACTGCCTGCCACAGATTCGGTAGAAAAGAAGTGATGGATGCGGGGAGAGGATACGTGCAGGGCCTTGTCCTGTAGGAGGATGGAATTGGGACACATGAATGGGGCAGGGACCCTCTTCCTCCTCTGCAGGGAAGCAGAGGGTGGTCTTGGTATGGGTAAGCTGGTGGTTTGTTGGCAGACAGATGAGGGCGGTCAGGAGGTCAGATTGCACCAGGTTTCTCCCAGGAAGTATGAAGCAAGGTCGTTGTGGTGGTGAGAATGTAGGAGGTCCAAGGAGTGCGGGGTGGGGGGCGGGTGGGGAGGGATGAGCTTGTCACCTTGGAGACGGGAAATGTCCACTCCCGGAGAGCGTGCTGGGTGCGCTGGGCACGCAGACACCCATTCCAGACTGACTTATCACTGTCTCCAGCCGCTTACTCAGAGGGAAGCCTCCTATCTTTTTTCCAGGCCCAGCTTTCCCACGCCCATAGCTTTGTTCATTGGCTTCCTCTGTGGCAGCTGAACCAGGAGGAGGTTGGCAAGGAGGGTGGGCACGCACAGTGGAAGAAAACCACGCTGGCTCCCCCTCCCCAGGTCAGGAAGTCCCACCGTGACCCTGCGCAGTGGCAGGAGACCTGGCTGGGCCCACCGGGGCTGGGCTGGGCTGGAGGCAGAGCTGGCTAATTTTAGGAGGCCTCCTGGTTCTATTGTTCGGGGTGAGGCCGGTTTCAGGCGTTGGTACCAGTGTGGGAAAGGAAGCGTGGTCGCCGAGTGAGAAGGGTGGAAACTTTGAGCGGGGTGTGCAGGTTTCGGCCCTGGGGAGGTTCTGCTCCGGTTCCCACGGGGCAGGTAGGAAGCTGCCCTCCCCCTGACCCCTTCCTCCATAAGTGGCCTTTTTATCGTTTTTGCTGAGCATGCTGTTAGGTCAGCTCGACCCCTCAGCTCCCACGCCTGCTCCGGCCCTGCCCCGGCCAGTGTGTGCGTGTGTGTGTGTGTGTGTGTGTGTGTGTGTGTGTGTGTGTGTCTGTCTGTCTCCTTGCCGGCTGGCCCACGATGAATGCCAGCCCGTGGGAGGAACACAGTGACCCCAGTTGATTTCCCTGCTGCCACGGCGGCAGCTGATCTCCCTGGCACATGGAGGGATTTGAGGCTCAGACACATCGAATGATTGCCCAAGGCCTCCCGTTGGCATCTGAGCCCTGTCATGGTCCACAGGGGATTCCCGGGGTTCTGGAAGGACAGGACACTTTGTTGTTCTGTGAGGCTTGCTGCCGTTTGCCTGGCAGGCTGGGGAGGCGCAGTGAAGATGATCTTCTGAGAATTCTTATGTCAGACGAGAGGCAGTACAGGGGTCCAGAGGTCAGCCTCGTGACCTTGAACACCACATTTCGTCTCTTGGAGCCTCTGGGTCTTCATCTGCTGCCGGGGGCCAGGAGTCCTCACCTGGTTCTCGGGTTGCCATGGAGCTCCCAGGAGATGATGTGCCAGACAGCCCTGCACAGCAAAACTTACCTATGCAAAGCTCATAGGCCACTCAAAGGCTGGGTTTTAATCTCGGCCCAAGAGGGAAAGGATTGCTTTTCGAAAGGAAAGAAGAGTCATTGTACTCATTGCGGGGGGGTAGGGGGGTGGGGGGGTGGAGGTTATGACTATATGGATTTTGTTGTTCAAGGCTTGTGGCTGGCGAGAGAAAGGCACGCAGGGGAGATGGATGAGGTGTGCTCAGGCTGGGAGCATTTCCGACCCCGCAGGTCTCCAAGGCCCCCTTGAAACGGAGAGCCCTTGCAGGCAGGGAAAGCCGCTCAGAAGGCAAGTTGCATGATTTAAAATTCTTAAGATGACTCGACAGCTGGGTATGTTCTTTGTTGCTTAATAGGTTTTCTCCAGCGAGCTCTTCTGGGTTCTTTCCATTTCCTGGGCAGAAGGAGTCGGCTCTAATATCTCCTCTCACTGGCGATAAGCTGCTGCCTGGTGAATGGAGAGGAGAATGTACAGATTTCGTGGGGAGGGAGAACCGAGCGAACGGATGTCAGCAGCAGGGCTAGAGGGAAGCCGGGCTGCCCGCAAGGTCACCCGGAGGTCACGTAGGAACGGACCCAGCCGCCTGACAGATTCAACCTCCGTTTTCTTACCTCTCTTGTTTCCTGGTCAACGCCTGCTCATCCTAGAAACCAAAGCTCAGGTGATCTCCCCGCTGGGAAGATGTCCCCCAGTGTTGCCAGACACACTGATGGCCCTCTTCCATGCACCTGTATCAGGAAGGGTGCTTTTGGTTGCACGTGACAGAGGAAAATCAGTTCACATGGACTCAAGCAATAAAGAGAATCTGTTATCTGCGATGACTGAGAGTGTCAGAAGCACGTTCGCTTCAGGTACGGTGTGATCAGGACTCTGGTGCTGTTTATCATGAGACCTCTAGGCTCTGCTCTCCTCTGATTTGTTGGCTTTGTTCTCAGACTTCTCCTACGGAGGCGAGATGGCTTCTACTGTCTTGGTGGCCTGGAGCCCTCTCTTTCGGCAGAAAGAGAGAATGTCTTCTCCCCCAGCCATAGAGCAAAAGCCCTAAGCCTCACTGTGGTTGGACTAACCTGAACTGGACAAGAGAATTCAAGCACTGGTTGGCGTTACCTTCTCTTCCTGAAAGTCGTTGTGTGGTACAAGAGATGACATTATGCCAGGCAGGGACCACTGTGGAACGGGGGGGCGGGGGGTCAGTCCCACCCAAACATGTGTCTGCTACAAAGTCTGAGTGGGGTGGTACCCAAAGGGAACGCTTTTAGGAAAGAGAATGGGTATGCAACCAACAAACAGCCACTCTACTCCATGGTACTCTTATGCCGTCCAAACATCATGTGCACTTACGTTAGGTTCTCCAATTCCTCTTAATTTTTTTTTAAAAAATATATTTTTTATTAATTCCAAAGAGGAAGGGAGAAGGAGAGAGAGATAGAAACATCAACGATGAGAGAGAATCATTGATCAGCTGCCTTCTGCACGCCCCCTACTGGGGATCAAGCCCACAACCCAGGCATGTGCCCTCACTGGGAATCGAACTGTGATCTCCTGGTTCATAGGTCAATGCTCAACCACTGAGCCATGCCAGCCGGGCCAATTCCTCTTAATTTTGATAAAGTCCAATTTATCATTTTTTCTCGTATGGATTGCGCTTTCAGCATAGATCCAATGCAACCCCAATAAAAACCCCAGTCTAACCCATAGTCACGAATATTTTCTCCTATATTCTCGTCTAGAAGTTATATAGATTTAAGTTTTACATTTAAGTCTGTGATCTATTTTAAGTCACTTTTTGTATATGGATCAAATTTAACATCTTATGCAGATAAATATCCAATCGTCCTAGCATCATTTGTTGAAAAGGCTACCCTTTCTCTACTAAATCGCCTTTGCACACTTGTTGAAAATCAGCAGTCTGCACATGTATGGGCCTATTTCTAGAGTCTCCATTCTGTTCCACTGATTTAGGAAGGACCGGTCTTTGGCCAAGGGTATACGAGTAGCTGCACATCTGACCACGTTAGTGCTTTGATTAAACCTTTCAATAGCTACACAGTAACGTCTGACTAAATTCCAAGTTCCTAGCATGGCATTCTAGGCTTCCACAACCTGACCATTATCTCCCGCTGCAGCCAGCCTTACCCCCCTCATCCCACCGTCCTTCAAAAGCACGCCATTGCCCCTCAGTGCGCAGACCAGGCATCACTGCCCAGGAAGCTTCTGGGCACTTGCAGATGGTCCAAGAACCTCTCTGTGGTCCATGTGGCACTGGCACATTCCTCTCTGAGGCCTCTGTGATGTGGACACTTCTGAGCACCAACCTTTCATTTCAAGGGCGCGACGAATCTTTTTTGGAACTGAACTACAGCCCCTTCTGGCCTCTCTCCTGAGCTCTAGGCCTGCTTAGCACGTGCGTTTCCTTTCCCCACAGACACTGGAGTCTCAGCATGTCAAATAAGTGGTGTATCACCATCGTGCCCTGATCTCGTCTTCCTTCTGCATTCCTCATCTCAGAAAATGTTCCTTTATTGAGCTGCTAAACACAGGAATTTGGGGATGACTCTTTCTCTTAACCCCATATATAGCTTGTCACCAAGCCCTGCCAATCCTACCTTCAACTGCCTCTCTGATCGCTGTCTTTCCCTCCTCTCTCTCCTCATTGTCTTCCTTCAGGCTCTTATTAGCCCGCTGGACTCCTGCAGCAGCCTCCAAATGGATTTCCTTATCTCCAACCTGTAGACACTGCAGCTATCCTTTCTCCGCGCTGTAGCCAGAGCGTGCTTTTTAAGGTCACTCTCCCGCTTAAATCCTTTAACGCGATCCATTCCTTTATCAATGACCTTTGTTGGTTGTAAAATAGCCTCCTACTTACTTCTTCAGCCGTATCTCTTAAAGTGCTCTTAAGTGAACTCAAGCCGGGTGGGATTATTTTCAGTTTCTTCAAAGCACCTCTCCAAAGCGTCCTCTCTCCTCATCGAGTGCAAATCTTCTCATTTTCGCCCCCCGTTTGCTCATGAATCATCCTTCACGACTCAGCTCAAGTTGGCTGTGGGAAACATCCCCATCCCCACCTGCTTCCCGGGCTTGGTACTGTCCCCGCTCCTCAGGTATTGGCTACACCTGAGACGGTGCCAGGGGAGAAAGGCGCCGGGCACGAGTGGAGTAACAGAGGGCCTGACCTAGACTGAGTGAGGGTGGCTTTCCTGAGAAGTAAGGGATGGCTTCGTGGGAACGGTAGGGATGAGGAAGAGTTGGAGGTCGGATAAAGAAGATGGTGGGAGGGGGTGCTGGTGGCAGTCCAGGCAGAGGACTACCACCGTGGGAGGGCCCTGAGCGGTGAGGTCCCCCGGTTCTTTGAGGAGCTGGTGTGGCGGGTGTGCAAAAGTGGGCAGGGAGTGTGCATATGACACAGGGGAGGAGAGTGAGGTTGGCTTGGCAGCGCCGTGGAGCTCCACTAGGAGGACTTCAGCTTTTATCCCGAGAGCTCTGGGAAGCCGGCATGGAGTTTGGAGCAGAGGAGCAATATGAGCAGATTTGCGTTTTCCAAAGACCTTTCTGCTGCCGCGTGGGGGATGGGTCTGAGGACTGGAGGGATGTAGGGGACCAGTTAGGCGGTATTAGTGTCATGACTTGGACTAGAGAAGTGGAGAGAAAAGGAGGACGATGCTGCGAGCTGTATATGGGGCTGGGTCACCCGGATCAGGGAGAAGCAGATGCTAGGATGGCTCGTCTCACCTGGGGGTGACAGGGCTCTGGCTGAGGTGGGGGGCACCGGCCAAGGGGATGGTTTTGGAAGCAAATCCAGAGGTCTTTGGGACATGAGGGTGAACTCCTTGAAGATGGACACACCTATTATTCGCCTCTAATTCTTGGGTGTTGGGCCCAGCAAGGGCCCGAGAACGGTTTGTGAACAACTGGACAGACACTCTCAGGCTTGCTAACTGCTTGGTCGGTTGAATGGCCAGCACACGGTGCTGTTCCTGCTATGTTCTCTCTCACTCAGCAGGTTATCTGCCCAAGCAGACTCCTCTGGCAGTGACCCCAGATGAGAGCAGAGAGGCACCCAAGGGCAGGAGTATGAGGGAGAAACACAACACCGAGAGTTGGGGGAGTGTTGTACTCAGCATCTCATCACCATTCATCGCCATTTCCTGCTCAGCTGGGGCATGGTCTGGCTGCAGGGCAGCCTGTTTAGTCCAAGGACTTGGAACGCTTTTCTGCCACTAGCATACTACTGTCAGATTTCCCCAGAGGCTTAGGGCTCCATTTTACAGTCAGGGAGGCCAGAGACACTACCCAGACCTCTGAGCACAGTTCATCCATTCACCCAGCCATGCATCATTCATTCATTCATTCATTCATTCACTCACCTGTCATGTGTCAGGCCCTGTGCTTGGCTCCAGGTACTTCATGGCCATAAGACAGGCCTGGCCTTGGCCCCCTCGAGCTCACACACTTCACATGCATCCAGACACCCGGGGCGCCACTGCCACCACAGCCACCTATAGAGCCTGCCAGCACCTGTTATCCTCGCTGCCGTCTGGCTGGCTGAGATACAGCACTTCCAGAGTCATGGATGATGCTGTTCCCGGAAGCCTTAGCACCATCCACACATACCTACTTGCTGGAGGTTCGGAGCCGTGATGCTAACAATGGCCAGAAACTGACAAGTGATCAAGAATAATGAATAGGCTGAGCAAACTATAGACATGTGATGGGACAGCGTGATGTTGTCTAATTAAAATGTCAAGTAGGTGGGATCATGTTGCTGTATTAATAAGATGGGATTTAATGTACCGGTGAGATTTCCTTTAATGAAATAAGCAGAACATAAAGCACCAGGTACACACTAATGACAACTACTGTAAAATCCATGCATACGCATTATAATCTCTATAGGGAAAACAATGCATAGCAAAAGACTGAAATATGACAAATATTAACAATTTTTATTGGTTTTTAGCCTTTCCTAACTTTTTTTTAATCTTCACCCCAGGATATTTTTTCTATTGATTTTTAGATAGAGTGGAAGGGGCGGGGGTAGAGAGAGAGAGAGAGAGAAACATCAATGTGAGAGAGACACATTGTCTCCCGCACCTATTGGGGTGCGGGATGGAACCTACACCTCAGGTATGTGCCCTTGATCAGGAAATGAACCCGTGACCCTTGGGTGCATGGGGCAACACTCTAACTACTGAGCCACACCAGCTAGCGCTCTTTTCTATCTTTTTATAATGAGCAAGTATTTACTATGAAAATTCAGGAAAGTAAATAAATTAAAACACTGAACGCCTCCTACTAGTATGCTTACAGATGGGCATAGATGAGGAAAGTGTCTCCAGGGATGTGAGAAGAGCTTGGTGATCACTAGATTCTAATCACACTGATGCCCGAGAGCTGGACTAGGTGGGTCTAAGTTGCCCTGTGGCTCCAAAGGTCTGTGATTCAGTTTAATTCCATACAAGTCGAGAAGCTCACCATCTAGCCAGGGAAGCAGATTTTTAAAATTTACTCATTCATTAATTCTACAAATATTTATGGAGTTCCTGCCCTGCTCCTGGCATTGTCCCAGATGCTGGGGAACATAAACGCATAATTATAATAACCATGTAAGAAGTGCTTCAGTGGAAGTTCCTACAAAGTGCTGGAGATCAAACAGCAGAGAAAGCAGCTGACCCTATTTGGGACTGTGGGAGTCAGGAAAGGCCTCATAGAAGTGGTCCATCAGAACAGGGCCTTGAAGGACGAATGAGTTCTCTAGGCAGCAAATACAGGGAAATGGAGCTCAGGCCACGTTGAGCGTTATTTTTGGAGATGCCTACGTGTGCTAGGAGGTAGATAGAATAGTGGATTGTTTATGGACAGATGTCTTCATCTCAGCCGTGGAAGTCAGGAAGTGAGTTCAGAAGTGAGTCAGAGGTGAGTTCAAAGGTCTAAACTCACAAAGTTAGAATAACTTCTTTGAGTCCTGGTTGTCTCTTCCCTCACCTTGAACTAAAAGTCATGCCTATCCAAGGCCTCTTGGAATAATGAACCCTTGACCTATCCGTGCTGCTTGGTTCAGGAACTGGAAACATCTGGATCCTGCTGGGCTGGAAAAACAGTGTGTGGCCCCTGGATTTCTGTCCTCATGTAGAAAGCAAGTGACAGCTGCAAGAAGATTGCCCAGGAAATCCCAGTGGTAAATATTAGCGTCAACAAGAAGCCTTTTGAAAGGCTGTTGGACGTCTTTGAAAAAGGGACTGTTGGATGTCTCTTGTCTGTCTGGTTCTTTTTCCCTTCCTTGTCTCAGTGTTCCTCTATCTCCCATTTCTCCTTCTTTGCCACATCCATCTTCCTTCTTTTCTCTTCCTTCTTCCTCTCTCTCTCTCTCTCTCTCTCTCTCTCTCTCACTCTCTCTCTCTCCTCTCTCTCGTCTTCTGACCACACCCTGCCTCCTTCTGTTTCTCTGACGGGGGTCCCTGTCTCTCTTGCTTTTTACACCTTTCTCTATCTTTCTCTTTCTCATCTCTCTTGCCCATCTTCAGGTTTCCTCCATTTAAGGGAGCCCCAGCTTGCCTTTGAGGGTATTTGGAGAGGGCAGAGGTAGTGGGACACCATGAACTTGGTAGGCCTCCCGCGACAAGCATCTGTGTTTAAGGAGTCTGAGTTTATAGCGTGAAAGTAGAAAGAGCTCTTTCATTCTGGCTCTCACAGATCCCTACTCGAGCAGAAACATTTCCAGACAGATAATCATCAGGCTTCCTACAGGAAATTAAAGACCTCGGAGCCGGATAGCTGCTCCCTCACCTGCGTGGCCTGTTAAGTTTCGTGAAAGGCTTTACTTCCCCGGTAGGTGGTAGAGTATATCTTTAATGAGATTTCTCTCCTAGATCTCGCCAATGAAGTCGGTCATGTGTGTCTTCTAGATAGGTAAGCTCACAATAAGGCTGGTGGTTCTCATTTTGGTGCGAGCTGGTGCTTTGCTCCTTCGTATCTGAGTCCCAAGGACACCGTATTGGCACATATCCTCAGGGTCCGCATGCAGAGCTGCCATGGGGGCAAGAATCCTTATGATGAGGTGCACCTGGGCCACTGGCTGGCGTGGCAGATGCAGCCTTTGCCTCACTGCTTCCTTGACTCCCCACTCCTCTGGTCAACATCTGCTTTGTAGGAAGACCCGACTCAATCTAGCCATCATGGTAATCCCACCCACCCTTTGCCAGTGACTGGCTTAGGTCTGAGCATGTCACTCATTTCTGACCAGTCAAATGTGGAGGGAAGCCTAGGAACTTTTGGGACCGTTTTCTCATTATTAATAAGAGATCTAAGACAGGAGTGCTTCCCTATGGTTTCTGGACTGTGAAGGGTGAGGATGGGATGCCTGGAGGTGCTGCAGCCATCTTGTGATGATGAGGGAGTGGCCAACATGCTGAAGATGGCAGAGCAGAAGGTCAGAAAGAACTTACGTGCCACCAAATCAATGGCCCCTGGGACTGTCCTCCCTCTCGAGTTCTTAGTGCGAGGGGTAATTAATGCCCTTGTCTGTGAAACTCTAGAGCTGGGTTTTCCCTACTGGCCACTGAAAGCATCTTAGCAGATATAGACAGGGAGGTCCAAGCCGGGCCCACCATGTTTATAAGGGAAGCCTGAGTTCATGGAGAGAGGGCCGGGGGAGGGGGGGGGCAGGTGGCTCTGCACTGGAGCACCAGCTCTGTTGTTCTGCGTTGTAACAAGTCCTGGGCAAGTCACTTAACCCCTCTGAGCGGAAGTTCCTGTGGCCAAAAATGAACATTGAGTACCACACAGATGCTCGTCTGTTCTCTTCTCCCCAGATATGCTTCTCTCCCAGCTATTGTTCTTTTTTTAAATCCTTACCCGAGGACATGTTCATTGAATGTTTAGAGAAAGGGGAAGGGAGAGAGAAAGAGAGCAAGAGCGAGAGCATGAGAGAGAGAGAGAGAGAGAGAGAGAGAGAGAGAGGCGAGAGAGAAACATCGATTGGTTGCCTCCTGCATGCACCCCAACCGGGGATCGAACCTGCAGCTTGGGTATGTGCCCTGACTGGGAATCGAACCCACACCTTTTGGAGTATGGGATGATGCTCCAACCGACTGAGCTACAACGGCCAAGGCCCAACTATTTTTTTTTTTTTTAAATATATTTTATTGATTTTCCACAGGGAGGAAGGGAGAGGGACAGAGAGCCAGAAACATCGATGAGAGAGAAACATCGATCAGCTGCCTCCTGCACACCCCCCACTGGGGATGTGCCTGCAACCAAGGTACATGCCCTTGACCGGAATCGAACCCGGGACCCTTCAGTCCGCAGGCCGACGCTCTATCCACTGAGCCAAACCGGTTAGGGCAAGGCCCAGCTATTTTTAAAGGGACCAAGAGGAGCCAGGTGCGGAGTTATTTAATGACATTTCAGTGCCGGGGAGAATTTTATACAGAGACCATTCTGAGTCCTTTTCCCACAGTTGCTCCAAGTACAGATCACATTTCCCATGCCAGCAACAGCATGGAGGGGGAGGCAAATACACCCAATTCTCAATTCTCCATGGTGATGAGGGATGTGGATAATTGAAAACAGCAGATAATCCCCGAACCTGCTTTGAGTCACTACCTTCCACTGCCTCCCCCACCATCGCTTTTTTGGTGCAGCTGACAAACTGCCACACGGATGCACGTCTCTCCTTGTCTCTCTTCTAGGGCATTGCTTGACAAAGCTGCTTCAGAAAATAGCCTTGGCCAGGGCGCTGGAGGAGAAGCAAGGGGGCTAACACCCCCTCCCAGCCAAGAACAGCCTGGAGGCTGCGTGACTGAGCTTGGCCTTGGAGTTGGGCTTTGTCCACCCACTGGACATTTTCTCCAAGCTCCTGCCGAGGTCAAAGACGAGAAGGTACAGGGGTCCTTCGGGTGAAAGTGAACACCAGCTCCTTCCCTCAGTTGGACCCTGCCCAGGCCCCCAGGGCACAGCTAACGTCTGTGCTCACAGCTCCTCCCCATGTGGCACAAAAATCAACCAAAGGTGTCTACCCTCTTTTCTCTCCTGAACAACAGCATGAACTGAAATTAATTGTAGTCATTGAACTGAGAGCTTTTGGATTCTTGATCCAGGTAACAGATCCTCCTTATTTGCCAAAGCCCCCGTTCGGTCAGCGAAACGCCGTCATACAAGAGGGATGAAAAGTGAAGAGAGAAGGGAATGAACATTTATTGAGTACCTACTGCATGCCAGCACTGTGCTAAGCACTTCACATCTATTATTTCAAGGGGGCGGGGAACCAGATCTTTCTAGTTAGAACCTGTCTCCGGTCTAGCCTGAAGTAGGAGATATGGGCTGCTTGCTTGTTTCTGGTGCTCTATTCTTCTGGAAAATTCCTGCCTTGATACCAATAGCATAAATCAATTTCCTACCACCCTAAACCCAGGAGTCGGGTCTCCCAGGATCTCTTGCTGTCTGTCTTGTCCTTTCTTTCTATACTAGAAGTTCCCTCAGCCAAGCTCCCTGGGTCCGAGAGCACCGGGCAATGGGAGCTTTGTTGCGCAAGGGGGAGTTGATAGCTTTCTGAGCTTTCTTGGGAGATGCAGAAGTGCCCCACCGTCAAGGACCACAGTGCCAGAAGCAGCTGTACCTGGCCCGTGTGCTCAGGTGGTTGAAACAAAAGGTGGCAGGTTCGATCCCCATCAGGGCACATACCAGGTTGTGGGTTCAATCCCCAGTCCGGCAGTTGGGGTGGGTATGGGAGGCAACCAATCAATGTTTCTCTCATTGATGTTTCTCTTCCTCTCTCTCTCCCCTCCTTTCTTTACAATCAATAATAATGATAATGATGATGGTGATAATAATAATAATAATAATAATAATAATAATAATATCTGAGGGCTGCCAGGGCAGGCTCGCATCCCTTCCCCCCCCTTTTCTCTGCCCGCCTAGCTGGTTCAGAAGCTTCTCTGATGAAAGTGATAGGGACAAATAGGAAGCCATGGCCTTGCCTACCCTCTGGGGCTCACATTAGCCAGTTCCTGGGGCCATCCGGAGGCTTTGTCACTGGGTTTGCAGGAGGAAAACTGTATTGTGTTAAGAAAAGAGGGTTAGCGCTGACCAGGCCTCCCAGGAGTTCCCACCAGGGGCCACAGGGATTGCTGGAGCCACTATTTGTCATAAAATCAACTCTGGGCACATAATTTCTGAAACAATCAGAGGCAAGGTTTTCTAAATTGTGGGGAAAACTCCGCAGTTAGAAGAATGGCTTATTTTTGGCCTTCTCTCCGAGGTGCACAGCCTCGTCCCATTCTCATCCTGCTGCGTGGCTTCCAAACGGCAGATGGGAAAACAGCCAAGACGACGGTGCTGGGCTTTGAGCCTGAAACTCAGCTATTTCATCTTGGGCAAGTTCCTAGGCCTCTCTGGGCCCCAGTTTCTCTTTGTAACGTGGGGACAACATAGCCGCCTCCCAGCGTGCCATGAGATTAATGAAAAGCAGTCGCCCGATGCTCGGAGCTTGGTAGGTGCTCTGAACTATAGTCTAGGCCTGGTTCTGGGGCAATGGAGGGAGTGTTCTTTACCCTAGCCAATGACATGCAGCCTGGAAACACAGAATAACATGTTCTCTCTTCTCTCTTTTTTAAATTTTATTTTATATATTTTTATTTCTTACAGAGAGAAAGGGAGAAGGATAGAGAGTCAAAAACATTGATGAGAGAAACATCAATCAGCTGCCTCCTGCACACCTCCCACTGGGAATGTGCCTGCAACCAAGGTACATGCCCTTGACCGGAATCGAACCTGGGACCCTTCAGTCCGCAGGCCGACACTCTATCCACTGCCAAACCGGTTAGGGCTGTTCTCTCTTCTCTTGACCCTCCAGAGACCTTCTGAACTCCTGAGCAGGAAAGATGTTCCCACATTAGAGGGAAGAGGCTAAGTCAGGGAGCTCCACCGGGTCTTGTGGAGGCCCTATGCCCTCCACGCTGCTGCTCACGGCATTTTTTGAAAATGGAGGGCTCCCCACTTCTTCAGTAGCTCTCTTTTAAAAATTTTTTTTAAAATATATTTTTTATTGATTTCAGAGAGGAAGGAAGAGGGAGAGAGAGAAACATCAATGATGAGAGAGAATCATTGATTGGCTGCCTCCTACACGCCCCCTACTGGGGATTGAGCCCACAAACTGGGCATGTGCCCTTGACCAGAACTGAACCTGGGACCCTTCAGTCTGCAGGCCCACACTCTATCCACTGAGCCAAACTGGCTAGGGCCAGTGGCTCTCTTTTATTGGCAAAACTTGCTAGAGCAGTGGTTCTCAACCTTCCTAATGGCGCGACCCTTTAATACAGTTCCTCATGTTGTGGTGACCCCCAACCATAGAATTATTTTCGTTGCTACTTCATAACTGTAATTTTGCTACTGTTATGAATCGTAATGTAAATATCTGATATGCAGGATGTATTTTCATTGTTATAAATTGAACATAATTATAGCATAGTGATTAATCATAAAAACAATATGTAATTATATATTGTGAAATATTTATTTCTAATTATAATTAAATGAAATTTTGTCTTGAAGCATGGTGTAGCATGGGTAACAGTCTTAATATAACAACAGTAAACTACATTGCTACATTTTGCGACAGTATGCGTAAAAAGCCAACGTCAGTGCGAAGGTTGAGATTGCTTCTTTCTCACCAGATCAGAAATTCTCGGCAGTCTTTGCAAGAGCACAACGAAGACCATCTTCTACAACAAGTCTAC
The DNA here is from genome assembly GCF_963455305.1 of Plecotus auritus. NCBI lineage: Eukaryota > Metazoa > Chordata > Mammalia > Chiroptera > Vespertilionidae > Plecotus > Plecotus auritus. The sequence goes on from NC_137778.1 coordinate 29,671,539, forward strand.
TTCTGTATTTAGACTTGATAACCAACAAGCTGGAAAACCCTATTTCACAAAGATATGTTGTTGGAAATGGAAGAAGAAGGTGCAACACAGTCTCAGACAGATCAGGATAAGACTGCAAACACTTGATCCAGAATTTTGTAACTGGTATTGTAGAGAAATCAGTTCTCGCTGCATCGCTGTTAATAAGTTCAATGAACTCCTCTTGTGCTGTCTCAGGAACATCTTCAACTTTGACTGTGAATGGGCTTCTGACAAGTGCAAATGGGGTGTCAGGTAGATTTGGAAAGTACGATGAAATTTCGTCTGCAAGCATGTGCAAGTGTTCTTTCACAGAAATTATCATCGTAATCCTTTTGTCTGGTTCAATGTCAAGTTCCTCAAAGAAAGCAGATAAGGTAGGCAACATGTAAATTTTATTTTCATCCAATTTTTTTTGCCAAAGCTGAAGTTTCATTTGCAATGATCAGATCTTTTCAGACAAATCCAGGCATGTTGCATTTGGTCCTTGCAGTGATAAATTTAACTCATTCAAGATGGTAAAGATGTCAACCAAGTAAGCTATTTTCTGCAGTTCACTTTTATCGCTGAAAAGTGCTTTGAACTGCGGTCTTGCTTTCTGATTAAAAAATGTTTTGAGTTCATCACGAAGCTCAAAAACACATTTTAAAACTTTTCCTCTCGACAACCATCTCACTTCAGTGTGAAATAGCAGAGCATTGTTTGGCGCATCCAACTTGTTGCACAGTTGTGAAAACAGTCGACTGTTTAAAGTGCTCGCCTTTACAAAATTGTCAGAACTTATGACGCTTTTCATTACTTCTTGTAACTCTTGTGGCAGCGTCTTCGTTGCTAATATTTGCCGATGAATCATACAGTGAGTTCCGATGACTTTTGGTGACTCATTCAGTACCAAACGTTGAAATCCAGATCGACATCCTAGCATAGCTGGAGCACCATCTGTGCAAACACCACAAACCTTTTCCCAAGAGATCTTATGCTCTTTCAGAAATGAACCAACTGTGTCAAATACATCACGTGCAGTAGTTGTCGTTTCAAGAGGTTTGCAAAAAAGAAACTCATCTTTAAAGTCGCCATCATTAATATACCTCATGTAAACCAGTAACTGTGAACAGTTTGCAACGTCTGTAGATTCATCAAGCTGGATACTAAATATTGGAAGTGGAGCAGATTTAATTTCCTGGATTACCTGATCAAGAATATCAGCAGACATGTCATGTATTCTTCTGCGGACAGTGTCCTTAGACAAGGAAATTGCACTCAATTTCGTAACAAATTTGTCTCTGATCATAACTCGAACAATGTCTTTGGCCACTGGCAACAGTAAATCCTCAGCCATGGTTGAGGTTTCATAGCTCTGGCTATTCTGAGTGCCACCAAATATGAAGCTTCAATGGCTGCTACGTTTTGTTTGTGGTACTTACCACCAGTGTCAAGTCTGGCTTTCTTGAGTCCATCAGCTTTGCTCCTAAAATAGTTGGTATCCTTGCTGGCAAAGCTCGGATGCTTGCTATCAAAATGGCGTTTTAGTTTGTTTGGCTTCATAGATTTGGCTGATAGAATTTCACAACAAATAACACATTGCGGTTTTTCAATTCCTGCTGTAATTATTGAGGTAAAACTATACTGTAAAAAATCCTCACTATATTTTCTTTTCTTAACGTTCTTCTCTACACAATCCATTGTCATGGGATGGTTTGCTAATGAAAATAATATATAACAATAGCTTTAATAATACAAAAGATGATACATGGCATAGTTCAGTCAATACAGTTCATTAAAGTTTCCTATGATTTATCATTCTCTGTGTTGTTTTTTTTACATATCTGTTACTATCACAAGGGGGTAATATTCACATCAACCACAGCTGAATATAAAAAGACCGATCAGCATCCAGATTAAGTTCCCATGGTACAGATTTTTTTTTTTTTTTTTGCAGTAGTTGATGATTTTACAGTACATGATTTTACATTTACCCAGGAATTATAATTCATGAAGTGTCATTTTACCTCCAATACTGCTGCTTTCAACACAGTAGCTGCTTTCAATACAGCGGTTGCTTTCTACACAGTAGCTGCTCTCTACACATGTGTGACTGGTCCGCATAAGTACATTATGGTGCCAACCCTGTCACATACACCTGTATTTGTACGGGGTGTATGTGATGGGGTTGGTGTGATGATGTCATCACGCCGGGTACTCGTATTGGGCGTATCTGCAAGTGGGCGGACCCGCCTGGAGACGAATAGAGGCTGTTCCTAAGACCATCAAAAATATGTGTTTTACGATGGTCTTAGGTGACCCCTGTGAAAGGGTCGTTTGGGGGTCGTGACCCACAGGTTGAGAACCGCTGTGCTAGAGAATCTGGAGTGGAAGGTGGAGTCCCAGGCTGGGCTGTGGCTCTCCCCACAGGGGATTTCCTCGCTGCAATAAATGTTAGGCCAGCAGTGGCCTGGAATCCTCCTGTCTAGTCCAGCAGACCCTCAGCATTCTGGCCCCCGTGTCAGTGATAAGGACTTTCTTTGAGTGCCCCATGGTCCAGGATGAGTAGCGATTGGTGGTGTCGCTGAGGTGTGGGCTGGAGTTCCACCTGTTATACAGTGGGTGTTAGAGTGAGCTCAGCTGACTGCCCTGTACCCACTTCCTGGCATGACTTTGTGGCCCTCTTTCCAGGCTAAGCCTTGGAGTTTCCATGGCAGGGTCTTGGGGAGGAACAATTTTCTGTTCTGCTTCATTATATTTAATGATAGAAATTAAAAATAAGAGACATATTGGCAAATGTGGGGATTTGATCACCTCTCTCCACCTTTCTTTATCAATCTCTTTATACATTTATACATGTATACACACATACACTGAGTGGCCAGATTATTATGATCTCTGAACGCATAATAATCTGGCCACTCAGTGTATATCCTATATAATAAAAGGCTAATATGCAAATTGTCCCCTCGACCAGGAGTTCGACCAGCAGGCAGGCCGGCCAACTGTCCATGTCCCCTCCCCCTGGCCAGGCTGGCCGGACCCCACCCATGCACGAATTTATGCACCGGGTCTCAGAGATCATAATGATCTGGCCACTCAGTGTTTATACACATAGCATGCGTATGTGTGTATGTATGTCTATATCAACATCTACATCTACAGCTATAGCTATCTCAGGAATCTTTTGGGATGGAGATGGGCTTCCCTAGTCTAGTCTCACCACCTCCAGGATTACTGCATGTGGGGAGGGTCAGGGCAGAGAAAAGCTAACTATGTGAATACAGCCCTCCTCATGGTCGTGCTGAGACAGGCAAAGCCTCCAGAAGTTACCCCTCCACCACACGTACGTTCAGTGACCAGTAGGGCCCAGCACACTTTCCTGTAGGCCCTCTCTTTAAAGGTTCATTGTGGCCACTGGGGGCTCTGGAGTGTCCTTCCCAGAGAAAACAGAGAAAGTGTGTTTCACATCGGACCTTGCTGTCCACTTGGCCCTGAGTCTGTGGCTGTGTGGAGGGAGTCTTGTGGTCTCGGTCGTGGTGACCTGCTCTGCTGTGCAGGTGGGCAGCAGTGGGGCACGTATAGGGGCGACAATGTTCTGACTTCATGGTGGAGAGCCCGGGGGTGGGAAACAAGCTCTGGTCTCATGGTGGGAGTAAGCGTGGCAGTGACCGTGTCCTACCTGGTCTCTTGGAGGGGACGTTCATAGAGGTGATTGGCTTTGGTCCTCATGAATGGGTTAGGATTCGAGGTGATAGTTCTATGGTCGTATGGTGGTAGCCTAACGGGGGAGGGCGGGCTGTGCTCTGTGTTCATGTTGGGGATACTAGTAGTGGTGATAATGATCTAATCCCCTTTGAGGATAAATGGGGGGCTGTGTCACAGTGGGGAATTGGGGCGCTTCTGCCCACAGGGCAGCAGGGTGGCCAGGAGTCCAGCTCAGGAAAGTCCCCGGGCACATGGTTGTTCTTATGTAACAGCAGAAGGTCTGCCGAGGTCTTTCCTGTGGGCACTGCTCATATCCGCAGCGGCGGGCCTCCCCCCTCGCCTCCCTTTAGCGTCCTGCCGGCGATATGCTGGCCGCAGTGATGAAGTGTCTGATAAGACACTATTGCTTTTCCAATTCTGGCTAAATCGACATTGGTTTTTGTCAACCTACCTCCTTGTTGCTTCCAATTCTGGGTGATTTCCATCTTGTCACTCTCTCCTTCCCCTCAGCCCATCGAATCCCTGGTTTTCCCGGCTGCCTGGTACTTCCTGCGAGGCATCCTGCTGCCTCCAAGGCTTGGCAATTAGAGACTGGGACTCCAGCAGGGAGGGCAGCGTGGCTTATTCCTGAGGAGGGAGAGCCCCAGTGGCGTGTCCATAGCAACCCTCACTTTCCCCTCTACCGGGAGAGAAGGGAAGACAAAGACAGGAAGGGAGGTGAGCCCTTTTGCAATCCTCACCTCAGAGTGCGGGGCACCAGGGCTTGGGTGCTGAGTATGCCTGTGGATGAGGCAAAGAGAGGGAACTTTTTCTCATGCAACAACTGACATGGAGTGGACATGTAGCAGGGGGCTTGTATTGGATGATGTGGGGAGATAGCAGGAGGAGAGGATGTGGTGAGCTGTGCTGTTGGGTGTACAACAGCAACTGAGAGATGCGAGGCCCCTTGAAAGGGGACCCTGGTTTGGGTGTCAGTTTTGTCCTTAACTCACATGTGAGTTTGGGCAGGTCACCTGCCATCTCTGACAGTTCTTCTTCTCTTGCTAATAAGAATGGGTCCCGCCCTAGCTGGTTTGGCTCAGTGGATAGAGCATCGGACTGCGGACTGAAGGGTCCCAGGTTCGATTCCGGTCAAGGGCACATGCCCAGGTTGCGGGCTCAATCCAGTTGGGGGCGGGCAGGAGGCAGCCAATTCATGATTCTCCCTCATCACTGATGTCTCTATCTCTCTCTCCCTCTCTGAAATCAATAAACATATATTAAAAAGAAGAAGAATGGGTCCCGAGGCATCTCTGTGGTCCCTTTGAGCCCTCTCATTCAAAGACTAGGCTGCCTCACCGAGGGCTGCTGACGGGGGTAGTCTTTTCTTTCCCAATGGTGGAAAACTCAAGGAAGCTGCCAATTAGGAGCTACCTTTGCAAAATGTTAACAAAGGTGAGTCCTGGCACCAGATGTGGTCCCTGAGCCTCCAGAGAAGGAGGCAGAAAGTTAAGGCTGGCGCAGACTCTGTTGGTGATCTCCCTTCGTGGCCCCCAAGGAGCCTGGAGTGCAGAGCTATGTGCATATACCACCAGCAGAGGTCGCCACACTCCTCACAAACCCACCACAGGTTGCTGTGTCAGGTGGTCGGTGGGCGAGCACCAGCCAGCTAGGCAGGAGCCACCAGGACCTTCCCGCTGGAGCTGTCATTGGCCAGCCGCAGTTGGGGAAGGACTGGCAGCGCAGGGCTGGCTCAGGGGCTTGGGCCCACGCCACCAGCCAGGCCCTGGGACTGTCGGTCACCTGCTACCCTCACTGTAGGAGGGTGGGTCACCCAGGGCCACAGAGGGATCTTTGCTTCTCTCGTGGCTGCCCAGGCTCTGAGCCCTTCCTTGGGAAGCTCAGAATTGTTAGAGGTCATTTTTTTTCCTCTGCCGGGGGCCAGGAAGCTGACTGATTCAGTAACTCCGAATTGAGAGCACGCACTGTGCCAGGCACTCTTTTAGGCACCAGGAATTCAGAAGTGAACAAAAGAGACAAAATCCCATCCTCATGAGGCTGACTCCCTGGTGGGGGGAAGGGCGCCATGGTCTACACTACTGGGCGGGGCTGGGAGTGGACACGCCCCTGACCCAGGACAAGCAGGTGATGGGCTCTCTCCACCGACTCAGCCCTGAGCAGACAGGGTGAGGTCGGGCTCAGATGCTGAGCTCTGGCCAAGCAGGTGTCTACGGGGCCCTCCCTCAGCCACCAAGGTCCACTAAGGCTCTTGCACCTGCCCATCGACAGTTTGCAGTGTGTGCACCTCTACCAGCTCCTTGTGAGCCTGGAGAACACCGTGGTGACAGAATGGTAGCATCTTGAGCCCATTTCCCCAGCCTTCTTTTCAGTCATGGTTTCAGCACCTTTCATGTCACCCTTGACCCCTCCAATAAATAAACATTCCCATCTAGACGGACCCATCTGGCTAGGATAGCAAGTTCTCTCACCAAAGCCATGGAGAAGGGGTCAGGAGAAGCATTTAAAAATGTATCTTGATTTTTACAAACAGCACCAATGGGTCCAGTTCAATAGGCTCAGAGTGGTCGCTGGCAGGAAAATGGCAACTCTAAACCAGATGGGCCGGATTCCAAGCCCAAGGCACTCCCGGCCCCCACCCCCCCTCGCCTGGCTGCTCCACTGCGTCGTCTCTCCATGCCCAGAACCTGCCTGCCTGGCCGACCACAGAGTCTTAGGAGCAGAATCGTCACCCTTCTTCCAGACAGTTCTCCAGAGAGCTGTTCTTGTGAAATCTCACCCATTCCTTTTGCCCGAGGGGGTTTTATGACGAACCTGAACAGGAATGGAGGGCAGGAGGTATTCTTTTACCCAGTGGCGGTGGCTAAGTGGAGAGGGTGACCCTTGCGTGAGTGGACAGACCTGTTTAGTGTGGCCTCTTACCTCCTCTAGAACAAGCCAGTTATCTTCTCTGGAGCTGAACTCCGTTTCTTCATCTATAGAATGCGGCTACTAACCTTAGCCCACTGGCTTGTTGGAACCACATACGCACAGAGCAGTCCCTCAGTGAAAGTGCCAGGTGGAGGATGTTGGGCTGTATGCCCCCTTTATAGAAAGGCCCCGACAAGACACAGAATTTTGTTCTTTTCTCCAGCAAAGCCAGGTACTGGCGGTGATAGGGGAAGCTCAGGAAGCCTCGGCACCTGGAGGTGGCTCCCAGTTGATGGTGTGTGGCCTGGAGGCAGATGGGGTGTGCTGTCGGCCTGCCTCACTCGTTCTGTCGTGGTTTGGGGAAGGGTGGGTGAGATTTACTCGTAGTTATGAAAGGCCTCAAACTAGGGTCTGGACATTCAGGGAGTCAGACAAAAGCAGCATGGACCGGAGACCTACACTTACCCATTGGTGCTCCTTGTGGCCAGCAGTGTAGGTGAGGGTCGATCAATGTGCCCAGGTCCAAGTGCCCTGAACTCTCTCTCACTCAGTCACTCACTGACTCAATGCCCAGTTCGGGTGCAGGTTGAGGTGCAGCGCTGCGTGTATGTGTTCCACAATTTACACCATAAGCTCCTGTCACCAAGGAGCTTATGGTGTAAGTTCAAAGCAGGAGAGAAAGACATATGCGCAGACAACTCCAGTACAAGGCAAGAGGTGAGAAACGTCCCCAGAGAGATCCAGTGGGAAGGGGATTCCGAAGAGAGAGGCAATGTCGAACTGGGGAGAAAGAGCAGAGGAAGGGTGGCTGGAAGGCTCGGGGTGGGGGCGGCGCTAACTCTAGCGGGCTTGAACACGGAGCGAGGGGTGGGGTGGCGTGCCAGGCTGCACAGCTGGGAAAGAGCACAATCTAGAGGTCAGACAGATCCAGGTCTAAAGTGACAAACTAATTGGGGATATTGATTGAGTTACTTAAACCTTTTTAAACTTTCGTTTATTGGGGGTGAGAGTGTAAGGGCTGGAGCAATAGAACCTTTCTGGCCTCCCTTCCAGGCGGCCAGGAGGGGCAAATGGAGCATTTTATGTGGAAGTAGTTGGAACACTATAGAGTGCTATGCAAACACAGGGGTTGCTTTTATTATTAAAGTTAATTCACCCACCCATTTATCTACCCACTCACCCATGCACTCATCCACTCATCCATCCATCCATCCATTCATTCATCCATCCATCCATCCACTTACCCACCCACCCATATACCCACACACTCATCCACTGATCCATTCATCCACCCACTCATCTACCCAACCACCCTTTTACCCATCTACTTATCTACCCATTCACTCATCCACCCATCCATCTACTTATTTATCCATCCATCCACCCACCCACGTACCCATCCACTCACTTATACACCCACACACGTATCCCTGATCCATCCACTCACCTACTCATCTATCCATCCACTCATCCATCCATCCATCCATCCATCCATCCATCCATCCACTTACCCACCCACCCACCCATATACCCACACACTCATCCACTGATCCATTCATCCATCCACTCATCTACCCATCCACTCATCCATCCATCCACCCAATAAGCCTTTAATGGGTGTTTCCATGACCAGGCACCCTGCTCAGTTCTGGGGATACAGAGTTCATAGCCTAGTGGGAAAAAGAGCCATATAAACCACAAATCATTACTTTTCTTAAACCATTACTTTTCAGCCAGTTCTATCTTTGGGGGCAACAAGTTCCACAGATCACAGATTATGGGATTTTATTTTTTAAAAGGCCTTGTTTTTTCTTAGGCCTATTTCTTTCGTTTATTATTATTATTTTTTTTGTTAATCCTCACTCAAGGATATTTTTCCATTGATTTTTAGGGAGAGCGGAAGAGAGAGGGCAAGACAGAGAGAAACATTGATGTGAGAGAAACACATTGATTGGTTGCCTCCTGCACAAGCCTTGATCAGGGCCCAGGCCAGGGAAGAGCCTGCAACCAAGGTACATGCCCTTGTCCGGAATTGAACCTGGGACCCTTTGGTCCGCAGGCTGAGGCTCTATCCACTGAACCAAACTGATTAGGGCAGATTATGGGATTTTAAAGCCGAGTGGTTCTAGGAATCAACTTTTCTATATCATTCATTTTACTGATGGGGAAATTGTGGTTATTATTTGTTGTGGAAAGTACTACTACTTCCTCTTATTTGCCTTTAAATAACCACTCCCAGGTTTCAACTTCAGTTCAGTTCAATTAGTCTTTATTAAGCATCTCTCAGATGCTAGGGTAGGCTCTCTGCAAGAACTGGAGATACAGCGATGGAACAGACATCATTTCTGCCCTCAAGTTGGTTCTAGTCTAGGCCCATGGTTGGCAAACTGCGGCTCGTGAGCCACATGCGGCTCTTTGGCCCCTTGAGTGTGGCTCTTTCACAAAATACCACGGCCTGGGCGAGTCTATTTTGAAGAAGTGGCATTAGAAGAAGTTTAAGTTTAAAAAATTTGGCTCTCAAAAGAAATTTCAATTGTACTGTTGATATTTGGCTCTGTTGACTAATGAGTTTGCTGACCACTGGTTTAGGGGGGAAAGGACACACAGAGATAACAGTCATACTGTTTGATACAGGTAGGGATAGAGGTGAGCATCAAGTACTGAAAATATAGAAGAAGCACCCCTAATTGGGACTTGAGGAACTTAAGGGAGGCTTCCCAGAAAGAAAACCCATGATATATCTTGAAGGCAAAAAAGAAATGTGTAGGTGAAGATGTAGGGGAAGGGCATGCCAGGCAGAGGAACAGCATGAGCAAAAGCATAGAGGTATGAGATAGCATGGTTTATCGGAGGAACTATAAGAAGCTGGTGTTTTTGGAGCTTCAAGAAGGATGTGGTGAGGAATGAGTGTGGAAAGGAGGGCAGGGTCCAAGTGGAGCTGATATGGCCAAAGGCTACCTTCGCTTTACTGGGTTTGGTGAGCATGCCCTTGTTCACCTTCCCTGTACTCTCCGAGCTAAGAAACTCCACCACACCCCCTTAGCCTTCATCTTTATAGACTGAAGAGACCTGATTCGTGGGAAGGAAAAGCCCATCCTTCAAGGTGTGGCTCCAATTCCACCACCTCCATAAAGCCTTCATTACCTACCCTCTGCATTCAATGAACTCTATTGTCTATACCGCACTTTGGGACTCTCTGTTGTGGTTCTTTATCACCCCAGGCGAGTATAGCTCGTCTCTACAGTGAGATCATAAGCTCCTGAGGGCTGGCTGTGTGAGTCACATGGCAATGTTAATAAGTACCAATAAGTCTGAATCCTATTGATCTGCATTTCAGAAAAGTGCTCGGGCCAGGGGGCGGGGGTGGTCAGACAGATCTGGATTTGATTCTTTCTATGACACTAGTTACTAGTTAGTACCTGTGGGGAAGTTTTTAATCTGTCTAATGTCTCAGTTTCCTCATCTACAAAATGGGTGATGATGCCCTAACCGGTTTGGCTCAGTGGATAGAGCGTCGGCCTGCGGACTGAAGGGTCCCGGGTTCGATTCTGGTCAAGGACATGTACCTTGGTTGCGGGCACATCCCCAGTAGGGGGTGTGCAGGAGGCAGCTGATCGATGTCTCTCTCTCATCGATGTTTCTAACTCTCTATCCCTCTCCCTTCCTCTCTGTAAAAAATCAATAAAATATAAAACAACAACAACAACCAAAAAACCAAAAAAACCCCAAAATGGGTGATGACTCCAATTCATTGGTGTTTTGAAGCCATGGTTTTAGCTAGGGGCTAGGGAGAGCCCTGGGGAATTCCCAACAGTGAGGACTGGACCTGCAGTAAAAGTGGGCAGAGATGTGAGCGCAGTGGGTCTGTACGGCAGGATGGAAAACCTGACATGATCAGGCCCTGCTGTTGAGTGGCTCCCAGCTGATTTACTAACCCGCTCAGCACTTTACAGGGACAAAGTACTTGGTTTGTGCTAATTCACTGGAGCTGAGGAAGTTAAAATCCTGAGAGATTAAGCAATCGGCCCAAGGTCACAGAGCAAACAAGTGGCAAAGCTTGTTGTGCTCGTGAGAGGGAGGAGGAGAGGAAGTGTTTGGACGGTGGTTAGAGGAGGACGGAGTGCACATTTGTGTGTGATAATATGGGGTAAGAGGCAAAGTGTGTGGTAAATGTTTAACAGCCATTAAGTGTTTAACAACTGGCTCACCAGGAAAGGCCAACCCTGCTGTGAAGTGTTTGCCAATGCCTGTGGTGTAAATAGTCCCACCATCACTGATTTCAAGCTATCATTGTAACAGTCAATGGATCTGGGACTTGGAAGAGATGTGTGCAGTTGGCTTTTATGAGCCAGTACCAGCCAGCTCCAGCACACCACTGAGGGCTTCAAGGTCACCATGTATGAGCCTGAGGGAGAGTCCACGCACACTGGCATGCTTCTAATCCTCCCGGTCCCCTTGAGGTAAGGGACCCTAATGCTCCCATTTCATAGAGTGGGAAGCTGAGGATCCCGCCTGTGGTCACACAGCTATTGCGTAGCAGAGAGGGGCTCCAGCTTGGGCAGTCTGACTCTAGAGCCCAAGTTCTAACCATGACATTGTTCTCTTCCCGCTCCAACGGGGCGGCTGTGTCCGGGGGCATGAGCTGCTTCAGTGGCATTAGCTGTCAAGATCCAGCCCGTTTCTAGGTGAATCGCCAGTTGATCTCTGGCTCAGGCATAGTTTGCTCTCTCTCCCTCCATCCCCAGCTGTTTCTCATCCCCATCCATGGGACCTGCTCTAACATTCCCCGTTGGGATCAGCTGGCACAGCCATGAGACCTGGAGGCAGAGGCTGCCCTGGCCTGGCTGAGGCAGGTTATGGTGGTGGAGTGGGCACAGAAATGCCCAGGCCTGGAGTCTGTCACAGCCCAGATGCTGCCCTGGCACTCAGAACCAATACTAACAGCACATGTCTGCTATGAACAATACAGTAACAAGAATTTATTAAGAAATCATAAAGCCTGCTAGTAAGTATGTGATAAGGAGCATTGAAACCAAAAAGTTGACTCTGTTTGGGAATGGAGGGAGGGAAACCAAGAAGACGGAAGGGAAGGGGAGGAAAGGCAGGGCGTGCTAGAGGGTGTGTGTGTGTGTGGGGGGGGGGGACGGGTAATATGGTCATTGGAAAATACATGGGACCCCAGGCTTGTGTCTAAGCCCCAGCGCTGTGACTTGTAGTGGGAGAAGGAATGATCATGTCATTGATAATAATAACAGTAATCAAGATTATTATGTGTGAGTTATTGCAATTATTCAGGTTTCTGGGGTTGTGTGCCTGTAATATTTACCTCTCAATCATCAGGGCTGATAGGGGGTTGAAGAGGTGAGAACTGGTATACAGAGGGTACTACGGGCTGGTTTGAGGGGAGCTTTACCCCTTCCTGGTCTGGCCATTTGCTGCTCACCATTCAGGGGAGCTGTTTTAGAAGCTCACTGACTGTGTGCATGTATGTGGGCCAATGTATATTTGAGGGCCATTGTATGCACACCTATGAACATGCATGTACCTGCATGCATGTATCTCTGTGTGTGTGCATGCATGTGTGCCTGCGTGGCTCCTACTCTTCCCCTTTCCTACCCAGGGAGCAGCTGGCCAGAGGCATAGGGGCGATGGAGAAGCAGGACTGCTGCGGATAGAAATGGAAACGAATTCAGCTCTGGCCCCATCTCTTTCAAGCTCTCTTGCACACAGTGGGAGCTTAATAAATACTTGATGATGGTTCTGCACCTGGGAAGCCAGCAGCTGTTCCCAACTCTGACTCAGAGCCCCATGGGGCAGATCAGCTGGGGCGTGACCATGGGGGTCTTCAGTCTTCCTGCCAGACCCTCTGGTGACTCCACGCCCAGCTGGAGCCGGGGTCCACTTCACACATCCTGCCTTGGGGAGTCCGGTTCCTCCTCCACCGCTTTCCTCTGACTCTTTTCCACCCATCATTTAGACAACATTTACGGAGCAACCACTGTGCTGAGCACCATCGTGGGAAGGCAACCTGGGAGATGGTATAGGAGGTGCCGGGTCAGACTGACCAGGGTTCAAGTCATAGCACCCTTAATTACAAGCTGGTGACATCTGAGCGATTTTCTGTTTTGTTTTCACAGTTTTTGTCTGCAAAAAGAGAATGATATTTTCATAGCGTTGATGTGAGGGTTGGAAATAGCAGAGGCACGTGCACACCTACTGCAGGGGTTCAGTAGGTGAGCTTATCCACCTGGAGTCAGGAGAGCGTGGGTCCCCTCTGCTTTTTTTCTTTTTTAAAAATATATTTTATTGATTTTTTTACAGAGAGGAAGGGAGAGGGAGAGAGAGTTAGAAACATGGATGAGAGAGAGACATCAGCTGCCTCCTGCACACCCCCTACTGGGGATGTGCCCACAACCAAGATACATGCACCTGACCGGAATCGAACCTGGGACCCTGGAGTCTTAGGCTGATGCTCTATCCACTGAGCCAAACCGGTTAGGGCCCCTCCGCTTCTTTGACCTCATAGTTGTTACTCAATGTCTCTGAGCATCCGTGTGTAAAGTAGGAGCATAATGCTCACCTCCGAGGGTGTTTGGAGGATGTAAGTGGACAATATGTGTGAGACAACCTATCGTGGATCCTGGCCACTAATAACTGTCTTCCCTGCTTCCTGCCCGCGAAACAGGGTGCACGGCTTCCCCCCCGCCCCTCCCCGCCGTAGGAGGCTCTCTGCTCCTCCTCCCCACTGCCCGCGTGCGCGTACACCGTCCTGGGCTCCCGGTTTCTACCTGTAGGAGGAAAGGGGACAGCGGCTCCACTACCCGGAGGGGAGCGCAAACTACAGTTCCCAGCCAGCCCAGTGCGGCTGCGGGGCTGGGAGCGGAGGGCGGCAGGCCCCGCCTCCTGGGAGGAGCGTACGAGGGGGGCGGAGTTAGGAGGTGGTGGGAGAGTTAAGCCAAGCCAATGAGACCAGCTGCTAATAAGTGGGCTGGGCTTACCCTATAACAGTGGCAGGAGGAGGAGAGCAAAGCTATTGAGCCAGCGCGGAGTGAAGCTGAGCCTGGCCTCGCATGCTTCTAGAGGACCACCTCCTGAGACAGAGTTCTTTCCCCCTCTTCTGCTCTCTCCAAGCGCCCCAGCTGCCCTCCCTTCCTGCCCAGTACAATGCATTCTTGACTGGCAGCGCCTGGACTCCTAGCAGCCCCAGAGAGCCGGAGCAAGCCACAGAGAGGACTGGAGCCAAGACACTCTGGTGGGAGTGTGGATGCCTGGCACTCTTTGAGGACATCTCTGGAGCAACGGTGGCTTTGGGGTGGGGGGTTGTGCTGCAGGGAATCCAGCCAGGCCCCAAGATGGACACTTCTGGGCACTTCCATGACTCGGGGGTGGGGGACTTGGATGAAGACCCCAAGTGCCCCTGTCCATCCTCCGGGGATGAGCAGCAGCAGCAGCAGCAGCAGCCGCCACCAGCGCCAGCACCACCAGCAGCCCCCCAGCAGCCCCCGGGACCCCTGTTGCAGCCTCAGCCTCAGCCTCTGCAGCAGCAGCAGCAGCAGCAGCAGCAGCCACCGCATCCCTTGTCTCAGCTCGCCCAACTCCAGAGCCAGCCCGTGCACCCTGGCCTGCTCCACTCCTCTCCCACCGCTTTCAGGGCCCCCCCTTTGTCCAACTCCACCGCCATCCTCCACCCTTCCTCCAGGCAAGGCAGCCAGCTCAATCTCAATGACCACTTGCTTGGCCACTCTCCAAGTTCCACAGCCACAAGTGGGCCCGGTGGAGGCAGCCGGCACCGGCAGGCCAGCCCCCTGGTGCACCGGCGGGACAGCAATCCCTTCACGGAGATCGCCATGAGCTCCTGCAAGTACAGTGGCGGGGTCATGAAGCCCCTCAGCCGCCTCAGCGCCTCCCGGAGGAACCTCATCGAGGCTGAGCCCGAGGGCCAACCCCTCCAGCTCTTCAGCCCTAGCAACCCCCCGGAGATCATCATCTCCTCCCGGGAGGACAACCATGCCCACCAGACCCTGCTCCATCACCCCAATGCCACCCATAACCACCAGCACGCCGGCACCACCCCCAGCAGCACCACCTTCCCCAAAGCCAACAAGCGGAAAAACCAAAACATTGGCTATAAGCTGGGACACAGGAGGGCCCTGTTTGAAAAGAGAAAGCGACTGAGTGACTATGCTCTGATTTTTGGGATGTTTGGAATTGTTGTTATGGTGATAGAGACCGAGCTCTCTTGGGGTTTGTACTCAAAGGTAGGGGCTGCGGTTTCTCTTTATACCTTGAACAAAAGGAATATATAGGTAGAGAGAGAGAATGATTGAGAGGTTGACTGGGGAGAGAGGTGGTGGTGGGGGGAGAGGCGGTTGCTCAATTATATTGAACACTCTAACTTCCCGTGGTTTTCCTTCTTAATCATGGGAGAATTCATTCCTGGTTTTCTCGGTGGGGGGACATCCCCATGTACTGTGTCTCATTTGCAGACTCGGTGTTGGGGAGGATTAAAGAATCCCTTTTGAGAAATCACCCTCCCGCCCCCCTGCCGCCCCGCCCGGCTCACCGGCACTAACGCATAACCCAGCAGCTTAACGCACCAATTAATTACACTCTGCCTTGACGTGCTTGCCAGTTCCTGCGACTTCCCTCCTCTCCTCCCCTCCTTGCTCCACTCCATTTTCCCGAGGATAAAAAAGAAATAAATGTCTGGGTGGGGGGTAGGGATGCCCTGCCAGTCCCTTCTCTCTCTGTCTGCTCTCTCTCTCCCCAAGTTTCTGTTTCCCTCCTCATCCCTGAGAGACTTAGGGCAAAATCCAAAAGCACCTGTGACCGAGTCTCCTGGGGGCCTGGGATAAAAATACAGGTGGAGGAAATTAGCGGTTCTTCCCTCAGGAAAGAGGACTCAGAATAAACCTGCTGCTGCTTATAAACAGCCCTGATAAAATGGCTACAGGTGTTCCCCGGGCAGAGCAGATGGGCACCGCCTTGGCACCAGCCTGGGGGGGGGGTGGGTAGCGCCTCTCCTTCGGATGGGATGACAAGGCTTCCCAGGCATCCCTGAGAACCCGCTCCCCGCGCAGCCCGGTCCTCCCCTCCCGCCCCAGCTTCTCTTGGGGTAAATGAGGCTGTGTGTGTGTGTGTGTGAGTGCGCGCTGATGGAGCCGGCAGCGCCCACTTGAGTGGGGGAGCTGGCCCGCTGCTCCAGCCTCGGTCCAGCTGGAGATGGAGGATGGGGTTCCCTCACGGGGGGGCTTGGAAATCACGTCCTCCAAGGCGGTGGGCATTGAGGAAGGTGGGTTTGTTCATGCTCTGCCTGCTGTGGGCTCAAAGGCTTGGAGACCTGGGGAGTCGTGGGGCAAGTGGATTTTTCCCATTTATCCCTCACCCCCAATTTGTTGGTGTGTGAGTGTGTGTGTGTGTGTGTGTGTGTGTGTGTGTGTGCATGCGCCTCCTTGTTGCTGCATTTCTCACTTATTTGTCATTTTGGGCAGGGGGTGGCTGAGCAGGCTGCCTGGAGCTGGAAGGGGCTCAGCTGTTGGAGGTTTCAAATAGAGCTTGTTTCAGGCTGAGCACAGCTGCTGCGAGACTGTCACATTCCTTGTTGAAATCCAGCCGCTAAAACCTAGGAGGTGCTGATCGGATTTCCCCATTCCCAGCCTGGAGCTCTCACAGGGGAAGGGCCGACGGGGCCATTCTGGAAAGGGCTGGGGCAGAGCCGGTGCCAAGACTCCCAGGTGGAGGGTTCTCCCCAAGAACCTGGCTGCTCGCAGGGGCTCCCAGCTGAGCAGCTCCTAGAAGCTGCCTCCATCTAAATGCTCAAGGATTTGAAACCCTCAGCGCGCAGAAGCGAGTGGGGTTTCCCCTGGAATCGCAGTCACTTAGTCATTCCCTGTAATGAGCCTCGGAGTCTGCAGGTCCTTCTGCTCACTGCCGACTTCCCTTCTGGCCGCAGGGAGAGGGGGCTGCCACCCCCAGCAGGCTCGGCAGCCACCCTGAGCACAGCCCTGGCTCCTTCCAGTCACCCCCTGGGGACCCGGAACCCCTGCTGGGAAACGGATGAAGGCCCAAGTGCTGGGGGTGAGGGGAAGACAGCACCTCCTCTTCAATGACCCCCATGGTCAGCTCTTCCTAGCGACAGCTCCCAGTGGGGTCCGTGGGTGCACATTTGTCTTTTGATGCAATGGGGGGAGGGGTGGCTGCTGCGCAGCAAAGGGCCGGGAGCAGGTGCCATGCCGAGGGAGTGTTCAGGGAGAGGGGCTTCCCCAGAGTCGGAGAAAGCAGGCTCTGGGGTGAAGTGATCCCAGGGGCCAGGCTGTCCCCTTTCGAAGATGCGGACCCCCTGGTTATTGGCAGCACAGAGCGGGCAGCAACTGGGAAGGCCTTGCTCGCCTCAGCTGGTGAGGCGGCCACTTCCTGTGCACCTGGGGTGGGTACCGGTTATGAGTAGCAGGGCTCACTCATTCATCAGCCCCTCTGTCTGTCCGCCCATACATGGAGTCATTATGAAACGGGGACCCTCTGGGTGTCTCCTCTGTCGGGCCTTGCGGACCCAGGAGTGGGTGAGGTAGCTACCCCTCTCTTCTCCTGTGGGCAAGTAGGATTGTTTGACTCAGACTGAAGTTTGAGTCCCAGCTCTGCCACTCCCGGTTGTGTGATCTTGGACAAGCCATGTAGCTTCTGCACGCCTGCCTCCCAGCCGCCAAGTGGGGAGAAGTGGGTTAGGCTAGGTGTGGGGCGCTCCGTGCAGTGCCTGCTCAATAACCAGGGCCTGTTGTTGTTGTTAATAACGATGGTGCTGATGAGAGGAAAAGGAAGGTCTTCTTCCTGTTACCCTAGTCCGGCTCCAGATTTAGTTGGGGCCTTCACCGCTTGGGAATGAAGACTTGTCAATGGAGTCGAGACGTTGTATCTCGGAGGGAGACGTTCTGAGAAGGGGCTAGTCTTCTCACTGGACCCATCTCTGCACGTGCGTCTGTTGTAGGGGAGGTGGGCGTCTGTTCCCTGGCCTCGTGGGGGACACTGGCTCTATTGTGACATGGGGGCTTGGGTGAGAGGGAAGAACCACCAACAGGGGGAACCCAGAGTTGTTAGTGGGCCTGGGGGTGGGACGGGTGATGGTTTCTTTTGCTGGAGAACTTGCGCGTCTGGTTGGCTTCGTGTGTCTGGAAGCAGGAGGATGGGAACCCCAGGCAGCCGTCAGGTTGGGTAATTCTGCACTGATGGTGGCAGTTCCCACTCAAAGGCCTCTGGGGAGAGGGAAGTCCCCCCCTCCGTCCCCATGTGACTGAAGACTACCAACCTTGGGCCTGAGCTGCTTTCGGAAGTTCTCTGCTTTTATCCATGGAGCAGTGGCCTTCCTGTGTGTCTGTGTTTGACCGATATCTGTTCCTCGTGGAGAAATCCGCCATGAGGCCTGGCTTTCTTGAGATGAACATGGCATGTCCCTGAGCACATCCAAAGTTAATGCAAAAGGGAGCCAGTGAGAGGAGGTAAGAAATAGGGTCAGAGCCGTCCTGGTTCTTCCTTCACCAGCCCCCCCTCCCCGCCCCCGTGAAGTCGGGGAAGGAAGATGGGCTGAGGTGGGGCTCAGGTAGCCGGAGAGCGGTTCATTCTTGTGAGGCCACACCCACAGGATGGCCCGACCTGGCTCCTAGTGGTTCTGGACCCCTGAGCTGAATGAGGCAGCCAGGTTTGTTTGTTGGTTGGTTGGTAATAGGTCACCTGAGGGCTCACACATCATGACATGGCCAGGTCCGGAGAGCCTGTTGAGAAATCGCGGTGACAGTGTCTCTAGCATGTTAGTGTCAGCTAGGAGGAGGGCAGTGAGGATTCGGGGAGTCCTTCCTGGGATTCTGTATTTTCTCCCAGCGCTGGTTTGAGGCACGCCCACTCCGTTGCCTCACTCTGCCGGCTGTGTTTTCTCTATGGGGTTGGGAGAGAGCTGGGGCTGGGCCAGGCTCGGCCTGCCCTCCCCTCCGCCCCAGGCTCTGGCCTCCTGGACCTCCTGGTGGCTGGGCTGGACCCCTGTTCAGTCTGTCCAGCTGGCCAGTCCCGGGCGGGCCTTGTTTCTCAGGGGCCTCATGAGTCATCTCAGGGGGGTGGGGAAATGCTGGTGCAGCAGGTGGCTCTCGGTTTCCAGTTTTCACAACCTCAAACGGCTCTCCACCCCCGGCCTCACAATTTATCTGAGTTTCACTTCCTAGGCAGAGCAGGTTCTCGGCCCCACCCTGTGCCCACCCCTGCCCGTTCCACCAACTTCCTGGCCCTCTGCTCTGCCCGCTCCCCCTGCCTGGCTTTGTTGCGGGGTCACCCAGGCCGTGGCACAGGAGCTGGTGTGGCAGTCCTACCTGGCTGTCCTGTCTCTCCCAGGCCTGGCTGTCTTTCTCACCTCCAGTGACACCTCCATCCTCAGTCCACTTAGTGGGAAGCCCCCCTGAAAAGGACTGGCTTCTCTGCATGCCCAGGGGAGGGTGGCTCCCGGCCATTCACTCTTCACGGAGGGGTGGGGCCCCTCAGGGCCAGCTCATAGGGGTCAGCGATCCATCCCAGCCTGTAGCCTGAAGGTGGAGTAGGATCCCTGGCTTCAAGCACCATGCCCGCCTCCCCTTCGCCCCCCGCTCCGAAAACATTGTGTCTTCGTGGGTCACAATGAGTGTCTTGGCCTAAGGAGGCAAGTGTAGCTCTGGGAAGGCGAGAACAAGGCCCGTCCAGGGTGGTGGCCACTTTATTTATAACCGTGTGGACAGTGTGCCATGAATCAACCCTTTGTAACCCACAGAGGGGACAGATAACTTTTATATATGTTTCTCCTTTGCCTGTCATCACACTATTTATAACTGTCCCGGGGAAAGACTTCATCCTGCGCCTGGACTTCCCTTCCCCACAGGCGGCGTGGCCTGCCGGGGCGCTGGCATCCCCGCGGGGGTCTGTATCTGCTGCTGGGCTAGTGAGCGAGCTGGGGTGGCTGTTCCCCCTCAGGGGGTCTCCCTGCGAGGCCTGGTCCAAGGACCTGCTCTACATACCACAAGGCGAAGAGAACACAATGAGACGCGATTTGAGTCACCTCTGTGGGGAGGCTGAGGCCCGGATGGAAATGTAAGATCAGAACAGAAAGCTTTGGTTTGGTTGCCGCTGTTTGTAACGCACATTTGGAGGAGAGACGGAGTGTGAGCGAGAGTGAGAGGAGGGGTGGCGAGGGGGCGGCTGTATATGGTGAAACCCGCCTTACTCCACTCGGTGGCAGGCAGACTGGGCTGTTCATTCGTAGCTGTTTTTCTTCTTTCTTTCAAAACCCCAAAGGGAGAGAGAGAAAGAAGAAAGCACCTATTTCTCTTTAAATAATGAGGGTGGGGAATTCTAGGACCATGCTGTTCTCAGGAGCTGTGGGGAGGAGAATTCTCCTGCCTTTTTTCTGGTGAGGAAAGTCCCGGGTGGCCCATGGGTTGAGGTGCCCCTCTGCCACCCTATCATTC
Organism: Plecotus auritus; assembly: GCF_963455305.1. Taxonomy (NCBI): domain Eukaryota; kingdom Metazoa; phylum Chordata; class Mammalia; order Chiroptera; family Vespertilionidae; genus Plecotus; species Plecotus auritus. The sequence goes on from NC_137778.1 coordinate 29,691,626, forward strand.
CACCCCCAGAGCTCAGCCGAGGAAGGAGTGGGGCAGGGCTGGGGCAGGGTCTACTCTGCACTGGGCCCAGGAAGGCTGCGGGGTGACAGGGACCGTCTGAGACATTCTACACCAGCTTCACCCTCGAGAGTTCATGGGCCAGAGACCAGCGATGTGAAATGTTGGGACAGAAGGAACTTTCCCAAGAGATAGAGCTTGATGGAGGGTGGGGGAGACCAGTACAGGAACCCAGCAAAGACAATGTCCTGGGGGGTGGCCAGGGCCAGGGGCGCTCTGGGGGATTGCGGACAGGCCCATGGCCAGTGCTCAGGGTGTGTCCCCACCCGGAGGTCTGGTGACACCGCCTGCCCTGGGGCAGCGCTGCGCAAGCTGGGAGGGCGAGGTGTGAGCACTGCAGAGGGAACGAGAGTCCATCCCTCGAAGGCCTGGGCTGCTGCGGGCTTCCCCACAACCCCACAGCCCCACAGCCCTGCCCCTGTGAGCCAGCCGGCCCCAAGCGGAGCGGGACACTTGTGCACACAGCTCTGGGCCTCTCCCCCAGCACTGGCTGCAGGACTGCTTATGGGGGGACCCCACGGGCTCAGCATTTCCATCCACAAGGTATCTTCATGCTGCTGTTCCTCAGGCCCCGGGAGTCCATGCGATCAGCAGTATCTCACAGACAGGAAAACTGAGCCACAAACGGGTTGAGTCGCTTACCCCGGCTGCCCATCTCAGGAGAGACGCTTCTAGAACCAGAGCTCAAGTCTCCAGGGCAGGGCTTGCCTCCCTGTTCCAAGCCCCAACCATGGACCTCTGCTGGGATCTGAGTGAGGGAACCTCCAAGGGCTTGGCCATCCCTGGTTCTCGAATTTTCTTCTTCATCCTTGAGTCCCAGTTTCCCGCTGCCCGGGCATGAGGCTCTGTTGAGCTCGGTCACGGGCAGTTAGTGCTCAAGAAAAGCCCGTCTCTGCTCTGAAGGAGCTCTGAGCGGGTGCTTCCACCTCTTGCTTCTGACGTGTTGTGGGGCCGTTGTCAGCCCGTTTACCGCTCTGGGCCTTGGTCTCTCCAGCTTAAAAATGAGGCCAGACCCCGGTGCTGGGCTCTCCGCCGCTCCAAAGCTTCCTGGTTCCACTGAGCATGCGTTTGTCATGCTCCATCGCAGAGACGGTAGCCGTAGTCCTCAAACTCATGTTCGTGAGGCGCGTCAGGCCTGCACCTGGGGACCACCCACCAGGTGGGCTGCGGTTCCTGGTGTTGGTGTTGGGAGCACTGAGGAAGGAGCCCACGATTTGGAACACTGGGGAGGCTCCCTGAAGGAGGGTGGGTGGTCCCTGAAGATTAGACAGACCAGGATGGGAGCGTCACTGTCAGGGGCCTTAGTGAATATGAGCACGTTGGGAGCCTGGGCAGGGGGCAGCGTGGGTAGGGAATGGAGCTGGGCTGTTCCTGTCATGGGCACAGGGGCAGGATGGGAGGGAAGAGGAGCCTGGGAAAGTTATTGGGGGGAAGGGGGGTGTCATCCCGGGAGGTTCTGAGCAGGGAGCAAGCCACTCATGCCCAGGGCGAGGGCACGGGGTGATTTCACAGTTGGTTGATATCTGTAATTGTTGGGGGCTCAGAGGTCTGCACCCTCAGGCCCTGGAGACCTGCTTCTGTTCTTCTCTAATTGGTGATCTTAGTTGGCGCAGCCAGCCTGCCTTGGTGGTTGAGGACTTGGGCTCTGGGTTCAAACGTGGCCTCGGTTGCAGACCAGTGGCGGGTCCTCAGGGAGTTTACTGAAGTTGAAGCCCATTTCCCAGATGTTCATAGAGAATCCTAGCCCCTGCCATGGCACAGCACCCAGTCCAGAGCTGGGTGCACAGGGACCCTTGAGGTCTGCCAGCTGTTGCTTTAGTGCTTAGAAGATGCTCCCCGCAGCCGCCCGAGCACCATAGAGGGCACGCATGCACAGGCCAGCCCTCCTCTCAGGTGGTTCCAGGGGCTCTGGAAGAGGTGAGCACATGTGTTACGTGCCCCCTTTCTCATAACATCGAGTGTCCTCACCTGGGCAAGGCGCCGCTCATGTTTCTGGGTGGGGCCCGCGGGTGAGTCAGCACATTGAGACCGAGACAGGCTGTGCTTTGGAGGGTAGAGCGGTCTGGCCTGGGCTTCTGGAGCCTCCTTACCTCATGGGACCCCGTTATTCTACACTCAGAGTCAGCGGTCTGTGGCCTGGGCACAGCTCATGGGGTGTGGACGCGGGAATGGGACAGGTGGAAGGAGAACAGAAATAAGCCCATGAAGCCAGGCCAGAGGCCACGAGACCTTGAGGACAGTCAGGGGACACATGGTGGCCAGGCAGAGAGGCCGGGAGCCCGGGACACTGGGGCAGGGCCGCCAGGAAGCGGTCCCGGGACAGGCCAGGGAGGACAAGAAATGCCAGGGCTTTCCTGTGTCTTCAGGAGAACACACTTGCCTTCAAGGCTTGCCGAAGGGCACCTTCTCGAATCCCAAAGGCTGTGGGGGCTTGAGAATCAGGTTCTTTCTGTCCTTCCTTTGCAGGTGGTAACTCTCCCACGGACACTAAGGGGCGCAAAGAGCCGTGGGTGGGAGAGGGAAGGGCCAGGGGATCAGGGCTAGCCTGGCGTGGAGGCCATTCGTTTTCTTCTGCCCAAGGCCTGGCCGAAAGGTAACCAGAGTTGTATTCTGAGTAGAGCCCAGGTGACAGGCACTACATGAACAACATGCAAATGATGTGTGAAATAATATGCAAATTGGCATCTGTTATTTTCGAGTCGGCTTGTTGGGCATTTTTCTTAAAGGACAGGATGGTGCTCGGTGTCAAATGAACAGGGAGGCTGCCTCAGAGGACATCCCTCAGGGACTGAATGGGCTGTGCCTGCCCGGAGCTCTTGTTTTGGTGTTTAGCTTGAGGCAAGAGATCTGCTGGAGGGAGAGACTGCCCTGGCGCTAATCCTGGCCCCGCCCCTTGATGCTGGGTAACCGCAAGGTCACTGCTCAAACTCTCCGAGCCTCAGTGTCCCCATTTGTAAACGGAGACAGCGGCATTCACCAGTCTGGTGAGACTTAAGCGGATAATGGTTGGGCAAGTGGCCAGCCCAGTGGCTGGCATATTCCAGACCGCCGACAAAGGGCAGTTCTTCCTTGCGCCTTTGCAGAGCCGGCACCTGCCTGCACCCGGACGAGGTTCCTCCGGCAAGGGTTTTTGCAGAGCCTTTTCTTCTTTTTAAGAAGATTTCTGCTTTAACAAATCGGGGCTTAGCCATTTTCTCTCTTTCCTGGCTCCCGCCGGATAGGATGTTGGCTTGCTCAGCGCGTCCCCGAATAGCTCCCACATGTGGGAGTGCCCAGCGCCGCCGACAGGTGACGGTACCTGCCTCCGAGGCGAGGGCTGGGGTGAGCGTGCTGCTCTGGGTTCTGATACTGCCGTTGGAGGGGCGCAGAGCTGGATGGCGCTGCTGGGATGACCCAGAGGAGGCCTCCCCTGGGGGCAGCTGGGGGCATAGCTGGCCCAGTGTGGCACTATACCTTCCGGAATGGCCAAACATGACAGGCCCACCAGTTGTGCCAGCTGGGTGGGCAGGGCCCCTGGATACGCCTCCCAGTTCTGAGCCATCCTCTGCTTATAGGACCCCCAAGGCCCAGAGAAGTTATGTGACTTGTCCACAGCCACTCAGCGTTGTAAGTGGCAAGGGTGCAGCTGGCATCCAGGAATTCCCACTGAGCACCAGCTCTGCGGCAGGCCCCACCTGCATCCCAGGAATGCAAAGGTCTGAGCCCTTGAGGATCAAGCCAGCTACAGGGGCCTGTCCTCAACAGCGTGTTTGCTCTCCGCTCTTCCTAAAAGAGCTCCGGCTCTCAACACAGACCCGGGTTCAAGTCCTAGCTGTGCACTGCTTAGCCGTGTGGCCCCGAGCAGCGGCCTTTTTACTGGAAAAGGGGGGTTCTAACTCCTCTTGCTGACGGGGCAGGTGGAGGATTCACTGTGGCGCCGACAGCCCCAGGGCTCTCTGGTCCATGCTGGCCCCTGGCAGGTGTTGCCTTGGTGGCTATTTCTGAGAGCTCAGTGGCCATGGGATCATACGAAGTTCCCCATAGCTGGACCCATGCTCCCCTGCCCCCAGCTCCAGGCTGGACTTGGCATTGCCCTGCTCCTGGGGGAGTTAATGGTGCTGGGCCATGGGGGAGGGCATTTTGGCATCAGATGCCAGACTGGGTCCACCCAGTCTGTGTGCCAGCAATGGGAAGATTAGGTTTCCCAGGAGTGACATGAAATGGATTTGAGCCAAGAGCGAGCCCAGGATGGAGGTTGAGTCATGAGGGTTTCCTCGTGGGTAGATGGGATCATATATAACTTTGCCACCCGCTGCTCGGGAGACCGTGCCGCGCTCATAACATGGAAACTTCTTTCCCTTTCCATAAAAATGACTCCAAGGCAGCACCGAGCCTTATTCAGGACTGAAAAGAGGGATGGATAGGGGAGGGGAAGAACACGGACATTTAATAAGGGCCTACTGTGCGCTTTCACACATCTCATCTCACTTAATTCTCACAACAATCTCCCTCTCACAGCCAGGAAACGGCAGAGTTGGGATTCGAACCCAGGAGCGTCTTCAAAGCCCCATGCCCTGTGCAACAGACATGATTTTGCAGATCACCTCCTGACCTGGGCTCTTTTGAGCCAAAAGGCTGTTCTTGCTCTCTCCACCTTGCTTCCCGCCCCCGCACCCTCCCGCCTTACTATGCCACCCTAGATGCCTGCCAGCCTCACCTAGCCTCCGTAGATGATTGGAGCCCTGGAGGGAGGAGAGAGACTGTCAGTTTAGACACAGAGGAGTCCTGGGTATGTTGACAGGGAGGACTGGGCCCTGGGCCGAGGCTGGTCTCCCGTGGGCTCTGCAGGGCCAGCCGAGCAGCCAGCAGCATGTGCTTTGGTGTTCTTGTCCCAGGTCTGCGGCGTCCTGGCTGTGCAAGGAGAGTTAGGAGATGAGGAAGTTGAGCGCTGTGAGCCTCAGTCTCCAGATCTGGGACTAGGATGATGGTTTCACCCTCATGGGGATGTGTGTTGTGAAGAGCAAAGGAGACAAGACCCAGCACTGAACTCCTGGTGAAGGGCTTGGTTAATGCGGGCTGCCTCTATGGTTAATTTTCTCATTGTCTGACTCTAAACTCCACGCCCAGAAGGCTAGATTGAGCTCCCTGACCATCTGTTTGCTGGTCTGGCCAGCAGGTGTCTCCGGGGCCCATATGGCCCGTGTTTCTGCCCCCCAGTCTCGTTTCATGCAAACTCTAGTGCTTTAGTGTCCCCCTTTCCACGTCTATCCCAGGACCCCATCCACTCCCCCCACCACCCCCCGTCCACCCCCAATCCACCTCTGTTTCCCAACAGGTGTTCTGGTTGGCTCTGGGGTTCAACACTGAGCAAGACATGGCGCTCACAGGTGGATGGGGAGGCAGGTGTTGAACAAGAACGACAGGCATGATGAGTTTTATAGGAGACACAGGCATGGGGCCTGGGTTCAACCCACAAACCTGAGACAGTCTCCCATTCCTCTGCCTGTCCCCCTGCCCTTGATTCCGGCAGGTCCATCTCGCCTCCACTTCTTTCCTCTTCCCTTGTATCTGTCTCCCAGCCCCTCTGCCTCTTACACGTGCACAGTAGAGCCGGGTGTTAGGAGAACAGGATTTAACAACAGATTGAGGCTTGCTGCCTGTGTGGCTTTGGACAAGTTCCTTCAACGCTTTGATTTTATTTTCCTGGGGGGCAAATCCTAACTCCCTCGTGGGGGCAGTTGTGAGGGCTAAATGAGACACCATGGCATGGAAAGCATTGGCATGGTTTGGGGCTCATGGTGAGCACCAGGAAAGATTGTGGTGAAGAGAACGGCCGTGGGCTAGGAGTGGGGAACCTCGGTGTCTGGGCCTCTGTTCTGTCACCTGGAAAATGGGAACAAGTGAGGTTGAGGATGAGGGTAATTCCTCCACTGGCCATCTCGCAGGGGGGTCGTGGGGATCGGCTGGAGTTCAGGAGTGACGGGGAGAAAGCTGTGACACCCAAGCTGAACAGCACTCTGCTGTTCATTGGGTGCATTTCAGAGAGGTGGGCTGGGGGAGGTGAGCGAAACCTGAAAAGATGCATTGTGGCTAAGGGGATTTCTCACTACCAGGAGACAGGAGAGAGAGAGAAACAGAGAGACAGAGAGACAGAGACTTGGCCCCTCTGGCCAGCATCCCTGCCTGCTTTGCTGCCTCCTCCCTGCAGGCCAGCCCTTGGCATGAGGCCTGTCCGCTCCTGAACCCTCGTATCAGCAGGGAGTTAATTACTATAATGTAAGGAGTGTGGCTCAGGGCCTTCTGGTGGATGGGAAACAGGTTTGTCTTCTCACTGGGAGAATAAAAATTGATGGGAAGGAAAGGAAATGTACCTTCCCCTGAAGTACCCGCCGCTGTGGGGGTAGCTTTCCTGGGGCTGAGGAGAGAGGAGCCAGGGTGGCGGGGGAGGAGACACAGTGACAATCCAAGGACCCTGGTGCTTGCCTTTGCCTTCCACAGGATGACTCAGCTAAGTGGCCTCTGTTTCCCCAGCGATCCTGGCGGCAGGTCAGCCTGCCACTCAACAGCCATCCATCAAGCACCTCCTGTGTGCCTGGCACGGCTCTTGAGAAATTTCCAGCCATGCAGGGAGCCCAGGCAGGAAGTAGATAGATAACTTTGTTCATTCAACAAATAGTTATCGAGCGCCCATTATGTGTGAGGCCTATTCTAGGCACCCCAGACACAGCAGAACAAAAGCCCACAAAAGATAGAAATCCGTGGCCTCCGGGAACTTACATTTTAGTAGGTAGAGCTGACAATGAGCGATGTACGTTAATTATATGTTATGTTAGATGGTGAGCAATGCTATGATGAAAAGTAAAACTTGGATAGGAGGGCAGTGATTTTAAATGTGTCCAGGGAAGGCCTCACTGAGGAGGTGATATTTGAAGAAAGATCTTTGTGGGGGGCGGGGGGTTGGAGTGGGCACTGGGGGGAAGAGGAAATAGGGACGTGAAGGCTCTGAGTCCAGACTCTGTCTGGCAAGGTCCGGTCAGCTCTGTGCAATAGAAATGGAATGTGAGCTGCATCTGGAATTTTATTTTTATTGAAGATTTTTAATTGATTTTTTTTTAGAGAGAGAGGAAGAGAGAGGGGGAGAGAGAGAGAGAGGGGGGGGAGAGAGAGAGAGAGAGAGAGAGAGAAACATTGGTGTGATAGCTAAACATCAACTGGCTGCCTCCTGCAAGCCCCCTACTGGGGATCAAGCCCACCATCTGGGGTTGCACCCCAACTGGGAATCCAACCAGCAACCTTTAGGTGCACAGGATGGTGCCCACCCAACTGAGCTACCCCAGCCAGAGCTGCCCCTGGAATGTTAAATTGTCCAGTCGTAATGCAAGAAAGTGAAAAGAGAAATGTGACATTAATGTTAATGTTTTTTATTTAATCCACACTAGTACAAATATCACCATTTCAACATCCAATCAATGTGAAACATCATTGAGATGGTTTACCTTGTTTTTCATACTATGCCTCTGTAGTCCGGTGTGTACCTGACAGGACAGGTGGGGAGTAAATCTCCATTGGAAATACCGGATCTGTATTTGGAATTCATAAAGCTGATGGGTGGGAGCAGTGAGAGGGTGAGAAGTGGCCGGGTCCTTGGGATATTCCGAAGGAAGGCATTCCTGATGAACTGGACATGGCATGTGGTGGGGGGGGGGGGCGGCGGAGGGAAGGGGAGAGAAAGGGGAAATCAAGGCTGAGGCCAAGCTTTTGGCCCAAGCAAATGTAAGGATGGAGCTCACTGGGATGGAGAAGACGGTGGGAGAAGCCGTTTTGGGGAGAAGACGGGAGTTTAAGGTCGGACTCGTCAGGGGTGAGGGGTGTCAGTTTCAATATAATGTGGGTAGCTCATGCCCCAGAGATCATGGGAGGTCAAAGGCCTGGGCATGGACAGTTTCTGCCTGGGCCCTGGATGGCTCCCCTCCCTGTCCAGAGTCCGTGGGATAGCTGGCCACGTTTAAAAGAAAAAATTCTAATAAGTTCTCAGTGTTTCCAGCACCAAAGGTGTTCCCTCTCTGAAGGTCACTGGCAATCGCTAGGGTCTTTCTGGGTCCGTTCACATTTCAAGGTCCTACCTCCCTGCTTGGGGTCCACCTCAGAGCAGTTTGGTGACTAGAAAGAGTTACACAGGGTCAGAAGCTCCCCAAGTAAGGCTGGTACCTGATTGGATTGGAAGTTCCTGAAACAAGACAAAACCAGAAGACATGCGTTGTGAATCCTCCAGCACGCCAACTCTGCGGGGGTGCGGGGGGAGGGGTAACTGCTGCAGCGTGGAGAGGATGCAGAGACCTTCTCCAAGCCTCACAGTGGGGAGCAGGAGAGGACCAGCCCCCGGGGACCCCCAGCCTCGGGTTCACCAGTCCAGGGCTGTGGGGGACCATCCCAGGGAGCCACTGCACCTGTTTCCTCTGTGGCTGGAGGAGAGTGGGGCAAGGGTGCAGGTATGGCCTTGAAGGTCTTCTCCCTACCAGGGTGTGGTGCTTGGACCTGGGCCTGGAGGATGAGGGTCAGGGTCACCTGCTCTGGCAGCCTGAGCCTTCTGACTTGGCTCCAGATCTGGACGCTGTGCCTGATTGGCTGTGGGACTCTGTGACCTCATCTTTGAGTCCATGTGCCCATCTGCTGAGGGGGGGGGGGGCGGTGATGGTGCCTGCCTTGCAGGACTTTTGTGAAGTGATGTTAACGTTAACCTTAGCACCAATACTGCTGCCCCCTTCCACCCTCACTCCTGCGGTGAAGGCAGGAAATGCCTGCGGTTCTGCCCCCGAGTGGAGGAGCGGGTGCAGAGGCAGCGTCTGAGCTGCATTGGGGTGAGGGTGCCTGTGAGCAGCATCAGTAGGAGGGCTCCCCCACTTCTCATGAGACCTGGGAATCTAACTATGCTTTTGATCGGGGGCCGCAGTTGGGGTGCTCTTGATCCCAGGGAGACGTTTAGCAATGCCTGCAGACGTTTTTTGGCTGCCACAGCTCGGGGAAGGTTGTTGCTGGGCAGGGGTCGGCCCAGCCTCTGGGAGGGAGGCACCGAGCACCAAGCCTGGGCCGGCCCTGCTGACCCGGCTGCTGCACCACACCCAGGTCACCTGCAGTGAGGCTGGGGTTTTGGAAGTTCATTCCCAGGTAGCGGGTAAGGGTGGTTTCCAGGGTGCTGCTGAACACTCTACGACTCACAGGACAGTCCCCACAGCAAAGAATTATCCGGCCCCCGAATGTCGAATGTCGTTAGCACCGAACTTGGGAAACCCTGCTTTCGATGACTCATTCTCGCTGGCTCGTTCTGAGGACAAACAAGAACACAGCGAGGCTGGTTATCAGCTTCAGGGTGCGTTCTAATCCCTGCCTTCCCCCCACCCTCAGCTCAGAGGCAGCCTGGTGTGCATCCAGGGCTCTGGGCCGGGAGTCAGGAGACCTGAGTTCCAGTCCCTGCGCCTTTCCTCCCGGGCCGTCACCTGCAAATGAGACCGTGGTGGCTCCCCAGTGGCGGGCTGTGGTGCAGCCCAAGCGGGAGCGTGCGTGGGGAGGGTGCTTTGTCAGCTGTGACGTGCTGTCGATGGGAGGCAGCCCGGGGTGCTTGTTCTGCCGGGCACTGCAAGATGACTGTGGGAGAGGGAGAGCCGGGGGTTTCTCTGCCCCTGTGAGGCCACGTGCCTGTTCCCAGGCCTCTCCATCTTCTTCTGGTTTTGTGTTCCCTGGACCCCGTGGAGCTAACGTCTCCATTTGGGAAGATGGAATTTGCCGGAAAATGAGGGCTGTTATTTCTGTGCATGCGAGTGGGAGACAGCTGGGTGAGGGTCAGCCTGGCCTCGCTGGGATCCTTTTGGGGTGAGCGGGCCAGGATTCCCCGTGACCACCTCAGGGTGTAAATTGTTGTTCTGAGCTCAAGACTGGCCGGCGGGGAAGGGTCTGCACCCACGTGCTCAAGTGCCAAGGACACTCTGCAGGCAAACCTTCACCGACACCCGTTCTGTGCCGGGCGCTGGCCTCGGAAAGGATGGGCGCACGGATGGACAGTGCATGGCAGAGGGGGCGGCCGGGCTGCCACCACTCGCGGCGAGGCGGACGGCGACCCGCGTGCTGACGAGGGGCACCTCTGTGACCTTCCTGTCCAGAGCCTTCGGAGAGGAGCTGGGGTTGAAGCTGGGCCTCGTGGAAGTGGGGTTTCATGAGGCAAAAGGGAAGGACTCCAAGCTGAAGGGACAGTCTGGGCAGAGGCCCAAAGCTGGAGAGTGCCAGGTGTCCCCAGGAAGGGAAGGAGCGAGGGTTTCCTGGAAGTGCTGGGAAGAACAGTGCATCGGCGGCGCGCTGCTCACCGGCTTTGCACCCAGGCCAAGGGGTTTGTGTTTCTGGGTCGGAGCAGCGCGGCTGGGGGGCCAGTCCCTGCGGAGGGTGGGTTCTAACTGGAGGAGCTCCGAGCGGGGAGGCTGGGTGGGAGGTTCCTGCAGTGGCTCTAGAGAGGTGAAGGCTTGGCCAGGCTGGAGGCAACGGGGAGGGAAGCTGTGGGGCCGCTGGGGCTTCCGAAGCAGGGGATGTGTTGGGTTTCACACGTCTCTGCCCTGGATAGCTAGGTTGTGTGTGAAGGTCACCTCGGGTGCCGTGGCCCAGTCCCCTTACTGTGGCCCAATCCCCTTACTGCTCAGCTGGAAAGAAAACCCCAGAACAGCCCTTGCCGGGAGGATGGGGGGCTGTGAGCGCTCGCGCAGCCTGCCAGTCCCCGAGAGCGGGTGGCACAGCGCCTGCACCAGCCGCCCTGGCTGGGGGCTTTCCTTCTGGAACCCACAGGGCTCAGCGCTGGCCTCCTGCCAGGCCCGCGGGAGATGGGATACACCCTCTTCCTGCTCGTTTCCCAGGATCCGGGAGGGATGGCAGCAGCGGTTGGAGCCAGCGATGCTTGGGCTCGCAGCATTGCTCTGCGGTGACGGGCGGTGCAGCGGGCACGCTGCCTGGGCTCCCGGACCCCGGCGTCTGCGTGTGTGAGATGGGGGCAGTGATGCTTAGCTCACCGAGTGGCTGTGCGAGAGGATTAAGTAAGAACACAGTGTCATGTTCTTAGCTCAACAAAGGGCCACTGTCTTCTCTCAGTTTTTAAAATTGATGTTTAGAGAGGGAGGAAGGGAGAGAGAGAAACGTGGAGAGGTTGCTGCCTGGACGCACCCCGATCGGGGACCAACCCCGCAACCTAGGAACGTGCCTGCCCGAGACCCAAACCGTGGTCTTTTGTCTACGGATGACCTTCCAGCCAATGAGCCCCTGGCCAGGGCTGGCCCCTACTTTTAACTGACAAGACAGGGGGCAGGTGTTGCCTTGAAAGGAGTGGAGACCTGGGAAACGGTTGAGGAGGTGAGCTCGTCCTAGATTTGAGGGGTTCAGGGAGTCCCAGGAGGCTGTCGGAGGCCCCGGGCGATGTTGGGGGTCTTCTGTTTGTGTGGAGCCCACGAGCAATCCGCACTCGCTAACTGGGAGTGAACGTCTCAAAACACAGCTGCACCGCGGGCAACGCCAGGGTGGTGCGCAGGCCTTGGTCAGCACGGCCGGCCCAGCCCGGTCCTCGCGCGGGGCCTCCCTCCTGGAGCCTGGCCCATCTCTGCCCCGGGCTCTGGCCCGGACCTGGCCCAGCGCAGGCTCCAAGGGGGACGGAGCCCTGGACGTGGGATCTGGCACCCGCTGTCCCACTGGCTCCGCCCCTCCCCCACCAGATGTGTGGGCTCTCACAGGGTGACGGGTCTGGGTGGATAGATGGCGGCGAGTACTTAGTTGACACGCGTTGCCCTTTAGTAGGGCCAGTAGGCAGTGAGGGCAGAACCGCCCTCAGGGGCAGCCCCAAGGCCTGCATTCCCCAGCTGTGGTCGTGCAGAGAAGGGGTGCTTTGGCGCCGCCCACGCTCTGCCCCGGCTGCATGTCCTGTGGCCCTTCGCTCCCTCCTCTCCCGAGCGTGACCCAGCCACAGCCCGTGGGAACTGGCTGCAGCGGCTGAGGGCAGCGGCTCCCAGGCAGGCTGGGGAGTGGTCTGCCCCTGAGGGGACACTGAGGGGAGACACTGTCTGGAGAGGGTGAAAGTAAGTAAAACCATCTAAACGTTGGTCTGCGTTTCATTATCACGGTTCACTGGCTCTTGTAAATTAGGTCAGTGGTAAAACCCTCCTCCGCTTGGGATAGATGCACCCCCCTTACCCTTGGCGTGGCCCTGACCTGGTGTGGCTCTGCCCTTGGCGTGGCCCTGCCCTGACGTGGCCCTGCCCTGGCATGGCCCTGACCTGGTGTGGCCCTGCCCTGGCGTGGCCCTGACCCGGTGTGCCCCTGCCCTTGGCATGGCCCTGCCCCTGCCCCTGGCGTGGCCCTGCCCTTGGTGTGGCCCTGCTCCTGCCCCTGGCATGGCCCTGCCTTTGGTGTGGCCCTGCTCCTGCCCCTGGCATGGCCCTGCCCCTGGCGTGGCCCTGCCCTTGGCGTGGCCCTGCTTTGATGTGGCCCTGCTCCTCCCCCTGGCGTGGCCCTGCCCAATGTCATCCGGAAAAGAGCCAGGAGGGCAGCTCACTGGGCCCTGGGAGGAAGCAGAGGTGACCCGGAGCGGAGCCTTTGTGACGGCAGTGGACCGTGACAGGGGCCCAGGAGACAGCCTGGGAAGGGGGGTGCATAGAGTGGTGGTGAGCAGCTGCAGGCAGTGGAGGTGATGGCTGGGAGCGCGGGCTGGGAGGCACGGCCCAGGCCGTTCGGACGTGGCAGGAAGAGGGTGGTGCAGTCCATCTCCCTCAGGCTCGGGAGGCCAGCACTGAGCCCTGTGGGTTCCAGAAGGAAAGCCCCCCACAGCCAGGGTGCTGGTGCCAGCTGGTGTGGGCGCCGTGCCACCCTGCTCCCCCTCAACTGGGGAAACGGAGCCAGTGCTGGCCTGGGGCTCGGGAGCTGGGAGGGGCTTGGGGAAGGCGGCGATCTGGGGCGTTCACACTTGTCCACCTGCGTACCAAGGAAGTGACGAGGGTCGCCACGAGCATCTTAGGGCTTTGCTACCGTGATTGAGAAGGTTTCCTGGCGGGGTTGCGGGCTGGGTCCAGGTGGAAAGGTTGTGGGAGCATCACTAGACTGGAGCGGCTGAGTGGATGCAGAGGGAGGAGAGCGGCCTGGGGCTGGTGGGGGCACTGGGCCCGGGGCAGTGTGGGCTGGGGGTCCGGTGGTGTTTGGCCCCTGTTCTTCCTGAAGCCCTTGGCGGGCTCCTTGCCAGGTAGCAGCAAGCCTGGGTCTGCAGCAGACGCCCGGGGTCCCTGCTCTCTCTGACGCGCACTTGGTCTGGGGAAGGTGGGCCTCAGTGGTGGGCCCTGCAGTGCGGAGAGCAGAGGCCTTTGGGACTGAGGGCAGTGGGGGGCTCTTCGGGATCTGCTCCCAGAAGCAGGTGTGTCTGGTTCCATTTGGAGCCCATTTGGGGCCAGCGAGTGGGCTGATGTGTGGCTCTCGGGGGCTCCTGGCTGAGCAGCCTGGCCACGCTTAGGCCATAGGCACATCCCAGGAGCTCATGGCCCGTCACAGTGTGGGCTGGGTGGCGAGGAGGTGGCAGGATGTAGTGCAGGAGCAGCAGACCGCTGTTATCTGGGTGTCCATTCTGAACAATTGGTGGGAGATGCCGGAAGGGCTGCATGGAGAAGGGTTCTGAGTGCACTCGCAGCTTGCAGGGAGGAGTTCTGTGATCGACTTGTGATGTCTGTCCTGGGCACAGAAGGTGGAGGAGTGGCGGTCACTGGCCATCCCCGGGGCAGTGGAAAGAATAAGGAGAGCCTGCGTTTGGTCTCAGGCGAGGAGCTTTTACCCTCGGGGACCCGGCTTCCTGCTCTCTAAAGTGGGGGTAAAACTGTTGCTTCCCCACCGGATAGGCTTGCTGTGGGGCCGGAGTAAGAGTGGAGTGAAAGCACTTTGTAAAATACAGAAAAGTGACACAAGCATGGGCGTCGGGGGGTGGGGGGAGATTTTGCTGTTACCGACTCGCTCAGGAACCCACAATGCCCTCAACATAACGTCCGCTGTCTCCCCTTCTTGGTCTCACTGAGGACGAGCCCGCCCCGTGGTCTGAGCGTGCAAAAGGCACAGCTGGTACGATGTATGACCACACAGTGTCCGGCACCGGGCCCTTTATGTTCTCTTAGCCAAAGTGTCTGATTGGAAGTCCCCCCCCCCCCCCGCCCTTTTTTTAAAAAATTGATTTCAGAGAGGAAGGGAGAGGAAGAGGAGATAGAAACATCAATGATGAGAGAGAATCATTGAGTGGCTGCCTCCTGCATGCCCCCTACTGGGGATTGAGCCCACAACCCGGGCATGTGCCTTTGACTGGAATCCAACCCTGGACCCTTCAGTCCACAGGCTGATGCTCAGTCCACTGAGCCAAACCCACTAGGGCCCCTTTGTTTCTTTAACAACGCCCTCCTCAACTTGAGATTTAGACTGTTTTTTGTTTAATGAGAGAAGAACAGAAAATCTCTCCTATTGACTCCTAGTCTCCGTTAAAGATAGCAAAATTGCTTTATGAAGTCCAAAAGCCTGCCAAGAGCACATACTAATAACGCATGAATTATGCAAATGTGTGTAGTCCCTTCATTTGCATAATGAAGGGGCTGGAGGAGGGTTGGGGAGGGAAGGCGAGGCGATGAGGATGCCTGCCCAGATCTGTGTAATGGGAACACCCATTCCCTCCTCCTTCCCCACCCTCTCCTGGTCCTTGGGGGGGGCGGTCACCCCCAGCCTTTCCCTGCTAGCCCTGCGTCACCCAGGCGCCCCGTGCTCGCCTCTCATGTGGAACTGGCTTCATTAACTCTCCCAGCCGCCCCTCGTGTACAGGCAGCTTTTCCTGAGGAGTCCCCGGGGTCATTATTTCTCCAATGTCTGTCTCACCGCGATGGTGGACTTAGTTAAGTGCCGCCTGGAGCTGTAACGATGGCCAAGTGCCGTCTCCTCTGGCTAATGGGCTGTGCGGATGGAGAGGGACGCGGGAGGAGAGGGCTCCTCACCTGGCCTGGGTGTCTCTGGGCAGTTCTCACGGTTGCTTTGAAGGGTTTTAGCCTCTGGCTGTGAAGCGGGCTCCACCTCTGTCTTTCCCTCCCTGCCTTCCTGGGCCCTTGCTAATCTTAGGACTGAATTTGATGAGGGCACTTGGGGCCTGACCCTGGTGGGTGCTGCCTGGAGGCCTGGGCAGGTTGGCTCAGGAGGCAGCTGTGGAGGTGGGCTGGCCTGGGGGTGGGGGTGGCCCCTGGCTGCTCCAGGAGGCTCTGGGTGGGGCAGCTTCTGTTCTGGGGAAGGGGACGTTCCGTGTGGCGGATGCAGGGACCAGCCCTGGTGGAGGGTACACAGGGAAATTTAGCTTCTGGGGAAGCTGAGCAGACTGTCGAGGCTGCACACAGGCTGGGGTTCAGTGCACGTAGGAAGCGCTTAGCTCTGTGGGCCACGGCTCGCGAGGTGCTGGGACCGTGGACATACAAAGCCTCAGAGCCCTACTTTCCTGAGGTCCCCCCTTAAACGTCAGGCCCTGTGCTAAGCCCCTTGTTACACGCGTCACCTCAGAGTTTACTATAGCTTTATGAAGTCACGGTTTCTCTCTTTTATAGATGAATACATCGAGAGTTGGTCACATGGGCCAGTAAGTGGCAAAACAGGGCATTAGTCAGGTCTTCTGGCTCCAAAGTCCATTTTCCCATGATGCTTCACTGCCTCTGTTGACTCCAGCCCCGCCCCTTCCCTTAAGGGTCTTACGGTAGCAGAGGTGGAAGCAGATGGAGGAGGGCTGGGTGCGGTGGAGCTGACAGACTAGCTCCAGGCCTGCTCAGGGGGTCTTGGCCAGGACGGGCAGGCAGGGCAGTTGTGGGGTGCTGCCCCTGGGGCGACTCTCCTCGTCCCATATGTTCAGCAGGTGCATTGGCCTCTCTGGCCCGGCCAGGCCGCCCTGAGAGCAGGCGTCTGTGAGTGCCTGAACTGTGTGTGGACTCTGAGGCCTGGGGTAAGACCACAGCTGTTCCCACACTCGCACCCTTCCAGACCCAAGAATGGGGCCACCCCCAGAGCAGCCCTGGGAATTCTTTGCTTGGTGGAGGACAGGGCTGGAAGGGGAGGGATCCGAGGTTCAGAGAGGGGAAGTGACTTGGCCCAAGTCACACAGCCAGTGAGAAGCAGATCACCAACCCCCCGCCCCCGCCCCGCCCTCAGCACCCAGGGTGCACGCTCACCCACCCCTGGCCAGCCTCTCAGGATCCTCTTAGGCCAGAGCTTCTTCCCGGAGAGAAAGGAAGTGGAATTGTCAGAGGAGGAAGGAGCGGGGGTGGAGGGAGAGAGCGGTACATGGTGGGGCTGACTTTCTGCAGGAAGCTGGGAGTGAGGGGGCTGCATGGTGGAGCCACAGAGGTGGGAACGGAAATGCTGATTCCATTGCTCCTAAGCTGTGTGACTGTAGGCAAGTGACTTGACCTCTCGGAGTGCCACTTTCCTCGTTAGTACAACGGGGTGATGATAACCCCTACCTCAGTGGTTCCCAAGCTTTGCTGCCCTTTGGAAACCCCTGGGATCTTAAGAAAATGCTGGCGTTTGGCTTCCAGCTTCTGACCTTCCGATCTCACGCTCAGAAGTTTTAGACTCGCCAGGCGCAGGAGCATCGGAGATCTTGCTTCCCAGCATGTCATTCGTTCGGTTCATTTAAACTCAAACTCATAAAATTCTCAAAAAAACCCCACCTCCCCTGGTGATACTAATGAGCAGCAGAGTTGGGAACCACGGTGGCAGGGTTTATAGGGGAGGAAAGGGGATAATGCAGACACCTGGGAGGACGCAGCGAATGGAGATGATTATTTTTTTTATTTGTTTCCCTGCCTCTCACTCCATTTATTCTGGGGTCTGGAGGGAGTGGGAGCATTTTCATTTCTGCTTCCTGGTAGGTTTGCTGGGTGCTGACCCCGAAGTGGTCGCCAGTGGCCCATCTTTTTATCGGAAGAGCCCCTTCCTCACCCCCCAGCCCTGGTGGGGGCCCAGGGAGCCGGCTCAGGATTAGAGGGGGTTTCTGGGAGGGGAACCCCATGGTCAGCTCCCACGAGGCTCCCCTTGGTGGCTTTGGGATTGGGAGGGTTGGTCTCTACAAAGGCCGCAGGGAGGCAGAGGCCCAAGATGCTGGCACGTGGTACCCTCAGTCTGGGTTTGGTGGCCGGATTTTGGGGGGCTCAGAGGAGGGTGTTGGTGGGGACAGAGTGAGGGAGGGCCTTCTTCTTTGGCTCCGTTTGAGGCAGAGGCTGAAGCGGAGGCTGTGAGGGGAGACACATTTCCCCGAGTCCTGCGCTGTCCTGGCAGGAAGCTGTGCATCATGGGCTGACAGGACGGAAATGACTCTGCCATGTGCAGAGACGGAGCATCCTGGCCGGGCTGAGGGAGAGGTGCTGGCTCGCAGGAGCCCCGCGGTCGGTCCACGGGGAGGACTCTCCCCTCAGGCGTGGCTCCCTGCTCCTTTTCCTGTGAACGACCACGGCTGAGTGTGGCGAAGGAGGAGCCGTGAGAGGGCGTGAGAAGGGTTCTGTGGGGTGTCGGGGGGTGGGAGCCCCTGCTTCCAGCCGGCATCTTCCTTACCCAGCTCCCAGCTGGGGGCACGGGGAAGGCGACCAAGCACGCTGTGATTTCACACGCCACTTTCTCCTCCATCCGCAAGCCACGTCTTTGAGAATGCCTTTGATTTCTATTTCTCTTGCCACCCAAAAACACACAATGAATCTTTTAATAGCACAAGGCCTTTTGGATCGCTAACCGATCCGTTGCCAAATCCTATCCAAAGTGCACTCAGAATAGATGCCTTTAATAAAAGATATTCTCTCTAAGCCGTCATAAATCTGTGAAATTTGTACATTTCTTTTAGAGCATCTCAACAAATTTTACAATATTGAAATCACCACCCAGTGACCTTTCAGGAAATACTAGATAAATTGCAGGAGACACATAGACAAACCAAACCGAGCAGTATAATTCCCAGCACCTTCCCTGCCAGGTCCTCAGGCCGAGGCTTTGAAATCCCTGCCTCCCCGTGCATCCCTCCCAGCCTGGGACCACCCGCCCAAGGCCTCCCCCAGGCCCGCAGAGCCGCGCCCAGCTCAGAGAGGCAGCTCTGGTATGTGGCTCCCGGCACCTTGTCCCGTCTGTGTTTGTCTCTGCACTTCATCGTTCAAAACACTCCCCCGGGTGGCCAGGGCCCCCGGAATGCTCTGGGGGTGGCTGGGGGCTGCTTCGGAAAGGTGCAATGCTCTGCCGGCCAGCTCTGCCTCAGGCACGTGGCAGAGAGTCCTGGGCCACGCTGGGGTCCGAGCCTGGGGACCCTCCCTGGGGAGTAGTCTCCGTGGTCGGGCCAGCCCTTGGTCACCCCTCTAGCCTCCACCAGGCCAAGTCCCTGCTATAGTCTCGCCGCCTGAGGCACCTTTACCCTCCCTACTAGTTGGTGATGCTCCGTGGTTATCATCGGGTGACGTAGCCTGTTCAGACCGTGTGTAGGGAAAACAGAATGTAGAAGGCAAGTGGTCTATAGTGTCACATGGCTTAGTCCCCAAGGGGTTTTGTGGAGACTGGCTGCTCCCCTTCCGGGGAGCAGTGAGGGGGGTGTGCACGACCATGCCCTGCTTGGTAGAGGCTGTTAATCCACTTTACTAGACGCAGTGGCCACAGGTGGACAGGCTCATTTCATGGATAAGTGAACTCGGTTACCGGCCTGGCCGCTCTGCCATCCCCATGCGGTGACCTGTGTCCGGGTCAGCTGGAGGCGTTACTCAGGGCCTCTGGGTCTCGGCTGCTGTTTTCCTAGGAGAGACACCACCTCACGTGACTCTTGGTGGTGGCTTGTGACCCTACCTCCCCCCCACCCCCCCACCGGGGAAGGAGGGAGATGAGAAAGAAAAGGGAGAGTCAGGAGTATTCCGGGTGCTGCTGGCCCTTCCGCAGGTTAAGTAGCTCCACGGGGACATAAACAGGCACTGCCAATGCTGCCCGGGGGTTCGCTCACTTCTTAATTTGCTAATTAATTCCGCAAACATTAATGGGGTTTTTGCACTCTGCTAGGTGCTGGGGGTGGGGAAACCTCAAAGATGAAAAAGACCTCGTTCCTGCCCTCAAAGAGCTCCATGTGCAGAGACTGGGAAACAGATACTTAATGCTGCTACACTGTCCTCCAGGGACGCCCGATGCGCCCGGGGGAGGAAGCTCAGAGGAGGTGGCAGTGAGAGCAGTGCGAGCCCATTTGGGTCGTGAAGGCTGACGGGGAAGGTGACAGACCAAGAGCGGAAGGCCACTGCTTCCCACTGAGCATGTGCAAAGGCCCAGCGACGTCAGAGCGCAGTGCATGTTGGAGGGCAGATGAATGTAACTCATTGTGGCTCGACTCTGTGGTTTGAGTGGGGCTGGAGAAGTGGGCAGGGGCCCTAGCCGGTTTGGCTCAGTGGTTAGAGTGTCGGCCTGCGGACGGAAGGGTCCTGGGTTCAATTCTGGTCAAGGGCACGTACCTCAGTTGCAGGCTCCCGGTCCTGGTCGGGGGCCATGCGGGAGGCAACCAATCGCTGCGTCTCTCTCACATCGGTGTTTCTCTCTGTCTCTCCCTCTCCCTTCCACTCTCTCTAAAAATCAATGGAAAAAATATCCTCGTGTGTGGATTAAAAAAAAAAGAAGTGGGCAGGGGTCAGATCATGCAGGTGCCTTGCTTAGGGGTCCACCTTTATCCTAGAGGCCTCAGAAGCCATAGGAAGGCTTTAGGCAGAGGGGCAGCACAATCGGAGCCTCATAGCAACCAGTGTGCAATCCCCATGGCGTGGAACCGGTTCTGGGTCTTCTTGTTATGGGCATGCGTTCAGATGTGGACGTGCTCTGTCGGAGTTTCTTTTTCCTTCTGTCGGAAGGTCAGACTGCAGGGGTCTGGGAGCTGGATTCTAGCTGTAGGTTCTAGATCTGGACCGAGCAGCTGGGGGACCTCGGCCAAGAGGAGACTCTAAGGCCTGTCTCAGCCCTGGCGATCTTCATCCCCACGGCTGCCTCTCTTTTTGGCCCCCACGCCCTTTGTTCTGTACTTGTCTATCCACCTCCGGCCGCCAGACACATGCCTCCCGGCTGTCCCAGCACACTCCGCAGCTGGTGGCAGCTGGAGGCAGAGGATGAGTCCTCCAGGAAGAACGTGCACTCCTGACCCCCTGTAGCTCCTGCAGGAACACCGTTCCCCTGGCCGCAGCTCCCCCGGCTCCCCCCTGGCTCCCAGCCCTGGCCTAGTGGGGCATCTTCAGTGAAACAATTCATTCCCCTCTGCCCAACCCGCCATCTACCTGGCCCCAGGTGAAAAGAGGCAGCTAATTTGTTGGAGTCACGGCCGGAGGCCAGGGGCATCTGTGTGGAGAGTTGTCAGTGCCTTTGGGTCAGGCAGTGGTTTTCCTTAGCTCGGCCCGGGTTTTCCAAGCTCAGCGTGTTGTCAGCGTGGTTGCCTGGGACGCCCAGGAGCCACTTCTGCAGGAGGCCTCGGCGATGCTGTGGGTGGAAGCAGGCTTGTTCTGCTACCTGTTCAGCACTGGTGCTTGGTCCTAGAGCTGCTGCCGGCTGAGGGGTCCAGAGGAGGAGTGGCCTGGGCTTCTGTTTCCTAGGAACACAGCTGTTCTATCGAAATGATCAAACAACGGGTTCTAAACCAGCGGTCGCCAACCGGTGGTCTGTGGACCATGGTGGTCCGTGAGATCCGAAAGGTTGGCGACCGCTGTTCTAAACAAAGGCTCCAGGGGTCCTCAAACTTTTTAAACAGGGGGCCAGTTCACTGTCCCTCAGACCGTTGGAGGGCCGGACTATAGTTTAAAAAAAAAAACTATGAACAAATTCCTATGCGCACTGCGGGCCCGGGGCGAGTAGGCTGCTAAGCAGGACAGGCAGTGGCACCCGGCGGGCCGGATAAATGTCCTTGGCGGGCCGCATGTGGCCCATGGGCTGTAGTTTGAGGACGCCTGGCTTAGTCAGTGGAAAGAGAAAATTAAAGGTGGCTCAGATTCCCCCCTAATTCTAAGTGCTGCTTACCACGTTCTGGGATCAGTGCAGGGCCCAGCAGATATGGGGCGGGAGCCTACATAAAGCCTCTCCAAGTAGAAGCCACGGTCCCTCTGGCTTCTCCCATCTCAATACTGAGGCACCCAGATGGGGCCCGTGGGGGTCCAGCCATTGCCTCACTAGCAAGAGGTGCCTTCCACGGCTCTCCCCGCTGCATACGGAAGAAGGAAGGTTCTGGGTCTTCTTGTTATGGACATACATTCAGATGTGGACATGCTCTCTCGGAGTTTCTTTTTCCTTCTGTCGGTAGGTCACTTGAAATGTGCAAACCATAGGTCTATCTGCCTGCAAACACGCATCACGGATGCCTTGCATTGGCGGGCCCGCCTCCAGTCCCCGCAGATACCGTCCCCTATGCCTGGCCGAGGGCTGTGTCAGACCACTGGAGCCTGGGGTCACAGGCCAAAGGGCTCCCATGCCGGTCATACTTATCGATCTGTAAAGAAGACAATGTTTTGTCAACACAATTATTAGAAGAATTGGGGTTCCTAGCTGTGTGACCTTGGATAGCTGCTTAAGGACACCGAGCCTCAGTTTTTCCATTCGCTGAATGGGAGCGGCTCTCGCGACTTCCAAGGGATCAAATAGGAAACCGCACAAGGAAATGCTTCCTAAACAGGAAAACTCAAAACCGACACCCGGGACATAAGGATTCAGTATCAAGTATATTGTGGTATTTGATCTTCTCCATGGGAATAGCTGCTTTGTTCTGAGAAATTCGAGCCACAAGGGTTAAGGCAGGCGAGGCACATGGGATGGTCTGTAATTGATGGAATAACCCTTACAGGAGTGAAGTATAATTGCAATTAATCCAGGCACTGCGACACTGCCCTGCTAAAAATAGTGTCTCCTAATAATCTCTGCGACCCAGCAGAAAGAGGCCCGTCCATGAGCCTCGGAGCAGGGCCCTGCCAAAAGGTCTGCCGATGGCAGCGCGGAGCCCCAAGGGGGTGTGGACGCTGGGAGACTTGGGGCCAGAAGGGCAGGGAGGGGCCTCCGTTCCCTGACCCCACGGTAGCAGATGCTATGTATATAGGGTGATCATGTGATTCGTTGCCTGAACTGGGATACTTTTGAGAGTATTACATGAATAATTACTGCTCAAATTCATCATTACACCAGACAACAGGCATCGCTGGACCCCCCCAGGCAAAGCAGGGTGCACGGTCACCCCACGCAGAGACCGTTTTCAGCTCCTGGGAACCCTTGGTGGTAGAGCATTTCCACATTCATTACCTGGTCTTCCTCCCAAGAACCCTGGAAGGAAGGACGGGTTTTTACTCTCATCTAATGGATGTGAAAGCTGGCGATGAAGCCGAGCCGGTCTAGCTGTGGTCTTTGGCCTGGCTTCCCCGGTGGCTGGCCCAGCGCAGGCAGAGGACCGCTGGCCAGGCCCAGGAAGCGCCGTGTCTGGGGAAACAAATGCAGCTCAGAGGGCGGGGACCTGCAGCTCCGGCTTCAGGGGAGCGGCAGCACAGGGACCCCATCCATGCGGAGCACAGGGCTCAGGTCCAGCAGGACTTTGCCCGGTCTCTTCTGACCCTGGGCTCGGAATCAGACGACTCCTGCACGTACTAGCTATGGGATCTCAGCAAACTGCACAATCACTCCGTGCCTCAGTTTCCTCGTTTGCCAGAGGGGACAGTAACCCCTTGCTGTGAGGCTTGAGTGAGATCCTATATGAAAATGAGTAGGCTCAGGGTCTGACATGCCCTAGGTCCTCAGTAAATCTGTGGAGAGTTTGAATCTGGAGAGAATTCCCAGAAGCATCCTCCCTTAGGGAATGACGGGGGTCCTCCTGCCTTGAAATAGCTTTAACTTGCCCGGTTGGCACAGCTCCATGGTTGACTGCTGACCTATGAACCAGGAGGTCATGGTTCAATTCCCAGTCAGGGCACATGCCCAGGTTGCAGGCTCAGTCCCCAGTGGAGGCCGTGCAGGAGGCAGCTGATCAATGATTCTCTCTCATCATTGATGTTTCTATCTCTCTCTCCCTCCTCCTCTCCCTCTCTAAAACCAATAAAAATAAAAATAAATAAATAGCTCTAACTTGCACTGTTGGGTGGATGATCTCCTGCCTTGAGATGGGGACTGCTCCAGGTCCTTGGAGGAAGGACGTGGATGAGACAAATACATGGAGAAGGAGAGATTCCCGACTCCCCTAGGCTGTGGGTAACCGGCTTCTGCACTGTGGGAGGCACCTTTAGGCCCCGTGACTCCCTTGAGGCTCTGCAGGCAGGCAGCCCACCTGGGCCTGGGGCCTGGGCCTTCTTCTAGGTGCAGGGATGAGCTTGCTTGGACGTGGGCAGGAGACGTGGCTTGCCGGGTGCCTCATTGCTGGAACTGACGGCACCTCAGAGCAAAAGGTGGGCAGGTTGGCAAGAGTTTGGTGCCAGAGAGCTAGTGAAGGAAAGAGAGACATCGAAGTGCCAGGCTTGTCCTATTAATAGCCCGTGTTTGGGCTCCACCACTTCTGTCAACATCGTCCATCACATCCAAACAATTGAACAGCCTGTGCCAAATGTCTAGGAGTTAACAACTCGGGCTGTGCTGAGTTTCTGAATAAAACAAAGAACAAAACATACACACAAAGAAAACACGGTATTTCCACTTCTCATGCAGCTCTGAAATGCCAGTTGTTCCATGCCAACTGGTTATTTTTCCAGACCATTTCCCTTTATTTATGTGGAAGCTTTTATATTTTTAAGCAAAAAGAAGATAGAGAATCTGGAGCAGGTAACTATTATTTCTGATTTGCCCTTGAATGAGCCGTATCAGAAATGTGCGTTCCCCAAGCCTGGATGGAGTGTTTGCAAAAGGGTTGGGAAGCAATCAGGCAGGGTCCCGCCCCTTTCAGGACCGTCCAGCGCATGAACAGGCAGAATGGGAACAAGGCCGGCCCCGCCCTCCGACGAGGCAGGGCAGCATCAGCCCTTGCTGTCACTGCCCGTGGCCTTGGGTAAGACAGAGCCCTCACTGGCCCCTGGTGTCCTTGCCTACAGAGCGGGGAAGTGGGACCAGACAGCCTAGGAGGCCCCTTCAGCGAAGCCCATGTGTTGGGTGGAGCACTTGCTGTCTCACGTTTGTTGGCAGGCGTGTGGGTGTGGAAGCCGAAGGAAGGGGATGCTGTCCGCAGAACGCTCTCCAGGAAGCCGGGGAACGTGGCAGGGGAAACACAGACAGGGCTGTTCTTCATCAGGGAGGCTCCGAAGCAGCCTTCAGAGGTGTCTGTGGGGCCGCCCAGGCGACTGTTTTTCTCACCATATGGAATTTCTGTGCAGCTTTAAGTTTTCATTTGCCCCAAACACTGCCAGGCTCAGCAGATGGTTTTGCCCCGTGTGTGGGGATGAATATGGGTGTGCCTCCAGGCAGCAGGCGGGGGGTGGAAAGAGAGGTCCCCCCCTGGAATTCTCTGAGGAGGTTGGAGGTACAGGTGAGGTCTCGGCAGCAGCAGCCCTCGGTGCAGGCAGAGGCAGGGGCTGCGGGGAGAAAGAGGGAGGACCAATTGGAGGAGGTGATGAGGCTGAGACGGAGGGTGGGGTGGTCTATAGGCCTCACCTTGTGTCTTTAAAACCAACACAGGTTTCCCTGTGGCTATCCGGTGAGCGAATCGGCACTCTTATTTCAAGTTACCCCATCAGAAGGGGCATTTACCCAGTCTGCTGCCACTGGGTGATCACAACTCCTGCAGAGAAGCTGGGAGGCAGGTGTGTGTCATGGGGCAGGATGGGGAGAGAGGAGTCCAGGCCTGGGCTGGTTCAGTTCTAGCCAGAGGCCCAGTGAGCATGGACAGCTTTCTGCAGTGCAAAAATGCTTTCCTGTGGTTTTATTGGTTTGGGGTCAGGTGGGTTTTAATAAGAGAAAATAAAATGACTTAAAAGTAAGCCATCAGAAAGCACAATTATTTGTTTCACACATTCTAGAATATTTAAGAGGATGGAGCCTTCTGCAAGCGGAGGAAATGCGGGGCGGTGGTCTTGGCGAGGGAAGCAGTGGATCCTTGTAAGGAGAACCCCTCGTGGTGATGGCAAATGGAGCAGCCTTCTGGCAGGGCTCTGCCACACCAGCGTGGGGCTGAGTTAAGGTGAGGTGGTTCCTTGTCACTCAGGACCCCTAGCTGCCAGGATGGATTCTGGGGCCGCGATGGGAGACCTTCGGTATGTGCCTCTCCGGAGATGCAGGTGTGGGTTGGGACCTTCAGAATGAGATGCATAGTGACAGGCGTTCATTCATCAAAGGCGGAGAAGGCTGCAGAGGGATGTGATTGCTGACTGGCCATGATTAGATAGCTTTTAAGTTGCCTTTTAGCTCCAAGATTCCCGAGCTCCGCTGCTTATGCTTGACTGCCTGTTCAACAGCATCTCGCAAGGCTGTGATGGTGGATGGCGGCCCCGACCTTCTGGGCTTCTTTCTCCTGCCCCGAGAGCAGCGATGCTCACCTCTGGCCTGCGTATGAGAATCACTGAAGTATTTTGAAATGTGAGTGCCCAGGCCTCACCTGCAGAGGTTCTGACTTCATTGCTCTGGGATGAGGCCACAGCCCCTCAGTTCTAGAGTGGCCTGTGTTGTGGGTGCCTGGCCAGCTTCCACCCCACCCCTCAGTTCTAGAGTGGCCTGGGTTGTGGGTGCCTGGCCAGCTTCCATCCCACCCTCGTACTCCCCAGTGTGGCGGGGAGAGACAGCCCCTTCTGGTTTCATTCTGTCTTGGAATAGAGCTCGAAAGTCTGAGGCTATATTTATCCTTCCACATCATTCACCCCGTAAACCTTGGTTAAGTGCTTACTTTGTGTCCGGAAGCGCCTCAGGAGGGCCACTTTCACTACCTTAGGAGCAGCAAGCACCCAGCGGCCTTCAGAAGGACCTCATCTTGTGTGTTTCTCTGTCCCACACTTAGCACAGTTCCTGGCACATGGCAAGCACGGGCTAAAACATGGGCCGGAATCCCCTGGGATCTTTGCCAGTGCTGTAAGTGGGGGCAGGAAAACAAATGATCAGCAAGCATGCAGCAGAGAATGCATGGGAGACCAGCTCCTCTCTGCTCAGACCTTGTGAAGGAAACCATCGCTGGAACTGAGTTATGTGTGTGGCCAGAGGGGGGCCTGTCTGGCTTGATATTTTGGTAGCCTGGTCTCCCGATGACCTTTTCTCCTTCCTGAGGCATCACGCCATGGGAGAGCCAGGGCCCACAGAGGATCATGTCCTCTTGATTGGCATCCTGGTCATCGTGCTAGCGTCACTGAACGTCAGCAGACCCAAATGACCTTGTTATTAGCTGCGTGATGGCCCTCACCCATCAGGTCCCGTCTCCTCTGGGAGTGACAGAGTAGAGGGCCGCAGAGCAGGGCCCCAGGCCAACCTGACGGTGAGTTTTATTTGGAGACCATCGGCTTCCTTCACTCCCCAACATTTCCTGCCTGTCCCCACCCCAGGCCTGGCCAGGCCAGGCCACACTTACAGTTGTGATGCAGACCCCAGCCCTGACCTCAGGGTTAATGGAGACGCCGCTGGGGCCTCGTCAGGGAGCAGGCGCGATGGGCATTCGTTGAGCCCTGGAAGGCTGGGCCTGCAGAGCTGTAGTTCCAATGACTGACATCCGTGTGTCGTGAGGCTTGCTGGGTGGCGAGGGCACGACCTGGAGTCTGAGTTGCCTGGGTTTGAATCTGGCCTCCGCCTCTTCCTTGCTCAGGACAGCTCCTGGGGCCTCTAATGGGGTTCTTCTGAGGATGAAACAATGGCCGCAGCGCCTGGCCCGCGGTAAACACATTAAGCTGTTATTTCCATCAGGGCCCGTTAGTGTTCATACATTTGGAATTTCAGGATGGAAGTGCCTAGCTGCCTGACACATCTCAAAATTTCACTCCCTTCACTCACATAGTCAATCTTCAACTAACATTTCTTGACCTGCTCTGCACCAGGCAATCCTAGATGCGGGAATGTAGAGGTGGACAAATGACATGGAAGAATCCTACCCTCGGGGGCTTCCATCTTGGTGGGTGAGTGACAGCGAACATCAGTGGGTAACTGGGGCTTAGAGGGTGATAGTGCTGTGGCCACCCCAGCAGGGACAGTGGCTGACACGGTGACACCAGGCGAGGTCTGTTGGGGAGGGGGAGGGGGGTGGCCTAGGCCAGAAGAGTGGGGTTCTTGGTGCTGAGCTCACCCTGTGTAGCATCTCGGCAAGGAACAGAGCTCCCAGCTTAGATGAGGGGACTGAGGATGGGGCTCCGAGAAGCAGTCTCCCAAGGGCAGAGGTCAGCACCCCTCCTGGTCATTGTCAGCTGGCTCCGGATGTCCCAGGCGGCGTCTGGGACACAGCGGATAGCGTGGGTGGTCTCACCGTGGCTTCCCGCACTGGGAACATGCCTCGTGCATTCCCCAGCCGTGGGTGGGGCGGGAGCCGGCGCAGAAGCTCCCTGTAAGGTGACTCAGATGTAGGAAAGGCAGCAGGGATGTTCAGCCCCCTCTCCGGTCCCTGGGACCTGGTAAAGACCTGCCCTCACTCACACGGCGGGGAGTAGCCAGGCTTGGCGCCCACTCAGTGGGCACAGAGCAGGAGAACGCCTTAGACCCCTCCTCTGTGCAGCTGGTGCGGAGAGCCTGTGGCCTCCATGAGTAGCATCTTGGGTTAGTGCCTGACCCAAGATGTAGGGTCAGGCCTGGCCAGCATGGCTCAGTGGTTGAGCGTCAACCTATGAACCAGGAGGTCACGGTTCGATTCCCGGTCAGGGCACATGCCCGGGTTGTGGGCTCCATCCCCAGTATGGGGCGTGCAGGAGGCAGCTGATCAATGATTCTCTCTCATCATTGATGTTTCTCCTTCTCTCTCTCTCTCCCCGCCCCCCTCTCGCTCTCTCTTCCTTCATCTCTTAAAAAAAAAAAGGTGTAGAGTCAAGTTCAGCTTCAGCTACTTCTCTAGGGTCACCTCCTCTGGTCACGCGCTGGTCATTCAGGAGCCACTTACAGGTCTTCTCTCTCAGCCTGGGCTTCCCGCCCATTTCTGACTGTCCCAGCCCAGTCCTCCTCCAGGCCCTGCTCCCCTGCCCCTTCGCCTGCCTGGTGGGATTCAGGCTCCGTAGGCGCCGATGGGGGCTGAGGGAATCCCTGGCATTTTGCAAGCACCCGGCACAGGGCCTGGGCAGAGTAGATGCTCAGTAAATATGTATATGGGAATGGATGCTCGGCCCACGGAAGGCTGCCAAAGGTGTCCTTCTGAAAGGCTGGGAGCACCTTTGTAAATTGTCGCAACCCTAGCATGCTGACATCGGAGGTGCATTCATTCAGCCCCGACTCCTCACCGGCACTGACATCTGTGCAGCAAGAGAAAGGGTGATCGGCGACACAGGAAGGTGGGGTTTTCTTTGTGTGGAAAAGAGTACGTTTTTTTCACGTGCATTATTCTATTTCATCCTCCAACGCCCGTGAGGAAGGTGAGGCTGCCCTGTTAGACCTGGCTGCAGAGAAGGAAGCAGGCCCTGGAGGGTAAGTGACAGGGCCAGGGTCACACGGTTAGTGAGCAGCACAGATGTGGTGTTCTGACTTGGGTTTCGGTGTTCTGACCTTAAATCCCACCTAATTGAGAAAGGGACCACGGCAATCGAGTGAGCCACCGTGTTCTGTTTGAGGAGTGAGTTTTGCTGCTGACGGTTCCGCACTCACAAGTTCATCGTGCGCAGAAGTGCGTGGGAAAGAAAAGAGCAGGAAAGGGAAGGACGGTGTGCGTGTCCCTGTGACCAGTGTGCATGTCGTGGCCCGTGTGTGCCAGCGCTATCGGCTTAGCTGAACTTCAGGGACTATTTGTGCCAAGAGTCGAATTTTCTTGGGGGGGACCAAGGCCTAGAAGGGTGAAGCGGCTTATCCAAAGCCAGGCATTTTCCCGGAGGGCCCAGGGCCACACTCCAGAGCCGTCATGGTTACGAAGCATCTTGGTTCTTGGAACTTGTTTCTTCTCAGGCCTTCCGGAGATCCTTCCGAGGCCCCAGGCCCTGTCTCCCCTCCCACTGTGACAGCTTCCCCTGTGTCCCCTGCTCTCAAGTTGCGCAGTCTACGGATGCAGAGGGTCTGAGTGATTCCACTCTGGACCACGGTGACCAAGATAGGATTCTGGTGACTGACTTCTGGAAAGAGCCGGGCTGGGCAGTCACTCTGAGGATGCCATGGCTGTCCTCACACCAGGCCGTTGATGTTGAGAGGCTGAGGCTGAGGAAGAGATGAGCAGGAGGGCGAAGGTGCAGTGAGTGGCTGAGGAGGAGTGATCGTGAGAGCGGGGAAGAAGGCAGGGGCTTGACGCTGCTGTGGGAGCCCAGGTGGAGGCAGGAGCCCCCTCTCCACAGGGAACAGCAACCAGGATGGCGGTCTGAACTGCCAGGGGCCGAGGGGCTGGTTTTAATTTGCATAACATTAATTAGCAAGAGTGTCTAATTAGGACAACCATTACCAAGTCACAGTATTAAGCTGATGCCGAGTATCCATCAATTTTGGAGCCTCTCCATGAAATTGAAGGAAAAGCTGACCTCACCAAACAGAAAAGATTTCTAAATCCATTATTTCCCAATTGAATGCACAAAACGTAGCTCTTAATTCAGTAAATACTGACTTTCATGGAATCACCTTTTTCCCTTTCGGGGTTCCAGCCAGGGACAAAAATCATGAATGGACCACATACGTGCTCACACACACACTGTGGGGGTATCAGCGTGGTTGGGGAAGGCACCTGCACATGCTTTTCTCGGTTAAGATGCTATTTCACTTCTGTTCCGTGCCTCTCAGGACTCCGCCTGCAAGCACAGCTTTCTGTTCTTTTCAAATGTTCCAAGCAATAAAACACATTTAAGACTTCAGTGTCTCTGGGAAGATCTACCATAATCATTACAGTTCTGGCCAGTCTTTGGAAGCCACGGGCAGGCAGGAGAGCAATTTATACGGCTGGCTCAGAAGCCGGGAACACACTCCGTCATTCTGCACAGCTTCGGGGGAGGAAGGCCTGGGGCAGTCTGAGGGCCTCACTGCAGACACGGGGGGCCAGGGGGCACGGTGGGGTGTTGGTGGGGGTGTTGGTGTGCGCAGCATGGAACCGGGAGGCAGGCAGATCTGGAGTCATCCCAGCTTCATCAGTCCTGCCTTTGCCATTTGTTGGCACATCCTTGGACAAATTAATTTCTCGGAGCCTCGGTATCCTCCTCTGTAAAAGTGGATTGGTGATGCTCACCTTGCGTGGAAAGCCCAACGGTAGTTAGTTCTTTATCACAGATGTTGTCATCGATGAGAAATCACAGATCTGTGAAGGGCTGGCTGATGGCCTGGAGCAGAACAGGGACCACATGAATGGGGGTGTCTTAGGGTTCACCCTCCCACTCGGTGGCACCCCTGATGGCTTATAGCCAGCCTCCACTAGAATGATGGGAATTCACTATGTCACACAGAAGCTTAGTTTGTTTGAAGGAAGGGGAGAAGCGTGGTATATAGAAGAGAATCTGGCATAGAGCTAAAATCTGGGCTAGTTGTGTGACCTTGGAGAAGTCATTTTATTTATTTCTTTATTAGTAAAATGGAGACTGTGACCTCGTCTGTAGGGTGTGGACGGAAGTTCAATTGTGTAGTAGGCATTGCCTGGGACTTGGTACACAGTCAGGACTCAGTAAATGTTAGGTAAAAATAAAAGTACTATTACTAAGTAATTTCAGGAAGTACTTCTTTATTTTTAAAAAATATTTGTATTGATTTCAGACAGGAAGGGAGAGGGAGAGAGAGATAGAAACATCAATAATGAGAGGGAATCATTGATTGATTGCCTCCTGCATACCCCCTACTGGGTTTGACCCTTGACTGGAATCAAACCCAGGACCCTTCAGTCCGCAGGCCAATGCTCTATCCATTAAGCCAAACCAGCTAGGATGCAGGAAGCACTTATTAAACACCTACTGTATTCAAGCATCAGCGGTGATATGGTATCAGTGTGTTTCCTAGACTCTCCATCTCTCCCTGGTAGGAGCGTACAGACGTGTGCTGTGAGTCGAGCACCCTGCCTACCACTTTAGAGCATGGTACCGTATTTTCACCATTTTTTTTTTACATTAAAAGTAAAAAATTGAAAACTAATTGGAAATATACCATATATTCAGTTTTGGGGCCTGGGTTTTTTCACTTGATATTACATCCTGAACCTTTCCTCATGTCTTCAAATATTCTCTATAGAAATGCCTTTAGGTGGCTGCATAGTGTTCTGGCTATTCTCGAATTTACCTACCCACCCTACTATTTTTGGGCATTGAGGAATAAATGGCTTAAAAATGACTCTTATCTGTTGAGATAGAATTCCTAAGCATTCATGTGTATTAAGGGTTATTATTCTGTTGTTGAAAAGTTCTGAGCTGCAGGGGACAGGGGTTGACCAGTTGGCTGTAGGACTCCCTTCCAGCCCTGTCGGTCTCTTTTGGCCCTCGGATGGGAGTGAGTGGGGCAGAGCAGGTGCGCCAGGTGCCCCCAGGGCCTAGTGTATGGCAACTAATTAGCCAGCCCCGAGTCGCTGTCATCACCCAAGAACCATATCAATTTCAAGCTTCATTGGAGTTCAGGCAGCAAAGAAAAGATGGTAATTAAATATTTATCCAAAAAGAAAACATTTCTAGTTCAGCCAGAATTATTTGACATGTTTCCCAGCTATTAAGAATGGTTGGTGGTCTATTTTTATTGACATGTGATAGAGAATGCAAGGAAATCTGTAAAGTAGCAAGTGTGCGGCTGACCCACTGCACACCTCATCTCCCTACGGGGCTGGAGCTGGCCAAGGAGGTTGCACCATTCAAAACCATGGAGCAGGTAGGAGTTGCCTCTTACGTAAAGGCTTTCAGTTGTAGAACAAAAGGAAGAGGCTGAAAGGAAAGGAGACACCATCTGGCCCCCTTCACCTCTTCCTCTAAAAATGATAGAAATAGACTTGGATAATGATTTCAGTTCATTTCTGCCAAAAGAAATAAATTAGAGGTTGAAATGTGCGGCTGATCCCACACCCCTCCCCGGAGGCTTGATGCTCCCCAGACGCCTTCAGGCTCCTTTGAGAAGAAAGTTATGGTCACTCCTGACTCAGAAACGTTGTGAGCTATCCCCAGTTGCTTCTTGTAAGGAGTTCTGTCTCACCCTACAACAGCCCACGTGTCCCTGACCTCAATGTCCGATCTTTCAGTCCCATCCAGGCCTCTGGCTTGGGTCATGTGTCAGGCATCAAGTGGTGCTTTCGAAGACCAGAACCTTCTCCAGGACTGGAACTGTGGTCTGTTTTGCTTCGTGCCCATAATGGGAGCCGCACACCACCAGCCCCCGTACACGTGGGCTGAGTGATGACTGCAGGCTGCTCTTCATTAACTTGTGGACCATGGCAGCGGCTTATGTTTAGATCATTGTCTGGGCAGCGCACAATGGAGACCCTTCCCCAGAGCTGGACAAGCCCACACGGTGTAGGAAGTTAGCGTTCGTGTATAAGCCACATGGGTAGCTTCTGGTGGGCAGGGCCTCTCTGTAAATATCTTAGAGCATCTAGTACACTGTTGGGCATGTAGTAGTTGCTCAAGAAATGAGAATTGGTTGAAATGGTTATGAATGAAAGAAACAATGAATGAATGAACGACCTCCTTAGTTCTCCCTTGGGTTCCCAAGTGCTAGTTCTTGCCTGGCATAACGTGGGCCCCAGGAACTGTATCAGATAAATGACTGGTAGATGGACAGACACAAGGGAGGGTTGTTTTCATTCCGTCTCGGCCTGCAGAGGGCAGTGGGAGCGTGGGTTTGGGCGTGCCTCTGGTTGCCCTATTGGACAACACTACCCATCCCTGCAGCCCCCAGCCCCCTGTCACTCTGAAAGCTTTCTTAAAAAATTTTTTTTAAATTATTGATTTCAGAGCAGAAGGGAAAGGGAGAGAGAAAGAGAAATACAAACATCAATGATGAGAGAGAATCATTGATTGGCTGCCTCCTGCACGCCCCACACTGGGGATTGAGCCTGCAACCTGGGCATATGCACTGACCAGGAATTGAACCTTGATCTCCTGGTTCACAGGTCAATGCTCAACCCCTGAGCCACACCAGCCGGGCTCTCTGAAAGCTTTCTGAACAGTGATGTCTCCCTCTCTTGATCCCCCGCCCACCCCGGGTTTACTGGAGGTTTCACCAGGCAGTTAATCACATCCTACCTTTGAAATACCTTCCGTTATTGTCGTAAGCAGTCCTGGGGGACACTTCTCAGAGAGCATTTCTGCTGTTTCCCATTGGAGAGAGGGCCTGAGGGCTTGTGGGAGTGCTCCCCCGGGAGTCAGAGGCCTCGGCTGTGAACCCGGCACAAGCCTCTCTGAGCATTTGCCGGGGTGTCTGTTGAGTTGGGATAGAGGCCAGGGCTGTGGTGAGGATGGATGAGAACGGGTATGTGAAAGCACCTTGTAAACTGTAAGGTGCTCCATGAAATAGGGCGCTGCTCTGACCCCAGCCCTGGGAGCACAGGGGCTATTTCTTGTGTGGCGTCCATCTCTCGGACGCCAGGGCACCGGCCTCCCCCTGCTGCCTTTGCTCAGGCTGCGCTCCTGTCTTCCTTTGGGCTTGGAAGCCGTCTCTACTCCCAGGCTTTCAGACGCCCAGGAAGGCACAGAGTCGCCCTGCATTTGTAGAGGAAGCAAAGTAAATGACAGTGGTACTGGCCTTTACGCAGCCAGGCACTGGTCCAGCCCTTTACATGCACACGTCGTTCTTTTTCACAGCAGCCGCACGAGGTAGGTTATCCCCGCGAGGCTCACGCGGCAGCCGGGCAGCCTGAGGTCACTTAGCTAGTGGCTGTGACAGGGTTTGGACCAACGGGCTGTCCCCAGAGCTTGTGTTCCCAACCACGGGGGTCCTCTAAGCTCCCCTGGGGCTGGAAGGCTGCAGCGAAGGCCACGTAGCCAACCTCCTCCCCCATCCTCCGCAGGGAGGCCCCTCAGGGCCCTTCTCCTGCCCAGGACCCCTAGTTGTTCATGTGCTCAGCCCCCTTCTCTCTTCAGTTGCTCTTCTGCCACCCTTCCCTTCCTCCCTGCCCTTGACCTAAAACAGGAGATGAGAGCAGCTGCCAAGACATTCTAATTCATTCCTGAAAAAATCCTGCATGGTCAGAGATAGAAGGACCGCAGGAATCCTCTGGCTCAGGTTTGTGAAGAGAAAAGAGAGGACTAAGCTGGCACAGTGTTGATGCCCAAACCATATCACAGCAGCAGCAGCAGCAGCAAAAAAAAAAAAAAAAAATTATGTTCAAATGACTTATGAGCATGGAGGCAAAAATTCTAAACAACACATCAAACTGACTCTAGTCACATATAACAAAGGTAATACATCACACCCAAGCAGTGATCATCCAGGGAGACAGCCATGATTTAACCCTTGAGAACAGAGGACGGGCTGGGAGCAGCTGCTGAGATGGAGCGGCTCAGGGCCCAGCCTAAGGCAGTTTCTGGTGACAGTCTCTCCTCTGCCCCCAGGGCTCCCGCTTTACATGGCCTCGGAGTAAAACGAGCCGCCCCATTCCTGGCCCTCGGTAATTCTCTCTCTGTTTCTCCTGCAGGATTCCATGTTTTCGTTGGCCCTGAAATGCCTTATCAGTCTGTCCACCATCATCCTCTTGGGTTTGATCATCGCCTATCACACACGTGAAGTCCAGGTAGGTGCCCTGGGCCCTTACCCGTCAGGCAGTGGCCATTTCTTTGGGCAGGCTGAGCCTGTCCTCACCCCAAGTTCACCCCCTAAGCAGCTACTCGGGTGATGTCATAAGACGGTGTCCAAAATCGTGGCTCTTCTGTTGGTTTGGACCCTCACGGCAGAGGGGACTGTGAGGCTGTCCTGTGGCTTTAGAACAACGGCGACATCATCTTCATTGGGGGATCCCAGAGGCAAACGTGGCTCTGATTTAGGGGGCCGTCTGCTCGGAACACTCATTTAGTACCACTGCACTGTTGGGACATGTGAGCCTCTCTTCATCTGAGAACCCTATGCGTTGCTTTGACTTTTCACTCTCGCTGGATCCTTTCTGAACTTGAGTCACAGAATCCCCCCCAGGGAGACAGACCTGTCTCGTGACCTCCTACACACCACACACACACACACACACACACACACACACACACGCACGCACGCACACTGCCCCGAATACCACCAGGAACCTGCATTTCCATGTGCTGTAGACTTTACCCTGTCCAGGTTGGTGCCCAGGAGTGACTTGGCACCCAGAGAAATATTGGCCGGGCCCCTGGGGTACACTTCCAGTTGGGAACATTGTTCGCCCTGGGCTGGAGAGGGCAGGCAGGAGCGAGCAGATCTGTGACATCTTCTGTGACAGTGGGTCTCCCCGCTCACGGCCCTTCAGGATGACCTGCTCTGCGGGACCTGGGCATCCAGATGTTCTTGGTCCCACATGTGAATCTGGGTGTAACCCCGGTCCTTCGGCTGGAGGAGCACAGATAGATCCACCTCTGGGCAGCAGCAAGAGATTGACAAAGACCAGAACTCAGAGTCAGAACATCTGGGGTCAGGGCTCAGCCATGATCTCTTCTCACGGTGTGTGTGGCCAGCCCTGTGACCTTTCTGGGTTGGAACAGGTGAATCTTTCTTCGCCTGGAACACGAGGGTTCGAGTCTGCC
Source organism: Plecotus auritus (assembly GCF_963455305.1). NCBI lineage: Eukaryota > Metazoa > Chordata > Mammalia > Chiroptera > Vespertilionidae > Plecotus > Plecotus auritus. The sequence goes on from NC_137778.1 coordinate 29,727,403, forward strand.
TTTTACAGGTTGCGTGCGGATGGAGTGAGGAGCGTGTGTGAGAATGCTCAGCAACCCAAGTAACCTTTTGTTGCTCATCGTGGTCGGGCCGATGGGCTGCACAGGCAGATGTGGGTGTGAGCGCCTCCCCCCAGGGAGCAGGGCTGCTTTCCTGCTGAACGTAGGGGGCTGCTGTGGCTGGCCTGGGCGCAGAGGCCTCGGCGCCAGCCCCCCTGGGCAGGGCTCCAGGCTGTCGCTGACCAGATGCCCCTGATCCAGAGGCTGGGACTGTTTTGTCTCTGGAGGTCACAGGTGCTCAGAGCGATGCTATGTTCTGTGGGCTGACGGTCTCAGATGCCACCAAGCAGCTTCCTTCATGGAGCCTGAAGAGGACCAAGCGTGTGGCCTTTAACCCAGACCATTGTCCAGCCAGCCCCAGGAAGGAGCCGGGAGTGTAGGCAGGAGGGACAGAGGCAGGAACCGAGGAGAACCAGGAGTCAGGCTGGGCTTCCCCAAACCAGCCACGGAGCTGGGAGCCCCTCAGCCCCTCTCAGCCCCCATGCCCTCATCTGCAGGGAGTCTGTCTTACCATAGGCCACCCTGACCTGTGTGGGAGGTGTCACACAGACCAAAGAAAATGGCAGAATCGCAAAGACCAGCTAACCATGCAGCTTGAGGGCGGGGGAAGGAGAGCAGTTCCCAGCCACAGCCCCACACTATGGTCCCTGAGCCTGACGGCTTCCTCTCCACTCCAGGCTTGGGATTGGAAGGGCCGGGTGTCCCTCCCTGACTCTCTCAGGGTCCTTGTTCCCAGTTCAGGGTCTGCAGCTTAGCTCTCAGCCCCGATCTGGCCCAACGGCAGCTGTGACCTCCGCTGTGGCCTGTGGCAGGGCCATGTGGTGACAGGCCAGCACCTAGCTGGGCACCCTTGGTCCCGCCCTCCACTCACGGCCAATCTTTGCTTTGTCCTAACATTGGGCAGTAGAAGATGCTATTTCAGGCGTTCACCTTGGCCTGGCACTCACAGTTGGGAGAAGCAAAGTGGGACCAGTGGCTGGGACTCCTGGCTCAGACGCTTCAGCCTGAATGACCGGAGTCCAGTAACAACTTCTCTCGGCCGCAGGGGCCTCCTCTGAAGTGGGGGAGCCCTATCGCCCACTTTGCTGATCCCTGAAGAGCCTTGGTAACAGCAGACAGTACAGAGAGGACTTTCACGAAATGAAAACTTCAGTCCCTTCTCTGCCCCACTGCTCCCAGCTGGGCCTGCTCATGTGCAAGCTGGGCCCACCAGATGGTCACCGTCACGTCTGCCTGGTGCTGGCGGGGGGCTGGGCTTGCTCTCCATGCTGGCCCAAGCCTGCCTGCACTCAGCTCCGTTGCCCAGTCCCACATCTGACGTGCCCCATGGTCTCATGGGAAGTCTCCAGTCTGTGGCTCCCTCTGGGCCTCTGACCTTCCAGTCAAGTTCTTTCTGGAGGGAAATGGGAGAGGTTTGGGCCCAGGTTGTCCTGGGGGCTGTGGTGGGGGCAGGGAGGGCTTGCTCCTGCACCTACACCCACTGTATGCACCTCACCCGGCTCTCCTGTAAGTTTTTGTTCCGTCCTTTTCTCCCCCACCTCGGGGACTAGGATGCCATCAATCTTTTCATTTCTCGGGACTCACAGTGTCTGACAAACAGCTGGTGTGTGCAGCGCATGTGTTGCATGAAAGGGTCCTGGGTTCAAGGTACCTGGTCTTAAAAGCAATGTAGACCATTATTTAGCGCTGTGGTCTTGGGCCTCAGTTTCCTCATCTGTTCATTGGGGCTCCTAAGCCCCCCAGTTCTGTAATTCTCTGGTTGAGGTGTGGTGTGCGGCCAGCGGGAGACCTGCTTCCGGAAAGAGGGCGGACTGCCGGCTCTTATCCAGAGCGGAGCCCCTGGAAAGCCCCTTCCGTGGGGAACGGCCCGCTGCTGCTCCTCTGGTGTGAGGCGGGCGGGCAGGGTGTGCTCACTGCCTCGTGGGTGCTGGCGGGGGCTGTGCTAAGGATCTGCTCGGCACTTCGCTCATCCTTACCAGTTGCTGGTCACTTGGCTAAATTTTAGCAGGGACCGGATGACCGTCTCTTCACCTCCCCCAACTCTGACCCAGATGCTCACCTCCAGCCCCAGGCCTTGGCCCTGCGCACAGATGCTGGGGCACCGTCTAGAACAGTATTCCTCTTTGTTAGTTTGGACAACTTGTGTGTTTTTGAGGGAGAAAAATTCTGAAACAGTACCGGGTAACTCCCAACCAAACTCTGGCTTTAAGTCGGAGAACCTCGGCTTGGCAGGCTCTCAGAGGGGACGGGGGGTGCCCCTCCCCATGCATTGTGAACCCCTCTGCCTCTGTGGGCCTGCCCACGACAGGGAGTCACTGTCTCTTGGGGGAGGCTGTCCCTGGGTGGGTAGCAGGAGGTTTTAGGAGATCTGCCCTCCCACTCAGAGGAACGGGTTCTCTGGAGCATCCAGCCGGCTCTGGAACAGGGAAAAGGGGCGCCCAAAGGTGGCCGGGGGCTCTGCTCAGTCTCCTCTTGTCTCACTGGGGTGGGGCATGGAGCACGCAGCATGGAGCTTCCAAAGGCTCAGGCATCTGTTATTCTCCTGCCAGTGTGTCCTGGAAAGAAATGAAAACACACACACACACACACACACACACACACACACACATGCATTTTTAATTTTTAAAATTGATTTCAGAGAGGAAGGGAGAGGGAGAGAGAGATAGAAACATGAATGGTGAGAGAGAATCATTGATCGGCTGCCTCCTGTGCGCCCCACACTGGGGATCAAGCCCGCAACCCGGGCATGTGCCCTGATCAGGAATTGAACCGTGACCTCCTGGTTCATAGGTTGATTGATGCTCAGCCATTGAGCCACGCCAGTCAGGCAATAAGGCATTTTTTAAAAATTTACCAAGACGTGGAAAACCTTACTCTCTCTTGGAGAGCCCATTTATTCCTGTGGTTTGGCGATCACCAACTCCCAGATGGGCAGTGGCAGCCTCCCAGGCGGCAGGCTCACGTTTTCGATGCCGTTGGCACATCCCTGGCTCAACTCGTAAAACACGGAACTCTTTTTGCTCCCCAGTATCCTCCCTCCCCCTACTCTGAGTACCCTTCTGGCTCGTTCATTCAATGTCTACTTATGGGGCAGGAGCCGGTTCTCGGTGTTAGAAACCCTGACAGCACTTTGCTTCTCCAAGGAGCTGTCAACCTGCTGTGACTCTCTGGCTCTGATGATGCCTCTGGTGCCACCCTGGAGGGCAGGATAGCAGGTGGCTGAGACCATGGACTTTAGAGGGGTCTGGCTTGGGTTCAAATCCAGCTCGTTGACACATTGTAGTGTGTTATGGCGTGACCTTTAGCGAGTTTCTGAATCCCTCTTAGTCTATTTCCTTCCTGCAAAATGGGACTAATAATAGTACCCATCACAAAGGGTTGTTGTGCAGATCAGATGAGATAATATACGCAAAGCACCTTCGCTTAGATGAGGCCGTGTTTGCCTGGCAAGCAGGGCGGGAGGGGTATCCCGGCAGAAGTCTTGAGATAAACAACAGCCCTGGGGCAGGAGCTGTGGCAGGCTTTGGGGGCACCTCTGGGACCAGGTCCTGAGCAGGGGTGCCGGAGACTTCAGAAGTCACTCACACCCTACCTCTGCCTTTGGAAGCTGCTGGCCCTAGACCTTGATTCACGGTGACCCAGGCTAGTCAGGGCCATGATGGGCGGTGTCTGTGTTTGGGAGACTGAGAGGAGTGGAGAGAGAACAGAAGGGAGGTGTGTTTGTCCTCAGGGGAGGTGCCGCCGCCTAAACCTCGCGAGGCTGGGGTCTCCACCCTTGTCGGCCGCTGGTAGACATTTCCTAAGCTTGTCTCTGGCTGGTTGGCTGATGAATTTGAATCGCCTTCACTGGGTCAAAGATGGGCCAATGGCCAAGGCCTTCTTTGTGAGCTGAACAGATTGGGACCCCTGAGATCTGGAGACCTCCAGGCAGACGGCCCCGCCAGCCTGCTTGGTCTGAGGACACCAGCCCCTTCACCCAGGCACGCTGCCCAGAGGTGAGGAGGGAGCTCCAGGCACCTAGGGGTGTAGAGATTGACAGGAAAATTCCAGATGGCGGCCGCCTCTGCCAAGCTCCTGTCCATCTCCTGCTCCATCCACTCTAACGAACGCTCCCTGGACAGATCTCCGCAAACGCAGGAGGCTGGAAACGGGGAGTGTGTTCCAGGGAACAGTGCCCGGGGGACCACTGTGCATCGGCTGAGGGCACCTCTCACCCTCCTACCAGCCCGCCTGCACCTGGCGAGGCTGGAAAGAAAGGAGGAAGGAGGGGGGGGGAGGAGCTGCTCAGCCTTGGCTGCAGCCCCCACCTTGACCCTGAACACCTGGAGTCCTTGTCAGATGACCCTTCACAGGTTTTCTGAGCAGATGCACGTTAGCAACTGCTCAGTGGTGATGCCGCCTCCTTACCTTGTCTGGTGCTTCGTATGTTCTGGAGGGTTTTCACATATGTTATCAGACCTTTCTGCTGCCTGATGTCGCCTCCCAGACCTTCAGGTTTCGGCATAGATATTTCCTCCTCGTGGAGCTGTTCCGGGTACCCCACTCCCTGAGCAAAGCGCCCTTGGCACTGCCCCTGACCCTGCATGTCTTGTGTGGGACTGCCTGGCCCGCCCCTGGGCCATGACCATGGTGGGGACCGCGGGAGAGAAAACCTTGCACACAGCAGGTACTCAGTAGGTGGGAACAAATGAATAGATGACGAACCTGGGACAGGCAGGCGCGTTTACCCTCCCCTCGTCACAGGGGAGACAGCTGAGCTGTGGCTGACTCGTCTGGAGGCCCTGGCTTCCGGCCTGAGCTCTTGCCTCATAAGGGCTCTCGGGTCTCGGTGGGCTGTCCCTGCGAGCTGGCCATGCCCGGCGTGGCCCTCCCCACCACCGCCTCGTCCCCTCTCGTCGGCCAGCCTCAGCCCAGCACCTCTTCACTCGTGGATCTGCTGCTGGCCGGGGATGGCCGTGGATGGCCGAGGATGGCCAAAGATGACCGAGGATGGCCGAGGATGGCCGTGGATGGCCGAGGATGGCCGTGGATGGCCGAGGATGGCCGTGGATGGCCGTGGATGGCCGAGGATGGCCGAGGATGGCCGTGGATGGCCGTGGATGGCCGAGGATGGCCGTGGATGGCCGTGGATGGTCGAGGATGGCCGTGGATGGCCGTGGATGGCCGAGGATGGCCATGGATGGCCGAGGATGGCCGTGGATGGCCGAGGATGGCCGTGGATGGCCGTGGTTACCACGCCAGCCTGGCAGTCTCTGGGTGACATTTTGGTCTTATTTGCTAAATATTTAAACATGTGGGTTTAACGCTTTCTGCCTCAAAGAGGGCTCCTCCCCCCCCCCCCCCCCCCCGTGCCCTTCCTTGTAGGTGTGACAGCTCCTGTGCTGTCACCGGGCCTCTAGGCCTCGCGCCCGGAGCTGTGGGCCTGCGTGCAGGTGGTGGCGACGCCGGGCTTCTCCGCGGCCTGTAGTGGCTTTCTGTTCGTCGCTTGGAAATGGCATCCTGTGCCATGCTCCTCCACAGGCCGTGTGCAGTGTCTGATAACAGGTGTGAACACCGCCGCCCCGCGTGGTCAGACTCGCCGGCCAGGGGGGCCAGGCCTGGCCCCACTCTCCTCCCCGGAGGCTCAGGGGTCAGCCGGCTGCGGCTTTACTGGCTTCCAGGCAAATGGGTGCGGCCAAGTCCCCTGGAAGCTTCCTTGGCTCCAGGAGTCCAGGGTGTTCTAGGTGTCCTCTGGCCCTGGGAGGAGTCAGTGTTTGTGAATGGGAAGTAGGTGTCTCCTCACTTCCCACTCTCCTCCCCTGAGGCTCAGAGTGGCCCTGGGCGGTGGAATCCACACACCCCTCCCCCTCCCCGTGTGTTGCCTTGGAAACCACACACTGCCCTCGCCCTGGGCCCCGTGAAGTGAGGGGGTGGCACACCTCTCAAGAAGTTTCTGCTCTAATTCGGGGACACGAGAAATCCCCCTCCCGGCACGGGCAGCTGAGTGAATGAACAGGCTCTGCGTGAATGCCTGTCCTGCCCGTGGGCAGAAGCCTCTGCCACCTCCCCCTGGTACGAGGGGCCTGTGGCTGGTCCGTCCGGGATACCAGTCACCGTGTGAGCTTGGACGAACTTCTCTCTCCACCTCAGTTTTGTCATCTGTAAAGTGGGCAGTTTGGACCAGATTCTCTCAGGGGCCTCTGATTGTGTCCAGGACCCCTCGTCTGAAGGATGCTCAATGATAAGGAGGGAAAAATGGAGGGAGAGTCACTGTGAATATTTTGTGCTAACAATGACCAATACAGTTTGTATTCAGGAAGCCCTTATGGCGGGGGAGGGGCTGTCCAAGCAACCTTGTTCCTTCTCCTAACTGCCTGGCCTCTCTGTCCAGTAAGGGAGCGGGCTGTCCCCTGGATTTCACCTTGAACTTGAAACAGTAAATAATCAAAAAGAGAGTTCTTAGGTTCCAACCTCTTAAAGTTTAAAGAGGTGACTTTTCTTTAAAGACTCTTGTCACTATAAGCTGGTCTGGCATCTTAAAGCTTTTAGGATAATTAAAGTCAGTGTCCGAGTGCCCTTCCTCCGTGCTGAGTTCCAACCTCCTTCCCTGAATACAGACTCCCAAAGTCTCTGGGGAACAAGTGTCACCTTAGCAGAATATTCTGTCTCCCTGAGCGTGCCGGCGTAGACGGCGTCCCTTTTTCTGTCAATCCATCCTATTTTGAATTGTTGTTGTTACTCTTTGTAAATGGTGCTCTTGTCCCCAGGGCAGCAGATGAGGTGGGCATCAGAATCATCTGTGATGTCGGCCGCAGGCTAGCGAGCCCACTGCTGGGGAGGTGTGTTTTGAATGCCCCGCGGGGGTTCCGGGGCACCTGATGAAGAAACACCGGGCTCCCTGATAAGCCCCGGGAGGGCCCCTCTTAGCCATCTTCATGGCCACCCCGGCTGAGCCAATAAGGGGCTTGTACATACGTCGTGGGAGCTCAGTGATTCCAAATCTGGGCTCCAGATAAGTGGCTCCCTGAGGTTCTGGGAAGTCGGAAGGCACTGTTAATTGTTAGTGTTGGAGGATTCTTCACCATTATTATTGCACTGTGCCACCAAGAACATTTTGATAGTTCTAGTCTGTTCGATAGGAATCTGGTAAAATGCCATTTTCCTGTGTTTAAGAGAAAAGGGAGCAAAATCACCACTGCTCAACATCTCCCAAGCCCAATCACTGGAAAAGATACGGATGTTTATCTTTGAAGTAAAAAATTCACTGCAATTCAGAGTTCCATTTCCTCTGAGCACATCCCTGATACAGACCTGTCTGGTGGTGGGATGGACACTGGGGTTGTGATCAGTAGACTTGGGGCCACGTTGTGACTTTGTCATTAAATGTTTTTTTAAATTGTGGTAAAATAGACGTAAGATGACATTTACCGTGTTAACCATTTCTTAAGTATACGATTCAGTGGGAGCAAGTACACCCTCTCTGCGGTGGAGTCATCACCACCGTCCGTCCCAGAATGGACTTGGTCATTTCTTAGGTGACCTGTCATGGGATGGCTATTGGGTGTGGGGGCCCACTGAGGCCCATGATGGACTTTCTTCATACTAATCTCCTGTCAGCGGACCCCACTGCTCAGCCCCGGAACTCACCTGTACCCCCTCCTGGTACTCTCCCATCAGGCCTGGCTTCTGATTCCAACTGTGGATTTGGAGAATGGCTTTATGAGCCATTTGTCGATCTCTTTACTTTATGGCCTCACCGAGTCCTCACAGCCGTCCTGTGAGGTGGATTCTGCGACGTGGCCGAGGTCACATGGCCGGCGAGAGGCAGAGCTGGACTCAGGCCAGGCCCACGGTTTCCAAGCCCATGAGGCTTCGCTGCTTTGGGGATAGAGTTCCATCCCCAAACCGTCTCTCCTACCTCCATTCCTGCCGTCCCTGAGCACCCCTGGAAGTTGGGCTGAGCCCCGGGGACGCCCTTCAAAACAGGGCGGGAAGGGTGAAGATGACGGAGCGAGGGCTGAAGAGCCACCGAGACCTTGTCCGTCCAACCCCAGCACCTGTGCCTTCCTCCCAGCCACACCTCCTGACGAGACCGCAGCCTGTGCTCTGCCCGCTGAAGGCTCCTCTGCCCGTTAGAAAGCCCCTTCTTATCCTGGTCTCCCTGCTGTCCCCCATTGGGCCCAGGTCTGGCCCCAGCGGGGGGCCCAGCACTGTCAGGAGCTGGGGTTGCCGTCTCAGGGTAGCAGCTCAAGCCATCAGCACTGGACACGGCTCTGGTTCCCCTGCCTTCGCCCCTGATCCTTGCTGGGCTGGTCTCCTATGAGCCCTGGCTGCCTGGCTGGCCCCACGCTGTCTTTTTCTTTCTCCTCCTGCTCTCGGTAGGGCTGGCTCACTCACTGCTCGCCTGGAGCCACATGTCCCTGCCAGTAACCTGGCCCTCAGGACCACACCTGACTCCACCTGCAACCAAGGCTGTCTGACCTGCTCCCCTCAGACACTGAGCTTTGGGCTGCAGGTGGCCTGGGCCGGCCAGACCTTGGCAGCCCCCTGTGTCTCCCCACCTTCATTTCCTCCTTTTTCTGACTGTCCCTGTGGTGAGGGGCCAGCAATCTCACACTCAAGTCTCCCCAGATGAAACACCCCAAGTTCCCTGGCATCATTAGGAGCCCTGTCTCCGCCCTGGCCCCACTGCTCTACCAGGGAGGTGAGGGGGTCCGTACGGAGGGCCACCTCCCTGCTGTTTCATTCCCTCCCTGCAGCCGAAGCCAGCAGGTGCCCCCGGCTGGCACAGCAGCCTGTTAGTTGACATTGATCAGATGTTTACTAAACCCTCTGCATTCTTCCCAGAGCTGCTGAGCCACGGGCCCCGCCCATCTCCCACCCTTGCTTGTAAGCTGGCGTTTTCGGGCAAGAGCTGCCCCTTCCCTTCGTCTCTGTTGGTTTCCCCGCATCCATTTCAGCCCTTCGTTCCGTCTGTCGGGTTTTTTAGCCTCTCACTCAGCAACACGTGTCTGGGCCTCCAGCTTCCTGTCCTCCCACACTGGGTGGGTCTGAGGATGACAGCTCCATCCAAAGCCTCACTCCAGATGCGGAACCAGAAAGAGAATCTGGGAAGTCAACTTCCTTTTGCTGGATGAGAGACAGGAGGGATGGAGGAAGGAAATTCAAAGATTTGCAAGTCTTTCTCATTCTAAACACGTTGTGGCCTCCCCTGGGACTGTGGTTACACGCTCCCTCCCTCCCTCCCTCCCACGCTCTGGCGCAGTTCAGAACAGAGGGACCCCATCTCTGCGCTGCACCCTGTCTGTGGAAAGGAAGGGTGAAGTGGGCGCTTGCCCACCCGGCAGAGCTGGGCTGTCGCAACATTGCTCCGACAGGCTGTGTCTTAGGAGAGTGTTGCTGCGTGGCCACGTGTCCCTGTGGCTTCAGCATTCCCAGAGCCACTCTCAGCCACTGCTGGCGGTGGCTGTGACTGCTGACCTGTGGCACCACGGACCACGCCCACAAACCAGAGGTCAGTGACAAGTCACCATGGAGCTGTCCATCAGGTGCAGAGCAACCGGACCTCTGAGCTCAGTAACACGAGGCAGGCCCCTGACGCGTCTTCTGTGTTAGTGACCCCAGGCCCTGCCCCTCACTCACCTCACTTCCCTCATTTGTGCAACCTGGGTAGGGAGCTGAGTGCTCCCCAAGGCTCCTCCGGGCTCTCTCTCCGGTGCCTCTTGCTAGAATGTGTTGGAAACCTTATTGATTTGAGAGCAAAGAGAAATGACCACCACTGGGTGTGTGTGTGGAATGGGGGTGGGGGTGAGGTGGGCAGGGTGATATTTGTCTTCCTGCTGCTGTTAGAAATAACCACTGTTGTCCACCTCCCCTGAGGACTGGACAAAAGGTGATTCTTTCATTGGACACAGAGCTATTGAAGGTCTGTTCGGAGCCAGGCACCTCGGGGTTGGCGAGGTCCCTGCCCCAAACGGGCCTGTGATCTAACGGGGAGATAAGCACTCAGGCTCCGCCGCGGCTGCCAAGTGCTGAGCTGAGCTGTGGAGCAGGGGTGCGGCTGGCACAGGGAAGAGCTTCCCTTGGGTGGGAACAAGGCCCTGCCACGCAGGCGCTTGGAGATGGGCCCTGGCGGCTGGGCAGAGCTCTCGAAGGTGCAGGCAGGGTGAGGGTGCTTCAGGGGAAGGGATCTGCTGGAGCAGATGGTGGGGGGGCGGTGCCGGGGAAGCGCAGAGCTTCTGGGGGGTGGGAGGGACACAGTTGGCCATACAGACGTTGATGAGAAGCGAGAATGAAAAGGGAGGCCGGGGTCAGGTCCTGGCCCGTTGGAGCCGAAGGGATCAGGGGTCCATGTCTCTAGCAGTAGCTGCGTAACTGTCAGGAGGGGCTCAGGGATGGCAATCTGATGGGGGACAGGGAAGTCCGGGGGCTGAACCCCAAGTCGTGTTGGTAAAGCGTTTTACGTAGGATTGAGGAGACATCACTAGTCAATAGTAAGACCAAGCGGTGGGCCGGGTGGGGAGAGTGGTGGAGGTGATGGCGGAGGCCCACCCCCTCCCCAATTTGGGCGCCGGGGTTGACTTTAAAGCCCAGGGTCGGTTGGGCTGGAAGAAATGTTGAGAAAAGCTCCCTCCTCAGGGGGTCTTTAGTGGTAGGAATGACAGCCGCCTGGTGCACCCTCGTTCCAGAGTGAGAGGACGGAGCCCAGACTGTTTGGCTCAGTGGATAGAGCGTCAGCCTGTGGAATGAAGGGTCCTGGGTTTGATTCTGGTCAAGGGCACGGGCCTCGGTTGCAGGCTTGATCCCTGGTCGGGGCACATGGGGGCGGCAACCCATCAATGTTTCTCTCTGTCTCTCCCCCTCCTTCTGCTCTCTCTGAAAACACCATGGAGAAAATATCCTCAGGTGAGGATTAACCACAACAGCAAACAGGGAGAGGAATGAGAAAGCTCCCCTCCCGGCCCCAGCCGCTGAGCTCTGTGAGCTCATGGATGGAACAGGAGCCACCGGGACCGGGGCCTGCAAGGAGCCCAGCTTGTCTTGCTCCGTCGGATCTTTCTAGATGGTTAGCAGGGAGCTGCCCTGAGCCTTCATGAGAACCTCATGATTTTACAATGTTGATCTTTTCTTATTGTTCCCAAACGCAGCCTCCCCACCCCCAAAAAATACTCCGTTCCCAAGCGGTCAGGGGGGCCGAGCCCCCCCCAAGTAGGGCGTGTGGTTCTTCCTGGGCCTGCAGCATGCCCCCTGCAGGTTTGGGGAGGGGGCTGGCAGGCTGGGCCCCTGTCCCCAAGGCTTGGCTGCTGCCTGAGGGAGCAGTGATGTCACCCAAGACGGGAGGGGGCTTCTCAGCGTGGAGTGGGCTTGACAGGTGCAAGTGCAGGGGAGGTAGATGAGCTGCCCGCGGCGTGTACAGAAGCAGCTGACGTCGCACAGGAAGCATCCGCCGGTGGCTCATGCTGCCGCTGGCTCCAGCAGGACAGCTTCCCAGCAGCTGCCCCGAGACCGTTCTCGCTCCTCTGGGCCTCTTTTCAGCATCACCTGACCCTGCTTGTTCCCACCTGGCTCTCCTTTCTGGCTCGCTTCAATCTTTCCTCTCTTTCATATCTGGACCCGTGGTGTCTGTTGCCGGGGGCTGGCTCCGTGTGTGCGGCTTTCAAGCCGAAAAGAGTTTTATCGCCGATACTGCCTGGCTCTGGAAAAAGAGAAAGAGGAGGACAATGAGGGACAGGACCTCTTGTAGCAGAGAACATTCTGATCTGGATGAGTCTGCGGGATAAATTTAGTCCCCAGGGCTGGTGCAATATTCTAATTTGGTGGGAGTCCTCGGGCACCCGTGGTGGGCAGTGGACATGTCTTCCTGCCCCTGCCTGTCCACTTCAGGGCCGCAGGAAACCCAAGGTTTACGACCATGATGCAGAAGTGCCGTCTCGGCAACCCTGAGCGGACACAAGATTTATTCATCTGGCATCCAATTTCCTTCCAGTCCCTTTCTAGCTGTTTGCAGTTCTGGAAGCTTCTACATTTTTATGGCTGGCACATTGCAAGGTGGAAATCCAGATGAATAGGCTGTGCTAGCCGTGTTCTCCTGTTCTTAGGATTAAGTCAGTGGGAACTGAAATATTAACTGGGAGTTTCTGAGAAGAAAGTGAAATATGGTACAGAGTGGAGCATTTTATTATTATTTTTTAAAAAGTATATTTTTATTGATTTCAGAGAGGGAGAGAGAGATAGAAACATCAACGATGCGAGAGAATTACTGATCGGCTGCCTTCTACACGCCCCCCTGCTGGGGGTCGAGCCCACAAACTGGGCATGTGCCCTGACTGGGATCCACCTGGGACCTCCTGGTTCCTAGGTCAACGCTCAACCACTGAGCCACACCAGCTGGGCCAGAGGGGAGCATTTGAGATTCAGAGTCAAGCGTTTGAATCCAGGTCTGCTGCTGACAGGTGACTCAGGCAAATCACGGAACGCCCCTGAGACGTCTCCCCTGTGCAATGGGATCCAGTGGCCACACAGGAGCTCTGAGAACATCAGCTGAGGGAGCTGGTGAAGGGCCCACGAGAGCCTGGCACCACAGGGGCTTGGTCATATTTAACCTAGGACCCCCCTTGCCAGGCTGATCACATCGCCAACCCAAGCCCTGCGCGCATGGCACGGTGCTCCAGCTCTTACCTGCTGGAGGCAGCCGTCGGACACCTGTAGCCCCGTTAGATGACGTTTCTGAGGCCCTTGTTGACCATTCCCACGGTCCTTTCTCAGCTGGTGGTCAGGAATACTCCCTGGGGGCCTCCCTTCCCACCCTTCCCCCCGCCCCCTGCCCACCGCCCCATTTCCTGTTGTTTCTCACCAACAGTCAGGAAGCAGAAACACGGTGCGTGCCACGTTAATGGGCATCACAGGGCCCTAGGGAGCCTGCTGCCCTGCTCAGGAAGGACTGGCTGCTTCCTACCAGCTCGGGCGCAGGTCACGAAACCAGGCTTATTGCTGGCGCATGAGGCCTGGGGCCACTCAGCCGCCTCAGGAGCCAGGAGTGGATCTGGGATGGTGGGCAGAGAGTGGGCAGGTGCGCGGACCACAGCTGGCAGCTCCCTGACAGGAGGGTGATGCTGAAAATAATAATAGCAGCAAAGCACTAGGAACTGTGCTACATGGTTCACAGAATTTATCTCATGCAATCTTCACGCTCTCCCCGATTTATTCCCATCCGTCCTGTATTCATTTCCTGTTGCTGCTGTAACAATTTACCACCGACTTAGTGGCTTCCAACAACACAAATTTATTATCTTTCAGTTCTGGAGGCCAGAAGTCCAAAATTAGTGTGTTTATTTAAAAAATATATTTTTATTGATTTCAGAGAGGAAGGGAGAGGAAGAGAGAGATAGAAACATCAATGATGAGAGAGAACCATTGATTGGCTGCCTCCTGCACCCCCCCCCCCCCACCACCACTGGGGATGGAGCCCGCAACCTGGGCATGTGCCCCGACCGGGAATCGAATCGTGACCGCCTGGCTTATAGGTTGACGCTCAACCCCTGAGCCACACCAGCCGGGCTAAAATGAGTCTTACTAAGCCAAAATCAAGGTGTCAGCGGAGCTGCATTCCTTTCGGGAGGCTCTAGGGGAGAATGGAGATCCTTGCCTTCTCGCTTTTAGAAGCTGTCTGCTCTTCCAGCTGCAAAGCCCGCAGCAGCCAGCTAGCCAAGCCTTTCTCGCTTCGCTTCCCTCTCGCACGGACCCCTCTTGCCTCCTCTTCCACAGGGAGGAGCCCACGTGATTGCTCTGTGCCTCCCGATAACCCGGGATCATTTCCCTGGGAAAGCCGGCTGATTCGACACTGCAATTCCATCTGCATCCTTCATTCCTCGTGGTCACATGACGTAACCTAGTCACAGGTTCTGGGCATTAAGATGTGGACGTTTTGAGGGGCCATTATTCTGCCTGCCAGGTTCCCTGTGTGCAGATGAGGAAAGTGAGGCCTGACTATTAGGTCGGCATGCAGCTGGCCAGTGGCAAGGCTGGCATTCAAACTGCAGCTCCCTGGTCTAAAACCCACCCCACTCTGCAGGGCACCCTAGAAAACCAGGCAAATCCAGGCAGAACGGCCTCCGGACAGCCGACTCCCGTGGGGGAGGGGAGGCGGAAGGTGCTCACGCAGGCTGGATCCCCTCGCAGCACCGTCTTAGTCAGTACTGACCGGACAGGCTTCTCTGGTGAATGACGGTGCGGAGACTGAGCCAGTGGCTCTCGCCCGGGGCTGTGCACTGGAATCACCAGGGATACCGGGGTCCGAGCCCCAGCCCGGAGCCTGGGGTGCAATTGCTCTGGGGCGGCACTGGGTCCAGGGGTTTTCCAAGCTCCCCAGGTGATTGATGCTAAAGTCCAGTACAGGGTGGGAGTCATTGCTCTGAGCCAATTCACAGCCCCGCCATGCTCCCGCCCCACCATGATGAGCACAGTCTCTCCTTTGACAGAGCCCCGACACGCCCCTCCCACCCCCGGGACTTGGCACTTGGGCCCTGCCCCACGGCCTGTCTCGCTCGTTTCTTCCTGGCCGTTCCCTAGAGTCCCGGCTGTGTGCAGAGCAGCATGAAGGTGCACAGAGGAGTGTCCCCTTTGGGGTCGGGGCATGTTCCCATCCTGTGTCTGTCAAGCCCTTTTGCATGTCTATCCGCAGAAATGAATTGTATCCATCGCCTTGGTGTGAGTCCTGGCAGATGTGTCCCCCCATCCCCTCTAGCCAAATGGCTGGTGTCTCCCGGCCCCCCTGCCTTGGCTTACCCGCTCCGCTCCCTTGCTCCATGGTGGCCCACGTTGCTGGTAGCTGTGGCATATCTGCCAGCTGTGGGAACAGCTGTGCACCGCCGCGGGGCCTCGTTACCCCCTGGCACATTGCCCGGGCCCCACTTGGTTGAACATACTGAAAAGCAGGACTCAACACGCCTGGGGTTCGAACCGTGAAATACGCGTTCAGAAGACAAAAGCTCACTCCCGGCTGCGCGGAGGCCTGTGGGGGAGCCTGACAGGCTGTGGGTTTTCCTGTTTGAAGCAATCCACCTGTGTCAGGGCAGACAGGTGTTGAGGAGAGTCGGCAAGGCTCACACTGCGAGCCAGTCATGATGCCCTGGCTTCCGCGCGACAGGCGTCAATTCTGACCTGCAGCTCAGAGGGTTTTGCTGTCAGAAACATCGTTCGGACCCACGTCTGCGGGAGCAGCCCGCTCGGAGCTGCCGGCCTTTCCGCAGCCCTGATGTGATTCTGGCAACAGGCTTGCCGCTGCCTGGGGCCTGCTGGATGCCCCCTAACCCATCCGTGCGCCTTGCTGGTGATCACAAATGTCCCTGCTGGTCCCCGAACCACCGCAGTCTCTAGGAGTCTGCACAGGGGAGGCGGGCCCTCGGGCTCACGGCGGGTCGGGTCCCAGGGAATGTCTGAGCCATATCACAGGCCTGGCCTCGGACCGAAGCCCCGCGCACACAGCCGGAGCAGAGGCCCCGCCGTGAGCGCTCTGTTCCCAGCAAGAGGCACTTTCTGGCCTTGGCGGGCCTGAGAGAGGACAGGGCGGTGACTCGTCATGTAAACGAGGGTCCGCACGACACAGGCAGGCTGTCCCTCCCAACAGGGCGGCATGGCTGAGGGAAAAGTCTCGAGGCTGAGGCCGAGGAGGAGCGTCGGGGTGGCAGCCGCAGGGAACCTGCAGGGTGGACGAGGACCCCTGTCCTCCTCGTCACCTGGGCCGGTGCACGCCTGTCCGCAGGGAGGGCCTCGGGCAAGTTCCGGGTTCCTGGGGTTGAGTCCGGCTGGAGGGTTTCAGTAAACGGATCCCGTTTTTTTCCTGTAATATTCCAGGGACTGTGTTTTGCCTTGTATTCTTCGGTGATAAATATTCATCTGCAGCTGGCAGTCTTCCTACAACTCGACGTGGAGTAGGTCATCCTCTCCCCACCTACTCTCACCCTTCAGGGGCTTCTAGATAACGCTGAACCCCCGAGCCTTCAAGGCCCCGCCGTGTGGCTGGGCTCCGTGCTCTGCGGGGCTGGCCCGGGCCAGCTGCCCTGTGGTCACTGAGGATGGACTCCATCTCGCCCAGGCCCCTCCCTGCACGGATGTGAGTGCTCCTTCCCGGCGGGGGAGTGGGCTCCGGGCGCAGGGCAGGGCCTGCTGGCTCGGCAAGCTCAGAAAGTACACACGGGCCATGGGTCCCTCTCTCGAGGGCGTCCAGAGGGTCTGGGACAGACCCCAGCTCTGCCTCTTATTCGCTATAAAACCTGGGGCTAGTTGCGTAAGCTTCCCTGCCTCAGTTTCCTCATCTGTAAAGCAGAATCCTATTAGGACTTCCCTTGAGGGGTTGCTGTGGCCGTTCGACGAGACAGCGCACAGAACGCACTGGGCAGAGCCGGGACCCCGGGCGGGAGCTCACGGTGGTAGCGGCTCTTGGTTGCGCTGCTGTTTTCATTCCATCCCACCCTCACTGCTGTGCTGGGCACCCAGTGGCTGCTGATCACGGCAGGATCCATCAACAAGCGCATGAACCATGGAGCGGGGGTCTCATTCGCCCCCTCACAGGTGTGGCCCCCTCCTCTTCTGGGCCTTCCCACCGCGCTGCCCTGAGCCTTCTCCGCGCACCTGGGAGCTGCCGGGGTAAAGCGAGCGCTGGAGGGGGAGTGCTCCGTACCTGGATCGCACATCCTCCGGGGTGCCAGCTCTTCAAGCTCCGCTCGGGAACCTCTCCCGGGTCCTGCCGCTGTTGGCCAGCGCTGCCAGCCGTGGGAAAAGCCCTGCCTCCACCATCTTGCCTGTCCTTCCTGGGTTTTTTGCTATCACTTTCGCAGGCGAGTGCACTTAAAATAGGTGGGAACGTTGCACTTGTGTGAAGTGTAAGGTACGTCACTCTCAGGGAGAGATTCTGTTCTGCCTGCACAAAAGGTAAGGAAGAGATATCCAGGGAAACTGCATCTCGGCAGCTCTTCTTCCAGGGCTGGGAGCGAGCACCTGGGTCCTGTGGGCGCGGGCTCAGGGCAGGAACGCGTGCGCTGGCTCGGTCATCGGCACGGCCTCTCTGGGCCGGCGTTCTCATTGATCTGTTTTCTTCCAGTGAATAGATTCTGCAGATGCTGCAGAGTTGTCCCCTAATGATGTGGTGAGAAAAGAATAAGAAGTGACTCTGGGGGAATCTCCGGGCCTTCGCTGTCACTGCCTGCTGACACCTCATTTCAGAATGTGAAGGGCCTTCTCCCACTTTGCCGAGATAAATGGTTCTCTTTGGTCGGAGGGAGTTCGCCAAGAAGCAGGGCCCTCCCCGGAAAGCAGAAGGGCCTCCCCGCTGCGGAGTGGGGTCTCCCCCATCGCCCTGCTCCTGGGCTCCCCTAGAATCTCAAGGAGAGGAGGCCGGAGGCTGGATTCCCTGACCAGCTTGGGCCCAGGACGGCGTTGTGGGTGGAGTCGTGATCTGTTTCTCCCTAACGGGCATCTCCTGGTGAAGCCCAGAGTCTGGGGACGGAATTCTGAGACTGGCTGTCGTCACACGGGCCCGAAGTTGCTCTGCGCAGGGCTGGGGGGGGGGGGGGGGGCTGCTCTCCTGGTGGGTCCTGTGTCCTGGCCAGCGTAACAGCCCAGCTCTGGAGCTCTGCACTGGGTCCCAGGACAGACCCTGGCCCTGAGCACTCATCTCCTGGGTGAAGGCGAGTCAGACCCCCCTCCCCTACCCCCCAAGCCAACTCTGGCTCCTGTGTGTGTATCCTGTGGTAGAGGACACGGCTCTTTGAGGACGGGGGTGGGGTGAGGGTGGGGGGTGGGGGGTAGGGGAGGTACCGCCAGCACACAGGGCCCTCATTCGATGCCCAGTGGGGATTCAGTAAAGACCCACCCACGACCGAAGGAACTCACAGCATCTTCTCCTGAGGGTGGGGGATTACTCATGATTCCAGGCATAGCAGTGACCTGCCCTGGGCTGGGTCAGGGACAGGAAGGGAAGAGGCCCTCTTTTTGTTTCTTATATGGTTCCTTCTGTAAGAACACAGCCAATAAAGCCATCCAAACAGCACAATGCCAGTGATGATCTGGGGGCCAAAATAGTAAGTCAGCGTCCTTTACATCTGTCAGGACTCTGCAACGCTGCTTCCCACGGGGAGTCACATGACTAGACTGTTCACCGATGAGGCAGCCAACGGGCTGACAGGTCAAGGGGCATGCCCAGAATTATCCAGAAACAAGGCAGGGGGCTGTCTCCGATCTGAGGAGCAGAGCCCCAAACACCCAAGCATGCAAAGTGGTTTTAAGGTCAACTATAGAAGGCATCTCAGCCCTCCCAAGGTCCTATGCTTTGCTGCCTGATCCCTGGAGGGGTGAGGCCGCCATGCTGACCAGGCAGCTCCAGGCCATGACCTGCTTGCTATCAGCCACGTCTCCCCATCCCCAGGGTACTGAGTGTCCCTGGGAGATGGTGGAGGATCTCTTTGTCTTTAGGCGTGAAGCCCTTTCGCTTGCCACCCCTTAGGGCATTTACCGCTGAATTCCTACACGACCCTCTGCAGGGAGGCGATGCGACCCCTGGCACCTTCACTTTATGAGCTTGGAGTGCCTGGGCTCCAAAAGCAGGTCAACCTGTTCACGTTCCCCGGAGACTCTGGCTATACCATCTGGGTGGTTTGCATGGACAGTCCATGCAGGCTCCCTGGCTACCGCGTGGCAGATCCTAGCACCGCTGTGCAGTCACCAGTGACAGTGACCTTGAGCCTTTGACTAACCCCAGAGACTGTCCTCATCCATTTGGTGTCAGTGCTGGCTGAATTGGAGACACTCACCTCTTTTCATCTGGGTTTGATCATCGTGTAAGCACTGTATTGGTATAAATCATTAGATATGGCATTAGAGGCCCGGCGCACGAAATTCCTGCAAGGGTAAGGTCCCTAGGCCTGGCCGGTGACCGGGGCCTTCCTTTGTTCCACGCCGCCCCCTGGTGGTCAGTGCACATCATAGCGAGTGATCGACCCCCCCCCCCCCCCCCCCCCCGCCCAATCGTCTCTCAGCAGAACTCCCAAGGGGACACTTTGCATAGTAGCCTTTTATATATATAGATACTTTGCATATGCGTCTATGGAAAATATTATATTAATGTAACACAAATACAGTAAATGGCAACGTCATATAACTAAGTTTATCTCACCAGTCGGCCCAGGGTGTGGAGAGGTGGTGGGACCCACCGCCTGGAACTAGAGGCCAGGGTTTGAATTTTGGCTCCGTCTCTGCCTAGCTGCGTGACCTCAGGCACTTCAGTTGCTTTGCCTCTCTAAGCGCCAGGCTCCCCATCTGCAAAGTGGGGAGGGTGTCAGCGCTGCTTCGCTGTGGTGAGGATAAAAAAGGAGAGTGCTCGGAGGGGCTCAGGCTGCGCCTCTGTCACCCCTAGGAAAGGCTGGGAATGTTCGCGCCTTTCACTGCTTTTATTCTCCCGCTAGGGCTACGGTGCTACCGGTAGAGGCTGCCCCTGAATTAGTGTCTTCTTGCCATAAACCACACTGGGGGTGTATCCTGAGTAACAGCCTTGGACGAGAGTCCTGGGGTCTGAACTCCACCAACTTCTTTAGAGTGGGAGTCTTCGAGTCAAAGGCTCTGCTGTTCCCTGCGTTGTCTCTCGCTGCGTCTGTGGGTATTACTACCATGTCCTCCTGGCCTGGGAATGAGGATGAGGATGTCACCCAGGCTGTGTGAGGATCAGATCAGCCAGTACCTACCAGAGGACCTGGATGGGGCCTGGCACATGTCCATGCCCACCAGTCCCCCTTTCTTCCTTCCTCCCTTCCATCCTCTGACCCTCCTTCCTTCCTATGTTTTCAAACCAGGTCTAAGGCTAAAAGGCGAGTCTTGGTGTACCCGCCAGCCAGACAGCAGAGGCCGGGGGCGGGGGGGCGGGGAGGAGTGAGGGATGGGACCTGGCGGACTCGTCTCTCCCACCTCTTCCCCAGAATTGTACTCATTTTGTAGGTGGCCCTGGGGCTGAGCATGTCTCACACAGCTCCGGTGACGGGCCTGGCCTTCCCTTGGTCCTGTTCGGTTCAGAGCCCCTGTGAGAATCAGAGGCCACTAGAGCCAGGGAGGACTGGAGAGGGCCTCCGCGATCATCGTCCTCATCGGACAGAAAGGGAACTGAGGCCACAGGGGAAGAGACTCCCCCGCGTCCACGCAGCAAGTTACAAAGACTTGCTCCAGGCCAGGGCTGGGCTCCAGGCCGCTAGGCCCTCCAGGTGCCTGGCCGTACTGACCACCATCCCTGTAGCATCGACCGTATGCCGGGCACTGTGTTCCCTGTTCAGTTTGCCCCCGATTTAAAGGGTGCTTACACTGTTCCCGTCCTGGGGATGCAAGAAGGAACAAGACAGGTAGGATCCCTGCCCTCATAGAGCTTCCAGGTTAGCGGGGCGGAGCAGGGAGAATCACAAGTCAAGAATCAGACAGGTCAGTGTACCTGCAGACGAGGACAGTGAGCCAACGGGGCAGTGATGATGGAGGGGAATTAACTAGGGCTGGGGTTCCAAGAAAGACCTCTTTGAGGTGATGATTCTGATGCTGTGAGATTTCTTTATTTTTTTTTAATTTTTTAAAATATATTTTATTGATTTTTTACAGAGAGGAAGGGAGAGGGATAGAGAGTTAGAAACATCGATGAGAGAGAAACACCAGTTAGCTGCCTCCTGCACACCTCCTACTGGGGATGTGCCTGCAACCAAGGTACATGCCCTTGACTGGAATTGAACCCGGGACCCTTCAGTCCGTAGGCCAACGCTCTATCCACTGAGCCAAACCAGCTAGGGCTGTGAGATTTATTTCTGTTAACATAAGCTCCTTCCTCTGTGTGCTACATTGTATCTTCTCAAGAAAGTGAGGCTCAGAGGGGCTCATTAAATTGCCCAAGATCAGATAGCTGGTCAGGGGAGGAGAGATCACGTGACCCCTATTCTGCCTGACTCCAAAGTTCAGGTTCTTCCCACCCTCTTTTACTTCTCCAGGAAGTAGGATATCCTTGTCCCAATGTTCACGGTGATATGGCGGCCATTCACCTGAGCTTTAAGTGACCCCATTGCAGGCTCTCTCTGCCTTCTGTCCTAGGGGAAGGGATAAGGTGGATTACCCAGGGGGCCTTTCTCCCTCCTCTCCTGGGACGTCCTCGTGAGGGGTGAGATGGCAGTGTCTGAGGGCTGGCTTTTGTAGGTAATAATCTGCCCCGGGCTCCTGAGGAAGCCGGGCACTCCCTGTCCCCACAGGCACACAGAGACTGGCCGACTCAAGTCCCAGCTCCCCAATGCCTTTCCATTTTCTGGTTTAGTGATTGTTTCAATTCCACCAGCTCCATTTGAAAAACCCTTTCATTTATCACAAAAGCAAACCACACAATCAAAAAGGCCGTGTCCCGTCTTCCGGCGCTGCCTCATTTCCTGCCCCACGGTGGACAATTCCCAGGAGCCCCAAGCACACCTGGGCAAGGGTCTGCTGTGCACACCAACCTGTGGGGCCATCATGCTGGGCTGTGTGTGGGTTGAGTCTGGCGGGAGGGTTCCCCTCCCCCCCCCCCCCCCCCCAGCCCCCGGCTTCCAGCCTCAGACACTTCAGAACCTGCTGCTTTATGGGCACGATGAGTTCTGAATCATGCCTGTCTCCCAGACCACAAATTTACAACCAGTTCACTGTGGGCCTTTGCAGCCAGATGAATTGGAGCCCGAGAAGTCCATGCACCTAAATTCATCCAATTAAAAATTAGATCTAAGCATTATGTATGCATGAAATTATCCTACATAATAAAAGGCTAATATGCAAATTGTCCCCTTGACCAGGAGTTAGACTGCAAGTTCAACCGGGAGTTCGACCAGGGGGCGGGCCCAGCCAACCAACTGCCCATGGCTCCTCCCCCCGTCTGGCCCCACCCTGATTGGGGAAGGCTGGCCTGACCCTATCTGTGCACAAATTTGTGCACCGGGCCACTAGTGTGTGTGTGTGTGTGTGTGTGTGTGTGTGTATGGTTAGGTGTCAGGCACTGTGCTGGGCTGATGGGGAACACAGAAATGTATAGATTGCCAGCTTTGCCCTTAACCTGACCTCAGATGGGGTGGGAGAAGATACGCTGAAATGTAATTCAAGGAGCTATGGTGACCAGGAAAAGAGGCAGGAATTCAGACATGGAGAACAGGAAAAGCGTCCTGGGAGGCTGGGATCTCCAAGAATTTATGAGTTCTTTCTCCATCATTGCTGAGTGTATATCTTCCAAGAGAGAACACCTTTTAACTGCAGCGGCTGCTGTCTCCACTCATCTTCCCACACCAGGTCTCATGTGGACAGCCAGAGCAGTCTCTAACCAGTACCCCTGCCTCCTCGCCCTCCCCCCATCACCCCATCCCACCTACATTGCTGCCGAGAAATCCAGCGGACACACACGTCGGACCTTGTCCTTGGCTGAAAACCTTCAGCGGCTCCTCACTGTCCTTAGCGTATAGTCTAGACTCCCCAGCGTGGCATCCAGGGCCCCCTGGAAGCTGGCCCTGCCCTGCTCGGAGCCACACCTGTGCCATTTCCTCCTTGAACACTGTGCCGGTCCCCCTGGAGTTCTGTGCCCACTGTCCTGCATCTCTGGGCCTTTGCCCGTGCCACGCCTCCCCGGAGTGCCCTTCTCCAACTCACTCAGTTGGCGGACGCCTACTCGTCTCTGCACCTGAGCTGTCCCATGCTGGGAGGCCGCCCCGACTTCCCGAGCTGGAGCTGACTTCTCCTTCCGGAGCCTCGCTCCGGCGCCTGCATGCAGCCCTGTCTATGCCTCTCGCGTGTAAAACCGTCCTCTGCTTACAGGACTGTTTCTCTTTAGTGAGCTCTTTGGGGCATTCCAGGCCCCTGCCCCTCTGAATGCCCCGGCCTTCCAGAGCCGCTCAGAGAAGCCTCTCATGATGTGGCCAGTAGGCAGGGATTTGCCACTGTCACTGACACGGTGGCTCCCTCGAATGCCCTCATGTCCCCTCTTACGTTTACAAAGTGCTTTCGTGCAGGTGGTCAGCCGACCAAGGCGGCCAGTTCTTTCCTCAGAAGCCAGCGGGAGAGGGGACGTGGCTCCCCAGGTCACACAGGGGACCGCACGCCAGAACTTCCGTTTTGGTTTAGCCAATAGCTGCACGAGTGTCCTGGGACCACGGAGACCAGCACTCGGGCTCTGTGGCCCCCTGTCCCCCTGCGCACACGAGGATGTCATCCTCTGACCAGGTTTCATTGGCAGCAGTTCCTAGAATGTTCTGTGAGAAATAGGATCGGGCGAAGGTGACGCCTGCCTCCGTAATCTAAGTAGCGGCTACCTAAGGAGCCCTCCAGCTGGGGGAGGCCCCGCCCTGGCCGCTGACCGTGAAGAAAAGGCCTCCCTTGTCACACAGCCGCGGGCCCTCGGAGCTCTCTAGAAGGTCAAGGAACAACCTCCCTGCCTCTTCAGAGCAGGGCTGGCTGACCCATGACAGGTGTGCCGCGGGGTCCCAGAGGGCCCAGAGCAGACATGACTAGTCGATCCCAGCATTCTTTGTAGATGAGCTCAGGTGTCTTCCCAGAATCCTCACAGAGCACTCTGGGCCCGCCCCCATCACATGGAGCTGACACGAGAGAACCTGTGATGGCTCCCTGCAGCGTGCTGACCCGGGGATCTGGTGCAGGCCAGATCTTAACGTCCGGTCTTGGGCGTTCCCGGATGAAGTCAGCTAAGTTACTGCTCCGGCCGGTCTTATAGGTATTTCACTAGAGGCATTTTATGCTCAATTTCTGCTTTTTTTTTTTTCCCCCTCAACAGTTGGATAATAGTCTCCAGCACCTTGAATTAAGTTATAAGACTTAAAATGGACTTGTTTTCTTTCTCCATGAAAAGTATTATTCATGATTTGTTGAGAATTCAAAGTTTGCATTGATAACGCTCATTAAAGGTAGTCCTTTTGCGGATTGTAACTTTCCGACGGGGTCTGTCAGTTCCCACGCCCGGTGGTTTTGTCTGCGGGCTGCGTTGGGGTCTGCCACCCGCACTGGCTGCTCTCTTCTCCCCATGACCACCCACCTCCTTTGCTGGAAGGTGCAGGCATGGACATCTAGGCGTGGGCTTTTCAACGCCAGCCTCTAGGCAAGGAGCAGACATCTGGGTGCCCCCCCCCCCCCCCGCCGCCCCCGGCCGAGAGGCTGCCATGCTGCCCCCGCCTCGGGCCTTTGCCGTGGGCAGAAAGGGCCTCAGAGTTGCGCGCGCCTCGTCACACCGCTTTATTCGCGGCTCTACGACTTTTCACCCACTGGTTTGCTGTCTGACACCTCACTTGGCACAGGATGTACTGCAGCTTTTAAATAGCCCTTTCTTTCTGGATTGACTGTCCGCATCTGTTGGGAAGGAGAAGGTTGGCTTCCAGGTGTTGTGGTGGGAACGTTCCTGAGTGCCATGGTTTTGGGTCCGAGGCTTCCTGCTCCTGGTGCAGGACCACAGACCAGCGCTCAGGGACTCCCCTGGGGCTGGCTGGGAATGAAAGTGATGGACACGGGAAGTCGCTGCCGGAGACCTGGCTGAAGGAGGGAGTGTGCGCAGAGAAACCTCCTTTTAGTTCTGCCGTCTTTTCAGGGGTAGAAAAGCGTGAAACTTCTACCTGGATCACAGGCAAGGGAAGGTAGTTCGTCCAAACAGCCTAGGAAGGGCTTCAGGACCATACAGATTTCCCCAGGTGGGCAGGGAAAACACGTCCCGGGGGGCAATGTCTCCAACATATCTCTCTCTCTCTCTCTCTCTCTCTCTCTCTCTCTCTCTCTCTCTCTCTCTCTCTGTGTGTGTGTGTGTATCGCCCTCCTCTCCCCCAGGGTTTGACAGTCTCTGTAACCAAAACCCCTCTCGCTATAGTTAAAGCCTCTGAGGGACCAGTTAAACTGGAATGAAGGATGGCGATAACAGAACATGCGAATTCCCTTTCCTTTTAAAGAGAACCATGGCTCGTGGATATTACAGGAATAAGCTCATCAGTTTGCTATCACCCATCTGGGATGGTAATGGGGGAGCACAGATGCGGAAATCCCTGCGAACATCTTCCAGACTCTGCCCGGGGAGGGCAGGTCCCAGCCGTTTCCTGCAGGGCTTGCTGGTTCCGATTGTTGCCCTGTATTTATAGACCGGCTCCACGGAGAGCCCGCCTCCTTCTGTTGCTGGTGGAAAGGCCATTTAGTACAATCCCCGCTGAAGGAGGGGAACGGGCGCGGGTAGAGGAGCATGGCAGAGCGGGACAGGGAGGGACTAGCCCGGCCACGGCGCTGCATGAGTCACCTGACCCTCTGCCAAGGGGCACCCATTAGCAACATGAGAGCCCTTTGTTCCCTTTGAAGATTCCCACAGTGAGCGTCACCCATTTTGCCACAACGGTGACAGGATTTATCCTCTGGCCCGCTGCCTCCACCCACTCTCCATTCTGAACCCTCGGTGGTGTCACTCTCCATGGATTATGGCACAGGGGCCGCCTGCCACCCTGGCTAGGGTGTTCTTGCCATTACCTTGTTTCCTTTGCCACCTCCCTGGCTCGGTGGAAGGCTGCTCTCATAGACAGGATATTACAGACAGGTTGGCAGAGGAGGTGATGGCTGAGGGGTTGGCATCATGCCCAAAGGCATGCAAGTCAGCTCTTGGAAGCGGTTTGGCTCTTCCTCCTGACTTCATGCACACAGCAGAGAAGTGTAAGAAATCTCATCACCCCACTCGTTTAGCAAACGAAGGACGCACGGTCACTTTAAGCCACGGGAGAGGCACGGAGTCAAGCTCGAGTTAGAGGGGCCTCAAGTTATTTGTAAAATTAACATCAGGGTCTTTCGTTCCCTTTTGAGATTCCTTTTTGTTAAAAAATTTTTTTAAAAATCCTTATCTGAGGATACGTTGATTTTAGCGAGAGAGGAAGGAAGGGAGAGAAATAGCAATGTGAGAGAGGAGCATCGACCAGGTGCCTCCCTGCGGGGATCGAACCTGTAACCTTCCAGGGCACGGGCTGATGCTCCAGCCACAGAGCCACACCAGCCAGGGCTTTCGAGACCCCTTTTAAGAATGGGTGACGGCCACCCGTTCTTTACCACAGCTGCGACTGCATTTGTTCTCGTCCTGTCTGCCTCACCCACTCTCAGTTCTCAGTGCTTTTACTGTTTCTGTGTTTTAACGAAGCTTGGGGGAGTTGTGTCATTGCCAGTGTGCAGGGCTTCTGGAAGTGCCCACCCTCCGCCGGGGCAGCAGGACAGTCACCTGTCCGGCCTGTTCAGTGGTCACAGGCAGACATCTGTTGAGCCCCTGCTTGCACCAGCCACAGAAGGGGCGAGACTGATCCCTGCCCTGCAAGAGCTCACAGTTTAAAGTGAGCGTTTTCTGTAAAAAATTGTGATAAAATACACATAACATAAAATGTACCATCTTAGCAATTTGTTGTTGTTGTTAATCCTCATCCGATAATATTTTTCCTATTGTTTTTTAGAGAGAGTGGAAAGGGGGGGGAGGAGAGAGAGAGAGAGAGAGAGAGAGAGAGAGAGAGAGAAATATATGGCCCACCTGTGACCTTTTGGTGCTTGGGCCGACCTCTAACCACTGAGCAACACTGGCCAGGGCCCATCCTAACCATATTAAGTGGACATTTCAGTAATGTTAGGTACACTCACACTGTAGTGCAACCAAGCTCCAGAACTGCTTTCATCTTGCAAAACAGAAGCTCTGCTCCCCATCTCCTCCTCTACCAGCCCCTGGCAACAACCGTTCTATGAATTTGTCTACTCTAGGTACCTCCTACAAGTGGAATCATACAGTCTGTGACGTTTTACTAACTGGCTTATTTTACTTAGCATAACACAAGGTTATAGCATGTGTCAGAACATTGTTCCTTTTCAAGGCCGAGTAATACTAGTCATCCATTGTAGGTGCATACCACATTGTACTTATCCATTCATCCATTGACAGACACGGGTTACTTCCGCCTTTTGGCTGTTGGGAACAATGTTGCTATGAACACGGGTGTGCAAACACCTCTTTGGGATCCTGCTTTCTAGGGCGAGCGCTTGTAACCTGGGGCCTGTTACCTCCCTGAAACTATCTGCCAAATGCGGTGCCTACGCAGGTCTTGTTCTGGGGAAGGCAAATCCATAGCTCCCAGGAGGTTTCCCGTGGGCTCAGGATGCCCCAGGGTGTGGGCTTGCGGGGAACAAAGGCAGCACCTGCTTCAGAAGGCCCGAGGCCCCTCCTGTCCTGTGCCCCCTCCAGCAGCGGGAGCAGAGGGGCAGGAGGAGGTCTCCCATGGCTCTCTCAGCCGGGCTGCTTATCATCTGGGTGACCCTTGGTCGCTCGTGTGACTTCCTGGAGCCCAGTCTTCTCATCTGGAAGGTAGGGATAATGACAGCATCCCCCCAGAATTGTTGGGAAAGTTAAACTAACATCGCACAATGCTAAAAAGCATGGTGTGATTGGGTGATAATGGCCGCCCAAATATCCAGGCCCCAACCCCCGAAATCTGTGGCTGTTACCTTCTATGGCAAAAGGACCTTTGCAGACATGGTCAGATTCCTGGATTGTCTGAGCAGGTCCTCACTGCAGTCACAGGTGTCCTTCTAAAAGTGAGGCAAAGGGAGATGTGACCGCAGAAGAGGACACAGGAGATGTGACAAATGAAGTCAGAGGTTGGAGTGATGGGAGGAAGGGCTGGGAGGCTAGGAATGCAGGCACCTCTGGAGGCTGGAAACGAGAAAGAAACTAACTCCCCCTTGGGGTCCCCCCCAAATCAGCCCTCCTGAAAACCTTGATATAGTCAGACTGAGTTCAGACTTCTGGCCTCCAGAACTGGAAGAGAATAAATTTGTATTTTTTTTAAGTTATTAATTTTGTGCTAATTTGTTACAGCAGCAACAGGAAACTAATACACATGGACTCTGGAGCCAGACTGCCTGGCTCTACCACTTACCAGCTTGTGTGGCCTTGGGCAACTCACTTAACCGCATCGTGCCTCTGTGTCTTTATCTTTAAACTAGTAGCCTGCGCACTAATCCATGCGCCAGTAGCTCACCAGAAGCTCTCTGCCACCCTCCAGTAGCTCTCTGCCCGCTGCCCCACCCTCCTTTAGCTCCCCCCCACCCCCCGCCTCGTAGCTTGCTGCCCTGCCCCCTCCTGTAGCTCTCCACCGCCCACTTGTAGCTCGCTGCCCCACCCTCCTGCCCATCCGTGATCTGGTCGTTACATGGTTGGTTGTTACACTTCACAGCGTAAGGACCATTTGCATATTACATCTTCATTATATAGGATGGGGAAAATAATAAGGCCCACCACACAGCACTGTTCAGAGGATTAAAGGAGTTGGTATTTGTAAAGCACTGAGAATAACGCTAGTAAGCATCGTATGCTTGTTCAATAAGATACCCACGAGGCATGTGGATGTGCCTGGCCCAGGGGGCGATGGGACCGCGCTGGCTGACGTGACGGTGGGGTGGCTCCCAGATGCCCGGCAGAGCCCATGGAGGAGCTGGTGCCTTTCAGGATGGCTGCTTGGTTCTAATAAAGCACAGATGCCCAAGGCTGAGCTCCAGGGTCTGTTACGGTGAACGCCCCACACTCTGCTCCCCAGTTTCCCTCCAAACATTAGCAGCTGCTCTTCCAAAAGAAGAGTCATGGTCAGATAAGTTGGAGAAATTACACTTCAGAGCTGACTGGTTTTCTTCCCTTTAGGAGTTCTCAGAACCTTTAACATGTGACGGAGCCGGCTGCATCTCCCTGAGACGTTTCCCAAACATTGACCTGGGCCCCCTTTCTATGGCACTTCCTGCGAGACCAGTGTTCTGCGGAAGTCCCTTCAGAGCAAGCCTGGGGCCCCGGACTGCATAGAAGGGGAGGGAGGTAGACAGGCTGTCTGAGCAGGAATATCAGGGTTTTCTTTGTCTGACCTTGGAACCATCTAGAAAATATAGCTGCTGCTGCTGCTGTATACATATGTGCTAGACAGTCAAAGGATTGGGGACAGGACCCCCCCACCCCCGTCCCCCGATATCTTCAGGCCTGGGCTAGCCTCAGCTGGAGGCACCCGAGCCCCATCTCTCAGCCCCTAGCAGGTGCCACCTTTCCTGCCCTGGCGCATCCTGTATTCCCGAGACTCTTGTGGATTCCTCAGCCCGCAGGCCCAAGGTCTAGCCAACCCCTCCCCCAGCTGCACCTTGGCCACCTTCAGGCTTAAGGCTACCCCTCCAGGCAGCCATGGTCTGCCTATTGCAGGACCGATCCGGGAAGAGGTGCCGGAGCCTTGGGAAGCAGGCTCGATAGGCCATTTGGGGTCCTGGATATTTGAAGGATGGATTACAAGGTGGGGCGTGGACAGGGCTCCTGGCTCCATGGGGAGAGGTGTGGCCAGAGGAGGGATGGAGCACGACCTCAAGTGGGGAGGGGGCAGTGCAGGAGCCGTGTCTGGGTCCAGAGCAGTCCCAGGGGTGGGCACCGACGATGCACGTGGCACCTGCCACGGCACGTAGACACCCAGAAGCACCCACTGTCACAGGACCCTGAATTACAAGTGGCCATCATCCTTTCTCTGCCCTGCATTGCCAAGCTGGTCACTTTCACAGCCTTATCTTTGTTTACTTCTCTGGACTTCTAACTCCCAGTTGGGCAGAAACTTGCATCCTTATCTCCGTGGTAACCCAGGGCGTCTGGCACTGCCCAGGGCATGCTGTGGCCAAGTCCCAGCGAGCCTTCTGCTGATGAACATGGCTTTCCGTGCCTGCAATGTAAATGTGCACGGGAGGTGGGCCTTGAAATTAGTGTTTTTGTTCAATTTTTGTACAGTCAAACTGTATTTCAGAAGGGCTAGGGAACAGGTAATGAAATGGGCCTTGGTGGGGGGGAGCCTTGTGAGATGAGCCCAGCAATTAACATCTCCCAGCCGAGCTCTGCTCACAGAATCCCGGGGTGGCGCCTCCTGCGGGCTTTGAAGCTCCGCATAGAGAATTACAGAGTGGGCAGAGGACTCCGGAGATCATTGTTCCTCCAAGAATGGCTGCGCCTGAAACACCCCCATTAAGTTCCATAGAGGCTTTCCCCAGGACAATTCTTTTGGGGAAAAAAAAATACTTTATTGGGTTTTTCAAAATTACAAAAGCAATATGGGCTTGTTGTAACACAGAGATGTGTTCTAATTTTTCAGAAGAGAGTTAATCAATAGTTTCCCTGATCCCCACCTCCACGTCCCCAGAGGTTCTGGCACTAAGCAGTTAGTGATTAGCCAGAAGGCTTCACCGCCTTCCGTATGTGTGCGTGTCCACCCAAAAACACACGAACCTATATGTACACATATAGGGATTTTCTTAACATGTTGGTGTTTGTTTTGTTTTAAAAGAGGAATCACACTATACCAATTACCCTGCAGTTTTCTCTTTTTACTTAATACATATCATGAACATTTTCTAAGTCAATACAGATAGATTCACTCCATTTTAAAAAACAGCCAATAATGTCCCACCGCGTGAGTACCATTCTGTAGTCAACCGTTTTCCGTTGGCGTGTATCCAGGTTGCTTTGTTTTCTTTGATTCTTAGCAGTTTCTATTAGCAGTTTCCTTCTGGATATTCTTTGGTTTCTTCCTCTATCCTGCGCCTCTGCTGCAAAAGACGACTCTGCCTTGGGAGAACCATAGAAATGGCGAGCAATTGAAATGTTTATCTTGACAGTCACACCGATGTAGTTTTGTCTCCTTAACGTGTCACGTTTTCAGACTCTCTGCCACCATGTACGCATGCCTTTGGGCGGCCTGTTTCTTCAAAGAGCCCCGTGGCAGTGTGGGCGCCTGGCCCTGGGCACCGACCAGCAGGTGGGCAGGCCTGCTTCGGCAGGGAGTGCAAGCGGCTTAATAGCTGAGCATGGGGGGGTGGGGCCTCTGGGGTCAAATCCCGTCACCACCACTCACTTGCTGTGCAATGTTGGGGACGTTGGTTCATCTAGGAAGCCGGGGAAACCACCGTCGGAGGGTTCATGTAAGAAAGGCGCTTTGGACCACGCCGCAGGTGGGAACAGCCAGGGGGCTGACGTTGCTGTTTGCAGGGCCCCCTCCGCTGCGGGCCGGGAGCTCCTCTGAGGGTGTCAGCTGGTCCTTGAGCATGAACTGAAGGGCACTTTAGTCAGCAGGAGAACAGCCAGTAGTCCCCACCCACCACTAACACCTGGTCTGGACCCGGTTCTTCAGCACCCCAGGTTGTTGCAAGACCCAGAAACCTCCTTAATTTTGGTTGCCAAAACGCCCTCTGAGCCAGAGTTCGAGAAACCCTCTGCTGTGGCAAACAGGCTGGGGGTACAGTGGGTCAGGGGTCTGGCAGCCCCAGAGATCACACTGTTACCCCACAAACATTCAACAGGACCCATCATGTCAAAACGAAATAAAAACTTACCAGACACTTCCTGTTGAGAAAACCGTTCTTCTCCCCCAAGACTTAGCAGATGCCCACACCTGCCCGACCTGCCACGGCACGTAGACACCCAGAAACACCCACTGGCCCAGCCTGAGGTGGGCAAACCACCTCGCACAGCCTGGGACCGGGACACAGTGGTCAAGACTGTGGACTTTGACACATATCTTCCCTGGCTTTAGAGCCTGCCCCTTATGAATTGTATGGCCTTCAGCAAATTACTTAATCTCTTTGAGGCTCAGTCTATCTGTATAATGGGAATAATAATATGCCCCTTAGAGCCTGTCCCTTCATCCCCATAGGACCCATGATCAAGGCCTTGGGGTTAGGGGACTCTCTGTGGGTTGAAGGCAAGGGGAAGCGGTGATGTTGCTGATGGCACAATAAACAACACGGCATTGAACTTCTCATACTCTTGTTCTTGAAAGTCGAATGACTATTCTGCTGCTTCTGAGTGGACTCCATCCTCCCTCCTGTCTCGGGACTGGCCCCAGGTGCTCCTCAGCCATTTCCCCTTCTCAGTGCCCAACCCCCAATATTCCTGTTCATTTCTGGGGCAGATCAGTGAAGCCCCGTGTTGGTCTCCTCTGGCCCCACCCCAACTTCACCCAAAAGGAATATCTTCCTTAGCAAATACGCTTCGGTATGTAGGTGGCTCCTAAGCAAAGACGGTTCCTTCCCCAGTGGGAGCTCCAACAGCCGGTCTACCCCGAGGGCGTGGGGCGAGGGGCTTGGGAGAGATGGTACCTGGATAATCTGTCTGTGACAGGAAAGCAGCTGTCTTAGTTCCACAAACAGACCAATCTGGATTGCTAACCCCTAGGCGGTGCAGACCCAGCCCACTGACTTATATATTGGTTCTGTGGTCAGTGAAGACGCTTCTGAAACAGGAGCATTTTGAAGAGTGAGCTTGAGGTGTTTTTTTTTTTTTTTAAGAATAAAACCAAGTAAAGTCCAAACTGGCTGGTCCCCAGCAGATGGTTCTGCTTGGCAGTGAGAGGACCTGGGGCCTGCGAGCACAGTGGATGCTGCAGGGCCCTGGCAAGAGGATTTAACCTCTCTGCATGTTCGTTTCTTCATGTGAAAAATGGGCGTAATATCACTTCCTGTGGAAGGTTTTAAGGTTTCAGTGAGACAGTGTGTGCACTATCACCGGGCTTGGCCTGTAGTTGGGCTGTGGGGTAATTTTGACACGTGAGGACTCTACTATGGATTTGTGAATGAACCCACGTT
This sequence comes from Plecotus auritus, assembly GCF_963455305.1. Lineage (NCBI taxonomy): Eukaryota > Metazoa > Chordata > Mammalia > Chiroptera > Vespertilionidae > Plecotus > Plecotus auritus. The sequence goes on from NC_137778.1 coordinate 29,760,103, forward strand.
CTGCGTGGTTCAGGGTTCGGGTTCTGGAAGAGGGGCTGCACGCAAATGAAAGAGACGAGACAAAAAATAATTTGGAAATATTGGGGGACCAGGCAGGAGCCCAGCTCAGGAGGAAGGACTCCGCCTGGGCTCCGGCCTTGCCATCCTTTTATTCAATTTGGGATACACCTATAGCCTTTAGGCAGGCAGTTTACGGTAACAGGCAGACTATTTTATCCCAAATTCATATGTTGAAACCCTAACCCCAATGTGCCATATTTGGAGAAAAGATCTTCAGGAGGTCATTAAGATTCAAGGACGTCACAAGAGCAGCCTCATCTGATAGGACTGTGGCCTTCTAAGAAGAGGGAGATCTCTGCCGGAGGAGAACACGGAAACCAGACTTGCCCACACAGAGAGGGTCAGAGGCAGAGTGCTATGTCCCCAAGTGGTGCCATGGTCAGGGATCAAGAAATGCTCGTTATGTGAGAGAAAAACACTGGCTTCCTCAAATGCCATAACTTGGCTTTCATTCCCTAAGAACTGGGGACAGGGAAGGGTTTGGGGTCACCACCGGTCTCTGGCTGTCCCAAACAAACTTCGGACTCAAGAGTCCCCGCGGGGTCTCCTGCACACCACAGGAGGCCACAGGTGAACTCTGCCAGGGGCATGAAGAGCCACATGGCCAAGCGCCATTTGGCTCAGCAAACCCCAGCAGTTTCAGATGGCGAGGCTTTCTTCTTAGAAAGTCACAGAGCTGCCCTGCTGGCGTGGCTACAGTGGTTGAGTGTCAACCTATGAACCAGGAGGTCACGGTTCGATTCCCGGGTTGCGGGCTCGATACCTAGTGTGCGGCGGGCAGGAGGCAACCGATCAATGATTCTCTCGCATCACTGATGTTTCTCTCTCTCTCTCCCTCTCCCTTCCTCTCTGAAATCAATTTAAAAAATATGAAAAATAAAAGCATGTTTAGAAAGTCACAGAGCTGGCCAGCCTGGACCCCAGGCCTCTGAGTGTTGGTGGTAGAATCATCACCTTTTTTGTGACAGCCCGCTTACTTGCTGGCCTCCTTTAGAGGGACCTTTTTCTACCTTTGCCCCTCCCCCGCCGCCCCCTTTTTCTCAGCTGGTTCCAGGTGCATTTGCTGACTGGAAATTTCATGTTAACCATGGCTGCAAACCCAGGAGTTCATTGCATCACTGGCAATCAGCTCTTGTCCTCAGGGAAACCTAATTAGGTATTACAGGACTTTTGATGTCGTTTCCATGGAAACCGCTGTAGTAATCGTGTACATGCAGAATATATGCTCCAGGGAGTTTGAAAAAATAAATATATTGTTACTGGATTTCTAGAAAATCTTTAATTTTTTTCCTTTTGATTTTTTCTGCACACATACACACACACATATACATGTATATTAATGATGGAAATGTTCCCTGGAGTTTTTCTCTCACAGAGAGAGAACAATAGAGAACACAAAAGGCCTTTTCCATTTTTCTCTCCTGTAATTTGAAAAAATTCGTAGTTGCACAAGAATGAAAGTTTTTCAGATTGGCCACATTGTCTAAGCAGGATCTCTCCTAATAGCCAAGAACATTTTAATTAAAGAAATTGCTTAAATAAAGAACCTGAAAGGCCACGGGCTTTCAAAATGGAATGGGGAAAACGAGTGAATCCAATGAATCAACTCCAAACCGATTTACCAGGAAAGGAGGAAAGCAAGGCGGGTTTCCTGTGTGCCTCCCTCCACGGAGAATGCCAGGCAGTGTGGGTCTGGGGCTCAGCCTCCATCAGGGTGACACTGGAGGCTCCGGGAGAGCTGTCTCCCTGTCAAGACAGCCTGTCCCTGGCCCTGAAGCTAACGCATGGTGGACTCCAGAAATCCCACTTGAACTGACCTGTCTTGAGGTGACCAGACAGGTGGCCCTTCAGAGTTGGCCCCCACAGGGCGCTGTGAGAAACTCTAAAAGGGAAGCATTCAGACCTGGTCTGGCTGAGGTGGAGGTGCAGATAGAAGGGCCCAGAAGATGAGAGGGAGGGAGGGAGGGAAGGGGGGGAAAGAGAGAGAGAGAGAGAGAGAGAGAGAGAGAGAGAGAGAGAGAGAGAACATGTTACACACCCATGTGCCACAGCTATAATTCCAGGGTGTCTGGAGAATCCTTAAATAACTGAACTTGTTTTCTTTGATGCCTCTAGTCAGCTATTCAAGGAAGGAATGCCCACAACTGACCTCTTTGCTAGCTGCCAGCTAATCAATTTCCCCCAGAATTTCTCAGCAAGATTCACTGCTCCTTGACTCCCTGCATGCAATAAGTTCTGTTGTGCCTTTGTTCCCTGGTTCAATCTACCAACCGACTTCCTCACGTGCGAGAAACACTTTGCATGCAAAGTCATTCAATGGCCTGCAAAGTAACTTTTTCAACCCTTTAATATACAAAGTGCTGTGGCCACTGGGTGGGGCAGCTGGCATGCCTGTTGATCATGACCTCCTCCCCATCTAGTTACCCAGTTCCTTGAGAAAGACTGACCAGCCCTGACTAATCAACAGTGTGAGGGTGGGAGTGTGAAGGTGGAAGTTCCTTCTGGAGGCTAAGGCGTGAGAAGCTAAAAGGGAAATGTTGGTCCAGTCACCCAACTCGTCTAATACACGTGCTGAGTAAGTGCATGAGCTAGTTTTGGTATGCATTAGTGTTTTGTTTGTTGCTGTATTTTTATTTTTTTAATATATTTTATTGATTTTTTACAGAGAGGATGGGAGAGGGATAGAGAGTTAGAAACATCGATGAGAGAGAAACATCGATCAGCTGCCTCCTGCGCACCCCACACTGGGGATGTGCCCGCAACCAAGGTACATGCCCTTGACCGGAATCGAACCTGGGACCCTTCAGTCTGCAGGCCCACGCTCTATCCACTGAGCCAAACTGGTTAGGGCCATTGCTGTTTTTTTAACCCTCACTTGAGAACATGCAGAGAGAGAGAGAGAGAGAGTGGGGGGAGGGGGACATTCCCAGACTGGGAATCAAATCTGAAACCCAGATGTGTACACTGACCAGGAATCGAACCAGCAACTTTTCGGTGCTGTTAGACATGCATTTTGTTATATAACAAAGTACCCTGAGAATTAATGGCTTAAAACAGTGGTCGGCAAACTCATTAGTCAACAGAGCCAAATATCAACAGTACAACGATTGAAAATTCTTTTGAAAGCCAAATTTTTTAAACTTAAACTTTTTCTAACGCCACTTCTTCAAAATAGACTCGCCCAGGCCGTGGTATTTTGTGGAAGAGCCACACGCAAGGGGCCAAAGAGCCGCATGTAGCTCGCGAGCCGTAGTTTGCCAACCACTGGCTTAAAACAATAGTCATTTAGCTCATGATGTGGGTCAGCCACCTGGCTGGGCTCAGCTCCGTCGTTCTGTTGTTCTCACATGAGGTGCGCTTCTGCCATGCAGCTAGTCAGCGATGGCCTCACTCGCATGCCTGGCCGGAAACTGGGCCACGTGTCTACAGTGAGCTCCACTGCAGTGGCATTTTTCGAACCTCTGCCGCATCCCATGTTCTAATGTCCCATTGGCCAACGCAGGGCACGCGACCAAGTTCAGATTCAATACACTGAACCTCTTGCCAGGAGAGGCAGTCACCTGTGAAGAAGCAAACACACCGATGGGAGGACGCTGTGGCCACTTGGATGAGCCACCACACCAGGTGTGTCTGATCCAGGCCTTCCAGGCTCCTGAACCCCCATGTCCCCGAAAAGCTTCCCAAGACGGGCCTAAGGGGAGCTACTTGAAATTATGAGCTGATTCGTGGGAGATGAGTCTGATTCGTATTGATACCACCACAGGGTCCTCACCTAGTTGGTTCTTTCTTATTGAGGTCTAACTGACAAATAAAACTGTATATATTTAAAGTGTGCAATGTGATAATTTCACATGCATATACATTGTGCAGTACTTGATCAGCACAATCAAGTTAATGAACACATCCATCACTCCACATCATTACCTTGTCTGTGTGTGAGAACACAAGATGTACTCTCTTAGCAAATTTCAAGGGCTAGTTTGTTCTTATTAATTGTTTTTATTGAGTTGCGTTGAATTGAATTGAGTTGGTTCTCCTTTCTAATTATAAGCTCCTTGGAGCGAAGTTTGGAATTGTTCTATCATATAAAATCTCCTTCCCACTCTTGGACTGAAATCCTACCGGCTCTCAGGTAAGGGGCAGGAGGATGAGGTCTGGCGCCAGCTCTGTCCAGGGCACTGTCTGGGGAAGTGTGGGACTTGCAGGAGACCATGAGCCCCGGCACCGAAGCATCTTCAGGCTGACCTTACCCCCCCTGCATGAAATCACTGCTTTAGGCTCAGGAGGTAGGAAGACTCAGAAACCTGGAGAATGTGGCTTTCCTTCCCACCCAGGGAAGCCAGCACGCAAGGGGCAAACGCAGGCCAGGTCCAGAGGAACCTTGTTTGCCAGGCCCAGGCCTCTGGGGCTTCTGCTCCATGAGAGCCCAGAACAGTGGTCGGCAAACTCATTAGTCATCAGAGCCAAATATCAACAGTACAACAATTGAAATTTCTTTTGAGAGCCTAATTTTTTAAACTTAAACTTCTTCTAATGCCACTTCTTCAAAATAGACTCGCCCAGGCTGTGGTATTTTGTGGAAGAGCCACACTCAAGGGGCCAAAGAGCCGCATGTGGCTCGCGAGCCGCAGTTTGCCGACCACTGGCCCAGAACATGCCAGATCCTGTCCGCGTCACCTTGGTTCTCTTCCAAAATTCATCAGGGCAAAGAGTCGGGCTGCTGTAGAACCAGGGCTGGGAGGGTGGCTGAGACCAAATGTAGGGGACAGCCCCTTCTTGGAGCTGCTTGCACAGCCCCCCTCACTCCTCTGGTGCAGCGCTACTCGAGATCCTGGTTCTAGATGAACTCCAGAACTTCCTAAGGCTGAGGTGGGACAATTTATTCCAGAAGATCACCTGGGACAACTTATTCCAGGTGGGACCCCTCTTTGGGAATAGGAAGATGCCCTTCCCATGGCATAAGCTGAGTCGTCAGGAACTTCACTGGTCATAGGCTTAGGAATGAGTTTTCTTTATATGACACAGTCAGATTCCCTACTTTATTCACTAGAATTCTACTGACTGCCCCCTGTGGGCCAGGCACAGTCTCAGGCACTGGAGAGAGGAGAGACGAGCCAGGCGTGGGTCCTGTCTCCGTAGAGTGCAGTACCCCGAGAACATACATGTGGGAGGTACCAAGCCAGATGGGCCATATAAGACTACAGAATCATGGCCCTGGCCAGTGTGGCTCCGTTGGTTGGAGTGTCATCCTGTACACCAAAATGCTGCCGGTTTGATTCCCGGTCAGGACACAGACCTAGGTTTTGGGTTCGATCTCCAATCGAGTGTGTACTTCACATTGATGTTTCTCTCTCTCTCTCTCTCTCTCTCTCTCTCTCTCTCTCTCTCTCTCTCTCTCTCTCTCTGTCTGTCTTTCCCCCCTCCCTCCCCCTTCCCTCTTTCTAAAATCAATAAGCATATCCTCAGGTGAGGATTAAAAAAAAAAAAAGGCACCTTAGAGCAGCAGACACCTCCTCAGATCCACCCCTCATTCCTTAGAGGAGGAAACGGAGCCCAAGAGAGGGAGCTTAGACGTCTAGAAACACACAGTCAGTGGCGGTTATTCATTCACTAGACAAGCGTTTATTGAACACCTCCTACGTATTAAGATCTGGGCTGGGCACTCGGGATATCACAGAACAAAGAAGACACAGTCCCTGTCCTTTTGCAAGTTCAGCTGTGACTGGTGAGTCCCAATCCAGGTCACACTTTAGCATCAGCTGGGGAGCGTTAAGAAAAAACCCAGTGCCAGGGCCTTATGCCCAGAGATCCAGGTTTGCTTCATCTGGGTGGCCCAGGCATGGGTATTTGAAACACGTTCTCCAAGTGATTCTAGGATGCAGCCAGGCCGAGAGCCACTGCTCTAGGGGGAGAGACAGCCAAAAACCCAGTAAACGGGAATACTTGCACAGCTGAGATTTGTGATTTAGATGCTGAGTGGGACACAGCAGGGTGGGGTGTCTGTCATCTGATATGCTTAGAGAGCTGGGCTTCCAAGGGTCAGGTGGGAGCAGGCACAGCATGGTCTCATATGGGACAGCAATAGAATCTTCTGGCACATATTGCCCACCCTGCAGACCCACAAATCCCTGCACGGGAGCCCCACTGAGCAGAAGCTCTTAATCTGCAACACAAACTGGCTATCTGCCATTCATACACCCCCAATCCCACCCAAACACCCCTCCACACACGGTTGATGAATTGTCCCCAGGGCGGCGGCTTAATAACCCCTCCCATTTTCAGAATAGTTGGTAAAGCACATTCCCTCTTATTATCTGTGATGTTGGATCCTACTGCTAATCCCATGAGTGAGCAGGGCCAAGGTCAATAGTCCCGTGATGGAGATGTGGAAACAGGCGCAGAGAAGTCCTGTGACCCACCTCAGGTCACACAGCTGATCTGGAAGTGTGAGACCTCAGTCTAGCTCACCAGCCTCTAGCCCCACTCTGCCCGTTGCCCCGCCCACGTTGCACCAGGAAACTGAAACAGAAGCAGGGTGCCTGAGGGGCAGTGTCGACACCACCCTGATCCAGAACCTTCCTGTCAGGTCAGGCAGTGATGACGCATCCGCCCTTTAACTTGGATGGCTTACCATCTCATTCCCCATCGGGGACTCAGAGGAATCGGCGACTCCTTGCTTCGGGTCCAGCCCAGAGTGAACCCAGTTGCTATAGTAACCTGATGCAATTCTTTATAATCGATAGGGTGGGTCGTGGTTTTCACTTTGTGTTTGAAGAGTTTGTCCAGCAGTTACGTTGCCATGGCGTGGCCTGTTGGCGGCAGTGAGGAGCAGCCAGTAGGTCCTTTCTCTTCCACAGATGGTGGACACCTGTGTCTGGGGACACCCGGGCTTAGCTGCACCGGGGCAGGAGGATGGGGAATCTAGGCCCCGTACTGTGTGGGGTACCTGCTCCTGTTTCTAGATCACACCTTCCTAATTAGAGCCACCTGAGCCACGGGGAGCCCCTCAGCCAGTTGCTCCCATAGTTCCCTCCATGATTCTCACGCTCAGAACTGTGTTGTTCAATCCTGAGTCCCACCCAGGGGACCTCCTGGAGAGCCAAGTCTGGGCCCTTCCCCGTATGTGAGCCCAGCGCACGCCAGGGCTGGGCACACAGCAGGTGCTCCGTAAATGCTTGTTTCAGCTTCATGAAGGTTAGGGCTGGAAGGAAGCTTAGACATCCCTGAGTCCAGCCCTTCTTTTATAGAAAGGCGGAGATCCCACCCATTGGTAAAGCTAAAAATAATAATAGCTCCGACGTACAGAGCATGTACTGGGTGCCAGGCAGGATTCCATGCACTCTGTATATACGAACCCATTGCAGGCTCGCGGTGACCACCGTGCAGCCACAGGTATTATCACTGTCCCCATAAGGCACCCCAAGGCGCCGAGAGCTTCAGAGAGGTGGTACCCCAGGTGGCAGAGCTAGTGAGTGTGACGATCAGGATCCAGACCCACACCATTAGCGCCTGCTGCTCTGTGCCAGGGCAACGCCCTGCCCCAAACACGGGGTCCCTCTCCGACTGGGCGGAGGAGTCTGTGCCAGCCTGCGCCAGCTCACTCATGGCAGAGACGTAACTTCTCATCTCCAGGTTCCCCTCCAGGGCTTAGCTCAGGGCTTGGCAGGAACTTAGGGACCTGGTTTTATTCATTTATTTATTTTAAAAATAATTTAAAAATTGATTTTAGAGAGAGAGGAAGGAAGAAGGAGAGAGAGAGAGAAAAACATTGGTGTGAGAGAGAAACGTGGATGGATTGCCTCCTGCACTCCCCCTACTGGGGAGGGAGCCCTCAACCCGCGCATGTGCCCTGACCGGGAATCAAACCCCGGGGTGCATGGATTCATCCTCAGCCACTGAGCCACACCGCTGGGCAGGGACCTGGTTTGAATACAAACGAGCTCTTCTTCCTTCTCCTCGTGAAATAGCCAGTTTGGGGGCAGCTTCTAGCAGGACGGGACCTTGGGAAGCAATTTGCAGAAATGGGGGCATTTCTCAGCCAGGTCTCCCCACTCCCCCTCCAGGGCGCTCACCACACAAGCGAGGGCTCCGGAGAGGGCCCTGAGGCGGGCCAGCTGCCCGTCCTCCTTCACGCCCCGGGGGCTCTGTCTTGGCCACACTAACGGGCTCTCTGCTCCCGCAGCTCTTCGTGATCGACAACGGTGCGGATGACTGGCGGATAGCCATGACCTACGAGCGCATCCTCTACATCAGCCTGGAGATGCTGGTGTGCGCCATCCACCCCATCCCCGGCGAGTACAAGTTCTTCTGGACGGCTCGCCTGGCCTTCTCCTACACGCCCTCGCGGGCGGAGGCCGACGTGGACATCATCCTGTCCATCCCCATGTTCCTGCGCCTGTACCTGATCGCGCGCGTCATGCTGCTGCACAGCAAGCTCTTCACCGACGCCTCGTCGCGCAGCATCGGGGCCCTCAACAAGATCAACTTCAACACGCGCTTCGTCATGAAGACGCTCATGACCATCTGCCCCGGCACCGTGCTGCTGGTGTTCAGCATCTCGCTGTGGATCATCGCCGCCTGGACCGTGCGCGTCTGTGAAAGGTATTCCGGCGGGTCGTGCTCTCCACTCAGCCCCTGTCTTCCGAGCACGGAGCCCTCATGGGGTAGGGGAGGGAGGAGGAGCGGGGGGGGGGGGGGGGGGCAGAATGTGTATGCCTGAGGGAGGACGTGGGCATGTGGGAAAGGGGCGGGCCCGGCTAGGCTGAATGCGAACTGCAACGTGGAAATATTGCAACGGAGGTAAGCTGGGGGAGACGCATGTACAATATGACTCATTCGCTGTTCCATCTTGGTAAACCAAAATGTATCGACACACTCTGGTGACATCGTTAGCCTTTCTCAGGTATAACACTGCAACTTTTGAATTATTTCTTCCTGTTGGAGATGAACGATGCTCACATTTTGAAGGCTCTGAGAAGTCCTGCAGCAATGAAACTGGTTTGATGTGGTTTAGCCCAGATTTTCTCAAAAGTATTTGCCCAGGAACCCTTTTCAACAGGTAACACTGTTGATGCTTCACTACGCAAAAGTTTGGGCCCCAGACCAGCAGCAGCGGCAGCCCTGGGAGCTTGTTAGGATGCAGACTCTCAGGCCTCACCTCAGAACTACTGAATGGAATTTGCATTTTAACAAGTTCACCGGGTGATCTGCACGCACCTTACAATGTGAGAAGCCCTGTACTGGTGGAACATACTTCGGGAAACACTGTTTTAAGGAGGCTGGTGGTTGGGCAGTGACTCAGGGAAGCAGCTGGTAGGAGAGAAGGGGCACATGGCCTCATAGATCCGGGCTCTAACAGCCCTTCGGAGCTGCCGCCGCCAAGCTCAAGGGGAGGACTAGCTCCTGGTGACTCCTCCCCATTTCAGGCCGACCCTGGGTATTCATTTTCACCTGATTTCTCATGTTGTGTCTGAACACCTAGGTTAGAACCTGTTTCTAAGTACTTGCAAGACCTTTGGAACGTCATGTAGCATCTCTGGCTTTAATGTTCTTATTTTAAAACTAGAGGCCCGATGCACGAAGGTTCATGCAAGAATAGGCCTTCCTTCCCCTGGCTGCCAGCACCGGCTTCTCTCCGGCACCGGGATCCCGGCCTTCACTCTGGCCGGAGCTGCCTCTCGCCTTCGCTCTGGCCCTGCCGCCCTCCTGTAGCTCCCTCCACCCCCTGCTCCCCCCCATAGCAGGTGTCCTGCCCCACCCCAGCCGCTCCGCGCCTGCACGCACACGCTGCCCAGAGGCCCGGAGCGGCCAGGGCAGGGCGGAACGTCCTGGCCCGGCTGCTGCCATCTTTGTTGCATCCATTTGCATATTCCCTCCTTATTGGCTGTGGGTGCCACCATCTTTGTCGTGGAGTGATGGTCAATTTGCATACTCTGTCTTTATTAGATAGTATGAGGATCTTGAGATAAAAGGGAGATATGCTCACTTGAGAGGTTATTTTTGCTATGTTGGCTTGCTCAAACCTCCTGTGTGATTTGCATGGATCCTGGTAGTCACCCTTAATACGTCAACGCATAGAGTTGTACTGCTTCTCTTAAAAAGACCAAGCAAGTTCTTTTAGAGTCAAGCTTACATGACCATTGTCCTTACCCAGTGTCAAATAATAAGCAAGATGAGCAGGAACCTCGAGACAGGAACTTATCAACCCAAGACTGGACAGAGACGGGAAGAGGGGCTGCTTTGGGGGACCAGCGCATCGGACTGGGGTGGGAGGGTGATGTGGGCAACATGACCTCAATCTCTCTCAGCCTGATCTGATCAAGATTCTGTCACCTTCGACTTCAGAGACGGTCAATGACTTGCCCAAGGTCACATCACAGCACGACAGGTTCCCGGACAACTCCCGCCTGCACCCGGCGCAGGGCCAGTTCACATTCCCGGCGGCTTCCCTCAGCCTGCAGCCTGGTTGTATACTCACTCTTCTGAAGTTGCTATGGAGATCCCGCATCAGCGAGTCGCATTTTGAAAGACATTTCTCGTGTCTTGGGCTGGCTTTGATGCGACGATAAAGGTTTTTCACAGTTCCTCCTTCCAGGAAGGGAGGGGACTTAGTAATTACCCAGAACAGCCCGCTGTTGGGAGGGCAGCAGCTGGTTGCTGGGAAGGCACTGACAACAAGAGGCTTGTTTTGCTTGGACCCCAGCGAGGCATTACATCATGGCTTCCGAGGCCTGACAGCCGTGGCACTCTGGGATTCTCCTGGCCGCCTGCCCGCCTCCCACAGGCCGCCCAGAGCCTATCGAAGGAACCTCCTCATTAAACACTGTCACACGCCGAGCCGCCTTGCTGGTGGAGGGACCTTCCACAGCCCCGGTCCCAAGGCGGCAGCGGGGCGGGGGGGAAGGGGGGTGAGTGACCTTCCTGGCACGCCCCGAGGAGAGGTCGGCCAGCTCCCAGGTGTGTGTTTCTCTCTCCTGGAGGAGCAGCAGGGCCTCCCCGGACACTGATGAAGTGGGCTGAGCCCAGTTTTGTAAATGGCCTAACAGCCTCTTGAATGGGTTCCCTGTGGATTGTCCCCCGCTGAGGCTTGAAGTGGTACACGTGGGCTGTCTCCGGCTCTCTAGCCTGTCACCAGGTCTCTGGTGATGAGGTTATGAATTTCCATCTTTTTCTGAATATTTGCATTGGAATGAGAAGTTTGATTCTGGAGACCTGGCCCCTAGAACTGGAGAAAAACAATCAGTGGCCCATTCTTTCTCTCATTAAAACAGAGCTGCCCCCGTCATAAGGGAGATCAAAAGAGGTTTCCTTCCACTCTCCTCTGCCTCCATCTCAGACACTCAGCTCTGCACCAACCAGAAGGCTGGGAGCAAAAGCCTCCCTCCTCCCACAAACTCCTCCCGCCTCTAGCAGGGCCTTCAACTCCCAGGAAGCAGTAGGGAGACCATCTACGGGATGCAGCACATGTCATGGGCTGGGGGGGGGGGGGTGCGGTATGTGAGCCCCAAGTAGGGCTTGTGAGAAGAGTCCCGAGATCCAGGGGCTGAGGACTGTAGTTTCTCATGGCCTCTTGTATCTGAGGCACGACCTCCGATGTGGACCCCAGGCGGGGAACGCAGAAGGGGAAGAAATGATCAGAACTTCTAGTTACAGTTATTTTTACCTAAAAAATTAGCACTGCTAATATTTTAATATGCAGGTAGACAGTAATACGTGGGTGTAATTGATGATGAACATACATGTAGCAAGGGGAGAGTGCATGCTCAAAAAATTTGACTAGTAGGAACCTATGATTTTAAAGGTCACAAACCACTGGTTTGGAGTGTCAGGGGACTAGTTAATGAGGATTGTATCCTGCCGTGTTGGATGAAGCCTGCTAGACCCAGAAACCCTGCCCTCCAGTTGGAGAAGGAAGTCAGCACCCTGTAGGGCAGAGGAGCTGCCTATGGCAATCCTGCTGCCCCGTGCCAGCTCCGGACAGATCACTGCAATTCAAAGATGAATTTCACGGCAGGGGGCGGGAGGAGGGTGAGGAAGGGAGAGAGGACACAAGGGGAGGGGATCCCAATGAGGCCTTAGAAACAGATCTGCAGCATTAAGAACGAGAAAAATCATCCTGGAGATGAAGAAGAATGTTTAATTATGAGGAACAACAAGCAACCTCCGAAGATTCTTGGGCCTCCCTCACAGGGTGCGAGCAGATGTGGTCTCTGTGATGGAGAAGGGTGGGGAGATGTGAAAAGAAAGCGTGTCTGTTTCACACAAGCACAGGGCTCCAGAAAACGAAACTTGTTCTAGCAGAAAGAAAACCCACATCGGGGGCCCTGAGTTTTTAAGAACATGGGATGTGGAGGACCAACTCAAAAGTTCTCTCTGAATGTAGAAGACGGGAACAAAGACAGGAGAGAAGAGGGTTAATGGGACAAAACGGAAGGCTATCGAATTAAGACCAGGTCCAAGAATTAGAGTTATTTTTGGAGGAAGAAACCAGAATTATTTGGATAAAAGCATAATCAAGAACATGCGTGAAGAAAACTTTTCCAGAATTGGCCAGCTGAGGGGTAGTGGGGAGGTGAAGATCAGGCAGATCAGAAAGGCTTTCCGTTTTCCGTTAGAAGCAGGTGGGGGGGGGGGTCTGGAAAATGTACTGAATCATCAGGTTAAGCAATCTAGAAGCACGCAGGCAACACAATGCAGACTTTTCCTCAGGAACCCTAAATCCCAGGAGACATTAGTTTTATTGCCATTCACATGAGGAAACAAGAAAAAAAAACACTGTCATTCTTGGAGTTTTGTGGACTCAGAAGGTAAACAACCTACACTTTTGGGGGAGTTTGCCTACCAGTTGACCGAGGAGTGAATCCCAGTTAAGATCTCCAGAATGGAACAGGGTGCAAGAAAGACAGGTGGACAGCATGGAAATCAGGTACAAAATCCAGACAACATTTAAGCATGGTTGCAAGACCAAATTCTAGAGAAAGTAGATTCTGGAAAGAGTAACAGCATGAAATAAAAACAGTAATTCCATAGTAATTAGAGGGTTGCAAACCCTCTAATTAAAAAGTTGAGAGAGAAGGTTAGAAAGGATTAGTAAAAGCATGCTAAAGTCCTCATCTTAGGCAGAAGAGAATTTAAATAGCCTTATCATTAGATTTTAATAATTACAGCAATATAATTTAAATCACTTTTAGACTACAGATAGAATTTTTAAAGTATAACAGTATTGATAACAATAGCACCAGCCAGGTGTTATTTCACTTAATCCATACCACAGCTCTGTGAGGTACAGGGGCTATTATTATCTCCATTCCACATGTGGGAAAACTGAGGCACAGAGAGGTTAAGCAATGTGCTTTGGGTCACAGAGCCAGGGTCACAGAGCGGCAGACCTGAGGCCCCAGCACCCTGCCTGAAAGCCTCGCTTTTATCTACCCCGAGAATGTGTGAGACACACAAACATCAGACAGAAAAAATAAAGGAAGCAGGAAGGAAGAATTTAAAAACAGAATGCATGAAACAATGAGAGAAAACCAAACTTAACATTTATAACAATCAACAAAATTGAGTTTTCCTCCCATTAGAAGACAATGCCTCTTACTTAAGTAGGACTTAAAAGCAAAATTTAATTTCATGCTGTTTACCAAAGAGGTACCCTAAATGGAAGAACCAAGAAAAATAAATGAATAACAAAGATTTATTAGATAAGGGCAACTGAGTAGAAATCACCATTTTAAATCAAGTTGAATTCAAAGCAAAAACCATTAAATGATCCAAAGGAACCATTTTTAATAGAAATAAAAAGACTAAACAGTAAAACTTCAAACTTTTATGTAAGAATAAATAAGGAGGTTGAGAATCTAAATTATAAAATGTTTTAATTAACTGATAAATATTGAACTTTGTGGCCTATAAAATAATTCATCTCCTTTTTAAGCACCATGGAACACTGACAAAAGTCAGTTAACTGCTTAGCCACATATTTCAAAACATCAGAAGAAAACAATTCAGATATATTCTCTACTACAAGGTCATAAAACTCCAGCTAAAAAAACTTTTGGGGGGAATTTTTAAAGCAATCTTCTCAATTACAACTTGGTCAAAAGAGAATTATTCAAACTACTATTTAAAAGATTACAATGAGCCCAACTGGTGTGGCTCAATGGAACCAAAAGGTCAAGGTTCCATTGGTTTGATTCTCAGTCAGGGTAGGTGCCGAGTCTTGGCCTCTTGATCCCCAGTAGGGGGCGTGTAGGAGGCAGCTGATTAGTGATTCTCATCATTGATGCTTCTTTCGGTCCCTCTCCCTTCCTCTCTGAAATCAATAAAAATGTATTTAGAAAGGAAAAAAAAAAAGATTACAATGTCAACTCTGTATGTCAAAACTTAGGGTATGACCAAAGTTGTATTCAGATGAAAAATATCCTTAAAGTTTTTCAGTTAAAAAAAAAAAAAAGCATGACAATAAATTGAATTCATTAAAAGAACTAAACAAACTTTAGGAGAGCAGATTAAGTTTATAACACAAAAACAGGAATTAATGGATTTAAAAACGGAAGAACAGAACTTATAAATCTAAACCATACCGATGTCTAATAAATCTAATCAAGAAAAAAAGGAAACATGAACAATATTAGAAACTTTAAGGGAGAAGAGCACTTTTTTTCCCCTGAAAATATGTTTTTATTGATTTTAGACAAAGAGGAAGGGAGAGATGGAAACTCTGATCGGCTGCCTCCTGCATGTCCCCTCTAGGGATAGAGACCGAAACCCAGGCATGTGCTCTGACTGGAAATCAAGCCCATGACCTCTCCGTGCATGGGACGATGCCCAACCAACTGAGCCACACCAGCCAGGGCACTTCACTTTTTTTTTTTTTTTTTAAGAGAAGAACACCAAGGGGAACTTGATCCACTTGATGTTAAAATGTGTTATAAAACTCAAGTAATGAAGTCCCTGTGGCACTACTGAAAAATCAGTAATGGCAGATCAATGAAACCTAATGGAAAACTCTGAAATAAACCCTAGAATGTAAGAACCCAACATATGAGAAAAAAAACCAATGAGGAAGCAATAGATTATTCAATAAATGTTAATGGGGAGGTAGGATATTTGGGTTAAAAATCAAATTAGAACCCCATCTCTCACTAGCCACCAAAATAAATTCCAGTTGGAGTCAGATATAAAAGAAGAACTATGAACAAGCTCTAGAAAACAAAGTGAATATTTAATCAATTCTGAGATGGGTAAGAATTGGTAAGCATAAAATGTGAGAAGAGAAAAAAACACGAAGGAAAAGCCTGGTGTAGTTGATAACATCATATATACCATTTTAGGTTTCTGTCCAGAAACATAAACTTATGTAAAAAGTAGATGTTACACTAGGAAAAATATTTGCTGTAAACATGACAAAAAGTAAATATCCCTATTATACAAAGCTGTCTTAGACACCAATCAGAAAAACTCAACTTCTCAGAAGAAAAAAAAGGCTAAAAATAGACAACCACAATGGAAGAAATACAAAAAGGCCATAAAATGAAGCCCTGGCCAGAGTGCTCAGTGGTTAGAGCATCAGCCTGTGCACTGAAGGGTCTCTGGTTCGATTCCTGGTCAAGGGCAGGTACCTCAGTTGCAGGTTCATCCCCGGCCTGGTATGGGCTCCGTGCAGGAAGCAACCAATCTCTCAGATTGATGTTTCTCTCTCTCCCCACCCCCTCCCTTCCACTCTCTCTAAAAATCAATGGAAAAATTATCTTCAGGTGAAGCTTAGCAACAACAACAACAAAAAAAACAAAAAACAAAAGAAAATGAAACATATACCTAGCCTCACTAATCAAAGAACTATAAGTTAAAACTGCAAGGAGGGTGACCTTTTCTCCAGGAAATATAACTCAGTGCTTAAAAGGTTGTATGATGGTGGTGTGGGGGTTGGGGGTGGGGTTTCTCCCATAGCTGGCAGGAAGGAAACCAGCACCACCTGTCTGGGAAACTTCACCAGTTGGCCATGCCAACCCGTACAAGTCTGTGACTTTAACCCAGTGATTCTTCTAGGGAGCTATTCTAACGCAATAATCGATTTCTGTCCAGATTCTTCAGCATGATGCTGTCTCCAGCAGTGGAGGATCAGAAACCTAGTAACTGTCCAGGATTTAAATGGTGAAAGGAATTATAGCGTATCCGTACGATGGGTAGTTCGGAAACAGTTTTTTAAAAAAGCAGCCTTTTGAAGACTATAATAAGGTAGGAAGATAGTGATGTGATATTTGAAAAAGGAGCGTACGAAATAGTATTATGTAGGATGTTGTCCGTTTAAAATATGTAAATATTATAATATGCATAGAAAGTGCTTGGAAAAGAACTGTAAATACTACGTTGTTTTCTCTGTGGGAGGCTACATGTGATTTTTTTGGTTACATTGCACTGTATTTTCTACAGTGACCAGATATATGTATTTGTTTTGTTTGTTTTTGAATGGAAAGGGTTATTTTCTCCTCCCCCCTCCCCCCCCACAAAGCCCTGCTTTTCATCTTCCACAGGAACTCATGTTTTGTATCAACAGGGCTTGGAAAGTAATGATCAATGGCATAGTTTTTACAAATAATTCTCTCTGAAAAGCGCAATGAAAGGTCCCAGCAGCCAGTGTGGCCTTAGAGGACAGGAGAGCCAGCATAGGGAGGGGCGCCCCCCGCCGTGTGTCACTTAGAGCCCTGGTGGACCAGCGTCCAGGCAGGCGGAATGTTGCAGGTGAAGGGCGCTGGCGGCAGCTCTGCAGCACCCATTTGGGGCCGGCCCGGCTCTGGTGGCCCAGCGGTCGGGAGAAAACCGTATGTCCCACGGGGTTTCCGCACAGCCACGGTCCAGAGGCGGCTGGTTCGAGGCTGGGGGAGGCTCCCTCCGTCGAGGGGGGGGGGGGCAGCGGGCTGGGGAGTACGAATGAGGGGGTGGGTGGTCCTGGGGCGGGGCCAGCCGCTGGGAGTTCAGGCTCAATCCTGCGAGATGCTCTGCTCCAGGGCCCTAGAGCCTGCCAGTCTCTACCTGCGCAGGTTTCACCCTTCCCACCCCTGCGCCCGCACAGCCCACTTTCCCTTTCTCTGTTGTTTCTGACCCAACACTTCTTTCCTCCTTCTCGTTTGCAGTAACTTTGTGCTCAGTGACACTTAAGCATGGAAACTATTCGTTTGTGACAAGTTTCTTTGATTTATATTAATGAATAACATATTCCTTTTATTATTATTATTATTATTATTCCTCACCTGAGGATATTTTTTCCTTTGTTTTTTAATAAAGAGTGGAAGGGAGGGAGACAGAGAGAGGAAGAGGGGGAGAGAGAGAGAGAGATTGGTTGCTCCCCCAACCCAGATAGATGCCCCTGACAGGGACTCAAACCCCATACCCTGCTGTGTGTGGGCCGACGCTCTAACCACTTAGCAACACCGGCCAGGGCTATATTTTAATGAATGACTGACACCTCTTAGGAGAATCAAGAATTGGGAATATGAGGAACGTTTCCGTAAAATTACCATTCTGAAGCACCAAGTCTGGGACAGTGTCGTGCAAAAGGAACTCCATATTGCGCTGCGAAGCCGTTCCATTTTCCCAGTCAGGTCAACCCCCAAGTCACTCCCGTCTGTATGACATGAAACCTTGGGTTTCTCCCCACTCTGTCAGCTGGGAAGTGACCAACAGTGCTTTCTGCTTCAGGAGCTCGGCCTTCGGTAGATGCAGCTGGGGCGTGGGGGGTTATCCAACCTTCCCCACCACGGGTTCTTCCTCCAGCTGGTGAGGGTTATCCAACCTTCCCCACCAGGGATCCCGAGAGAATCAAGCCCTACACAGACGGCTGGAATGGCCATCTCCCCATCTGCCAAGGGTGGTACGCAGCTACGTGCCATGCTGGATGGACCACAGAGAAGTTGCTTGTCTCTTACCACGGATGCCTAAGGGCATCTGGGCTGACTTCTCATCCCGTGGGACCAGTGGAAAGGGCTGCACCACGGGGAGGGGGCAGTGCCACAGTCCTACGAGGGTGGGGTTCTGGAGAGCGCTGAGATAAGGAAAAGGGAGGGGTTCCTGTCGCCACACCAGCCACATCTATTTATGGTGGACATTGGTCAAGGCAGGAAATCCACTGATGTCAGCTTTGGGATGTTTTCTTTGCACCAGGTGATCCCGTTGTGCCCTGCGTCTCCAGGGCAGGCATCTGCCAGGAAGGGACTCGACCTTCCCCCACAGGCCTTCTCACCTGCTCGGTGGCCTCGGCTGTCTCGCGTGGGCTCCCTCCACCGCCCTGGCTGGTGTGGAGCCCACACTCCCACCTCGCACAGCCCAGCCACTGAAGGACTTTTTCACAAGCTTTTCTCCTTCCATTAAGTCCCAACTCCTTCATCTGGAGACTTGGCGGGGAGGGAGTATGGGCGAGAGTATGCCATACTCCAATGGCACCTCATTGAGTACCCCTCCCCTCCACACACACACACTCCCCTCTGCCTCGAGGCCTGCTACCCTGCTCTGCGCACTGCCCGGGAGTTTAGGCACAACCATAGTTTCCTGGTGGTTTGAGATTGGTGGCCCTGGGGACCTACCAACCCTAGCATGCCTGGTCATTGCCTTCTCCCAAGAGGCTCACGGGAGCAGCCTGCTAACCAAGCCCCCGCAGGCTGGTCCAGACCTGGGGAGACAGGTCTGAGAGGCGCTGCCACCCCCACATCAGAGGGGCCACCACATGGGCTGGCGGGTTAGCCATTGCCATCTAGGCAGGTATGGACGTGGGGTCTCACCATGCTCTTACCAGCAGGTGACCCTGGCCAAGCTGGCCTCAGGACATCGGGAAATGGGATCATTCACAGAAAGTCCCTAGCACGGGGTGAAGCATTTGGCGTGCGATGGGCGCCCAGTGAAGCAGGCTGGGATCCCCTCTTCCACGGCAGGTCCCTTAAAGTTTGAGGACAGGTTTTCTCGTCTCCAAACGAATGGTCTCCATCCTTCCACAAGTCCTCACAGGACCCTGTCAGACGCCATCACCCTGCCCACCCGCCTCCCTGGTCTCCTGTGTCACACAAAGTGGACATGGTGCCCAAGTGTTAGGCAACTTCCCACTTTCTCAGCATTGTTCTCCTTTTAATGCAGGAAGGAGCGTGGCCCACAGGAAGGGTAAGGGGCCCCGGGAGGGGTAAGGGGCCCACAGGAAGGGTAACGGTTCTCCCAGAGCAGGCATAATGGCCTGGGAGTTGGGGACGAAGGCCCAGGGCCCAGCTCTGGTTAGGCTAGGCTCTTCGCCAGCCCTCATGCTAGGGCCACATGCTCTATTGTTAAATTTTCCTCAATACGACCGCAAAGAACCCGCTTAGCCAGAGCCCCGTGGGGGGTGACTGGCACCCCCACTCCACATGGCCCCCCACCCATAGGAGCCACGGCTGAATTAAGGACAGAAGGGTGTTAAGCCATGTGGGGAACAGAGAGAACTCTACCAGGAAGGAAGTGTCAAGAGACTCGTGTCCAGCTTTAGGAAGGGGCAGGGTTCTGGCCTGGGGGGCGGGAGGGGAGGGTCATTTCTCTGCCTCCGTTTTCCTGCTGCTGAAAGCAGTGGTTGTCAGCCCTTGCAGGTCTTCAGCAGGGTTCGCCTGAGCACCGGGTATTGAGATGGCCTCCCCTGCCCCTCCGGCTGGTCCCTCCCCATCACCTTCTGTGCCACCAGCTTCTGCTTCCTTTAGCTGGCCATGCTCTGCCATTTCCCCCCGTCACGCCTGCCCCGGAGAACGCAGCCTCTCACAGAGACTCCACCACACCACAGCCAACATGTGGAGCCAGGCCTCTTCCCTGGGGTGCAGTGCTCAATTATGAAGAGCTTGCAAAATAGCAATAGTGTTATTAATAGTTATTAAGCCCTACTATTTGCCAGCCAATATCGTTAGGAATTAAATACGCTGCCGAGAATAAACTACAGGTTTGTTTTTTCCTCATGGGGCTTATCGTCTATCTGGGAAGGCCGTTCAGTCAAGAAACAAATGAGTGTGTCATTTCAAATCTGTGAAGAAGTTAAAAAACATGGTTGCAAGTGATTTTTTAAAAAGTATGGGGCTGGAGAGGGACCCTACACACCTGGGACCTGCTCAGAAGGTCTCTCTAGAGTTTCGGCCGAGACGCGAAGGGTAAGACGAGCTGAGCCTTTTACAGACAGAGAGGGAAGGCTTTCCGGGAAGAGGGCCCAGCGGGCCCAGAGATGCCGAGCTGATGGACAGCAGGGTGTGTGGAGTCCGCAGAGGAGAGTACAGTGGACGGTCATGTGCAGGACCTGGGGACAGAGGGGATCGCCTGGTGTATTTGTGGAGAAGCCGTTGGAAGTGAGTCAGAACACTACGAGGAGGATGAGTTAGGGGGCCATTGCTGCAGGCCGGGCAGGAGACAAAGGTGACTTAGAAGACTGGCAGTGGCCATGTAGACTCTCCGATACAGCCCAGGCGCCAGGCTGAGCTGTGTATGCACCTTCTCGTGCACGGAATACCCCGTGCGCCAAGCCTGTGTTCATCCTCATGGTGCTGCCCCTAATTTCTCTCTGCCTCTCTGTTTTTGCCTTCTTTTTCTCAGGAATTTTATCAGTTAGTATTTGTTTTTTTGGCTGCAAGTGACAGGAAACCCAAAATAGCAGTGGCTTAAACCAAACAGAAGTTTCTTTGTTGCGCAAACAAAGACTGGAAAAGGGTCCGTCCAAAGCAGGTACGGAGCTCCGCGGCCTCCGGGGTGGGCCCAGGTCCGTCCTCCCTCGCTGCCCTGCCGGCCTGGGAACATGGCTTCTCCTTCCCAGTTCAGGAGGCTGCGGGAGCCCCAGCCATCCCATCTACCTGCTAGCCGGAAGGAAGGAGGAAGGGGCACAATAAGGTGTGCTCTTTTTCCTGAAAGACATCTCCTGAAAGTAACACATGTTGTTTCCATTTAATTCCTTGGGCATTTACATGCTTGGGAAAAATGTAATCTTTATTGTTGGCAACCATTGCTCACTCCTGGGTTCTTTTATCAACGAAGAAGGGGACAAGGACTATTGGGCCCTAACTGTCTCTTAGGCTCAAAACCACTGACCATTCTCGTACCCATACCCAACTCCATTCAGCCTTCTATTCAGGCATCAAGTCCCGTGGTTCTTATTCTATAACTAGAGGCCCGGTGCACAAAATTCGTGCACTTGTGGGGGTCCCTCAGCCCAGCCTGTGCCCTCTCGCAGTCCAGGAGCCCACGGGGGACGTCCTACTGACGGCTTAGCACTGCTGCAAAGGTGGGAGAGGCTCCTGCCACCACCGCTGCGCTCGCCAGCCGTGAGCCTGGCGCTCCCCCGTGGGAGCACACTGACCACCAGGGGGCAGCTCCTATGTTGAGCGTCTTCCCCCTGGTGGTCAGTGCACATCGTAGCGACTGCTCGTTCCGCTGTTCGGTCGATTTGCATGTTAGCCTTTTATTATATAGGATATCTCTAAAGTCATCTCTTCCTGCTCCCTCTTAATGTAGATTCCTGTCATCTTACATCAGGCTACAGAAGCCACTTCTCTGGCTTCAAATTATGCTACCACTACATACGTTCCAGCGCCTTAAAAACCTTCTAGCTCTATGGACCAGCCGCATGACCGTGGGCAGGCACTTACGCTCCACTGAATAAATCAAACGGCTGTGACTGTAGCTGGTCCTTGACAAACACTGGGTCTTCTCCTTCCCTGGGCCTCGTTCTTTTGACCTGCAAGTTGGCGGGAGAGCCTGTCTTACGCGCTTTCCTAGGCGGGCTGTGAAATTCGGACAAGAGAAGGCATGAGAAGCCGGGGAAACCATTCAATACAACACTGCTCCTCTGTTTCTCCCAATGGCCCTGGGAGTGACCGGGCAGAACAGAGTCCCGAGTCCACATTTTGGGAATTAGGACATGGCGACTCAGCAAGGCTCAGGGATTGGCCCCACCCCCTGACTTGCAGGGCAGTGCAGGCCTGGGACCCCAGGACCCTAGCTGCCTGCCATAGGACTCTTGGGGTATCTGTTAAATTGGGGAGTTGTCTTATGTAACTGTGTAGGGGTTAAAGGAGAAAGCATAATGCGCAAAAAAAAAAAAAAAGTTTTTCTTTTATTTTGGGCTATGATGTCATTTTGTAATTTGTTTGAGGGTATGCTATCTGGTTCCTAGACAGAAGTTGTGTTTGGTGGTATAGAAAACCAGTAATTTTAAAAATTGATTTGTTTTCAGAGAGAAAGAAAGGGAGGGAGAGAGAGGAACATCGATGTGAGAGAGAAACATCAATCAGTTGCCTCTCACACATGCCCTGACCAGGGATTAAACCCACAACTCAGGTCTGTGCCCTGACCAGGAATCGAACCTGCAACCCTCTAGTGCAAGCATGTCAAACTCTTGGCCCACGGGCCACATGCCTCGTTTATGTGGCCCGTGTTAGCCTTTGAATTTGACATGCTTGCTCTAGTGCATGGACGGCGCCCAACCAACTGAGCCACACTGGCCAGGGCGCAAACCAGTAATTTTACATTGGGAGCCACTTCCCATTAGTGGGTGCAGGTAGGAACAGCCCATTTCCTTGAATGCCACGTCAGTTTTATGGGGAGGGGCAGGGTTAGAGACTGGCTAGGCCTTTTCTGAGAAAGTACATGTCAAAATTAATAAAGTAAACAACTATTTTCCTACATACAGAGTCACGTAAATGTGAACACAGTTAATTGGGCAATAGCTTTGTATTACTTTGTCAAGTTTAACATATGAAATTGCTCCCACTTAGTTACCAGCATTCTTCATTTGTTTTGTTCTTATTTATAATTGAAACGTTGCCTTTTGCTTAGGGAATACATGCATCTTGAGGCTTTTCATTATTTCAGAAATTAGACTGTTCTCTCCTGAAGGTTGCCAGACTGTCCCTGCGGCCAAATTAGGCAACGCCTGGAGGCTGGGGAGACTCTGAGCCAGGGTCTTGAAAGCCTGGGGAAGGATGACCTCCAACCTGAGGAGGAGCCATCCCGTATTAAGTGCATTTCAGTGCTTCTTGCATCCATCATCCCACTTAACCCTTCCACACGCCTTTGCAGTCTTATCGCCATTTCGCGGATGGAAACCCTGACGCCAAGGGCCGCGGGGTCACTCGCTCACCCTTGTGGGAGGTTGCTGTTTGCTTGCTGGCCCCCAGCAGATGGTAGGTCTGTAACAGGCCATCTTCTCGAGTTCCCAGCGCTTGGAGGAGGTTAGTGATGATTTTTTAATAAATAAGGAAAACTATCTTCTAGTTCGCAGCTTTACAATCGACGCAGCTTCTCCTCCGGGGCCCAGCTCTCTGTGACGTGGGCAGGGCAGGAGTCATTTTCCTATTTTAGAAACTAGGGAATGGAGGTAAGTGAGGCAGAATCTCACTGCTGGCCCAGGGCTCCTGCCCGGAGAGGGAGAGGCCTCCACCAGGGTCACGCCCCTGCTGTCCCCAAACCTCCCTCTCACGTTCCCTTGGCGGCCGGCTGGGGTGTCGTCCAGCCTGAGATCCCCAAGGCTGGCTCTGATTCTCGTTGACCCACTCGGTGCTTGCAAATTCCAGAGCCCACGGTCGCTTAAGCTAACAAGCGAATGAATGGCCTGCATTTGGGTGAGTGAATGATGAGGATGGCAGTGGCGATCTTTGTTTCAGAGAATAACTGTGTTTCTTGGAAAGTCTGTGGAGAATTGTGCCATTGCTTGAGGGTGTTTTTAATAAAACCATTCATCAGATAAAAGCAGAAGCTCAGAGACAAGTGTTTAGCGAGGAGAACCATCATCCTTATCATATCCATCACCTTCTTTATCCACAGCTCCACTCTAATCGTGACACATTTGACCGAAAAACAAATAAGAGGCCTTTTGAGGACTTGACACCCGAGGACTTGCCTCCATGGCTCCTTCTCTGTCTCCCTCCTGTCAGTGAGTCAGGGTTTCTCCCCATCTGTTTGCTTTTTGGCACTTTCTGCAACTGTCTGGGCTCTTTCATTTTGCGTTCCAGCGTTTCCCCTCCCGACGCTTCTCCTTTGTTCTGGCAGCCTCCTCTCATCTGCTGGTTTCAGTCCTATGAAGTGTCAGAGGTGGGTTGCCGTGTGCAGGCAGCATTTTGTTGCCTGGCAACGTGTAACAAGTGCCTTCTGTGATGGCTGCTTCCTGTAAAACAGAGCCAGGACTGGGACCCTGGGATGTAGGAGCCTCCAGAGGCTTCTCTGGGGGGGGGGGGGGGGGGGGGGCGCGCAGCCGGGGAGGAGAGAGACAGACCGGCAGATGCATTGGCTTGCGTGGTGACCGAAGAGCCATGCTGATTGCTGTATAATGGCGGAGGCGCCAGCTCACCCTCTCCTGTGCTGATTGAGGAATTACAGGTGTTCTGTGGTCAGAAGTCTTGGCTAGAGTCCACCGGAGGTTCTGTATAGCTTGGTGGTCACCTGCTGTGGCTCCCCAAGGTGTGGCTGGCCCTGAGTGACAGCTGCTAGGGGGTTCCCACCTGAGCCTAAGTCTCACCTCATCTTCTTCCCGGTGGGGTGCCAAAGGCCTGCCGTCTGCGAAGCTGCCTGGGAGGAGGAGGCAGGCAGTAGAGCGTGAGCAGAGAGACACCGACCTTAGAACTGGAAGGGGCGCTAGAGCTTACGTAACCAAATCCTCACATGTTACAGATGAGGAAACGAAGGCCCAGAGAAGGGAAGCAACTTGTCCAGAGTCACACAGCAAGTGGGAGAGTCTGAGCTCCCAGGTGAGGGTCTTTCTCCTGGGGCCACTGCCCCGGCCGGGCCGACGTGACCGGTGCCTCACGGGGTATACAGAGGCAGCACGGGGTGAGAAGCACAGTGACCTTGGGCCCAGGGTGCTCCTCCCGGCCTCCGTTTCCTTACCTGAAAGGTTGGTCAGGTAGAGGTAGCCCAGGACTCGGGGACTCCCAGAGACAAAGCGGACCCAACAGGCAGAGCGCCTCCTGCCCAGGCCTTGGACCTGTGTCCGTGCTGTTCTCTCCCTCCCCAGAAAGGCCCAGAGGTGGCGGGGAGTCCTGGCCTCTGGGCTGATGCTCCCTGGGAGAACCCCCATTCTCACAGGGAAGCCTTCTGGACATCGTGGCCTTCCATCGAGGCCTCTGAGAGCCTCAGGATGGGGCTGCCGCTCCCCACCTGCCTGCTCTCCGTCCTGGGTGGGCAACGGGGAAGGACAAGTGCTGGAGAGTCACAGCCCTCAGAGCGGGCAGGGCCGGAAGCTCCTGTGGCCCAGAGCTCTGAGGGGGCGGCTGACACTAGGGGACTTCCTGCCATTCTCTGCAGGCCCTGCAGACAAGAAGAGCTCTCCAGATGGGTCATCTCTTCTTTGTCTTGCTCCTTCTTTTCCTCCAGTAAGAATCTCTCCGTTCAAGAGGCAGAAAAAAAGTGATGCTGATGCTGGGGGCGGTCTGGCCCCAGCTGCACCCCTTCCTTCCGCTCTGGGCTGTGGAGATGAGCAGGGAGGGGTGCGGAGGTCCCCCAGCCTGAGCCCCATACACGGCCTTTCCTTCCAGCTGCTGCTCCAAGACCTCGGGGCATGCCAGCTCTGGAGGCTCAGAAGTTCCTTCGGTGCAAAGCCCCCTGGGGCGGAAAGCTGGGTGTGTGCTGGCTGGCTCCATTCTTTTCTCCATCCTACTACTGGGCTTCAGAATTAGCATGATTTCGGATGTGTAACAGGACTTTCTGGTTAATCAGATACACCAAGGTCTGGGTGGTTTGGCTGTGTGAGCGGTGGGCCTGGACCAGTCCCTGAGACCCTGCCTGCCCCAGACTTTGTCACCCTTCACATGGCCAAAGGCCATTCCCGAAGTCCAGGGAAGTGTGCCGCCTGGACGCCCAGGCCTGTGGAAAGGTTAGAGGTTAGAGGCAAGCGCACTCCACGTGCAGGCTGCTCGGGCCAGGGAGCACCCAGCAGTGCCCCCCGTCCCCCCGCCCCCGAGCCCTGCAGCCATGTCCCAGATCCAGTGGCTGCCTCGGCTGAGTCGGAATTCTTCCCACGCACCCTGAGTCCGGATTCCTCTTGGGCTCCCCCTCTTCTCAGGGGCAGGGGAAGCCATGCCACCAGAGTGCCCACGTCCTGCCCTGGAAGCCCCACTAGAATACAGTGTCAAGGAAACTCCTTCCCAGGGAGCTTTTCCCAGCCTCTTTCTCTTTGTTCTTGGTCACAGGACGGCCCCCACCCGTCTCCCACACTCACACCGCCCAGATGGGGCCGGAGCTCTGTGCCAGCTTCAACATTTGCTCACCCGGGGAGCTGCCTGCCTTGAATTCCCTTTAGAAAGCATGGCCGAGAGGAGGAAAATACCCTCTCTCCCCTCCAGGCGCAGCCAGGACCACCGCTACGCAGCACTGCCCTCCAGGGGGCGCCATTCACACGGAAGTCACGGTGAATGGCACTCCCGGAGCTGCACTGCGCACCATCAACGTGCTGCTCAGGGCAGCCCTGGCTGTGGCTGACTCCTGTGAGGCTGGCTCGCTGCAGTACAGATCCAGGATCACCTACAGATCTGGGATCACATACATCCGGGATCACATACAGATCCGGGATCGCATACTGATCCGGGATCAGATACACGAGGAAGGGCGGCGCCCCAGCCCTCTCTCCACTCGGCCTTGCTGAGCCGGCACCTCCTCAAGGGTGTCATAGGGTCAAAGACGGGGATGTGCAATCAGCCAAGCCCAAGCTCGCATGCACACAGGCTCTCTCCCTGGGTGGATGTTTCATTTTGTGCAAGTTCCCTAATCTGGCTGAGCCTGTGTTTCCCACTCAAGAAAACGGGAAAGGACAGCCCTGATCTTGTTATTGTGAGGATGAAATGAGATCATGCGCAGCAGGCGTGGTCCATGTGGCGCATGGCTGATGCTTGACAAATGATGATGGTTGTTATCGCTTCAAATAGGCCTAAATGTCTATCGTCCTACCTGCCTCCCAGAAGCAGTCCCAGAAATAAAATGAGATGAGAAAGAGATCATCTCTCAGGCCTTTGAGGAAATATTTTGCATGAGTTCCAACCAGTTATTCTTGTCTCTGGATCTGAAAAACTAGGAACTGTGATGCCCCGTTGCTTCCGAGTCACGCTCTGTGGCTGATGATGGATGTTGGAAAAGCCTCGGTCGGGAGGGAAAAGCTCACCAGCGGCAGGCTGAGGCCCCTGTCAGGTGGAGCTGAATGAAAATCAAAGACAGCGGCTGTGAGGGAAAGCAGAGGCCCTAAGAGGAGTGTGAGATGAGACCAGGCTTAAAGCCCTTCCACCCACCCTGCCCCCTTCAGCACGTCCGCTGAGCTTCCTCCAAGCGCCTGGCCACCTGGGCTGGCACCTGCCGTGCAGAAGTGTGAGCCCCGGGAAGAAGCACATGATCGGTCCTCGTGGTGGGAGGGGACAGAGAGGAACAGGGGGCTCGGGGAACTCTGCAAAGAGCCTTTGATGTCGAACAAGCATGTCAATCTCGCGGCCCACGGGCCACAGGCCTCGTTTATTTGGCCCATGTTAGCCTTTGAGTTTGACATGCTTGATCTAGAAGGCTTTCTGGAGGAGGTGATTTGGGGGCCAGAGGAGACTCGAGGCAGAGGGGCCAGCATGAGCAGAGGTCAGTGGTGGGAGAAGAACGGCGTGGGAGAGAGGATCGGCAGTTGTTTGCCATGAGGTCAGGGACACTCAGGTTAGAAGGACAGGCAGAGGCCAGGCCTCTTTCACCAGTGGAAAGAGTTTTGATGTATCCCTTCATCAAGCCAACAGTCCCCAGCCTTACCTAGTTCCGTGTTTCTTTTAATCCGGTGACGCGGGCGAGTTGGCCCTCAGACACCTGGCTTGCGCAGTGGGTGTGCCCAGGTTATAGATCGTTCCCATGGGGCCAGCTGGCAGCCACCCCTCCTTGCCACCCAGAAAGCAAATCCGTTTGCAGGAGAGCGAGAGCGATGTAATCTCGGGGCAGCCTTGAAACGCCCCTGACCCCAAACAGTGATCGTTCACAAACGTTCATCTTCCACTGCCGTCTGTCCTGGAGAGAGGGTTTGTATACTGCAGTGTCGCCCCACTGAGGCTGGGAGCACCCTGCCCGCCCCACCCTAGGCTAGGGGGAGCCACTGGCGGGCTTTGAGCAGGGGAGGGTCTTGTGTTTTGGAAAGATTCCCCTGGCTGCAGGGGCGGGGGGGGGGGTGGTTTGAGGGGGACACTGGGATGACCGTGAGACAAGGAGGCCAGTTGGGGACACGGCTGTAGTGATGTCCAGGGGACCGAATGCTGCTTCCACTGGGGACAGGGTAGAAAGAGCTGGAGGAGCCCAGATTGATAGGACTGCCTCATGGGATGTGGGGTGATGGTGGAGGGAGTTGGAGGAAAATGCCCAGTGTCCTGACATGGCTAGATGGTGGTCTTGTCCCCACAAAGGAGATGCAGGAAGAAGAGGGGCGGGTGTGGAGGGGACCTGGGAAGGGGCAGGTAATGAGCAGGGTTCAGTGTAGGGTAAGTTGAGCTTCATTGGCCTGCTATCCCCCGGAGATGTTCCACGCGGGCGGACAGCTGTGCGGGTCTGAAGCTCAGAGGGGAGGTCGGGCCTGTTTCAGAGTCTGGTGGTGACAGTGAAACCCGAGGGGCACATGGTCCCCAGAAGAGCAGGGCGCTGTGGTCTGTGGCTCCGGGAGGACGAGGATGTGTGTTCCTACTCGGCGCAGCCCTCCCACTTCACATCATAGGTGCTGCCTTCCCTCGGGGCTGCATCTTATGCCGTTGATAGCTGGCCCCTGGTAGGTGCCATATGCAAGCTTGCTGGCTAAGCAAAACCAACCTGAAGCAAAGACTAGGGTCCCCACCGGGACTGTCAGCCCCTCCGGTGGGGCTCCCACTGTCGTCCTCACAGGAGGGAAGGAGACAGGCTGAGCCGGTGAAAGGGAAATTGGAGAGGAGAGCGAGGAGAGGCGAGGGCAGCGTCCAAAGAAGGACGAGAGAGAAGACAGACAGAGAGGTGACAGGAAGAAAAATAGAGGAGGGGCAGAGGGAAAGCGAGGGCCCAGGGGTGCAGGCGACCGTGCAGGCCAACAGCCGGGGTGTTCACTCAGCTCCACTCATGGCAGCCCAGTGCTGAGGCTTTGTGAAGCACCTCCTTACCTCCCCCCCACCCCCCGTGGTCCCTCTGCCTCCACGGGCGTTCCACTCCCCCTGGCCTCCTCCCAAGCTAGTCCCTCCACCTGGAGCGCCTCCACCCCAGCCCACCCCTTGTAGTCCTGGGTGGTGTAAGTGGTGCATCCTCAGAGGAGGTCCCTGCTGAGTGCACCCACATCCCTCCTGGGCACTCATCTCAGCCTTCTTTCCCTTCTTTCTTTCTTTTTTTTTTTTTTCCTTTCGTGTTGCTTGCTGTAGGCCTCCTTCACTGTACTGTAAGGTCCGTGAAGTCTAGCGCATAGTAGGGCCTCACGTGTAGTTATTAGCTGAATAATCTCATTTATTAAACCCCAAATATGCGCTAGGTGCTATGCCTGGTCTTATGTGTGTCACCTCCTTTAACCACCAGCGCGATCCCATGAGAGGTTTCACGCAGAAGGAAAGCCCGGGGCGTGGAGCAGTGAGCCCCCGGCCCAGGCCACGCGGGTCAGCGGCAGGACTGGGGTCTGAACCCGCCCCTCCCGCCGCCGCGCCACCTCCCAGTCCCGTGGAAGACACGCTTCCCGTGGGAACAGGGTTTCTTCCAAACATATTGTTGTTCTCCGTGTTCATGCATTTTTATTAATTGTTTCCAAATCAGGAAACATGGAAATATTTTTAATAAGTAGAAAGGAAACATTGCGAAGAGAGAAACGGACTCCGAAGGGTTTGCCAGATGAGCCATCTGGTTTTTAACTCAATAACCCTTCGAGAGGCTGCCAGCGCTCGCTTTGCTGAAGAGAATGGGCTGTGGAAGGGACGGCAGCTGGCTCCCCTCTAACGGCGTATCCATTTGTGAAGTGGAGACTTAGAACAAAACATCTTCGCTAAACAAGAGAACAGAGACACACACTAAAAAAAAAAAAAAAAAAAAAAGGTGAGCTGGTGTCTTGTTTAGACTTCGCACCATGGCCTGTGAGACATTGCATCCAGATGTGTGACACCCGCCAGATGTCCTGACTCTTCTACATCTGACCGTGCACGCGTGCCCCCGCCTCCGTGAGAGAAGCCGACCCCAGCTGTGCTCGCAGGAAGAGAACCCCATGTCTGTCTGGGGCGAGGTGCAGCCTGCTTTTTAGAACTGTCGTGTTTTGGTGATGGCGGCTTTCCCCCCCTTTTAAAAGTTGCTGAGGCCTCGCACCCAGGCTGTTAGCTCTGGGGCCGGATAGAAAAGACTAGGCTTAGATTGGCCTTGGCAAGCAAGATCCAGGGCTATTGCCTTGAACTTCCCGGTAGAAGCAGACGTCCTTACTTTCCTAAATCCAAAGCCAGCACCCAATAGAGGGCACAGCCACTGGAACGAAGCGGCGAGGAGTGACTTCCACTACGCCTGTCTCACCGTGGGCATGCGGGCCATGCCTGAGTCCACATGCGGTCAGTCCTGAGTCCTCAGAGCCATTTATCTCACGTTCTAGGTCGTTTATACAGGAAGTTGTTTTTAAGAAAAGAAAGGACTTTTTTTGTTGTTTTTGTCTTGATTAGCCGAAACACGCAGTAGTAGCTCTGAAGTCACCATAGCCGTTTCCTCCTCAGCTAACTTTGAATGTCAGTGGTACTCTTGCACACACTTCAAAAAAGTCTGAAATCCTAAACTAACCTTTATTAGGCCCTTAAGGAATGTCCCTTTCCCCCCGGAGCGGGACTCGCCTGCCCTGGTGCACTGCGGGCACTTGATCTTTAGGAGCTGGTTATGTTCAAGGACTGGGCAAAGGGAGAGGTGGGAGTGGGCGTAAAGCCCAGGACTCCATGGCAATACCCCACCTTAGCAGGGGCCCCGGTTTGACTGTGTGGCGCTGGGGGGTGACTGGAAGGTGAAGACAAAGCTGTCCACTTGGCTAGAGTCCTGCAGAAGGCCTGGCTGGATTCCTGAAGACTTCCAACAAACAAACCAGCCCCAGAACAAGTAGCTAGAGACCTCACATCGCTGAGATTCATGGGAAAAGAGTTAGATCGCAGCTACTGTCAAGAAGCTGAGTTCCTCTTAATAGCGAGAACTGACTCCCAGCCTGTGATATCTGGCAGCCACTTGGACAAAAGTTTATCTGCCGAAGAGATCTTAACATGCTTCACTGAGTTACTGAAGCAAGCATCACTTTCCCGGGGAGGCAGGGAAAGCAACAGCAGGCCGTATTCATTCCAGATAGTATTTACGGAACAACTATTATGTGTTAAGCGCCGAGGTGATACTTAGAACAGGTTACCAAGAGGACTCTAATAGCCCTGGCTGGGTGGCTCAGGGGGTTGGAGCATCACTGGGTACAGCAAAAGGTGGCAGGTTTGATTCCTAGTCAGGGCACATACCCAGGTTGCGGTTCGGTCCCCGATCAGGGTGTATGCAGGAGGCAACCAATCGATGTTTCTCTCTCACATCCGGAGTTTCTCTCTCTCTTTCTCGCTCCCTCCCTTCCTCTCTCTAAGATCAATAACACAAACAGCCAAAAACATTTGCTATCTCACAGTTGCTAAGGGTCAAGAACTCAGGGGCATCGTGCAGGGGGACCTCTGGCTCAAGGTCTCTCAGGGGGATTGTAGTCAAGCTGTCACACAGGGGTGTGACCTCACCTCAGGGCTCAACGTAAAGGGTTTCTGTGTCTGAGCTCACTCACGTGGTTGTGGTTGAGGTGGACACACCCGTGTGGAAACACTACCATCTGAAGAAAAACAAGGTCATGAAAAGCATAACATTAAGGATATTGATGATCTCTGGGGGGAAGGGGAGGGCTTTGGGTGGGGAGTGCTTATTTTATTTCCGTGCTTCCTAGCTTTGTTTCACATGACATGTGTTTTTGGTTTCTTTCTCTCAGGCTTGATTTTATGTTTGTATTATGGAAGTTATAGACATGCGTGCACTTTAGAGTCAATTGTCCTTCCCATTTACCCTTCTCCAGAGCTTGACTACAGTCTCCTAGGAGACCTTGAGCCAGAGGTACCCATGCAGGCTGCCTCTGAGTTCCCGACCCAACGCCACGGTGAAATAGCAAAGGATATTTAAGCTGCTAAGTCCTGGGGCAACTTGTTGTACAGCCACAGATAACTAATCTTTTTACCTCCTTTTGCTAATTGTTTACCTCCATGTCTCTGAATAACGGGCTTGTATTGCTACTTTTCGATGCGTGAGTTTTAGCATTATCTATTCCCTCCCCTCCCGGGAAGATGAGGAGTTGGCTTCCTTTCTGCCTCTTGAACTCGTCCTGTCCCCCATTCTCCTTTCATAATTATATCATAATTTTGGTTAGATCAGTAATCACTATTTGCATTACTCGGTCAACACCAATTTGACTCTAATCATAGTTGAGCCTTTGTCGTCAAGGATGATAACTTCTCTTTTTCCTGCAGAAGTTTTATTTTATTCTGGTTAATCGTCATGTTTGTTCATTTGCTCACTTTTCTATGTATTGATCCCTAATTTAACTCCAAACTCTGGCGGTTGTCTCTTCTCTTCTCCAGATGTTTAGGCACATCAGGTTTTCTAGCCATGCATCTTCCTGCAGAAATGTCTCCCGAGCTTCGGACTTGCTCCCGTCTGGACTGGTGGCCCTCTGTGCCTGGCGCATGGCCTTCACCCTGGGCCTCTTTCCACCGCCTGTCTCCTGTGCCCTCCACCCCGGGGCTTCCTTCTTTGGGGCTTACTCCTTTGTTTGGGTGACGCGCACCCTCCTGTGGCTTCTGAGGAAGGGGACAGAGGAGGCAAATCTTGGAGAGCCTTGCACATCTGAAAGTGTCTTCATTCCACTCTCAGACTTAACTGATCACTTTGGCTGGTTTGGGATTCTGGCTTCCATGGTGTAGAATTCTTGTTTGGAGATCATTTTTCTTCAGAATTTTGAAGGCTATTCCATGGCCCTCTAGCTTCCAGTGTTGCTGTAAAAAAGTCCAAAGTCACTCAGATTTCTGATTCTTTGTATTTGACCTCTCCCTCTCCCTCTCCCTCTCCTTCTCCCTCTCCCTCTCCCTCTCCCTCTCCCTCTCCCTCTCCCTCTCCCTCTCCCTCTCCCTCTTCCTCCCTCTCCCTAGAAGCTCCATAGAATCACCTCCTTTCCCTGGTGTTCTGAAATTTCACAATAATGTGTCTTGGTGTGACTCTATTTTCATCCACTTTGCTAGGGATGGTGGGCTCTTGATCTAGAAACTTGTGTCCTTCGCTTATGGGAAATTTAAAAAAATTATGTATTTACTTCTTTTCTTCTCCTTCATTCTCTGTCTCCTTTTCCTCCTCCTTTTTGTCCGGTTCTCTCTTTCTGACGCTATTAATATTTGAGTTGGTAGACTAATTTTCTATTTTCTCGCCTCTTTTCATTTCTGTCTCTATCTTTTGGGAGCCTTCCTCAATTTATCTTCCAGCTCTTCAGGAAGAATTTTTGGTATAGCATGCCATGCTTGTCTCACGGGCCCAATACCTTGTTTTATCTCTCTTACAATGTTAATTATAGGATTTTTCAAGCGTTCTCTGCGAATGATCTGTATCTGATCCAGAGTTCTGTTTCTTTGTTTAAGTGACTGATTTGGCGTGTGTCTTGAATGCTAGAGACGTTACTCAGCTGTCTGGGGATTCCTGGGTCTCTGCTGATTTTTAAAAGCAGGGAACTAACAAGGTTAGTTGTAGAGGGATTTGAGAAGGGGCAAAAGCAGCATGTGTGTTTAATCTGTCATCTTTATACCATCATACATTTCTTTTATAATATTAAAAAGTGAAAAACCATAGTCTACACCCTAATGATAAATGAATAAGCATAATAACCGACCCCCCCCCAAAAAAAAACTACGCCTTTTCCTTCTTAGCCCTTAATGAAAAACAAGGAACTATTTTTCCCCAAAAATTCTCAATTGTAAAAAAATAGCATGAAATTTGTATGTGAATTTGTGACAAGTGTAAACCACTCTAAAATTGTGAATAGGTTTGGATATAATTTCTACCTCCTCCCCACTCCCACAGTATGAATCACCAGGCCTGCTCTCTCGCTCATCACTTCCTGCTTGGCGA
This sequence comes from Plecotus auritus, assembly GCF_963455305.1. NCBI lineage: Eukaryota > Metazoa > Chordata > Mammalia > Chiroptera > Vespertilionidae > Plecotus > Plecotus auritus. The sequence continues at coordinate 29,794,276 of NC_137778.1, forward strand.
GTCGCATGTGAGTCTTGCGTCTATGACGATGCCCCAAGTCACGGGAGTGTAGGGTGTCTGTCTGATTCGGCATCTTCTGGAGCAGCGGTCGCCAACCTTTCGGACCTCACGGACCCCCAGTGGTCTGCAGACTACCGGTTGGCGACCGCTGTTCTAGAGCCCCCTCCCGAGGACAGAGATGGGTGAAGTGTTACAATGAGTGAGTGACAAGCTCAAGATCTACTTCTTCTCTCCTCAGCACACATAGTTAGCACCAGTCGGATTTCATATGGTGAACGAAAAGGAAACCCAAAAGGACTGGGAAATTAGAGAAAAGTAAAGCAGTAAATCAAACATCAACCTTAGAGAGAGACAGATGACTTGCTGCCGTATGCTAATCCCACTCTGAGCTCTGCTGACATTTAGTGCACCTCCTCTGGGCTGAGCACTGTGGATTATGTTCCTTAATCCTCCCATCAGCAGATAAGGAAACCGGTCACAGAAAGGTTACGTCCCTTTGCCCACAGCCATGGAATTACTTAAGGTGGAGCTGGGGCTTGAAGGCAGGCGAGCCGAGCCCTAGACCAGCTGCTCACCTCCTCCCCACCCACCATCCCCACCTCGCCATTCTGACCCAAGACTTCTTCCAAGAAATGCATCTGATGCGCTGATGCCCGACTCTGACTCTGCAACATGTGTTTACGTGCTGCTGGCTTGTGGCATGGAGTTACCTTTAAGTCTCCCCGCTTCTGGGCCCCCACACTCAGCTGTCACTGAGTCTGGTGGTCTCACAGGCTCCGAAGTCCACCCCTCCAGGGAGGGATGTCCCATCACACCTCAGCACAGGCCCTGCAAGCCAGGGTCGGCCACCATCCCTCCCAGCCCAGAGCATGCTGGGAGTGGAGGGGACTGTAGTGGCCTGAGGGCCTGGCAGAGCCCTGGGCTGTGGGGAATGGGATGAGCAGGGCAGCTGCCCCTCCAAAACCATGTCAGAGCTGGGATAGGGCTGGCACCTTAAGTCAGGGGAAGGGCGCACTCCATCTTGGAGATCAAAGTCAGGTACCGCCCAGCCAGCGTGGCTCAGTGGTTGAGCATCGGACCTATGAACCAGGAGGTCACAGTTCGATGCCTGGTCAGGGCACATGCCTGGGTTGTGGGCTCCATCCCCAGTGTGGGGCCTGCAGGAGGCAGCCAATCATTGATTCTCATCATTGATGCTTCTATCTCCCCCTCTCCCTTCTTCTCTGAAATCAATAAAAATATATATATATTTAAAAGTCTGGTATCACCATCTACATTGCTCCAGTGTGACCAGATGAGTAGGGGTAGGCCCCATCCCGGGGAAATGAGGCAACTGGCAGGAGCAGGGTGCCCTCGGGATAGCCACAGAACCTCGCTGGGCAGTGAGTGGAGCAGGTAGGAGAGGGCAGGGAAGGTGTCTCACCAGTGAGCTTTGGGGGGAGGGGGGATGTCTGCTCTTCAGAGGTCCCTGGGGTTCCAGGCTTGCCTGTCCTGTGAGGGCAGCTACGGAAAGGCTAATGCCCCCGCCGTCTGGGGCTGGTGGTGACTCAAATTAGGGCTGCACCTGCACCTCCCTCCTGGCACCGCGCTCCTGCTTTGCCCTGGCTACCCCGCCTCTGTGTCCCACCTTTTTAAACATCCTGCTCCCCACCTGCAGACCGCTCTCCCCAGCAGCCCGTGTCGTTTTGTCATTCATATGCTCAGGAGCCAGATCTCTAAGACAAAATCCCAACCTCTCCTCCTGGAATTCAAGGCCTTCCAAATGCGGACCCCTGGTCTCCAAAGCCATCTCATCGCCTGCTCCTGGCGCCCGGCGCCCTCTGCTTGCTAAAACCGCCTCACCATTCCCCAAGGCACTCAGCAGCTGCTTCCGCCTCTCTCATGCGTGTGGAGCGGGGCAAAGAGCCTGGGCTTCGCTTTGCTTACTTCCTGTGTGTCCTCGGGCAAGTCACCCAGAGTTTCTGTGCTCCCGGTTACTCACCGTGAAAATACACGGGCCCTGCCGGCCTGGCTCGGTGGATGAGCATCGACCTGTGAGCCAGGAGGTCACGGTTGGAGTCCCGGTCAGGTCACATGCCTGGGTTGCAGGCTCAATCCCCAGTAGGGAGCGTGCAGGAGGCAGGTGGTCGATGGTTCTCTCTCATCCCTGATGTTTCTCTCTCTCCCTCTCCCTTCCTCTCTCTGAAATCAATAAAAACCCATTTTTTAAAAATATTTTACAGGATGTTGTGAGAATGAGAGTGTTTGTGTACAAAGTGCCAGTCACATGATAGGTTGTGCTGCCGGACTCCCACTAGCACAGAAGGAGCTGAGAAATGGTGTTGGTCACTCTGTCCCTTTGGGTTCTGGACTCACGTGCCCACCATCTTCCTTCTGACCAGCAGAGCTCTGCCCCCGCCAGGCCATCTCCAGATGCACCTGTGCCCGCAGCCTTCCCTGCACACCGACCTAGGGGAGAGGGAGGAAAAGCAACATTTGCTAACGACCCACCTGGCCCCAGGCCCTGCGGGGGCAGGGAGGGCACTGGCCACAGTAGCTAACGCTCTCTGGAGGCCTCCCTCCGCCGGACCCCGTCCCCAGCACGCCCCGTGCATTGACCCACGTATGCGCCTTGGTAACTCAGCCTGAGGATCAGAGTTCCTAAGTGGCTTTCTGCTCTCTCCAACCGGGTTGGTGTGGCCTCCAGACCCACCTCAACTTTCCCATCCGGTGGCCACCCAGAGCCTTGTGGGGAGATTCCATCCAGGAGCGATGTCCCTGCAGGATAAAATGCAGGGTCCCTGGTGTGTCACTCAGGCGGATCCTGTGGGAGAGCATTTTGAGAAAGCCAGCCCCACACTCAAGTCAGCCCCTGGGCTTTCCGAAGGCCTTCGGTCCGCCTGGAACCCTCCCCGGCCTGCCAGGGAGCAGAAGCCTTAGACTAACCCTCCTGTGTTTGGGACCAAGGTCATTGGCCTTTCCCTCCTGTCTCCAGACGCCTCGTCTACTCACTCACTGACCTTCCTGTAAATGTCTGCATTTCCCACAGACCCTCCCCTGGGCTGAGAGCCCCGAGGCAGAGGATGCGTCCTGTTGATCTCCGTATTTCAGCACTTGGCACAGAGCCTGACTACAGGGGGCCTTGGTGTTTGGGGTGGAGGGAGGGAGGAAAAGGATGGGTGGACTGGGCACCGGGCAGAGGGAATGGTGTGATATGTTTCCAGTTGGCTCCTTCCGGGCGGGGCAGCCCCGAGGCCCTGGAGGTATAGACACCCCTCAGCAGAGAGCCCAGCACCCCAGGAAACAGCTCTTGAGAACCCACCAGGGCCCCCCTCCAGGCCCCGGGAGGTGCCAGTCTTAGGGATCCATCAACCTTCAGGAAATTGCTAAATATGTTTGGTGATTTATTTTTTATTTTTTTACATTTTCCCTGTTCAGGAGCTTGTGCTTTCAAATTAATCACATCCACATGCATTTAGACTGTCGGTTGAAAGGGAAAAATCTAAATTTTATTACCTCATGATTTCATTCAAAGCTATGTTACCAGCACCAAAGGGACGTCTCCAATCTGGTACAAACCGTGACCCAGCATTTACCTCTGGGGCAAGCCCGTGGGGGCTGGGGGAGCGGGAGCTGCAGGCAGGACCTGGGCGGGCAGAGTCCTGGCACCTGCAGTCGCTAAAGAGATCTCCGTGTCGCCATCGCTGCTGCTTCCGCCTCAGCCAACCGTCTCGCCTCCTTCCCCTGAGGATTTGCCCGCAGCCCGTGCTCTCGGCAATGGCAGTTCCTCCAACTAACTCCTGTCTTCCCCTTGGCAGGTACCATGACCAGCAGGACGTAACTAGTAACTTTCTGGGTGCCATGTGGCTCATCTCCATCACATTCCTTTCCATTGGTTATGGGGACATGGTGCCCCACACATACTGTGGGAAAGGTGTGTGCCTCCTCACCGGCATCATGGTGAGTACCTGCCTCTGCCCGTCCCCCTTCCCCGCCCTCCGAGCGAGAGCCCTTCTTTGCGAGCACAGCGGGGCCTTTCCGGTCAGGGTGCGGGGCGGCTGCTCGTTCACAGACCAGCGTGCATGTCTGTGCACACAGAGGCAGATGTGAATCCAATGGTTTCTCACGCTCGTGTTTCCTTTTCCAAGGCAGGGACAGGGACAGGTCCTGGTTCCTGACAGTTGATAGTCTCTTCACAGTCCCCACTTCCGTCCATGCCCCCCCCCCCCCAAAAAAAAAATGGGCTGGGTGAAGCTGACCATGGGTCTGACCCTCTACCACCCGACAGCCCAGTGTGCTCCCCACAGTGAGCATCAAGGCTTGCAGCTAATTGTCCTTCCTGCCCCCAGACCTGGCGTGGCGTCTGCTAAACGTAGCTGAGCTCAGGGAGGCAGGGATGGGGAACGCGCGGAGAGGCCACACGGGGCCTGAATTGGACTGGGTGCCACTGGTGGGGAGAAGCCCTCGACTTCTCCAGACTTTGGTTCCCACATCTGCCTGTTGGGGCACTGGGCCCCCAGTGCCAGGTCTCTCCCAGCTCTGGCATCAGCGGGACTGTGACTCCATCCCCATCCCCTGCAGGTGCCCAGCAGCTGGGCTGCATCCATCGCCCGCCACCCCCACCCAACACACACCCTTGCCCATCACAGGGCCCTCGAGGCACCGTGTGTGGAGGACCTGAGGGGGAGTCAGGCTCAGAGTGGACTCTGCGCAGGGCACTCAGCCTGCTGGGCCTCAGCCCCCCCGAGGGCAGAGCGAGGACGGAAGGCCCGCCCTGCCCTCCCAGGGATGGCGATGCTCTAGGTGAACATGCTCTGTCAGCATGAGGAGCTGCACACGCCGTCGGGATCGGCGGGTCCTCGCCTCCCGGGCCTCCACCCTGCCTTCCCTGGCCAGGGGATGAGCCTCCTTGGCCTGGTTGAGCTTTATGTCCAGGCCAGGCAGCCCCTGCTCCTGGGCCTCCTTCCTAGAATCCTAGACACAGGCTCCAGAGAAGAAAGCACCCCTCAGCCTGGGCACCATGGGGGTCGTGGTGGGGGGTGAGGGTGGACAGGATGCTGGCAGCTGTCCTAGGCCTCTGTGGGTGGTTGCCCAGCCCTCCCCAGGGGAGCCTTCTCTGCAGCCCTGTTATTCACCCGGGGAGAGCCTTCCTTTCAGAGCCCCTCAGGTTCCATTCATTCTCCCAGGAGGAAAAACGACCCACCTTCGGAAATGAAAAGGGCTTTCTTTCTGCAGTGGAAAGGGATTAACTCCTCGCCAGAGGCGGGGGCTGCCCACTCCCACCCACCGCAGCCTGGGGGCCTCCTGGGACTGATCACATGTCAAGGCAGCGGAGCGCAGAGAGAGGCCTGGGCAATGGCCCTGTGAGCAGGAGGGCCCGGGCTGCCATGTCACCACTGGGCACAGTCCTCTCCCTTTGCCACTGAAATCCAGGCCAGGTGCACACCAGCAGGCGGGCCCTCCTGCACGGCAGTGAACGGCAGAGGTCTAGCACAGGGCTGGTAAATCCTGGGTGCGTGTGAGGCCTTGGAACGAGTCCCTCCCGTTGGTAGTAGGAGTCTGCCTGGCGCCGCGCCAGCTGTCACCAGGAAACCAGGGAGCGATCCGTTCCTCCAGAAAGGACTGGAGGCCAGCGCTCTCCTGTCTTAGAGCCCCTCCTGGGCTGTGGGCGCGGAGCCAGGGCGCACGGAGCAAGCAGGCAGGCGGAGGGGTGGGTGGCCGGAGGTGCAGGGACCTGCTGGGAGCCTCTGTTATTTTTAAATACCAGCCATTCTCCCTCTCAGCAAGGAGCTGCGCCCCATCCAAGAAGCGGCCCCCTCACCGCCATTTCCCTGCTTCCTTCCCTCTGGCAGGCACCTCCTGGCTTCTGACAAAGCTGAGTGGCAGGCGGGCCCTTGGCCCCTCCCGGCCTTGGCCTTCTCCTTAGAGGGTGGCCCTCAGCATCCGCGTTCGCTCCAGTTAGTTCCGCAGCAGCCCCCTGGAGGGGAGCGTTTGCTTCTCGCGGAGACAGTTGTGATCAAAGTGGGAAGAACGAACGGACCAGAAGGAACCCATAGCACCTCCCATATTAAAAACACAACACAACTGCCATCTTCTCCTTTTGCATGGACCCTGATGCACAATCCTACACCTCTCTCTACACAGGAGCGGGGAGGCGTCCTCCATTCATCCCAGGGTTTTTACCCAAATTAAAGTCCGTGGCCTCACTCGGGGGTCAGCCACCGTGTGGAGCCCCAGGGTCATTTTTCTAACAAATGTGACCTTTCTAGCTGAGTCACTCCTTTCCCGGGCTTCTGGTTGCTGAAAGTCCTCTCGCCCCCTTCCCCCTCCCCACCTCCCAGCATTGTGTGCATCATTGTGTGCATCTCGGGATTATTATTGCAAGTGCCTTAACGAAAGGTACGGCTTCCTGTTTGGTTACCATGGACACCAGGCAGGCCAAGACAAGGCCTGCTTGGGAAGGGAAAGGAAAGATTTGTGTGTGCGGGCTGTAAATAGTCTTAATCATTGTTTTCTCTTGGCAATCCCATAACGGGGTAATTATCAACCATTAAGCAGGGTATATAATTGTCTGAGCAACTTGACATTGTTGGCACAGCCCTCGTGCGCTTGAAAGACTTCAACTGCAAACGCAGGTTTATCGGAGTCCACCGAGAATTTTACGATGACCGTTCCCACGCAGACAGAAAGCTCTCCGTACTTTAGTCTCCGGACTTGGAAATCACAGCACACCTTACAGCGAGGCCCTCGGAGGCGGTGTGGTTCTGCAGGCATCGGGGAAACCTTTGGGCCCCCCAAGACTGCTTGGTAGGAGCCCTGGTTCAATGGAGCCATTTTCTAAAACCGGACTCACTCTGTGGGCCTTTCATACGTTCTGGACAAATAGACCGAAGCTCCCAGGGGGTCCGCCGGGGACCCTGAGCGTCCCCCAAGGCTGCATGGGGGACGCTCCTTTGAACTGCAGAGGAAAGCGGTGATGAAGCACAAGGTAGAACAAATTGAGTCATTTGGGGAGGAGGGAAGAGAGGGCTCAGCGAGACATCTGCTTAATGTCAGTTTTAGATGAGCCTCTCCCTAAAACACCTTGGTTTCAAACCAATTGATGTTATTTTAGTTGTTACATGGAATCTGTGGCAGAAATAGAATCCAACTGCACATCCTCCAGGCTTCCCTCCTCCATTTGTCACTTTCATTTATGTTTTCTTTTCTTTTCTGCTCCTTCAGTGAAGAACACCTCATACTTTTCCCCTTGGGATACTTGTTTTTCCAGAGCCTAAGGTTTTCCAGCTGGAAAATGTGTCTTGGAAACAAGAAGTGGGAGGAGCCGTGTAGAGGAGCCTGGGTCTCTGATTTGGGTCCAAATCCATGGATGAGTTAGGCCTGTTCACCCCCTGCCAGCCACTCTCTGTCTCTGCTCGCTCACTCCTGTGCTCCTGCTCAGCACATACCCTGGACAGTGTGATCTCATTAGAGGTGGACCCTACCTCCTCCTCCCATCCTCCCGTGGAAATAGGAGTTAGAGACGGCCCAGGGAATCCAGCTGGTGTCAACTGTGATTCGGGGCTTGGCGCATCTGAAGGCAACGGGCTGAGTCATGGATTATCTCCACAGTCTGACCCCATGGAAGTCATACCAGCAGCTGCTGGTCCTTTTCTGTCTGCCCCCGTCCATCCTCTCCTCACACGCCCCCTCTGTCCGCCAGCCAGTTCTGAGATTCCACACTAGGACAGCATGCACTGCCACACCCCAAAATCAGCCAAGTCCTTGGCAATTTGTCTCTTAATACCAACCCACAATACTGCCGCATCCCACAAGGATTCCCAGGCTGCCACTGTGGGGACATCAGACTGATAAGCTGTAACGGAAAAAGCTGTGAGTAAAAAGGCTCATGATCCCCAGAGGAACACAGGTGATCATTATACCACTTAGAGGTGAGCGCAACAGCAGGGAGGGGGTCCCCTAACACTTCCTTTATTCCCCCTGAAGAGCCAAAGTTGGCTATTAACTGTACTCCAGCCTTAGGCTCCTTGTTCTTCCAGTCTTCCTTTCTCAGTCCATGGGCCCATGATGCCTCTGCTTCTTCCTTTCCTCCTTCCCTCTCTGTCCCATGCTGTTTAGGATGGAGCACAACTTCTTCCCCATCTCGGTTTCTACTCCAGCTGGCTCGCTCTCTCTCTTTCTCTCTCTCTCTGCATCCCCTCTCTTTCCTTCACTTCCCCTTCCCTTCCCCCTCACCTCTCTCTCTCTCTCTCTCTTCCCCCCCCCCCTCTCTCTCTGGAGAGGACTACAATGTGGATTTCAGCACACTGCCCACCACCTTCCGAAGGCTGCGGATGTCTGGCCCCATCTTTACAAGGCTGCTTCTTAATGGAAATGACCAAGTTAGGCTTCCTTATTGGCTACTTCCTTAATTACATCCAGATGATGGATTTTCTAAAAGAAAAATAAAGCTGGGACTAGCCAGCACTGCTCTCTATTCAAGTTAGAACTAGGGGTTAAGAGCCCAGCATCCTCCAGAGAGACATCTATAAGGGAGTCTTGACATTTTTAAACAGAAAGAAACTGGGAAACATCATCTAGTTCACCCTCCTGCCTCCATGCAGGAATTCATCTTAATCATATACAGTGTATGTTTCCTGGTGAAAACACTCGAGCTTCTCATTAGAAGCCCCCGGCATTCAAGCTGCTGTACTGTGAGCTGTGGCAAGACCACGGAGCACTCCGCCCTGACCCTGGAACTTCGGGAAGGAGGAGGAGAGGTGGTTTTGATGAAATTCCCTAAGTGGAACCTGAGCAGGGCAACTCCTTCAGGCTTGTTCTGCCCCCAGCTCTCAGGGGTGATTTAAATCGAGTTTTGCCTGGTCCCAGGGAGAGGAGGGAGGGTGGAGCCTGGGAGAGCTTTCTCCATCCGATGTTCCATTTTTACCACCATGATACTAGTATATCCCTCGTTTTGGCCTTCAGCCCCAAAGTATCTTTGGAACTCCATATGAAGGAGAGTGATTATACTTGATCTGGTTGAACGGAACGGAGCACACCTATGCCCTCTAGGACGGCTTCTTTTAAGCTATTTTTTTTTTTTTTTTTTTTGCGTTTGGAGGCCTGGCTGACTTGATTACAGCTACAGACCAGGCTGTCCAACTGCCCTTACATATCCTTTGAACAGTGGGCACAGAGTCTCTTCTAAGTTACAGAGGCCAAGGAAACACAGCCGTCCCTGAACAAGAGAGGAAATTGAGGTCAGAAAAGAAAGGCTCCGTTTGTTGTGCTATAAATGGGTGGCCAATGGGTGGCTGACCAGATGACCAAATGTACCAAGAAACAAGAGATTGTTTTCATGGGAACCTGGTGCAAAGCTACGGGAAAGCTTTGCCAACTTCAGCCATGCCAAAACCTTACCCTAGCCTTTGCCAATCTGTAGACAAGGGAAGAAAGATGGTAACGGAGACAGTAGGCACTGACCTACCCATACCCATTCCTCCCAACTCGGGCACAGATCGTGTACCTTTGAGAACAGTCTTCACCATTTCTCACACAGTCTGTTAGACCAGTGAGCCAGAACTGTCACTGACGGAGCCCTTCAGTCCTTGAACCTCACTGCTACGCTGGCCTCTGTGGCAACTCTATTGCTGCAGCCGAGGATTAGCTGTTGGCTTTGCTGAGCTTGTCATCCATCTCCTTCCAGGCGTGGAGGTCGGGCCGGTCCTGGCCGGTTGCAGGAAGAGGGTGGTGGCTGCAGGGGAGGAGTGAGCTCAGACAGGCAAGCATGCGCCCGGCGGGTTAGGAGCGAGCATGCGTCCTGGGGAACCTGCTGCTTTTACTCACCCTTCCCTCTACCCCTGCAATGGACCTACCTGGGCAGAATAGGAAAGCTGCTCTGCAGAATACTGAGGCCCCCCGTGAGTTCCCTTAAAAGCCTGGTTGGAGGCAAAGATTGTCGGCAGCTTTAAAAATCTCCGCATGACGGTGGATTCACGAGCCGCCTGGGGCAGTGGTCGGCAAACTGCGGCTTGCGATCCGCGGCTTGCCGCTCTGTTGACTAATGAGTTTGCCAACCACTACCTTAGGGAAAAACACTTAAAAAACATTTTAATAATGTACTAATGTCTTTAACCTGAAGTCAAAACTTCTGGGTAAGGTTAATGCCTTACGCAGTGGTCGGCAAACTCATTAGTCAACAGAGTGGCAAACCGCAGCTCGGAGCCGCATGTGGCTCGCGAGCCGCAGTTTGCCGACCACTGGTAGGGAAAGCAAGAAAGAATTACTTCCTTGTGCTGAGTCAGAGCTCAGATCTTCAGGGAAAAAGCCCCACCTGAGGAGCAAGCAGAGTGGAGAGAACAGACTCCGGCCAACCAGTGTTCCCCTGGGAGGCGACCCAGGGGGGATGTGTCCCCTCTTTGTTAGGTTATTTTCAGGAAAACTCTCTGCCAGCAGCAGCCGGGCTCCAGCGTGGGTGTGGCCTGGAAGCGGCAGGGGGATTGGGACACGCATGAGGGAGAGGGGCCTGAGTGGGCCAGCCCCGCCGCGTTCCCTGCACAGCCTGGCAGGCGGCCGCATGATTGGACGTTAAGCTCCCCAAGAGCTTCAGCCCCATGGGGAGTCCTGCTCCCTTAAGAACCAGCGAGTTTTATGAAGAGTCCGTCTCTGCAGCTAAGCGATGCCGACCTTCTCATGGGGCAGGAAGCAGGGCCGGGCGGGTTTGGTGCCTTTGACCGGCCATAGAGCTCAGGTCCCCGCTCCGCTCCCGGGACCCCACAGTGGTCTCGGGGAACGCTGAGTCTCCCGCCTGAACCTTGCCTCGTAATGATGTGCTCTCTCCCCGGCCCTCTTGCTGTCCCCCACAGGGTGCGGGCTGCACTGCCCTGGTGGTGGCCGTGGTGGCCCGGAAGCTGGAGCTCACCAAAGCGGAGAAGCACGTGCACAACTTCATGATGGACACTCAGCTCACCAAACGGGTAAAGCGCCGCTGCCCACGCCTCCCTGGGGCCCTTAGACCCGCCCGGAAGCTGGGCAGAACGGCAGAGGTCACGTGGTGTAGACCAGGCCGACTCCTTGCCGTGGAGGCTAGAGGGAGCCTCAGGCCCCTGCGAACAGCCTCCACCAAATGTGTGGCAAATGCTCAGCACTCCAGGTCCTGCCTTCTGTTAAATGGCTGCGCATGGTTCAGGCAACCAAATCACTTTGCCGATAGTTAAATCCAAAGCGCACAGTGGTGCCACCCGCTCCCTTGCCTCGTGGTAATTGAATAAATCACCCAGCGTGAGGCAATGGTTTTGTTTATGCTCAAATATTTTCATGAGCCTCATTAGGAAGGGCAGTCGAGAGCCTTAAACGCGAAATTGGAACTGTATCTAAATCCAATCCTTTTAAAAAATGTCATTAAAGATGATCATCGCTGGAGAGCTCACATTCCCGAACAATGTCAGTATCCGGCTCTGCCCCCTTTTGGGTTTTCTGGCTAACGTTTCTCACTTGTACCCTGTGCGAATGGTTTAGTAGGATGAACACTGGAAATGTGCAGGAAGGGGGAGAGCACTGAGTCTAACACCCCACTGCATCATCCGGGAAGAAAAGGCCCGTTTAGAAGAGACAGAAGCAGGCAGGCGGGCGCCGTCCGTGTCATGACAGCGCTGATGGAGCGTTCTGTAGAGCTGCCTGCTGAACGAAGGAGTCCCTGCAGCATCTCCTCTTTCTGAGAGGAGCGAGAATCCAAACCCTTTGTGCGGGCTTGGCCGCCATAGCAGGTGCTTCTCATTTAGGACTGAAGTGGGTTAGAAGGCCCAACCGAATTTTGATTTTTTAAAAAATAATTTTATTAATTTTAGAAAGGAAGGAAGAGGGAGAGGGAGATAGAAACATCAAGGATGAGAGAGAAGCTTTGATCGGCTGCCTCCTGCACGCCTCACACTGGGGATCAAGCCCGCAACCCAGGCATGGGCCCTGACTGGGAATCGAACTGTGACCTCCTGGTTCATAGGTTGACCCTCAACCACTGAGCCATGCCAGCCAGGCTGATTTAGGTTTTGAAAGCAAGAGAAAAACGTCAGTGACCAATGTCGCAGCCCAGGAAAGATGTGTTAGAAATAGAGACAAAGGCAGGAGGGGAGAACAAAGAGAGAGGAGGATGGCCAAGGATGAGCAAGCTCCCGGGGAAGGCAGGGGCGGGTGCGCTGTTGCCAAGGCCTCTCCAGTTTCTCGGCAGAATTATTTATGGTGCATGATTGTTTGGTCTTTGATTACATGTATCGGATTCTCTAAGAGCCTCCACAGATGTTAAAAGGAACGGGTACAGGCAAATACTCTTATGTTGGTGACATACAGATGGTTGTACAGCAGGTCCTTGGATGATGATGTTTTGTTATAATGTCGCTGTAATGTCATAGGGACTTAATTCTTGTTTGTGCTAAGGTAACATTGATTTTGGTGTTGTTGTTTTTTAATATATTTTATTGATTTCAGAGAGGAAGGGAGAGGGAGAGAGAGAGAGAAAAACATCAATGATGAGAGAGAATCATTGATTGGCTACCTCCTGCACGCCCCCTACTGGAGATTGAGCCCACACCCAGGCATGTGCCCTGACCAGGAATCAAACCGTGACCTCCTGGTTCATAGTTCAATGCTCAACCACTGAGCCACTCCGGCCAAGCACATTGATTTTGTTACATGTCATTTTGTCGCATTTCTAAGAACCTGTCGACAGTGTTAAGTGAGGATTTACTGTATATGGTACATGGTGGGCCTGAGCTGTCCATTGTACAAAAAAAAAAAACGTAACTCATAACATCAACATGGCAAGATTGTACCCAAGGGTAGGCCATCTGGGCTTCACCCACAACCCTGGGACCCGGCTGCTCTCGTTCAGCCCCGTGATTGTAACACAAGCAGAAGCCATGCCTGGCACGGAGCAAATCACAAAGGAGATCGGAACACCTCTACTCAAATATATTGCATCTATTTCCCTGAAACAATTTAGTGCAGGAGTCACTGCCAAAGAGTTTTGCCTCTAAAACCTCCTCAGAAGCTGAGACAGTCTCTCTGCTCTGGTTTGCTTTTGGAAACCAAGGGTATACTCTGTATTTCATGCTATCCCTTTGTCCTCCATTTTTCACTCCGTATATCAGACTCTAGAGGAAAATAAAGCCAAGGGAAGCCAGCTCCCTCCCATGACAGGAAAATAAACAATTCTTCTGCAGCACAGTTGCAAAGGAGATGAGATTATGGTGGCTAATTTCAATCTTTCAGAAACAATTCTCCACCATCCTCCTCAAGTCAGTCCACTTTCTCCTTGAAAAGTAGGCCTGAGAATCAAACCAACAAATATTTATTGCTCGCTCATGAGCGCAAGGCACCGTTTTAATCGAATAACGTCTCGCTTCTCTGAAAACTCTTAATCTGTTGAGATGTCCCTTTCATGTCCAGTATCTTTTCCCAGGGAACCAAGCAACACAAAAGCAATGGTCTGACTGAGAGGTATTTTCAAAGCTGGAGGGGCTGGGACTCCCACAGGCTCTGTGACAACCTTGAGTGAGGAGATGGGCTGCATGCCTGGCCTGCTCAGAGAAGCCCACCTTCGTCTCCCTGGGGTCACCTCGTCTGTCCTCTGTCCCCTCCAAATGGCCCCGCGTGTCCAGCCGGAGTGGCTCATGGGTCAAAGCGACGCGAGGCTCAGTCTATTCCTAAGATCTCAGAGAAGCATCCAGCTGTGGGAGGAACCAGCTGTGACTCTGAGGAGTGGACAGTTCAATTTCACAGTTAAAAGCCACCTCTTACAAGTACATGCAACCTTCATTCCTCAACCACCTAAGCAAAACAAAAACAAAAACCAAAGAAAACAAAAAGAGAACTGTAACCTGTTAATCATAAAAATACTCAGCTTGTTCCAGGGTTTGATCATCCTGTCTTTGCCATGAGAGTCACACGATTTTTATGTGTTTGTTGGTGGGGAGAAAGAACTCCATTTCTGGTTCTCCCGAATCCCACGGCTCTTCTTCCTTCACTTGTATAACTTGTCACCCTGATGCAGCATCCTGTCTGTCTTTATGCCCTCGGGTCTTCTCACACGGACTTTGCAGGTTACTGCCATGGTTATTCTGTAATTATAAAGTATTGCCAACCGCTAGGCCATTAGATACCATGTATGTAAATGACACACAGAGCGACTGTGAAGAAGATGCTGGCTCCCCATCTTTTCTCCCACTCGACGCTCCAGGTCCCCATCTCTCTGTGTTATGTAACTAAACATATCCATCACAGGTCAGCTGCTGGCCGCCACCCTTCGTGTTCTGGGGGGACTGGTCCCTGCCCTCATCCTTACTGCCTGCCCTCACAGAGCACCTCTCCTTTCTAAAGGCAAGATACGCTGCCTAGGGGTACACATTTGGCTTCAGAGGCACCATGGACAGGAGCCGTTGTGTTTGCCACACCTTCTCTTCCTGTCTCCGGCGTGTGCCACTGGCTGAGGACTGTGTCTCTTTATCCTTCCCACAAGGGGTTCTTGCTCCCAATACTTCATCCAAGTACCTTTCCCCCCATGAAACCATACCCAGATCTTCCCTAATTAGTTCCCTCTCCTGACTTCCCTGGTCAGCTAATGACGTCACTCTTCCCCAGGCCTGAAAAACTAGTACCATCTGGACCCACAGGGCAGCCAGCAGTTTCCGAGCCTGATTTGACCTTGCCATGGCCACGGCTGTTCATGCCCGCCGGCCTCTCCGGGGCCTCTGCCCCGCCATACCTAAAGCCTCCATCACCTCGGTCTTGCACCATCACCGCTCTAACCAGGCCATCCTCTACTTTGCCTCCCCCTGGATCTCCTTAGACTCCAAGGCTTAGCTCTGCTCAGAAACCTTCAGTAATCCCTGTGTACCTACTGAACAGTGCGAAAGAAAACTTTTAATTATGAGCATAGGTCAGAGTGTTATCACAAGCCTGCTGGGAAAAGCAGAATTATTATTTATTTATTTTTTTTTCTGATTCAAAGATTTACTCACGGTCAGGTCTTTCATAGGAAAAGACAAGTCGTCATTGTTGTACTGGGTACAGAAGGTCGGTTCAGGGACACTAGATTCGTGCCTGACAACTGGTTGGTCCCCAGAGTGGATTCCCATAACCGGTCTTAATCTCTTTAAAATTTATTAGCTGATCGATGGTGCCGTTGTCAGGAATACTAATTCTCCTCAGAAGGGGACTGTATGTTCTGTTACCCACAAGGGTTCTGTCCCAGACAAGGATGGGACAGTAGTCATAGAAACAGCTTTTGAGCTGGGAGCATCCTTAGGAACCTGCCTTTCCAGCCCAGTGAGGGCAACGGTGGCCCGGCCATCACAGCTAGCCGGGTCCTAGCCGGGGCTGCAGTTCGTCCTCAGGCCTGCGGGCAGCTCTCCAGCCATCACCCAGTGGGTTTTCCAGAGCCGTCAGCTCCTTGGAACTCAGCATGGTGGTTCGGGCTCCGCGCCTGCTAGAGAGAAAAGCCGGTTTACCTCCAAACTCACTGAGCGTCCCATGAATAGCATTATAGAAATAGCCACCATTCATTACCAAGCTGCTATGGGAGCTTCAGACTCCAACTTTGAACCACAGAAATACATCTCTTCTCGCTCCTGCCCCAATTTCCTGCCAGCCATGGGGGTGGAGCCCCAGTTCAGGCCCGCTTCCAGGTGAGATGGACAGGGAGGCCTGAGAAGGGATGGGAAGGAAGGAGAGAGGGAAGAGGAGGGAGATGAAAGAGATGGCAGCTGCAGGAAGTCCGTGTGGCTGAGGGTGAAGGGGGAGGGGTTCGAGAGGGGGAAGAGGGCTGGCCTTGCTCCCCAGCCATGTGTCCAATGGAGCTGGCTTTAGGTTCTCAGATTGTGATGTTCATCAGCCCTCGGTTCATCTAAATGCAACTTGAGTACTTCTTAAAGTTAAGGCACTTAACTCGCAGCCTGACCTTCCCACCTCCCTTCCTCTTCTCCAGCCTCCCCATGGACACCCTTTCCCTCAGCAGGATTCCTGGCAGCATAGCGGGCATGCTAAAGATGTCCCCCAGTGGAGCGCCCAGGTCTGCCTGTGGCTTCTGGAGGCATGGGGAGTCCAACAAGGTGCCTCTCTCATCCCTGTCTCGTGTTCCTTCTGCAACCTACGATCCCTCTGGAATACTGAGTGGCAGGTTACCCTGGCAGAGGGGTGGCCAGAGCCAGCCATGGACTAGGATGATACGGCCAAGAGCTCGAGGGACAGAATTCTGTGTTCTGTTTAATGTTCTCTCTTGTTCGGAGGGAGTGGAGAGAAAGCAGCTGACCTTTACTTGGGGGAGCGGGTATTCATGAAGCTACATTGAAGAGCGCTCTGGCCAGGCTCTATGCTACGCGTTTGGAGTGTCTTCTCATTTAATCAACACGACAACCCCATCTTGCAGATCTGTGGCACTTGCATCCCCTCTAGATAGCTCCCTGCTGTGTTTTTCTCCGATATTATATTACAAACTATATACTGATTCCACAAGATGATAAACTCCACGAGGGCTTGCATGTTATGGGGTTGTGCATCTTGGTATTCTCACTTCCTAGAACAGTGTCTTGGCAAAGGTTTTTTGAAGGAATGAATGGGAAAATCGAGTCTCAGAGAGATTTAGTAACAGGTCCAAGGAGGAGATAATGATTGCACCCACTTGTGAGGTTTTCCTGAGAGCGAATAAAACACTGCAGACACGAAGTGTTTCGCACAGAGCCTGGCATACAGTAAGTGCTCAGTAAATGTTGCCGTCACTGTTACTTGCAAGATCTTCTTTGGATGCTCAACCCCATTAGTCTTAAAGCTCTTCCTAAAGCATGTAGGTCACTGAGCCCATCTGGCATTCATCAGAATGAAAGCATACTTTTTTTTTTTTTTTGGTGGAGAACCTATGGAGAGAAAACCATCAATTCATAGGCTTATGGATTCGGGGAACAGAACAGCCCCCCTTCCACACACAAAGGCCCTCTTCTAACCATTCCTGACCCCATCTGATCGTGGCCGACCTTACTTAGGGTCTCCCAGTGCCCTGACCCATCCCACCCCCAGGAGCACCTCTGGCCCTGGTGCCCCCATCTGCCAGGAGAGCTCAGGGGGCACCCAAGCCCCATCAGGGGCTCAGCGAACCTCAAGAAAGGCACGTGATCTCAGCTGCTCCCCATCCTAACGATACTCATCTGCCAGGTGAATTGAAGGGAGACCCTGGTCACAGTAGCAGTTACTGTCAACCTGGGAACGCACAGAGCAGTTAAAAGCCTATTTCTTTTTCTCTTGCAGATATTGATCTGCTTAGCTTTGTGCCAGGCTGTTTGCTGGCAATTCATTTCAGAGCCAGCACCAAAGCTTGCCTTTAGCATCAGTTTCCCGAATACACAGGGGCCTCCTGTTCAGACCCATAAAGATGATGCGACTGGTTCTCTCAGCCGCCCGGGCTGCGCTGTGACTTCAGTCCCTCACATTTGGGCTGAAGTTAAGTGTAGGACACGGACTCCCTGTTCTGTCATATTGCTAAGTGGAGGCCAAGATGATTAAAAAATCTTCTAATGTCCTTTCCAATTCCTTGGTCCTGGAAAACAGGAAATAATTTTGTTTGTGTAGAGATAAAATCTAGTCAGGTCTTTCTTCAGACCACATGAAAACCTTCTGCTCCTCTTGGGCCCGGCTCTTGTTTTGACTTTGCCATTTGCTAGCTGTGTGATTCTGGCCCTCAAAGCCTATCTCTGAAGCTGTTTCCTTTTATTTTTTTTTTAAATATGTTTTATTGAGTTTTTTAGAGAGAGAGGGGGAAGGGGGGGATAGTAACATTAACGTTGAGAGAGAATCATTGATCAGCTGCCTCCTGCACACCCTGTACTGGGGCTCGAACCCTTAACCCGGGCGTGTGCCCTCACCAGGAATCGAACTGGCAACCTCTTGGTTCCTGAGTCAACACTCAACCGCTGAGCCCCACCCGCTGGGCTAAAGCGGTTTCCTTTTAAATAGGGGTTTGGGCTAGATGATAATAACTGATATCAGTTTGTATATGTAACACAAATCCATTTTGACTCAGTTTGCCATTTAGAACTTCATGGTCTCGGTCTGTGTCTCGGTTTCCTCATCTGTAAGATGGGGATGATATTAGTATCTGCCTGAGGGGGTGGTTGTGAGGATTGAGTTCACCCACATGAGGTACTCAGACCTGTGCCTGGTGCCGTATAGCCTCAGGCCATCAGCACCACCATCGTGGCTTCCTCTGGGCCTCCTATCAACCTTAAAGAAAGGACTTCTTTTTCCCCTCTTACAGGTATTTAAGCATTTAATCCTCAACTGCTGACTAACTGCTGGAACCAGAATCCACCTGCAGGCTTTTCAAATGCAAATGTTCGTTCCACATGGACACAGAGACAATTGTCAGAGGCCCATGGCACTTTTCTTCCTTAACTCCACGGGAGGAGGAGACTTGGAGCTAGGGCTCTGCTGGTCTCCTCGATGCCAGGGCAGGGTGTTCCTGAGAGGCTTTCCGTGGAGGCTCAGCACCCAGGGAAACTGAGGAGATCATGTGCCAAATGGCCTCTTCCTACTGAAGACTGCTCTATGCAGAGAGAAGGGGTTCCCTTCTCTGCGGCCTGGACAGAACCCCAGAGACCACCCCTCTTCCACCCCCTCCCCACCTTCCCCCTACCTCCCCCGGTCACCTGGACACTCACTTTCCAGCTTACTAGTATACTCACCATGACCTGCTTCCTTCCAAGCAAGAAATTACCAAAGTTGGGCAATTAACTCATTAAAACTGTTGTCATAGTGGATTTTTATTGAACGAAAAAAGCCATATTTATGTCACTGAGACATTTCTGAGAAGACTTAGCTGTTCTTTTAAGAACATCACTTCTGCGCCAATGAAAAATGTAATCCAGCCTTAGTAATAAATTTTTAAAACACATACACACAAAACTTTTCAGCCTGCAAAACAATGTTTCCTAGGCCTTCCCACATGTCCCAGTATTTTAACAACGTCCCATCTGTTGATGTCAGTCTGCAGAAGTGAGCCTGGACTCCCCAGTTTTATTAAAACGCTTTCTGGCTAGTAACCTGATTTCTCCTAGGCTGGCCTGCGCATTCCAGGCCCTGGGCCTGTACAGGGGCCTGTGCCAATGTGCGTGGCTGTCAGAAATGGGAACGGTTAACCAAAAATCTGTTGAGCTTGTGCTTCATAAGAGATGTTTCCCCTTGCTCTTGTTACTAATGGCTGAAGATATCTGTGTTTGCACTAAAACTTTGTCCCCAGCCATCTGGATGCCATTGATATGCCTCAGCTCAGTCTCGGGCCGGGTGACATCAGTGGTTTCCATGTCAGTCGATGACAGCGTCGTATGTTGAAACGTGTGATCGCAGTGCACAGTGAAGGAGCCAGGGTAGGGAAAGAGGCAGCTCTGTTTTCACGCCTAAATGTCTTCAACCAATTTTCAGATACTGCTTTCAATTCGTTCAGTTTCATGCCAATTACGGTTACATGTAAAATTGCGGTGTAAATGTTTCTGGCCATTTGGGAAAGGAAACAATGGATTTGCTGACACCTATGGCTCCGTTTGATGGGAAATACTTTTCCTCAAAGGCCCTTAAAAATCTCCAGCTGATAGGAACTCTGTTTACTCTCCGAATGCAAGCAATGCACCATGGGAGTCTCAGAACTGGAACTCCGTGTGCGAGAGCAGCAACAGTATATATTTATCTGTTCAAAAGGTGCCCCAGGCCCCCAGGTCTTGTTAACACAGCTTGTCTAAATATAGCACCAGCAACAGCAGTCAGAGGCAGTCCCGAAATAATTAAGAAAGAGCAAGAAACACCCCCCAACTTCAGGCTCCAGTGCACTGCATCCAGCATAGGATTAGTAAGAGATGAATGTTAATCACCCATCCTAAGAGGTCATGATTTGATTAAGGAATTAGATCATTGCAGAGTCGTTTCCTTATAGGATAGACTATATCAGCACACAGAAAAATGGCTCATGTGAAATTAGGAAAATGAGCCAGAGAGCAACCTGCTTTATTTACTTTTCCTTAGATCAAGAATGCTGCAGCCAATGTCCTCCGGGAAACGTGGCTCATCTATAAACACACAAAGCTGCTAAAGAAGATTGACCATGCCAAAGTCAGGAAACACCAGAGGAAGTTCCTCCAAGCTATCCACCAGTGAGTATGCGGGGAAGCTGGGCCATGAGACGGCCAAATTAGGAGCGGTGGGGCCCGCCAGCTCGGTCAGTCCCTCCTTGTGTGCTCAGAGGATAGGAGAAATCCATTCTGTCCCACTCAGTGAGCCCTGGGGCGATAAAGGGGACCCAGGCCAGTCTGTTTATTCATTTGGTGCACCTGCCACTGCCAGACATTGGGCAGGCTGCCATGGAAGATGAAAATTAGAGTAAGAGGCTCTAAGCGTTCTCACAGTTCACACACACACACACACACACACACACACACACACACACCACATTGCAACTCGAAGCAGAACAAATTGTGGTCAGTGCTTCCTCTAAGAGACATATTTTTTTAAGCATAGTGATAAAATAGAGGATGAAAACAGTTATTCTGACCTAGAAGTTCTGGGGAAACCCTGGAAGGCCGAGAGTAGGGCGTTCAAGGTGGAAGGCATAGCCTAGACCAGGGGTGGGGAACGTCCGGCCCTCAGGCCGCATAAGGCCAGCAAAATCATTTGGTCTGGCCCTGCCAAGGCATGAGGGGTGAGTTAATTAAATGTTTGACCAAATAGAGCAGCCTAATTTTTAAGTGGATCATTTTGTATGGCCCGCAAATGATGTTATAAATATCCAAATGGCCCTTGGCAGAAACAAAGGTTCTCCATTGCTGGGTAGACAAAGGCACAGATGCCAGAAAATGATCTGGGCGTAGTGAGAAGCCAAAGTGACGAAAGGCAAGCATGCATGGAGACCAGAATCTGCTTTCTGGGGACCTGACAAGCCCTTGATTCTGGTCAGTCGTCACCCATGTTCGAGGTTCCCGTGCTGGGTTCCAAAACCAGATGAACTGATGGGAAAGTGGAATCTGCTGGTGGGGCTAAACCTTCACATGCACTTGAAGACCGCGGCCGTTCCAACTCTTTCCCGCAGACTGAGGAGCGTCAAGATGGAGCAGAGAAAGCTGAGCGACCAAGCCAACACCCTGGTGGACCTTTCCAAGGTGAGTGGCAAAACCTGAAGCCGTCCTAAAGAGTTCTCAGACGCGGGCGTTTAGACTTCCCCGGCGTGGCTGACGTCCACACTGCAGAGTGCAGGACAAGGGAGGCAAAGGGCAGTGCCTCCTCCGGTAAGAAACAGTCTAGGTTCAAGCCCTTCCCATCTGCAGTCTACTCGTGCGTCTTGATGCCTTTTAAAACCTGGCATCTGTTTCTTAAGTTCAATCTCTCAGCTTTGTCTTGGCTTGGAATTAATTAGCCGACCTCTCCCTCTCATAAAGTGCGTTGCTTTATTTATTAGCTGTACCCTGAGGGCTCCTAAGATGAGCTCCAGTTTGCACAGGGAAAAGCACACGGATGAGAACCGATGGGCGATGATGGCCACCATGCTGCCGAGGTCCCACCTGGGAAAATCCTTCCGGTTTGCTGGTATCGTTGGACATGCATGTTCTTGCATCCTCCGGTCCTTCTAGCCCAGCTTTGCTCGCCCCATGTTGGGGTGGGGTGCATTTCTTTACTTCTCAAGAGGCAAATAGCCTATGATGAATGTTAAGATGCTAAAAAACGAGATCCGCCCTTGAGAACCCCAGGGCTAGATGCGTTTCTGGCCCTGAACTGCTGTAAATACTGTAAAGAAACTCGCTCCTCTTGCAAATCACTGGTGCGGCTGAGTATGGGCACCATTGAACAGAGGGCCTCCCCACCTCTGTCCTCCCCCCTCGTCCCCCCGCCACCCCTTGCAGGCCCTCTCACTGACTCCTGACAGAAATTATAGATCAGGTGTACAGCCCAGGGCCAGACTAGCAGGATATTCCAGCAGATGTCAATTACCATAATGGCACATGTTCCCCGGCTAAGCAAGAGAAACTCCCTCCGGCAAATTAAACACCCTTTGAAAAGAGGGTGCAATCAGAGAAATGGCAGGCTGTTGCACCACGTGCAGGCGCCTTGTTCAAAGAAGGGATCCAGCCAGAGAAAGGGCCTCCCAGGCCCCAGGGGAGTGGGGGGCTCCGACCAGGGAATGCGTGGCTTGTACAGGGAGAAGCCACAGGCCTGTGTGCCTCTGGAGGGTGCAGAGGTGGCGTGCAGGGCTCCTGAGAGCCTGGAGGAGGGGGCATGTGGAGGGCTGGAGGGAGCTCCCTGGGGTCTTGGGTGTGTCCCGTACCAGAAACCCACTAGGATTCAGTTTTCAAATGGAGGCATTTGTTATAAAGTTACAAGGAAGGCTCATTCCAGGCAGAACCTCAAAGCAGGCATGTGGTCAGGCTGGAGGAAGGAGCTAACGGGAGCCCGCCCTGGAAAGCCCTCCTACCCTTTCTGCTCTCTCCTGTCCAAGTGCCCACTTCAGTTCTCTCTCTTTTTCTCCCCCGCCCCTCGCCCCTGACAGCTTCCTCTGCCCCCTGTCTCCCCAGCAGACCGTGGCAGGCCCCTGACCAGAGAGTAAGTCTTCTGGTTCTAGCCACAGGCAAAGGCAATCGGCTGCCTGTGGATCTTCATGCTAAACTCCCACAGAGATGAGATGACTGGCTGGTTTGGGCTATGTGTCCACCCTGGGACCAATCCGCTGTGGCCAGGAAGAGGGTCTTGTAGGGCCAATAGGGCTTGGGCCATGCAGGAATGGCCCAACATCGGGCCCCAGGATATTTCTTCTAGAAGCAGCAATGCTTCCTGCCTCACCTCTCACCTCGTAGGAGTTCTCCTGGGACCATCAGGCAAATCAGGCTTTCAAGCCTGCTTTCCTCAGCGCCACCTGCAGCCTCTCACGGAGGTGGGGCCAGCACAGACAGACCGGGTGAAGCAAGACCTCAGTGAACTGGAAAGAGGCTCATGTGCATGGGGTGGGGAAGTAAACGTGAATAATCTGGAAGTGAGTTACCTGGAAAGAAGGGGTGTAGAGGAGAGGGTCAAGGCAGACGGCTGCAGGGCAGGCGCCCTGTGAGACCTGGAGAGGAGAATCCTGGCAGCCATCCAGGCTGTGTCTTTTCCCCGGGGGACTCCCCCGAGGTCCTGGCAGCAGCTCAGCATGTTTCCCATTTGTCCACATTCCCTGGCCTCCAGTCACCAGGCAACGCACAGGGGAGAAGATAGTGCTGTGTTCTCTCCCTTTCCTTTCTGTGCTTCGGCTCCCTCCCAGCTCCCCAGCGCCCAGCCCTGCCCTTTGCTCCCCTCCAGCTGAGGAACGCCAGGTGGCTGTGGTGTTGAATGCAGGGTGGCAGGGCTGGGAGGCCTTGGGCTCTCTGCTACCTTCCACTCCCTCAGCTGGGATGTAAAAACAATTCCTAACCTCCGAGGCAGAAGTGATCAAATGAGATCTGTGAAAATGCTTCGTAAACTATCCTAGTAAAGGGTTTGCGAATGGTAGTTCTGATGAGGAACGTGAATGAGGAACCCAAGATCCAAAGGAACAAAGCGACCGACTCTCCCAAGGTCAGAGAGTAGGCGACGGGCAGCGCTGGGGCCGAGGCCCAGGGCCGGACGCAGCCCAGCTCATTGGGGTGCCCTGCGGTCAGATGTGTCTGTGGTTTTGCACCTTCTGGGAAGGCGGGCACCTGAGGAGGTGCTTTCCTGCTAGTGAATGGAGGAAGCACTGTCACTTCCAAAGCCGCCCTCTCCTCCGAGGGCGTCCAGGACAGGGTCCTGCTCGCGAGGGCAGCCCTGCCTTCATCCCCCCTCCGACGGCTCCCTCTGGGTGCCGTCTGGGAAGGTGTTATGCTTTCAGTCTCCCTTTCCCCCATCTTCTCTCTGGTTTCTCATATTTGCCACCTTCCTCTACTCCTTTTCTCTCTCTCTCTCACCTTATTTCCTACTCCCTGGGCCCCTGAGGGCACCAGTGTTTCTGCATCTTTCAGAGTAATTTGAAATTTCTGATGAAATAGGATCAGGATGTCACTGGCAGATGACCAGGAGCCCCGAGAGCTGCGGTACCTGGCGGGAGGGACACAGAGCGACCGGCAAGCTGGCCCTCGGCCCTTGCCGCCTCAGGAGCACCTGGGAGTGTGGAGACACCCAGGAACCTTGCTCCCAAGTCTTGCACTGTCCGCTCCCCACCAGTGGCATCACTTTAATCACCAGGGGCCAGCACCATATGAACTAAAAGGTTGGGTGTATTAACATGAGAACTCTCCAGTTAAGAAAAAAGTGCTGCTTCTTTCCCATTATACATATTCTCTAATATCTATAATAATAAAAGCATAATATGACGAAGCTGGGGCTGCGAGGGAAGCCTGGGTCCCGGGTGCGAGAGGGAAGCCAGTGCTGGCAGCTCAGGGAAGGAAGGCCTACTCTTGCACGAATTTTGTGCATCGGGCCTCTAGTCTTTTTGTAATTAACTAGAGCAGGGGTGGGCAAACTTTTTGACTCGAGGGCCACAATGGGTTCTTAAACTGGACCGGAGGGCCAGAACAAAAGCATGGATGGAGTGTTTGTGTGAACTAATATAAATTCAAAGTAAAGGAGCAAAGGGGAGAGCAAGAGAACTGGATAGAACAGCCGGATCCGGCCCGCGGGCCGTAGTTTGCCCACGGCTGAACTAGAGGCCCGGCGCACGAAATTCATGCACAGGTACGGTCCCTAGGCCTGGCCTGTGATCAGGGCCATCTTCCCCGGCTGCCGGCAGCCAGCCCCGCCCCCCCCATCACCACCCACCCCCGGTTCCCCATTCATCATCAGACGATTGGAGCCTGCTGGCCAGGGGCAGGAACCAAGAGGTCGGCCGTTCCCACCTGCTCGCCGGCCCTGCCCTCGCCGCAGGTCGCCCTCTGTGTGTGGGGGCAACTGGTGGGGCAGGGGCCTT